>NC_064829.1:9300390-11800390 GCF_024166365.1 Elephas maximus indicus
GGCAAGGATGAAAAGACAGGAGGGAACAGGAAAGCTGGTAATGCGGAACCCAAGATCGAGAAGGGGAGAGCGCTGACATGTGGTTTTGGCAACCAGTGTCACAAAACAATAGGTGTTTATTGTTTAATGAGAAACTAATTTTCTTTGTAAAGCTTCATCTAAACCACAGTGAAAATAAATGAATAAAAATTTCACTTTCTCGATGTCCTTTGAAGCACAAAAGCTTTAAGTTTTTATGAAGTCCAGTTTATCTCTTTTTTCTTGTTACTCATGGTTTTTTTTTTTTTTTTAATATCTTAAAATCCATAGCCAAATCTAAGGTCATGAAGATTTACCTGTGTGTTTTCCTCTGTGTTTTATAGTTTTAGTGCTTACATTTAAATCTATGATTCATTTTGAGTTAATTTTTTTTTTTTTTAAGTCACCTACTTGCGGTATTTCTGTTGTAGCACCACCAGCTAACTAAGGCAATTCTAGGGAGCATGCACTCCAGTCTTCCCGGCGTTTAGGGCTTACCCTACTCCAAGCTGTACCCTCGCTGAAGATTACAGAAAAAAAAAAATTTTAAATAATTTTTATTGTGCTTTAAGTGAAAGTTTACAAGTCAAGTCAGTCTCTCACACAAAAACCCATATACGCCTTGCTACACACTCCAGTTACTCTCCCCCTAATGAGACAGCCTGCTCTCTCCCTCCACTCTCTCTTTTCGTGTCCTTTTCACCAGCTTCTAACCCCCTCCATCCTCCCTTCTTACAGCCTCTCCTTTCTTGACCGTTTTGCCGGTTTCTAACTCCCTCTACCATCACATCTCCCCTCTAGACAGGAGATGCCAACACAGTCTCAAGTGGCCACCTGATACAAGTAGTTGAGTTAATTTTTATATATGGTGTAAGGTAAGGGTCCAACTTCATTCTTTTCTATATGGCTATCCAGTTGTCCCAGGACCATTTGTTGAAAAGACTGTTCTTTACCCACTGAATGGTCTCGGGACCCCTATCAAAAATCAGATGACTGTAGGGTTTATTTCCAGAAGCTAGGTTCCTTTCCATTGATCTGTATGTCTGTCCTTAATGCCAGTACCACACTTTTTTTTTTTTTTTTTAATTAACTTTTATTAAGCTTCAGGTGAACATTTACAATTCCAATCAGTCTGTCACATGTAAGTTTACATACATCTTACTCCCATCTCCCACTTGCTCTCCCCCATTGAGTCAGCCCTTTCAGTCTCTCCTTTCGTGCCATTTTTGCCGTCTTCCCTCTCTCTCTATCTTCCCATCCCCCCTCCAGTCAAGAGTTGCCAACACACTCTCCAGTGTCCACCTGATTTAATTAGCTCATTCTTCATCAGCATCTCTCTCCCCCCCGTTGCCCAGTCCCTTTCATGTCTGATGAGTTGTCTTCGGGGATGGTTTCTGTCCTGTGCCAACAGAAGGTCTGGGGAGCATTGCCGCCAGGATTCCTCTAGTCGCAGTCAGACCATTAAGTATGGTCTTTTTATGAGAATTTGGGGTCTGTATCCCACTGATCACCTGCTCCCTCAGGAGTTGTCTGCCGTGCTCCCTGTCAGGGCAGTCATCGATTGTGGCTGGGCACCAACTAGTTCCTCTGGTCTCAGGATGATGTAGGTCTCTGGTTCATGTGGCCCTTTCTGCCTCTTGGGTTCTTAGTTGTCGTGTGACCTTGGTGTTCTTCATTTTCCTTTGCTCCAGGTGGGTTGAGACCAATTGATGTATCTTAGATGGCTGCTTGTTAGCATTTAGGACCCCAGACGCCACATTTCAAAGTGGGATACAGAATGTTTTCATAATGGAATTGTTTTGCCAATTGACTTAGAAGTCCCCGCAAACCATGTTCCCTAGACCCTAGCCCCTGCTCCGCTGACCTCTGAAGCATTCATTTTATCCCGGAAACCTCTTTGCTTTTAGTCCAGACCAATTGGGCTGACCTTCCTTGGATTGAGTGTTTTCTTTCCCTTCACCCAAAGCAGTTCTTTTTCTTTTTTTTAATTAATTTTTATTAAGCTTCAAGTGAACATTTACCATTCCAATCAGTCTGTCATATGTAGGTTTACATACATCTTACTCCCTTCTCCCACTTGCTCTCCCCCTATTGAGTCAGCCCTTTCAGTCTCTCGTTTCGTGCCAATTTTGCCATCTTCCCTCCCCCCTGCAGTCAGGAGTTGCCAACACACTCTCAAGTGTCCACCTGATTTAACTGGCTCACTCTTCATCAGCATCTCTCTCCCCGCCGCTGACCAGTCCTTTTCATGCCTGATGAGTTGTCTTCGGGGATGGTTCCTGTCCTGTGCCATCAGAAGTTCTGGGGAGCATTGTCTCTGGGATTCCTCTAGTTGCATTCATATCATTAGGTATGGTCTTTTTATGAGAATTTGGGGTCTGTATCCCATTGGCCTCCTGCTCCCTCAGGAGTTGTCTGTTGTGCTCCCTAGCAGGGCAGACATCGATTGTGGCCGGACACCAACTAGTTCTTCTGGTCTCAGGGTAATGTAGGTCTCTGGTTCATGTGGCCCTTTCTGTCTCTTGGGTTCTTAGTTGTCGTGTGACCTTGGTGTTCTTCCTTTGCCTTTGCTCCAGGTGGGTTGAGACCAATTGATGTATCTTAGATGGCCGCTTGTTGGCATTTAGGACCCCAGGTGCCACAATTCAAAGTGGGATGCAGAATGTTTTCATAATAGAATTATTTTGCCCGTTGACTTAGAAGTCTCCTCAAACCATGTTCCCCAGACCCCAGCCCCTGCTCCGCTGACCTTTGAAACTTTCATTTTATCCCGGAAACCTCTTTGCTTTTAGTCCAGTCCAATTAGGCTGACCTTCCTTGTATTGTGTGTTGTCTTTCCCTTCACCTAAAGCAGTTCTTATCTACTGATTGATCAATAAAAAACCCTCTCCCTCCCTCCCTCCCTCCCCCCTTCGTAACCACAAAAGTATGTGTTCTTCTCAGTTTTTTCTATTTCTCAAGATCTTATAATAGTGGTCTTATACAATATTTGTCCTTTTGCCTCTGACTCATTTTGCTCAGCATAATGCCTTCCAGATTCCTCCATGTTATGAAATGTTTCAGAGATTCGTCACTGTTCTTTATCGATGCGTAGTATTCCATTGTGTGAATATACCACAATTTATTTACCCATTCATCTGTTGACAGACACCTTGCTTTTTGCTATTGTAAACAGAGCTGCAGTAAACATGGGTGTGCATATATCTGTTTGTATGAAGGCTCTTGTATCTCTAGGGTATATTCCGAGGAGTGGGATTTCTGGGTTGTATGGTAGTTCTATTTCTAACTGTTTAAGATAGCGCCAGATGGATTTCCAAAGTGGTTGTACCATTTGACATTCCCACCAGCAGTGTATGAGAGTTGCCAGTACCACACTGTCTTGATTACTATTTTTTTGTAGTAGAGCTTGAAATAGTGAAGCCTGGAACAACATAGGAAGAAGGAGAGTCAGGAACAGGAGGAAGAAATGGAATGTACAGCTAATTGTCTCTGAACAGTTTCCTCCTTTGCCATGATACCAGAAGAACTGGATGGTATATTGCCAGCTACCATTACTGAACATTTTGATAAGATTCTATAGAAAAATTCTGATCTAAAGGAGGAAAATGCAGAACAGAATTTCAAATTCTCTTAGCATCCAAACATTCTGGAGTCATTGAGGTTGTATGACCCTGAAACTGTTGCCCTGAAATAGTCTTTAAACCTTGCACCAGACAGTAGTTTAGCTTAACTAGTAAAGAATGTCTGCCTTGAGCATTGTGCTTTTTAAGAACTATATGGGATCATAATGACTACATCAATTTAAAAGATTAGATAGGAAATTTAGGGGGTAGTATGTTTGTGTTAATGGGGGAGGAACAACTCAGAAAAGGTGGATAAGAATGGTTGCACAACTCGAAGAATATAATCAATGTCTGTGAATTGTACGTGTAGAAATTGTTGAATTGGAGTATATATTGCTGTGTAGGAGCAGTGGTGGCACAGTGGTATAGAGCTCAGGTTAGTAACCAAAAGGTTGGTAGTTTGAATCTACCGGCTGCTCCTTGGAAACACTGTGGGGCAGTTCTCCTCTGTCCTGTACGGTCACTATGAGTCAGAATCGACTCAACGACAAGGGATTTGGTTTATTTATTTTGGTATTGCTGTGTGTATTCTGAAGAACAACAACAGCAGCTAAAAATAAAAAAGTGGGCAAAAGATTTGAACAAGAACTTCACAAAATAAGCTATGTAAATGGTCAATAAGTACATGAAGAGGTATTCATATTCATTAGTCATCAGGGAAAGGAAAAATAAAAGCACAGTAAGAGTATCATTTCGCACCCATTAGTAGGGCTAAAAGAAACCCTGGTGGCGCAGTGGTTAAGTGCTACGGCTGCTAACCAAAGGGTCAGCAGTTTGAATCCGCCAGGCACTCCTTGGAAACTCTATGGGGCAGTTCTACTCTGTCCTATAGGGTCGCTATGGGTCAGAATCAACTCAACAGCACTAGGTTTGGTTTTTTTTGGTTTTAGTAGGGCTAGTACTGAAAAGTCTTATCTATACTAAATGTTCTCCTCAGGTGGAGAAACCGGAATTGTCATGCATTGCAGGTGAGATTATAAAATTGTACAACCTTTTTGGAGTTTTGTTTGACAGTTTGTATTGTCTTAGGCTGACTAGAGGAGTAAAACCAGTGAAGCATATGTGTGTATATATGGGGTGGGCGGAGAAGGAGAGAGAGGGAAATTTATCTCAAGGAAATGGATCATGTGGTTGTGGAGGCTGGCCTGTCCTAAGCTCTTGAGAAACCCAAGATCGGGAGGTCAGATAGTAGCCCACACCCTTGAGCAAACTCCTCCTTCAACTGATTGGCTGATCACTTCAGATCACATCATGGAGACTGACTACATCATTACATAAGTGCCAAACCACTGATAATCATGGCCCAGACAAGTTGACACACAACGTTAACCATCACAGCCCACCGCTTGTGAACTTTGCACCTGTTCACATATCCTTAATTCGTATGTTGTTGTTGTTGTTAGGTGCCATCGAGTTGGTTCCGACTCATATCGATCCTATGCACAACAGAGCGAAACACTGCCCGGTCCTGTGCCATCCTTACAATCGTTGTTATCCTTGACATCATTGTTGAAGCCACTGTGTCAAACCACCTCATTGACGGTCTTCCTCTTTTCTGCTTACCCTGTACTCTGCCAAGCATGATGTCCTTCTCCAGGGACTGTTCCCTCCTGACAACATGTCCAAAGTATGTAAGATGCAGTCTCCCCGTCCTTGCTTCTAAGGAGCATTCTGGTTGTACTTCTTCTAAGACAGATATGTTTGTTCTTTTGGCAGTCCATGATGTATTCAATATTCTTAGCCAACACGACAATTCAAAGGCGTCAACTCTTCTTCGGTATTCCTTATTCATTGTCCAGATTTCACAAGCATATGATGTGATTGAAAATACCATGGCCTGGGTCAGGAGCACCTTAGTCTTCAGGGTGACATCTTTGCTCTTCAACACTTTGAAGAGGTCCTTTGCAGCAGATTTGCCCAGTGCAACGCGTCTTTTGATTTCTTGACTGCTGCTTCCATGGCTGTTGATTGTGGATCCAAGTAAAATGAAATCCTTGACAACTTCAGTCTTTTCTCCGTTTATCATGATGTTGCTCATTGGTCCAGTTGGGAGGATTTTTGTTTTCTTTATGTTGAGGTGTAATCCATACTGAAGGCTGTGGCCTTTGATCTTCATTAGTAAGTGCTTAAAGTCCTCTTCACTTGCAGCAAGCAAGATCGTGTCATCTGCATAACGCAGGTCGTTAATGACTCTTCCTCCAATCCTGATGCCCCGTTCTTCATGTAGTCCAGCTTCTGGTATTATTTGTTCAGCATACAGATTAAATAGGTATGGTGAAAGGATACAACCCTGACACACACTTTTCCTGACTTTAAACCAATCAGTATCCCCTTGTTCTGTCTCAACAACTGCCTCTTGATCTATGTAAAGGTTCCTCATGAGCACAGTTAAGTGTTCTGGAATTCCCATTCTTCGCACTGTTATCCATAGCTTGTTATGATCCACACAGTCAAATGCCTTTGCATAGTCAATAAAACACAGGTAAACATCCTTCTGGTATTCTCTGCTTTCAGCCAGGATCTACCTGACATCGGCAATGATATCCCTGGTTCCACGTCCTCCGGCCTGAATTCCTGGCAGTTCCCTGTCGATATACTGCTGCAGCAGTTTTTGAATGATCTTCAGCAAAATTTTGCTTGCATGTGATATTAATGATATTGTCCTATAATTCCCACATTTGGTTGGATCACCTTTCTTGGGAATAGGCATAAATATGGATCTCTTCCGGTCAGTTGGGCAGGAAGCTGTCTTCCATATTTCTTGACATAGATGAGTGAGCACCTCTAGCGCTGCATCTGTTTGTTGAAACATCTCAATTGATAGTCCATCAATTCCTGGAGCCTTGTTTTTCGCCAGTGCCTTCAGAGCAGCTTGGACTTCTTCCTTCAGTGCCATCGGTTTCTGATCATATGCCACCTCTTGAAATGCTTGAATACCGCCTAATTCTTTTTGGTATAATGACTCTGTGTATTCCTTCCATCTTCTTTTGATGATTCCTGCATCACATAATATTTTCCCCATGGAATCCTTTGCTGTTGCAACTTGATGCTTGAATTTTTTCTTCAGTTCTTTCAGCTTAAGAAACGCGGAACGTGTTCTTCCCTTTTGGTTTTCCATCTCCAGCTCTTTGCACATGTCGTTATAATACTTTATTTTGTCTTCTCGAGAGGTCCTTTGAAATCATCTGTTCAGTTCTTTTACTTCATCGATTCTTCCTTTTGCTTTAGCTGCTCGATGCTCAAGAGCAAGTTTCAGAGTCTCCTCTGACATCCACCTTGGTGTTTTCTTTCTTTCCTGTCTTTTCAGTGACCTCTTGCGTTCCTCATGGATTATGTCCTTGATGTCATTGCACAACTCATCTGGTCTGTGGTCTCTGGTGTTCAATGAGTCCAGTCTATTCTTGAGATGGTCTCTAAATTCAGATGGGGTATACTCAAGGTCATATTTTGGCTCTCATGGACTTGCTCTGATTTTCTTCAGTTTCAGCTTGAACTTTCATATGAGCAATTGATGGTCTGTTCCACAGTCGGCCCCTGGCCTTGTTCTGACTGATGATATTGAGGTTTTCCATCGTCTCTTTCCACAGATGTAGTCAGTTTGATTTCTGTGTGTTCCATCTGGCGAGGTCCATGTGTATAGTCGCCATTTATGTTGGTGAAAGAAAGTATTTGAAGAAGTCGTTGGTCTTGTTAAATTCTATCATTCGATCTCCGGCATTGTTTGTATCACCAAGGCCTTATTTTCCAACTACTGATCCTTCTTCTTTGTTTCCAACTTCCGCATTCGAATCGCCGTTAGTTTTCAATGCATCTTGATTGCATGTTCGATCGATGGCAGACTGCAGTAGCTGAAAAAAATCTTCTGTTTCTTCATCTTTGGCCCTAGTGGTTGGTGGGTAAATTTGAATAGTAGTCGTATTAACTGGTCTTCCTTGTAGGCGTATGGATATTATCCTATCACTGACAACGTTATACTGCAGGATAGATCTTGAAACGTTATTTTTGACGACGAATGCAGCACCATTCCTCTTCGAGTTGTCATTCCCAGCATAGTCTGATTCAAAATGGCCAGTACCAGTCCATTTCAGCTCACTAATGCCTAGGATATCGATGTTTATGCGTTCCATTTCATTTTTGATGATATCCACTTTTCCTAGATTCATACTTCGTACATTCCAGGTTCCAGTTATTAATGGATATTTGCAGCTGTCTCTTCTCATTTTGAGTCGTGCCATATCAGCCAAGGAAGGTCCCAAAAGCTTTACTCCATCCACTGCATTACGGTCGACTCTACTTTGAGGAGGCAGCTCTTCCCCAGTCATCTTTTGAGTGCCTTCCAACCTGGGGGGCTCATCTTCCAGCACTATAGCAGACAGTGTTCCACTGCTATTCATAAGGTTTTCACTGGCTAATGCTTTTCAGAAGTAGACTGCTGTTTCCTTCTTCCTAGTCTGTCTTAGTGTGGAAGCTGAGCTGAAACCTGTCCTCCATGGAGGACCCTGCTGGTATCTGAATACCGGTGGCATAGCTTCCAGCATCACGGCAACACACAAAGCCCCCACAGTATGGCAAAGTGACAGACACGTGGGGGTAATCCATATACAGTCTCTAAATAAATAAAATTTCTAAGTCATACTTACACCTAACATGATACAACTAATGTGCTTAAGACTGAAAATGCACTAGCCTCATTTACATCTTACATTTTCTAAGTGAAGAAAACAAAAATATTTGATGCACAGAAACAAGGGAGAAAAACTCATAGCAATTACAGTCCTCGTTTCTGCAGCAGGTCACATGGTCATAGCTGATATTTAGAACTCCTTCTTCCACAATCCATTCCGTATTCCCTTTACCCTCAGCAAGGGCCTCCGCTGGTCACGGTTCTTTGCCTGGTGGGGTGAACCAAACCTTCATCCCTTAAGTATCTGGGCTATTATTAGCTAGTTGGAATTGGGTTGCTGTAGTTTCCCGTTGACTTAACTCACAGGGCATGGTAGTACTAAGAGACAGACTTTTTTGTTGTTTGTTTTTCGCTTTCACTTTCAGTTGTCTTTTTTCTTTTTCATTGTCTTACTATATTTTTATTTATCTTTATTTTTTAGTTTTTATTGTGCTTTAAGTGAAAGTTTACACATCAAGTCAATCTCTCGTACAAAAATTTACATATACCCCCTAATGAGACAGCACACTCCTTCCCTCCACTGTATTTTCTTGTCCATTCAGCCAGCTTCTGAACCCCTCTGACCT
Source organism: Elephas maximus indicus (assembly GCF_024166365.1). Lineage (NCBI taxonomy): Eukaryota > Metazoa > Chordata > Mammalia > Proboscidea > Elephantidae > Elephas > Elephas maximus. The sequence goes on from NC_064829.1 coordinate 9,309,282, forward strand.
CTCATCTCCCCTCCAGACAGGAGCTGCCCACATAGCCTCATGTGTCTACTTGATCAAGAAGCTCACTCTTCACCAGTATCCTTTTCTATCCCTTAGTTCAATCCAATCCCTGTTTGAAGAATTGGCTTTGGGAATGGTTTTTGTCTTGGGTTAACAGAAGGTCTGGGGACTGTGACCTCCCGGGTCTGTCTAGTCGTTAAGTGTGGTCTTTTTATGAGAATTTGGGGTGTGCATCCCACTGCTCTCATGCTCTCTTAGCGGTTCTCTGTTGTGTTCCCTGTCAGGGCAGTCATCGGTTGTAGCTGGGCATCATCTAGTTCTTCTGTCTTAAGAGATACTTGTAAGGGATCTCTTGTATCTCAGACAGTCTTCTTTACCTTCACTATGCAACAAAATCCGATTTCCCCGTGGTGGTCAGGATCAGTCACACCAGCCAATATGGTAATTCCCTTCTTTGCCTATTGATCTTGAGGCAAAAGGAGCCCAAAGTGGCAGGATGGCATTCCTAACTTCCAGTACAATGGAATCTATGTTGTGTCTCCTAGGTGGGAGCATTCTTTCTTTTTGAACTAAGACCTCTAGATGTACAGAGCATAGGGTCTTGGGGACAGGAAGCAAACATTTTGGGAGTGGGTCACTAGGGGTAATAAATGCCACTCTCATTTCCACCCCTTGATTCCTGTTACTGAATTCTGGCTATTGGAGAAACAGTACCATATATTGGGTGCTGTTTTAGAGCATGTTCATTCTCCTGGAGAATGTTGCCCCAACCCTGCAATTATTGCTGCCGAGCTGGCACTGTAATTGTGTCTTTGGAGGCCATTCCATTGTTCTGTCAAGCCAGCTGCTTCAGTGTGTTGGGGAACATGGTGAGACCAGTGAATTCCGTGAGCAGGGGACTATTGCCACATTTCATTTGCTGCGACGTGAGTTCCTTGATCCGAGGCAATGCTGTGTGGGATGTGATGTTGGTGGATAAGGCATTCTGTGAGCCCACGGATGGTAGTTTTGGCAGAAGTAATGCATGCAGGAAGGCAAATCTGTATCCAGAACAAGTGTCTATCCTAGTAATAACAAAATACTACTCTTTTCCTGATGGAAGCGGTCCAGTGTAATCAACCTGCCACCAGGTTTCTAGCTGATCACCTCAAGGGATGTTGCCATACCGGGGACTCAGTGTTCGTCTTTACTCAAGGGGACCTGTCTTCCCTTACATTCAAGGGGTTGTGAGTCTGTAAACTGGCTAAAGTGTAGGAATTGTTTGAGTGGTCGTGACAGTCTATTGTGGCAATTCGAGTAAGACTGCCATTCACTTGACCTAGAATTCTTCTGTTTATTCAGATCAAGTAAATATTCAGTACATTTCCCTTCTCTTTCACTACTAGGAACACCATGACTAAGTAGCGAATGTCATAAGTCAGTCCATGTGAGTCAGACTATTCTGATTATTGCTTTGATTCTGGTGTCCATTATGGTAGCCATACCCATCTTTGTTGGTTGAGTGCCACTGCTCAACCCGTACCACCACAGGTTCCACACAGCCCCATTATAGTTAGATATCTTAATTCAGTTAGGGCAGTTCACACTGTCAAATCTGACTGACATAAAATAGCAGTCATAGCTGGGCCTTACTTCACAAATTTCTTCCTCACCATTGTGGTGAAAAATGTGCCCTGTGGGTGCTCCATTTGTGGGTTTGTGGGTCTGACCTGATAAATCCATTCTAACACACCAATTTCCCTAAGCCTTTGGATACCTTCTGTAGTATATCAAGGCAGGTCTGGTACTTCAGCTTGATTTGTGTAGGCTACCATGTAATCTACACTCTAACGAACCAACCAAATAAACTATTTGGTCCTTTCTTAGCCTCTTGAGCTGAAACATTGAATGAAGAATCTGTGCTTAGTGAACCCATATCAATAAACTCATATTGATCCAACTTTATGTTGTTTGCACTACTATCCCACGCCCTTAATAGCCATTCCCACGCATATTCCCCAGGTTTATATTTGTACATATTAGAGAAGTCAAGCAGGTCTTCTGGAGTGTAGCGTACCTCCTCCTGGGTGACACTTTGTAGTTTACCTTTTGGGGTTTGCTGGGATTTAAGTCTTGTTATTGGCCTAGAAGCAAAAATGGGTGGTGGGGGTGGGTCCTAGTAACATTCAGTAATGTTTTCTAAGGCAACTACCACAGGCAGTACCTCAGGCAGTGACTCAGATGCTGCCCTAGGTGCTGTCTCAGACAAAGGCTCTTCAGACACAGCTGGGTTAATCTCATCAGATAGGGTTGGGGGGATAACGGTTTTACTGGAGAGGGTGGCTAGTGGACAGCAATGGAGCAATCTCTTCAGATGGGAGTAAGGGGTCTGGTTTGGATGGCAGGAAAATTGAATAGAATTTAGGGGCTCGGTGTTCCCAGTTTCTTGATTATCTGCCCATATGGCTTCGTCCCAAGTTTAGGCTCCCATTTCTTCCCAATCAATGCCCTCGCTTTAACTTCAGACACCATTGAGGTAGGGAATACTGTTGGTGTTGTAATTCAGTCACTCTTATGATAAGACTCTGGCTTTAGTTTTTGGCAATATCAGCTCTGTTATTATGAGAAATAAGATTTTTTTTTCAGGGCACGAGTAGCAACTTTGAAGTCTTTTATGTGGTGCGTGAGTTGTAACTCTGAAGCCATGAGCTCATCTGTTTCTTTCACCACTTTGCCTAGAGAAAGTAGGACCAATCAGCCAGCTTCCCTATACTTCTCATTCTGACACAATTGTAGAAAAGTATCAAACATGCGTTCACCCAGAGCCTTGCTTCTCACGGTATTTGATCTGTTGGTGGCGATATGCATGTTAATAATTCCACACCACGCCATGGATTAGCAGCTCCTGCGTTACTACTGGTGGCAGAATCATCGGTGCTTTTTAGTCAGGCTTGAGAACCGATTTGGAAAACTCATCCTTACGAGTTTGTTTCTCTAGAACCACTCTTGGTACCCAAATGTTTTAGGTTGGGTTCTCTAGAGAAGCAGAACAAGTGAAGTATGTCTATATGGAGAGAGAGAGAGAGAGAAGCGAGAGGGAGATTAAAAAAAAAAATTTTTTTTTTTAAAATTATTTTTAATGTGCTATAAGTGAAAGTTTACAAATCAAGTCATTCTCTCATATAACAATTTATATATACTTTGCTTTTTTTTTTTTTTGCTATATACTCCTAGTTGCTCTCCTCCTAATGAGACAGCACACTCCTTCTCTCCGCACTGTGTTCCTGTGTCTGTTCAGTCAGTGTCTGTCACCCTCTGTCTCCTCATCAGGGGAGAGGGAGATTTATCTCAAGGAAGTGGTTCACAGGTTTGTAGAGGGTGGCAATTCCTGAGTCAAGCATCAGGCTGGATGCATCTCTTGACTCACGTAGCTGTAGGGGCTGATGAGCCCAAGATCGGCAGGTAAGATGGCAGGCTGCTGGCTCATAGGCTGTGAAGGCCTCCGAATCCCAAGTTTGGTAGGCAGTATGGTAGGCTGCTGGATCGTGTACTAGGAACTGGAGGTCATGTGATGGCATGCTGGCCGCAAGCTTTAGAGCAAGGAGGCGAGCTTTGCCAAAACATCCATATACGTATATATATATATATTTTGAATGCAAGCCACACCCTGAAGGAAACTCCTCTTCCAACTGATTGGCTATTCACATCAGATTACATCGTTGAGGGTGATTACATCATTACATAACTGCCAAACCACTGAGAATCGTGGCCCAGCCAAGTTGACACACAACCTTAATCATAACAGTAATAAAGACAAACATATATTTGATCTATGATCCGGTACTATAACTCCTAATTATTTGTCCAAGATAAATGAGAACCTGTGTTCACAAAAAGACTTTTACAAGAATGTTAATAGCAGCCTTATAATACTCCTAAAGTGGGAACAACCCAAATTTCCAATAGGAGACTGGATAAGCAAATCTTGTTCTATGTATACAATGAAATATAGTAAAAGAACAAAATTATTAACATATGCAATAATATGGAGGAATCTTAAAAATATGTTAGGCAACAGAAAAAACAACACACACAAAAAAAACCTGTTGTTGTCGATTCCAGGTGTAGCAACCCCATGTGTTACAGAGTAGAACAGCTCCACAGAGTTTTTTTGGCGGTAATCTTCTTTTAATAAAATAGACTTAAAAAAAAAATGTTTTAGGGGAGCTCAGAATTGGAGGGAGGAGTATTTCCCAGATTTAAATAATTCATTTCAAATTATTTTCTGAGGGAATATTTAAATATTTAAATGCTCAGGGACTCATGAGAGAATGCTTATTTGTAGATTTATATTTCAAGTGTAAATATAAATTCTTTTGTGTTGATATAAACTTCTTAGTTAGCATGCTGTAACTTAATTTGGAGCTGTTTTTTGTTTCCATCAGCATCGTTTTCTCTTTAGAGTATCAGCCTTACTGGAAGAGTACTTTCTAGAATATAAAAGTTGCTGACTGTACACGTTGAACTCCCACCGTGTTTTTGTTTGTAGAGGAAGAGTTATGAAAGGGAGGGAGAATTATGTGTAAACTTTAAAAACTCCGTAATCCAGCCATCATTTATTGAGTGCCTCTCTATTTGCAAATTGTCCTCAAGAATTTTCATTTTGCTATAGTATTTCCTTCATAAAACAAATGAAAAGAACTGTTCAGTTTATCAGCAATCTTAACAGAAAGGAGCACATTAAGATAGTACATAACTGAATAAGAGAACAGAACCTGAACTTGTTTGGTCAAACCATTCTCTTAGCTAATTTTACGCTTGTACAGGTGGTCTTCTTTCTTCTCATAATTTTTAAATTCAAACCCTCATTCTCTTTCGAGGCTCGGCTTGGCCCACTACCTACACAGAGTGGCAGATAAGCACAGTGCAGCCATCAAGAGTATTTTAAAAGTTTCTCTCGGAGGATCTCACAGCGGATCTGCGTTACAGGCTGGGGATAACTCTGAGGGGTAACTTCTGGGCTAACTTACTGAGTTTGACCATGAAGAATCAGCACAGCGCTGGTTCCTGTGAGGCAGAGGTCGAATATACATCACTTTCCAACTTCCCCCTTTAGTTCTGACACCAGGTGCTTCTCCCACAGCACTTCCTGGGTTTGAGAGTTCACTGCAACACCCAAAGCTCATGGAATCACCCTCCGTAGTGTGACAACTTTAACGTGACAGAAGATACGAACAGAGCAATATAAATGAAGATACGCAAAAGGCAAAGTTCAGGATGGGTCCCAGCACAGGCTCACTTATGTATGTCCCAGAGAGGATCTGTTTGTCCTTCCTGTAAACCAGCATTCACTCTTAGGTCTCTGTATGGGCATGCTGCGCGTGGCTCAGGTGTCAGCAGGTGCTCCAGGCTCACGTTGCAGTTCAGGTATCTGCTGGTGCGTCGTGACTGTTGTTCATGTGCTTGTGCTCTCTCTGGCTACTTTTGGCTGGCTTTGTTGCTCTTGCTGACTGGTCCAGAAGCCTTGGGATAGCTCTAGGCTGGCCCCAATTCTGGGCTGGCACTATGACAGCTCTTGGAGCAGAACTGCTCTGCAGGCAGTCCCATACTTAGGGCTTCAAAGCTCTGTGGGTGGCCCCCTGCTTGGGGTGCCTAAGCTCTGTGAGACGACCCCTTCTCTGGGCTGGCCTGCCTTCTGCTCATTGTGCCACACTCGGGTCAGCCACTAACTGTTTGGGGCGGGCCCCCAGCCCTCCAGACAGACTCCATGTACCAGGCAGCCCCTGTACTGCTGCTGCTTTGCCCTTTGAGCTGCTTCTATCCCCACACCGCTGCCTCTCTGGCTGCTTCAGCCCCACACCGCTGCCTCTCTGAGGGCTAGTTTGGTCTCTTGTTGCTGCTGCTGGGCCTTTTGCTGCCACTTCTGGGCCAGGGCTCTTGCTGCTGCCTCTGGGTCTTTGATCACCGAATGTTACGGCACTTGGCTAACAGAACTGCCCAAGCCCACTTGTGGCCTCTGCTGCTGTCAAATTCCTAAGGCTGTTACAGCTCTTTACTCCTGTGCATCTTTTAACCGTGTCTGGGAGGTTCCTAGTGCAGGGTCCTTATATTCAAAAGGATGCAGTCCTCTCCAGGCTGTCATCAACCAGGAGGTCCCCAGAAACCTCTGTGTTCTGGCCCTTTAAATAAGACATTTCGGTTGCCCTCTTGTCAGTTAAAACCTCTAGAGGATCAAGCTCGAACAGTACTCTTAGCTGATCAGAGCTCAACCAGACCAATTACTTAGGAGATGTCAGCCATCTCAGGCCTTGTCAATTACTGGGCAGCCTTCCCAGCCAGATCTGCACGCCCAAGCTGTTATTCAAAGAACCAAAGGCAAAAGGTCACATAAGGGTCAAAAACCAAAAGCGAAAGATCACATAAGAGAGATGGTCGTTGTCGTCGTCATTTGCGATTGAGTCGACTCCTACTTATGGCGACCCCATGTGTGCTGCAGAGTAGAACTGCTCCATAGGGTTTTCCAGGAAGCAGATTGCCAGGCCCGTCTTTAAAATTCTTCAACTCTTCCATCCTTTGTGGCTACTCTAGAACCTTAACACCTACCCTCAAATAAAACAAAACCATACCACACCACTTTGCCAGGGGCCCAGCCTGTCATTCCCTCTGTTCTCCCTGCCCTTTGTTCTAATACCTAGATTCTCTGCTCAAAATGAGAGACCAGAGTCAGGTAGCTGATACCCTTCTCCTTTCTGCCATTCTTCTTCTCCCTTCATCTTGATCATGTGTCTTTCATTGTGTCCATTCTACACCACAGAATACTTCGAAACTAGACTGGCAAAAGTGTAAATCTCTGCAGATAGTGGGGAAGCGAGAGAAGCTAGTATGTGTGTGAGAGTGAATGGTTGGGGGTGGGGCAAGGCTTTTTTTTTTTAAATTCACGTAACATAAAACCAGACATTTTGAAGTGAACAATTGGGCTTCAACTAGTACATTCACAAGGTTGTGCAGCCACCACCTCTATCTAGTTCCAAATGTTTTCTGTCTTACCTGTTACATCTTATGTGGTTAAAATCATGTTAAAAAGACCATGCTGGGCAGCCTCTCCATTTCGCACTGATGGACGTGTTGACTGTATGAGTGTGAGTCCTGACTATTTGTTTATGTGAGCTGAGCAACTCTCCCCACTCCTGGCTGCCCAGGCAAATGAGGCGTGAAACAGAAGGCTATAGACACTTGTTCTAATTTGGTATAAGTTTTGGACATACATATTCCCTCTTTGTTCTAGAGACAGCAATACATCTTTTCTGAAATTGTGATCGCTGTAAAGTATGGTTTATTAAACTTGGAATTTTATTTTCTCCTTTTGCATAGTTAATACAATTAGTTAATACCATGGTAATAAAAAGGAGCAAGGCAATCCACATTTGCATTATTTGATACTTATGAAATTATTTTCAAATATATTATTCTGTTGGAACCCTGCTGGCATAGTGGTTAAGAGCATGGCTACTAACCAAAAGGTCGGCAGTTTGAATCCACCAGCCACTCCTTGGAAACCCTATGGACAGTTCCACTGTGTCGTATAGGGTCGCTATGTGCCGGAATAGACTCGATGGCAGTGGGTTTTTCTTTTTTCTTAAATTTTTTAAAATTACTTAAATAAATAAAAACAGATCAACCTTAGCTCTGGCCATTTGAGAAGTAGCCTAACAACAACAACAAAAGCAGATCAACAACCTGTATTTGTGAAATTTATCTCACGAATGGGCCAGTAGGTATGGCCTGTAATAACAACTGCTAGGTAGCTTTGGAACCCTGGTGGCATAGTGGTTAAAAGCTACAGCTGCTAACCATTGGCAGTTTGAATTCACCAGGCACTCCTTGGAAACCCTGTGGGGCAGTTCTGCTCTGTCTTACAGAGTCGCTATGAGTCGGAATTGACTCTACAGCAGTAGATTTTAGGTAGCTTTATAGCTGGCTGTTGTTTTTACAGATGGTGTGTCTGCAGGATAGACATCTACCTAGAGAAAGGAGGAAAGCAGAATGCTTAGAGGGAAGAGGCTGGCAAAAGAACTGGAGATTGTGAAACCTTTTTAAAATTTCTATTTAAAGAGCTTGTTAAGTTTTCTGTTCCAAAATACTTTGTCCTAGAAAGGACACAGGCCCTTTCAAGAATGGGAGATTGGGAGAATTTTGCAACACATGACAAGCTTTAAAAGGTTGCTAAGGAGATTCCTATGAGAAGGAGCAGTATTTAAATGATCTGCAGCTGAACTCTGACTTCTAAAGGCAGGAAGTGAAAAGAGGGGGAATCTTTTATTTCAAGTCTCTTAACATTTTAGGAAGCAAGCTGAAAATGAGACTTCTTTTTCCTTATAACACAGAAATAATTTGGTTTGTACAATATTAATTTATGTGGTATTAACATTAACATTGTATTTTTAAACTTTTTATTGAAATAATTGATGAATTTTTACAGATGGTGATAATATTTGAGTGCCATTTCAGGTGGCGGTCAAAGTGGCAATTTCAAAATATCACAGAGATTTTATTCAGTTTCTGTTTTTAATAGCACATGGCTTTCCCCACCTTCTTTCCCAGTCTCCTGTTTATTAAGTAAAGATTCAGGGAGAGGGAGTGTTTTTTCCGAGGAGGAAGGAACCATTGTGTTTGGAACTAGCCTAAAACAGATCTGACTAGTATTTTCTAGTAACCGCATTAAAGAAATAAAAAGAAACAGGTGAAATCAATTTTTATAATATGCTTTGTCTAACCTAGTATATCTGAAACCTTATAATTGAGCATGTAATCAATATGAAAATTATCGATGAACTATTTTACGTTCCTTTTTTATGCCAAGTCTTTGAAATCTGGTGTGCGTTTTATGCTTTAGCACATCTCAGCCATATTTCAATTCTCTAGACACATGTGTCTCGTGGTTACTGTACTGTACAGCGTAAGTTTAGGTTTTCTGCCAGGTGCAGTATCTTAGAATCGAGCTTGAAGACTTTACTTAGATATGGAAAAGGTGCTTGTTTGGTCTTAGATAATAATGTGCTTGGGTAGCCAGGTAGACATTTCTTTGTTTTGATGAAAGGAGCAGGGAAAAGAAGGAAGAGAAAATGTTTAAGAAATTAGAAGTTTGAAGAAACCAGAAATGTTGGAGAAAAATAAAATAGTAAATAGGAAACTGTGTTTCTTGTAGTGATGGTAGTGGGTTAGGGTTTTTTTTTTTTTTAAATTATTTTTGTTGTCATTGAGAATATACATAGCAGAACATAAACCAATTCGATGATTCTTACACTTACAATACAGTGACACTAATTACCTTCTTGGAGTCATGCTCACCCTCCTTTTCCAAGTTGTTCTTCCCCCATTGTTGTACACTCACTGCCCGCTACGTTTCCTGTGTGTTTAGTCTTGGGAATTACTGTTGTCAATTTAATTCTGTGTAGATAATTCTAAAAAAAAAAAAAAAATCTTTTTTTTTTTTATGGATAATTCTTAAAAGCACAGTGTTCAAGGCAGATGTTCTTTACTAGTTAAGCTAAATGATTGTTTAGTTTTAAGAAGACATCCCAGAATATACTTGGCTTAGTGTTGTTGTTAGGTGCTGTTGACTTGGTTCCAACTAATAGCAACCCTGTGTACAACAGAACGAAACACTGCCTGGTCCCGTGCCATCCTCACAATTATTATGCTTGAGCCCAGCCCATTGTTGCAGGCACTGTGTCAGTCCATCTTGTTGAGGGTCTTCGTCTTTTTCGCTGACCCTCTACTTTACCAAGCATGATGTCCTTCTCCAGGGACTGATTCCTCCTGATAAGAAGTTTTGCCATCCTTGCTTCTACGGAACATTCTGGCTGTACTTCTTCCAAGACAGATTTGTAATTATTGATGATTAGCATGAGAAAGTTGGAAACAAAGGAGAAAGATTAGTAGTTGGAAAATAGGGCCTTAGTGATAGAAACGACACCGGAGATCACGTGATAGAATTTTGCAAGACCAACAACTTCATTGCAGATACCTTTTTTCAGCAGCATATATGGTGACTGTATACATGAACCTCGCCGGGCAGAATACACAGGCATCAAATCAAGTACATCTGTGGAAAGATATGATGGAAGAGCTCAGTGTCTTCAGTCAGAACAAGGCCAGGGGCTGACTGAGGAACAGACCATCAATTTTTCATATGCAGGTTCAAGTTGAAGCTAAAGAAAATTAGAACAAGTCTACAAGAGCCGAAGTACATCCTTGAATATGTCCCACCTGGATTTAGAGACCGTCTCAAGATGATCAAACCAAAAGGGAAAAAAACGCACTCAGCATTTCTCAGGGTGAAAGAACTGAAGAAAAAATTCAAGCCTTGAGTTGCAACATTGAAGGATTTAATGGGGGAAGATATTAAACGACTCAGGAAAGATCCAAAGAAGATAGAAGGAATACACAGAGTCATTGTACCAAAAGAATTAGTTAACATTCAGTCATTTTAGAAGGTAGCCAAAAACCAAACCCACTGCAATCGAGTCGATTCCAACTCATAGAGACCCTATGGGACAGAGTAGAACTGCCCCATAGAGTTTCCAAGGAGCACCTGGTGGATTCGAACTGCCAACCTCTTGGTTAGCAGCCAGCACAACCAGTACATCACCAGGGTTTCCCTTAGACGGCAGCATATGATCAAAAACTGATAGTTCTGAAGGAGGAAGTCCAAGCTGTACTGAAGACATTGTTGAAAACCAAGGCTCCAGGAATTGGCAGAATACCAATTGAAATGTTTCAACAAATGGATGCAGCGCTGGAAGTGCTCACTCATTTATGCCAAGAAATTTGGAAGACACCTACCTGGCCAACCATGTGGAAGAGATCCATACTTATGGCTATTCCAAAGAAAAATGATCCAACAGAATGCAGAAAGTATCGAAGAGTATTACTAATATCACACACAAATAAAATTTTACTGAAGATTATTCAAAAACAGTTGCAGCAGCACATTGACAGGGAACAGGCAGAAATTCAAGCTGGATTCAGGTGAGGATGTGGAACGAGGGACATCATTGCTGATATCAGATGGAACCTGTCTGAATGCAGGGAATATCAGAAAGATGTTTATGTGTGTTTTATTGACCATTCAAAGGCATCTGACTGTGTGGATCACAGCAAATTATGGATAACATTGGGAAAAATGGGAATTCCAAAACACTTAATTGTACTTTTGAGGAAGCTGTACATAGATCAAGAGGTAGTTGTTTGGACAGAACAGGGGGATACTGTGTGGTTTAAAGTCAGGAAGGTTGTGTGTCAGGGTTATATCCTTTCACTATATTTATTCAGTCAGTATGCTGAGCAAATACAGAAGCTGCACTGTATAAAGGAGAACATGGCATCAGAATTGGAGGATTAATAATCTCCAATTAATAACCTGCCTTATGCAGATGATACAACCTTGCTTGCTGAAAATGAAGAGGACTTGAAGCACTTATTGATAGAGAACAAAAACTATAGAACTCAGTATGGATCACACCTCATCATAAAGAAAACAAAAATCTTCACGACTGGACCAATAAGCAGCATCATGATAAGTGGAGAAAATATTGAAATTGTCAGGGATTTCATTTTACTTGGATCCACAATCAACGCCCATGGAGGCAACAGTGAAGAAATCAACCGACATATTTCATTGGGCAGATCTGCTACAAAAGACCTCTTCAAAGTGTTAAAAAGCACTTTAAGGACTGAAGTGTGCCTGACCTAAGTCATGGTGTTTTCTGTCGCCTCATATGTATGCGAAAGCTGGACAGTGAGTAAGGAAGACTGAAGAAGAATTGATGCCTTTGAATAATGGTGTTGGTGAAAAATATTGAATATGCCATAGACTACCAGAAGAATGAACATATCTGTCTTGGAAGAAATACAGCCAGAATGCCCCTTAGAAGCAAGGATGGTGAGATTTTGTCTCACATACTTTCATCACATTATCAGGCAGGATCAGTCCCTGGAGAAGGACATCATGCTTGGTAAAGTAGAGGGTCAGTGAAAAAGAAGATGACCTTCAACGAGATTGATTGATGCAGTGACTGCAACAGTGGGCTCAAGCAAAACAATTGTGAGGATGGCGCAAGTCTGGGCAGTGTTTTCTGTTGTACATAGGAGCACCATGAGTCTGAACTGACTCAGCCACACCTGACAACAACAGTTACCAGCTATGAGCACAATGACCTCTTTGCCTGTATCTTGGAGGTTTTAACCCAGGGGAACAGAGAAGTTTGGATGGCAGCTAGAGATGGAAGTGGGATCCGATAAAGTTTTTTTAATTGATAAAAGAAGCAACAGCATAGCTTGTTGATCTAGTAATGATTGAGGCGAGTCAGACTGATAGCAGCCCTATGCGATAGAGTAGAACTGTCCCTTAGAGGTTCAAGGAGTGGTGGGTGGATTTGAACTGCCGATGTTTTGGTTAGCAGCCTGAGCTCTTAACCGCTGCGTCATCATGACCTTAATGTTCCATCACAGAAGGAAAAAAATTTGATGCAGATTAGAGGGGAGAATTGCTGGAGAAACACCATTGGGCTGTTGAGAGGGAATGGGGTATAGAGTATAAATGATGGAATTGGGTATTGGCTTTATGCAAGGATGAGGATTGTCCATTTAGAGTGGCAGGAGGGAAAGCAGAGTATTTGTATATCAAAGGTGTAATGATTGGATGGATGTGATGATTACGGGCTCGTAGACATTCTCTTTTGATTGCTTCATTTGTTGCAGTAAAATGGAAACTAAGGTTATTGGTTGAGAGTGAAGACAGGAGAAGAGATGTTGTAGGTTTCAGGAGAGAGGAGAAGATTAGAATAGTGGGAGGTATGTGGATTATGGAAATGTGGTATGATTTCTGGGCAGCATTGATGGCTCCCATGAGACGTGTGGTCATGAATTTATATGAGCTGAGTTCAGAATCAGTCAGCGTTGTTTTGGATGTTTTGCACCAGCCACATTCAGGTATACAGATCAGAGTAATTGAAGAGTTGGATTAACCAGTGTTGTGGTTTAACTAGTCTCTGGGTGGTGCAAATGGTTTGCACTTGACTCCTAACGTAAAGGTTGGCAGATCGCACTCACCTAGTGACCTTGTGGAAGAAAGGCCTTGAACGATCTTTGGTAAAGTTTTCTGCCAAGAAAACCCTATGGAGCAGTTCAACTTTGTAGCACATGAGGTCACCATGAGTTGAAACTGACTCAGCAGAAAAAGGTTTGGTTTCACATTTTGTGGCTTAGCTAAATAACTTGCATAGGAAGTAAAGGAAAAGGGATTTAAGCCCAAATAATTATAATGTTTGACCTCAAAATTTAACCTACTGAAGAAGGAAAGTTAGACAGTGGGGTGGGGTGGGGAGGGCTGAGGGATAGTGAAAAAATCATAGGATCACTGAGTTATGGTAGGTGTTCAAAGATTACTGGGAGTTAGGTACTAGGGGGAATGTGCTAGAAAGAAAGGGGGAGGTTTTCAAAGAGAGGGATGCTTGAGATGGAGATGATGGAAAGTCATATGATCGTGGCAGCGAGTGGCTGAGGTTGGGTGGAAGACAAAACCATTTGAGTGGAGTTCACAGAAATGAGAGGCAGTTGTTAGGAAGGGTCATCTACATGTCACTTCAGAATTAAGAGTGGCAATAAACCATCAGCTAAAATTACCGTGATATGAGGGAGAATGACTTGGGGGTTTACAGATGACTGCAGCAAGGGACATAGCGGGTATATGATCTGGTGCTACAGTCGTCCCTCTGTATCCACAGGAGATTGGTTCCAGGACCCCTGTGGATTCCAAAATCAGTGGATGCTCAATTCACTTATATAAAATGGCTTAGTATTTGCATGTAAACTACAGACATCTTCCCGTATACTTTGAATCATCTCTGGATTACTTATAATACCTAATACACTGTAAATGCTATGTAAATAATTGTTCCATTACAGTTGAAGATTTGCTCTGAAAGGTATCCTTTCTCTACTATGAGTTTCTTGAGCTTTTCTGGGAATGCTGATTCTGTCTGGGCATCAGGCGATGCCAGTTCTCCAGTGATCTTGAAGTTCTTGAGGCTGTCGTGCCTTACGGAGCTAGCCAGTCATCCCTTACTAGTCTGAAACTTCTTCCTCGCTCTTCTCAACCCCTTCACGCTTAGCCTTCAGATTGCTTTGATCACTTCGTTGGTGTTTAGGAGCCATTTTTCCCACAGAAATAAAGGGTGCACACAGCAAAAGTAGCGAATGAACAAGATGCGAGGCGAGCCAATGCTCAAGCGAGTGCTGGAGAGAGACCTAGGATTTGTGAAATGGCAGGTGGCTACCGCGGGGTGCGCCCATACATCACTTCATTCCTGTGGATTCAGCGTGGGGCTGGGTGTGTGGCCAATTCACATGTTGCTTTTTGGAACTTTTTTCTCCCCCAAATATTTTTGATCTGCAGTTGGTTGAATCCGTGGATGTGGAACCTGTGGATATGAAGGGCCGCCTTTATAAGATTCAAAACTGGAGAGTTTTGGGCCATTTGGGTGCTTTGGAGTCAGGCAGGCCACATTATAAAGTTTGGCAACTTTATAATGTGTTATCTTATTGAGACTCAGTTTCCTTCAGGGCTTCAAAGGGGTTTGTTCTGGTTCGAACCCCTGCAGAGAATTTGCATTTCTAACAAGTTCCCAGGTGATGCTAATGCTGCTGGTTAGGGACCAATTCTGAAACCCGTTGGTAGAGTAGTTGGTCTCATAATTTTGTCATATATAAGAGTCACCTGGGAATCTTCTTAGCATGTAGATTCTAGTTCAGTATATAAGGGTGGAAATGCAAATTCTCAACAGGGGTTTGAACCAGAATGAACTGGTTCGAAGCCCTTGTTTCCTTGCCCGTAAACTGAGACTATTACTATCTACCCCTTGGGTTGTTATGAGGATTAAAGATTAGGTAGGAAAAATGCCTAGGACAGCAGTTCCTGGGGTAGTAAATGCTATCGTTATTATCGTCGACTTTGTTGCAAGGGAGCTAACTTATCAAAGGACTGACCTGTATGGAGGAGGGACGGAACATAGTGAGGAAGTATCAGTGAGGAGCAATGAGGACATCTCTAATTCCAGGCCCACTGATTTGAGAATTATTACAGAAAATATAGCCAGAATCAACACTGACCTCTGGAGATACTCAGGTTTAGGTTAGAGCGAGAAGATGAATGAAGAGAGAACATTAAGAAGTTGAAGATACAGAGATACAGAGAATCGTTAGCTGGGGGATGAGGACCTGGAAGGAGGTGGGGAGGAGTAGAAAACTGGCGCAGAAGAGGGGACTGCTGAGCCTTGTGGGGATTCAAGTACAGGAGATGGCTCAGGAGAGCTTTGGCTTCTGTAAGGATTACTGTCAGTGGGCATATAGGCAATTATTAGTCTTGGTGCTCTCAAGGCAGATAGTGGTGATGAGGCAGTGGATGCTGGAGAGCGGGGGGGGGGGGGGACATTTTTCTGACTCCTGCAGGTGGAAGTTCCCAGAAGTTAGGTCTCAGATCGTTGGCAAATGGAGCAAACACGAGCCCCTACCAAGGAGGAGCAGACAGCTGTTTAGGGAAAGAAAAGACATCAAGCCTGCCCTTCTTCCCATGATCATGACAAGGAGAAATGACTGGAAAAACTGAGGACAAACTTTATTACTGAAATTTTGTATGCGGGTAAACTGGCTTTAAAAAGAAAGAAAAAAAGCTAATTTCTGTGGTATAAATACTCCCACCTGGCCAGTTTCAGGCTATCAGAGGTTGAAATGACCAGTTTGCAAAATTCCTGAATATTTGACACCTGGCTCTTAATGTCGTCGATATGAGTGGTCACTCTTCAGTGCATTTTGGAGTGGACTATTTTCTTTAAAATAGTTTTGTATCATTAGAGTACTTTGAAGTGAGACTACTGATCCTCAGTTTTGCTTCTTTATCTTATTGAAGCCTCAATTTACTTATCCGTATAAGGATAATGTTATCATTTACCCCCTGGGTTGTTGTGAGGATTAGAGATTAGATAGAAAAAGTGCCTAAGACAGCTGTTCCTGGAACGGCAGATACCATTGCTACCATCACCTTGATGTAAAACTTCCTTACAAGGGGGCTCATTTACCAGAGGATATACCTGTGTTTTCATATGCAAAGGCCGGAGAAGAGATTGCAGTGAACTCTTTGGAGAGAAATTGGGCAATACATATGGATAACACATCTAGGAACAGGGCTTTAATCCAGCAACTCTACTTAGGACCTTTTCCAAAGGAAGTAATTAAGGATGTATGCAAAAACATAGCAAGAAAATTATTTGCAGCACTGTTTGTAAGAGAGAAAAGTTAGAATTTATTTAAATGTCTTTTGAGCAACATTATTAAAGATAAGCGGATACAGTAGAATTGTTCACAAGGAAAGATGATGGCCCATTATTAAAAGTGTGATAATACCAAATGATAGTTTTTCTTTTTTTAATTTTTATTGTGGTTTAAGTGAAAGTTTACAGATCAGGTCAATCTCTCACACAAAAATTTATATACACCTTGCTACATACTCCCAGTTGCTCTCCCCCCATGAGCCAGTCCGCTCCCTCCCTCCACTCTCTCTCTTCGTGTCCATTTTGCCAGCTTCTAACCCCCTTTACCCGTCTCATCTCCCCTCCAGGGAGGGGAGATGCCAACATAGTCTCAAGTGTCCACCTGATCCAAGAAGCTCCCAAATGATCCAATTTTTGTAAAAAATAAATAAATTTTTTTATTTGTGCAAAGAATATGATCTGAAGGCTAAATATAGTAAGCTGTTAACAGTGATAGTTGCTAGGATAATGTTTTTATAAATGTTCTTCTGGATTGCTTATATTTTCTGATATTTATAGTGAATATGATTTTTTTTGTAATTAAAAACAAAAGAAACATAAGCGTGTGCATTGAGGGAGGGGATGCAGAGAGGTGAAAAACCCTAAAGATGGAAAAGTACACTTAGTTTTCTAAGTGCTCAGTGACTGTAGTGACCTGGTTGGTTCTGCATCAGCACCTAAGTGCAGTCCCATGATTAGGGGCTAGAGAGGCCAGGAACCTTGCTGGTTGCCTTAGGGGTCTGGCAGCAATTCAAGAACTATAATTTAGTTGATCCCCATAAGTTGATTCTCTTTAGATATCTCCGTGGTATTCAGCTAAGAGAGAAAATCAAAATAGGGTTAAGGTGGCAAGCATCTACTGAAGAAGACTCAGAAGAAAAATATCTAAGATGGAAGAGAAAGTTACCAGTTATAGGCCATTCTACAAAGATGAGTAACTATTTATTTCAAAGCCACTCCGTGGATATTGTTGAATTACCACAATCCATTTTAGAGAAACATGACCTTGTGATTGTCACAAGTTACTTAAGCAATTAGAACCCGGAAACTTACTCTTGTGCAAAACAGTTCATGAGTCAGTTAAACAAGTATAATAACAAAGCTGTCAGATTCAGTGCTGTTCTTATTCTAGATGATTTCTGAGATAATTGAAATATTTTCAGGAATTTGTGACTTCGAAGTAAAAAGCAAGTTGCATGTCCAAACAAAATTATCTTTGATTATTCCATTGTTCTGCAGGTGTGAGATTGTCAGCTTTTTAATTATGTATATAAACCCAAAACCAAGCCCCTTGCTGTTGGTTTACAGCAACTCACAGTGACCCTATAGGACAGAGTAGAACTGCCCCATGGAGTTTCCAAGGAGCGCCTGGTGAGTTTGAATTGCCAACCTTTTGGTTAGCAACTGAACTCTTAAGCACTGTGTTATCAGGACTCCATTTATGTGTATAAAACAAACAAACCAAAAAACCAAAACAACCCAAAACCATTGCCATTGAGCTGATTCCAACTCATAGCGACCCTATGGGACAGATCAGATCCGCCCCATAGGGCTTCCAAGGAGCACCTGGTTGATTCAAACCGCCAACCTTTTGGTTAGTAGCTGTAGCTGTTAACCACCAGGGCTTCCTTTATGTGTTTAGTATCAGTCAAAGGGAACATTAGCATTGTAAATTATAAAAATCAGGTAATTAGAGGTAGAAAATAATTTACTGGTTTTAGGAAAGTAAGCAGCCCTGGAAAGAAGCTGGACTAGGAGTAGCCCTGAGATAGGTAGATTAGACACCCCGCCCCACATGTGTTCTCTCTCTCTTCCCCTCTCCCTCTTTTGCCTTCTTTCTTCTTCCCTCTGTTTCCTTTTTTCCTTTACTGCTTTGTTTCTACACAGAAAGCACCAGGCAGAGTCGTAGGCGTGGGGATTTAACTGCACACAGTGGGCAGAAGCTCTGCTTGCATGGAGCTTTCTTCAGGTGTTCGTAGACAGTAAACAAATACATGTGTCTACAGTGTTATGTTGTGTGGAGTTCTATGAAGAGAAGTAAATGAGGTCTAAGGATAGAGCATGACTGGGTGTGGGGGCGTAGGGATGGGGGTGTTATTTTAGAGGCTGAGCTCTCTCCTTTGAGGTGACATTGGAGCCAAAATCTGAATGATGTGATGGGTGAGCCATGCAGAAGGAGCAGCCAGTGCAAAGGCCCTGCAGTGGGAGGGTGCTGGGGCGGGGGCCGGGGGGGAGTTGGGGAGCAGTCCAGGAATACTGAGAGAAGGCCACTGTGGCTGGGGGGTGGTGGTGAGGTCAGTGAGCTAGCAGGGAGCCAGGTCACGGAGGGCCTTGGAGACCCCTGTGAGCACTCTGGGTGAATTTGGAAACCAAGGGAGTTTTGAGCAGAGTGGCATGGTTGAATCTGACTCATGTTCAAGAAAGTCCACTCTGGCATGTAAGCAGAGACTCTTTTATTCTGCCGTGTCCCTCATGCCTACAGTGTCTGGCACACAGTGGGCACTCAAGTGTTTGAATTAAATGACAGAACTAAACACAGTGTGTGATAAATGCTGGGGGTCACCAGGTGATTTATGTTGTGTTAACTCACACATGTATTAGGATAGTGATCCTTTATGGCCTGGGGATCATTGAAAATTTGATGAAAAATATGGAGCCTTCTGCCAGAAAAGTGAACACACAAGTATACTAAACCTTTTACATGCATTTTCAGTGGGTTCTTGACCATGTATGGACTTCATGTGATTAGGACATTGACTGTTCTTACACTCTTTGCACTTCCATTGGTGACGTGAGTGCTCATCCTACAGTGATGTTGGAGGTGTCTCAGACACAGTCTCTGAGCAGGTAGCACAGCTCACCAAAAGTTTTAACTCTGTGCCATGCCACAGCCTTTGTCCACCGCCTCTCTCTGGCAGGAGACATTCACCCTGGCTCACACAGTAGACCTGGTTCTTTGTCACCTGCTATGCCTGAGCTCTTGGTCCCTAACTCCTGGCTGCTTCTGGATACAGAAATCAGGAGACCATAGCTTTAGACTTTTTCTGTCTGGGTTTTCTCATCTGTTCCTGATCTACAGAGATGTTGATCTTCTCGTAAGCATTGCAGTGCCTTAAAACAGTTTTAAAACTTTATCTGTCATTATTGGGAATGTGTTTAGAGTGGGATGACAAGCTCAAAGGGTGAACTCACAGCACCATACGACTAAGACCTTTGCCAGACAGAGTATTTTATGAAGCTCAGTGAACTGATTCTTCAAGGCTTGGAACAGCATTTACTACATTCTCAGCTGGGTTTGTAGTATATAATCCTTCTTCTGTTTTCCTCTTAGTTGCTTTATTTCTGCTTTGAATCTGGTAATCAATCTGATAATCACTCTCAAGCTAGCTGTTGGATGACATTTCTTATTTTGGGTTCAAAGCAGCATTAGGATGCTGGTAGGAGCTTTGTGATTTGAAACTTACTGGTTTTACTGGAAACCCTGGTGGCTTAGTGGTTAAGAGTTCGGCTGCTAACCAGAAGTTTGGCAGTTTGAATCCACCAGGCGCTCCTTGGAAACTCCATGGGGGCAGTTCTACTCTGTCCTATAGGGTTGCTATGAGTTGGAATCGACTCAACGGCAGTGGGTTTTGGGGTTTTGGTTTTACAGGGATACAGACCTTATTTTTTCACGGCCTATTCAGTAAGTGAGTATGTATATTGATAGTGATGGGGGGCAGGTCTTGACTCAACATCAGAGGTGAGATAAAAATAACCTCTTTCTCTGGTAAGGAAGGGAACAGCAGTAAAAAGCAGATTAGACTTTCAGTTTCATTCTATTTAAACCTTTTAAAAAGCATATGCCTTTGGCACAAGAAATATTTTCCAAGCAGTGGCCCCAAATGCCTGATAATAATTTATTTTTACTTTTCTATCTAGAAGTTTGCATGCTAGGTACAAAACTACTTCAGTTCCTTGTGCTTGTAGGACTGAGAGCATCCTTTTTTTTTTTTTTTTTTTTTTCTGTCTGTTGGCTGGAAGCTACCCTCAGATCCTAGAGGCTATCCACAGCTCATTGGCACATGGGGTCCCCACTGTGGCCACTTGCTTTCTCACAGCCAGCAAAGGAGAGGGAGACTCAGACATACATGTGATCATGAGTGTTCCATCACCTTTGCTGTGGGTCCCACTCACTCCAGAGGAGGGAACCCCATAGGGGTAAGAACACCAGGAGGCTGGGGTTATGAGGCCACCTTAGAGTCTGTCCACCCTGGAGATAAAAGTCATTCACCTGTGTTGAAACAAAACAGTAGCACATTCCTCCTGCTGCACTGAAAGGACACACCATCCTTATGAGGTATCCCTGCCAAACACACATCACCTGAGGCACGTGAGACAAACACTAGCTGAAGAACAAAATAATTGGCCAGTACTCTTGAAAAGTGTCATTGTCGTGAAAAACAAAGGCTGAGGAACTAAAGAGACGTGATGACTAAATGCAGTGGATGATCCTGGGCTAGGAAAAATAGCTAAAAAGAATATTTTGGGGGGCGATTGGAAAAATTTGAATGTAGACCGTGGATTAGATGGTATCAGTGTTAAATTTCTTGATTTTGGTACTGTGTTCATGTAAGACATGTCCTCATTTCTAGGAAATAAACACTACAGTATTTGTAAAAGAGAGGGGCATGGTGTATGCACCTTACTCTGAGATTGTTTCTAAAGATAATGTGTATGTGTGTGAGGGAGGGAGAAGGGAGCAGAGGAGGAGAGAATGATAAAGCGAATGGGGTAATATGTTCATAATTGGTAAATCTGGGTAAAGGATATACAGGAGCTCTTTGGACTATTCTTGAGACATTTCTGTAAGTTTAAAATGATGTCAGATAACAAGTTCCCCAAAACTTAAATTGACTGGAATGACAAGGATATTTATTGGCCCAAAAAGCTGGAAGTCCAGAAGGGTGGGCTTCAGGGTTGGTTTGATTTAGTAGCTCAACAATATAATCCAGGTTCTTTCTGTATTTCTGCTTTATAGCCCATGGAGTGAGCTTCATCCTCTAACTGGTTCCACTCAAGCTGTATATGGTTGTCAGTGATGATCAGGGCTGCATGCTTTCTTGTTGAGCCAAAAAGTATCCCTGCCCGCCTCAACAATAATAAGACAAATAATCCAGTTAAAAAAATGGGCAAAGGATATGAACAGACACTTCACCAAAGACATTCAGGCAGCTAACAGATACGTGAGGAAATGCTCACTATCATTAGCCATTAGAGAAATGCAAATCAAAACTATGATGAGATACCATCTCGACCCGACACCAATCAAACAAACAAAAAATAATAAATGTTGGAGAGGTTGCCGGGAGATTGGAACACTTAAACACTGCTGGTGGGAATATAACATGGTACAACCACTATGAAAAACGATATGGTGCCTCTTTAAAAAACTAGAAACAGAAATGCTGTACAGTCCTGCAGCCTCACTCCTAGAAATATGTTCTAGAGAAATAAGAGCTGTTACACGAATAGACATATGCATACCCGTGTTCATTGCAACACTATTCACAATAGGAAAAAGTTGGAAACAACTGAAGTACCCATCAACAAAAGAATGAATAAACAAATTACTGTGCACACGTGCGATGGAATACTGTGCGACAATAAAGAACAAGGATGAATCCATGAAGCATCCCACAAACAGGGATGAACCTGGAGGGCTTTATGCTTAGTGAAATAAGCCAGCCACGAATGGACAAATATTATATGAGATCACTATTATAAAAACTCAAGAAAAGGGTTGTTATTTTTAGGTTCTATCGAGTCGATTCAGACTCAGAGCGACCCTATAGGATACAGTAGAACTGCCCCATAGGGTCTCCAAGGAATGGCTGATGGGTTCGATCCGCCGACCTTTTGGTTAGCAGCCGAGCCCGTAACCTCTGTGCCACCAGGGCTCCAGGCCGAAGATTAGACAGGCCTGTAGAACAAACAATAATGCATGTGAGGAACATGTCTTAGTTCAATCAAATATACTAGACCAAATGGGCAACTCCTACCCAAAAGCAAGACTAGAAGACAAGAAGAGTTAGGAAAACTGGATAAATGGACACAGGGAACCCAGGGTGGAAAGGGGGAGAGTGCTGTCGCATTGCAGGGATTGCAGCCAATGTCCCAAAGCAGTTTGTGTATAAATTTTGAACGAGAAACTAACTTGTGCTGTAAACTTTCACCTAAAGCACAATAGAATTATTAAAAAAAAAAAAAAAAGTACCTTTGCCATTTAAACAAAAAAAAAACCACTGCTGTCTAGTCGATTCCGACTCATAGCAACCCTATAGGACAGTTTGTTTTTTTTGAAGTTTTCATTTTGATATAATTTTAAACTTTCAGAGAAGTGTCAAGTATAGTTCAAAGAGTTCCTGAATATTCTTTACCCAGATTTGGGGAGACAGTGACTTCCAGAAGTCCTCCCAGAAAACCTGTCTTTGTCTCTCTTTGACATGAACAGTGTGACCTGCCCATTCCTGAAGCAATAGCCTGATCAGAGATTCAGGATACAGATGTGTGTGTATGTGACACAGAGAGAAAGGGAGAGGGAGAAATGCATTACATATGCCATGAAACTCTACTTATATTGCTTTGGAACATTATTTTTCACTTAATTCATGGTGAATGTTTTGCATATTAAGTATTTGGCAATATAGTATTATATATTATAAATTGTATTCTGTACATTTAACCAGTCCTGTAGAATAGAACATTAGGATTCCAGGTTTTTTTTTTTTTTTTTTAATTATAAATCTAGCATAAAGCTAAATTGAATTCGTACTGAGGAATTTATCGTAATGAAATATTCGGAGACGTAAAATAGCTAGGCTGACCAGTTATACACATTTTTAAGACTTTTCACATATTTCCAAATTGTCCACCCATAAGGTTGTGCCAATTTATGGTCCTACCAATGATGTGGAAGAATGTCCATTTTCCTGAACATTCGGTTTTAAGTATCTGTATTTTAAAATATTTTTCTAAATGGGCAGGCAAAAAATGACATCTCATTAAAAAATTTGTACTTTTTCTGTAGTGATATTGGCAGTGAGGGGCCCTGGTGGATCTGTGGTAAGAGCTCAGGCAGTTTGAATCTACCAGTCGCTCCTTGAAAACCCTATGGGGCAGTTCTCTTCTGTCCTGTAGGGTTGCTATAAGTTGAAATCAACTTGACTGTAACAGGTTTGGCTTTTTTTTAAATTGCTGGTGAGATTGAACCTTATAACAACCACAACATCAGCAACAACAAAAATAATACTTTTGGTTATGTGCTTTTTTTTGGGTGGGGGGTGCATTGTCTACTCATGTCCTTTGCCTTTTTTTTCCATTGTGATGCATTTTGTTGTTGGATCAGAACTTTTTTTTTTTTGATTGTACTTTAGGTGAGAGTTTACAGCTCCAGTTAATTTCTTAATCAGAAATTTATACACCTATTGTTTTGTGATATTGGTTGCTGTCCCCACAATGTGCCAGTATGCTCTCATCTTCCACCTGGGTTCCCTGTGTCCATTTGTCCAGTTCCTGTCCCTTTCTGCCTTCTCAGCTTGCTTTTGAACAGTAGTTGCCCATTTGGCTTCGTATATTTGATTGAACTAAGAAGCATGTTCCTCAAGTGTGTTATTTATTGTTAGAGCTCAATATTTATAACGGGTCCTACCACTTTGTTCTTTTAAGTCTTTACCTGAAAATTTTGGAGCAGTTCAAAAGTGAAGGGTTTGATTTTACCGTTTTCCAAGCACTTAACTAACGATTCTGCTTTTCCTCAGTGATTTGAAATGGAAAGTTTATCATTTGCTGTATCCTTATGTATAAACCAAAAACCAAACCCAGTGCCGTTGAGTCGATTCTGACTCATAGCAACCCTGTAGGACAGAGTAGAACTGCCCCATAGAGTTCCCAAGGAGTGCCTTGGCGGATTCGAACTGCCATCCCTTTGGTTAGCAGCCATAGCACTTAACCACTATGCCACCAGGGTTTCCTCCTTATGTATATTAGGGTTAATTTATGGGCTTATTTTTGCTATTGCTCTGTTGATCATAAAATACTAACCTTGCTATTTACCCCCAAAAAAAAAAGATAATTTTAAACTATATATTTTTCACTAAAACAAGTTTTATTCATAATATTATATAATAATTGGATTTTAAAATCTTATTCTATAATTTAAAGCTTTTACTAAGTTAGTAATTATTTGACTTGGTGAAGTTCATTATAATTTTTTTAAAAACCGTGTAAGCAGTGGTATGTGCTAAAGATATGTTGAGGCAGATATTGCCTGAAAAGCAGGTAGCGATAGAAGAAGACTTTTTCCTCTCTGTGGTCACTGAAATGTAATTTGAGTTTTATAGACTCTCCAAAGAAGATCTTAGGCAGAAATGAAAATACCGTTTTAATAAAGAACCAGAAATTTGGAGGAGTATTTTTGAAAGAATCATTGTTTCCAACAGGATTTAAGATTAATTATAAGTTTGAGATATCTTGTAATCCTTGTATGATTCCAATTTAATTAAGAAAAATAAATGTGTATGTTTATGAAGATATGATTATAACAAATGAGTAGAGGAATAATATAAATTAGGATTAAATGATTATAGATATCCCTTAGTTTTCTAATTTTGCACCATATATTTAAAAATCTTTAAATGTCAAAGATTATATGCACTTTAGTTGGTGATTCAAGCTAGTCTCCTGTGTAAAAATCTAAAGTATGTGAAGTCTCTCCCGCCTCTGCACAGGGAGCACTTGGCCAGCACAGGCCTGGCTCTCTCCTCGCCTACATTTTCTCTCTCAATTTTCTTCAGTCGCAGATGTAGACATGAGCAGAATGGGGGGAGCTGGGGAGCAGGCAAGAGGTTCACACAGCCAACTATGCAGTCCTTGCACACCATGCCATTCTTCCACTCTTTTCTTCTTCCTCCAGCCTGCATATTTAGTTATGCCCCCTAGAAAATGGAGCAAAGAAATTAGGCAGCTATTTCAGGCAGTAGAGCAACTTTAAAAAATAAAACAAACCAAAAAACAGTAGAGACAATATCCATTCTGCTTTTTGAATATTGTTGGTGCCAGAGAAAAGCAGTTGATGCTGTTAGTATTTAATTCTCACCAAATTTTTACCATGCAGATATTCCTTTTTTTAAAAATTGTACTTTAGATGAGGGTTTACAGAACAAACTAGTTTCTCATCAGACAGTACACACATTGTTCTATGACGTTGCTTAACAACCGCATGACATGTCAACACTCTCTCTTCTCAAACCTGGTTTCCCTATTACCAGCTTTCCTGTTCCCTCCTGCCTCCCATTCCCTGCCCCAGGACCGATGTGCCCCTTTAGTCTTGTTTTGTTCCATGGGCCTGTTCAATCTCTGGCTGAAGGGTGAACCTCAGGAGTGACCTCATTACTGAGCTGAAAGGGTGTCCAGGGGCCATACCCTCAGGGTTTCTCCAGTCTCTGTCAGGCCAGCAGGTCTGGTCTTTCTTTTTTGAGTTAGAATTTTGTTCTACATTTTTGTCCAGCTCTGTCCGGGACCCTGTATTGTGATCCCTGTCAGAGCAGTCAGTGGTAGCCGGGCACTGTCTGGTTTTACTGGACTCAGTCTGGTGGAGGCCATGGTAGATGTGGTCCATTAGTCCTTTGGACTAATCTTTCCCTTGTATTTTTAGTTTTCTCCATTATTCCTTGCTCCCGAAGGGGTGAGACCAGTGTAGTATCCTAGATGGCTGCTCACAGGCTTTTAAGACCCCAGACACTACTCACCAAAGTAGAATGTAGAACATTTTCTTTATAAACTATGTTACACCAGTTGAGCTAGATGTTCACTGAGACCCTGGTCCCCACAGCCCTCAGCCCAGCAATTTGGTCCCTCAGGAAGTTTGGATGTGTCTGTGGAGCTACCATAACCTTGCCTTGTACAGGTTGTGCTGGCTTCCCCAGTATGGTGTACTGTCTTACCCTTCACCAAAGTTACCACTTAAACCAAAACAAAGCAAACCCAGTGCCATCGAGTCGATTCCGAGTCATAGCGACCCTATAGGACAGAGTAGAACCTCCCCATAGGGTTCCAAGGAGCGCCTGGTGGATTTGAACTGCCGACCTCTTGGTTAGCAGCCATAGCACTTAACCACTATGCCACCAGGGTTTCCAAGTTACCACTTACCTATTGCCTATTGTTTTCCCATCCCCACCCCTCCCCTCCCTGATAACCGTCAAAGATTTTTTCTTTTTGTACGTAAAAATTTTATAAGTTTTTTCAGTAGTGGTCTTACACAATATTTGTCCTTTTGTGATTGACTTATTTCACTGAGCATAATGCCCTCCAGATTCATCCATGTTATGAGATGCTTCACAGATTCATTGTTGCTCTTTATTGTTGCATAATACTCCATTGTGTGTATGTATCAATGTTTGTCCCTTCATCTGTTGATGGGCACCTAGGTTGTTTGCATGTTTTTGCTATTGTGAACAATGCTGCAATGAACATGGGTGTGCATATGTCTATTGGTGTGACAGCTTTTATTCCTCTAGGATATATTCCTGGGAGTGGGATTGCTGGGTCATATGGTATTTCTATTTTTAGCTTTCTAAGGAAGTGCAATATTGTTTTCCAAAATAGTTGTATCATTTTGCATTCCCACCAGCAGTGCGTAAGAGTTCCAGTCTCCTCACAGCCTCTCCAACATTTGTGATTTATTTATTTATTTATTTTGATTCATGCTAGTAGTGCTGGTGTGAGATGGTATCTTATTGCAATTTTAATTTGCAATTCTCTGATAGCTGCAGATAGCGAGCATTTCCTCATGTGTCTGTTGGCTGCTTGAATGTCTTCTTTGGTGAGGTGTCTGTTCATTTCCTTGGCCCATTTTTTAATTGGATGTATTTTTTTATAGGTGTTGGATTTTCTTGTAGATTTTAGAGATCAGACCTTTGTCCAGATAGTCCTTTTCTTATTGCCAAACTCTCCTTTTCAGCAGTTGAGATATTTTGGGGGCCTGAGATTAACCCAGAGCCCTGGTGGTGCAGTGGTTAAGAGCTCAGCTGTTAACCAAAAGGTTAACAGTTCTAATCCATCAGCCACTCCTTGGAAACCTTGTGGGGGCAGTTCTACTGTGTCCTGTAGGGTCTCTATGAGTAAGAATTGACTCAGGGCAGTGGATTTGGTTAGGTCTGGAGATTAGCCCATTCATTTGGTGAAATTCAACAAATATTGAGATAAAGTATAAAAAAAAAGCGTTGGAAACCTGTTTTGGCTCATATATATTTGGATGGGCCTTCAGTGTCATTCCATAGGGCTTAAATTGGTGCCAGCTGGCCCCTTCTCTTACCTCAACTTCCTGCCCTGTGAGCTTTGCCAGCCAGATGGTGCCTCCTCAGACCTGTCAGCTTCCTTTTCTGGTGTTCCTTCAGGCTTGCTCTGTTACTGAGGTCTGCCCCAGGCCCTAGTCCATGTCCCAGTCCTGGCCAGCCGAGAAGATAGAACAGCAGGATGGTAGGTACTTTTTCAGCATAGGGGGTTGGCAGTGAGCCAAATTGTTGATAGTAACTGTGTCTGTGTCTTTGTATGTGCATATGTGTAAACGCACACAGGTGTGAGTAAGAGAGATACAGGAAGAAGCTGACTTGAGAGAAGTTGAAAAATTAAGTAATGAATAGAGGTTTTGAGGTAAAGACCGCAAAAACCAAACCACTTGCTGTTGAGTCTATCTCAACTCATAGCGACTTTATAGGACAGAGTAGAACTGCCCCATAGAGTTTCCAAGCAGTGGCTGGTGGATTCGAACTGCCGACCTTGTGTCTAGCAGCTATAGCTCTTAACCACTCTGGTTATATAAAAGAGAAATGGAACAAAGACAGGAAGGCATTTGTCAAGAGAGGCTATTGGCTAGAATAAAAGTAATGGGATGGTGGTGATTGGAGAAGACTTTTGATTCGGTCGCACATTCGAACGGGTGGGGGAGACAACATAGGAAGAGGGTTAATGGCCAATGCAGTGCTGCAACTATGACATTAGGTTCTCATATCTACGTCGATATTTTTAAGGAATATATAATAAATTGTTATTAGGTAGATTACAAAAGTTGTATATCCCAACTGTGTATTTTGTCAGTTATTTGACAGTCATTTAAGATACAGTGAAGCCTGAGAGAGCCAGAACTCAATGAGACTACCTTTTTCCCCTGGTCTGCAAGTTTTCTGCCTGTGATAGAGTACAGTCTTAACATTTTTCTATCACCCATTTTAGTGGAAAATATTTGAGTTTTCCTTCTGCCTTACACAGTATTATGGATTGAATTGTGTCTTCCAAAAATATGTGTTGTAAATCCTAACCTCTATGCCTGTAGTTACAATCCTATTTGGGAACGGGTAATCTTTGTTATGTTAATGAACAGGATTAGTGTAGGGTGTATCTTTTAATTAAATTTTTATTGTGCTTTAAGTGAAAGTTTAAAAACCAGGTCAGTCTCTCCTACAAAAACTTAAAATACACCTTGCCATATACTCCTAGGTGCTCTCCCTCTAATGAGACAGCACGCTCCTTCCCTCCACTCTCTATTTTTGTGTTGGTTCGGATAGCCTCTGACCCCCTCTGCCCTCTCATCTCTTCTCCAGGCAGGAGCTGTCCACATAGTCTCATGTGTTTACTTGATCCAAGAAGCTCACTCCTCGTGAGTATCATTTTCTGTCCCATGTTGTTGTTAGGTGCCGTCGAGTCGGTTCTGATTCATAGCGACCCTGTGCACAACAGAACAAAACACTGCCCGGTCCTGCACCATCCGTACAATCGTTGTTATGCTTGAGCTCGTTGTTGCAGCCACTGTGTCAGTCCACCTTGTTGAGGGTCTTCCTCTTTCCTGCTGACCCTGTACTCTGCCAAGGATGATGTCCTTCTCCAGGGACTGATCCCTCCTGACAACTTGTGTCCCATAGTCCAGTCCAATCCCTGTCTGAAGAGTTGGCTTTGGGAATGGTTCCTGTCTGGGGCTAACAGAAGGTCTGTGGACCGTGACTTCTGGAGTCCTTCTGGTATCAGTCAGATCATTAAGTCTGGTCTTTTCACAAGACGTTGGGGTCCGCATCCCACTGCTATCCTCCCTCAGGGGCTCTCTGTTGTGTTCCCTGTCAGGGCAGTCATAGGTTGTAGCTGGGCACCATCTAGTTCTTCTGGTCTCAGGCTGATGTAGTCTCTGGTTTATGTGGCCCTTCCTGTCTCTTGGGCTCATAATTACCTTGTGTCTTTGGTGTTCTTCATTCTCCTTTGATCCCGGTAGGTTGAGACAATTGATGCGTCTTAGGTGGGCACTTGCTATCGTTTAAGACCCCAGGTGGCACTCTTCAAAGTGGGAAGCAGAATGTTTCCTTAATAGATTTTATTATGCCAGCTGACTTAGATGTCCCCTGAAGCCATGGTCCCCAAACCCCTGTCCCTGCTATGCTGACCTTTGAAGCTTTCAGTTTATTCAGGAAACTTCTTTGCTTTTGGTTTAATCCAGTTGTGCTGACCTCTCCTGCATTGTGTCTTGTTTCTTCTGTCACCTAAAATAATTTTTATCTACTATTTTATCTAATTACTAAAAACCTCTCTCCCTCTCTTGCTCCGCACACTCATAACCATCAAATAATATTTCCTTCTCTGTTTAAACTACTTTCCAGGTTCTTATAATAGTGGTTTCATAGAATATTTGTCGTGTTGCAAATTAATAATTTCACTCAGCATAATACCTTCCAGATTCCTCTATGTTATGAAATGTTTCACGGATTCATAATTGTTTTTTATCAATGCGTAGTATTTCATTGTGTGAATATACCATAATTTATTCATTCATCCATTGATGGTCACCTTAGTTGCCTCAATCTTGTTGCTATTGTAAACAGTGCAGCAGTGAACATGGGTGTGCATGTATCTGTTCATATAAAGGCTCTTATTTCTCTAGGATATATTCCAAGGAGTGAGGTTGCTGGATGCTATGTTAGTTCTATCTCTAGTTTTTTAAGGAAGCACCAATTCGATTTCCAAAGTGGTTGTACCATTTTACATTCCCACAAGCAGTGTATAAGTGTTCCAGTCTCTCCATAACCTCTCCCACATTTATTATTTTGTGTGTTTTGGATTAATGCCTTTTTGGGGGTGAGATGGGATGTCATTGTAGTTTTGATTTGCATTTCTTTAGTTGCTAATGATTGTGAGCATTTCCTCAAATGTCTGTCAGCTACCTGAAAGTCTTCTTTAGTGAAGTGTCTGTTCATATCCTTTGCCCATTTTTTAATTGAGTTATTTGTCTTTTTGTTGTTCAGTTTTTACAGTATCATGTAGATTTTACAGATCAGAAGCAGAACAGAAATGTCGTAAATCTTTTTACTCATTTGGTGAAGTCTTTGGACGAGCATAGGTGTTTGATTTTTAGGAGCTAACTGGTAAAAAAAAAAAAAAAAATTTTTTTTTTTACCGGTTATCTAGTTTTTCTTCTGCATTTTTAGTAATGTTTTGTATACTTTTTATGCCATGTATCAGGGTTTGTAAAATTGTCCCTATTTTTTCTTCCGTGATCTTAATTGCTTTAGATTTTATATTTAGGTCTTTGATCCATTTTGAATTCGTTTCTGTGCATGGTGTTAGGTATGGATCTTGTTTCATTTTTTTGCAGATGGATATCCAGTTATGCCGGCACCATTGGTTAAAGAGACTGTCTCTTCTCCATTTAACTGACTTTGGGCCTTTGTGAAATATCAGCTGGTTATATGTAGATGGATTTATGTTTGTATTCTCAATTCTGTTCCACTGATGTATGTATCCGTCGTTGTACCTGTACCAGGCTGTTTTGACTATTGTGTTGGTATAATAGGTTCTAAAATCAGGTAGAGTGAGGCCTACCACTTTGTTGTTCTTTTTCAGTGATGCTTTACTTATCCAAGTTCTCTTTCCCTTCCGTGTAAAGTTGGTGATTTGTTTCTCCGTCTCATTAAAAATGTTGTTGGAATTTGGATCGGAGTTGTATCTATAGATGGCTTTTAGTAGAGTAGACATTTTTGCCATGTTAAGTCTTCTTATCTGTGAGCAAGGTATGTTTTTCCATTTATGTATGTCTCTTTTGGTTTCTTGCAGTAATGTCTTGTAGTTTTCTTTGTATAGGTCTTTTACATCTCTGGTAAGATTTATTCCTAAGTATTTTATCTTCTTGGGGGCTACTGTGAATGGTATTGATTTGGTGATTTCCTCTTCAATATTCTTTTTGTTCATGTAGAGGAATCCAACTGGATTTTGTATGTTTATCTTGTATCCTGATACTCTGCTGAACTCTTCTATTAGTTTTAGGAGTTTTCTTGAGGATTCCTTAGGGTTTTCTGTGTATAAGATTCTGTGATCTGCAAAGAGAGATAGTTTTACTTCTTCCTTGCCAATCTGGACGCCCTTTATTTCTTTATCTAGCCTAATTGCTCTGACTTGGACCTCCAGTACAATGTTGAATAAGAGTAGTGATAAAGGGCATCCTTGTCTAGTTCCTGATCTCAAGAGGAATGGTTTCAGACTCTCTATATTTAGGATGATGTTGGCTGTTGGCTTTATATAAATGCCCTGTATTATGTTGAGGAATTTCCCTTCTGTTCCTGTTTTGCTGAGAGTTTGCATGACGAATGCATGTTGAACTTTGTCAAATGCCTTTTCTGGATCATTTGATAAGATCATGTGCTTCTTGTCTTTTGTTTTATTTATATGATGGATTACATTATATGTAATCCATACTTTGTATGAACCCCACTTGATCATGGTGAATTATTTTTTTGATATGTTGTTGAAGTGTTTTGGCTAGAATTTTGTTGAGGATTTTTGCATCTAAGTTCATGCAGGATATAGGTTTGTAATTTTCTTTTTTTGTGGTGTCTTTACCTGGTTTTGTTATCAGGAATATGCTGGCTTCATAGAATGAGTTTGGGAGTATTCCGTCCTTTTCTGTGCTCTGAAATACCTTTAGTGGTAGTGGTATTAACTCTTCTGTGAAAGTTTGGTAGAGCTCTTCAGTGAAGCCATCTGGGCCAGGGGTTTTTTTGGGGTGGGGGAGTTTTTTAATTACCTTTTCAATCCCTTCTCTTTTGTTATGGTTTTATTTAGTTGTTCTACCTGTGTTTGTCTTAGTTTAGGCAGGTAGTGTGTTTCTAGAAATTCATCCATTTCTTCTAGGTTTTCAAATTTGTTAGAGTACAATTTTTTGTACTAATCTGATACGAATCTTTTAATTTCAGTTGGGTCTGGTGTGATACTGCCCATCTCATTTCTTATTTGTGTTATTTGCTTCCTCTCCTGTTTTTATTTGGTCAGTTTGGCCAGCGGTTTATCAATTTTGTAGGTTTTTTCAAAGAAGCAGCTTTTGGTCTCAGTAACTCTTTCAGTTTTTTTTCTGTTCTCTATTTCATATAATTCTGCTCTAATTTTTATTATTTGCTTTCTTCTGGTGTCTGAGGGTTTCTTTTGTTGCTCTCTTCCTATTTGTTCAAGTTGTAGGGATAATTCTTTGATTTTGGCCCTTTTTTCTTTTTGTATATGTGAATTTATTGATATAAATTGACCTCTGAGCACAGCTTTCGCTGTGTCCCAAAGCTTCTAATAGGAAGTGTTTTTATTCTCATTGGATTCTATGAATTTTTTTTTTCCCATCCTTGTTGTCTTCTATAACCCAGTTGTTTTTGAGCACGGTATTGTTCAGTTTCCAAGTGTTTGATTTCTTTTCCCTGCTTTTTCTGTTATTGATTTCTACTTAATGGCTTTATGGTCAGAGAAGATGCTTTGTAATATTTCGATGCTTTGGATTCTGCTAAGGCTTGCTTTATGACCTTATATGTGGTCTATTCTAGAGAATGTTCCATGTGCAGTAGAAAAGAAAGTATACTTGGTTGCTGTTGGGTGGAGTGTTCTGTATATGTCTGTGAGGTCTAGTTGGTTGATTGTGGCATTTAGACTTGCTGTGTCTTTTGAGCTTCTTTCTGGATATTCTGTGCTTCACCGCAGTTGGTGTGTTGAAGTCTCTTACTATAATTGTGGCGCTGTTTGTCTTACTGTTCAATACTGTTAGAGTTTTTTTTTTAATGTACCTTGCAGCCCTGTCATTGGATGCATAAATAGTATGGTTATAGCCTCTTGGTATATTATCCCTTTAATCATTTTATAGTGTCCTTTGTTATCCTTTGTGGAGGATTTAACTTTAAGGTCTATATTTTCAGAGGTTAATATTGCCCCTCCTGCTCTTTTTTAATTGTTGTTTGCTTGATACATATTTTTTACCATCCATAGGGTTTTAGTTTGTGTCTCTGAGTCTAAGGTGTGTCTCTTGTAGGCAGCATATGGATGGATTGTGTTTTTTCAATTCATTCTGCCACTCTCTCTTTATTTGTACCTTTAGTCCACAGACATTCAGCATACGTATGGATAGGTATGAATTTAGTGCTGTCACCTTGATGTCTTGTCTTGTGTATTATTGACAGTTTATTTTTCCGAGTTCATTTTTTGTGCTGAGTAGTTGATCCTTATATATTGTCTTTTCGTCTTATTCGTTGTAGTTTCTGTTGAGTCGCTATTTTTTTTCTTGTATTTTATTTTGATGGGCAGGATTGTTAGTCTACTTTGTGATTATCTTAATATTTACTCCTATTTTTCTAAGTTTAAACCTAACTTTTATTTCTTTATATGCCTTGTCTTCCTCTGCATTTGAAAGATCTCTGACTGCATTTCTTAGTCCTTTATTGTTTTAATGTTGTCTTCTTTTATGGAATGATATCACTGTTTCCCTGTTTTGAGCATTTTTTTAATCTTCATTTATTTTTGTGACTTCTTTGTGTGGGTTGGCATCTGATTGCTCTGTCCAGTGTTCTAGTCTTGGGTTGATATATTATTGATTTTTTAACCAGAGAACTCCCTTTAGTATTTCTTGTAGTTTTGGTTTGGTTTTTACAAATTCCCTAAATTTCTGTTTATCTGGAAATGTCATAATTTTACCTTCATATTTGAGAGACATTTTTTCTGGCTATATGAATCTTGGCTGGCAATTTTTTTCCTTCAATGCTTTATATAAGTCATCCCACTGCCTTGTTGCTTGCATGCTTATTCTTATTGACTTTCCTTTGTAGGTGACTTTTTGTTTTTCCCATCCACTCTTAAAATTCTTTATCTTTGGTTTTGGTAAATTTGATTATATTATGTCTTGGTGACTTTCTTTTAAGGTCTACTTTATGTGGAGTTCCATGAGCATCTTGGATAAAAAAAAAAAAAAACAAAAAACTAGATACCTTCTAATCTTTCAAGATATCAGGGAAGGTTTTTGCCAACAAATCTTCAACAGTTCTGTCTGTATTTTCTGGTATCCCTGCCTGTTCTCACACTCCAGTCACTCGTAGGTTATTTCTCTTGATAGAGTCCCACATGATTCTTAGGGTTTCTTCATTTTTTAAAATTCTTTTATCTGATTTTTCTTCAAATATATTGGTGCCATGTACTTTGTCTTCAATCTCACCAATTCTGGCTTCCACTTGCTCAGTTCTTCTCCTCTCACTTTCTTTTAGGTTGCTTAATTCTGTAATTTTATTGTTAATCTTCTGAATGTCTGATTACTATCTCTGTATGGATTCTTGTAGCTTGTTAAATTTTTCATTGTTTTTGAATAACCTTTTTAATTTATTCAACCGCTTTATCTGTGTGTTCCTTGGCTTGTTCTATGTGTTGCCTGATCTTTCTAATGTCTTGAAGAGTCCTTTATGTTAATCTGTTGAATTCTGCATCCAGTAATTCCAGGAAGGCACCTTCATGCAGAAGATCCCTTGATTCTTTGTTTTGAGAGCTTGTTGAAGTGATCATGGTCTGCTTCTTTATGTAATTTGATATTGACTTTTGTCTCCGAGCCATATATAAGTTACTGTATTTGTTTATTTTATGTTGCTTAGTATACCCTAGCTTCTTGCTTTTTGTTTTGATATGTCCAAATAGGTTGCTTGAGTGAGCTAGCTTGATTATTTTTGCCTTTGAAGCTCTAACATCCTGTCACCAGATGGCTAGAACTGATACCAGGGATATGAGCCTAGGAGTCCATTCACTCTTCTTGTATGGATTCAGCTTAGGTGTCCAGGTTATCACGTGTGTGGTACAGGCTCTGTCCTACAGTCTTAGAGGGTCAGGGGTGATTGGTGTAGGTACCGGTATCTGGTTCCAGCAGGAGGTCACTCTCCGAACAAGGCAGGGCGCTAACAACTGTCCCCCAAGTGTCTGTGAAGAAAGTGCATACCCGTTCCCTAGAGCATGCAGGTGGATGGGTTCTGCAGATGGAACTTGGGCACCCAGTGCTTTTTGTTGTAAGGACTAAGAGACACCATTTGTCCTTGTACTCTTGTTGCGGGTGGTGGGGTGACCTGAGTGGAGCTACCAGTCCTTAGGCTCTTGATGTGGCTAGGTGAGGACTCTGTTTAATAGGCAAAGTGGTGTCAAACATCAAACACCCACCTCTTAACCACACAGCTGAAACAGATACAGTCTTCCAACAAATGCCTGTTCTCCTGAAACAGGCCCGCACAGGTCCATGCAGGGGGAAATGTACTCAAAGTCCATGTACCATTTATGCCTGGACTTGAGCTGTTTCTGTCCGAGCTCCCCAGGTTAGTGGGGCTGGCAGATTATCTTTTCCCCAATTGTGAGTTTATTCCTTCTCTAAGGCCGGGATGATGGCTTAGGATGTGCAACAGGATCTATCTCAGGCTGGGAAATTCACAGCCACTGAAGCCGGCTTGAGGGCTGGGGGCACGGTAAAATATACACAAGTACTTATCTTTTGCCGAGAACACCGTTCCTCTCTGGTTCTGGAGTTGTGAGTAGGCTGGGCGGCTGGCTGTTTCTCTCTTAGGAAACTGTGGTTGAACGCTGCCACCAGCCCACAGCGGCCTGAGGGTTCCCAGCGATTCAAGTCCGGCAACTCTTCTCCGCTTCTGAACCGTCTCTTCTCATGTTGCTCAGTCCATTTTAGTGTGTCATAAGTGTGATTGTTTCACTTGCTTTTTTGGGTCTTTGTTGTAAGATAGTTCACCGGAAGCGTGTGAGTACTCCGCCCTCTGCTCCGCCTTTGTAGGTTGTATCTTCAGTCAATTTCTTTTGAGATATAAAAGAGATTACACCAGCACAGCAGCAAGCACAGTTGGGGTAAGATAGATTCTAAGACACATGGAGATTTCCAAGAAACCAGGAAGCAGAAGGTGAAGAGACAAGGACATTCCTCCAGAGCCGAAAGAGAGAGAAAGCCTTTCCCTAGAGCTGGTGCTCTGAATTTTGAGTTCTAGCCTCCTAAACAGTTAGAAAATAAATTTCTGTTTATTAGAGACACCTACTTGTGGTATTTCTGTTATAGCAGTTCTAGATGACTATGACACAGAGATTCTGGCTTTTTCAGGTTTTACTCTATTAACCAAGAAGTACAGCCAGAATATTCCTTAGAAGCAAGGATGACGAGTCTTTGTCTCACGGACTTTGGACATGTCATCAGGAGGGATCAGTCCGTGGAGAAGGACATCATGCTTGGTAAAGTGAAGGATCATTGATAAAGAGGAAGACCCTCAATGAAATGGGTTGACACAGTGGCTGCATGAATGGGCTGAAGCATAGCAACGATTGTGAGGATGGTGCTGGACTGCACAGTGTTTCGTTCTGCTGAATCGACTTGTCAGCTCTTCACAACAAGAACAACATATGTGAACAAGATAGTGTTTTTAATTAGATCCAAAAGCACAATCATTATAATATATGGAATTTTATATGAGCTACAGATTTCTACTTCTAATGAAATTTTATGGTGAATGTCTGGCATAGGTAATAACTAGAATTAAAATCGCATATATGCTTTACCTTGTCTCAGCATTTTCTATTCTTCTTTTAACTTTGTAGGGAAAACATTTTTTCTCATGTTTCTGTGTAATAAAGGTTTAAATACTGAAGGTGGTCAAATTGATGTTTTATATTTGTTCCAATTGTATTTAAAAGAAAATTGGAAGTAGTTATCATAGAAAAAAAAAGGAGCAAACATCTGTGAAATGAAAAGGCAAAATATGTGTAGGAAATTAAAAGCAAGTATTTCAAGAGTTGGTGAAGAGGCTTTAAGAAGAAACAGACTTGATTGTCTATTTGCTCTTTACAACCCTGAGTCCCAAAGAGCAGGAATAGACCATCTGATAATGTATCTCTCAGTCAGGTCATTGTGTAGTTCCTACAATTGGCTGCTTGTACAGTAGGCTTTTTACATCAATACTGCATTGTAAACCTAGTTTGTGTAATTGGTGTAGTGTCTCTTACCCATCCCCCATCTCTTGAAGCAAATAGGTCAAGATGATGTGGGATAAATGTGACTCAGTAAAGCATGTGAGGCAGATACAGAAGAGTGGCTCCTAAAATGTCAGAAGGGGTGTGTTTACCCCACATGTCCAACTTTTCCACACCGTCTCTGTTCTCAGTCCTTCCACAGCACTCTGCAGCATTGCTGCGAATGTTCACATCACCACGTCCTGCTTTGCCATTTATATATCTGTCCATTCCACTTGACTGGGAGCTCTTTGAGGGCAGGGACTGTGCTCTTTTTATCTTTGTGGTCATATTTTGGTGCCTGGTGCAAAGCAGGTACTCAATAAATGTTAGTTGAATGATTGTTTAAAAAACAGATGCAATTTTGGATGTCTGTCATTTACCAGACACTGTGATGAGTGAGTCATGGGTATCATTTCCTTTTACTAACACTCAGTTGTATGAGAAAGTTTCTAACTGCTTTGGTTTGTTTATAATAACTTGTATAATAAGGGGAAATGGTTAGAAAATAAAGATAAGCTCCTCCCTATGCCAAAAAGAGAGAAAAAGGAAAACATCCTCTGCAACCCCCTTCCACAGCAGTGATAGCTGTTAGCATTTTGTCTTCTTTTTCCTGTGGACATACATACGGTTTTAAATAAGAATAATGCCATATGTGAACATACTGGTTTGTAACTTAGTTTTCCCCCCAACCAGCTCGGTGCATAATAGATGCTCAATAAATATTTATTATTTGGAGTGTTTTCCATGTTATGTTATATATTTTGACATCTCTTTTTTTTTATGGCTTCGTAGTATTCCATGTATGGGTATGCTATATTTAGTTTACCCATGCCCCGTGGTTCAGCATTTAGGTGTTCATTTATGTATTTAACTGTTAAGCAGAATCAGTTTAGTCCTGTGTACCTCTCTGGCTTCATACTTTCTCTCCCTCCCATTCTATACTTTGCTAATATTGATCCACTTGTCCACTTTTAGGGCCTTGAAAGCCTCATCTTCTATTTCCAGACATTCCAACACACTTCCCATTTTTCAAACCTAAGTTTAGGCGTCTCTTCTTCTTGGAAGTCGACCTTGACTGGATTAGTTGTCCATTCAGTGTGCTTTGTAAGTAGCATTTTGCGCTTACTCCTGTGGAAACACGGACTCTGTGACTTGTGAAAGTACACGAAGCAGGTGTGGAGGAGCAGCTCCTTGAGTGGAGTTCATGTCTTACACCTGTGGAAACACATACTCTGTGACTTGTGAAAGTACACGAGGCAGGTGTGGAGGGGCAGCTCCTTGAGGAATGGAGTTCACGTCTTACTCCTGTAGAAACACTTACTCTCTGACTCCTCAAAGTACATAAGGCCCGTCAGGAGCAGCAGCTCCTTGTGGAGTGGAGTTCATTTCTTACTCCTGTGGAAACACTCACTCTGTGACTCCTCAGAGTACATGAGGCAGGTGTGGAGGAGCAGCTCCTTGAGGACTGGAGTTCACATCTTACTCCTGTGGAAACACTCACTCTGTGACTCCTCAAAGGACACAAGGCCCATGTGGAGGAGCAGCTCCTTGAGGAGTGGAGTTCATGTCTTACTCCTGTGGAAACACTCACTCTGTGACTCCTCAAAGGACACAAGGCCCATGTGGAGGAGCAGCTCCTTGAGGAGTGGAGTTCATGTCTTACTCCTGTGGAAACACTCACTCTGTGACTCCTCAAAGTACACGAGGCAGGTGTGGAGGAGCAGCTCCTTGAGGACTGGAGTTCATGTCTTACTTGCTGTTGTATTTCCCACCCCTAGGGCAGTGCTACAGGGTCGCTATAGAGTCGCCAAGAGTCGGAATTGTTTGGTTTTGGTTTTCTTTTAGGGTAGTGGTGGATATAGAGTAGGCACTAAGTAAATATTTTTTGGGTGAATGAATGCATGACATATCCCCTAATCTCCAGTGTTTATTGGTTAAGTAGTGGTCTTTAGCAATCCATATTTTTTTATTTATCAGATAAGCATAATAGATAGGACCTTTTATTTGTACAGTGCTTTTTTTATAGTGTGTGAATATTTTCAAAACTATTATTTCATGCTGTTAAACTCTGGCTCACTTTTAGTAAATTTATTATACATTATCAAATGTAATTGATCTGTTTGCACAAATTCGTTAATATGGTAGTCTTTATTGCTAGTTATTAAGTGATAATATTAATAATTATTTATGCAGTCTTAAATTTCCTAAGTAGAGAATTTGCATTGTAAGGAAATTTTAGCAATCAGGTTGTGTGTGTGTGTGTGTGTGTGTTTTTTCCTTTAAGTCTGTCTTGGGTGACAATTAGGCATTAGGTCTGATGAGAATTTTTAACTATGGTTTAAATCGATTTAAAAACTTAGCATTAAGCTAATAGCTTTCATTATTTTATAAGTGATAACTTTCATAATTAGGTTTTGATCAGATAACAGGAAGAGTAATATACCATAAATATTTAGGCAGGGATCAGAGAACCCAGTAATAACATTATAAAACAAAAGCACTTGACTAGGCTCAGAAGAAAAAGTTAATTCTCCACAAATCTCTCTATTGTCATTAGTTGACAGTTGACCTTTCTTTCCCTTCTGTGTTTGCCTTAATAATTCCTGGCAGCAGTAGTTTACCTGTGGATGTAGCACATGCTTCGGGATGGGGGGTGGCTATAGCAGAGTCACCTGAGGATTTTTTTTTCAGATGCTTTGGCCTCTCAAATTGGAAATTATTGCCTTTTGTGGTGCAGTGTATGGAAAACCAGCTGTGCAAACACAGGTTGCTGTAGAAAGTGTTGAATTGGTGTATATTTTGCTGTGTATATTCTCAACAATAAAATAAAATAATGATAATGCAAAAAAATAGACAGACTGGGAGCTACTGCTTTGCAGGAAGACTCTCTGGAACTTCTTAGGAAGAAAAGCTGAGACAGGGATCCAGTGGGGTTGGAATCTGCAGACCTGTCATCTGTTTGACCGCTGACTTCACTGTGTGATTTTGGGCAGGTCACTTGACCTGTTTTCACCTTTATCTTCTTTTTGTACAACAAAGGAATTGGATTAGATGATTTATGATCTCACTTTTGGTAATAATTTCTCTGATGACCAAACATACAAAGAGTATCTTGCTCTTGAAAGGAATGTGTGAATGAAAAATGTGATTATATGTTTGCCTAAACCGTGATTCTGTTATGTTGATTTAACAGATCATTAGTATTATGCATTTTAAAAGACCTTGAAATGGTCTTCAGCTACGTAACTTTAAATGGCTGACCGTTCTTCTTTATCTCAGAAAAAGATAAATTCTTGGTGAATTTTTTCACTCAAGCTCTCAAATCTAGGACAATGATGTCATTTGGTCCCGTTTTTTAATATCATCCATCTGCTGATGAATTACAGCTTGATATCTCCAACCTGTATTGCTCTCTTGAAATTGACTGCCAATTTTTGAATCCATTTAAACTTAAATTTGTTTAAAATGGAATTCTTGGTCTTTCCCCCATACATTCTATTCTTGAAATCTCCATATCTGTTCAAGACAGAAACCTTACTAGATTCTTAATATATAATAATTAGTCTATTTGAAAATGCTTTTGGTTCTACTTTTTTAAAATATGGCCAGGTATTATTCAGCCATAAAGAGAAATTAAGTCCTGATACTTTTTTTTTTTATTCAGCCATAAAGAGAAATCAAGTCTGATACATGCTATGATGTAGATGAACCTTGAAAGCATTATGCTACGTGAAATAAGTCAGACACAAAAGGACAAATACTGTATGATCTCACTTACATGAAATAGCTAGGATAGGCAAAAGAATAGAGACAAAAGTTTATTAGGGGTTACCAGGGGCTAGGGAGAGGGGAAAATGGAGAGGTATTGCTTAAGACGTACTGAGCTTTTGTGTGGGGGCTGAAAAACTTTTGGAAATGGACAGTGGTCACGGTAGCACAACATGGTAAATGTAATTAATGTCACTGAACTGTACACTGAAAGATGGTTAGAATGCCAAGCCTTTTCATATGTATATTTTACCTCCCCACTATAGATACATATTTTTTATTTTATATATATACACATATATGAATAACTAGGACTGCCCACTTCTCATCAGTACTCCTTGCTGCCACCCTTACTCCGTTACGGTCTATTGTTAGTCAAGAGCCAGAGACAATTTTTAGTCCAAATCATGTCACTTCTGTCCTCACAACCCTTCATTGGCTCCCAGTCTCTCCCATTGTAAAAGTCAGAGTCCTTACAATGGTTTACAAAGTTCTGCATGATTCGCCACTCCATTACCCCCTTCATTTGATTGTTTCTTCCTTGTTCGCCTTTTCTTCAGACATACTAGCCATCCCACTGTTGGCAGAACACTCCGGGCACACTCCCTACCCTAGCTATTCCTCTGCCTTCTGTTTCCCCAAATAGTCACATACCTACCCCCTCATCTCCTTTAAGTCAGCTTATGTGTAACCATCTGGTGTAAGGGCTACACTCACTGTCCTAAATTGCACATTGCTAACACCACCACCACAACACTTCACACTTTATTTTTCTCCAGAGCACTTAGTACCTTCTTATACACTGTAATTTATATATTAGTGTTTTTATTATCTACCTTCTAGAATGTAAGCTTGGGGGGCAGGAATTTTTGTTTGGTTCGCTGCTGTATCACTGCCTTTGTGATATTGAGCAAATAACTTAATCTGCAGAATCTCTTCTCTCCTGTATAAGAACAAAGATGATAACATGACAATAAATGGTTGTGTATTATTCATTGATATTATTTTGATCAAGTACTCATTCAGTGAGTTTCTATTAAGGCCAAAGAAACCATAACAGTTGTATTTCACAAACTACGTATAGTAACGCAGGCTTATAGGAAGTCCTTGAATCGGGAAAGGGTGCCCCGTGCCTGGCCTTCCTGGCCCAGGAACCTGTAGAACTCCTGCCCAGCCATTTGAGAATGGCTTCAGGGGAGGAAGGGGACCTCGGGCCTTTGTTTTCTCACTGCCTGCTTTCATATCTGGCTCTGAGGCCTCTGTGATGCTGGGGCTGCCGCTCTGCTCCTTCCTGGTTCCCAGGAGAATAGGGTGGCCATGGGGCTCAGCCCACTTTTACACTGTTTTCCCTGTTTAAATAATCTATTGTGGCCTAGTATTGGAACATTTTATAACTTTCTTCTACGGGAAAAATTAATTTCTAGTTGTTAGACTATAACTTTTAAAAAGAACTTTGGAACATAACCCCTTCAGAAGTTAGGAAATGCCTTTTAGAATTACATTTCAATTGCTACATAAGAACAAGGTATAGTAAAGAGGCAAGATTAAAATGTCTGCGTATCACACCTAAACCTGAAAATATATTCATTATATTTTTCAGCCTTTAAAAATTGCAAATCTCTGTTTTTTATCAGTAAGCAGTTGCTTTATGAAGATAATTGTATAGGAACAGACAATGCAAGGGTATTTATTTTGGTAACCTAATATCAGTATTGCATTAAACTACCAAACGGTAATTTAATCCATAAAAAGTTGTGTTTGTTCCCTGCTTCCCTGTTTTGACATAGATACAGAGGAGTGTTTAGGTGCTGGCTGTGACTGCTTAAGAAGCAGAAAGTAGTGGCATTTGGTTATTAGCATCCGTCTTTGTCCCTGACTCTTCTCAGGTTGTGCATTTCTTTGCTTGTTTTTTCAGCTTGGCACAGAAGCTTCTTGCTTCAGAAATGATAAGATATAAATTGCTCAGAATGAGCTAGTTTTTACATAAGAGCAACTTTGGTAGCCTCTGTGCTGAGGGAAAACATTTTATATATCTTGGCAATTTTTTGTGTCTTTTCTATCTCGTCTGTATTTTTGTGTGTTTAAAGAAAGTTTTGTAAAAGAAGTATGCCTCCTTACCTCACTGCAAACCCCAGAGGGGTAGGCTGCCTCTGACCTGGTGTGTAGTCTGTGGTTAAGTGTTCCCTTGCTCTTGACTTCCTTTCCTGTC
Organism: Elephas maximus indicus; assembly: GCF_024166365.1. Classification (NCBI taxonomy): domain Eukaryota; kingdom Metazoa; phylum Chordata; class Mammalia; order Proboscidea; family Elephantidae; genus Elephas; species Elephas maximus. The sequence goes on from NC_064829.1 coordinate 9,352,950, forward strand.
TCTAGGTCTGTGGTCTGTCACTTTGTCTGATTACAGCTGTGGACTGTTTCAGTTCATGGACTTTGGATACCGACCTGGTTTTGAGTTGTGGTTTCATTGCTTACTTCATCTGTAATCATTTTACTTAATCTCAGTTTTTTTTATCCATAGAATAGGGGGAGAATAATATGCATAAAAACCAAACCCACTGCCGTCTAGCTGATTTTGACTTAACGGTGACTCTGTAGGACAGAGTAGAACTGCCCCGTATGGTTTCCGAGGCCGTAATGTTCACTGAAGCAGACTGCCACATCTTTCTTCTATGGGAAAAAATTAATTTCCCATAGAATCAGGAGTGGCTGGTGGGTTCAAACCGCCAACCTTTTGGTTAGCAGCTGAGCACTTTAATCTCTACACCGCCAGGGCTCCTATTTAATATTACTATCAAGAGAATTGGGAGTCTTGGTGGTGCAGTGGTTGAGAGCTACGTTTGCCAGCCAAAAGGTCAGCAGTTCGAATCCACTAGCCACTTCTTGGAAACCCTGTGTGGAGGCTCCACTCTATTCTGTAGGGTTGCTATGAGTTGGAATCGACTTGATGGGAACAGGTTTGGATTTAGGTTTATGGTATTTTGAGAATTAAATAAAGTATATAAATATTTAGTACAGTACCTTGCTCAATAGATGTTAGCTGTTATAAAAATCTACTTTAAACTGCACTTCTTTAATTCTTTTGTTTAACTTATACACACACATACCTGTGAAGACGGAGCTTTGGTGACACAGTGGTTAAAGCGCTCTACTGCTCACTGAAAGATGGGTGGTTCAAACCCACCAACCACTCTGTGGGAGAAAGATGTGGCCGCCTGCTTTGGTAAAGATTATAGTCTACGAAACCTCATGGCGCAATTCTGTCCTGTCCTGTAGGATTACTGTGAGTTGGAATCGACTTGATGACAACAGGTAGGTAGGATCTGTGAATGGTGTATAGATAACAGCTTGTTGTGATCTCTGCTGGGTGTAAGCAAGACGGGCATGGCCTAACCTCACTGAGTCCAGTGGGAAAGATGTTTGTGTCATGAAACTTCTTAAGGACCAGAAGAAAATTTTTGACTGGATTTGAAGTGGGAAAAGAAATTTAAACTGAAGGAGGGATAACATTTTAAGTTGGTGCTTAAAAAAAAAAACAAAAAACTCTGAAGTTAAAAAGGATTTCGGAGAATCAATGTAGGTTTCCAGAGTTTTGAACAGAAGTGCACACACAAGCTGACAGATTGGCTTGTGAGGACAATTAGTGGAGCAGCACTAGAGAAGTAAGAATGGGGACAGAAAGAAATAAGGTCTGTCAAGTAGACTGGAGCAAGCCCATGGAGGTTTATTTAAAAAAAAAAAGAAGTAAACCAAGGAGAGCGGTTGTGAACTGGCAGCGAAGTCTCAGTGATTCTCCAGTACAGAAGCTGGAGCCTCTAGCTGCAGAACCTGAATTTAGCAACTGGTTTTGAACGAAACATTTTATTTGAAAATACAAGCTTGTAGTATTAAGCATGTGATTATAATCCTATTCATACTTTAGCAGTCTTTTTTAATATCAGTTAATAAAATGTGAGTGTACTATTAATTGAGAAGTACATATTTTTACATTGCAGTAAAATTTACTATAGTGAACAGATTAAGAATATCGATATATTTACCCAGAAAAATATTAGTGTAAAAATTTTTGTTTATTGAATCTACTTTTTCCCCATTAAAATTAGGCAATTTTGGAAACAACTCAAATGTCCATAACTGATGAATGGATGAATAAAATGTAGTATATCCATACAATGGGATATTATTCAGAAATGAAAAGAAATGAAGTACTATAACATAGATACAGTATGTAATGAAACATGCTAAGTGTGAAAGAAGCCAGTCACAAAAGATCATATATTGTATGATTCCATTTATATGAAATGATCAGAACAGGCAAGTCTGTAGAGACAGAAAGTAGATTAGTGGTTACCTGGGGCTGGAGGGTGTGGGGGGCGTAGTGGAAGGTGACTGCTAATGAGTACTGGGCTTCTTTTTGGGGCAATAAAAATGCTCTAAAATTGACTACGGTGAATGTACAACTTTGTGAATATATTAAAAACCATTTAATTGTTCACTTTAAATGGTAGAATGTATGTGATATGAATTATATCTCAAGAAAGCTGTTAAATTTTTTTTTTTAATTAGGCAGTTTTAAAGAATTCCTAACTTGAGACAGCTTGAGAAATAGAATATGTTATTAAATTGAACTAGATTCTCCCTAATGCCAAAAATCAATGGGTAGCAATTCCAGCATCTTGGTTTGAGCAGTAGCGCTCAGATTTAGAGTAAATACAGTAACTTAGGAATTATTAAAGTGCCAGGTCCCAGGTCCCAGGTCCTACCTCTACAGGTTTTAATTCAGCAGGCCTGGGACTGATTTTTAACAGGTACCCAAGTGAATCAACTGTTTTCTGTACCAGAATTTGCTTTTTTTTTTTTCTGGTAGAGGGTTCTGCCAAGTACAGAATGTCATTAGCTTTAGCATCTTCTCCTAGGCCTGCTGGTCCAGCCTTGATTTTCATTCATTTCCTTAATCACTTCATTCACACTGCCTCATCAGTGTGAAGGTATATGTTTGGCACCTAGAGTTTGAATTACTTTAGAACCACTCTAAACCAAAAACCAAACCAAACTTGTTGCCAATGAGCTGACCCCAACTCCTAGTGACCCTATAGGACAGAGTAGAACTGCCCCATACGGTTTCTGAGGAGTGCCTGGTGAATTCAAACTGCTGAACTTTTGGTGAGCAGCCATAGCTTTTTTTTTTTTTTTTTATTGTGCTTTAAGTGAAAGTTTACAAATCAAGCCAGTCTCTCAGGCAAAAGTTTATATACACCTTGCTGTATAATCCTAGTTGCTCTCCCCCTAATGAGACAGCACACTCCTTCCCTCTACCCACTATTTCTGTGTCCATTCAGCCACCTTCTGTCCCCTCTGCCTTCTCATCTCCCCTCCAGACAGGAGCTGCCCACATAGTCTCATGTGTCTACTTGATCCAAGAAGCTCACTCCTCACCAGTATCATTTTCTATCCTATAGTCCAGTCAATACCTGTCTGAAGGGTTGGCTTTGGGAATGGTTCTTGTCTTGGGTTAATGGAAGGTCTGGGGACCATGACCTCCAGGGTCCTTCTAGTCTCAGTCAGACCATTAAGTCAGGTCTTTTTATGAGAATTTGAGGTCTGAATCCCACTGCCCTCCTGCTCCCTTCGGGGTTCTCTGTTGTGTTCCCTGTCAGGGCAGTCATAGGTTATAGCTGGTCACCATCTAGTTCTTCTGGTCTCAGGATGATGTAGTCTCTGATTTATGTGGCCCTTTCTGTCTCTTGGGCTCATAATTACCTTGTGTCTTTGGTATTCTTCATTCTCCTTTGCTCCACATGGGTTGAGACCAATTGATGCATCTTAGACGGGTGCTTGCTAATGTTGAAGGCCCCAGATGCCAAGTGGGATGCAGAATGTTTTCTTAATAGATTTTATTATGCCAGTTGCCCTAGATGTTCCCTGAAATCATGGTCCCCAAACCCCTGCCCCTGCTACTCTGGACTTTGAAGTGTTTGGTTTATTCAGGAAACATCTTTGCCTTTGGCTTAGTCCAGTTGTGCTGACCTCTCCTGTATTGTGTCTTGTCTTTCCCTTCACCTAAAATAGTTCTTGTCTACTCTCTAATTAGTGAATACCCCTCTTCCTCCCTCCCTGCCCCCTCTCGTAATCGTCAAAGAATATTTTCTTCTGTGTTTACACTGTTTCTTGAGTTTTTATAATACTGGTCTCATACAATATTTGTCCTTTTGCAACTGACTAATTTCATTCAGCATAATGCCTTCCAGATTCTTCCATATTATGAAATGTTTCATGGATTCATCATTGTTCTTTATTGATGCGTAGTATTCCATTGTGAATATACCATAATTTGTCCATTCACCTGTTGGTGGGCACCTTGGTTGCTTCCATCTTTTTGCTATTGTAAATAGTGCTGCAGTGAACATGAGTGTACACATATCCGTTCGTGTAAAGGCTCTTATTTCTCTAGGATATATTCCAAGGAGTGGGATTGCTGGATCATGTGGTAGTTCTATTTCTAGCTTTTTAAGGAAGCCCAGATTGATTTCCAAAGTGGTTGTACCATTGTACATTCCCACCAGCAGTGTAGAAGTGTTCCATTCTCTCCACAACCTCTCCAACATTTATTATTTTGTGCTTTTTGGATTAATGCCAGCCTTGTTTGAGTGAGGAGAAATCTCATTGTAGTTTTGATTTGCATTTCTCTAGTGGCTAATGATTGTGAGCATTTCCTCATGTATCTGTTAGCTACCTGAATGTCATCTTTGGTGAAGTGCCTGTTCATATCCTTTGCCCATTTTTTAATTGAGTTATTTGTCTTTTTGTTGTTGACTTTTTGCAGTATCATGTAGATTTTAGAGATCAGATGCTGATCAGAAATGTCATAGCTAAAAACTTTTTCCCAATCTGTAGGTAATCTTTTTACTCTTTTGATGAAGTCTTTGGATGAGCATAGGTGTTTGATTTTTTTTTCTTCTGCATTTTTAGTAATGTTTTGTATACTGTTTATGCCATGTATTAGGGATTCCAGCGTTGTCCCTATTTTTTCTTCCATGATCTTTATCGCTTTAGATTTTATACTGAGGCCTTTGATCCATTTTGAGTTCGTTTTTCTGCATGGTGTGAGGTATGGGTCTTGTTTCATTTTTTTGCAGATGGATATCCAGTTATGCCAGCACCATTTGTTAAATAGACTGTCTTTTCTCCATTTAACTGACTTGGGCCTTTGTGAAATACCAGCTGCTCATATGTAGATGGATTTATGTCTGGATTCTCAAATCTGTTCCATTGGTCCATCTATCTGTTGTTGTACCAGTACCAGGTTGTTTTGAATGCTGTGGCGGTATAATAGGTTCTAAAATCAGGTAGTGTGAGGCTTCCCACTTTGTTGTCCTTTTTCAGTGATGCTTTACTTATCCAGGTCCTCCTTCCCTTCCATGTGAAGTTTGTGATTTGTTCCTCCATCTCATTAAAAAGTGTCATTGGAATTCGGATCAGAATTGTAATGTATCTATAGATCTCTTTTGGTGGAATAGACGTTTTTATAACGTTAAGTCTTCCTATCCATGAGCAAGGTATGTTTTTCCACTTATGTAGGTCTCTTCTGGTTTCTTGCAGTTTTGTAGTGTCTTGTAGTTTTCTTTGTATAGGTCTTTTACATCTCTGATAAGATTTATTCCTAAGTATTTTATCTTCTTGGGGGCTAGTGTAAATGATACTGATTTGGTGATTTCCTCTTCAATGTTCTTTTTGTTGGTGTAGAGGAATCCAACTAATTTTTGTGTGTTTATCTTATATCCTGATACTCTGTTGAACTATTAGTTTCAGGAGTTTCCTTGAGGATTCTGTAGGGTTTTCTATGTATAAGATCATGTCATCTGCAAATGGAGATACTTTTACTTCTTCCTTGCCAATCTGGATACTGTTTATTTCTTTATCTAGCCTAATTGCTGTGGCTAGGACCTCCAGCACAATGTTGAATAAGAGTGGTGATAAAGGGCATCCTTTTATGGTTCCAGATCTCAAGGGGAATGCTTTCAGGCTCTCTCCATTTAGGATGATGTTCAGCCATAGCTCTTAATCACTACGCCACCAGAGTTTCCAGAATCACCCTAGGGCTGTCTTATTACAGACTGGGCAGCTAGAGACAGAGAGGTGGATTTTTTTTGAGGGTCTCAAAGCTACTAAATAAAACCAAAAAACCAAACCCCTTGCTGTTGAGTCGATTCCGACTCATAGCAACCCTATAGGATAGAGTGGAACCATTCCATAGAATTTTCAAAGGGTGCCTTGTGGGTTTGAACTGCAGAGCTTTCGGTTAGCAGCTGTAATTCTTAACAACTACACCACCGGGGTTTCCCAAGCTACTAAATGGGATAGCTGGAATTAAGACTTGGATCTGCCTGTGCTTAAGTGAGTATTCTTTCCACATCATCTCGCCACCTTTCAGAATTTCACTTTGTGCACAGTGATCCCTCAGTCAGTCCTGGCCTCCCAGGCTTAGGGGCTCATATATTTTTTCGTGCCTCTACCTATTAATTGCCCCACATGTCTGTCAGTTTGTCATACTGTGATGGCTTGTGTGTTGCTATGATACTAGAAGCTTCGCCATCAGTACTTCAAATACCAACAGGGTCACCCTTAGGACATGTTTCAGCAGAGCTTCTAGACTAAGACAGACTAGGAAGAAGGACCTGGCAGTCTACTTCTGAAAAAATTGGCCAGTGAAAATCTTATGAGTAGCAGTGGAACATTGTCTGATATAGTGCTGGAAGATGAGCCCCTGAGTTTGGAAGGCATTTAAAATATGAGTGGGGAAGTGCAGCCTCTTCAAAGTAGAGTGGACCTTAATGATGTGAATGGAGTCAAGCTTTTGGGACCTTCATTTACCGATGTGGCATAATGCAAAATGAGAAGAAACAGCTGCCGGCATCCATTAATAATTTGAACATGTACTGTACAAAGTATGAATCTAGAAAAATTGAAAGTCATCAAAAATGAAATGGAATGCATAAATATTGACATCCTAGGCATTAGTGAGCTAAAATGGACGGATATTGGCCATTTTTAATCATTCAATCATATGGTCTACTATGCCGGGAATGACAAATTGAAGAGGAATGGAGTTGCATTCATTGTCAAAGAGAACATCTCAAGATCTATTCTGAAGTTCAGTGCTGTCAGTGATAGGATAATATCCGTATACCTACAAGGAAAACCAGTTAATACAACTATTATTCAAATTTATGCTCAATGCTCAATAACTAAGGCCAAAAATGAGGAAATTGAAGATTTTCATGAATTTCTGCAGTCTGAAATTGATCAAACTTGCCATCAAGATACATTGATAATTACTGTTGATGTGAATGCAAAAGTTGGAAACACAGAAGAATTGGTAGTTGGAAAATATGGCTTTGGAGATAGAAATGATGCTGGAGATCACATGATAGAATTGTACAGGACCACTGACTGCTTCACTGCAAATACCTTTTTTCAGCAACATGAACAGTGACTATACACGTGACTTTAGCCAGATGGAATACACAGGAACCAAACTGACTACATCTGTGGAAAGAGATGATGGAAAAGCTCAGTAGCAATCAGAACCAGGCCAGGGGCCAGTTGTGTAAGAGGCCATCACTTGCTCATGTGCAGGTTCATGTTGAAGTTGATGAAAATTAGAACATGTCCACAAGAGCCTAAGTATGACCTAGAGTATATCCCACCTGAATTTAGAGATCGTCTCACGAATGAATTTGACACATCGAACACTAATGAATGAAGAAGACCAGATGAGTTGTAGAATGATGTCAAGGACATGATACGTGAAGAAAGCAAGAGGTCATTAAAAAGACAGTAAAGAAGGAAAAGACCAAAGTGAATGTCAGAAGAGATTTTGAAAGTTGCTGTTGAACACGGAGTAGCTAAAACGAAAGGAAGAAACGAGGAAGTAAAAGACCAGGACAGAAGATGTCAAAGGGAGCTCCAGAAGACAAAGTAAGGTACTATAGTGACATGTGCAAAAACCTGGAAATAGAAAATCAAAAGGGAAGAACACACTTGGCATTTTTCAAGATGAATGAACTGAGGAAAAAATTCAAGCCTCGAGTTGCATTATTGAAGGAATCTGTGAGGAAAATATTAAGCAATGCAGGAAGCAAAAGAAGATGAAAGGAATACACACTGTCACTGTACCAAAAATAATTGGTCACTGTTCAGTCTTTTCAGGAGGTAGCATATGATCAACAGCTGATGGTTGACAGTCCAAGCTGTACTGAAGGCAATTTTGAAAATCAAGGATCCAGGAACCGATGGAACACCACTTGAGATATTAGACCAAACGGATGCGGCACTGGAAGACAGCTGTCTGGCCTACTGCCTGGAAGAGATCCATATATGTACCCATTCCAAAGAAAGGTGATGCAAGAAAATGTGGAAATTATCAAACAGTATCACTGATAGCACATGCAAGTCACATTTTGCTGAAGATCAATTGAAAGCAGTTGAAGCAGTACATCAGTAGGGAACTGCCAGAAATTCAAGCCAGATTTAGAAGAGGACATGGAACGAGGGATATCGTTGCTGACGTTAGATGGATCGTGGCTGAAAGCAGAGAATACCGATACCAGAAAGATGTTTATCTGTGTTTTACTGACTATGCAAAGTCTTTCGACTATGTGGATGATAACAAATTATGAACAACATTGCGAAGAATGAGAATTTCGGAACCCTTAATTGTGTTCATGAGGAACCTGTAGATAGACCAAGAAGCAGTTGGTTGAACAGAACAAGGGGATACTGCATTGTTTAATGTCGAGAAAGGTGTCCCTCAGGGTTGTATTCTTTCCCCATAACTTATTCAATACGTATGCTGAGCAAATAATCGGAGAAGCTGGTCTGTATGAAGAAGAACTTGGTATCAGGATTGGCGGAAGAGTCATTAACAACCTGTGATATGCAGATGACACAACCTTGCTTGTTTAAAGTTGAAAAGGACTTGAAGTACTTATTGGTGAAGATCAAAGATCACATCCTTCAGTATGAACTACACCTTAGCATAAAAAAAAAATGAAAATCCTCCTAACTGGGCCAATAAGCAACATCATGATAAACGGGGAAAAGATTGAAGTTGTCAAGGATTTCGTTTTACTTGGATCCAACATCTGTGCCCGTGGAGGCAGCAGTCAAGAAATCAAACTATGCATTGCAGTGGGGAAATCTGCTGCAAAAGAACTCTTTAAAGTGTTGAAAAACAAAGATGTCACTTTAAGGACTCAGATGGACCTGACCCAAGCCATGGTGTTTTCAGTCGCCTCATATGCATGTGAAAGCTGGACAATGAATAAAGAAGACTAAAGAAGAATTGATGCATTTGAATTATGGTCTTGGTGAAGAACACTGGATATACCATGGACAGCCAACAGAACGAACAAACCTGTTTTGGAATCAGTACAGCAGAATGCTCATTAGAAGCAAGGATGGCAAGACTTCATCTCACATACTTTGGACATTTTATTCAGGAGGGACCAATCCCTGGGGAAAGACATTGACTTAGTTATCTAGTGCTGCCATAACAGAAATACCACAAGTGAATGGCTTTAACAAAGAGAAATTTACTTTCTCACAGTCTAGTAGGTTACAAGTCCAAATTCAGGTGTCAGCTCCAGGGGAAGGCTTTCTCTATCTGTTGGCTCTGGAGGATAGTACTTGTCCCAAATCTTCCCCTGGTCAAGGGGCTTCTCAGGCGCAGGGACCCTGTGTCCAAAGGACGCGCTCTGCTCCCAGTGCTGCTTTCTTGGTGGTATGAGGTCCCCAACTCTCTGCTTGCTTCCCTTTCATCTCTTGAGAGAGAAACTCCCTTTACCTTGGATCAGGGAGGTGACCTGAGTAAGGTTGGTGTTACAATCCCACCCTAATCCTGTCAACATAAAAGTACATCACAAAATGGAGGACAGCCACACAATACTGGGATCATGGCCTAACCAAGTTGACACATATTTTTGGGGGGACACAGTTCAATCCGTGACAGACATCATGCTTGGTCAAGTAGAAGGTCAGGGAAAAAGAGGAAGAACCTCAACAAGATGGACCGACACAGTGGCTACAATAATTGGCTGTCAAGCATAACAGTGATTCTGATCCTGGCTCAGGACAGGGCAGTGTTTCGTTCTATTGTATGTAGGGTCGCTGTGAGTTGTAACCGACAGGACAGCATCTAACAACAACACCTATTCATTCATTGTGACTTTCAGCAAATTACTTTTGCTTGCTTCTTTGGGTTGCTTCTTTATCAGGAAGACATAGGGTAAGAATGGTATCTACCTTATAGAATTGTGACAGGGAATTATTTTATAGTCTTTGGCACTTAGTGCATGCTCAGGAAGTGTTAAGTATTATTTCTAATCATAGACTATTTCAGATAATATTTGCATTCTTTAAGGGTTTAGAGCCATGAACTTAATGGAAGTATTTCTTAAAAGAAAGTTAAACAAAATATACACATTTTCAGCATATCTACATTAAATTACCCTGCTGGTAACCTAAAGCAGATTATCAATGTTATTTAGGGGATAGAGGTACCATGCTTTTGTAAAACACTTGAATTTTTAGAACTGGAAACAGTTTACTAGCAGAGAATGACTTTAATGTATCTATATGATATAAATTCATGACATGCATAGACATATATGAAAAAAGCTATAGAATTAAGCTTAAATAACTCCATGTAAACAGATATTATCTTTAATTTGCATATTGTTAATTTGTTTCATCATCTGCCAGTAAAAGTGTAGCAGATGCCAAAGCTCAGATAATTTTTTGAGAGAATTTTATTCATTAACTGAAGTATTTCCTTGGCTTGGGAAAAGCTATTAGTTTTGGCTCTTCGTAACCTGATGCTTCACTTCCAGCCCGTGGAATACGAAGGTAACCTGTGAACTTGTTTTGAAAACTATTGTTTTATGGGTTTATGTTAAAATTTTTTATTGTGACTTGAGTTTATAGTTTTCACCTTACAATTCTGACAGCTTTAGTTTTAGCTGGTTTGAAGCTATGTGGTTAGGTGCATGTAAGTTCGTAATAATTATTTTTTAAATGCCCCCTTTTGTCCTTTTATGTACTGTTTTTCTTAAATTTATTTTTTATATTAACATTGTTATACTAGCTTTCTTTGATTTTCACAGTATGCATGTTTCTATTTCTTTAAAACTACCTGTGTTGCTTTGTGACGGCAATGAGTTAAGTTAGTGATGCTTTGTTGTAGGTATGAATCGACTCCATGGCACTGGGTTATGGTGAACAGTGTATAGCTATCTTTTTAAATCTCATTTGAAAGCTTTTCCATTGTCATGTTTTTGCCTGTTTAGATCTTTTGTAAGGAACACTGGTGCATCAGTGGTTAAGCACTTGGCTGTTAACTGAAAGGTCAGTGGTTTGGAACGCCCAGCTGCTCCATGGGAGAAGAAGACCTGGTGATCTGCACCAGTAAAGATTACAGCCTAGGGAACCCTGTGGGGCAGTTCTCCTGAGTCCTGTAAGGTCACTGTGACTCAGAATTGACTTGACTGTACTCATCACCATCGACAACAACAACATTTATTATGATTTCTGATGTATTTGGACTGATTTCTCATCTTATTTTGTGTTATCTGTCTGCCATGTTTTGTCTTAGATTTATTCCCCCCTTTTCCTTGCTTTCTTGAAAAAGTTGCATATGACAACATCAGGCACATGTTCCTACTTGGAAACATCCAATTGAAGTAGTAAAGGTGATGCCCCTTTTTTGGAGTTGCACTTTCTAGTCTCCGGCAGTCCTCACCTGGCTGTGTATTATATCTGCCTGATCCCTATACTGAGTTCCATGAGGGAAGAATCCAGACTGCCTATTTCATTCAGCACTGTACCCCCAGCACCAGACATAGTGCCTAGTACCTACTTGGTGCTCAGTAAATAGTTATTGAATGAATGAATGACTAGTAGATCATTAGAATAACCTGGGTAGCTTTTAAAAATATGATACTTGGCCCTTGTGCCCTGGAGATTTTGATTTGGTAGGTCTGTTTGGATCCTGAATACACACAGACATACTAAGAAACAAAAAATTCTCCCAATAACCTAATTATTGGCTACATTTAAAATAATTTGGACTGCTGTTTTATGGACTTTTCTACTTTGAGACATATTTGTGACTCTATACAGTTAATAATTGAACAGCAAAGCATTAATGACTGGGTACTCTATTCATCTGTTCAATTGGAGTAGGGCTATGGTTTTCTTAAAGCAGGGAAGAATACCACAATTTTAGCTCAGTCTTTTTTTTTTTTTTTAAAGTTAAGCTGGAGGATAGTTGGTCCTCACCATTTGGATAACATTGAAGAGAAAATTTTTTTTTCTTAAATAATTCTTTAAGAGTTCCTACATCATTTTTACGTGCTATATCTCCAAGAGACAGTCTTGCTGAACATGTCTCTGTCCTTTTGCATCAACAATACCAATCACTGGAAAAATACTCAGCCAAAGGGAATTAAAGCATGGAATGAGTACTTGGAGTAGAGATCTTAAGGCTTTCTCCTGTTTCTATGATGATTCTCTTAGTTGAGATTTTAATGGCTTATATAAAACGGACTGATGTACAAGAGAATGAGTTTTGACTCAGTATGGTATGTTGTACCCATGATGCTGTTTTATTTGCGTTGAGTCATCTTGGAAGTTGAGAAATTCATTTGCCTTTAAGGAACAAACCCTGGGAAAGTGAACCTGTTAATATTGCAGACAGCTGTTAATGAAACCTCTGACTGAAAAGTAGTTCATCAAGCTGCTTGTGTGTATTCTGAACTAAACATTGAGAACATTAGTTAGTCTCAGATAATGAATTTTGATTTAGTAGATACAGTTAAGGAAAAATATTAGTGGAGGTATGATTTTCAGATTTAATTAGGATAGAGTAAAAATATTGTGGCTTTTTAATTAAAAAATTTTATTGTAGTAAAATGTTACAGAAATTTTACCATTTTAGCCATTTTTAAGTGTGCAGTACAGTGACGTTCATTACGTTCACCATGTCGCGCAAGCATCACTGCTCTCAGTTTCCCAAAATTCTTCATCACTCCAAACAGAAACTTGGGAGACCGTAAGCAGTAATTCCCCCCCGTTCCCCCCTCTTCCCAAGCCTCTGGTAACCACTAATGAACTTTTGTCTGTATGCATTTGGCTTTTTGTTTTTGATTTTCACCTTTTAATCTTGGTTACATGAATCTCCTAGTGCCTTGGTTTTCCTGTTTTCAAAATGGAAATTATAGTTTGTAGAGTATGGAACCTTAGTTAATGGTTAGTAATCAAGTGCTTTAAGCTACTTAGATGAAAGTCACTTTAGTTCAAAGTACAATAGTAACATTTTAAATAAGTAGCTTGAGAACTTTCTGTGGAAGTGACTAGCATAGGATCTTTGACTTAAATGTCATGATTACTTAGAGCTCTTTTGATGAAATGAAACATGCTCCCCTTTCTCAGGAATTCCCAGTGTCCCCTGTGCATATTAGTCTCAGGTTCTTCACTTTCATTAATCTACCTAGAAGCCCAGAAAAATCTTTGCTTACTTTAGTGATGTCACAGGTGTTTATGGAGTACCTGCATATGCATGGGATTGTGCTGGGCACAAGAGATTAGCCTGAATAAAAGCCTCTACCTCTGAGACTACATGGAAGAATCACCTAGAAATAAGAAAAGTGAAGTTTTTCCCCTCAGAAAATGTCCCCCTTTTCCTTGCTGTACTGTCTTAGTTCTGTGCCTTTTCCAGGTCTATCTTGAATAATACAAATTATAATATCTTACATTTACATAGTGTTTTCACATAAACTATCTAAGGTGATGCTTACAAGAAGACTTGGACCTTCTGCTGTAAAACATACACAAGCCAGTTGATTTTTAAAGCATTAGACAGTGTCTTTCAGGCACTGCTTGTCTTTATTACACTTAGCTCTCTGGGCCATAAATTGAGCTCTGACTTTCAAGTTTTGGCTTTCTAGTAATTCAGCTGCTTTTTTTGTTACCTCTGCAACCTGTCCATAGACTCATCTAGTAGGCATTATTTATTCTCCTGTCTCTAGGCCTGTACTTCTAAAATGGTAGCCACTGCCCTCACATGTGTATTTAAATTTAAATTAATTAAAATAAAATAAATTAATTTTCTTAGTCATGCCAGCCACATTTCAAGTGCTCAAGAGCCATTTTTGGCTAGTGGATACTATATTAGATAGCACAGATAGAGAACATTTTTGCCACCCTAGGATGTTCTATTGGATAATGCTACTGTTCAGACTGAGGCATACTATCCATTTTTATCTCCATTTATCCATTCAGGTGGGCTCTGTTTATCACATCAGTTCTTTCAGCCTCAGTTTTAAACATACATTACTGTGGCTTTTTGCCTTTTCTCCATTTCTTATCTTGAAATGGAAATATCTTCAGTATTCCCTTTACAGTATTAAAAAATACTATTTCTTAATATGGTGCTTAGGTTTCAGTACTTGCCATTAATGATACCATATCAGCCTATTAATCTTGAGATTTTTTTTTCTGGGCTCCACATTCTGAGTCCCAGAGGTCCAAGCACTTTCATAGTCATTGTATACAAAAAGCAACTTTGTGAGAAGCAACGTGGTCTAGTAGAAACATCACATGCTGTGGAATTGCAAAGACTTAAATTCAGATTTCTGCGCTAATCTTGAACAAGTTACTTAACTTTCTTGAATCAATTTCCTAATCTACTTGAATTTTTTTTTTTACTTGCAATTAAGTGAGCTAGATTATATGGCACTTAAAGATTATGATACTTAACACAGTGTCTAGCCTAAAATATAATAGCAACTCAGTAAATTTGATTTTTTTTTTCTTTTGTGGTAATATTTTTGGAAATGTTCATAGGAAACATGTCCTGATTCAAGTTTGGTAATTCTGTAGAACAAAATAGGTTTCAGACCAAGGTCCTTTTTTCTCCACCGGTTTTTATACATGGGGTCGCCATGAGTCAGAATTGACTTAAGGGCAGTTGGTTGGTTATGGTCATAACTCCCAAATACCATGTTTAACAAACTGTAAATAAGATACATGTGTTTCATAGGTTACATAGCAGTTTACATAGAAAGACTATGTATGCAAAGACCCAAAGGCATAGAAAGACTACGTATGCAAAAACCCAAAGGCATGATACACTGTAAGTCAAGTTGTCAGAGCATGTCTGCAGCCTCAAGAGTAGGGTGTGGGGGTAAAGCTAGAGAGGAGTAGGTCAGAACGGAACTGTGCCTTATACCATGCACAATAACAAAGTCAAAATGGATTAAGAACCCAATTGTGAAAACGAAAACATAAAATTTTCAGAAGAAAATGTAGGTGCAATGTTGTCGGGCCTAGCTTTTAACAATGGATTATGTAGTATATTAACAATAGGACAAGCAGCAAAAGATGAGATAAATGGGACCTCATAAAAACTAACGATTCTGTTCATCAAAAGACTTTAATAAAAAAAGTGAAAAGATAAGCCTACTGACTGGGGGAATATCTTTGGAAACCATAAATTTGGTAAGAATCTAAAAACTTAACAAAAATACAACTTAGTCATAAAATGGGCAAAGAACTTGAATAGACATTTCACCAAAGGGGACATTCAGTTGGCCACCAAACATGAAAAGATGCTCAGCATCATTAGCCACCAGAGAGATGCAAATCAAAACTACAGTGAGATACCATTTTACTGCCACTAGGATGGGTAAGATAAAAAAATAAAATAACAAATGTTGGTGAGGATGTGGGAAAATTGGAGCACTTCTCCATTGCTGGTGAGAATTCAAAATGGTACAGCCGTTGTGGAAAACAGTGTGGCAGTTCCTCAACTAAAAATAAAAACATCATGTTGTTGTTAGGTTCGGTTACTTGTATATGAATGTTCATTGAGCCACCATTCACAACAGCCAAAAGGTGGAAGCAACCTTAAATGCCCATCAGCGGATGAACGGATAAACAAAAAGTGGTCCATACATACAATGGAATACCAGTCAGCCAGTAAGAGAAATGAAGGCTTCCTACATGCTACAATATAGGCATTATGCTGAGTGAAATGAGTCAATCACAAAAGAACAGGTATTGTATGATCTCATTTATATAAAAAGACAAGAACAGGCAACTGTATAGAGACCAAAGTTTCTTAGTGGTTACCAGGACCAGGAGAGAGGGGAAAAGGGGAAATTATTACTTATGGAGTACTGAGTTTCAGCTTATGGTGATGAAAAAATCACATTGATTAAGGATAAGGATTGCACAGCTGATTAATGTAATTGCTGTCAATAAGTCGTACATCTATAAAAAATTGAATTGGCAAAAGTTGTATAATAGGTATTTATAAGAACATTAACAAGGGATTAGCTACAGTGGCTGCTTATGTGCAGTGCAGCACCTCATGGGGTTTGGTTCTTTGGTTTCGAGGTTTGGGGTCATGGTTTCATGGGACATCCCAGTTAATAGGCCTAATACCGTGTTTGGTGCTTCTGTTCTGTTTGCTAGTTCATTGCACAGTGCTTGGGTTCTTAAAAGCTTGTAAGCTGCCAGCCAGTGAACAACTGGTCTCTATTTGCTGGAGCAACACAGGAGGAAATAGAGTCAGAAATAGAAGGAGGTAATGGAATGTGTGGCTAATTGCCTCCATGAACGGCCGCCTTTGCTATAAGACTAGAGGAACTGGATCGTGCTTGGCTATCACTGCTGAACCTTTTGATCAAGAATTCTATAGAAGAATACTGAAGAAAAGGGGGAAAATGCAGAACAGAATTTTAAACTGTCATGCAGTCTTGATTTTCTGGAGCCATGGAGGCTGGACAAACCCTTGAAACCATTGCCCTGAGATAATCTTTAAACCTTAATCCAAACGTAACCCCTGAAGTCTTCTTAAAACAAACAGTAGTTTAGTTTAACTAGTAAAGAATGTCTTCCTTGAGCATTGTGCTCTTCTAAGATCTATCTATATGGGATGAGGTTGACAACAGAAAATTGAAAGACAGGAAATTTAGGGGACAGTGAATTTATGTTAATGGGAGAGGAACAACTCTGAATGGTTGCATGGTTGTACAGGTAGGAATTGTTGAATTCCCTGGAGTTGATTCAGACTTATGGTGACCCTATAGGACAGAGTAGAGCACCCCATAGAGTTTCCAAGGAATGCCTGGTGGATTTGAACTGCTGACTTTTTGGTTGCAGCCGAGCTCTTAACCACTACGCCATCAGGGTTTCCACACTAGCATAGTGTTGTGAATTTCCCCAGGTTTGGCAAAATCCGTGATTGTACTGTGTTGTTGTTGACGACAGAGACTTGCGTGTAGTATTCATTAATGTGTTTTTTCCCCTACATGTCTGTCATTTTGTCATACTGTCGGGCTTGTGTGTTGCTAAGATGCTGGAAGCTATACTACTGGCATTCACATACCAGCAGGGTCATCCATGGTGGACAGGTTTCAGAGGAGCTTCCAGACTAAGACTAGGAAGAAAGTCTTCTGAAAAAATAGCTGGTGAAAACCTTATGAATACCAGCTGAACATTATCTGATATAGTATTGAAAGATGAGCACCTCAGGTTGAAAAGCACTCAAAATACAACTGGGGAAAAGCTGCCTACTCAGAGTAGAGTGGACTTTAATGACGTGGATGGAGGTAAGCTTTTGGGATCTTCGTTTGCTGATGTGGCATGACTCAAAATAAGAAGAAACAGCAGCAAACAGCCATTAATAGTATGAATCTTCAAAAATTGGAAGCCCTCAAAAAAATGAAATGGAATGCATAAACATCGATATCCTAGGCATTAGTGATATGAAATGATGACATAAAATAGCCGAACAGAAGATTTCAAAGGGTAGCTCAAGAAGACAAAGTATTATAATGACATGTGCAAAGACCTGGAGTTAGAAAACCAAAACGGAAGAACACGCTCGACATTTCGCAAGCTGAAAGAACTGAGGAAAAAAAAAAAAAACAAAAAACTGAAGCCTCAAGTTGCAATATTGAGGGATTCTGTGGGGAAAATGCTAAACAACCCAGGAAGCATCAAAGAAGATGGAGGGAACACACAGAGTCACTGAACCAAAAAGCATTGGTTAACATTCCGTCATTTTAGGAGGTAGCATATGATCAAGAACCGATGGTACTGAAGGAAAAGGTCCAAGCTGTACTGAAGGCATTGGCAAAAAATATGGCTCCAGGAATTGATGGAATACCAATTGGGATGTTTCAACAAATGGATATAGTGGTGGGTGGTGCTTCTTGTCTATGCCAAGAAATTTTGAAGACAGCTATGTGGCTAACCGTGTGAAAGAGATCCATATGTATGCCTATTCCTGTGAAAGATGATCCAACAGAATGTGAAAATTATCTAACAATTATCATTACTATCACACGCAAGTAAAATTTTGCTGAAAATCATTCAAAAGCGGTTGCAGCAGTACATCGACAGGAACTGCCAGAAGTTTAAGCTGGATTTATGTAAAGATGTGAAATGAGGGACATCATTGCTGTTGTCAGATGGATCCTGGCTAAAAGCAGATATTACCAAGAAGATGTTTACCTGTGTTTCATTGACTATACAAAGGCATTCGACTGTGTGGATCATAACAAATTATGGGTAATATTGGGAAGACAAGAGTTCCAGAACACTTCATTGTGCTTATGCGGAACCTGTACATAGACCAAGAGGCAGTGGTTACAGCAGAGTAAGGGGATACTGCATGGCTTAAAATCAGGAAAGGTATGTGTCAGGGTTGTATCCTTTCACCATAATTAAGCAGTCTGTATGCTGAGCATATAATCTGAGTAGCTAGAATATATGAAGAAGAATGGGGCATCAGGGTTGGAGAAAGACTCATTAACAGCCTGTGTTATGCATATGACACAACCTTGCTTTCTGAAAATGAAGAGGACCTGAAGCTCTTACTGATGAAGATCAAGGACTACATCCTTCGGTACCAGTTACACCTCAATGTAAAGAAAACAAAAATCCTCACAACTGGACTAATAGGTGACATTGTGAGAAATGGAGAAAATATTGAAGTTGTCAAGGATTTTGTTTTCCATGGATCCACAATCAAGCCCATGGAAGCAGTGGTCAAGAAATCAAAAAAAGCATTGCATTGGGCAAATCTGCTGCAAAGGACCTCTTTAAAGTGTTGAAAAGCAAAGTTGTCACCTTGAGGACTGTGATGGTTAAGATTGTGTGTCACCTGGGCTGGGCCATGATTCTCAGTGTTCTGGCAGTTATGTAATGTTGTGATCACTTCCCTGTTGACAAATGATATGTGATCTGTCCCCACGATGGGATCTACTATGAGTAGCCAGTCTGTTGAGGGGGAGTTTCTTTGGGCGTGTCACCTGCATCGAGCGTGGGCAGATGTTCTGGCAGGGCTTAGGGGCTTTTGCTCGTTCTGGATCCTGCAGCTGGGCCCTGTTTGTCTGACCTCCGGTTCTTGGGACTTGAGCCAGCAGGTTACCTTTGGTCTTGCCTGCTGATGTTGTAATTCGTCCATCTTCACAGCCTGTGAGCAACAACCCTGTTCTCTGACCTGCCGATCTTGGGTTTGCCAGTTCCTGCAGCTATGTGATTCAGGAGATGCCTCTATTCTGAGCCACAGACTTGGATGTCACAGCCTGTACAACTGCATGAGCCATTTCCTTGATCTAAATCTCTATATATGTATTTATATGTTTTACTGATTTTTCTTCTCTAGAGATCCCGTCTAAGACAAGGGCTACGTGCACCTGATGAAAGCCATGGTGTTTTCAATCACCTCATATGTGTGTGAAAGCTGGACAGTATATAAGGAAGACCGAAGAAGAATCGATGCCTTTGAATTATGGTGTTCGTGAAGAATATTGATTGTACCATGTGTCTTAGTTATCTAGTGCTGCTATAACAGAAGTGCCACAAATGGATGGCTTTAACCAAGAGAAATTTATTTCCTCACAGTCAAGTAGGCTAGAAGTCCAAATTCAGGGTGTTAGCTCCATGGGAAAGCTTTTTTTCTGTTTCAGAAATGGACAGGGTCATTAGAAGGTCTGAAGAACAGGTTTGAAACAGTGGAAGACAGAACCAGGGAAATTGAATATAAATCCCTGGATACCACTTTGTTTGAGAAAAAAATCAGAGAAAAGAACAGAGAAAAATGAAGAAACACTGAGAATTATGTGGGATACAATCAAAAGCTAAAATTTGCAAGTGATTGAAATTCCAGAAAAGGGGGAGAAAACTGAAAATGCAGAAAGGATTATTGAAGAGTTGCTGTCAGAAAACTTCCCTAATATTGTGAAAGATGAAAAGCTGACCATTCAGGACTCCCGACAAACCGTATATAAGATAGACCCCAAAAGAAAATCACCAAGGCATTTCTTAATCACACTCACTAAAACCAAAGATGAAGAAAAAAATCCTGAGAGCAGCTTGAGAAAAACAAAAAGTCACATATAGAGGAGAAACAAGACTAAGCTCCAATTATTCAGCAGAAATCATGCAGGCAGGAAGGCAATGGGGATGGCATATGTTAAACCTCAAAAGAAAAAAATTGCCAGCCAAGAATAATATATACCAATTGAGTTAGAAGTTCCCTGTGACCATGGTCCCCACAGCCCTCAGCCCAGCAATTCGATCCCTCAAGGAGTTTGAATGTGTCTATGGAACTTCCATGACTTTGCCTTGTACAAGTTGTGTTGGCTTCCCCATATTGTATACTCTTACCCTTCACCCATGTTACCACTTAACTATTGTCTATTTAGTGTTTTTCCATTTCCACCCTTCGCCTCTCCTGTAACTATCAAAGATTGTTTCTTTTTGTGTGTAAACCTTTTGATGAATTTTTACAGTAGTAGCCTCATACAATATTTGTCGTTTGTGATTGAGTTATTTCACTCAGCATAAGGCCCCCCAGATTCATCCATGTTATGAGATGCTTCATGGAGTCATTGTTATTCCTTATTGTTGCATAATACTCTAATGTGTGTATGTACCAAAGTTTGTTTATCCATTCATTCTGTTGTTTCTATCTTTTTGCTGTTGTGAACAATGCTGCATGGGTTTGCATATGTCTATTCATGTGACGACTCTTATTAGTTATTCTAAGGAGTGGGATTGCTGGATCATATTGTACTTCTATTTCAAGTTTTCTGAGGAAGCTCCATATTGCTTTCCAAAATGGTTGTAGCGTTTTGCATTCCCACTAGCAGTGCGTAAGAGTTCTGATCTACCCGCAGCCTCTCCAACATTTGTTATTTCCTGTTTTTTTGATTCTTGTCAGTAATGCTGGGGTGAGATGGTATCTCTTTGTGGTTTTGATTTGCATTTCTCTGATGGCTAGTGATTGCAAGTGTTTCCTCGTGTATCTGTTGGCTGCTTTGATGAAGTGTCTCTTCATTTCCTTTGCCCATTTTTTAAATGGATTATTTGTCTTTTTGTTGTAGAGGTGTTGAATTCTCTTGCAGATTTTAGAGGTTAGACCTTTGTCTGATTTGTAATAGCCAAAAATTTTTTCTCTGTAGGTTCTCTCTTTTAACTCTTTTGGTGAAGTTTTTTGATGAGCATTAAGTGTTTAATTTTTGGAAGATCCCAGGTATGAAGCTTATCTTCTGGAGTTTGTCTGTTGTTGGTTATGGTTTGTATCCTGTTAATGCTGTGTATTAGGGCCTCTAGCATTGATCCTATTTTTTCTTCTATGAACTTCATTGTTTTTGGCTTTATATTTAGGTTTTTGATCCATTTTGATTTTTTTTTTATATGGTGTGAAGTATGGGTCCTGTTTGTTTGTTTGCAGCTAGACCTCCAGTTTTGTCAGCACCATTTGTTAAAAACCTTGTCTTTTCCCCATTTAATGGACTTTGGACCCTTGTTGAAGATCAGGTGACAAAGGTGGTTGGATTTACATCTGGGTTCTCAGCTCTGTTCCATTGGTTAATGTATCTTTCGTTGTACCAATACCAGGCTCTTCTGACTACCGTAGCTGTATAGTAGGTTCTGAGGTCAGGTAGTGTGAGTTCTACTTTGTCCTTATTTTTCAATAGTGCTCTACTTATCTGGGGCTTCTTCCCTTTCCATATAAAGTTAATGGTAAGTTTTTCCATCTCTTTAAAGAATGTTGTTGGTATTTGGACTGGGATTGCATTGTGTTTGGGTAGAATTTTCATTTTCACAATGTTGAGTCTACCTATACATGAGCATGGTGTGTTTTTCTATTTATGGAGATCTCTTTTGGTTTCATGCAGTAGTGCATTGTAGTTTTCTTTTTTAGGTCTTTTACATCCTTGGTTATATTTATTCCTAAGTATTTTTTAAGGGCTATTATAAATGATATTCTTTTCCTGATTTCCTTTTCATTGTTCTCTTTTTTGTATGTTTATCTTGTATCCTGCTCCTGTACTGAATCTATTAGTTCCAGTTGTTTCTCATGGAGTCTTTTGGGTGTTCTATATTTTTTTTATGTATAGTATCATACCCACAAATAGGGACAGTTTGTCTTCTTCCTTACCAATTTAGATGCCCATTATTTCTCTGAATGTTTGGTAGAATTGTCCAGTGAAGCCAGCTGGGCCAGGCCTTTTTGTTGTTGTTGTTGGGAGTTTTTTAAATTACTTTTTCAATCGCTTCCTTGTTATGTGTCTGTTCACATTTTCAACATCATTTTGTGTTTGTCTGGGTAGGTAGTGTGTTTCAAAAATTTGTCCCTCTAAGTTTTCAAATTTATTGGGGTATACTTCTTCATAGTACTCAGTTAAATGATCCTTTTTCTTTCATTTGGGACTGTTGTAACGTCCCCCATTTCATTTCTTATTTGGGTTATTTGCATCCATTTCTGTTTTTCTTTTGTCAATTTGCCCAGTAGCTCGTTGGTTTTGTTGATCTTTTCAAAGAATCAAGTTTTGGTTTTGTTGATTTTTGCTATTGTTTTTCTATTCTCCGTTTCATTTATCTCTGCTCTGATCTTTATTATTCCCTTTCTTCTGGTGGCTGTGGGCTTCTTTTGCTGTTTTCTATTTGTTCAAGTTGTGTAGCTAATGTTTTGATTTTTTTCCTCCTTTTTTTGATGTTTACACCTATTGCTATAAATTGGCCTTTTAGGACTGCCTTTGCTGTGTCCCAGAGACTTTGGTATGATGTGTTTTTATTCTCGTTTGATTCTAGGAATTTTTTTATTCCATCTCTGATTTCTTATATTACCCAGTAGTTTTTAAGCAGGGTGTTATTCTATCTCCATGTAATTGATTTTTTTTTTCCTTTTCATGATGTTAATTTCTTCTTTGATGACGTTGTGGTCAGAGAAGATACTTCATATTGTTTGGATATTTTGGATTTTGTTGAGGGTTGCTGTGTGGCTTAAGATGTAATGTCTTCTGGGAGAACATTCCATGCACGTTGGATAAGAATGTGTACTTTGCAGCTTTTGGGTGGAGTATTCTGTATATGCCTTTGAGGTCAAGTTGGCTGATTGTGCTCTTTAGCTCTTCTGTATCTTTATTGAGTTTTGTTGAGTTTTTTTCTAGGTGTCTGTCCTTGACCAAGAGTGTTGTGTTGAAGTCTCCTACTATTTTTGTGAAAGTGTCAGTTTCTGTTTTCTGTGCTGCTGAGAGTTTTATTTGTTTTGGAGCCCTGTCATTGGGTGTGTAAGTGTTTATTATGGTTACATCTTCAAGATAGATCGTCCCTTTAATCATTATATAGTGCCTTCTTTGTCTTTTATGGTGGATTTCGTTTTAAAGTCTATTTTATCTGAGATTAGTATTGCTACTCTTGCTCTTTTTTTAGTAGTTATTGGCTTGATATATTTTTTACCATCCTTTGATTTTTAATAAGTTTACATCTTTGTTGCTGAGGTGTGTCTCTTGTAGACAGCATCGTGATGGATCCTGTTATTTTACCCATTCTGTCACTCTTTTTCTCTTCATGGATGCATTTAGGTCATTTACATTCAGTGTAATTATTGATAGGTGTGAGTGTTTGCTGTCATTTTGTTGTGCTTTTTCTCTGTAACGCTAAAATTTTCTTTGTCCCCCTTATTCTCCTGTGCTGAGTTCCGTTTGTTTGTGAAATTGTTTTTCATTTCTTTTTTGTTGAGACTTTGTTTTTCTTCTTTATTTTGATGAATCAGTTCATTAACTTTATTTGTGGTTACCTTGACATTTACCTGTATTTTCTTAGGTTTGAATCAGTCTGTTATTACTTGGTATCATCTTGCCTTCCTCTCCATTAGAAAGTTCTATACCAACACTGTTTATTACCTCTTTTATTGTTCTGACATTGTCATTTACAGATTAACCTCTCTTGTTCATTGTTGCCATTCTTTTGGTTTTGGATGGTCATTGAAAGTTCATTTCCTAGGTTGGTATTTGGGTGTTACAATCTTGGCGTCCTGCATTCTGGCTGTGGTCTGATGTTGTTTGTTCTCAGACAGAAGGACTCTGTTGAATAATTCTTGTAAGTTTGGTTTTTACATATTCTCTTAATTTCTGTTTATCTGGAAATGTCCTAATTTCACCATCATATTTGAATGAGAGTTTTGTAGTATATGTTATTCTTGGTTGGCAATTTTTTTCTTTCAAGGTTTTATATATATTATTCCGTTGCCTTCTTGCCTGCATGGTTTCTGCCAAATAATTAGAACTTAGTCTTACTGTTTCCCTCTGTATGTGACTTTTTGTTTTTCTTGAGTTGCCCTCATGATTTTTTCTGTGTCTTTAGCAAGTGTTATTATGATATGCCTTGGTGATTTTCTTTTGGAGTTTATCCCCAAAAG
This sequence comes from Elephas maximus indicus, assembly GCF_024166365.1. NCBI lineage: Eukaryota > Metazoa > Chordata > Mammalia > Proboscidea > Elephantidae > Elephas > Elephas maximus. Next base: position 9,377,361 of record NC_064829.1, read on the forward strand.
GAGTTTGTTGAGCTTCTTGGATGGTGAGCTTTTTATCTTTCATGATATTAGGGAAGTTTTCTGTCAGCAATTCTTAAATGATCCTTTCTGTGGTTTCTGTTTTCTCCCCGTTCTAGAACTCAGATCAGTTGCAGATTTTTGCTTTTGATTGTATCCCACATAATTCTCAGGTTTTCCTCATTTTTCTTTTTTCTCCCTGATTTTTCCCCAAACAGGGTTTTATCCAAGTGTTTGTCTTCAATTTCACTGATTCTGCCTTCCATCATTTCAAACCAGCTCCTCAGCCCTTCTGTGACACCATCTGTATCTGAAATCTTGTTGTTTATCTTTTGGTTTCCTAATTGTTGTTTTTGTATGATTTCTAGTTGTGAATTTATTTTGGCATTTTTTTCCTGTATTATTTTCCTAAATTGTTCCATTTTTTTTTGGTCTGTGTTTTCCATGAATTTGTTTTTCTTTCCCGTGAATTTGTTTATTTTTTCGTCATATTTTGTCTGCTTTTTTTAATCAACTCTTGGATAACTCTGAATATTAGAGATTTGAATCCCCTGTCAGGTAGTTCTAGTGCCTTTCCTTCTATTAGAAAGTCATCTTGTGTTTTATTTTGGATGCCTACAGGTACCGTGGAAACCATGGTGGCACAGTGGTTAAGTGATACAGCTGCTAACTAAAAGGCTGGGATTTTGAATCCACTAGCTGTTCCTTGCAAACTCTATGGGGCAGTTCTACACTGCCCTATACGGTTGCTATGAGTCCAAATTGAGCTGACGGCAACGGGTTTACTGGTACCATGCTGTCCTGGTTCCCCCTCCCCCCCAATATGGTTGATATTGTCTGCTGTCTTTGGGACAATTGGATAGTTATTTTCTTTGTTTATTCATTGTAGATCTGTTTCGTCTTGGTTTTTTTTATTTGGTTATGTCTGAGCAGGCGGCTTGTGCATTCTTTGTCATTTGCTTGTCTGTGATTGTGACACTCTTCATCTCCTTGTCCAATGAGCAGGGCCAGTTGCTCCCGTATGGTTCAGCGGGGCAGGTCCAGCTGAAAGGGAGGAACTGGGATGGGTTGTTTGTGGCACATTCTATGGCTGATGGGGAGGGCTAGGAATCAATGCTGGGTAGGTCTCGATGTGCTTTGCCTAGCTGCTTGGTGGTATGATCTTTAGTTCTTGGTGCAGGTAGGCAGGAAGGAGGGGGGCAGTTGTAATGTGTGGAGCTAATATGGGTTTGGGAAAGAGGAGGCAGAAAGAGGAGCCAAAAACAAAGAAAAAAGTATGATAAGGGAGATTGCTGTTGGAGTGGAGACAGGAGAAACTGAGAAATAGAGAAAAAGAAAAAAAGAAAAGAGGGAAATGGAACAAAAAATAACTAGATAAAAATTTAGAATAAAATAAAAGCCCCCAGGTGTCCTACCAGTGAAGTTGAGAAGACCAGAGAAGTGCCTCCCTGGCTGCACAGTATAGCCTGGTTAGAGGGAGTATAGATGTCACACAGTGACAGGTTTTCAGGAGATGGGAAAAAAAGGTAAGTATAGAGAGAAAAAAAAAAAAATTTTTTTTTTTTTTTTTTTTTTAATAGAGAGTCAAGAAGTGAAAAATGAAGAAAGACAGAAAGGGAAAAAGAGAGAAAAAATGAAATAAAAAAGAAATGCCACCAGGTTTCCCAATGACTGAGGATGTGGTTCATAAGGCGTGGAGTGCAGCCTGACTTGAAGGGGCTTCCACTCTGTGAAAAGAAAAAGAAACAAAGCAAAACAGAACAAAGCAAAAAAAGAAAGAAAGAAAGAAAGAAAAAAGGCCCAGCGATCCCACCAGCGTGATTTCACAGGCTGGGAGAATGGTTCCCAGTGAAGGGCGCTCACGGCTTTTCAAGAAGTAGGAAAGATGGCACATAGGGCCAGGTGTTTGAGAGAAAGGAGGGGGAGGTTGTCGGAGGCATGGAAGAAACCAAAAGAAACAGAAGAAAGCAATATCAGCAACAGACAAATGGCACTCAAGGATCTGGCCGGTGTGGGCAGAATGAATCTAAGTGGCCAGAGGCTGAAGCAGTTGCCTCCCTGCCATGATACTGCAGCTGGTGGGAAACAGAGGACGACGACGGGAGGGTGGAAGAAGGGTGGGTGTTAGGAAAGCATATATTGCTGGTTACTGGGTGTTCTGTTTGCTGCTGGGAACTTTGTGAAGCTGCTTTCCCATACTCCCTGTCTGCTGGTCTCTGATGCAGGCAGGGTGAATCCAAGCAGTATGTATGCTGCACTTCCCAACTTGTGCAGCCAACGCAGCCAGCCAGGAAGCCCGGAGGTGAAGCAGCGGGTAGAGGATGGCTGGTGGCAAAGCATGTATTGCTGGTTACCGGGTGCCCTTTGTCCTGCTGGGCGGTCTGTCAAGCTGCTTTACCATGTCATCTGTCTGCTGGTCGCCGCCAGGAGTCCAATATGGTGAATCCATGCTGCATTAGCTGGTAGGGGACTTCCACAAGTATCTCTTTTTGCTCTCTGTTCTCTCTCAGTTTCTTGTTTCAATTAGTGTTTGGCTGAGTTCTTTTGACATTTCAGGTTTCAGGAATGACGTTTGTCTGTTTTACCTACTTTTTTGGATCTTTGCTGTAGAGTGATGGCATGGTGCTTCCTTCTATGGTGCCACGTTGGCCAGAAGTTCCTGAATGTAGCTTTTTGACGTTTAATAAAAGCTTATATGAATTTCAAGGAAACATTTTTCTTTTTTTGAGTTGTGACGAATCTTTTATATCCAATTTGCTAAGGAAAAGTCATAGAATAATTGTTTTACCTCTGGCACTTTACACTAACTCTTTGCTTTTTCCCTTCTGCTTTCTTTTCATCACCATTTGAACATGCTTAAGACTCTCCAGCCTTTAAAAAAATAAAAAAGTAACTAAGAAATAAACTTTCCTCTACCCTGTTTCGTCTATCTATATCTGCTCTGCTCTTCTTTATAGAAATTTCTGAGAGTGCTGTAGACATACAGATACACAGGCATACACACGCACACATGGTTAAACACACATCTGTATTTACTTACCCAAACCTATTAAAGTCACCAACGATCTTCACTTCATAAATCAAGTGACTGTGTCCAAGCTTCCTCCTCTTATCCACATTCAATATACATTACCATGTCTTCCTTTTTGAAATATTTCTGCGATACCATAATATTTTGATCCCATCTCTCTTCCTTTCCCCAGTGCTGTTGTTGCTTTGCAGTCTAGTCACTTGGTTTCTCATCCCCTGGCTAGTCATTAAATATTTAGTTTTTCTCTAGTCTACACGTTCTTCTTAGGCTAGCTCATACAGTCTCATGACTTGGCCTCAGCCCCATACCTCTCTTCTGCAGTCTGCATTAACTGTCTATCTAACATCTGTGATTGTAGTTGTCACAGTATCTGAACTTACTGTCTTTCTCTCCCAAATTGTTTCCCCTTCAGTTTTCCTTATTCGGTAAATGGTAGTATTATCTCTAGTCAACCAAGCCAGAAACTTAGAAATCACTTTGATTCCTTTTTACATTTAATGTGTTGCCGAATTCTATCCATTCTATATCACAGAGGCTTTTCAGTCCCCCTTCTTCTCTGTCCTCCCTTTCATAACTATCTCCTTAGCCCCATAAACCACCATTCCTAGGCTGGGCTACTACAATAACCTCCTGACTAATCATTTCACATCTGTTCTTGGTCATTTCTGATCCATTCTCCAACACTATCTTTTAAACCACAGTATCCTTTAAAAACAAGAAGCTGACCAAATTGTTCCACTCCCTAAAACATTTCAGTGGCCTATCACTTCTTTTGCTTGATCAGGACCCAGACCCTTAAGATAGCCTATATAAGACCCTGTGGGATTGTGTGGTCCCCCCGCCTCCCACTAGCCTCATCCTAGCCCTTCCTTTGGTGGTTAGGATTTTTTTGTTCAAATATTCCATGTGCTTCCTGACCTCCAGCCTTCATACTAACTGTATAGAAATCCTCTCTCTGGAATTCTGTTTCAACCCAACCTTCTCCTCGTTAATCCCTACTAGGAGATCTCAGTTTGAAATGTACTCTCTTAGTGAGATGTTTTCCTTGATTCCCAAACTAGGTTAGGGATCCCTGTTGCAGCCTCACTATATTCACAAATTCTCAGTGAAGGACTGTTTGGAGCAGAGCACTCCTAATAGTGTGATCAACAAGCATTTATTATAGAATACACAGGACAAGGATGAGTAGAGCAGCACACATCAACAACAGCCTCGGTTCCGGAAGTTCGGCTCCTATCCACAGGATTAGATCACATCCGAGCATGCCCCAGTTCGTGTCTTGAGAGAAAAGATGCCTACGTTGCTGTCTCCCAGAATAAAATACTAATCAGACAGCCATAGTAGGAGAAGGGGCAATAAAAGGGGGGTAATGAAAGGTAAAAGGTGATAATAAAAGGGGAAGGCCCACTGCAGGTAATGGACATCATTGCCACTGTTAAGAGTGGTTTACATTTACAGGCACCAGAAAATACCCCTTCCTTCTTTACCCCACTGAGATAGCTTTACAGAGTTCTGGATTTCTTCAGAGGGCAATCATCTTCCCCTAAAGCACATATTTTATGTTCATTAGTAGCTGTTATTTCCATTAGCGGAGCCCTGGTGATGCAGTGGTTAAGAGCCTGGCTGCTAACCAAAAGGTCATCAGTTCGAATCCACCAGCTGCTCTTTGGAAACCCTATGGGGCAGCTCTACTTGTAATAGTGTTGCAATGAGTCAGAATCAACTTGACAGTAATGAGATTTTGGTATGCCCATTAGCAGTCAGAGAGACAGTGAGGGGGCACACCCGTGTATCCAACACCTGTTGTATGCTCCCATAATGTCCTTCTCTAACAGCCCTTTTATTATAACACTTGGCACAAGTGGAAAAAAAAAAACAAAACCTATTGTCGTTGAGTAGATTCCGATTCATAGCGACCCTATAGAACAGAGTAGAACTGCCCCATAGAGTTTCCAAGGAGCGCCTGGTGGATTCGAACTGCTTACTTTTTAGTTAGCAGCTGTAGCACTTAACCACTACACCAAAGTACAACGACTTAATTATTACCTGTTTCCCCGAAGAGAATAAGCTCTGTCGGGGCCAGAGGCCTTGTCTATTTTCTTCGTTGCTCTATATCCATTGCCACATGCAAATTGTCCTTGGTAGTGTTTGTTGACTGAATCAGAGAGTGAGGGAAAGTGAACTGTGTATTGTAGACAGCAGTTAGATTAACAAATGGAAAATGCTAAAAACAAAGATGTCACTTTAAGGACTAAAGCATGCCTGACCCACGCCTTGGTATTTTCAATTGCCTCATATGCATGCAAAAGCTAGGCAATGAATAAGGAAGACTGAAGAAGAATTGATGCCTTTGAATTATGGTGCTGGTGAAGAATATTGACTATACCATGGACCGCCAGAAGAACCAGCAAATCTGTCTTGGAAAAAGTACAACCGGAATGCTCCTTAGAAGTGAGAGTGGCAAGATCTTGTCTCACATACCTCGGACATGTTATCAGGAGGGACCAGTCCCTAGAGAAGGACATCATGCTTGGTGGAGGGTTAGAGAAAAAGAAGAACCTCAATGAGACGAATTGACACAGTGGCTACAGCAGTGGGCTCAAGCTTAACAACGATCACGAGGATGGCATAGGAGTAGGCCGTGTTCCGTTCTTTTGTACAGAGGGTTGGTGTGAGCTGGAACCAGCTTGACGGCACTCAGCAGCGACAGCAGTGGAAATTTATGCTGTGTTTGGATTACGGTTCCTGGATGCGAGTGAAACTACCACAGTATTTAGAGATTGCGGCAAAGCATTTAATTCTTTATAATATTTTTGTGAGCAGGATGGAGAGGTGTCAGATCAATATTTATGAAGTTAGGCTGTATTTTATGTCAGTATGGGAAAAAGGTCTCTGGTGTTCCAAAGGACTTTTCAGTTTGACAATCTTATTCAATATTTTAGTCAATTTTCTGAAAGCTCAAAAGGCATGCCCGAATTAGCAGATTGTGTAAATTTGGGAGTGATAAGATAATGGATTAGATGACAGGCTACAGATTTTATATGGACTTAATAAGCTAAAACAATTGGTCAGAACAGATAGGATAACATGGATTCAAGATAAATGCAAAGTTCTTTACAAGGGTCTAAAAAAAAAAACCTTTACAAACGAAAGCTAAGAGAGAGGTATTTAACTATTACATGGTGTATGTGACTTGGCCACTGTGGTTGATTACATAAACCCAAAGTGTCAGCAATTTAATGAGTTTACCAGAAATCTTAATACTGAATTGGATGTTTTTATAAAACTGTGTGGTTTGGAACAGGAAGGTACTCATTTTGGTGTGTTCTCTAATGATCACACTGTGCGTGGAATAGTGTTTAATTCTGGATGCCATGTTTTAGAAAAACAGTGGTAGATGAGGAGGTGTCCCGATGTGAAGCTTTGTGCTGTAGTAGAATTCTGGATGTGGAATTCTGTAAGCAACAAAACCAGGTTTGAGCTAGACAAATAAGTCATCTGACTTTAGGCCATTTATTTACCCTCTCTTAGACTCAGTTCTCTCATCTTTAAAATGGGAATAACAGCATCTATCTCACAAGGATTGTTACGATGAATACAGAAAAACATTCCCAATCCCTGTTAATAGAAATGTAAGAGAATCCCATTCATCGAATTGGCAAAGGGACTTGAAGAGTTGAAGAAACTTTTTTTTTTCCCCTAGGTTGGAGAAGAGGTGACTTTGGCAATGAGGGCACGACGATGAAGGCATTAGCAGCTGATGTTTGTTAGATGCCAGCTAGAGTGCCGGGCACCGTGCTCGATAACCTTGGTATAGGTCATCCCTGTGTAATCAGATTTGCTATTAAAGACTTGTGTGCAGTTGCTCTTTACACATGTTTAACAAATATTTTAAAGTACACACTATGTGCAAAGCAGAGTGCTAGGCATTGTAGCAAATACCAGGAAGGATCATACTTACCCTGGTCTTAAAGGAGCTTATATGCTAACGAGGGTGACAAATGTGTACTTATATATTTTTAGGAAATGGAACATAAAATGATGAGGGGAGAGGGTACCGGGGAGCAGGGTGGTGAAAGGAAGACTGGGGTTGGCTAGGCAGGCTTCTGAGCAACCTGGATATCCACTTTGAAATGTTGGTGTCCCGTTCATGCTTTTGTTTCAGCAGCCAGGTTGCTTAGCTAGACATGCCTGGGTATGGAGGGCTGAGAAAAGACAGTTCTGTTCTTGTATCTGTTTACCCAAGAGCTTCAGGGCTTTAAGTATGACATCGTCAGCCTTAAATTTTGGAGTATGTGGTTTTAATTAATGCTCTGTTCCCCTTACCCCTTACCAGTTAGACATTAAAACCACACCATTCCAGTATGTTTCACTAGTTCCATAAAACCTTAAGATCTTACATTACATTGTAACTCACGTTCACTTTGATGAATGGCAGAGGCTCTGGAAGTGTCCAGAGGGGGCCTAGACCCAATGTGACAGGAGATGAGCAGTGATTTTCCAGCTGTCTAGAGACTGGTAACTCAAGATGAATATTTTAAATCTGACTCTGCTGTTTTCCTAACATTTCCACATATGTTTTCAAATGAGCTGCAAAAACTAGTATAAGTAATACATTATGTAACTAAGCAAGCTTGTATGTCCAGGTACTCTTATGTCTAAATTATTTTTCTGGTGGTCAGCCCTTGTCCCCAGCTCAAGACTGTTTGAAGAACTAGATAAAATTTTCTCTGGCAAAAGGTTGGAAGTTCTCGCAGTGCAGTGAGAGCAGTGAGCCCCTGGTGTATACACATGTCAGTTTAATAATACCAAGCGTTGTATGCCTCGTTTCTAAGAGGTTGGGCAACTTTCAGAACTCCTTTACGGCTCAGGAAAGGTGAAAACATTATTTGCTTTGTTGTCTCACTTTTCGAGTATAGATGTGGGGCATTTTTAAAACAGAACAGACCAAGTTGATCCTTGGGCTAGGATATGTACCAGGATGTTTCAGAACTTTCAGGGCTGGAAATGAAGGATTGGAATGAGAAGGATTGATGTGAAAGGTGTTTTTGCCTGTGTGCCTGAATTCTGTATTCAGCTTTCAGTCATACACATCTGAGTAAAAGGAAGTTACAATTTGGTTAATTCATTCATTAAATATTGAGTCCCTGTTGTTATTGTTAGCTGCTGTCAAGTCGGCTTCAACTCTTTAGGCAGCTTTATGTATAACAGAACAAAACATTGTCCAGTCCTGCACCATCTTCACGAACATGGGTAATGTTTGAGTCCACTGCTGTGGCTTGTATCAGTTCATCTCATTGAAGGTTTCCCTCATTTTCGCTGATGCCCTGCCAACCATCATGTCTTTTTCCAGCAATGGTGCTTTCCTGATGACATGTCTAAAGTAAGGGAGCTGAAGTCTTACTATCCTCGCTTCTAAGGAGCATTCTGATTGTATTTCTTCTAAGACTGATTTGTTTGTTCTTCTGGCAGACCACCGTATATTCAGTATTCTTTGTCAGCACCACACTTGTCTTCTTTTTTTGTTTTCCAGCTTTCGTATGCATATAAGGCGATTGAAAAGACCATGGCTTGGGTCAGGCACACCTTAGTTATCAAAGTGACATCTTTGCTTTTAAAAACTTTAACAAAGCCTTTTGCAGCAGATTTGCCCAATGCAATATGTAGTTTGATTTCTTGATTGATAAGTCCTGTTGTTTATAAAATAATGTAAAAGGCATAAAGGTGAATTGGAGAAATTTTGCCTTCAAGGAGCTTAGTCCAATTGGGGAATTAAGATATGTATGTACTTAATTATAATCCAAGTTAAAAAGTGAAACATACCATATAAAGGCAAAAGTTGGCATCATGGAGATTCCGAAGAAGAAGTGATTATTTTCAGCTAGGGAAGAAGGGCAGATGGGGATAGTGAGGGGATGGTGGAATATGGGTCAGCAAGGCATCATGGAAGAGATTCTTTTGAGCTGGGAAATGAAAAATAAGTAGGATTTGAATGTAGAAAAATGCAGGAGAAAGGCTGGCAGAAAGTAGGAACGATAGTGAATAGTGGCATAGAGGCAAGAATGTACAGAGTATAAAATGAAAAGAGTAAGAAATCTATACAGTTGGATACATGAATGATCACAAAAGAAAATTTGGTTGGAAAGTTAAGTTGTACCCGGTTGAGAAAGGTCTTTCAGTAGTAGTTTGAAATCATTGAAGGTTTTTGAGAGATTAGTGAAGCTGTGTTAGAAAAATTAATCTGGCATCACTGTATGAAATGAATGCAAGTGTAGCGTGATTGGGGAAAGGGAGACCAGTTAGACTCTTAGAGTCACCGAGGAAACAGGTTATATATGTCTATAATAGGGTGTAAACAGCAGTAACCAGTTGCAGTTAAGGTAATTCTGACTCATGGCAACCCCATGTGTGTCCGAGTATAGATGTGCTCCATGGTTTTTTTGTTTGTTTGTTTCTTACTGTGGTGAAAATATATACACCAAAAACATCCATTCACACAGCAATGTCCACGTTTACAATTCAGTGACATCGATTACTTTTTTCATGTTGTGCCACCATTATCGCTATCCTATTCCAAAATATATTTCACCACCATTAACATAAACTCAGTACTCCTCAAACAAAAACTTCCCCTTTGCCCCTCCCTCCTACCCATGGTAACCATTAGTAATCTTTGGTTTCTATATATTTGGTTATTTCACGTAAGTGATACCATAGACTATGTGTCCTTTTGCAGCTCACTTACTTCGGTTAGCGTAATGTTTTCCAGGTTCGTCCATGTTGTGGCATGCATCGGGACTTTCTTTCTTGTTATGGTTGAGTAATATTCCATTGTATGTATATACCACATTTCGTTTATCCATTGGTCTGTTGGTGAACGTTTTGGTAGTTTATACGTTTGGATTTTGTGACAAGTGATGCAGTGAGCATGGGTGTACAGGTTTCTGTTTGTGGTCTTGCCTTCATTTTTCCTGGGCATACACCTCAGCTTGAGATTGCTGGGTCATATGGCGATTCTTTGTTCAGCTTTTTGAGGAACTGCTGAATTATTTTTCACAATGGTTGTACTATTTTACATTCCCACCAGCAATGAGTGAGGGTTCCAGTTTCTCCACAACCTTGCCAACACTTGTTTTCTGGTTTTTGATTATTGCCATTCTAATGGGGATGTGGTGATAATTCATCGTGGTTTTGATTTTGCATCTCTCTAATAACCAATAACACAACCTTCCTTGTTGAAAGTGAAGAGGACTTGAAGTGCTTATTGATGAAGATCGAAGACCACAGCCTTCAGCATGGATTACACCTCAACATAAAGAAAACAAAAATCCTCACAGCTGGACCAGTAAGCAACATCAGGATAAACGAAGAAAAGATTGAAGTTGTTAAGGATTTCATTTTACTTGGATCCACAATCATCACCCATGGATGCAGGAGGCAGGAAATCAAAAGACACAGTTTATTGGGCAAATCTACTGCAAAGCACCTCTTTAAAGTGTTGAGAAGCAAAGATGTCACCTTGAAGAATAAGGTGCGTATGCATGTGAAAGCTGGACAGTGAATAAGAAAGACTGAAGAAGAATTGACGCCTTTGAATTGTGGCGTTGGCGAACAACACTGAATATACCACAGACTGCGAAAAGAATGAACAAACCTGTCTTGGAAGAAGTACAACCAGAATGCTCTTTAGAAGCAAGGATGGCAAAACTATGTCTCATATACTTTGGACATGTTATCAGAAGGGATCAGTCCCTGGAGAAGGGCTCATGCTTGGCAAAGTACAGGGTTAGTAGAAGAGAGCAAGACCCTCAACAAAGTGGATTGACACAGTGGCTGCAACAATGGATTCCAGCATAACAATGATTGTAAGGATTGTACAGGACCAGGCAGTGTTTCGTTCTGTGGTACGTTGGGTCACTATGGGTCACAAGCAACTCGATGGCACCTGAGAACAACAGTAACCAATGATGTTGGACATCTTTTCAAGTGCTTGTTGGCCATTTTTATATCCTGCTTGATTCTAGTCCTTTGCCAATTTTTAAAATTGTTTCGTATGTCTTTTTGTTGTTAAGGGATAGAAATTTTGTGTGTGTTTTGGAGTTTAGGCTCTTATCTGATATATGGTTCCCAGAATTTTTCTTACATTTTGTAGGTTGTCTTTCCACTTGTTGATAAAATCCTTTGATGTACAAAAGTATTTAATTTCTATGAGGTTTAATCAGTCTATCTTGTCTTTTGCTGCTCCGGCTTTTGTTAACATATCTGACAGTCCACGGTTAAACATTAGGTCCCACAGCCTTGCCCCTACTTTTTCTTGTAAGAATTTCATGGTTTTAGTTTTCACATTTAGTTAGGTCCTTGTTCCATTTTGAATTGGTTTTTGTGTATGATGTGAGTGAGTCATGGATCCTGATTCACCTGCGTGTGGAAATCCAATTTTTCTAGCACCATTTATTGAAGAGACTCTTCTTTCACTGTTAAATGGACTTAGCATCTTTATCAAAAACATATTGATCTAGATGTGTGAATTTATTTCTAGACTTTGAGTTCTGTTCCATTGGTCTATATGCCTATTATTATACCAATGCCAGGCTTTTTAAATTACTGTACCTTTGTAGTATGTTTTGAAATAAAAAAATGTGGTTCCCACTTCATTCTTTTCCTTCAAGATTGTTTTAGCTATTTGGGGTCCTTGCCATTCCATATAAAGTTGAGAATGGACTTTTCCATTTTTGCAAAGAAGTCTGTTGGAATTTTAATGGGGATTGCATTGAATCTATAGATTGCTTTGAGTATTGACGTCTTTACTATATTCAGTCTTTCAATCCAGGAACATGGAATTTCCTTCTGTTTATTTAGGATGTTTCCTTAATTTGTCTTAGTAATGTTTTATAAAATTTCTGTCCAAAGTCTTTCACCCTCCTGGTTAAATTTCTTCCAGTACTTTATTATCTTAGATGCTATTGTAAATGGTAACATTTCCTTTTTAGCTTGTTCATTATTGATGTAGAGAAGCCCAACTGGTTTTCATGTGTTGACCTTGTACCCTGACTTTTTACTGAATTCATTTATTGGGTCTGATAGCTTTCTTGTAGAATCTTTTGGGTTTTCCATGTATAAGATGATGTCATCTACAAAAAATGATAGTTCTACTTCCTCCTTCCTAACTGATTTAGTGCCCCCCCCCCCCCCCCCCCGCCTAATTGCTCTGGCTACGACTTCCAGAACAGTGTTGAAAAATAATGGTCAGAGTGGGCATCCTTGTCTCGTTCCTGGTCTTAATTAGAAGGCTCTTAGTCTTTCTCCATTGAGTATGATGTTAGCTGTGGATTTTTCATAAATTGTATTGAGGAATTTCCCTTGTATTCATATCTTAATGAGTCTTTATATCATGAAAGGGTGTTGTGCATAGGGTTTTCACAGAGTCACTGGGTAGTACAAAGGTTTAACGTGCTCAGCTGCTAACTGAAAGGTTGAAGATTGAAATCTACCTGGAGGCACCTGGCAGTGTACTTCTGAAAAGTCAGGTATTGAAAACCTTACGGATTACTCAAAAAAACTAGAACTAGAACTGCCTTTTGATCCAGCAGTCCCATTTCTATGTATATTCCTCAGAGATCTAATAGTAAAAGGCACAGACAGACAAATACACACTTACGTTCACGCAGCACTACTCACAATATCCGAAAAGCAAACAACTGAAGTGCCCATCAGCAGATGATTGGATAAACAAAATGGGGTACGTACAACGGAATCCTGTGCAGCCGTGAAGAATAATGATGTGTTCTCGAAACATATAATAATGTTGATGAATCTGGAGTTCATTATGCTGAGTGAAATAAGTCAATCAAAAAAGACAAATATTGTATGATTTTATAAGACAAGAAGAGGTATATAAACAGACTGAAGTTCATGAGTGGTTGCCAGGATGGGTGGGGTGGGGGTGGGGGGAATCACTTTCTATGTAGTGCCAACAAAAGCCATTGCTGTTGAGCCGATTCCAACACATAGCAACCCTACAGGACAGAGTAGAACTGCCCCATAGGGTTTCCAAGGAGTGCCTGGCAGATTCGAACTGCTCACGTTTTGATTAGCAGCGATAGGTCTTGACCATCGGGATTTCATTCTATATAGTAGACATCTGTTATATATATATATATTTTTTATTGTGCTTTAAGTGAAAGTTTACAAATCAAGTCAGTCTCTCATACAAAAATTTATATACACCTGCTCTCCCCCTAATGAGACAGCCCACTGCTTCCTTCCACTCTCTCTTTTCATGTCCATTCTACCAGCTTCTAACCCCCTCTGCGGTATCATCTCCCCTTCAGATAGGAGATGCCAACATAGTCCCAAGTGTCTACCTGATCCAAGAAGCTCATTCTTCACCAGCATCTTTTTCTGGCCCATTGTCCAGTCTAATTCCTGTCTGAAAAGTCAGCTTTGGGAATGGTTCCTGTTCTGGGCTAACAGAAGGTCTGGGGACCATGACCACCGGGGTCCTTCTAGTCTCAGTCAGACCATTAAGTCTGGTCTTTTTACGAGAATTTGGGGTCTGCATCCCACTGCTCTCCTGCTCCCTCAGGGGTTCTCTGTTGTGTTCCCTGTCAGGACAGTCATCGGTTGTTGCTGGGCACCATCTAGCTCTTCTGGTCTCAGGCTGATGTAGTCTCTGGTTTATGTGCTCTTTCTGTCTCTTAGGCTCATAATTACCTTGTGTCTTCGGTGTTCCTCATTCTCCTTTGCTCCACATGGGTTGAGACCAATTGATGCATCTTAGATGGCTGCTTGCTAGCGTTTAAGATCCCAGACGCCACTGTCCAGAGTGAGATGCAGAGTGTTTTCTTAATAGAGTTTATTATGTCATTTGACTTAGATATCCCCTGAAACCATGGTCCCTAAACCCCTGCCCCTGCTATGCTGGCCTTCAAGGAATTAAGTTCATTCAGGAAACTTCTTTGCTTTTGATTTAGTCCAGTTTTGCTGACCTCGCCTATATTGTGTGTTGTCTTTCCCTTCAGCTAAAGTAGTTCTTATCTGCTGTCTAATTAGTGAATAAGCCTCTCCTTACCTCCCTCCCTCCTCTCATAACCATCAAAGAATATCTTCTCTGTTTAAACTATTTCTCAAGTTCTTATCATAGTGGTCTTATACAATATTTGCCCTTTTGCATTTGACTAATTTCACTCAGCATAATACCTTCCAGATTACTCCATGTTATGAAATGTTTCACAGATTCATCACTGTTCTTTATTGGTACATAGTATTCCATTGTGTGAATATACCATAATTTATTTATCCATTCATCTGTTGATGGGCACCTTGGTTGCGTCCATCTTTTTGCTATTGTAAACAGTGCTGCAGTGAACATGGGTGTGCATATATCTGTTCGTGTAAAGGCTATCATTTCTCTAGGATATATTCCAGGGAGTGGGATTGCTGGATCATATGATAGTTCTATTTCTAGCTTTTTAAGGACGTGCCAAATCGATTTCCAAAGTGGTTGTACCATTTTGTATCCCCACCAGCAACGTATAAGTGTTTCAGTCTCTCCACAGCCTCTCCAACAATTATTTTGTGTTTTTTGGATTAATGCCAGCCTTGTTGGAGTGAGGTGGAATCTCATCGTAGTTTTGACTTGCATTTCTCTAATGGCTAATGATTGTGAGCGTTTCCTAATGTACCTGTTAGCTACCTGAATGTCTTTTTCGTGAAGTGCCTGTTCATATCTTTTGCCCATTTTTAATTGGGTTCTTTATCTTTTTGTAGTTGAGTTTTTGCAGTATCATGTAGATTTTAGAGATGCGGTACTGATTGGAAATGTCGTAACTAAAAACTTTTTCCCGTTCTGTAGGTAATCTTTTTACTGTTTTGGTGAAGTCTTTGGATGAGCATAGGTGTTTGATTTTTAGGAGCTCCGAGTTATCTAGTTTTTCTTCTGCATTTTTAGTAATGTTTTGTGTACTGTTTATGCCATGCATTAGGGCTCCTAACATTGCCTCAATTTTTTCCCCCATGATTTTTATCGTTTTAGATTTTATATTAGGTCTTTGATCCAATTTGAGTTCATTTTTGTCCGCGGTGTGAGATACAGGTCTTGTTCCACTTTTTTTGCAGATGGATATCCAGCTATGCCAGCACCGTTTGTTAAGAAGACTTTCGTTTCCCCATTTCACTGATTTGGGGACTTTGTGAAATATCAACTGCTCTTATGTGGATGGATTTATGTCTGGATTCTCAATTCTGTTCCATTGGTCTATGTATGTGTTGTTGTACTGGTACCAGGGTGTTTTGACTACTGTGGTGGTATAATAGGCTCTAAACTCAGGTAGATTGAGGCCTCCCACTTTGTTTTTCTTTTTCAGTAATGCTTTATTTAATGGGGCCTCTTTCTCTTCCACATGAAGGTGGTGATTTGTTTCCCCATCCCTTTAAATGATGTCCTTGGAATTTGGATTGGAATTGCATTAAATCTGTGGATCGCTTTTGGTAGAATAGACATTTTTACTATGTTAAGTCTTCCTATCCATGAGCAAGGTATGTTTTTCCACTCATGTAGGTTTCTTCGTTTCTTGCAGAACTGTTTTGTAGTTTTCTTTGTATAAGTCTTTTACAGCTCTGTTAAGATTTATTCCTAATTTTTCATCTCCCTGGGGGCTACTGGAAATGGTATTGATTTGGTGACTTCTTCTTCGATGTCTTTCTGTTGTAGAGGAATCCAGCTGATTTTTGTATGTTTTCTTTTATCCTGATACTCTGCTGAACTGTTCTATTAGTTTCAGTAGTTTTCTTGAGGAATCCTTAGGGCTTTCTGTGTATAAGATCATGTCATCTGCCAATATAGTTTTACTTCTTCCTTAACAATCTGAATGCCCTTTATTTCTTTATCTAGCCCAATGGTTGTGGCTAGGCCCTCCAGCAGAATGTTGAATAAGAGCGATGATAAAGGGCATCCTTGTCTGGTTCGTGATCTCAGGGGGAATGCATTCAGACTCTCTCCATTTAGGATGATGTTGGCTGTTGGCTTTGTATAAATGCCTTTTATTATTTTGAGGAATTTTCCTACCTATTTTGCTGAAGTTTTTGTGATAAATGGGTGTTGAACTTTGTCAGATGTTTTTTCTGCATCAATTGATAACATCATGTGATTCTTGTCTTTTGTTTTATTTATATGATGGATTACATTAATTGTTTTTCTAATGTTGAACCATCCCTGCATACCTGGTATGAACCCTTGTTATTTTTTCTTTTTGTTTTTGCTGTGTTTTTGTAGGGGAAGGATGACAAAGTTAGCATTGAATGGGGTTAAGAACGCACAGTTTGACCAAGGTAAATGTTGTCACTAAGAAATACACAAGAGAAAAAGGTATTTTTGATAAAGGATATGACTCACATAACCTTTCAACAACATCAGTACAACTAAAAAATATGTGTGTGGTTACATATGTGTATATATATGCATATATGAGTATGGGTATGTACGTGTGTGAAAAGGATGTGTGTGCACATAAATGTAGCCATAAACCCCCAATGTAAAAAAAAAAAAATGTAGCCATAAAAAAAAAACTTATGTGTAAATACATGTATGTTTCTGTACACATGTATATTCATATATATAATAAACTTCATAGGGGACACAGTCACGGATACTTCTTAGATATAACTAAACACCCCATAGGGTTGGTTTTCTGGGTTTATAGGCTTAGGACCATAGCCTCGTGGGACAGCTCTGTTAGTTGGTATAATATAGTTCATAAACTTTGTGTTCTATATCGTAGTTTAATGAGTAGTGTTCGGGCCTTAAAAGCTTGTGAGTGGCCATCTAAGATACAACTCTTGGTCTCTTCTCATCTGGAGCAAAAGAGAAAGAAGGAGACGGAAGATTGAGAAAAGAAACGTCTACAGGACTAACAGTCTCTATGAACCACAACCTCATCTCCCTTGAGACCAAATGAAGTAGATGGTGTCCAGCTACTAGTAACAACTTATTTCAATCAGGGCCACAATAGATGGATACTGATAGGATTGGGGTAAAGTGTAGGAAAAAACCCGGTGCCGTGGAGTCGATTCGGATTCATAGCGACCCTATAGAACTCAAATTCTTAAAAAGTCCAGACTTACTAGACTGGTTGAGACTAGAGGACTGTCTGAGGCTATCACCCTGGGTTACTCCTTAAATCTAAAGCGAAACTACCCCCTGAGGTCACCTTTTAGCTAAATAATAGATTTGCTTATAAGATTAGGAAGAGTACCGTTGAGTACTGCACACCATTAAAACATCTATATGAGACCAGATGGTCAACTGTTATTCTAAAGCAAAGACCAGATGGTCTCCAGTTATTGAAAGGGTAAAGGGATAGGGAAACCAGCTTACCAGAAAGAAAATATCCAGAATGGAATTAATGAGAATGGTGACACATTGTGAAAAATATAACTGATGTAGCTGAACAATTTGTGTAGTAATTGTTAAATGGGAACCTAGTTTGTAGTATAAACTTTCACTGAGAATACAATAAAATATTATTAAAAAAAAAAAAAAAAAGCCCTATGGAGCATGGTTCTACTCTGACACACATGAGGTAAGACTGACTCAGTGGCAACTGAAACTGGTACTGTTTTTCGTGGCTGATTTTGCCAGAGTAGATTGCTGGGCCTTACTTTCAAGGTGCCTCTGGGTAGATTCGAACTGCCAAACATTGGGTTAGGAATGGAGCTCTTAACCATTTACATCAATCAGGAACTCTGTGAATATGGAACAGTGTTCTTAAACTAAGGTCAGGTGTTTTGTGAACTTGGATAGGGAAACATACATGTGTATTATCACTGTTCTCTAACTGAAAGTAGACATTTCCTTCAGTATGAATCTAGGGGACAAACCATGGTAGTATTAGCATATCTGTGACTTTGTCATGAGTTGATTTGTTGTTGTTAGGTTCTGTTGAGTCGGTTCCGACTCATAGCGACCCTGTGCATAACAGAACGAAACACTGCCCAGTCCTGAGCCATCCTTACAATCGTTGTTATGCTTTAACTCATTGTTGCAGCCACAGTGTCTGTCCACCTTGTTGAGGGCCTTCCTCTTTTCCACTGACCCTGTAATCTGCCAAGCAGGATGTCCTTCTCCAGGGACCGATCCCTCCTGACAACATGTCCAAAGTATGTAAGACACAGTCTCGCCATCCTTGCCTCTAAGGAGCATTCTGGCTGTACTTCTTCTAAGACAGATTTGTGAGTTCTTTTGGCAGTCCATGGTGTATTCAGTATTCTTCGCCATGGGTATTATAAGTGTAACGTAGACTCTTGAATATACTTAGCGCTACGTTCAAATTAATTATACCTGCCAACAGAGCATGCTGTTTTATATATGACCTGTAAACCCATTGCTGTCGAGTTGATTTAGACTCATAGCAACCCTATAGGACAGAGTAGAACTGCCCTGTAAGGTTTCCATGGAGCAGCTGGTAGATATGAACCGCATACCTTTTGGTTAGCAGCCATAGCTTTTACCCACTGCACCACCAAGGTTCTCTCTCTATGTATATATGGAAGCATAAATATATCAATATGTTACAATTTTGTTACTCTAAAAACTATATCAGACGGGACCAGTCCCAGGAGAAGGACATCATGCTTGGTAAGGTAGTTGTTGTTAGGTGCTGTCGAGTCGGTTCCAACTCATAGTGACCCTATGTACAACAGAAGGAAACACTGCCTGGTCCTGCACCATCCTCACAGTTGT
Source organism: Elephas maximus indicus (assembly GCF_024166365.1). Taxonomy (NCBI): domain Eukaryota; kingdom Metazoa; phylum Chordata; class Mammalia; order Proboscidea; family Elephantidae; genus Elephas; species Elephas maximus. The sequence continues at coordinate 9,396,128 of NC_064829.1, forward strand.
TGTTATGCTAAGCACGTTGTTGCACCCACTGTGTCAGTCCATCTCACTGAGGGTCTTTCTCTTTTTTGCTGATCCCTCAGAGGATCAGCAAAAAAGAGGAAGAACGTCAATGAGGTAAATTGATGCAGTGGTTACAATAATGGCCTTAAATGTAACTACTACTGTAAGGATGGCACAGGACCTAGTAATGTTTAGTTCTGTTTTATGTAAGGTTGCTGTGAGTTGGAACTGACTTGCTAGTGCCTAACAACAACAATAACATACTTTAGTATAGTTTCTTTTATAGTGTTATAAATTCTATTTCATACATTTAAAAATACTACTATGAGAAAAGTCCTGTAGGTTTTGGCAGAATACCAAAGCAGCCCATGGCACAGAAAAGGCTAAAAAAAAAAAAGACCTAAAAAAAAATGGTTTAGACCACTTAAAAAATTTCACTATTATTTTTTCCTGGTAGGCTTTTTCTTTTTTCTTTTTTAGTTGTTTTTAACAGTATAAGAAAGCATTTGCCAGTTCATCAAGTTTTACATGTATGGTTCAGTGGCGTTGATGATGTCTCTCATGTTGTGGAGCCATTACCTGTATCCATTTCCACGTTATTGACCACCATTCACAGAAACTCAGTGCCTCCTGAGCAATGGCTCCTCCTCTCCTCCTTCCTGCCGCCCTGGCAATCACTAATAGGCGATGGTCTCTATACATTTACCTATTCCATGTAATTGGGGTTATACAATATTTGTCCATAATGTTTTCAGGGCTCACTGATGTGGTCTAGAGGATTTTAATGGATGAATATGAGGGTAGACTCTAGAGTCTTTGTCATCCTTCCTTTTTCCTTTCTCTTATAGCTGAAAAAAGGACAAATAAAAGTGAATGCCAGTTTTCTGGTTATACAAGGAAAACTTAACTTGGATGTCATTGTATTCAATCTTATAAATCGTGACCCCTCCCAAAGCTCAGACAATTTTATTAATGCTGTTGGTGATAGTACAGTTTCACAGCCCTTATTTGCAAATCTGATATTTAGAAAGCTCTGACAACCAAGTTTTTCCACAAATTTGGAACTCATTCAGTGGCAAAATCTAACCTTAATTTGCATGAAACTATTTACAGTCTGTCTTTTCCCGGTAAATATGAATGTTCATACATTGCCCCACATAAGTATTAATGTGTTTGGTTACAACTTGCTTCTCCAGATCCCATCTTTCTAAACCATGAAAGGTATGGGATGTGTTTAGGATGGCTTTCTAAAATCTGACATTTCTAAACTCACAAACCCTACTGACCTCAGGGATTTTGAAGAGGAGATTTTGGGTCTGTAGTAATAAAATGACAAGAAGTGATGGAGATGGTATCACAGGTGATGTTGCTGGTGATGCTGGTCTTGGTAATAGTAGGTATCGGTCCAGTTGCTTTATATTTTCAAAAGAAGAACCCAAATTCAGTGTGACCTGTTTAAGAAGACCTCCTATAGTCAAGGAATCCTACTTTTCTTGGTAGACACAGAATTTTGTACTTGGGAAATATTCAATTCATCCAAATTTTTCAGTTTAAAAACTTCATAAGGTTTTTGAAAAGATTTCAGCCTAATATTTCACTTTATATGTGAAAAAGAAAACTAAGAAGTAGATGTGTCACTTTTACAAAACAATTTAATTATGAAATACTTAGCATCCACTGTGAACAAAATAAGAAAGATCCCAGGCCTTATGGAACTTGCAGTTTAGTGGAGGAAAAAGACAATAAAAAAAGAAATATTAAAGTTTGAGGTACCTATTATTTATTCACGTAGAAGTGTTAAATAGACAATAGAATATATAAGTCTTCAACCCAGAGACAAACTCTGGGCCAGAAATAAAAGTTAAGGAAGTATCAGAATACAGGTCATATTGGTAATGGTTACGAGCATTTTGCAAGAGATCGCAAAAAAAATGTAGAGTGCCTAGGAACATATCCTGGGCACTTGAAAGCCGCAGTGTGAATGGATGTATGTACACCAGTGGTTACTGCAGCACTGTTCACTGTAGCCAAAAGGTGGAAACAACCTAAATGTCCACCAGCAGGTGAATGGATAAACAAAATGTGGTACATACGTACAGTGGAAAAATACTCAGCCAGAAAAAGAAGTGAAGTCTTGATTCATGCTACAATATGGATGGAGCTTGAAGACATTATGCAGAGTGCAATAAATCAGTCAAAAAATAGACAAATACTGTATGACTTCACTTATGTAAAAAGGCAAGTATAGACAAATGTATAGAGACCAAAGCTTTTAAGTAGTACCAGGAATGGATGGGTGGGGAAAAGGGGGATGATTGCTTTTGGAGTGGGAGAAAGACGTGGCAGTCTTCTTCCATAATGATTTATAGCCTTGGAAACCCTATGGGGCAGTTCTCCTGTGTCCTGTAGGGTAGCTATGAGCCGAAATTGAGTTGATGGCGGTCGATTTTTTTTTTTATGGGACACTGAGCTTCGGTTCAAGGTAATGGGAAAATTGTATTGATTAAGGGTAAGGTTGCACAGCTGTCAATAAGTTGTATACCTGGTAAAAGTTGAATTGGCAAAAGTTGTGTAATATATTTACAACAGCAATAAAAAGAGCAGCTACTGAGGCTGCTTATATATAGCTGTTACGGATTGAGTTATGCCCCACAAAAAAACCTGTCGATTTGATTAGGCCCTGATTCCCAGTATTGTGTGATTGTCCATCATTTGTTGCCTGATGTGATTTTTCTCATGTGTTGGCAATCCTACCTCTATGATGTTAACAAGGTGGGATTAATGGTAGTTATGTTAATGAGGCAGGACTCAATCTACAGGATGAGCTTGTATCTTACATCAGCCTCTTTTGAGATATAAAAGAGAGAGGTGAGCAGAGAGATGGGGGACCTCACATCACCAAGAAAGAAAGGTGGGAGCAGAACACATCTTTTAAACCCAGGGTCCGTGGGCTGAGAAGCTCCTCGACCGGGAAATATTGATGACAAGGACCTTCCTCCAGAAGCAACAGAGGGAGAGCCCTTCCCTGGAGCTTGCACCCTGAATTCAGGCTTCTAGACTGTGAGAGAATAAACTTTGTTAGTGCCATCCATTTGTGGTATTTCTGTTACAGCGGCAGTAGATAACTAAGACAACAGCCAGACACCTCATGGGATTTGGCTCCTTGATTTGGAGGTTTAGGGTCATGGTTTCATGGCACATCCCAGTTAATTGGTCTAAATACAGGTTTAGTTCTTCTGTCATACCTCCTACTTTGGTATGTAGCTCCTGGAGTTTTAAAAGCTTGCAGATGGCCACATAAGGCACCACAACTTATTTCTATTTGCCTGGAGCAACAGAGGAAGAAGGAGGTCAGGGATAGGAGGAGGATATGGAATGTGTGGCTAACTGCCTCCACGAACAACTGCCTCCTTTGCCGTGAGACCAGAAGAACTGGATGGTGCTCTGCTACCATTACTAAACATTTTGATCAAAGATTCTGTAGAAGAATCCAGAACAAAAAGGGGAAAATACAGAACAGAATTGCAGATTCTAATGGACTGCAGACTTTCTGAAGCCATGGAGGCTGTATGAACCCCTGAAACTATTGCCCTGAGATAATCTTCAGACCTTAAACCAAAAATGTTCCCTAAAGTCTTCTTAAAGCACTGGGTATATGGGATCAAAGCAACAATAGTAACTTGAAAGATTAAGTAGGAACCTAAGGGGGCAGTGAGTGTATGGTAATGAGGGAGAAACAACTCAAAAGGAGAGTGAGAATGTTTTCAAAACCTGAAGAATATACTCAGTGTCACTGAATTTTACTTGTAGAAACTGTAGAATTGGTGTATATTCTGCTGTTGTATTCTCAACAACAACAAAATAGTAAAATAAATTAAAAAATAAAGCAAATAGACAAAGTAGAGTGAATGAGCCCTGAGCCACTGTTATTTAAACAGTTGGAGGAGGAAGCAACTACCTGACTGACTGAGAAGGAGTATTTGCTGACAGTGGGCCTCAGTTTCCTGACTGAGGAAAATCAGAGGCCCAGAGTGTTCAGAAGAGGATAATCCGTTGTCCCAGACGCTGTTGAGCAGCCACGTAGAATGAGGACAGAAATGTTCATTAGATACGGCATAGAGAGGTGGTTTTCTGAGCTTGCCTGTAGTTTCATTGGCTTCGAAAGGACAGAAGCCGGATTGGAACAGATGAAACAGTAAATGAAAGAAGGGAATCGGGATAGGGCGTATGCAGACAGACCTTTTGAGAAGTTTTGCTGCGAAAGAGAGTGCAAAAAGGGGATGGTGACTGGAGGGCTTTGAGGGGCTCAGGGCAGGTAGTATTGACCTTTGATAGGAACAGGACAGTTTTACAGCTGTGAAAGGAGGGAAGGACAAGGTAAGCATGGATGCCTAGGAGACTGTACATTTCAGGTGGGAAAATGAGTGAGTTTCAATGATGAATTTAATGTTTCAGTGAAGTATGATGGAAAGTTACCATCTAAGACCTGTAGAGTCAGAAGGGCGTGCTGGAGGGTCGAAGAGAAAGTATAAAATGGCCCGCTCGGGGACTGGGGCAGCTTGCAGGGAAAGAACAAGCCTGTTTGTGTGGCCTTTGGGCCGCGGCCAGGGTTGGAAGCTGTCATTGGTGTTGGCATTTACCGTGGTTTTATGTGCGTGTTTTTTTCCCCCCGGCATCATTACTCTACAGTTCTGGAGTAGGGAGTATAGATGGATAGATTCATCAATTAAGTGTAACTCTGAGGTGGACGTAATTGCAGTAAGAACTTCTTAACCCTTAAAAAGAAGATTGTTGTTAACTGTCATCGAATCAGGTCCCTACTCGTGGCAACCCTACGCACAATGAGACAAAACACTGTCTAATCCTGCGTCATTCCCAGGATTGGTTGTGGATCAAACTGTTGTGATCCCTAGGGTTTTCACTGGCCAATTTTCAAAAGTAGATTGCCAAGCCTTTCTTCGGAGTCCGTTTGAGTCTGGAAGCTCCACTGAAACTTGTTCAGCGTGATAGAACGCGAGCCGCCGTGACAGAGCGTGGGCCGCCGTGATAGAATGCGAGCCGCCCCTACAGATGGGTGGTGCATGAGGTGCATTGGTTGGGAATCCCGGTGGGTCCTCTGCATGGAAGGGGAGAGGTCTGTCAGCACTGAGGGCCTTTTAAAAGAACATACTGAACTTAGTTTAACTATTTCTTGATGACTAAGGTTTTCAACCTGTTCCCATAATAATAAATAAAGATTATATGATCCCACTTAACATGAAATACCCAGAACAGGCAAGTGCATAGAAACAAAATGTTATTACTGGTTATCAGGGGCTGTCGGAAAGGGAATGGGGAGTTATTGCTGGAGGGGTTCTGAGTTTCTTGTTTGGGGTGAAGAAGAACTTTTGGAAATAAGCAGTAATGACAGTCGTACCTCATGGTGTCATTAATATCACTGAACACTGTACTTAAAAATGGTAAAAGTCGCAAATTTTTTGTTATCTAAACCTTTCCACAATCCTTTCCACAATGATTTTTTTAAAAAAGATAAAATTATAAAGTGATATTAAAAAAAAAGTACTCAGGCATTTCTCAGAATATCTGAGAACCACAAAATCTGAAATCTACCTTACCAAATATTTTTTCAACACTAGTATTCAAAATGTATAACCCCCCCTCCAAAAAAAAAAACCACTGCCGTCGAATTGATTCCGACTCATAGCGACCCTATAGAACAGAGTAGAACTGCCCCACAGAGTTTCCAAGGAGCACCTGGTGGACTCAAACTGCTGACCTCTTGGGTAGTAGCCGTAGCACTTAACCACCACACCACCAGGGTTTCCTCAAAATGTATATAACCCTTAAGTATTCTTAACTTCTAGTTTTAAAACAATAGTTTTTTTTTTTTGTTTTAGAGTTTCTCATTGAAAATATATAACGTTTGAATTAGTTTCTATAGCCTAACTGAAACTCCCACTAGTATTTTCAGAGTTTTTCTATATGACAGTGGATCTTCTCAGTTCCAAACCATCTGAAACTTTGTTCACCTCTTCTGGTAGCCTCCCTTGACACCTCATTGCAGCCACCAACCTGCTCTGGAGAAAACCAAAACAAAGAAACAAACAAAAACCAAACCCATGGAGAGGCTACTCTTTCATGTGCTTCACCTGGCAGAAGGAGCCCTGGTGGCACAATGGTTAAGATCACATCTGCTAACCAAAATGTCGGCAGTTCAAATCCACTGGCCGCTCCTTGGAAACCCTATGGGGCAGTTCTCCTCTGTCCCATAGGGTCGCTATGAGTCAGGATCGAATCGACCACAATGGGTTTCGTGTTTTTTTTTTTTTTTAAATATGGTATTGGTCCTTTTGTGTCTGCCTTGTTTCACTCAATGTGATGTTTTCCAGATTCACCTGTGTGGTGGCATGTATTAGAACTTCATGTCTTTGTATGGCTGAACAATATTCCATTGTATGGGTGGACAGCATTTTGTTTATCCTTTCGTCTGTTCTTGGATGCTTGGGTTGTTTCCGCCTTTTGGCTGTGTGAATAATGCTTCAGTATTCATTGGTGTACAAATATCTGTTTGAGTCCCTGCTTTCAAGTCTTTTGGGTGAAATGACTGGGTCATGTCTTAATTCTGTGTTTTAACTTTTTGAGGAAGTACCAAACTGTTTTCCACAGCAGCTGCACCATTTTAATTTTGCATTCCCACCAGCAATGCACAAGGGTTCCAGTTTTTCCACATCCTGACCAATATTTGTTATCTCCCCCCTCCCCCTTTTCTGATAATAGCTATCCTGGTAGGTGTGAAGTGGTTTCTGTTGTATTTGATTTGCATTTCCTAATAACTAAAGGTGTCGAGCATCTTTTCATGTCCTTTTGGCTATTTGTATATCTTATATATTTTTTAATTGGGTTGTCTGTCGTTTTGTTGTTGAGTTCCTGAGCACCTTTAAGAGCTATAGTATATGATGACAATGATTGTTTCGCTCATCTTCAAAACATCACTTTCCTCTTCTTTGATACCATATAAACAGCTTTTTAAAAAAATCAGCATTCATTATGTTTACAAGAGTTAATAAAGAAAAGCTTTTGTTTGTTTATTCAGGAGGTTAAAAGTGTGAACTGAGGGAAGGGGAGAGAAGGAAGGTAAGCCTTCTACTGTGCTCTGTCTGCGTTTTGTGCATAGTGAATGCGTTGGTAACCAGTTACAGTCCAGCCAGTTTCAACTCATGGCAACCCCGTGTGTGGCAGAGTAGAACCATGCCCCATGGGCTTTTCAGCGGCTGATTTTTTGGAAGTAGATTTCCAGGCTTTTTTTCCTGTGTGCCTCTGGATGGACTAAAGTGGCCAACCTTTCAGTTAGCGGCAAGTGTGTTAACTGCATGCCACCCAGGGTTTCCAGTGAATACATGTCCCAGCAAGCCCAGTAACCCTAAGAAAATCCTATCAGATGTAGGTATCATTGGTACCCATTTTATAGGTATGAAAAATTGAGAATAAGGTAAATAATTTGCCCTTGGTCAAATGGCTAGTGATAAAAGTCAAGATTTAATCCTAAATTTTTGACTTCAAAGCCTGTGTTCTTTCTGAAAAATAAAAATAAAAATTGGCTATGGGGAAATGAATTGAGCTGTTGTCATTGTAAAAGGAAAGGGTTGTATATATGTTGTTTCCTTCCTGAGTAGAAAGGAAAGTTGGTGTTGAGGAATAAAGGAAAATTCCCTATACTGGCCAAAGCTTGGAGCAGCTGTCAGGGTGGTATGAAATGGAGATGTGTGTCCAGTTCTCTTAAATCAAGTTTACGTTTCTCGGTAGTAAGAGTGGTAGGGGCGGATTGTAGGGAAGATTATTTTTTATACTATATAGAAAGTTGAAGGTTTGAAAAAATCTCCCACTTGTTTGCTTTGTACGAGAGATATGTATTTCTATTTATTGTAGATCATACCAGTCCTATCAGATGATATGAATTCAGTGTTTTATGTGATTGCCCTGCTTTATGTATGGTATAACATTGGAATATCCTAAATGAGATGGGGATTTTTGTAGAAATTTGTAGAAAAATGAGTTTTAAGTTTAAGGCAAAATTTGAATGTGACATGCAAGAGAGAATCACTTCCTCCTGTCTTGACAAAACAGTGTAGATTTAGGATATAAAGTTTAAAACAGATAGTTTGTGCAGTTTCCATTTTGATTTATGATTAATTTGTAGAGATCCAGTTTTATTTTTAAGATTACGGGAAGAATTTAATTTTCAGCATTATATACAAACAAGGTACAACAGTCGTTTTGTTTTGTTCAGCTATTTTAAATTAATTTGCATGTTTTTCCAATTTGTATTTTTTGTAATAAACTATGACAATCAGTGTTTTGTGTTAGCAGCATGCAAGGACGTAATAAAAATAGCAACTTTGAGATTAAAATCTGTTATTAGAATTTTAAACTTATAAAAGAAAATTGTGGTAATATTCAATAACCTAAAAAAATAAATTTATACTTTATCTTTCCATATTTAATGATAATAATGTGAGTCTTGTAAGCACTAATATTTATGTGGATTTCTAACTAACAATCAAGTAAAATTTCCATTCAGTAGCCTTCACCTTGATCTTTTTCACAGAGTATCAGCCTTTTTCTAAGTGCTAAAGAAACATGTACAAAGGACTTTGTTAAATGAAATTATTTTTATCCTTTCTACTAGATACTTTTTTGTTTGTATAGAAATAGTTAAATCCATTCACTGTGTGAAGCACATCTTTATGTGAAATGTGTATTTGTTTTTGAATGAGCTGTCATTTTTGATACTGTATGTAATATTTGACATTTTTCATGCTTAAGCATCAAATGAGAAAGAGAATACTTTTTTGTAACACACGGCATTTTAATAGCAACGAGTTGGAATAACACTGGTTAAGTAATAGAATTTTTTTTCTTTGCCCTTTATATTCATCTGACCTTGGTTTCTTTGGAAAATGCAAACATTTGTTCTTTCAGGTAGTACATACTGATTATTTTTGTAGAGGGATTAAGCCAAATTAGTAGCTTTTTTTAGCAGCCACAGTAGAAATATTTCAGAGAAGTAGCCTGTGTTATTAAGTTTATTAATCCTACTTTTGCAACCCTTAAAAAATTTTTTTTTTCTATCCCACAGTGGGAATATGAGAGATGCAGGAGAACTTATATACTAATTTTTTAAGTAGGGTTTTTTAAAAAAAGTATTTTATGAAATCCTTTCTTTAACAAAGAACTCTAAAATTTTATAGGAGATAAGAAATGATGTTGAGTTATATTACTTAACTATTACATTTATGGCATACCTTTTTTCTGGTATTATCCAGAGAGGCTCTAATGAGAAATGGAACTCAATGAACAGTGTGTATATAGATAGTAATATATATGTATTTTTTTAGGTTTAAATTAATTGCTACCAGTACCTTAGTTTTCAGTCTCTCAAATCCTTGGGATGTGTATACAATGCCTAATTAGATAAATATTGTCATAAGAGTTTTGGAGAGAGATGTTATTTGATAACTGTATCTTTTAGAAATGTGGAAAATGAGGTGGCTTAGGATGCCTCCATCACTATATGAATGGAAAATGCAGATTTTAGCATACAGTACAAATCTAAGAAAGCATAAAAATGATGTATGTATGTGTAATGTACTGGCTTGAGGAAATCACTTAAAAATTTTCATCTGAGTTTTTTTTTAATTCATAGGTGAAACTTTTAAATATCTTCTCAAATCTAATATGCCATATGGAATTAGGCCTGACTTAAATATTATACCAAATATTTTATGTCCTACAATTAGTTCTATAAAAGTGTTTAGTCATCTCTATTAACTACCCTTCTTTAATGTTCCTAGGTTATTGAATCTTTGGGAATTATTATTTACAAAGCACTGGACTACGGTTTGAAAGAGAATGAAGAAAGAGAATTAAGCCCACCCTTAGAGAAGCTCATTGATCTTATGGCCAATACAGTAGAAACTGATGGTAGCAATGATGAGGGCTATGAGGCTGCGGATGAAGGAATGGAAGATGAAGATGATGAAAAGAGAAAAGTCTCAGCTATTCGATCATATAGAGATGTCATGAAGGTAAAGCAACGGTTTACATAGTACTTGTTTCTTTTAAAAATACTAAATGGTGATTGAACGTTTGATAATAGACTGTTGGCTTTAAAGTCCTCAGACTGACAGCTATAAATGAAATGAATCAGGAACTCTGGATTTGTTCACACCCTGTAAATGCCTTTCATTATGGAATCATTAAATTACACACACACACACACACACACACACATGCACACACACAATACTTTTATGTTTTAAGACGCCCTGTTATGGATTGAATTATGTTCCCGAAAAATATGTGTTATAAATCCTACTATGTTGTCGTTGTTGTTAGATGCCATCGAGTCAGTAGCAATTCATAGCGACCCTATGTACAGCAGAATAAAACTCTGCCTGGTCCTGCACCATCCACGCAATCATTGCTACATTTGAGCCCGTTGTTGCAGCCAATGTGGCAGTCTATCTCGTCGAGGGTCTTCCTCTTTTTCACTGACCCTCTACTTTATCAAGCATGATATCCTTCTCCAGGGACTGATTCCTTTTGATAATGTTTCCAAAGTACATGAGGTGAAGACGCGCCACCCATGGGTCCATGGAGCACTTCAGTTGTATTTCTTCTTGACAGATTTGTTCTTTCTTCCGGCATTCCTTGGTATATTCAGTATTCTTCGCCAACACCGTAATTCAAAGGTATCAATCATTCTTTGGTCTCTCTTATTCATTGTCCAGCTTTCACATGCATATGAGGCAATTGAAAATACCATGGCTTGGGTCAGGTGCACCTTAGTCCTCAAGTGGCATCTTTACTTTTCAACACTTGAAAGAGGTCTATTGCAGCAGATTTGTCCAATGCAATATGTCGTTTGATTTTTTGACTGCTGCTTCCATGGGTATTGATTGTGAATCCAGGTAAAATGACAACTTCAATGTTTTCTCCTACTATATCTTTGACATAGTGGTTAAGAGTTTGTCTGCTAACCAAAAGGTTGGTGGTTTGAATCTACCAGCCATTCCTTGGAAATCCTATGGGGCAGTTCTCTGTCCTGTACAGTCGCTATGAGGTGTAATCGACTCGCCAGCAATGGGTTTGGGTTTTATTTTGGTTTATACCTGTGAGTATAATTCCATTTGGGAATAGGGTTTTCTTTGTTATGTTAATGGGGCAGTATTATAGGGTCTGTCTTAAATCAGTCTCTTTTGAGATATGTCTTAGGCTGGGTTCTCTAGAGAAGCAAAACTAAGGAGAGGAAACCCTGGTGGCGTAGTGGTTAAGTGTTGCGGCTGCCAACCAACGAGTGGACAGTTCGGATCCTCCAGGTGCTCCTTGGAAGCTCTATGGGGCAGTTCTACCCTGTCCTATAGGGTTGCTATGAGTTGGAATTGACTTGACGGCACTGGGTGGGTTATATAGAGAGGGATTTATTATCAAGGAAATGGCTCACGCAGTTATAGAGGCTGGAACGTCCAAAGTCCGCGAATCAGGTTAGAGGCTTCTCTCGATTCACGTAGCTGAAGGGACTGGCGAACACGCGATCATCAGGTTGGAGAGCAGGACTTTTGCTCACAGGTTGTTAAGATCGATGAATCTAAAGATTGGCAGGCAGGACCACAAGGTTTCTCCTGATTCATGTAACGCAGGGGCTGGTGAACCCAAGAATGGCAGGTTGGAGGGCAGGGCTCCTGCTCACAGGTTGTGAGGATCGATGAATCCTAACGTCAACACATAAGCTGATAGCACAAGTCCCAAGAATTGGAGGTCAGAAGAACAGGAGTCAAACACAGGATCCAGAGCAAGCAAAAAGCCGGAATTTCTGCTTATATTTGGATACAGGCAGCACCTCCAAGGAAACTCCCCTTCAGCTGATGGCCACTCACGGCAGATTCCATCATGGGAGTGATCGCACATAAACACTTAGAATTGTGGCCCAGCCAGGTTGGCACACAATCTTAACCGTCACAATATATAAAGACCAGATTAAGCAAGCAGCAAGAAGAGCAGAATTGGAAGAAGAGAGATGCCACACCATGTGAGATCTCCAAGGAACTAAGAAACAGAAGCTGGAAAGAGATAAGGACCCTCCTCCAGAGCCAGTAGAGGGAGAAAGGCTTCCTCTAGAGCCAGCATCCTGAATTCGGACTTTTAGTCTCCTCAGCAGTGAGAAAATATATTTGTTTGTGAAACCCACCAATTCGTGGTATTTCTTTTATAACAGAACTAGAAAACTAAAGTAAAAAAAAAAAAAAATTTTTTTTTTTAAAGAAAACTGAAGTACTCTTTTATCGTTAAACATTGTACACATTGTGCATTCAGTTGACTTGCGCGTTTTCTTTTTTGTGGAGTAAATAACGACTGCGGTCCATTTATTTAAATGATTCTGAATCTGAGTATCACAGCTGACCGTTTTTTTGTTTTCTTGACCTAGTGGTACGTGTATATGATGATACAGGTTCGGTAACTTCAGTGGGATTTTCTCTTTAGCCAAGTTTTCCTTGTGTACTTGAAGGCCATAATTGATACAGTGCTAAATGATCAGAGATTAAAAGTAAGATTTGTCAAATTAACTTGTAAAGAGAATATTCTGTTTAGAGTTAATTTATAGATGTTATTTTCTACATTCTGTAAGCACTGTCAACTGTATCCCTTATTTTCCAGCTTTTCATAAAGCATTTCAGATATAGATATTAAATGTATTAAGTTAAATAAAATATAATATTTCTTTTTTTATTAAAGTTAATTTCACTTGTTTCTTTTACTTTTTTTAATGTTGCTACTAGAAAATTTAAATTTCATATATGGCTCATATTGCGTCCCTATGGATTGCACTAGTATAAAATATTAAAAGACAGGATTTTTAGTCTGGATTAAAAATAGAAAGCTCAGCCATATGCTGCTTATAGAAGACATACTGTAAACATAAGGACAGAACGTTTGTAAGTAAAAGAATGGAAAAAGATACAAAATTCTAACCAAAAGAAAGCTATTATAGATACTATTTTCAGATAAAAGGGACTTCAAGGTTAAAGGTATTGCTTTAGAGATAAAAAAAGGATATTTAATGATAAAAAGTTTCATTCACCAAGAAGAAAAAACAGTTCTAAATTTGTATGCACCTAAGAACCTAGCCTTAAAATAAACGAAACAAAACTTGATAAAACTATAAGGGGAGATAGGCAAATCCACAGTCTCACCGGGAGTTTCTACATACCTCTCTTGGTGTCAGTACAAATATAGAACATTTGAACAAAGGGAATAACAATCTTGACCTAATTAACATTGCAGAACACAGCACCCATGCACTGCAGAGTACACACTCTTTTCAAGCATGCATAAAACAGTTACACAATTTGACCATATTCTATGCCATATAGCATGTTTTATCAAATTTCAAAGGATTAAAATTATATAGAAAACTTTGTTACCATTGTTGAACTAAGGCAACTATCAATAATAAAGGAAGTGGCATCAGGATTGGAGGAAGATTCATTAACAACCTGCACAACTTTGCTTTCTGAAAGTGAAGGGGACTTGAAGCACTTACTGATGAAGGTCAAAAACTGCAGCCTTCAGTATGGATTACACTTCAGCATAAAGAAAAGTCCTCACAACTGGACCGGTAAGCAACATTATGGTAAACGAAGACTGAAGTTGTCAAGGGTTTCATTTTACTTGGATCCACAATCAACAGTCATGGAAGCAGCAGTCAAGAAATAGTGAACAGATGCATTGGGCAAATCTGCAAAAGACCTCTTTAAAGTGTTGAAAAGCAAAGATGTCACTTTGAGGACTAAGGTGTTCCTGACCCAAGTCATAGTATTTTTAATTGCTCATGCATGCAAAAGCTGGGCAGTGAATAAGGAAGACAAAAAAGAAGAGATGCCTTTAAATTATCATGCAGGTGAAGAGTATTGAAGATAATCGTGGACTGCCCAAAGAATGAACAAATCTGTTTTGGAAGAAGTATAGCCAGAATGCTCCTTAGAAGCAAAGTGGGTGTGACTTTGTCTCACATACTTTTGACATGTTGTCAGGAGGGACCAGTCACTGGAGAAGGACATCATGCTTTGTAAAGTATAGGGTCAGTGAAAAAGATGACCCTCTGTGAGATGGATTGACACAGTAGCTGGAACAGTGGGCTCAAACACAGCATCGCTTGTAAGGATGGTGGAGGACTGGGCAGTGTTTCATTCTTTTGTTCCTAGGGTCCGTATGAGTTGGAACTAACTTGATGGCATCTAACAACAACAAGAACTCCCATACTGTCCATTTTTTCCTAACTAACAAATAACGGTTTTGTTGCATGCTAACTGTATACTGTGCTCTATGCTTACACACTTTAAGAACATTATTTCTTTTAATATAAAAATAATGTGTATTCATCTAAGAGTTGAGTGGATTAGAACTTGGGCTCTGGAGTTAGATTCCCCAGGTTCAATTCCAGCTCCACTATTGACTAACTATGTGAACTTGGACAAGTTACTTAGCTGTTTTAAATCTCAATTTCCTTATCTCCAGTTTGGGTTGTTATAAAGCTTAGATGAGATGATGCATAAACAGCATATATTACTAAAATACAGAAGAGCACAAAGAAGAAACAAAAATGAAACATAATTCGTTGACTTGGAGGTAAGCACTGGGGTTAATTCCTCCCTGTGAATACAATCAATGTCTCTTAAAAAGCAGGGGGTGGGGGGGGCATATTGTTTTGTAATCTAAGTTTGGACTTCATATCGCCTATGATGATTTATTTAACTAGTTCTCTATTAAGAGTTTTTTTTTTAGTTTTGTCATTATTTGCAATGTTGCTATTTTTTTTTATGAATATCTTTGTACATTTTCAAAGCGTATTTCCTTAGAATAAATTTCTGAAGGTAGGTAGCTATTCAACGTTATATATGTTTTTCAGATTTTTGATGTATAATACTAGATTATTTTTGGGAGAGGTGCTAACAGTTAACTTGCAGTAATGATCTATAAGAACCGTGTACCCCCAGGAGGGGTTATATAATTCACCTGGCTCCTCAGCCCTTTTAGTCTTACTGGCACATGGTAATAGATGCTTGGTAAATGTTTGTTCAATGGACAAGTGGATGAATGCATGAAGTGGATTAAAATTCAGGACAGAAACAAAAAATCAGTGAGACAAACTCCTCATTTGTACTATATCCTTTTCACACCACAGTTCACTGTGATATTTATAGTGGAATATAGAGATGTCAGCTCTTCCCTTGCTAGTTCTCAGTGTACAAAACACACCAGGGATATTCACACCCACAATTAAGGCTATTATACAGTAGTTTTGAATCTCAAGTTGCTTCTCTTTTCCTTCGAGTCCCTAATATTTAGAATACCTCACAGCTAAGTGTTATCTCTTGTAACTTGGATGATTTCTTTGAAATATACTTATCAGGTTACTTCCTGCTTGATGATAGAAATTTATCCAGAGATTGGAATGTTACTGTCTTAGCTCAGTGATTTCATGGGTTGCCCAAAAAGTAATGGAGAAATTTGTCATCGCTGGGTCGTGTGTGGGTCTTAAGCAAATGTCAGAGGTTTGCCACCTCCTGAAAATACACAGCTTCCTCAAACATTGTTGGATAGTCGAACCTGCTTTCTGTATGTGTTTTCTGATAGCCGTTGTGGTAAAATGAGTTCCTTTATGTGGCGTTTAGTCTTGGTTATTTGGAAAAACAGCTTGAGAGATTTTCACCCAAACCATGAGGAATTACCTTTGCCCTAGTTTTGTACCTCAGAGGGTTTGTTACTTTTGTCTGGGTTGATATTTCCTGGGCAAGCTGTTAACATCTTAATGGTTTGATACTTTTTGTCTGGCTCTGGACTGCAGTCTGCCCTGTGATTAGATAAATATGCACCTTGCAGGGATTGCTTAATATACTATGCAAATGAACTGACTATAGCCAAGTATGCAGATGAAGTACTTGGTCTACTGAGAGGGGATTTGTCAGTTCATGGCCCTGGTGGTGACCAGGAGTTTGCTTATATCCACAGCCAACCCCACAGAGGTTAAAGACCAAAACCAAACCTGTTGCCATTGAGTTGATTCCGACTCCTAGAGACCCTATAGGACAGAGTAGAACTGCCCCCATAGAGTTTCCAAGGAGCACCTGGTGGATTCAAACTGTTGACCTTTTGGTTAGCAGTCATAATACTTAACCACTACACCACCAGGGTTTCCTCACAGAAGTTAGGCAGACCGAAAGTGATGGGAGAAAGAAGCAGAAAGGAGAAAAGGCAAGAGAGGCAAAAAGAGAGAAGCAGAGAGAGAGAGAGAGAAGAGGTGAGGAACCTTCTAAAAGAGCTACAACAATATAGGTCAAGGACTGTAACACTGAAGACAGGCCAGGAAGAGGCCCTGGGGCAGAGTTGGTGGTGACAGGCCTATAAGGGGCCCTGCGGTAGGGTCAGTGGCAGCAGGTGTGGAAAGGGCCCTGTAGCATAGTTGGTAGTGACAACAGAAACCTGCTGCTAAGAATGCAACTAAGAGAGCAGAACAAAACTACTATGTTGGCTGTGAGGTGGGTCAGTTATAAATGGAGTGACTGACAGCAGGGAGGACAAAGGGAGAGAGGCATGCATGGCTGAATAGATGTGTGCATGGTCAAGAAAGCCTGTTCTGAGGGGGCTGAGAGGAGGCTTGTCCCCAGGGGGCGGAGAGGTCGCCTGCATAGAGAGAGTGCTGTGGGAGGGATGGCTGATGTCAGAATTGGTAAAAAGTTTGGAGAGTGGAAGTATGTCTGACCTCCACCTCATAGAGATCAGCTTTGGGCTGATCTTCATTGTCATTATCCCCCCTGACACTACTACTGCCATTTCACAGTTGGTGTCAGAAGTGGGATTCAGTGCAGTGGCTCCTGACTCATAGAAACATGGAGCTTTAGAGGAGGAAAGATACATGAGAATGGGGTGAGAAACTTTTTATTCTTGGATAGTTATTTTGGTTACCGCTATCTGTATTGGCTAACAGCAAAGTAAGTGATGTTATACTGCAGCCATGGATAGAAGCTGTATCTGGAGTGGCTTGGTTGAAAGCTCAGCAGATTAAGCAAGATGATTGTTAGGAGGCCAGGGCCTTCTTGTTTAACCTAGCCAGAGACCTGAGGTTAAATGCTTACAAATGGGTAAGAGGGTAAAAACAGAAGGTGAAACTGGAATGTTGCACGTTTATATGAATTACAGTATTTGTCTTACTAAAGGAGTGTTTTCCCTACCTCGTGTTGTAAAACAGACCTGAATGTATTATAGAAATGAATATTAAAAAACAAAACAAAACAAAATAGAGAGCATGTAATTCTACCCTTCAGGTAGTACAGTCATATGCCGCATAACATCCGTTCAGGCAATGTCTGACCGCATATACATATGTGGTCCCTTAAGGTTCCTCTCCCGCCAAGGGAAATATATCTGTGGAAAGAGAGGATGGAAAAGCTCAATATCATCAGTCAGAACAAGGCCAGCAGCCGATTGTGGAACAGATACCATTTGCTCATATATAAGTTCAAGCTGAAACTGAAAAATGATCAGAGCAAGTCCACGAGAGCCAAAATACGACCTTGAGTATATCCTGCTTGAATTTAGAGACAATCTTAAGAATAGATTTGACCTGTTGGACACTAATGACCGAAGACCAGACAAGTTGTGGAATGACATCAAGGACGTCATACGTGAAGAAAGCAAGAGGCCATTGAAAGAAGGAAAAGGCCAACGTGGATGCCAGAAGAGACTCTGAAACTTGCTTTCAAACATCGAGCAGCTAAAGCAAAAGGAAAAAAATGATGAAGCAAAAGAACTGAACAGAAGATTTTAAAGGGCCGCTTAAGAAGACAAACTAAAGCATTATAATGACATGTGCAAAGAGCTGGAGATAGGAAACCAAGGGAAGAACACGCTTGGCGTTGCTCAAGCTGAAATAACTGAAGAAAAAATTCAAGCCTCGAGTTGAAATTGTGAAGGATCCTATGGGGAAAATACTAAACGAGGAAGGAAGCATCAAAAGAAGATAGAAGGAATACAGAGTCATTGTACCAATAAGAATTAGTTGACATTCAACCATTTCAAGAAGTAGAATATGATCAGGAACCCATGGTACTGAAAGAAGAAGCACAAACTACACTGAGGACATTGGTGAGAAACACGGCTCCAGGAATTAGCAGAATATCAATTGAGATGTTTCAGCAAACGGATGCAGCGCTAGAAGTGCTCATTCATCTGTGCCAGGAAATACGGAAGACAGCTACCTGGCCAGCCGACTGGAAGAGGTCCATATTTATGCCCATTCCCAGGAAAGGTGATCCAACCAAATGCAGAAATTATCAAGCAATATCATTAATATCACACACAAGCAAAATTTTCCTGAAGATCATTCAAAAGCAGCTGCAGCAGTGTATCTACAGGGAGCTGCCAGAAATGTAGGCCGGTTTCAGAAGCGGACGTGGAACCAGGGATGTCATTGCTGGTGTCAGATGGATCCTGGCTGAAAGCAGAGAATACCAGAAGGACGTTTACCTGTGTTTTATTGACTATGCAAAGGCATTCGACTGTGTAGATCATAACAAATTATGGATAACATTGCGAAGAATGCTAATTCCAGAATACTTAATTGTGCTTATGAAGAACCTTTACATAGATCAAGCGACAATTGTTCGGACAGAAGAAGGGGATACTGATTGGTTTAAAGCCAGGAACATTGTGTGTCAGGGTTGTATCCTTTCACCATACCTATTCAGTCTGTACGCTGAGCAGATAATCTGAGAAGCTGGACTATATGATGAAGAACAGGGCATAAGGATTGGAAGAAGACTCATTCACAACCTGTGTTATGCAGATGACACAACCTTGCTTTCTGAAAGTGAAGAGGACTTGAAGCACTTACTGATGAAGATCAAAGACCAACAGGCTTCAGTATGGATTACACCTCAACATAAACAAAAATCCTCACAACTGGACCAGTAAGCAACATCCTGATAAACGGAGAAAAGATTGAAGTTGTCAAGGATTTCATTTTCCTTGGATCCACAATCAGTCATGGAAGCATCAGTCAAGATATCAAAAGCGCGTTGTATTGGGCAAATCTTCTACAAAGGACCTCCTTAAAATGTTGAAAACAAAGATGTTATCTTGAAGACTAAGGTTCCCCTGACCCAAGCCATGGTATTTTCAATCGCATCATATGCGTGTGAAAACTGGACGGTGAATAAGGAAGACCAAAGAAGAATTGCCGCCTTTGAATGGTGGTGGTGGTGAAGAATATTGAATATACCATGGACTGTGAAAAGAACAAACAAACCTGTCTTGGAAGAAGTACAACCAGAATGCTCCTTAGAAGCAAGGATGGCGAGACTGCGTCTTAAATACTTTGGACATGTTGTCAGGAGGAATCAGTCCCTGGAGAAGGACATCATGCTTTGTAAATCACGGTGTCATCGGAAAACAGGAAGACCCTCAATGTGATGGATTGACACAGTGGCTGCAACAATGGGCTCAAGCCTAACAACGATTGTAAGGATGGTGCAGGACCAGGCAGTGTTTCGTTCTGTTGTGCATGGAGTCACTATGAGCTGGAACTGATTCAGAGGCACAAAACAACAACAAGGGAAAACAGCTCTCCTTTTGTTTATTTTTTCTTGCTAATTGTTTTAAAGACCCCAAACGCCAGAGTGAATGAGCAGCGGGCTTCAGGGCGCATCCCAATCCCCACAGCACGTCCTACTCCTGGATTCATTCACGGAAGTCGCATCTACATAGCCATTTACTCCCAGTGCGAGGTAGTGCCTGCTGTGGGCACCGCCTGTGCCTGGGGTGTTTGTCGGCTCCTGTCTCTGGGTGGGAGCAGCAGCTGCACATGAATAGGAAGCTACTGCATGAACAGGGCAGCAGCAAGGACGGCTGCTACCACCAGTCATGCTCCCAGCACCCGCCTCCCACCCAGTGTCTGTAGCAACCTCTACACGCCACCCATGAGCCCTGTACCCTGCACCTGGATGTGCGCAAAGTCCCAATCTGGCTGCTGGCCAGCAACCGCCTGGCCCGTGACTGAAAACCCAGCAAGCCAGCCTGCTGTAGCCAGCGAATCCTGCTCTCGGGCTTCATGTGGCCAGCAGGCAGTGGTGGCAGCTGCTGGGTATGGAATGCTGCTGCTCCTCAGGCCTGCGGAACAGCGGGCGGAGTTGGCTCCTAACCTGGGGATTGCCTGTAGATGACTTGGTGTTTGCACAATGTCCAAACTGCACAATATCCTATTTTGCAGAGTGTGTCATGGATGTTAAATGACACATGACTGTTCTTGATTGGATATGCTAAAAGAGGAAATAGTAAATGGGGCTTATGGCAAAAGCCTGTTAGACCAACAGACTTCAATTTGAGAGACAAATATATTAGACTTTGATGGAGAGTGCCGCGATGATCGAAGGTTTTTGAGTGACCAAAGAGCTGCTTGATGGATGAAGAGTAAAAGGATATTTGTATGGAGCACAGCCCTATGGATTCTGAAGGGTGTGTTGAATAGGACATGTCAGTGCTCATCAGAAGAACCCCCTTTCAGGAATGGAAGTTAATGGAAGCCAGAAAGTAGATAGCCTGGTATGCTTGCTTGAGGTTATGACCTGGGTCCACAAAATGAGTGAAAGTGGGAGAGTTGAAGAGATGAGCTGAGTTTGGGCATGTTCTGTTGGCACTTGGTGACCTAGCCATTGGTGGCTAGGGATGAGAAAGAGAAGAGGCTGGCTGGCCTGAAGTGCAGGGAGTTGTGTGTACTCCAAGCCTACGGCTGGTGCCCACTGACCTAGCTCGTGGTGGCTAGGAATGAACTGACCAGACCCTGACCTATTGGGGAAGAAAGAGATGTTTGACAGTGTGGATTGTTGTAGATTGCTGCATTTTGATGACTTGCCCAGAACTGGACTTTGCAGTGTTCCATCCAGAACAGAAGACTGTTCAGACCAAGGAACATGTTTGTCTCCTCAGAATACTGGTTTGTTAGGGATGGGCAGTTTAAACATTAGATATCTAAAATGGGGGGAGATAAAGGCACGAAGTGGCTGGCTTACATGCTTTTGTGAGCATATTTACACTCAAAATGTGGAGGACAAGGAAGAATCCCCACAGAATAGATTTTTCTTTTCCTGATGGGTCTAAGGAAGAGAAGGTGAGGGGAGATGCTGATATGATTATATGATTCATTTGTGAATGTTTATTCTTAACAAGGTTAATAGTGATTGTAAAAGGTGTAATTATAGAAGCTGCAGCTGAAAGACTGGACTAAGGGGAGACACTGCTGGCCTGGAGTACGGTGTCCAGGAGGAGGTCTGTCCTGAGAGGACCAAGAGGAGGCCTAGCAGAGAGTAAGGTCTTTTGCTTGGATGGCCAAGAGGAGCCGAGAGAGCTGTCCTGCACTGAAGAAGGGAGACACGTGCTCTTCACGTCGGGAGAGGGTTTCAGACTTTGCTTACTTGCTTTCTTATCCTGATTCTGAGTATGTAGCGTATTGACTCTGATCCTGAGTTGTACCCTGTTCCTTCTTTAACAAACCATCTAACCGTCAGTATGATCTATGAGTTCTCTGTGGCCATTGCAAAGAATTATCTAACCCAGCAGAGAAGTAGAGTTTTGTGGGAGGGACAGCTGGTGTCAGAATTGTTAAAACGGTTGGAGAATGGAGGTATGTCTGACCTCCACTACTACCATTTCATATCAGTACTGATAGCTGAGAAGTGCAATATAGATACTATTTATTATTTTTAAAAATGCATATTCAAATTCTCAAGGTAGCTTTCGTAGAATTTCATTATCTTTTGTTAAATGTTTTTTTAAACATTTTTTAAATTGTGGTGAAATACACATAAAATTTACCATTTTAAAGTATACAATTTAGTGTCATGAAGTACGTCCACAGTGCTGTCTAGTTCCAGAACTTTTTCATCACCCCAAATGGAAACTCCGTACTCATGAAGCAGTCTTTTGTGTCTGGCTTTTTTCACTTAACATAATTTTTTAGCATTTACCCGTGCTGTGCTGCATTCCTTTTTTGGTATGTGTGGTAAAAATATATTTGATTTATTAATATTTAATAAAACAGTCAATTCAGCAGCTTTTACATGTACAATTCAGTGATATTATGTTCATCATGATGTACAAGCGTTACCACTGTCCATTTCCAAATTTTTCCACCACCATTAACAGAAAAGCTGTGCCCCCTAAGCAATGACTCCATCTCCCCCTTCCTCTAGCCCCTGGTAACCGCTGATAAGCTTTGGTCTCTCTCTCTACGTTTTTGTTTTTTATATAAATGGGATCATACCATGTTTGTTCGTTTGTGACTTCCTTCACTGAGCGTGATTTCAAGGTTCATCCGTGTTGTAGCATGTATCATCTCTATGGTGGAGTAGTATTCCACTCTATGTATGTACCACATGTTGTTTATCCATTCATTTGTTGATACACATGCAGGTTGTTTCCACATTTTGGCTGTTGTAAACAGTGCTGCAGTGAACATAAGTGTACAGGTTTCTGTTTGCATTCCTGCTTTTCACGTTTTTCGTATAATCTGGGATAGGGATTGGTAGGTCATATGGTCGTTCTATGTTTAACTTTTTGAGGAACTGCCAGCGTTCATTCTTTTGAGACCGAACAGTACTCCATTACTTGGATGGACTACATTTTGTTTATCTGTTGACCAGTTGATGGACATTTGAGTTGCTTCCACATTTTGGCTATTGTGAATAATGTTGCTATATGTACAGTTTTTGCTTGAACACCTGCTTTCAGTACTTTTACATATAAACCAAGGGCTAGAATTTCTGGGTTATATGGTAATTCTAGATTAAAACTTATTGAGGAACCACCAAACTGTTTTCCACAGCAGCTGCATCATTTTACATTCCCACCAGCAATGTATGTCGGAACCAGTTTCTCCATATCTTTGCAGTAATTGTTATTTTGTGTTTTGTTTTGTTTGATGGCCATCCTCATGGACATTATGATTTTATTTGTATAATGAATATTTACATTGAGTATGTTTTTATGTGTTTGCTCGTCATTCGTATATCTTCTTCGGAGAAATGTCTATTCAAGTCCTTTGCCCATTTTTAAATTGGATTGTTTGTCTTTTTGTTCCTGAGTTGTAGGAGTTCTTTATATTTTCTGCATACTAGATCCTTACCAGACATAAGATTTCCAGATGTTTTTCCTATTCTGTGGGTTGTCTTTTCCCACTACTGATAGTGTCCTTTGATGTACAAAACTTTTTAATTTTTATAAAGTCCATTTGATCCCTTTTTTGTTTTGTTGCTTATGCTTTTGATGTCATATCTAAAAAACCATTGTGAAATCCATGGTCTTGAAAATTTACTCCTATGTTTTCTTCTCAGAGTTTTATAGTTTTAGTTCCTGTGTTTAGGTGTTTGATCTATTTTGAGTTAATTTTTGCTTAAGTGTCCTACTTCATTCTTTTGCATTTAGCTATCCAGTTGTCCCAGCACCATTTTTTTTGAAAGGACGATTCTTTACCCGTTGAATGGTCTTCGCAATTGGCCGTAGATTTATGGGTTTATTTTTCAACTCTCATTTCTGTTACGTTGGTTTTTATATCTGTCCCTATGACAGTACTGTTTGATTACTGTAGCTTTGTGGTATATTTTGAAATCAGGAAGTGTGAGTCCCACTACTTCATTCTTTTTCATGATGGTTTTAGCTATCCAGGGCCCCTTAAAATTCCACGTGAATTTGAGAATCGGATTTTCATTGTTTGTTTATTAAAAAAGGCTGTTTTGACAGGGGGATTGCATTGAATTTGGAGATTACTTTGGGGTGTATTGCCATCTTAACAATATTAAGTCTACCAATCCATAAACATGGGATGTCTTTACATTTGTTTAGGTGTTCTTTAATTTCTTACAAAAATGTTTTGCAGGTTTTACTGTATAAGCCTTGCACTTCCTTGGTTACCTTTATTCCTTATGCTTTTTAATTCATTTTGGTGCTATTGCAAATGCATTCCTTTTTTTTTTTATTTATTTTCTTTGGGATTGTTCATTGTATAGAAGGAAACCCTGGTGGTGTAGTGGTTAAGTACTGTGGCTGCTAACCAAAGGGTCAGCAGTTCGAATCTGCCAGGCGCTCCTTGGAAACTCTGTGGGGCAGTTCTACTCTGTCCTATAGGGTCGCTGTGAGTCAGAATCGACTCGACAGCACTGGGTTTAGCATATAGAAATACAGTTATTTTTTGTTGTTGATCTCGTATCCTGCAACTTTGATGAAATAGTTTATTAGGTCTAATAGTTTTTGTGGATTCTTTAGGATTTTCTAGATATAAAATCATGTCATCTACATTTTTAAAGACATCTGTAGACCTATTTATTATTTTTACAGAAGTGTTTTTCATATTGCAGATAACAACCTATTAATGGATTTTGAAGTAAGTTGAATATGGAAATTTTGTCTCGTAAAATTTTTGTGTATGCAGCATATACATATGCGTTTGAGTCCTTGTGTAAAACATATTTCATTCTATGAGTTGCAGTTGAAATATTTGGAAGTTGTTGGTTTATACCATTTTTCAAATTACATAATTGGAATATAAAATTAGGCGATTAGCTAGATAAAGCTGAGAGTTCCAGCAGTTTAATATCGTTGAAAATGATAATTCTATATTGGAAGCGGTTTGCTGTATAAAAAAATAATTGAGAAAAAAAAAAAACTCTCTACACAGGAGCTCTGTGGATAAAAAACTTGTGAGATTTTTGCTTCAATGATTCCTAATGAATCAGTTCTTAGGCTGTTTTAGATACTATTGGAATTGTTACCTACTCAAACTCAAGATTATTTTTGGGAATGTATTTTATAAAAGACAATAATCTATTAAAATGCATAAGCCGCTTATTGCAAATTAAAACAACAAAAAGCTATGTTATGAAACATTCTACAAACTACAAAGACATCTTTTACTTTCCAGTAGAAATTATGAAAATATAGCAATGTATATTTTCAGTAAGTGTGTAAATATCAAATTTATTGAATATAGTGAAGAATTCAGGGAAAATTTATAGCTTTTTAATGCAAATGCGTAACTGTGGATAAGTCACTGGGCTTTTCTTAGTCTCAGTTTCCTTCACTGTAAAATGGGGTAATTCAGGCTTATATCGAGGAGTAGGAACCCTGGTGGCGCAGTGGTTAAGAGCGTGGCTGCTAACCAGTAGGTTAGCACTTCGAATACACCAGCTGCTCCTTGGAAACCCTACTCTGTCCTAGAGGGTCACTCTGAGTTGGAATCAACTCAACAGCTGTGAGTTTTGAGAAGTAACTAATAGTATGCTGTCATGCTATATATGATGTGTCAAATGTAATACCTAGCAGATGATAGTCAATAAATTAAAAAAAAAAAAAAAAGCCAAACCTGCTGCTGTCAAGTCAGCCAATTGATGGCAACCACATTTATTACAGAGTAGAATTGCTCTGTAGGGTTTTCTTGGCGGTAATCCTTACAGAGCAGATCACTAGGTCATTCTTCCATGGTGCTACTGGTGGGTTCAAACCACTGTTGTTGCTGTGTGCTGTCAAATTGATTCCAACTTAATGTGACCTAAAGTGACAGAGTAGTGCTGCCGCATAGGGTTTTCTAGGCTGTAATATTTACAGTAGCAGACCACCAGGTCTTTTCTTCTTCAGAGTGGCTGGTGGTTTTGAGCTGTCGACCTTTGAGTTAGCAGCCGAGTGCTTAACCATTGCACCAGCAGGGCTTCTTAAAAACAAAAACAAAAAACCAAACCAGTTGCCACTGAGTTGATTCAGACTCATAGCGACCCTATAGGACAGAGTAGAACTGCCACATAGTGTTGCCAAGGAGCACCTCGTGGATTCATACTGCTTGACCTTTTGGTTAGCAGCCATAGCACTTAACCACTATGCAACAAGGGCTTCTTAGCCTTTAGTAATTGAGCACAAACTGTTTGTGCCACCCAGGGTCCTCCTGAATGAATGAATGAATGAATGAATCTATTTCAATAAACAATAGCTGTTAAAATACCTGAGTTATGATTAAAAAAAAAATGTTTTTTTTTTGGTACTTGTTAAATTGTAGTAGCCTTTCTGCTCCCAATGAAATCTTTGACATATCTCTGATAATTTTTAAATAACAGCTAACTGATTCCAGTAAGCTCATACATGCTGTTGAATGTCGTGTTAGTGGACCCCTTTTCCCACATAATTGTGTAGACCTTACTGATGGTCTTATGATGCATTAAACCTTTGGTGATGGGAATTGCCTTGCTTTCTGATATGAAAATCTGGATATACGGACTATGTCAGTTTTTAAGGTACCAAACTGCAGAATAACAAATAAGCACCGTTGTTTTATTTTCCTCTTTGTAGTTATGTGCTGCTCATCTGCCGACCGAATCAGAGGCACCAAATCATTATCAGGCAGTATGTCGGGCACTGTTTACAGAAACAATGGAGCTGCATACCTTTCTGACTAAAATTAAGAGTGCAAAGGAGGTAAGTACTACCGCTGTGATATTTCTTCACACTGTGAAAGATAAAACTATTTTCAGCATTGTCGATTGTATTATTTTAAAAAATTCATTAGCATCCTTCTGGTTTGTGCTAAAAAGCAATTAGGAAAAAAGCCACTTAGGCAAAATTAGAAATGTTTTTCAAAATATCAATACTGTGTGTCTGTTTCATAAAACTAATATTTTCATAAAACTTCTTTACAAATGCAAAATAAATATTACTGAATTAGTTTAATCAATTTCCCATGTGACTTGCTTTTCACCCTTTCTTTTGTCCGTTTGGAAACATGTTCATACTTCTTTCAAAAGGAATAAGGACTCACAAAGGAGGTGACACTCACATCTGATAATTTAACTATTTTAGAGTGGGTTTAATTAAATATTTGATGAGGGAAGTTGGAATTAATATCCAGATAATCCAAAATCTTATTTTAGCTATTCGTTTATTATTTATCAATGTCTGTGAGTTAAAAATGTTATGCAATAACAAAAGGTATCAAGAAAACGTTCTGCATCCCACTTTGGTGAGTGGCATCTGGGGCCTTAAATGCTAGCAAGTGGCCGTCTAAGAAATACCAATTGGTCTCAATCTACCTGGAGCAAAGAACAGTGAAGAACACCAAAGACAGAAGGTAAATATGAGCCCAAGAGACAGAAAAGGACACATAAACCAGAGACTACATCAGCCTGAGACTGGAAGAACTAGATGGTGCCCAGCTACAACAGATGACTGCCCTGACAGGGAACAAACAGAGAATCCCTGAGGAGCAGGAGAGAAGTAGGGTGTAGACCTCAAATTCTTGTAAAAAGACCAGACTTAATGGTGTGACTGACACTAGAGGGACTCCGGAAGTCATGGTCTCCAGACCCCCTGTTAACCCAGGACAAACCATTCCTGAAGCCGACTGTTCAGATAGAGATTGGACTGGGCTCTAAGACAGAAAATGATACTGGCGAAGAGTGAGCTTCTTGGCCCAAGCAGACTGTGTGGGCAACTTCTGTCTGGAGGCGAGATGAGAAGGCAGAGGGGGAGGGGAGCTGGTTGAATGGACAACGGGGTATACAGGGTGGAGAGGAGGAGTGTGCTGTCTCATTAGGGGGAGAGCAGCTAGGAGTACATAGCAAATTGTGTATAAATTTTTGTATGAGAGACTGACTTGATTTGTAAACTTTTCAGTTAAAGCACAATAAATAAAATAAATAAGTAAAGCTGATAAAAAAAAAAAAAAGTTATGCGAGAGTCCAAAGAGGCTCATTCTAATTATTTTAAAAGGTGGATCACCATAATTTATTTTACACAGATTGTTGGGAAGATTAAATGAGATTCTGTATAAAACACTTCGTAGGGTATCTGGCACAAAGTAAGAGCTCAGTAAATGATAGGTAATGGCTATCATTTCTTTTATGACAAAGTACAGAGTTTGTTTAAAACTTACTATGATAATATCATTTCAGGAGGGACACATGTAAGGTCTGAGAGAGAGGAAGGAAAATACAAAACTGGCGTGCCATATTAGACTAATCAGCCCTGACAAAAAGTAGGTGGCAGGTGTCTTGGCTGGATCACTCTTCAATCCGTTGTATATGTAGTAGTAATAGCCCGAATCATTCTTTTGTTCTATCCAAGGTACTGCTTTAAGGTGCATTTTATGATAAGCTAATGAAAAAACTATGCTTGTTTTTTTCTTAAGGATTTTATAAAACTGGATTCAAGAGGAAAGTCTTCACCGGGGTGGAAAAGGGTGAACTATACGTTATTTAAAGAATAATTACATTTTTACCATTTCCTAGCTATTTCTCTTGGACATAACCAGAGAAAGTAGAATTTGATCAAAATCTTTCAAGGAAACAACTGAAAGCACTTCCTCGACTAAGGTTTATGATGTAGTAGAAAAGATTGCTTTTGAAGGGCATAATTGCGTTTCCCATCTTGTTAAAGTTGTATTTGCCTTCCTCAGAGTAACAAACATTATTTTTGGGGTGAAAGTATAATTTTGGGGGTTAGTAGAGTAAATTAAATGGGTTTTGAAAGTCCTTCCAACACAGACATTCCTAGAAACCATTTCTGTGCTTAAAGAACAATATTAGTGTTTTTATTACTCTAACCCAATGGGCTTTTAAAAATATATTTTTTTACTCTTGTTTAAAACTTTGCTTTACCAGATATGTAAACACATTTGTTTAAGCATTATTAAAGTTTATTTAAGAAAAAAATCTCAGATGCAGTAAAAGAACACCAGTACCTGAAATCTTCTGTGGCTATGTGTCAGTGCCAGCAGCAACTGACCAGGCTCTAACACTCTGGGGCTCTCAGACAGTCTTGGCTCCCAAATACCCAAGACAGCTTTATACAAAGGCTGGGAACCTCAAGGCCAGGCTGCTACGGCACATCTCTCATCTCGTCACCCTCTGACCCCATCCAAAATGTAGATGTCTATAGCACCAGTTCTCTACCTGTTTTTTCTTCTCTTTCTACTCTGCCCTTGCTCTGTTGATCTCCCTGTCAGCCTTTTCCATTCTTATCTCTGAAAACTATGCTCCAGACCACTTTTTTCCCCCAGGAACAGTACTTTATCTTGCTTCCTCTCGTGGGAAGCTGCTCTCTCCTCCACATCTTCCTGTCTCTACTGGAATGAAAAAAAAAAAGAAAACTGGTAATATTCTCTCTCCTGCTGTTGATGTTGTGTGCCATCGAGTCAGTTCCAGCTCATAGTGATCCTATAGGACAGAGCAGAACTGCCCCAAAGGGTTTCTTAGGCTGTAATCTTTACGGGAGCCTAGCAACAGGTCTTTTGTCAGTCGGAGTTGTTGGGTGGATTTGAACTACTGACATTTACGGTCAGCAGCTGAGCGCTTAACTGTTGCGTCATCAGAGCTGCGTCTTTGTATTAACCTGTTGCTGTTGATTCTGACTCATGGCAGCCCTATAGGACACAGTAGAACTGCCCCATAGGGTTTACAGGGAACAACTGCTAGATTTGAGCTGCTGACCTTTTGGTTAGTAGCCAAACTTTTAACCATTGTGCCACAATCCATCTTTACTATAAAAAAAAAAAAAAAAAAAAATTTTTTTTTTTTTTTTTTTTACTGTGCATTATTATCCTGCTTTGCAAATTAGTAAACTGAGGGTTAGAGAAGTTTATTTGACTAGGCTGACATCGAAGTAAGTTCTTAGCATTTATTATACCCTATCTTTACTATAAAAAAAAAATAGGGTATAATATCTTTACTATAAAAAAAATAGGGTATAATATCTTTACTATAAAAAAAAATAGGGTATAATATCTTTACTATAAAAAAAAAATAGGGTATAATAAATGCTAAGAACTTACTTCGATGTCAGCCTAGTCAAATCAACTTCTCTAACCCTCAGTTTACTAATTTGCAAAGCAGGATAATAATGCACAGTATTGTTATGAGGGTTAAACGATGTAATCAAGGGAGGCTACTTTATAAACTGTATGAATATGATATAGGACAGTAGTAGGGACTGAAGCTTTAGGAACTGATAAATAATTTCACTCAACAACAAAACTGATTATCAAAAAGTTACCTAGATAGCAATGGACAACACCATTAATATATTTCATTTTTTCCAATAAAATAATTTTACATTTGAAACTGCCAAGTAAATTCTCCGCTCTTCCCCAGAATAAGCTCACTGGCCATATTCACGTGTAGGATTCTGAGCTACAAAGGTTTCACTGGTGGGAGGGCAGGTGCCATCTTTGTACAACCTGCTGCACGAATGGACTGCTTAAGTAGTCCCTACGTCTGTACTTACACGCGAGGATATCAAATAGTGTATGAGACTTACTTTCAAGAATATCAAATTGCTTTAAAGACACAGTTTATCCAAATCTTCTCTACCATTCCGAGAATAACCTTATAAAGGATTGCATTAATTGTTTAAGAAGGAAATCCTCACATCATGGAAAAGGGATTAGAATGAAAACGAATTTGCTTTCTAACAGTGCTTTGGTGGTCAGGTTGAGTAAGTATAGTTACCACTTTATAGAACACTATGACAATTATAAGTAGATTATGGTTTTTATATTTTAAAGAAACTGTCAGTTTAGTATATAAGGAATTCAATGGAATTATATAATTAATACAATTATATGTATATGAGCTAATGTGTATGAAAAATTTCTGATACATTCAAGAAAGCCTCATACATTAGAGAATAAAAGGAAATCCATTTGGACTCTGTAAGACTTTATTTCTAAAACCTTAGCACTGACAGACAGTTTATGTGGCATAAAATCTGTAATTAAATGGTAAAGAATGTTCCTAAGTGTCTGGACTTCCACATGCTGTACTGTTTGTCTTACTGGGACTATTAAATGAGCTTTTATGGGTAAATTTAAAGAATGACAAGGACTCCTAAAGACCTCACCTATACCCCCATCAAAGTTCTCCTGTTATATATTGGCCACAATGTTTCCAGTAAGTCAGAGACGCTTTCAAAACTGACTTCTGACTTTCAATCCAAAGGTAATCCCTGAAGTTATGGGAAAACAGGAGTAACGTATAAAATAATTTAGTTCAGTTCATTGCTAGAGAGTTTCTTAAGGGCCACTTACTACCCATAAAAAAAAACCCATTGCCATCGAGTTGATTCCATTATTAGGAGCTCTGGTGGTGTGGTGGTTAAGGCACTTGATGGCTAACCGAGAGCTTGGCAGTCCAAAATCACCAGCAGCTCTGTGGCAGAAAGGTGTCGCGGTCCAAAATCACCAGCAGCTCTGTGGCAGAAAGGTGTCACGGTGTGCGTCTGCAGTGATTCACGGCCTTCCACTCGATGGCAGTGGGTTAAAAAAAAAACAACAACAACTGGTTGCTATCAAGTCGATTCGGACTCATAGTGACCCTAGAGTAGAGATGGATTGTGGCGCGATGGTTAAAAGTTTGGCTACTAACCAAAAGGTCGGCAGCTCAAATCTAGCAGTTGTTGCCTGGAAACCCTATGGTTCAGTTCCCCTGTGTCCTATAGGGTTGCCTTGAGTCAGAATCAACTCAACAGCAACAGGTTAATACACAGATGCAGCTCTGACGACGCAGCGGTTAAGCGCCCAGCTGACCGCCGTTCCGTTCTCATCTCGTTCTTCAGTCCAGCAATGGTGTCCTAATCTGTTATTGTTGTTTTCCTATACAAAGAGGCAAATACAATAGATCATGTTGGGAAGAAGTTAAAGAGAGTTTCTGAATGAAAATGTGGCTGTATACTTTGATGTAGGCTTTTGAGCAGGCTTGGGAAGGAAGTCTGTGTGAGCCAGAGAGAATAGAAGG
This sequence comes from Elephas maximus indicus, assembly GCF_024166365.1. Classification (NCBI taxonomy): domain Eukaryota; kingdom Metazoa; phylum Chordata; class Mammalia; order Proboscidea; family Elephantidae; genus Elephas; species Elephas maximus. The sequence goes on from NC_064829.1 coordinate 9,428,002, forward strand.
TGGGAGTTGGGGGAGAAGAGTTGCTGAGACAAGGTGTGTGTGGCCCACATATGCACAGAGAAGGGGTGGGAGAGCAGGGTGTTTTGGTAGGCTTAGGTGTGAAATAAGAGGGAGATATGAAATGGGGGAGGGCAACAGAGTGTCATAGAAATATCAAAGATTGAGATCAGAAAATAATCTTAAGACTAGAAAGTCAGTTGATTTTATTCTGGCATGTCCGTGTTGTTTTTAGAGGGTTTCCCTAGTCTGGTCTATCATTGCCTCCATGTTGAGACTGTAATGTGCCCCCCCCCCAACAGTTCTCCAGTAAATACGTTGTTGCGCAGTAGAGCTGTAACAGTATTTATTATACTAGAAGAAAACTTGATGTACAGAGAAGTAGTAGGTGGTTAAAGAGAATCTCTTTTGACACACAATTTCATCTTAGTGCAAATAACTCATCTTTTATATATTTTACAATTTAAAATATCTTAACACCAGTCCTCTGTGAAAGCCCGTTTATTGTTTATGAATCATATTCTGCCATTTATTCATGGGACCTCTTTAGTCATCTGGGCTTTTCTGGGCTTTTCTTTACTCATCTTCAAGGGGGTGGGGGGTGGGGACAGTAGGGATGGCGGGAGGGTCTAGATAGGCTAAGATTCTATTAATTTTACAGAGAAAATACAATTCATGTGATTAAATCTTTGCTTTATTCATTTAACTAGCTTTTCCTCATTTTTGTACCAGTTTTGTTGTATAGGCAAAATGTATACAGATAACCATTTTAGATTCATACCCACTAAAATTTGCTATCAAGTTGTTTTATGCTGATATATATTATAATTTATTTTAAATTTGAGATGGATTTCACTAGAAAAGAACTCAATGTTATAGAATTTCAGGATCCTTTGAATCAGAATCAATTTGATGGTACTGGGTTTGGTTTTTTTTTTTTAATATATGGACCTCTTAAAAAACACAGATTTAATTTTCTTATTGGTAATCTAGCTGTTAATGTTCAATATTTACATTATTACTAAATTAAAGTTAGTATAGTCAAAAACTCTTTATTTTAAAATCTCGTAGAAAGTCCTTGTAAAGAAGTTTCTAAGATAATATTATGAATGAGTGAAGAGTAAAAATAATTGAATATTATGAATGTTACATGTTCATGTTATTGCAGCAAGAATTTTATATCTTAAGGCATGTGAAAATACATTTTTTAAGTCACAATTTCTGTTTTCTAGGAGATTTTGTCCTCCAAATGATGAAAATGTTCTCTCCCCTTGCACTTTGATACATCACACACATGAATAACACTGGCATAGGTTGGAATATTCTAAATGTTTTGACCTTTGAGGGATGAGATATCTAATACAGTTAAGCCATCTTGGGTTTCTTCGGAGGCAGGCTCTAAAGCTGTGGATTGTCATTTCTGATTATCTGATTATCATCATCTTTTCTCAGTGTGGCTGCACCAGCAATGTTTAGTTAGTTTCTTGTTGGCATCTCAAACCCCTCTTACAGATTCTGTCTTCAGTTCACCCTTTCAGTTATAATTTTTCATTCGTATCCACTGTATCTCAGATAGAAAGGTCATCTCCGCAGCCTCCCCTGAGCACCCTCATAGCGAGCACATACAGCCTTGTTTTAAAACCACGCTACCCTCTATATTTCCTTCCCAGCAGCCATCCGTGGTTGTCTTCTTGATCTCTTTTCTTACTCATTGATACCTGCCACGACAGTCTGATCTCACTGAGGGCAGAGGCCTTTTCTCCCTAATTCACCGCCCTATCCCCAGTGCCTGTCAGGTTATCAGGACTCTTAAGTATTTGGTCGGTGTTGGATGAGAAGCTGTGTTTCAGCTATTACATATCTGTTTACTCACCGTCTATCTTGACCCTGGGTCGCCTGATCCTCTTGAATCCTCTCCTTTATGCTCTCACTGCCTCTGTCTTATCTTGCCTGCGCTGTGGCAAAGCCTCTAATTTTGTATCCCCTTTCACATACAGTTTATCTTCAGTGTGAAGACCTTGTCAACTCCTTGGTGCTTAACCAATGGAAAGTTTAACTCCTTAGCATGACATACGAGGCCTCCCACGGTCTGGCCCCAAAGTAACCTCTAGGGCCTTCAGTACCACTCACCATCATGTTTACCTGTTCTGCTTATACTTTCTCTAGGTCCTAATCCTCCAAAGGCCTTTGCACCTACCTGAAAGGTCCTTTCTTTCCCCTCTTCTCTCACTTAAAAAATGTCTACGTTCCCACAAGACTGAACTCAAATGTATACCCTTCCGAACTGCTTTTCTTGAGTGAAGCTGATTTCTGTATTCTCTGTGTTCATTCGTATAGCACTGTACTCTGGTTTCTATCATTTATCATAAGTTTACCTGTGTTTCTTAACTAAACTGTGACCTTCTTAAGAGCAAGGACCATGTTTATATTGCTATCACCTCAGAAACCCTGATGGCATAGCAGTTAAGAATTTGGCAGTTCGAATCCACCAGGGGCTCCTTGGAAACCTATGGGGCAGTTCTGTGTCCTGTGGGGTCACTCTGAGTTGGAATTGACTTGAGGACAATGGGTTTGGTTTGGTTTTGGTATCATAGAATCAGGGACCTAAGGAAATGCCCCATAATCTTTGTAGATACGTTGCCCGTGCTGCTTCCTTATGGAGTGTTTTGTTTTTTTTTTTTTTAAACCTTAATAAATACTGCACTTCAATGCTAGAGTTGGATTCTCTTTAATATATTTCCATTCAAGAAGAAAGTAGAGCACGGCAGCATCAGCCTTAAGTTCCCTTTAGCAAATCACCAGGGTTTGGGGAAGGCACCGGAAACCTGAACAGCTGACACCTACTTCCTGCCATTCTGGCCCACAGCTCTCCTTGCATATTCACCCAGTATCTGAAGTGGACAACTTCAGATTGTGGGAACCTGAAGAATAGGAGGCGGAGCTTCAGTGCAACTTGATATATTTTTACTATTATTGTCCTTTAGATGAAGATTTACAGAGGAAATTAGTTTCTCATTAAACAATTAATGCACATATTGTTTTATGACATTGGCTGCCAACCCTAGGATGCTCTCCCCTTCTTGACTTTGAGTTCCCCATTTCCATTTGTCCAACTTTCCTGTCTCCTCCTGCCTTCTCCTCCTTGCCCCTAGGCTGGTGTGAGTTAGAATTTTGCTCTCCATTTTTCTCCAGCTCTGTCTGGGACCTTCTATTGTGATCCCTGTCAGAGAAGTCCGTGGTAGTAGCCGGGTACCATCTAGTTGTGCTGGTCTCAGTCTGGTGGAGGCTGTGGTAGTTGTGGTCCATTAATTCTTCCGACTTATCTTTTCCTTGTGTCTTTGGTGTTCTTCATTCTCCCTTGCTCCAGACGGAGTAGTTTTTTGTTTTTAAATAAGAAAAAAGAAAGGTTTATTGTTGCTTTAAGCAACTAAGTTTTTTTTTTTTTTTTTTAATAATATTGTGTCTTCGGTGAAGTTTTGCACAGCAGTTTAGGTTCTCATTCATCAATTTCTATACAGGTTGTCCAGTGACATTGTTTACATTCTTCACAATGGGTGAAGAATGCATATTTTCTGTTCCTGGTTCTTCTAGTTCCATTAATCTCATGTCCTTACAGTCTCATCTTTGTTTTAAGTTAAATGTTGACTGTTCAGTCTTACATAGGTGATATTTTCAAGGAGCACGGTTTTTACTGGTGGTGTTCATTATTTTTTGAGGTGACGTCAGGGGTTAGTTTCAGTTCAGGGTTTGAAGAGTGTCTCAGGGTGCTAGTCACGGGGTATTGTGGCCCTGATCAGAACTGTTGGTAGTGGCAACTGGGCACTATCTACTTCGTTTGGTCTCAGGGAAGATGAGACCATGGTTAATGTAGTCTGTTTATCCTGTAGACTAGTTTCTTCTTCGAGTCATTGGTTCTGTTCTTTCTCTTTTGCTCCGGAAAAGAAGAGTCCAAAAGTTGTATCTTAGATGGCCACTTACAAGCTTTTATGACCCTAGACACTACTCACCAAACTAAGATTTAGAATATAACTTTATGAACTGTATTATGCCAAATGATCGAGATGTCCCACTAGACTGTGGTCCTAATCCTTCAAACCCAGAAACCCAATCCCATGAGGTGTTTGATTATGTCTAAGAAGCATCTGTAACTGTGCCTCCTGTGTGCTTTATTATATACATTAGTCCGCCCTTATCCGAGGGGAATACATTCCAAGAACTCCGTGAATACTGGAAACCCTAGATATTACCGAATCCTATATATACTATATATATATATGTACTATATATATATATGTACTATATATATATATATGTACTATATATATATATATACACACACACACTATGCTTTGTCTTACACATACATACCTATGATAAAGTTTAATGTATGAATTAGGTACAGCAAGAGATTAACCACAAGAATAATTAAATAAATAATAAAATAGAACAATTGTAATAATATAATTATAATAATATACTGCATTAAAAGTTATGTGAATGTCGTCCCAGTGGAGGACAGAGCAGGAAGGCACGAGATTTTGTCATGGCTACTCATTTAACATTTTTAGACCGCAGTTAATAGCGGGTAACTGAAACTGCATGTCTTAGTCCTCTAGTGCTGCTATAACAGAAATACCACAAGTGGATGGCTTTAACAAAGAGAAATTTATTTTCTCACAGTCTAGTCGTTTACAAGTCCAAATTCAGGGTGTTGGCTCCAGGGGAAGGCTTTCTTTCACTGTCGGCTCTGGGGGAAGGTCCTTGTCCTCAATCCTTCCCTGGTTGAGATGCTTCTCAGGTGCAGGGACCCTGTGTCCAAAGTACACGCTCTGCTCCGGGTGCTGCTTTCTTGGTGGTATGAGGTCCCCAAATCTCTGCTTGCTTCCCTTTCCTTTTATCTCTCAAGAGATAAAAGGTGGTGCAGACCCCACCCCAGGGAAGCTCCCTTTACATTGAATCAGGGAGGTGACCTGAATAAGGGTGGTGTTAAAATCCCATGCTAATCCTCTTAACATAAAATTACAATCACAAAATGGAGGACGACCACACATGGCCTAACCAATTTGCTACACAGATTTTTGGGGGGACATAATTCAATCCATGGTACTGCGGAAAGCACAACCATGGAAAGGGGGGACTACTGTATGTGAATATATGTGCATATGGTTACGTAGATGCATATACTTATGCATACATCTATATATCCACACATTTGGAAACCCTGGTGGCATAGTGGTTGTTACGGCTGCTATTCAAAAGGTTGGCAGTTTGGACCCACCAGGCGCTCCTTGGAAACCCTATGGGCCAGTTTTACTTTGTCCTGTAGGGTTGTGATGGGTCAGAATTGACAGCAGTGGGTTTGGTTTGGGTTTGGGTTATGTACATACCTATACTAAAAAAAAAAAAAAAATTTTTTTTTTTTTTTTTTTTTTTGCCTACATAAATACGTATGTACCCACAGATAGATTTTTTGGTTGTTTTGTTTCAAAATTATATATGCCATAGCAATTACCAACAGGTTCTTTTTTCCTGCATACTTTTTAGTGAGATCATTTAGCTTCGTCAAGCCATATATACTTCACCCTCATTTGATGTTATCTATCCCATCACTGAAAATAACAGATGTCTAACAAACATCTAGAGGGTGAATCGCTCTCCTCCCCTCCCCCCCACCCCATCCCTGGTAACCGCTAATGAACATTAGTTTTTGTATATTTACTTGTTCATGTCATTTCAAAAACATGAGAACATACATACAGTATTTGTTTTTTTTGTGTGTATGATTGACTCATTTCACTCAACATAATGTCTTCCAGGTTCATCCTTGTTCCAAGATGTTTTGGGAAATTACTTTTCTTGATTGCTGAGTAGTATTCCATTGTATGTATGCACCACATTTTACTTACCCCGTTTATCCATTGATGGGAACCTAGGTTGTTTCCATCTTTTTGCTATGGCGATATAGTGCTGTGATGAACGTAGCTGTGCATGTGTCTGTTTGTGTCACTTCTTTAAGAACCCTAGCGTACGTACCTAGGAGTTATTTTTAGCAACTTTTAAAAAGATTCCTATCCTTAGGTAATTTATGTACTTGGGGGAAAAAAATCCAAATCTTTCTGCAGTAGCTCTAAGTTCAGACAGTTTATCTCACTTTCACTTAATAGACCTATACTTATAACCCCCATGTCTCTCTCAGTTTTGCTCATGTTAGCACTTTAATCCTCATTATATTCCTGTTAATTAGATAGTATTACCTTTCCCATCCACATAACTTTATAGATAGTAAAACTGAAGTATAATTTAACAAACTGTAATAAATTAGCTGCGCATAGTGATAGAAGAAGTTGAGATTAACACTGTTTTTTTTGAAACAATGACAAACCACAAAAATGAATCTTAAGATATGAGATCAGGATGTAAAGGTGTCTCAAGACCTCAATACGTGGGAACAGTGAAGGAAGGGGAGACTTTGGTGAAGACTAGAGAGGCTGTAATAACCCAATTTAGGTATCTCAAATGCTGGTGAGTGACGAGGCACTAGATTTCAGTAGAACCAGGTTCCACTGACAGAATTCATTTATTTACATACTAGTTATTTAATGTGTCTCCTATAGCCAGGTGCTACTATTAATAACATCTAATATTTATTCCATGCTTATTCTGTGCTAGATACTGTTCTAAGCATTTTGTGTGTATTAACTCATTACATCCTCACCATAAGTCATGTAATAAATTCTATTATTATTCCCATTTCATTGGGATACAGTGTTTGATAAAACAAACCTGGTTTCTGTCCTTACAGAATTTGCCATTGGGTAGGAATTCCATTCTAGAGCTGGTCCTTCCTGTCCAGTGGGATGAGAGCTGTAGAAGCACATAAGAGTGCCTAACTCGATCTGGGAACTAAGCACAACTTTCCAGATGTGGCTGAGACCCCGGTGCTGAGGCACAACGGTGGGCCAAAATGTGTCCTAGGCATAGGATACAGCACATGTGAAGGCCAAGGTAGAAGATGAGTGGGAAGGTAGTATAGGAAAGAAGAGGTAAGACTGCCCAACAGTGAAACCACCATCTTATGAAGAAAATGTGCAGGGAGATCAAGTATTTCATGGGGAGGATGGATCTGAAGATTCTGTAGTTTTGTGACTATTCGTGCTCTGAATGGTATTCTTCAAGCATCAAATAAATACACTCTGCATGCGTTCAGTATTCTGACCCTAGGCTGACATACTGCACTCATTATTCAGCATGCATTATTGAACACCTTTGTGTTTCAGGTAGTAGGTGAAGCTCTAGACATGTTAAAATCAGTGAGATTAATTGCTTCCAAGGAGGTCACACTCTGAAACCTTCCATAGTGCAAGGGATTGTGGCAGACAAAATGAGCTTGTATCCTAGTGAAACAATTTACATGAAATTTATTGGAGTCTCCTTTCTGGTGCTGTTTATGAATAGATGGTAAAAAATGGAGAATAGATTAATTATAAGATACAGTTAATCTTTAATACATTCTTCTACAGGTGGAATTCCTTTTTATAAAAGATTGTTTTGCTTTAGAATAGCAATCTTGATAAATCTGTTAACATTAGGGTAATTCCAGCACTCACCACTGAGTTGCGACTTGAGCAGTGTGTGTAGGGCTAGTACTAAGAAACCCAACATTGAGGGGGCCATGCTTGAGAGACAGGACAGCAAGCCAGTCCCATCTTCTGAATGATCAAGAAGTGGAAAAAGTCAGCTGTTGATTCCGTTTTTCTTTGTTTTCTCTACTTTATCCACCCTTGATTTCCTCTTTGCTTATTTTTTTGTTAAAGATTCCACAGGAAGTAAGATGAAAAGTCAGATTTAAATTCAGATTTGTTAACCTTTGACCATGGTTCTTAATCACATAAATCTCATGAAAGGACCTTGGAACACTGACTTCTACATCGTCCCTTTTCTTCCTTCTCTTCTTTTTCCTTCTTACTTCACTCTCTCTTCTTGGTAATTATCACTCATGTTTTCCATGCCTGTCTAACATTGTGTGATTGTAATCTCCTAGAGAATCAGCAGAATATTAATGAACAAGCATTGTCGAAAGAAACAAACAACAGAGCACTCGACCAACATCCTAAAATTGGCCACTAGACTATATAACTCAAGGCACATCACTTAAGTGGTTAGCTGAAAAAAGTATTCTGGAAGACCAAAATAAATAAATAAACCAAACTTGTTGTCATCGCGTCAATTCTGACTCTTAGCGACCCTATGGGACACAATAGAACTGCCCCGCAGCATTTCCAAGGAGCAGCTACTCTATTCAATTTGCTGATCTTTTGGTTAGCAGGCGAACGCTTAACCATTGCACCACCAGGGCTCTCCGGAGTCAGTTCCAACTCATGGCAACCCTGCGCACAACAGAACGAAACACTGCCCGGTCCTGCGCCATCGTTACAATCGTTGTTATGCTTGAGCTCATTGTTGCAGCCACTGCATCAATCCACGTTGTTGAGGGTCTTCCACTTTCCCACTGACCCTGTACTCTGCCAAGCCTGATGTCCTTCTCCACGGACTGATCCCTCCTGACAGTAGGTCCAAAGTATGTCAAGACACAGTCTTGCCATCCTTGCCTCTAAGGAGCATTCTGGCTGCACTTCTTCCAAGACAATTTGTTCGTTCTTTTGGCAGTCCATGGTATATTCAATATTCGTCGCCAGCACCACAATTCAAAGGCGTCAACTCTTCTTCGGTATTCCTTATTCATTGTCCAGCTTTCACATGCGTATGATGCGATTGAAAATACCATGGCTTGGGTAAGGTGCACCTTAGTCTTCAAGGTGACATCTTTGCTCTTCAACACTTTGAAGAGGTCCTTTGCAGCAGATTTGTCCAGTGCAATGCGTCTTTTGATTTCTTCAGTGCTGCTTCCATGGCTGTTGATTGTGGATCCAAGTAAAATGAAATCCTTGACAACTTCAATCTTTTCTCCGTTTATCACGATGTTGCTCATTGGTCCAGTAGTGAGGATTTTTGTTTTCTTTATGTTGAGGTGTAATCCGTACTGAAGGCTGTGGCCTTTGATCTTCATTAGTAAGTGCTTCAAGTCCTCTTCACTTTCAGCAAGCAAGGTTGTGTCATCTGCATAACGCAGGTTGTTATGAGTCTTCCTCCAATCCTGATGCCCCGTTCTTCTTCATATAGTCAGCTTCTCGTATTATTTCTTCAGCATACAGATTAAACAGGTATGGTGAAAGAATACAAGCCTGACACACATCTTTCCTGACTTTAAACCAATCGGTATCCCCTTGTTCTGTCCAAACAACCGCCTCGATCTATGTAAAGGTTCCTCACGAGCACAAGTAAGTGTTCTGGAATTCCCATTCTTCGCAGTGTTATCCATAGTTTGTTACGATCCACACAGTCGAATGCCTTTGCATAGTCAGTAAAACACAGGTAAACCTCCTTCTGGTATCTCAGCTTTCAGCCGGGATCCATCTGACATCAACAATGATATCCCTGGTTCCACATCCTCTTCTGAAACCAGCCTGAATTTCTGACAGTTCCCTGTCGATATACTGCTGCAGTCGTTTTTGAATGATCTTCAGCAAAATTTTGCTTGCATGTGATATTAATGATATTGTTGTATAATTTCCACATTCAGTTGGATCACTTTTCTTGGGAATAGGTATAAATATGGATCTCTTCCAGTCAGTTGGCCAGGAAGCTGTCTTCCATATTTCTTGACATAGATGAGTGAACACCTCCAGTGCTGCATCTGTTTGTTGAAACATCTCAATTGATATTCCATCAATTCCCGGAGACTTGTTTTTTGCCAATGCCTTCAGAGCAGCTTGGACTTCTTCCTTCAGTACCATAGGTTTCTGATCATATGCCACCTCTTGAAATGGTTGAATATCAACTAATTCTTTTTGGTATAATGACTCTGTATTCCTTCCTTCTTCTTTTGGTGCTTACTGTGTCGTTTAATATTTTCCCCATGGAATCCTTCACTATTGCAACTCAAGGCTTGAAGTTTTTCTTCAATTCATTCAGCTTGAGAAATGCCGAGTGTGTTCTTCCCTTTTGGCTTTCCATCTCCAGCTCTTTGCACATGTCATTATAATACTTTACTTTGTCTCCTTGAGAGGCCCTTTGAAATCTTCTGTTCAGTTCTTTTACTTCATCAATTCTTTCTTTTGCTTTAGCTGCTCAACGCTCAAGAATAAGTTTCAGAGTCTCCTCTGACATCCATCTTGGTCTTTTCTTTCTTTCCTGTTTTTTCAGTGACCTCTTGGTTTCTTTATGTGTGACGTCTTTGATGTCATTCCACAACTTGTCTGGTCTTCGGTCACTAGTGTTCAGTGTGTCAAATCTATTCTTGAGATGGTCTTTAAAATCATGTGGGATGTACTCAAGGTCATATTTTGGCTCTCGTGGACTTGCTCTGATTTTCTTCAGTTTCAGCCTGAACTTGCATATGAGCAATTGATGGTGGGTTCCACAGTCGGCCCCTGGCCTTGTTCTGACTGATGATTTTGAGCTTTTCCATCGTCTCTTTCCACAGATATAGTCAATTTGATTTCTGTGTGTTCCATCTGGTGAGGTCCATGTATATAGTCGCTGTTTATGTTGGCGAAAGACGGTATTCGCAGTGAAGAAGTCGTTGGTCTTGCAAAATTCTATCATTTGATCTCCGGCATTATTTGTAGCACCGAGGCCATATCTTCCAACTACTGATCCTTCTTTGTTTCCAACTTTCGCGTTCCAATTGGCAGTAATTATGAATTCGTCTTGATTGCATGTTCGATGAATTTCAGCTTGCAGCAGCTGGTAAAAATCTTCTGTTTCTTCATCCTTGGCCCTAGTGGTTGGTGCATAAATTTGAATAATAGTCGTATTAACTGGTCTTTGTTGTAGCCATATGGATAGTATCCTATCACTGACAGCGTTGTACTTCAGGATAGATCTTGAAGCATTCTTTTTCACGATGAATGCAACACCATTCTTCTTCGAGTTGTCATTCCCAGCATAGTAGGCTATATGATTGTCTGATTCAAAATGGCCAATACCAGTCCATTTCAGCTCACTAATGCCTAGGATATCAATGTTTATGGCTTCCATTTCATTTTTGACGATTTCGCATTTTCCTAGACTTAGTACATTCCAGGTTCCAATCGTTAGTGGATGTATGCAGCTGTTTCTTCTCATTTTGAGTGTTGCCACATCAGCAAATGAAGGTCCCGAAAGCTTTACTCCACCCACATCATTGAGGAGGCAGCTCTTCCCCAGTCATCTCTTGAGTACCTTCCAGCCTGGGGGGGCTCATCTTCCAGCACTATATCAGACAACGTTCTTCTCCTATTCATAAGGTTTTCACTAGGTAGTGCTTTTCAGAAGTAGACTGCTGGGTCCTTCTTTCTAGCCTGTCGTAGTCTGGAAGCTGAGCTGAAACCTGTCCTCTGTGGGTGACCCTGCTGGTATCTGAATACCAGTGGCATAGCTTCCGGCATCACAGCAACACGGAAGCCCCCACAGATTGACAAACTGACAGACACGTGTGGGCCGGAGGACCTAGGGGTCCTCGTTTTGTCTAGTGCCCATACTGAGAGATTTGTTTTCAATAACATCATTTACTTCATCTAAGATAAGTTTATAATCTTAAAAATTTTTTTCCCCGCGGCCAGTAGATTATATAGTGATTTCATAATGGAAGCGTACTCTACAGGAAGAGCATACTGACCATTTGATTCTAAATTTAAAATGTGTATATTTCTATTTTTTTTCTATTTTCTAGTTTTTACTGAAAAGCTGTAATTATTCAGTGTTTACAAAATTCTTATTTGGGTTCAGTTCACTTTACACTTTTTTTCATGTGACCGTTCATTTCTGGTGAACCAGTTTATAAAACTGATGAAATTTTGATGAGTTCAGTAAGATTTATTCACTATTTATATTTCAAAAGAGAATTTTAAATCCATCAAAATACTGGATAAAAGATGTGAATAGACGTCTCACTAAAAAATATGTAAAGATGGAAAACAAGCATATGAAAAGATACTCAGCATCATATGTCGTTGTTAGATGCTTCCGAGGTGGTTCCGACTCATAGCAACCCTATGCAGGATGGAACGGAACGCTGACTACTCCTGCGCCATCCTCACAATCATTGCAGTTTTTCAGCCTGTTGTTGTGGCCACTTTGTCCGTCCATCTTGTTGAGGGTCTTCCTCTTTCTTGCTGATCATCTACTTTATAAAGCATGATGTCATTCTCTGAGGATTGGCCTCTCTGGGCAACATGTCCAAAAATATGCGAGACCAAGTCTTACCACACTTGCTTCTAAGGAGCATTCTGGCAGGATTCCGTCCAAGACAAATTTGTTGGTTCTTCTGGCAGTCCATGGTATATTCAGTATTGTTCGCCAACACCGTAATTCAAAGGCATCAAATCAATTCTTCTTCAGCCTTCCTTACTCATTGTCTAGCTTTCGCATGCTTGTGAGGAGATTGAAAGCACCATGGCTTCGGTCAGGTGCACCGTGGTACTCAAAGTAACATTTTTGCTTTTCTACACTTGAAAGAGATCTTTTGCAGCCGATTTGCCCAATGCAATGAGTCATTTGATTTCTTGACTGCTGCTTCCATGGGCATTGATTGTGGATCCAAGTAAAATGAAATCCTTGACAACTTCAATATTTTCTGCATTTGTCATGATGTTGCTTATTGGTCCAGACGTGACGGCTTTTGCTTGCTTTACGTTGAGGTGTAATCCACACTGAAGGCTCTGGTCTTTGATCTTCATTAGTAAGTATGTTAAGTCCTCTTCTCCTTTCAGCAAGCAAGATTGTGTCATCTACAGAATGCAGGTTTTTATTGAGTCTTCCTCGAATCCTGATGCTCCGTTCTTCTTCATATACTCCAACTTCTCTGTTTATTTGCTCAGCATACAGATCGTATATGTATGGTGAAAGGACACAATCCTGACGCACATTTTTTCTGACTTTAAATCATGTAGTATTCCCTTGGAAACCCTGGTAGCATAGTGGTTAAGAGCTACAGCTGCTAACCAAAAGTCGGCAGTTCAAATCTACCAGGCGCTCCTTGGAAACCATATGAGGCAGTTCTTCTTTGTCCTATAGGGTCAGTATGAGTCAATATCGACTCAACAGCAACGGGTTTGGTTTTGGGTTTTAGTATCCCTTTGTACTGTCTGAACGACTTCTCCTTGGTGCATGTACTGGTTCCGTATGCGCTTCTCCGTGGTCTCTTTCCACAGATGTAAACTATTTGATTCCTGTGTGTTCCATCTGGTGAGGTCCACATGTATGGTGGCCATTTATGTTGTTGACAAAAGGTATTTGCAATGAAGAAATCGTTGGTCTTGCAGTATTCTATAATGTGATCTTCAGTGTCATTTCTGTCACCAAGGCCATATTTTCCAAGTACAGATCCTTCTTTTTTTCCAGGTTCCACATTCCAATCACTAATAATTATCAGTGCATCCTGATTGCATGTTAGATCAATTTCAGACTGCTGAAGTTGGTAAAAATCTTAAGTTTCTTCATCTCCTGCCTTAGCGATTGGTACATAAATTTGAGTGATAGTCGTATTAACTGGCCTTCTTTGTGGGCACTGGATATTATCCTGTAACTGACAGTGGACAGTGTTGTACTTCACGATAGAACTTAAAGTGTTCTTTTTGATGATGAATATGGTGGTGCCGTTCCTCTTCAGTTTGTCATTCCTGGCATAGTAGACTGATTGTTGGATTCATAATGGCCAATACCAATCCATTTCAGCTCACTAATGCCTAGGATATCAATCTTTATGCATTCCATCTCATTTTTCTTTTCCTTTATTCTTTTTTTAAATTGTGATTTAGGCAAAATTTCACAGAGTAAATTAGTTTCTCATTGAACAGTTAGTACACATGTTGTTTTCTGACATTGGTTGCCAACCCTGCAACATGCCAACACTCTCTCCCTCTCCAACCCTCGATCCCTGTTTTCATTTGTACGGTTTTCCTGTCCCTTCTTGCTTTTTCATCTTTGGGCTAGTGTGCCCATTAGTATCGTATACATGTTTGAACTTTGAAGCTCTTCTCTCATGTGTATTATTCATGGCCCTATAAACCTGTCTAATCTATGGCTGAAGGGTGAACCTCAGGAATGACTTTATTATTGAGTTTAAACATTTCCAGGGACCCTTCTCTCAGAGTTTCTCCAGTTTCTGTCATACAAGCAAGCCTGGTCTCTCTCTTTTTTTTTTCTTGTGAATTTTAATTTTGTTCTACATTTTCTCCAGTTCTGTCCGGGACCCTCTATTGTGATCCCTGCCAAAGCAGTCAGTGGTGATAAGCAGGCACCATCCAGGTGTTCTGGGCTCAGTCTTGTGGAGATTGTGGTAGTTGTGGTCCATTTGTCCTTTGGACTAATCTTTCCTTTGTATCTTTGGTGTTCTTCATTCTCCTTTCCTCTAGCCCGGATGGGACCAGTAGATGCATCTCAGATAGGTACTCGTAGGCTTTTAAGACACCAGTCACTGCTCATCACAACCAGATATAGAATTTTTTTTTTTTTTTTAGTTTATGGTATCTCAATTGAGGTAATGTCACCCAAGACCAAGGCCCCAGCCCTCACTCAGCCCAGGAATTTGGTCTCTCAGGGAGTTTGGATGTGTCTATGAAGCTTCCATGACCTTGTCTTCATCAAGTTGTGCTGGCTTCCCCAGTATTTTCTACCGTCTTACTCTTCACCAAGGAGCCACTTACCTATTTAGTGTTTTTTCCTCCCTGCACCTCCCCTCCCTTGTAACCATCAAAGATGCTTTTCTGTATAATCCTTTTCATGAGTTTTTGTAATAGTGATCTCATACAATACTTGTCCTTTTGTGATTGACTTATTTCACTTAATGCCCTTCGTATTCATCCATGCTGTAAGATGTTTCATAGATTCATCAGTGTTCTTTATTTTTGTGTAGTATTCCGTTGTGTGTATGTGCCCTAGTTTGTTTATCCATTCATCTCTTGATGGGCACCTGGGTTATTTCCATCTTTTTTTATCGTGAATAATGGTGCAATGATCATGGGCGTGCATATGCCTATTCATGTGACAGCTCTTATTTCTCTAGGATATATTCCTAGGAGTGGGATTGCTGGATTGTATGGTATTTCTATTTCTGGATTTTTAAGGGAGAGGCATATCATTTTCCAAAATGGTTGTACCTTTTTGTATTGGCACCAGCAGTGTGTAAGAGTTCCAGTCTGCACAGCCTCTTCAACATTTGTTATTTTCTGGTTTTTGGTTAGTGCTAGTAATATCAGGGTGAGAGGATACCTCACTGCAGTTTTGATTTGCATTTCTCTAATGGCTAGTGATTTCGACCATTTCGTCATGTGTCTATGAGCTTTGTAAACGTCGTCTTTGGTGAAGTGTCTGTTCATATCCTTTGCCCATTTTTAAACAGGATTATTTATCTTTTTATTGTAAATGTGTTAGATTTTCCTATAGATTTTGGAAATTAGACCTTGGTTGGATATCTCATAACCAGAATTTTTTCTCCCATTCTATAGGTTCTCTTTTTATTGTTTGGGTGAAGCCTTTTTAATATACTTTTTTTTTTCCCCCAGAGTAGTGCTTTAAGTAAAAGTTTACAATTCAAGTCAGTATTTCATACAAAAACTTATACACACGTTGTTACGTGCCTCTAGTTGCTCTCCTTAAAGTGTGACAGCACACTCCTCCTCTCTACCCTGTATTTCCCATGTCCATTCATCCAGCTCCTGCCCCCCTCTGCCTTCTCAACTCATTCTGGACAGGAGCTAGCCACATACTCTCACGTATCTATTTGAGCTAAGAAGCACACCCCTCGCCGGTATCATTTTATGTCTCATAGTCAAGTCTAATCTTTGTCTTGAAGAGTTGGCTTCAGGAATAGTTTTAGTTCTGGGCTAAGAGAGAGTCCTGGGGCCATGTCCTCTCCCTCCTGTCTCAGACCATTAAGTCTGTTTTTTTTTTTTTACCAGAATTTGGGTTCTCCATCTCATTTTTCTCCTGCCTCATCAGGGATTCTCCGTAGTGTTCCCTGTCAGGGCAGTCATTGCTGGTAGGTGAGGACCATCTAGTTCTTCCAGTCTCAGATTGATGGAGTCTCTGGTTTATGTGGCCCTTTCTGTCTCTTGGGCTCACATTTTGATCATGTCGTTGGTGTCCTTCATTCTCCTTTGCTCCAGGCGAGTTGGAACAAATTTATGCATCTTAGATGGCCACTCGCTAGCTTTTAAGTTCCCAGACACCACTAACCAAAGTGGAATGCAGGATGTTTTCTTAATAAACTTTGTTATGCCAATGACCTGCATATCCCCTGAAACCATGGTTCCTAGACTCCCACCCCTGCTACTCTGTTCCTCGAAGTATTTGGTTGTAAACAGTGCTGCAGTGAACATGGGTATACATACATCTATCTGTGTGAGGGCTCTTTTTTCTCTGAGATATATTCCAAGTAGTGGGATTGCTGGATCGTATGGTAGCTCTCCTTCTAGCTTTTTAGGGACACACCAAATTGATTTCCAAAGTGGTTATACCATTTTACATTCCCACCAGCAGTGTATAAAGTGTTCCAGTCTCTCCACAGCCTTTCCAGCATTTGTTACTTTGTGTTTTTAGCCTTGCTGGGATCAGATGGAATCTCATTGCAGTTTTGATTTACATTTCTCTAATGTCTAATGCCTGTGAGCATTTCCTCATGTATCTGTTAGCCACCTGAATGTCTTCTTTGGTAAAGTGTCTGTTCATATCCTTTGCCCATTTCTAAAATTCAGTTATTTTGGTTGTTGTTGTTGTTGAGGTTGTGCAATATCTTGTAGATTTTGGAGATTAGACGCTGATGAGATTTGAGTGGTGTCTGGGAACTTAAAAGCTAGCAAGTGGCCATTTAAGACGCATGAATTTGTTCTAGCTCGCCTGGAGCAAAGGAGAATGAAGGCTTAGTTAGTTGTTCTAGCTGTGTTTGTGTTACCTTAGGTAGGTAGCATGTTTCTCGAAATTTGTCCATTTCCTCTAGGTTTTCAAATTTGTTAGAGGACAGTTTTTCATAGTATCCTGTTATGATTCTCTTAATTTCAGTTGGATCTGTTGTGATATCGCCCGTCTCATTTCTTATTCAGGTTAGTTGCTTCCTCTCCTGTTTTTCTTCAGTCAATTTGGCGAGTGATTTATCGATTTTGTTGATCTTTTCAAAGAACCAGATTTTTATCTTTTAGCTTTTTCAGTTGTTTTTCTGTTCTCTATTTCATTTAATTGTGCTCTATTGCAAAGAATGGGAATTCCAGAATTCTTAATTGTGCTCATGGGAAACCTTTACATAGATCAAGAGGCAGTTGTTCGGACAGACCAAGGGGGGTTACTGATTGGTTTAAAGTTAGGAAAGGTATGCGTCAGATTTGTGTTCTTTCACCATACTTATTCAATCTGTATACTGAACAAATAATATGAAAAGCTGGACTATATGAAGAAGAACGGGGCATCTGGATTGGAGGAAGAATCATTAATAACCTGCGTTATACAGTTGACAAAACCTTGCTTGCTGAAAGTGAAAAGGACTTGAAGTACTTACTAATGAAGATCAGAGACCACAGCCTTCAGTAGGGATTGAACCTCAACATAAAACAAAAATCCTCACAACTGGACCAATGAGCAACATCATGATAAACGGAGCAAAGATTGAAGTTGTCAAGGATTTCATTTTACTTGGATCCACAATCAACAGCCATGGAAGCAGCAGTCAAGAAATCTAAGAACGCATTGCATTGGGTAAATCTGCTGCAAAGGACCTCTTCAAAGTGTTGAAGAGCAAAGATGTCACCTTGAAGACAAGTCATGGTATTTTCAATTGCATCACATGCTTGTGAAAGCTGGACAATGAATAAGGAAGACCGAAGAAGAATTTATCCCTTTGAATTGTGGTGATGGTGAAGAATATTGAATATACCATGGACTGCCGAAAGAACGATTAACTCTGTCTTGGAAGAAGTACAACCAGAATGCTCCTTAGAGGCAAGAATGGCGATACTGCATCTTACATACTTTGGACATGTTGTCAGGAGGGATCAGTCCCTGAAGAAGGACATGGTGTTTGGCTAAGTACAGGGTCAACGGAAAAGAGGAAGACCCTCAAGTAGGTGGTTTGACACAGTGGCTGCAACAACGAGCTCAAGCATTGCAACGATCGTAAGGATGGCGTAGGACCAGGTACTGTTTCCTTCTGTTGTGCATAGCGTCGTTATTAGTTGGAACCGACTCGACGGCACCTAGCAACAACAACATTTCATTTAATCCTGCTTTGTTTTTATTATTTGCTTTTTCTGCTGCTGGAGGGCTCCTTTTGCTGCTCCATTTCTATTTATTCAAGTTGTAGGGATAATTCTTTGATTTTGGCCCTTTCTTCTTTTTGGATGTGTGCCTTGGTTGCTATAAGTTGACCTCTGAGCGTTGCTTTTTCTGTGTCCCAAAGGTTCTGATAGGAAATGTTTTCATTTTCATTTGATTTTGTGAATTTCTTTGTTGTATCCTTAATTTCCCCTGTAACTCAGTAATTTTTGAGCAAGGTGTTGTTCAGTTTCCGTGTGTTTGATTTTTTTTTTCTTTTTCTGTTATTGATTTCTGCTTTTATGGCTTTATGGTCAGAAAAGATGCTCTGTAATATTTCAGTGTTTTGGATTCTGTTAAGGCTTGCCCTATGGCCTAATATGTGGCCTATTCTGGAGAATGTTCCATGTGTGTCTGAAAAGAAAGTATACTTGGCTGTTGTTGGGTGGAGTGTTCTGTATATGTCTATAAGGTCAAGTTGGTTGATTGCGTTATTTAGATCTTCTGTGTCTTTATTGATCTTCTTTCTGGGTGTTCTGTCCTTCACCAGAAGTGTCGTGTTAAAGTTTCTTAGTATTATTGTGGAGCTGTCTGTCTCTCTTTTCAATGCCGTTAGAGTTTGTTTTATGTATTTTGGAGCCCTGTCAATGGGTGTGTAAATATTATGGTTATAGCCTCGTGGTATATTGATTCTTTAATCATTATATGGTGTCCTTCCGTATCCTTTGTGGTGGACTTTAAAATTTTGGTTTGTCAGAAAGTAATATTGCCACTCCTGTCTTATTTTGATTGTTATCTGCTTGATATATATTTTTTCCATCCTTTGAGTTTTAGTTTGTGTATGTCTTTAAGTCTAAAGCATGTCTCTTGTAGGCATCATATAGACAGGTTGTGTTTTTTTAATCCATTCTGCCACTCACTTTCCCTTTATTGGGGCATCTAGTTCATTTACATTCAATGTAATTACTGTTAGGTTTGAGTTTAGTGATGTTATTTTTTTTTTCATATTTATTGTGCTTTAAATAAAAGTTTACAAACCACGTCAGTCTCTCATACAAAAACTTATATACACCTTGCTGCATACTCCTAGTTGCTCTCTCCCTCTAATGAGACAGCACGCTGCTTCCCCCTGCTCTCTATTTTTTTGTCCATCAATCAGCCAGCTTCTGACCCCCCTGCCCTCTCATCTCCTCCCCAGACAGGAGCTGCACACATAGCCTCATGTGTTTACTTAATCCAAGAAGCTCACTCTTCACCAGTATTATTTTCTATCCCATAGTCCAGTCCAATCCGTGTCTGAAGAGTTGGCTTTGGGAATGGTTCCTGTCTCGGGCTAAGCGAAGGTGTAGGGACCATGACCTCTGGGATCCTTCTCATCTCAGTCAGACCATTAAGTCTGGTCTTTTTATGAGACTTTGAGGCCTGTATCCCACTGCTCTTCTGCTCCCTCAGGGGTTCTCTGTTGTGTTCCCTGTCAGGGCAACCATTAGTTTTAGCTGGGCACCATCTAGCTCTTCTGGTTTCAGGCTGATGTAGTCTCTGTTTTATGTGGTCCTTTCTGTCTAGTGCTATCATTTTGATCTTTTTTGTTTGTGTATTGACAGTTTCTTTTTCCACTAATTTTTT
The DNA here is from genome assembly GCF_024166365.1 of Elephas maximus indicus. Taxonomy (NCBI): domain Eukaryota; kingdom Metazoa; phylum Chordata; class Mammalia; order Proboscidea; family Elephantidae; genus Elephas; species Elephas maximus. Next base: position 9,447,967 of record NC_064829.1, read on the forward strand.
GTGCTGAGTCGTTTCTCTTTGTATATTTTCTTTTTGTCTTTTTCATTGTTGTTGCTTTTGTATTTGCTGAGTCTTTATGTTTTTTATTTTGATGTGTAGGATTGTTACTTTCCTTTGTGGTTACCCTAGTGTTTATACCTATTTTTCCAAGTTGAACCCAATCTTTTATTGCTTTGTATCACCTTGACTTCCTCTGCATATGAAAGATCTTTGACTACATTTTTTAAGCCCTCTTTTTTGTTTTAATGTTGTCATCTTTTATATATTGATGACTCTGTTTCCCTCTTTTCAGCGTTTTAGCCTTGATTTATTTTTGTGATTTCCTTATCTGGTTTGATATCTTGTTGCTCTGTCTTGTGTTCTAGTCTTGGGTTATCAGATGTTATTGATTTTCTAACCAGATGGCTCCGTTTAGTATTTGTTGTAATTTTAGTTTTGGTTTTTCAAATTCTCTAAACTTCTGTTTATCTGGAAATGTCCTAATTTTGCCTTCGTATTTGTGAGACAGTTTTTGCTCGATATATAATTCTTGGTTGGCAGTTTTTTTCCTTCCAGGCTTTATATATGTTGTCCCACTGCCTCCTTGCCTGGATCGTTTCTGCTGTGTGGTATGAGCTTAATCATATTGACTCTCCTCTGAAGGTGACTGTTCCTTTACTCCTAGCCACTCTTAAAATTCTCTCTTCATCTTTGGTTTTGACAAGTTTGATTATAGTTTGTCTTAGTGACTTTCTGCCTTGTGCAGTGTTCAATGAGCATCTTGGATTGATATCTTCTCATTTTTTACAATATCAGGGAAGTTTTCTGCTGTCAAATCTTCAACCATTCTCTCTGTATTTTTTGTTACTCCCCCATCCTGCCCACCCCCCAGTTCTGGTGCTTTAGTCACTCTTGGGTTATTCCTCTTGATAGAGTCCCACATAATTCTTAAAGTTTCTTCAGTTTTTCTGATTTTTCCTCAAATATGTTGGTGTCAAGTCCTTTATCTTCAGTCTCACTAATTGTGTCGTTCATTTCCTCAGTTCTGCTCCTATGACTTTCTATTGAGTTGTCTAATTCTGAAATTTTGTTAATCTTCTTGATTTCTGTTTGTGTTTCTCTATGGATTTTTGCAGCCTACTAAATTTGTTTTTATGGTATTCTCTCATGTACTTATGTTCCTCCAGTGGTTTGTCTGGGTGCTGCTTGGGTTGTTCTTTGTTTTGCCTGATCGCCCACCTGATCTCTTGAAGAGTTCTATATTTAATCTTTTGTATTCTCTGTCTGGTAATTCCAGGAAGTTCTTTGCATCTGGAAGATTTCTTGATTCTTTGTTTTGGAAGCTTGCTGAAGCCATCATGGTCTACCTTTTAATGTTATTTGATATTGATTGTTGTCTCCTGAGTCATCAATAAGTTATTGTATTTATTTATTTTATGTTTGCTTACTGTGTCCTAGCTTCTCATTTTGTTTTGTTTTGATATACCTAAATAGTTCGATTATGTCACCTTTTAAGCTCTAACAGCATATCATCAGGTGGTTAGAGCTGCTACTAGGTATACGAGCCCGGGAGTCTGTTTATTTTTCCTGTATGAATTCAGTTCAGGTGTCCAGGTCGTCAGTCATGAAGTATGTGGTAGAGGCTCTCACGTAGTCTTAGATGAGGAGGGGTGTTTGGTTTCGGCACAGGTGTCTGTCTGCAGTAGGGTGTCACGTGCTGAGCAAGGCAGAGGGTGGACAACCACTTCTACAGGTGTGTCAGGAAAACGTGTCCCTCTTCCCTAAAGTGTATAGGTGGGTGGTTATTGCAGCCAGACTGTGGACACCTGATGCAGTTAGCTTTAAGGACTGGTAGGCACCACTTACCCTTGGGCCCCTGTAGCAGGTTGCTAGGTGATGTGATGGAGCCTCCAGTCCTCAGGTTCCTGATAAGCGTAGATGAGGCCCCTGCTCAATAGGCAGACACAGTGTCAAATGTCATGAACCTGCCTCTTCTCTATATAGATGGAAGAGTTGAAGTCAGACTTCAGGTATATACCCTGTTGTACTGTGCTAACGAGTGCCTACTATGTTGAAATGGGCCCACACATGTCTATACAGGGATGAAAGATATTCAGTGTCCATGGACCCCTTATGCCTATGCCTAGGCAAAGGACCTTTTTCTGACTTGAGTTCCCCTGTTTGTTCATTTGTTCCTTCTTGAAGGCCAGGAACATGGCTTAGGACATGCGACAGGTCCTACTCCCGGCCCAGGGAAATTGGCTATCACTGAAGCAACTCAGGACCTGATGCAGAGCAGGGAGGGGTAGATAAATGGGAGGAAGTTTTTTCCCAAATGGGTGTTTTTCCCCCATACCCCCATACAGTAGATTAGACGCAAGTACTCTTGCCGATTGTGCACTGCTCTTCGCTGATTCTGGAGGCGTGAGTGGACTCTTCACCGCTCAGTCTCTTCTGATGTGGAAAACGTGTCCCGAGCGCTACTGCTTGCCTCACTGTGCTTGCATCAGTGGATCCAACCTGCAGGGTGCCAGTTCTCACAGGGTTAGGTCTGGAACTCCTCACTGCTTCTGAACCATCTCTCTGTCCCCCTTCCACTCAGTCCGATTCCTCAACTCTGCCTTTGATGTTCAGGGTTCCTAGATTTGCATGTATAATTGATTCACTTGTTTTTTCGAATTTTTGTTATAAGAAGGACCACAGGAAGTGTCTGATGAATACACTGCCTCGGCCCCACATCTAAGTCTGCACAATTCAGGTTGAATTTTGAGAAAGTACATTTATTTCAGTATTTTCATTTTATTCCATTAACATTACAGATTATTGGGGTGTGATTAATACTCTGTAATAATGATGCTACTCATTATAGAGATTCTGCTTTCCTTTTTTAGTATACCTTGGTGTTGGTTTAGAGATGTGTATGTTTAAAATACTAATTTAACTTTTTAATTTAAAATGCAGTTTATTAGAACAACACTAGTTAGATTGTAACTATTTTAGCATTAAAAACTTAAATATTGAATTATTCCTCTTTGCCCTCCAGGATATCATACTGAAAAAGTAAATAGATTTTTTTTTTTTTCACTTCCAGTGTATTTGTGAAGTTGTCCTAGGGAAGGAAATATGTTTTTTCTCTAGCAATAAAAGTAACTACAGCTGTTTATAAGTAGTATAATGCAGTGTCTGAATTTTCTAAATGTTTAAATGACTGCCACTTACTTGTGCCTTTATTTTAAAGTTCAGCTTTCAAGGCCTTTTGAATCTTTAAATCTCTCCCTAGATCTGATAAAATCTTACAAAGGAATGCTGATTTTTGGCTATCCAGATTGTAGCCAATTTATCTTTGTTGTTGTTAATTGCTGTCAGGTCAACTTTGATTCTTGGTTACCACATGTTCAACAGAATGAATCATTGCCTGGTCCTGTACCATCTTCATTACCATTGGTATGGATTGTTGGTCCTTTTGCAAATGTTGTGTATTTTGTGTGCCTTCTAACCTATTGGGCCCATCTTCCAGGATTATATTGGACAGATACTCTGTTGTGATCCATTAGGCTTCATTGGCTAATTTTCTTAAGTAGATCATCAGGCTTTTCTTCCTAGTCTGTCTTAATCTGGAAGCTCTGTTGAAACCTGTGCACCATGGGTGACCCTGTTGGTATTTGAAATACCAGTAGCAAAGCTTCCATCATCATAGCAACACGCAAGCCACCACAGAATGATAAATTGCGAGACTGGTAGTAAAATTTATCTTTAGCTGCTTATGCTTGACCATATAATGAAGTTATGGAGCAAGAAGGTGAATTGAGAATAAACACGGGTCAATATGAGTTTTCAAATGGGTATGCGATTATATTTTACACTATATGATCACAACTACTTAGGCACTTTATTAAGTGATTTGTGTATATTATTTAATTCTGTACCAGAAATAATTTCATGATGAAATCTTTGAGCTCAGCCTATCTTAAATAAGACTATTACTAAAATATTACTTAAGATGGAATGTAATATATGTATATTTAAAGTATCTTATATTAGGGAAAAAACTGAGTTTTGGATTTGACTAGGCTGTTTCAAAATATTTTTTGTATCTGATTTTTTAATCATGTAACCAGATTTTATAATCTGCAAATTGTTTGAATGAAAAATCAAATGGATTATTTCCTACCATACCATCTTTTCATCTGCTAATAGCCAAACCTCACTGTGTTATAATGTCATTGTCAGTTAACACTTTAAATGACACTAAGACACTTACTTGTGACATGAGGTCCGAGTATCTTCTGCTTGAACAGATTCACGAAGACAAAACCACAGACATCTGTCTCATTCACATATTGCTATGTGTTTTGATCAACTTTTTCATATTCCCTGCCTAGCTCTTCCCTCATCTGTGCTTCCAACACTTCTAATAATAAAACGTTTGGCATTTTAGTGGGGTGGAAATTTCTCTGTCAAGCTAAAATGGATTCATATTCCTCTAAGAGGTTAACATAGCACTTTTTGAAAGCAAGAGTCTACCACCATATGTCTATTTGTAAAACGCCATTTGTTAATTTCAGTTAGATCATCCATCATTTCTTAACTTTTCAGGATCCTTTGCAATACTGTGAGTGTTGGTAAATGTGGAGAGCAATAACCTCATCAGTAATAATTAAATTACCACCTCTGCTCTAGGTGCCCTTGTTCTTATCACTTCTCTCTCTGTTAAAAGTTGCAGAAGAGTTTTTTACCTAAAAGGCTATGTAAGAACTTTCCCATCTTTCAGACCCTGTAACTTCATAATTTAATTTATTTTTAATAAATAAAAAAGGACAGGGCTTAAAATCAAGTATTATGAATTACAGTAAACTGTACCATTTATCTATCCCCTACCCACACAATCCCCTCACCAAGCAACAAATATTAATTTCTTTTTTTATCCTTGTAGAGATACTTTATGTATAACTAAAAAATACATATAAATAGTTTTCTTCCTTTTCTTCACTGCTGTGAACCTTCCTTTTTGCATTAAACAGTGTGTCTTGGATAGGATTTCGTATTTCACATTGTTTACTTACCTTTTATGGCCTTCATAATATTCTGTTGTGTGAGTATATTGTGATTGATTTAATGAATCCTCTATGACAAGTATTTTTGTCATTTCCAATCTTTTGCTTCTCCTGCAAAAGACCTCTTTAAAGTGTTAAAAAGCACAGGTGTTATTTTGAGAACTAAGGTGCACCTGACCCAAGCTGTGGCATTTTCAGTTACCTCATATGCATGTGAAAGCTGGACAGTGAATAAGGAAGACCGAAGGAGAGTTGATGCCTTTGAATTATGGTGTTGGCAAAGAATATTGAATATACAGAGGACTGCCGGAAGAATGAACTAATCTGTCTTGGCAGAAGTACAGCCAGAATGCTCCTTAGAAGTGAGGATGAAGAGACTTGGTTTCATGTACTTTGGACATGTTATCAGTAGGAACCAGTCCCTGGAGAAGGACATCAGGCTTGGTAAAGTATAGGGTCAGCAAAAAAGAAGGCGACCCTCAGTGAGATGGATTGACACAGTGTCTGAAGCAATGAGCTCAAAAGTAGCAATGATTGTGAGGATGAGGCAGGACCGGGCAGTGTTTTGTTCTGTTGTGCATAGGGTCTCTGTGAGTTGGAGCCAACTTGATGGCACCTAACAATTTTTTGCTATTAAAAACAATGCCAAAGTGGATAATTTTGTACCTGTTTTTCATGAGTATGATTGTATCTGTAGGACAGATTCCTAGAAATAGAATTGTTGAGTCAAAAGAAATATACTTTTATAATTTTCATAAAATGTTATGAAATGGTCCTCCATAGAGAGTTACTAATTGACACTCTCCATACAAATACATGAAAAAGCCCACTTGACTTATATGTTCACAGTGTTCTCGGACTGATAAGTGAAAATTAGTATCTCATAGTTTTCGTTTGCATTTTTCTTATTATAATTAAAGTTGGGCACTTTTCATATGCTTAAGAATCATTTGTAATTGGCAGTTGCCTTTTAATATCCTTTGCTAATTTTCTAGTGGGCCATTGTTTTTTCGTTTGTTTCATATAGATTTATATTTAAGTGTTAGAGAAGTAGATCTTTTGGTATAATTTTTAAATATTGTCTGATTTTTTTTTAATTAATAGATTTTTTTTTTTAAGATCAGTTTTAGGTTTACAGAAAAATTGAACAGAAACTAAAAAGAGTTCACAAATATTCCCTTTCCCCCTACTCACAGTTTTCCCTATTATTAAAATCTTGCGTTAGTGTGATGTGGTTGTTATAAGTGATGAACCAATATTTATAATTATTAAAAAAGGTAAAGAGTTAACAGTAGGGCTCACTGTTCATGTTGTCAGTTCTATGGATGTAATGAAATCAGTTTTTTTTCTTTTCTTCTCGTATCTACAAATGTTTTATTTCTCCTTACTTTTTTTTTTTTTTTAATACTGTACTTTAGGTGAAAATTTACAGAGGAAATTATTTTCCCATTCAATAGTTTGTACATAAAGTGTTTCATGACCTTGGTTTCATTCTCTACAATGTGTCAACACTCTTGCCACTTCCACCCTAGTTTCCCTATTTTCTTTTGTCTTGTTTATCTGCCCCTTCTTGGCTTCTCATGTTGTAATTGATTGTTCTAAGGAGTAGTTCCTTTTGATGTTATTATTTATCTTATGTGCTTGTTTATTGTTTGGCTGGGAGGTTATCCCCAGGAATGGCTTCCTTTCCAAGTCAGTAGGGTATCTTTTTTTTTGGGGGGGGTTATCTTAGGGCTATAGTCTTGGGGGTTCCTCCAGTCTCCGTGAGACCAGCGAGCCTGAAGTTTTTTTGTGAATTTGATTTTTTTGTTCTACAGTTTTCTCCTACTCTCTTTGGGACCCTCTGTTGTGATCTCCGTGAGAGCAGTTGATAGTGGTAGCAGGACACCCTCCAGTTCATCGTGTCTCGGGATCGTATAGGCTTTGGTTCATGCAGTCCATTTGTCCTTTGGACTAATTGCTCTCTTGAGTCTTTGGTTTCCTTCATTCTTCCTTGCTCCAGACAGGAAGAGACCAATAGTTTTATCTTAAATGGCCGCTCGCAAGCTTTTAAGACCCAAGACACTACTCACCAAAGTAGGACGCGGGACATTGTCTTTATGTACTGTGTTGTGCCAGTGGATGTAGTTGTCCCCCAAATCTATGATCTGTTATCTTCTAGCCTAGGAACTTCATTCCAGGAGGTGTTTGGTTATGTCTAAGAGGTTTCCCTGACTTTATCTCTTGTGTGCTCTATATGAGCCGTACCTACAGTCGTGTATGTAGAAATATCCACCACCAAAACTGTATTTGCTGGTGGGTATGTTACGTTGCATCCTCCCACACCTCTTGGCTTATTTATCTACCTATTTCTCATTTTGTACATTGTTGTTTGTTAACACTATTGCTGCAGGATTGTTTAAGCTGTAGTAGTTACTATTCTTATGTTCCTCTCAGTATCCTCTGTTACCTTGATCACGTTGTACTACTTCCCCCATATTATGTATTGCCTTTCCCTACTCCAATATTATTTCATGCCTTCTATTTAATTTGCGGATTCGTTATTATTTGTTGCATAGTATTTCATTGTGTGTATGTACTAGTTTTCCCTCCATCCCCCAGCTGTCCCTGGTAACCATCCAAGAATGTATTCTCTTTTGTCCCTGTGTGTAAACCTTTTGTAGTTATTTTATAGTAGTGGTCCCATACAATATTTGTCCTTTTGTGATTAACTTACTTCACCCAGCATAATGTCCTCCAAGTTCATCCATGTTGTAAAATGTTTTGCAGATTAGTTATTATTTGTTGCATAGTATTTCATTGGGTGTATGTACTACACTTTGTTGATCCTTTCATCTGTTAATGGAAACTTAGATTGTTTCTGTCTTTTTACTGTTATGAATAGTGCTGCAGTGAACATGGGTGTGCATATGTCTGTTTATGTCACACTCTTCTTTCAGGTCTGTACCTAGGAGTAGGATTGCTGAATCATATGGTATTTCTATTTCTAGCTTCTTGAGGAAGGTACTATACCGCCTTGCAAAGGGGTTGTACCATTTTACATTCCCACCAGTAGTGTATAAGAGTTCCAGTCTCCCCACAACCTTGCCAACATTTGTTATATTCTGTTTTTCTGATTAGTGCCAATAACGTCGGAGTGAGGTGGTATCTCATTGTAGTTTTGATTTGCATCTCTCTCTTTTTTTTTTTTAATAGGGTTGCCGTGAGTTGTAATCAACAGCCGTGGGTTTAATAGCTAATGATCACGAGTATTTGTTCATATGTTTTTTAGCCACCTGAATGTCTTCTTTGGTGAAGTATCTGTTCATTTCTTTGCCCATTTTTTAATCGGATTGTTTTTCTTTTTATCGTTGAGATATTGAATTTTTCTACACATTTTAGAGATCAGTCAATTGCCTGATATTTTGCAGCGAAAAATTTATTTCCTGTCTGTAGGTTCTCTTCTAACTCTTTCAGAGAATTCTTTTGTAGAGCATAAATGTTTAATTTTTTAGGAGGTCCCATTTATCTATTTCATCTTCTTCTGTGTGTGCATTTTTAGTTATATTTGGTACCCTATTTATGCCATGTGTTAGGGCCCCTACCACTGTCCCTGTTTTTTTCTTCCATGATCTTTATAGTTTTAGGTTTTATATATAGGTATTTGATCCAGTTTGTATTAGTTTTTGTGAATGGTGTGAGGTGTGTCTATTTTCATGCAAATGGCCACCCAGTTTTGCCAGCACCATTTATTGAAGAGTCTTTCTTCCCGATTTAGTGGTCTTTGGCTCTTTTTTGAAGGTCAGCTGACCATAGGTGGATGGATTTATATCTGGGTTCTCAGTTCTGTTCCATTGGTCTATGTGTCTTTCATTGTACCAGTACCAGGCTGTTTTGACTATTGTGGCTGTATAGTATATGAAATGAGTTTCTTTATGTGGCCTTTTGCCTTGGTCCTATGAAAAACAGAAAATAAGAAAATAACTTGGGAGATTTTTTTCCCTGGGGCCTTGTAGAGTTGTTACAGTTGCTGTAGTCCTTTGAAGAAGCTTGTTACCTTCTCCTAGGATAGAAGCCAGTCCCTGCCAGCAGAAAATGTCAGTTATTATACAAATAGATGGAACTGCTTACAAAGGGGTTAGCCAGTTTAGTCCAGCAAGGGGATTGATCAGTTATGCAAATACAATACGTAAAATCCACCCAGTAGGATTGATCCAACTATATAACCAGCTATCCCATAAAGGTTAAGGGGGGACCTCATTACCATAAAGAAGGAGAACCTGGAGTGGAGCGGGTCCACTGGACCTGCGGTCCCTGCATTGAGAACCTCCTAGACCCAGGAGTCAGGGAGAACTGTAAAACTGGAATGACAGCAGCAGACCTAGGAGTCCGTTGCGAGATGGCATGGTGGACTTCCCAGCCCACAGAGCAAGTCAGCTGCAGTGGGCTTGTTGACCCATGGAGAAAGAGAGTTGAGGGCCTTTGGGCAGGAGGCTTGCTGGCAGAGCCGGGGCGGGGGTGTGCCTCCAGGCACTTAGCAGAGGTCAAAGGGCTGTAACATCTGCCTGAACAGGCAGGGCTGAAAGGAGGCCTGTCCTCAGGGGACCGAGAGGAGTCCTGTCCTCAGGGGGCTGAGAGGACGCCTGTCCTCAGGGACTGAGAGAAGTCCTGTCCACATCCTCAGGGGGAGAAAGAGAGAGAGCTGTCCTGCACTAAAGGGAGGGATGTGTTTTTCACTTTGTGGGAGCCTTGTCTGTGTAGTCCCTGACGTGTATCCTGTTCCCGTTAATTCCAAATTAATATCGATCCCGTGTTTCTTCCCTAATAAAACATATAACTGTGAGTATGATCTGTGAGTTCTCTGCAGTCATTGCAAGAAATTATTGAGTCCAACAGAGAAGTACAAAGTGCTATCGGGAGGACAGCTAATGTCAGAATTGGTAAAGGTTAGAGAGTGGAAGAGTATCTTACCTCCACCTAATAGGAATCAGCTTTGGGGTGATCTTGATGATGATTCTCATTCTCCCTGAAGTTAGACAAGGTCTGACTCTACCACTACCATATTACAGTGGGTTTTGATAAATGCCACGCATCCATCATTAAAATATTATGCAGAATAGTTTCATTTCTCTAAAAAATTCCCTGTGCTCCACCTATTCATTCTTCTCACCACCCTTGGCTGTCTCTATATTTTTTCCTTTTCCAGAATGCCAAATACATGGGATCTTACAGTATGTAGCTTTTTAGACTAGTTTCTTTCACTTAGCAATACATATTTAAGGTTCTTCCATGTCATTTTGTAACTTGATAATTCATTTTGGTTTTATTGCTGAATAATAAGTATATTGTATGGATGTCCCACAGTTTATTCATTCACCTACTGGAGGACATCTTGGTTGCTTCCAATTTTTGGTAATTATGAATTGAGCTGCTATAAGCATTTGTGTGTAATTTTTGTTTAGATACGAGTTTTCAGGTTATTTGGGTAAATACTTAGGAGTACAATTGCTGAATCATATGGTAAGACTGTGTTTAGCTTTTCATTCTCACCAACAGTGATTGAGAGTTCCTTTTGCTCTACATCCTCATCAACATTTGATGTTTGTAAGTGTTTTGGATTTTAGCCATTGCAATAAGTGTGCCCCCACTCATCTGTTAGTTTTTTGTACTGTGATGGCTTGCACGTTGCTGTAACACCAGAAGCTATGCCACCGAAATTTAAATACCAGGAGTGTCACCCCTGGTGGACCGGTTTCAGCGGAGCTTCCGGACTAAGATAGATTAGGAAGAAGGACCTGGTGGTCTACTTCTAAAAAAATCAGCCAGTGAAAACCTTATGAATAGCAGCAGAACGTTTTCTGATATAGTGCCAGAGGATGAGCCCCTCAGGTTGGAAGGCACACAGAATACAACAGGAAAAGCTGCCTCCTCAAAGTAGATTTGACCTTAGTGACGTGGATGGAATCAAGCTTTCAGGACCTTCAGAATGAAAAGAAACAGCTGCAAACATCCATTAATAACAGAAACGTGGAATGTATGAAGTATGAATCTAGGAAAATTGGAAATCATCAAAAATGAAATGGGACACATAAAAATTGATATCCTAGGCATTAGTGAGCTGAAATGAACTGTTATTGGCCATTTTGAATTGGACAGTCATATAGTCTACTATACTGGGAATGACAACTTGAAGAAGAATGGTGTTGCATTCATCATCAAAAAGAACATTTCAAGATCTGTCCTGAAGTACAGTGTTGTCAGTGATAGAATAATATCCATACAACTACAAGGCCAAAGATGAAGAAATTGAAGATTTTTTTTTTTACCAACTTCTGAAGACTGAAAATGATCAAACATACAATCAGTTTGTGTTGATAATTACTGGTGATTAGAATGCAAAAGTCGGAAACAAAGAAGAAGGAACAGTAGTTGGAAAACACAACGTTGGTGATAGAAGCAATGCCAGAGATTGTATGATAGAATTTTGCAAGACCAGGGACTTCTTCATTGCAAATACCTTTTTCCAACAACATAAATGGTGACTATACATATGGATCTCACCGGAAAGACTACACAGGAATCAAATCAACTGCTACATCTGTGGAAAGAGTCGATGGAAACGCTCAATATCATCAGTCAGAACAAGGTCAGGGGCCGACTGTGGAATAGACGATCAGTTGCTCATGTGCAAGTTCAGGCTGAAACTGATGAAAATTAGAGCAATTCTGCAAGAGCCCAAATATGACCTTAAATATACCCCACCTGAATTCAGAGACCATCTTAAGAATAGATTTAATGCATTGAACACTAATGACCAAAGACTGGATGAGTTGTGGAATGACATGAAGGATATCATACGTGAAGAAGGCAAGAAGTCATTAAACAGACAGGAAAGAAAGAAAAGACCAAAATGGATGTCAGAAGAGACTGACACTTCCTCTTGAATGTAGAGCAGCTAAAGCGAAAGGAAGAAATGATGAAGTAAAAGCTGAACAGATGATTTTAAAGAGTGGCTTGAAAAGACAAAGTAAAGGATTATAATGAAATGTACAAAGACCTGGAGTTAGAAAACCAAAAGGGAAGAACATGCTCAGCCTTCCTCAAGCTGAAAGAACTGAAGAAAAAATTCAAGCCTTGAGTTGCAACATTGAAAGATTCTACTTGGAAAATGTTGAATGACGCAGAAAGCATCAAAAGAAGATGGAAGGAATACACAAAGTCAGAATACCAAACAGACTGATGTACAGCCATTTTATCAAGAACCCATGGTGTTGAAGGAAGAAGTCCAAGCTGTACTGAAGGCATGGTGAGAAACAAGGCTCCAGGAATTGATAGAATACCAGTTAACATGTTTCAACAAACGGATGCATCACTAGAAGTGTTCGCTCATCTATGCCAAGAAATTTGGAAGTTGACTTCATAGCCACTAACTGAAAAAGATCCATATTTGTGCCCATTCCAAAAAGAGTAATTGAAAAGAATGCAGAAATTACTGAACAATACGATTAATATTCCACACAAGTAAAATTTTGCTGAAGATCATTCAAAAATGGTTTTAGCAGTACATTAACAGGGAAATTCAAGCTGGATTCAGAAGACAACGTGGAACAAGGGAAATCATTGCTGGTGTCAGATGTGTCTTGGCTGAAAGCAGAGAATACCAGAAAGATGTTTACCTGTTGCTTTATTGACTGTGCAGAGGCATTCGACTGTGTGGATAATAAATTATGGATAACATTGCAAGGAATGGAAATTCCAGAACACCTAATTGTGCAGACGAGGAACTTATACATAGACCAAGAGGCAGTTGTTTGAACAGAACAAGTGGATCCTGCATGCTTTAAAAGCAGGAAAGGTGTGCGTCAGGGTTGTATCCTTTCACCACACTTGTTCAGTTTGTATGCTGAGCAGATAATCCACAAAACTGGACTATATGAAGAAGAACAGGGCATCAGGATTGCAGGAGGGTGTATTAACAACCTTCGATATGCAGATGGCACACCTTGCTTGCTGAAAGCGAAGAGGAATTGAAGCAATGTACTGAGGAAGATGGAAGACTACAGCCTTCAGTATGGATTACAACTGAGCATAAAGAAAACAGAACTTCTCCCAACTGGACCAGTAAGCTACATCATGATAAATGGAGAAAATATTGAAGTTGTCAAGAATTTCATTTTACTTGAATCCACATCCAATGCCCATGGAGGCTGCAGTCAAGAAATCAAAAGACACATTGCATTTGGCAAATCTGCTGTAAAAGATATCTTTAAAGTGTGACAAGCAAAGATTTCACTTTAAGGACTAAGGTGCACCTGACCCAAGCCATGGTGTTTTCAGTCTCCTCATTTGGATGTGAAAGCTGGACAATGAATAAGGAAGATGGAAGAAGAATTGATGCCTTTGAATTATGGCATTGGCAAAGAATATTGAATATGCCAGGGACTGCCAGAAGAATGAACTAATTTTTCTCGGAAGAAGTATGGCCAGAATGTTCCTTAGAAGCAAGTATGGCGAGACTTTGTCTCACATACTCTGAGCATTTTATCAGGAGGGACCAGTCTCTGGAGAAAGACATCATGCTTGGTAAAGTAGAGCTTCACCAAAGAAGAGGAAGACCCTCTGTGAGAGGGATTGACAGGGTGGCTGCAAGAATGGACTCAAACATAGCTGTGATTTTGCGGATGGGGCAAGACCACGCAGTGTTTTGTTCTGTTGTACATAGGGTCGCTATGAGTCGGAACCGTCTCAACAGTACCTAACAACAACAATGACACGATATTGAAGATCTTTTCATATACTTATTTTCCATCTTTATTTCTTCTTTGGTGAGGTATTGCTATTTAGATGTTTTACCCATTTTTTAATTTGGTTATTTGTTTTATTATTGTTGAGTTTTAAGAATTCTCTGTATACTTTGAATACAAGTTTATTATCAGATATGTGTTTCAGAAATATTTTGTCCTGGTCTGTGTCTTGATTTTTATTCTCTTAACAGTGTCTTTCACAGACCACTAATTTATTATTTTATTGAAGTCTGCCTTATCAAATTTTTTTTTTCCATGAATTGTGCTTGTTGATATCCACAAACTAAGTTGCTGGGGTTTTGCATGGCATTGCATTGAATCTGTAGCTCAAGGTGAAAAGAAGTGACATCTTTACTATATTGAGTCTTCCCATCTGTGAACATGGAATATCTTCCCACTTATTTAGATCTTTGATTTCTTTCATTTAATTTTTTTGTAGTTTTTTTCATGTAGATCTTTGTATGTATTTTGTTAGATTTATACCTAAGCCATTCCTTTTTTTTTAAATCATGTAAATGACGTTTTGTTTCTATTTTCCAATTCCATTTCTTGTTGCTGGTATGTGGGAAAGCAGTAGACTTTTGTATATTAACATTGTATAATCCCTCATTAGGTCTAGGAGTGTTTTGTTGGACCTTTGGTATCTTCTATGTAGACAATCATGTCCTATACAGACAGAGATAGTTTTATTTCTTCCTTCTCAATTTGTATACCTGTTATTTCCTTTTCTGGTCTTACTGCATTAGCCAGGGCTTTAAGTATGACATTAGATAGAAGTAGTGAGAGGGGACATCTTTGCTTTTTTCCCGATCTTAGAGGGAAAGCATGTAGTGTTTCACCATTAAGTATGATGGCAGTTGTAGGTTTTTTAAAATAGATGTTCTTTTCCAAGTTGAGGAAGCCCCCTACTATTCCTAGCTTGCTGAGAGTTTTTATCGTGAATGGGTGTTAGATTTTGTCAAAAAAAATTTTTTTTGCAAGTATTAATAGAATTATATGACTTTTTTTTTTTTTTAGCTTGATAATGTGATGGATTAGATTGATTGATTTTCATATGTTGAGCCAGCCTTTATACCTGAAATAGATCGTTCTAGGTTGTGGTTCTTTTATACATTGTTAGATTGAATTTGCTCATATTTTATCAAGGGTTTTTACATGTAAGTTCATGAGAGATGTTGTCCTGTAGTTTTCCTTTCTTGAATTGTCTCTGTCTGGTTTTTGGCATTAGGGTAATGTTGACCTTATAGAATGAGTTAGGAACATTCCCTCTGCTTCTACTTTTTGGAGCAGATTGTAGAGGATTACCATCATTTTTCTTCCTTAAGTGTTTGATAGAGTTCACCATTGAAACCATAAGGACCCAGCTCTTTGTGTTTGTAAAGTTATTAATCATTGATTCAATTTCTTAATATATGCATATTCACATTATTTTTTTCTCTTATGAGTTTTGGTAGGTTGTGTCTGTCAAGGAATTGCACCATTTCATTTAGTTATCAAATTCGTGGGCATAGAGTTGTTCATATTTCTTACAGTCTCTAGTGATGCTGTAATAGAATATCACAGATTGAGTGGCACATGGGAGCAGAAATTTATTGTATCATAGCTTGAAGGCTGAGTCTAAGATCAGAGTGACAGCTGTCTTGATGCCTTCTGAGTCTTTGAGGGAAAATCTGTCCCATGTCTTGCTCCAGACATTCCTTGGCTTGCAGCTGCAGTGTCCTCTGTCTCCCTCTCATTGTCTGTCTTTTCTTCTTTTATGAGGACACTAGGTATATAGGATTGGGGCCCAGCCTACTCTAATAGGACCTCATGTTAATCTAACTGATAAAATCTTCAAAGACCCTATTTCCAAATAAGGTCACATTCACATGCACAGGGCTTTGGAATTCAATGTATTTTTTATGGGGGATGTAATTCAATCTATAACAATAATATTCCTTTATTATCCTTGCAATGTCCCTGGAATCAGTAGTAAAGGCTCCTCTTTCATTTCTGATATTAGTAATTCGTGACTTCTCTCATTTTTTCTTAACCTGGTTGAAGGTTTATCAATTTTATCTGTTTCTTTAAAGAAAGTTTTTTTCTCTCTAAATTTCGTTTGTTGTTGTTGTTGAGAATATACGCAGCAAAACATACACCAATTCAGCAGTTTCTACATGTACAATTTAGTGACATTGATTGCATTCTTTGAGTTGTACAACCATTCTCACCCATCTTTTCTGAGTTATTCCTCCCTCATTAACATAAACTCACAGCACCGTAAGTACCCTATCTAACTTTTTGAGTTGCTCTTGTCAATTTGATCTCATATAGAGTTATTAAAAGAACATAATGATCAAGGTGGACCCTTTTTACTAGTTAAGCTGAACTATTGTTTGGTTTTAGGATGACATCGGAATATTTTTAGTTTACGGTTTGAAGATTATCTCAGGGCAGTAGTCTCAGGGTTTCATGTACCATCCATGGGTCCTGAAAGTCTGGAGTCCATGAGAATTTGAAATTCTGTTCTGCATTTTCCCTCTTTTGATCAGGATTCTTCTGTAGAATCTTTGATCAAAATGTTCAGTAATGGCAACCAGACACCATCCAGTTCTTCTGGTCTCATGGAGGCAATTTGCCACACATTCCATATTCTCCTCCTCTCCCTGGCTCTGGTTCTTCCTCTGTTGCTCCAGATGAATAGAGACCAACTATTGTGCTTGGGATGGCTGCTCACAAGCTTTTAAGACCCCAGGCACTATGAAACAAACTAGGAGGTAGAACAGTAGCACTAAACACGTTATTAGGCCAGTTAATGGGGATGTCCCATGAAACCATGGTCCTGTGCTTGTACATAAGAGGCCTCAGAAGCCACTTTTTTTTTTTCTTCGTTGTAAATATATCACACAACTTTTCTCAGTTCTACTTTTTACAGGGGTACAACTTATTGACAGCAATTCCAATAATCAGTGTGATTATTCCATCACCTTTTCACCCTCCCACCCACCTGTGGTAACCACTAATAAACTTTGGTCCCTGTGCATTTGCCTTTTCTTGTCTTTTTATCTAAGGAGATCATACAATATTTGTCCTTTCGTCGTTAGCTTATTATGCTAAGCCTAATGTCTTTAAGCTCCATCCATACTGTATATGTATCAAGACTTTATTTTGCTTGCTGGCTGAGTCGTATTCTACTGTATCTGTGTACCGTATTTTGTTTATCTCTTCATCTGTTGATGGGCATTTAGGTTGATCATACCTTTTGGCTATTGTGAATAGTGCTTCAATGAACATTGGTGTAGGAATCTCTTTTTGAGTCTCTGCTTTCAAGTCTTTTGGGTGTATACCTAGGAGTGGAATTGGTTAGTCATATGGTAGTCCTATTATTAATTTTTTGAGGAACCACCACACTGTTTTCTACAATGATTGTCCTACTTTGCATTCCCACCAGCAATGCATAAGTGTTTCAGTTCCCCACATTCTAGCTAATGTTATTTTCTGTTTGCTTGTTTTTATCTTAGCCATCCTAGTGAGAGTGAAATGGTATCTCATTGTGATTTTGATTTTCGTTTATCTCATGGCTAATGATGCTGAGCACCTTTTCATGAGTTTGGTGGCCATTCGAATGCCCTCATTGGTAAAATGTCTATTCAAGTCCTTCACCCATTTTATGCCTGAGTTGTTTGTCTTTTTGTTGTTGAAGTTTTATCCGTATTTTCATGATTAGATTTTTGTCAGATATATGGTTTCCAAAGATATTCTCCGAGTCAGCAGCTTGACTTTTCACTTTTTTGGTAAAGTCTTTATGAACAAAAGGTTTTGATTTCTATGAGATCCCTTTTATTTATTTTGTTTTTTGCTGTTTGTGCATTTGTTCTTATATTAGATAATCCATGGTTGAAAGCTAGGCCTGACAGTGTTGCCCCTGCTTGTTCTTTGAAGAAGTTATGGTTTTAGTTTGCACATTTAGGTCTTTAATTCATTTTAAATTTGTTTTTGTATATTGTATGAGGCATGGATCCTTTTTCATTTTTTTGCAGGTGGAAATCCAGTTTTTTCCCAACACCACTTATTGAACTCTTCTTTCTCTATCAAATCAACTTAGCACCTTTATCAAAAATTAGTTGACCATAGATGTGTGGGTTCATTTCTGGACTCTGAATTCTATTCCATTGATCTATGTGTCTATTGTTATAAAAAAAAAAAAAAATAGTACTAAAAAACTAGGCTGCTTTAATTACTGTAATTGTATAGTATCGTATTTTAAAATCAGGAAGTGTGAGTCCTACTTTGTTCTTTCAACATTGTTTTAGCTCTTCAGGGCCTCTTACCATTCCGTATAAAGTTGAGGATTGGTTTTTCTGTTCTTGTAAAGCTTGAGAAGGATGTCTATTCTGCTTTTGTTAGATGAAGTATTCTATAATATCAATTAAATCCAGTCAGTTGATGGTGCTGCTTAGTTCAGCTGTATCCTTAACTGATTTTCTGCCTGTTGAATCTGTTTATAACTGATATCTACCACTGATAGAAGGGTGTTTAAGTCTCAAAGTTTAATAGTGAATATACTGATTTCTTCCTCTATCAGGTTTTGCCCCAGGTATTTTGATGCCCTGTTTTTAGCTGTATGCAGGTTAGGATTGTATGTTTTCTTGGAGAATTGACTCCTTTATCATTATGTAAAGGAGCCCTGGTGGAGCAGTGTTAAAGAGCTCAGCTGGGTGTGAACCATATAAATTCAAATTAAGCATGGGAGTTACCAACTTATTGTTTAGTATCTTAACACTTTACATTTTTACATTTATGAAAATGTAAATATATAGACAATATTTATAGTAGTGACATTGTCACTTGTGAAATGTATATACCAAAAAATCAAACCCATTATCGTTGACTCAATTCTGATTCATAGCAATCCTATAGGATGAAGTAGAACTGCCCCACAGGGTTTCCAAAGAGCAGCTGGTGGATTCGAACTGCCAACCCCTTTGGTTAGCAGCCAAGCTCTTAAACAGTGTGCCGCCAGGATTCTGTAACCTATTTGTAATTTTTGAAAGAACATTAGCGTATTTTAACTGACAAAAAAAAATTACATTCACAAAAAATAAATTATTAAAACACATTCTTTTTTAAACATTGGAAAGTTTTTAACTGAAAACTTGTACCATGGCATGGGTGAATTTTTATTAAATGTCAAATACAGGCAGTATCCAGCTTACAATGGGGTTCTGTTCTGACGTCTCTGTCCTAAGTCGGTTCTGATATAAGTTGCATACCTCTTTTTTTGTTTGTTTTCATTATTATTGCCTTATATTATCAGTCTCTTTATAAATCCAATCTTTATTTGTCATTGAGTTTTGGTTTGGAAACATTACACGTTAACTTACAGATAGTTTTTTAATACATATATAAAAAATACACCTATAATAAAAATTTACTCTGATGATGAAAAAGAGTTGGATGACATTTTGTCTGTTGCGGTAATAACTCCACCGTGGAAGGTTCTGGGTCATCTGGATTATCCCTGGGAATGGGGATGGCATTTTTAGTCAGAAAATTAGCGAGAGTTGTCTGTGTATGGTCCTTTTCTTTTTTTCTTCATATATTTCGTGGCAACATCTCACTGCTTGCCGAAACTGCCTGTTGACTTTAGCAAAACAACCAGCATTTGAATCCATGTTTTCATGAAATTGAAGCCCCTCGTTTAGTTTAGAAAAAAACTCCAGCTGATCCTTTCACTGTGAAATTTTTGGCAACTTCTTTCCTTACTCTTCCTCATTGTTTCTTTCTTCTTCGGCATTTGTTTCCCCTTCAAAATCCATTAAGTCTTAATCTGTCAGTTCCCCTTCTTTGTGATCTGTGAGCTTTTCCACATAGGCTCATAGTTCTAAATTCATTATTCTTGCCAGAAGGACAGTTTCTATATCAGTCTCTTCCATTATATTATCCTGATGAAATATTTGGATTAGATACACATAACTCAGCAGTTTTTCCATATCTCTTTTATGTGTATTCCCGTAACTTCCTCCCAGGAAAACTGAATGCTCTGGATTCACTAAAGAATATTATAATTCTTCTAGAAACTGTATCATGTTAGTGTACCTACATCTGTTACAGCTATTACCTAAGCGAACGTACTCTGTAGGTGGTATGCCTTGAAGGTGGCGATTGCACCTTGACCCCTAGTCTGAATCACAGCTATCGTATTGGGAGGTAGATAACACCACTTCAACATCTTGACTTAGGTCATCTACGTGAGGAGGATGTCAGTTCGATTGTCGTATGTCACTAAGAGTGGAACATTGCCAAATTCCTGTCTGTTAGGACTCTCAGCACCAACACCAACTCCATTGTAGACCAGGCCATAGCTTGCTATACAGCAGTGTTTTGAACCTCTGAGAATGATAAAATTAGCAAATTATGATATCGTATGTAGCCCATATTACTAATGATAAGATGTACCAAAAAAAAGTCATAAGTGCAATTTGTCATACCTCGAATACATCGTAAGTTGGGGACTAGTTTTAAATGGTTAACAGTTTGGAGAAAAATGACAAACATTGAAATGCTATTATTAAAATATTACTTTAATACATTAATACATTTACGAGTAAGAATGGTTTAGTCTAGAAAACTTATATGGAAACTGGTGTTGAACCTACACAAAATGAATTATTCTCTGAGCATTTGGCATACTTGTTATTCAGAGTGGATTTTGTTTGCTTTTTTAGGTGCCAGGAACTGAAAATGTTGGCATGTAGCAGTCCTAGTTGCTAGCTTAAGAATGGTTATGTCAGAAATGGGGAGAGTTAATTGCCATGTGGTGCTCCCAATTAGAACTTTCTCACCGTATTTCGAGCACAGATTGGCATCTGTTACTACATTTGCACAAGCACAAATTCATTCAGATGCTAGACTGTAACTGGTAGAAGCTTGTCTATAAAAGTAGAAAAATCTGTAACTTACTTTCAAATTTTTTCATCTTTTATTTTTGCTGCTAAAAACCCTGGTGGCATAGTGGTTAAGAGCTCTGACTGCTATCCAAAATGTAGGCAGTTCGAATCTACCAGGCGCTCCTTGGGAACTGTATAGGGCAGTACTGCTATGTCCTATAGGGCCACTGTGAGTCAGAATTGATGCAACGGCAGCAAGTTTGGCTTTTTGGTTTAAAAGACCTAAGATTCCTAGTCACATAGTTGATCAAGCTTGTTCAGTTGTTGTAGTTACAGATTCTCAGCTATCTTATACTGACTTACTGCTGGGTCATGATTTGAATTTCATGAAGAGGCTAGAGAGAAATATCATTTGGTAAAAATTCGTCAAGAATATAATATATATATAAATATTTATATGTATATATGAAAATATTTTTATATATATAAAATATGTTTGTGACAATCAAATCTTCATAGATATTTGGTGGCTTATAATAACTAATACCTACTTAGTGCTTAATGTGAGCCAGACTGCATACTGTATTTCCTATCTGTGCTATTTTATGTAATAACAAAACCCAAATGGTAGTTATTATCTGCATGTTACAGATGGAAAATTAAACTGAGGTTTAGAGCAGTTAAATAACTACCCAAAGTCACACACCTAGAAACTCTCTGAGCTCCAATCTCTACTAATGTTCAGAAAAAGAAGAAACATGAAATTCTGAGGCCATTCTTTTTAAATATCTTCAGTATTATAAAGAGCAGATCATTTTTCTTAGTAGCAGAGAATTAGGGATTTTATCACAGCACAAATAAAGGTAGAGGTATGTAAAGGTGTGTCTTAGTCATCCAGTGCTGCTAAAACAGAAATACCACAAGTGGATGGCCGTAACAAAGTGAAATTTATTTTCACACAGTCTAGTGGGCTAGAAGTCCAAATTCAGGGCGTCACATCCAGGGGAAGGCTTTCTTTCTCTGTTGACCTTCTCCTCAATCTTCCCCCAGACTAGGAGCTTCTCCACGCAGGAATCCCGGGTCCAAAGGATGTGTACTGCTCCTGGAACTGCTTTCTTGGTGGCGTGAGGTCCCCATTCTCTTCTTGCTTCCCTTTCCTTTTATCTCTTGTAAGATAAAAGGTGGTGCAGGCTACATCCCAGGGCATTTCCCCTTACACTGGATTAGGGATATGGTCTGAGCAAGAGTGTTGCATCCCATCCTAATCCTCTTTAACCACAGGCAGAGATTATGTTTTATAACACATAGGAAAATGACAAAATGGAGGACAACCACACAATTCTGGGAATCATGGCCTAACCAAGTTGACACATATTTTGGGGGGACACAATTCAATCCATGACAAGGTATAACAGTGAGGAGACCATTCTGACAACAGTGAGCTGGGGATCTGTCAGAGAATATTAAAAATTAAGGTTGGATGGAGAAGGGGCTATGTTATGGCAGGCTTTGGCACAAAAGAGTTTAAATTGAATATATTATGTTACTGCATCTCATACTTTTCCAACAAAATACCCCTAAGACATAGAGGCATGATCTGGGATTTCTTGACTGTGTAAACATATTGAATCATAACTCTTTCAGTTTCAAGCGACAGAAACTCAGGTTATCACGAACACAGCAGGGGAGAAATTTAGCGACTCCCAAAATGGGAAGTCTAAGGATGCAGCTAGCTTTAGGCACAGCTGGATCCAGAATCTGAAGCATTGTACTGTACCACACTTGGCTCACTTGCTCGGTTTCTCTCTATCTCTCTCTCCTTCCCTTTTACCCTCTGTCTCTTACTAAAAGGCAGGTAATGTGGAAGCCTGGAGCCCTAATCTCATATATTCTTAACTTCAGCAGAAAGTCTTTTCTGTTCATTAGGGTAGAAAAGCCTTGGAGGAAGAGTCTGAGTCATGTAGCCGGTCCAGAACCAGTCACTGTGGCAGAGAGTTGGGCCACTCTTACTGGGGCCAGGTCAGGTGCTTACCCTTTGAGTAAGAGATGAGGTACTGGGCCTGGGGTCACCCCTGCCCACCCCACATGGAAAGCACTCCCTAAGGAAGGCAAGTAAGGGGTTTCTAGACGAAAACAACAGTTGTCAACTGAGGGATATATAGTCCAGTGCAAGTCAAAAACGTCTTTGAAATGGTGAATTTTACCTTTAAAGTTCGTGCAAATTTTGTCTGATACAGCTACGTCTGTTGTGGTATTCTTTAAATATTTCCTTTGTGGATTGAATTTCTTTTAGGAAACAGACTCTGAGGGGCAAAATTTCAGTTTAGAAGGTTTATTTGGGAGTGCTTTTGGAAGCAGCTGTAAGGAAAAGCAGAATTGGGCAGAGGAAAAGATGAACTTTGTTGCAGTTGCAAGCGAGGCCTCAGCTGATCCCACAGGGAGCTCAGAAGCTGGATGCCCAAGAAGGCCTGGTCTTTGTGTTTACATACCGTCCAGTGATTGAATGGGGGCTACCACAATGGAGGGACATAACCGTGTAAGGCTGAGGGTGTAACCCTTTGGCTGATGGCAGTTCCTAGGAGTGGTTAAGTCCTAAACATTCAGCAGTCAACACCTCCAGGAGCTAGAAGTACTTCACTCCTGAACAGGAGGGATGTGGATCTGGGTAGCTTACCACAGCATCCATTACGTTATCTTTCATAAAACTGACTACAAGAAAATGTGTCATGTTTATCTGTAGCTTTAAATGCTTCCTGGTATATCCTTGTACGGTATACCCAGAGGTCCCCGAAAGTACAGGTACCCAAGTGTGAGGACTACAGCAGAGACAATAGAAGCCCATCTTAGGCTGGGTTCTCTAGAGAAGCAAAACCAGTAAAGCTTATAACATATATATATATACAGAGAGAGATTTATTAAAGGAACTGATTCACAAGGTTGTAGAGGCTGGAACGTCCCAAATCCATGGGTCAGGATAGAGGCTTCTCCTGATTCACATAGCCGCAGGGGCTGGCAAACACAAGATGGGGAGGTCAGAGAGCAGGGCTCTTGCTCACAGGCTGTGAAGACTGATGAATCCCAAAATTGGCAGACGAGACTGCAGGTAAGCTGCTAGCTCAGGTTCCAAAAACCGGATGTCAGACGAACAGGAACCAGTTACAGGATCCAGAGCAAGCAAAAGCCCACAAGCCTTGCCAGAATGTCCACTTATATTCTGTGCGGGCCACACATCCAAGGAAACTCCCTTGCAGCTGATTAGCTTATCACAGCAGAACCCATCATATTATATCAGATCTCATCGTGGAAGTGATCACAACATCATACAACTGCCAAACCACTGAGAATCATGGCCCAGCCAAGTTCACACAGAACCTTAACCATCACTGGGAGTGAGAACGTAAATGAAGTGAGGCTGAAACTGGAGCAGAAAGAACAATTTAGAGACTTACTGTGATCAATTTTGTGATAATAGCAGTGGAATCAAGTTTAAAAAAAAAAAAAATACAGGGCATATATGAAAAGCCAACATTACACTTAATGGAGAAAGATTGAGAACTTTCCCCTTGAAATCAGGAACAAAACAAGGACGCCTGCTCTCACCACGTCTATTCAATATTTTATTACAAGTCCTAACCAGAGCAATAAGACAAGAAAAAAGAAATAAAAGGTATCCAGATTGGAAAAGTAAAATTATCTCTATTTGTGCATGATATGATCCTGCATATAGAATATCCCAAAGAATCCACATGAAAACTTCTAGAGCTAATAAAAGAATTTAGCAAAGCTTCAGGGGAAAAGGTCAACAAACAAAAATCAGTTGGGTTTCAATTACATCATCAGTGAGAAATCTGAAAGGAACATTAGGGAAACGCTTCCATTTACAATAATATCTAACAGTATATATAAAAAAACAAAAACAGTATAAAATAGCTAGGACTAAATCTAACCAGGGATGTGAAGGGTGTATACATTAAAAACTATATTAATCTTTTGTATTCCGCCTCAACTAATTCCAGGCAATTCTCTTCCTCCGGAAGATTTCTTGATTCTTTGTTTTGGGAGCTGGCTGAAGGCATCATGGTCTGCGTCTTTATGTGATTTGATATTGACTTTTGTCTCTGAGCCGTCAGTAAATTATATTTATTTTATGTTTGCTTACCGTGTCCTAGCTTCTTCTTTTGTTTTGACATGCCTAAATAGGCTGATTGTGTGAGCTAGTTTGATTATTGATGCCTTTGAAGCTCTAACGTCCTGTCACCAGCTGGTTAGATCTGTTAATAGGTATGTGAGCCCAGGAGTATGTTTACTTTTCTTGTATGGATTCAGGCCTGGTATCTAGGAAGTTGGTCACCAACTATGTGGCGCGGCCTCTCAACTTACAGCCGTAGACAGGCAGGGGTGATTGGCGTAGGCACAAGTATCTGGCTTGTAGCACAGTGGCATGCGCTGATAAGGTAGGGGTCTGACAACTGCCCCAAGTGTCTGGGAGGAAAGCGTGTCCCTCTTCCCTGGAGTGTGTAGGTGGGTGGGTTTTGCAGCTGGACCATGGGCACCCAGTGCTGTTGGCTGTAAGGACTGGGAGACATCACTTATTCTTGGACCTCTGTCACGAGTGACTAGGTGGCGTGGGTGGAGCCACCAGTCCTCAGGCCCCTGATGTGGTTAGGTGAGGACCCACTCAGTCTGATTCCTCAACTTTGCCTTTGATGTTCAGGGCTCCTAGATTGTCATACATAATCAATTCACTTGATTTTTTGGGTGTTTGTTGTAAGAGGGACCGCAGGAAGCGTCTGACTACTCTGCCATCTTGGCCCACCCCCCTACAGTGAAAACTATAAAACACTGCTGAAAGAGATTAAAGAAGACTTAAATAAATGGAAAGATGTTCCATGTTCATGGATTGGAAGACTTAATATTCTTAAGATGTCAACACTACCAAAAGCAATCTAAGATTCAGTGCAATCCTGATCAAAATTCCAAAGCCTTTTTTATAAAAATGGAAAAAAAAAATTCTGAACTTTATATGAAATGGCAAGTGGCCCCAAATAACTAAAGCAGTGTGGAAAGAGAAGAACAAAGTAGAAAAACCCAGTTTCCTGAAATTGGACCATTATAAAGCTTCGGTAATCAAAACAACCTGGTCCTGGTATAACAATAGACACACAGACCAATGGAATAGAATTGAAAGTCCAGAAATAAACTCATGCATCTGTGGTTAACTGATTTTTGACAGGAGTACTAAGTCCATTTGATGGAAAAGAAGAGTCTCTTCAATAAGTGGTGCTGGGAAAACTGGAATTTCCACATGCAGAAAAATGAAACAGGATCCATGCCTCGCACCATATACAAAAACATTTAAAGTGTATTAAGGACCTAAATGTGAAACTAAAACCATAAAATTTCTTCAAAGAACAAGCAAGGGGAGTGCTGTCAGGCCTAGCTTTCAACAATGGATTATCTAATGTAATAAAAGCACAAATAGCAAACAACAACATAAATAAATGGACCTCATACAAATTAAAATCTTTTGTTAATCAGAAGGCTTTATCAAAAAAGTGAAAAGACAAGCTGCTTACTAGGAGGATATCTTTGGAAACCATATATCCAACAAATATTTAATAGCCAAAATATATATAAAACTTCAACAGCTTAACAGAAAGGCAGATAACCCAATCATAAAATAGGCAAAGGACTAGACTACACATTCCACCAAAGAGACATTTCAGTGGCCACCAAACACATTAAAAGATGCTTAGCGTCATTAGCCATCCAACCAAAAAACCAAACCCACTGCCATCGAATCAAATGTGACTCATAGCAACCCTGCAGGACAGTGTAGGACTGCCCCATAGGGTTTCCAGGACTGTAAATCTTCATGAAAGCAGACTACCGTGTCTTTCTGCCACAGAGCAGCTGGTGGATTCGCAGTGCCGACGTTTTAGTTAGCAGCCGAGTGCTGAACCACTGTTCCTCCATCAGCCATTAAAACCAAACTAAACCCATTGCCGTCGAGTCAGTTCTGACTCAGCACTATAGGGTTGCTATGAGTCATCAGCCATTAGAGAGATGCAAATCAAAATCACAATAATGTACCGTTTCATCCCCTCTAAGATGGCTAAGATAAAAAGAAAAGACCGTATGTGGGCAAGGATGTGGGGAGATTGGAACCCTCTTTTTGTAGGTGGTGAGAATACAAAATGATACAACCATTGTGGAAAAGTGTGGTGGTTCCTCAGAAGACTAAAAATAAAACTGTGATATGACCCACGCCTAAGTACATACTCAAAAAACTTGAAAGCAGAGACTCAAAAAAGAGACTTTACACCAGTGTTCATTGCAGCACTATTCACAGTAGCCAAAAGGTAGAAGCAACCTAAATGTTGATCAACAGATGAATGGATAAATAAAAGTGGTACATACATCCAGTGGAATACTACTCAGGCGGTAGGAGAAATGAAGTCTTGATACATGCTACTATATGGATGGAGCTTGAAGACATTATGCTGAGTGAAATAAGCCAATCACAAAATGTCAAATATTGTATGACCTCCTTCTGTAAAAAGACAAGAAAAGGTAAATGCACAGAGACCAAAGTTTATTAGTGGTTACCAGGGGCTGGAGGAAGGGGAAAAGGGGGAGTTAACAGTGACAAAAGAATTGCGTTGATTAAGGTTAGAGTTGCATACCCGATTATTGTAATTGCTGTCAGTAAGTGGTACACCTGTAAAAAGTTGAATTGGGAAAAGTTATGTGATAGGTATATTTATGACATTGACAAAAAAAAGAGTACCTACTGAGTCTGCTTATGTACAACCAAACACCTCATGGGATTTGGTTCCTTTGTTTACAGTTTTAGGGCCATGGTTTCATGAGCCATCCCAGTTCATTGACCCAATAACGTGTTTAGTGCTGCTGTTCTACCTCCTAGTTCATTGTGTAGGGCCTGGGGGTCTAAAAAGCTTACAAGCATCTATCAAAGGCACAACAATTGGTCTCTATTCACCTGGAGCAACAGAGGAAGAAGGACAGTCAGGAGTAGGAGGAAGATAGAAAATATGTGACTAATTGCCCCTATGCCTTCTTTGCCATGAGACCAGAAGAACTGGATGGTACCCAGCTATTATTACTGAACAGTATGATCAAAGATTCCATAGAAAAATCCTGATGAAAACAGGGAAAATGCAGAACAAAATTTCAAATTATTATGGACCCCAGACTTTGTGGAACCGTATAGGCTAGATGAACTCCTGAAACCACTGTCCTGAGATAATCTTTAAACCGTAAGCCAAAAATGGCCCCTGAAGTCATCTTCAAACCGAACAATGGTTTAACTTAAGTAGTAAAAAAGGACTGCCTTGAGCATTATACTCTTTTAAGAATTATCTGTTTGGGATCATATTGACAACAGTAACTTAATAGATTAGATCAGAACTTTAGGGGGAGCAGTGAATTGATGATAATGAGGGAGGAACAACTCAGAAAAGGCGAGTGAAAATGGTTGCACAACTCGAAGAATGTAATCAGTTGTTCATGTAGAAACTGTTGAATTGGTGTACGTTTTGCAGTGTTTCCCAACAACAAAATATATAAAATTTAGCAAAATAAAATTTAAAACAAGATAAATATTTTCATCTTCCCAGAGACTTCCCATCTTCTACTGTATCTTGCCATCTGTCTTGCAGTCCCCTGTTTTGATCCTAAAAAGGACTTGGGGGGAAAAGAAATATTTGTTGCCATGGAGTTGACTCCCATTTATAGCAACCCTATAGGACAGGGTAGAACTGGCCTCGTTGGGTTTCCAAGGCTATAGATCTTTATGGGAGCGGATCACCAGGTCTTTTCTCCCACAGTGCAGCTGATGGGTTTGAACCACCAACCTGGCAGTTAGCAGCCCAAACACTTAACTACTGTACCACCAGGCCTCCTGTTAAAGAACTTGAAGACGACTGAAGTGTTTTAACAATAATAATAAAAAAAAAAAAAAACCAAGTGCAGTCGAGTCGATTCCAACTCATAGCGACCCTATAGGACAGAGTAGAACTGCCCCATAGAGTTTCCAAGGAGCGCCTGGCAGGTCGAACTGCCGACCCTTTGGTTAGCAGCCGTAGCACTTAACCACTATGCCACCAGGGCTTCTCTTTTAACGATATAAACCAAAAAAAGACGTTGCCATCAAGTCAATTCTGACTCATAGCAACCCTGTAGAACAGATTAGAACTGCCCCATAGAGTTCCCAAAGAAGGCCTGGTGGATTCGAACTGCAAACCTTTTAGCTAGCAGCTGTAGCTCTTAACCACTACCAATAAAAATAGAGGCTTGTAAAAATGAGTCTCACCATGCTTTCAGTTTCTTATCTTTCATGTGTAGGTTCATTGGGTAAACAGTGTAACGCTTGCTGTGGGATCAGCCGTCAAGTGTCTGGAGAATATGGCCGAAAGAATTTAGTGAATTCAAAATGGGCAGGAAAGCCCTGTATTATACGGTTCTGTATGTAGAGGTGCGTTGTTAGAATGTCGGTCTGTTTAAACATACTTGATTTTCAAACCAGTTTATTTTGATGCTGATTGAAACTTGTTGACCTGCTTGTTACTGTAATTACTTCCTTTCTTCTGTGTGGCATGAGGCATGCGTTTCCTTTTATTCATTCCTGTCTATGGACGGAATGAGACACTTACAATGTAATATGAGCGTGGGTTGCATATTTATTTTTCTTAACTGGAGAGCATGTGTTTCTGTATGGCATAAATTAGATATCTCTTCCATGCCCCCAGGAGATTCTGAATTTTGAGAAGAAAATAGAATTTCCCCTGAATAATTTTCCTCTGACTTGATAAGAGATATGGAACAGACAACTGTTTAAGCATTCTTGGTTGAATTGTCTTAATTCACTTTTCAACAGATATTTCCTAAGCACCTACTGTGTGCAGGAGCCCTGATGGCACAGTGGTTAAGAGCTACAGCTGCTGACCAAAAGGTTGGCAATTTGAATCCACCAGCCAGTCTTTGGAAACTCTGGGGCAGTTCTACTCTGTCCTGTAGGGTTGCTATGAGTCCGAATCAATTTGAAGGCAACAGATTTGGTTTTGGTCTACCTTTCGCAAGGCAGTGTTGTAGAGATTTGAGAATCCAATCAGTGAACAAAATACACAAAAATTATTTCCTTCTCTAAAATGAGATTCCATCTCACTCCAACAAAGCTGGTATTAATCCAAAAAACACAAAATAATAAATGTTGGAGAGGTTGTAGAGAAACTGGACCACTTATACACTGCTGGTGGGAATGTAAAATGGTACAACCACTTTGGAAATCGATTTGGAGCTTCCTTAAAAAGCTAGAAATAGAACTACCATATGATCCAGCAGTCCTACTCCTTGGAATATATCCTAGAGAAATAAGAGCTTTTACACGAACAGATATATGCACACCTGTGTTCATTGCAGCAGTGTTTACAATAGCAAAAAGGTGGATTCAACCAAGGTGCCCATCAATGGATGAATGGATAAAAAAATTATGGTACATTCACACAATGGAATACTATGCACTGATAAAGAACAATGATAAATCCATGAAACATTTCATAACGTGAAGGAATCTGGAAGGCATTATGCTGAGTGAAATTAGTCAGTTGCAAAAGGACAAATATTGTATGAGACCACTATTATAATAACTTGAGAAATAGTTTGAACGGAGAAGAAAATATTCTTTGGTGGTTACGAGAGTGGGGAGGGAGGGAAGGAGAGGGGTTTTCACTAATCAGATAGTAGATAAGAACTATTTTAGGTGAAGGGAAAGAGAACACACAATACAGGAGAGGTCAGCACAATTGGACCAAACCAAATGCAAAGTTTTCTGAGTAAACTGAGCACTTCGAAGGCCAGCATAGCAGGGGCGGGGGTTTGGGGACCATGGTTTCAGGGGACCTCTAAGTCAATTGGCATAATAAAATCTATTAAAACATTCTGCATCCCACTTTGGAGAGTGGCGTCTCTAGTCTTAAATGCTAGCAAGTGGCCCCTAAGATCCATCAGTTGGTCCCAGCCTACCTAGAACAAAGGAGAATGAAGACCAAAGACAGAAGGTAATTATGAGCCCAAGAGACAGAAAGGGCCACATAAACCAGAGACTGTATCAGCCCAAGACCAGAAGAACTAGATGGTGCCCAGCTACAACCTATGACTGCCCTGACAGGGAACACAACAGAGAACCCCTGAAGGAGCAGGAGAGCAGTGGGATGCAGACCTCAAATTCTCATAAAAAGACCAGACTGAAGTGATCTGCCTGAGACTAGAAGGACCTCAGAGGTCATGGTCCCCAGACCTTCTGTTAGCCCAAGACAGGATCCGTTCTCAAAACGAACTCTTCAGATAGGGATTGGACTGGGCTATGGGATAGGAAATGATACTGGTGAAGAGTTGAGCTTCTTGGATCAAGTAGACACATGAGACTGTGTTGGCAGCTCCTGTCTGGATGGGAGATGAGAGGGCAGAGGAGGTCAGAGGCTGGCCGAACGGACATGAAAGTAGAAGATGGAGAGAAGGAGTGTGCTGTCTCCTTAGGGGAGAGCAACTAGGAGTATATAGCAAGGTGTATATAAATTTTTGTATGAGAGACTGATTTGTAAACTTTCATTCAAAGCATAATAATAATTTTTTAAAAAATCACTTCCTTCTTGAAGCTTACAATCTAGCAGGGGGAGGCAGAGAGTAAACATGAAAAATAAGTAGATCATATCAACTATGAAAAGGCAGAGAGTTCTTTGGAAAAAAACATGGATTAGAGGAATTGCTAATGACAGGTGATGAGGCTTGGAATTTTAGACAGGGCGGCCAGGGTAGGCATCATGGAGATGACATTTGAGCAAGAATTTGAGGGATGCGAGGAAGTTAACTGTGGGTATTTGGGGGAAAGCATTCTAGGCAGAGGAGGCAGCCTGTGCAAATGCCGAAAGGGGCTGAGTGAGAGGAAGAAACAGTAGGAAACTGAGATACTTAGCCTCGTTTTCCTGTGGGTGGGCAGGGCAACTTGCCGCTCCTGATAGGCACTGCAGCCTGTTAGGGCACCGGCTGTCCACTTGGTGCTTTACTGCCTAGATCTCTTTTTCTTGACCATGCTGATTGTAAAATAAAAACCTATCAGACGCTTTCAGTTAATCTAATAATACAGACTTTAAGTCATTAATTCTTATTGGCGGAGTCTGGGTTACTGTCACCAGAGGACCAAACTAAATACATTTGCCTCTTCTTTTTGGTTTTCCCACCTCAATTCTGATTTTGATGCTACATCAACATTGTGGACTTGGGTTGAAAACTATTGTTTTAGTTCACCAGAAATTTAAGCTATGAAATAACCCCTAGCCTCCCCCTACCCCCCCGCAAAAAGGTATTCTGGGTATTACAAATATTATGTATAGTCTGGTATATCTTTAAAGAGAGGAAATTGAGAGCCTTAATTTAGTAATAATAATTATTGCACAGATTTTAATGTAATGACACACATATTAAATACCCATGATCTGCAAAGCCCAGTTACAAGTCATAAATTGTACTCTTTTTTCCTTGTGTAGTATCAATTCATAAACATTCCTTTTTAACAAAAATAGAGTAGAACATAATCCAGCTGTTTTCTTGGGATTGTCTAAGGCATTTGGTGGCGGGATCAGGATGTTTGCATTCCTAATAAAACTATTATTCCCATCATCTGTTGTCCTTCCAGTGCAACTTACCTAACCTGAATCCCTGGCACCACTTCTCACTCGATTTAAACCCTTCTGTGAGAGCTCAGGCATGTTTTTTCACCTTGCTGAGCCCCAGTTTTTTCTGTAATATGGGTTGTGGTAGGGCCTAAATGATGGTTACATGAAGGTCTAGCACCTAACACCTAAGTGCACAGTACACGTTAGCTGCTATCGTTATTGCCCCAACACCTGTTACAGCCCAGAACCACAGACAGAAACATTGAACAAGAAGGTCTGCATAGTGGTAAGGAGTGGAGCTGGGTTATATACTGTGGAGGATAATGCAGATGTGCGTGTCTGGGGACTTCTTTTCCTCAGGGGTCATAAGTACAGGGTTCTGCTATGTTTAATTATTTTTTAAGATTTAATATATATACAAAAAAAAAATTTTTTTTTTTTAATGATATAATGGTGCCTTGTTGGTGCGGTAGTTAAGAGTTCAGCTGTTAACCAAAAGGTCGGCAGTTGAAAACCCTGTGGGGCAGTTCTGCTCTGTTTTATAGGGTCACTATATGAGTCCAGAGTCAACTTGACAGCAGTGGATTTGGTTTTTTTGGTTTATGATATAATAATAAGAAGTTCTGATGGTGCAGTGGTTATGTGCTCGGCTGCTAACCGAAGGGTCAGCAGTTCAAACCCACCAGCCATTCCATGGGAGAAGGACCTGACAATCTGCTCCCGTAAAGATTACTGGCTAGGAAACACAGTGGGGCAGTTCTGTTCGTCCTATAGTGATACAGTGAGTTGAAAGTGACTCGATTATATGAGTTCTAGTTTATTGTATTTAGGAGGTAAAGGGAATTATCCTTAGAACCTTATCTGTGCCAAGCATTGTGCCGATAATGTATTTTAGCATTTTGTTTCATTTAATACTCAAAATAACATTGTATGGTAGGTGATGATATTTTCATTTTAAAGGTGAGAAAAAA
The DNA here is from genome assembly GCF_024166365.1 of Elephas maximus indicus. NCBI lineage: Eukaryota > Metazoa > Chordata > Mammalia > Proboscidea > Elephantidae > Elephas > Elephas maximus. The sequence continues at coordinate 9,481,316 of NC_064829.1, forward strand.
GAGGCGCCGAAAGGGTAACTTAGACAAAGTCATAAAACTGAGGAGTGGAAGTATCTTATTCTGTCATCTGAAGCAGAAAGCCTGACATTTTTTTTTAAAACAATTATGAAAACAAACTCTGAAATAATCAGCAACTCTTTTTTCCCCCCTAATTTCTTTCCTGTAGTGAGAGCATAATGTGTTGCTTATGGTGCTGTTTTCTTCAAATGGGCAGAGTAATTTTATTCTGTCTGTATTAATACTCCTGTATATTAAGTACACTGGGTTTATACGAAGTACAGAAAAGCCAGGTGGTGGTACCCTCATTTTGTACATGGTTAAGCTGAAGTGTTGAGAAGCTAAAAATAAGTAGTTTAGAAATGTTTCCTATTAAGTATTGGTTATTCTCATGTGAAGTAAGCTAGGTTTCATACGTTGCAAGTAGTTCAACAGAATGTAACGTAGATTAGGGTTGACTTACTGTGAGTAGGAATGGTGTAACACAAATTTGTAATTAATATGTGAATATATATTTCTTAAAGTTACAAATATTGAATTGGCGTGTTTTTAAACGGCATTTTATCAATTGAAATTTAGTTACTAAACTATTTAACAAATACATATTGAGCATCAACTACGGGGCCAATGTTTGAGCTTCTGAGGGTAGAATTGTGCCTCAGAAAGTCTAGAGGAAGAGCATATGAATGTTCACACAAATAAATGTAAAATCGCAGTGTTAAATAAGAGATAGAGTGGAAAGACATACAGTATTATAACGTTGTATTTGGCTTTGTCAGGTGGGAAGGAAGGCTTCCCTGAGGAATTGGTGATTCTGTTAAGTCTGATATCTGAAGGAAAAGGAAAAGTAGGCAGTGAAAGAGACCAGTCAGGGAAGGGGAGGAAAGGAGAGTGTCCTGGGCAGAGACCATGCATGGGGGTGAGGAGAATAAAGCGTCCATGGCAGACCAGGCATGGGGGTTGGGAGCGGAGAGTATCCAGGGCAGAGACCAAGCTTAGGGGTGAAGAGAAGAGAGCGTCTAGGGCAGAAAATAGGCAGTAAGGGTGTGGACAGGAGAGTATGCAGGGCAGATGGTGTTTAGAGGAAGGGATTTTCAGTGCAGATGAAAAGAAGAGGGCTTAGGTAAATAAATAATGGAGAAAGTAGAATCTGTGAGACTTAAGGATGGAGTGGGTATAAATGGTAAATGAGAAGGAGCTATCAGTATACCTTAGATGCTGTGAATTGATATTATAACTGAAGGTTTAACCTAGAAGGGCTATAAGGAAAGCGGAATGTGCAGTCTCAATCCATTCCTCTGGAGACCTTTATCTGTTTTATTATTGACTTTAAAATTTGTAGAAGAGTAGGCTCTGTGCTGTCTTCTTCAATAACTTTTGTGTGTATTTTATCTGATAACTGTTGAGAAATTTTAATTTGAGAAGTTAGCTTAATGAAATTTTCATGCCTAATTGTTTTTCCTTTTTTTCGACTGATAGAATCTGAAGAAGATACAAGAAATGGAAAAAAGTGATGAATCTAGCACGGACCTGGATGAGCTGAAAAATGCTGACTGGGTAAAATAATTTGATACGCTTTCAGTTCTGTGGGTAGCTTTTAAGAAATCATATTTATATGTATGTATGTATATGTAGCCCTGGTGGTACAGTGGTTAAGTGCTCGGCTGCTAACCAAATGGTCAGCAGTTTGAATCCACCAGCCACTCTTTGGAAACCGTATAGGGCAGTTCTACTCTGGCCTATAGGGTCGCGATAAGTCGGAGTTGACTCGATAGCAACAGGTTTGTTTGTTTGTTTTTTTGGTTTGGTGTGTATATATGTACACACATATGTGAGTAATAAATAACGATATCCAGCATGGCCATTAAGAAGTATAGTTTGAATTTTTATTACATAAATTTGAATGCTTAGTCTTATATTTGGATAAATACCTGTTCCTCTTTAAATTAAAAAGAAAAAAATTATGATTTTATTAGAACCATACCAATGCCTCTGGGAATTTTAATGTTTAAAAGATTAACATTTCAGTGACATCAGAAAAATAGCAAATACGACAGCTCCAAACTTCTGTTGCTCCACAGAAACAGCAAAAAGCAACCAGAAGTGATCAAAGCCAGCTTTGTCAGAACTCTGGAAAAAAGTCAAAGGTTTACAGTAACCAAGCAAATGCTAAATCAAGTTAAAACCCAAACCCAACCCATTGCCATCAAGTCAATTCTGATTCATACCAGCCCTATAGGACAGAGTAGAACTGCCCCATGGGGTTTCCAAGGAGCGGCTGGTAGATTCAAACTGCCGACTTTTTGGTTAGCAGCCAAGCTCTTAACCGCTGCACCACCAGGGCTCCACACCAAGTAAAAGGCAACTTAAAACCAGTAGGAAAGCTTTCTGGCATTTTTACTTGCTGCTTGCTCCACTCTCTGTTCCACTCAGCAGGAGTCTTAAAGATCGCAGTTCACGTTCCCAAAGTGGGATCCTGGCCCCTGGTTCTGAAGGGAGCAGAGCAAACTTTGTGTGCAAAATATTGTTTGCCTGCTCTAACGTTTCTGGGGGTTGCCTGAAAGACCCATGCAAGGCACTCATCTCTGTTTCACCTAACATGAGCCCACTCAAGGAAGACATTCTTCAAAAACAGTGTAAAAACTAAAACCAAACCCATTGTTGTCAAGCCTATTTCAACTCATAACAAACCTGCGGAATAGAGTAGAACCGCCCCATAGGGTTTCCAAGGCTGTAGTCTTTACGGGAGCAGACTGCCACATCTTTCTCCTGTGGAGTGGCTGGTGGGCTCAAACTGCTGAGCTCTCAATTAGCAGGCAGGCGCTTAACCACTGTGCCACCAGGGCTCCTCCAAAAACATTGTAAGGCAACTGAAAAACCATCAGCCATCTGGGGCAAAAAATTATGACTGTGACATACAATTGAGTACCAAAAGCCAGAGAGGAAAAGCCAGAAAGAGAGTTTCTTTGGGAAATTAGAGTATTCAAAAATGCTCATGTATGCTGGAAAATTTAGAAAGCCACATGCATCCCCAGGACAGGAGAGAATCTTAGCAAAGACCTGAGAAGAACCTGATCTTTCACCATTGGCTGATTTGTAGATTCAGTGTAAGCAGGAAGTGAAGGCTGAGACAGCAGTATAAAACTTCTGGCTAAGTGTTAAAGGACTGCCCCAGCACAAAGCCAATCCACAAAAACTGGAAGAGGGTTTTTTGTTGTTGTTTTTTGCTTTGAGTTTTGGTTTTGTTAAACCTCCTGGCGTTCAAGGAAATCTCAGTCAAAACCCTGTGGGAACATAAGATAAGCCTTCAACAATCAAGAGCAGCAAACCCTGAAGAAAGGGGAGAATCTGATTTTGAGAGTTAACAGATTATAATATTTTATTGTTGCATTTTCCACAATAATAAAATAAAATCATGAAGAATACAAAGAAAGAGGAGAGTAGGACTCACTGAAAGGAAAAAAATAATAATAAATGGACAGAAACTATCCCTGATAAGGCCCAAACATTGTACTTGCAGGAAAAAGTCTTTAAACCAACTGTCTTAAATATGCTCAGAGAGGTAAAGGATACCATGGACAAAAAATAATAGAAACCAAGAAAGCGTGTGAACAAAAGGAAAATACCAATAAAGAGACACGAAGTATAAAAAGAAGCCAAATAGAAATTCTAGACTTGAAAAGTACAATAGTTGAATTTAAAAATTCTCTCAAGGGAGTCCAGAGCAGATCTGAGCAGGCAGAAGAATGAGTTGGTGAACTCGAAGATAGGCCAATTGAAATAATCCAATCTGAAGAGGAATAAAAAGAGTGAAGAAAAATGAACAGATCCTAAGAGACCTGTGGGATACCATCAAGCATATGAACATAAACATATTGGGAATCCCAGAGGGAGAAGAGAGGGAGACAAGGGTATATGAACAGCTAATGGCAGAAAATCTCCCAAATCTGATGAAAGACATGAATCTACACATGCAAGAAACTGAACAAATTCCAAGCAGAATAAACTCAGAGAGATCCAAACTGATCTCATTTAATTATAGTCAGATTTTCAAAAGACAAAAAGAATTTTCAAAGCAACAGCAGAGGAGCAACTGTTGAGTACAAGGATCCTCAATAAGATTAACAGCTAATTTCTCGTACAAAACCATGGAGACCAGAAGGTAGTAGGATGATATATTGAATGTTCCGGAAGAAAAAAAAAAAAAACTGTCCACCGAGAATTCTACACGTGGCAAAACTTTCCTTCAAGAGTTAAGACGAAATTGAGATATTCTGAGATAAACCAAATTTGAGTGAGTTCATTAGTAGACCTGCTCTACAAGAAATGCTAAAGAGTTTCATTCAGGCTGAAACAAAAGGACATCACACAGTAACTTGAAGTCATACAAGAAACAACAATGGTAAATGCAGCTACATAGGTAAATACAAAAGCTGGTCTTATGGCACTTTTGGTTTGTAACTCCTCTTTTTATTCTATATGACTGAAAAGAAAAATACGTAAAGCAACAATAAGTCTGTTAGTGGCCACACAGTGTATAGATACATAATTTGTTACAGTCACAACATGAAGGGAAGAGAGGGCAAGCCATAAAAAAGGAGAGTTTTTATATACCATTAAAACTAAGTTGGTATTAATACAAACATGATTGTTACAAATTTAAGATGTTAATTGTAATCCCCAAGAACAATCTGAGAAAATAAAATGTAGATAGAAAAGGAAAGCAGAAATAAAATCAAAAATGGACACTACAAAAAAATTGACTGTTTTAGCTGTTAGCTGCCATTTTCTTGGTTCCGACTCATAGCAACCCCATGTACAGTGGAAAGAAAAACAGCCTGGTCCTGTGCCCTCCTCACAATTACTGTTATGCTTGAGCTCGTTGTTGCAGCCACCATGTCAATCCATCCCATTGAGGGTCTTCATCTTTTTCGCTAACCGTCTACTTTATCAAGCATGATGTCCTTCTTCAGGGACTGGTCCTTTTTGATAACATGTCCAAAGCATGTGAGACGAAGCCTCGCCATCCTTGCTTCTTTTTTTTTTCCCCCACAATTACGTGGTTTATTAGTGAAATGTTATGATGTGCCCTCAATTGGATTCCGAATCGTATCGACCCAATGTACAACAGAATGAAATATGCCATGTCCTGCACCATTCTCGTAATTGTTATGCTTGAGCCCATTGTTACAGCCACTGTGTCAATCCATCTCACTGAGGGTCTTCCTCTTTTTTGCTGACCCTCTATTTACCAAGCGTGACGTCCATCTCCAGGGATTGATCCCTCCTGACAACACGTCCAAAGTATGTGAGACACAGTCTCGCCATCCTTGCTTCTAAAGAACACTCTGGTTGTACTTCTTCCAAGACAGATTTGTTCATTGTTTTGGCAGTCCATGGTATTATATTCAACAGTTTTCACCAATACGATAATTCAAAGGCATCAGTTCTTCAGTCTTCCTTATTCATTGTTCAGCTTTAGCTTGCATAAGAGGCTACTGAAAACACCATGGCTTGGGTCAGGTGCACCTTAATCTTCAAGGTGACATCTTTGCTTTTCAACACTTTAAAGAGGTCTTTTGCAGCTGATTTGCCCAATGCAATGCATCTTTTGATTTCCTAACTGCTGCTTTCATGAGTGTCATCCTTGCCTCTGAGGAGCATTTTGGCGGTACTTCTTCTCAGACAGTTTTGTTTGTCTTCTGGCCATCCGTGGTATTTTCAGTATTCTTCACCAACACCATAATTCAAAGGCATCAGTTCTTCAGTCTTATATGTTGTCCAGCTTTCACATGCATATGAGGCGATTGAAAATATCATGGCCTAGGTAAGATGCACCTAAGTCCTCAGAGTGACATCTTTGCTTTTCAGCACTTTAAAGAAGTCTTTTGAAGCAGGTTTGCCCTATGCAGTATGTCCTTTGATTTACTTTCCAAGTAAAACGAAATCCTTGACAACTTCAGTATTTTCTCCATTTATTATGATGTTGCTTATTGGTCTAGTAGTGAAGATTCTTATTTTCTTTATGTTGAAGTGTAATCCATACTGAAGGCTGTGGTCTTTGATATTTATCAGTAAGTGCTTCAAGTCGTCTTCGATTTCAGCAAGAAAGGTTGTATCATCTATATATCACAGAGTCTTCCACCAATCCTGATCCCACAATCTTCTTCATATAATCCAGCACCTTGGATTATTTGCTCAGCATGAAGTCTGGATAAGTATAGGTGACAGGATACCACCCAGATGCACACCTTTTTTTATTTTAAACCACACCATATCCTCTTCTTCTGTACAAATGGCTGCCTCTTGGCCTATGTATATGTTCCTCATGAGCAGAATAAAGTGTTCTGGAATTCTCATTCTTTGCAGTGCTATCCATAATTTGTTATATTCCACACAGTTGAATGCCTTTGCATTTTACTATGGGAAAAAGCAATAACGGAAGAATTGAAGAACAAAGAGCAAATTATATATACAGGGAAAAAATAGATAAATGGCAGAAGTAAGTCATTTCTTGTCAGTAATTACTTTAAATGTAAATGGATTAATCTGTTCTTTATTAAAAGGTAGAAATTGGCAAATTGAATTAAAAAAATAATAAAACATGATCTACCTATTTGCAATATACAAGTCTCTAGATACTAAACGCTTAGGCACAAAGAGGTTAAAAGGTAAAAAGATGGAAGAAGACATTCCATGAAAATAGTAACCAAAAGAGAGCTGGAGTAGCTATATTATCAGAAGAAAAAAAAAAAAAAGATTTTAAGTCAAAAAGTTCATTAGAAACAAAGAATGACATTATATATGGATAAAAGGTTCAATCCATCAAGGATATATAACAGTTGAGAACACATACACACCTAATAGCGGAGCCCCAAAATATAGGAAGCAAAAATTGACAGCACTGAAGGGAGAAATAGACAGCTCTGCAGTAATAGCTGGAGATTTCAATAACACACTTTCAGTAATGAATAGAACAACCAGACAGAAGATCAGTAAGGAAATAAATTTGAACAGTATTGTTATGGATTGAATTGTTCCCCCTCAAAAAATAAGTGTCAGCTTGGCTAGTCCATGATTCCCAATATTGTGTGATTGTCCACCATTTTGTCATCTGAGGTGATTTTCCTGTGTGTTGTAAATTCTACCTCTATGATGTTGATGAGGTTGGATTAGAGGCAGTTATATTAATGAGGAAGGTTTCAATATTCGAGATTAGATTTTGCCTTAGTTCAACCTCTTTTGAGATATAAAAGAGCAGAGAGACAGGGGGACCTCATACCACCAAGAAACCATAGCCAGGAGAATAGTGCGTCCTTTGGACCTGAGGTCGCTGTGCTGAGAAGCTCCTTAACTGGGGAAGACTGATGACAAGGACCTTCCTCCAGAGCCAACAGAGAGAGAATGCCTTTCTCTGGAGCTGGTACTCTAAATTTGGGCTTCCAGCCTACTAGACTGTGAGAGAATAAATTTCTCTTTGTTAAAGCCATCCGCTGGTGGTATTTCTGTTACAGCAGCACTAGATAACTAATAACAAATACTGTAAACCTATTAGACCTAATAGACTTATACAGAACATTCCACCTGGCATCAGAGCAATATTTATTCTTTACAAGTGCGCATGGAATATTTCCAAGGACAGATCCCTAAGTTAGGCCACAAAACAAGTCTCAATAGATTCTGAAAGATTCAAATCATACAAAGTATCTTTGTCAACCACCATGGAATGATATTAGAAATCATTAACAGAAGGAAAACTCACAGATATATGCGTTATTAAACAATATACTCTTAAATAACCAGTGGGTCAAATTAGAAATCACAAGTGAAATTGGAAAGTACTTTGAGACAAATGAAGATAAAAACACAACATATAAACAATGATTGGAGGCAGTGAAAGCAATTCTCAGAGGGAAATTCTAACTGTAAATTCCTGCATTTAAAAATAAGAAAAATCTCTAAACAATAACCTAACTAGAATTCCACTAACCTCATGAATCTACAAAAAGAAGAGCACGGTAGCAGAAAGAGGGAACTAATGCACACAGTAGAACAGAGATCAGTAAAACGGAGAATAGAAAAACCACAGAGAAAATCAAAAAGACCAAAAGCTAATTCTTTGAAAAAAATCAATAAAAATGACAGACTTATAGCTAGATTGACAGAGAGAGAGAGAGAACACTCTTAAAGTATAATAATCAAATGTAATAAGGGATATTACTACCAATTTTACAGAAATAGTCATAAAAGAATACTCTCAACAGCTGTACACCCACAGATTGGACAATGCAGATGAGATGGACAAATTCCTATTAATACACAAACTACCAAACGTGACTCAAGAAGATACAGAAAATAAAAATACCTATAATAAGTAAGAAGATTGAATCAGCAATCAAAACTTCCCAGCCAAGAAAACCTCCAAACCAGGTGGCTTCAGTGGTAAATTCTGTCAAGAAGAATGTATACCAATTTTTCAACTCTTCCAGAAAATAGAAGAGGAGAGTACTTCCTAATTCATTTTGTGATACCAGAATTACCCAGATACCGCAGCCAGGCAAAGACACTGCAAGAAGAAAACTACACATCAATATCCTATATGAATATACATACAAAAATTCCCAACAAAATACCAGCAAACAAAATTCAGCAAAATATTACAAAGGATTATATAACATGACAAGGTGGGATTTATCCCAGGAATGCAAGAGTGGCTCAACATGAAAATCAGTGGAATTACACAACACTATAGAATAAAGGGGGAGGGGGAACCACACGATCATCTCAGCTAATGGGAAAAAAAATCCCTTGACGGAATCCAAAATCCTTTTGTGATAAAAACACTCAACAAACTAGTAATGCAAGGGAACTTCCTGAACATGACAAAAGCTGTGTATGAAAAACCCATAGGTAACATACTTAATGGTGAAAGACTAAAAGCTTTCTCCATAAGATAAGAAACAATAGAAGGATGTCCACTTTTGCCACTTCTGTTCAATACAGTTCTGGAAGTTCTAGCCACGGTAATTGGGCAGAAAGCAAGAAATAGAAAGTATCCATATTGGAAAGGAATGAGTAAAACTATCTGTATTCACAGATTTTAAAACTTCAGAGTTTTAGAAAACTAAAGAATTCACAAGGTGACTGTGTACTGCAAATGGTGAATTACTTGACTACTAGATGAAAGCTTGGCAGTTTGAACCCATCCAGGGGAACCTTGGAAGACAGGCCTGGCGATCTGCTTCCAGATTATCACAACCTTGAAAACCCTATGGAGCAGTTCCGCTCTGCACACGTGGGGTCGCTATCTTAGGCTGGGTTCTCTAGAGAAGCAAAATCAGTAATGCATATAAATATATACATATAGACAGATTTATGCCAAGGAAATGGCTCATGGGATCGTAGAGGCTGAAATGTCCCAAGTCCACGGGTTAGTATAAAGGCTTCACATTGCTGCAGGGGCTGGTGAACCCAAGATTGGCAGGTCAGAAAGCAGAGCTCTGTCTCATGGGCTGAGAAGATTGATGAATCCCAAGATTGGCAGGCAAGATTGCAGGTCAGCTGCTAGCTCAAGTCCCAAGAACTGGAGGTCACACAAACAGGAACTAGCTGCAGGATCCACCACAAGCTAAAAGCATCCAAGCCTTGCCAGACTGTCCACTTATATTCAATGTAGGCCACGTGCCCAAGAAAACTCCCTTTCAACTGATGGGCTCCTCACAGCAGATCCCATAATATCAAATCTCATCATGGAAGTTATCACATCATAGGAATGCCGAACCACTGGGAATCATGGCACAGCCAAGTTGACATACAACCTTAACCATCACAGTCGCCATGAGTCAAAATTGACTTGACAGCAACTAAGTACAGCAACAAAGAATTCACCAAAGAAACTATTACAGCTAATAAATGAATTCTGCAAAGTTACAGATTACAAAATCAACATGCAAAAGTCAGTTGTAGGTCTGTTCACTAGCCATGAACAATGAAAGGCAAATGAAGAAAACAGTTTCATTTACAACAGCTTCAAAAAGAATAAAATTTTTAGGAGTAAATTTAATGAAGCAGGCATAAGATTTGTGCACTGAAAACTACAAAATACTGTTGAAAGAAATTAAAGAAGACCTATGTAATGGAAACATCCTCATGTTCATGGATTGGAAGACATAATTTAATGAAAGTGACAATACTACTCAAAGATAACTAGTAGATTGAGTGCGGTCCCTATCAAACTTATAACGGCCTTTTTTTGGAAAATGAAAAAGCCTATCTTCAAATTTCATGTAGAATTGCAAGAGCCCCCAAAAGGCCAAAACAGTTTTGAAAAGGAAGAACAAAACACTGAAAACTATAAAACATTACTAAAAGAACTTAAACAGGTCCTGCGTAAATGAAAGGATATTTCATGTTCATGAATTGGAAGGCATAATACCATCAAGATGTCAGTACTACCCACCAAAGTAATATATAAATTCAGTGTAATCCCCATCAAAATTTCAACAGCTTTTTTTTTTTTTTTTTTTTTTGAGGAAATGAAAAGCCAGTTCCTCAAGTTTGTATGGAACACCAGGAAGCCCTGATTACTCAAAGTAGTCTTGAAAAAGAAAAGAGGATTCACACTTCCTAGTTTCAAAGCATACTATAAAGCTACAGTACCCAAGGCAGTCTGGTACTGGTACAATGATAGACATAGAGACCACTGGAATAGAATTGAGAGTGTGGAAATAAACCAATATTCTGTGGTCAACTGATTTTCAACAAGAGTGCTAAGTCCATTGAATGGGGAAAGAAGAGTGTCTTTAATCAATGGTGCTGGGAAAACTGGATTTCCACATGCAAACGAATGAAGCTGAACCCATACCTGACATCACATATGAAAATTAACTCAAAATGGGTGAAAGGCCTAAATGTGAGAACTAAAACCATAAAACTCTTAGAAAACATAGGGGTATTGCTTTGGGACCTAGTGTTTAATATTGGATTCTTAGATACAACACCAAAGACACAAGCAGTAAAAGGCAAAATAGATAAATGGACCTCATCAAAATTAAAAACTTTCACTTATCAAAGAACTTTATCAACAAAGTGAAGAGACAGCCTATAGATTGGGAGAAAATATTTTGAGAACCTGTCTCTGATAAAGGTTTAATATCCAGAATACATAATGAATTCCTACAACTCAACAACAAACAGCCCAGTTGAAAAATGGGCAAAGGACTTGAATAGACGTGTCACCAGAGAGGATATTTAAATGACCAACAAGCACATGAAAAGATGCTGAAGATCATTAGTCATTAGGGAAAAGCAAATCAAAACTATGAGATACCACCTGACCCCCACTAGTACAGCTATGATCGACAAAACAGAAAATAGCAGGTGTTGCCGAGAACGTGAAGTAGTAAAATAACTCTAATTCATCGCTGGTCATTATGTAAAATGGTATAGCCACAGTGGGGATCAGTTTGGCAGTTCCTCAAAACATTAAACATAAAAATTATCCTAAGGTGCAAGTGGTTTGCAATCAGCTGCTAACCTGAAGATTGGAGGTGCAAACCCACCCATCGGCGCCACAGAATTATCATCCCACCTACCACATATGACCTAGCAATTCCATTACTGTATCTACCCAAGGATTTGGAAGCAGAGACTCAAACAGATACTTTCTATGATAGCTAACATTTAAAAAAAATGAGAGTGACTGCTCAGGAGCAGTAGTCCCTGGGAGCGGCGCATCAGACTACTAACTCAAAGATTGGCAGTTCGGACCCACTCTGAGGTGCCTCAGAAGGCAGACCTGGCGATCTGCTTCCAAAAGGTCACAAGCTCGAAAGTCCTGCGGACCAGTTCTACTCTGCACACCGGGGGTTCTCGAGAGCCAGAATCAGCTGGACAGCAGCTAGGCCCTGGAATAATACTGCATCTCTTTTTTTTTTTTTCCATAAAATTCATACAAACTCAAAAAACAAACACGTTTATAAAACAGAAAATTGAATTTTATTTGTGACATCCTTGGAGCATCTGCTGTTTTCCAGTCCTGAAGCTAGGTCCTCGTGACACCGAGGAGTGAGACACGGCCTTGCCTCCTGTATAACTCAGGTCTGCGCAGGTGTGACGGACTGGGAGGCCGAGAATGCTGCGGCGTGTTGAAGGTGTTCGACTGAGGTGTAGCTGTCAGCGGGAAGGCAAATTTTAGGAATCTGATCTTCCGTGTTTAGGTTATTGGCTAAATGATGACCTCATTCAATGAGGGAATACAGAAGGAGATGCAGATTTGGGAGGAGGTAAACAGGTTGCTTTTGACCACTTAGGTTTAAGCCGCTTGCCACATTATTTTCTTTTTAATGGCTTTATTGAGGTATCATTGACATACATAAACTGCACTTTTTAGAAGTGTATGATTTGATAAGTTTATACACACACAAAGGATCCCTGATGGCGCAGTGGTTAAAGCACTCAACTGCTAACCGAAGGGTTGGCAATTGAAACGCCCCAGCCACTCTCCAGGAGAAGGATGTGGCAGTCTGCTTCCGTAAAAGATTTACAGCCTTGGAAATGCTATGCGGCAGTTCCACTCTGTTCTGTAGGGTTACTATAAGTCAGAATTGACTCGACAGCAGTGGGTTTGGTGTTTTTGGAGATACACACGTCCATGAAACCATCACCACAATCAAAATAATGAGCCTATCCATCACCCCCAAAAGTTTCTTTATACCCCTTTGTATCCCTCCCTGATTTTTCCCTCCTCCCTAGTTCCCAACAACTATTGGTCTGTTTCCTGACACTGTAGATTGGTTTGCATTTTCTAGAATTTTATATAAATGTAATCATATAGTATGGACTGGTTTTTGTTCTTCTTGTTTTATTTTTTGCTTCTTTCACTCAGCATAATTATTTTGAGATTTCATCCATGTTCTTGCCAGAATCAGTAGTTCATTTCTTTTTATTGCTAAGGAGTATTCCATTGTATGGGTATACCACAATTTGTTTATCTATTCACCAAGGTGAGTAGATAAAGAGAAGAGACAGTATTTTAAAAGATGAGGTGTAATATTTGAACTGGATCTTAAAAGAATGAGTAGAAGTAGATAAATTGGGACAAAAACGGTCCCAAAAGAGAAATCTACATGTTTTAGGGAAATGAGAACATTTTTAATGGTGGAATTTAAGAATCTTTTAAAATACAAATATTTTAGAAGGTGTTCTAATGGATATATCACAATATTAGGTACCTCATATCCTTTTTGGAACAAGAAATGATACACATTTTTTAAAAATCACAGATTGTAAAAGCTGATAGTGGGGAACCCAAGGTCAAGAAGGGGAGAGTGTTGATACATCGTGGGGTTGGCAGCCAATGTCACAAAACAGTACATGTATTAACTGTTTAATGAGAAACTACTTTGCTCTGTAAACCATCTAAGACACAATTTAAAAAATGGCAATTCAAATGAAAAACAAATCACAAATTTCTAGTCACGACATTTGTGAGAAATTTCATCAGAGTTATATGTACAAGACTCTTAGGGGACACATCACTTGATTTTGTAATAAATAGATACAAGTAGCTATTTGAACTACTTGTTAATTTTAATAAACTACAACATTTAAGTTAAATATTTTGATTTAATTTTCACTAAAGTAGACCCTTAAGTTATATAAGCAGGAGAAAAACAGTTATAATAATAATAAACACATATTCAGTAATCTTTATATTATTATAAATACTTCCATATATAGTGCATTTTGTTCTCAGAACTCTTGAAGGTAGACAAGGCAACTTGCTATTATTTGTAGATAAGAAAACAGACTAAATAATTTGTTCAAAATAAGTACCAACATAAAAATTGGCGTATTTTGAGCTTTTTCTACATACAGAGCAGTATATATCAATTCTGATCTTTCAGCAAGTTATAGAGTAACATTTTCTTTTATTCAGAGGTTAAATAACTTGCTAGATGTCAAACAGCTAGTGCATGGTTGTATCAGTTAACTATCGCCACAGAAGTGCTGTGTAACTAATATCTGCAAACCCACAATGGCATACAACAATAAGCATTTATTTCACTCATGAGCTTGTGAATCAGATGAGTAGTTCTGCTCTACTTGTCTCTTGTCCTTATCCTGGGAACAGCAGACCAATCCGGGCATGTTCTTCTTGGGTCAGTAACAGAGGCACAAGGGAACAAGCCCATTTATACATTGCTTTAGAAACTTTGGTTGTGCAATACCTACCACTATTCCAGTGGCCAAGCAAACCTTCTTAGAGCCAGACCCAAATCCAGGTGTCAGAAATACACTCCGCCTCTATAGTGAGCAAAGTCATATAGCAGGGGGTAGTCACAGGGTGTTCAAGAATGGCACCATTAATGAAGTCTTCCACAATATGAGAGCTAGGATCTAAACTCACGTCCCTCAGTTTGTAGAAACCGTGGGCTCTCTTCTGCCTTTCTAACCACCCTTTTGGTATCCTAAAGTCTAATTTTTGAAATTCTTTTTGTTTGGCTTACTCATTGTTTCATAGTCCAAGCACGTCATTTATTCTGTGTGACTATGGCTGTTTAGAGGAAACTAGTAAATTTGTTCACTGATGTCTCTCCACCCTTGGCTCTTTTAGGCTCGATTCTGGGTACAGGTTATGAGGGATTTGCGGAACGGTGTAAAACTGAAGAAAGTCCAAGAGCGGCAGTACAATCCTTTGCCCATTGAATATCAGCTCACCCCTTATGAAATGCTAATGGATGACATTCGGTCCAAAAGATACACTTTGCGAAAGGTGATGGTAAGTAACAAGGAAAATCTTTGTTATGTTTTGTCGTTGTTAGTTATTCCATTTATTGCAGTTGGTTTTAAAATCATCTTTCAGGAACATATCTACCATAGACTGTTTAGGATGACTTGTTATTGTTGTTGAGAATATACACAGCAGAACATGCCAATCCAACAACTTCTACATGTACAGTTCAGTGACATTGGTTACATTCTTTACGTTGTGTAGCCGTACTCATCCTTCTTTTCCAAATTGCTCCTCCCTCATTAACCATATACTCACCACCCCTCTAAGTTTCCCGTTTAATTGTTTGAAAGGCTGTTGTCAGTTTGACCCCACATAGATAGTATTTAAAAGAGCACAATGCTTAAGGTAGATATTCTTTACTAATTAAGTTAAACTATTGTTTGGTTTAAAGAAGACTTCAGGGGATATTTTTGGTTTAAAGGTTAAAGATTATCTCAGGGTGCTAGCTTCGGAGGTTTATGCAGCCTCCATGGCTTCAGAAGGTCTGGATTCTATGAAACCTTGAAATTCTATTCTGCGTTTTCCCCCTTTTAATCAGGACTCTTCTATACGCTCTTTGATCAAAATGTTCAGTGATGGGAAGGAGGGGACAAGATGGCAGCTTAAATAGACACACCCTAACATCCCCCTACAGTAGTAACTTGAGAAAGCGAGAATCTACACCAACAACCACTCAGACCAGCAAATAAAGGATTGAAGAAACAGTCTGGATAACAAATCAGAGGAGTGATAGAACAAGAGCAGCAGGAAAGTGGAGATTTAGGATCATCCATACCCTTCCTGCCAGCCTGGCACAATGTGGCCATATTGGGATGGTTACACACATTCCCCAAGTGAGAAGTTCAGGGAGGGACACTGCAGAAAATAAAGCCTGAGACAGAATACTGTGTAAACAGCCTTGGAGGAGCGCTTGAAGTAGGGAAGCTGCACACTGGGCCTGGGCATGCTGTAGAGGAAGAGACAAAAAGGAGCAACGTACCTTTGAGACAGGGCACTGCTGCTTTTATAGAGTGGTGCAGGTTGGATTATAGGAACTTGAGGGCAGGGGACAGATAAAACAGAGGGTGCATAGCTAGGGAGGGGCACAGGAAAAGTACCGGAGTGTGGGTTTGAGCTCCTGTATCCCTGGCGAGTGTGGGGAAGGGAAGGAGCCAGGAATTATACCCAGGACCACTCAGCAGACATGTAATCTGTACATTAGCTAGGACAGGAGATACCCATTGCCTAGGCAATCCACTGGCAAGTAGCTAGGCACCCCTCCCAAAGCCAGGTCAGCAGCACATGATGGGGTCCCACCCCCACACACTGGGGTCATGAGTCAAACAGTGTCTAGAGGCCTGTCCAGCCTACCCCTGTAACTGCGCAGAAGACAAGTCCCTACCCCCTTCAGGCACAACACTTGACTGCACTCCCCGGGAGGGTGAGCCTGTCTCTCCAGAGCCCAGTGGCCCCTCTGGGCCCCCTCAGAAGGTGAGGCCTCCACTCCAGCAAAGCCACTGGCCTCCACTGTCTCAGAGGGCGAGCCCCACACCCCATACCCAAACCCCAGAGCCCTATCCACAAGTTTACAGAGGTTGTACTACTGCCACCCCCTCCCCCACCCAGTGGCACCACTGACCCATGTTCTCCCAAGGAGGCTGCGTCAGCACTCACTGGAGCCACGCCACCTGCCCAAGCCTCCAGGGAGAACCTGTCCTGCCCCCTGAGGTCACACCATCCATTTGCCTTTGCACTGAGTGGCTGTGCCATCCCTCAAGCACTAAGGAGGACCTCAGGCCTCACCATGAGGAAGTGAGCTACCTTCTCACCCCCATGCAACTGACCACGGGAAGTCTCAAACACCTAACGCCATAGGCCCCCTTGAGACCCCTACCACCACACTTTACCTTGGAGGGGAAACCACACTCAGCCAACCAGTAGTTCCAAAGACATACCTCCCTCAATAATAAAAACAATACAAAGGAAAGAAAGCAACCTAAAGAGAAAGACAAGAAGCTAAGCTCATGAAATATCAAAGGAAAAACAAAAACCTTAACATCTAGAAAACAGCATACAATTATAAAGCATATGAAGAGACAGGAAAGGATCACTCAAACAAAGGACCAAAAAAACAAAAAAGGGAGAGAAACGGTCTTCTGAGGAAGATCAGATAATGGAACTACGCTACAAAAAACTTCAAAGCACCAGTATGAAGTTTCATCAAGGAGATAAAAACAGTGACACATTTCATTTCCTCTTCCTGTTCTGGACTCTCCCTCTTCTTCTGTTGCTCCAGGGGAACAGAGACCTGTCCTTGTGCTCTGGAGGGCCACTTGCAAGTTTTAAAGACCACAGGCACTATGCAAAGAACTAGGAAGGAGAACAGAAGCACTGAACACAATATTAGGCCACTTAACCAGGATGTCCCATGAAACCATGACCCTGAACCTCTAAACCAAGAACCCAAACCCCATGAGGTTTTTGGTTGTACATTATCAGCTTCAGCCACTACTCTCTTTTTTTTTTGGTCATTGTATCTGTCACACATTTATATTCGCATTTCAACTTTTTATAGGAATACAACTTATTGACATTAATTACATTAATTGACTGTACAGTCCTTACGCTTAATCAGTGCAATTCATATGTCACTGTAATCTGGAACCCCATTCTCCCTCCCTGGTAAGCACTGAGAAACTTTGGTCTCTATTTACCTTTCCTTGTCTTTTTATGTAAGTGAGGCCATACAATATTTGTCCTTTTGGGATGGACTTATTTCACTCAGCATAATGTCTTCAGGCTCCATCCATGTTGTAGTATGTATCAAGACTTCATTTCCCTTTCTGGCTGAGTAGTGTTCCACTGTAAGTAAGTCCCACATTTTGTTTATTCAGTCATCCATTTCCACCTTTTAGCTGTTGTGAATAGTGCTGCAGTGAACAGTGTTGTACGCATGTGTCTTCATGTCGCTGCTTTCAAGTCCTAGCGGTGGAATTGCTGAGTCATATGGTAATTCTAATTTTAGTGTTTTGAGGAACCGTCACACTGTTTTCCACAAAGCTTGTAACATTTTGCATTCCTACCAGCAATGGATAAAGGTCCCAGTTTTCCCGCATCCTTGCCAACATTTGTTATTTTCAGGTTTTTTTTTTTTTTTTTTTTAAGCTGTCCCTTTAAAAAAAAAAAAACCAAAGAAACAAATCCATTGCCTTCAAGTCCATTCGGATTCATAGCCACCCTAGTAGGAGTGAAATAGTATCCTATTGTGCTTTTGATTTGCCTATCTCTGATGGCTCATGACTTTGAGCACCCATGTATTTGGTGGTTATTTGAATGTCCTCTTTGGTGGAACATCTATTTAATTCCTTTGTCCGTTTTTTGATTGGCTTCTTCATCATTCGATTGTTAAGTAGCCAAAGTTTTATGTATATTTTGGTTATTAGATTCTTGTCAGATATATGGTTTCTGAAGATACTCTCCCAAGCCATAGCTTGTCTTTTCACCTTCTCGATAAAGTCTTTAATAAACAGAAGCTTTTAGTTTTTATGGCTTCCATTTACTTATTTTGTTGTTCATGCTGTTGTTGTTATTTTAGATAATCCATTGTTAAAAGCTAAACCCAGCAGCATCGCCCTTGCATTTTCTTCTAAGAATTTTATAATTTTAGTTTTTACATTTAGATTCTTAATCCATTTTGAATTTGTTTTCGTGTATGATAAGAAGATTGGATCCTGTTTCATTTTTCTGCATGTGGAAATCCAATTTTCCCAGCACCATTTATTGAAGAGGCTCTTCTTTCCTCATTGAATGGACTTAGCAACCTAGTCAAAAATAGGTTGACCATAGATATGTGAGTTTATTTCTGGACTTTCAATTCTATTCCATTGGTCTGCTTTGATTACTGTAGCTTTATGGTATGTTTTAAAAGCAGGATGTGTGAGTTCTCCTGCTTTGTTCTTTCCTTTCCACATTGCTTTAGTTGTGAGATAACCACTTGCCATTTCATACAAAGTCGAGGATTGTTTGTTTTCATTTCTGTAAAGAAGGCATTGGAATTCTGATCGGAATGGCATTGGATCTGTGGATTACTTTGAGTAGTATTGACATCTTAACAATATTAAGTTTTCCAATCCATGAACACGGAATATCTTTCCGTAGGTCTTTTTTAATCTCTTTAACCAGTAGTTTTCATGGTATAACTCCTTCATGTCCCTAGGTATTTTATTGCCTTTGATGATGTTGTAAATGGAATTGTTTCCCTCTTTCCGTTGCAGATTTCCCATTCCTGGTGTATATAAACCCAAGTGATTTTTGTGTACCCTCCAACTTTGCTAAATTCATGTAGTCTAGAAGATTTCTTATGGACTCTGGGATTTTCTAGATATAGGATCATATCACCTGCAAATAGAAATAAACTTTACTTCTTTCCCAACCTTCATACATTTTATTTCTTTCTGTTGTTTTATTGCTCAAGCTAGGACTTCTAATATGATATTGAATAGAAGTGGTGAGATCAGAGAGGCTTGTCATGTTCTCAATTTCAAGGGAAAGCTCTCAGTCTTTTAGGTGCTATCAAGTTGGTTCTAACTCATAGAGACCCCATGCACAACAGAATGAAACACTGCCTGGTCCTGTGCCATCCTCACCATCATAGCTGTGCTTGAGCCCATTATTGCAGGCACTATGTCAATCCATTTCATTGAGGGTCTTCCTCTTTTTTCACTGACCCTCCACCTTACCAAGCATGATATTCTCCAGGGACTGGTCCCTCCTGATAACATGTCCAAAGTAAGTGAGACGAAGTCTTGACATCCTTACATCCTTGGAGCACTCTGGCTGAACTTCCCAGACAGACTTTTCATCCTTCTGAATAGTCTGTGGTATATGTAAAATTCTTCACCAATATCATAATTCAGAAACATCAATTCTTCTTAGGTCTTCCTTATTCATTGTCTTGCTTTCCCACGCATATGAGGCAATTGGAAATACCATGGCTTAGGTCAGGTACGCCTTAGTTCTCAAGGTGACATCCTTGCTTTTGAACACCTGAAAGAGGTCTTTTGCAGCAGATTTGCCCAATGCAGTACATCATTTGATTTCTTGGCTGCTGCTTCCGTGGGCGTTGATCGTGGATGCAAGTAAAATGAAATCCTTGACAACTTCAGCATTTTCTCCATTTATCATGATATTGCTTATTGTTCCTGCTGTGAGGATCGCTGTTTTGTATATGTTGAGGTATAATCCATACCAAAGGCTGTGGTCTTTGATCTTCATCAGCAAGTGCTTCATCTTCTTCGCTTTCAGCAAGCAAAGTTGTATCATCTGCTTACTGCACGTTGCTAATGAGTCTTCCAGCATCTTGGATTATTTGTTCATCATATGGAATGAATAAGTATGGTGAAAGGATACCACCCTAATGCACACCTTACTTGTTTTTAAACCACACAGTATCCCCTTCTTCTGTTTGAGTGACTGCTCCTTGGTCTAAGTACAGGTTCCACTGGAGCACAATGAAGTGTCTGAATTCCCATTTGCAATGTTATCCATAATTTGTTACAGTCCACACAGTCGAATGCCTTTGCATAGTCAATAAAACAAAGGCAAATATCTTTCTGGTATTCTCTGCTTTCAGCCATGATCCATCTGACATCAGCAGTGATGTATTCCTCATTCCACCTTGTCTCCTGAATTCAGCTTGAATTTCTGAAAGTTGCCTGTTGATGTACTGCGACAACCACATTTGAATTATCTTCAGTAAAATTTTGCTTTCGTGTGGTATTAATGGTATTATTCAATGATATCCACATTATGCTGGATCACTTTTCTTTGGAATGGGCACAAATATGGATCTCTTCCAGTCAGTTGGTCAGGTGGCTGTCTTCCACTTTTTTTTAGCATAGATGAGTGAGCATCCCCAGTGCTACACTGGTTTGATGAAACATCTTAATTGCTGTTCCAGCAGTTCCTGGAGCCTTGTTTTTCGTCAGTGCCTCCAGTGCAGCTTGGACATCTTCCGTCAGTATCATCAGTTCTTGATTATATGCTACCTCCTCAAACAGTTGAACATCGACCAATTCTTTTTGGTACGGTGACTCTGTATATTCCTTCCATCTTCTTTTGATGCTACCTGAGTCATTCAATGTTTTGCCCATAGAATCACTCAAAATTACAACTTGAGGCTTGATTTTTTTCTTCAGTTCTTTCAGCTTGAGAAATACTAAGCACGTTCTTCCCTTTTGGTTTTCTAACTCCAAGTTCTTGCACATTTGATTTTAATACTTTATTTACTCCAGCTGCCCTTTGAAATCTTCTGTTCATCTCTTTTACTTGCTCATTTCTTTCATTCACTTTAGCTACTCTGTGTTTAATAGCAAGTTTCAGAGCCTCTTCTGACATCCCTTTTGGTCTTTCCTGTCTTTAATGACCTTTTGCTTTCTTTATGTATGATTTCCACATCATTAAGATCAAATCTTCTTTGAGGAGGCAACTCTTCCCTAGTGGTATTTTGAGCATCTTCCAGCCTGGGGGATCATCTTCTGGCACTGTATCAGACAGTGTTCCACTGCTATTTATAAGGTTTTCGCTGGCCAGTTTTTTCAGAAGTAGACCACCGGGTCTTTCTTGCTAGTCTTTCTTCGTCTGCAAGCTCCACTGAAACCTGGCCACCCTGGGTGACTCTGCTGATATTTGAAATACCAGTTGCATAGCTTCCAGCATCACAGCAACATACAAGCCACCACAGTATGTGAAAGTGCCAGATGGGTATTAGCTGTTAGTTTTCATATATGCCCAGAATCATATTGAGGCATTTCCTTCTATTCCAGTCTTTTGGCAGTTTTCGTCAAGAAAGGGTGTTGGATTTTGTCAGATGTTTTTTCTGAATCCATAGGGATGATCCTGTGTTCTTTTCCTTTGTTCTCTTGATGTGGTGTATTACATTGATTAATTTTCCAATGTGGAACCATTCCTGCATTCCTGGCATAAACCTCACTCTGCCATGCTGTGTGACTCTTCTAATATGCTGTTGGATTCCGCTCACTAATACTGTGCTGGAGATTTTTGCATCTGTATTCATAAGTATATTGGCCTGTAGTTTTCTCGTGTCTTTGTCTGGTTTTGGTATCAAGGTTATGTTTGCTTCATAGAATTAATTAGGGAGTATTCCTTCCTACTCTTACTTTTAGAAGAGTTTTAACAGTACTGGTGTCAGTTCTTTTCTACATGTTTGGTAGAATTCCCTGGTGAAGCCATGTGATGGAGGACTTCGTTGTTGTTGGGAGGTTTTTCATCAGTGATTGGATCTTTTCACTTGTTACGGGTCTGCTGAGACTTTCTCTTTCCTCTTCAGTCAGTTTGGATAGATGGTGTGCTTCTGAGAATTTGTTCATTTCGTCTAAGTTGTCCATTTTGTTGTACAGTTTATAATATTCTGTCATAATTCTCTTTATTTCTGTTGGGTCATTGTAACATCCCCTCTTTCATTTCTTATTTTGGTTATTTGCATCTTTTCTTTGTGAATCTAGCTAAAGGTTTGTGAATTTTACTGATCTTTTCAAAGAACCAATTTCTGATTTCATTCATTCTATTTGTGTGTTTTTGGTTTTATCAATTTCTGCTCTGATTTTAATTATTTCCTTCCTTCTGGCAGCTTTAGGCTTAGTTTGCTTATTGTTCCTGCTGTGAGGATCGCTGTTTTGTATATGTTGAGGTATAATCCATACCAAAGGCTGTGGTCTTTGATCTTCATCAGCAAGTGCTTCATCTTCTTCGCTTTCAGCAAGCAAAGTTGTATCATCTGCTTACTGCACGTTGCTAATGAGTCTTCCAGCATCTTGGATTATTTGTTCATCATATGGAATGAATAAGTATGGTGAAAGGATACCACCCTAATGCACACCTTACTTGTTTTTGTATTGCTGGAAGTTTCCTACTGAGTACTGCCTTCGCTGAATCCCAGAAGTTTTAATATGTTGTGCCTTCACTTTCATTTGACCCTAAGAAATTTGTCATTTCTCTGTTGACTTCTTCCTTGACCCATTTAGTGTGTTGTTTAATTGCCATGTGCTTGATTATTTTCCAGGGTTTTTGTTGTTGTTGTTACTGATTTCTAACTTCACTCCCTTGTGTTCAGAAAAAAATATGATTTCAGTTCTTTTACATTTATGGAGACTTGCTTTGTGTCCTAACATGTGGTATATCCTGGAAAATGATCCACGTGTACTGGAGTAGAATATATATTGTGCTTTTGTTAGATGGAGTTTTCTGTATATGCCTTTTAAGTCCGGTTGATTTATAGTGTTATTTAGATCCTCTTTTTCCTTATTGATCTTCTTTTTAGATGTTCTGTCCAATGTGGAAATGGTGGATTGCAGTCTCCAACTATTATTGTAGCAATATCTGTTTCTTCCTTCAGTTCTATCAGTGTTTGCCTTATATATTTAGGTGCTTCAGTGTTGGGTGCATATATGTTTATGATTGTTAGATTTTCTTGAATTGACCTTTTTATCACTGCATAATGTTCATCTTTACCTCTTGTAACAGACTTTGTCTTAAAATCTACTTTCTTTGATATTAAGATTTCCACCCCAGCTCGCTTTTGGTTATTACTTCCATGGAATATTTTTTTCCATCCTTTCACTTTTTGTGTTCTTGAGTCTAAGGTGTATCTCTCGTAAACAGCATGTAGTTGGATCATATTTTTTTAATGCATTCTGCCACTCACTGCTTTTTGATTGAAGCATTCAATCTGTTTACATTCACTATAATTACTGATAAGAAGCAACTTACTTGCATCATTTTGTTATTTGTGTGTGTATGTGTGTATCTTAAGCCTTCTTTGTCTTCGTCCTTTGGAACTGCTTGCTTTTGTGTTTTGTTGCTTTATTTAGTGAGCCATTTTTGTTTCCTTCCCCTTTCCTTTTGAGCGTGCTTTTTAGGTATTTTCTTAGTGATCAGTATGAATATTACACTTAACAGCTTGTATTTATAACATCCTATAGGGTTGCTATCAATCGGAATCATCTTGATGGCAACAGGTTTGGTCTTTTTTTTTTGTTTGTGTATTTAGGTTAAGTTGGTACCAGCTTAACTTGAGTAACATGTAAGAAATTCTACATTTATATCATTCTTCTCCCCTTTTGTTGTTGTTATTCAAAATTACATCTGTGTATTTCATGTGCCCTGTAACATAACTTTATCCTTGATTTTTATATATTTGTTATTAAAAATCATGAAATACAAAACAGAATTATGACGTGAATATATGAGTACTAGCCCTTGTCCATGAGGAACCCCAGTGGCAGAGTTGTTAAGGGCTCATCTGCTAACCGAGAGTTTCATGATTCAAACCCCCCATTTGCTCTGCAGGAGAAAGAAGTGGCAGCCTGCTTCCATAAAGATTACATCCTTGGAAATACTGTGGAGCAGTTCTACTCTGTCTTATAGGGTTGCTGTTAGTCGCAATCATCTCAATAGGAACAGGTATACCTGTCCATGCAGTTGCCTTTGTTAGGGATGTTTGCATTTGTATATATATAGCTTTGAACTACATTCTAGTGTCTTTTCCCTTCCATCTACAGAATTCCTTTTAGTATATTTTGTGGGACTAGCCTGGTAGATATGAACTCTTTAAGCTTCGGTTTGTCTGGGAGTGGTTTATTTCACTCTCATTCTTCAAGGACAGTTTTGCTGGGTATATGTATAGTATTCTTGGTTAACAGTTTTGATTTTGCTTTTGTTTCTTTGTTTTTGGGTTTTTTCCAGTACTTTTTTTTTTTAACCAGAAGACAATCATTTCATTGATGACTTTTGGCCTCCAGTATTTCTAAGCAAAAATCAGCACTTAATTTTCTTGGGGATCCTTTGTATGTGACTGTTTGGTTCTCTATCACTGCTTTCAGGATTCTGTCTTTATCCCTACTTTTTCAGAGCCTGGCTATGATGTTTCTTGGTGTGGGTTTGTTTGAGTTTATCCTGGTTGGGGTTCTTTGTGCTTTTTGTATTTATAGACTCATGTCCTTTGTCAGATTGGGGAAATTTCTGTCATTATTTCTTCGAATATTCTTTCTGTCCCTTCTCTCTCTCACCTCCTGAAATTCCAGTAGTGCATATATAAGCTCTCTTGTTGTTTTCCCATAATATTATTAAACCGTGCTTAGTTTTGTTGAGCCTCTATTCTTGTTGCTGTTCAGTCTCTTTAATTTTGACTATCTTTTTGAATGTTTCTTCTGCCTGTTTAAATCTCCTCGTAAGTCCTTCTGTTGTGTTATATATGCTTTCATTTTATCATTCCTGTCTCTTTATTAATTCCGTATTTGTTCCTATTTCATTCTCCTGGTTTCCTTTAGTTCTTTGTCCATGTTTTCCTTTAGGTCTTTGAGTATATTTAAGACAGTTGATTTAAGCTTGTGATCTGGTAAGTCCAACGTGTTAGCTTCACCAAGGACAGTTTCTAGTATTTTTTTCCTTGAAGGGCCATACACCCTTGTTTGTTTGCATGCATCATAATATTTGATTGCACAGTGGACATTTTGAATATTATAATGTGCCAACTTTGGAAATCAGATTTTCCTCCCTCCCCAGGATTTGTTGTGGCAACAACAAATTACTGTGTGTTGTTGCTTTTTGTTTAATGACTTTTCTAAACTATCTTGTAAAGTCTGTAGCTATGAAATCTGTTTTCTGTTACCTAAATGGTCAGAGTTCTAACAGTCTCCCTAAACACACAGAGCCAAGGAAACAAAAAAGATAGAAATAGAAAAAAAAAATACTGTCTTGTCAGATTGGTTCTGTGTTGGAGCACTCCTTCAGCACTTAAGTGGGTTATTTACTACTTTCTGTTATCCTTCACTTCCTGCTTATGGCTAGAAAGCCTAGGATTTCTTAGGCATTTTCTGAGCATGTGTCCAACCCTGGACATGCGCGTGGCCTTCTTGATTCCACAGTCTGCTTAGGAGATTTTGAAATGCCTTATTCCTTCATGTATATCCATTCTCAACTTTTTCCATCCCAGGCTTTTCAGTCTTTTTCTTATACCAACTATTGTCCCTAGACCAAGTCTGCGTGGCCATACCATTGCCTTTAAATCCTTTTTGGAAACACCTCCTAAAAAGCTTTCCTTTGAATGCTCTGAGGCAGGTGAAACAAAAGCAGACCCTTGCATCTGTCCTTTTAGAAGCCACCTAGCAGGGTGAAAAACTCAACCATGATTATTTGAGAATGGAGTCTAATTCTCTGTCATTAGCAACGTGTACCAGGAGTAGCTATACCTGTTGCCATTGAGTCGATTCCAACTCATAGCAACCCTATAGGACAGAGCAGAGCATAGGGTTTCCAAGGAGTGCCTGGTGGATTTGAACTGCTGACCTTTTAGTTAGCAGCTGTAGTCTTTGACCACTACACCACCAGTGCTTCCAGGCTGCTGTTTTAATGGCTACTGCCCATCTGGGGAGTGGTAGATGGTAGGCAGGTAATTCAAAGTCCCATAGCACTCTTTTACCTCAGTGCAGCAGCTTCCTTCTTCATTAATCTTTCCCCTGGTTATTCTTTTTTTTTTTTTTTTTGATTATAGAATTCTGCAAAACTTAATTCTGACAATTGTTGCTAGCTTATTGTTACTGTGAAGGGACATAGCCCTCCATTTTTGGTGACTCATTCCTCCTAGCTTTCTTTTTAAACTTTTATGTTAATATATATATAACACATGCCAAATGAAACAAGACCCATAGCTCACACCATGTACAAAAACTAACTCAAAATGGATCAAAGACCTAAATATAAAATCTAAAACAATAGAGATCATGGAAGAAAAAAATAGGGACAATGCTAGGAGCCCTAATATATGGCATAAAGAGTATACAAAACATTACTAACAATGTACAAACACCAGAAGTGAAATTAGATAACTGGGAGCTCCTAAAAGTCAAACATGCTCATCCAAAGACTTCACCAAAAGAGTAAAACGATTACCTACAGACTGGAAAAAAGTTTTTAGCTATGACATTTCCAGTCAGCACCTTATCTCTGAAATCTATGTGATACTGCAAAAACTCAACAACAAAAAGGCAAATAACACAAAAGACAGGCAAAAGATATGAACATCCACTTCACTGAAGAAGACATTCAGTTGGCTAACAGATACATGAGGAAATGCTCAGGATCATTAACCATTAGAGAAATGCAAATCAAAACTATGATGAGATTCCATCTCACTCCCACAAGGCTGGCATGAACCCAAACACACAAAATAATACATGTTGGAGAGGTCGCGGAGAGACTGGAACACTTATACACTGCTGGTGGGAATCTAAAATGGTACAAGCACTTTGGAAATCGATTTGGCGCTTCCTTAAAAAGCTAGAAATAGAACTACCATACAATCCAGCAATCCCACTCCCTGGAATATATCCTAGAGACATAAGAGCCTTTACACGAACAGATATATGCACACCCATGTTCACTGCAGCACTGTTTACAATAGCAAAAACATGGAAGCAACCAAGGTGCCCATCGACAGGTGAATGGATAAATAAATTATGGTATGTCCACACAGTGGAATACTGTGCATTGGTAAAGAACACTGATGAAGCTGTGAAACATTTCATAACATGGAGGAATCTGGAAGGCATTATGCTGAGTGAAATTAGTTGCAAAAGGACAAATATTGTATGAGACCACTATTATAAGAACTCAAGAAGTAGTTTAAACAGAGAAGAGAATATTCTTTTATGGTTACGAGAGTGGGGAGGGAGAAGGGTATTCACTAATTAGATAGTAGATAAGAACTATTTTAGGTGAAGGGAAAGACAACACACAGTACAAGAGAGGTCAGCACAGTTAGACTAAAGCAAAAGCAAAGCAGTTTTCTGAATAAACTGAATGCTTCGAAGGCCAGTGTAGCGGGGGCAGGCTTTTGGAGATCATGGTTTCAGGGGACATCTACGGCAATTGGCATGATAAAATCTATTAAGAAAACATTCTGCATCCCTGTTTGGTGAGTAGCATCTGGGGTCTTAAACGCTTGCAAGTGGCCGTCTAAGATGCATCATTGGTCTCAACCCACTGGAGCAAAGGAGAATGAAGAACACCAAAGACACAAGGTAATTATGAGCCCAAGAGACAGAAAAGGCCACGTAAATGAGAAACTTCACCAGCCTGAGACCAGAAGAACTAGGTGGTGCCTGGCTATAACCGATGACTGCCCTGACAGGGAACACAACAGATAATCCGTGATGGAGCAGGAGAACAGTGGGATGCAGACCTCAAATTCTCGTAAAAAGACCAGATGTAGTGGTCTGACTGAGACTAGAAGGACCCTAGAGGTCATGGCCCCCAGACTTTCTGTTAGCCCAAGATAGGAACCATTCCCAAAACCAACTCTTCAGACAGGGTTTGGACTTGGACTATAAGACAGAAAATGTTATTGGTGAAGAGTGACATTCTTGGCTCAAGTAGACACATGATACTATGTCGTCAGCCCCTGTCTGGAGGGTAGATGAGATGGCAGAGGGGAACAGATGCTGGCTGAATGGATATGGAAATAGAGGGTGGAGAGGAGTGTGCCATCTCATTAGGGGGAGTGCAACTAGGAGTATATAGCAAAGTGTATGTAAATTTTTGTATGAAAGACTGACTTGATTTTAAACTTTCACTTAAAGCACAATAAAAATAAAAAATATATACATAATTATGGATAATGGGGGGAATCATACAATCTCTCTAAGACCACCTCTGCCATTTTTTAGAGCATTTGCATCTATGAGTTTTCTGTGTTGGTGAATAATTTATAATTATGAAAATGGGATTAAAGTGTATATATTATTTTGTAACTCTTTATCCCCTGCTTAATATATTTGTAAACTTGTTTTCATATCATTAAATATAACTCTACACCATTTAAAAAATTTTTAACAATTTATTTTTATTCTTTTTGCTTGCTTGTCCAAAGGTGTATGTATATATATGTATATGTGTGTGTGTATATATGTATGTGTGTGTATTTTGTTGTTTTTGTTAGTATACACAACAGAACATACATACATCTAACTCAGCAATTTCTACATGTAGAATTCAATGACACTGATTACTTTCTTCAAGTTGTGCAGCTATTTTCGTCTTCTTTTTTTCAGCTGTTCCTCCTGCGTTAACATAAAGTCATCCGCCCCCCCCCCGCCCAAGTTTCTTATCTAATCTTTTCAGTTGCTGCCATCATTTTGGTCTCATACAGATAGATCTTAAAAAAGCACAATGCTCAAGCAGATATTCTTTGCTAGTTAAGTTAAACTACTGTTTGGTTTTAAGAAGACTTCAGGAGATACTTTTAGTTTAACAATTTCCTTTTGAATAGGTGATAGATTTTCATGGTTCTGAATTCAAAAGGAATTATGGTGCACTGTGTAAAGTCTGCATCCCCCAGCCCCACCCAATTAGGTTTCCAAGAGGCAGCCGGTGTTTATTAGTTTTTGGGCATCCTTCCAGTGATTTTTTTTGTGTGTGTGTGCATGTATATATGCAAATATGTGCCCAATGTTAGCATATTATACACACTCTTCTATATCTCTTCTATCAGTTTATCTATGTTGGTGATCATTCTATGTTGAGATTTTCCATTTTTTACTATGTTGAACAAAGCTGTATTAATTTCCTTAGGATAAATGCTGGCTATGTAATTACTGGGTCAGTGAGTTTTTAAGATCTTAGGTAAAAAGTGTCAAATTGTCAAAAGCACTTGTAAACCAGCTTGTAGTTTTAAAGTTGGATATGTATTTGAAGTAATTTCCAGTGGTACAATTGTAAATTCACATGATTCTTGAAGAAAACTGTGTTATACTTTCTTAAAGCATTTGTGATAGGGCACAGGGAGAAAGTGTTAGGTCACATAATTTATGCAATAAGATGTTTACCTGTGTTTTATTGACTGTGCAAAGGCATTTGACTTTGTGGATCATAACAAATATATGGACAACAGTTTGAAGAATGGGAACTCCAGAGCACTTAATTGTTCTCATGTGGAACCTGTACATAGATCAGCAGGCAGTCATTCAAACAGAACAAGGAGATAGTGTGTCATTTAAAGTCAGGAAAGGTGTGTGTCGGGATTGTATCCTTTCACCATATTTATTCAGCCTGTATGCTGAGCAAATAATCTGAGATGCTGGGCTATATAAAGACAAAACAGGATCAGGATTGGAGGAAGACTCATTAACAACCTTCAGTATGCGGGTGACACAGTCTTGCTTGTTAAATGTGAAGAGGTCTTGAAGTACTTACTGATGACGACCAAAGACTACAGCCTTCAGTGTGGATTCCACATCAACGTAAAGAAAGCAAAAATCCTCACAACTTGACCAGTAAGCAACATCGTGACTAATGGAGAAGAGATTCACATTGTCAAGGATTTCGCTTTACTTTTAAAGCCCATGGAAGCAGCAGTCAGGAAATCAAACAACATATTGCATTGGGAAAATCTGCTTCAAAAGACCTCCTTATCATATTAAAAAGCTAAGATACCACTTTGAGGACTAAGGTGCTCCTGACTCAAGCCATGGTATTTTCAGTCGCCTTATATGCATGCAAAAGGTGGACAGTGAATAAGGAAGGCTGAAGAATGATTGAAGCCTTTGAAGTATGGTGTTAGTGAAGAATATTGAATATACCACGGGCTGCCAAAAGAATGAACAAATCTGGTCTTAGAAGAAGTACAGCCAGAAGGCTCCATAGAAGCGAGAATGGCAAGCCTTCTTCTCACATACTTTGGACATATAATCAGAAGGGGCCTGTTCCTGGAGAAGGATATCATGCTTGGTAAAGCGAAGGTTCATTGGAAAACGGGAAGACCATCAATGAGATGGACTGACGCAGTGGCTGCAACAGTGGACCCAAGATAACAATTGTGAGCGTAGTGCAAGATCAGGCAGCATTTTGTTTTGTTGTATGTGAGATCACCATGAGTTGGAACCAACTTAATGGCACCTAAAAACAACACTATTGATGTTTTGACATTAGCAAATAAACATAAATCTTACCTTGGATATTTAATGCTTTAAATAAATATTACTGCCAAAGACGATTTTGACTCATAATAATGTATTTCATTTCCAAGGCTTTGCTAAAGCGGAGGCTGTAGGGTATATTAAACAAAAAAAACACGTTGCTGTCGAGTCAATTCCAACCCATAGCAACCCTATAGGACAGAGTAGAACTGCCCTTAGGGTTTCCAAGGAGCGCGTGGTGGATTCGAACTGCCGTTTTGGTTAGCAGCCGAGCTCTTAACCGTTATGCCACCAGGGTTTCCAATAGAATATATTAGTGTTATTGACATCAACAAAAAAATAATTTTGGGTTTGACTTAGTCACGTTCTTAAAGCATACATCTTTATATTGTTATCATGGATGCTTAAAATGATTTTTATGCTTAAGAAATAGGGACAAGAGATGAATAAAGAAAATATGACTTAAATATAATTACTTAAGGAATCATATTTGGTCCCATTTGCCAGATCTCTCAAGCCAAGTCAAATAAGGCTCTTTACTCATGAGTTCATTGTATAAAATGAGCATGCTATAGTTATTTTTCTTTGACATCCTCAGACTATATTCTTTAGTTTTTATTTCACTCTCCTTTTGGGTGGAAAAAAACTATTAATTCACTTACCAATAAGTATCTCCTAAGTTAATGTAATAATATTACCTTGTTCTTACATTCTTATACATAATAACAAGAGAAAATTAATTATGTTACATTCATTCTGAAATTAATTTATATTTCTGGAAGGAGAATCTTTTGGCAAAAAAAATACAGCTGTTGCATGTGATGCTAGCAAATGTTTCTTTTTTAAAATACCAAAAAACTTTAAATCATTGTAATCTCATTTTAAATTACAACGATCAAAGTAAATTCTTCCTTGAAAGATGAAAGTATAATTTGCATTTTCCCAGGCCAGTCAACTTGTGGGATGCAACAGGGAGCAAATTCAGGTGGTTTCTAGAACTAAGCACATAAATGCAAATGTCTGAAATAGACCAGTTTAAGAACTGGAAAAGCTTATCTATGATGATAAAAACCAGAATAGTGTTTATGCCAGATTAGGCAGGGAGTAGGATAACAACTGGAAGAAGGCATCAGGGATTAGTTATGGGAAATTGGTTATATTCTGTATCTTTGGCTAGCTTTTGTTCATTTACATATACTGAAAGTTTGTGCACTTTACTGTATCTTATACTTCATTTAAAAAGTTGCCCTAAAATTGACACCTCCTATCCCTGCAAAAAAATTAACATTTCAAACCGAGGGGAAAGGTTCCTGCCATTAAATACAGAAGCACTGAATACTCTCGTGACCCTTTGCAAGAATGAAACATCATCTTTCTTTAAATATGATGAAATAGTGTCATTTACAGATAACGCAAACCTTTTAAAGTTTAACTTTTTACTAACAAAGCCATCACTCAAAAGACGACGCTACATGGTTCGGGTTAAGACTTGAATGAATTCTTCAGGGGATGGCAGGAAGTAGTTCAATGTGCACATATAGGTGTGAAACCCAAAGAGTGAGTATTGTGTGCAGATTTTGAGAGGCTTGCAGAGTACCAAAAATTAATTGATCATGTTATATAAGTTTATATAGGTATATTTCAAAAGTAAAATAGCCAATAGTGTATAAAATAAAATATTGAGCTAAACAAGGGTTTTACCTGACTGTAAGAAACTGGGAGCACAGGGAAGCACTGCTGAGTAGCCTAGTTATAAAATAGATCCCAAATGTGGTAGAAACTGGATAGAGAATATTTTTTCCACTCCGATACCAAAACTACTGGAACATGGAAAGAATAGGCAAAATATTAGGCACAGAATAGGCCATCACCTCTTTGGTCTGAGAGCCAGGGAACCCCAGCCAGTAATGGGGGAATGAAACGTGGAATACTCGGAGATAAAAAGCGATATCAGTCAGAAGAGATTTTCCCTTTTCCACCTGTTATATGGGGACTAGGTTTTATTTATTGAAACTTGAAGAAAGCTATTTGGCCTTTGGTCTTGGTTCTTGAGAGATAGACCACACCTGAGGCAAATCAGTAGAGGCTGATCAGGCTGAGGGCCTGATGGTAACTTAAGCTTCAGGGGGCATAATGCAATCTGTCATGCCCACATGGTGAGACCGGTAAAAGCCTTGAAAGTTAAGTCTCTGGGAGCTTCCTGGTTCTTAAAAGGTGAACATCTGCCCTTAAGAGGGTAGCATGGACATCACAGGGACATTGATGATATATTAAAGCTGTTATTGCAGGTATGGTGTCTCCCATCAGCTCTGTGAGTCACTTCAGTGAATTATCAGACCCAAAGTTGCAGGGAGAAGCCAGCTGGGCTGAAGTGGAGAGAGTTATGTGGACTCTTGGACTTTGAGCTGGTACTCTGAGGAGTAGAGGAAAATCCCAGGTTTGGGGCTAGCTGGGTGCCCGAGGTTGCAGCTGGTACCCACTGACCTAGTTCCTGGTGTCTAGGGATGAGAGACAACAGACCAGCTGGCCTTAAGTGGAGGGAGTCATGTGGATTTCCAAGTTTGCAGCCAGTACTAGCTGACCCAGGCCTGTGTGGCTAGGAACGAGAGACAGAAAGGCTTCATGGGCAAATAGGGTCGGAACTGAACAGGGAAGGGAAGCTGAGATTTCCAGAAGTCACAGCTGGCATGTGGAGTGGAATTTGTTATCAACCATGTGATTTGGTGTCAGAAGTGGTGGTTTTACTCTTCCTGGACTGTTTGTAAATTGTCAAGATTTGAAGGATTTGCTAGAGATAATCCTGACAGTGCAGGACTCTAGTACAGAGGTTGAAAATGCACGGTTCAAGAGATGAACCTGGTCCACAAGTATGTATTCCTTACGTCCACAATATGTTCTGTGAAATAGGACATTATGTGATTTGGACGTTGTACAAACACCATATTATATACAGGAGAGAGGCATGCAGGACAGTCACCAGGTGGCCCCAGGACCCAAGACACCAGTGCTGCGCTGAAGGACTGCGTGAAAACTGGATCCTCTGTGGTTGCCACCTGGTCTCCAAGAGCCACGCCTGGCCTCCACCATGGCACACATTCGCCACCCAGCCGGCCACCTCTAGGCGCGCCGCCAGTTCCCTTCCCTTCCTTCCTCCCCGCTTGCCTTCCCTGCCTCCAGTGGGCTTTAAACTCTTCCAGCCCTGCCCAGTCCTTCTCTGCCTCCTATCCTGGTTGTCTTTCTTGCTCCTCCTCCCACCACTACCCCAGCCTAGACTGCTCAGCTGTCACCCTACAGGAGGAGCCACAGTCTTGAGCCGGTTGTTACGCACAGGGTGCTGGCTGAGTGGGGCAGTGGCCTTGCAGGGCATCCCTCTCGGTGGCTCCAGTGACATGTGCACAATCTCTGGCTTAGACAAGCACATCATGACAGGCAGCTATGGTTGAGCTTTGGGACCCCCTCTTCCTTCTGCCCCAGGTATGGGACTGATATGAGACCTGGAGAGCTAGTGAGAGACAAATAGGATCTACAGTACTTAGCAAACCTTATGGGAGCACACATGTATATGCAGTTAGATATTGCCCAAACAGATGGTATGTGGTGTATACCTCTATATTTTTTTAAATTTTCACGAAATTTAAAAATAGAAAATTACACATAAAATCTAGTTTTGTGACTTGTCTTTAAAAACTGTAGTATCTGACACATTGGACTCATATTCCATTGTAACATGAATTGACTGGTACTGAATAGAGGCTTGTCTTCATTATAAGCGGCATGTGCTCTCCAGTTTACTATAGCTGTGTTTTTCAGTATCAAACCCTACAATATATAAAAAGGGTAATATATCATAACAAAGTTGTACTTATTCTATGAATTTAGAAGTGGTTTAACACGAATAATCAATGAGTATCATTCACAAAATAAAGGATAAAAAAAAAAAAAACATGGCTGTTGAGTCATTGATTCTGACTCATAGCAACCCAACAGGACAGAGTAGAACTGCTCCCATAGAGTCTCCCAGGAACGCCTGGTGGATTTGAACTGCCAGCCTTTTGGTTAGCAGCCGTAGCACTTAACCACTATGCCACCAGAGTTTCCAAAATAGAGGATAGATACAGAAAAAGTGGAAACCCTGGTGGTATAGTGGTTCAGGAGCCTCAGCTGCTAACCAAAAGGTCGGCAGTTCGAATCCACCAGGCTCTCCTGGGAAACTCTGTGCAGCAGTTCTCCTCTGTCATTTGGGTCGCTATGAGTCACAATCGATTTGACGGCAATGGGTCAGTTTTTGGGTGCAGAAAAATGTTTGGTAAAATTCAGCATCCAAAGGAGTGACATCCGCAGTGTCTGAATGAGGAGCTTGTCGAATCCTCTCCGTAAAAAAGCTACACTAAAACTGGATGAAGTTTTCAAAGTCAACCATTTAAAAGCTCAGGAAGTTGACCAAACTGCGTATAAGAAATTGAAAATTATATATTTAAGAAAATCTACTGAATCTCATGAAGAACCATGGGACTTTGTGGCATTTTAGCCAGACATGATTCCCTTCCACCCCTCTGTTCACGTCCCCAGCTCTATATCCCAGAGTTCTGCCTAGCTGGACTGGACAGGGCAGGGCAGCACATCAGTACTACTGACTTTATTTGGGCCGGAGGTGTTAAAATCCATGTCCAGGGCCACTGTCAAAAGCAGCAGAGATCTCAGTGACACACAGTTAGGGAAAACTAAGATCTCAGTGCTGAGTGAGATAAAAAAAAAAAATCAGACCAGCCAGAAATTTAACAGCGAGATACAAAGAACAAGACAGCTAAAGAGGACCTTGCTAAGATCCTACTTACTTCTGGTAGTCTGGAAGGTTTTACACATGTTGGGGCTGCTCAGGAGAGACTGAAGAGGGCCCTGGTGAGCTACTTGTCCCTGACTGAAGTGTAAAGCCTTGCAAATGCAGAAAGTAAAACTGGGCAGACTTCTAGCTCTCTGAACTTGAAACCACACGCAGATCCCCAAGCTATGCAGAAACCAAAGGGCAAAGGGTGGAAGCCTTACTGGCAGAATGTGGTTAAGCACCGCTTCTGACCAGTCGTTGGCTGAGCACTAAACTGTATTGACCCAGGGGCAACTCATAGGAAGCCAAGCTTAAAAATAAAAACAATTAAAAAAAAAAAAATCAGAGGCTACATATCATAGAAGAAATAAACTCCACAGAGTTAGTCCAAAATGTTACTAAACAAATAAATAGCAACACCACTCCCTAGGAGGAAGGGGAGATCAAAATCCAAGGTTGCTACAATAATTTAAATGTCAAGTTCACAACAGAATATTATGAGATAGCAAGGAAACAGAAAAGTTTGGCCTGTTCTCAAGAAAAAACGAGCTGTCGGTATAAACTGTTTCTGAGGGGACCCAGATGTGGAACTTAGAAGACAGAGACTTCAAGTCAGCTATTATGAATATGTTCTAAGAAAGCATGTTTAAGCAGTTAAAGGAGAGTATGGTAACAAAGACTTACCAACTAGCAGATATCAATAAAGAGAAAAAAATCATTAAAAAGAACCAAATGAAACTTCCAGAGCTGAAAAATACAATAAATGAAAAGAAAAATAGTAGATTTAATATGGCAGAAGAAAGAATTAGCAAACTTGAAGATAGATCAAAAGAGATGATCTAACCTGAAGAACAAAATAAAAAAGAATGAACAGAGCTTCAGAAACCTGTGGAACACCATGAAGATAAGAGCCCCTGAAAGAAAGGGCAAAGAGGAATAGGCTCAAAAAATAGATGAAGATATAATGGCCAAAACACCCCAAATTTGGTTGAGAAAAAAAAAATCTACAAATTCAAGGAGGCACTAAAATGACTGCTTAGATGCAACATACCGTCCCGCCCAGAGCAAACACTCAAAAAACCAAGTGAAACATGTAAATAACAATCCTTGAACCTGAGCAACAAAAAAGAAGAGTAAAAAATCAAACACTGACTTAAAGGAAAAATTGAAGAACTCGGCGGATGAGGAATAGCATGGAATGGAGGGATTCTCCCAGATGTCCCGGCTCAACGTGGCTATCTTAAGACAAAGCCAGTAGCAACCAGGGTTGAGGAACACAGGGAGGCAACTTTTCAACATTCCCTTAAGAGACAGAGAAACTATATGGACACACCTGGAGAGCAACAAGCTTAGTGAATCATGATCCGGATGTAAGGAAGGAAAACAGACAAGAGAGCAGAAATTATAAGGTTCCTGCTGTACAAAGAGCAGAGAGGGAGCCAGGATCCAGAGCCAGATATACTCGTTAAGTGGCAGTCTTTGGCAGTCTTTGACCTCAGGAGTGAGTAGTGTGAACAAGGAGGTGGATCTGCAGAGCATCAGTGGAAGGTCTCCTACCCATCTGGACCCCAGGCAGCACCCACCCTCCTCGCAGTAGGTCTGGGGCAGATCCCTACTGCTGGCTGTAGTGAAGAAGAAGTGCCCTAGCACCTATGTCTCCTAGCCAGAGGGGTGCACTTCCCCTTCCCCCACCATCTTAATTGGAATTAGCAGAGGGTCCCATACCCTGGCCACCCTGCCTGACTGGAGACCATATCATGAGCCCATCCCTTCCCCCACCCAGCCTTCTCCACCCATGTGACGAGTGGTAGTAGGCGCACTTCTGCATGTGCCCCTGTCCACTACCTATACACACCCCCCCCAGGGCCAGCGAGCAGCAGCAACTGTACACACCCCACTTACCCTGGTGACAAGCAGCAGCAGCATGACTATGCACATGCCCGCCCACCACTCTTTCCCCCATTCCCCCGCCCAGCGAGAGGAGGCAGCGCCGAAATCAAGCACAATCACCTGCTGCTTGCCCCCCCAGTGAGGAGTGGCAACCATGCATATGTTCTTGTCTGCCACACACACCCCACATGTGCATGCACACCTGCCCACCACTCATCCATCCCCACCCTTCCACATCTGGTGAGGGGCGGTGGCACTGTGACCATTCACAGACCCACTTATCAGTCACCTCTCCATCCAGCAGGAGGTGGCAAACTTGCCCCCACTAGCCTGCCACACCTGCCACCCCACCCACTCAGCGAGTGTTACTGCCCACTCCTGAGCGACTGGATAGGCAACATCTGGCAGCCAATGCCTGGCAAACCCATGGTCAGCAGCCCTGCAAGACCAGCTAACAGAGACCCACAGTTATATACCAAGGAACTACCCTACTAATCCGGAGACAGGTGGCGAGTGCTACAGTGTGTCCGGACTAGCAAGTAGAGTAGCACACCCATCCTGCCTGCCCAGATACTTCAAAACAAAACAAAACAAAAACCTGGATGCAACATACAATTAAAAAATAATACCTTAATGCCTCAAAGACAACAAACAATATCAAAGCACATAAAGAAGCAGGACAAGGTGGCACCAGCAAGTGACCAAAATAAAGAAGCAGAAAACCTCCCTGAGGAAGAAATGCTAATGGAACAACCTGATAAATAATTCAGATGACATATATATGGTCCTCCAAGATATCAAGAAAGAGATCCAGGAAAACACACACAAAATGCTAGAATAAGTCAGGAAAACAATAAAAGAACTAAACAGACAACTAGAAACCATACAGAAACAACAACTAGAAATTAGAAGATTAACAATAAGATTTCAGAAATAAACAGCTTCATAGAAGGGCACAGGAGAAGATTCAAGTCAGTGAAGAACAGAATCAATGAAATAGAAGACAAATCCCTTAACACTAATTTTTTTGAGGAACAGTCAGAAAAAAAGAATGGAGAAACCTTAAGAGTTATGTGGAATACTATTAAAAGGAATAATTTATGTGTGACCTGAATTCTAGAACAGGAGGAGACAATAAAAAGTACAAAGAATTTTTGAAGATCTGCTGGCAGAAAACTTCCCTAGTATTCACCCTAGAAGCACAGCGAATCCCATAAGGATAGATCCCAAAAGAATATCACTGAACGTACCATAATCAAACTTTCTAAAACCAAAGAAAAAGAATCCTGAGAGCAGCTTTAGAAACATGAAAAATCACCTACAAAGGGGAACCAATATGACTAATCTGATTTCTTGGCAGAACCACACAGGCAAGAAGCCAATGGGATGACATATATAAAACCCTAAAAAAAAATTGCCAACTAAGAATTACATATCCAGGAAAATTGTCACTCAAATAAGCTGAAATAAGGACATTTCAAGATAAAGGAAATTAGTAAAAACCAGACAAACATTACAAGAAATACTAAAGGGAGCACTTCAAACAGAAAACCAAAAACATAAGAGAACAGTCTGAGATTAAGATGTAAGACAGCATCAGCCAGATACCAATGCAGACAAAGAATACTCAAAAATACAATACAGGTACACTGAAAACATGAACCAAACAAGTGAGTCTGTAAATGACAACAACTTCAAAACAAAAAGGGGGAATAAATGATACAGTAATAGAACTTCCATATGGAAAGGAAGTCTAGGCAATATCAAGAGCTAAAAGACTGCTTTAAATTTAAGAATGTAAAGATAGACTTCAGAGTAAACACAAAATGAACAAATCTCATCGAAATTAGAAAGACACAGTAAACACAAAATCAACAATATTGAAGGATATGAAAAGAAAACCCTCAAACAAAAAGAACTCAGCACAGAAGATTATGTGGAACAAAGAATCCATCAATACCAGCAAACAGAATTAACAAAATGACAGCAGTGAATTCATACCTATCAATAATGACACTGAATGTAGATGGTTTAAATGCACCAGTAAAGAGACAGAGACTGTAAGAATGGATTAAAAAATGCAACCCATCAATATGCTATATACAAGAGGAACATGTCAGACACAAACATAAAAATAAGCTCTATGTCAAAGGATGGAAAAAAATGTATCACCAGACGGTAACCAAAAAAGAGCAGGAGTGGCAATATTAATATCTGATAAAATAGATTTCAAGGCAAAAACCAGCATAAGAGACAAGGAAGGGCATTATATAATGATGGAACTCTGAATCCATCGAGGAGGTGTAATCATAATAAATACCTGTGCACCCAATGAAAGAGCTCCAAAATGCATAAAACAAAATCTGACAGAATTGCAAAGAGAAATAGACAACTCCACTGTAATAGTAGGAGATATTAACATAATCACTTTCGAAGCACAGAACAACTAGGAAGAAACTCAGTAAACATACAGAAGATCTAAACAATACTGAACCAAGTTGATACCTCATAGACATAAACGGAACACTCCATCCAACAACAGCACAGTATATATTCTGTTCCAGTGCCCATGGATCATTCACCAGAATAAACCGTATGTTAGGCCACAAAGCAAGCCTCAATAAATTCAAAACCACTGAAATAATACAAAGTATCTTCTCTGATCACAGTGATATAAAATTATAAATTGGGCGAGACCAAGATGGTGGAGTAGTCAGACACTTCCTGTGGTCCCTCTTACAACAAAGACCAGAAGAAACAAGGGAATTGATTATATATGACAATCTAGGTGCCCTGAACATCAAAGGCAAAGTTGAAGAATCAGACTGAGCAGCAGGTACAGGGAGAGACGGTTCAGAAGCACCAAGGAGATGCCACAACTGACCCAGTGGGAACTGGCACCCTGGAAGCTCAATCAGCTGATGAACGCGGTGAGGCAAGCAGTGGCATTCAGGATACGCTTTCCACATTTGGATAGACTGAGCAGCAGAAAGTCTACTCAGGCCTCCAGAACCAGTAAAAAGCGGCGCTCAATTGGCAAAAGATAAGTACATGTGTCTAACCTACCATGAAGATCAAAAAACACCCCCCTTGGGAAGACTGTCTCTCCCATTTAGCTGTCCCCTTCTCGCTCTGCACCAGGTCCTGGGCCAGCTTCAGTGATTTCCGTGTCACCCTGAGCCATTCTCCCAGCCTAGGATAGGGAACAAATTAACAAATGCAAAAAAAGAGTCTGCCAGCTCCCCTAAACCAGGAACTCAGGGCAGGCACAGCTCCTTTGCCTAGATACAGGCATAAGAGGTCCATGAACTTTGAATGCCTTTCACCCCTGCATAGTCCTGTTTGGGCCCATTTCAACAGCATAGGGCCTCATTAGCACAGTACAACAGGGTATATAACTGAACCCTAACTTCAGCTATATGGTGGAGTGGCAGGTTCGTGCCATTTGACACTGCTCTGCTCATTAAACAGGGGTCCTTACCCACATCAGGGGCCTGAGGACTAAGGACTCCACCCATGCCACCTAACCACCCATGACAAGGCTCCAGGAATAAGTGGTTCCTCCCAGTCATTAATAGCCAACAGCATTGAGTGCCCATAGTCCAGCTGCAAAACCCACTCACCTTCATGGTATATGGAACAGGGACATGCTTTCCTCCCAGACACTCAGAGGCAGCCATTGGCCCCCTTCCTTGTTCATCACATGACCCCCTACTGAAACCAGATACTGGTGCCTACTCCAATCACCCCTGCTTATCTAGGACTGTAGGTGAGAGGGTGTACCACATACTTGGTGACTGACTACCTGGATACCTGAGCTGAATCCATACAAGAAAAGTAAAGGGACTCCTGGGCTCACATACCTAGTAACAGATCTAACCACCTGGCATCAGGACATTAGAGCTTCAAAGGCACCAATAATCAAACTAGCTTACACGAGCAGCCTACTGGAGCATATTAAAAAAAAAAAAAAAAAAAAAAAAAAAAACACAAGAAGCTAGGACACAGTAAGTAAACATAAAATAACTTGTTGATGGCTCAGACAACAGTCAGTATTAAATCACGTAAACAGGCAGATCATGATGGCTTCAGCAAGCTCCCAAAACAAAGAATGAAGAAACCTTCCAGAGAAAGAGAACTTCTTGGAATTACCAGAGGTAGAATACAAAAGATTAATTTACGGAAGTCTTCAAGAGATCTGGAAGATCAGGCAAAATATAGAACAAGACAACACACAGACAAAGCAATAGAGGAACTTAAGAAGATCATAGAAGAACATAATGACAAATTTAACAGGCTGCAAGAATCCATAGAGAGACAGCAAACAGAATTCCAAAAGACCAGCAGTAAAATTTCATAATTAGACAACTCAGTAGAAAGTCATAGGTGCATAATTGAGGCAATGGAAGTCAGAATTAGTGAGATTGAAGATAAAGCACTTGACACTAGCTTATTTGAGGAAAAGTCCGATAAAAGAATTTTTTTTTTTTTTTAATTCTTGGAGGAAAAAAAAATTGCCAGCCAAGAATCATATATCCAGCAAAACTGTTTCTCAAATATGATGGTGAAATTAGGGCATTTCCGGACAAACAGAAATTTAGGGAATTTGCAAAAACCAAACCAAAGTTACAAGAAATACTAAAGGGAGTCCTCCAGTTGAAAAATCAATAACATCAGATAACAACCAAAGAATAAAACACGGGACAGAGCAACCAGATATCAACCCAGATTGGGAAGTCACAAAAATAAATCAAAGCTAAAACACTGAAAATAGGGAAACAGAGACGTCAATATGTAAAAAATGGCAATATTAAAACAAAAAAGGGGGACTAAAAAAATGTCATAGATCTTTCATATGAAGAAGTCAACGTGATATAAAGAAATAAAAGATTGATTTAAACTTAGAAAAATAGGAGTAAATATTAAGGTAACCACAAAGGAAACTAACAATCCTACACATCAAAATAAAATTACAAAACAATAACAGGAAGAACAAGGGAAAAAAACCAAAATACATGGAAACTGAATAACCCCCTGCTTAAAAACTACTGGGTAATAGAAGAAATAAAAATTTTCTAGAATGAAAACACAACATACCAAAACCTTTTGGCGCAGCAAAAGCAGGGTTCAGATGTCAAGTTATACCGGTGAACACACACACCAGAAAGCCAAAACCAACAGCTGAACCCTACATTTTCAACAAATAGAAAAACAGCAGCAAAAGAACCCCCCAGTCACTAGGAGAAGAGATAATAAAGATTAGTGCAGAAATAGAGTCAACAAGACTAAATGCTGAATTTTTTAAAGATCAGCAAAATCAGCAAACCACTGGCCAAATTGACAAAGGAAAAGAAAGATAAATGCAAATAGCCCAAATAAGAAATGAGATGTGTGATGTTCCAACAGAACCAACTGAAATAAAAAGAATCATAACAGTATACTATGAAGAACTGTACTCCAACAAATATGAAAACTTAGAAAAAATGGACAAAGTTTATGTCTGTGTAAACTTAACACAAAGTGAAGTGGAAATTTGAACAAATACAACAAAAGAAGAAATTGAAGATGTCATTTTAAAATAGTCCTGGCCCAGTCAGCTTAGTGGGAGAATTCTACCAAATATTCAGAGAAGAGCTTGTTCCAATTCTACTCAAACTATTGCAGAGCGTAGAAAAGGACAAATATTCCCAAAAACGTTCTATGAAGCC
Organism: Elephas maximus indicus; assembly: GCF_024166365.1. NCBI lineage: Eukaryota > Metazoa > Chordata > Mammalia > Proboscidea > Elephantidae > Elephas > Elephas maximus. Next base: position 9,524,498 of record NC_064829.1, read on the forward strand.
TGCACAACCCTGTTACCAAAACCCAACAGCCAATATTTTTCTCAATGGAAAGAGACTGAAAGCATTCCTTTTGAGAATGGGAACCAGATAAGGATGCCCTTTATCACCACTCTTATTCAATATTGTACTGGTAGTCCTACCTAGAACAATAAGGCAAGAAAAGTAAATAAAAGGCATCCACATTGGTGAGGAAGAAGTAAAACTATCCCTGTTTGCAGATGATGTGATTCTGTACATAGAAAATCCCAGACATTCTACAAGAAAGCTACTGGAACTAAGAGATGGAATCAGCAGAGTGGCAGGGCACAAGTTCAACAAACAAAAATCAGTTGAGTTTCTCTAGGTTAACAAAGAGAACTCTAAAAAAGAAATCAGGAAAATAATATCATTTACAGTAGCCCCCCAAAAGATAAAATACTTAGGAGTAAATCTAACCACAGGCATAAAGAAAACTACAAAACAGTACTGCAAGAAGCCAAAAGAGACCTACATAAATTGAAAAACGTACTATGCACATGGATAGGAAGACTTTGTGAAAATGTTAATACTAACCAAAGCGATCTATAATTAACAATACAATCTGGATCCAAATTCCAACAACATTCTTTAACAAGATGGAAAACTGATCACCAACTTTATATGGATAGGACAGAACCCCCATATAAGTAAAACATTGTTGTAAAAGAAAAACAAGGTAGGAGGCCTTACACTACCCAGTCGCAGAACCTCCTATGCAGCTATGGTAGTTAAAACAGCCTAGTCCTGGTATAATGACAGACACACCGATCAATGGAACAGAATTGGGAACCCAGATATAAATCCATCCACCTATGGACACCTGATCTTTGACAAAAGGCAGAACTCCATTCAGTGGGGAAGAGGTAGTCTCTTCAGGAAATGGTGCTAGCAAAACTGGGTATCCATTTGTAGAAAAATGAAACAGGACCCATACCTCACAACATACACAGAAACCAACTCAAAATGGATAAAACACCTAAATGTAAAACCTAAAACTATAACGATTATGAAAGAAAGCATAAGGACAACACTAAGGGGTCTAATCTATAACATAAATATTATCTTCTGGAGTTTGTGTCTTTTTAGTTATGCTCAAGCATAACTAAAAAGACACAAACTCCAGAAGATAAACGAGGTAACTGGGGCCTCCTAAAAATTAAACAGTTAGGCTCATCAAAAGACTTTACCAAGAGAGTAAAAACAAAACGTACAGACTGGAAAAATATCTTTGGCAATGACATGCCTGAGAAAGGTTTAATCTCTCAAATATATAGAAAACTTAAACAATTCAACAACAAAAACAACTCAGTCACAAAATGGACAAAGGACATGAAGAGACACTTCACCAAAGAGGACATTTGGGGGCCAAGAAATAACTGAAAAAAATGCTCACGAACATTAGCCATTAGAGAGATGCAAATCAAAATTATGATGAGATACCAACTCACCCCTGCAAAAATGACACTTCATCAAAAAAATAATAAATGGTGATGAGGTTGTGGGGAGATTGGAACTCTGATACACTGCTGGTAGGAATGTTTAAAATGGTACAACCACTATTGAAAACAAAACGACACTTCCTTAAAAAGCTAGAAATAGAAATACTGTATGATCCAGCAATCCCACTCAAAGGTGTATGTCCTAGAGAAATAAGAGCCATCACATGAATACACATATGCATACCCATGTTCATTGCAGAATTACTCACAATAGCAAAAAAATGGAAACAACCTAAGTGCCTGTGATGGTTAAGATTGATTTTCAACTTGGCTGGGCCCTGATTCTCAGTGTGTTTATATGTGATCACCCTCAAGATGGAACCTGTTTTGAATAGCCAGTCAGTTGAAGGGGCATTTCCTTGGGGATGTGCCGTGCATCCAAATATAAGCAGATGTTATAGCTTTTTCTCGCTCTGGATCCTGCGGCTGCCTCTTGTTCGTCTGACCTCCAGTTCTTGGGACTTGAGCTATAGCTTATCTGCCGATCTTGGGATTTGTCGATCTTCAAAGCCTGTGAGCAAGGACCCCTGCCCTCCGACCTGCTGATCTTGGGTTTGGTAGGCCCTGCAGCTATGTGAATCAGGAGAAGCCCTGTGATCTTGCCTGCCAATCTTGAGATTCATCAATCTTTGCAGCCTGTGAGCCCTGCCCTCTGACCTGCTGATCTTGGGTTTGCCAGCTCCTGCGGCTACATGAATTGAGAGAAGCCTCTATCCTGATCCTCAGACTTGGGATATTCCAGCCTCTACAATCGTGTGAGTTGTTTCCTTGATATAAATCTCTCTAGATATATATTTATATGCTTTACAAAAAAAAAAAAAATTTTTTTTTTTTTTTAGAGAACCAAGCCTAAGAGAGTACCCATCAACAGATGAATGCATTAACAAACTATGGTACATGCACACAATGGATTACTACACAATGATAAAGAACTATGATGAATCTTCAAAACATATCACAACGTTGATAAATCTGGAGGACGTTACGCTGAGTGAAATAAGTCAATCACAAAAGGATACATATTGTATGGAACCACTATTATAAAAAGTCAAGAAAAGGTTTACACACAGAAGGAAACAACCTTCAATGGTTAGGGCAGAGGAGAGGGATGGGGAGGGAAATCACTAGATAGTAGACGTGTTAACTTTGCTGAAGGGAAAGACAATACACTGCATAGGGGAAGTCAGCACAGCTTGATCAAGGCAAAGGAAGACACTGAGAGGAATGCAAAAAAAAAAAAAAGACAACCACAATTAATACTCTAACATATGCAACAGTACACCAACAGTAAAAACAAAGAAAAATTTACAAGCAGATATATATAAGTAGATATTTAGCTGAGTAGTGGTAGTAACGAGTATAGCAGCAGCCACACATATATATGTAGGTTTGGCTGTCAATATTTTTAACATACATATTTGTATGTGCAGCATGTATGTTCATATATGTAATAGATCACACAGGAGGAACTGTCGTAAAAGCTCCTACACACAACCAAACACTTCACAGGTTCCAATTGCTGGGGCTTAGTTTTTTTTTTTTTTAGAACTAGAGACCATGATCTCGGGGGATATCTAACTCAATTGACCTAACAGTTCTTAAAGAAAATGTTCTACATCCTAGTTTGGTGAGTAGCATGTGGGGTCTTAAAAGCTATGAGTGGCCATCTAAGATAAAACTATTGGTCTCATCCGGTCCAGAGCAAAGGAGAGTGAAGAAAACCAAAGACACAAGGAAGCAATTAGTCCAGAGGACTAATGGCCACATGAATCACAGCCTCCACTAGCCTGAGACTAGAAGAACTAGATGGTGCCCACTTACCACCACTGACTGCTCTGACCGGCATCACAGTAGAGGGTCCTGGACAGAGCAGGTTAAAGATGTGGAATAAAATTCAAATTCCAAAAAAAAGACCACACTTACTGATCTAACAGAGACTGGAAGAAATGCCCATGGCTTGGGCCCCTAGATACCCTTCTAACTCAGGACTGAAGTCACTCCCAAAGTTCACCTTTCAGCCAAATATTAGAGAGGTCTATAAAACAAACAGTAACACCTGTGAGGAACGTGCTCCTTAGAGCAATCAAGTATACAAAACCAAATGGGCAACACCTTCCCAGAAGCAAAGATGAGAAGGTAGAACGGGGCAGGAAAAATAGACAAAATGGGAAACCCAGGGTGGAAAGGGGGAGAGGGCTGACACGTTGTGGGGATTACAGTAAATATTATAAAACAATTTGTGTATAAATTATTGAATGGGAAAATAATTTGCTCTGTAAACTTTCATCTAAAGCACAATAAAATGTTCAAAAAATAAATCCACAAATCTAAAAAGTTTAATCAACTCCAGGTAGGTTAAACACAAGGACAACTAAACCTGGATATGGTCTAGTCAAAATGTTGAAAGTAAGTCTTAAAATCAGCAAGAGAAAAAAGTTATTCATCATGTACAAGAAAATTGTCAATAAGAGTAATAGATGACTTTTACCAGAAACGATGAAGACCAGAAGGTAGTGGGGTAACATATTCAAAGTGCTAAAAGAAAAAAAACTATCAACCAAAAATTACATATCCAGTAAAAACTACCCTTCAAAAATAAAGACATTCCAAGATGAACATAGAGAATTTATTGTTAGCAGACCTGCCTTATGGTAAATATTAAATGAATTTCTTCAGGCAGAATGGAAGTTGCATCAGGTAGCAACTTGAATCCATACAAAGAATGAAAAGAGCACTGGTAAATTTTTAAAGGTAATTATATTAATAATTATAAAAATCAGTATAAATATATTTTGTCTCTTAAGGGTGTTGACCCTGGTGCCATAGTGGTTAAGTGCTACGGCTGCTAACCAAGAGGTCGGCAGTTCAAATCCTCCAGGCGCTCCTTGGAAACTCTATGGGGCAGTTCTACTCTGTCCTAGAGGGTCGCTATGAGTCGGAATCGACTCGACGGCAGTGAGTTGGTGGGTTTAAGGGTTTTGAAAGACAGTTACATAAAAACAATTATAAACTTATATAGCTGAGGTTATAACATATACAGATGTAATATATATGACAATAAAGGCACAGAGGAAAGGGAGGAAATGAAGCTATACTGGAGGAAAGAAATGACACAGTACATTAACCTGAATTTGCAGGAAGAAATGAAGAGTATGTTGTTGTTGTTGTTAGGTGCGCCCAGTCAGTGCCTACTCACAGCAACCCTATTTACAACAGAATGAAACACTGCCCAGTGCCACACCGTCTTCACAGTCCTTGTTTTGCTGGAGTCCATTGTTGCAGCCACTGTGTCAGTCCATCTCATTGAGGGTCTTCGTCTCTTTCACTGACCCTCTACTAAACATGATTTTCTTCTCCAGGGACTAGTCCCTCCTCATAGCGTGGCCAAAATATGTGAGATGAAGTCTTACCATCCTTTCCTCTAAGGAGCATTCTGGCTGTACTTTGAAGACAGATTTGTTCTTTCTTTTGGCAGTCCATGGTACATTCAGTATTCATCACCAACACCATACTTCAGAGGCATCAATTCTTCGGTCTTCCTTATTCATTGTTCAGCTTTCCCATGCGTATGAGGCAATTGAAAATACCATGGCTTGAGTTTGGTGCACCTTAGTCCTTAAAGTGACACCTTTGCATTTTTATTCTTTGAAGAGGCCTTTTGCAGCAAATTTTCCCAGTGTAATATGTCATTTGATTTCTTGACTGCTGCTTTCGTGGGCATTGACTGTGGATCCAAGTGCACGGTGCAGGCAGGCAGGAGGGAGAAGGGAGGTTGTGATTTGTGAAGGTAAGATGGGTATGGGAAAGAAGAAAGTATAGAGAAACAAGAGCTGCAAGCAAAGAGTGCTAAGTGAGCTTACCATTGGAGTGGAGAGATGAGAAATGGAGAAAAACAAAAAGAAAAAAAAAATTAGAAAAAAAGTCTCCAGGAAATCCACTGGTGTGGCTGCGAGACCAGGATAGTGACTTCCAGGCTACTGGCTCCCAGACCGTGCAGTACATTTGGCTAGAAGGGGCTCCCAAGCTGTGAAAAGGAAAACAAAATAAAACAGAACAAAACAAAGCAAAAAAACCAAAAAAGAGAAATGCCCACAGGGGTCCCACCAGCCCAGCTGCAGAGACCAGGGAAGTGGCTCCCAAGCCTGGCACTACAGCCCAGCTAGAAGGGGCTCCCGAATCTTGAAAAGATAAAAGAGAACAAACCAACAAAAGGAAACAAGAAAGGTCCCAGGAATCCCACCAGCATGGCAGCGTGGTCCAGGGAAGCATTTACCCAGCCGAGAGGCGATTCATGGCCTTTCAAGAAGAAGCAAAGCTGACACATGGAACCAGGTGTCCTAGAGAGAAGCGTGTGTGTGGGTGGGGGTGAGAGGCAGGGAGGAAAACAAAAGACGCAGCAATAAAGCAACACCAGCAACAGACAGATGGCACTGATGGAGCTGGACAGTGTGGGCAGGGCAATCCAAGTCGCATGGGGCTGGAGCAGGTGCCTCCTGGCCAAGAGACTGTGGCTGGCAAGAAAGCGTATGTTGCTGTTTACCAGGTGCTGTTTTCTGCTGGGAGCTCCGTGGAGCTGCTTTCCCATACTCCCTGTCTGTTGAACCCTGATGTGGGCAGGATAAATCCAAGCACCATGGACCCTGCACTTCGCAGCTGGCTGAGCAACTGCAGCCAAATGGGAAACTGCAGAGGCTGAGCGGGGGGAAGAGAATGGAGGGTCGGAAAGCGAATTATTGTTGTTTACCAGGTGCTCTGCCTCCTGCCAAGAGCTCTGTGAAGCTGCTTTCCCGTACTCCTTGTCCTCCACCCCCAACAGGAGTCCAAGATGGCAAATCTGAATCCGTGCTGCCTTAGCTGATAGGGGACCTCTGCGCCTATCTCCCCTCACTCTGTTCTCTGTCAATTTCTTATTCCATTCCGTGTTTGGCCGAGTTCTTTCTTTCTTTATTTGACATTTCAGGTTCCAGGAATGTTGTTTGTCTCTGTTTTACTTAGTTTTTCGGGTCTTTGCTATGAAGGGATGGCATGGTGCTTCTGTCTGTAGCAACACGTTGGCTCCTTACAGCTTTTTCCTTTGAGATAAAATTTACATAAAATGGAATGCACAAATCTTAAGTGTACTCTTGATGATTTTTTAAAAAATGTATACATCTATGTAACCCAAACCTCTCTCAAGTCATAGAACATTACTGTAACCCCAGAAAGTTTCCTCATGTGCCTTCTCAGTCAACCCCTACCCTCACTTTATTGGAGGCAACCACTATTCTCATTTTTTTCACCACAGGTTAGTCTCATCGCCTCTAGAATTTCATATAAATGAATTCATACACTGTGTAAAGCTTGTTTGATACATAATGCTTTTGACATTCATCAATGCCGCTTCATGGAACAGTAATTCATTCCTTTATATTGATAAGCCGTGTTCCATTTCATGTGCATTTCCCATTTTGTTCATTCTGTTATTGATGGTTTCCTGAGCTATATCCAGTTTTTTTTATCTACAATTATAAATAAAGTTTTTAGGAACTTTCTTATACAAGTCTTTTTGTGAATATATATTTTCATTTCTCTTGGAAATACCAAAGAGTGGAATTGCTGCATAATGGATACATTTGGTTTTATAAAGAATCTGCTAGAACTTTTTCCAAACTACTTGTAACATTTCACATTCCAGTGAACAATGTGTGAGGGTTTTAGTTGCTCCACAACCTTGTGAAATATGTGATATTGGAAGTCTTTTTAATTTACCCCTCCTGGTGGGTCTGTAGTGGTATCTCTGTGTAGTTTTAATCTCCTTGATGTCTAATAATGTTGAGCACTTTTGCTTTGTGTCAGGTCTGTTTATCTTTTGTATTGAGTTACGGTAGTTTTTTATATATTCTGGATGTTAGTCCTCTGTTAGATATATGTTTGTGAATACTTTTTCACAGTTTGTGGCCTGCCTAATCATTTTCTTAATACTGTCTTTTGATAAGCATAAAAAAATTAAAGCTATTTAAATTTTACACAATTAAAAACCAAACCCCGCTATATTAGCATAAAAAAAAATCTAGGTGTAAATCTAATAAAAGTTATGCACAACCGCTGCTTACAAACTATAAATTATTCATGAGAGAAAAGAGAAACCAAGGAGGACCTAAGTAAATGGAAAGATCTGCTATGATCACAGAATAAAAGACTCATTGTAAAGATGCCAATTCTCCCCAATATATCTATAAATTTAATATAAAGTCGATAACCCTGCAGACATGTGGAAGAAGGTGGAATTGACAGGCTGATACGTATATAGAAATGCAAAGGGCAAGAATAGCCAAGACAGCCTTAAAAGAACAAAGTTGGAAGAGTCATGCCACCAGTTATCAAGACTTATTCCATAGCTATACTAATTAATATCGTGTAGTATTGGCTCAAGGACAATTAACTAGACAATGGGACAGCATAAGGGGCTCAGAAACAGACAAACACAGATACGTTCACTTGGTTAATGACAAAGTTGGCATTGTAAAACAGGAGAGAAAGGATGGTCTTTTCAATAAATGGTTTGTAGTCAACTGGATTTCCTTATGGGGAAAAAATGCGTCTTAACCCTTACTTCACAGCATACACATACTAAAAATAACCATTCTACGTGGATTTAGGTCTCATTGTGACTGTACCGGAAACCCTAGTGGCATAGTGGTTAAGTGCTACGGCTGCTAACCAAAAGGTCGGCAGTTTGGATCCACCAGGCGCTCCTTAGAAACTCTGTGGGGCAGTTCTACTCTGTCCAATAGGGCCGATATGAGTCGGAATCAACTCGATGGCAACGGGTTTGGTTTTTTTTGGTTCGGTGACTGTAAAGCAATAAAGCTTCTCCGAGCTAACATAGGAGAATGTCTTCATGACCTTGAGGTAGACAAAGATTTCTTAAATAGGGCAGGTATATACGTATGTGCTCCAAAAGACATATATGAAAACATACCTCCCAGCATTATTTGTAATAACCATAATGTATAAATAGACCAAATATCCATCAGCGGTAGAATGAGTAAATAAATTTTGGTGTATTTATAAATGGAGTAATAGCAATGAAAATGAACTCCTCCTGTGTCCAGCAGGATAATTGGATCTTACAGACAATGTGGTGAGCGCTAGTAGTCAGACTCAGGAGGAAGCATATGTATGATTCCATTCATATGACGTTTTGTTTTTTAAGATATAGCAATGACTTTTCCCTACTTTTCACCAATACTGTCGTAGATTATCAAACTTTTATCTACTGGTTCTGTAGGTGATCTCATTTAGTTTACCATTTCTTTATGAGTAATGTTGAACATCTTTTAAATCGGTTTTAGACAGTATGTATGACGCTTAAGAGCATTCACTCTCAAAGTAGGGTGCTTATGTTGATGTATTAGTTCTGCCGCTTACCAGTGTGAGTTTGGGACACGTTACTTCACTTTTATGTGCTTTAGATTTCTCATCTGTGAAACAGAAGCAATAATAACTACCTCATAGGATTGCTGTGTATATCAAATGATATAATATTAAAAAGGTGCTAAGATAAAAATCCCTAAGACGTGCTTGGCATATAGTCTAGTCTGTTGGCTTGTCATACTGTGGTACTTACATGTTGCCATGTTGCTGGAAGCTATGCCACTGGTATTTCAAATACCAGCAGGGCCACACATGTTGGACAGGTTTCAGTAGAGCTCCCAGGCTAAGACAAACTAGGAAGAGAGGCATGGAGATCTGCCTCTGAAAATTAGCCAGTGGAAACTCCTATGGACCACAAGAGAATATTGTCCGATATAGTGCTGGAAAATGAACCCTGAAGGTTGGAAGGGCATTCAGAATACACAGTGGCTGCAACAATGGACTCAATTAAGCATGCCATGGATAATTAAGATAGCACAGGACTGGATGGTGTTTCATTCCGTTGTACGTGGGATCACCATGAGACGGAGCCAACTTGACAGCAACTAACAACAAGTGCTGTATAATTTTCCCTAGTAGTGGTCTGTTGTACACTTTTCTTCTGTGTTTTTAGTCTTTTTTATTGATTTGTAATTGTCCTTTATGCACATGAAAATTTGTATCAATGTTGGAGATACTTGTTTTTCTTTAAATAAGAGGAAACCTTTTTGGAATGTTATTAGAGATCTAGTATTTATCACTAAACTGTAGATAGGTTGGCTTTGTACATTTTTAGTTGTGGTCTTATGTTATCAAAAGTGGTTCTGCTTTGGTTTAAAATAGGAAGAATGTTGCTTTTCCAAGGATCAAGTTGTTTAAACATTTCATTTGTTGAGGGCACTAAGAACTTCAAAATGGCAGGTGATATTAAAATTGTTTCCTTTATGATGATTATGAGTGACGCATCTGTTTGCCACTTCAATCTAGTATATTTAACTGTAAATAATACATTTTTTGAACTTGGAAGTTGTGGTTTAGAAGTGAGGGATAAAAAAAAATGTTTCTGCTTCACTCTAGCCATTGTTTTTCTTTTTCTGTCTGGCTAATTGAATATAGTTCACTTGGACAAGTTTATTCTGACGTCCTCCTGTGCAAGGGGCTGGTATAGGTATAAAGATCAGTACACACCCAGTACCAGTCCTATGGGCCAGGCAATTCTAGTGGTGAGCTGTTTTATGTGGAAAAATTTTTCAAGTTTTAGGCTAAGTAAAGAGAATGGAAACTCAGCTATTCATATTTAATCATTTAAAAAACTTTTTTTTTCTTATCAGTATAATATCATGTACTAATTTCATTTAAAACAAATATTTTTTGTAAAGAGTAAGCTCAAAGCATTTTCACTCATGCTCTGTTGTACCTGGAGCTCTCTGCTGAGTGGTGTTTTTAATCTGAGGCTAACATGTTTGCAGATATGTTAATAAGATTTCAATCATCTATTTGACTCCAAATTCAGCTGCCTAAAAAATTTATTTCAAAAACAGCATGGAGTTCAGGGTAGATGTCTTAAAATTTACAAAAAGAATGCTTTGTGTAGTAAAAGTTGTTTGTTTATTGACTTATTTAAGGCATTGTGTCTCATTTGCATTCATCTAGGAATCATCATACATAGTTGCAGTTCAGACACCTTGTTTTAGGATGTGTTTTGTGTTTCTGTGAACTTAATCTCACTGACCCAGCGGAGAATGGGACTTAGGCTAAGTTACTGTTCCTCATATTGGTGGAGCACTGACCCACATTTTGTAGTTGGGATCCAGGATCCAGTTTCTGACTAATGAGGAAACTGAAGATAATGTGCATTCTTTGGGAATGGAACCGACTACCTTGGCCTCATTTAATCTATTCTCTACGCCTTGCCATTGTGGTGGAAACAAAGTGAAGGCAAAACCGTATGAAAATAGAAGAGATAACTTACAGATTGGGAGAAATGTTGGAGAACCAATAGTAACATCCAGAATATATAAAACCTACTGCAACTTAAACAAAAATAGAAAAGCCTAATTAAAAAAATGAGCAAAGGAATTGAATAGACATTTCAACAAATAAGATATACAAATGGCCAACAAGCGCATGAAAAGATGTTCAAAGTCATTACTTAATACCAAAAAAAACAAAACTCATTGTCATCAAGCAGATTCCAACTCATAGCAACCCTATAGGACAGAGTAGAACTGCCCCATATGGGTTTCCAAGGAGTGCCTAGAGGATTTGAACTGCTGACCATTTTGGCTAGCAGCTGTAGCTCTTAAGCACTATGCCATCAGGGTTTCCCATTACTTAATAAGAGAGATGCAAATCAAAACCACAGTGAGATAGATACCACTTCATCCCCAGTAGAATGACTGTGATCAACAAAATGGAAAATAATGTGTTGATGAGGATGTAGAGAGATTGGAACCCTCATCCATTGCTGGTGGGAGTCCAAAATGGTAAAGACCCCATGGAAAACATTTTGCCAGTAAGTTGTGTACAGTAAGGCTTTTTAAAAAAAATCTTACATAACATGAAATCCACAGATGAGGTGTCATCACGTTAAGGTTTTGGCTTTGCTTCTAGGTTGCTTAACCAATTAACTAGCAACCCTGTGCGTGGCTCAGGTCAGCAGCATTTACTTCCAAAGCTTACGTCTGGGAGGTGGGTGGAGGCGCTTGAACCAAATCGGTGCTTCCCAGCAGGAAGTACCAGGGGCTTGAGTGCTGGATCAGCAGCCAGCAGACTTGCCCCACACCCTCAACTTAGGGGAGAGGAGTTGTATCTTGGGCAGGGGAGGGGACTTGGAGTGACAAAGTTCCATTTTTTTCAAGAAAGTGGAAAACAAATATGACAAATTATTTACAGAATGTGTGCATGGGTTATTTTGTATGGTTTTCTGGGTCTTTTTAAATTTCTCAAAGAAAAACATTTTTAACACATGAATTTAAGAAGAGAGGCCATTAGAGAAGTCAGAACCCAGGCCTATGCTAATTCTTCCCTCTGTGAGTGCAGGCAGGTACCCTCTCTGCTCTGAGTTTTAGTTACAGAATGTGAATGATGTCACCTGTCCTTCCTATTACCTAAGGTTTTTACAAGCATGAAATGAGAGGTAAAAGACTTTTATACATACACATATATATTTTTTGTTGCTGCTGTTGAGAATATACACAGCAGAACATGCATCAATTCAACAATTTCTACATGTACAATTCTGTGACATTGATTACACTCTTCAAGTTGTGCAGCCATTCTCACCCTCCTTTTTTCAATTTATGCTTCCCCTGTTAACATAAACTCACTGCCCGCTAAGTTTCTTATCTAATCTTTCACATTGCTTTTGTCAATTTAATCCCATATAGATAGTTCTTAAAAGAGCACGATGCTCAAGGCAGGCATTTTTTACTACTTAAGCTAAACTGCTATTGGTTTTAAGAAGACTTCAGGGGATATTTTTGGTTTAGAGTTTAAGATTTAAAGATTGTCTCAGAGCAGTCATTTCGGAGGTTCATCTACCCTCCGTGGCTCCAGAAAATCTGAAGTCCGTGAGAATTTGAAATTCTGTTCTGCATTTAGGTGAAAGATTTTTAAAATTGTGAAGTACTTAATATATGTAAATATTATTCAGTTCACATTCGTAATTGCAGAAACTTATTGTTGGAAGGGATGTTACCATACGTAATTCCCCAAAATGATAGAACTAAACTGAACTTAGATTTCCTTCAGTTCTATGTGTTTATTTTTCTTTTAATTACCCAGCCATTTACTCCCCACTTCGTTGATTTGAAATGTGTCTTTGGTAGAGATAAATTATACTTAAGTAATTTTGTCGCATATGTTGAGATAACAGCTATACCCAGAAACTTCAAATGATAATCAAAGGAGTGTACTTTTTCTGTCCTTTTAGGTGAATGGTGATATTCCACCTCGATTAAAAAAAAGTGCTCATGAAATCATCCTGGACTTTATCAGATCAAGACCTCCTCTAAATCCAGTATGTAATGTGCCACACTCCTCTTGATTGGAGTCTGCGTGATGACTTAGTCTCCTTTTAGGGTATCATCTGTGGAACTCAGCTGAGTCTGGTGGTCAGTTTTCAGGCTCAGCTTTTCTTCTCAGCACCACGTTCTTATTCACAAAAGATATTTAAAATTATTCGCTATACTGCTGCCTTAGAATGTTTTAACTCAAAGCAACGTGGTTATGGTATTTGTAACATATCACCAAATACCTTCTAATCATACTGGCTAAATTTAGTAATGGATAGTTGCCAGGATGTACCACCCTTCTAGTTTACTTTGTAGTGCTAATTCCTCCTCAATTCAGTTGTCATATTGATCCTATTTCACAGTAAATCCTCTCTGTTGTATATCCACTTTTATAGTAATTATTTCCCTCTGTTAACAGAATTCTTCCTAGTGACCATAAAAAAAAAAAAAAGTGACCATAGAGTCAAAATATTCTAATCTGGCTTGAATGTTGGTTTGTTTCCTCTATTCTTCTCTTCTCTTCCCTCTGGCAAGATGGCCAGTACTCACCAAATCCTCTTAAACCTATGCATATTAAATGACCAGAAAGGGAATGGTGTTTCTTTCCTAGCTTGTGTCCATCTAAAGCATAATTAATAATCCCCATTTAAGATCCTTTTTAGATGAAGGGAAAGAGGCCACTGAGGAAGTGATTTTAAGAAGACGGCACGTAGAGTAGAAAGCACGGTGTCACATGAACCTAGACTTGCACACTAGCTCTGCAGTTTATCTGTCTCTGAGCAAGATCTTCAGCCTCCCTGAGACTTCATTTCCTCAACTACAAAAGAAAGATGATCATAAGTAGCTCAGAAGGCTTTGTTGAGTTACTCAGAAATTCAAAGACAATAATTGTTATTGTTGTTGGTTGCTGTCAAGTCGATTCTGTGTGCAGAGTAGAACTGCTCCATAGGGTTTTTAAGGCTGCGACCTTTCGAAAGCAGTTCATCAGGCCTGTCTTTAAGGCACCTCTGGATGGGTTTGAACTGTCAGCCTTTTAGGTAGTAGTCAAGCCCTTAACTGTTTGCACCACCCAGGCAGCCCAATGACAGTAATAAAGTATAAGGTATAACTTATATTTTAACTTATTGCTTATTGTGCTAGTATATAAACCAAAACAAACCAAACCCACTGCTGTCGAGTCGATTCCGACTCACAGCGACCCTATAGGACAGATTAGAACTGCCCCGTAGAGTTTCCAAGGAGTGCCTGGCAGATTCGAACTGCCGAACATAATTATAACTTTAGCAAAACTACTTAAAATTAGTTGCGCACATGTGACTAAATCAGTGTGAAATCCAATAATCTCCCTATTGCTTTAGGAATCTTGATATTTAATAACTTGAAAAAATGTCTTTTAAGTGCATTATCAAGTAACATTTCAGGCAATGATTAGTTTCATAATAGTATACCACATAAGTGAAATTCAGTAAAAACAATTTTAAGGACAATGACTCAAGTCTTTAGCCATTACCTTTTATTTTCAAGGCCTCAGCCAGAAAACTAAAGCCAACCCCACCACGCCCACGGAGCCTCCATGAAAGAATATTGGAAGAAATTAAAGCAGAAAGAAAGCTGCGACCCATCTCACCAGAGGAGATCAGACGTAGCCGACTTGGTGAGTCCACTGCTTATTGCATTCCTGCTCTGCAGCCACCCATGTGCGAAACTGTCTGTATGCAACCAGCCCACTGAGGATACCAGTGGAAAGGAAAGATATTCCACAGCCTTCTCATTCCTTGTTCATCTCTTTCGTTTCCTTTCCTCTCTTTCTCTTCTTCATCTCCTTCTTCTTTCCCTTTCTCTCTCACATACACATACATAACCTAACACTCACCATTTGTATTTGAAGTTGATAGGGTAGGAAATTGCTTCTCTTCATGGCGTTGACCCACATGAGAGCATCGTGGCATAATGGAAAGAACACTGCCCTTTCTGGAATGTGGTTCTAGAATAATCTCTTTACCTCTCTGAGCTTCAGTTTCTTCATCAGCAGAAGGAGGATAATAATTCTTGTCTTACCTACAGTATGGCTTTGATGTAAGAATTAAATAAGGTCATGGTAAAGGTACTTTATAAGTTGTAGTACATGCACAAAGCATGTTTTAAAAATATAGATGATCCAATATATAGTTTTACTTCAAGTTTCTGTCTTAACTATGGACTTAAAGGTACGGTATTATGTGGTGAAAGCATTGGTATCTGATATCACTTCACTTATTCTCAAACTCCCTTTATATTTATAATTTTAAATGATTTTAATGTATACTATAATGTGTATAGGAACGCTGGTTGTACAATGGTTAAACACTTAGCTGCTAGGGTCAATTGTTCGAAAGAACCAGCCACTCTTTAGAAGAAAGATGTGATAGTCTGCTTTCGCAAAGATTACAGCCTTGGAAACCCTATGGGGCAGTTCTGCTCCGTCCTATAGGGTCACTATACATCTGAATCAACTTGACGGCAGTGAATTTTTGGATAATGTGTGTACTGTAACGTGAACACACAAAATTAACGTGGGCACACACTGGTTTTGATTTATAGCAAGAATATTATAAAATGTTTATAAACATTTTTATTTATATGGTTCTCCTCTAATTTGTAAGATTAAGGATGCCCTAAGAATTCAGAGAAACTTCCTTTAGGAAAATAGATTATAAGATCGTGGTACCTGAAGAGGAAAGGAACCAGTTCTGGGACACCACATTCTCCTTGTTTTCTCCTCTGACCTCTTTCTCTGCCTCTTTCAGATTCTTCTTGATTCTTCCGACGGTCTATTCTGGGTTCCCTTCTCCCTGAGCAACCACACCACCCACCGTGGTTTTTGTTTCTATCTGTATTCCAGTGACCAGTCTATAGCCTGGATCTCTCTCTAAAAATTCAGACCCATACACCCAGGTGTCTGCTAGATAGGACTACCTCATATCCTATAAGCAAGAAAAACTAAACCTGTCCACACGTGAGAGTGGATGACTACTTTCTCCCCAAACCATCTCCTCCTGTGGTCCCCAGCTCAGAGACCCCAGTGTAGACACCTCAGCATCATATTTGACTCCTACCTAATGGCCAACCTGTGTTGATTTTACTCCCTTAGGATCTTTCTAGTCTTCCACTCTTTCAACTCAACAGCCAGTATCCTAATGCAAGGTGTCATCTTGTCTTGTTTTTTAAATCAGCCCTCTAACTTTCCCCTCTTCCTGTTTGAAGTCTTCAGTCACACCATACTGTCTGTCTTTGATGTCCTATCCTTCTGTTATACTAGAGCACCGTTGTGACAGGGACCATTTCTTATTCATTGTTGTGTTGCCAGTTCCTAGTACAGTGACTGTTCTGTGAAAAGAACTCCCATGTTTGTTCTTAATTCAGTACACCTTCCAGTTCCAAAGCTGCAGAGTGAATAAATGTATCCATTTATTCCTCTCTAATTCTGGGAGCAAGTTTTATCTCTTAAAAATGATGTTTAAAGCATGCTAAGTGACAAACGCATAAGAACTTTTATATAATAATGAACCAAAACATGTAAACCAATGGTTCTTATCCTCAGAGTGTTTAAATGGGCCTGAGGGATGTCTGTGAAGCCCCTTAAATATGAAAAATTTTGCGTACTTCATAAAGTGTATGTATGTGCATTTTTGTAGAGAAGCATCCACAGCTCTCTTCAACTCCCAAAGGGCCCAGAACCACAAAAGGGTAAAAACCACTTTTAAAATATAAAGAAATAGTACCGCAAGATGATAGTTAAAGACGAGATAAAAAAAAAAAAAATTACTATACCTTGAAAGGGAATAATGGAAAAGATTTCAACAAACCTATGAGATAAAACATATATAAAACCCATTGCCCTCGAGTCAATTCCAATTCATAGCGACCCTACAGGACAGAGTAGAACCGCCCCGTAGAGTTTCCAAGGAGCACCTGATAGATTCAAACTGTCGACCTTTTGGTTAGCAGCCATAGCACTTAACCACTGCGCCACCGAGGTTTCCAAAACACCCATGGCAAAATTAAATTTATTGATTTACAGAAGAGGGAGTAATTGGAGATTATGAAAATAGGATATGGAAAAGAACAAGACAGGCATAATGTGCTTAGATGATTCTTCCATTTTTCCAAAGGTTTTGAACCTTTACTGTATATTAAACACTGGGTCGGCAACTGGGAATTCAGGGCTGAATAAGACATAGTCCCCTCCACAAAATGCTTACAGAGAGTAACCGAAGTGCTATGCTTGTTCTTGTTGGCAGGAGATATAAACAAAAGTTAACAACACTCAATCCATAGAGCCTTAAGTGAGGCCATCTAAGGTAGTTTGGAAGAGGAATTAGAATTCCCTTTACATAGAAAAAAAAAAATTTTTTTTTTTTTTTTACATAGGCATACGCCCGTGAGCATCATAGCAAAGCTTCATCACATGCATATTCTTCAGTTTAATGTGGAACAAAATATGTATTTAGATGTAACTAATAGGAAACCTACTTTAGGGTAGTTGTCATTTTTATGTTGAATATGTTTATTATTTTATTTTAACCTAAACAAATAAGGATCACCACAAAGCTGGCTCCAACAAGGTACAGGTTGAACATGTCCCAAATGTCCAGCTTTTCCAAGCTTCTGTAGCGCTCCATCATCTCTAACATCAACTACTCCCTCTCCCCTCAGTACTCTCCCTCCCGCTTTGGGTTCCCTAATTCACTACAAAGTTCCACAGAACTCACAAACCATATAAAGGAAATGGTTCACAAGGTCGTGGAGGCTGGAAAGTCTCAAACTTGTGGGTCAGGCATAGGCTTCTCAATAGCCCTCAGTCTCTGACCAAAGGCACTCAGTTTTGTCGCCTTGTGGGCTGGGAAGCCCACTGTGCTGTTTCCTGTGGGTCTCTGCTGCCGGTCTCTCCATCCTTGGTGGTGGTGGGTTCTTCTCTCTGCTCTGGAATTACCTCTCTTTTAAGGCAAAACTGACCAGTCCCCTTGGTGGACCACAATTATCTTATTTGCACAGCCCTGCCCAATCCCTTGGGTGGGAGTTACAATGCCATGGTTTGAAAGGCCATTCTAAGTAATCCATTACACCGTATACCCTTGGGAGTTAGTATTTCACAGCAACCAGAATTGAGCTGTTATATAAAGTGAGTCTTATTTCTAGAATTTTAAGTTCAAATTGATTCTGAGCCTTAACTGAAACGTAAAGGATTTGGGCTCAGGTTTTCCTGCAGATTTACATTGCTTCTTACTATAAAAGTTTGCTTTCAGGTGTTTGGTTAGGATAAGGTTTGCAGAAGTAACTTGAAGAAAGTCTCCCTACGGATGTTTTGTAATCATTCCCCTCCATGTATTAGCAACTAGAAACCCATTGTAGAAATAAGGAAAATTTAAAGAAAAAATGTTAACCATAATTTCAACATTCACTATTAAATCTACTTTTGCGTTATGAAATGAAGATGAAAAACAGTATGTAGGTTCTGCATTCTTCATTTAACACTGTATGTGGCATGAACATTTTCCTATATCATTACATATGACTCAAAGCATAATTTATAAGGACATGATATACTAACATATGGCCAAGTTGTGTTTTATTTGCCTACTTCCCTGCTGTTTTATAGGCTATTTCTTTTTTTTCCTCTTAAGTGTGAGATTACTGTCCTCATGCATCAGTCTCAGCTCATATCTCTGATCATTTTCTTTTTTCTAAGCATCTTCATTGCTGTGATCATCTATTACTGCCCTCTTGGAAAAGAAATGAGCTTCATCTTTCAAGAAGTAATAGCATCCTCCTCTTAAGCAATAGTCTTATTTCAAAAGATATGTTCATATGCCAGAATAACATTGAGGAATACTTCGAGAATGCATGGAATTTTGTTTGCTGTACATGATTAGGAAAATCTAGAATAGATGGCATTTAAGTCTAGAAATGCAGAGTTTTTAGGATGACAAGTAGAAGATTATTCCAGGTAGCCTGATAGAGAATCTTTTACTAAATTAAAGATGTTGTGATATTGAGTCTTGAACTAATATCAGAAATTTATATTTGTAACAGGTATTAATTTCATACCACAAATATAGATGGGTAAGAAATATGTGATCGATAAGGTTGTATGTCAGCTTGGTAGCTGTGATTCTGAGTGGTTTGACAGTTATGTGGTGATATAGTTTGGCAGTTATATAATGATGTTTGGCAGTTATGTAATGATGTAATTTGGCCATTATGTAATGATGTAGTTATCCTCCATTTTGTGATATAATGTAATAACTTCCATGATGTGATCAGCCAATCAGTTGTAAGGGGCGTTTCCTCAGGGGTGTGGCCTGCATCCACTATATATGGATATTCTGGCACAGCATGCTAGCTGTTAGTCACTCTGGGTCCATCATCTGTCTCGTAATCATCTGACCTCAGGTTCATACTACTTGAGCCAGCAGGCTGCCATCTTACCTTCCAGTCTTGGATTAGTCAGCCTTTGAGCCAGCGGCCTGCCGTCTGTCCTGCCAATCATTGGTTCATCAGTCCCTGCAGCTACATGAGTCAGAAGAAGCCTCCAGCCTGATGCCTGACCCTCAGACTTGGGACTTGCCACCTTCTATAACCACGTGAGCCATTTCCTTGAAATAAATCTCTCTCACTCTTTCCGTATGTATCTATGCTTCACTGGTTTTGCTTATCTAGAAAACCCAGCCTAAGACATTTGGTACCAAGAGTGGTTATAGAGAAACAAAATCATAAGGGTGATTTTTCTGTATTGGTTCTCAAGTCTGACTAGTCTTAAAGGCGCTGATGACTCTGCATCCAGTAATAAAAAGGGTGCTGCTAATTCAAGGCATGGGGTGGCAATATTAATATGCAAAATATTACCATCAATACTTCAAGTACTGATGAGAAGCAAGGCCCTGGGTGATCACATATTTGATAATTTTCTACAATTTTGTCAGAACAAGAAGTATAGAGAAGCTGGTTGATTGGTCCTGCTTTCACTAGACAAAGTGGTGAAAGAAGAAATAAGTTCAGGCCTTCAGAGCCACAGCTCAAGCACCGCATAAAAGATCTCAAAGTTGCCACTTGTGCCCCGAAAGAAGCCTTATTTGTTGTAATAACAGCTGATATTCCTGAAAACCAAACCTAGAGTCTTATCATAAGACTGACTGAATTATAGCACCAACGGAATTCCCTACCTCAAATGGTGTCTGAAGTTAAAGTGAGGGCATTGATTGGGAAGAAATGGAATCCTAAAACTTGGGATGGGGTGATATGGGCCGATAATCAGGAAGCCGGGTACATTGAGCCCCTAAATTCCATTCAGTCACTTCTGCCACCAGAACCAGCCCTCTTACTCCCATCATGAGTTGCCCATCATGAACTGGGTGTTGTTTGACCTATAGAGCCATAAAGTCAGAAGTGCACAGCAGCGCATCGTCATTAAATGAAAGTGGTATATATGAGATTGGGGGTAAGCAAAACCTAAAAACACAAGTAAGTTGCATGAGGAAGTGGCCTAAATTCCCATGATCTCCACTGCTGTCACGTTACCTGCCATCTCCCGGTATGCGCCTATGAGCTCATGGGAAGTTGCTTATGATCAGTTTACTGAGGAAAAGAAATCTTGTGCCTGGATTACAGATGGTTCTTCACAATATGCAGGCACCGTTCAAAAGTGGACAGTGGCAGCACTACAGCACCTTTCTGGGACATCCCTGAAGGATAGTTGTTATTGTTGTTAGGTGCCGTCGAGTTGGTTCTGACTCAGTGACCCTGTGTACCACAGAACAAAACACTGTCTGGTCCTGCACCATGCTCACAATCGTTGTTATGCTTGAGCCCATTGTTGCAGCCAGTGTGTCACAGTGGTGAAGGGAACTCCTCCCAATGGACAGAACTTCAAGCAGTGCACCTGGTTGTTCCCTTTGTTTGGAAGGAGAAATGACCAGATATACAATTGTATGCTGATTCATGGGCTATGGCCAATGGTTTGGCTGCATGGTCAGGGACTTGGAAGGAACATGATTGGAAAATTAGAGACAAGGAGGTGTGGGGAAGAGGTATGTGGATATACCTCTCTGAATGGGCCATAGAAGTGAAGGTATTTGTGTCTTATGCGAGTGCTCACCAAAGGGTGATCTCTGCAGAGTGGGATTTTAACAATTAGGTGGGTAAGATGATTGTGTTCTATGGAAACCAGTCATCCTCTTTCACTAAACACTTCCATCATTGCCCAGTGGGCTCATGAACAAAGTGGCCATTGTGGCAGGGATGGAGGTTATGCACGGGCTCCACAGCATGGACTTCCACTCACCAAGGCTGATTTGGCTACAGACAGCCACTGCTGAGTGCCAAATTTGCCAGCAGCAGAGACCAACACTGAGTCCCCAGTATGGCACCGTCCTTGAGGTGATCAGCCAACAACCTGGTGGCAGATGGATTACATTGGACCCCTTCCATCATGGAAGAGGCAGTGCTTTGTTCCAGACGCTGACTTTGGATATGGATTTGCTTTCCTTGCACTCGGTGTGCTCCTGCCAAAACTACCATCCGTGAACTTACAGAATGCCTTATCCACCATCATGGTATCCCACACAGCATTGCCACGGATCAAGGGACTCACTTCACAAGAAATGAAGGGCAGCAGTGGGCCCATGCTCATGGAATTCACTGGTCTTATCATGCTCCCCATCATCCTGAAGTAGCTGGTGTGATAAAACAATGGGATGGCCTTCTAAAGACGTAATTACGGAGCTAGCAAGGTGGCAGTACCTTGCAGGGCTGTGGTAGTGTTCTCTGGGAGGCTGTATATGCTCTAAACCAGCACCCACGAGGAGATACAACATTGATTCCATTGAACTGGAAGTTATGAATGCTACCCAGCCACTTTGGGCTTTTCATGCCTCAAGATCAACAGGTAAAGAAGGGAGTTAACTGTAGTAACTGATGTGTTTGATCCTGATTACCAAGAGGAAATGATATAACATAATGGAGGTAATTTTTAATGGAGGTAAGGAAGATTATGCCTGGAATACAGAAAATCCCTTAGGACATCTCTTTGTATTACCATGCCTGTGCTTAAAGTCAGTGGAAAACTACAGCAGTCCAATTCCGACATGAGTGCTTATGGCCCAGACCCTTCAGTAAATAAGATTTGGGTTCCCCACCAGGAAAAAGAACCATGAGAAGCTGAGATGCTTGCTGAGGGCAAAGAGAATGCAAGTGGGCAGTGGCCGAAGGTAGTTCTAAATATCACTTGTAATCACATGACCAGTTGCATAAATGAGGACTGTAATTATGAGTATTCCTTGCTTGTATGTATGTATGAAATATTTTTCTTTTCTTATTAAATATAAGATGTAAACAGGGCTGGTGTGTTTTCAGTTGTATGCATGTTATATCATGTGAGGCGTAGGTGTGACTTTGTAATCGTCTTTAGAGACTGTGTATGGTTTAAAGAGATGTGTACAAGTACAGAGTTGACAAGGAGTGGACTGTAATGGTTAAGGTTGTGTGTCAGCTTGGCTGGGCCATGATTCTCAGTGGTTTCACAGTTACGTGATGATGTAATTTGGCAGTTACGTAATGATATAGTTATTCTCCATATTGTGATATAATGTAATCACCTCCATGATTTGATTTGATGTGATCAGCCAATCAGTGTAAGGGCAGCTTCCTCAGGGTGTGTCCTCCATCCAACATACGTGGACATTGTGCAGAGCTCACTCACTCTTGCTCACTCTGGTCCTGTATCTGGCTCGCCATCATCTGACCTCCAGTTCTTGGAACTTGAGCCAGCTGCCTGCCATCTGATCTGCCAATCTTCAGTTCATCAGCCTCTGCAGCTACATCAGTCAGGAGAAGCTTCCAGCCTGATGCTTGACCCATGGACTTGGGACTTGTCAGCCTCAACAACTGCATGAGCCATTTCCTTGAGATAAATCTTTCTGTATGTACACATACACATAATACATATATATGTATTATGTATATATGTATGTGCATACGTGTATATATATATATCACCAAAAAAAAACCTAACCCGTTGCCATCGAGTCGATTCCGACTCACAGCTACCCTATAGGTCAAAGGAGAACTGCCCCATAGGGTTTCCTAGGAGCACCTGATGGATTCAACTGCGGACCTTTTAGTTAGCAGCCATAACTCTTAACCACAACACCAGCATGCATACACATACGTAAATACACGCTTCATGGGTTTTGCTTTTCTGGAGATCCCAGCCTAAGACAGAGTATCATATTTCTTTAAATTAAATAAAAGCCCTTACATTGCTGTGTCGGTTTAAAAAAAATTCAATTTTAGTCATTACTGCAGCTCCCTATCCCTCCTGGGGGCTTTGCCTGTGCTGGGTCTCCTAGTACCTGGCTCTTTGATTCTCCACATAGCTGTTTCCTTTCTGGAGATCAGCCATCTCCCCAAAGTTCTCTCCCAACCTAAGAACAGGCATCTCCTATAAATGTCAATAATTTGCCCAGAAATTCTAACCAGGAGCCTATTTTTTATTATTTTAAATTGAAAATATTATAACATGGTATTTAGCAACATCAATGCAGGAAACGTAACCAGTTTTCTGAAAGATAATTAAAATAGTAAAATGTTTAAATTAAATAAATAAAAAACCTTTAAATAAGCTACATCCCAACTTATATATTAGAATGTAAATACTTAAAGTATTATTCCCAGACCATCAAACAGCAAGTATGATTTTTAACAATTAGTTGCTTTTATTTGCCCCTTCCGAGATACACACCCACTTTGTTGATACTTGTGCTTTTCAGAATGTCTGCATATGATTCTGGCATCTTGCTAAGTTGTGACTGGGATATTAAACAGTGCTTTTCCTTCAAATCATTTAAAATATATATTCTGTACTGTGATTTTGTGTTGTAAATACAAATTGTTCCTTTTACAACATCTGAAAAGCACATTGAGAGAGATACTCTATTAAATCTAGGTATTACACTCAAGAGGCCATCAACTGGAAGACGACGTTAGCTGGGGAGATATTCGGCCTGCTATGCCTGTACTTCCATCCCCACTGTAGACCTGAGGTAATATCCTCTTCTGTCTACAAAGGCCCTTTTCCTGCCCACCAGTTGTAATGCCAGCTAGGACCTCAGCCTTCCAAAAATACAAGGAAAAATAATTAACATTTCAAATCATCCTTCCCTATTTGATATGAAGAGGATTTAGAAGAAAGGAAGAATATGACAAAGATGTTCAGAGGTACACTGTGTTAGCCTCAGCAGTTTTGAAGACTCTTGGAAGTACTAGTGGATAAGTTTTTGGTATGAAGAAAGGAGACTGCCCCTTTTGCTGGGTGAAAGGGGAAAGACTGCCTCTTCAGTAACCGTGCTTCCTGTTTGCAGTGGCAGTGTCTGAGACAGTAATGGGAAAGCCGAGCCTGGGCCAGATAAGAGATGCTCCGTCTTTGATGTGCTGTGATATAATTGAAACTAAGACTCTTGCATGAATTTATTGTATTTCAGATTGTGTTCACTAGCCTCTGCCCTAGAATCTGAAATGTGTCACTAAGGATCTTCCTTAATCCTCCCCTTTTTTTATCCTCCCTGGAATTCCTAACAGCTAAATTGCTTTCTTTCTATTGTTTGTTTTCTTTTTTTCAGCAATGCGGCCACTTAGCATGTCTCACAGTTTTGACTTGTCAGGTAAAAAAAAAAAAGCACTTTCACACCTGACATGCATTTTTTGCTTTCTGTGAAATACCTTTCATTCATTTACTTGTTCAAACATGTCAAAAAGAAAATGGAAAGGCTTCTTGAACTAAGCTGTGGTCAGTAAAATAAAACATTCTGCTTATTTGAGAACAGTGTACTTTAAAAAATTAAAACTACAATAAACCTGTTGGCCATCAAGTAGTGGTTGGGGAAGCCAGTTGCCCCATCCTGGGGTACGGTCCATGCTGCCCGCCTCTCTGTTATCCTTGACTCACTGGATGCTCCTAAAGTCTAAGACAGCCTCTACTTAAGGAAATAGAAAAAAACTTTTAAGAAGCAAGTTTTGAGTCTTCCTAGTCTCTAAAGCATTCGGTCATTTAAATAGCTAAACTGAAAACTAAGCTACTTCAGATATGGCCTTAAGACTGGGCCACGTAGATTTCATCTCCAGAGCCAGGTCGGAGATGACCACGGAGCCTCAGTGAGTGGGCAGGAGCCGTCTTCTGTCCCACCGCGTCACACAGGGTGGAGCCTAGTCACCAGTGAGTTGGAATGTATAGAGTATAAACATACGAGAGCGCTGTACTGCCTTTGGTTTTAATACAGAATTCTGTGGCCCGCATTTGTAGTACTGCTCAGACCCCTTCTGTTAAATGAGAGGTGTTAACAGACAGGTGGCTGCTAATGACTAAATCTGATCTGTAAAATCAGCCTCTTTTTTTTTGTTTATGAAGTTTTTGAATTATTTATAAGCCAACTTAATCTCAAAATATTTTGCAAGCTACAGTTTTTAATTGCAGAAGCTGCTGTCTTGAATGTAAAATGAGATAAGATGTTGACACTAGTATTTTCTTTCAGAATTTTCTTTTCCTTGTATGCCACAGATGCCCCTTAAGATACAAAGATTTATTGGTATTCCCTACCTAGAACTTCATATTTAAAAAGCCAGGGAGTTCTGGTATCATACTCTGTGTATGAATATTTACTGGGTTAAACTAGTTTCAAAGTATAAAATTTTTTGTTTATTCTTGTTGGTCTCAGACATGATGACTCTAATATTTGTGATTTAAAGAAAGTCATATAAATATTTCAGTCTTCACTTAATGTTTTTGACTGACCATTTAAGAGCTTTTTCTATTTTCTTTGTCCATTTGATAGTTTTTATGTTATCAACATTTCCCTTACACAGAATGATCCTGTAAAAAATTTGCTCTGGAAAATAAACTCTGAGATGTTTTGGAACATATGTGTTACTGCCATTGTTGCCAGGTGCTGTCGAGTTGAATCCGACTCATAGCGACCCTATAGGGCAGAGTAGAACTGCCCCATAGGGTTTCCAAGGAGCAGCTGGTGGATTTGAACTGCCGACCTTTTGGTTAGCAGCCGAGCTCTTAACCACTGCGTCACCAGGGCTCCATTATGTGTTAGTACTCATCTCTAAAAATTGGCAGTATCCATTTCAGACAATCTGTGTCTTCTTATGTCTGCTAGAGATGTCCATCAGTTGGACTGTGAGGGAGTGGCTGGTCCCCTGGAGCAGTGACAAGTCGGTCCCCAGAGGCAACCTGGGCACGTGCACAGTCTACCCAGTGCAGTGCGTCTGTGCTGGGAGAGTGCTGGGTACTTCAGCTCCTTGATGTGAAAGAGCAGCCAAGGGTTTTTATTTGGTTTCACTGCTGTCATTTCCTGTAGTTTATTTTGTACCTCATGATTTCCAGTTGCTTCATTCACAGTTTCATGTGCTACTTTTGCGTTTTTCCTTATTGCATTTTGACTAAATAACTAAGATGCCCCAAAATATAAACGGAAACAATTGATCCTTCTTCTAACCTAAATGTGAAGATTCGGAATATATTTCTTCTCTAAGTTGGAAAATGAACAAACTAAGAATAAACATTGAAACAAGTATCATAGATAATACCTCTGAACTTAAGTGCAGAATAAGATGTAATGTTCTACTGCAAAGGTTCTATGTCTTAGAAATATTGTTGGTGGAAAACCTTCACAATCTATTCATCATGAGTTAAGGTAAGTATAATTTAATTTCCCCGTGTATATATTAAATATGTAGTCTGTACCCCAGTCATATTGCCTCCAACCAAATGAGGCAGCAGCTGGGTGTATTGAATACATATAAAGTTATTAAATAAAGTGTTTAACATGGGCATATATTTTATATTTCTAAGCTAAGCTAACCCTGGTGGCGTAGTGGTTAAGTGCTACGGCTGCTAACCAAGAGGTCGGCAGTTCAGATCTGCCAGGCACTCCTTGGAAACTCTACGGGGCAGTTCTACCCTGTCCTGTAGGGTCGCTATGAGTCGGAATCGACTTGACGGCAGTGCGTTTGGTGTTTTTGTTAAGCTAAGGTATGTGACTTCTAAAACCACATCTGGCATCTTAAATATTTTGCTTAAATAGCACCAATATTTTCTCAAGAAATGCTGCCTTATATCAAAGAAATGCAAAGCCTGATCCAAGTATTTGTTTTTTCTCATTTGATACATTGGAGTAATAATGAAGATTTACTCATTTGAACAACAACAAAAAAAAGTAATCCGATGACTTTAAAATGTCTTGGTATGTTCTACCGGATTTTTAAGAAGTACGTAGTGTGAGATAGACTCACGTATAGTTTCATATAGAGATCATAACCAATGTTTTGTTAATTCCATTTATCTCAAAGGTTCGAATTTTGTGTTGTTGTTGTTGTTAGGTACCCTTGAGTTGATTTCGACTCACAGTGACCCCATGTGACAGAGTAGAACTGCCTCATAGGGTTTTCTAGCCTGTAATCTTATGGGGAGCAGACTGCCAAGTCTTTCTCCCACAGAGCCACTGAGTGGCTTTGAATCACCAACCTTTCAGTTAGCAGCCAAGCACGTAACTGTTGGGAAATTTAGTACGAGGTGTTTATTTCAGCAGTTTCCATCAGTGCGCTCAGATGGCAGTTATTAATCTCGTAGCACTGTGTTCAGGCACTTTGAAAGTGTTTGGCAGTCTCTCAGGTCCCCTGCACTGAGGATGATATGAACTCATGGCGCCCACTACCCCCAAACCTCACTTCATATGCCACCATTGTGATTTTTGCCAGACCTAAGTACCACTTGTACTGTTATCTATTTAATTTTTTTAATCTACCATAAATAAAATAGCTTTACAAATTTTCTTGAGCAGTAACATCCGTAAAATCATATATCTGAGATAGTAGTTATATTTTTTCAGAAATATTAAATAGATAACCATTAAAACTGTTTCAGTGCTTTTCTGCAGACCACCTCAGGGTATTCTTATTACCATACCTGTAAGTGTGGCAGTGAGCTGCTACCAGGCCAATGGTGGGAGCCGCAGCTGGAGCACGAACGGCTGACAGAGGTGCAAGAGTGTGCGCGTTTTGACCCTTGGTGCTTTCTCTCTGAAAGGGTGACTGCTCCAGCAACATGAACAGACCTTTAAGAAATGTATAGAATAAGACTTTTTAAAATGCGCTTGTGACCATATTTATACACTTACTACCTTTTTTCTTGAAAAGGAGTCCGTCAATTAGCCCAGTCATTTCCTCTTTTGCTTTCAGAAAAACCTTTCAGTTCTTCTCCAAAGTGTAGCAGCCCACTGCTCTGTCCATCTCCTTGTGGTTTATAATTCGTTTCAAAGCTTGTTGCTTTTGTTCTTTTTCTCCCTTCAGTAACCTCCCCGCCCCCATCAATTATTTACTTCTTCTAGCTACTTAACCCATGAGAAAGTAATAATAAAATAAACGCAAGTTTCATCAAGTTCTCTATTAAAATTTTTACCTGAAATGGTAACTGATTTGTGGGTACTTACGTCTTCTTCATTTTCCGTTCCTTTACTCCCCTCTGATTCTCTTTTCCTTTCTTCTTTTCTTGTCTCTCCCCTGCGTACTCACACCTTCTCTCCAGGTCCACAGGGCTTTGCTCTTTGGCCCATTGATCTCTAAAAATAAGCAGAGAGTTATTTGTAAATATCAAATTAGATATATGTCATTGCAATAAATAATTTATATGGTTCTTTTAAACAATGTCAAGGAACACACTTACATACTGAATGTTTCCTGGAAATCCACCTCTTACTTCAAATATATGAATATTATTTTGGGGGGAAAATGGTTAGAAATAGAACATACTTGTATTTTATAAGAACTTCAGGTAAATTATTTCCTCTCCTGCAGGCGTTTTATTCACCTCTGCTTCCCTTTAGTGCCCACTCCCGACCTCCGTGCGCAAAGATCAGTTCACTGTGCTGGCTGTAAATTAAGTTTTACAGTGGCTGCTCTTTTTCATTTTTGAATACTTTTATTTAGTAGTTAGCTATTAAGCTTAGTCCCTTTTAACTCTTCATTTGAAATACCAAAGAAAACTAGTTCTACTTGCATCGGAACTTTTTTGCTATAGTGCAAAAAAGACAGCATTTAGAATCACGACTAACAAACTTCACATACTAGCTGTACCATGCATTAGCCGTGTGACCTTGACTCAATCCTTCTAAGCTTTAGTTTACTTAATTGCAAATGGAGATAAAAATCAGTGTTAACAATTGCTAGTATCTACTCTGCACTGCCTCTGCAAGGCACAGTATTAAGTAAGCATTTCCCATGCAGTTATCAGTGCATGTAACCCTCAGAAGAAGCCCGTAGCTATTGTTAGCCCCATTTTACAGATGGGGAAACAGAGGTTAGGTAACCTGCTCAGAGTCAGACAGCTAGCAGTAGAGCTAGACTTTGAACCCAGACATTCCACGTCTTATGGTACTGTATTGCCTCACTTTCTTCCATTTGTTATATTGCTTTCCTGTCTAAGTTTGAGCCTATAATAATTTAAGTCAGATTTATTAAAGTGAATATATCCTAGATTCACATTAAATAAAAATGTTAATATGAATATAGGAGATTATTGGCTATTTTGATTTTTAAATCAAACTCTTATATGCTTCTCTTCACCATTTCAAACAAGCTCTTGAAAGGCTGTAAAATAAAGCCAGCCTCCCTGAGCCTCAGTTTCTTCATCTGTAAAATAAAGATGTTAGAGTCAGTTGTCTGTAGGATCTCCTTCAACTCCAAATTCTGATCTACAAATGTCATTATATAAGTATTTATTTAAAGGTTTCCTTTAATTGAATATGACAGTTAATATCTAACAAAAAAAGTTTTATATAAACAGGCTTTACAGTAGCAAACCTTGGCTTAGAAATGCGTAGAAATGTTCTGTTATCTGGTGGGTTTTTCCAGGTCTGTGTACTTTGAAAAGTACATTTAGCCCAGTGATTACTTTTCTGGGCTCCGAGAAAGGTAAGCTTTTGCCTTTCTTTTACCAGATGTAACTACCCTTAAATCTCCGGAGAATGTGATAGAATCATCTGTGGTGAATGGAGACTTAACATCGTCCACAAAAGAAAATAGCTTAAGTGCCACACAGCAGGTCCCTGTGCAGCGGAAGAAACGCCTCAAAGCCCCAACGCTGGCTGAGCTGGGCAGCTCTGACTCTGAGGTAGGATTCTGTTTTACACAGCTTGACTGTCAAATTCGGGATGCAACAGCTCTCTGACCCAATGTACTGATGGTGTTATTTGAATTATCACTTAATTTCTTTCTGTTTTTCAGTCAATAAGGCTAGGATTAAAATTCATTTGGTTAGCAGGGAATGAAACAATGGATTTGAATTTTTTACTGTTACTTATTCCAGACCAATAGTGGCCACAATTTATAGAATAAATATCAAAATACTGATATTGTCTTAAATTACAGTGGGGTTTAAATAAGTAAACAATTTCCAACCTTATATTATCTTAAATATTTTCCCCTTATTCTTGGGAAAAGAAAAAAGAAACTCAAAAAAAAGCATATTTCCATAAATTCTTCTCCATCTAAAACACACACATACCTAAGCATCTGGAGGGCAAAAACCATCTTCTTTTTATCGCTGGAGACTGATATCATGCTTGGTGTCTCAGTTATCTAACTCTGCTATAACAGAAATACCACAAGAGGATGGCTTTAACAAACAAATTTATTTTCTCACGGTTTAGGAGACAAGACGTCCAAAATCAGAGCACCAGCTCTAGGGGAAGGCTTTGTCTCTCTGTCAGCTCTGGAGTAAAGTCCTCATCTCCTCTGAGCTTTTACTCCAGGGTGATTTTCATTTTCATGTGGCTTGGCATCTCTCTTTCCCCATCTCTGCTTCTCTCTTTTGCTTGTTTAATCTCTTTTATATCTCAAAAGAGATTGACTTACAACATACTAATCTTGCCTCGCTGACAAAACAGAGACAGCTCATTCCCAAATGGGATTATAACCACAGGCATAGAGGTTAGGATTTACAACACGTATTTTTGGGGACATAATTCAGTCCATAACACTTAGTAAAGTAGATGGTCATCAAAAAAGAGGATGGCCTTCAATGAGATGGATTGGCACAGCGGCTGCAACCATGGGCTCAAACATAACAATGGTTGTGAGGATGCACAGAAATGGGCAGTGTTTTGTTCTTTTGTACATGGGGTTGCTGTGAGTCAGAACTGACTTGAGGCACCCGATGGTGACAGCAACAATACTAACAGACAAGTCTGCACAGAGCAAACTCTTTGAGAGCCTTCCTGTGTTCCACCTTTCACCTAGTGCATTTTCTCTGGTCCACTTGGAATACCTGAAGCAACACAATACAGCCCTTTGAATTAAATTGTTTTTCACAGCATTTCATCAAATGCAGCAATGCTAAGTGGAATTCATTTTTTTTTTAATTGAATACGGCTTCTAATCATCATTGGAAAGTTTTTAAATTGACATAGTGATAAACCAAAACAAAACCAAACCCACTGCTGTCGAGTTGATTTCAACTCATAGCAACCCTGTAGGACAGAGTAGAATTGCCCTATAGGACTTCCAAGGCTGTAAATCTTTACGAAAGCAGACTGCCACATCTTTCTCCAGCAGAGTGGCTAGTGGTTTCAAACGTTAACCTTTCAGTTAGCAGCCACCCTTTTTAAATGTTGGTATTCTGCTTGGGGGGGTGGGTGTTACAGCTATGCACAACTTATAGTCAGTCAAATATTTATTGAATACCTTAGTGTATATATCATTTCAGTAAGTACTGAAGGGACAGACAGAAAGAAGATGGTTTTTGCCCTCCAGATGCTTATAATTTAAACGAGAAATCGAAGATGTATCCATCAGACTTATTACTAGTGTTTCTTGAACACACACTGTCTGCCAGGCACTATTTAAAGTATGAGTAAACACTACAGAGGTTCAGTGACCACAGAGGCCAGTAGGCTGGAATGGTTGGAGAAGCATCTTGTAAGACATAAATTTAGGCTTTAGAATTAGGTGAGTATAATACATGGGCAGAGGACTTTCCACTCTGTTATATGATACTTACCTTGTCGTGTCATGATATATTTACATATTTCTCCCCTACAAGACCATAATTTTCCTGATGACAAAGTTGAGGTCTTACTCAAATCTCTAGCCCTTACATCATGTCTGGCATATGATAGATATGCAGATTTGCTGATGAATTCCTGGCAGAGGTTACGCCATGAGCAAACATCAAGTCATACTCAAGGTTGGAAATAGTGTTGTTGTTGTAGGTGCTGTCGAATTGGTTCTGACTCATAACGACTCTGTACACAACAGAACGAATCACTGTATGGTCCTGCACCATCTTCACAGTCATTGCTGTTTGAGCCCATTCTTGCAGCTGTCATTATCAGTCCATCTCATAGAGGTTCTTCCGCTTTTTCACTCACACGCTACCAAGCATAATGTCCTTCTCCAGGGCTGGTCCTTCCTGATAACACGTCAAAAGTATGTGAGACAAAGTCTCGCCATCCTTACTTCTAAGGAGCATTCTGGCTGTGCTTTTGCTGAGACAGATTGGTTCATTCTTCAGGCAATCCATGAATATTCAGTATTCCTCCCCAATACCATAATTTAAAGGCATCATTTATTCTTCAGTCTTCTTTATTCATTGTCCGGCTATCGCATGCATATGAGGCAATTGAAAATACCATGGCTTGGGTCAGGCGCACCTTAGTTCCCAAAGTGGTATCTTTGCTTTTTAATACTTGAAAGAGGTCTTATGCAGCAGATTTTCCCGATACAATACATTGTTTGATTTCTTGACTGCTGCTTCCATGGGCATTCATTGTGGATCCAAGTAAAATGAAATCCTTGACAACTTCAGTCTTTTCTCCATTTATCATGATGTTGATAGTTGGTCCAGTTATGAGGATTTTTGTTTTCTTTATGTTGAGGTGTAATCCATACTAAAGGCTGTGGTCTTTGATCTTTATCAGTAAGTGCTTCAAATCCTCTTCATTTTCAGCAAGTAAGGTACTATCATCTGCATATCACGGGTTGTTAATGAGTTTTCCTCTAATCCTGATTTTTCGTATAGTCCAGCTTCTCAAATTATTTGCTTAGCATATAGATGGAGTAAGTATGGTGAAAGGATACAACCCTGATGCACACCTTTCCTGATTTTTTTTTTTCACATATAGCTGCCTTTATTGAAACTAATACAGATATATATATTGTACTGGATAGTCACTAATGAACACTGCATAAAATTTTCATAGAATATGTAAGAATTACACAACTATGATACCAGACTAGGCCTTGGCAAATTGTCAAATTATCAGCTGCCTCAGCATTAAACAATCTTATACCCATTATTATAGCTTTTATATATATGTTATTCATTAATAACTTCAGTGTTGTTGTTGATAGGTGCCCTCGAGTCAGTTCTGACTTGTAATGACCCTATGTACAACAGAACAAAACACTGCCCGGTGCTGAGCCATCCTTACAATCATTGTTATGCTTGAGCTCATTGCTGCAGCCACTGGGTCAATCCACCTCATTGAGGGTCTTCCTCTTTTCCGCTGACCCTGTATGCTGCCAAGCACAATGTCCTCCTCCAGGGACTGATCCCTCCTGACAACATGTCCAAAGTATGTAAGACTCAGTCTCACCATCCTTGCTTCTAAGGAGCATTCTGGTTATAATTCTTCTAAGTATACTGCATCAAATCAAATGTTTTGGTACATATTTACTACTTCATGTTGTTGTTAGTGCTGCTGAGTCGGTTCTTACTCATAGAGACCCTACTTAAAACAGAATGAAACACTTCCCAGTCCTGTGCCATTGCCACAATTCTTGTTATGCTTCAGTCCGTTGTTGCAGCTACTGTGTCAATCCATCTTGTAGAGTGTATTCCACTTTTTCACTGACCCTCTACATTAACAAGTATGATGTTCTTCTCCAGGGACTGATCCCTCTTGATAACATGTCCAAAGTATGTGAGATTAACTCTCACCATCCTTGCTTCTAAGGAGCACTCTGGATGTACGTCTTCCAAGACAGATTTATACATTCTTTTGGCAGTTCATGGTATATTCAATATTCATTGACAACACCGTAATTCAAAGGCATCAATTCTTCCGTCTTCCTTATTCATGGTCCAGCTTTCACACGCATACGAGGCAACTGAAAACACCTTGGCTTGGGTCAGGCGTATCTTAGTCTTCAAGGTGACATTTTTGCTTTTAAACACTTTAAAGAGGTCGTTTGCATCAGATTTGCCCAATGCAATGCATCTTTTGATTTCTTGACTGCTGCTTCCATGGGCGTTGATTGTGGGTCCAAGAAAAAGAAATCCTTGACAACTTCAATCTTATCTTCATTTATCATGATGTTGCTCATTGGTCCAGTTGTGAGGATTTTTGTTTTCTTGATGTTGAGGTGTAATCCATACTGAAGTCTGTGGTCTTTGACCTTCATCAGTAAGTACTTCAAGTCCTCTTCACTTTCAGAAGGCAAGGTTGTGTCTTCTGTATGATGCAGGTTGTTAATGAGTCTTCCTCCAATCCTGATGCCCCCTTCTTCTTCATATAGTTCAATCAGTTTCTCAGGTTACTTGCTCAGCATTGCAGATTGAATAGATAGGGTAAAAGGATACACTTTTCCTGAATTTAAGCCACACAGTATCCTCTTGTTCTGTTCGAACAGCTGCCTCTTGATCTATGTACAGGTTCCTCTTGAGCACAATTAAGTATTCTGGATTTCCCATTCTTCACAATGTTATCCATAATTTGTTATGATCCGCACAGTCGAATGCCTTTACATAGTCAGTAAAACACAGGTAAACATCTTCCTGGCATTCTCTGCTTTCAGCCAGGATCTGTCTGACATCATCAATGATATCCCTGGTTCCACCTCCTCTTCTGAGTCAGGCATGAATTTCTGGTAGTTCCCTGTTGATATACTGCTGCAATCACTTTCGAATGATCCTCAGCAAAATTTTACTTGCATATGATATTATTTGATGATATCCACGTTCAGTTTATGCTTGCCAAGACTATGGCAATATAAAAGTTGTTTGTTTTTAATTTTTTTTTTTATTGTGCTTTAGGTGAAGGTTTACACAGCAAACTATTTCTCATTAAACAGTTAGTGCACATATTGTTTTATGACATTGGTTAACAACCCATGACATGTCAACACTCTCCCTTCTCCACCTTGGGTTCCCTATTACCAGCTTTCCTGTCCCCTCCTGCCTTCTAGTCCTTGTCCCTGGGCTGGTGTGTCCCTTTGGTCTGTATTTGTTTTGTGAGCCTGTCTAATCTTTGGCTGAAGGATGAACCTTGAGAGTGACTTCCTTACTGAGCTAAAAGAGTGTCTGGGGATCATACTCTCGGGGTTTCTCCAGTATCTTTCAGGCTGGTAAGTCTGGTCTGTTTTTGTGAGTTAGAATTTTGTTGTACGTTTTTCTCCAGCTCTCTCCAGGACCCTCAGTTGTGATCCCTATCAGAGCAGTCAGCAGTGGTAGCTGGGAATATCTAGCTGTATTGGACTCCATCTGGTAGATGCTATGGTAGATGTGGTCCATTAGTTCTTTGGAGTAATTTTTCCCTTTTATCTTTAGTTTTCTTCAGTCTTCCTTGCTCCCCAAGGGGTGAGACCAGTGGTATATCTTAGATGGCTGCTCACAGGCTTTTAAGACCCCAGAAGCTACTCGCCAGAGCAGAATATAGAACGCTTTCATTATAAACCATGTTATGCCAGTTGGGCTAGATGTTCCCCTGGACCCTGGTCCCCACAGCTCTCAGCCCCATAATTCGGTCCCTCAGGGAGCTTGGATGTGTCTGTGGGCTTCCATGACCTTGCCTTGTACAAGTTGTGCTGGCTTCCCCAGTATTGTGTACTGTCTTACCCTTGCCCAAAGTTACCACTTACCTGTTGTCTAATGTCTTTCCATCTCCACCCATCCCTCCTTTGTGTAACCATCAAAGATTGTTTCTTTTTGTGTGTAAATCTTTTCATGAGTTTTTACCGTAGTTTGTTTATCCCTTCATCTGTTAATGTGCATCTAGGTTGTTTCTGTCTTTTTTTTTTTTTTTTGTAATTGTACATTAAGTGAGAGTTTACAGTTCAGGTTAGTTTTCTTATACAAAAACTTCTACACACATTGTTATGTGACCTTAGTTGTTCTCTCTATACTGTGACAGTGTACACCTTCATTCCACTCTGTATTTCCCGTGGCCATTCAGTGAGCTCCTGTCCCTTTCTGCCTTCTCGTCTCACCTCCAGATAGGAACTGTCCATTTAGACTCATGTATCTACTTGAGCTAAGAAGCACACTCTTCAAAAGTATCATTTTACGTGTTATAGCTCAGTCTTACATACTTTGGACATGTTGTCGGGAGGGATCAGCCCCTGGAGAAGGACATCATGCTTGGCAAAGTACAGGGTCAGCGGAAAAGAGGAAGACCCTCAACAAGGTGGATTGACACAGTGGCTGCAACAATGAGCTCAAGCATTACAATGATTGTAAGGATGGTGCAGGACCAGACAGCATTTCGTTCTGTTGTGCATAAGGTCACTATGAGTCGGAACTGACTTGTCGGCACCTAACAACAACAGCAGTCCAGTCTAATGTTTGTACAAAGAGATGGCTTCAGGAATGGTTTTATTTCTAGGCTAACAGAGAATCTGGGAGCCATCTCTTCTGGGGTTCTTCCAGTCTCAGCCACACCATCAAGTCTGGTCTTTTTCATAGAATTTGAGTTCTGTATCCCACTTTTCACCTGCTCTGTCAGAGAGTCTCTGTTGTGTTCCCTCTCAGGGTGGTCACTGGAGTAACCAGGTACCATCCAGTTCCTCTGGTCTCAGGCTAATGGAGTCTCTGATACATGTGGCCCTTTCTGTCCCTTGGGCTAATATTGCATTGTGTCTTTGGTGTTCTTCATTCTCGTTTACTCCAGGTGGGTTGGGACAAATTGATGCATCTTGGGCAACCTCTCACTAGCTATAAGACCCGACGCCACTCACCAAAGTGGGATGCAGGACATTTTCTTAGTAACTTTTGTTATTCCAGTTGACCTAGATTGTCCCCAGACCCCAGCCCATGTTACTCTGTCCCTCGAAGTTTGGTTGTATTCAGGAAACTTCTTAGCTTTGGTTTAGTCCAGTTGTCCTGACTGTGTTGTGTTGTCCTTCCCTTCACCCAAGGTAATTCTTGTCTACTATAGTGAATACCCATTTCCCTCCATCCAGACCCTCGTAACCATCAAAGAATATTTTCTTCTGTGTTTAAACCTTGTTTTGATTTCTTATACTAGTAGTCTTATACAATATTTGTCCTTTTGCGACTGATTCATTTCACTCAGCATAATGCCCACCAGATTCATCCATGTTATGAGATATTTCACAGATTCATCATTGTTCTTTATTGTTGCATACTATTCCATTTCTTGGAAGAAGTAGAACCAGAATGCTTCTTAGAAGCAAGGATGGCGAGACTCTGTCGTACGTACTTTGGACGTGTTATCAGGAGGGATCAGTCCCTGGAGGAGGACATCATGCTTGATAAAGTAAAGGATCAGCAGAAAAGAGAAAGACCCTCAACAAGATGAATTGACAGAGTAGCTGCAACAATGGTCTCAAGCATAGCAACGATTGTGAGGGTGGCACAGGTCTGGGCAGCATTCCATTCTGTGGTACTTAGGGTTGCCGTGAGTCGAAACGAACTCGATGACACCTAACAGCAACAACAACAACAGTATTCCGTTGTGTGAATATATCATAATTTATCCATTCATCCATTGATGAGCACCTAGGTTATTTCCATCTTTTTGCTATTGTGTACAGTGCTTCAGTGAATATGGCTGCGCATATATCTGTGCATGTGAGGGCTCTTATTTCTCTAGGATATATTGCAAGGAGTAGAATTGCTGGATCATATGGTGCTTGTATTTCTAGCTTTTTAAGGAAGCGCAAAATCGATTTCCAGAGTGATTGTACCATTTTACATTCCCACCAGCAGTGTATAAGTGTTCCAGTCTCTCCACAACCTCTCCAACATTTATCATTTTGTTTTTTTTTTTTTTTTTTGGATTAACGCTAGCCTTGTTGGGGTGAGGTGGTATATCATTGTAATTTTGATTTGCATTTCTCTAATGGCTAGTGACTACAAGCATTTCCTCATGTCTCTGTTGGCCGTTTTGATGTATTCTTTGGTGAAGTGTCTGTTCATTTCTTTTGATTATTGTTTAATTGGATTATTTGTCTTTTCATTGCAGAGGTGTTGGATTTTTCTGTGGGTTTTAGAGATTACACCTTTGTCTGATTTGTAATAGCCAAATTTTTTTTCCCAGTCTGTAGGATCTCTTTTTACTCATTTGGCGAATTCTTTTGATAAGCATAAGTATTTAATTTTTAGAAGATCCCAGTTATCTGGCTCTTCTTTTGGAGTTTGTGCATTGTTGGTTATGATTTGTATCCTGTTAATGCCATGATTTAGCCCATACGGGGAACGAACCCGCGACCTTGGCGTTATCAGCACCTTT
Source organism: Elephas maximus indicus (assembly GCF_024166365.1). Taxonomy (NCBI): domain Eukaryota; kingdom Metazoa; phylum Chordata; class Mammalia; order Proboscidea; family Elephantidae; genus Elephas; species Elephas maximus. The sequence goes on from NC_064829.1 coordinate 9,562,991, forward strand.
TTTCACCAACATAAACAGCGGCTATACACATGGACCTCGCCAGATGGAACACACAGAAATCAAATTGACTACATCTGTGGAAAGAGACGATGGAAACCTCAATATCATCAGTCAGAACAAGACCAGGGGCCGACTGTGGAACAGACCATCAATTGCTCATATGCAAGTTCAAGCTGAAACTGAAGAAAATCAGAACAAGTCCACGAGAGCCAAAATATGACCTTGAGTATATCCCACCTGAATTTAGAGACCATCTCAAGAGTAGATTTGACGCATTGAACACTAGTGACCACAGACCAGACGAATTGTGCAATGACATCAAGGCCATCATCCGTAAAGAAAGCAAGAGGTCATTGAAAAGACAGGAAAGAAAGAAAAGACCAAGATGGATGTCAGAGGAGACTCTGAAACTTGCTCTTGAGCATCGAGCAGCTAAAGCAAAAGGAAGAATCGATGAAGTAAAAGAACTGAACAGAAGATTTCAGAGGGCCTCTCGAGAAGACCAAGTATTATAATGACATGTGCAAAGAGCTGGAGATGGAAAACCAAAAGGGGAGAACACACTCGGCGTTTCTCAAGCTGAAAGAACTGAAGAAAAAATTCAAGCCTCAAGTTGCAATAATGAAGGATTCCATGGGGAAAATATTAAATGACGCAGGAACTATCAAAAGAAGATAAAATGAATACACAGAGTCATTATACCAAAAAGAATTAGTTGATATTCAACCATTTCAAGAGGCGGCATATGATCAGAAACCAATGGTACTGAAGGAAGAAGTCGAAGCTGGTCTGAAGGCATTGGTGAAAAACAAGTCTCCAGGAATTGATGGAATATCAATTGAGATGTTTCAGCAAACAGATGCAGCACTGGAGGTGCTCACTCGTCTATGCCAAGAAATATGGAATACAGCTTCCTGGCCAACTGACTGAAAGAGATCCATATTTATGCCTATTCCCAAGAAAGGTGATCTAACGGAATGTGGAAATTATAGAACAATATCATTAATATCACATGCAAGCAAAATTTTGCTGAAGATCATTCAGAAACGGCTGCAGCAGTATATCGACAGGGAACTGCCAGGAATTCAGGCCAGTTTCAGAAGCGGACATGGAACCAGGGATATCATTGCTGATGTCAGATGGATCCTGGCTGAAAGCAGAGAATACCAGAAGGATGTTTACCTGTGTTTTATTGACTATGCAAAGGCATTCGACTGTGTGGATCATAACAAACTATGGATAACACTGCGAAGAATGGGAATTCCAGAACACTTAATTGTTCTCGTGAGGAACCTTTACATAGATCAAGAGGCCGTTGTTTGGACAGAACAAGGGGATACTGATTGGTTTAAAGTCAGGAAAGGTGTGCGTCAGGCTTGTATTCTTTCACCATACCCTTTAATCTGTATGCTGAACAAATAATCCGAGAAGCTGGACTATGTGAAGAAGAACGGGGCATCAGGATTAGAGGAAGACTCATTATCAACCCGCATTATGCAGATGACACAACCTTGCTTGCTGAAAGTGAAGAGGACTTGAAGCACTTACTAATGAAGATCAAAGGCCACAGCCTTCAGTATGGATTACACCTCAACATAAAGAAAACAAAAATCCTCCCAACTGGACCAATGAGCAACATCATGATAAACGGAGAAAAGATGGAAGTTGTCAAGGATTTCCTTTTCCTTGGATCCACAATCAACGGCCATGGAAGTAACAGTCAAGAAACCAAACGACGCATTGCATTGGGCAAATCTGCTGCAAAGGACGTCTTCAAAGTGTTGAAGAGCAAAGATGTCACCCTGAAGACTAGGGTGCGCCTGACCCAGGCCGTGGTGTTTTCAGTCACATCATATGCATGTGAAAGCTGGACAATGAAAAGGAAGACCGAAGAAGAGTTGACACCTTTGAATTGTGTTGGTGAAGAATATTGAATATACCACGGACTACCAAAAGAACGAACAAATCTGTCTTGGAAGAAGTGCGGCCAGAATGCTCCTTAGAGGCAAGGATGGCGAGACTGCGTCTTACATACTTTGGACCTGTTGTCAGGAGGGATCAGTCCCTGGAGAAGGACATCATGCTTGGCAGAGTACAGGGTCAGCGGAAAAGAGGAAGACCCTCAATGAGGTGGACTGACGCAGTGGCAGCTACAATGAGCTCAAGCATAACAACGATTGTAAGGACGGCGCAGGACCGGGCAGTGTTTCGTTCTGTTGTGCATAGAGTCGCTTTGAGTTGGAACTGACTGGACGTTACCTAACAGCAACAACAACAACAATGCCATGATTTAGGGCCTCTAGCGTTGATCCTCTTTTTCTTCTCTGAACTTTATAGTTTTGGCTTTATATTTAGGTCTTTGATCCATTTTGAATTAGTTTTTGTGTTTGGTGTGATGTGGGGTCCAGTTTCTTTTTTTTTGCAGATGAACATCCATTTCTGCCAGTACCATTCATCAAAAAGACCGTCTTTTCCCCATTTGATGGACTTTGGGCCCTTGTTGAAGATCAGGTGGCCATAGGTGGATGGATTTCTATGTGGGTTCACAGTTCTCTCTCAATGTGTCTGTCGTTGTACCCATACCAGACTGTTTTGACTTCCGTAGCTGCATAGTAGGTTCTGAGGTCAGATAGTGCAATTCTTCCTCATTTATTCTTCTTCTTCAGTAGTGCTTTACTTATCCGGGGCTTTTTCCTTCCCATATAAAGTTATTGATTAGTTTTTCCCTCTCTTTAAAAAATGTTGTTAGTATTTGGATCAGGATTGCATTGTATCTGTAAATTACTTTGAGGAGAATTGTCATTTTCACAACGTTGAGTCTACCTATCAGTGAGCATGGTATGTTTTTCCATTTATGTAGATTCCTTAGGTTTCTTGCAGTAATGTTTTGTAGTTTTCTTTGTATAAGTCTTTTACATCCCTGATTATATTTATTCCTAAGTATTTTATTTTTTTAGGGGCTATTATAATTGCTATTGTTTTCCTGTTTTCTTTTCATAGTTCTGTTTATTGACATACAGGAATCCTACTGATTTTTGTATGTTTATCTTGTATTCTGCTACTCTGTTAGTTCCAGTAGTTTTCTTGTGGTGTCTTTTGTATTTTCTATGTATAATATCATATCATCCACAAACAGTACAGTTTAACTTCTTCATTACCAATTTGGATGCCCTGTATTTCTTTTTCTTGGTTTATTGCTTTAGCTAGGACTTCCAGCACAGTGTTAAATAGGAGTGGTGATTAAGGACATCCTTGTCTTGTTCTTGTTCTCTAGGGGAATGTTTTCAGCCTCTCTTCATTAAGAATGATGTTGGCTGTTTGTTTTGCATAAATGCCTGTTATTGTGTTGAGAAATTTCCCCTCTATATTTATTGAGGGTCTTTATCAGGAATGGATATTGGACTTTGTCGAATGCTTTTTCTGTGTTGATTGAGATGATCATGTGATTCTTTTCTTTCCTTTACGTGGAAGATTATGTTAGCCAATTTTCTAATGTTGAATCACCGTTGCATAAAAAAAAAATTGTGTGTGTGTGAATCCTACTTGGTTGTGGTGTTTTTTTGTTTTGTTTTGTTTTTTTATATGATGTTGAATCCTATTGGCTAGAATTTTTGAGAGAATTTTTGCATCTATATTCAAGAGAGATTTGGTCTGTAATTTTCCTTTTTTTGTGGTGTCTTTGCCTGGTTTTGGTATCAGGGTCAGGCTGGCTTTATAGAGTGAATTTGGAAGCATTGATTCCTTTTCTGTGTTCTGAAATAGTTTTGAGTAGTACTGGTGTAAGCTCTTCTCTGAATGTTTGGTAGAATTTTCCAGTGAAGCCATCTTTGGGGAGTTTTTTTTTTTTTTTTTCAATCTCTTCTCTTGTTATGGGTCTGTTCAGATTTTCAACATCATTTTGTGTTAATTTGGGTATGTAGTATATTCCTAGAAATTTGTCCATTCCTCTAGGTTTTCAAATTTGTTGGAGTTTAGTTTTTCATAAAACTCTGTTATGATCCTTTTAATTCAGTTGGGTCTGTTGCAGTGTCCCCCCATTTCATTTCTTATTTGGGCTCTTTGTGTCTTCTCCTGTTTTTCTTTTGTCAGTTTGGCCAGTGGTTTGTCGGTTTTGTTGATCGTTTCAAAGAACCAACTTTTGGTTTTTTGATTCTTTCTATTGTGTTTCTATTCTCTATTTCATTTATTTCTGCTCTGATCTTTATTATTTCCTTTCTCCTGGTGGCCTTGCTTTTTTTTCTTTTTGCTGTTTTCTTTCTGTTTGTTTGAGTTGTGTAGCTAATGTTTTGATTTTGTCCCATTCTTCTTTTTTGATGTGTGCGTCTATTGCTATCAATTGACCCCTGAGGACTACCTTTGCTGTGTCCCAAAGGTTTCGTTATGATGTGTTTTCATTCTCGTTTGACTCTAGGAATTTTTTTATTCCATCTCTGATTTTTTCTATTACCCAGTGGTTTTTAAGCAGGATATTATTCAGTTTCAATGCAATTGATTTTTTTTCTGCTCTTCCTTTGTTAATTTCTACCTTGATGGTGTTGTGGTCAGTGAAGCTACTTTTTATTATCCCAGTGTTGTGGATTTTGTTGAGGGTTGCTCTGTGGCTTTAGATGTGGTCTATCCTGGAGAACACTCCATGTGTATTGAAAAGAATGTGTACTTTGTAGCTGTTGGGAAAAGTGTTCTATATATGTCTGTGAGTTTAAGTTGGCTGATTGTCTTTTAGATCCTCTGTATCTTTGTCAAGTTTCTTCCTAGATGTTCTGTCTTCAACGAGAGTGGTGTGTTGAAGTCTCCTATTATTATTGTGGAGCTGTCAGTTTCTCTTTCCAGTGATGTTAGGGTTCATTTTATGTATTTTGGAGCCCTTTTGTTGGGTGCGTAGATGTGTATTATGATCATATCTTCATGACGTATCATCCATTTAATCATTATATAGCACCCTTCTTTGTCTTTTATGGTGGATTTTGTTTTAAAGCCTTTTTTATCTGAGATTAGTATTGCCACTCCTGCTCTTTTTTGGTAACATTTTGCTTGATACATTTTTTTCCATCCTTTGATTTTAAATAAATTTATGTCTTTGTTTCAAACGTGTGTCTCTTGTAGACCGCTTATTGATGGATCTTGTTTTTTGTCTATTCTGTCACTCTCTATCTCTTTGTGGGTGCATTTAGGCCATTTACATTCAGTGTAATTATTGATAGGTGTGAGTTTATTCTGTCATTTTGTAGCACTTTTTTTGTGGTTCTGGCCTTTTCTTTGTTCCTCTTAGTCTCCTGTGCTGAATTCCTTTCATTTGTGGATTTTCTTGTTTTTTCATTTCTTTTTTGTAGATTTTGTTTTTACTGAGACTTTGTTTTTCTTCTTAATTTTGATAATAGATTTGTTAACTTTCTTTGTGGTTACCTTGAAATTTATCCTTTTCTTTCTAGGTTTGAACCAGTCTATTTTTACTTGGTATCACCTTGCCCCACCTCCATTAGAAAGTTCTGTACCTACACCATTTAGTCCCTTTTTTATTGTCCCGACGTTGTTGTCATTTACAGATTAACCTCTGTGGTTCCCTGTTGTAATTCCTTTGTTTTTGGATAGTCTTTGAGAGTTCATCTCCTAAGTTGGTATCTGGCTGGTACAACCTTGCATCCTAGATTCAGGCTGTGGTCTGATGTTGTTTGTTCTCAGACTGAAGGACTCCATTTAATAATCCTTGTAAGTTTGTTTTGGTTTTTACATATTCCCTTAATTTCTGCTTATCTGGAAATGTCCTAATTTCACACTATATTTGCAGGATATATTATTCTTGGATGGCAATTTTTTTCTGTCAGGATTTTACATAGGGTCATCCCAGGGCCTTCTTGCTGGCATAGTTTCTGCCAAATAATCAGAGCTTAGTCTTATTGTTTCTCCTCTGTATGTAACTTTTGTATTTTCTCGAGCTGCCCTCAGAATTTTTTGTCTTTGGTTTTAGTAAATGTGATTATGATATACCTTGGTAATTTTCTTTTGGGGTCAATCCTGTATAGGGTTCGTTGAGCTTCTTGGATGATCAGCTTTTCACCTTTCAGGATATTAGTGAAATTTTCTGTCAGCAGTTCTTCAGTGATCCTCTCTGTACTGTCCGTTTTCTCCCCCTGTGCTGGAACTCCAGTCTCCCACAATTTTTGCTTTTGACTGTATTCCACATGGTTTTCAGGGTTTCTTCATTTTTCTTCATTCTTTTTTTCGTGATTTTTCCTCCAACAGTTTTATCCAAGTGTTTGTCTTCAAATTCGGTTATCCTATCTTACATCATTTCTAACCTCTTCAGCCCTTCTACAACACTGTCCATTTCTAAAATCTTGTTTATCTTTTGGGTTTCTAATTGTTGTTTTTGTATGGTCTCTAGTTCTAATTTTTTTTTTTTTGGCATTTTGTTCCTGTATTATTTTCCTGAATTCTTCCATTTTTTTGCCTGTATTTTTCCTGAATTTGTCTGCCTTTTCCGTGAATCTGTCTATTTTTTTCATTTTTGTCTGCTTTTCGCTCCAGCTCTTGGGTAGCTCTGAATATTAGGGATTTGAATTCTGTATTAAGTATTTCAAATACCTTTTCTTCTGTTGGAACATCATCTGGTGCTTTATTTTGGATGCCTGCTGGAACCATCCTGTCCTGTTTTTGTATGTGTTTTGATATTGTCTGCTGTCTTTGGGACATTCAGTAGTTATTTTCTTCATTTATTGATTGTAGATTTTTTTTTCTTCTTCTTTGTTTTGTTTGGTTATGTGTGAGCAGGCAGGATGTGTGTTCTTCGTTGTTTGCTTGTCTGTGGGCACGATAGTTTTCACCTCCTTGTCCAGTGGGTAGGGCCAGTTACTCAGCTGTTGTACAGCAGGGGAGGTCCAGCTGAAGGGGAGGGGTTGAGATGGGTTGTTTGTGGCATGTTGTAGGGTCAACAAGGCTCGTCAGGAATCATTTCAGGGCAGGTTCCGGTAGGCAGTGCCTGTGCTGCTCAGGGGTGTGATGTTCATCACGCAGTACAGGCAGGCAGGAAGGAAGGGGGAAGTTGTGATGTGTGGAGCTAAGATTGATATGGGCAAGACGAAAGAGAAACAGGAGCCAAAAAGAAACAAAATAAAACAAAGTGTTAAGGGAGCTTGCTGTTGGAGTGGAGAGATGAGAAACCAAGAAATGGAGAAAATCAAAAAGGGGGGATAGAAGGAAAAAAGTGAAAATTGGAAAAGAAAAGCCCCTAGGGATTCCACTGGTGCGTCTGCGAAGACTGGGGAAGTGACTCCCAGGCCACACAGTACAGCCTGGCCAGAAGGGGGTAGGGTTTCAGGTATTCAGGAGACAGGAAAGAAGGTAAATATAGAGAGATGAGAAACTGGGAAATGAAAGAAAATAAGGAAAAGAAAGATAAAAGAGATGCTCCCAGGGATCCCACTGACTCGGCTGGAAGACTGGCGAAGTGGCTCCCAAGCTGCACAGTACAGCCTGGCTAGGAGGGTCACCCAAGCCTCAAAAATGAAAAGGAAACAAACAAAGAAAGCAAAGTAAAACAGCAACATAAAATCCCTGATGGTCCCACCAGCGTGACGGCGCAGTCTGGGGAAGCAGTTCCCCAGTTGAACAGTGCTTCACAGCCTTTCAAGAAAAAGCAAAGATGGCACACAGAGCCAGATATTCGAGAGCAAGGAGGGTCAGGTGGTTAGTGGCACGGAAGAAATCAAAAGAAGCAGAAAAAAACAACACTAGCAACAAACAAATGGCACTCTGGGAACCAGCCAGTGCGAACAGGGCGAATACAAGCGGCAAGGGGCCGAAGCCAGTCCCTCCCAGCCAAGAGATTGTAGCTGTGGAAAGGAGAGGAGGCCAGTCAGCTGGGCGGAGAAGGGTTGGGGGTTGGGAAAGTATAGACACTGGTTACCAGGTACTCTGTCTCCTGCTAGGGGCTTCTCGAGGCTGCTTTCTCGTACTCCCTGTCCACTGACTTCCAGTATGGGTGGGGCAAATCCAGGCAGCACAAACCATGTACTTGCCAGCTGAGTGATCACAGCCAGCTATGAAGCAGAGAACGTGAGCAGCAGGAATTATGGGGTATGGGAAAGCATGTATCACTGGTTACCAGTTGTTCCATCACCTGCTGGGAGCTCCATGAAGCTGGTTTCCTGTACTCACTGTCCACCAACCTCTGACAGGAGTTTAAGATGGTGAATCCATGCTGTATTAGCTTATAGGGGACTTCCACTCATATCTCTCCTCCCTCTCTGTTCTCTGTCAGTTTCTTATTCCATTCGATGCTTGGCTGAGTTCCTTATCTCTTCATTTGACGTTTAAGGTTCCGGGATTGATGTTTTTCTCCATTTTACTTAGTTTTTCTGGTCTTTGGAGGGACAGCATGGTGCTTCCATCTGTGGTGCTTTATTGGCCGAATGTCCCCCTTTCCTGATTTTAAACCACACAGTATCCCCTTGTTCTGTTTAAATGACTGCCTCTTAGTCAATGTACTGCTTCCGCATGAGCACAATTAATTGTTCTGGAATTACCATTCTTGAGAACGTTATCTGATATTTGTTATGATCCACACAGTTGAATGCCTTTGTGCAGTCAATAAATCGCAGTCGATAAATCACAGTCAATAAAACATCTGTCTGCTATTCTCTGCTTTCAGCCAAAATCCATTTGACATCAGCAGTGATATGCCTTATCTGCATCATCTTCCGAGTCTGGCTTGAATTTCTGGCAGTTCCCTGTAGATGTACTGCTGCAGCTGTTTTTGAATTATCTTCAGCAAAATTTTATTTGTATGTGATGTTAGTGGGAGTCCTGGTAGCATAATGGTTAAGAGCTCACCCGCTAACTAAAAAGTCAGCAGTTGGAATCCACCTTGAGAACCCTATGGGGCAGTTCTACTCTGTCCTATAGGATCATTATGAGTCAGAATCGGCACAAAGGCAATGGGTTTGGGTTTTTTTTTAATGTAATTTTTTTTAATATTAATGGTAGTGTTCTATAATTTATGCATTCTGTTGGATCTCCTTTCTTTGGAGTGGACACAAATATGGATCTCTTCTACTCAGTTGGCCAGGTAGCTGTCTTCTGAATTTCTTGGCATAGACAAGTGAGCACTTCCAGAATTACATCCTTTTGTTGACACATCGTCATTTTTTGGAGCTTTGTTTTTTGCTAGTGCCTTCAGTGTAGCTTGGACTTCTTCCTTCAGTACCATTGGTTCTTGATCATATGCTGCCTCCTAAAATGGTTGCATGTTGACCAGTTCTTTTTGGTATAGTGACTCTATATTCCTTTCATCTTCTTTTGATGCATCCTGCATTGTTTAATATTTTCCCCATAAAATCCTTCACTGTTACAACTCAAGGCTTGAATTTTTTCTTCAATTCTTTGAGCTTGAGAAATAGTGTGTTCTTCACTTTTGGTTTCTAACTACGGGTCTTTACACATGTCATTATAATACTTTGCTTTGTCTTCTCGAGCTGCCCTTTGAAATCTTCTGTTCAGCTCTTTCACTTCATCATCTCCTCCGTTCACTTTCGTTACTCTAAGTTCAAGAGTAGGTTTCAGAGTCTCTTCTGACATCCATTTTGGTCTTTTCTTTCTTTACTGTCTTTTTAAAGACCTTTTGTTTTCTTCTTGGACGTTCTCCTTGATGTCATCCCATAGCTCGTCTGTTCTTCAGTCGTTAGTGTTCGTTGCGTGAAGTCTATTCTTAAGATGGTCTCTAAATCAGGTAGGATATACTCAAGGTTGTACTTTGGCTCGTGTGCACTTGTTTTCATTTTCTTAAGCTTCAGCTTCAACTTGCTTATGAATAATTGATGGTCTGTTCTTCTGTCAGCCCCTGGCCTTATTCTGACTGATGACATTGAGCTTCTCCATCGTCTCGTTCCACAGATTTAGTTAATTTTTTTCCTGTGTATTCCGTTTGGCAAGGTTCACGTTTATACTTGCTGCTTAAGTTGTTGAAAAAAAAGGTATTTCTAATGAGTAAGTCATTCGTCTTACAAAATTGTATCATGCAGTCTGTGGTGTTTGTATAACCAAGGCAATATTTTCCAACCACTGATCTTCAATTCTTCTTTATTTCCTATTTTCGCATTCCAATCACCAGTAATTATCAGTGAAGAAATGCCAGTAATTATCACAGTAGAGACCAAATAAAAAAAGGATGGACTGCATGTATTCTTCTTTCCTCTCAATTTTATTACCTACCTCCCCTTTTTCCTCCTTCCTTCCCATTTAATGAATGGCTTCAAAACCTTTTTTTAAGCACTAAAACTTTCTTCAAACCATACTATACAGAAGTCATCTTTCAGTGCCTCCCTTAAGGCCTCAGGGAGCAATCTGAGATTTCTTTTTGATTCTAAGACAACATGTTCCCTGGCAAAGTTGGAGCACCATGCTAACTTCTTACTGATGGAAGAACCCTGCCTGTGCCACCTCTTGGACTTCCCTCTTCGCAGCCCTTGTACTAAAGCCCTTGAACTGTTAGAGAGATCAGTACTGTGCTAGCAGAACCTGTCATGGAGTTTGATTTTCCCTTAGGGAAGAAGCAGTGACTGTTCAGCTACGAAGAAGAGCAATCACTCAATCCTGATATAGGAAGTGCTGCTATGCTGATGTCAGTTATTTTCATTAACCTGTCAGGCTCTTCCCATCCAAGATAATATATTTTTTTACATTTTAAGAAATAGCTTCCAGCCACCAAAGTACCGCCTATGTGATAAACTCTTTCAGCCATGATCCTATTTTATCTTTTTTTCCGTAAAAAAAAAAAAAAAACATAGAGCCTTTATATTCTTTTAAGAGACGCCTTCTACCCGTCCAGGATATCGCCTTTGTTCACCGAGGCAGACATCTTTCATGTTTTTCCACCAGAACCACTTCCCATTGCTGTCTTTGAGGTTTCACTTAAACTTGGGTCCAAAGTATAAATTTTCACAAAGATCATTTTACTGTTTAAATAACCCATGTTTAGTTCTGAATTTTCCTGTAATCGGTCAGTATATAGTATAGATAAAATATTGTCCTGAAATAGAATGATAGTAATGGATTATATTCATTATCAATGACAAATCCATTTGCTTTTTGAAGAAGAGGAAAAGCTCCTTTTTAACCATTTTAAGAACTATGAAACACTGATTTGCCTTTTAATTTTTTAATGCCATAGTTCAAGGTTTAATCAGGAAAGTGGAATTTCTACCTCTGTCAGGCAAGAACTCCAGTTGCAAAACTAGCTGATTTTTTTCTCTTAGACTTACGGATAGCTTTGTGTATTTAAACCTGCAGTCATGGTAGGCGTTAACTGCAAGCTGGAATTGAAAGCTTCTAGTTGTTTTTTTTTTTTTTTTTTTTTTAGTTGTTAGCCTTGGCTCCCTGGTACTTAGTCATTGGCCCATTAGTATTAACTGATCCTAGTTGTTAAACTTGGCCATTGGTAGTGACCAAGAAACATTAGTCCTCTTTTTAGACCTTAGAAATAGGTTATCTGCCACTTTGCAAGAACTAGCATTACTCCACTTTTTTACCTAACAAAATATCATGAGCATTTCCATCTGACTAAATAGGGTTTTCCAACAGGATACCTAATATATGTGTGGTATTCCATCATAATAACTTACCATGTTTTATTTAACCAGTTCCCTATTCTTGAACATTTATGTTTCCAGTTTTCTACCATCATAAGTAACAGTACTGTTGTGAATATCCTTATGGTCCATTTTTGTTCACACTTTGAATTATTTCTCAGAATTATATTTCTAGAAGTGTGTTTGCCAGGTGAAAGTATACATTTTTATAGGTCCCACAACTTTTTAGTAGCAGCGCCCCTATTAAGCTAGATCTTCCAGTGCCGGACATTTTTTTCCTTACTCCATTTTTCTCTTCCTGGAAATCCTGCTTCAATATTTCTGACTTGAATAACCTTTACTAGACTATCCCAAGTAATCTTTTTTTGTTTTTAGTAACATTTTACTGTGTTTTAGGTGAAAGTTTACACAGCAAATTAGGTTCCCGTTTAACAACTTTTAAATAAATTGTTCGGTGCCATTGATTACAGTTTTTACAACGTGTCAGCATGCTCATTATTTCCATTCTGTTTGTTCTGTTGACCTGCAGAAACAGCTTCAGTTCCAAGTTCAAAGGATATCTTAGGGAGATAGTCTTGAGGTTTCCTCTAGTCTCTGTCGGTCCAGTCAGTCTGGCCTTTTTAGGAATTCGAGTTTCGTTCTGCATTTTTCTTCCATTCTATCGGGACCTTCTATTGTGTCCCTGGTCAGAATGGTCAGTATTGGTAGCTGGGTGCCATCTAGTTCTTCTGGTGTTAGGTGAGAAGATGCTGTGGTTCGTGTGGGCTACCAGGCAACTTTTTTTAAAATGAAAGATGAGTTTTGATTGTAGCCCTATTAAGGCTTCCAGTAGGAAAGGCTACACAAAGAGGACCTGTGCCTTACCCTTCACAGGCCTTCTTTACAGGAAAAGGAAGATTTTGGCTCCTGTTAAGTGAGGTGGGATGTTCACACTGGCCTCTCAGACCATTCTGGCAGCATTCAGCACCTGACTTTGCAGCAAAGCAGTAGTGAAGCCTGAGTTCTGAAAATGACCTTGTTACAACTGGTCAGGACAGAGAACTAGGAAAGACCTAACTTAGTGTTAGAGACTGGTAACTGGTATGAACCAACAAAAATAAGCACATTTTAGGAAACCAGGCCAGGCAGTAGAAAAGACTGATATCACAGAGATGTCAGAGACTCATCAGAATTCCTCAGGAAGAAGGGTCAGGGAAAAGTGTTTGAGTAGTCAACAGGAATAGCAACGCCAGGACTAGCAGCAAGCAGGAGTCTTCACACACACACACACACACACACACACACACTCTCTCTCTCTCTCTCTCTCTCACACTTATGCCCTTACCACACGCACTCATATTTACTCAGGAGATCTGACCTCTAAAAAGTTGCCTTGTTTGCCTTCTGAGTGTTTTTGTGATTCCAAATTAGTTTTTAGGCAGTCAGAAAATTGGGAGGGCTGCTTGAGGTGGACCTGCAGGGACAGAGGACCCTGCATAGCTTCTGGGGAGCAAATCCTGAAAGGCCTTGAGCCAAGCCACTGTCCCTGCAGCTCTTCTGTCTCCTACAAGCTGACTTGCATGAATTAGCTGCCACCCCTCCCCCAGGGCAGGCTCTTGTTCACAATGGGAGTGGAGTGAAAGGTTGAACTTGGTTCCCAGTTCTGGTGAGCTTGCAGAGGGCTCTGTCTCTGCACAGGGCTCTGTCTGCTCACCAGTAAGAAGACATCTGGCCCCTTCTCAGCATTCATGACCCCCCCATCTCGCTGTGTGCAGCCTGGGCTTCCAAAGCAGCTCTGGGAGCTGTGTCCGCACTGCTTATGCTGCTGCTTTGCTTCCTAGGGTAGGGAGGGTTTGTGGCTTCGCCCCGCCTGACTATGGAGGCAGTACAGCCCCCTCTCCCCACATCCTCATTACTCACCTTTACATGAAAATGCTTACATAGCTCCAATATGGCCCCAGTATGAAAAGTTCTGAAAGTAAAGGAAATCTTTATGAGTTTTTTTAAAACCCCCAAATTCTGAATATCTTTCAGCCTTGGAGAATTGGCTGTGTATCTGTGTGTAAATGTGTAGATCTGTATCTTATGGGGGCATTGCTATAATGGTCAGCACTTCCTATAGGATATGGAGTACAGTAATGTCAGAATTGCTGGCATTGGCATCCTTCTGGCTGGCATGGATCAGCATGGCTAGCCTTTGGTCTCAGCAAATGGAATGTGATCCACGGCTTCATACAGAATTCAGAGTTCTGAGGAGCTGAAGAGGCTCTAAAACCAAAAAACCAAACTGGTTGCTGTCTAGTCAATTCCCAACCCATAGGGACCCTATAGGACAGAATAGAACTGCCCCATAGGGTTTCCAAGGAGTGGTTGAATTTGAACTGCTGACCTTTTGGTTAGTAGCCAAATGTTTAACCACTGTGCCACCAGGGCTCTAGAAAAAAAAAAAAAAAGGGCTCTAGAATGTTTAATAATTGGCTACCTTTAGGAGCCCTGGTGGCACAGTGGTTAAAGCAGCAGACTGCTAACCAAAAGGTCAGTGGTTCAAATCCACCAGCGGCTCCATGGGAGAAAGATGTGGCAATCTGCTTCCGTAGAGATCTACAGCCTCGGAAACCTTATGGGATCGCTATAAGTCGGAATCAACTCAGTGGCAGTGGGCTTTAGGGGCCACAGTGTCCCAAAAATAGCATCTTTAGGTTTATATCCAGTGTGCGACCACAGATAAAGTTCATTTAACAGATCCCAGCCTCTTCCTCAGGAACAAGGCAGAGTTAGGAAGAGAATGGGCTTTAGAGTCAGATTCCCCAGCTTTGGACCTCAGTGCACTGCATATTAAAGGTGTGGTTGACCCAGGTCAAGTTTTGTTAGTCTCTCTGTGCCTCCATGTTATTTATAAAATGGAGGTAATAATAGGAACTACTTCATGCTGTGAGGACGCTTGTCCGTCTAAAGTACCTGCAGCAGTGTCTGGGACACAGTAAATAGGTAAGAAATGGTGGTGTTGGTGGTGGTTTTTGTATAGTTCAAATACTACAGAAGTTAGTATGTATCTGTTGTGTTGTTAGGTGCTGTCAAGTCAGATTCAACTCGTATCAAGCCCATGCACAACAGGACAAAACACTGCCCAGTCCTGCGCCATCAGTTGTTACTGTGCCCGTTGTCACAGCCACTGAGTCAGTCCATCTCATTGAGGGTCTTCCTCTTTTTTGCTGACCCTCTACCAAACATGATGTCCTTCTCCAGGGACTGGTCCCTCTTGACAACATGTACAAAGTACTTGTGAGATGAAGTCTCACCATCCTTGCTTCTAAGGAGCATTCTGGCTGTACTTCCTGGACAGATTTGTTTATTCTTCTGGCAGTCTGTGGTGTAGTATGCTTCGCCAGTATCATGATTCAGATGCATCAGCTCTTCTTCAGTCTTCCTTAATCATTGTCCAGCTTTCGCATGCTCATGAGGCGGTTGAAAATTCCCATGGCTTGAGTCAGGCACACTTTAATCCTCAAAGTGACACCTTTGCTTTTTAATACTTTAAAGAAGTCTTTTGCAGCAGATTTTCCCAATGCAATATGTCATTTGATTTCTTGACTTCCTCTTCCAGGGGCGTTGATTGTGGATCAAAGTAAAATGAAATCCTTGACAACTTCAGTCTTTTCTCCATTTATCATGATACTGATAATTGGTCTAGTTATAAGGATTTTTGTTTAATGTTGAGGCGTAATCCGTACTGAAGGCTGTGGCCTTTGATCTTCATCAATAAGTACTTCAAGTACTCTTCATTTGAGCAAGCAAGGTTGTGTCATCTGCATATCACAGGTTGTTAATGAGTCTTCCTCTAATCCTGATTCTTCATATAGTCCAGCTTCTCAAATTATTTGCTCCGCATATAGATTAAGTATGGTGAAAGGATATAACCCTGATGCACACCTTTCCTGATTTTAAACCACACAGTATCCCCTTATTCTGTTCGAACAACTGTCTCAATCAGTGTACCACTTCTGCATGAGCACAATTAAGTGTTCTGGAATTCCCATTCTTCACCATGTTATCCATAATTTGTTATGATCCACACTGTCAAATGCCTTTGCATAGTCAATAAAACACAGATAAACATCTTTCTGGTATTCTCTGCTTTCAGCCAAGATTCATCTGACGTCAACAATGATATCCCTTGTTCATGTCCTCTTCTGAATCTGGCTTGAGTTTCTGGCAGCTCCATGTCAATGTAATGCTGCAACCGTTTTTCAATTATCTTCAGCATAATTTTACTTGCATGTAATATTAATGATATTGTTTGATAATTTCTGCATTCCATTGAATCATTTTTCTGTGGAATGGGCACAAATATGGATCTCTTCCAGTTGGTCAGGTCTTCCAAATTTCTTGGCGTAGATAAGTGCATGCTTCCAGAGTTATATCTGTTTGTCGAAATGTCTCAGTTGGTATTCCATCAGTTCCTGGAGCCTAGCTTTCTGCCATTGCCTTCAGAGCAACTTGAACATCTTCCTTCGCTATCATCGGTTCTTGATCATATGCTACCTCCCGAAATGGTTGAACGTCGACCAGTTCTTTTTGGTATTGTGACTCTGTGTATTCTTTCCATCTTCTTTTGATGCTTCCTGCGTCATTCAGTTTTTTGCCCATGGAATCCTTCACTGTTGTAACTTGAGGCTTAAATTTTTTCTTCTGTTCTTTCAGCTTGAGAAATGATGAATGTGTTCTTTCCTTTTGGTTTCTAACTCCAGATCTTTGCACGTGTCATTATGATACTTTGTCTTCTCCAGCTGCCCTTTGAAATCTTCTGTTCAGCTCTTTGACTTCATCATTTCTTCCTCTCCCTTGATAGCTGCATATAATTTATAAATTTAAAGCAGCTGCATAAAGCTAGGTAAACCATATTCTAACTCCAAATCTTAGATGTTATTTGCTATTTGCAAAAGCATATTTAAAATGAATATACTATGTGGTTTTCTTGTGTTGTTGGTTTTTATCTTGCATGTGTGCTTTTTAAATGGAGAGTGTAACTAAGTACAAAAACTCTAGTACTCTGCAAGTGCCCCTTTCTTACAAAGTAAAATCAAAATATTCAGCATTATTAACTCCAAAAAGAAATCAAACATTACCTTTAAATCTATCTAAAATGAAACTTTAATTCTCCTAGGACCATATCTGTAAATGTTTAGTGTTTACTTCGAAAAGGAGAATTCAGGAAAGAAGTTTATGTTCAATTTATACTTTAGAACTGGGAGGGGCCATAAAGAAGACCACATCCCTCCACCTCATTTTCTAAGCAGAAAAGATCCCTAGAAACATGGAGCTCCTTGACCGGGGCCTCACATCCTGCCAGCATGGAGTTGGCCTCCTGGTTGGTTGTTTTGTTTCTTTACAGGATTTTCAGGCCACTGAACATTGAGTAGTCATTCTAAAGATGACTAAGAAGTGGTGGGGAATCCTGCCTTAAGGTTCACTGAGAGGAACGGGGGAGAAAAGAAGACTTCCCAGCAAAGCTTCCCCCATGTTCTTCTCCTTATGGAGGTGAACATGTACATAAAGAGGACATGAGACACAAAGCGGAAGTGAGAGGCACACTGAGTATAAGGTTAACTGACAACATGCTTTAAATGCTGTCAAAGCTTGAAAATGCACTAGTGTTCCCTTGCACCACCACTTCCAAGTAATGGTCATTATGATTTCTCAGATTTTGTTTTCTTTGCAGTTTTAACATTTGTGATCATAAAATTATTGGTCTTTTTCATCAGACTGTATTCTGACTGATTTTGTCACTTATAGAGCCATTTTTTTTCCTGAGATACAATTTGGTTATGGAAATAAGTTGATAATATTTTCGATATACAGGATTTTACAACTAGTTTCCACTTATGAATAAAGAAACATGATCTGTTTCTCCCTTAACACTAATAAAGGTAACCATATGTAAATTAGACTTGTAAAAATGTTTCTAGGGAAGGTGGGCTGATGATGTATGTGTAATGGTTTCTGCTGTTTAAGTCAGGGTAGCACCCACCTCATCAGATAATTATTGGGGAAGTACTGCTTTTTTTTTACTGTTTAGCACTCCGTTTTGCTTTTCCTAAGAGATCTCTTGGCTTTTATTTCCTTTTGACCTTCCACAAGCAGAAGGCAATCATTCCAATTACTTGCTAGCTTTTCCTGGAGATTTGTGTGATCTACACTGTGTCTGGGATAAAGGTTGAGCTTACGTTGCTTTTTTTTTTTTTTGCGTTGCTTGTTTATTCATCATGGTGAGCCCAAAGGGGGGAAGGCTCCTGTTCAGGCCTTCTTTGAATGAACTATGTGGCTTACACGTTGTGATGGTTGAGAGTGTGTGTCAATTTGGCTGGGCCATGATTCTCAGAGTTTTGGCAGCTGTGTGATGTTGTAGTCACTTCTCTGTTGAGATTTGGTATGTGATCACCCCCATGATGGGATCTGCTGTGAGTAGCCAATCTGTTAAAGGGGAGTTTCCTTGGGCGTGTGGCCTGCATTGAGTGTGGGCAGATGGTCTGGCAGGGCTTAGGGGCTTTTGCCCATTCTGGATCCTGCAGCTGGCTCCCGTGCATCTGACCTTTAGTTCTTGGGACTTGAGCTAGTGGCTTACTTGCGGTCTGGCCTGAGGATCTTGATTTCGTCAGCCCCTGCAGCTGCATGAATCAGGAGAAGCCTCTATCCTGACCCATGGACTTGGGAAGTTACAGCCTCTACAACTGCATGAGCCATTTCTTTGATAAAAATTTCTCTCTCTATATATATTTATACACTTTACTGGTTTTGCTTCCCTAGGGAACCCAGCCTAAGACATATGGCTTTTTTCTTCTCTTATTCTTTGACTAAATCCTTTTTTGAAGCTAATGATTTCAGCAGCAAGTTTTAGGGGAGGCCAGTTTTTAGTGAATGGCTAATTCTTAAAATCACCTGAGTTGAGTTGGTCAAAGAGAATTTTCACTGTTCATCTCACAGTGAAGGATGGATATTTTTATGTAATCTTCTTTCTTCTGTATTTTAAAAAATATTTAGCATCCTTCTACAGCTACCAGAGTAGAAATTACTTGTCTTCTAGTCAATGTGTTTGTCCTTGCACATAGTACATACTAGACATTTCATGAATAAATACCTTACTTCATTTCAGTATAGTCTTAAAACAAATTAAGAAGGTTTCTTCTCACTGGTGAGGGGAGTTAAAATTTTATTTGGCCCAATGAAAACATTTTGGATTCATACAACATTTCATGAAATGTTTATTTTCATGCATTCATTCAATAAATATTTGTTACTTGCCAAGTAATGGGTTTGGTACTAGGTATAAAACAACAAACAAGACAAGCAAAGCATCTGCCATCATGGGGCTCACAGTCTATTACTTTTATAAATGTGTTAAATATTCTCCTAATAATAATATTATCCCCCATTTATTGAGTTCTTATTGTGTGTCAGATAACGTACAGTCAGCCATCCATATTCACAGGTTCTGCATCCACAGATTCAACCAACCACTGATCAAAAATATTAGGGAACAGAAAAAAGAAAGTTCCAAAAAGCAAAACGTGAATTTACTGTGTGCCAATCACTATGCTGAATGCACATGAATGAAATGATATGTAGGCATGCTCTGTGGTAGTCTCCCGCCATTAGCACTCCTTGTTTGAGTATTGTTCGCCTTCTCATTCATTTACTGCTTGTGTTCACTCTCTGTTTCTGTGAAAAAGTTGCTCCTTAAAAGCAATTAAATTGTCAAAGCAATCCCTCAAAGGCTAAGAGAAAATAAAAATCTTAGATCTTTTGATAAGTGGCATGTTGCTTGCCAAAGTGAGCCATAAGGTCAATAAGAACGAGTTGAGCATTCATACAATAAAGAAGCTGAAATTCATGGAAGTGTTAGTGTAGCCCCTAAATGACACAGATGGGCTCTCTGGTTCATGATAAGGTGTTTGCAAAGACTGAGAAAGCATTAAGTGTTACGTATAAGCATTAACAACTGTTTACATAGCATTTATATTGTATTAGGTATTATCAGTAATCTAGAGATGATTTGAAGTATACGGGAGGGTGTGTGAGAATGTCCGTAGGTTATATGCAAATACTGTGCCATTTTATATAAGGAACTTGAGCATTCCACAGGGGTCTTGGGACTAATCCCCCATGGATACTAAGAGGCAACTGTATTAAGTGTTTCGAACCTGTTAGCATCATTATTTTATCTCCTCTTTTACAAAGGAAGAAACTAAGATAACAAACTTAGTCGTGTCATTTCACTCTCATGAGGGGCAAAGGCAGGACTCAGCCCAGGTCTGTCTAATTTTAAACTTATGTTAATTTGTCTCCTACTGCCTTGACCCTCTGCCATGATAATATGTAGTGCCTCATGTTAAAATAAGTATTTAATAATAAATTGTTCTTAATTACCATGAGAACACTAATGTCTAAGAGATCTCTGTATTTCTCTGCCTATACCTTTCTTAGGAAGAAACTGTGCACAAGTCAACCAGCAGTAGCAGTGTTTCTCCCTCCTTCCTTGGAGACCCCTTACTGGAGACCATGTCAACAAGGAAGAGTAAGTATTTGTGGTACAAAGAACCAGAGTCACAACCACTCTGAAATACAGTGGACCTAGGATAAGAATCCCAAAGTGCTCTGTGCTCATTTTAGGTAGACAACTAACCATAAAATTTCACTAGTTAGGAGCTGAAAAATTATTTTCTTAAGGTTGCATCATAAGAAAGGGCTAAGCTGGTAACTGGGGTTCCAGTTCTTAAAGCACACCAACATGATTTTTGTTTACAGATGATAGTTTCTAGTTGTATGAAATAAAGCAACTATTTTATATATACACACACATTTAGATTATCACCTTGTCTGAATTTAAGCCAGAATCCCTACATAATCACATTTTTATCATTCCTCCTACACACGCACACATTTTCACATACATGTATAGCTATTAAAAACAACTTTATAACTCTTCACGCGGTAGGTTCTGACCACAGATATCTAAAGTTAAATGATTTCTAAATGTTTTAATAATCTTTTTCATTTATAAGAAAACCATGAAGGATTAAAAATTATGTATTAAAGCTAATGAAGGAAAATACATGGACAGATACAGGATCTAGCACTAAGGTATTCATGCTTGATAATTTTAAATGTTTTGTCTTTGTGTTTTTTAATAAATACATAAAAGGTAATGATAAAATTATATTACAGGGCACATGAAGTATAAAGACATAATGATAACAAAAGAGGGGGACAGGAATGAAATAGATATATAATTTCTTATATGTTATTACAGTTTAGTTTTGTACCAACTTACCCTAGAATATTATAAATACAGGCTCTTAAATGTAATATTCATGGCAATCACTAAGAAAATATATTTTAAAAACATACAAAAAAGAGAAAGGAGCCAAACAGGCTCATTACAATAAACCAACAACACACAAAAGCAAGCCGTACTAAAGGACAAAGACAAAGAAGGTGTTAGACACACAAAAAACAAATAACAAAATGGCAGAAGTAAGTCACTTCTTATCAGTAATTACAGTGACTATAAATTGAATAAATGCTCCAATCAAAAGCTAGAGAGTAGCAGAATGGATTAAAAAAATATAATCTAACTATATGCTGTTTACAGTAGACACACTTTGAACCCAAGGACACAAACAGGTAGAAAGTGAAAGTATGGGAGAAAAAAATTCCATGCAAATAATAACCAAAAGAGAGCTGG
The DNA here is from genome assembly GCF_024166365.1 of Elephas maximus indicus. NCBI lineage: Eukaryota > Metazoa > Chordata > Mammalia > Proboscidea > Elephantidae > Elephas > Elephas maximus. The sequence goes on from NC_064829.1 coordinate 9,584,294, forward strand.
GGTGGCAGTCTTAATATCAGAAGACATAAGGATGTCAGAAGAGGTAAAGATGGACATTATATGGTGATAAAAGGGTCAATTAATCAAGATGTTTAACAATCATAAATATATATGCACCCAACATTGGGGCACCTAAATACATAAAGCAAACACTGATAGAATTGAAGGAAGAAGTAGATAGCACTACAGTAATCGTTGGAAACTTCAATACACCACTTCCAGTACTGGACAGAACATCTAGAAAGAAGATCAACAAGGAAACAGAGGACCTGAATGACACTGTAAATCAACTGTTCTTAACAGACATATGTAGAAAACTACACCTAAAAACAGCACAATGTATATTCCTCTCCAGCGCACATAGATCATTCTCTAGGATAGAGCAAGTTTTGATAAGTTTTTGAAGATTGAAAGTATTTTCTCTGACCACAGCAGAATGAAGGTAGAAAATCAATAACAGGAAAAAACCTAGAAAACATGCAAACATAGGGAAATTAAACAAAATATTATTAAATTACCAATGAGTCAAGGAAGAAATTGAATGAGAAATCATAAATTTCTTAGAGTCAAATGAATATGAAAGCTACAACATACCAAAACTTACAGGATGTAGCAAAGACAGTACACAGAGGGAAATGTATAGCAATAAATCCCTACATAAAAAAAAGAAGAAAGATGTCAAATCAACAGCCTAACTCGACAGCTCCAGGAACTAGAAAGACAAGTGCAAAATAAGCCTAAACCTACCAGAAGAAAAGAAACCACAAAGTAAATAAAATTGAAAACAGGAAAACAATAGAATCAATAAAACCATAAGTTGGTTCTTTGAAAAGGTCAATAAAATTGAAAAAACTTTAGCTAAACTGACAAAAGAAAAGATGGATAAAACCAAAATAAAAAATGAAAGAGGGGACACTGCAACTAACCTGGTAGAAATAAAGAGAATTATGACAGAATGTTATGATGTACTCTTTGGCAACAAACCGGATAATCTAGATGAAATGGACAAATTCTTAGACGCACATAACCTACCCAGACTGACTCAAGAGGAAATAGACGGTCTCAACAGACCAATAACAAGTGAAGACATCAAATCAGTGATCAAAAACCTCCCAACAAAAAAAAAAGTCCTGAACCAGGTCACTTCCCTGGAGAATTCTACCAAACATTTAGAGAAGAATTGACACCGATACTGTTTAAACTCTTCCAAAAGATAGAGAAGGAAGGAATACTCCCTAATTTATTGTATGGTGCAAACATAACTGTGGTACCTAAACCAGACAAAGACACAACATGAAAAGTACAAGCCAATATTTCTTATTAATATAGATACAAAATCCTCAACAAAATACTAGCAAACAGAATCCAGTAACATATTAAAAGGCTCATACACCATGACCAAGTGGGATTTATTCCAGGAATGCAGTTATGGTTCAACATTAGAAAATCAATCAACATAATACACCACATCAATAGAACAAAGGAAAAGAATCACCTGATCATTTCTATGGATGCAGAAAAAGCATTTGAAAAAACCCAACACCCTTTCTTGATGAAAACCCTAAAGAAGATTGGAATGGAAGAGAAACTCCTCAATATGATTCAGGGCATGTATAAAAAGCCAACAACCGACATTACACTTAACAAAAAAGACTGAGAGTTTTCCCCTTGAAATTGGAACAATAGAAGGGGGCTTACTCTCGCCAGTTCTATTCATCATTGCATTAGAAGTCCTAGCCAGAACAATAAGACAAGAAAAATAAATAAAAGGTATCCAGATTTCAAAAGAAGTAAAATTACCTCTATTCACAGACAATATATTCCTATATATAGAAAATTCCAAAGAGTCCACAAGAAAACTTCTAGAGCTAATAGAAGTATTTAGCAAAGTTGCGGGATGCAAGATCAGCAAACAAAGATCAGTTGGGTTTCTATATACCAGCAATGAGGAATCTGAAAAAAAAACAATTCCATTTACAATAGCATCTCAGAGAATAAAATACCTAGGGATAAATCTAACCAGGGATGTGAAGGACTTACACAACGAAAACTAAAACACTGCTCAATGAGATTAAAGATGAGTTAAATAAATGGAAAGATGTTCCACGTTCATGGATTGGAAGACTTGATATTGTTAAAATGTCAACACTACACAGAACATTCTGTAGATTCAATGCAGTCCCAATCAAAGTTCCAACAGCCTTCTTTCCAGAAATAGAAAAACCAATCTTCAACCTTATATAGAAGAGTAAGAGGCCCAAATAGTAAAACAATGTTGAAAGAGAAGAACATAGCGGGAAGACTCACACGTTCTGATTTTAAAACATACAATACAGCTACAGTAATCAAAGCAGCCTGGTACTGGTATAATAACAGACATATAGACCAATGAATAGAATTGAAATTTCAGAAATAAACCCACTCATCTGTGGTCAGCTGATTTTTGACAAAGCAGCTGAGTCCTTTCAGTGAGGAAAGAAGTGTCTCTTCAATACATGATGTTGGGGAAATTGGATTTCCAAATGCAGAAAAACAAAGCAGGACCCATACCTCACACCATATGAAAAAACAAATTTGAAATGGATTAATGACATAAATGTGCAAAATAAAACTATAAAGTTCTTAAAAGAACAAGCATGGCAACACTGTCACACCTAGCTTTCAACAGTGGATTTTTTAATGTAGTGACAAAAGCACAAAGAGCAAAACACAAAGTAAATAAATGGGACCTTGTAAAAATTAGAAGCTTTTGTTCATCAAAAGACTTTACCAAAAAAGTGGGAAGACAAGGTATCAACTGGGAGAATATCTTCAGAAACCATATATCTGACAAGAATCTATAACCAAAATATATAAATTAATTTGACAGTTCAACAACAAAAAGACAACCCAGTCATAAAATGGGCAAAGGACCTGAATAGACATTTCATGAAAGAGGGTACTCAGATGGCCACCAAACATGTGAAAAGATGCTCAGCATCATTAGCCATCAGAGAGACACAAGTCAAAACCACAGTGAGATAGCATTTCACTCCAACAGGATAGCTAAGATTTAAAAAAAAAAGAAAAAGAAAATAACAAATGTTGGTCAGAATGTAGGGAAATTGAAACCCTATCCATAGCTGGTGGGAATGCAAAATGGTACAGCCATTGTAGGTGGTGATGGGATATACTCAAGGTCATACTTTGGCTCTCGTGGACTTGTTCTAATTTTTTTCAGTTTCAACTTGAACTTGCATATGAGCAATCGATAATCTGTTCCACAGTCGGCCCCTGAATTCTCAAGAATAGATTTGACATGTTGAACACTAATGACTAAAAAACAAGTGAGTTGTGGAATGACATCAAGGACATCATACATGAAGAAAGCAAGAGGTCATTTAAAAGACAGGAAAGAAATGAAAGACCAAAATGGATGTCAGAAGAGATTCTGAAACTTGCTCTTGAACATCAAGCAGCTAAAGCAAAAGGAAGAAATGAAGTAAAAGAACCGAACAGAAGATTTCAAAGGGCAGCTCGAGAAGACAAAGTACTATAATGACATATGCAAACAGCTGGAGATAGAAAACCAAAAGTTAAGAATATGCTTGGCATTTCTTAAGCAGAAAGAACTGAAGAAAAAATTCAAAACTCGAGTTGCAATAGTGAAGGATTCTATGGGGAAAATATTAAATGATACAGGAAGCATCAAAAGAAGATGGAAGGAATACACAGAGCCATTATACCAAAATGAATTGGTTGAGAGACATTCATCCATTTCAAGAGGTAGCATATAATCAGGAACCCACGGTATTGAAGGAAGAATTTCAAGCTGCGCTGAAGGCACTGGTGAAAAACAAGGCTCCAGGAATTGACAGAATGTCAGTTGAGATGTTTGAACAAATGGATGCAGCGCTGGAGGTGCTCACTTGTCTTTTCCAAGAAATTTGAGAGATACTGGCCACTTGACTGGAAGAGTCATATTTATGCCTATTCCCAAGAAGGATGATCCAACCGAATGCAAAAATTATGGAACAATATCATTAATATCACATGCAAGTAAAATTTTGCTGAAGATCATTCAAAAGCAGCTGCAGCAGTATATCAACAGGGAACTTCCAGAAATTCAGGCTGAATTCAGAAGAGGACGTGGAACCGGGGATATCAGTGCTGATGTCAGATGGATCCTGGCTGAAAGCAGAGAATACCAGAAGGATGTTTACCTATGCAAAGGCATTTGATTGTGTGGATCATAACAAATTATGGATAACATAGGGGGAAGTATGGGAATTCCAGAACACTTAATTGTGCTCATGAGGAACCTTTACAGAGATCAAGAGGCAGTTGTTCAGACAGAACAAGGGGATACTCTGGTTAAGAGTTAAGAATGGTGTATGTCAGGGTTTTATCCTTTCACCATACCTATTCAATCTGTATGCTGAGCAAATAATCCAAGAAGGTGGACTGTATGAAGAAGAATGGGGCATCAAGATTGGAGGAAGACTCATAACATGCATTATGCAGATGACACTACCTTGCTTGCTGAAAGTGAGGAGGACTTGAAGCACTTAATGATGAAGATCAAAGACCACACAGCCTTCAGTATGGGGTACACCTCAACATAAAGAAAAACAAAAATCCTCATAACTGGACCAATAAGCAGCATCATGATAAACAGAAGAAGTTGAAGTTGTTAGGGATTTCATTTTACTTGGATCCATATTCAACACCCTTGGAAGCAGTAGTCAAGGAATGAAAAGACGCGTTGCACTGGGAAAATCTGCTGCAGAGAACCTCTTTAAAGTATTGAAAACAAAGATGTCACCTTGAATACTAAGGTGCTCCTGACCCTAGCCATGGAATTTTCAATTGCATATGAAAGCTGGACAATGAATAAGGAAGACCAAAGAAGAACTGACACCTTTAAATTGTGGTGTTGGTGAAGAATATTGAATATACCATGACCTGCCAAAAGAACAAACAAATCTGTCTTGGAAGAAGTACAACCAGAATGCTACTTAGAAGCATGGATGGCAAGACTGCATCTTACATACTTTGGAGGTGTTGTCAGGAGGGATCAGTTCCTAGAGAAGGACATCATGCTTGGTAAAGTACAAGGTGAACAGAAAAGAGGAAGACCCTCAACGAGATAGATTGACACAGTGGCTGCAACAATGGGCTCAAGCATAACAACGATTGTGAGCATGGCACAGGACTAGGCAGCGTTTCATTCTGTGGTACGTGGGGTTGATATGAGACGGAACTGACTCAACAGCACCTAAGAACAACATCACAGCCATTGTGGAAAACAGTGGCAGTGTGATGGTTAAGGTTGTGTGTCAGCTTGGCCACGCCATGATTCTCAGTGTTTCGGCAGTCGTATAATGTGATCACTTCCCTGTTGAAATTTGATAACATGATCACCCCCGTGATGGGATTTCCTGTGAGTAGCCATCAGTTGAAGGGGAGCTTTCTTGGGCGGGTGGTCTGCATCACGTGTGGGCGGACATTCAGCCAGGGCCCAGGGGGCTTTTGCTCGTTCTGGATCCTGCAGCTGGCTTCTGTTTATCTGACCTCCGGCTCTTGTGTCTTGAGCCAGCAGCTTACCTGCGGTTTTGCCTGCTGATCTTGGGATTCATCGATGTTCATAGCCTGTGAGCAAGAGCCCTGCTCTCCAGCTTGCCAATCTTGAGTTCACCAGCCCCTGTGGCTGCATGAATCAGGAGAAGCGTCTGTCCTGACCCACAGACTTGGGACATTACATAGCCTCTACAACCGTGTGAGCCTTTTCCTTGGTACATATGTATTCATATATGTGGAAGCCTTCGCGGCATAGTGTTTAAAAGCTAAGACTGCTAACCAAAAGGTTGGCAGTACAAATCCACCAGGCGGTCCTTGGAAACTCTGTGGAGCTGTTCTTCTCTGTCCTGTAGGGTCACTATGCATCAGAATCTACTCGACAGCAATGGTTTTTTATGTACACACATACGCACTTTACTAGTGTTGCTTCTCTGGAGTCTAAGACAGGCGGTTCCTCACATAACTAAAAATAGAACTACCGTGTGACCTAGCAATTCCACTTCTAAGTATATACCCACAAGACTTGAAAGCAGAGACTCAAAAAGAGACTTGTACACCAGTGTTCATTGTAGCACTATTCACAATAGCCAAAAGTAGAAACAACCTAAATGCCCATCAACAGATGAATAGATCAACGAAATGTGGTACATACATACAGTGGAACACTACTCGGCCAGTAGATGAAATGAAGTCTTGATACATGCTAGAGTATGGATGGAGCTGGAAGACATTATGCCAAGTGAAATAAGTCAGTGACAAAGGACAAATCCTGCATGATCTCATTTATATAAAAAGACAAGAAAAGGCAAGTGTATAGAGAAGAAAGTTTATTAGTGGTTACCAGGGGTAGGAGGGAGGGGGCAAATGGAGAGTTAACAGTATGGGAATACCACATTGATTATGGATAGAGCTGCACAGCTGATTATTGTAATTATTGTCAATAACCTGTAAAAAGTTAAATTGGCAAAAGGTATGTGATAGATATATTTACAACAACCACCAAAAAATAAAAGAGTAGCTGCTGAGCCTGCCCATGTACAACCAAAAACTTCATGGGATTTGGTTCCTTTGGAGTTTTAGGGTGGTGGTTTCATGGGACATTGCAGTTGTTTGGCCTAATAAGATGTTTAGTGCTTCTGTTTTACCCCCTAGTGTCTTGAGTCTTAAAAGCTTGCAAGTGGCCCTTCAAGGCACAACAATTGGTCTCTATTCACCTGGAGCAACAGAAGAAGGGCAGTCATTAATAGGAGGAAGATATGGAATCCATGAACAACTGCCTCCTTTGCCATGAGACCGGAAGAACTGGATGGTGCACAGCTACCATTACTAAACAGAAGAATCCTGATTAAAAGGGGAAAAATACAGAACAGAATTTCAAATTCTCATGGTCTCCAGACTTCTTGGAGCCATTGAGGGTGAATGAACCCCTGAAACTATAACCCTGAGATAATCTTCAAACCATAAAACAGAAATATCCCCTAAAGTCAGCTTAAAACTGAACAGTAGTTTAGCTTAACTAGTAAAAATGTGTGCTTTGATTTTTATGCTCTTTTAAGAACTGTCTCTAAGGGATCAAATTGACAACAGCAACTCAAAAGATTTGATAGGAAGCTCAGGTTCAGTGAGTTTATAAGGGAGGAACAGCTCAGAAAAAGTGGGTGAAAATGGTTGCACAACTCGAAGAACGTAAGCAGTGTCTAAATTGTACATGTAGAAACTGTTAAAAAAAAAAAATGGTGGCAGAGCGTAATAAATGTAACTAAGGTCACTGAACAATTTGTGTGAAATTTTCAAATCGGAACCTAACTTGCTGGGTAAACTTTCACCAAAAACTGAATGAAATAGATACATACATATATAAAGATTTTCTTAGAACATCTATTTGATTTCCCATAAACACAGAGGTTTTAACAGGTAACTGTATTACAATATTTTTATTTTCTTAAACAGGTTATGGAAACTCTGTTGGCGTAGTGGTTAAGTGCTTCAGCTGCTACCCAAGAGGTCAGCAGTTCGAATCTGCCAGGCGCTTCATGGAAACTCTATGGGGCAGTTCAACTCTGTCCTGTAGGGTTGCTCTGAGTCGGAATCGACTCGATGGCGGTGGGTGTTTCAGGATACAGGTTATATCAAAAACAATAGGAGCTGACCTTGGTTATTTTCTGTAATTGGTATTTGGCCATGCCCATTAAATATTACAGGGACCCAGTTAAATAATATATTTCTGTGTGTGTTCTCAACCGGAAATTATGTTATTTTCCTTTAGTGATTCTTCTTAGTGATACAGTACAAATAAATGGATCATATTTAACTTTGTGTTGACTTTTGCTTCCCTACACCTACTACATCAAGTAGCCTTCAGATACCTAATAGGCGGAAGTAATAAAAATCTGGCAGCATAATTTATTTCTAGTGCACTCCTACTATTTTCAAAATGTGAATCCAGAACAATTCAGACCCTAAAACAGCATCCTTTTAAACTTTGTTGCAAAATAAGGCCAAGCAGAGGAAATAATGGTACAGTATTAATATCAAAGCTAAACTTTTTTTTTATTATTATTTGTAAAAATGGTGTGGCAGGCATCAGACTCCTCATCTAACTTCACAGGAAGGGAGGAGAATCAGTATCAACAGCCCAAGGCTGATTCCTATGAAGCAGAGGTCAGACATACCTCCTCTATCCAACCTTTTTACCAATTTTGACACCAGCCATCCCTTCCACGGCACTCTCAGCTTCTCTGCTGGGTTCAATAATTTGTTGCAGTGGCCACACAGAACTCACAGACAATACTCAAAATTGTGGGGCTTATTAGGGAAGTAACAGGTTACAATTCAGGATCAGGGATGACTCAGAATACAGTTTTTTGGTCAGGACAGCCTCTTCTCAGCCATATCCACAGGCAGGCCTCTCTCTGGCCCTTGGCCCCTTGGCCTCTCCGCCCAGCCTCTACCTGCAAATGTTGCAAGTGTTACAAAGCTCTTTAGCTTTGCCATTAAGTGCCCAGAGGCACCCAACTCCGCCAGTAAGCCTCAGCCTGAAGGCACTCAGCTCTGTCACTCCAAGGGTCAGCAAGCATCCTGTCCAAAGGCACTAAGTTTTCTTGCTCCGGCTCCTGCCAGCCTGCTGTTCTGCTGCCATCATTTCTTTGGCGCTGCTTCTTGTCATCTCTGCTGTCTTCGGTGTTACAGCTCTCTCTCCCTCTGTCTCCTGGGTCTAGAATTCCTTTTCAGCGCCCAGATTCCATGTCCAAAGGACACACTGGACTCCTAGCTCCTCTTTCTTGCTGGTGGTGAGGTCCCCCCTTCCCACCTCTGGGATGGTTCATTTTAAGTCATCAGAATGGCAGAACTGACCAATCCTCTCATTAGGGTTCCATACACCTGATTTGCATGGTTCCACCCCCATAAGTGTGTCATGCACCTTATTTGTATTATTAGGAAGCTGTTCAGTCCCCTTGGTGGACCACAAGTACCTTATTTGCAGAGTCCCATTCAGTCTTTTGGTGGGAGTTACAAGACCATGGCTAAAAAAGCCATATAAAACTGACCCACTGTACCGCATTATTTAAATAGAGGTTAATTTAAACCTAAGGATGAAGAAGTCTTGATAAACATCCATTAGGAAGGGTTTTTATATTTTATCTTTATAAAATATAAAGGGAGGTACACTGGAGAAATTTTAGGATGATTTGGCAACACAGAATACATATTCTTACATGTTTTTAAACACCTGAGACTCTTTCATTGCAAAATTCTGTGGAAAATAACATGAAGGTGTTATACATACAAATCTGAGACTATACTTAACTGTGATTTTGTGTGGGAATTTGAATGAATATTAAAAACACATTTTTTTTTCTTTTTCCTTGCTATTTCTATAGCAATTTTATCTGCAAAGATTCTTCTAGAACAATCCTCAAAGCCTCCTCATAAGGACTACCATCTTAGTATACCCTTCCAATGAAATAAACACTTCACTTTTAAATGCAAAAAATGAAGGCTTTTCTGTTAGTACATTCAAAATCTAAAATTTTTGCTTTGTAAGAGAGTTTATTTCATTTGGTTAAATCTTTAGAGCCTCCAAAATTCTTGCCCATATCCTCAACACCCCAGCCAGAGAGACGGCAGCCGCCCCAAAGACGCCATTCCATTGAAAAGGAAACACCTACTAATGTGAGACAGTTTCTGCCACCATCCAAGCAGAGTTCCCGATCTCTGGTAAGTAATCCAAAGGCTCGGTATAGTTTCTTAGGGATTGGTTCAAAGGCCTAGAATCATTAGCTTTCTTGAGATGATAAGGAGAAAAATACTTCCAAAGCTTAGAATGAACTTCAAATAACCTTGTTTTTAATAGCTAAAGAAAACAAACCTTAATAGTAACCTAAACGAAATTTGGCCATCCTTTGTTCATTTTGTTTTTTTCCTTCAGAAGATTTATTAGCGGTTGAAAGTATGAATTGCTATTAAAGAAATGCTTTCTTCCTTTCGAGGAGTATTCATCCATTTAAAAAATACTAAATCCTAAAAAAAAAACTCTCAGTAGGATCTAACTACAGTAGACTTTTATTGAGGGAGAATGAGGGGAGAAATTTTGATCCATCGGTTGCCATTGTACATTGTTTTCACATTCGCTTTGTGGTATTGGGGGCCACACGTGACATGTGGACTACTTAGCAGTTTTTGCCCTCTCCCAGGAGATGTCCAGGTTTGTTTTGTTGTTGTTAGGTGCCATCAAGTCGGCTCCGACTCATAGTGACCTTAGGTATGACAGAACAAAACATCGCCTGGTCCCGTGCCATCCTCACAATCGTTGCTGTGTTCGAGCCCATTGTTGCAGCTACTGCAATCCATCTCATTGAGGGTCTTACTCATTGTCATTGATTGTCTACCCAGGTTTGTGTACCCATTGTCGTCAAGTCCATGCTGACTCATAACGACCTTATAGGACAGAGTAGAACTGCTCTGTAGGGTTTCCAAGGAGCGCCTGGTAGATTCAAACTGCCGACCTTTGAGTTAGCAGCCATAGCTCTTAACCACTATGCCACCAAGGTTTCCCAGGTTTGTTTAGTGGCTCTTACTTCTCAGGACAGTGGAACATAGTACACTAGTACCCCATCAGGAAGAACTCAGTAGATTCACCAGTCAAAGGAGTGCTGCAGAGATTCCTTTGTAGTCCCACTTGGCTTCAGAAATACTTGCAGGCGAGATGCAAGGCTTAAATCAATTATACCCACAGCCTAATATCTAATGCTTTTTTTTTTTTTTTCAGATACTCATGAATTAAAAACTCTGGAATGTATTTAGCCTATTTGTTTTAGGCTGTTAGGAATCATCAGGGTTTTTAATGAAGCAACAGCAGATGTCCCTCTCTCACTCTGGGAGAAAAAGAAGACAGAGTAAAAGGAGATAGTATGGTTTTTATGAAGAGCTCAAGTTTGAACAGAGCTTATAATGTTGAATCTGGTAAATCATCGCTATTCCCAGACAATATAATTAAAGAACTAATGATTTTATGGCCATTCCTGGTAGTAGTCCTCTAAGTCCTAAGTGGTCACTGAAACACTGTCATTAGATGATGCTTTACCAACAGAAAAGCGGAACTCTGACTGGAGAGGTTCAAAGTACCATCTGAAACCTTGGTTGATATGAATAATTGTTGCTTTAGTAAAATATGCTGTTATTGTCACAACTTAAAATATGTAAGAGGGAACTCCTTTGTGATTTTTTGTCTTAAGTCCAATAATTAGAATGTTCTTTTAACCAGGTTTTCCTAGAAGCCAGTCTGTTATTCAGTCACGTTTGTGACTCTATAACATCACTATTGACGTTAGACCTAAACTGAATTGAAAATATTATTAATGTAAAGGAATCACCGCATCAACTACCAAAGTAGTTTCAGCTAATTATAGTCAGAAGTGATGCCAGGAAGGGCTACCAGCCCACATCCAGGGCCCATGGTGAAGCTGAACTCTGAGTGTGTGCCTGGTCAGACTGGAAGTTACTTGCTTTGGGAAGCAAAGCAAGATAAAGCCTATTGGCCAGCACCAAGAGAGGTCTAAGTGAAAAGGCTGGAGCGAGCCCCTCTGGGTGGCACCGTAAGATGTTTAGGTTTAAATGTGGACACGGGCCATGTCACCCACACGAAACTGAAGCTCCCTCCAAGTGCCTCTGGCACCAGCTGAGACAGACCAAATTTCAGGCCAAAGGAATAACTTTCCTTGTAATCCATAAAATCATACAGTGCCTTCTAACTTGGTGTTATTTTAAAAGTGTGATAACAAAGTAAAAAAATTAGCTGCATTTTAGAACACGCAGAATCATTCTGTTTAAACTTTCAACTAAAAATGACATAAATGCTTTCATTATTATTATTTACTTTTATTATATCTCCGTCCCTTTCCTTAGTTGTTTAAAATGTAATTTTTTCACCATTTAATCAAATGATTGATGGTGGTTGCTGTTCCAGGTGAAAGGCAACTTGTCTGTAAGCACCTTCCGCATGGCAGGAGCAAGCCAGCCTGGTATCCACTCCTAAATTTACATTTTTGCTCTGTGAACTCTAGACTCGGTAGGAATGACTTCCTGGTTGGATCCCTGACTTCTGTATACGGTGTAGGCGTTGGCATGGACATCCATATGGAACCTCCCATTAATGTTCTCATGGTGCTTTTGTTCTGTATTTTTCTTTCATGATCGAGATTCGTTGTTTGTAGATCATTTATGTTCAGCATTATTTTTTCCTTTTCTTTCTCCCTGCCATTTTCTTTTTTCCTTATCTATTGTTCAGGTTCCTGGGATAACCAGTATTTGGCCAAGGACGCCTTTCCGACCACTTTTTTCTACCATACAAACAGCTTCTCTGCTCAGCTCTCATCCTTTTGAAGCAGCCATGTTTGGGGTAGCAGGGGCTATGTATTATCTGTGTGAGAGAGCTTTTACCAGCAGGTGGAAATCTTCAAAGGTTGGCCTCTTTCTGCTGGTGCTGGGGATTGTTTTATTCTCTGTATCTCTCTGATGGTGATACCTCAGCTACAGCACTCTGCAAGAATTAACAGCTTAGATGGGCACTTTGCTTTTGATCGTTGATTTCCAATCTTTTGCAGGATGAATAGATCACACCATTATCTCAGTTGAGAGGAAATAACTTTGTAAGGACAACAAACTCAAAATGCAGCATCAGATGAGAGGGGCCTGTGAGTGTTTCTTGAGGAGCCTAGTTGTATGGTGTCCTAGAGGACCACCACAACTGGCTTCATGCCTCCCTCCCAGGGCCTCCCCAACTATCACAGATGCATTTGCCCCCTCCCCAGCTGGCAGAGGCCACCTCCTGCCAAGCCAAGTAGCCCTGACGGACACCACCTGCCCACTACCCATTTCCCACATCCCAGACCACCATCTCTGGGGTGCGGCAGGGGAGGCTGTGTGCCCATAGGATGGGCCTGCCCTGGGTTTGGGGAAATTTTCACTTCCTCAGCACCTTTCATAAAGCCGTGTTGGGATGGTCAGGATGTTGTATGGTTTTTATGACAATCCACTTTACTTCTCTGGAGAGAGAAATAATGGGTTTTCTTTTTATTAGTGTGGTTATTTAGAATGTTTTAAATCTTCTAGATTTAATTATTGTTTTTGAGAGTTTTACACAGGGTAATTTTAGTATTATTTGAACCTTCACATTTTTAATGAAAGTGTAATCATTTTCAAATTCCAGTGAAATAAAAGCCCTTGGATGGCCCATCTGTGACAGGTGCTACAAGTAGCATGTGTAACGGTTGTGCCATTGGCTCACCTAATGCAGGGTCCCAGCTCTTCAGGTCCTTGCTTTACTAAATGTGTCCCAGACAATGAGCCATCAGCTGGTTTCCTTCTTACTCTTTGTTGACCATCTTGCTTTAGAGAGGAGACTCCGAATGTAAATGAGGTACAACAAATTCCTTTCACTGTTCTTCATGAAATACAGGGTAAATCTGTTCCTCCCCGTTTTAGATCCAGCCATTTGGGCAGCACTGGCCAGTTGCAGGAATGACTTTTTAACTCCCGTCCAGCTTCCTAAAAAGAGACATTTGCACACCAAGTCCACATGTTATTTTTGGCAAAGAAATGATTCACTTTGAGTTTTAAAGTTGAACTTGAGAAAGAGTAATTAAACTTAATAGTTGCTAGTTTTATTTAAATAATTTTCAAATATCTCCTACTTATTTATGAAGTTGCTAATCGAGAACACTATATAAACATGACTATTCCTGTTTCTCTGTGGCTCAGTGACTGAACTCTGCATTGTGCTCTGAGCCTCTGTGCCCTGCCTAACTGACCCGTTTTGAATGAACAGCTATAACCAGAATATTGTACAAAAACGCAGCAATTTTAGTGCTGTATATGAGAGCAAGCTTTAAAGGCACATTTACTCTTAGAGCAGATTGTGATCTTTATTCTCTTTAAGATTCAGTTTGCCTTTCCTAAATTTAGGAGAAGCAATGGGGAAGGAGTTGTGCTGAGAGAGCCCTGAGCCCACTGTCCAGGCCTAGCCACCAAGGCAGCGTCAGGCTTCCCGACTGGGACAGGAGGCCCTACACATGGTTACAGCCCCAAGTGCTGAGCACATTTTGGAGCATTAGTATCTCAGCTGGATATGTTAATTAAAGTTTAATTTGGCTTTGGGATGTTGAATTCGTTTTTTTTGTTGTTGTTAATTTAAAAAAATCAAAACTATTCTAGAAACTATTTGTTATTTTCTTTCATGTTGCATTAAAGTTTTGTTGTCCTTGGGAAGCTCCAGAATTAAAACATTAGCATTTGACCTGATGAAAAATTATTTTAGTAATGGGTACAGGATGGAGTAGAACTACCCCATAAGGTTTCCAAGGAGTGCCTAGTGGATTAGAACTGCCAACTTTTGGTTAGCAGTCGTAAAGCTCTTAACCACTGTGCCTCCAGGGCTCCTGTAATGGGTAGTCTGTTTTTTTTAAAAAAAAAAAGAAAGAAAATGTCTTAAAAATACATAATTTCTTATTATAGTCTATCATATGGTTTAAAGCAGTAAATTGTAATAAGTATGCTTGACTGGCCTTTTTTGACTTAAGAGCGAAGCAAGGAAAGTCCAAACTGTCAGGTTTGTTAAGTATGCTAATATATCTTTGCAAATAAGGAATTACCAGTGTACCTGACACGTGTACCAGCCCAGGCATCCCAGTTTTAAAAGTAAATTGAGGAGGCGGTGTTTGCTCTCTTCCGAGCATGTACAACAGCAGATCTCAAGTAGTGATCACATGGCTGTTTGCTCAAGGAGTACATTATCTTGTTGGAATATAGCAATTTTGTCATATAATCAGCCCTCAGAAAACTGCCACAGTTGTGTTCCTCAGGGCTTAGGAAATTGATAGGAGGAAAACGCCTTCTCCTGAAGCGTGTTAAAGGCTGAGGAACGCTGCTGTTGGGCTGCGTTTGGCCCACGGCGCCTCCTCAGGACACAGTTCTAATGACTCAACCTTCAAAAATGCAGTTTCTTTGTTCCCACGTGACACTGCTCTTTTCTCAGGGTGGAGCAAAGCAGAGTAGATTTTAACATGCCAGTTTAATCCTGTTCTCTTTGAAAGCCTTGCCCACTGAGAAGGAAAATAGTGTGATGGGTGTGTTTTAGTTGTTTTGAGTATTTTGGGCATCTCAGAGCAAATAAGAAAGATGTAGTAGTCTTTGTAGACACACCATCCTCCCCACCCTCCAAGTACTAAGCTCCCCATGTTAAAAATTCAGTTGTAGGATTTTTTTTCCAAAACATTTTAGCAAATTTCATCTTTGTTTAGTTAGCTTGAACAGAGATAATTTTGCATTCATTTTTAGTAAGAAGCAGTAGTTAGTGAAACTGTCTTTTTTTAGTAAATGCTAATGTTTGTGCAGTTTGCACCATAGATCTGTTTTTACTTTTCTCCGGTTGAAAGACAGAACTGAATGTGAGAACTCCAGAATCTGACTGCATTCACAGTCCTGGGCTTTCTCTGCTGGTGTATTTGATCTCTAGAAGCCTTGAGCAGTGCTCCTATGAGTGGGCATGGATTACCATGCGTTTTTGCGGAGAACATTGGGCCTCAGTGTCCAAGGCCACAATAGCCCTTGTGACGCAGGGCACCGCGGGAATGCACAAGCTGGTTCTGTCTTTCTCTGAGATCTGCCCAATCAAACGGAGGCTGAGGAAGGAGCAGATGGTGGGAGGCTCTTGATTCAGGGGGATCAGTTACATCAACATCTTCCACAGCTGTTTTTTACGGAAGCCATTAACATAAGACCGCTAACATAAATACTATTAAATTCTTCTGAGCTTCTCCACATCTTTCCAGTGCTGACTACGCACTCATCATTTGTTTAAAAACAATAACAAAAATCTGGATAACTGTGGGGCCAGCCTGTATAATTTGCCTTTGGATGTCAACTACAATAGGTTACTGTTCAGATTCCACCCAGAGCTTTAGGATTTTTCAAGATATGCTGATGTAACTGACCACTAAAAAATGCTTCTCAGTATAAACTACTAACCGTCTCCTTTTGGCTATTCTGGGTACCACAAACCATTTTTAAAACAGTCCAGTCTTGTAGATCTAGTATTTATCTATCAGCATCTAGTATACAACACAACACTAAGTAATGTCTTTGCGTTAATCATAGGATAAGACTAACATAAAATTGGTTTAGGACTTTTTTTTTTTTTTCATGACTTCAGTGTGTAGATACACAGTCCATTTAACAAAATTAAGTTACTGGAGGCGAAGTATCTGCGCAAATGTAGGAAACTTTTTATTTATTGGAAATTTTGAGAGGCTACAATTGTTTCACAGGTTGTCAGAAGTTTTCAGCTCTCTGTTGTCTTAATGAAGTTAAAAAATTACGTGGTACCCCAGAGTGAGCCAGCTCTGGTCCAGATTTTATCGGGAAACTCTTTTATTCTCTGAAGCTACTAACCAGGTGTCTGATCTGAAGGGAGACTTTTCTAGAGCCAGGACGGGGGTGCGGGCTCCTGTTCATGTGAAATGTTGACTTTCAGGAGGAATTCTGCTACCCCGTGGAATGCCTCGCTCTGACTGTGGAAGAAGTGATGCACATTCGCCAGGTCCTCGTCAAGGCTGAGCTAGAGAAGTACCAGCAGTACAAGGACGTCTACACTGCCCTGAAAAAGGGGAAGGTATGGCTGCTGAAAGTCGATTGCTCAGGAGAGTTAGGAGAATGGTCAGTCACTAGTAAGTCTCCTCAGAGAGTTACCTGTTAGCCAGATGGTACAGGATTTTAGGGGGCTTTTAGGAGGCAAGACTTTTGTTACTTCAGTAGACAGTCCCTGTCTTTGCCTTGTTCACAAGAGGGAGTATTTGTGTTCCCCCCTTAGAAATCAAAATCTGTGGAAGGTTTAAAAACAAGCATAATAAATAATGGTCTGCCTTCATAAAGCGATTTTTCTGCATCTAGTCATTATGCTTTAAAGGACCCATAAAGAAAATGAGAAACAGAGGTAGACTTTTTCACAGTCTTCTTTAGATTGCTTCCTGGATGGTGAGACACTGGAGATCTATGGCCTTTTACTACCTTTTTGAGTAGCTGTTAATATTAACATCTCCAGAAAGCTGGAGACATGTATCAACAAGGCACATCTTATATTACCAGTTGTTGTTGCTGTTGTTAGGTGCCATCAAGTCAATTTGGACTCACGTGACAAAGCAGAACTGCCCCATAGGGTTTCCTGGGCTGTAATCTTTACAGGAGCAGATTGCCAGGCCTTTCCCCTGCAGAGCTGCTGAGAGGGTTCAAACTGCCATCCTCTCCTTTAGCAGCTGCACACTTAGCTGCTTCTGTACCTTTTAAAGTGGAAATATAATTATGCCCAGAGCGAAAATATAATTATTAGAGAGCCAAACATAAAAACAGAGTTTCTGAATTTTCTTCCTCCTTAGGAAAAAAAAAAAATTTTTTTTTTTCTATCTACTAAATTTCCCCAGTTTATAAATTTAAAGTGTATTCGCACATGTAAATTAGGAACTTAACTGTTGTGGTTTTTTTTTTTTTTTCCTCCTTTTAAATTTGTATGTTTTAGCTCTGCTTTTGTTGCCGAATCCGGAGATTTTCCTTCTTCACCTGGTCTTACACCTGTCAGTTCTGTAAGAGGTAAGGTATTTTGTAATTGATAAAAAGTTAGCTTTAGCAATGATGAAAGAAATGTCAGTTGCCTTAATTTCTTCATCATTTCTCTACACAGGAGTAATACTAGAAATGACCTGTTATGTTACATTGTACTATTTTTGTGGGCAGAAATACTAACTTCTTCAAAAGAGGGCACCAAACAGTTATTTGGTATTGAACCTGGGAGATGTTTCTCTGTGTGATATTACTTTTATATAAGCATGATTAATTATAAAAATAATACGTCATGCTTGAACAGAAAAAAAAAAATAAACACAATTGTCACGTGATCCCCGGACAGACAAATACCATTCCAAACAGATGTCCTTTCACGGGAGACAGTGTGAAGTTTTACAGGCTGATTATTTTGTTGGCAATCTGCGGTTGTGTCATTTGTCACACTCTATAGAAGAGCCAGAGAGCATCTGCTCTTTGTTGTGGAAGTCACAGCAGCAGGCGTTGGCTTTTCTAGCTCTCCAGTCACACCCGTGGCATCATGCCGAGTAACACTTTTGATTTTGTGTGCAGGCCGGTGTGCTCACAGTGCTGCAAAAAGGTAAGATGAGCTTGGCTCAATTACAGCTGTGTTAACTTTAGCAGTTGTGCATCTTCAGCAGTGCTGCTCATTCTCAGCTTTGTTTTGGGGTAATAGATGCGGCTGCCGTCCAAGCCATACTCTACTCTTCCTATCTTTTCTTTGGGACCTTCTGCCTTGCAAAGAGGGGAAAGCTTTATGAGGCCAGAAAAACCCTCCATCAGCCACCATCGACCACTTCGGAGCTTTGCCAGGTGAGCAAGGGGCCTGGGTCTTCCAAGCATCCCATTTTAAAGGACACTGTTCCTTTTGAGGACTGTGGTGAGGGGTTGAGTTTTTGGTTTGACAGAGTTTTGGTTGGTTGGTTTTAATATAGTTCGTTTTGACTTACAAAAAAATCTCCAAAACTTACCCAAAGGTGATTTGTCAAAGGACAATGACTATTTGAGGGATACTTTAATCTCAGAGTATAACTATATTTTTTCTGCTTTAGAAATAATACTGTATTGTGTCCTTTAAAGTCATCTTGAAATTTGACCTTATTTTCAGTGGAGTTGAAAAACTACACATAATAATCTAACCTTTCTTTCCTTCTTCTCTTAAGTTTGAGAGAAAATCTGTTTAATTCTGTGCTTATAGTGCTCTGCAGTAGCTGCTACTTAGTATTATAAAGGCAGAAATAAGCTTTATTCCAAGAGCTGACCATTGAGAAGACAAAAATTGCCTGTGTATGTATCATTCCCCTTTCCTTTAATCCAGGGCAGGGTTAGTACTGGTCCTTAGGTGGGAGGCTCCTCCACACCAGCTGCCTGTCCTGAATCTGGTGAAGGTCGCTGCTCCTGTGGTAGACAGCATGGTGGACAGTGAGGGGAGGAAGGAATGAAGCCGCCGAGTCACGTGTGCCCCAGAATGCTGCCCGCATGCTCAGCTCTCTCTGTTTCGCGATGAAGCTGCTCCACAGCAGCCTTTGGTTATGAATTGTCACCAGGGACTCGGGGCAGTCCACGTGATATTCTGTTCTTCCTATGCACCTGTGCCCACATGGATTGCATCGTTTTCTGTTAATATTCCCAGCTACATTCCTGTTCACTGTAATTAAGATAGTGGACAAATAGATGATTCCTACTTTTCCCAAAAAATTACCAAAAACATTTATTATGATGTCGTAAGTAACTCTGGCTCTTAGGAATCTAAATAACCAACCACCCAAATACAGAGAATTATTGGGGAACGGAGGCACATTTGACAAATAGATGAATGACAAGAAAGCTAGTCAAAAGGTGTTTTCAGGAGGTGTCTTAGGATGAAGATAAAATTACTTCAGTTTCCTGTAGTCTGACTTGCTATCTGTGTTACGTGATACTCACTGATCCTGACACTGGGTCCCTGGATAACTAAAGACAACTTGAAGTACCTTCAGAATCATCAACAGAATACATTAGCAACCTGTACTTTAATTCCTAAAATTCACAATCTATGTATGTATATATGTATATACATAATACATGTATATATATATGTGTGTATAGTAATATATATAATATAATAGTGTACCTATACCCTATTTTCTAAAAATTCTAGGAGGAATAAGAGTTTTCAATATTATCTCTTTAAAAAACATTTCCTGGTTGTTGTTTTAATATTCTAAAGCTTGTCTCCAATAAATTCTTTCTGGGAAGAACATGCCATAATTACTCTGTTTTTACGCAAATATGTGTGCCTTCTGCATTCGTTTGCCGGCCACGGGGGAGGCACCCTCACAGGTGCTGCCGTGCCAATCCTCTTCCACATGTTGCTGTAAAAAAAAAATTAGCATAGCGCCCTTACAAAAATACCTCACAGGGAAGGGTGCGGCCAGCAAGCAGACACAGAAGGTGGGCATTATTTGTGTAAAAATATGGTAAATCATTCTCAACCATCCCATAATGTTTTGGCAACAAATTTTTTTACTTATGCCATTATCGGTACTGCAGTGGCACTGTGCGTGATGCTACTGGGCGGGTTTCTTTTTCAGGTTCTCCTCGAGGTCAAAGTCTGTGGACAAATCAGATGAAGAACTACAGTTTCCTAAAGATCTGGTGGAAGACTGGAGCACCACAGAAGTGTGTGTAGACTGCAAGAAGTTCATTTCAGAAATCATCAGCTCAAGCCGGCGTAGCCTGGTGTTGGCCAACAAAAGAGCCCGGTTAAAAAGGAAGACACAGTCCTTCTACGTGTCCTCACCAGGCCCTGCGGAGTACTGCCCTTCAGAGAGGACTATCAATGAGATCTGAGCTCATTCCTCTTGGTTACTTTGTGCTCCACGTCAGGGCCATGTGTGAGGACACTGAGCTTCCTCTCTGTGGTTTGATTTAATAGGCTTGGATTTGTATCCGATCTGATGTTTGCTGTACCACATTGTCCCGCAGACTGACTGCTATGTTTGTATCAATTGACAATGTGTGGCAGGCCAGCCAGCTGCTCACTTGCACTGAGAGAGGACAATAGTTTGAAACTTGCTTTTGTGTGTATGTGGATTTGGAGTCTAGAAACTTTTTCCTTAGTTCAGTTCTTCACTGTCTTCAAATAATTTTCTAAGGCAAAAGCTTCTCACATGAGAAATCGGCCTAACCAGGTGTCGATGTTAACACAGTCTACGCAATAAGTCATATTGACACTTCCGCCTGCAGTGTTCATGTCCAGTGTACATTGTGACCCTGAGCCCTGCCCAATGCCAGACACTTGGAGGCAAGACCATGCTATTCATCATCTCAGCACAAAACCTAGGAGGATTTGCTTACACTATCAAACGGATTGCTAAATTATTGTTGCTGTGAGGTAGAATAAATGAGGGACTTCAGACCAGCAT
The DNA here is from genome assembly GCF_024166365.1 of Elephas maximus indicus. Classification (NCBI taxonomy): domain Eukaryota; kingdom Metazoa; phylum Chordata; class Mammalia; order Proboscidea; family Elephantidae; genus Elephas; species Elephas maximus. The sequence goes on from NC_064829.1 coordinate 9,605,389, forward strand.
TCTAGGGCAGCACCCCTGTATAGGCTGTACACCCAAGTCGACCACCGTTTCCTCTGAGCTGCAGTGTCTGCCCGGGTGATTGATCAGTGCCTCTACTGAATCCATCGTGGTTACCAGCAATTTTATGATGGAAGTCTAAGAATTAAAGTTTTATGGGAACTTCAGAACAGGAAGGCTAAGAGCCTGTCAGGAAGTCAAGTATATTGTGGCTGACAGTGACAAAGGTTTTGGCAGCATAGGGTGCCCACCCCAGCCACACTGTGGGGAACAGGCTGGAGCTTGGACAGTTCTAACTGCATTCTTCATGACTTTATCATACAGCTGTAATAACTAAATTAAGCCACAATTTGGTACCTAAGGTCTCAAACTGAAATTTATTTTTATAAATGAATTTTAAAAAAAAAGATTGTCTAGCTGATTTAAAGTTACAAGCAAATCAACCTGCTGACAGGCTTTCTGGATGCTTTTTTGCACTCGTTTTCCTTGTAAATGATGTAGTGAGTGAGTAGGTTGGGTTTTTGATGAAGGTATGTCAGAGGGTAGCATTGTATACCTAAAATCTCAGCTTGCTCAGTCCATAGCATGGGCTATATTATTTTGGTATGCCTAGAAGCAACCAACCAATCAGATGGCCATTAATGTTGGGAAAATCAGTTACTGCACACGCACAATGATTTTCTAGACGCTCTAAGGCACGTCTGTAACCATCACCATGTCAGCACCATTTAATAAAAGGCATGACAGTAGCATTTCATACCACATCAGAATACAGTGACGTTTCTATATTAAATTAACAGTAATACCTCAGAGCTGCTCTGGTAGTGGTATTTAATGGATTGAAATTTACAGTTCAGTAAATGGCTTAAAATGTAACTTATGAAATAAACTCTGCCAATTGACTAGAATCATGCATGTTAACAGTTCGTCTGTATTTGCATGTAACAGTGGGTCACCAGGGAACGCTTATTGATTATGTGAATGTTTAAATTATCTTAAAGACTCTTGTTTATGGGCTTTAGAACACTGTATTGGGGGAATCTTATTTATAACATTTTTCAAGGTACTATTTGAACTTTATGTCCAGATCTGTAGATGGATCCACACACTTTAATGGCCCCAGGCCTGGGCTTCTTAAATGCAACCAGGGAGGGGAGCACATGGGAGGAAATGGGTGTCTGTATATGTATATAACATGCACCCAGGATAGTGTGCTTTTTAAAATAATGTTTTTATTAAAACATCAGAAACTGAACCCTAAAAATGAGCATTACATTCACTAAGCAAACATCTAATAAGTCTCTCTCTTGTATTTCACCTCTTCAGGTTTATGATACCGTCTAGGATGACTCAGGCATTATGATCACCTATTAGAACATTCAAAAATAATGTCTTCAGTGGCGTAAACGGGGTTTGCCAAGTACATCCAAGCAGAGGGCACACATGGCACAGTTAAAACTGTAGAAATCAGCCAGCATTGCTTCTTGGTGCCAAAAGAAATTCTTACATTTAACCATTCAGCAACTAAGTTAGGTAAATTCCATAAGGTAATTCACTAAGAGTTGGTGGAGCTTGGTTTTTAATTCATTAACCTAGTGTGACTTTAGGCATGTCTTTTTATTCCTACTTCTAAAATACCATATCTTTGCAGTGTTCCTCTTTGTCTTGGTCCCCTGCTGTTCACCATTTACCTCTGATCCAACAACAAAAAAAATGTTGGCTGACTGGTCTTATCATTTGGAGTCAGATGTGTCTTAGAGCTATGTGTGCATCTGTGAATGGCCATTCCTGCCCCACCCCCTTCCTCTCATCCAGGTTCCCCCCTTCCAGTCCCCATATCTCATGAAGTCATGGCTATGGGGAGATCTGTGTCTCCCTTCCCATGGTTTAACTTTTCTATCAGTATCAAGTATCTAAAAATGCTTGTAAATACTGTGATATATTTATTAATATTCAAAAAGTATTCAGCGTGCAATGGGAATTAACTCTCAAGGCAAATAAAAATTAAATAATTGATATATACACTGACTTAACAATCTTACTAGATTCCAAGTCCTAGCCGTTTTGAATTAAACCAGAAGGTTGTCATGTAGGAGTTTGAAAAATTATTTTAAGTTTGAAGAGATTGTGATTAGCACCACGAACCCATACCATGAATTTCTTAAGGCTGTTACTTTTCTAACTGTATTAATATAGGACTCAATTTTGGGTGTCACCTCAAGGAGACACAAGTTTTTTAATTATGTTGCTGTTTGCTGAAACAGAGTAGCAGAAAACTTTGTACATGCAAAACTGTTGAAGACCCTGAGGAGATGTGTACTGGTGGGCTCTGATCAGCTTCCTGTGTGTAAATTCAAGGTACTGCTGCCATTTAGGCAACATGGCAGAACCGAGCATTTTCCAGTAAAGTCTTCTATTTTAAATATTATCTAGGGAGAAATAAAATGGCTTTCCATCGTACCTTCTGTGTTGAATTACTATTGTAAAATGGTGATACTTTTTGGTAATTAGCTGTTAGAAGTCACCTAGGCTGGGAAGGCAAAGTGCTTTTATCGTTGGCAGCTTAAGGTCATTTTGAGAAATACAAAAGTCATATGTGGAGACTTTAATTATGTAGGGAGAGATAAAACTTTTATATATGGGTTCTAAATAGAATTCCTCATGGAGTTTCTAAAATGCCCCATCCTAGGGACATTTCTTATTGTAGCATTTAAAAGCTTGAGAAACAGGAAGTTCAAACCCAGAATCAACTTACAGATGTTCTGTTTTTACATGAATTGAGCTAGAGACCATCATGGACTCTACAGTTTAAACATTACATGGTATTGAATTTGGAATTAATTCTTTTGCATATGCCATTCCCTTGTTTGCCAGACATTTCTTAGGATCTCCTTCCACTGGAGTTCCCCTGTGATCTGTATATAACAAGACATTTGTTTGTTTCTAGCTCATAATCCAAATGTTCGGTGACTTTCCAAGTCCAAGTCAGAGTCCTTAGCTCATGGCTCCCAGATTCCAGATTCAGAAAACATGGATACCATAAACAGGAGAAGCTTTGGGTAACCCTTATTTAACTATATATATATATATATATATTTTTTTTTTTTTTTTTTTTTTTTTTTTGAGGGAAAAATGAATAGTTGTAAATCATCATAGTCCAGGATTTCATAGAATTTCTTCAAGGAAAGGACTTGATTGCATAACTCATGCATATGAAGACTCCAGTTGTGGTATCTCTGCAGAATGTGTGCATGTCTGCATGCACACGCACGCACACGAGATAGTAATAAATACTAAGAAAGCGTATGGTCCTTCTTTTCTCATGTCAGCCAAAGGCCTATATCCTAGAAACATCTCCCTTGGCCCACCCAAAGAACCTCTTAATATAAAACCCTGCCTATGCTAATTAAATGTTCAGGTGCAGTTACCTGGTGGGTCTGAATTACCTGGAAGACTCAATTTTCACTATTGTTCTGACTTACTCCATGAAAGTGTATATGATATTGATAACAGGATCACAGTATCAAGAGTAGGAAGCTCCACATTCCCCTCTTCTCACAGAGAAATTAAAAATAAACACAAAACAGCAGTGCTCACATTGTCAAAATATTGATGAACAGCTGGGAGATCACAGCAGTAGGGCAAAGACTTATGGAACATTTGAAAAAGTCTCTAAGCTAATACTACCACAGCCTACAACAATAAAATAAGAAAAGAAAGGGGGAGAAAGAATGAAAATAACCTAGCAAACCCTGAGGAAGGAGGGTAGACAACATGAGTTCTAGAACTCATTTGTATTATTCAAATGTCCTGTTTTCAACCAAAAAGTCACAAAAGAAACAGGGAAAGATCACCCATTCAAAGGAACAAAATAAACCAACAGAGACCATCCCAGGAAGACCAGACACTGGACCTACTTAATACAGATTTTAAAATAACTGTCTTAAATATGTTTAAAGAAGAGTGACCCCTGAATCTATTGCCTGAAAATAACTTTTTGAACCTTGAGATGAAACTACCCCCATGAAGTCATCTTTAAACAATTTATTTCAATTAATGACTTAAAAAAAAAAAAAGTTAAAGGAAAATACAATGAAGTAAACAGAATTGAGGAAACAATGTAGGAACATAATGAGAATATTAACAGAGAAATTGTAAATGAAACCAAACCCAATTCTGTAGCTTAGAAGTACAAAAATTGAAATTAAAAATTCACCAGAGGGGTTCAACAGCAGATTTAAGCCGGCAGAAGAAATGATCCATGATCATCTAAAGTACAATAAAAAAAAATAATAACTGCCATCAATTTAAAGAAAATGAAACCATCCATGAACTTGAAGATAGGACAGTTGAAATGATCCAAACTGAAAAAAAGAGAAGAGATTAAATAAAAATGAACAAAGCATTAAAGAACTGTTGGACACCATGGAAGTCCCAGAAGGAGGGGGAGGAGGGGAAAAAGAAGGGAAGAAATAATGGCTGAGAACTTTCCAAATCTGACTAAAGACATAAGTTTGCATGTACATGAAGCTCAACAAATTCCATGTAGGGTAAACCCAAGGAGATCTATGCTGAGACATAATCAAACTGTTGAAAACTAAAGAGAAAGTTTTGAAAGCAGCAAGAGAAAAGTGAACTGGCACATACAAGGGAGCCCCAATAAGACTGTTGAATTCTCCTCAGAAACCATGGGGCCCAGAAAAGGGTGGGATGACATATGAAAAGTATTGAAAAAACTGCCATCCAAGAATTCCAAACCCAGCAAAACTATCCTTCAAAAAAAACTGCAAAATTAAGAAATTCCCTGATAAAAAGAGAGTTTGTTATGCCCACACCTTCCCTAAAAGAAATGCTAAAGGGAGTCCACCAGTTTGAAAAGTGAAGACAGCGTATAATAACCCAAAACTGCATGGAGAAATAAAGAGCTTTGATAAAAGTAATTTCAAGAGCAAACATAAAGGCCAATTTTGCTGTACTTTTTGGTTTGTAATATATTTGTTGTACATGATGTAAAAGACAACACTATAAATACTAAGTATATGATTGTGGTGGTGGTTAGTTGCCCTGGAGTCTAATCTGATTCATGGCAAACCCACAAGTGCAGAGTACAGCTGCTCCATAGGTTTTTCAAGGCTGTGACCTTTCAGAAGCAGATCACCAGACTTGTCTTCCAAGGTGCTTCTGGGTGGGTTTGAACCACCAGCCTTTCAGCTAGTAGTCAAGTGCTTAACCTTTTGCACCACCCAGGGCTCCTTAATTATTGGGTACATAATGTATAAATATATAATTTGTGACATCCACGACAAAAAGGGAAGGGGGAAGACGTATGGGAACAGAGCTTCTGTAATTGAAGTTAAATTGGTATCACTGTAAGCTAGATTGTTATAAATTTAGGATGGTAAAGGTAATCTCTGTGGTAACGACTAAAAATTTCTTACTTTAAATGTGAATGGATTGAACTCTCCAAAATGCACAAGTTCGCAGAGTGGATAAGAAAACATGACCCAAACATACGTGGTCTACAAGAGACCATGTTAAATCAAAAGTTACAAATAGGTTGAAGTTGTAAGCTTGGAAAAACATGTTCCATGCAAAAAAAAAAGCTGGGGTGGTGTTATGGTTTGAATTGTGTCCCCAAAAAATGTGTATCAACTTGGCTAGGCCATGATTCCCAGTATTGTGTGGTTGTCCACCATTTTGTGATCTTAGGTGATTATCCTATGTGTTGTAAATCCTAACCTCTATGATGTCAGTGATAATGAGGCAGGATTAGAGGCAGTTATGTTAATGAGGCAAGGCTCAATCCACACGATTAGATTGTATCTTTAGTCAGTTTCTTTTGAGATAAAAGAACTGAGCATTGAGAACAGGGACCTCATACCACTAAGAAAGAAGAGCCAGTAGTTGAGCATGTCCTTTGCACCCAGGGTCCCTGTGCTGAGAAGCTCCTAGACCAGGCGAAGATTAATGTCAAGGACCTTCTCCCAGAGCCAACAGAGAGAGAAAGCCTTCCCCTGGAGCTTGTGCCCTGGATTCAGTCTTCTAGCCTCCTGTACAATGAGGGAATACATTTCTCTTTGTTAAAGCTGTTCACTTGTGCTATTTGTTATGGCAGCACCAGGTAACAATGGTAGCTATATTAATATCAGACAAAATAGATTTTAAGTCAAAATCTGCTATAAGAGACAAGGACATTATATAAAAAAAAAATCAGTTCATCAAGAACAGGTCACATAAATATATATGCACCCAATAGGGCCCCGAAATATGTGAAGCAAACACTGACAGAAATAGACAGTTCTACAATAATAGACTTCAACACACCATTTTCAATAATGAATACACTTTCAAACAAAAGAATAACAAGGAAATAGAGTCTCTGAATGACACTATAAATTCAGTAGACCTGATAGAGTATTTCCTCTGACCACAGTGGAATGAAGTAGAAATCAAACAGAAACTGGAAGTTCCAAAAATGTGAAATTAAACAGCCAGTAGATCAAAGAAGAAATCACAAGGGGAATCAGAAAATACTTGAGATTAATGAAAATGAAAGCAAAACTTTTGGCATTAATTAGAGGAAAACTTATAGCTATAAATACCTTCATTAAAATAGAAGAAAAAGCCCAAATCAATAATCTATACCTTGAAAAACTGGAAAAGGAGAGTCCAAAGCAAAGAGACAGAAGGAAATAATTGAGATTAAAGCAGAGATACAAGACATAGAAAATATAAGAATAGCGAGAACCAACAAAACTCAATGTTGGTTTTTTTTTAAATATCCATAAAATTGACAAAACTCTTAGCTATGCTGAAAAAGAAAAAGAAAAAAAAAAACAGGAGACACTAGTAACTAAAATCAGAAGTGAAAACAGTGACATTACTACCAAGATTCTAAGAGGAGGCGGAGCCAACACGGCACTATAGACAGAAGGACCTCGCTATCCTTCCACAACAAAGATTCAAAAAACTAAAACAGAGGCAAATGTCAGTCCTGGAACCCTAAGTGTCAAATGAAGAGAGAACCAAGCACTGAATGGAATAAACTGACAAGAGAACAGAGAGAGAGGAAACATAGGAGTACAGGTTCCCTACCAGGTAACACAGCACAGATTCACCATCTTGGACTCCTGTCAGAGATCAGCACAGACAAGGGAGTATGGGAAAGCACGTTCATGGAACTCCCAGCAGGAGACAGAGCACCCGGTAACCAGTGATACACGCTTTCCCAGCCCTCACAGTTCTTTGCTCAGCCTCCACCACTTTCCAGCAGGCTGCTCTGCTGCTTCCCAGAGGGCCGAGCGACTGCAGACCGGGAGGTGCGGGCTCCATGCCATGATGAAACGCATGGCCCACACTGGCCAGCTCCTTCAGTGCCACTTCTTTGTTGGTGGTTTTGCTTTTTTTCAGCTTTTGGTTTCTTCCCTGCCTCTTACCTCCCCCCCCCGCCCCCCTTTCTCTCAAACATCTGACTCCATATGCCTTTCTTTGCTTCTTCACAGGCTGTGAAGCAGCGCTTATCTGGGGAACTACTTCCCCAGTCCGCACCACCACGTTGGTGGGATCCATGGGGACTTTTTTTGTTTTTCCTCTTTTTTGTGTTTGCTTTCTTTTTTCCTTTTTATTTTTCTTCATTTCTTGGTTTCTTGTCTCTTTCTACTTGCCTTATTTTCGTGTCTCCTGAATACCTGGCACTGTGTGTCATCTCCCCCCTTCTAGCCAGGCTGTGCTGCATGGCTGGGTAGCCACTTCCCCAGTCTGTGCAGCTGAACCTGTGGGATCCCTGGGGGCATTTTTTTTTTCTTTTCTCCTTTTTGTTTTTCTTCACTTCTTGGTTTCTCGTCTACCTACTCCAATGGTAGGCTCCCTGAGCACTTTTTATTTTTGGCTACTGTTTCTCCTCTCTCTCCTTTTCCATATCCAGCATTGTTGTTGTTGTTCTTAGGTGCCGTTGAGTCAGTTCCGACTCATAGCGACCCTATGCACAACAGAACGAAACACTGCCCGGTCCTAAGGCATCTTTACAATCGTTATGCTTGAGCTCATTGTTGCAGCCACTGTGTCAATCCACCTTGTTGAGGGTCTTCCTCTTTTCCACTGACCCTGTACTCTGCCAAGCCTGATGTCCTTCTCCAGGGACTGATCCCTCCTGACAACATGTCCAAAGTATGTAAGATGCGGTTTCGCCATCCTTGCTTATAAGGAGCATTCCGGCTGCACTTCTTCCAAGACAGATTTGTTCATTCTTTTGGCAGTCCATGGCATATTCAATATTCTTCCCCAACACCACAATTCAAAGCCGTCAAGTCTTCTTCGGTCTTCTTTATTCATTGTCCAGCTTTCACATGCATGTGATACGATTGAAAATACCATGGCTTGGGTCAGGCGCACCTTAGTCTTCAGGGTGACATCTTTGCTCTTCAACACTTTGAAGAGGTCCTTTGCAGCAGATTTACCCACTGCAACGCATCTTTTGATTTCTTGACTGCTGCTTCCGTGGCTGTTGATTGTGGATCCAAGTAAAATGAAATCCTTGACAACTTCAATCTTTTCTCCGTTTATCATGATGTTACTCATTGGTCCAGTAGTGAGGATTTTTGTTTTCTTTATGTTGAGGTGTAATCCATACTGAAGACTGTGGCCTTTGATCTTCATTAGTAAGTGCTTCAAGTCCTCTTCACTTTCAGCAAGCAAGGTTGTGTCATCTGCATAACGCAGGTTGTTAATCAGTCTTCCTACAATCGTGATGCCCCATTCTTCGTATAGTCCAGCTTCTCGTATTACTTGTTCACCATACAGATTAAATAGGTATGCTGAAAGAGTACAACCCTGATGCACGCCTTTCCTGACTTTAAACCAATCAGTATCCCCTTGTTCTGTCCAAACAACGGCCTCTTGATCTATGTAAAGGTTCCTCATGAGCACAAGTAAGTGTTCTGGAATTCCTATTCTTCGCAGTGTTATCCATAGTTTGTTATGATCCACACAGTCGAATGCCTTTGCATAGTCAGGAAAACACAGGTAAACATCCTTCTGGTATTCTCTGCTTTCAGCCAGGATCCGGCAGTCTCTTCTGAAAAGCATTAGCCAGTGAAAACCTTATGAATAGCTGCAGAACATATCCAGCATAGCTCCACATAGTACAAACTCCTCCCTCTCCCTCCCTCCTCCCCATCTGCACCATGTGCTGAACATCACACATCCCAAGCAGCACAGTCACAGTCTACCAGAGCCTACCCTGCACTGACCCCTGGCACACCTTGTTGGCTCCAGTATGTGCCACAAACAACCCACCCCAGCCCTTCCACTTCAGTTGGACCTTCCTTGCTGCACCATAGCTGAGTGACTGGCTGTCCCCATTGGACAAGGAGGTGGAAAGTATGCCCACAAATGATTAAACATCAAAGAGTGCACAGCCCACTTGTTCCACCATAACCAAATGAAACAAAAAAGCAGGATGAAACAAATCTACAATCAATAAAAGAAGAAAATAACTACTGAATGTCCCAAAACAGCAGAAAATATCAAAATATATTTTTAATAAAAACAGGACAAGATGATTCCAGTAGGCATCCAAAATAAAACACCAGATAACCTTCCAGTAGAAGAAGAGGCACTAGAACTACGTGATAGGGAATTCAAATCTCTAATACACTGAGCTGTCCAAGCAGCAAGCAGACAAACATAAGGAAAAAATAGACAAATTCATGGAAAATACAGACCAAAAAGTGGAAGAATTCAGGACAATAATACAGGGACAAAATACATTCACTACTAGAAATCAAATGAAAACAACAATTAGACATCCAAAAGAGATTACAAGATTTCAGAAGTGGACAGTGTCATGGAAGGCCTGAGGAGCAGGTTTGAAACAATGGAAGACAGTATAAGCGAAATTGAACACAAACACTTGGCTACAATTTTGTTTGAGGAAAAATCAGAAAAAAGAATGAGGAAAAATGAAAAAACTCAGAACTATGTGGGATACAATTAAAAGCAAAAATCTGCAAGAGATGAGAGTTCCAGAAGAGAGAGAGAAAATGGAAAACACAGGGGACTATTGAAGAATTGCTGACGGAGAACTTCACTAATATCACAAAAGATGAAAAGCTGACAATTCAAGAAGCTCAATGAACCCCGTGTAGGATAGACCCTAAAAGAAAATGACAAAGGCATATCATATTCACACTCACTAAAACCAAAGACAAAGAATCCTGAGAGCAGCTTGAGAAAAACAGTCACATACAGAGAGGAAACAATAAGACAAAGCTCTGATTACTCGGCAGAAACCATGCAGGCAAGAAGGCAATGGGATGACGTATATAAAACCCTGAAAGAATAACAATTGCCAACCAAGAATAATATATTTTGCAAAACTCTCGTTCAAATATTATGGTGAAATTAGGACATCCAGATAAGCAGAAATTAAGGGAATATATACAAACCAAACTTAAAAGAATTATTAAAGGGAGTACATTGGTTTGAGAAAAAAGTCAGACCACAGCCTGATTCTAGGACACAAGGTCGCACCAGCTAGATACGAACCTAGGAAACGAACTCTCAAGAACTACTCAAAACCAAAAGAATAACAACAGGGAACCAGAGATAGTAATCTGTAAATGACGACAACGTCAGAGATGGAATAAATGGAGTAGGTATAGCACTTTCTAATGGAGAGGAAGGGAAGGCAGTCCCAAGTAAAAATAGAATGTTCAAACCAAGGAAGATAAAGGTAAATTTCTTTTTTTATCTCTGTGTGTGTGTGTGTGTGTGTGTGCTTTAAATGAACATTTACAGGTCAAGTTAGATTCTCATACAAAAATATACACAAGTTGTTATGTGACCCTAGTTGCTCTCCCTATACTATGATGACACACTGTGTTCCACCTCACATTTCCCGTGTCGATTCAACCAGCTCCTGTGACTTTTGACTTCCTCATCTCGCCCCAAGACAGAAGCTGCCCATTTAGTCTCATGTAGCTACTTGACCTAAGAAGTGCTCTTCACGAGTATCATTTTATGTCTTATTAGTCCAGTCTAATCTTGGTCTTTGGTAATAGTTTCAGTTCTGGAGTAACAGAGAGTCCAGGGGCCATGTCTTCCAGGGTCTGTCCAGTTTCAGTCAGACCATTTAGTCTGCTCCTTTTACTAGAATTTGAGTTCTGCACCTGACTTTTCTTCTGCTCCGTCAGGGACTCTCTGTCGTATTCCCTGTCAGGGTGGTCATTGGTGGTAGCCAGGCACCATCTAGTTCTCCAGGTCACAGGCTGATGGAGTCTCTGGTTTATGTGGTCCTTTCTGTCCCTTGGGCTAATATTTTTCTTGTGTCTTTGGTATTCTTCATTCCCCTTTGCTCCAGCTGGGTTGGACTAATTGATACATGTTACGTGAGTACTCGCTAGCTTTTAAGACCCCAGACACCACTCACCAAAGTGGGATGCAGAACATTCTCATAATAAACTTTGTTATGCCATTTGATTTATAAGTTCCCTTAAACCATGGTCCCCAGATCCCTGCCCCTGCTACTCGGTCCCTTGAAGTGTTTGTATGCAAGAAGCTTCATAGCTTTTGGTTAGTCCAGTTGTGCTGGCTTCCCCTGTATTCTGTGTTGTCCTTCTCTTCACCTAAGATAATTCTTGTCTACTATCTAGTTTTTTATCTAGTTAGTGAATACCCCTCTCCCTTCCTCGCCACCCTCGTAACCATTAAAGAATGTTTTCTTCTGTGCTGAAATCTTTTCTTGAGTTCTTATACTAGTAGTCTTATACAATATTTGTCCTTTTGTGACTAATTTGGCTCAGCATAATGCCTCCCCGATTCATCCATGTCATGAGATGTTTCACACATTCATCGTTTTTTATCATTGCATAGCATTCCATTGTGTGAATATACCATAATTTATCCATTCATTTGATGATGGGCACCTAGGTTGTTTCCATCTTTTTGCTATTTTGAAAAGTGCTGCAGTGAACATGTGTGTGCATATATCTATTCGTGTGAGGGCTCTTATTTCTCTAGGATATATTCCAAGTAGTGGGATTGCTGGATCATATGATTCTATTTCTAGCTGTTTAAGGAAGTGCAAAATCGATTTCCAAAGTGGCTGTACCATTTTACATTCCCACCAGCAGTGTATAAATATTCCAGTCTCTCCACAGCCTCTCCAGCATTTATTATTTTGTGTTTTTTGGATTAATGTTGTTGGGGTGAAATGGTATCTCACTGTAGTTTTGACTTGCATTTCTCTAAGGGCTAATGATCATGAGCATTTCCTACTATATCTGGTAACTGCCTGAATGTCTTCTTTGGTGAAGTGTCCGTTCATATCCTTTACCCATTTTTTGATCGAGTTATTTGTCTTTTTGTTGTTGAGGTTTTGCAGTATTTTCTAGATTTTAGAGCTTAGACACTGATTGGATTTGTCATAGCCAAATTTTTTTTTTCTCAGTTTGTAAGTTGTCTTTTTATTCTTTTGATGAGCATAAGTGTTTGATTTTTAGGAGCTCCCAGTTATCTAGTTTCTCTTCTTGTGTTTGTACATTGTTAATAATGTTTTATATTCTGTTTATGCCACGTATTAGGGTTCCTAGCATTGTCCCAATTTTTTCTTCCATGATCTTTATCGTTTTAGATTTTATATTTAGGTCTTTGATCAATTTTGAGTTAGTTTTTGCAATGGTGTGAGGTATGGGTCTTGTTCCCTTTTTTTTTTTTTTTTTTTTGCAGATGAATATCCAGTTATGCCAGCACCTTTATTAAACAGACTGTCTTTTCCCCATTTAACAGACTTTGGGCTTTTGTCAAATATCAGCTTGCTCATAGGTGGATGAATTCACGTCTAGATTCTCAGTTCTGCTCCCTTGGTCTACATATTTCTGGCTGTACCAGTACCAGGCTGTGTTGACTACCGTAGCAGTATAATAGGTTCTAAAATCAGGTAGTGCAAGGCCTCCCACTTTATTCTTCAGTAATGCTTTACTTATCCATGGACTCGTCCCTTTTCATATCAAGTTAGTGATTTGTTTCTCCAGCTCACTAAAAAACGCCATTGAAATTTGGATCAGGATTGCATTGTATCTGTAGATCCCTTTGGGTAGAATACATATTTTCACAACGTTAAGTCTTCCTATCCATGAGCAAGGTATGTTTTTCCACTTATGTAGGTCTCTTTTGGTTTCTTCCAGTAGTGTCTTGTAGTTTTCTTTTTATAGGTCTTTTACGTCTCTGGTTAGATTTATTCCTAAGTATTTTATCTTCTTGGGGGCTATTGTAAATGGTATTGATTTGGTGATTTCCTCTTCGATGTTCTCTTTGTTGATGTAGAGGAATCCGACTGATATTTGTATGTTTATCTTGTATCCTGTGACTTTGCTGAAGTCTTCTATTAGTTCCAGTAGTTTTCTTGTAGATTCTTAGGGGTTTTCTGTGTATAATATCATATAATCTGCAATAGAGATACTTTTACTTCCTCCCTACCAATTTGGATGTCCTTTATTTCTTTTTCTAGCCTAATTTCTCTGGCTAGGATCTCCAGCACAGTGTTCAATAAGTGTAGTGATAAAGGGCATCCTTATCTACTGCCAGTTCACAAGGGGAATGCTTTGAGACTGTCTCCATTTAGGATGATGTTGGCTGTTGGCTTTGTATAAATGCCCTTTATTATGTTGCAGAATTTCCCTTCTATTCCTATTTAGCTGAAAGTTTTTATCATCAGTTCGTGTTGAACTTTTTCAAATGCCTTTTCTGTGTCAATTGATAAGATCGTGTGGTTCTTGTATTCTGTTTTATGAGATGGATTACACTGATTGTTTTTCTAATGTTGGACCATATCTGCATACTTGGTGTGAATCCTACTTGGTCATGGTGAATTATTTTTTTGATATGTTGTTGAATTCTATTAAAAATTTTTGCGTCTATGTTCATGAGGGATATTGGTCTGTAGTTTTTTTTGTCATGTATTTACCTGCTTTTGGTATCAGGGTTATCCTGGCTTCATAGAATGAGTTTGGGAGTATTCCATCTTTTTCAATGCTCTGAAATACCTTTAGTAGTAGTGGTGTTAACTCTTCTCTGAAAGTTTGGTAGAATTCTCCAGTGAAACCATCAGGGCCTGGGCTTTTTCACATTGGGAGTTTTTTAATTACTTTTCAATCTCTTTTTTTGTTCTAGGTTTATTTAGTTGTTCTATCTCTGTTTGTGTTAGTTTAGGTAGGTAGTGTGTTTCCAGAAATTTACCCATTTCCTCTAGGTTTTCAAATTTGTTAGAGTACAATTTTTCATAGTATTCTGTAATGATTCTTTTAATTTCAGTTGGGTCTGTTGTCATATCGCCTATCTCATTTCTAATTCAGGTTATTTGCTTCCTCTCCTGTTCTTGTCAGTTTGGCAATGGCTTATTGATTTTGTTGATCTTTTCAAAGAACAAGCTTTTGGTCTTGTTAACTCATTGTTTTTCTGTTTTCTATTTCATTTAATTCTGTTGTAATTTCTGTTATTCGTTTCCTTCTAGTGGCTCAGGGCTTTTTTTTGCTGCTCTGTATTTGAGTTGCAGGGTCAGTTTTGATTTTGTACCTTTCTTCTTTTCATATATGTGCATTTATTGCTATAAATTGTCCTCTGAGCACTGTTTTTGCTGTGTCCCAAAGGTTCTAGTAGGATGAGTTTTCATTCTCATTTTATTCTGTGAATTCCTTTATCCCGTCCTTAATTTCTTCTGTAACCGAGTAGTTTTTGAGCAAGGTGTTCTTCAGTTTCCATGTGTTGGATTTTTTTCCCTTAATTTTTCTGATCTCTATTTTAATGACTTTATGTTCATAAAAGATGCTTTGTAATATTTCAGTGCTTTGGATTCTCTTGAGGATTCCTTTATGGCCTAATATGTGGTCTATTCTGGAGAATGTTCCATGTGCATTTGAAAAGAAAGTATACTTGGCTGCTGTTGGGTGGAGTGTTCTGTATATGTCTGTGAAATCAAGTTGGTTGACTGTGGCGTTTAGATCTTCTGTGACTTTACTGAGCTTCTTTCTGGATGTTCTGTCCTTCACTGAAAGTAGTGTGTTGAAGTCTCCTACCGTTATTGTGGAGCTGTCTATCTCTCTTTTCAATGCTGTTAGTTTCTTTTGTGTATTTTAGAGTCTTATCATTGGGTGTGTAAATATTTAATAATGGTATATCCTCCTGGTGTATTGACCCTTTAATCATTGCATAGTGTCCTTCCTTATCCTTTGTGGTGGATTTTGCTTTAAAGTCTATTTTGTCAGAGATTAATATCGCCAATCTTGCTCTCTTTTGATTGTTGTTTCCTTGATATATTTTTCCATCCTATGAGTTTTAGTTTGTTTGTGTCTTAAGTCTAAGGTGTGCCTCTTGTAGGCAGCATATAGACAGATTGTTTTTTAATTCATTCTGCCACTCTCTGTCTCTTTATTGGTACATTTAGTCTGTTTACATTCAGCATAATTATGGATAGGTATGAGTTTAGTGCTGTCATTTTGGTGTCTTTTTTGAGTGCTGTTGACGGTTCCTTTGTTTCACTTAATTTTGTGTGCCAAGTCATTTTTCTTTAAGTATTTTTTCATCATATTCATTGTTCTTGATCTTGTATTTGCTGACTTTTTATGTTTTTCTTGGTTTTTATTTTGATGTGTAGGATTGTTAGTTTCCTTTGTGGTTACCTTAATATTTACCCCCATTTTTCTAAGTTTAAACTAATGTCTTATTTCACCTTGACTTCTTCTCCATATGAAAGATCTATGACTACATTTTTTAGTACCTCTGTTTTAACATTGTTGTTTTACATATTGTTGTTTCTCTTTCCCTACTTTCAGCATTTTAGCTTGATATATTTTTGTGACTTCCCTATCTGGGTTTATGTGTGGCTGCTCTGTCCTGTGTTCTAGTCTTGGGTTGTTATCTGATGTTATTGATTTTCTAACCAGAGGACTCCCTTTAGTATTTCTTGTAATTTTGTCTTGGTATTTGCAAGTTCTCTAAACTTCTGATTATCCAGAAATGCCCTAATATTGTCATCATATTTGAGAGACGGTTTTGCCGGATATATAATTCTTGGCTGGCAATTGTTTTCCTTCAAGGCATTATATATGTCATCCCATTGCCTTCTTGCTTGCATGGTTTCTGCTGAGTAGTCAGTGCTTAGTCTTAGTGACTGACCTTTGTAAATGACTTTTCATTTATCCCTAGCCACTCTAAAATTCTCTATTTTTGGTTTTGGCAAGTTTGATTATAATATGTCTTGGTGACTTTCTTTTGGGATCTACCTTGTGTGGGGTTCGATAAGCATTTAGGACAGGTATCTTCTCATCTTTCATGATATCAGGGAATTTTCTGCCAATAAATCTTCGACAATTCTTTTTGTATTTTCTGTTATTTCCCCCCACCTTCTGGTACTCCAATCACTTGTAGATTATTCCTCTTGATAGGTCTTACATATTTTTTAGGGTTTCTTCATTTTTTTTTAATTCTTTTATCTGACCTTTCCTAATGTACATTGGTGTCAAGTGCTTTATTGTCAGTCTCATTAATCCTGACTTCCATTGCCTCAATTCTGCTCCTATGACTTTCTATTCAGTTGTCTAATTCTGAAATTTTGTTGTTAATCTTCTGGATTTCTGTTTGCTGTGTCTCTGTGGATTCTTGCAGCCTGTTAAATTTGCCATTGCACTCTTCTATAATTTTCTAAAGTGCCTCTACTGCTTTGTTTGTGTGTTCCTTGGCTTGTTCTATGTTTTCCCTGATTGCCTTCCTGATCTCTTGAAGAGTTCTGTATATTAATATTTTGTAGTCTATCTCCAGTAATTCCAGGAAATTCTCTTTCTCTGGAAGATTTCTTGTTTTGGGAGCTTTCTGAATCCATCATACTTTGCCTCTTTATGTGATTTGATATTGACCTGTTGTCTCTGAGCCATCAATAAGTTGTTATATTTATTTTATGTTAGCTTACTGTGTCCTGCTTCTTGTTTTGTGTTGTTTTGATATGCCCAAATAGGCTGTTCCTGTGAGCTAGTTTGATTACTGGCGCCTTTGAAGCTCTAACGTCCTGTCACCAGTTGGTTAAATACATTACTAGGTATGTGAGCCCAGGAGTCCATTTAATTTTCTTGTATGGATTCCACTCAGGTGTCCATATAGTCGGTCACCAAGTGTGTGGCGCAGGCTCTTACCTATAGTCCTAGACAGGCACGGGTGATTGGAGTAGGCACAGGCATCTGGCTGCGGTATGGGTTCATGCACTGAGCAAGACAGGGGGCTGATGGCTGCTCCTGGGTGTCTGGGAGGAAAGCTTGTCTCTGTACCTTAGAGTGTGTAGGTGAATGGGTTTTGCAGCTGGACTATAGGTATACCCAGTGCTGTTTGCTGTAAGGACTGGGGGGCATGACTTATTGTTGGACCCCTGTTGCAGGTGGCTAGGTGGCATGAGTGGAGCCACTAGACCTCAGGCCCCTGATGTGGGTAGGTAAGGACCCTGCTTAATGGGCAGAGTGGTGTCAAATGTCACAAACTTGGGAGTCCACCATATTGCTGATACAGTGAAGTTAGGCTTCAAGTATATAACCTGTTGTACTGTGCTATTGAGGGCCTAGGCTGTTGAAATGGGCCCACACAGGTCTATGCAGAGGTGAAAGGCATCCGAAGTTCACGGACTCCTTATGCCTGTGCCTAGGTGAAGGAGCTGTACTTGCCCTGAGTTCCCAGCTTAGGGGAGCTGGCAAATTATTTTTTCATGTTTGTTAATTTGTTCCCTCTCCCAAGCTGGGAGAATGGCTCAGAGAGCATGATGGGCCCTACTCCAGCCAGGGGAAGCAGCAATCAGCAATTACTGAAGCCAGCCTGGGACCCAGTGCAGAGTGGGGAGGGAGTAGGGAGTAGGGAGAGAGGTTCTTCCCATATGTGATTTTTTTGATCTGCATAGTAGGTTAGATTCATGTACTTAACTTTTGCTGATTGAGGGCCACTTCTCACTGGTTCTGAAGGGTTGAGCAGACTGTCCACCTCTCAGTCTCTCCCTATATGGAAAACAAATCCTGAATGCCACTGCTTGCCTCAACACGCTCATCTGCCAATTCAGCCTGCAGGGTGTCGGTTCCTGCTGGGTCAGGTCTGGCAACTCCACGCTGCTTCTGGACCATCTCTCCCTACCCCTGCCACTCAGTTGAGATCCCTCAACTTTGTCTTTGATGTTCAGGGCTCCTAGATTGTCATATATAATTGATTCACATGATTTCTCAGGTCTTTGTTGTAAGAAGGCACACTGGAAGCATCTGATTACTCCACCATCTTGGCACCACCTCCAAGGGTAAATTTCAAGGTAACCACAAAGAAAGTTAACAAACCTACTCATCAAAATAAAGAAGAAAAACAAAGTCTCAGTAAAAACAAAATCTACAAAAACAAAAGAAATGAATAAAAAATCCAGAAACAAAATGAAATCTGTACAGGAGGGTAAGAGGAACAAAGAAAACATCAGCACCACACACAAAAAAGCACTACAAAATGACAGCAATAAACTCACACCTATCAATAGGCCTAAATCCACCCAAAAAGAGGCAGAGAGTGACAGAATGTATTAAAAGAAAAAAAAAAAACAGAATCCATCAATATGCTGTCTACAAGCAACACACCTTAGAAATAAAGACATAAGTTGATTAAAAATCAAAGGATGGAGAAGTATCTATCGAACAAACAGCTACTAAGAAACAGTAGGAGTGGCAATATTAATCTCAGATAAAATGGATGGTAAAACAAAATCCATCAAAAAAGACAAAGAGGGACACTATATAATGACTAAAGGGATGATCCATCATGAAAACATAACCATAATAAACATCTACGCACCAATGACAGGGCTCCAAAATACATAATACAAACTCTAACAGCACTGAAAAGAGAAATTGACGGTTCCACAATAATAGTAGGAGACTTCAACACACCGCTCTTGGAAAAGGACAGAACATCCAGAAAAAAACTCAAAAAAGACACAGAAAATCTAAAGGCCAACTTGAACTCAGACATAAACACAACCCTCCACCCAAACAGCAGCAAAATATATTCTTTTCCAATGCACATAGAACCTTCTCCAGAATAGACTACATCTTTGACCACAAGGCAACCCTCAACAAAACCCAAAACATTGTGATAATACAAAGTATCTAATCTGATCACAATGTCATCAAAGTAGAAATTAACAACAGGAAGAGCAGGGAAAAATAATTACACGGAAACTGAGTAACTCTCTGTTTAAAAACCACTGGGTAATAGAAGAAAAGTGGAATCTAAAAATTCCTAGAATTAATCTAAAATGGAAACACGTCATACCAAAACCTTTGGGACACAGCAAAGGCAGTGCTCAGAGGTCAATTTACAGCAATAGACTTTTTTTAATCAAAAAAAGAAGAAAGGGACAAAATTGAAACATTAGCTACACACATCGAACAAATAGAGAAGAGCAAAAGAAGCTCACAGCCACCAAAACGAAGGCTATAAAGATCAGATCAGAAATAAAGGAGATGGAGAACAGAAAAACAATAGAAAGAAGCTACAAAACCAAAAGTTGGTTCTTTGAAAGGCTCAACAAAATCGACAAACTACTGGCCAAATTGACAAAAGAAAAACAGGAGAGGATGCAAATAACCCAAGGAAGAAATGAAATGGGGGACATTAGCACAGACCCAACTGAAATACAAAGGGTCACAAAAACTACACTCCAACAAATTTGAAAACCTAGAGGAAATGGATAAATTTCTGGAAACACACTACCTACCCAAACTAACACAAAATGATGGTGAAAATCTGAACACAATCATAACAAGAGAAGAGACTGAAAAGGTAATTTAAAAACAAATCCCAACAACAACAAAAAAAAGCCCTGGCCCCAAGGCTTCACTGGGGAATTCTGCCGAACATTCAGGGAAAAGCTTACACCAGTACCACTCAAACTATTTGAGAACACAGAAAAGGAAGTGATACCTCTGAATTCATTCTATGAGGCCAGCCTAACCCTGATACCAAAACCCATGCAAAGGCACCACAAAAAAAGAAAATCACAGACCAATATCTCTCATGAATATAGATGCAAAAATTCTCACCAAAATTCTAAGCAACAGAATTCAGCATCATATCAAAAACGTAATATGCCATGACCGAGTAGGATTCATACCGTGTATGCAAGGATGATTCAACATCAGTAAATCAACATAATCCACCACATAAATAAAAGAATCACATGATCATCTCAGTCGACACAGAAAAGGCATTTGGCAAAGTTCAGCATCCATTCCCTGATAAAAACTGTCAATAAAATAGGTATAGAAGGGAAATTCCTCATCCTAATAAAGGGCATCTATACAAAACTCTAATAGGGAGTTCTACTCTGTCTTTTAGGGTCACTACGAGTCAGAATTGACTTGACAGCAATGGGTTTGGGTATTTTTTGGTTTACACAAAACCAAAAGCCAGTATCATTCTTAATGGAGAGAGGCTGAAAATATTCCTCCTGAGAACAGGAACAAGGCAAGGATGCCCTTTATCACCACTCCTATTTAGTACTGTGCTGGAAGTCCTAGCTAGAGCAATAAGGCAAGAAAAAGAAAGGGCATTCAAATTGGCAATGAAGAAGTAAAACTGTCCCTATTTGCAGATGATATGATACTATACCTAGAAAACCCAGAAGACTCCACTGGAGTGGAGTCTGGAACTAATAGATTCAGCAGAGTAGCAGGATACAAGATAAACATATAAAAATCAGTTGAACTCCTATACACCGATAAAGAGAATGACAAAAAGGAAATCAGGAAAACAATACCATTTATAAAGCTGTAATAAATAAAATACTTAGGAATAAATCTAACTGGGGATGTAAAAGACTTATACAAAGAAAATTACAAAACATTACTGCAAGAAACCAAAAGACCTACATAAATGGAAAAACATACCACACTTATGGACAGGTAGACTCCATGTTGTGAAAATGACAATTCTACCCAAAGCAATATACAAATACAATGCAATCCCAATCCAAATACCAACAACATTCTTTAAAGAGATGGCAAAATTAATCATTAACTTTACATGGAAAGGGAAGAGGCTTCAGATAAGTGAAGTACTATTGAAGAAGAAGAAGAAAGTAGGACTCGCACTTCAGAACCTGCTATACAGTTACAGTAGTCAAAACAGCCTGGTACTGGTACAAGAGATACATTGACCAACGGAACAGAATCGAGAACCCAGAGGTAAATCCATTCACCTACGATCTTTTGATCTTCGGCAAGGGCACAAAGTCCATCGAATGGCGAAAAGACAGTGTTTTTAACAAATGGTGCTGGAAAAACTGGATGTCCAACTGCAAAAAAAAAGAAACAGGACCCATACCTCATACCATACACAAAAACTAACTCAAAATGGATCAAACACCTAAATATAAATCCAAAAACTATAAAGATCATACAAAAGAAAATAGGATCAATGCTACAGGCCCTAATATACAGCATTAATAGGTTAAAAGCCATAAGTAACAACACACAAATTCCAGAAGATAAGCTAGATAACTGGGATCTTCTAAAAATTAAACACTTATATTCAGCAAAAGACTTCACTAAAAGTGTAAAAAGAGACCCTACAGACTGGGGAAAAAATTAGCTATTACAAATCAGACAAAGGTCTAATCTCTAAAATCTACAGGAAAATTCAATACCTCTACAACGAAAAGACAAAAAAAAATCCAATTAAAAAATGGGCAAAGGAAATGGACACTTCACCAAAAAAGACATTCAAGTGCCTAACAGACACATGAGGAAATGCTCATGATGACTAGCCATTATAGAAATGCAAATCAAAACCACAGTAAGATACTATCTCACCACCAGCATTACTAGCACGAATCAAAAAGTAAATAGCAAATATTGGAGAGGCTGTGGGGAGATTGGAACTCTTATGCACTGCTGCTGGAAAGGTAAAATGATACAACCACTTTGGAAAACAATATAGCACTTCCTTAAAAAGCTAGAAGTAGAAATACCATATGATCCAGCAATCACGCTCCTAGGAATATATCCTAGAGAAATAAATAGAGCTGTCACAGGAATAGACATATGCACACCCATGTTCATTGCACCGTTGTTCACAACAGCAAAAAGATGGAAACAACCCAGATGCCTATCAACAGATGAATGGATGAACCAACTATGATACACACACAATGGAGTACTACGCAAGGATAAAGAACAATGATGAATCTACAAAGCATCTCACAACATGGATGAATCTCAAGGGCATTATGCTGAGTGCAACAAGTCAATCACAAAAGGACAAATATTGTATGAGACAACTACTGTAAAAACTCATGAAAAGGTTTGCAAAGCAAAAGAAACAATCCTTGATGATTACAAAGGAAGGGAGGGGTGGGGGTGGAAAAACACTAAATAGACAATAGATAAGTGGTAACTTCGGTGAAAGGTAAGACAGTACACAATACTGGGGAAGACAGCACAACTTTTACAAGGCAAGGTCATGGAAGCTCCATAGACACATCTAAACTCCCTGAGGGTCTGAATTGCTGGGCTGAGCGCTGTGGGGACCATGGTCTCGGGAACATCTAGCTCAATTGGCATAACATAGTTTATAAAGAAAATATTTTACATTTTACTTTGGGATATAAGATATAAGGGAAAGATTAGTCCAAAGGACTAACAGACCACAACTACCAGGGCCTCCACCAGACTGAGTCCAGTACAACTAGATGGTGCCAGGCTACCACCACTGACTGCTCTGACAGGGATCACAATAGAGGGTCCCAGACAGAGCTGGAGAAAAATGTAGAAGAAAATTCTAACTCACAGAAAAAAAAAAAAATCAGACTTACTGGCCTGACAGACTGGAGAAACCCTGAGAGTATGGCCACCGGACAGCCTTTTAGCTCAGTAATGAAGTCACTCCTGAGGTTCACCCTTCAGCCAAGGATTAGACAGGTCCATAAAACAAAATAAGACTAAAGGGACACACCAACCCAGGGGCAAAGACTAGAAGGCAGAAGGGGACAGGAAAGCTCATGATAGGGAACCCAAAGTGTAGAAGGGAGAGTATTGACATGTCATGGGGTTGTTAACCAATGTCATAAAACAATGTATGTACTGTTTAATGAGAAGCTAGTTTCTTCTGTAAACCTTTGCCTGAAGTACAATAAAAAAAGAAAATACTGTTAATAATTGTATGCCAACAAATTAGATAGCCTTGATGAATTCTTAGAAACATACACACTACCTAAATTGACTCAAAAAGAGGTAGAAAACCTTAACAGACCTATAACAGGGAAGAGACTGAATCAATAATCAAGAACCTCCCAACAAAGAAAGGTGCAGGAACAGATGGGTTCACTCGTGAATTCTACCAAATATTTAAAGAATTAGCACCAATTATTCCCAAATTCTTCCATGAAATAGGGTAGGATGGAATACTGCCTAACTCGTTTTATGAGAACTGCATTACTCTGATACAAAAACCAGATAAAGGCACCAGAAGAAAAGGAAGCAGTAGACCAATATCCCTTATGAATACAGATAATAAAGAAAATTCTAACAAACCAAATCCAGCAATATATTAAAAGAATTATACACCATGACGAAGTAGGATATATCCCAGAATGCAAGGGCAGTTCAGTGTAAGAAAATCAAGCATGTAATACACCACACCAACAGAACAAAGAGGGGCACATGATCCTTCAATTGATGCAGAAAAGGCAAAATTCAACACCCTTTTGTTATTAAAAAAACTCAGCAAACTAAGAATAGAAGGGAAATTCTTTAACATGACAAAGAGCATTAAAAAAAAAAAAAAACACAGTGAACATCACAGTTAATGGTGAAAGACAGAAAGCTTTCCCCAGAAGATCAGGAACAAGACAAGGATGCCTGCTTTCAGCCCTGCTATTCAGCATTGTCCTAGCCAGAGCAATTAGGCAAGAAAAAGAATAAAAGATCCAAATCAGAAAAGAGGTAAAACTATATTCACAGATGACATGATACAGAAAATTCACAAGAAAGCTACTAGAATAAATTAATTCATCAAAGTTGTAGGGCACAAGATCAACATACAGAAATCTTTTGTGTTTTTCTACACCAGCAATCTGAAGAGGAAATTAAGAAAACCATTTCTTTTAAATAGTGTCTAGAAGAATAAAATACTGAGGAATAAATTTAATCAAGGAGGTGAAAGCCCTTTATACTGAAAACCATAAAACATGCTGAAAAAAAAAAAACAAAGGGAATCTAAATAAATGGAAGAACATTCCATGTACACGGATTGGTATACTTAATATTTGCAGGATGTCAATTCTACAATCTACAGATACAATGAAATTCCTACTAAAACTGCAACAGCCTTTCTCTTGCAGAATTGGAAAAGCCAATCCTTAAATTCATATGGAATTGCAAGGGAGTCCAGAGAGCTAAAATGATCTTGGGGAGAAAAAAGAACAAAGTAGGAGGACTCACACTTCCTGATTTTAAAACTAAAAATGCCATGGCGGGAGCTCCTGACCTCTAACTTCACAAGTGGGGAGGAGAATCAAGATCAACAGCCCAAGGCCGATTCCTATGAGGTGATCAGACATGCCTCCTCTCTCCAACCTTTTTACCAATTCTGACACCAAGCCATCCCTCCCATGGCACTCTCTACTTCTCTGCGGGGTTCAATAATTTGTTGCAATGACCACATGGAACTTACAGACAATACTCACAATTATGGGGTTTATTAGGGAAGTAATAGGTTACAGTTCAAGTTCAGGAACACTCAGGATACAATTCTTCAATCAGGGCAGCCTCTTCTCAGCCATGCCACACACAGGCCTCTCTCTGGCCTTCGGTCCCTCAGGCCTCTTGGGCCGGCCAGGCATCTGCCATGCTCAGGCAAATGTTACAAAACTCTTCTAGCTCTGCTGATAAGTGTCCGGAGGCACCCCACTCCACTAGGAAGCCTCCTGCCCGAAGGCACTAAGCTTTCTCGCTCTGTAGGCCAGGAAGCCCACAGCATCGTTTCCTGCCAGCCTCTTGGTTTGGCTGCTTCTGCTGCCACTGTTTCTCTGCCGCTACTTCTTGCTGTCTCCAGCGTTACAGCTCTGCTTTCTGAGTCTAGGAGTTCTCAGCCCAGGAATCCCAGATCCAGTGTATGAGCTCCACTTTCAATTCTTTCTTGCCAGTAGTGGGATCCCCTGTACACCTCTGGGATGGCTCATCTTAAGTCTAGTGGGATGGCAAAACTGATCAATCCCCTCATGAGATTTCTCTACACCTTTTTTGCATGGTTCCACAACCACAAGTGTGCCATGCACCACATTACATTATTAGCAAGCTATCCAATCTCCTTGGTGGGCCACAAACACCTCATTTGCATAGTCCCACCAATCATTTGGTGGCAGTTACAAAGACTGTGGCTAGAAGAGCCATATTAAGTAATTCACTGCACTGCAAAAACACACTACAATGCTTTAGTAATCAAAACGGTGGTTGGTACTGGTGTAAAGGTCAACATATAGATCAATGGGATAAGGTTGTGTTTCAATTGTGTTGCATTCCAACAACTTTTACAAGTTAGGAATCTGACCCATTTCATTTCGGTACCCCACACTGAATATCAGTTTTGGTAGCTACCTAACAAATGAGGGTCACTAGTCTTAAGAGGGAATGTGCTAGTAGAGATGGATCAGTAAAACATCCCACCACTCTCGGACAAGTAAGTCAGAGTTCTGCCAGAACAAAAATATGGGCTCTCTATGTGAGGCGAAACATTCATTATTAAGATTTTAGGCCTGGAATATAAGGGAGCTGTATACAAAGTTCATATTTCAAGTGAAAATAGCTGGCTTATGCCAACATACGCATCAACAAAATTTAAATACAACAATAAATACAGTAAAACCTGCGAAAGTTGGAAACTGTGTAAGGCAGAAACCTGTCAAAGAAGGAAAACTCAAGTATTTTCTAGTAAAACAAACGATAGAAGAGCAGTAAGACGCACCCTGTCAAAGGTGGAAAACCCCCAAAACAAGGCAGCCCTGTCAAGTTCCAGCTTACAGATTTCACAGTACATTTTCTCCCAGAGGTGCCAGACCAACAGGCATTTTCAATCAAAAGATTCTAAACAAACCTGGGCCTAAGGACCCAGGAATGTTCCAGATGGCTGTGCATGGTAGGCCCGTTGGTCTCGTTCTGGTAAGCTACTCTCTGTCTCCCTGACTTATATCTCACCCAACAGCTTGGAAACAGGGCTTCTCTCACTTCTCCAGGGACCCCAACAATCCTAATGTGCACCATCTGTTCTTTGATATTAGAAGTGATCTCTCTTCCCATGCTCAACATTTGATCTGACCCCGTCCCCTACCTAATAAGTTATGCCTGCACAGTGGTTAAGAGCTCAGCTGCTAACCAAAAAGGCCAGCTGTTCGAATCCACCAGCCACTCCTTAGAAACCCTACGGGGCGGTTCTACTCTGTACTATACGGGCTCTATGAGCCAGAATCAACTTAACAGCAATGGGCTTGATGTTTTGTTCTTAAGGCACTTCTAGAGAAAGAAAAATTCTATCATCTCAGAGGTCAAAATGGAGGATGAGCCTGACTCAGAATGCTACTAGAAATTACAAACCCATGTGCTTTGTCAGCTATCCACTGATCCACCTGTGTTTCCATTGTTCCATGCAGAGAATTTCAGTTCAATGGAAGAGGTAAGATCCTCATTTTCAAAGTTTTTCACAGGTTTTTTATTTATTGTCATAAACATATAACAAAACATTTGCCATTTCAACATTTTTTACCCATACAATTCAATGCCATTATTCTCATCATTGTGTGCAGGCATCACCCTAGCAGGTCTTTTTAGTGGTGAGCTTTATTCCTGAGGAGTAGTGAGGATCACACATTTTACTTAGGATGTTCGTGATCAGGGTAAAACCCTCTGGGAGTAGGGTGAGGTAGCCATAGTGAGAGCGATGTCCATGCTGCAGGAAATACAGTCCAAACATTCTGCAGCTTCGCTCCCATTTTTCAGGTTTAATATCTGTTGCCATTGAGTTGATTCCAGCAAAATCTGAGCCCACATTACTGAAGCCGGAAAAAACCAAAGGGCTCCGGAGATGACAGGACAGAGCTCTTGAAAAGTGGGGCATTGAGAAGCTCATTTACATCCCTTAGGCTTGAAAGCTGGAGAAGTGATGCCATGTTTGACACAATTTAGTCTTCAGATTTCTTTTGCCAACACGAAGGCCAGACACTCTGCGCCCTATACTAAGAATGCTCTCATAAACTGCTCTAAGGATCTGGGCTTGTCTATGAAATGAAGAAAGAGGAGCTCTCTTACCTCGGCTAGCATGGCGCGACAGCCTGGAGCAAGCTTGCGTCCTTACAGCTTGCCCCTCATTTATAGGTTCTTTTTGGCTGCAGTGGTCCCTTCTGACTGCAGGAATCAACTGCCTTTTCCTGGCCTACCTTCTCCCCCAGCCCCCCTCCACTGCTGACACTCCAGGAACCCAGCTCCTCCCAGAGGCACAGTTTTAGGGGAGCAGTAAATGCCCAAGATGAACTGCAGGATTTCTGCAGAGTGACCTTGAACATCAACTTCCTAAAGACACAGTGTAAAAGCTACAGGAAAGCACGCTGGAGAAAGAGAAGGAAAAGCAAAATTCTGGACACACAATCTAAATAACATAGCTACTTTAGTATAGAAACTGAATGTGTAAAGAGAAAACGAAGTAACTTCTGTTCTTAAAAGTGAAGAAACTTTGATCTTAAACATCCCAAGGAAAAAAGCAGCTCAAGAACATTTCAGCT
The DNA here is from genome assembly GCF_024166365.1 of Elephas maximus indicus. Lineage (NCBI taxonomy): Eukaryota > Metazoa > Chordata > Mammalia > Proboscidea > Elephantidae > Elephas > Elephas maximus. The sequence goes on from NC_064829.1 coordinate 9,633,215, forward strand.
TTTCCTTCAAAGAAGAAAATTATAAGTAAGTCCATAGGGTCATGCTATCATAATCTCATAATCGTTCCAGAAATCAAATCCACAAAATGTAAGACTGGACGAAACACTCTGTGTATCCCTGGTTGAATGCTCTCACCACATACTGACTCCTAGAACAGCCTTGAATATCCCTTCAAGCCTACCCAATGGCAGACAAACCTCCCTCGTACATACTGAGACCCAGACCCCCTCTCTTCCCAATGGCACTCACTAGCAAAAAGGATTTTTCAGAACCCAAAAGCTTTCATCCTGGTAACTGGAAAAAACTGGTAATTAGCAAAGCAGATTCTTTCTCAGAAATACCTGGTGTCCAAGGATCCAAAATGTTTCTAACTAACGATGCTGCAGTTTGGCAGCAAAGCAGCTGAATGACATTGGGGAAGTTCCTCAACACCTCTGTGTCTCAGTATCTTCTGTTTTAAAACAGATGTTAGACTAGGTGGTCTCTTAACATCATTTTTAACCAGGAGAGAGTCCAAATACTGTATTACACAGCCAGTACTGCACCGGCTGTTGTGGTTAGTTGCTGTCGAAAGCTCCAATTCATGGCAATCCCATGTATGACAGAACGAAGCATTGCCCGGTCCTGCACCATCTGCACTATCGCTGGTCTGCTCGAGTCCATTGTTGCAGCCACTGTGCATTTTGAGTGCCTTCCAACCTCAGAGGGCTCATCTTCCAGCACTATATTGGACAATACTCTGTTGTGATCCATAGGGTTTTTCACTGGCTAATTCTTGGAAATAGATCTCCAGGCCTTTCTTCCTAGTCTTAGTCTGGAAGCTTTAGGGAAATCTATCCATGGGTGACACTGCTGGTATTTGAAATACTGGTGGCATAGCTCCCAGTATCATAATAACAACACATGAGCTGCCACAGTAAGACAACCTGACAGACAGGTGATGGACTGCAGAGGCACCAGCCAATTAATACATTTAAAACCTGAGTCAGCTGTGGTTAGAAATTAAGAAAAAGCTTAATCCAAGTCAACCCTTTTACCGAAGTGATGTGTGAAGTGACTGATATCTTTCTAAGCAGTTTTTCTCTGTGCTGATGACAAACCTGATTATATCACACGAAAGAAAAAAGGGGAAATAATATGATGCTTTTTTTTGGAACTTGTGGAGGCAAAGTCAAACTCGGTTTTAATATATGCTATAAAGAACCTGAATCTATCTCCCAAGATTAAAAGACAAAAATCTCAGAGATGTGATTTGACCCATATTAAAAACAAACAACGAAAACCCTCTGCACCAGCCCCTTTGCAGTCGCAGCATCCATTACTGGTGGCTCACGTCCAGTCCTGTTCCAGGGAAGGACCTTACCTACCTCGGCAGTAGCAGGTACTTAGCACTACTTTGCTCCCACAGTGTAATGTGTATTTCCTGTTGGAGATTTAAAGAGAAATAAATGATTGTAGGAGCAACTACATGTAACTTGACATATGGATGAAAATATTACGACGCAATTGCATTAAGCGGAAACGCTGGTGGCGCAGTGGTTAAGGGCTACGGCTGCTAACCCAAAGGTCGGCAGTTGGAATCCACCAGGCGCTCCCTGGAAACTCTGTGGGGCAGTTCTACTCTGACTATAGGGTCGCGGTGAGGAGGAGTTGACTTGACGGCAACTTTTTTTTTTAATTGCATTAAAAGGAAAATGAAAGTACAAACAACTCTTGTTATCTAGCTTGGTCAAAGAAACAGCTACCACAGCTCAAGGTAGCCCCCAATATATACAGGAGACAGTCGTAGCTCTACGGTAGAATTCTCACTTTCCATGAGGGAGCAAACCCAAAAAACCAAACCCACTGCCATTGAGTCGATTCCGACTCATAGCGACCCTATAGGACAGAGTAGAACTGCCCCGTAGGGTTTCCAAGGAGCGCCTGGCAGATTCAAACTGCCAACCTTATGGTTAGCAGCTGGAGCACTTAACCACTGTGCCACCAGGGTTTCCCCATGAGGGAGACCAGGGTTCAGTTCCAGGCCGATGCGCAAGCAGCAGCCGTCACCCGTCTGACAGTGGAAGCTTGTGTGCTGACAATGCTGAACAGGCTTCACCAGAGCTTCCAGACCAAGAACAGGAAGAGGTCTGGTGATCTACTTCCCAAAAATCAGGCAAAGAAAACCTTATGGATTACAACAATCTGATCCACAACTGATCATGCAGATGACCCAGGACTGGGCAGTGTTTTGTTCCACTGTGCATGGGGTCGCCATGAGTCAAGGACTGGCTGAACTGCAGCTGACAACAATATATATACCTTCCTTTTTCTATATTAATAGGGTCCCCAGCCAAGAAACCTGTCTCTATAATATTTAGGTCTCCCTCAATGATGAAAAAAAAAAAAAAATTTTTTTTTTTCAATGATGCAGACCCCATTTGTGCCCGAACTCTCTTCCACACCAAATTTGATCTCTACTGTTGACTTTCAGAGCTGAGAGGGATCCGAGCAGACATTCGGGCCACCCTCAGCCGATGGCAGAAGTCTACTGCAGGCAAGCTGTGGTGATGACAGCCATCTGGGCTCTGTCTACACCTGTGAAGGACCAGGCACTTATCCCATTGTTTCTCTCTGGTGCTGCCTTATGTGGCTCTCGGGAAGATGCCTATTCTCCCTTCCGAATGACTTTCTTAAATAAGCTCTTAATACTCACGTTTCCCTGCAACACTTCCTGTTCCTCCTGCTCCATTGCACTTAGCATCTAACATACTATTACCTTATTCCATGAAGACAGGGATCCTTGTTCACTCTGCTTACTGCCAGAGCCCCAGTTTCTAGAAACATACCTGGTATGTGATGGATGTTTGTGGAGTAAAAGCATGAATGAATGAGCAGGCTCAATATGGAGATGAAAGTGAGAAATACAAGGGTGGAACCATCCAGAGGTCTTCAAAAAACCTGAGTGTGCTAATGGGGCTTTTGACAGATAAATGTAACACACAGCTCCTTTGACTTTCCCTTCAGCCATGAGTACCATCCTATGTCCACAAACGGCCACGGCCCTAAGACAGCTAATTAGGCAACGAAGCTCCAGTCAGCAGCTTGTGTCAATAGCATCAGTGATGGGAGCCACAGAAGCCCTGTGTGCAAGCCTGGTTTCCTGCCTCACTTGTAGATACCACCCATCACACTGCTCTTTGGGTTCTTCTTTATGTCGAGCCCTGTGTGGAGTCACTGCCTCCCTGAGCCAGCTTTTTTCCATTAGTAAACTGACATGCAGATGTCTGGAGACCTATAATTGAAACTGCTGCATAAATGCAAAGGGTGTTATTTATCAGCACTGAGTTAGTATGCATTAATTTCTTCTTGCTTGCCTCTTTTACGGCATGGTAATTAACTCTTACTTAGTGAGTATAAAATTTCGATTAAAATTTACGTACCAACTGGGCTCAAATAAAAAGTATTAAACTCTTGTCTGGAGGGGGGATGGGAGGATAGAGAGAGAGAGAAGCCGGCAAAATTGTCACCAAAGGAGAGACTGAAAGGGCTGACTCAAGAGGGGGAGAGCAAGTGGGAGTAGGGAGTGAGATGTATGTAAACTTATATGTGACAGACTGATTGAATTTGTAAACGTTCACTTGAAGCTTAATAAAAGTTAATAAAAAAAAAAGTATTAAACTATTTCAAATTGGTCATATTAAGTAGACAGTTTGGCCAATGAAAGAAAATAAAACATGAAGATAAGCTTTATATTAGGTTTTCTGTGCTGAGATTACTGTTAACATATAATCTTAAAAAGAATTGTTGAACTTCTGTACCTAATAATGGCAACCAATCATTGAGGACTTACCGTAATTCAGACACTGTGCTAAGCCCCCTCACCACATTGTCATTTAATACTCAACTGCACTATTAATAGTGCAACTCCCCTTCACAGATGAGATTTAGGAAGAGCAAGGCTGTCATTTGCCTACAGTCAAATGCACTGTTTGGCTAGTTCCCAGACCCGTGCTCTAGAGCCCTACTACAGCCCAGCCTCTTTTCCAGTCAGCTGCTGTGATTCAGAACCCAGTCCTCAAGTCACTTAAGTGCTTGTTGAATACCCAGAACTGTGCGTGCAAAGCACAGTGTTTGATCTTGGCTCTTGAAGAACTAAAGTATAAACTGGTCAGACAAATACGTATGTGAACAATTAAGAATCCACAGCCATGTAAATCTGGGGAATTCAGAGTAGGCTATTTTACTGTGGGAGTCCCTGGGTGGTGCAGACAGTTAACAGGAATGGCTGCTAACTCAAAGGTTGGAGGTTCAAGTCCACTCAGAGGCACCTCAAAAGAAAGGCCCGGTGATTTACGTCCAAAAAATCAGCCATTGAAAATTCTATGGAGCATAGTTCTACTGTAACACACATGGGGTTGCCGTGAATCAGAGTCAACTCCACGGCAACTCTTTTGTTTGTTCGTTTGTTTTGTTTTACTGGTTATTGTACTATGAACTGGATCCAGTCAAGGACAGCTTCATGGAAGTAGAATTTAAGGTGGAGTAAGAGGAAGAGGGCCCAGTATTTCTCAGAGAGTGACCTGTTGACCACCTGCATCAGAATCCTCTGTTCCAATACCTAAGTCTTTGTTTTAACTTTTTCTGAAAAAGCAATGAGAAAACTCTTCGGCTTTTTAATAAAGGGAAATTATGACAGGAATATTCTGGAATAATTTGGCAACAAGAAGTGAAATAGAATAAAAGCCAGGAAACCGGTTAGGGGTGAGTGCAAATTTAATATAAAGTGATACATTAGTTACCTGCTGCTACATGACCAACTACCCCAAAACTCCGTGGCTTAAAACAATGAACACTGATTATCCTACAAGTCTCTCTGCCTCAGGAATTCAGGAGCAGCTTTAGCTGGGTGGTTGGTCCTGGCTTGAGGTCTCTCATGAGATTGCAGTCAAGATGGCAGCTGGAGCTGCAGTCATCCGAAGGCTTAATTGGGGCTGAAGAATTTACTTGCAAAGATGACACCCTCACACAGCTAGTAAGTTGGTGCTGGCTGTCCTTATCACATGGACCTCTCTGCAGGGCTCTGGGAGTATCCTCATGACATGGCAGCTGGCTTTTCCCAAAGGCAGTGACGCAAGAACCAGCCAGGCATAAGCTGCAGCGCCTCTCGTGGCCTTGCCTTGGAAGTAGCGCCCCTTCACTTTCACAGCGTTCTACTGATGACACAGGTGAGGAGACCATGCAGGCGTGGCACACCTCCTTGGGGCCATCTGGGAAGTTGACCACCGTGGGCAATAAGCACCTATAGCTGACTGGGACAGTACAAATGAAGACACAAAGAGTTGGTCTGAGACATTTTAAAGGAATACTTGGTTTCCAAGTGGCTACAGAGAGAATGAACAGGAGAAAGAAGTCTTAAATAAGTCAGGTCTTATTTACATATGGGAAAATGAAAGGAGCACTAATCAGAAATGGGGAAAGAAAAGCAGTCTGGTGGAAGGGAATAGCTTTAGTCTCATATTGACTGGGAGGTACAGTGGGGTCTTAAGGCAGGGATGGGAAAACTTACTCTGAAAGGCCAGAGTCAATGTTTTAACCTTTGAGGACCTCACACTTCCTCTGCTGCACATTGTTCTTTGTGTGAGGGTTTTTATTACAACCCTTTAAACGTGTAAAACTATTTTTAGCTCAAAGGCTGCAAAAAAACAGATGCAGAATGTAGTTTGCCAAACCCTGACCTAAGTACCCTCTAACTGCCGAAAATATCAACCCAGAACTGATGAGAAGTCAAGGCTAGAAACCCAAATCAGCACTAAGTTAAAAGAAAACAAACCCACTGCCGTCAGGTCAATTCTAACTCATAGCGACCCTACAGGACAGAGTAGAACTGCCCCATAAAGCTTCCAAGGAGCACTTGGTGGATCTGAACTGCCGACCTTTTGGTTAGCAGCCACAGCTCTTAACCACTACGCTACCAGGGTTTCCAGCACTAAGTTATGACTCCTTAATTTCTTACTGCTTGCCTCTTTTACAGTATGGTAGTTAACTCTTACTAGTGACCATAAACCAGAATGCTCCTGAGAAGCAAGGATAGTGAGACTACATCTCACATACTTTGGACATGTTATCAGGAGGGATCAGTCCCTGGAGAAGGACATTATGCTTGGTAAAACAGAGGGTCAGCAAAAAAGAGGAAGACCCCCAACAAGATGGATTGATACAGTGGCTCCAACAATGGGCTCAAGCATACAACTGTGAGGATGGCGCCGGACAGAGCAGTGTTTCGTTCTGTTGTGCACACGGTCGCTATGAGTCGGAACCGACTCAATGGCACCTAACAACAAGTGTCTGTAAAAGTTAAAAACGAACAAACAAAAACCATAACCTTGCTACAAAAAGTATGTTCTATGGCCAAAGCACAAGCTTTCCAGTTCCAGCCCAGCCTAGTGATATCCGCAAGAGACTCGTAGCAGACTCAGCAACTGACCAACCACAATAACAGCAACCATGGGCAAGTGCCCACTCGGCCATATTTGGGTCTTTCCTGATGTTCTCTGAGTTCATCCTCATACAACCTTAGGAAGTATTATTGTCCCCATTTTATAGCTGAGGAAACTGAAGCTCAGTAGTCAACTAACTGACCCACATTTACCCATGCACACTATCCCTGCACTTCACTGCTAACCACAGAAACACTGGAGGTTTGAGTCCACCCAGTGGTACCTCGAGAGAAAGGCCTGGTGATCTACATCCAAAAAATTAGTCATTGAAAACCCTATGGAGCACAGTTCTACTTTGAAACACATGGGTTGCCATGAGTCAGAATCAACTTGATGGCAATTTTTTATTTTTGTTTTTTATAATCAGGTGATTGTTCACAAAGGTAACCCTTCCTTGGTGCTTCCTTAGCCATGCTGAAATTAGTAGAACCACCTGCCTCCTGTTTGAATACTGAAGTCATAACAGACCCTATGAAAATCTTTTCTTAATATATTGGGCATTCACTAAGACTCAGCCATAGTAAAGATTTGCTGGGGAAAATTATCCTGGGGGGGGTGTTGTGGGAGGGAGTGGGACTCATGACAGAGACCCCATATCAAAGCATACTCACCCCTTCCTGAACCTGAGGACAATCACCCACTCTTTAGAATCCAAAAAACCACGGGCTCAAATCAGATGCACACAGTTTTGGTAAGACTGGCTACAGTGCTGAATAGGTGGAGGGGTCTTCAAAGGATATCTGGTACCACCAGTTTTCTGACAGGAAAGGAAGCCTCTGAGATTCCAAGAAGCTTTTAGCACTGCTCCTCCAGGACCGGTGCTGTGAACGCCTCTCTGACCCAGTGCTCCAGGCACCCTACTCAGGCCCTTGATGGTCTGATGGGCTTAACAGCTTGCAAGACAGGAAGCCAGGCTTCTCTTGAGCAGCATTCCAGCAACGTCTGGTTTGTATGAGTTGAAACAGTAACTAGCTTATTCAGCTTTAATTTCTGCCTTACTCTACAATATCAAGGATATAACACTGGAAATGAAGAAACGGCAGAACTCTCAATCTAATTCTATGATTTTAGCAAAATAAAATTTAATAAAATAGAATAAAACCTTAGGTAAATAATATATTAGCAAAATAACTAGTTTCTCCTGAAGTATTCACATCTCTAAAACTAAACTAGTTGGTTTGGTTACAACATAAATAGAGAAAAAACATCCCATTTCATGTTCAGAAATTAAATATGGATGTTGTGTGTTACTTGTTATATAAGTGTAATTAAAAACTCATGTCCTAAATTAAATCTAAGGAGTAGAAGATGATAAAATATGGTAAAAAATTAAGTGCACATTCCAAATGGCTGGGACGTTCAGAGTGCAGGTCTCCGCACTAGCAGGTTGGACTCTGCTTCCCTGAGTGGCAGCAGGGGCAAGAGGGCCCACCTGGCCCAGATGTGGGGCAAGGCTCAGTGTCCTCCCAGCAAGCTGCCATAGTAGTGCTTGTTAGAAGTCCACATTCCTGGTCCACACCTAGAACCAAACGATTTCTGGGGCTGAAGACCTGAAATCTGTGGGTTTAATGAGCTCTTTCTCAGGTTTCCTGACATTTAGGACCACTACTCCAGCACTCTGGAAAGAACACTCTATGGGAAAGCTGAGGGGCAGTTCTGTCCATGCAGATCAAATGCACAAGAAACTGAGATTTGAATGTTGAGGTTGTAGTGTAAAAAAGCCACTCCCTTCTTCACTGATACTTTGGGCTTTGTGGAAGGAATATCAAAGATTTAAATTAACTTCAAAAATAACCTTTCTTCACAACAACAACAAAAAATTGAGATATAGACCAAGATAGAACAAATGTATTCCCTCTCTAAGCCAGCCTTCAGCTGCTCTCCGGACATGGCTGATAGCAATTCCCCCGACACACTGAATGTGGGCCAGGTGGGGCCGGTCCACAGTGAGGCAGGACCAAGGGTTTCTGTCAACAGTGCTCTCCTTGACAAGGTACTGTGTGCTCTCAGCCATGTGAACCGGAATCCTCATGGTCACATCTCACGCTGTCTCACAGGGCGCTGCCGCGAGGTCCTCCAGCTCTGTGTTCAGTCCACTGATCACCCACTCCAAGGCATCGCGACCCTGCCACAGGAGAACAGCACTAAGAAACCTGTCTGCACGTGAAATGTCACAACCCTGGCAACTCAGAGGAAGTAGTCCTCTATAGGACCCTGGTACGCTTACAGCTTACAAATTCTGCCAGACAGCACCTCAGAAATGAGGTGCCCTGCCAAGTCTTTCTGGTGAATGCTGTGACACTAATGTAACATCAGTGTTTAAAGATACTCGTTACAAAACAATGCTGTATCATTTAAGTTGACATGTTGAATATTTTCTCAAATTAGAGGTCAAGGTAAAATTTCACATGCCTCTCTACACTCAGCTGTCATGATTTAGGTACTTTGCCACACAGCATTTACTTTGTGCTTATGGTGAATTCCAACTAAAATAAATAAATAAATATTGGATCCATTACCAAACCAAAATGGAAGTTACAATGCCAAATAATTTGACACTAAACACATTTTGAAAACAATCGAAGATGTAACGGCTGACCACCTCAAGAAAAAAATTGAATTTATTTGTAATGGAAAGCACAGGAGAATAAAAAACCCAACCCACGCATGTGCTTATTTTCACCCTCCTTCAATTGAAGATGACATTTACAATGGTCCTTCCCCTAAAAATGGAGTCTTCCTCCAAAAAATGCAGTGGGGACCTCTGTACGCCATAGCCATCAATGAGGATTAGAGTCTGCCTTTTCCGACACTCTTTACTTATCCTTGCTCCACAACTGTGGTTTCTAAAATCACAAGCATCCATGTTTCCCTTAGAACAGAACTACCTACATGACAATTTTGTAACCATACACATAAAAATTGCTTTTATTTAGTTTAATTGATGTACCTAATAAAAATGGAGAACTTTGATTTCAAGACAATGGAAAAAAGAACTTTCTGCCCGTTCTGTTCCTGAAATCACCCCAAAACTGTAGAGAAAGACACAAACACAAGTTTCTAAAACATAAGAGGCACCAATAACCTCAAACCCTACTAGATGAAACTGCAGAAAGGCGAGGGCACTGACATGGCAGGGGACAGCCCAGAGGAATCTGACCTGAAGCAATTCAGAGCCCTGGAAACATCAGAGTCAGAGCCATCAAGGAAGGTGGGGTAAGGGACTGGGTGAAGGGAGGTTATTTAAAAGTCTGGTGAAATGGCCGTGAAACCTAAGTCCTCCACCCACACCCTCCCAAGACACCAAGGAGTTCTGTCCAGAGAAACTGAACCACTCTAGAGAAACGGTATTTGGAGGTCAACAAAAACCTTCACCCTACAGTGAAGCCCAGCAAGCAGCCAGCAAGCCTCTCTCCTCACTGGGGTTTTTTAGTAGTTTTTAGTACTTCATATGAATAGACGACTGAGGAATATATCTAACATGAGAGGACTCAGAGGAGATTTGGAGAAGCAGAAGGAACCGTCACTCCTATTTCTACAGTGACAGGAGGAAAGATACTACATTTATGAAACAAGAACAAGATGCTAGAATGAAGAAAGAACTCTTAGAGATTAAGAGGACTTCAGAACCCAGGTCCCAACACAGAAAAAAAAAAACATTTTGGGGGGGTGGGGGGAGGATGCCAGGTCTTGATCCGACCTCAGCTTTATTATCTCACTGAGGTGAAATTCACATAATACAAAATTAACAGTTTTGAAGTATACAATTTTGAACATTTAAAATGTTGCGTAACCACTTCTATCTAATTCTAAAACATTTTCATCAACCCCCAAAAAACCGTGTATCAACCAGTCAGAACCCGTTCCCCTATCCACCCCGCACCTGACAATGACCAATTTGCTATCTCTAGACACTTACCTATTCTAGAGATTTCATATAAATGGAATCATACAATGTGCAGTCTTTTCTGTCTGGCTAAAGAAACGTTTTTGTTTCTTTAGCACTGCTTTTTAAAAAAAATTGTGGTAAAAATATACCTAACAAAACATTTGCCAATTCAACCATCTTTACACATACAAACTCAGTGACATTGATTACATTCATCATGTTACGTAACCATCACCACTGTCCTTTTCTAAATTATTCCACCACCATTTACAGAAATTCAGTGCCCTCTGAGCAATGACTCCCCCTTGCCCTCCCTTATAACCATAAGAAGCTTGGTCTCTATACATCTGCCGATTTCATATAAGTGGGATCATACCATATTTGTCCTGTCGTGACTGACTTATTTCACTCAACATGTTTTCAAGGTTCATTATGTTGTAGCATGTATCAGGACTTCATTTCTCTTTATGGCTTAAGAATATTCCATTGTATGTATATATCATTTTTCACTTATCCATTTATGTGTCCACTGACATTTAAGCTGTTTGCACCTTTTGGCTGTTGTGAACAGTGCTGCAATAACACTGGTATAAGACTTTCTGTTTGTATTTTTCATTTCTTCTTGGTATATACCTAGGACTGGGTCACACGGTAGATCTATGTTTCACTTTTTAAGGAACTCGCCAAACAGTTTTCCATACTGGCTGCACCAATTTACATACCCACTAGCAATGGATGAGGGTTCCAATTTCTCCACATCCTTGTCAACACTGGTTGCTCTCCGTTTTTTGTTTGTTTGTTTATCATAGTGATTCTAGTGAGGGTGAAGTGATATTTTACTACGGTTTTGATTTGGATCACCCTAATGACTGATGGGAAACCCCAGTGGAGCAGTGGTTGAGAGCAATGGCTGCTAACCAAAATGTCAGCAGTTCGAATCTACCAGGTAGTCCTTGGAAACCCTGTGGGGCAGTTCTACTCCGTCCTATAGGATTGTTATGAGTCGGTTTGGTTTTTGTTTCTTTTTTTAATGACCCTGGTGGCATAGTGGTTAAGTGTTATGGCTGCTAACCAAGAGGTCAGCAGTTCAAATCTGCCAGGGCTTCTTGGAAACTCTATGGGGTAGTTCTACTCTGTCCTATAGGGTCGCTGAGTCGGAATCGACTCAACGGCGTGGGTTTTGGGTTTTTTGGTTTTTTTTTAGTAATGAGGTTGGCTGATGGAACTCATTAGCTGCTCCAAGAGAGAAAGATGTGGCAGTCTGCTTCCTTAAAGACTGATAGCCTTGGAAATCCTGTGGGGCAGCTCTACTCTGTCCTCTAGGGTTGCTATGACTCAGAATCGACTCCACAGCAACGGGTTTGGTTCTGGTTTTGAAACGACTAATGACATCGAGCATCTTTTCATGTGTTTGTTGCCTACTTGATATATCCTCTTCAGTGAAATATCTATTCAAGTCCTTTGCCCATTTTTAGATTGTACTGTCTTTTTGTTGCTAAGTTGTAGAAGCTCTTTATATATTCCGGATATTAAACCCTTATCAGATATATGGTTCCCCCAAATTTTCTTCCAGTCTGTAAGCTGTCTTATCACTTTGTTGATAAAGTTCTTTGATGAACAAAAGTTTTTAGTTTTGATGAGGTGCCATTTATCTATTTTGTCTTTTGCTATTTGTCCTTTTGGTGTCATATCTCAGAATCCATTGTTAAAAACTAGGTCCTGAGGGGGGGCCAAGATGGCTGACTAGGTAGATGCTACCTCGGATCCCTCTTGCAACAAAGACTCGGAAAAACAAGTGAATCGATCACATACATGACAATCTACGAACGCTGAACAACAAACACAGATTTAAAGAGTTGGCCTGAGTGACAGAGACAGAGAACGAACAACTACGGGGAAGCAGTGACTGTTTTCGGAGCCTGGAGCCAGCGTCCCAGTCAGGTAACCTTGGCGCCGGGCTTAGGACTGGGTGCAGGGGAGAGCCGAACACAACATCTTGTGATGGCACAAACACGGGGCCGCAGCCCTACCCCCCTGAACTGACCCCAGAAGGGGGCCCAGCTGGTCCGTGAGGGCGGTGCGGCGACGCAGCTGGTGGGAGGAGAAGTCTCCGGGCGGCAGTGACTGGTTTTGGAGCCGGGAGTGCAGCGTCCCAGCCGGGGAACCTTGGCACCGGGCTTTTGACTGGGCACTGTCATGGCGCAAGCATGGGGCGTAGCCCTACTCCCCTGAACTAACCCCGGGAGGGGGCCCAGCCGGTCCACGTGGGCAGCGCAGCGACGTGGCTGGCAGGATGAGAAGTCCCAGGGAGGCAGCAACTGATTTTGGAGCCGGGAGTGCAGCGTCCCAGCAGGGGAACCTTGACGCTGGGCTTTGGACTGGCAGCAGAGGATCTGACTGCGGCTTCTGTGGGCCAGACCCTCGGGGGCAATCTCTACCCAGCCAGCACACATAGGCGACACGCCCCTCGGGAATCTCAGATAAAATAGTCATCCCAAGCAAGATAAGCAACTTTGGCTATATCCCGGGGTGCTACTCTCTCCTGTTTTTCTGAACCCTCCCCTCCCCTTCCCAGGCGGCTTCATTAACATTGGAATTTCCTGAGCCAGAGGGAGAACGGCTCCGGCTCCGCGGCTTTTCTTTTCCCTTTTTTTTTTTTTTTTTTGGTCTTTTCCTAACCGATTCTTCCGGCCTGAGAGAAGCAACCACAAAAAACCCAGGGACCAAAAATCCTTCCCTAATTGGACTAAAAACACAGAACCAGCTCCAGCCAAGCATATATGATCCATATTTCGGGCTTTCATCCCTACAGGGAACAAGGTGGCTATTATAATGCAAAGGCATTTCTGATAGGGATCTGACTGCATTTTTTTTTAGCAGATTTACTGGAAAAACAAGTTTCCCAGGTCTGATATCTCTGCTTATTCAACAGAACCCTAACTGACCCACAACAGGGAACTGAGGGCTGAAGCTCCCCCCAGACCACTTAGCCTCTTGCCTTAGGGGTCTAAGGAGGGTGACACCTACCAATCTGTAGAGGTACTTGCATTGGGGGCCTAAGGTACAGCTGCAGAGCCCTCTCACCAAGGTGCTTTAGGAATAGAGACACACCTACCTCACTGACACTTGGGGGAAGCCTGTCAGCATCCTGCCCCCCCCCCGGAGTGTGAACCCTAGCTGCTAATAGAATCTGGTGCACACAACTGTCACCACTGCTTCTCAAGGTGGATAGGTGTTAGGCATCACACACTTGATGACCCCAAATCAGATTCTACACAAGAATAGTGAATAGACTCAGGCATATATATCTGGCAACAGCCCAAACCAGCTGGCAATAGGTCATAAGTAAGTCAAGGGCTACAACAATCAAAACAGAACAATCTAGTAGCCCATCCACGTATACTGAAAGAAAACAAAACAAGACTCAGTGAGCAAATATAGAATAAATCACTACAATATCTTAGTGATGGCTTGCAGACAGCAATCGATATCACACCACATAAAGAAGCAGACCATGACAGCTTCTACAACCCCCCCCCAAACAAAAGAATCAAAATCTTTCCCAAATGAAGATACAATCCTGGAATTATCAGATACAGAATATAAAAAACTAATTTACAGAATGCTTCAAGACATCAGGGATGACCTCAGAAATGAAATAAGGCAAACTGCAGACAAAGCCAAGGAACACACTGATAAAACAGTTGAAGAACTCAAAAAGATTATTCAAGAACATAGTGGAAAAATTAATAAGTTGCAAGAATCCATAGAGAGACAGCATGCAGAAATCCAAAAGATTAACAATAAAATTACAGAATTAGACAACGCAATAGGAAGTAAGAGGAGCAGACTCGAGCAATTAGAATGCAGACTGGGAAATCTGGAGGACCAGGGAATTAACACCAACATAGCTGCAAAAAAAATCAGATAAAAGAATTTAAAAAAATGAAGAAACCCTAAGAATCCTGTGGGACTCTATCAAGAAGGATAATTTGCATGTGATTGGAGTCCCAGAACAAGGAGGGAGGACAGAAAACACAGAGAGAATAGTTGAAGACCTGCTGACAGAAAACTTCCCTGACATCATGAAAGACGAAAGGATATCTATCCAAGATGCTCATCAAACCCCATTTAAGACTGATCCAAAAACAAAAACACCAAGACATATTATCATCAAACTTGCCAAAACCAAAGATAAAGAGAAAATTTTAAAAGCAGCCAGGGAGAAAACAAAGGTCTCCTTCAAGGGAGCATCAATAAGAATAAGTTCAGACTACTCAGCAGAAACCATGCAGGCAAGAAGGCAATGGGATGACATATACAGAGCACTGAAGGAGAAAAACTGCCAGCCAAGGACCATATATGCAGCAAAACTCTCTCTGAAATATGAAGGCGAAATTAAGATATTTACAGATAAATGTAAGCTTAGAGAATTTGCAAAAACCAAACCAAAGCTACAAGAAATACTAAAGGATATTGTTTGGTCAGAGAACCAATAATATCAGATACCAGCACAACACAAGGTCACAGAACAGAACATCCTGATATCAACTCAAATAGGGAAATCACAAAAACAAATTAAGATTAATTAAAAAAAAATGCTCAAAACAGGGAATCATTGAAGTCAATATGTAAAAGATCACAATAATCAAAAAAAAGAGGGACTAAATACAGGTGGCATGGAACTGCCCTATGGAGAGGGATACAAGGCGATATAGGACAACACAAGTTAGGTTTTTACTTAGAAAAATAGGGGTAAATATTAAGGTAACCACAAAGAGGTATAACAACTCCATAACTCAAAATAAAAACCAAGAAAAACGTAACGACTCAGCAAACATAAAGTCAAATACTATGAAAATGAGGATCTCACAATTTACAAAGAAAAACATCTCAGCACAAAACAGTAGGTGGAAAAATGAAATTGTCAACAACACACATAAAAAGGCATCAAAATGACAACACTAAACACTTACTTATCTATAATTACGCTGAATGTAAATGGACTAAATGCACCAATAAAGAGACAGAGAGTCTTGGACTGGATAAAGAAACACGATCCTTCTATGTGCTGCCTACAAGAGACACACCTTAGACTTAGAGACACAAACAAACTAAAACTCAAAGGATGGAAAAAAATATATCAAGCAAACAATAAGCAAAAAAGAAGAGGAGTAGCAATATTAATTTCTGACAAAATAGACTTTAGACTTAAATCCGCCACAAAGGATAAAGAAGGACACTATATACTGATAAAAGGGACAATTGATCAGGAAGACATAACCATATTAAATATTTATGCACCCAATGACAGGGCTGCAAGATACATAAATCAAATTTTAACAGAATTGAAAAGTGAGATAGACACCTCCACAATTATAGTAGGAGACTTCAACACACCACTTTCGGAGAAGGACAGGACATCTAGTAAGAAGCTCAATAGAGACACAGAAGACCTAATTACTACAATCAACCAACTTGACCTCATTGACTTCTACAGAACTCTCCACCCAACTGCTGCAAAGTATACTTTTTTTTTCTAGTGCACATGGAACATTCTCTAGAATAGACCACATATTAGGTCATAAAACAAACCTTTGCAGAATCCAAAACACTGAAATATTACAAAGCATCTTCTCAGACCACAAGGCCATAAAAGTGGAAATCAATAACAGAAAAATTAGGGAAAAGAAATCAAATACTTGGAAACTGAACAATACCCTCCTGAAAAAAGACTGGGTTATAGAAGACATTAAGAAGGGAATAAGGAAATTCATAGAATGCAACGAGAATGAAAACACTTCCTATCAAAACCTCTGGGACACAGCAAAAGCAGTGCTCAGAGGCCAATTTATATCGATAAATGCACATATACAAAAAGAAGAAAGAACCAAAATCAGAGAACTGTCCCTACAACTTGAACAAATAGAAGGTGAGCAACAAAAGAATCCATCAGGCACCAGAAGAAAACAAATAATAAAAATTAGAGCTGAACTGAATGAATTAGAGAACAGAAAAACAATTGAAAGAATTAAAAAAAGCCAAAAGCTGGTTCTTCGAGAAAATTAACAAAATTGATAAACCATTGGCTAGATTGACTAAAGAAATACAGGAAAGGAAACAAATAATGCGAATAAGAAACGAGAAGGGCCACATCACAACAGATCCAACTGAAATTAAAAGAATCATAACAGATTATTACGAAAAATTGTATTCTAACAAATTTGCAAACCTAGAAGAAATGGATGAATTCTCTCCCTATAATGTTAACAGCGCACTCCTCCTTTCCACCCTGTATTTCCTGTGTCCATTCAACCAGTTCCTGTCCCTTCCTGCCTTCTCATCTCTCCTCCAGACAAGAGCTGCCCATTTAGTCTTATGTATCTACTTGAGCTAAGAAGCACACTCTTCGCAAGTGTCATTTAATGTCTTATAAATCCCTTGCCGTTGAGTCGATTCTGACTCATAGTGACCCTATAGGAAAGACTAGAACTGCCTGTTCGAGTTTACAAGGAGCACTTGGTGGATTGAAGTGCCGACCTTTTGGTTAGCACCCGTAGCACTTAACCACTATGCCAGCTGGGTCCAGTCTAATCTTTGCCTGAAGAGTTAGCTTCGGGAATGGTTTTAGTTTTGGCCTTTGCCCATTTTTAGTTGCCTTTTTGTTGTCGAGTTTTAGGAGTTCCTGGTACGTTTTCCATATTAAACCCTTACTAGACATGTGGTTCCCAAATATTTTTTTTCCCAATCTGCAGTTTGTCTCTTCACTTGTTTGAAGATGCTTGCTTTGATGTCCACAAGCTTTTCATTTCAATGGTCTGATTTATCTATTTTTTCTTTTGTTGTTCCTGCTTTTGATGTCATATCTAAGTATCTGTTGTAAAACAAGGTCACATCTTTACACACAGCATGCCCATTAATATAGATTTATAATCATTGTTTTATGCAGTTGTCTTTACAATCATCTAGGAAACAAAAAGAGGAGTTACAAATCCAAAATGTAGTAATACTGGCTTTTGTACTTACATACGTAGTTACTTTTACTGGTTATCTTTATTTCTTCATATGGCTTCAATTACCGCCTAGTGTCCTTTCATTTCCCTTTTAGCACTTCTTGTAAGGCAGGTCTACTAGCGACAAACTCCCTCAGTATTTGTTCATCTAGGAATGTCTTAATTTTTCCTTCATTTTTGTTGTTTTCTTTTAAAAATTTTTATTGTGGTAAAATATAACAAAACATTTGCCATTTTAACCATTTTTCACTGTATAATTCAGTGACACTGATTACATTCACCGTGTTGTGCAACCATCACCACTATCCATTTCCAAACATTTTTCATCACGCTTAACAGAAACTCCATACCTCTTAAGCAACAATTGCCATTTACCCCTACACCCTACACCAGGTAACCACTGATAAACTCTGGTCTCTATGCATTTGCCTATTCTAGACATTTCATATAAGTATGATCATACAATATTTGTCCTTTTGTGTCTAATTTCACTCAGCATGTTTACAAGGTGTATCCAGATTGTTGCATGTAAGAGGACTTCATTTTTCTTTATAGCTATATAATCTTCTTCGATTTTGTAGAAAAGTTTTGCTGGATATGGAATTCTTGATTAACAGGGTTTTTGTTTGGTTTTCTCACAGCACATTAAATATGTCATCCCACTGCCTTTTCTGTCTTCATGGTTTCTGATGAGAAATCAGCCATAAATCTTATTGAGGATTCCTTGTTTATGACACATCACGTCTCTCTTGCTGTTTTCAAGATTCTCCTTGGCTTTGGCTTTTGACAGTTTGATTATAATGTGTCTTGGTATGGATCTCGAGTTTATTGTGATTGGATTCACTGTGACTTCTGATGTGTAGATTAACATCCTTCACCAAAATTGGATATTTTCACCCACTGTTTTTCAAAGATACTTTTTGTCCATTTCTCTCTCTCTTCTCCGTCTGGGACTCCCATTATGTATATGTGGATTCACTTGATGCTATCCCACAGGTCCCACAGATTTTTTTTTTAATTGTGCTTTAAGTGAAAGTTTACAGCTCAAGATAATTTAGTTGCAATCCCCACAATGTGACAGCACACTCCCCCTTTCCATCCTGGGTTCCCTATGTCCATTCAACCAGTTCTTGTCCCTTCCTACCTTCTCATCCTGTCTCCAGACAGAAGCCACCCATTTGGTCTTGTGTATCTGATCGAACCAAGAAGCACACTCCTCACATATATTATTTTTGGTTGTATAGTACTGTCTAATCTTTGTCTGGAGAGTGGGTTTCAGGAATGGTTTCAGCTCTGGGTTAACAGAGAGTCCAGGGGCCATAGTTTTGGGAGCTCCTTCAGTCTCTGTCAAACCATTAAGTCTGGTCTTTTTATGTGAATTTGAGCTCTGCTCCACATTTTTCTCATGCTCCATCCGGGGCCCTCTGTTGTGTTTCCTGTCAGGGCAGTCATTGGTAGTAGCCAGGCACCATAGAGTTCTTCTGGTCTCAGGCTGGTGGAGTCTCTGGTTTATGTAGTCCTTTAGTCTCTTGGGCTAATATTTTCATTGTGTCTTTGGTTCTCTTCATTCTCCTTTGCTCCAAGTGGGATGGGACCAATTGATGCATCTTAGATGGCTTCTTGTTAGCTTTTAAGACCCCAGATGCCACTCATCAAAGTGGGATGCAGAACATTTTCTTAATAAATTTTGTTATGTCAATTGACCTAAACGTCCCCTGAAACTGTGTTCCCCAGGCCCCAACCCACCTATTCTGTCCCTCAAAGTGTCTGGATGTGTCCAGGAAACTCCTTAGCTTTTACTTTGGTCCAGTGGTGCTGACTTCCCCTGTACTGTGTGTTGTCCATCCCTTCAATGAAGCTGATCCTTGTCTACTGTCTAGAGACTTCCCCTTCCCCGCCCCCGCATAACCATCAAAGAATGCTTTTTCCTGTGTTTAAACTGTTCCTTGAGTTGTTATAATAGTGGTTTAATACAATGTTTGTCTTTTTGTTACTAATTTCACTCAGAAAAAATGCCCTCCAGATTCATCCATGTTGTGAGATTTTTTGCAGATTCCTCAGTGTTCTTTATCGTTGCGTAGTATTCCATTGTGTATATGTACCATGATTTGTTTATCCATTCATTTGGATAAACACCTAGGTTGTTTCCATCTTTTTGCTATCACGAACGCTGCTGCCATGAACATGGATGTGCATATGTCTATTCATGTGACAGCTCTAATTTCTCTAGCATATATTCCTAGGAGTGGGAATGCTGGATCATAGGATATTTCTACTTCTAGCTTTTCAAGGAAGCACCCAAAGTGATTGTACCACTGTACATTCTCACCAGCAGTGC
Organism: Elephas maximus indicus; assembly: GCF_024166365.1. NCBI lineage: Eukaryota > Metazoa > Chordata > Mammalia > Proboscidea > Elephantidae > Elephas > Elephas maximus. Next base: position 9,652,935 of record NC_064829.1, read on the forward strand.
GTAAGTGTTCCAGTCTCTACACAACCTCTCCAGCATTTGTTATTTTGTGTTTTTTTGGATTAGTGCCACCCTTGTTGGGATGAGATGGTATCTCATTGTAGTTCTGAATTGCATTTCTCTAATGGCTAATGACGGTAAGCATTTCCTCATGTGTCTGTTGGCTGCTTGGATGTCTTCTTTGAAGTATCTATTCATATACTTTGCCCATTTTTTAATTGGGTTATTTGTCTTTCTGTTCTTGAGGTGTTTTGTAGATTTTAGAGATTAGATCCTTATCAGATATGTCATAGCCAAAATTTTTTCCCAGTCTGTAGGTTTTCTTATTACTCTTTTGATAAAGTCTTTCGATGAGCATAACTGTTTGATTTTTAGGAACATGCAGTTATCTAGTTTCTCTTCTGGTGTTTGTGCCTGTTAGTCACGGTTTGTATACTATTTATGCCATTATTAGGGCTCCTAGTGTTGTCCCTATTTTTTCTTCCATGATCTTTATCATTTTAGATTTTATATGTAGGTCTTTAACCTATTTTGAGAGTTTTTGTACATGGTGTGAGGTATAGGTCTTGTTTCAATTTTTTTTTTTTTTTTTTTTGCAGATGGATATCCAATTATGCCAGCACCGCTTACTAAAGAGGCTGTCTTTTTGGGCCTTTGTCAAATATCACCTGCTCACATGTGGATGGATTTATGTCTAGATTCTCAATTCTGTTCCATTGGTCTATGTATCTGTTGTTGTACAAGTACCAGGCTGTTTTGACTACTGTGGCAGTGTAATAGGTTCTAAAATCAGGTAGTGTGAGGGCTCCCACTTTGTTCTTCTTCTTCAGCAATGCTTTACTTATCTGGGGACTCTTTCCCTTTGCATATGAAGTTGGCGATCAGTTTCTCCATCTAGTTAAAAAAATGTCATTGGAATTTGGACCAGGATTGCATTGTATCTGTAGATTGTTTTGGATAGAACTGACATTTTCACAATGTTGAGTCTTCCTATCCACGAGCATGGTATGTTTTTCCACATATATAGGTCTCTTTTGGTTTCTTCCAGTAGTGTTTTGTAGTTTTCTTTGTATAGGTCTTCTATGTCTCTGGTTAGATTTATTCCTAAGTACTTTATCTTCTTGGGGGTTACTGCAAATGGTATTGATTTGGTGATTTCCTCTTCAAAGTTCTCTTTGTTGGTGTAGAGGAATCCAACTGCCTCTTGTATGTTTATCTGGTATTCTGATACTTTGATGAAATCTTCTATTAGTTCGAGTAGTTTTCTTGTGGATTATTTGTGCTTTTTCTGCATATAAGATCCTATCATCTGTAAATAGGAATACTTTTACTTCTTCCTTACCAATTTGGATGTCCTTTATGTCTTTTTCTTGCCTTATTGCTCTGGCTGGGACCTCCAGCAAAATGTTGAATAAGAGTGGTGATAAAGAGAATCCTTGTCTGGTTCCCATTCTCAAAATGAATGCTTTCAGTCTCTCTCCATTTAGAATGATGTTGGCTGTGGCTTTGCGTAATTGCCCTTTATTGTGTCGAGGAATTTCCCTTCTATTCTTAGTTTGCAGAGAGTTTTTATCATGAATGGGTGTTGGACTTTACCAAATGCCTTTTCTGCATCAGTTGACAAGATCATGTGGTTCTTATTTTTTGTTTTATTTATTGGTGGATTACATTGATTGACTTCCTAATGTTGACCCATCCCTGCATATCTGGTATGAATCCTACTTGGTCATGATGAATTGTACTTTTGATATGCTGTTGAGTTCTATTAGCTAAAATTTTGTTGGAATTTTTGCAGTTAACTGGGACGTTCCAAGAAAACATAACCCTAAACCTCGAAACAAAGAAACCAAATCCAATGAGGTATTTCGTTGTACATTTTCAGCCTCAGAACTACCTTTTTTTTTTTTCATTGTGGTAATGTATCTGTCACACAACTTTTCCCAATTCAACTTTTTATAGGTGTACAACTTATTGACAGAAATTACAGTAACTGGCTGTGCAAACATACCCTTAATCAATGAGATTTTTCCATCGCTGTTAATCTCACTTTTCTCATCCTTCCCGCCCCTCTAACTACTAATAAACTTTGGTCCCTGTACATTTGCCTGTTCTTGTCTTTTTATATAAGTGAGGCCATGCAATATCTGTCCTTTTGTGATTGGCTTATTTCACTCAGTACGTCTTCAAGATCCATCCATGTGTCAAGACTTCATTTCTCCTACTATTTGAGTCTCTGCTTTCGAGTTTTTTGGGTATATACCTAGGAGTAGTACATGGTAGTTCTGGAAACCCTGATGGTGTGCTGGTTAAGAGCTAATGCTGCTAACCAAAAGGTTGACAGTTCAAATTCACCAGGCACTCCTTGGAAACCCTACGGGGCAGTTCTACTCTGTCCAATAGTGCCGCTATGAGTCTAAATCGACCCATTAATTTTTTTTTTTTATGGTAGTTCTGTTTTTGGTGTTTTGAGGAACCGCCACACTGTTTTCTACAACAGCTGTACCATTTGGTATTCCCACCAGCAACAGGTAAGGGTTCCAATTTCCCTACATCCTTGCCAAATTGGAAACCCCGGTGGCATAGTGGTTAAGTGCTACAGCTGCTAACCAGAAGGTCAGCAGTTCGAATCCACCAAGTGCTCCTTGGAAACTCTATGGGACGGTTCTATCCTGTCCTATAGGGTCGCTATGAGTCAGGATCGACTTGATGGCATTGGGTTTTTGGTTTGGGTTGCCACATTATTTATTTATTTTTATCTTAGCCATCCTTGTGGGAGTGAAATGGTATCTGATTGTGGTTATGATTTGCATCTCTGTGATGGCTAATGACATTGAGCATCTTTTCATGTGTTTGATGGCCATCTGAATGTCCTCTTTGGTGAAATGTCTATTCAAGTCCTATACCCGTTTTATAACTGCATTGTCTTTTTGTTGTTTAGTTCTTGAAGTTTTATATATATTTTGGTTATTAGATTCTTGTCAGATAAATGGGTTCTGAAGCTATTCTCCCAGTCAGTAGCATGTGTTTTCCCCTTTTTGGTAAAGTCTTTTGATGAACAAAAGTTTTCAATTTTTATGAGGTCCCATTTATTTTGTCTTTTGCTGTTCGTACTTTTATTATATTAGATAATCCATTGTTGAAAGCAAGGCTTGACAGTGTTAACCTTGTTCTTTGAAGAATTTTATGATTTTAGTTTCCACATGTAGGTCCTTAATCCATTTGATTCTTTTTTTCTTTTGGTATGGTGTGAGGCATGAATCCTGTTTCATTTTTCTGCATGTGGAAATCCAATTTCCCAGCAACATTTATTACAGAGACTCTTCTTTCCCCATCAAATGGACTTAGCACCCTTGTCAATAATCAGTTGACCACAGAGCTGTAAGTTTATTTCTGAACTCACAATTCCATTCCATTGGTCTATGTGCCTGTTGTTATGCCAGTACCAGGCTGTTTTGATTACTGTAGCTGTACAGTGTTTTAAAATCAGGAAGTGTGAGTCCTCATACTTTGTGCTTTTCTTTCAACACTGTTTTAGCTATTTGGGGTCTCTTGCTATTCCACATAAAGTTTAGGATTGGTTTTTCTATTTCTGAAAAGAAGGCTGTTGGAATTTTGATCAGGATTGCATCGAGCTTGTACAACACTTTGGGTAGTACTGGCATTTTAATTATACTAAATCTTCTGATCCATGAACATGGAACATCTTTCCATTTATTTAATTTTTCTTTAATCACTTTTAGCAGTGTTTCATGGCTTTCCTTGTATAAATCCTTCACGGCCTAGGTTAGATTTATTCCTAGGTACTTTATTCTCTTAGGTGCTACTATAAACGGAATTTTTACTAATTTCCCTTTCAGATTTCTCAGTGCTGGTGTCAGGGATTGAACTGTGTCCCCCAAAAATATGTGTCTATTTGGCTAGGCCACGATTCCCAGTAGTGTGATTGTCCACCATTCTGTCATGTGATGCGATTTTCCTATGTATTGTAAATCTTACCTCTATGATGTTAATGAGGCAGAACTCAATCTACAAGACTAGGTTGTGTCTTAAACAAATCTCTTTTAGATAAATAAAATAGAGAAGCAAGCAGAGAGATGAGGGACTTTATACAACCAAGAAAGTGCACCGGGAGCAAAGCACGTCCTTTGGACCCAAGCTTCCTGTGCTAAGAAGCTCCTAGACCAGGGGAAGATTGATGGCAAGGACCTTCCCTCAAAGCCAACAAAGAGAGAAAGCCTTCCCCTAGAGCTGGCACCCTCAATTTGGACTTCTAGTCTCCTAGACTGTGAATTAATAAACTTCTCTTTGCTAAAGCCATCCACTTGTGGTATTTCCGTTATAGCAGCACCAGATAACCAAGACAGCCAGTGTAAAGAAACCCAACTGATTTTTGTTTGTTGTCCTTGTACCAGGAAGCAGGCATATTGAGTGGAGGCTGCGTTCACAGCCAACAATCTACCAGAGGAGTACTGATAGCAACAAGACAGACCTCTATGGGTATCTGATCAGAGTGTGATATCCATCCCCCAGCTAGTAACTCCTGGTTGCCACAGTGTTGGAAACTGCTACAGAAGGCCACTGCAGTGGAGTTTGCTCTCACATTAAGCACTCTACCAAACTCTCTGCATCTCACAGCTCAAGCCTTTGAAACCAACAGGACAGACCTTCCTGGAAATCAACTTCGGTCTGTCTGCTTCCACTTTGATCGGTGTTGAGTACTGCTGACTAAAGCTGCTGTGTGCTAGGAAGAAGGCATCTTGAGTGGAGGCTACAGCCTCAGCCAACAAACTGTGGGGCAGGGTCTGATAGCAACAAGCCAGACCTTTGTGGGGGTACTTTCAGAGTGTGACAATCCCTCTCCCACCAACTAACTATAGGGTACGGGACTGATATGAACTTCAACATAAGGTCTTCTAGAGTAAAGGCAGGAGTAGGGTCACCTAAAAGGAGGCTGCCACCCTCAAACACAATGGGGCCACTGGGTCTCTGAAACCAACAAGACAGATCTCTTGAAGGTTATTCTGGAGAGTGCCAGCCCTCCTCCTCCTGAAAGAGAGTAGAGTCGGCTTGTGCCTCCCCAGGAAGCCAGCTCAGATAGAAGCAATCCACACAGAGAAGGGAAGGAAGTGATAACCATAGAGAGAGGACTGAGTCCCCTGGAAAACAGATTACGACACAATACCTTGCCTGAATGGCATTGCCAGCTGGAAGATGAGTTGATCACAGCATATTTTCTGATGTATCTGGGAAAGACTGAAAGTTGAAAACCAAAATCTGGAACTTTAGAATCATAATTAAATCAGGGAAGGAAAAGGAACTATCACAGAGAGGGAAAGGAAATGATAAGCAAAGGCTGAGAGCTTTGTTTGCCTAACAGTTTTTTGCAGAAAGTATTGTGGGAAAAACCACCAAATACTAGAGAGAACTGAGAAAGTTAACACCCTTGAAAATTCCAAAGCCCCAACAGAAAATTCCAAGACATACACAGAACAAACAATAATCTATCCAAATGAACATGACAAAGGGAATACAGAAATTTAACAAAACATTAAACATAATTAAAGACTTAAGGATAAACAGAAAAATAGCTAAAACAAATAAGGAAAACAATGCAAGAAAAAAAAATGATCCAATAACAGACATTACAACTGAAAGGAACAATAAAATAAGAAACACAACAGAAGAATTTACCAACAGATTTAATCAGGCAGAAGAAAGAATCAGCAAATTAGATGATAAGATAGTTAAAACTGCAGAGGCTGAAGAGCAATGAGAATGGAGGCTCAAGAAGGCTAAGCACAAATTAATGAAAGTATGGGACAACATTAGAGTTCAATGCATCAAATCTACTCTTGAGAAGCTCTACAAATTCAGGTGGGATATACCTAAGATTGTATTTTGAATTTGTTTTTTCTTCATATTCAACTTGAACTTGCATATGAGCAATTGATAGTCTGTTCTGCAGTCAGCCGCTGGACTTTTTCTAACTGATGATACTGAGCTTTTCCATCATCTCTTTCCACAGATGTAGTCAATTTGATTACTGTTTTCCATCCAGTGAGGTCCCTGTGTATAGTCACTGTTTACGTTGTTGAAAAAAGGTGATTGCAATGAACAAATCATTGCTCTTGCAAAACTCTATCATGCAATCTCCAGCATCATTTCTATGGTCCTAGGTCCTATTTTCCCACTACTGATCCTTCTCCTTTGTTTCCAACTTTCACATTCCAATCACCAGTAATTATCAATGCATCCTGATTGCATGTTTGATAAATTTCAGACAGAAGTAGGTAAAAATCTTCAATCTCCTCATCTTTGGCATTAGTTGTTGGTGCATTAATTTGAATAATGGTCCTATTAGCTGGTCTTCCTTGTAGGCACATGAATATTATCTTATCACTGACAGTGATTGTGGAATGATATCAATGACATCATACATAAAGAAAGCAAAAGGTCATTAAAAAGAGAGGAAAGAAAGAGAAGGCCAAAATGCATGTCAGAAGAGACTCTGAAACTTGCCCTTGAACGCAGAGCAGCTAAAGTGAATGGAAGAAATGATGAAGTAAAAGAACTGAACATAAGATTTTAAAGGGTGGCTCAAGAGGAAAAAGTATTATAATGGAATGTGCAAAGACCTGGAATTAGAAAACCAGAAAAGAAAAACAAGCTTGGCATTTCTCAAGCTGAAAGAACTGAAGAGAAAATTCAAGCCTCAAGTTGCAACTTTGAAGGATTCTATGTGCACAATATTGAAAGACGCAGAAAGCGTTAAAAGAAGATAGAAGGAATACACAGAGCCACTGAACCAAAAAGGATTGGTTCATGTTCAACCATTTCAGGAGGTAGCATATGATTAAGGATCAATGGTACTGAAAGAAGAGGTCCAAGTTGCCCTGAAAGCACTGGTGAAAAACAAGGCTCCAGGAAATGATGGAATACCAGTTGAGATATTTCAGCAAAGAGATGCAGCACTGGAGGTAATCATTCGTCTAGGCCAAGAAATTTAGAAAACAGCTACCTAGCCAACCAACTGGAGCAGAACCATATCTGTACCTATTTCACAGAAAGGTTATCCAAAAGAATGAGGAAATTATCAAACAATATCAATAATATTACACACGAGTAAAATTTTGCTGAAGATAATTTAAAAATGGCTACAGCAGTACATCAACACAGAATTGCCAGAAATTCAAGCCAGATTCAGAGGAAGATGAAGGATATCACTGCTGATGTCAGATGGATCTTGGCTGAAAGCAGAGAATACCAGAAAGATGTTTACCTGTGTTTTATTGACTATGCCAAAGCATTTGACATTGTGGATGATAACAAATTGTGGATAACACTGCAAGGGACAGGAATTTCAGAACACTTAATTGTGCTCATGAGGAACCTGCACATAGGCCAAGAAACACTCATTCAAACACAGCAAGGGGATACTGCATGCTTTACAATCAGTAAAGGTGTGCGTCAGGGTTGTATCCTTTCATCTTACTTATTCAATCTGTATGTTGAGCGAATAATCTGAGAAGCTGGACTATGTGATGAAGAACATGGCACTACGATTGGTGGAAGACTCTTTAACAACCTGGAACATGCAGATGACACAACTTTGCTTGCTGAAAGTTAACAGGACTTAAAGCACTTACTGATGAAGACCAAAGACTACAGCCTTCAGTACGGATTACACCACAACATAAAGAAAACTAAAATTCTCACAACAGAACCAATAAGCAACATCCTGATAAATGGAGAAAAGAATGAAGTTGTGGAGGATTTCATTTTACTTGAGTCCACAATCAACACCCATGTAAGTCAAGAAATCAAATGACGTACTGCATTGGGCAAATGTACTGCAAAAGCCCTCTTTAAGGTACTAAAAAGCAAAGATGTCATACTGGGGATGCTGGTGTGATTGCCCCCAAGCCATAGTGTCTTCATTCGCCTCATAAGGATTCAAAAGCAGGACAATGAACAAGTAACACCGAAGAACTGATGCCTTTCGATTGGTGTTGGTGAAGAATACTGAATATACCATGGATCCCAGAACAACAAACAAGTCTATCTTGAAAGAAGCCCAACCAGAGTGCTCCTTGGAAGTGAGAATGGCAAGACTTCGTCTCAAGCAGTTTGGGCATGGAGAAGAACATCATACTTGGTAAGGTAGAGGGTCAGGAAAAAAGAGGAAGACCCTCAATAAGATGGACTGACACAGTAGCTACAACAATGGGATCAACATAGCAATGATTGTGGTGGTGGGATAGGAACTGGGCAGTGTTTCATTCTGTTGTACACAGGGTCCCTATGAGTCAGAACAGACTCAATGGCACCTAACAACACCAAGAATGGGAGGGTAACAAGACACATAACATACTCATAATCGGAATCCAGAAGGAGATGACAAAATTTTTGAAGAAAAGAAGAAAATGTCCCCATTTAATGAAGAACATTAATCTATATATCCAAGAAGCTCAAAGAACCCCAAGTAGGATAAATTCAAAGATACATCATAGTTAATCTCTCAAAAATTAAAGAAAAAGAGAGAATCTGGAAAGCACTGAGAGAGAAGTAAACAGTTACATACAAAGGATCCCCAATAAGATTAAGTGCTGATTTCTCTTCTGAAACACTGGAGGCCAGAAGTCAATGGGATGATATTTTCAAAGTGCTGAAAGAAAAAAACTGTCAACCAAGAATACTATAACCAGTGAAACTATCTTGTAAGAATAAGAGTGAAATTGAAACATTGCTAAATGAAATAGAAGCTGAGAGAGCTCACATCTCCCGGACTGGCCCTAAAAACATATTAATGGAGAGTTCTGTAGATGGAAGAGAAAATACACTAGAAAGTAATTCAAAGTTATGCATAAAAAGAAAGATTCCTAATAAAGGGAAATGCATGGACAAGAATATGGGCTAGTAATAAGATATTCATGCTTGATAATTCTAATTGTGTTGTCTTCCACATTTTGTAATAACAAATATATAAAAACAAGTATAAAATTGTGTGACATGGCACATGAAATATAAAGACATAATTAGTGATGACAAAATGGGTGGAGAGGAATACTATAAATATAGAACTTCTTGTGTGTTACTGAGGTTAAGTTGGTACAAACTTTCCCTACAGTGTTAAAAATACAAGCTATTAAACGTAGCATTCATGGTAACCACTAAGAAAAAATCTAAAAAAGAAAGAAGGAAACCAAAATGGCTCACTACAATAAACCAAAAAACACATAAGCAAGCAGTTCTAAAGGACAAAGACAAAGACAAAGAAGGCTTAAGACACACAAAAAAACAAATGACAAAATGGAAGAAGTAAGTCACTTCTTATCAGTAATTACAGTGAATGTAAATGGACTAAATGCTCCAATCAAAAGCTAAAGAGTGGCAGAATGGATAAAAAAATGTGATCCAACCATATGCTGTTTACAAAGGACACATCTTAGACCCAAGGATACAAATTGTTTGAAAGTGAAAGTACTGTAAAAAAAAAAAATATTCCATAGAAATAATGACCAAAAGAAGAGGAGTCTGCTTCTTAGCTCAAGCAGACACAGGAGACTATGTGGGCAGCTCCTGTCTGGAGGCAAAATGGGAGGCCAGAGGGGGATAGGAACTGCTTGAGTGGACACAGGAAATACGGGGTGGACAGGGGGAGTGTGCTGTCACATTGTAGGGAGAGCAGCTAGGGTCACATAACAATGTGTGTAGAAGTTTTTGTATGAGAAACTGACTTGAATTGTCAGCTTTCACTTAAAGCTCAATAAAAAAAGAGAAAAAGAATAAAAGAAAGCTGGGGTGGCAATACTAATATCAGACAAAGTAGACTTTAAGGGAAAATCTGTTAGAAGAGATAAAGATGTGTTGTTAGAAGAAATGAAGTGAAAAAAGGGTCGATTATCAAAAAAATTTAATAATCATAAATATATATGCCTCCAATATCAGAGCACCTAAATATATAAAGCAAACCCTAATAGCAGTACAATAATAGTTGGAGACTTCAATACACTACTTTCAATCTCAGAATATCCAGAAAGAACATCAAGAAAACAGAGGAACTGAATGACACTATAAACCAATTAGACTTAACAGACATATACAAAACACTCCACCCAACAAGAGCACAATATACGTTCTACTCCACTGCATGTGGATCATTCTCCAGGATAGACCACATGTTAGGTCACAAAGCAGGTCCTGATAAACTTAAGAAGAGTGAAATCATAAAAGTAGTTTCTCTAACCACAGTGGATTGAAGCTAGAAATCAATAACAGAAAAAAAAAAAAAACCCTGAAAAATACAGAAACATATGGAATTTAAACAGGATCACTATTAACTACAAATAGGTCAAGGAAGAAATCAAAAGAGAAATCACAAATTTCTTAGAGTCAAATGAAAATGAAAGCACAACATACCAAGACATATGGGATGCAGCAAAAGAAGCACAGAGAGGGAAACTTACAGCAATAAATGCCTAAATGAGAAAAGAAGATCTCAAATCAATAGCTAACTTGACAACTCCAGGAACTGGAAAGAGAAGACCATACTAAGTCTAAATCAACCAGAAGAAAGGAAATAATAAAGATCAGAGCATAAATAAATAAAATTCAAAAAAAAGGAAAGAATAAAATCTGAAGTTGGTTTTTCAAAAAGATCAATAAAATTGGCAAAGCTTTAGCTAGACTGACAAAGAAAAAAAGAGAAAAGATGCAAATAAAAAGATAAGACATGAAAGAGGGGACATTACAACTGACCTGATAGAAGTAAAAAGAATTATAAATAGAATATTATGAACAACTGTATGGCAACAAATTGGATAACCTAGACAAAATGGACACATTCTTAGAACAGACCCATATCAAGTGGAGAGATTGAAACAGTGATCAAAAACCTTCCAACAAAAGAAAAAGTCTTGGATCATATGGCTTCACTAGGGAATTCTATCAGATGTTTCAAGAAGTATTTATATCAATATTGTTTAAACCCTCCCAAAAGATAGAGAAGGAAGGAATACTCTCTAATTTGTTTTATGAATCAAACATAACCAAAATCAGGCAAAGACACCACAAGAAAAGAAAACTACAGGCCTATATTTTTATATCTCTTAGAAATATAGATGCAAAAATCCTCAACATAACACTAGAGAATAGAATGCCACAGCATATTAAAAGAGTCATGCACCGTGACCAAGTAGGCTTTATTCCAGGAACACAAGGATGGTTCAACATTAGAAAATCAATCAACGTAACACACCACATCAATAAAACTAAGGAAAAGAACCACATGATCATTTCTACGAATGTGAAAAATTCAGCTGATAAAATCCAACACCCTTTCGTGATGAAAACCCTAAAGAAGATTAGAATAGAAGGGAAATTCCTCAATATCATTCAGGGCATATATGAAAAGCCAACAGACAACATTATACTTAATGGAGAAAGAATGAGAGCTTTCCCCTTGAAATCAGTAACAAAATAAGGGTGCCTGCTCTCATCGCTTCTATTCAGTATTGTATTAGAAGTCCTAGCAAGAGCAATAAGACAAGAAGAAGAAGTCAAAGGTATCCAGATAGGAAGAGAAGAAGTAAAATAACCCCTATTTGCAGATGACATGATCCTATATATAGAAAATTGCAAAGCATCCACCACAAGGAAACTTCCAGAGCTAACAGAGAAATTTAGTAAAGTAGCAGGATACGAGGTCAACAAACAAAAATTAGTTTGGTTGTGATACACTATCAATAAGAAATCTGAAAGGGAAATTAGGGAAACAATCCCATTTACAGTAGAATCAAAGAAAATAAAATACCTAGGAGCAAATCTAACCAGGGACATGAAGGACTTATACAATGAAAGCAATAAAACACTGCTGAAATGTTAAAGAGTACTTAATAACTGGGAAGATATTCCATGTTCATGAATTGGAAGACTTAATATTCTTAAGATGTCATTACTACCCAAAGTGATCTGTAGATATAACACAATTCCAATCAAAATTCCAACAGCCTTCTTTACAGAAATAGAAAAGCCAATCCTCAACATTATATGGAACGGCCAGGGGCTCTGAATAGCTAAAGCAATGCTGAAACAGAAGAACAAAGTAGGAGGACTCATACCTCCTGATTCTGAAACCTAACTATACAGCTACAGCAATCAAAACAGCCTGTTACAGAATCCAGTGAGAATGAAAACACTACCTAAATGAAAACACAGCTAAAGCAGTGCTCAGAGGTCAAGTTATTGCAATAAATGCACACAACCAAAAAGAAGGGCCAAAATCAAAGAATTATCCCTACAACTTGAACAAATAGAAAGAGAGCAACAAAAGAAACCTTCTGACACCAGAAGAAAGCAAATAATAAAAATCAGAGCAGAATTAAATGAAATGGAGAACAGAAAAACAACTGAAAGAGTTAACAAGACCAAAAGCTGGTTCTTTGAAAAAAATCAACAAAATTGGTAAACCATTGGCTAAACCGACAAAAGAGAAACAGGAGAGGAAGCAAATAACCCAAATAAGAAATGAGGTACATGATACTACAACACAACCAACTGAAATGAAAAGAATCATATCACATTACTATGAAAAACTGTACTCTAACAAACTTGAAAACCTAGAAGAAACTTATGAATTTCCACAAACATACTACCTACCTAAACTAAAACAAACAGACGTAGAACAACTGAACAAACCCATAACAAAAGAAAAGATTGAAAAGGTAATCAAAAAACTCCCAACCAAAAAAAAAAAAAGCCCTGGCCCAGACTGCAGAGTTCTACCAAACTTTCAGAGAAGAGTTAACACCACTACCACTAAAGGTATTTCAGAGCATAGAAAACAAAGGAATACTCCCAAACTCATTTTATGAAGCCAGCATATCCCTGATATCAAAACCAGATAAAGACACTGCAAAAAAAGAAAATTACAGACCTATATGCCTCCTGAACATAGATGCAAAAATCCTCAACAAAATTCTAGCCAATAGAATTCAACAACATATCAAAAAAATAATTCACCATGACTAAGTGGGATTCATACCAGGTATGCAGGATGGTTCAACATTAGAAAAACAATTAATGTAATCCATCACATAAATAAAACAAAAGATAAGAACCACATGACCTTATCAATTGATGCAGGAAAGGCATTTGACAAAGTTCAACGCCCATTCATGATAAAAACACTTAGCAAAATAGGAATAGAAGGAAAATTCCTCAACATAATAAAGGGCATTTATACAAAGCCAACAGCCAATATCATCCTAAATGGAGAAAGTCTGAAAGCACTCCCCTTGAGATCAGGAACCAGACAAGGATGCCCTTTATCACCACTCTTATTCAACATTGTGCTGGGGGTGCTGGGGGTCCTGGACAGAGCAATTAGGCTAACCCAGACCCAGTGCTGTCGACTAGATAAAGAAATAAAGGGCATCCATATTGGCACGGAAGAAGTAAAAGTATCCCTATTTGCATGATATTATACACAGAAAACCCTAAAGAATCCTCAAGAAAACTACTGAAACTAATAGAAGAGTTCAGCAGAGTGTCAAATACAAGATAAACATACAAAAATCAGCTGGATTCCTCCACATCAACAAAAAGAACATCGAAGAGGAAATCACCAAATCAATACCATCCAAGAAGAGAAAATAAATACAAATAAATCTTACCGGAGATGTAAAAGAACTATACAAAGAAAACTACAAGACAGTACTGCAATAAACCAAAAGAGACCTACATAAATGGAAAAACATACCTTGCTCATGGACAGGAAGACTTAACATTGTAAAAATGTCTATTCTATCAAAAGCCATCTATAGATACAATGCAATTGCGATCCAAATTCCAACGACATTTTTTTAATGAGATGGAGAAACAAATCACCAACTTCATATGGAAGGGAAAGAGGCCTGGATAAGTAAAGCATTACTGAAAAAGAAGAACAAAGTGGGAGGCCTCACTCTACCTGATTTTAGAATCTATTATACCGCCACAGTAGTCAAAACAGTCTGGTCCTGGTACAACAACAGACACATAGACCAATGGAACAGAACTGAGAGTCCAGACATAAATCCACCCACATATGGGCAGCTAATATTTGACAAAGGCCCCAAATCAGTTAAATGGGGAAAAGACAGTCTCTTTAACAAATGGTGCTGGCATAACTGGATATCCACCTGCAAAAAAATGAAACAAGACCCATACCTCACACAAAAACTAACCCAAAATGGATCAAAGACCTAAATATAAAATTTAAACGATAAAGATCATGGAAGAAAAAATAGGGATAACGCTAGGAGCCCTCATACGTGGCATAAACGGTACACAAAACATTACTAACAATGCCGAAGAGAAACTAGATAACAGGGAGCTCTCAAAAATCAAACACCTATGCTCATCCAAAGACTTCACCAAAAAGTAAAAAGATTACCTTTAGACTGGGAAAAAAATTTTAGCTATGACGTTTCCGATCAGCATCTAATCTCTAAAATCTACATGATACTGCAAAAACTCAACTATGAAAAGACAAATAATCCAATTAAAAAATAGGCAAAGTATATGAACAGGCACTTCACTAAAGAAGACATTCAGGTAGCTAACAGACACATGAGGAAATGCTCACGACCATTAGCCATTAAAGAAATGCAAATCAAAACTACAATGGGATTCCATCTCACTCCAACAAGGCTGGCATTAATCTAAAAAACACAAAATAATAAATGTTGGAGAGGTTGTGGAGAGACTGGAACACTTATACACTGCTGGTGGGAATGTAAAATGGTACAACCACTTTGGAAATGGATTTGGCGCGTCCTTAAAAAACTAGAAATACAACTACCATATGACCCAGCAATCCCATTCCTTGGAATACATAGAAATAAGAGCCTTTACACGAACAGACATATGCACTCTTCACTGTTTAAAATAGCAAAAAGATGGAAGCAACCGAGGTGTCCATTGACAGATGAATGAATAAATAAATTACGGTATATTCACACAATGGAATATTATGCATCGATAAAGAACAATGATGAATCTGTGAAACATTTCATAACATGGAGGAATCTGGAAGGCATTATGCTGAGTGAAATTAGTCAGCTGCAAAAGGAAAAATACTGTATGAGAGCACTATTATAAGAACTCAAAAAATAGTTTAAACATAGAAGAAAATATTCTTTGATGGTTACAAGAGTAGGGAGGGAGGGAGGGAGAGCGGTTTTCACTAATTAGATAGTAGATAAGAACTATCTTAGGTGAAGGGAAAGACAACACACAATACAGGAGAAGTCAGCACAACTGGACTAAACCAAAAGCAAAGAAGTTTCCTGAATAAACTGAACGCTCCAAAGGCCAGCGTAGCAGGAGCAGGGTTTGGGGACCATGGTTTCAGGGGACACGTAAGTCAATTGGCATAATAAAATCTACTAATATTCTGCATCCCACTCTGGAGAGTGGTGTCTGGAGTCTTAAACGATATCAAGTGGCCATCTAAGATGCATTAATTGGTTTCAACCCACTGCAGTAAAGGAGAATGAAGAGCACTGAAGACACAAGGTAATTATGAGGCCAAGAGACAGAAAGGGCCACGTAAACCAGAGACTATATCAGCCTGAGACCAGAAGAAACAGACAGTGCCCGGCTACAACAGATGACTGTCCTGACAGGGAACGCAACAGAGAACCCCTGAGGGAGCAGGAGAGCATCGGGATGCAGACTTCAAATTCTTGTAAAAAGACCAGACTTAATGGTCTGACTGAGACTAGAAGGACCCCAGTCATGGTCCCCACACCTTCTGATAGCTCAAGACAGGAACCATTCCCAAAGCCAACTCTTCAGGCAGTGATTGGACTGGACTATGGGATAGAAAATGATACTGGTGAAGAGTGAGCTTCTTGGATCAAGTAGACACATAGGACGATGTGGGCAGCTCCTGTCTGGAGGGGAGATGAGGGGGCAGAAGGGGTCAGAAGCCAGCTAAATGGACATGAAAATAGACAGTAGAGGGAAGAAGTGTGCTGTCTCATTAAGGGGAGAGCAACTAGGAGTATATAGCAAGGTGTATATAAATTTTTATCTGAGAGACTGGCTTGATTTGTAAACTTTCACTTAAAGCACAATAAAAATTAAAAAAATAATAACAAAAGAGGCACATGACCTATATTGAGAAAATGACAAAATGTTATTGAAGGAAATAAAAGAAATCTAAATAAATGGCATCAGCCAAAAAACAACAACAACAACAACAAAAAGCCTGTTAGTGGTGTAACAACAGACACTTAGACCAATGGAACAGAACTGAGAGTCCAGAAATAAACCCACACATCTACGGCCAACTGACTTTTGACAAGGGCACTAATCCATTTGATGGCGAAAGAAGAATCTCTTCAATAAATGGCGTTGGGAAAATTGGATTTCCACATGCAGAAAAATGAAATAGGATCCATGCCTCACACCGTACAAAAATAAATATATACAATAAAAGATGGATTAAGAACATAAATGTGCAAACAAAACCATAAAATTCTTCAAAGAACAAGCAGGGGCAACGTTGTCAGGCCTAGCTTTCAACAATGGATTATCTAATATAATAACAAAAGCACAAACAGCAAAAGACAAAACAAGTAAAGGGAACCCCATAAAAATTAAAAACTTCTCTTCACCGAAAGACTACCAAAAAAGTGAAAAGACAAGCTATCAACTAGAGAATACCTTTGCAAGTCATGTATCTGATAAAAATCTAATAACCAAAATATATGTAAAATTTTGACAACTTAAAGATGAAACGACAAATAACCCAATCATAAAATGGGCAAAGAACAAAGAGGACATTCAAATAGCCACCAGTCACATGAAAAGATTCTCAGGGTCATTAGCAATCAAAGAGATGCACACCAAAAGCACAATGAGATACCATTTCACTCCACAGGGATGGCTAAGATTTAAAAAAAGGAAAATATTAAATGTTGACAAGGATGTGGAGAAACTGGAGCCCTTATCTATTGCTGGTGGGAATGCAAATGGTATAGCCATTGTGGAAAACAATGCGGTGATTCCTCAAAAAACTAAAAACAGAACTGCAGTATGATCCAGCAATCCCACTCGTAGACATATAACCAAAAGATCTGAAAGCAGAGACGCAAAAAGTGCCTTGTACATGAATGTTCATTGCAGCACTATTCACAATAGCCAAAACGTGAAAACAACCTAAATGTCCAATAACAGATAAATGGATAAACAAGATGTGGTCCATACACACACAGGAGTGCTACTCAGCCAGCAGGAAAAATGAGGTACTGATACATGCTACAGTGTGAAAGGAGCCTGAAGACAGTATGCTGAGCAAAATAATCCCATCACAGAAAGACAATTATTGTTTGACCTAACTTATATAAAAAGACAAGAAAAGGCAAATGTACAGAGACCAAATTTTATTAGTTGTTACAGGAGCTGGAGAGATGTTTCAGAAAAGGGAGGTTACTGGTGCTGGAAAAATCTCATTGATTAAGGTTATGGCTGCACAGCTGATTATTGCTGTCAATAAGTTGTACACCTGTAAAAAACTGAATTGGGAAAAGTTGTACAATAGATATATTTACGACAACCACAAAAAGAATAGCTACCGAGGCTGCTTATGTACAACCAAACACCTCAAAGGGATCTGGTTCCTTGGTTTGGAGGTTCATGGTCATGGTTTCATGGTACATCCCAGTTAACTGGGCTAATAACATGTTTAGTGCTGTTGTTCTACCTCCTAGTTTGTTGTGTAGTGCTTGGGGTCGTAAAAGCTTGCAAGGGGCCATCCATGATACAACAATTTGTTTCTATTCACCTGGAGCAACAGAGGAAGAAAGAGAGTCAGGAATAGGAGGAGGATACGGAATGTGTGGGTAATTGCCTCCATGAACAGTGACCTCCTTTGCCATGAGACCAGAAGAACTGGATGGTGCCTGGCTATCATTACTGAACATTTTGATCAAAGATTCTATATAAGAATCCTGATCAAAAGTGTGCACAAGCAGAAGAGAATTTCAAATTCTCATGGACTCCAGACTTTCTGGAGCCATGGGGAGTAGATGAACCCCTGAAACTACTGCTCTGAGACACTCTTTAAATCTTAAACCAAAAATATGCCCTGGAGTCATCTTAAATCCAAACAATACTTCAGCTTAACTAGTAAAAACAGTCTGCCTTGAGTATTATGCCCTTTTAAAATCTATATGGGATCAAATTGACAACAGCAACTCAAAAGATTGGATAGGAACCTTAGGGGGCAGTGAGTTTGTGTTAATACGGGATGAAGAACTCAGAAAAGGAGGTTAAGAATGGTTGTACAACTCAAAGAACGTAATCAATGTCACTGAACTGTACATGTAGGAACTGTTGAATTGGTGTTGTTTTGCTGTGTATATTCTCAACAACAACAACAAAATAAATAAAATTTAGGGAAAAAAAAGAACTAGCAGAATATGCATATTATTTAGAAATCTAGAAGTAAATACGAGAAACAGCCAAGAGTTCAGAGTCGCCTCAGGAGAGTGGAACTGTATATTTTGGAAGGGTGTGAGTCAGGGTGGCAGGGTGGTTTTGCCAGAAGTCTTTTAACTCTGTTTTACCTTAAGCTATGTGCACACAGTACTTTGATAAAAATAAAAGTAAAGAAAAAAATAAATAACATGCTTGTTTCATTTGGATTGGAAATACTATTAATTATAAAACAAAATGCAGTATCTAAAAGAAATACTTATAATGGAATACAGTTTTATTCTTTCTTTACAGGAGACCCTCACCTAAAGTTTTTATAGTTCAAACTATAATTCAAAACATCGCTTACTTTTGAAAATGAAAATTCCCAATTGGAACCACCTTAAAGCTAGCAGGACAGTAATTCTGCTGCTACCTCAACAAAACGGTGGCTGGCGGTCTGCTTTAATAAGCCTTCCCAGAATAGCCAGCCTCCCATGCCCGCATGCCAAATGGATTGGGCCAAGACGTACCTGCCTCTCTGAAGATGGATCTGAATGCTGGGAAATAATATGGGAGCTTCCAAATCATTGGGATTGCTGGTCTCCAGATCAGCTGGATGAACCAGCCCCACCCTGAAGGATGAACGCACTGTGCTTCTTAACCAATTCTAATTTTATCCCTAATTTGAGAGTTCCAAAAAGCTCAATGATAATTTCCAACGGGTTTAAGCTTCCTATACTGGGTTCCCCACAAGCACAGGTCACTTCATGTGTGTCCCCTTGGGTGCTGACATTTCAGGTGGTGGTGAGCACCCCAACTTGAAGCATGGACAGATTGAACAAACAGTGGTTGAAAGGAAGAGAAATGAAGCAGGGAGAGGTCATCTGAAGTGAGAAACAGAGCTGCCAGGTATCCATGGAGAGATGTGGAAGGGTGAAGGCACTCTTGACTAAAGAGCATGTGAGGGAAATGGTGAAGACATCTGAAAAGAGAGAAGATATTTGATAAGATACCACGAGTTAGCAGAAAAAAGCTGGAAGCTACTACTAAGGGGGAAACAGACCACTGTACAAAATCAATCAAGAAAAGAATAGCACCTGTGAGTCAGAAAGGCTGGTGGGGCGCTAGACCCAGCCCCAGGTGCCCTGGCTCCCCAGAGAGGGAGCTGGACAGAGGGTAGCCTTACTGCCCTTCAGTTCATCTTGTTCAAGGTTGTCCCTCAGCTACATCTCACTCTCTCTGGTAATCTCCTAGACCTCTGCCTGTGACTGGGACAGGGCTCCCACCCTGGGGGGGCACTGGCTGTGGAGCCCTAAGCCAGCCTCAGCTGTGCGGGACACAGATGCCACAAGCTCCGATCCCAGCCAGTGAGTCAGGAGCAGCATGAACTTTTTCTTTCTCTCTCTCTCCCTCCCTCCCTCCTTACTTGCCTTCCTTTCTTCTTCTTTTATTTAGTAATTTTGGGTGAGGTATCTGATTAAAGATTCAGGCAGTTTAGCTCTATCTTATGAGGAAACAGAATCTGACAGAGTCTATGACTCACTTAAGTGACAGCAACACGCACACACAGATGCCGTGGAGTGTGCCCTTTGCACCAGGCAAGCAAGCTCTCTGAATGTGTTTGATTCAGGAGTGTGTCTATGAAAGAAGAGACCCAGGGACAGACCATGACCTTGGGTTCAAGGTGAAGGTCTGGCAAACAGAAGCATCAGTGAGTTAAGCAAAATAAGCAAGCAGTTATTAAAGAAGCCTGAAGCCACACAGCCCTCATTTGCTGATGGGCGGGGGGTGACAGAGTGCTCACACGCGCTGGGAGCAAGCCAGCAGGCCGGGGACAGCTGGGCCATGCAAGCAGGAGGGCTAGCTAGGTGGAGTGTTACCAGGCAGGGTAAGGACTCCCGAAACAAAGGGAAGCAAGAAGCTGGTTTATTTTCTTGTAGAGCATGGGGACGACTGCTGAACAACTAAATGTCAGCGCAGCTTCTGATGGTCCAGCCGCTGGGGGCCGAGGAGAGCAGGAAATGTTTGTAAAGCTCCAGGAAATCCTGCAACGACTTCTATCACTGCCCGCAAATAACCGGCACAATCAGGAGGCCAAGCAAGGGCCTACAGCAAGGGAAAGACCAGCCAACTTTCTCCTTGCTGCAGCACTGCTCCAGTACACATGATATTCTTTATATGGACGTGGACCAATCTTCACATTCTACCCAAAATGAGAGTCCTCCCACCATCTGGCCTCCTAATGAAAGCTTCTTTGCTAACTATGCACACGTTTTGAGAGTTGTTTAAGCAACCAAGTAGTGGGAACAGTTTGCAGAAGTAGCTGAACTGTCTTCACCAGACACCAGGTAACAAATGTCCAAGTTTCCCTTGAAAATGAATCCAGCCATGAAACAATGACTAGAAACAGGGGAGCCTGGCGATGGTGCTTCTCACTGCAGAAGCCACTGAGGAGCGTGGGGCGAGAGACACACGCAGCTGCATCTTTAACGTCCCTGCACGCTCACGCACCATGCACACGGGGAAGAGATGCTGAAATCTGTACCGGTTCCTGAGTGCTGCCGTTATCACTGCTCCTCACAAGGCACAGTGCAGGGCCCATTAGCTTACAGCGCCTTCAGAAGTTTGAATTATCCACTCAATTGCAGCCCACCCCTGGAGTAACACAGAAAAGATTTCAATGTGGTGTAAGAAAGTCTGCCCCCTCGGTCCAGACAGCAAGCAGCGGGCCGTCACAGGAACCGCAGTGGAAGCCCTGAGATGCTAGGCCAGATGCTGTGGCAGCCTCTCGGCAGCTGTCTTTCAGTAAGGCAGGCAGTTCCAAGCTTGGCATGAACGTGGTCCTGTGCTAGCAAAACACAGCGGCACCTTCTCATCGCAGTGCAGCTCCCTCTGTAGGTGGAGTTCGGGGCACAAGCAGCAGCCTCCTTCCCAGCCTCCTCTGTGGGTCTGATTAGCTACCCGAGAGCATGCCCCATAACCTCAGGCTCCCTACCTCCCAGCTTTGAGGCTGCCGCGGGAGAGGCCAAGGAGGCCACAGGAAGGCCAGTGGTTTTCAAAGTGAGTTCCATAGACTTCTCAGAGATTCAAAGAGGCCTCAGCAGCCCCTTCAAGGAAAGCGGGGGTAAGTAACCTCAAGGACCTCCTTCATACCTTGTTTTACCTAGAGCAGCTATCTTTTCCACAGTATGACCTCTCTGTCTCCAACACCTGCAACCACTCTTGGGCCACTAGCTGCCACCAGGCATAACACAAGAATTACCTCCCAAATGGTAACTAAGGCTACAAAGATTATTCCACGTGCTGGCTAGAGGGAGGCAGTGATACTCCATCAAGCCTTCAACACCACAACCTCTAAGATAAAGGAAAACAAAACACAGCCAATTTGGCCTCGCTGAGTTCATCCTGTCTTTCCTCATAAAATGTCTGAGGTGGCTTTGGCCTGAGTATTCCCTTCCTCATACAAACTGAAACATAATTTCTATTTCAGCAAACATTTCCGGTGCCTACCCTGAGCCAGACACTAGAAATACAAAGTCAAGTAAGGTCTGCCTTACCCTACAAGGGCTCAGAGGGCAGGCAGAGCTGGATGACATTTGCCTTTCATTGCTGTGCACCTCTGATCCCTGTGGTCTCTCTAACTTCACTGAACTAAGCTAAGCTCCCGCCGAAATCTGGATTTTTCTAAAAAATAGGGCAGACTGACTCTTTTATGAGTGACTAGACTCACGCAAGCCATTAGTGGTCTTCAGCTAATTTGTCATTAAATATATAAGAAAGGAAAGTATATCATTTTACTGATCCTGAAAAATGAAGAGTCACATTTGACCAAGATAAAAAAAAAACATTTGGGAGAGAAAGGGAGGAAAGAGTTGGGAGTGGTGGGCTAGAGGGACATGCGGTAGGGTAAGGTAAAAAGCGAAGGCCCTGCTCTGCTGAGTGACATCTTCCTTCCAAAGCATCCGCACTCTTTATGTCACCTCAGAGCAGGAGAGAGACAATCCCTGGACAATCCCTGCCTCTCTAAGCCTACGCTTCACCCTTAGTGACTCTGGGAGAAGGGGAGAGCCACCGATGGCTTTGTGTGAAGCCCATCCTTTCACCTCTCACCTCCACAAAGCTCACTCCCAAATTCTGTCAACGTAGAGACAGAAAGGTGGCAGCTGTCTCCAGGGAAACACCACAAATGGAGAGGATTCAGCCCAAGTCACGTAATGCCTATCCTACTAAATATCAAGAATATCCTCCCTGACAATGCTAGCCCAATAATAGCTTTCTGATATGTAGGGTTCGTGTGTTTGTTTTGTTGAGCCCACGATATTTCAGCTCTTTGAAGTGATAGTTGTTCCATATTTACTCCATACTTTCCCTAATAAGAAAAATACCATGGTGGCTCCCTTGGCTTCCAGGCGCACTTTCCACTCAGACCTGAGCCAGCCTTTCCCCACCGCTAGTTCTGAATGTAGCCACAGAAAATGCAGTGGCATTAAGAACTCAGCTAAAGAAGGAGAGCCCAGCCCTCAGTAGGATTTCTGAGACTAAGAATTTCACCCACTTAATCTGGCACATAACAACTACACACACAGGCCCCTGGAATGAGACACATACCTTCTTCGCATTGGACGATATTGTGTTGGCCATTAAACTTTCTAAATAGCTGCCTAGGCTAATGCCCTTCACCGTGATGATGGCTTCTTGGGTGAGCACAGTCCTGCAGAAGGAAGAGCAAAAAGTAGAGGCTAATGGGCCTGCCCTGGCCCTCAGACTTCAGGGGTCAAACCAGGAGGCAATGGCTTACATTCCAGGGTTCTCAGGATGGGGAGTGTACACCAGCCTCTCATCAACTGACACCAAATTTGTGAGTGTGATCTTGAAAAAAACAGAAACAATGGCTTTAGCTTCTATTTCTCTTCCATTTCTTCCCAAACCATTTATTCAGATGCTTGCATCACAGATTAGTACTTACTGGAACCAGTACAGAACATTTAGGCTCAGGAAGTACCATCGCGTAAAGCCCAGACATTTTTTCTTGCTATTGTCACCTACTGCCTTACTTAGTGCTGCTATAACAGAAATATCATAAGTAGGTAGCTTTAAAAAACAGAAATTTACTTTCTCACAGTTTAGGAGGTTAGAAGTCCAAATTAAGGGCATGGGCTCTAGGGAAGGGCATTCTCTCTGTCGATTCTGGGAGAAGGTCCCCATTTCTTTTCCACTTCTGTTCTGGGGTTCCATGGTGATCTCTATGTGGCTTGGCACCTATCTTCCCCCATCTCTTCTTGCTTTCTGTTTGCTTAATCTACTCTTTTATATCTCAAAAGAGACTGACTTAAAACATAGCCTATATCAACACTGCCTCATTAACATAACAAAGAAAACCCATTCCCAAATGGGATTATAACCTCTACAGGAGTTAGGATTTACAACACATATTTTGAGAGAGAGACACAGTTCAACCCATAACATCTACCTTCTCTCCAACCCTAAAGCCCAAAATGTGAGCAAGGTTCTGACCTGCAAGGTGCTCTCACAAATGGCCAACACCATCAGCAGTTGTAGAAAAGAATGAAATATTCCTCAGTTAGTACCCAGGTAAGTGAGCAAGAAGCTTTCACCCACCCACACGAGCCCCAGTTGTGGGGACAGTCTCCTGAGAGCTCATGTGATGGAACCCTGAGTCTACATACAGACTGCAAGAGCGTGCATACCTTATCTCTTCAAGTACTGCTTCCTGTAAAGAAGCTGACTTCTCACTTCCATTTACAGTATTTCCTATTAAAACCCATTTAAAAGCTAGAGCTCTAGACTAGCACCATCTACCAGGGTTTTCGGTGACAACAGAAATGTTCTATACCTGCATTTCACAACAGGCAGTCGGCAAACACTGTGGCTAAGGAGCTCTTGAAATGTGGCTACTGTGACTGTGAAATGAAATTTATTTTATTTAACTTTAATTCACTAAAGTTTAAATAGCCACATGTGGCTGGTAGCTACCACATTCGACAGTGGAGTTTTAGAATATATCATGTCTAAACCAATCAGCCTGCTTCTTAAGAGCCAATTCCAACAGAAGGCCATCTTTAAAAAAACAAAGTTTAGTCAAAAGCAATATAATCAACAGTTAATAATGATGGCTGAACAACATAATGACCATATTTAATGTCAGGATACATGAATTATACCAAATGCTGTACTTTATAAACCTCATTTCCCGTCATTAATCCTCATATCAATACTGAGTTGTTTTTTTTTTAATTTCGATAAGGAACTTAAGACTCAGAAAAGGTAAGTGACTTACCCAAAGCCACACATCCATCAAGTGATAGTCCCAGAATTTAAACACAAGTCGGTCCTAACTCCATTTCCTTTCTACTTGAGAGTGTAAACGGTCCCTCCCTACTGACCGCTGAGCTTTTCCTGAAGGTGGAAGTGGGGTTTTCCAAGTAAAGGACTTCCCAGACAGAGAACATGATACATAAATTGTCAGGAATGGAAAGGGGACTGGCTTCTCCAAGGGCACCTGAAAGACTCCCTGTACCTTTACGGGGTGAGAGAAGGGCGCTAAGTCGGGAAGGCAGGCCATAGGCAAAATCCTGTATTAATCCTGTACTAAGGAGTTTGGTCTTTATCTAGTAATCAGTTCAGAGCTTAATCTTTCGGCAGGAAGAATCTGTGAGCTGAGCAGAGGATGGACTAGTAGAGAGACTAATAGCACAGACAATAGAGGCTATTGCTCTAAGCTGAGCTGGTGGTTTTCAAAGTGAGTTCCACGGATTTCTTAGAGGCTCAAAGATGCTTCAGTGACCCCTTCAGGGGAAGGAAAGTGAGTGACCTCAAGGACTCCCCCTGCCCCTTTTTACCCAGAGCGGGTCTGCCTTTAGTTGTTTTAAACACTGGGCTTCCTCTACTGGAAGTCAGGCCAGTGGTGGGAGCTCCTGGGTGCTGGTCATGTCCCAGCTTTTTATCAGCCTGCTGGTTACACAGGTGTGTTCCGCTTGTGACAATTCATCATTATATGCATTTTTCTAGATCTTTATTACACTTGAATAAAAAGACAAATAAAATACTGCTAAATAAATCTTGCCTTTCCATTAAATATTAAAAAAATCACTGAGACCAAAGGGGAACTGGAAATAAAAGTAAAGGAAGGCATTACGCACCATCACCAAGAAATATTAAGCACCTTTCTCGTCTTAGGTCATTGCTTACATTGGTGGAACAAAGTTCCATTTTCTTTTCCACTGGATCCACAACAGAATGTTCTTTGATGTATGTCAAAGTCCTACTGGTTCCCAAAATCTAAAAAACAAAGCAAAACTAGCTTAGTGTTGTGTCAAAAAGCTTTGTTTCATACCATCAAACACAAAATACTGTTTCATTTACTAATTCATTCATTCATTCATCCAACAAATAATTCAATGGGGATACAACAATGTACAAACAGACAAAATCTTTGTCTTCAGGGTACTTCCATCCTAGTGGGTGAGAGAGACGTTAAACAAATGAGTGACCTCTAGCTGAGTTTGAGACAGTAGTAGGTACTCTGACAAACACAAAAGTAGGTAACAGCCTGGGGTGAAGGGAGTACTACTTTAGATGGGGAAAGCCCCTCTGCCAACGGGACTTTTGAGTCAAGTTCTAGGGTACAGCATGTCAGGCCAAGAGGACATCCGACCCAAGACCCTGAAGCAGAAGCCCACGTGCTGTGTTTGTGGAGCAGGGGACAGCCAAGGCCGCAGGGAGGGGAAAACAGGCAGAGACAAGGACAAAGTCAAGACCACTTGTAGTTCAATGGACCATGTAAAGACTCTGGACTCAAGTTGAGAGGAAGTCAACAGCGTGTTCTGGGCAAGGAGAAGTCATCAGCAGATTTACATTTGAAAACGAGCCCTCTGGCAGTTTTGTGGAGAGAGGCAGAAGGGAGGGTTTAGATGGTGGCTTGAGCTAAGGTTGAGGGTGACGGGAGGGTTAAAACTTAGTGGGATTCGAGACATATTTTGAAGCAGAGGGATGGATGACTAAATGAAGTTTACAGAGAAACAAATCAACACTTGAGTTCCCAGAATTGTGACTGGGAGCTCCAGGCAAAGGTGGTTATTTCCCATAGGTAGAACTGAGCAGACAGCATGCAGCCTGGGGCTCACCGCTTTCACCAGCATGGGCAGCCCCCACTCAGTACTCAGCAGGCGGTGGCTGTGAAGCCGGCCACGGCAGTCCACAGTCCGCTCCAAGACATCCACTCCCACAACGCAAGGATTCATCGGATTTGGATACTTCCTCATGGCAGCCTTGATGACCGTGTCCCAGGGGTGGCTGGTGGGAGAAACACAATCAGCCAGCATAAACAATCCATCCTTGAGATCTGCAAACTGCCAGACTGTGTGGGAGTCAAGATGCCTAGGCTCCTGAGTGGCAATAAAATCCAAATCAGTGCTTTTATTAAAAGGCTTTTCTTTCGGTTTTAATTGAAGGTACATTAAAACGAATATATACATGGAGTACAGCTCTAGTCCGAAGTCCCGTGTACGCCCCACCTGGCCAGACCACAAGCAATTACAAGGCTTTGCCTGGCAGGCTTCAGGAGGAAGCTGCCCTCCCCACACCAGACTTAGTGCCCAGCTGGTGCGTGGCAGTCTCTGGAGGGAGCTGCAGAGAAGGACTCAGCCCTGCTCTCACCCCAGCGGCCACACTGACCTGCACTGCCAGCTCAGGCACATTGATTGGGGGACCTGGCTAATGCACTTTTCTCCACTTCGTCTTGGTACTTTTCCACTCCTGCCCACCCCTATCCTTTCCGCAGATCACCAGTCCATAAAGAAGCAGGAGCCTTGTATTCAAAGCTCCTTGGCAGTGAAACCTTCCCCTGCTCTATGCTGAATCCATCTGATCCTCGCAGGTAAGGTACAGTTCTGTAGAGAAAATGGAACACTGGGGAGCCAGCGCCCTTCTCTTTCGCCTCGTGCCTGCACGCCTGCAGTAAGTGAATAAAGCCTTGGTTGTTAGCTTCAGTTTGGCTCATTGTCCTAATCGACCACTTCCACACTTGGCAGCTTGACAAACCGGTACAGCGAGCGTGGTTAGTCAACTGAGCATGATGCTGTTCCACAGTAGCAGAAAGCACTCTGCCAGTGGGGCTCGGGGAGTGCTCACAGCCGTTTACAGAAACTTTTTGGTTCCACGGGCAACCAGTGGCCCTTCGGTTTAGCCCCAACTTCCCAGCTGGGCTCACCCGGTGGCTCAGATTAAAGATCCAAGGCCTAAGAAAACTAGGGAAGCAGTCCTTTAGCCACTGCTCAGCTGTCCGATGATAGGACCCAGGTCACAGGCGTCATGAGCTGAGTGTAAACAACCCAGCAAGGTCCCTGGCACTGATAAATGCCCTGCCATACAGTGAGTTCTTTAAGCTCCAGTGAAAAGGAAAGTAGACCCCTTTGGGATCGCTTTGCACGGTGGCCTGAAGAGACCTTAGAAACCTGGCTAGTTCACCTCCACAATAAATGTGGTAATCCTGCTACGCTTGCTGAGGGACAGTGGCACCGTGTGGGGCATTACTACAGACCTCTTCCGTCACAGTGCCCTGACAGAAGCCACCGCCATGACAGCTGAGCACAGCATCGGTGGAGTTGGGTGATGCTCCCTCCATGCTGCCTGGTGGCTAGACGGCTGCATTTGCTCAGCCACCGTGGCATTACAGGGGTGACCATTCACATGGCTCTCAGAGCCTCCCGCCTCAAACACTGACCAACAGAGAAAGACTGGCATAAAGGTGGCAACCGCCACCCCTGCCAGACTCCCTCACTGTGCCCTGTAGTGCTGGGCATGGGGGGAGAGGGGGCTCTTCCCATCCACTGTAGCCTCGATAGGGTGTGGGCAGTGATGGCCTCTGTGACTGACACAATGCTGTAGTGCCGCCCTTGTTGCTGACAGTGCCTGCATTGTGACTGTTACAGAGGCTAGTGCCCAAGCTGAGGAAACGTGGTATGCAGCAACTGACAGAGCAAATGCCTCTCTCAGCATCCCTGCCCAACCAGTGATCAGGATCAGTTTGCCTTCATAGGAAATGGGTTACAAAAAAATAAAGCCAAACTTGTTACTGTCAAAGATTGTGACTCGTGGCAACCCCATCGGTTACAGAGTAGAACTGCCTCACAGGGTTTTTTTGGGCTGTAATCTTTACAGAAGCAGATTACCAGGCCTTTGTTCTGTGGGGCCGCCGAGTGAATTCAAACCACCAACCTTTAGTCAGTAGTCAAGTGCAAACCACCTGTGCCACCCAGGGACCTGAGTTGTAAAAAGAGCAGATTAGACACAGAAGCAAGGAAAAAGTGGGACGAGAGATAGCTGTCACCTGATGATCCCCAAGGAACTGAGGAAGGTGGGGCTACAGAAACCAAGACAAGGACCCTCCCCCGATCTGACAGAGAGCCTTTCCCTTGAGCCAGTGTCCTGAATTTGGACTTCTAGCCTCCTGCACTATGGGCAAATAACTTTCTGCTTTTTGAAGCCACCCACTTATGGTATTTCTATTAAAAAAAAAAAATTTTTTTTTTCTATTACAGCAGCACAAAGAAACTAAGACACCTGGCGACCTCCCATCGATGGGTAGGCCATGATCTGGAAAAAGTCCTGCTTCCACTATATTGATGATGTCCTCCCAGTGGGTCCAGACAAAGGCATCACCTAACAAGGACTGGACACCCTGATGACCCACATGGGGCAACACAGCTGGGCCATTATCACAGGGAAGGTACTGGGACCCAGTACCCAAGAGTCTTAGTCATCTAGTGCTGCTATAACAGAAATACTACAAGTGGGTGGCTTTAACAAACAGAAACGTATATTCTCACAGTTTAGGAGGCTTGAAGTCCAAATTCAGTGCACTGACTCTAAGAGAAGGCTTTCTCTCTCTATTGGTTCTGGAGGAAGGTCCTAGATGCTTTTCAGCTTTTGCTCCTGGGTGATCTTCATGTAGCTTGGCATCTCTCTTCCCCCACTGCTGCTACTTCCTTGCTTAATCTTTTTTTTTTTTTTTTAATTGTGCTTTCAGTCAGTTTACAAATCAAGTCAGTCTCTCATACAAAAATTCATATATGCCTTGCTATGTACTCCTAGTTGCTCTCCCTCTAATGAGACATCATACTCCTTCTCTCCACCCTGTATTTCCGTGTCCATTCAGCCAGCTTCTGTCCTCCTCTGCCTTCTCATCTCCTCTCCAGACAGAAGCTGCCCACATAGTCTCATGTATGTACTTAAGCCAAGAAGCTTACTCCTCACCAGTATCGTTTTCTATCTTATATTCCAGTCCAGCCCATGTCTGAAGAGTTGGCTTTGGGAATGGTTCCTGCCTTGGGATAACAGAAGGTCTGGGGCCGGTGACCTCTGGGGTCCTTCTAGTCTCAGTCAGACCACTAAGTCCAGTTCTTTCACAAGAATTTGAAGTCTGCATCCGACTGCTCTCCTGATCCATCAGGGATTCTCTGTTGTGTTCCCTGTCAGGGCAGTCATTGGTTGTAGCCAGGCACCATCTAGTTCTTCTGGTCTCAGACTGATGTAGTCTCTGGTTTATGTGGCCCTTTCTGTCTCTTGGCCTCATGATTACCTTGTGTCTTTGGTGTTCTTCGTTCTCCTTTCCTCCATGGGGGTTGAGATGAGTTGATGCATCTTAGGTGGCCACCTGCTAACGTTTAAGACCCCAGACGCCACTGTACAAAATGGGATGCAGAATATTGTCTTAATAGATTTTATTATGCCAGTTGACCTCGATTTCACCTGAAACCATAGTCCCCAAACCCCCGCCTCTGCTACGCTGTCCTTCGAAGTGTTCAGTTTATTCAGCAAACTTCTTTGCTTCTGGTTTAGTCGTTTTCCTGAACTCTCCTGTATTGTGTATTGTCTTTCCCTTCACCTAAAATAGTTCTTATCTACTGCCTAATTAGTGAAAACCCCTCTCCCTCTCCCCCTCCCTCCCCACTCTCGTAACCATCAAAGAATATTTTCTTCTCTGTTTAAACTATTTTTCCAGTTCTTGTAACAGTGGTCTTATACAATATTTGTACTTTTGCAACTAATTTCACTCAGCATAATGCCTTCCAGTTTCTTCCATGTTAGGAAATGTTTCACGGATTCATCATTGTTCTTTATTGATGTGCAGTATTCCATTGTAAAAATATACCATGATTTATTTATCCATTCATCCGTTGATGGGCAACTTTGTTGCTTCCATCTTTTTGCTAGTGTAAACAGTGCTACAATGAACATTGGTGTGCATATATCTGTTTGTGTATAGGCTCTTATTTCTCTAAGATGTAGTCCAAGGAGTAGGACTACTGGATCACAGGGTAGTTCTACTTCTAGCTTTTTAAGGATGTGCCAAATCAATTTCCAAAGTGGTTGCACCATTTTACATTCCCACCAGCAGTTATAAGTGTTCCAGTCTCTCCACAACCTCGCCAACTTTATTATTTTGTGTTTTTTTGGATTAACGCCAGCCTTGTTGGAGTGAGATGGTATCTCATTGCAGTTTTGCTTTGCATTTCTCTAATGGCTAATGATTGTGGTGAGCATTTCCTCATGTATCTGTCAGCTGCCTGAATGTCTTCTTTAGTGAAGTGTCTGTTCATATCCTTGGCCCATTTTTTCATTGGGTTATTTGTCTTTTTGTTGTCCAATTTTTGCAGTATCATGTAGATTTTAGAGATCAGCTGCTGATCAGAAATGTCATAGCTAAAAACTTTTTCCCAATCTGTAGGTAATCTTTTTACTCATTTGGTGAAGACTTTGTATGGGCACAGGTGTTTGATTTTCAGGAGCTCCCAGGTATCTAGTTTTTCTTCTGGTGCTTGTGCCTTAGTAGTAATGTCTTTTGTACTGTTTATGCCATGTATTAGGGCTCCTAGCATTGTCTCTATTTTTTCTTCCATGATCTTTATCATTTAAATTTTATATTTAGGTCTTCGATCCATTTGGAGTTAGTTTTTGTGCATGGTGTGAGGTATGGGTCTTATTTCATTTTTTTCACAGATGGATATCCAGTTATGCCAGGACCATTTGTTAAAGAGACTGTCTTTTCCCCATTTAACTGACTTTGGACCTTGTCAAACATCAGCTGCTCATATGTGGATGGATTTATGTCTAGATTCTCAATCCTGTTCCGTTGGTCTATGTAACTGTTGTTGTACCAGGACCAGGCTGTTTTGACTACTGTGGCAGTATAATAGGTTCTAAAATCAGGCAGTGTGAGGCCTCCCACTTTGTTCTTCTTTTTCAGTAATGTTTTTTTTTTTTACTTACACGGGGCCTCTTTCCCTGCCGTATGAAGTTGGTGATTTGTTACTCTATCTCATTAAAAAATGTGGTTGGAAAAAAAAAAATGTGGTTGGAATCTGGATCAGAATTGAATTGTATCTATAAGTCGCTTTTGGTAGAATAGACATTTTTACAATGTTGAGTCTTCTGATCCATGAGCAAGGTATGTGTTCCCATTTATGTAGGTCTCTTTTGGTTTCTTGCAGTAGTGTCTTGTAGTTTTCTTTGTATAAATCTTTTATGTCTCTGGTTAGATTTATTCTTAAGTATTTTATTTTCTTGGGGGCTAGTGTAAATGGTATTGATTTGGTGATTTCCTCTTCCATGTTCTCTTTGTTGGTGTAGAGGAATGCAACTGATTTTCGTATGTTTATCTTGTATCCTGATGCTCTGCTGAACTCTTCTATTAGTTTCAGTAGTTTTCTTCAGGATTCTTTAGGGTTTTCTGTATATAAGATCATGTCGTCTGCAAATACAGATACTTGTACTTCTTCCTTACCAATCTGGATGCCCTTTATTTTTTTATCTAGCCTAATTGCTCTGGCTAGGTGATAAAGGACATCCTTTTTTGGTTCCCTTTCTCGAGAAGAATATTTTCAGATTCTCTCCATTTAGGATGATGCTGGCTGTTGACTTTGTATAAATGCCCTTTATTATGTTGAGGAACTTCCCTTCTATTCTGATTTTGCTGAGAGTTATTATCATGAATGGGTGTTGAACTTTGTCAAATGCCTTTTCTGCATCAACTGATAAGATCACGTGGTTCTTCTATTTTATTTATATGATGAATTACATTAATTGTTTTTCTAATGTTGAACCATCCCTGCATACCTGGTATGAATCCCACTTAGTCATGGTGAATTATTTTTTGATATGTTGTTGAATTCTATTGGCTACAATTTTGTTGAGGATTTTTGCATCTAAGGGATATAGGTCTGTAATTTTCTTTTGGTGGTGTCTTTACCTGGTTTTGGGATGCTGGCTTCATAGAATGAGTTTGGGAGTATTCCATCTTTTTCTATGCTCTAAAATATCTTTAGTAGTCGTGGTGTTAACTCTTCTCTGAAAGTTTGGTAGAACTCTGCAGTGAAGCCGTCACGGCCAGGGATTTTTTTGATGTTTTTTGGAGTTTTTAATTACCTTTTCAATCTCCTCTTTTGTTATGGTTTATTCAGTTGTTCTACCTCTGTTTGTGTTAGTTTAGGTAGGTAGTGTGTTTCTAGAAATTCATCCATTTCTTCTCCTGTTTTTCTGTTGTCAGTTTGGCCAATGACTTATCGATTTTGTTAATTTTTTTGAGAACTAGCTTTTGGTCTTGTTAACACTTTCACTTGTTTTTCTGTTCTCTATTTCATTTAGTTCAGTTTTTTTTTTGTTGGGAGTTTTTTGATTATCTTTTCATTCTCTTGTTATCGGTCTATTTAGTTGTTCTACCTCTTTTTTACCTCTGCTTGTGTTAGTTTAGGTAGGTAGTGTGTTTCTAGGAATTCATCCATTTCTTCTAGGTTTTCAAATTTGTTTGAGTATAGCTTTTCATAGTATTCTGATATGATTCTTTTAATTTCAGTTGGGTCTGTTGTAACATCGCCCATCTCATTTCTTATTCAGGTTATTTGCTTCCTCTCCTGTTTTTCTTTTGTCAGTTTGATCAGGTGTTTATCAATTTTGTTGATTTTTTCAAAAAACCAACTTTTGGTCTTGTTAATTCTTTCAATTGTTTTTCTATTTCGTATTTCATTTAGTTCAGCTCTAATTTCTATTATTTATTTTCTTCTGGTGCCTGTGGGTTTCTTTTGTTGCTCTCTTTCTATTTGTTCAAGTTGTATGGATAATTCTTTGATTTTGCCCCTTTATTCTTTTTGTATGTGTGCATTTATTGATATAAATTGGCCTCTGAGCACTGCTTTTGCTGTGTCCCAAAGGTTCTGATAGGAAGTGTTTTCATTCTCATTGGATTTTATGAATTTCTTTATTCCATCCTTAATGTCTTCTATAATTCAGTCTTTTTTGAGTAGGGTATTGTTCAGTTTCCAAGTGTTTGGTTTCTTTTTCCTGCTTGTCCTGTTATTGATTTCCACTTTTATGGCCTTATGGTCAGAGAAGATGCTTTGTAATATTTCAATGTTTTGGATTCTGCTAAGGCTTGCTTTAGGACCTAATACGTGGCCTATTCTAGAGAATGTTCCATGTCCACTAGAAGAGAAAGTATACTTGGTTGCTGTTGGGCGGAGTGTTCTGTATATATCTATGAGGTCAAGTTGGTTGATTATGGCATTTAGATCTTCCATGTGTTTATTGAGCTTCTTTCTGGATGGCCTGTCCTTCACCAAAAGTGGTGTGTTGAAGTCTCCCACTATTATTGTGGAGCTGTCTATCTGAGTTTTCAATCCTGATAGAGTTTGTTTCATGTATCTTGCAGCGCTGTCATTGGGTGCATAAATATTTAATATGGTTATATCTTCTTGGTGTATTGTCCCTTTAATCATTATATAGTGTCCTTCCTTATCCTTTCTGATGGATTTAACTTTAAAGTCTATTTTGTCAGAAATTAATATTGCCACTCCTGCTGTTTTTTGATTATTGTTTGCTTGATGTATTTTTTTCCCCGTCCTTTGAGTTTTAGTTTGTGTCTCTAAGTCTAAGGTGTGTCTCTTGTAGGCAGTATATAGACAGATCTTGTTTTTCAATCCAGTCTGAGACTCTGTCTCTTTATTGGTGCATTTAGTCCATTTACATTCAGGGTAATTATGGATAGGTACGAATTTAGTGCTATCATTTTGATGTCCTTTTTTGTGTGTCGACAGCTTCTTTTTCCCACTTGATTTTATGTGCTGATTAGATTTTCTTTATATATTGTCCTTTCCTCATACTTGTTGTTGTTGATTTTGTTTCTGCTGAGTCTGTATTTTTCCCTTGAATTTTATTTTGATGAGTAGGATTGTTTGCCTCCTTTGTGGTTACCTTATTATTTACCCCTATTTTTCTAAACTTATAAAAAAAATAACTAACTTTTATTTCTTTGTATCGCTGTATCTTCCTCTCCATATGGAAGGTGTATGATTACATTTCTTAGTCCCTCTTTATTATTTTAATGTTGTCTTCTTTTATATAATAACATCGCTGTTACCATGTGTTGGGCTTTTTTTTTTTTTTATCTTGTTTTTCTTCTTTTTTTTTTTTTTTTGGATTTCTCCGTCTGGGTTGACTTCTGATGGCTCTGCTTAGTGTTCTAGTCTTCAGTTGGTACCTGATATTGATTTTCTAACCAAAGAACTTCCTTTAGTATTTCTTGTTGTTTTGGTTTGGTTTTTATGAATTCTCTCAACTTGTGTTTATGTGGAAATGTCTTAATTTCACCTTCATATTTAAGAGACAGTTTTGATGGATATATGATACTTGGGAGGCAATTTTTTTCCTTCAATTTTTGAAATATGTCATCCCATTGCCTTCTTGTCTGCATGGTTTCTGCCGAGTAGTCCGAGCTTATTCTTATTGGCTCTCTCTTGTAGGCGACCTTTCTTTTATCCCTCACTGCTCTTATAATTGTCTCTTTAGCTTTGGTTTTGGCAAGCTTGATTATAATATATCTTGGTGACTTTCTTTTAAGATCTACCTTATGTGGAGTTCGACGAGCATCCTGGATAGATATCTTTTCATTTTTCACAATATCAGGGAAGTTTTCTGCCAACAAATCCTCAACAATTTTCTCTGTGTTTTCTGTTATCCCTCCCTGTTCTGGTACTACAATCACTCGTAGGTTATTTCTCTTGATAGAGCCCCACATGATTCTTAACGTTTCTTCATTTTTTTTAATTCTTTTATCTGAGTTTTCTTCAAATATATTCGTGCCAAGTGATTTATCTTCAAGCTTAGAAATTCTAGCTTCTACTTGCTCAATTCTGCTCCTCTGACTTTCTATTATCTAATTCTGTAATTTTATTGTTAATCTTCTGAATTTCTGATTGCTGTCTATGGATTTTTCCAGCTTATTAAACTTTTCATTATGTTCCTGTATAATCTTTCGGATTTCTTCAGTTGCTTTATCTGTGTGTTCCTTGGCTTGTTCTGGGTATTGCCTAATATCCTTCCTGATGCCTTGAAGGGTTCTGTATATTAAACTTTCATATTCTGAACCTGGTAATTCCAGGAATGCACTTCCATCTAAAAGATCCCTGGGTTCTTTGTTTTGAGAGCCTGTTGAGGTGATCATGGTCTGTTTCTTTATGTGACTTGATATTGACTGTTTTCTCTGAGCCATCTAGAAGTTATTGTATTAGTTTATGCTTGCTTACTGTGTCATAGGTACTTGCTTTCTTTTGTTTTGGTATACCCCTATGGGTTGCTTGAGTGAGCTAGCTTGATTATTTTCACCTTTGAAGCTCTGGTGTCCTGTCCCCAGCTGGCTACAGCTGTTATCAGGTATATCAGTCTAGGAGTCCATTCAGTTTTCTTGTATGAATTCAGCTCAGGTCTCCAGGTAGCTGGTATCAAGTGTGTGGTACAGACTCTGTCCTGCAGTCTTAGAGGGGCAGGGGTGACTGGCGCATATACCCGTATCTGATTGCAGCAGGGGGTCACGCTCTGAACAAGGCAGGGGGCTGAGAACCGACCCCCAGTGTCTCTGAGGGGAACGCGTCTCTGTTCCCTACAGCATGCTGGTGGGTGGGCTCTGCAGAGGGACCATGGGCACCCAAAGTTTTTGTAGTAAGGACTGGGAGGTGCCAGTTATCCCTGGACCCCTGTCGTGGGTGGCTGGGTGATCCAAGTGGAGCCACCAGTCCTTACGTGCCTGTTGTGGGTAGGTGAGGACCCTGTTTAATAGGCAAAGCAATGTCAAACGTCAAACACCCACCTCTCCGCCACACAGCTGAAATTGTTGGAGTCTGCCGACAAGGGCCTATTCTCCCAAAATAGGTCCACATAGGTCCATGCAGAAGGGAAAGATGCTCACGGTCTATGGATGGTTTATGCCTGGACAGGAGCCACTTCTGTCC
Source organism: Elephas maximus indicus (assembly GCF_024166365.1). NCBI lineage: Eukaryota > Metazoa > Chordata > Mammalia > Proboscidea > Elephantidae > Elephas > Elephas maximus. The sequence continues at coordinate 9,689,699 of NC_064829.1, forward strand.
TGAGCTCCCCTCGTTAATGGAGCTAGCAAATTATCTTTTCCCCTCAGTTGCAAATTTTTTCCTTCCCCAAGGCCAGGAGGACGGCTCCACGTGCTCACCAGGGTCTATCTCAGGCCTAGGGATTCAGCCACTGAAGCTGGCTTGGGGGTGGAGGTGCCTGATAAAATATACGCAAGTACTTAGCTTTTGCCGTGAGCACACTTCTCCTCAGGTTCCAGACGTGTGAGTGGGCTGTGTGGCTGGCTGCTTCTCCCTGAGGAAACTGCAGCCGAACGCTAATCCCAGCCCACTGCTGCTGCCGCCGCCGCAGCCACTCCGGGAATGGTGCCTGAGGGCTCCCTGCGATTCAGGTCCGGTAACTCCTCTCTGCTTCTGAACGGTCTCTTCTTTCCCCTGCCTCTCAGTTCATTGTCTAAGCTTGCCTTTGATGCTCAGGGCTCCCAGCTTGTCACAAATACACTCGTTTCACTTGTTCTTTTTTGGGGGTCTTTGTTGTAAAGAGGGGTCAACGGAAGAGTCTACCTATTCTGACATCTTGGCTCTGCCTTAATGTTTTTTATGCATAGAAAAGTACAGTATATACTATATATTAAGATAAACGTTACACTAACTGACATTAGGTAGAAACCATACCTAATTGTTCTAACTTATGTACAAATTTGATTTAAAGACAGACTTAAAAATGGAACTCACTAATAATCTGGGGACTATCTGTACTGCAAAAGTTAGTGAACACATATATAACAAATGACCAATGCAAAATGACACAAAGACTCATTCAAAGTACAAGATGGATCAATGGATAACAAAGTAGAAAAAGTTCACTGATGATGTCAAATCTTACATAGCAACTAACTTTTAAGAGTCTCCCTGGGTGGCACAGTTAAGGACCAGGCTACTAACTGAAAGGTTGGCGGTTAAACCCATACAGAAGTGCCTTGGCAGAAATGCCCAGCAATTTGCTCCAAAAGGTCACAGCCATAAAAACCCTAAGGAACACAGTTCTACTTGGACACACCTGGGGTCACCATAAGTAGGAATCAACGGCAACTGGTTTGTTGGGGTTTGTCTTAGGCTGGGTTCTCTAGAGACACAAAACCAGTAAAGCATTTAAATATATATACAAAGAGTGTCATGGACTGAATTGTGTCCTCCAAAAATATATACCAACTTGGTTAGGCCATGATTCCCAGTATTGTGTGGTTGAGGGCAAAGGGAATGCAGAATGGGTGGTGGAAGGAGGTAGTTCCAAGTACCAGTTACAGCCACATGACCAGTTGAAGAAACAAGGACTGTAATTGTTACGAGTATTTCTGCTTTGTATGTATACATCAAATAGTTTTGTTGTCTTCACTTACAAAATATAAGATGTAAATGGGGCTAGTATGTTTTCAGCTTTATGTGTGTTGTATCATGTTAGGTGTAAATATGACTTTGTAATTGTCTTTATTCAGAGACGATGTCTGGTTTAAGGAGATGTGTACAGGTGCCAAATTGACAAGGGGTGGACTGTGATCGTTGAGATTGTGTGTCAACTTGGCTGGGCCATGATTCTCAGTGTTTTGGCGGTTGTACAATGTTGTTGAGATTTGATATGTGATCACCCCCCTGATGGGATCTGCTATGAGTAGACAATCAGTTGAGGGGGAATTTCCTTGGGCATGTGGCCTACATCAAGTGTGGGCAGTCATTCAGGCAGGGGTTGGAGGCTTTTGCTCGTTCTGGATCCTGCAGCTGGCTCCTGTTTGTCTGACCTCCAGTTCTCGGGACTTGAGCTCACAGCTTACCTGCAGTCTTGCCTGCCGATCTTGGGATTTGTTGATCTGCACAGCCTGTGAGCAAGAGCCCTACTCTCTGGCCTGCTGATCTTGGGTTTACCAGGCCTGTGGCTACGTAAATCAGGAGAAGCCTCATTCATGACCCATATACTTGGGACGTTACAGCCTCTACAACTGTGTGAGCCATTTCCTTGATATAAATCTCTCTCTCTGTCTTAGTCATCTAGTGCTGATGTAACAGAAATACCACAAGTGGATGGCTTTAAAAAAGAGAAATTTATTCTCTCACTGTCTAGTAGGCTACAAGTCCCAATTCTGGATGTCAGCTCCAGGGGAAGGCTTTCTTTCTCTGTTGGCTCTAAAGGAAGGTCCTTGTGATGCATCAGACTCCTTTGGTCTGGGAGCATCTCAGCGCAGGAACCTCAGGTCCAAAGGACGCAGTCTGCTCCTGGAGCTGCTTTCTTGGTGGTATGAGGTCCCCAACTCTCTGCTTGATTCCCTTTCTTTTTATCTCTTGTAAGATAAAAGGTGGTGCAGGCCACACCCCAGGGAAACTCCCTTTACATTGGATCAGAGATGTGGCCTGAGCAAGAGTATTACATTCCACCCTAATCCTCTTTAACCACAGGCAGAGATTATGGTTTATAACACATAGGAAAAATCACAAAATGGAGGACAACCACAAATGGCCTAACCAAGTTGACACATATTTTTGGGGAACACAATTCTATCCATGACACTCTTCTTTATCTCCATTATGTGGTATCAATTCGATTTCCTCTTGGTAATCAGGACCAATCACATGAGCCAGTATGGTAACTCCCTTCTTTGCCTGTTGATCCAGAGGCAAAAGGAGCCCGAAGTGGCCAGGTGGCATGCTTCACTTCCTGTTCAATGGAATCAGTGATGTGTCTCCAGGTGGAAGCATTTGTCCCTTTGGAACTAAGACCTCTAGACCTTCAGAACATAAGGTTGTGAGGACAGGAAGCAAAAATCTTGCAAGTGGGTCACCAGGGGTAATAGCGAGTGGTGCCACTCCCATTTCCACCCCTTGATTCCTGGAACCATGATGGGAGATAAAGCATCATATACTAGACACTCGTTTAAAGCATATACAGCCTACTGGAGAACATTGCCCCAACCCTACACAGCTGGTGCTGTGACTGTGTCTTCAGGGGGCCATCCCATCATTCTAGCAAGCCAGCTGCTTCAGGATGATGGGGAACATGGTACGACCAGTGAATTCCATGAGCATGGGCCCACTGCCACACTTCATTTACTGTGAAGTGAGCTCCTTGATCAGACACAATGCTGTATGGGATACCGTGATGGTAGATAAGGCATTCTGTAAGCCCATAGATGGTAGTTTTGGCAGAAGCATCGATCTTCATGGCCTGCAGTGGCACTACTCTCCAGCCTGCCGATCTAGGGTTTGCCAGCCCCTGCAGCTACATGGATTGGGAGAATCCTCTTTCTTGTCTGGCAGACTTGGGACATACAGCCTCTAGGGGCCACGTGAGCCATTTCCTTGATATAAATGGTTTTGCTTCTCTGGAGAACCCTGCCTAAGACAGTAACCAATGCCGTAAGTCCATACGAATCAGACTATTCTGTTTACTGCTTTGACTCTGCTGCCCATTATGGTAACCACGCCTACCTTGTCTTTGTCGAACGAGTGCCACCACTGGGCCCCTACCACCACGGGCTGCAAACAGCCCCATTGTAGTTAGCCATCTTAATTCACTTAGAGCAGTTCCCACTGTCAAATGTGACTTACATAAAATAGCAATCACAGCAGTCTTCAAGGATCCTTGGGGCTCCCTTCACAAATTTATTCCTTACCATTGTGGTAAAAAGTATGTCTTTGGGGCACGCCATGTCTGGGTCTGTGGATCTAACCTGATAAATCCACTATCCACTCTAGCATGCCAATTTCCCTAAGCCTTTGGATACTTTCTACAGTATACCAAGGCAGGTCTGGTACTTCAACTGGATTTAGTGTAGCCCATTGTGTAATCCACACTTCAGCAACCCAACCAAATAAACTATTAGATCCTTTCCTACCCTCTGAAGCTGAAACACTGAATGAAGAACCTGTGCTTAGTGAGCCCATATCAATAAACTCAGACTGATCCATCTTTTATGTTCCTTACGCCATTATCCCACACCCTTAATAGCCATTCCCACCCATATTCCCAGGTTTCTGTTTGGACATATTAGAAAAGTAAAACAGTTCTTTCAGAGTGTAGCATACCTTCTCCTGGGTTACACTTTATTCTTCACATTTTAGGGCTCGCTGGGACTAAGTCTAGTTATAGCTCTAAAAGCCAAAATTGGTGGGGAAATGTTTTGAGAACATTCAGCATTGTCTTGTAAAGCATCTGCCTCAGGCGACGTTCCACGCCATGACTCAGACAAAGGCGCTTTAGATGCAGTTGGGTTAATCTCATTATATGGGACCGAAGGGGCTAATGGTTCTGTTGGCAGGAGTGATTCGATGGAATTTAGGGGCTCAGTGTCTCCAGCTTCCTGATTATCTGCCCATATGTCCCCACCCCAGGTTTCAGGATCCCATTTCTTCCCAATTAATGCCCTCACTTTAACTTCAGATGCCTCTCGAGTCTGGCAGTTGAGTTGGTGTTATAATTCTGCCCTTCTTACAATAAGACTCTGGGCTTGGTTTTTGGCAATATCACCTCTGTTACTACAAGAAATAAGGCTTTCTTTCAAGGCACAAGTGGAAACTTTGAGGTTGTTTATGCGGCACTTGAGCTTTGACTCTGAAGCCCTGCGCTTATCTCTTTCTTTCACCAGTTCATCTAGTGGAAGCATCATCAACCAGGCAGCTTCCTTATATTTCTCATTATGATACAACTGTAGAAAGGTTATCATATATGCAATCATCCAGAACCTCATCTCTCATCAATACGTGATCTATTGGTGGTGATATTTTGCATGTTTGAATTGCCACCTCACATGGATTAACAGTGCCCTCTTTGCTACTGGAAGGAGAGTCATCAACATCTTTTAAGATTAACCCAGACTTGAGAACCAATTTAGAAAATTCATCCTTACAATTTTGTTTCTCTAGAGCCACTATCAGTACCAAATGTCTTAGGCTGGATTCTCTAGAGAAGCAAAACCAGTAAAGCATATAAATATATATACAGAGAGAGAGATTTATATCAAGGAAACGGCTCACACAGTTGTAGAGGCTGTAACATCTGAAGTCCATAGGTCAGGAAGGGGGCTTTTCCTGATTCATGTAGCCACAGGGGCTGGTGAACCCAAGATCAGCAGGCTCGAGAGCAGGGCTCTTGCTCTCAGGCTGTGAGGATCGAAGAATCCCAAGATCAGCAGGCAAGATTGCACGTAAACTGCAAGCTCAAGTCCCAATAACCAGAGGTCAGACAAACAGGATCCAGCTGCAGGATCCAGAACGAGCAAAAGCCCCTGACCCCTGCCTGAATGACTGCCCACACTTGATGCAGGCCATACACCCAGGCAAACTCCCCCTCAACTGATCGACTACTCACAGCAGATCCCATCAGGGGGGTGATCACATATCAAATCTCAACAGGGAAGTGATCACAACATTATACAACTGCCAAAACACTGAGAATTATGGCTCAGCCAAGTTGATACAAAATTTCAACCATCACAGGGTTCTTTTTTTTTTTTTTTTGTAATTTTTAAGAAGCCAGCACTTGTTCTGTTGTAGTAGCAAAGAATATCGACAATTACTTAAAAAGTTTAAAATATTACCTTTTCAAACTACACATCTGTGTGAGGATGGGTTTTATTCATATACTTTAACAAAAACAATATACATATCACAAAAGACAGATACGAAATCAAGCTGTCCTCTATTAAGCCAGACATTATAAAAATTAGCAAAAAATACTGAAAAATGCACTCTTAGTAATTTTCTAGGTTTTGGAAAATACAGTTTATGAAAATGTTATTTACATTAAGGTTCTGGTTTGTAATTATTCTTAAATATTTTAAAATTTCTCAACTTTAATTTCTAATATGGTAAATACTGATGGGTATCACCACATAAACAAAAGCTGTTTTGGGGTCCCTGTAGTGAAATGGTGGCGTTGTGGTTAAGTGCTATGGCTGCTAACCAAGAGGTTGGCAGTTGGAATCCACCAGGCGCTCCTTGGAAACCCTATGCGGCAGTTCTACTCTGTCCTATAGGGTCACTATGAGTCAGAATTGACTCGAAAGCAGTGGGTTTGATTTTGGTTTTTGGTGGTGAAGTGAGTTCCTTTATATAGCCTTTTGCCTTGGTTCTTTGGAAAAACAATTTGGTTTGATACTTTTTGAATGCTCCTGGGCTGCCACTTGCCATATGATTGTTATGCATCTTCTAACCATAGTCTTTGTAACTCTCACCAAATGACTGGGTGGGACTATGCAAATGAATTGCTTGTGGCCCACCAGAGGGATTAGCTAGCTTGCTAATAATGTAAATAAACTGCATGGCACCCTTGGGGGGGCGGAACCATGCAAACAAGGTGCATACAACCCAAACGAAGGGAATGGTCAGTTTTGCCATCATGATAGGCTTAAAATGAGCCATCTCAGAGGCAGGAAGGAGGAGCTCACCATCATCAAGAAAGAAGGGCCAGGAGTGGAGCACATTCTGTGGACCTGGGATCCTTGTGCTGAGAACGTCCTAGATCCAGGAGACAGAGAAAGAGAGAGCTGTGACACTGAAGACAGCAAGAAGCAGTGGCAGAGAAATGGCCGTGGCAGAGGAAGGAGACTAACAAGAGATGGCGCAGTGGGCTTCCCAGTCCACAGAGCAAGAAAGCTAAGTGCCTTCAGGCAGAAGGCTTGTTGGTAGAGTAAGGTGACTCTCGGCACTTGGTACAGCTAAGTTTGTGGACTCAAGGAGCTAGAGCTGAGTGCATGTGGGCCAAGGCTTACTGGTGGAGTGGGGTGCCTCTGGGAACTTATTGGCAGAGCCAAATGAGCTTTGTAACACTTGCCCGAGCAGGGCAGAGGCCATGCCAAGGCGCCAAGAGGCCAAGGACCAAAGGTGTGCCTACAGGCGCAGCTGAGCAGAGGCTGTCCTGATCAAAGAACTATATCCTAAGCACTCCTGATCCTGAATTGCAACCTATTATTTCCCTAATAAGCCCTATAACTGTGAGTATGGTCTGTGAGTTCTGTGTGGTCACTGCAATGAATTATCGAACCCAGCAGAGAAGTAGAGAGTGCTGTGGGAGGGATGGTTGGTGTCGGAATTGGTAGAAAGATTGAAGAGGAGGTATGTTTGACCTCCACCCCACAGCAATCAGCCTTGAGCTTAGGATCTTGATTCTCCTTCCTCCTTGTTACGTTAGAGGAAATCATATGCCTCCTGCCACACAATTTTTAGAGCATTTTGTAGGGAGTGGTCAATACAATATGCAAAGGAAGTGACTATAGTGATGCAAATGAAGTTACTATGGCCTACTATATAAATTCTGTGGAAAAAGACAAAGGAACAGCTCAATATTATCAGTCAGAACAAGGCCAGGGCCAACTGTGGAACAGACCATCAATTGCTCATATGCAAGTTCAAGCTGAAACTGAAGAAAATCAGAGCAAGTCCATGAATTTAGAGACCATCTGAAGAAAAGATCTGATGCACTGAACACTAGTGACCAACGACCAGACGAGTTGTAGAATGACATCAAGGACATCATACATGAAGAAAGCAAGAGGTCACTGAAAAGACAGGAAAGAAAGAAAAGACCAAGATGGATGTCAGAGGAGACTCTGAAACTTGCTCTTGAGCTTCGAGCAGCTAAAGCAAAAGGCAGAATTGATGAAGTAAAAGAATTGAACAGATTTCAGAGGGCGGCTTGAGAAGACAAAGTACTATAATGACATGTGCAAAGAGCTGGAGATGGAAAACCAAAAGGAAAGAATACACTCGGTGTTTCTCAAGCTGAAAGAACTGAAGAAAAATTCAAGCCTCAAGTTCCAGTAGTGAAGGATTCTATGGGGAAAATATTAAAGGATGCAGGAAGCATCAAAAGAAGATAGAAGGAATACACTGAGTCAATATACCAAAAAGAATTAGTCGATGTTCAAACATTTCAAGAGGTGGCATATGATCAGGAACCGATGGGACTGAAGGAAGAAGTCCAAGCTGCTCTGAAGGTATTGCTGAAAAACAAGGTTCCAGAAATTGATGGAATATCAATTGAGATGTTTCAATAAACAGATAAGTGCTGGAGGCGCTCACTCCTCTATCCCAAGAAATATGGAAGACAGCTTCCTGGCCAACTGACTGGAAGAGATCCATATTTATGCCTATCCCCAAGAAAGGTGATCCAACGGAATATGGAAATTATAGAACAATATCATTAATATCACATGCAAGCAAATTTTGCTGAAGATCATTCAAACACAGCTGCAGCAGTATATTGACAGGGAACTGCCAGAAATTCAGGCCGGTTTCAGAAGAGGACGTGGAACCAGGGATATCATTGCTGATGTCAGATGGATCCTGGCTGAAAGCAGAGAATACCAGAAGGAGGTTTACCTGTGTTTTACTGACTGTGTGGATCATAACAAATTATGGATAACATTGTAAAGAATGGGAATTCCAGAACACTTAATTGTGCTCATAAGGAAACTTTACGTAGATCAAGAGGCACTTGTTTGGACAGAACAAGGGGATACTGATTGGTTTAAAGTCAGGAAAAGTATGCGTCAGGGTTGTATTCTTTCACCATACCTATTCAGTCTGTATGCTGAGCAAATAATACGAGAAGCTGGACTATATGAAGAAGAACGGGGCATCAGGATTGAAGGAAGATTCATTAACAACCTGCATTTTGCAGATGACACAACCTCGCTTGCTGAAAGTGAAGAGGACTTGAAGCACTTACTAATGAAGATCAAAGGCCACAGCCTTCAGTATGGATTACACCTCAACAGAAAGAAAATAAAAATCCTCACTACTGGACCAATGAGCAACATCATGATAAACGGAGAAAAGATTGAAGTTGTCAAGGATTTCATTTTACTTGGATCCACAATCAACAGCCATGGAAGCAGCACTCAAGAAATCAAAAGACGCATTGCATTGGGTAAATCTGCTGCAAAGGACCTCTTCAAGGTGTTGAAGAGCAAAAATGTCACCTTGAAGACTAAGGTGCACCTGACCGAAGCCATGGTATTTTTCAACTGCATCATATGCATGTGAAAGCTGGACAATGAATAAGGAAGACTGAAGAAGAACTGACGCCTTTGAATTGTGGTGCTGGCGAAGAATACGGAATATACCATGGAGTGCCGAAAAAACGAACAAATCTGTCTTGGAAGAAGTGCGGCCAGAATGCCCCTTAGAAGCAAGGATAGCGAGACTGAGTCTTACATACTTTGGATGTGTTGTCAGAAGGGATCAGTCCTTGGAGAAGGTCATCATGCTTGTGAGAGTACAGGGTCAGCGGAAAAGAGGAAGACCCTCAACGAGGTGGACTGACACAGTGGCTGCAACAATGAGCTCAAGCATAACAGTGATCGTGAGGATGGCTCAGGACCGGGCAGTGTTTCATTCTGTCGTGCATAGGGTCACTATGAGTTGGAACCGACTTGACGACACCTAACGACAACAACAAACTATGTAAATGAAGTGTCTGTGTCCTTACCAAGAGGAAACTGTTCAGTTGGGAGGGAGATTGCTTGTGGCCCTGATGGGAAGGCCAGTCCTTGAAACTGCCAAGGAGTTTAGGTATATATGCAGCTAACCCCACAGAGGTTTTTCAGACAGGAAGCAAGAGGCAGCAGAAAGAAGAAGAGAGATGCAGAGAGAGGAGGCAAGGACCTGCCTAAAAGAGCTATAACATGGGTCAAGGGCTGTAACACTGAAGACAGCGAGAGGCCTGGAAGGGACCCTGTGGCACAGTGGGTGGTGATGGCAGAAACCTACTGCTAGGAATGCAGCTAAGAGAGCTGAACAAAGCTGCTACACTGGTTAGGAGCTGGGTCAATTGCCAGTGGAGAGGCTGACGGCAGGAAGGCCAAAGGTAGAGAGGTCTGTACTGAGGGGTCCAGGGGGCCTGTCATAAGGGGCCTGAGAGGAGCCTGTCTTGAGGGGGCCAAGAGGAAGCCTGTACAGTTGAAAAGGGCTGTGCGTGCAGAGAGAAGGGCCTCCTTGCTTGCTCGACCGAGAAGGACTGAGAGAGCTGTCCTGCCCTGAAGAAGGGAAGGACGTGCTCTCCACTTTGGCGGAGCCTTCTAGACCTTGCCTACGTGCTTTCTGATCCTGATGCTGAGTTGTACCGTTACTTCCTTAATAAACCACTTAACTATAAGTATGGTCTGTGAGTTCTATGTGACACTGCAATGGATTATTGAGCCTGGAAGAGAAGCAGAGAGTGCTGTGGGAGGGACAGCTGGTATCAGAATTGGTAAAAAGGTTGGAGATGGAGGTACGGCTGACCTACACCTCATAGGAATCAGTCTCGGGCTGATCCTGACTCACATTAACCTCCCTGAAGTTAGACAGATTCTGACGTTACTAGCACCCTTTTACAGTCCCAATATATTTTAAGAGAGTAAGGAGATCCTGAGGCTGAAAAGCTTGAGAAATACATGGCCTAAGTGAACTCTTGTACAAGTGGACCAGCTAGCAGCTGCAAAAATTTTCAAAAGTATCAATAGTGACTTTTCACAGCTGACAATTCTCTTATGCTGGTTAACCAGTATTTCACAAACCTCTAAGCAGTCCTTCTTCACCATTCCATGACAGAACACAGCCCTAATGCTCTAGGCATCCACTGTCCACAATGACTGAACCTCTCTCCTTTACATCTAGAACAGTACTAGCTGTGTGCAGCCTTGAGAGAATTGAGAAAAGTCTTTTCAACCATTTTCACCAGGGCTTAATTCTCTTACGGATTCCCAGTTTAGAAAGACTGCAGATTTTACGAACATCAAGATCAAAATTTGAGTCCACCAAGTTTAAGGACTTCATAAAAAATAATTCAGAAATGTTAAAACCACTTGGTTAATTTTTATAATAATTTTTCATAAAAAGGCCAAAGGATAACAACTCCATTTCATGTAGCATTAAAAAAAAAAAAAAAAAAAATGATCTTCTCTAAATGGGGTCACAGGGGTTGCCATGAGTCAGAATCAACTTGACCAGCAAGGAACAACAAAAAAATGGGGCCAAGAAATAAATCATTGTTCCTTTTAAAATACAGTAAAGAATGATTTCCGAACGTCTGTGACCTAAAGAAGCAGCTATTGTTGGCACTTTTAAAAGTTCACAGTTTTCATGTTGACTTGGAGTCCTTTCAGGCCCATAAGTACACTCAGGGTCAGAGGGTCCCTTCTTTGCACCTAATTTCCTCACACTTTCAAGCTCAGAGTGCACCTGGGGACTCTTCACAAAATACGTAGAATATTTATTATCACCTACACTGCAACATCCCAGCAAAAGGCCACGTCAGCTGTCCTCTCCCATCCTCGCTGTTGTTAGTTGCCATTCAGTCCACGGCCAGTCTATCAGGACTCATAGTGACCCCGTGTATGCAGAGTAGAATGGCGCTCCATGGAGCTTCAAGGCTGTGACCTTTCAGTCAGAAGCAGATCACCAGGCCTGTCTTCAAATGCACTTCTGGGTGGGCTGGAACCACTCACCTTCTAGTTAGCGATAGAATCGGCCTTCTGAATCCACATCCACAGATTCCGCAATCCTCAGATTCAACTAACCACAGATTGAAAATAAGCAGGAAAAAAACAGTTCTAAAACACAAAACTTGAATTGGCCATGCACTGAGCACTGCGCTGAACCCACAAGAATGAAGTGCTGTGAGGATATCCGTCTGCTGTAGCCCCCACCACCCCACAGCTCCTCAGTCTCTCTCCAGCACTCGTTCAGCACTGTTCGCCTTGCAACCATTCCCTACTTGTGTTGTGTGCACCCTTTGTTTCTGTGAAAAATGGCTCCTAAAAAGCAACAAAGTGCTCAAACAATCCCTCAAAGGCTAAGAGGGAGTGTAAAATGCTATTTCTCAAGAAGAAAATAAGTCTTAGATCTTTTAAAAAGCGGCACGTCACTTGCCAAAGTGAGTAAGTACGAATCGAGCATTCACACAATAAAGCAGAAAGAACCTGAAACTCGTGGAAGTGTTAATGCTGCCGCTACAACCGCAAAAATGGTCTCTCTGGTTCACGATAAAGTGCTTGCAGACTGAGAAAGCACTAAGTGTTAAGCGTAAGCACTGACAATTATTTACATAGCATTTACGTTGTATTAGGTATTATAAGCAACCTAGAGACGATTTAAAATATACAGCAGGATGTGTGAGAATGTCCACAGAGTATATGCAAATACTATAGCATTTTGTGTAAGGTACTTGAGTATCTGTGGATTTTGGTATTTGAGGGGGTTCTGGAACCAATTCCCCCGCAGATAGCAAGGGATGCTATGGAGCTTTACTCACAGCTTCAAACCAGTTCAGACCAGCTGGAGCCCCTGCTGAGAATCTGCTTTTCTAACAAGTTCCCAGGAAGTTATACATAAGAATTACCTAGAGATCTCGTTAAAATGTAGATTCTGACTCAGTATATTTGGGGTGGAAATGCAAATTCTAAGCAGAGAAATTGTTAGAAATGCAAATTCTCAGCAGGCATTCGAACCCTAACAAGCCAGTTGGAAGCCCTGGGTTTCTCCCACAGGGAGACTCCCTCCCATCCCTAAGGCCATTAGAACAGCATTCCTGCCACCTTGCCTGCACCCTCTCCTAAAAGGGAGCAAACAGACCCTCCCCTAGGTGTGGGAGGGCAATATCTCCCTGTTTGAGTGGCCTAGGCTGCCCCCTCCACACACACCCCCAGCCGCACACCGGCATCTGGGCTGTGGAGTAGCTGTTCACAGGGTCCTCAGCAGGCCGGGCGCCCTTCGCACCCCAGCCCAGCCCTGGGAGCCGGCCCGCCGTTCCTGACCGAGACTCCCTGCCGGGCCCAGAGTCTTCTTCCCTTGACGCCCCACGGCATCCGCTTGGTCAAAAAGCGGTAGCGGGCTTGCGGTTTCCTTCCTAATAATGGCTGTGAAGGGATGGCGCGGTCTCTCTCTTCAAGATGCCGACGCACTGCGATCCGCTGAGAACCCGAAACCTCGGGCCTGTGGTCCGGAATGAGCAGCGCGGAAAGCTTCGTAGGGTGGCCCCCACCTGGACTCCAGCCCTTCCCGGGCCGGGCCACGCGCCGGTCCTCGCACTCTCCCCACGACCGGCAGCTCCGGGTTCTCGGAGCGCGGACCCATGCCGGGGGACCGCCCGGCCACTCACCCGAACACGTGCTCGGAGCTCCAGATCTTCATCTCCACCCGCCCGCCGCCAGGCTGGACGTAGACAGCGCGCCTGGGCGCCGCCAGCCCGTCCAGACTCCGCCAGCCAGGGCTGCCGGCCGGGAAGCGCAGACCCGGCGGATATGCGAACCGGGGACTGGGCTGCGGTCCAGGGCGCGCGGACGTTGCGGTGATGCGAATCCGGGACTGGGCTGCGGTCCGGGATGTGCGGCCTCGGTGGTGATGCGAAGCGGGGACTGGGCTGCGGTCCGAGGCGCGCGGCCTCGGTGGTGATGCGAACCCGGGACAGGGCTGCGGTCCCGCGCGCGCGGACGCGGCGGTGATGCGAACCAGTGCTGGGCTGATGGCCCCGAGGCACTGACGCGGCGGGGGCGGGGCAGGGGCGGGGCTACAGGGGGGTGGATGGGCTGCAAGACCGAGACGGGCGGACGGGACTGGGGCCGGGACGCGGGCCGAGGACGTGCGGGCGCGTCGGGGGCGGGGCTGAGGCGGGGACGCGCAGGCGGGTGGGGGGCGCGAGAGAACGCTGCCCCAGGGTTACGTGCCCGCTGCGGAAAAAAGCGTTGTGTAGCAGCACATGGACAGTCAGGGGAGCTGTGCTGCTGGGCTGGGAGGTCCTGGCTGCCACATGTGAGAATGGCCTGGAGTGGGAGAGGAAAAGGAGCTAGGCCTTCTTGGTTCAGGTTGTCCAAGTGTGCCCTTTTCAACCGAGCCGATGCTGTTGGGGAGCTATGGAAACCTCTCCACAAAGGTAGAAGAGGAAGAAAACAGATTGTTATGGAATAAGCGTTAAACCAGAATGGGATGTGCATCACAGAAAATTGCAAAGGCAGAGAGGAATCTCAGCCTTTATACAGCCAGACAAGTAGGTCTCATGTCATGTACGGTCTCAAGATAAAGGGTAACTCCCATTGCCCTCCAGTGATTCCTACTCACTGCGACCCTGTAGGGCAGAGTAGAACTACCTCATAGGGTCTCCAAGGAGCTGCTGGTGGATTCAAACTGCTGACGTTTTGGTTAGCAGCTGAGCTCTTAACTACCGTGCCACCAGGGCTCCAAAGGGTAACTCGTCGTCAGATGTAAAAGTAAAGAGATTTATTGAGGGTGATACAATTTGCAAATTAGGGAAACAAAGGGCAGGGAGGAAGCTACCAAGTGCTCCCTCTTCCGGAGAAGTGAGTCCTTTTATATGGTGAGATGGAAGGGTAAATGTCTGACAGTGTATGGACTGATAGTAAATGGGGAGGACCAGCAAGAGACCATCAACACCATGATCTCTCTTGGGAGCAAACCCTTCCCAGAACCACCACATTCTCACCCCTATTTTCTAAGAGCCGTTAAGGTTTAGGGAAGTCGGGGGCTACATTCTCAGGAATGCCGCAGCAGAGGCTTTGGTCAAGCTAAAGTCCAATTCAAAACGGAGTCTCTCTAACAATATGGAGTTTGATTCAAGCCGGGATTAGCTATCCTGTTTCAACCAGGAGGCTCAGTTTGGTGTATTCCTACACATCTTCCCCTCGCCCTTACAATCATGAGTCACTGTAAGAGATTCTTGATCATTATAGTAAGAGTGCTTTCTTCTGCATAGACTCCTCGTTAAGAAACTTTTGGATGGCTGCTCTTGGAGCTTTTAAGACCCCAGACACTACTCATCCTTATAGGTGGCAGCCAGGCACCAAGCGGTGAAATGGATTTCTTCACTACGCCATAGCTTAGACACTCTGCTTCTGTGATCTGTAGACAGGCATTCATGTAGGTAAAGGCCACATTAGGAGGAACACCTTGGAAAGGACTAAGAGAGCTAGCCTAGGGCATGAAATCAGTCCCATCTAAAGATTTAATTTCTGGAAAATACGTAATTTTTTCACACCAAGAGAGTTTCCACAAGTATCAGTCATAAAAAATAAAGCCACCAAAAAATAAATCTAAGTTGGTAGAATAAGGCTATTTCAACTGCAATAAATACTACACAAGGTACAATGACTTTACCAGGTCATAAGACCAATTCGTGAACAACAGCTGACGACATAAGAATAGCTATAATGATGAAGCAAAGCCCAAAAATTTCAACAGCTTGCATGGGGTCTCGTTCTGTGATCTTGGGACTAGCTGTCTGCTTCTGAGGTCATCTGCATCTGGCTGCTGTGGGTGTTTCAGCTTCAATTTTATGTCTTCAGATGATTGGCAGGTCCAAACAAGTGCGTTAGCTCTTTTAAGCTGTGACAAATGTTCTACGGTTTAACATTTTCCAGTTAGGCCATACACAGATTGATGAGGAGGGCAAGGTTCGGTCCCTTCCAGCAGGGTTCTAATGAGTCCTTTAACTGGTGTCTCTTCCAATATCAGGCCTGGAGAGTTTAGTTTTCGTTCATCAAAGGCCTCTGTCACCTGTGAAAAGCATCCTTTAGAATGTTGGATTAAGGATTGACAATACGCACCTGTGCAGCAGTAAGGATGTCCGGGCCTCTGGGTTTTGAAGAACTACTTGTCTCATCATAGTCATTTCCAATTCGTTTAATCACTCAAAACACTCTGCTGAGTTCAGTCCTATCTAGTTAATTTTGATTCTATGCCAATTGTGGATCAGCAGCAGTCTGAAAACCCCATCAGCTTCTTTATAAAAATTCTGGAAATTTCGATTTAGTCCAGTGATAATCAGTAAAGTAAAATTTATCTGCAGATGACAAAAATGGCTATCTTTAGCTTATAACACTTAAAAGTGAAAGACTGGATGGGAATTAACTATAAAAGTAATGTAAAGTCAAATTTAAAAAGTTAGACAAAAATATCTCTAAACACAGTGATTAACCTTATTTTCAGATATCACACACAATAATCTTGATGTAGTACCATATAATCAGTTTGTATCAAGAATATACTATTTGTAAGTCTCTAAACATCTCGATAGTAATAGAAACTCATGGGTAAACAATGTGGATTTCCCAGTTGAAACCATTGGCTCTGATGATGCTAGATTCAAAAGAAATAAGTCTCAATCAAGTTAGCAATTGCTTTCTGTGAAGTCTCAAAGTTGTCAGGAGTTTATCATAGGTCACCGAGAAATAATACCTGAGTAATTTTACCAAAGATCTTAAAGGAAAAAAACCTTAGTCCCCCCCCCCCACCCCCCCCAAAAAAAGCCATGAGGCTTGGTTTTTGATTCAGGAATCTTTTTAATGAGAGGCCGGACCTTTGTCTTTAAGGCAGATTACACAAAGAATAAATTAACTCTTCAATGCAGTAATCAAAGAAAATTTATTTTAACAGTGAGAAACCCAATTCTTAAAAATCTCATAAATTAACTCATCAAACTTTAGCCAGGCAGATAAAAACTTTGAACATATCAAATAATAATAAGCCTTTTAAACATTGTCTTTTTTGCTCTAAAAATGGTGTGCTGGGGCATCTGACCTAACTTCAGAAGCGGGGGAGAGAATCATTATCAACAGCCCAAGGCTGATTTCTATGAAGCAGAGGTCAGACATGCCTTCAACCCTCCAAACGGTTTACCAATTCCGACACCAACCATCCCTCCCACAGCACTCTCTATTTCTCTGCTGGGTTCAAAAATTTGTTGCAATGGCCACACAGAACTCACAGACAATACTCACAATTACGGGGTTTATTAGGGAAGTAAAGGTTACAATTCAGGTTCAGGAATGCTCAGGTCACAGTTCTTCAATCAGGACAGCCTCTTCTCAGCTGTGCCCGCAGGCACGACTCTCGCTGGCCCCTTGGCCTCTTGGCCTCTTGGCCCATCGTCTTGTCCTCTGTCCTGCTCAGGCAAGAGTTACAGAGGTCTTTTAGCTCTGCCAACAAGTTCCCAGAGGCACCCTATTCCACTAGTTAGCCTCATGCCTGAAGGGGCTTAGCTCTCTCACTCTCCGTGCTGGGAAATGCCACCTCAGCCATCTGATGCTAGTCTCCTGATTCCTGCCATCGCATGCTACCATCTCTCATCTTTTTCCATGTTACAGCTCCTATCTGTCTCCTGGATCTAGGAGGTTCTCAATGTAGGGATCCCAGGTCCAGAGGACACACTCCACTCCTGGCTTTTCTTTCTGGTGATATTGAGATCCTCCCTTCCAACCTCTAAGATGGTTCATTTTAAGCCTATCAGAATGGCAAAACTGACCAATCCCCGTGTTAAGGTTCCATACACCTTATTTGCATGGTTCCACCTCCACAAGGGTGCCATGCACCTTGTTTATATTACTAGGAACCTATCCATTCCCCTTGGTGGGCCACAAAACACCTCATTTGCATAGTCCTATGGTGGGAGTTACAAAAACTATGGCTAGAAGTGTCATATTAAGTAATTCACTGCACTGCAGTTGCATATCTCTTATAACACTTTAAGTGGCAAAATGAACATGCTCATTAGCTGACCTGAATATATATATGTGTGTATATATATCTTTCCTCGGTGGCATATATATCTTTTCTCCGTGACATAAATATCAAAATGAATATCTATTAACTTCATATCCTAAAGCTTTTGGAATTTATTTTAAGCTTGTTGTTGTTAACTGCTGTCGAGTTGGTTCTTACTTACAGCGACCCTAAGTACAACAGAATGAAACACTGCCTGGTTCTGTGCCATCCTCACAATCATTGCTATGTTTGAGCCCATTGTTGCAGTCACTGTGTCAATCCATGTCATTGAGGGTCTTCCTCATTTTCTCTGATCCTCTACTTTTCCAAGCATGATGTCCTTCTCCAGGAATTGGTCCCTCCTGATAACACGCCTAATTTATGTGTGACGAAGTCTTGCCATCCCCGCTTCTAAGGAACATTCTGGCTGTTATTCTTCCAATACAGATTTGTTCTTTCTTTTAGCAGTCTACGGTATATTCAATATTCCTCGCCAACACCGTAATTCAAAGGTGTCAATTCTTCAGTCTTCATTATGCATTGCCTCGCTTTCGCATGCATATGAGTGATTAAAAACGCCAGCTTGATTCAGGTGCACCTTATTCCTTAAAGTGACATCTTTGCTTTTTAACACTCCACAGAGGTCTTTTGCAGCAGATTTGCCCGATGCTGCTTCCATGGTGTTGATTGTGGATCCAAGTAAAATGAAATTCTTGACAACTTCAATCTTTTCTCCATTGATCATAATGTTGCTTATGGTTCCAGTTGTGAGGATTTTTGTTTTCTTTATGTTGAGATGTAATCCATATTGAAGGCTGTAGTCTTTGATCTTCATCAGTAAGTGCTTCAAATCCTCTTCACTTTCAGCAAGCAAGGTGGTGTCATCTGTATATCACAGGTTGTTAATGCGTCTTCCTCCAATCCTGATGCCCCATTCTTCTTCACGTAGTCCAGCTTTTTGAATTATTTGCTTAGCATATAGATTGGGTAAGTATGGTGAAAGGCTACAACCGTGGTGCACATCTTTCCTGACTTTAAACCATAAAATGTCCCCTTGTCCTGTTTGAACAACTGCCTCTTGATCTATGTAAAGGTTCCTCATGAGCACAATTAAGTGTTCTGAAATTCCCATACTTCCCAATGTTACCCATAATTTGTTATGATCCACGCAATCAAATGCCTTTGCATAGTCAATAAAACAAAGGGAAACATCTTTCTGCTCTCAGCCATGATCTATCTGACATCAGCAGTGATATCCCTCATTCCATGTTCTCTTCTGAATCCAGCTTGAATTTCCGGCAGTTTCCTGGTGATGTACTGCTGCAACTGCTTTTGAATGATCTTCAGCAAAATTTTGCTCACATGTGATACTAATGGTATTGTTTGATAATTTCTGTATTTGGTTGAATCACCTTTCTTTGGAATAAGCATAAATATGGGTCTCTTCTAGTCAGTTGGCCAGGTAGCTGTCTTCCAAATTTCTTGGCATAGACAAGTGAGCACCTCCAGCCCTGCATCCATTTGTTGAAACATCTCAATTGACATTCCTTCAGTTCCTGGATCCTTGTTTTTTGCCAATGCCTTCAGTGCAGCTTGGACTTCTTCCTTCAGTATCATCAGTTCTTGTTCATACGCTACCTCTGGAAATCGTTGAATGTCCACCAATTCATTTTGGTATGGTGACTCAGTGTATTCCATCCATCTTCTTTTGATGCTTCTTGTGTCATTCAGTATTTTGCCCATAGAATCCTTCACTATTGCAACTCAAAGCTTGAATTTTTTCTTCATTTCTTTCAGCTTGAGAAATGCTGAGATTTTTCTTCCCTTTGGGTTTTCTAACTCTAGGTCTTTGCACATGTCATTATAATACTTTACTTTGTCTTCTCGAGCCAACCTTTGAAATCTTCTCGTCAGCTCTTCATTTCTTCTGTTCACTTTAGCTACTCTGTGTTCAAGAGCAAGTTTCAGAGTCTCTTCTGAAATCTGTTTTGGCCTTTTCTTTCTTTCCTGTCTTTTTAATGATCTCTTGCTTTCTTCATGTATGATGGCCTTGATGTCATTCCACAATTCATCTGGTCATTAATGTTCAATGAGTCAAATCTGTTCTTGAGATAGTCTGTAAGCTCAAGTGGGATATACTCAAGGTCGTGCTTTGGCTCTCATCGACTTATTCTAATTTTCTTCAGCTTCAGTTTGAACTTGCACATGAGCAGTTGATGATCTGTTCTGCAGTCAGCCCCTGGCCTTGTTCTGACTGATGATATTGAGTTTTTCCATTGTCTCCACAGATATAGTCGATTTGATTCCTGTGTATTCCATCTGGCAAGGTTCATATGTACAGGTGCTGTTTATGTTGGTGAAAAAAAGTATTTGCAAAGAAGAAGTTGTTGATCTTGCAAAATTCTATCATGCAATCTCCAGCATCATTTCTATCACCAAGGCTGTATTTTCCAACTACCAACCCTTCTTCTTTGTTTCCAAAGTTTGCATCCCAATCATCAGTAATTATCAATGCATCCTGAATTTCAAACGGCAGAATTGGTAAGTATCTGCCCAACCTGGCCAATTTATTGGTATGGATATAATCTTAAGTTTCTGGCTAAGAGTGAAAACAATTCTGCTGGCCATTTCAAGTGTGTCTCATTGTAAATTATATCTTTTAGCTTCATTCCTCAATAGAGAGAACTTGTGTACCGATCTTTTATGATGAGGATCCACCCAATTTCTGTCAGAATCAGCTCGACGGCATTGGGTTGGTTTTGGTTTTTATAGTAAGACAAATTTTTCTTATTTTGTTTTGTCTGTGTCAAAGAACAAAATTCTTACTCAGTTAGGAGTAGAAATAGAAATGTGTCTTATTGAGGAATAGAGCAACTGCAGTCAGGGAGCATGAAGCAAAAATGCTAAGTGATTTGAAGTACAGGAGTTGAGGAAAACTATCTATACGTGAGAGTTTAAGGAAACAGTAACCCCAAGTCACATAACAGTTAATCTACAGACATCCTGCAGACAGTCTGTGCACGTATTTTGTGTGAATGGTTCTGCCTATCTTTCAAGGAGAAGGGAAGTTTGTGGGAAAACTTTCTTTCTGAGAACAGCCACAGTTTTGTCCCCTGCCCCTCACTCCCTCAGAGACAGAGCAGATTAACCCATTACTGCAAGCTCAGCCTGACGGCCTTTCATTTTAAAAGGGTCTGCTAATATATTCTTCCCTTTTTATCAAGCCTCCACAAGGGGACACTTATCACATCACCCAAATAAGAGTTACCTTTCTTCTGCAAGGACTTTTTACCTGCCCATCCTCAAGGAACTTTGGCCAATAGGGATTATCATCTTCACCTTGCCAAACTAATAGGCCTTATCTTCAAGGTGAGTTGACTTGTTGGCGTTGCCATAGCAGACAAAGCCACGTTTGAGGAACAATTTCCAGCCGAATCCAAACAATAAGTGCTAACATGCAGTGTCCCAGAGAGAAAGAAGGAAAGAGGCAAAATGTTGGCCGTTACTGAGCATAAATTTCTTCAAGGTATATAATTCTTTGCTTAATCAGAGGAGTTCTATCCTGATTACAAACATTAAGCAAGCATTTGATTAGTCCCATAATAAATGATATAATAATCAAAAGAATTAATCCAGTGTTCAATATTTAGTGTAACCAAGAACCACTACTATTGGGCAACCAGTTAAAAATGTCCAAAAAGGAAGATCAGGCACAGGGAGTATTGAATGCAACAAAGTAGCCTTTTGGTAAATGTTCTTACTCTCTTGTTCTAATTCTCCTAAAGGACTTGCCCAGGCACAGCAAGGGATATTAGCAATGGCACAAACTCCTCCATGTTGAGCTAAAATGAAATCAAGAGCTATTCTATTATTTAATACAAGCCTAGTACCTGTTGCCATTAAGTCGATTCTGACTCATAGTGACACTATAGTACAGAGAAGAACTACCCCATAGGGTTTCCAAGGAGTGGCTAGTGGATTTGAACTGCCGACCTTTGGTTAGCAGCCATAGCTCTTAACCACTATGCCACCAGCGTTTCCACAAGCCTAGTGAGGCAGTCCAAAGATTTTTGTTGGGCTGACATTTTGTCTGCAATATCATCAGACATTTGAGCCGTAGTGGCAGACAAATTGTGAATGGACTTTTCAAGCTGAGGAACACCATACCAGGGTAGGAAGCCTCAGAGAAATACACATCCTGATCTGGGTCTTTCAACTACAGGATTTTTGTATTTCATTTGGTCTACCCATTTCAAAGAGTCTGCATCTCTTATGGCAAGCAAGAATTTTCACACCATCAGCCCAGTGTTTACTATCTAGAGGAACCCCAAAAGGCCTAAGGTACATTGGTCTGTCATGTTCCAGCTATTGAAACAATGTAGTGCCCAAGCGTAAGATTGGCTAACTGGGTATGGTTCTTTCACTGTGGGATAATTTGATCCCCCATATAAAAATACATACCCAGTATAATTGTGGCGAAATGGGATGGATTGACTGACTTGTTCAAGCCAAGTTTCTGTTAAAGAATTACTACCAATGGTTAATCGTCCCAGCTTTAGTTGGTTCCAGAGCTTACTGTGGGGGGGAGAGGGGCCTGATTTGGAGAAATAATTCACCTAAATCAGTTTTAGTTTAGGCAGTTTTTTATCTTTTGTGACAAAAGTAGTGAGGTCATAAAACTTTCAGGTCTTCTAAACTGGACTCGGGTTTATTCAAGATACTCTTCATACAGAGGATGCATCATTCCTCAGAGCAATTCTGTGTAGCTCCATCATCAGCCTGGGTTAAATTAAAACAGGGTACCTAAGGTTGGGCTAGCAACCCAGGAGAATGCCATAGTCTAACACATATGGTTCATTTAACAATGATGTTAAAAGTAATTGCATCAGGGAGTACAAAACTGAATTTTCATGGGCAGTTTGTGGGGAAGAATGACAGATTCAACATTCAGTCAAATTACCAAAACTAGCTACTGATTGGGCTAATCTAACAAAAGCATTTTCTCTCCAAGCATTACAAAAATTAATCAAAGATAGAAAAATAGAAGCCAAGCAAATCTTCATGATTAATAAATCCACAAAGAAATAATTCCACAAGTATATAATAAAGCTAAAAGCACAATTAATAAACAAAGTCCATGAATTTCAACAACTTGCACAGAGTCTTGTTCCATGATTTTGGGATCCACTATCAACCTCAGATGGATGTCATCTTCTTCTGGCCACTGGATAGTTTAAATGTGATTTTTAAGTCTTCAGAGGGCTGACTAGTCCAGAAAGTTACCTTAGCTCACGTAAGCTAGGACAGATGGATCCAGGGCTTGACTCCTTTTAACTTAGCAGCACACAAGGTGGTAAGAAGGAATAAATGTGGTCCCTTCCCAGGGGGCTCTACGGAGTCTTTTAGTTAACGTCTCTTCAACATACATAATCTCCTGGGGCAATGTTAGGCAGATTTGGGGATTCTGGTTTCTAGTTGTCAAAAGCTTTTTTAACTTGTGAAAAATATTCCTTATAGTATTGGATTAAAGATTGACAATAGTTCAATAATTCTGGATAAACAATACTGGAGTCAGAATAACCAACATAAGGGAGAGCCATGGGCCTTCTGGTAACTATTTAATTGGGGGTAAGTTTATGAGATCTAAATGGCATGGACCTCATATTCAAAAGAACTAAGGGTAGAACTTTGTTTGGTCCAAGACAAATTTAAGACATCACAGAGTTTTGCTAATTGGGTTTTTATAATTCCATTAGTTCTTCTCGCAAATCCTGAAGAGTGAGAATGATAAGGACAATATAGTCTTTGATAAAAGGGGAAAACTCAGCATTGTTCTTAGATAACTTGGCTGGTAAAGTGAGCTCCCTGATCACTACAAAAATTTCTTGGTGCTCCCCAGGTGGCTATGTTTTTGAGGAGCTTTTTGCTACAAAGGAGGCAGTAGCACAATGGCAGGGGAAAGCTTCCACCCAAGGTAGAAGCTATATATTAATAACCATTTGAAGATGGGAATTGAATAAAATCTAATTGCCACTCAAGCATGGGCCCAGAGGGTAAAGTATATCATCCTGGTGGGACCTTAAGGTGTTTTCTGGTATTATAGCAGGGCAGACAAGACAATGGGTGGCAATGTGTTCAGCAGCCTCAAAAAATTTTCCCCACCAATATTTTATAGGATCTCAATCATTTTATCTCATCCCATATGGACCTTCATGTAAGGTCTGTAGCATGGGAACATATAAACAGCCAGGTAAAATGGTTTTCTCATTAAGCCCAGTCCATAATTTAATGGCAAGATGCTGATAACAACCTGCCTTTTTCCATGTCTCAATTTCGTCTGTTTGGGCCAGCCGTTGGTGTTTCAGTAGTTTTTCTAAGGTGAAGCTATGAAGATTGGAGTAATCAACGGGTAAATTTGGAGAATTCTTTTCTTTGTTTATCATAAGTGAAGAAATAACCTGGGAGACAGCCCTTTTGGCTATGCATCATTAAGATTATCTCCTCAGTTTGTGGTACTCTTTTTGACTGGTGTGCTTCTATCTTTATTACAGCAACTTCAGAGGGGAGCAATAAAGAATCCAAGAGGCCTGCTACTAAAGCTCCATTTTTTATAGCACTTCCAGAGGACATTAAGAACCCTCTCTGTTTCCATAACATACCAAAATCATGAATAACTCCAAAACAACACTGAGAATCTGTACAAATACTTACGGACTTTCCAGAAGTAAGGCTCTAGTGAGAGCAATTAATTCAGCTTGTAGCTTCCGGGAGAGCCTGACTTTCAAGAACATTGGTAGAAGTTGTAACTGCATACCCAGCTTGGTAGCAAGTGCTAGTTGGATCAGGTTTCAGGTAGGAACCATCTACAAATAAAACTAAGTCAGGGTTAGTCAAAGGAGTTTCCATTAAGTGTTTTCGAGGAGTCAGAAATTGTTCAGTCAAATCTAAACAATTATGGGCAAGATAACTGTCGTTACATTCTGTCTTAGTCATCTAGTTCTGCTATAACAGAAATACTACAGGTGGATGGCCTTAACAAAGAGAAGTTTATTTTCTCCCAGTAAAGTAGGCTAAAAGTCCAAATTCAGGGTGTCCGCTCCAGGGGAAGCCTTTCTGTCTTTGTCAGCTTTCTCTTCAATCTTCCCCCAGACCACGTGCTTCCCTGTGCAGGGACCTCTAGTCTAAAGGACACACTCTGCTCCTGGTACTGTTTTTTTGGTGGTATGAGGTCCCCCTGCCTCTCTGCTCACTTTCTTTTATATCTTAAAAGATTGCCTCAAGACACAATTCAATCTTGTAGGTTGAGTCCTGCCTCACTAACACAACTGCCACCCTTCCTCCCTCATTAACATCATAGAGGCAGGATTTACAACATATAGGAAAATCATGCAATACCGGGAATCACGGCTCAGCTCAGTTGATACACACATTTTGGGGGAGATATGATTCAATCCATGACACATGCTATGGGGAGAAGAGTTGCTGAATTTAAGCTGGCCACAGAATACAACCTGATGTTGAATACAGCCAGGAGAAGAACCTCATAGTGGGTGAGCCTGCTGGCAGAAAGATGTTGTGTCAAAGCAGAATTAAGTAAAGCAGACACAGCATGGGGCACATAAACATCTAAAAAATTCCTAATACTACCTCTGCAGTGGTCTCCACTAATTTGGCAGTAGCTGCCACAGCCTTAAGGCAGGAAGGATATCCCCTGGCTACAGGGTCAAGTTGCACACTATAATAACCCACAGGTTTCTATTGTCCCCTGTGGTTTTGTGTGATGACATCCAAAGCAATTTCAGATACCTAATACACAAAGAAAAGGATAGGTCATAATTAGGAAAGCCCAAAGTAAGCACATTCATCAAAGCCTCCTTCAGTTTAAATGTGGCTTCTTCTTCTGGTGCAATCTGGAATGAATCTGGTTCGTAAGCTTTAAATTATTTATATAAGGGTTGAGCAAACAAAGAAAAATTAGGAATCCAGGCTCAAAAATAACCACAGAGTCCCAAAAATCCTTGGTGTTGTTTCTTGGTTTCAGGTATAGAGAAAGCAAAAATAGCTTCTTTTCATTTAGGATTGATAAAATACCTTCTGTATAAATTAGATGCCCCAAATATTTAACAGAAGGCTGAGCTAATTGTAATTTTTCTTTAGAAATTTTATGTTCTCCAGCAGCCAGATGTTCTAACGGAGATATACTATCTTTAAGGCAGGCTTGCCAGGAGGCTGAGCAGATTAATAAGTCACCCACATATTGCAGCAAAGTGGACTTACTTGAAAATTATAAGTGCTTCAACTAAGCAAGAAAAAATGAAAAAAAAAAAGGTAGATGCAGTAAAACTTTGGGGCATTAAATTCCAAGAAAATTGTTGATTTTCCCAAGTAAAGGCAAATAAATATTGCCTTTCAGAGCATGGGAACACTTAAAAAATGCACTGCAAAGATCTGCAACTGTGTCATGGATTGAATTGTGTCCTCCCAAAATATGTATCAACTTGGTTAGATCATGATTGTCAGTATTGTGTGGTTGTCCTCCAATTTGTGATTGATGTGATTTTCCTATGTGTTGTAAACCCTGATCTCTACCTGTGGTTAGTGAGGCAAGATTGGGTTTTGTTAGAAGATTAAGCTGGAATGTAACACCCTTACTCAGGTCATATCACTGACTCAGTGTAAAGAGAGTTTCTCTGGGGTGTGGCCTGCATCACCTTTTATCTTACAAGAGACAAAAGGAAAAAGAAGAGGGCAGAGAGGGGAGGATCTCATACCACTAAGAAGGCAGCCCCAGGAGCAGAGTATATCCTTTGGACCTGGGCTTTCTGCACGGACAGCCAAGAGAAAATTGGCCAAGAGAAAATTGATGACAAAGACCTTCCTCCAGAGCCAACAGAAAGATAGAAAGCCTTCCCCCAGAAGTGACACCCTGAATTTGGACTTCTAGCCTATTGGACTGTGAAAGAACAAGCTTCTATTTGTTATTAAAGTCATGCACTTGTGGTATATCTGCTATAGCAGCACTAGATAACTATGATGAACTACAAAATGAGTTGCATCTGAAGGGACATTGGAAAGTAATGCGGATTAGGAACTACTGGAAATCTGGGTATCACAATGCAGTTGATGGCATATAGATTTTGAGCAAACCTTCAACTTCTACCTCTTTTTTTTTTATTGGAAGAACAGGGGTATTACAAGTATTACGAGGGCTAGTACAAGGAACAATTAGCCCTTTAGAAAGGAAATCTTGAATGATAGGAACAAGTATGTCCTTTACTTTTCGTTGAAGTGGATATTGAGATATCTTTGGCAAAGGTTTAGACAAATCTACTTGAATTTTAATTGGTTCTGCTGATAAAACTCGGCCAACATCTGTAAATGTAGTGGCCCATAATGTTTCAGGAATTAGGAATTAAATATCAGCAAGGAGAGGGTTAGGTTGAATAGAATTTTGAAGGGGCATGCAACAAATTGCCTCTTCCTTCTAAATATAATCCAATTCTAAACCTGCATCTCCTGATTTTGAAATTTCAGGCAGGTTCAATAATATTTCCCCTTTCTCATTAAATTGTAAATAAATTCCATCCAGACAAAAGATTTCTCTCTAATAGATTAACAGGAGTATCAGGGCTGAACAAAAAGTGGAGTAAATTCTCAATAGGGCAAAGAGATATTGGGAAAGGGTAAGAGTGAATTACTGTTTGCCTTTTGTGGGTAACTTCCACTTCTTTTGAAATTTTTGTGCTCTGGGGCAGGAGCTTTTGTAAGCCAGAGGGGTTGATGCCAGACAGGGTTACTCCAGTGTCTTAGGCTAGGTTGTGTAGAGAACCAAAACCAGTAAAGCATATAAATATATAGAGAGATTTATATTAAGGAAAAGGTTCTTGTGGTTGTAGAGGCTAGCATCCCAAATCCATAGGTCAGGATAGAGGGTTCTCCTAATTCACATAGCCACAGGGACTGGTGAACCCAGGATTGGCAGGTCAGAGAGCAGGGCTCTTGCTCAACGATGTGAAGATAAATGAATCCCAATATCAGCAGGCGAGGTCTCAGGTAAGCTGCTAGCTGAAATCCCAGGAACTGGAGGTCATATGAACAGAAGCCAGCTGCAGGATCCAGAGCAAGCAAAAGACCTAGACCCTTGCCAGAATGTCCATTTATATTGGATGCAGGCCAAATGCCCAAAGAAACTCCCCATAGCAGATCCCATCATGGAGGTGACTGGGTACTCACAGAAGATCCCATTATGGAGGTGACCACATTATATCAAATCTCATCATGGATGTGATCACAACATCATATGACTGCCAAACCACTGAGAATCATGGCACAACCAAATTGACACACAACCTTAACCGTCACATCTGGTATCAGTTAGAAATTTACAAGTTTCTCCATGAATGTACACAGTAGTTTCTCCCTGCAAATTGTGTGCCAACATATGAAAAGCTTCTGAATTATCCTTGAAGTCCTTTTATTCTAAATCAGGAGGTGGAAGGGTGTCTTGTGGGAAAACCTTCCATTTGTTTTTCAGTTTGTAACATTCATACTTCCAGTGGCCAGGTTTTTTACAATAGTGACAAGTACCAGCCTTGGTGGCACTGGAAGGTCTGACATTTTTCTTTTGATTGGGAGGTTGCAATTGTTGCAGCTGGAGGACCATTACTGTATTTCCTTTAGAGGCCTTCCGAGCCTCAAAAGTTAGTTAGCCAAATCAGTTTAACCGTAGAAGCCATTTCCCCAGTCTAATCAATGTCTTTTTACCAGGCCTGAAATTTCAGGTTTAAGGCCAGATATGAAAACAACATTAAAGGCCTCAGATATGCCAAGGATATTCAGAAAAATCCTGGAGTGTTCAGAAAAGTTTTGAAGCAGCTGAGTCTGATAATCATATACACTTCCATCTTTATCTTGCTTGCAGGAGTAAATTTTTGTCCAGTCAATTAATGGGGGAAATTTCTCAGAAGGGCTTCTAGTAATCTTTTGCCCATTGC
Organism: Elephas maximus indicus; assembly: GCF_024166365.1. NCBI lineage: Eukaryota > Metazoa > Chordata > Mammalia > Proboscidea > Elephantidae > Elephas > Elephas maximus. Next base: position 9,718,174 of record NC_064829.1, read on the forward strand.
TTGAAAATCTTCCAATAATTTAGTGTCTGTTTTTCCCATGTCTAAAGCTAAAGTTTCTTTGGGATTTTTTCATTCAGATTCTTCTAGCCACATTCGGGTGTCCCGGGTCTATCATATAAATTTAACTGTTACATATTGGGGAGTCCAGCTGATAAGTTCTAATTAAAATTTTTTAATTTCTCAGAAAATGGGTGTCTTGGTACCACTTGGGGAAGTCCCTAACTATGTGACCAAGTTCTGTTCTAGCCCATGAGACGAAAGCAATGCTAGGAGACACCTCAGCATCTTAGTGCAGATTTTAATAGGCATTTCAGGCAAAAGGTTCTCAATGGGTTTTTTTTTTTTTTTTTTTAAAGGAGTTATGATAGAGTTTTATCAGAACAAGAAAGCAGAGAAGGATACAAAGAAGTAGGAGCTGGCACTGGAGCAGAAGGAGTAGAGGCTGAATTTTGGCACTGCAGCTCTTATTTTGTTTAGCTAAGTATTAAACTGTGTCTTACAGTGAAGCAATATTGCTATCCTGGTTCTGTTGTAGACCTCTAGATACCAATTAAAATAGGCATTGAACTGTGACTGGTTAACACAGGAGCCTTGATTTTCAAATTACTGTGCAGAGAAACCAATTTAAAGAGATCAAAAGAATGCTTTTGGAACATGGTCTTGGGGAACATCTAGCTCAATTGGTGTAACATAGTTTATAAAGTAAGTATTCTACATTCTACTTTGGTGAGTAGTGTTTGGGGTCTTAAAAGCTCGTAAGCAGCCACCTTAGATACTCCACTTATCTCACCCTGCTGGAGCAAGGGAAAATGAAGAAAACCAAAGACACAAGGGAAAGATAAGTCCAAAGGACTAATGGACCCAACTACCACAGTCTTCACCAGACTGATTCCAGCTTAACTAGAAGGTGCCCGGCTACCACCATGGACTTCTCTGACAGGAATCACAGTAGAGGGTCCCAGGCAGAGCTGGAGAAAAATGTAGAACAAAATTCTAACTCACAATGTATATATATATATATATATATGTATACGTATATATATATATACACACACACACACACACATATATATATCGAACTTACTGGTCTGACAGACGCTGGAGAAACCCTGAGACTATGGCCCCCGGACACCCTTATAACTAAGTAATGAAGTCACTCCTGAGGTTCACCCTTCAGCCAAAGACTAGACAGACCCATAAAACAAAACAAGACTAACTGGCACACCAGCCCAAGGCTAGCTTCCCTGCTCTGTGGGTGCTGTTTACATCTGAGCAGACATTCAGAGGAAGCACAGGCCAGTTTTCCTCCATAGCAGGAGAAGAAAGGCTGGCAGTCCTTGGAAGGACCTCTAAGAAATTTGTCTTGTTGGTTTCAGATCCCTAGCAGCCCTGTAGTTTTGTGGGAAGGAGTCTCCTCTGAGGTGACTGGCCTCCATTGCAGGAAACATTCTGTAGGAGTTCCTATCAGTTCAGCAGCTGACAGTTACCAAGCGTGGGAGGGGAAATCACACTTGTAAAGGACCCCCAGAGAGATCTGCCTTGTTGCTATCAGATTCCCTCCTTAGTATGTTGGCTATGGGTATAGCCTCCACTCAAGACCCTATATCTCAAAAGAGATTGACTCAAGATACAACCTAATCTTGTAGATTGAGTCTTGTCTCATTAACATAATTTCCTCTAATCCTGCCCCATTAACATAATTTCCTCTAATTCTGCCCCATTAACATCATTGTTGTTGTTGTTAGGTGCTGTCGAGTCGGTTCCAACTCATAGCAACCCTATGCACAACAGAACGAAACACTGCCCGGTCCTGCGCCATCCTTACAATCGTTATGCTTGAGCTCATTGTTGCAGCCACTGTGTCAATCCACCTTGTTAAGGGTCTTCCTCTTTTCCGCAGACCCTGTACTCTCACAAGCATGATATCCTTCTCCGGGGACTGATCCCTCCTCACAACATGTCCAAAGTATGTAAGACACAGTCTCGCCATCCTTGCCTCTAAGGAGCATTCTGGCCGCACTTCTTTCAAGATAGATTTGTTCGTTCTTTTGGCAGTCCATGGTATATTCAATATTCTTCGCCAACACCACAATTCAAAGGCATCAGTTCTTCGTCGGTCTTCCTTACTCATTGTCCAGCTTTCACATGCATATGATGCAATTGAAAACACCATGGCTTGGGTCAGGCGCACCTTAGTCTTCAGGGTGACATCTTTGCTCTTCAACACTTTGAAGAGGTCCTTTGCAGCAGATTTACCCAATGCAATGCGTCTTTTGATTTCTTGAGTGCTGCTTCCATGGCTGTTGATTGTGGATCCAAGTAAAATGAAATCTTTGACAACTTCAATCTTTTCTCCGTTTATCATGATGTTGCTCATTGGTCCAGTAGTGAGGATTTTTGTTTTCTTTCTGTTGAGGTGTAATCCATACTGAAGGCTGTGGCCTTTGATCTTCATTAGTAAGTGCTTCAAGTCCTCTTCACTTTCAGCAAGCAAGGTTGTGTCATCTTCATAACACAGGTTGTTAATGAGTCTTCCTCCAATCCTGATGCCCCGTTCTTCTTCATATAGTCCAGCTTCTCAGATTATTTGCTCAGCATACAGATTAAATAGGTATGGTGAAAGGATACAACCCTGACACACACCTTTCCTGACTTTAAACCAATCAGTATCCCCTTGTTCTGTCCGAACAACTGCCTCTTGATCTACGTAAAGGTTCCTCATGAGCACAATTAAGTGTTCTGGAATTCCATTCTTCGCAGTGTTATCCATAGCTTGTTATGATCCACACAGTCGAATGCTTTTGCATAGTCAATAAAACACAGGTAAACATCCTCCTGGTATTCTCTGCTTTCAGCCAGGATCCATCTGACATCAGCAATGGTATTCCTGGTCCCACGTCTTCTTCTGAAACTGGCCTGAATTCCTGAAAGTTCCCTGTCAATGTATTGCTGCAACCATTTTTGAATGATCTTCAGCAAAATTTTGCTTGCATGTGATATTAATGATATTGTTCTATAACTTCCACATTCCATTGGATCACCTTTCTTGGGAATAGGCATAAATATGGATCTCTTCCAGTCAGTTGGCCAGGAAGCTATCTTCCATATTTCTTGGCATAGATGAGTGAGTACCTCCAGTGTTGCATCTGTTTATTGAAACATTTCAATTGCTATTCCATCAATTCCTGGAGGCTTGTTTTTCGCCAATGCCTTCAGAGTAGCTTGGACTTCTTCCTTCAGTACCGTCGGTTTCTGATCGTATGCCACCTCTTGAAATGGTTGAATATCAACTAATTCTTTTTGGTGTAATGACTCTGTGTATTCCTCCCATCTTCTTTTGATGCTTCCTGCATTGTTTAATATTTTCCCCATGGAATCCTTCACTATTGCAACTCGAGGCTTGAATTTTTTCTTCAGTTCTTTCAGCTTGAGAAGCGCTGAATGCGTTCTTCCCTTTCAGTTTTCCATCTCCAGCTCTTTGCACATGTCATCATAATACTTTACTTTGTCTTCTCAAGAGGCCCTTTGAAATATTCTGTTCAGTTCTTTTACTTCATCAATTCTTCCTTTTGCTTTAGCTGCTTGAAGCTCAGGAGTAAGTTTCAGAGTCTCCTCTGACATCCATCTTGGTCTTTTCTTTCTTTCCTGTCTTTGCAGTGACCTCTTGCTTTCTTCATGGATGATGTCCTTGATGTCATTCCACAACTCGTCTGGTCTGTGGTCACTAGTGTTCAATGCATCAAATCTATTCTTGAAATGGTCTCTAAATTCAGGTGGGATATACTCAAGGTCATATTTTGGCTCTCATGGACTTGCTCTGATTTTCTTCAGTTTCAACTTGAACTTGCATATGAGCAATTGATGGTCTGTTCCACAGTCAGCCCCTGGCCTTGTTCTGACTGATGATTTTGAGCTTTTCCATCGTCTCTTTCCACAGATGTAATCAATTTGATTTCTGTGTGTTCCATCTGGTGAGGTCCATGTGTATAATCGCTGTTTATGTTGGTGAAAGAAGGTATTTGCAATGAAGAAGTCATTGGTCTTGCAAAATTCTATCATTCGATCTCCAGCATTGTTTGTATCACCAAGGCCATATTTTCCAACTACTGATCCTCCTTCTTTGTTTCCAACTTTTGCATTACAATCGCCAGTAATTATCAATGCATCTTGATTGCATGTTCGATCAATTTCAGACTGTAGCAGCTGAAACAAATCTTCTATTTCTTCATCTTTGGCCCTAGTGGTTGGTGTGTAAGTTTGAGTAATTGTTGTATTAACTGGTTTTCCTTGTACCCAGAAAATTTTTTCCTTGTAGGCATATGGATATTATCCTATCACTGACAGTGTTGTACTTCAGTATAAATCTTGAAACATTCTTTTTGACGATGAATGCAACACCATTCCTCTTTGAGTTGTTATTCCCAGCATAGTAGACTATACGATTGTCTGATTCAAAATGGCCGATACCAGTCCATTTCAGCTCACTAATGCCTAGGATATCGATGTTTATGCATTCCATTTCATTTTTGACAGTTTCCAATTTTCCTAGGTTCATACTTCGTACGTTCCAGGTTCCGATTATTAATGGATGTTCGCAGCTGTTTCTTCTCATTTTGAGTCATGCCACATCAGCCAATGAGGGTCCCAAAAGCTTTACGCCATCTACATCATTAAGGTCGACTCTACTTTGAGGAGGCAGCTCTTCCCCAGTCATCTTTTGAGTGCCTTCCAACCTGGGGGGCTCATCTTCCAGCACTATGCTATTCATAAGGTTTTCACTGGCTAAAGCTTTTCAGAAGTAGACTGCCAGGTCCTTCTTCCTAGTCTGTCTTAGTCTGGAAGCTCAGCTGAAACCTGTTCTCCATGGGTGACGCTGCTGGTATCTGAATGCCGGTGGCATAGCTTCCAGCATCACAGCAACATGCAAGCCCCCACAGTACGACAAACCGACAGACACGTGGGGGATTAACATCATAGAGGTAGGATTTACAACACACAGGAAAATCACATCAGATGACAAAATGGTGGACAATCACACAAAACTGGGAATCATGGACTAGCCACGTTGGCACACATTTTTGGGGGCAAAATTCAGTCCATAAAAGTTTTTTTTTTTTAATACATAACATCCCAGCTCATGGTGACCCCCTGCATAACAGGATCAAATTTTTGTGATCCATAGGGTTTTCACTGGCTGTTTTTTTATTTATTTTATTTTTTTTATTGTACTTTAGATGAAGGTTTAGAGAAAACTAGTTTCTCATTAAACAATTAATACATATGTCGTTTTGTGACATTGGTTGCCAACCCCACGACATGTCAATACTTTCGCCTTCTTGAGCTTGTGTTCCCCATTACCTGCTTTCCTGTCCCCTCCTGCCTGCTATGAAGGAAAACTGGCCTGTGCTTCCTCTGAATGTCTGCTCAGATATAAACAGCACCCACAGAGTAGGGAAGGTAGCCTTGGGCAAAACCAGAGGGTAACACCCAGCCCTGATGGGGGCTCTCTCAATGTGGGTTTTCTGTCTGAAAATGTGATTGCAGAGCAAAGGGAAGGGAGTAATAACCAGATAGAGGGGATTGAGCCCCCTGGTGGACAGAGTGATTAGTGTATGATATCTCTTCCCTGTGGTGGTGCCTTGCCGTTGGACAGATTGACCATAGCATGTTCTCTGGTATGTTTGGGAGACACGGAAAATTGAAAACTGAGACCTGGAGCTTTCAAATCCTAATTAAACCAGAAAGGGAGAAGCAGCCATCACACAGAAGGAGAGGATGCAGTAAGCAAAGGCCAAAGGCTCTGCCTGCTAAACATTTTTTGCAGAAAGTAGTGTGGGCAAAAACGCCCCTAATACTGGGGAGAACTGAGAAAGTTAACACCCTCAAAAATTCCAATACCCCAACAAGAAATCACAAGACATACAAAGAGAAGAGAAACGATGGCTCATTCTAATGAACATGACAAAAGGGAGTGAAATCATACCTATAGAAGACCTCATAATGAAACGAATGGAAGAATATACATAAAGAAAAAAATTTTTTTTTTTTTTTTTTTTTTTACATAAAGAGCTAAGGGAAAACACAGACAAATAACTGAAAATAAATAAGGAAAACAATGCATGAACAAACTGAGGCTCTAAAAAAAGAGTTAAAAAGAAACCAAACAGAAATGTTGCAACTTTGTTATCTAGTGCTGCTGTAACAGAACTACCACAAGTGGGTGGCTTTAAGAAACAACTTTATTTTCTCACAGTTAGGAGGCCAGAAGTCTGAATTCAGGGCATTGGCTCTAGGGGAAGGCTTTCTTTCTCTGTTGGCTTTGGGAAGATCTTTGCCTCTTCCTCTTCTATTCCTTGGCTCCTTGGTGACCTTCATGTGGCATGGCATCTGTCTTCCTCCATCTCTGCTTGCTCACTTGCTTGCTTAATCTCTTTTATATCTCAAAAGAGATTGCCTTTAGACATACACTACACTAATACTGTCTCATTAACACAACAAAAGAAAAACCAAAAACCCATTCGGTTCTGGAGTATGGGGCTGCCATTCAGGTGCTGCAAGAGGTTGGGGTCACTGCCCAAAGGTGAGGGAGTGGGGCTGCCATGCTCCAGGGTCAGGAGAATGGAGCCTGTCTGGGCTGTGGTGGGTACTCAGATGGGCTAGGGACTACCCTAAAAAGAGCTGCTGTCCCAGTGGGCCTAGATGGTGGGGCTGAAGCCAGGGCTGAAGGGCCTCTCCCAAAATCCAAAAATGTGGCCAACACCCAAAGGTAGAAGGCAGAGACATTGCCCAGATGGTCTCGGAGAACAGAGTATTATTTTCAAGCCTTGAGAGCTCAGGTAATTTGTTTTGCTGGATTTTGACTTCCTTGGTACCCGTTATACCTGTTTTCTCTCCAATTTTTCCATTTGTAATGGAAATGTCTACTTTGTGCCTGTTCTACTATTCTACTTTGGAAGCAGATAACTTGTGTTCTAGATTTCACAGGTTTATAGATGAAGAGAAATTTTCCCCCAGGATGGAATATACCTAAAATCTCACCTATATTTGATTTAGATGGTTCAAAAGATGAGACTTTGGACTTGGAGTTGATTTAAGACTACTAGAATGATTTTTTTTTTTTTTTTAGAATGATATGATGTGGTGAATGTGTTTTGCATGTGGGAAGAACATAAATTTGGGGGGGACACAGGGTGGAGTGTTATGGATTGAACTGTGTCCCCCAAAAATATGTGTTGTAAATCCTAACCCTATACCTGTGATTTGGGAATGGGTTTTCTTTGTTATGCTAATTAGATGGTATTAGTGTAGGGTGTGTCTTAAATCAATGTCTTTTAAGGTAGAAAAGATGGGGGAAGACATGCCGTGCCTTATGAAGATCACCATGATTGCAAAGAATAGAAGCTGAAAAGAGTCAAGGACCTACCCCCAGTGCACAGCTCAGATCTAGCTTTTATAAAATCTGTTGCAAGTTGTTTCTTTTTTTAATTTTTACTTTATTGGGGTGAAATACATATAACAAAATATTTACCATTTCAACCACTTTTACATGTGTAACTCAGTGACATTAATTACATTCACCATGTTGTGCAACCATCATCACTCTGTTTCCAAATTTTTTCATCACCGTTCATAGAAACTCGGTACACCTTAAATAATACACCGTATTTCCCTTTTCCACCCACTCTAATAAACCTTGGTCTTTATGCATTTGCCAGATATTTCATATAAGTGGGATCATATAATATTTGTCCTTTTGTGTCTAGTTTATTTCAATCAGTATGCTTTCAAGGTTCATCCGTGTCATAGCATGTATCAGAATTTCGTCTCTCTTTATGGCCGAGTAGTATTCCATTGTATGTATGTAGCATATTTTATTTATCCATTCGTCTGTCGATGGACACTTGTTTTCACCTTTTGGTTGTTGTGAGTAATGCTACAAGGGACACTGGTATGTAAGTATCTGCTTGAGTCTCTGCTCTCAATTCTTTTGGGTATATACTTAGGAGTGGAATTGCTGAGTTATATGGAAAGTCTGTGTTTAAGTTTTGAGGAACCACCACACTGTTTTTCTACAGCACTTGCACCATTTTACAATACCATCAGCAATGATGAGGGTTCCAATTTCTCCACATCTTTGCCAGCGTTCGTTATTTTCTGCTTTTCTGATAATAGCCATCCTAGTGTGTGTGAAGTGGTATCTCATTGTGGTTTTGATTTGCATTTCCTTAACAACTAATGACATTGAGCATCTTTTCATGTGCTTACTGGTCATTTGCACATCTTCTCTGATAAAATGTCTACTCAGGTCCTTTGTCCATTTTTTGATTGGGTTGTTTGTCTTACTGTTGTTGGGTTGTAACTGTTGTTTATATATTCTGAATGTTAAACCCTTATCATATATATGGTTCCCAAATATTTGCTCTCATTCTGTAGGTTGTATCTTCACTTTCTTGGTAGAGTCCTTTGATGCATGAAAGTTTTTAATATTTTCCAGTTTATCTATTTTGTCTTTAGTTGTTCACGCTTTTGATGTCATGCCTAATATCTAATTCATTTCCAACAACTAAGTCCCAAAGCATTACTCTATGTTTTGTTCTAAGAGTTTTATAGTTTTTAATCTTATGTTTAGGTCTTTGATCCATTTTAAGTTGATTTTCATATATGGTGATAGGTATGAGCCCAGATTCATTCTTTTGCATGTGGAGCTCCAGTTGTCCCAACACTATTTATTGAAGAGATCATTCTTTCCACACTGGATGGACTTAGCATTCTTGTTGAAAATCGATTTGCCATAGAGACATGGGTTTATTTCTGGACTCTCAATTCTATTACATTGGTCTATGTGTCTATCATCAAACCAGTACAAGACTTTATATTTCATTTTGAAATCTGGAAGTGTGAGACCTCCTACTTGTTCTTCTTTTCAAGGTTGTTTTGGCTACTCAGGGCCCCTTGAAATTACATATAAATTTGAAGATTGGCTGTTGGAATTTTCTTAGGGATTGCACTGAAACCATAGATTGCTTCAAGTAGTGTTGACAATCTATAAGCATGTATTGTCCTTTCATTTATTTAAATTTTCTTTAACTTCTTTCAGTAATGTTTCATAATTTTCAGTGTACAAGTCTTTCGCCTTGCAGTGCAATGAATTACTTAATATGGCCCTTCTCACATACGATGACTGAGTGGGGCTATTCAAATAAGGTATATGGAACCTGTGATGACTGGGGTTGTGTGTCAACTTGGCTAGGCCATGATTCCCAGTATTGTGTAATTGTTCTCCATTTTATGTGTTGTGGATCCTGACCCCTATATGTTGATGAGGCAGGATTGGTGTGAGGCGTGTCTTGGGTCACAGCCTTGCAAGAGGGCATGACTCAAGCCCCACCCTTACTAAAGTTATGCCCTTTCCTGGAGTGTGGCCTGCATCTAAGACATATGTGTGTGTCCTGGCGAGGCCTATCTCTCTGCATCTGGATTCCACATTGGGTTTATGATCAATTGACCTCCCCAGAGGCCTGCTGTCTGACCTGTGGATTCTGGTACTTGCTGGCTTCCACAGCCTCTTGGGCCAGTGGCCTATAATGTGACCTTATTTGCCAGCCTCTGCAGCCTTGTGAGCCAGAAGCCTGTGGTCTAAACTGCTAGTTTGGGTTTGTCAGCTCCTGCAGCTGCATGAGTCAGGAGAAGCCTACGCCTGACCCGTGAATTTGGGACTTGCCATTCTCCACACTATGTGAGCCATTTCCTTTATAGGGTTCTTCAGTTCTGTAGGATGTTGCAGTGAATTAGGGAACCCAGAGCCGGGAGGGAGAGTACTGAAGGGAGACGGAGTAGTCGATGTTAGAGATGATGGAGTGGTACAGCAGCTTGGAAAAGTTGGACATTTGGGACATCTTTAACCTCCACCTCATAGGAACCAGCTTTGTGCTGATCCTTATAAAAGAAATTATTTGTTTACACCTCCTTGGTTAAGTTTATTCCTAGGTATTTTGTTCTTTTAGATGCTATTATAAACGGAATTGTTAATTTCCTTTTCAGATTGCTCATTGCTGTTGTGCAGAAACTGATAGCTTTTTGTGTGTTGATCTCCTTTCTTGACACTTTACTAAACTTACTCGCTCTAGTAGCTTTCTTTTAGATTCTTTAGGGTCTTCTATATATGGAATGATGTCATCTGTAGAAAGGGATAATTTTACATCTTCTTACCCAAAATAGATGCTTTTATATCTTTTTCTTGCATGATTGCTGTGGCTAGAACTTTGTACGACATTAAATAGCGGTGGTGATAGCAGGCATCCTCCTCTTAGTCCTGACCTTAAGGGGGAAGCTATCAGTCTTTCTCCACTGAGTATGTTAGCTGTGGGTTTTTCATAAATGCTCTTTATTATACTGAGGAATTTCTCTACTACTCCCAGGTTGCTGAATTTTTTTTTTTTTTTTTGTCAAATGCCTTTTCTTCACCAATTGAGATAATTACGTGTCATATCTGAGCTCTCTATATGAGCAAAACCAGTGAAGTGTATATAAATATATAGAGAGAGAATTTTACTTCAAGGAAATGGCTCAAGCAGTTGTGAGGAAATGACTCACGCAATTGTAGGGACTAGCAAGTCCCAAATCTGTGGGTCAAGTGACAGACTGAGGACCTCTGCTGGCTCATGTGGCTGCATGGGCTGACAAACCCAAAATCTGCAGGTCAGGTAGCAGTCTGGAGGCCTCTGCTGGCTCACAGGATTGTGGGAGTTGACAAATGCAAAATCTGCAGGTCAGGCAGCAAGCCAGAGATTTCTTACTTGCCAAGAACCAGAGGCCAAGCAATGAGAAGAGTACAGGGTCAAGAAAAGAGGGTGGGCTTTGCCAGAACATCCATTTATATACTGGAACAGGCCACACCCCCAAGGAAACTCCCCTTTAAACTGATCGGCTGCTCACATCAGATCACAAAATGGAAGTGACAAGCCACTGAGGATCACAGCGTATCCAGGCTGACACATAACATCAACCATCACAGTCCACGCTGTGTCAGCTAGGCACCTACACACATCTCCTTAAATCATAGGTAATTTCTAAATAAAGACAATTATAAAGTGACACTTGCACCTACCATGATACAACTAACATGAATACAACTGAAAATGCACTAGTCCCTTTTACATCTTGTATTTTACATTAAGTAATGGGATAAAGGAGGGAAGAAAACAAAGATATTTGCTATGTGTGTGCGTGTTTACGTATTACTTACGTATTGTGTATATATACACACATTGCCATCAAGTCGATTCATACTCATAGCAACCCTATAGGACAGAGTAGAACTACCCCATAGGCTTTCCAAGGAACAGCTGGTGGGTTTGAACCACTGACCTTTCAATTAGTAGTCAAGCTCTGAACCACTGCTCCACCAGAGCTCCATATATATGCACATGCACTCATGTATAACAAAACAAGGGAGAAATACTCATAACAATTACAGTCCTCCTTTCTACCACTGGTCACATTGTCAGAGCTGGTATTTAGAACTACCTTCTTCCACCACCCATTCCATATTCCCTTTGTCCTCAGCAATCAGTTCAGCTGGTTGCGGTTATTTGCCTAATGGGGTGACCCAAACCTTCATTCTTGAAGTATCTGGGCCATTATTAGTCATGTTAGAATTGGTTTGCTGTGGTTTTCCATTGACTTTAATCACAGGGCATGGCAGTACTAAGAGACAACCTAAGGGATCTCCGATATTCCAGACATACTCTTCTTTACTTCCATTATGTAATATCAATCTGATTTCCCCTTGGTAATCGGGCTCAATCACATCAGCTATCTTAGTTTTCTAGTGCTGCTGTAACAGAAATATCACAAGTGGATGGCTTTAACAAACAGAAATTTATTTTCCCTGTTCAGGAGGCTAGAAGTCCAAATTCAGGGCACTGGCCCTAGAGAAAGGCTTTCTCTCTCTGTCGGCTCTTGGGGTAGGTCTTTGTTCCTTGGCTCCTCAGTGATCTTCATGTGGCATGGCATCTATCTTCCCCCATCTCAGCTTCCTTAATCTACTCCTTTTATATTTTGTAAGAGATTAACTCAAGACCACCCTACACTAATCCTTTCTCTTAGCATAATGAAGACTACCCAGTCCCAAATGGGATTATAACTACAGGCATAAAGGTTAAGATTTACAACACATATGGTGGGGGGGACTCAATTCAATCCATAACACTAGCCAATATGGTAACTCCCTTTTTTGCCTGTTGATCCAGAGGCATAAAGAGCCCAAAATGGCTGAATGGAATTCTTAACTTCCAGTTCAATGGAATTGGTGTTGTGTCTCCTGATGGGAGCATTCCTCCCTTTGGAATTAAGACCTCCAGACCTGCAAAGGAAACCCTGGTAGCATAGTGGTTAACCGCTATGGCTCCTAACCAAAAGGCTGGCAGTTCGAATCCACGAGGAACTCCTTGGAAACAACCCTATGGGGCATTTCTACTCTGTCTTATAGGGTTGCTATGAGTTGGAATCGACTCAATGGCAATGGGTATGGGTAGACCTGCAGAGTATAGGGTCACAGAGACGGAAAGAAAAAAATTTTCGAGTAGGTCACTAGGTGTAATAGTGAGTGGTGCCACTCCCATTGATTCCTGGACCTAAGAATCCTGCCTATAGTAGAACAGCAGCATATATTGGACACTGGTTTAGATCGTATACAGCCTCCTGGAGAACATCACCCCAGCCCTACAAGGTATTGCCACATAGCTGGCACAGTAATTGTGTCTTTAAAAGACCATTCCATCGTTCTACCAAGCCAGTTGCTTCAGAATGATAGGGAACATGGTAAGACCATGTTGAGCATAGACTTATTGTTGCACTTCATTTGCTGTGAAGTGAGTTCCTTGATCTGAGGCAATGTTGTGTAGGATGCCATGACAGCAATAAAGCATTACGTAAATCCACAGATGGTAGTTCTGGCAGAAGCATTATGAGCAAGGAAGGCAAATACATATCCAGAACAAGTGTCTATCCCAGTAAGAACAAATCGCTACACTTTCCATGATGGAAAAGGTCCACTGTAATCAATCAGCCACCAGGTTGCTGGATGATCACCCTGAGGAATGGTGCCATATTGGGGACTCAGTGTTAGTCTCTGCTGCTGGCAGATTGGGCACTGTAGCCAAGTCAGCCTTGGTGACTGGCATTTCGTGTTGCTGAGCCCATGCATAACCTACGTCCCCGGAAGTGGCTGGGGAAAGGAGTGGCTAGGGAAAGAGGTTGACTGGTATCCCCAGAACATGTCATCCTATTCACTTGATGGTTCTAGGGACTCACAGGACACACAGTGAGATGGACCTGTGCTAAGATTTCAATTAATAACCTGACCTCCACAAGCCTCTACTCTTACTGGTGTGCCACAGTGGCATTTTAGGTCTCCTGCAATTAGTTTCAATTCACAGCCAATGTCAAGTAATCCCCCAAAGTCTGATTATTTCCTTTTCCTCGGTGAACAGGCACTCTTGTAAAAGGCCGTAGATCACTTTGGGGAAGGTTGGGAGAAATATTAACAGTATAAATTTTTGGCACTGTAGTAGGGTCTTCGTTCAATTTCCTCTTTGTTCATGAGCCCACTGGGAAATGACAGGAAAGACTGGGGAAGGAGGCTGACTAATATCCACGGAACACGTCATTCTATCCTCTTGATTGTTAAAATCTTCTACTAAGGTCACCCATTAGTGAGCATTCACATGAGACACAAATATCTTCACTAGTTTGGCTCTGTAAGAGAGGTCTATCCATATACCTCTTCTCCATCTCTCCTTGTCACCAATTTTCCAATCATGTTTCTTCCAAGTCCCTGACCATCCAGCCAAACCATTAGCCATAGCCCATGAATCAGTATACAGTCGGACATCTGGCCATTTATCCTTCCAAGCAAAGTGCACAACCAAGCGTACTGCTTGAAGTTCTGCCCACTGGGTGGATTTCCCTTCACCACAGTCCTTCAGGGAAGTCCCAGAAAGGGGCTGCAGTGCTGCCACTCTCCACTTTTGACCAGTGCTTGCATATCACATAGAGCCACCTGTAAACCAGGCAGGAGTTTTCTCTTCCCCAGTCAACTGCTTGTAAGGAACTTTTCATGGACCATAGGTACAGGCAGGGAGAGGAAAGGTAATGTGACAGGAGTGGGGATCATGGACATTTGGGCCACTTCCACATGTAACTTACTGTGCCTCTAGGTCCTGCTCGAGTCCAAGCTCATGTATACCACTTCCATTTAATGATGAAGTGCTGCTGTTCACGTCCAACTTTATGTTTCTGTGGGTGAGACAATATCCAGTTTATGATGGGCAGCTGAGTCTGCATCGTAACTTGGTGGCTGATGGTTAAGCATTTAATCTCTAGTAAGGTCCAATAACAAACCAAAAGCTGTTCTCAAAAAGAGATTTATCTTCAGAGGACGGCAGGGCTTCGTTTCCAAAATCCTAAGGATCTGTGCTATGATTCACAAATAGCAGGCTGCCAAAGACTCCAAGCAGCATCCCTATCTGCCAGTAACACTTCAAACACCATTGGATCAGCTAGAACATATGGCCTAATTGGCAGACCAGCTTGCACAGCAGCTTGTACCTGTTTCAGAGTCTTCTTTTGTTCTGGGCCCCACTCAATGCTAGAAGCTTTTTGAGTGACTTGGTAAATAGGCCAGAGTAGCACACCCTGATGAGAAACACATTGCCTCCAAAATCAAAGAGGCCAATCAGACATTGTGCCTCCTTTATAGTTGTTTGAGGGGCCAGATGCAACAACTTATCCTTAATTTTTGAAGGAATATATAGACATGTCCCACACCACTGGACCCCTAGAAATTTCACTGAGGTGGAAGACACCTGAGTTTTGGGGTTAATTTCCCACTGTCTAGCACGCAAATGCCTTACCAATAAGTCTAGGGTCATTGATACCTCTTCCTTCCTATGTCTAATCAGCACAATGTTATCAATGTAATGGACCAGTGTCATGTCTCATGGAAGGAAAGATGATCAAGTTCCTTGCAGACCAAAATTATGGCATAGGGCTGGAGAGTTGATATACCCCTGAGGTAGGAAAGTGAAGTTGTATTTCTGGCCTTGCCAGCTGAGGCAAACTGCTTCTGGTGGTCTTTAGAAACTGGAATTGAGAAAAAGCATTGGCCATATCAATAGCTGCATACTGGATACCAGGAAAGTTGGTATCTACATGTGCTGTAAAAGATCTCTAAAGCATTAAAAAGCAAAGATGTCACTTTGAGGACTAAGGTGCTCCTGACCCAAGCCATTGTGTTTTGAATTGCCTCATATGCATGCAAAAGTTGGACAACGACTAAGAAAGACTGAAGAGGAATTGATGCCTTTGAATTATGGTGTTGGCAAAGAATGTTGAATATACCATGGACTGCCAAAAGAATGAAAAAATCTGTCTTGGAGGAAGTACAGCCAGAAGGCTCCTTAGAAGCAAGGATGGTGTCATGGATTGAATTATGTCCCCCCAAGATATGTGTCAACTTGGTGAGGACATAATTCCCAGTATTGAGTGGTTGTCCTCCGTTTTGTGATTGTAATTTTATGTTAAAAAGGATTAGGGTGGGATTGTAACATCCTTACTAAGGTAACAGCCCTGATCCAGTGTAAAGGGAGTTTTCCTGGGATATGGCCTGCACCATCTTTTATCTTACAAGAGACAAAAGGAAAGGGAAGCAAGCAAAGAGTGGGGGATCTCATACCACCAAGAAAGAAGCACCAGGAGCAGAGCACATTCTTTGGACCTGGGTTTCCTGCATGGAGAAGCTCCTAGTCCAGGGAAAGATCGATGAGAAGGACCTTCCTCCAGAGCTGACAGAGAAAGAAAGTTTTCCCCTGGAGCTGATGCCCTAAATTTTAACTTCTAGCCTTCTAGACTGTGAGAAAATAAATTTCTCTTTGTTAAAGCCATCCACTTGTGGTATCTCTGTTATAGCAGCACTAGATGACTAAGGCAGATGATGAGACTTCGTCTCACATACTTAGGACATATTATGAGGAGGGGCCAGTCCCTGGAGGGGGACATCATGCTTGGTAGAGTAGAGGGTCAACAAAAAAGAGGAAGACCCTCAATGAGATGGATTGATTCGGTGCCTGCAGTAATGGGCTCAAGCATAGCGACAATTGTGAGGATGATGCAGAACTGAGTGGTGTTTTGTTCTGTGGTATATAGGGTCACTATGAGTCGAAATTGACTCGATGGCACCTAACAACAACAACTACAGATACCAGGAGACTTATTAATTTGCTAGAGCAATGAAACCACACCTGGATCAGCAGCTGCAATTGGAGTCACTATCTAGTTAGGTTTATGATAATCCGCTGCAATTCTCCAAGATCCATCTGTTTCCTGCTCAGGCCAAATAGGCAAGTAGAATGGGGATGTGGTGGAAATCACCACTCCTGCATCCTTCAAGTGCTTGATGGTGGCAGTAATCTCTGCAATCCTTCCAGGAATTCAATGTTGTCTTTGGTTTACTATTTTCCTATATAGGGACACTTCCAATGGCTTTCACTTGGCCTTTCCTACCACTTGTCAGGGATTCAGTGTGGGGGGTTCTGCCAGTTTCTGAGCATGTCTACTCCGGTTATGCATTCTGAAACTGAGGAAATCACTACAGGATGGATTCAGGGACCCAATGGACCCACTGTGAGATGGACCTGCACTAAGACTCCATTAATAACCCAATCTCCATACGTCCCTACTCTGACTGATGGGCCATAGTGATGTGTTGGGTCTCCTGGAATTAGTGTCAGTAATCCTCCAAAAGTCTGATTATTTCCCTTTCCCCAGCGAACAGTCATCCTCATAAAAGGCCATAGATCTCTTTGGAAAGGCTGGAAGAAAGATCAATAGTATAAATTTTTGGCAGCGTAGTGGGGCTTTTCCTCAAAGGGACTCAGCCTCCCTTTCATTCAAAGGCTTGCAAGTCTACAAGCTGGCTCAAGTATGGGAACTGATACATGGGCCGTGACTCTCTATTCTGGTGATTCAAGTTAGACAGCTATTCACTTAACCTAGAACTCTTCCATTTGTACATATCAAGTAAATAACAAGTTCCTAATATATTTCAGTCCTAGGGACACTATGACTAAGTAGCCAATGCCATAAGTCTATGAGAGTCAGACTATTCTGACTACCATTTTGACTCTGCTGTCCATTATGGCAACCATATGTATTTGGCGATTAAGCGCTGCCACTTGACCCCTGTCACCCTGGGATCCAATCACCCCCATTGTAGTTAGGTGTCTTAATTCAGTTATGGCAGATTCCATTGTAATATATGACCTACATAGAAGAACAATCACAGCAGTCTTCAAGAATCCTGGAAGTTCCCTCACAAATTTATTCCTCACATTTGTGGCGAAAGGTATGTCTTCTCGCCACTCCTTGGGTGGGTCTGAGGGTCCAACATGGTAAATCCACTCTAACATTCCAATTTCCCTAAGTCCTTGGATACCTTCTTCTACAGGTATACCACGGCAAGTCTGGTACTTCACCTTGATTTAGTGTTGGCCACTGTGTAATCCATGCTCCAGTGAACCAACCAAAAGAACTATTAGATGTTTTTCTAACCCTCAAGCTGAAATATTGAATGAAGAATCTCGTTAGTGGGCCCATATCAATAAATTCACACTGATCCAGCTTTATGTTTCTTGTAACATTATCCCACATCTTTCATAGCCATTGTCACACATATTTGCCAGGTCTCTGTTTATATATATTTAAAAAGAAAAAATCAAGCAGTTCTTTTGGAGTGTAGCAGACCTCCTTATGGTCACACTTCTTACTTCACCCCTTGGGGTTCACTGGGACTTAAGTCTAGTTATAGGTCTAAAAACAAATGTGGGTGGTGTGGGTAGGTCCTAGGGACATTCAGCGATGACTGCAAGACATCTGTCTCAGGTGATGCCCAGGCATTGCCCCAGATGCTTCCCCACAGGATGTCTCAGGCAAGGACTCTTCAGACAGCTGAGATAATTTCATCAGATCAGGATGGAAAGGGTGTTTTTACTACAGAGGGTAGCTTAGCAGACAAAGATGGATTAATCCCTGCAGATGGGAGTGAGAAGGCTGATTCTGTTGGCAGGTGTTTAACAGAACTTAGGTACTCAATGTTCCCAGCTTCCAGATTATCTGCCCATATGTACCCATCCCAAGTTTTAGGATCCCATTTCTTCACAATCAATGCCCTCACTTTACCTTCAGACAGCATTCAAGGTTAGGAATTTATTTTGCACTGTAACTCAGCCACTGTTAGGATACAGCTTGGTTTAATTTTCAGCAATGTCAGCTTTGTTACTACAAGGCTTTCTTTAGGACACAAATAGCAATGTTCAGGTCTTTTATGTGGCACACAAGCTGTGACTCTGGAGACTTAAGGTCATACTTTTCTTTCTCTTCGTCTAGCAAAAGTAAGTCTAACCAACCAGTCTCATTATACTTCTCAGTTTGACAAAAATATTGAAAGGTATCAGATATACGATCACCCAGGGCCTTCTCTCTCACAAATATTTGATCCAATGGTGGTGGTATTTTGTGTATTTCTATTGCCACATCCCACCACGGATTAACAGTGCCCTTTTTATTACTGGAAATAGAGTCATTAATGCCTTTAAGTTTAGCCAGACTTGAGAACCAATTCAGAAAATACATCCTTAAGATTTTGTCCCTCTAGAACCACTCTTGGTACCAAATGTTTTAGTCTGGGTTCTCTAGAGAGCAAAAACCAGTGAAGTGTATATAAATATAGAGAGAAATTTACTTCAAGGAAATGGCTCAAGCAATTGTGAAGAAACGGCTCACACAATTGTGGGGGCTGGCAAGTCCCAAATCTGTGGGTCAGGTGACAGACTGAAGACCTCTGCTGGCTCATGTGGCTTCATGAGCTGACAAACCCAAAATCTGCAGGTCAGACAGCATTCTGGAGGCCTCTGCTGGCTCATGGGGTTGTAGGGGTTGGTGAATCCAAAATCTGCAGGTCAAGAAGCAGGCCAGAGACTTCTGCAGGCTGATGTCCCAAGAACTGGAGGTCAGGCAATGAGAAAAGTGCAGAGTTGAGAAAGAGGGCAAGCTTTGCCACAACATCCATTTATACACTACAGCAGGCCACACCCCCAAGGAGACCCTCCTTTCAACTGATTGGCTCCTCACATCAGACCACAAAATGGGAAGTGATTACATAGTGCTTGCCGAACCACTGAGAATCATAGCTTAGCCAAGTTGATACGTAACATTAACCATCCCATCATGTGATCACATGATCATATGATTCTTTTGTTCTGTAATGAAAATCATTGATTGACTTTCTTGCATTGATTTCTTGCACTCTTAGAACAAATTTCACTTGGCAATATATATAATCCTTTTAATATGATGTTGGATACAGTTTGATATTTTTTGATGATATTTGCATCTATATTCATAAGGAATTTTGGCCTGTAGATTTCTTTTCTTCTGCTACCTTTGTCTGGTTTTGTTATTAGAGTAGTGCTCATAGAATGAGTTAGGAATTGTTCTCTCCTCTTCTATTTTTGGAAGAGTTTAAGAAGTAATGGTGTCAGTTCTTCAAATGTTCGGTAGAACTCCTCAGAAGTCCCCTGGACTAGGACTTTTCTCTGTTGGGAGATTTTTGATTATTGATTCAATATTGTTTTAGGCTGGGTTCTCTAAAGAAGCAAAAACCAGTAAAGAGTACAAATATTTATATACAGAGGTTTATACCAAGAAAATGGCTCATGAGGTTGTAGAGGCTGAAAAGTTCCAAGTTCATGATTCAGGCTGGAGGCTTCTCCTGACTCACATAACTGCAGGGGCTGGCAAACCCAAGATTGACAGGCCAGACAGCAGGCCTCTGGCTCACAGGCTGTGGAAGCTGATGAATCCCAAGATCAACAGGCAAGACAGCAGGTAAGCCACTAGCTCAAGTCCCAAGAACTGGAAGTCAGACAAACAGGAGCCAGCTGCAGGATCTAGAGCAAGCAAAAGCCTGTGAGGTTTGCCAGAAAGCCTACATCTGTTGGACGCAAGCTACACCCCCAAGGAAACTCCCTTTCCACTGGCTGGCTGCTCATAACAGATCTCATCATGGAGATGATTTCATTATGTCAGATCCCATTATGGAGGGTATTACATCATTCCGTAACTGCCGAGCTATATCATAACTGCCAAACTACTGAGAATTATAGCCCAGCCAAGTTGACGAAAACCTTAACTGTAATGGGTCTGTTGAGATTTTCTACTTCTTCATGAGTCAATGTAGATATAGTATGTGTTTCTAGAAATTTTTCCGTTTCATCTACGTTATCTAATGTGTTAGTTTACAATTGTTCATAGTATTCACTTATGATCCTTTTTATTTCTGTAGGGTCACTTGTAATGTCCCCGTTATATTTCTGATTTTAGTTATTTGCATCTTCTCTCTTTTTTGTCAGTCTAGCTAACAGTTTGTTAATTTTATTCATCTTTTCAAAGAGCCAACTTCTTGTTTCATTGATTCTTGCTATTGTTTTTCTTTTCTCTGTTTCACTTATTATTGTTGTCAGAGAAGATACTTTGTATGATTTCCATCTTTTTAAATTTATTGAGTCTTCTTTTATGACCTAGCATATGATCTACCCTGAAGAATGATCCATGTGTACTGGAGAAGAATGTATATTGTACTGATGTTGGGGGTGGGTCCCATACATGTCTGTTATGTCTAGTTGGTTTATAAAAAAAAAAAAGAATTTTTTTATAGTGTTGTTCAAATTCTCTATTTCCTTATTGATCTTCTCTTTAGATGTTCTGTCCATTATTAAAAGTGGCTTATTGAAGTCTCCAGCTATTACTGTAGAACTGTCTATTTCTCCTTTCAGTTCTGCCAGTGTTTGCTTTACATATTTTGGGGCTCTGATATTAGGTGCCCATGTATTTATACATGTGTATTGATGTATTGACACTTTTTATCATCATATAATACTCTTTGTCTCTTGTAACAATTTTGACCTAAATTCTGTCTTGCCTGTTATTAATATAACCACTCTAGCTCCCTTTTGGCTACTATTTGCATGGAATGTCTTTTTTTACCCTTTCAATTTCTATCTGTGTCTTTGGTTCTAAAGTGTGTCTTTTGTAGACACCATATAGCTGCATCATGTTACTTATCCATTTTGCTGGTCTCTGTCTTTTGAATGAAGAGTTTAATCCACTTAAAGTAATTCTTGATAAGGAAGAACTTACTTCTGCCATTTTACTATCTGTTTACACCCTTTTTGTCTGCATTTCCTCCAATATCGCCTTTGTTTCTTTATTTGATTTTTTGTAGGGAACCATTTTGATTTCCTTCCCCTTAGCTTTTGTATATATTCTTTGGTATTTTGTTTGTGGTTACCATGAGGATTACAGCTAATGTCATCACATAATAACAGCCTAGTTGAATTGACACCAATTTAACTTCAATAACATACAGAGACTCTATTCGTATACCACTCCTCCCTCTTTCTGTTGTTATCACAAAGTATATCCTTGTACAGTATTAGCCCTGTTATGGATTGAATTGTGTCCCGCCAAAATGTGTGTCGACTTGTGGTATTTCTGCTATAGCAGCACTAGATATCTAAGACAAGCCCAATAAGATAAATTTATAATTATTTTTTATACATTTGTCATTTTGAATCCTGTGTGGAACAATAGTTAGAGTTACAAACCAAAATATCATAAAATTGGGTTTTACACTTGCCCGTGAAGTTACCTTTACTGGAGATTTTTTTTTTTTTTAATTCATATGATTCCAAGCTGCTGTGTAGTGTCCTTTCCTTCCAGTCTGAAGGACTCCGTTTAGTATTTCTCGTAGGGCAGACCTGGTCATAATAACCTCCCTCCTCTTTTGTGTATCTAAGAATGTCTTTACTTTGCCCTCCTTTTTTGAAGAGCAGACCTGGTGGCACAGTTGTTAAGCACTCAGCTGCTAACCAAATGTTGGTGGTTCAAACTCACCAGCTGCTCCGTGAGAGAAAGATGTGGCAACCTGCTTCCATAGATTACAGCCTCAGAAGCCCTATGGAGCAGTTCTACTCCATCCTATAGGGTCACTTTGAGTCGTAATTGACTCCAGGGCAACAGATTTGGTTTGGAGCCCTGGTGGAGCAGTGGTTAAGGACTTGGCTGCCGACCAAAAGGTCAGCAGTTCGAGTTTGCCAGCCACTCCTTGAAAACCCTATGGGGCAGTTCTACTCTGTCCTATAGGGTTGCTGTGAGTCAGAACTGACTCTATGGAAACAGGGTTTTTTGTTTTTACTGAATATAGAATTCTTGGCTGATGGTCCTTTTCTTTCAGCACTGGAAATATGTCATCCTGCTGTCTTCTGGCCTCCATGGTTTATAAGGATAAATCAGCACTTAATCTTATTGTGGATCCCTTGTATGTGACAATTTTTTTCTTTTTTTGCCACTTTTAGTATTCTTTGTTTATCTTTGGCTTTCATGACATTGAGTATGATGTGTCTTGGTATGGATCTTTTTGGGTTTATCCTGCTTGGAGTTCACTGATCTTCTTGTTTGTGTAGAGTCATGTCCCTCATCAAATCTGTAATGTTTTCTACCATTATTTTTCCAAGTATTGTTTCTGTCCTTTTCTCTCTCCTCCTTTTGGGATTCCCATAATATGTATGCTGGTTCACATGATGGTGTCCCACAATTCCATTAGGCTTTTCTCAATATTCTTTGTTCTTTTCTCTTTGCTATTCAGACTCAATAATTTTGATTGCCTTATCCTCTAGTTCATTGATTTTTTTCTTCTGCCAGCTCAAATCTTTTGTTGAGAACTCCGATTAAATTTTTCATTTTAGTTCTTGTATATTTTTGGTTCAATATTTCTGTCTGGTTCTTTTTCATAGTTTGTATCTCTTTATTGAAATTCTCATTTTATTCTTGTAACATTTTTCTGATTTTCTTTAGTTTATTGTTCATGTTTTCCTTTAGTTCCTTGAGCTTATTTAATATTGTTATTTTGAAGTCTCATAATCTGTCCATTATCTGCACTTCATAGGGACGATTTCTGTTTTTGTTTTGTTCTTTTGATTTGGCTATCCTTTTTTGGTTGTTTCTTTATATGCCTTGTGATTTTTTTGTTGAAACTGGGACATTTGGATATTATAATGTGGTAACTGTTAAACTCAGTGTCTTAGTCATTTAGTGCTACTATAGCAGAAATACCACAAGTGGATGGCTCTAACAAAGAGAAATTAATTTTCTTACAGTCTAGTAGGCTAAAAGTCCAATCTCAGGGCATCAGCTTCAGGGGAAGGCTTTCTCTGTTGGCTCTGGAGGAAGGTCCTTGTCGTCAACCTTCCCTTGGACTAGGAGTTTCTCCCCTCAGAAACCCTGGGTCCAAAAGACGTGCTCTGCTCCCAGCACTACTTTCTTGGTGGTATGAATTCTCCTCCTCTCTGCTCACTTCCCTTTCCTTTTATCATTTATAAGATAAAAGGTGGTGCAGGCCACACCCCAGGGAACTCCCTTTACATTGGATCAGGGATGTGACCTTAGTAGGAGTGTTACAATCCCACCCTAATCCTTTTTAACATAAATTACAATCACAAAATAGATGAGAACCACAAAATACTGGGAATCATGGCCTAACCAAGTTGACACATATTTTGGGGAGACACAATTCAATCAATGACACTCTACCCTTTGGTCCCAAAAAGTCATGACCTTGCCACATGTAAAACACGTCCACCCCATTGTACCATAGCAAAAGTCTTGTCAACTCCAAGTCCAAAATCCAAAAAATTCCGCTTCATCTGTGAAATCTAGAATACAAGTTATCTGCTTCCAAAGTACAATAGCAGAACAGCCACAAGCTAGATATTTCCATTACAAATGGGAGAAATTGGAGGGAAAGAAGGGATAATAGGCACCAAGCAAGTCAGCAGAACACATTACATTAACCTTCAAGGCTTGAAAATAATCCTCTGTTCTCTGAAACAATGTACACAATGGCCCTGCCATCCGGACCCTAGGTATGGTCCACACTCTCTGGATTCTGAGTTGAGCCCCCCAGCTCTGGGCTTCAGCTTCATCTTCCAGTCCCACTGGGATGGCAACCCTGCTTCCTTGGTTTTAGGTGCACCATTCTCCTAGTCCATATGAGTGGCAACTCCACCCTTAAAAACACCAGAGGCCATGGCTCCACCTTTTGAAACCCCAGAGGTTGTGGCTATACCTTTTGAGACTGAGGAAGCTCACCTTCTTGTGTTCCTTGTCTCTTCAGCTTCTACTTCCTGGTTCCTTGGCCTCTGGGTCCCTCAGGCCTCACACCTGCATCTGCCCTGCTGGGGCAAGTGTTCCAAAGCTCTGTAGCTCCACCAATAAGTGCCTGGAGACACCCCACTCTGCCAGTAAACTTCAGCTGGAAGGCACTCAGCTCTCTTGTTCCATGGGTCAGAAAGCCTAGCTTCACTGATAAGTGCCTGGAGGCACCCCACTCCACCAGGGAGCCTCCCGCGCAAAGCCACTCAGCTCTCTCACTCTGTGGAGTGGCTCCAGTGCTGTCTGGCACTGGACTCCTGGTTCTATTGCTGCCGGTCCTCTACCCTTTCACAGTTTCGAAACTGCTTCAACATTTTAGTGATCTGTTAGAGCAGCACCTCACTCTCTTGGTACCAAATTCTGTCTTAGTCATCTAGTGCTATTATAGCAGAAATACCACAAGTGGATGGCTTTAACAAGGAGAATTTTTTTTTCTCACAGTCTAGTAGGCTAGAAGTCCAAATTTGGAGTGTCAGCTCCAGGGGAAGGTTTTCTCTGTCGGCTCTGGAGGAAGGTCCTTGTCATCAATCTTCCCCTGGACCAGGAGCTTCTCCTTGCAGGAACCCTGGGTCCAAAAGATGCGTTCTGCTCCTGGCACTGCTTTTTTGGTGGTATGAGGTCCCCCACTCTCTGCTCGTTTCCCTTTCCATTTATCTCTTGTAAGCCATAAAAAAAAAAAAAAAAAAAGCCATACCCCAGGGAAATTCCCTTTACATTGGATCAGGGATGTGACCTCAGTAGGGGTGTTACAATTCTACCCTAATCCTTTTTAACATAAAATTACAATCACAAAATGAAGGAATCACACAGTACTGGGAATCATGGCCTAACCAAATTGACACATGTTTTGGGGGGACACAATTCAATTCATGACACTCAGGTTCTTCTCCTTCCCCAGGGAATGTAATTAAAAAAAAAAAAAACTATTGAAGGCTGTAATAGTCAATCTGTTCAGTGACTTCCTTAACTTTTTGCAAAGGCTGTCAAAATACATGTGGACATTCAGAACTCTGTTCCACAGCTGGTGCCTAACTAGTGTTTCAAAGATTTCCTTGTACTCAAAGGGAAAAAAAATGCAAAAAATATAAAACATCTGATTCTCTCTCTACTCAGGGATTGCTGTTGTTACTTAATGAAGGCTTCAGTTGACTGTTTAGTGACTTTTCCAAGCTATTTTTTTCAAAGAGCATATTCCAATTCTGTTACGTCTGCAGTCAGTGGCCTGACAGGTTTCTCTCTCTCTCTCTCATTCTCTCTCTCACACACACATACACATACTGCCTCTCGCCCTTTAAATAAGCCTACTGAGAAAAGCTGCTTTTGTAAGAGGGCTCACATCACCACAATGACCTGCACTCATTCCTCAGGGCACCATGATACCCACCCACTGTGAACTGTGAAACCCTAAATCCTTGGAGGAAAAGGTCTTAACTCCCCACCCTGGCACCCACCAGCAGCTCTAGGAACATAAACTGCTATCTCCACCATTGCTGCAGGGCTGAGAAGTGGGGAATGGCAGCTAGTTGGTTCACATGGCTCACCTAGGAAAGATCAGCAGCTTGTCCCTTCATTAAGCAATTCCTTGGTTGATTTAAGCATCTGAGCGGGTTCCAGAGTTTCTCATTTCCCCAACTTTGGATTAGGAGTAACACCTGTATGCTGTCGTACTTAGCTCAACCATAGGACACATTGAACTATATAACATGTGTACTTATGTTTTCCCAGGAGATATAAGTCTTGGGGGGAGGGGATTATGTGTTTTTTGTCTTTGTATTACCAGTGCCTGGAAAATATTAGAGGCTTAAGAAATGTTTTTTAATGAATGAGAGTGATATGCTCCAAATGTCTCCTGTGAAGATAATGGACAACAGTGTGGAGGGGCAGAGCAGTGGGTTGCAACCTTGGCTGCATATTGGAGTAATTTAATGAGCTTTTAAAAATGCTGATGCCTAGAGCCCAACTCTAAGAATTTGCATTTAAGTGGACTATAATGTGGCCTGGACATCAAGGATACAAATCAGAACTAGCCAAAGGAATAAATGCATAGGCTGAGGTCTGGGAGGGTTCCAAACATGAAGCTTGTGTCATCTTCGGGGGCGTGTTATCCTCCAAAATTGAAATGTGACAATACTTAAAGAGTTTTGCCAATCAGGGAAACTCGCCCATGCCTTTGGAATTCAGTTTTTATTAGGGGTTCACTACATAGGCATGATTGAATCATTGAATATCAAGATTTTTAAAAGCTCCCCCGGTGATTCCAGTGTGCAGCCAAGGTTGCAAACAACTGAGGTGGAGGGAGTAAAGGTGAAAGGCAGGATCCCAGTTAAGAAGCTCTTGTCCCAGAACGGATGAGAAATGATGAGCACTGGGATCAGGGCACATGGGGAGGAGACTTGCACAGAATCAAGGACTTTATAACCACTTGGGTTTATCAGGAAAAGGAAAAAAGGGCTCCCAATCCTCTACCACTCTTGTCCCTGTCACCTACCAACTTCTCCATCATTCCTCACTCTTTACTGAGAACCTGGGAGCTTGGGTCATCTGTTCCTCTTTTCACCCCTACTTCCCCAGCCCCTATTATCTCTTGCTTTAATTCTGAGCGATCTCAACCTCCTTGTGGATGCTTCATCCAGAAAATGAGACAATTTCTGAACCTTCCTGATTTTAGCTACCTTCATCTCCATTTTTTGGGGTTCATCTCCGTTTTACTTCCCTCTCCCCACTGCCAGCCAAATATACTCCCTGGATCTTGTTTATGTTTTTCACCTCAAAATTCTCAAATTCTGATACCCACTATGGGGACCCTCTGTCCAACTCTTCCTTCCTAACACAGCCATGATTTTGTGTTGGTGCCCACTTCTTCACATTCAACTAAGTGCCTTGGGAGAGCTGACTCCATGCCTTGCATTAGGGTGGGACCAAATAGGTCTCAAGGTCTAAGGATTACTCAGGAACCAGCATGTGACACAGTCCAGCTGGATGAGACTTGAGGGGAATCTGCTGAGTGGTTTCTTGGAAAAGGTCCTTGCTCCTAAGGACAAGCCATAAGAAACATTTCTTTGATGTTTAACTCCTACAACTGGTACAGCCACCTTGCTACCAGCAAGAGAATGAAATTCACACCAAGAATGAAAGTAGAAAGAAATGGGTTCTTAGAGACATGATTGAACCACTTCTCAGCCAGCCTGAAACTCTCCTTAGCTGAGGACTTGCAGTTATGTCAAAATAAATGTCCTTATTGTTTAATGCCATTTGAACTAGAATTTTAGACAAGAGCCCCTTCACTGATATCCTCAAATGACACCTGCTCTTCAACCTCATAGCCATCTCCAGTCCCGCTCTGATCACTGTTTCCCTCCTCATGTGGCATCACATTGTTTATCATCTGAGCTGCTCTTTCATCAGGACCTTCAATTCTCTTTCCCTCCTTTTCATCTTGTCACACTTATTAAGCAAATTTCAAATGCTAGACTAATGCTATAAGCTGCCTTCTCTGGTCATAACAACAAATGACTCTTGTGCTACTGGAGAAAAACATGAAATTACAGGTGTCCTGTTTCTTCCAGGCCCTGTACTAATAATTTTGCCTGCCCATGGTCAGCGTGTCTCCCAAGCTGCTCATTGACGCCAGACTTTTACCACTCTCTTTATGTCTCCTACTTGATTCCTAGTCCCTCTCGCCCTGTAAAGATGACTTTGTTTCTTGCTAAATGGTGAAAATTAAGACAACAGGTGTGATCTCTATCAAACTCAGGCCCTTTTATTTGTAAACTATGGATCCAATACACTGTGACTGTTAAGGGCCCAGGCTCTGGAATGAGGCTGCTTAGATTCTAATACTGGAAAACCACTTATCAGTACATAACCTTGAACAAACTGTTTAACTTTTCTAAGCCCCAGTCACTTCATATGTGAAACAGTTGCATGGACCACATATAGTTGTGTGGACAGTTAAGACAAATGACATAAAGTACCTAGGATAGTGTCAGACATATACCAAGTGTCTGATATGTAGAAGCTATTATCATGATCTATTATATCCAGGCCAAGCTCTCCTCCTGCCCTCTGGCCTCAGATTACAACCCCACTTTTCTCTTCGATCCCCTCTCCTCTAGGAACTTGCTCCACTAATCTTCCCTTCTTATCCCACCACTGGTCATTCCACCCTATATTCCACATTCACCCTTGATTATAAATAGGACCAAGTCTTTTTGGCTTAAACAAAACAAAACAAAATCTCTCCCTTAGCCCTGGATCTGTTTGTGGATCCTTCAAGAAGCCTCAGAATTTGAGCTGTTTCACCCACCTGTACCCTTGCCTATCCTAAACAAAACAGGTGGGTTAATTTATGCTTGTTTGGAGTTTATGGAAAACAATGGAGCAACCTCCATCTCTTGCCACTAGAATAGAATAAAATTTTTAACTAAAATATTCTTGTTTCAATAAGAAGACTTAACTGAGTTGGAGTCTAACTTACGGTGCCTGGGCAAACTCACTGAACACCCTGTGGCCAGTGTGCGTGGTTATCAACAATCCAGCACATGGCTGCTGGAGTGTGGCCAGGAAGGAAACTCATGGCTGGTGCATTCCTGGGAGGGAAACACGTGGATATGACTCAGAGACTCCCAACAGTTTGTTTTTGTTTCAGTTTTATGGTTTCTATAGGAATGGAAAGATGTCATTTAAAACGGCACTGGCCACTTATTAATTGGTCAAACCAACCAAAAGTTATCCAGCACAAGTGAGTGACAGGGTCTGCCACTGGCCAGACCTCACGCAGTAGGGCAAATATGGGATTGGTTCTCGTTACCAGCAGGTACGGGAACTTGGGATAAAGTTTCTCAAGGAATGGAGAATTTGGGGACAAAAATCATGCCTAATCTTTACCTTTTGCTGAGATGTCACTTCTACATTCCTTTGGCTTGAGAAATAGGGTCATTTTCCTGGTTACAAAAGCCAGTTTTTATGAGTCAAAGAGGATGGATTAGATATGCCATCCTAGAAATTTATTGTGTAATTGCCAAACCACTGTGTGAGAAGTATTTGAAACATATATTTCAGACTACTACACTCTCCTGTGGACACCAAGCAATTGTTCTTCCCACCTCCCATCAAGCATTTCATAAGCATAGTATACCCTTGCTCTCTCTCTTTCTGGTTATTTATTCCACAACTTGCTGTGATGGGCTCTTGAATCTCATTAAGGCCAGCAACAACCATCAAATTTTTCAATCCAATGCATGTTGTGTGATTCTTATCTTTCTAGACCTCTCTACTTGACTCTTGAGCACTCTCTCCTTGAAACTCTACTCCCTTAGCTTTTCAATGACATTTCATTTCTCTGAAGGTACCCCTCTAACATTCCCTCTCCACCTCCTTTGCAGTTTTCCTTTCCTGCTCCATTGTTGGCTGTTCTTCTCACTCTACACTTTCTCCCTCAGTGAACTCACTGAGTACCCCTATATCAAATTTCAACCCCAAGCCTCAGACTCAAATATCCAGCTAACTGTGAGGTATTTCCTAGGTACCAAGCTCAAACTCAACGTGTCGCAATCACATTTCTCCTAAAGCAAATTCCTCTTCCAAGATTCACTGTTCAAGTTGATGGTATCAACCAAGAACCCCATACTAGAGAACTGGGAGTAATCCCTTATCTCTTATATCCACTCAATCATCAAGTCTCTGGAATTTACCTATTACAGATTGTTTTAATCCATTCCCTCTTTTTCATTCTTTAAGAGGTAATATAACCTGATCATTGAAGGCATAATTTGAAAAGAAACAAACCTGGGTTCCAATTCTGCTCCTCTTCTGCAAGTTGCTCAATCTTCCTACACTTCAGGATCATCGTTTAGAAAGTGAGAGAAGTTGTAGTGGTGGCTACCCCTCAGGACGTGTGAGGATTAATGGGAACTTATGAAGAAAAGTCCTTAGTCCAGTGTCTGGGTGACAGCAAACAATAACTTTCAACTATTGTTATTGTTACTATTGTACCTCCTGACTGCTGACCTAGTTGAGTCCCTTGTCCCTCTCTTTTGGATTACTTTGACAGCCTCCTGACTGCTGTCATTGCCTCCTTCCAGCTCTCTCAGAATGGTACCAGACAATTATTACAGTACTTCTCCGTTTGTGATTCATTTCTATTTGCATCCTCCTCCCAGAAAGCTTTATTTGATTGCCCCCTTTGGGTGTTCCTCACTCCTCAGCCCTTCTGAAATTCCTCCTGCGTACTTCCATCATTATACTCAGCACATTGTTTTATAATTACTGGGCTTGTTTATGTTTCTGACTCTCCCACTAGGTTAATGTTTATTAAAAAGGCATATTTCTAGGCTCCACCCCTTACCTTTTGAATTTGCATCTCTCAAGTGAAACACAAAAACATGAATTTTTAATAAACAACCTAGGTAATTGTAACGCTCCCTAAAGTTTGGGAAGCAATACTGTACTAGACTAGCTGAGCTTTGCAAAGATAGGGACTGAGCCTTATTCATCTTGTGTACCCAGGATCTAGCCCAGTATCTGACAAAGAGTAGTCACTTGAAAGTTCAGTGCATGAAGGATGACTCGCAGGGCGTTATAAACCTGGGAGAGGCTTGGCAGATGGAAGCTCCTCCTAGTATAACTACTAACTCAGCTTGCTAGTCTATCGTGTTCCGTGTTCTAGGAGGCCCTATTGCCTTTGGGGTCAGTTGGGGGTAATTGCAATAAAGGCATTTTTGTCTATTCAGATTTGACATATTGAGATCCTATGTTGAAATTTCATTTTTACAAGCGTCTGCTACTATAAATAAATAAATATGACCAGAATAGGTTTTTAATTGAGGGAGGAAATTCAATCTCCCAGCAGGTAAGAAGTTTTGAAAAAGGTTTTTTAAGCTGTGTCTTTCCCATTTGCCACTGATACTGCTTCATTATCCCAGAGACTAGAACCAAAGTTTGATGTTTAATTGCTCTTCAGATACAGTGGTAGTGAAGTCCTTATTTTACAGACTCTTCTGCCTGCCAGGGAGCTCTGGTGGCACAGTGCTTAAGAGTTCAGCTGCTGACAAAAAAGATCGGCAGTTCAAATCCACCAGCCACTCCTTGGAAACCCTATGGGGGCAGTTCTACTCTGTCCTATAGGGTTACTATGAGCTGGAAGCAATGCGACGGCAATGGGTTTGGGTTTTTGGCTACTTGCCAGGCTATTAGAACAAGATGATGGAAGGCTAGGGATTCAGAGTCCCAAGTCAGTAGGATCTACTGACTTAGTTCTTAGTTCTTCTAAGATCCTATTGTTGTTGTTGTTGTTGTTAGGCACTGTCGAGTCAGTTCCGACTCATAGCGACCCTATGTGCAACAGAACAAAACACTGGTCCTGTGCCATCCTCACAATCATTGTTATGGTTGAGCCCACTGTTGCAGCCACTGTGTCTATCCATCTTGTTGAGGGTCTTACTCTTTTTCGCTGATCCTCTACCAAGCATGATGTCCTTCTTCAGGGACCAGTCTCTCCTGATAACATGTCCAATGTATGTGAGACTTAGTCTTTCCATCCTTGCTACTCAGGAGCATTCTGGTTGTACTTCTTCCAAGACAGATTTGTTCATTCTTTTGGCAGTCCATGGTATATTCAATATTTTTTGCTAACACCACAATTCAAAGGTGTCAATTCTTTGATGTCCTTATTCATCATCCAGCTTTCACATGCATACGAGGTGACTGAAAACACCATGGCTTAGGTCAGGGAGACCTTAGTCTTCAAGGTGACATTTTTGCTTTTCAACACTTTAGAGAGGTCTTTTGCAGCAGATTTGAACAATGCAGTGTGTCTTTTGATCTCTTGACTGCTGCTTCTATGGGTGTTGATTGTGGATCCAAGTAAAATGAAATCCTTGACAACTTCAATCTTTTCTCCGTTTATCAAGATGTTGCTCATTGGTCCCGTTGTGAGGATTTTTGTTTTCTTTATGTTGAAGTGTAATCCATACCGAAGGCTGTGGTCTTTGATCTTCATTAGTAAGTGCTTCAAGTCCTCTTCACTTTCAGCAAGCAAGGTTGCATTATCTACATAGCGCAGGTTGTTAGTGCATCTTCCACCAGTCTTGATGCCGTTCTTCTTCACAGAGTCCAGCTTCTCAAATTATTTGCTCAGCATGTAGATTGAATAGATATGGTGAAAGGATACAACCCTGATGCACACCTTTCCAGACTTTAAACCACTCAGTATCCCCTTGTTCTGTTCGAACAGCTGCCTCTTGATCTGTGTACAGGTTCCTCATGAGCACAAATAAGTGTTCTGGAATTTCCTCTCTTCGAAATTCTATCCATAATTTGTTATGATCCACACAGTCGGATGCCTTTGCATAGTCAATAAAACATAGGGAAACATCTTTCTGGTATTCTTTGCTTTCAGCCAGGATCCATCTGACACCAGCAATGATATCCCTCGTTCCACATTCTTTTCTGAATCTGGTGTGAATTTCTGACAGTTCCCTGTCGATATACTGCTGCAGCCGCTTTTGAATGATCTTCAGCAAAATTTTATGTGTGATATTAATGATATTGTTCAATAATTTTCCCATGCAGTTGTATCACCTTTCTTGGGAATAGGCACAAATATGGATCTCTTCCAGTCAGTTGGCCAGGTAGCTGTCTTCCAAATTTCTTGGTAGATTCAAGTGAGCACTTGCAGCACTGCATCCATTTGTTGAAACATCTCAGTTGGTATTCTGTCAATTCCTGGAGCCTTGTTTTTTGCCAATGCCTTCAGTGGAGCTTGGACTTCTTCCTTCAGTACCGTCAATTCCTGATCTTATGCTACCTCCTGAAATAGTTGAACGTCAACCAATTCTTTTTGGTACAGTGACTCTGTGTATTCTGTTCATCTTATTTTGATGCTTCCTTGTGTCATTTAATATATTACTCATAGAATCCTTTACTCTTGTAGCTGGAGGCTTGAAGTTTTTCTTCAGTACTTTCAGCTTGAGAAATGCCAGGGGTGTTCTTCTCTTTTGATTTTTTACCTCCAGCTTTTTTGCACATGTCATTATAATACTTTACTTTGTCTTCTCGAGCCACCCTTTGAAATCTTCTGTTCAGTTCTTGTCCTTGAATATCAATAAATTCTATATCTAGGATCTAAGATTCTATATTATTGAAATTCAAGGTCATGTTTTCTAAGAAAATTCAGAACTAACCTGAGCCTCAAAACAGCCAACATTTATCAGCGTATTATTAAAATAGAGTGTGTCAGTGTGACCTTTTACTTTCGATGTATTTTTTGTGTGTGGGTGTTGTTGACAGTTTCTTTGTTCCACTTAATTTTCTGTGTTGAGTCATTTTTCTTTATGTATTTTCTTTTCATTGTTTTCATTTGTCGATTTTGTATTTACTGAATCTATATGTTTTTCTGTTTTTTTTAATTTTGATGGTTAGGATTGTTAGTTTCCTTTGTGGTTACCTTAATATTTACCCCTATTTTTCTAAGTTTGAACCAAACTTTTATCTCTTTATGTTGCCTTAACTTTCTCTCCACATGAAAAATCTATGACTACATTTATTAGTCCCTCGTTTTTGTTTTAATGTTGTCATCTTTTTCATAGTGATGTCTCTGTTTCCCTATTTTCACTGTTTTAGCTTTGATTTATTTTGTGACTTCCCTACCTGGATTGATATCTTGTTGCTCTGTCCTGTGCTCTAGTCTTGAGTTGTTATCTGATGTAATTGATTTTCTAACTGGAGGACACCCTTTAGTATTTCTTGTAATTTTGGTTTGGTTTTTGCAAATCCCTTAAACTTTTGTTTTTCTGGAAATCCCCGAATTTCACCATCATATTTGAGAGACAGTTTTGCTGGATATACAATTTTTGACTGGCAATTATTTTCCTTCAAGGCTTTATATAGTCATCCCATTGCCTTCTTGCCTGCATGGTTTCTGCTGAGCATTCAGAGTTCAGTCTTACTATCCTTTGTAGATGACTTTTCATTTGTCTCTAGTCACTCTTAAAATTCTCAAGTTTGATTATAATATGTGTTGGTGACTTTCTTTTGGGATCTACCTTGTGTGGGGTTCGATGAACTTCTTGGCGAGATATCTTCTCATCTTTCATATCAGGAAAGTTTTCTGCCAACAAATCTTCAAAAATTCTCTCTGTATTTTCTGTTATCCCCCCGAGTTCTGATACTCCAATCACTCGTAGGTTATTCCTCTTGATAGAGTCCCACATAATTCTTAGGGTTTCTTCATTTTTTTTAATTCTTTTATCTGATTTTTCCTTAAATAAGTTTGTATCAAGTGTTTTATCTTTAGTCTCACTAATTCTGACTTCCACTTCCTCAATTCTGCTCCTATGACTTTCTATTGAGTTATCTAATTCTGAAACTTTATTGTTAATCTTTTGGATTTCTGTTTGCTCTCTCTTTACAGATTCTTGCAACCTGTTAATCTGTCATTCTGGTCTTGTATAACCTTCTTAAGTTCCTCTGTTGCTTTGTCTGTGTGTTCCTTGGCTTATTCTGCATTTTCCCTGATCTCCTTCCTGACGTCTTAAAGAGTTCTGTATATTAGTCTTTTGAATTCTGCCTCCAGTAATTCCAAGAAATTCCCTTCCTCCAGAAGAGTTCTTGATTCTTTGTTTTGGGCACTTGCTGAAGCCGTCACGGTCTGCCTTTTTACCTGATTTGATATTGACTGTTGTCTCCGAGCCATGAATAAGTTATTATATTTATTTATGTTTACCATGTTAGTTTCTTGTTTTGATACACCCAAATAGGCTGATCGTGTGAGCTAGTTTGATTATTGGTGTCTTTGAAGCTCTCAAATCCTGTCTCCAGGTGGCTAGAGCTGTTACTAGGTATGTGATCCCAGGAGTCTGTTTACTTTTCTTGTGTGGATTCAGTTCAGGTGTCCAGGTCATTGATCACTGAGTGTGTGGTGTAGGCTCTCACCTACAGTCCTAGATAGGCAGGAGTGATTGGAGTAGGCACAGGTATCTGGCTGTAGTAGGGGGTCACGTGCTGATCAAGGTAGGGGGCTGACTGCTGCCCCTGAGTGTCTGGGTAGAAGGCATGTCCCTGTTCCCTAGAGTGCATAGGTAGGCAGGTTTTGCAGCCAGACTATGGGCAACCAATGCTGTTGGCTGTAAGGACTGGGAGTCAGCACTTATTCTTGGACCTCTGTTGCTGGTGGCTAGGTGGAGTGGGTGGAGC
Source organism: Elephas maximus indicus (assembly GCF_024166365.1). NCBI lineage: Eukaryota > Metazoa > Chordata > Mammalia > Proboscidea > Elephantidae > Elephas > Elephas maximus. Next base: position 9,753,694 of record NC_064829.1, read on the forward strand.
CACCACTCCTCAGGCCTCTGATGTGGGTAGGTGAGGACACTGTTTAGTGGGCAGGGTGGTATCAAATGTCATGAATCTGCCACTCTCCTATATAGCTGATACAGATGAAAATAGGCTTCAGGTATATACACTGTTATACTGTGCTGATGAGGGCCTATGCTGTTGAAATGGGCCCATGCAGGTCTATGCGGTGGTGAAAGGCATTAAAAGTTCATGGACCCCTTATGCCTGTGCCTACGCAAAGGGGCTGTGCCTGCCCTGAGTTCCTAGCTTAGGGGAGCTGGCAGGTTATTTTTTTCCTGTTTGTTAATTTGTTTCCTCTCCAAAGTTGGCAAAATGGCTCAGGGTGGGTGACAGGTCCTATTTCCAGCCAAGGGAGTGCAGCTATCACTGAAGCTGGACCTGGACCCAGAGCAGAGCAGGGAGGGGGCAGGTAAATGGGAGAGAGGTACTTCTCAAAAGGGTTTTTTTTTGATCCACAAGGAAGGTTAGATGCTTGTACTTATCTTTTGCTGATTGAGTGCTGTTTCTCACTGGTTCTGGTGGCTTGAGGAGACTCTCCTCTGCTCAGTCTCTCCCAATGTAGAAAACACATCCCGAGTGCCACTGTTTGCCTCACCCCTCGTGTGCTAGCTGATCCAGCCTGCAGGGTGCCAGTGCCAGCCAGCTCAGGTCTGGCAACACCTCACTGCTTCTGAACTGTCTCCCCTCCCCCTGCCACTCAGTCCAGTTCCTCAACTTCGTCTTTGATGTTCAGGGCTCCTAGATTGTCATAAATAAGTGATTCACTTGTTTTGTCGGGTCTTTGCTGTAAGAGGGACCACATGAAGCGTCTGACTACTTGTGACATTTTAATTTTTGTGGTATATGTTTTTCTATAATTAATTCTTCTTACCAAACCCTACATACTATTTCTGAAGTAAAAATCTCCAATACATATCTTAAATGTTCTTCCTTATGTACTTCTGGGCATTTCATTCTATCCAATATGCATAGTTTTTTATTAGAAGCCCAGCAAACCATTTCCTTGCCAGCTTGCAAGTCCTTTTCCCATAAGGCCTTCTGGTATTGCAGTAACATACTCAAAAATGGCCATTACTATAGGGTTTGTTGGCCAAAACAGTCATCAGTTTCTCGCAAGAAGACATGATTGGGAAAAATCTAGGAACTTGAAGATTTGAGTACACTATGGTGGCCAAAACTTTTAGGAAAATATTTGATCATTATGAAATAAAGTAGTGATTAGGGCTATTCAAAACGTCCTGCTACTGTCACTCACGCAACTTGAATTGTTAACACCCTGGTGTCAATGTCATAATTCATTCTCTTATTAATTTTCACCTAGAAGATATTAACCGGATATTGCTTCTTTTTAGATTCCTTTACTTGATGCCCATCACCTGGAACAACAGCCTAAGTCATGACTACCACCGGAAGATACCACACCAGCTTTACTGTAGAGAAAACAAGACACAAGGATTGTTAGAGATGAGCTACGAGTAATACTAAAGTCATTAAAAAAAACAAACACAAAGAAAAAAAAGGCTAATCTTATTATCACATTTAAGATTTTTGAAATGCATTATGTGCCATTAATGATTTGTAGACCTCTCCTGTCACCTAGTGGGCCAATTCATGCAGCGCAGCTCTTTGTGAGCTATTTCAATGACCTAGCCTAAAAACCCTGGTATATTACTTTAAAAAAATAATGTTTATCAAGCATTCTCTCTGGTAGGAAAACATCTTCTGAATGGACAATGGCACGTGTATACATATATAACAATAATAATACTCATTTCAGTGTCTGAAATAGAAAATGGACAAATTTTAAGTGGCCCTGGGGTAGAAAAATGATGTTATATCTATATGATAGAATATGATGGAGCTGAATGAGGTGGAATTTATGTTATTAACATACAAGGATATACAGTAAGAGAATAAGCAAGTTGCATAGCAGTACAATTTCATTTATGACAATAAGTTTTATGCTTGCAAATATATATACAATGTATAGACAGGTACACACATACATGCACACATGAACTGTTTACAGACTTACTTTTAGGAAGTAAGAATGAGACATTGAGGGACTTTTATTTTCCATTTTGTAACTGTGCACCTTTCTATACTGACAAAAAAATTTTTAATTTTTTCTTGATTATTAAATGAATATTAATTTTAGGTTTTAGAAAATATAAATATGCATAAATTTATTTTTTAAAATTACTTGTAATCTCAGCATTGAGAGAAATAACCTTTGATGGCCTTATATTTTATTATATTCTGAGTAGGTAATATATTCACAAGGTTCAAGAAATTTTAAAAATATAAAAAATACACACTGGGAAGCCTGAGATGATCCACGTCACTCTGCCTTCTGTAGGTAACCACTGTTATTAGTTTTCTGTGCCTTCTTCTAATCCTACCCCTCCACCCCTGGAAACTACTAATCTGCTTTCTATCTCAATGGATTTACCTATTCTGGACATTCCATATAAACGGAATCACACAGTATGTGCACAGTCTTTTGTGACTAAATTCTTTCACTTAGCATAATGTTTTCAAGGCCGATTCATGTATCAGTACCTCATTCCTTTTAATGGCTGCATAATGATCCATTGTATGGCTGCACCACATTTTATTTATCCATTCATCAGTTGATGTACATTTAGGTTGCTGCCACTTTTGGCTATTACAAATTATGATGCTATGAACACTTGTATACAAGTTTTTGTACGGACGTAAGCTTTCATTTCTCTTGAGTGAAATTGCTGGGTCATATGGCAATTCTATGTTTAATCTGCACCATTTTACAATCCCACTAGTATGAAGATTCCAATTTTTCCACATCCTCACTAGCACTTGTTATTTATTTTTTAGTTACAGCCATCCTTGTAGGAGTGGCATCTCACTGGAATTTTGATCTGCTATTTTTTGTTGACTAATGATGTTAAGCATTTTTTCATGTGCTTATTGGCCATTACTTGTGATTGGAGTGTGAAAGTTGGAAATAAAGAAGAATCAGTAGTTGGAAAATATGGCCTAGGTGATAGAAACAATGCCAAAGATCAAATGATAGAATTTTGCAATACCAATGACTTCCCCATTGCAAATACCTTTTTTCACCAACATAAATGGCAACTATACCCATGGACCTCGCCAGATGGAATACACAGGAATCAAATCGACTACATCTGTGGAAAGAGATGATGGAAAAGATCAATATCATCAGTCAGAACGAGGCCAACTGTGGGACATACCATCAACTGCTCATACGCAAATCCAAATCGAACTTGAAGAATCAGAGCAAGTCCATGACAGCCAAACTATGATCTTGAGTACATCCCACCTGAATTTAGAGGCCATCTCAGGAATAGATTTGACGCATTGAACACTAATGACCAAAGACCAGATGAGTTGTGGAATGACACCAAGGACATTATATATGAAGGAAGTAAGAGGTCATTGAGAAGACAGGAAAGAAAGAAAAGACCAAGATGGATGTCAGAGGAGACCCTGAAACTTGCTTTCAAATGCAAACAGGTAAAGCAAAAGGAAGAAATGACGAAGTAAAATAGCTGAACAGGAGATTTCAAAGGCTGACTTGAGAAGACAAAGTATTATAATGACATGTACAAAGAGCTGGAGAGAGAAAACCAAAAGGGAAGAACACACTTGGCATTTCTCAAGATGAAAGAACTGAAGAAAAAATTCAAGCCTTGAGTTGCAATAGTGAAGGATTCTATGTGGAAAATATAAAACGATGCAGGAAGCATTAAAAGAAGGTGGAAGGAATATACAGAGACATTATATGAAAAATAATTAGTCAACATACAACCATCTCAAGAGGTAGCATATGATCAGGAACTGGAGGTACTTAAGGAAGAAGTCCAAGCTGCACTGAAGGCACTGGCAAAAAGCCAGGCTGCAGGAATTGATGGAATATCAATTGAGATATTTCAATAAACGGACGCAGCACTGGAAATGCTCGCTCGTCTATGCCAAGAAATTTGGAAGACAGCTTCCTGGCCAACTGACTCGAAGAGATCCATATTTATGCCTATTCCCAAAAAAGGTCATCCAACTGAATGTAGAAATTATTGAACAATATCATTAATATCACACACAAGTAAAATTTTGCTGAAGAGCATTCAAAAGTGGCTGCAGCAGTACATTGACAGGGAACTGCCAGAAATTCAGGCCGGATTCAGACGAGGATGTGGAACAAGAGATATCATTGCTGATGTCAGATGGATCCTGGCTGAAAACAGAGAATACCAGAAGGATGTTTACCTGTGTTTTATTGACTATGCAAAGACATTCGACTATGTGGATTATAACAAATTACGGATAACATTGTGAAGAATGGAATTCGAGAACACTTAATTGTGCTCATGAGGAACCTTTACATAGATCAAGAGGCAGTTGTTCGGACAGAACAAGGGGATACTGAATGGTTTAAAGTCAGGGAAGGTGTGCGTCGGTGTTGTATCCTTTCACCATACCTATTTAATCTGTATGCTGAGCAAATAATCGGAGAAGCTGGACTACATGAAGAAGAATGGGACATCAGGATTGGAGGAAGACTCATTAACAACCTGTGTTATGCAGATGATACAACCTTGCTTTCTGAGAGTTAAGAGGACTTGAAACACTGATGAGGATCAAAGACCGTAGCCTTCAGTATGGATTATACCTCAACATAAAGAAAACAAAAATCCTCCCAACTGAACCACTAACCATCACCCTGATAGATGGAGAAAAGATTGAAGTTGTCAAGGATTTGATTTTACTTGGATCCACAGTCAACAGCCATGGAAGCAGCAGTCAAGAAATCAAAAGACGCATTGTATTGGGCAAATCTCTTGCAAAAGACCTCTTTAGTGTTGAAAAGCAAAGATGTCACCTTGAAGACTAAGGTGCGCCTGACTCAATCCATGGTACTTTCAGTCACATCATATGGATGTGAAAGCTGGACAATGAATAAGGAAGACCAAAGAAGAACTGACGCCTTTGAATTGTGGTGTTGGCGAAGAATATTGAATATACCATGGACTTCCAAAAGAACGAACAAATCTGTCTTAGAAGTACAGCCAGAATGCTCCTTAGAAGCAAGGATGGTGAGACTGTGTTTTACATACTTTGGACATGTTATCAGGAGGGATCAGTCCCTGGAGAAGGACATCATACTTGGTAAAATACAGGGTCAGCAGAAAGGAGGAAGACCCTCAACTAGATGGACTGACACAGTGGCTGCAACAATGAGCTGAAGCATAAAATGATTGTAAGGATGGCACAGGACTGGGCAGTGTTTCATTTTGTTGTACATAGGGTTGCTATGAGTCAGAACTGATTCGACGGCAACCAACAACATTGGCCGTTTGTATACCTTCTTTGGAGAAATGTCTACATATTTTTAATTGGGTTGTTTCCTTGTTTTTTAAAAAATATTTTATTGAGTTTTTGGTGAAAATTTACAGCAAATTAGGTACCCGTTTAACAATTTCTACACATATTGTTCAGCGACATTGGTTATATTTTCCACATTGGGTCAACGTTCTCTTTATTTCCATTCTGGTTGTTCAGTTTCCATTATTCTTGCTTCTCTGCCCCCACCCCCTTCTCATCTTTGCTTTAGAGTAAATGTTGGCCTTTTGGTCTCAGATTATTGTTTGTTTTTTTTTTAAATCATAACAGGAGCACATTACTCATGGGTGAGGTTATTTTAGGAGCCAATCTGTTGTTTAGTTGAAAGGTGATTTCCAGGAGTAGTTTCAGTTCAAAGTTAAAGGCTATTTCAGGGTGACAATCTCAGGGGTTCCTTAGGTCTCTGCTCGTCCGGTAAGTCTGGCCTTTTTTTGTTTCTTTGTGGTTGAGTTGTAGGATCTCTTTATATATTCTGGCTATTAAATTGTTTCAACCTATATGATTTCCAGATATTTTCTCCCATTCTGTAGGTTGTCTTTTTACTTTGCTGATAATGTCTTTTGATGAACAAACATTTTTAATTTTGATGAAGTCCAATTTATTTATTTTTTTCTTTTGTTGCTAGTGATTTTCGTGTTGTATTTAAAAACCCATTGCCAAATACAATGTCCAGAAGATGTACCCCTCTGTTTTCTTTTAAGAGTTTATGGCTCTAGCTCTTATATTTAGGTTGTTGATCCATTTTGAGTTCATTGTTTTATATGGTATGAGGCAGGGGTCCAACTGCATTCTTTTGCACGTGGAAATCCAATTGTTCCAGCACTATTTGTTGAAGAGGCTATCGTTTTCCCATTGAATGGACTTGACACCCTTGTTAAAAATCAACCAGCCATAGATGTGTGAGTTTATTCTGGATTTTCAACTCTATTCCATTGGTCCATATGTTTAGCCTTATACCGGTATCACACTGTTTTGATTACTGTTGCTTTGTAGTAGGTTCTGAAGTGTAAGTCCTCCTACTTTGTTCTTTTCCAAGATGGTTTTAGCTATTCATGGGAATTTGAGTTCCATGTGAATTTGGAGATCAGCTTTTCCATTTCTGAAAAAAAAAAAAAAAAAGACTTGAAATTTTGGGTGGGATTGCATTGAATTTATAAATTGCTTTGGGTAGCAGTGACATCTTAACACTAAGTCTTCTAATCCATAAATAAGGAATATCTTTCAATGTATTTTGGCCTCCTTTAATTTCTCTCAACAATGTTTTATAGTTTTCAGTGTACAATTCTTTCATCTTTTTGGTTAAATTTATTCCTAATTGTTTTATTCTTTTAGATGCTGTTGCAAATGGAATTGTTTTCTTAATTTCCTTTTCAGATTGTTCATTGATGGGGTATAGAAACACAACTGATTTTTGTGTGTTGACTAAAGTCACTTATTAGTTCAAGTAGCTTTTAGTAGAGATTCCATTGGAGAGTCTACATAGACAACCATGTTCTCTATGCATAAAGACAGATTTATGTCTTCTTTTGCAATCCGGATGCCTTTTATTTCCTTTTCTTGCCTTAATGCACTGACTAGATCCTCTAGTACAATGTTGAATACAAGTGGTAAGAGCAGTCATACTTGCTTTGTCCCTGATCTTAGGGGATAATGTTCAGTCTTTCAACATTAAGCATGGTGAAAACTGTAAGTTTCTCATAGATGCTTTTTATCAGCTTGAGGAAGTTTCCTTCTATTTCTAGTTTGCTGAGAGTTTTTCTTTTTTAAACCAGAAATGGATGTTGGATTTCTTCAAATGTTTTCTTCTGCATCTATTCAGATGACCACATGGATTTTATACTTTAATCTGTTCCTGTGGTAACACAGATGATTTTTTAAATGTGTGATATGGAAAGGGAAGGTGATCAAGGTCCCTGAAGACTAAATTAGGATACAGGGTTGGAGAGTTGATATTACCCCTGAGGTAGGACAGTGAAGGTGTATTTCTGGCCTTGTCTGCTTCTGGTGCTCTTTAGAAACTGGAATTGAGAAAAAGACATTGACTGGCTCAATAGCTGCATACTAGGCACAGGAGATTTTCTCAAGTAATGAAATCGCATCTGGAAGAGCAACTACAGTTGGAGCCACCACCTGGTTAAATTTACAATAATCCACTGTTATGGATTGAATTGTGACCACCAAAAATATGTGTTGTAAATACTATCCCCTATATTTGTGGCTATAATCCCATTTGGGAATGGGTTGTCTTTGTTATGTTAATGAGATTAGATTAGTATAGGGTGTGTCTTGAATCAATCTTTTTTGAGATATAAAAGATTAAAAAGCAAATGAAAGAAGCAGAGACAGAGATGGTGGAAGATTGATGCCAAGCTACATGGAGATCTCCAAGAAATCAGGAGACAAGCTGAAGAGACAAGGACCTTCCCTCCAAGGTAGCAGAGACAGAAAGCCTTACCCTAGAGCCAGCACCCTGAATTCGGACTTCTAGCCTCCTAAACTGTGAAAAAATAAGTTTCTGTTTGTTAAAGCCATCTACTTGTGGTATTTGTGTTATAGACAGCTAGGACATCCACTGTTATTCTCTGAGGTTCATTTGTTTTCTGTATAGCCCAAATAGGTGAGTGGAATGGGCATTTGGTGGAAATGAGCATTCCCGCATTCTTCAAGTGCTTAATGGTGGCACTACTCTTTGCAATCCCTCCACGAATGTGGTATTGCTTTTGGTTTATTATTGTCATAGGTTATCAGCAGTTCTAATGGCTTCCATGTGGTCTTTCCTACCATAATAGCCTTTACTCCACGTGTCAGAGATCCAACATGGGGGTTCTGCCAGTTGCTGAGTATGTGTATACCAATTATGTATTCTGGAACTGGGAAACCACTACAGGATGAGTTTGGGGACCCAGTGGGCCCATTGTGAAGTGGAACTGTATGCTAAGACTCAATTAACCTGAATTCCATTCTGCCTCTGCTCTGACTAGTGGGCCACAGTGACGTTTTGGTCTCCTGTAATTAGTGTCAGTTCAGAGCCAGCGTCTAGTAATTCCAAAAAGTCTGATTATTTCCTTTTCCCCAATGAACAACCTGGAAACCCTGGTAGCATAGTGGTTAAGTGCTACGGCTGCTAACCAGAAGGTCAGCAGTTCGAATCCACCAGGCACTCCTTGGAAACCCTATGGGGCAGTTCTACTCTGTCCTGTCTGGTCGCTATGAGTCAGAATTGACTTGATGGCAGTAGGTTTGGGTTTTTTGGTTTTAATGAACAACCATTCTCATAAAAGGCCATAGATACCTTTGGGGAAGGCTGGGAGAGAGATTAACAATATACCTTTTTGGCAATGTAGTGGGTTCCTTCCTCAAGGGGACCTGGCCTCCCCTTCATTCAAGGGGTTGTGGGTCTGTAAACTGCCTCAAGTCTGGGAATTGATTGAGATGTCATGACTCTCTATTCTGGTGATTTAAGTTAGACTGCCATTCATTTGACCTAGAATTCTTCTGTTTGTACAGATCAAGTTAACATTTAGTAGGTTTTCCGTCTATTTCACTCATAGGGAAACCAAAACTAAGTAGCCACTGCCATAAATCCATGTGAGTCAGACCACCCTGATTACTGCTCTGAATCTTCTGCCCATTATGGTAACCACGTCCACCTTGTCTTTGGCAATTAAGTCCTGCCACTTGGTCCCTGCCACCCTGAGGTCCAATCAGACCCATTGTAGCTGTCTTAATTCAGTTAGAGCAGTGCCCACTGTAAAACTGACCTATATAAAATGGCAATCACAGCAATCTTAAAGGATGCTGGTGCTCCCTTCACAAATTAGAAATTAATAATTCACCAAGTCTCACTGGGACTTAGGTCAAGTTACAGATCTAGGAAAAAAAAAGAGTGGTGAGGGTGGGTTTAAGGCTATTCAGCAATGTCTTGTAAGGCATCTGTCTCAGGTGATGCCCCAGGCAAAGTCCTAGGTGGTGCCTCAGGCAAGGACTCTTCAGACACAGCTGGGTTAATCTCATCAGATGGGGGTGGGAGGGATGGTTTTACTGTGGACAGCGGCTTAGCAAACAAAGCTGGATTAATCTCTTCAGATGGGAGTGAGTGGGCTGCTTCTATTGGCAGGAGTGATTCGACAGAATTTAGTGGCTCAGTGTCCCCAGCTTCCAGATTATCTGCCATATGTCCCTATTCCAAATTTCGGGATCCCATTTCTTCCCAATCACTGCCCTTATTTTAACTTCAGACACCATTCGAGGTTGGGAATTTAATTGGCATTGTAATTTAGACATTCTTAGGGTAAGACTCAGGTTTGGTGTTTGGCAATATCAGCTCTGTTACTACAAGAAATAAGGCTTTCTTTCAGGGCACAAGTAGTAACTTTCAGGTCTTTTATACAGCACTTGAGCTGTGACTTTGAAGCCCCGAGCTCATTCTTTTCTTTCACCACTTTGTCTAGTAAAAGTAGGACCAACCAGCCTGACAAAAAATGCTGAAAAGTATCAAATACACAATCACCCGGAGCCTTGTCTCTCACAAATATTTGATCCAATGGTGGTGATATTTTGTGTATTTCTATTGGCACCTCAATCTATTGATTAGAAATGCCCTCTTTACTACTGGAGATAGTCGTTAAGTGCTTTTAAGACTGGCCAGATAGAGAACAAATTCAGAAAACTCATCCTTAAGATTTTGTTTCTCTAGAACTACTGTCGGCACCAAATGTTTTAGGTTGGATTCTCTACAGAAGCAAAACCAGTGAAGCATGTTGTTGTTACGTGCTGTTGAGTTGGTTCTGACTCATAGCAACCCCATGTACAACACAACAAAACACTGCCCAGGCCTGTGCCATCTTCACAATCATTGTTATGTGTGAGCCCATTGTTTCAGCCACTGTATCAATCCATCTCGTTGAGGGTCTTCCTCTTTTTCACTGACCCTCTACTTTACCAAGCACGATGTCCCTCTCCAGGGGCTAGTCTCTCCTGATAACATGTCCAAAGTATGTGAGACATAGTGTTGCCATCTTAGCTTCTAAGGAGCATTCTGGGTATACTTCTTCCAAGACAGATTTGTTCATGTTTTGGCAGTCCATGGTATATTTAATATTCTTCGCTAACATCCCAATGCAAAGGTGTCAGTTCTTCTTTGGTCCTCCTTATTCATCGCCCAGCTTTTGCATGCACATGATGAGATTGAAAACACCATGGCTTGGGTCAGCCACCTTAGTCTTCAAGGTGACATTTTTGCTTTTTAACACGTTGAAGAAGTCTTGCAGGAGATTTGCCCAATGCAATGATTCTTTTGATTTCTTAACTGCTGCTTCCATGGGTGTTGATTGTGGATCCAAGTAAAATGAAATCCTTGACAACCTCAATCTTTTCTCTGTTTATCATGATGATGCTTATTGGTCCAATTGTGAGGATTTTTGTTTTCTTTATTTTGAGGTGTAATCCATACTGAAGGCTGTGGTCTTTGATCTTCATCAGTAAGTGCTTCAAGTTTTCTTCACTTTGAGCAAGCAAGTTTGTGTCTTCGGTATAACGCAGGTTGTTAATGAGTCTTCCTCCAATCCTGATGCATCGTTCTTCTTTATATAATCCAGCTTCTTGGATTATTTGTTTAGCATACAGATGATTGAATTGATATGGTGAAAGGATACAACCTTGATGAATACCTTTCCTGGCTTTGAACAATGCACTATCCCCTTGTTCTGTTCAAACCACTGTCTCTTGATCGAGGCATACATATACATGAGCCCTGGTGGTGTAGTGGTTAAGCATTTGGCTGCTAACCAAAAGTTTGGCAGTTCAGATTCACCAGCTGCTCCTTGGAAACCATTATGGGGCAGTTCTACTCTGTCCTATAGGTTTGCTATGAGCTGGAATGGACCTGAAGGCAATGAGTTTTTTGGTATATATATGCATATATATATAGACAAATTTACTTCAAGGAAATGGGTCACACAGTTATGGGCTGGCAAGTCCCACATCCAAGGCTCATGCAGCAGGCTCTTGGCTCGTGGGATTGCGGGAGCTGGAGAATCCAAAATGTGTAGGTCAGGCAACAGGTTGAAGGCTTTTTGTGTCTCAAGAACTGGAAGCCAGACAGAATGAGTGCAGGACTGAGAGAGAGAGAGCTTTTCCAGAACATCCAGTTATATATTGGATGCAGGGCACACTCATAAGGAAACTTCCCTTCCAACTCATTGTCTGCTCACAACAGATTATAAAATGGAGGGTGATATATAAACCAAAACCAAACCAAACTCATTGCCATCAAGTTGATTCTGACTCGTTGAGACCATATAGGACAGGAAAGAACTGACTCTTAGTGTTTCCAAGGAGTGGCTGGTGAATTCGAACTGCTGATCTTTTGATTAGCAGCCAAGCTCTTAACTATTATACCACCAGGGCTCCAGGGTGTTACATGTTATTGTTGTTGTTGTTAGGTGTCGCAGAGTCGGTTCCGACTCATAGCAACCCTATGCACAACAGAATGAAACACTGCCTGGTCCTGAGCCATCCTCAGAATCGTTGCTAAGCTTGAACTCATTGTTGTAGCAACTGTGTCAATCCACCTCATTGAGGGCGTTATATAAAAAAAAAAAAAAGTTTTTTTTTTTTTTTTAATGTAGTGTCTGCTAAATCACTGAGGATCATGGTATAACCAAGTTGACACATAACATTAACCATCACAGTTAGGTTATTGATTCATGAGCTTCCTTCTTTTTTAATGTAGGTGTTTACAGCTATAAATTTCCCTCTGAACACTGCTTTTGCTGCATTCCATAAGTTTTGATATGTTGTGCTTAAATTTTCGTTCATCTCTAAGTATTTTATGATTTCTCTTTTGATTTCTTCCTTAACCCAATAGTTGTTTAATAGTATGTTGTTCAATTTCCATATATTTGTGTAGTTTTTTTTCCAATTATTAATTTCTAATTTCACTTTATTGTGGCCAGGAAAAAATACTTTGTATAATTTCAATCTTTTAAAATTTATTGAGAGTTGCTATATCACCCAACATGTGGTCTATCCTGGAGAATGGTGCATGTACAGTGGAGATGAATTTATATCATGCTGTTGTTGGGTGAAGTGTTTTATATATATCATTTAGGTTTAGTTGGTTTATAGTGTCATTCAGGTTCTCTGTTTCTTTACTGATCTTTTTTCTAGATGGTCTGTCTGTTATTGAAAGTGGTGTAATGAAGTCTTCAACTATTATTGTACAGCTGTCTATTTCTCCCTCTAGTTCTATCAGAGTTTGCTTTATATATTTAAGGTCTTCAGTGTTAGGTGCACATACTGTATTTTTATGCAAATAATGTATGCCTGCTATGTTTGTTTGCCAACTGCTCTCCACCCCCAAAAGTTATTTTCGTAAGTGCCATTATGCCGATTTATTTTTACATGTTGCAGTAAAAAAATTAGCATAGTGTGCTTCTGAAAATACCATGCAGGGGGGAGGGAGCAGTTGGCAAACAAACATAGAAGGCGTGCATTATTCGCATTAAAATATATTTATAGTTGTTATATCTTCTTGATTAATTGACCCTTTTTTCATTACATAATGTCCTTCATCTCTACTAACAGATTTTGACTTGAAATCTATTTTGTATGATATTAAAATCACCACCTCAGCTCTCTTTAGGTTATTATTTGTATGGAATATTTTTTCCATCTTTTCACTTTCAATCTATTGTGTCCTTGGGCCTAAGATGTATCTCTTCTAGGCAGCACGTAGGTGGACGATAGTTTTGAAATCTATCCTGCCACTCTCTACATTTTAATTGGAGTATTTTAATTCATTTACATTTAAGGTAAATACCAATAAGGAAGGATTTACATCTGCCATTTTGGTCTTCATTTTTGTGAGATTATACCTTCTTTGCCCCTTATTTCTTTTAATACTGCCAGTTTTTGTGTTTCAATGCTTTTTGTAGTGAGCCATTATTATTTTCTTCTCTTTTCCTTTTGTGTGCATTTTTTAGGTATTTTGTTTGTGGTTACCATGAATTTTATATTTAACAGCTTGCATTTATAAAAACTGACACCAATTTAACTTTAATAATATACAAAACTCTGTACCTATACTGCCCCCACTGTTTATGTTGTTGTTATCACCCATTATGTCTTTATACATCATGTGCCCTGTAACGTAAATTATACTTATTTTTATGCATTTGTCATTATAAAGCATGAAGAACAGAACAATTAGAATTATCAAACAAAAGTACATTAAAACTTCCCATAATAGTTGCCCATGCAATTACCTTTAATGGAGCTCTTTCTTTCTATGTATGGCTTCAAGTTAATTTCTAGTGTCTTGTCTTTTCCATGTGAAGGATTCCCTTTAACATTTCTTGTTGGTCAAGTGTGGTATATATGAACTTTCTCAGCTTTTATCTGGGAATGTCTTAATTTCACTCTCATGCTTCAAGAACGGTTTCATTAAGTATAGTATTCTTGGTTGAAAGTTTCTTTCTTTCAGTACTTTAAATATGTTGTTCCATTGCCTCCTGGCCACCAAGGTTTCTGATGAGAAATCAGTATTAAAACTTCTCAGGCACACACAAAAAGTAAATCAAAATGGATCAAAGACCTAAATATAAAACCTAAAACAATAAAGACCATGGAAGAAAAATTAGAGAAAATGCTAGGACCCCTACTACATGGCTTAAATTAAATACAGACCATAACTAACAATGCACAAACACCAGAAAATAAATGAGATAACCAGGAGCTCCTGAAAATGAAATACTTGTGGTCATCAGAAGACTTCACCAAAAGAGTAAAAAAAACAATCTACAGACTGGGAAAAAAATGTTAAGTTATGACATGTCTGACAAGGGTCTAATCTCTGAAATATATAGAATACTTCAACAACTCAATAACAAAAAGACAAATAATCCAATTAAAAAATTGGTAAAGGATATGAACAGACACTTAACCAAAGAAGACATTTAGGCAGCTAACAGACACATGACAAAATAATGCTTGTCATCATAAGCCATTAAAAAAAAAAAATTTTTTTTTTTAAATATAAATAAAAACTACAATGAGATACCATCTCACCCCAACATTACTGGCATGAACTGAAAAAAAAAAAAAGTTGGAGAAGTTGTGGGGAGATTGGAAGTCTTGTGCTTCATGATGTGAATGTAAAATGGTACAACCACTATGAAAAAGGATATGGCACCACCTTAAAAAGCTAGAAATAGAAATGCCATATGATCCAGCAATCGAACCCTAGGCATATATCCTAGAGAAATAAGAGCCATCACAGAAATAGACATATGTATATCCATGTTCATTGCAGCATAATTCACAATATCAAAAAGACAGAAACAACTGAAGTGCCTATCAACAGATAAATGGATAAACAAACTATGATACATACACACAATGGAATAGTAGACAAAGATAAAGAACAATGATGAATCCACAAAACATCTCAGAACATGGATGAATCTGGAGGGCATTATGCTGAGTGAAATAAGTCAATCACAAAAAGACAAATATTGTACAAGGTCACTATTATAAAAACTCAAGAAAAGGTTTACACACAGAAAAAAACAATTTTTGATGGTTACGAGGGAGGGCAGGGGAGGGATGAGAAGGGGAAATCATTAACTAGATAGTAGACAAGTGTTAACTTTGCTGAAAGGAAAGACAACACACAAATAGGGAAAGTCAGCACAACTTGGTTAACGCAAAGCCATAGAAGCGTACTAGACACATTCAAACACCTTGAGGGACCAAGCTACTGGGGCTGAGGCTGGGGACCATGATCTCAGGGGACATTTAGTTCAATAGGCATAAATATATAGTTCATAAAGATGTTCTACATCCTGCTTTGGAGGGTAGCATCTGGGGGCTTAAAAGTTTGCGAAGAGCCATCTAAAATACATCTATTCGTTCAATCATGTTCAGAGCAAAGCAGAATGAAGGAAACAAAAGGCACAAGGAAAATATCAGTCAAAAGGACTAATGATCCACGTGAACCACAGCCTCCACCAACTTGAACCCAGAAGAAATAGATGGTGCCTGGCTACCACCATGGACTGCTCTGACAGGGATCACAATAGAGGGTTCCAGACAGAGCACAAGAAAAATGTAGAACAAAATTCAAATTCACAAAATAAGACCAGACTTACTGGTCTGACAGAGACTAGAGAGACCCCCGAAACTATGGCCCCTGGACACCTTGCTAACTCAGAACTGAAGCCACTCCCAAAGTGCACCTTTCAGCCAAAGATGAGACAGCTCTATAAAACAAACAATAACACACATGAGGAATGTGCTTCTTAGTTCTTTCAAGTATAGGAGACCTGATGGCCAACACCTGCCAAAAGCAAAGATGAGAAGGCAGAACGGGAGAGGAAACCTGGACGAATGGACATGGGGAACCTGGGGTGTAAAGGTAAAAGGTACCAAAAAAATTTTTTTTATTGTACGTTAGGTGAAAGTTTACAGCTCAAGTTAATTTCTCATACAAAAATTTATACACATATTGTTACGTCACATTAGTTGCAATCCCTATAATGTGACGTCATCCTCCCCTTTCCACTCTGGGTTTCCCGTGTCCATCCAACCAGCTCCTGTCCTTTTCTGCTTTCTCATCCTGCCTCTGGACGGGAGCCACTCATTTTGTCTTGTGTATCTGCTTGAACTAAGAAGCACACTCTTCACAAGTATTATTTTATGTTTCATAGTCCAGTCTAATCTTTGTCTGCAGAGTTGGCTTCTGGAATGGTTTTAGTTCTGGGTTAACAGAGTGTCTGGGGGTCATATCTTGGAAGGTTCCTCCACTCTCAGTCAGACCATTAAGTCTGATCTTTCTATGTGAATTTGAGTTCTGCACCAAATAAGAAAATAAGAAAGAAAAAACAAAACAAAACAAAACAGGGTGACCAAATTGGTAAGAAAGAAGTAAAAGTATCCCTATTCACAGATGATATGATCTTATACACAGAACACCTGAAAGAATTCACAAGAAACCTGCTAGAACTGATAGAAGATTTCAGCAAATTATCAGGATACAAGATAAACGTACAAAAATCTGTGGGATTCCTCTACACCAACGATGGGAACTTCGAAGAGGAAATCACCAAATCATTACCATTTACAACAACCCTCAAGAAGATTAAATA
Source organism: Elephas maximus indicus (assembly GCF_024166365.1). Classification (NCBI taxonomy): domain Eukaryota; kingdom Metazoa; phylum Chordata; class Mammalia; order Proboscidea; family Elephantidae; genus Elephas; species Elephas maximus. Next base: position 9,770,268 of record NC_064829.1, read on the forward strand.
CTTAGGAATAAATCTAACTAGAGATGTAAAAGACTGATACAAAGAAAACTACAAGACACTACAGAAAAAAACCAAAAGAGACCTACATAGGTGGAAAAACATACCATGTTCGTGGATAGGGAGATTCAACATTGTGAAAATGTCAGTTCTACCCAAAGTGATCTGCAGATACAAAGCAATCCCAATCCAAATTCCAATGGCATTTTTCTAATGAGATGGAGAAACAAATCACCAACTTCATATGCAAAGGGAAGAGGCCCCGGCTAAGTAAAGCACTACTGAAGAAGAAGAACAAAGTGGAGGCCTCACTCTACCTGATTTTAGAACCTATTATACTGCCACAGTAGTCAAAACAACCTGGTAGTGGTACAACAACAGATACATAGGCCAATGGAACAGAATTGAGAATCCAGATGTAAATTCATCCACCTATGAGCAGCTAATATGTGACAAAGGCCCAAAGTACATTAAGTGGGGAAAAGACAGTATCTTTAACAAATGGTGCTGGTATAACTGGATATCCATCTGCAAAAAAAAAAAAAAAAGAACAAGACCCATACTTCACCCTATGGACAAAAACTGACTCAAAATGGATTAAAGACCTAAATATAAAATCTAAAATGATAAAGATCATGGAAGAAAAAAATAGGGACAACAGTAGGAGCCCTAATACATGGCATAAACAGAATACAAAACATAACTAACAATGCACAAACAACAGAAGAAAAATTAGATAACTGGGAGCTCCTAAAAATCAAACATTCATGTCTTCAAAACACTTCACCAAAAGAGTAAAAAGACAACCTATAGACTGGGAAAAAAATTTTGGCTACGATATATCTGATCAGGGTCTAATCTCTAAAATCTACAAGATCCTGCAAAACCTCAACAATGAAAAGAAAATAACCCAATCAAAAAATGGGCAAAGGATATGAACTCAGACACCTCACCAAAGAAGACATTCAGGTGGCTAACATATACTTGAGGAAATGCTTAGGATCATTAGCCATTAGAGAAATGCAAATCAAAACTACAATGAGATACCAGCTCACCCCAATAAGGCTAGCATTAATCCAAAAAACACAAAATAATAAATGTTGGAGAGGTTGTGGAGAGACTGGAACACTTATACACTGCTGGCAGGAATGTAAAATGATACAACCACTCTAGAAAATGATTTGCCGCTTCCTTAAAGAGCTAGAAGTAGAAGTAATGTATGATCCAGCAATTCCACCCCTTGGACTATATCCTAGAAAAGTAGGAGCCATCACACGAATAGATACATGCACACCCATGTTCATTGCAGCACTGTTCACAATAACAAAAAGGCGGAAAGAACCTAGGTGCCCATCAACAGATAAACAGATAAATTATGGTAAAAAAAAAAAATTACAATTGAATACTAAGCAACAATAAAGAGCAATGGTGAATCCTCAAAACATCTCACAATGTGAATGAATCTGGAAGGCATTATGTTGAATGAAATTAGTCACAAAAGGACAAATATTGTATGAGACCACTATTATAAGAACTTAAGAAAATGTTTAAACACAGGAAAAAGCGTTCTTTGATGGTTAAGAGGGTGGGGAGCAAGAGGGAGGGGAACTCACTAACTACATAATAGACAAGGATCAACTTCAGTAAAGGGAAGGACAACACACAATACAGGGGAAGTCAGCACAACTGGACCAAAGTAAAAGCTAAGAAATTTCCTGGACACATCCATACACAATGAGGGACAGAGTAGCTGGGGCTGGAGCCTGGGGAGCATAGTTCCAGAGGACATCTACGTCAATTGGCATAACAAAGTTTATTAAAAAATGTTCTGTCTCCCACTTTGGTGAGTGGCATCTGGGGTCTTAAAAGCTTGCAAATGGCCATCTAAGATGCATCAACTGTTCCCATCCCACATGCAGCAATGGAGAATGAAGGACATCAAAGACACAAGGAAAATATTAGCCCAAGAGTTACAAGGTCCACATAAACCAGAGCCTCCACCAGCTTGAGATCAGAACTAGATGGTGCCCGGCCACCACCAATGACCATTCTGACAGGATAACACAACTAAGAGTCCTGGATGGAGTGGGAGAAAAGAGTGAAACAGAATTCAAATTCATGTAAAAAGACCATACTTAATGGTCTGACAGAGACTAGAGGAACCCCTGAAACTACAGCCTGCAAACGCTCTGTCAACCCAAAACTGAAACCGTTCCCAAAGTCCACACTTCAGACAAAGATTATACTGGACCGTACAACAAAAAATAATACACTTGAGGAATGTGCTTCTTAGTTCAATTACATACACAAGACCAAATGGGCGGCTCCTGTCTGTAGGCAGGATACAAGGTAGGAAGGGACAGAAACTGGTTGAACGGACACAGGGAACCTGGGTTAGAAAGGAGGAGTGTGCTGTCACATTTTGGGGATTGTGACTAATGTCACAAAACATGTGTATACATTTTTGTATTAGAAATTAACTTGAGCTGTGAACTTTCACCTAAAGCATGATAGGAAAGAATACCTGAGAGAAATACTTGAATTCTCTATTGACATAAATTTTAGTCAACAGAAATGCTATTTCTGAGTCAAAATTTTTGCAGTTTCACAATTGTTTATCTAAGAAAGGGCTATTATTTCATCAGTAAGCAAAAAAGACAGAAAAAAAGGAAAATATGAAAATGGATGTCAGAAAAGACTCTGAAACTTACTTTTTTGTAGAGAGTAGTTAAACAGAAGAAACGAAGTAAAAGCCGAACAGAAGGTTTCAAAGGGCAGCTCAAGAAGATAAGGCAAAATATTATGAAGAAAGGTGCAAAGACTTGGAATTAGAAATCCAAAAGTGGAGAACATGATCAGCATTTCTCCAACTAAAAGAACTAAAGAGAAAATTCAGGACTTAATTTGCAACATTGAAGGATTGCGTTGGCAAAAATCTGGATGAATCAGAAGGCATCAAAAGAAGATGGAAGGGAACAACCAGAACACAATTAAAGAGTATGTTAGCACATTGAGAAAATGTAACTAATGTCACTGAACAATTTGCATAGAAATTGTCAAGTGGGAACCTAAATTGCTGTGTAAACTTTTACCAAAAACACAATAAAATGTTATTTAAAAAGAAGAAGAAGAAGTTGGAAGATATAGAGTCATTGTACCAAAAATGAATTGCTTGATGTTCAGCCATTTCAGGAGGTAGCATATGATCAAGAACTGCTGATACTGAAGGAAGAAGTATAAGCTGTGCTGAAGGCCTTGGTGAAAAACAAGGCTCCAGGAATTGACAAAATACCAACAGAGATGCTTTAATAAATGGATGAAATGCTGCAAGTGTTTACGCATCCATATAAAGAAATTAGGAAGATAGCTACCTGGCCAACTGGTTGGAATAGATTTATACGCATGCCCATTCCAAAGAAAGACAAACAGAATGTGGAAATTATCCAACAATATCATTAATATCGCATGCTATCAAAAATTTGCTGAAGATAATTCAAAAACGACTGCAGCATTGACAGACAACTGCCAGAAGTTCAAGCTAGATTCATAAGAGGACATGGAAGGAGGGATGACATTGCTGATGTCAGGTGAATCAGATGGTGAACGCAGAGAATACCAGAAAGATGTTTTCCTGAGTTTTATTGACTACATGAAGGGATTCGACTGTGTGGATCATAATAAATTGTGGATAACATTATGAAGAACGGCAATTCCAGAACACTTAATTGTGGTCATGTGAAACCAGTATATGGATCAAGAGGAAGTCATTTAAAGAGAACAAGGGGATACTGCATAATTTAAAATTGGGTAAGGTGTGCAACAGGATTGTATCCTTTCACCTTACTTACTCAATCTGTATGCTGAACAAATAATTCCAGAAGCTTGACTATACAAAGAAGAACATACGATCAGGATTGGAAGAAGACACTTTAACAAATTGCAATATGCAGATGTCACAACCTTGCTTGATGAAACGGAAGATGATTTGAAGTACTTAATGATGGATGTCAAAGACTACAGCTTTCAATATGGATTACACCTGAATGTGAAGAAAGGGAAAAGCCTCACAACTGGACCAATAAACAACATTATGATAAATGGAGGAAAAAAACGAAATTGTCAATGAATTCATCCTACTTGGATTGACAATCAACATCCATGGAAGCAACAGTGACAAAATTAAACAATGTGTTGCATTGGGCAGATCTGCTGCAAAAGACCTCTTTAATGTTGTTGTTTTGAAGTTTCATGTTTTATTTGTTGTAAAGAAAGAGGTCATGTCAACTAATCAACTTCAGCACACATAAATGCAATTCCCAAGTCTCTGAATGCAGGGAATAAAGAAGAGATTACAAAACCAAGTTATTAACAATTACCGAGGGAGAATGCTTGAGTGTCTGGGTAAAGTTAGGTTCTATAGCATACAGACCAACCATTCAAGCGGCCCCACTATGTTTATGGGCCCATTTGGGATGATCCTATACGAAGGCAGATTTTGGAATATTTTACTCTAGGAGCCAAGATAGTTCAACTCTGTTCATTTAAACATTCTGTTTATACAGCAAAATGGGAAATGGCTCTTTCTAGGGAAATTTGTGATTTTCTATCATCCCCTTCAGTATCTTTTTCTCCTTCAACATGGTATTAATTATAGGAGGAAAAGAATGGGGTTTTGAACTAAAAAAAAAAAAAAAAAGAACTGAGTTTCAGAATAATTCTGCTACTTACTAGCTGTGTAACTTTGATAAGGTAGTTTACATCTTTGAGTTTTATTCATTTTTTAATTGTGATTTAGCTGAAGGTTTATTTTTTGTTTTACAGAGCATAACGCTTAAGGCAGACATTTTTTACTAGTTAAGCTAAACTGTTGTTTTGTTTTAAGAAAACGTCAAGGGGATATTTTTAGTTGAAGGTTTAAAGATTACCTCAGGGCAACAGTTTCAGGGGCTCATCCAACCTCCATGGGTCCAGGAAGTCTGGAATCCATGAGAATTTGAAATTCTGTTCTGCATTTTCTCCCTTTTCATTAGGATTTTTCTACAGAATCTTTGATGAAATGTTTAGTGATGGTAGCCAGGTACCATCCAGTTCTTCTGGTCTCATGGCAAAGGAGGCAGTTAGCTACACATTCCATACCTTCCTCCTATTTCTGTCTCTCCTTCTTTCTCTCTTGCTCCAGATGAAGAGAGACCAATTGTTGTGCCTTTGATGGCCACTTGTAAACTTTTAAGACCCCAGACACTATGCAATGAACTAGGAGGCAGAACAGGAGCACTAAACATGTTATTAGGCCAATTGACTGAGATGTCGAAACCATGACCCTAAGCTTCCAAACCAAGGAACCAAATCTGATGATTTTTGGTTGTACGTAAGCAGCCTCAGTAGGTACTTTTTTTTTTTTTGTCGTGGTTGTAAATATTCTATCACACCACTTTTGCCAATTCAACTGCTTTCGGTGTACCACTTATTAACAGCAATTACAATAATTGACTGTGCAACCCTATCCTGAATCAATGCAATATTTCCATCACCCTTAACCCCCTTTGTCTTAGTTATCTAGTGTGTCTATAACAGAAATACCACAAGCGGATGGCTTTAACAAACGGAAATTTATTCTCTCACAGTCTAGGAGCCCAGAAGTCTGAATTCAGGATGCCAGCTCTAGGGGAATGCTTTCTCTGTCAGTTCTGGGGAAAGGTCCTTGTCATCAATCTTCCCCTGGTCTAGGAACTTTGAACCAGGGTCCCTTGGTTCAAAGGATGCACTCCACTCCTGGTGCCTCCTTCTTATCTGTTTGATTCTCTCTTTTACATCTCAAAAGAGATTGACTCAAGATACAAGCTAATCCTGCTGATTGCGTCTTGCCTCATTAACATAACTGCCTCTAATCTTGCCTCATTAACATCATAGAGTTTAGGATTTACAATACAGAGGGATAATCACATCAGATCACAAAATGGTGGACAACCACACAATACTGGGAATCATGGCCTAGCCAACTTGATACACATTTTGGGGGACAAAATTCAATCCATTTACCAAGCATGAGAAGGACACCTTGCTTGGTAAAGTGGAAGGCCAGTGAAAAAGAGGAAGACTCTCAACAAGATGGATTGATGGAGTAGCTGCAACAATGGGTTCAAGCATAACAGTGATCATGAGAATGGTGCAGGACTGGGCAGTGTTTCGCTCTGTTGTACACAGGGTCGCTGAATCGGAACTGACAATAACAACAATTCGATCCATAAAATTCCACCCTTTGACCCCCAAAATTCACGCCTTTGTCACGTGTAAAACACATTTAGCCCACATATCATCCCTAAAGTCTTAAATCAACTCCAAGCCCAAAATCTCACCTTCTGCAAAATTCCTCTGTCATCTCTGAAATCTAGAATACAAGTTATCTGCTTCCAAAGTACAATGGCGGACAGGCACAAGCTAGACATTTCCACTACAAATGGGAGAAACTGGAGGGAAAGAAGGGATAACAGACACCAAGCAAGTTAGCAAAACACATTTCATTACCTCTCAAGCCTTGAAAATAATCCTCTGTTCTCTGAGTCCATTTAGGCAAAGTCCCTGCCCTCAAGACTCGGGGTGTTGGCCACACTCTCCGGATTCTGGGTGGAGGCTCCCCGGTCCTGGGCTTCAGCTCTGTCTTCCAGGCTTACTGGAATGGCAACTCTGCTCCCACAGGTTTGGGCAGCCAAATTAGTGGTGACTCCACCCCCACGGCCCCAGCAGACACCATTCTTCTGTCCCTTGGGCATGGAAGCCCTGCCTTCTCAGCTTTGGGCAGCGGACCTGGCCCCATCCTGCCGGCACTTGTGAAAGGCAGCCCCACACTCCAGAATTCAGTTGGTGAAGTTCTGGCTCTTTGAAACCTAGAAGGCTGTGGCCCCACCCTTTGAAACCCCAAAGACCATGGCTCCATGCTTTGAGACCCTAGAGGTCATGGCCCTACCCTTTGAGATGAGGTAGCTCTACTTCCTGCATTCCTTGTCTCTTAGCTTCTGCTTCTGGTTCTTTGGACTCTCGGTCCCTTGGGCCTTTTAGGCCAGTCTGGCCTCTGCCTTTTTTGGGCAAGTGTTCCAAAGCTCTTTAGCTCTACTGATAAGTGTCTGGAGGCATCGCACTCCACCAGGTAGCCTCCTGTGCAAAGGCACTCAGTTCTCTTGCTCCATGGATCAGCTCCTGTGCCAGTTTCCTGGTTCTGCTGCTGCTGTTTCTCTGCTGCTGCTTCTTGCTGTTGTGCTGTCTCTGGCGTTACAGCACTCCACGCTTCCTTCTGAGTCCTCACCAGAATTGTCTTTGATGTCCATAATTTCACCAACATTCTCTTCAAGGCAATCTAAGCTTTTACTATTGCTGTTGTTGTTGTTAGGTGCCGTCAAGTTGGTTCTGACTCATAGCGACCCTATGCACAACAGAACGAAACACTGCCTGGCCCTACGCCATCCTTACAATCATTGTCATGCTTGAGCTCATTGTTGCAGCCACTGTGTCAATCCACCTCGTTGAGGATCTTCCTCTTTTACACTGACCCTGTACTCTGCCAAGCATGATGTCCTTCTCCAGGAACTGATCCCTCCTGACAACATGTCCAAAGTATGTAAGACGCAGTCTCTCCATCTTTGCCTCTAAGGAGCATTCTGGCCGTACTTCTTCCAAGACAGATTTGTTCGTTCTTTTGGCAGTCCATGGTATATTCAATATTTTTCACCAACACCACACTTCAAAGGTGTCAACTCTTCTTTGGTCTTCCTTATTCATTGTCCAGCTTCCACATGCATATGATGCCATTGAAAATACCATGGCTTGGATCAGGCGCACCTGAGTCTTCAGGGTGACATCTTTGCTCTTCAACACTTTGAAGAGGTCCTTTGCATCAGATTTGCCCAATGCAACGCGTCTTTTGATTTCTTGACTGCTGCTTCCATGGCTGTTGATCGTGGATCCAAGTAAAATGAAATCCTTGACAACTTCAATCTTTTCTCCGTTTATCATGATGTTGCTCATTGGTCTAGTTATGAGGATTTTTGTTTTCTTTATGTTGAGGTGTAATCCATACTGAAGGCTGTGGTCTTTGATCTTCATTAGTAAGTGCTTCAAGTCCTCTTCACTTTCAGCAAGCAAGGTTGTGTCATCTGCATAACGCAGGTTGTTAATGAGTCTTCCTCCAATTCTGATGCCCCGTTCTTCTTCATATAGTCCAGCTTCTCAGATTATTTGTTCAGCATACAGATTAAATAGGTATGGTGAAAGAATACAACCCTGATGCACACCTTTCCTGACATTAAACCAATCAGTATCCCCTTGTTCTGTCCGAACAACTGCTTCTTGATCTATGTAAAGGTTCCTCACGAGCACAATTAAGTGTTCTGGAATTCCCATTCTTCGCAGTGTTATCCATAGTTTGTTATGATCCACACAGTCAAATGCCTTTGCATATTAAACCACCTTAAAACTCTTCCAGCCTCTACCCATTCACAGTTTCAAAACTGCTTCCACATTTTAGGTATCTGTCAGAGCAGCACCCCACTCCTGATACCAAACTCTGTCTTGTTTATCTAGTGCTTCTGTAACAGAAATACCACAAGGGGATGGGTTTAACAAACAGAAATTTATTCTCTCACAGTATAGGAGCCTAGAAGTCCAAATTCAGGGCTCCAACTCTAGGAGAACATTTTTTCTGTTGGTTCTGGGGAAAGGTCCTTGTCATCAATCTTCCCCTGGCCTAGGAGCTTCTCAGCACAGGGATCCTGGGTCCAAAGGATACACTCCACTCCAGTGCTTCTTTCTTGGTGGCACGAGGTCCCTCTCCTCTCTGCACACTTCTCATATCTCAAAAGAGAATGACTCAAGATACAACCTAATCCTGTCAATTGAGTCCTGCCTCATTAACATAACTGCCTCTGATTCCGCCTCATTAACATCATAGAGGTTAGGATTTATAACACACAGGATAATCACACCAGATCACGAAATGGTAGACAACCATACAATACTGGGGATCATGGCCTAGCCAAGTTGATACGCATTTTAGGGAGAACACAATTCAATCCATAACATCTTCTTTGCTTTCTATCTCATCCCTAGTAACCACTAATAAACTTTATTCTCTACACATCACTGTTTGTTGTCTTTTTATTTAAGTGAGGTTATACAATATTTGCCCTTTTGTGATTGAGTTATTTCACTTAGCATAATGTCTTCCAACTCCATCTATATTGTAGCATGTATCAAGGCTTCATATCTCCTACTGGCTGAAGAGTATTCCATTGTATGTATGTACCAAATTTTGTTTATCCATTCATCTGTTGATGGACATTTAGGTTATTTCCACCTTTTGTGCATAGTGCTTCAATGAACACTGGTATACAAGTCTCTGCTTTCATGTCTTTTGCATATATACCTAGGAGTGGAAATGCTCGATCATGTGGTAGCTGTATTTTTAGTTTTTTGAGGAATCGCCACAGTTTTCCACACTGGCTGTACCATTTTGTATTTTCACTAGCAGTGGATAAGGTTTCCAATTTCCCCACATTCTCACCAAGGTTTGTTGATTTCTTTTCTTTTTTTTTAATCTTAGCCAACCTATTGTTGTTGTTGTTAGGTTTGTTGATTTCTTTTCTTTTTTTATAATCTTAGCCAACCTATTGTTGTTGTTGTTAGGTGCCGTAGAGTTGGTTCCGACACATAGTGACCCTATAGGACAGAGAACTGCCCCACAGGGTTTCCAAGGAGTGGCTGGTGGATTCGAACTGCTGACCTTTTGGCTAGCAGCCATAGCTCTTAACCATTACGCCACCAGAGTTTCCTTAGTCACGCTAGCGGGAGTGAAATGGTATCTCATTGTGGTTTTGATTTGCATCTCTCTAATGGCTAATGACACCGAGCATCTTTTCACGTATTTGGTGGCCATTTGAATGGCCCCTTTGTTGAAATGTCTATTCAAGGCCTTTGCCAATTTTATGACTGGGTTGTCTTTTTGATGTTAATCAAAACACTCTTATACCAAATTTTATCGGCACTGCCATGAAAAAAGGGCCAGAACAGAACGGATAAACAATTTGTGTTTAGAAAGAATTTCATACAGCCTGTCTTGAAGAACAATTAAAATAATTACTGGTTTACCCTAAAACATAGCTCCTAGTCTGATGTTTGGAATTTCCATTTTCTGAAACTGACTGAATTCTTCAAATGAGCACAATGCCTAAGGTAAAATGATCTCCACTAAGGTGCTTACTAGGATATTACTTGACTTGAAGGTGACTTTAGAAAACCAGTTTCTTCAAGGCTCAAGGTTCAAAAGGACACCTAAGGGAAAAATGGCCTGGGCGGGTCACCCCAACTCCATGGACTCCAGAGATCTGGATTCCAGGAGAATTCAAATGGTTTCTCAGCATTAATAAATTTCTTCTTCTTTTTTTTTTAAAATAATTTTTACTGTGCTTTAAGTGAAAGTTTACAAATCAAGTCAGTCTCTCACACAAAAACCCATATACACCTTGCTACACACTCCCAATTACTCTCCCCCTAATGAGACAGTCTGCTCTCTCCCTCCACTCTCACTTTTCATGTCCTTTTCACCAGCTTCTAACCCCCTCCACCCTCTCATCTCCCCTCCAGGCAGGAGATGCCAACGTAGTCTCAAGTGTCCACCTGATCCAAGCAGCTTACTCCTCACCAGCATCCCTCTCCAAACCATTGTTCAGCCAATCCATGTCTGAAGAGTTGGCTTCGGTAATGGTTCCTGTCCTGGGCCAACAGAAGGTCTGGGGGCCATGACCACTGGGGTCCTTCCAGTCTCAGTCAGACCATTAAGTCTGGTCTTTTTATGAGAATTTGGGGTCTGCATCCCACTGCTCTCCTGCTTCCTCAGGGGTTCTCTGTTGTGTTCCCTGTCAAGGCAGTCATCGGTTGTAGCAGGGCACCAGCTAGTTCTTCTGGTCTCAAGATGATGTAATGTGGCCCTTTCTGTCTCTTGGGCTCGTAATCACCTTGTGTCCTTGGTGTTCTTCATTCTCCTTTGATGCAGGTGGGTTGAGACCAATTGATGCATCTTAGATGGCCGCTTGCTAGCGTTTAAGGCCCCAGATGCCACTCTTCAAAGTGGGATGCAGAATGTTTTGTTAATAGATTTTATTATGCCAATTGACTTAGATGTCCCCTGAAACCATGGTCCCCAGACCCCTGCCCCTGCTATGCTGGCCTCCGAAGCATTCAGTTTATTCAGGAAACTTCTTTGCTTTTGGTTTAGTCCAATTGTGCTGACCTCCCCTGTATTGTGTGCTGTCTTTCCCTTCACCTAAATTAGTTCTCATCTACTATCTAATTACTGAATGGCCCTCTCCCACCCTCCCTCCCTCCCCCCCTCGTAACCACAAAAGAATGTTTTCTTCTCAGTTTAAACTATTTCTCAAGTTCTTATACTAGTGGTCTTATGCAATATTTGTCCGTTTGCAACTGACTAATTTCACTCAGCATAATGTCTTCCAGGTTCCTCTATGTTATGAAATGTTTCACAGATTCCTCACTGTTCTTTATCGATCAGTAGTATTCCATTGTGTGAATATACCATAATTTATTTATCCATTCATCCATCGATGGGCACCTTGGTTGCTTCCATCTTTTTGCTATTTTAAACAGTGCTGCAATAAACATGGGTGTGCATATATCTGTTCCTGTAAAGGCTCTTATTTCTCTAGGATATATTCCAAGGAGTGGGATTGCTGGATTGTATGGTACTTCCATTTCTAGTTTTTAAGGAAGCGCCAAATCAGTTTCCAAAGTGGTTGTACCATTTTACATTTCCATCAGCAGTGGATAAGTGTTCCAATCTCTCCACAACCTCGCCAACATTTATTATCTTGCGTTTTTTGGATTAATGCAGGCCTTGTTGGAGAGTTCTGATCTGCATTTCTCTAATGGCTAATGATCGTGAACATTTCCTCATATATCTGTTAGCTACCTGAACGTCTTCTTTAGTGAAGTGTCTATTCATATCTTTTGCCCATTTTTCAATTGGGTTGTCTTTTTGCAGTTGAGTTTTTGCAGTATTGTGTAGATTTTAGAGATCAGGCACTGATCAGAAATGTCATAGCTAAAAACTTTTTCCCAGTCTGTAGGTAGTCTTTTTACTCTTTTGGTGAAGTCTTTGGATAGGCGTAAGTGTTTGATTTTTAGGAGCTCCCAGTTATCTAGTTTTTCTTCTACATTCTTTAAAATGTTTTGTATACTGTTTATGCCATGTATTAGGGCTCCTAACGTTGTCCCTATTTTTTCTTCCATGATCTTTATCATTTTAGATTTTAAATTTAGGTCTTTGATCCATTTTGAATTAGTATTTGTGCATGGAGTGAGGTATGCGTCTTGTTTCATTTTTTTGCAGATGGATATCCAGTTATGCCAGCACCATTTGTTAAAAAGACTATCTTTTCCCCATTTAACTGTTTTGGGGCCTTTGTCAAATATCAACTGCTCATATGTGGATGGATTTATGTCTGGATTCTCAATTCTGTTCCATTGGTCCATGTATCTGTTGTTGTACTAGTACCAGGCTGTTTTGACTACTGTGGTGGTATAATAGGTTCTAAAATCAGGTAAAGTAAGGCCTCTCACTTTGTTTTTCTTTTTCAGCAATGCCTTATTTATCTGGGGCCTCTTTCCCTTCCATGTGAAGTTAGCGATTTGTTTCCCCGTCTCATTGAAGAATGTCCTTGGGATTTGGATTGGAATTGGATTAAATGTATAGATCGCTTTTGGTACAATAGACATTTTTATAATGTTAAGTCTTCCTAGCCACGAGCAAGGTATGTTCTTCCACTTATGTAAGTCTCTTTGGGTTTCTTGCAGAAGCGTACTGTAGATTTCTTTGTATGTCTTTTACATCTCTGGTAAGATTTATTCCTAAGTATTTTATCTTCTTGGGGGCTACTGTAAATGGCATTGATTTGGTGATTTCCTCTTCGATGTTCTTTTTGTTGGTGTAGAGGAATCCAATTGATTTTTGTATGTTTATCTTGTATCCCGATACTCTGCTGAACTCTTCTATTAGTTTCAGTAGTTTTCTGGAGGATTCCTTAGGGTTCTGTGTATAAGATCATGTCATTTGCAAATAGAAATACTTTTACTTTTTCCTTGCCAATCTGGATGCCCTTTATTTCTTTATCTAGCCTAACTGCTCTGGCTAGGACTTTCAGCACAATATTGAATAAGAGTGGTGATTAAGGGCATCCTTGTCTGGTTCCTGATCTCGGTGGGAATGTTTTCAGGCTCTCTCCATTTAGGGTGATATTGGCTGTTGGCTTTGTATACATGCTTTTTATTCTGTTGAGAAATTTTACTTCTATTCCTATTTTGCTGAGAGTTTTTATCATGAATGAGTGTTGAACTTTGTCAAACGCCTTTTCTGCACCAATTGATAAAATCATGTGATTCTTGTCTTTTGTTTTACTTACGTGGTGGATTACATTACTTGTTTTTCTAATGTTGAACCATCCCTGCATACCTGGTATGAATCCCACTTGGTCATGGTAAATTATTTTTTTGATATGTTGCTGCATTCTATTGGCTAGAATTTTGTTGAGGATTTTTGTATCTACATTCATGAGGGATATAGGTCTCAAATTTTCTTTTCTTGTGGTGTCTTTACCTGGTTTTGTTATAAGGGATATGGTGGCTTCATAGAATGAGTTTGGTAGTATTCCATCCTTTTCTATGCTCTGAAATACCTTTAGTAGTAGTGGTGTTAACTCTTCTCTGAAAATTTGGTGGAATTCTGCAGTGAAGTCGTCCGGACCAGGGTTTTTCCTTCTTGTTGAGAGTTTTTTGATTACCTTTTCAATCTCTTCTTTTGTTATGTGTCTATTTAGTTGTTCTACCTCTGTTTGTGTTAGTTTAGGGAGGTAGTGTGTTTCTAGGAATTCATCCATTTCTTCTAGATTTTCAAATTTGAGTACAGTTTTTCACAGTAATCTGATATGATTCTTTTAATTTCACTTGGGTCTGTTGTAATACCACCTATCTCATTTCTTATTCAGGTTATTTGCTTCCTCTCCTGTTTTTCTTTTGTCAGTTTGCCCAGTGGTTTATCAATTTTGTTGATTTTTTCAAAAAACCAGCTTTTGGTCTTGTTAATTCTTTCTATTTCATTTAGTTCAGCTCTAATTTTTATTATTTTTTTTCTTCTAGTGCCTGTGGGTTTCTTTTGTTGCTCTCTTTCTATTTGTTCAAGTTGTAGGGATAATTCTTTGATTTTTGGCCCTTTCTTCTTTTTGGATGTGTGCATTTATTGATAAAATTGGCCTCCGAGCACCACTTTTGCTGTGCCATAAAGGTTCTGATAGGAAGTGTTTTCATTCTCACTGGATTCTCTGAATTTCTTTATTCCGTCCTAATGTCTTGTACAATTCCGTCTTTTTTGAACAGGGTATTGTTTAGTTTCCAAGAGTCTGATTTCTTTTTCCTGCTTTTCCAGCTATTGATTTCCACTTTTATGGCCTTGTGCTCAGAGGAGATGCTTTGTAATATTTCAATGTTTTGGATTCTGCTAATGCTTGCTTTAGGACCTAATATGTGGTCTATTCTAGAGAATGTTCCATGTGCAGTAGAAAAGAAAGTATACTTGGTTGCTGTTGGGTGGAGTGTTCTGTATATGTCTACGAGGTCAAGTTCGTTGATTGTGGCATTTAGATCTTCCGTGTGTTTATTGAGCTTCTTTCTGGATGCCCTGTCCTTCACCAAAAGTGGTGTGTTCAAGTCTCCTACTATTATTGTGGAGCTGTCTGACTTTTCAATGCTGATAAGAGTTTGTTTTATGTATCTTGCAGCCCTGTCATTGGGTGCATAAATATTTAATATGGTTATATCTTCTTGGTATATTATTCCTTTAATCATTATACAGTGTCCTTCCTTATCCTTTCTGACGGATTTAACTTTAAAGTCTATTTTGTCAGAAATTAATATTGCCACTCCTGCTCTTTTTTGATTGTTGTTTGCTTGATGTATTTTTTTCCATCCTTTGAGTTTTAGTTTGTTTGTGTCTCTAAGTCTAAGATGTGTCTCTTGTACTCAGCATATAGAAGGATCTTGTTTTTTAATCCATTCTGCCACTCTCTGTCTCTTTATTGGTGCATTTAGTCCATTTACATTCAGGGTGATTATGGAGAGGTGTGAAGTTAGTGCTATCATTTTCATATCTTTTTTTGTGTGTTGACAGCTTCTTTTTCCCACTTGATTTTATGTGCTGAGTAGATTTTCTTTGTGTATTGTCCTTTCCTCATATTTTTTGTTGTTGATTTTATTTCTGCTGAGTCTATATTTTTTCCCTTGTATTTTAATTTGATGAGTAGGATAGTTTGTCTTCTTTGTGGTTACCTTATTACTTACCCCAATTATTCTAAATTTAAAACTAACTTTTATTTCTTTGTATTGCCGTATCTTCCTCTGCATATTGAAGGCGTATGGTTAGATTTCTTATTCCCTCTTTATTATTTTAATGTTTTCTTATATACTGACATCGCCGTTACCCTGTTTTGGGCTTTTTTTTTTTTTTTTTTTATAATCCTTGCTTTGTTTTTTTTTTGGATTTCCCCGTCTCGGTTGACTTCTGGTTGCTTTGCCCAGTGTTCTAGTCTTGGGTTGATACCTGATATTATTGATTTTCTTACCAAAGAACTCCCTTTAGTATTTCTTATAGTTTTGGTTTGGTCTTTACGAATTCCCTCAAGTTGTGTTTATCTGGAAATATCTTAATTTCACCTTCATATTTAAGAGACAGTTTTGATGGATATATGATACTGGCAGGCAGTTTTTTTCCTTCAATTTTTTAAAATATGTCATCGCATTGACTTCTTGCCTGCATGGTTTCTGCCGAGTAGTCCAAGCTAATTCTTATTGGCTCTCCCTTGTAAGTTAGTTTTCGTTTATCACTCACTGCTCTTATTATTGTCTCTTTATCTTTGGTTTTAGCAAGCTTGATTATACTATGTCTTGGTGACTTTCTTTTTGATTTTTTTTAATAATTTCTATTGAGCTTTAAGTGAACGTTTACAAATCAAGTCAGTGTGTCACATATAAGCTTATATGCACCTTACTCCATACTCCCACTTACTCTCCCCCTAATGAGTCGGCCCTTCCTGTCTCTCCTTTCGTGACAATTTTGCCAGTTTCTAAAAAAAAAAAAAATTTTTTTTTAACCCTCTCTACCCTCCTATCTCCCCTCCAGACAGGAGATGCCAACACAGTCTCAAGTGTCCACCTGATACAAGTAGCTCACTCTTCATCAGCATCTCTCTCCTACCCATTGTCCAGTCCCTTCCATGTCTGATGAGTTGTCTTCGGGAATGGTTCCTGTCCTGGGCGGACAGAAGGTTTGGGGACCATGACCGCCAGGATTCTTCTAGTCTCAGTCTGACCGTTAAGTCTAGTCTTTTTATGAGAATTTGGGGTCTGCATCCCACTGATCTCCTGCTCCCTCCGGGTTCTCTGTTATGCTCCCTGTCAGGGCAGTCATCGGTTGTGGCCGGGCACCATCTAGTTCTTCTGGTCTCAGGATGATGTAAGCCTCTGGTTCATGTGTCCCTTTCTGTCTCTTGGGCTCATAGTTATCGTGTGACCTTGGTGTTCTTCATTCTCCTTTGATGCAGGTGGGTTGAGACCAATTGATGCGTCTTAGATGGCCGCTTGTTAGCATTTAAGACCCCAGATGCCACATTTCAAAGTGGGATGCGGAATGTTTTCATAATAGAATTATTTTGCCAATTGACTTAGAAGTCCCCTTAAGCCATAGTCCCCAAACCCCCGCCCTTGCTCTGCTGACCTTTGAAGCATTCAGTTTACCCCGGAAACTTCTTTGCTTTTGGTCCAGTCCAGTTGAGCTGACCTTCCGTGTATTGAGTATTGTTCTTCCCTTCACCTAAAGTAGTTCTTATCTACTAACTAATCAGTAAATAACCCTCTCCCATCCTCCCTCCCTCCCGCACTTGTAACCACAAAAGTATGTGTTCTTCTCAGTTTATACTATGTCTCAAGATCTTATAATAGTGGTCTTATACAATATTTGTCCTTTTGCCTCTAATTTCACTCAGCATAATGCCTTCCAGGTTCCTCCATGTTATGAAATGTTTCACAGATTCCTCACTGTTGTTTATCGATGCGTAGTATTCCATTGTGTGAATATACCACAAATTATTTAACCATTCACCCGTTGATGGACACCTTGGTTGCTTCCAGCTTTTTGCTATTGTAAACAGAGCTGCAATAAACATGGGTGTGCACATATCTGTTCGTGTGAAGGCTCTTATTTCTCTAGGGTATATCCTGAGGAGCGGGATTTCTGGGTTGTATGGTAGTTCTATTTCTAACTTTTTAAGAAAATGCCAGATAGATTTCCAAAGTGCTTGTACCATTTTACATTCCCACCAGCAGTGTATAAGAGTTCCAATCTCTCCGCAGCCTCTCCAACATTTATTATTTTGTGTTTTTTGGATTAATGCCAGCCTCGTTGGAGTGAGATGGAATCTCATCGTAGTTTTAATTTGCATTTCTCTAATGGCTAATGATCGAGAGCATTTTCTCATGTATCTGTTAGCCGCCTGAATATCTTCTTTAGTGAAGTGCGTGTTCATATCCTTTGCCCACTTTTTGATTGGGTTGTTTGTCTTTTTGTGGTTGAGTTTTAACAGAATCATATAGATTTTAGAGATCAGGCGCTGGTCGAAGATGTCAGAGCTGAAAATTTTTTCCCAATCTGTAGGTGGTCTTTTTACTCTTTTGGTGAAGTCTTTAGACGAGCATAGGTGTTTGATTTTTAGGAGCTCCCAGTTATCTGGTTTCGCTTCGTCATTTTTAGTAATTTTTGTATTTTGTTTATGACTTGTATTAGGGCTCCTAACGTTGTCCCTATTTTTTCTTCCATGATCTTTATCGTTTTAGTCTTTATGTGTAGGTCTTTGATACACTTGGAGTTAGTTTTTGTGCATGGTGTGAGGTATGGGTCCTGTTTCATTTTTTTGCAAATGGATATCCAGTTATGCCAGCACCATTTGTTAAAAAGACTATCTTTTCCCCAATTAACTGACACTGGGCCTTTGTCAAATATCAGCTGCTCATATGTGGATGGATTTATGTCTGGGTTCTCAATTCTGTTCCATTGGTCTATGTGCCTGTTGTTGTACCAGTACCAGGCTGTTTTGACTACTGTGGCTGTATAATAGCTTCTGAAATCAGGTAGAGTGAGGCCTCGCACTTTCTTCTTTTCAGTAATGCTTTACTTATCCGAGGCTTCTTTCCCTTCCATATGAAGTTTGTGATTTGTTTCTCCATCACATTAAAAAATATCATTGGAATTTGGATCGGAAGTGCATTGTATGTATAGATGGCTTTTGGTAGAATAGACATTGTTACTATGTTAAGTCTTCCTATCCATGAGCAAGGCATGTTTTTCCACTTAAGTAGGTCCTTTTCAGTTTCTTGCACTAGTACTTTGTAGTTTTCTTTATATAGATCTTTTACATACTTGGTAAGATTTATTCCTAAGTATTTTATCTTCTTGGGGGCTACTGTGAATGGTATTGATTTGGTGATTTCCTCTTCGATGTTCTTTTTGTTGATGTAGAGGAATCCAAGTGATTTTTGTATGTTTATCTTATAACCTGAGACTCTGCCGAACTCTTCTATTAGTTTCAGTAGTTTTCTGGAGGATTCCTTAGGGTTTTCTGTGTATAAGATCATGTCATCTCCAAATAGAGATAATTTTACTTTCTCCTTGCCAATCTGGAGGTCACTTTCTTTTAAGATCTACCTTATGTGCAGTTTGATGAGCATTTTGGATAGATATCTTCTCATCTTTCACAATATTAGGGAAGTTTTCTGCGAACAAATCCTCAACAATTTTCTCTGTATTTTCTGTTATCCCTCGCTGTTCTGGTACTCCAATTGCTCATAGATTTTTTTCTCTTGATAGAGTCCCAGATGATTCTTAAGGTTTCTTCCTTTTTTAAAATTCTTTTATCTGATTTTTCTTCAAATATATTAGTGCCAAGTGATTTATCTTCGAGTTTAGAAATTTTAGCTTCTACTTGCTCAATTCTGCTCCTCTGACTTTCTATTATCTAATTCTGTAATTTTATTGTTAATGTTTTGAATTTCTAATTGCTGTCTATGGATTTTTCCAGCTTATTAAACTTTTCATTATGTTCCTGAATAATCTTTCTAATTTCTTCAGTTGCTTTATCTGTATGTTCCTTGGCTTGTTCTGCATATTGCCTCATTTCCTTCCTGATGTCTTGAAGGGTTCTGTATATTAAACTTTTGTATTCTGCATCTGGTAATTCCAGGAATGCACTTTTATCTAGAAGATCCCTGGATTCTTTGTTTTGAGAGCCTGCTGAGGTGATCATGGTCTGTTTCTTTATGTGACTTGATACTGACTGTTTTCTCCAAGCCATCTATCAGTCATTGTATTTAGTTTATGCTTGCTTACTGTGTCATACCTGCTTGCTTTGATTTATTTTTGGTATACCTCTACGGGTTGCTTGAGTGAGCTAGCTTGATTATTTTTGCCTTTGGAGCTCTGGTATCCTGTCCCCAGCTGGCTAGAACTGTTATCAGGTATATCAGCCTAGGAAACCATTTGGTTTTCTTGTATAAATTCAGCTTAGGTTTCCAGGTAGCTGATATCAAGCGTGTGGTACGGGCTCTGTCCTACAGTCTTAGAGGGACAGGGGTAATTTGCATATACACTGGTAACTGATTGCAGTAGGGGGTCACGCTCTGAACAAGGCAGGGGGCTGAGAACCAACCCCCAAGTGTCTCTGAGGAAAATGCATCTCTGTTCCCTAGAGTGTGCTGATGGGTGGGTTCTGCAGAGGGAGCATGGGCACCCAAAGTTTTTGGTTGTAAGGAGTGGGAGGTACCACTTATCTTTGGACCCGTGTCGTGGGTGGCTGGGTTACATGAGTGGAGCTACCAGTACTGAGGTCCCTATTGGGGGTTGGTGAGGACCTTGTTTAATAGGCAAAGCAATGTCAAACATCAAACACCCACCTCTCCACTGCACTGCTGAAATGGTTGGAGTTTGCCAACAAGGATAGGCCCACACAGGTCCATGCAGAAGGGAAAGGTGCTCAAGGTCCACAGACGGTTTATGTGTGGACAGGAGCCACTTCTGTTCTGAGCTCCCCTGGTTAATGGAGCTGGCAAATTATCTTTTCCCCCCAATTGCAAATTTTTTCCTTCCCCAAGGCCAGGAGGATGGCCCTAGGTGCTCACTAGAGTCTATCTCAGGCCCAGGGACTCAGCCGCTGAAGCTGGCTTGGGGGTGGAGGAGGCGCGGTAAAATACACGCAAGTACTTTGCCTAGAGCACCGTTTTCCTCAGGTTCTGGAGGTGTGAGTGGGTTTCTCCCTGAGGAAACTGTAGCCGAACGCTAGTAGCAGCCCGCCGCCGCCTCCGCTCCGGGAATGGTGCCTGAGGGCTCCGTGCGATTCAGGTCCGGTACCTCCTCTCCATTTCTGAACAGCCTCTTCCTCCCCCTGGCCCTCATTTCGTTGTCTAAGCTTGCCTTTGATGCTCAGGGCTCCCCCCTTGTCACAAATACACTCGTTTCACTTGTTTTTTCAGGTCTTTGTTGTAAAGAGGGCTGGACCAAAGTGTCTGTCTATTCCACCATCTTGGCTCCGCCTCCTCAGCATTAATAAATTTCTAAAGCAAGCTTTTCACACTCAGTAAGATTCATCCATCTTTCAGCCTCATCTCCTGCCTCCTCTACTTCTCCCCTCATCTCTAATATCAGCCACTTATACATACTATTGGCAGAGCTAATAGAAGATTGTGAGAGCTCCAACAATTAGGCTTAGGCCTGAGCCCTGACTTCATTCTTATACAAACCTTAACTTCTGCTTTCTTCCCAGCAACCATTAACCTTTCAACAGACTTCATCACACAGCTGAAGAAATGTTTTTCTTTGTGGTTAAGCTAAGGATGTGAAAAGAATAGTCCTGAGGAGGGTCTCTACACAAGCCCCTTATCATAAATCCCCAAAAGAGCAACTCTCTGGGAAAGTTTGCTAAAAATGCTATCTTATGACAATGTTCTCAGGAAAAAAAATGCTGTGATTGTTTTTGACCAACCTGTAAACTCCCCTTTAGTCACCTGCTTCTGCAATTATCCCATGTGAGGCACACATACATAATTCAAACCAATCATATTATGATCCCCGCTTCAGTGTCCTGCGTTTTCCTTTTCTAAATGCTTGAAAACCAATCAGAAAAATTTTATGTCTCTGATTTCACCAGATAAATGTAGCTGTTCACCTTCAGTTCTTGGGAGTGTTTGTTTGACTTTGTGAGATCTAAACGATTCGAACTGCTTGGAGCCGTTTGCTTTTACTTTTAACAGACTACTCGTTTTTACTCTTTTACACGTTAGAGCTAGAATTCAAAATTTCGCTATTAAGTCTTTTCTCTTTTTACTCCATAGTAACGGCACACGAAACAATCTGGTTTCCACTGCTCCGAGAACTCAATTTATTCTCTGAGGGTCTTTTCTCTTTGAAGCAATTCCTTAGGATCCCAACACGTTTTTAAAATTGCATTTAGCTCACTGGTTTGCAGTTATTTTTCCTGGAGGATAGAGATGAGTGTTTCTGCATTCCCAGAGCCTAGCGCAACGCCTGCCACTAAGAGGCGTTCAGTTATATATTTAAGGAATGACTGAATTAATACCCAAAATGTTGAAGATAGCTTCATGCCGTCAGAGGCAAAAGTCCAAATATCTGGGGCCTCAAGGAACTCTACTATTCAGGCCCCACCCGCCCCTCCACGCCCGTCCCCTGGGTTCCCACCTCCAGGTACGGTGGGCCTTAGGGGACCTTCGAGACCCCGAAGGAGAGCGGCGGGCCCGGCGGTTGCGCCTGCGCACCAACCTGCAGGAGCGACATTTCTTGAAGCCGAGCAGCGCTATTGGTTACAAGATCCGCCCTTCGGCTGACGTCATCACGCCGGAACGGGGCGGTGGTCAGAGACGGGCGCCGAAGAGCGGGCGTGCCCTCCTCTCCGCGCGTCCCCCGCCGCGCCTGCGCACTCCTCGCGGCGCCCGCCCGGACATGGCGCTCCGCTGCTTGCTGCTGCCGGGTCGGGGCGGCTGCAGGGCCCGCGGCCTCCCGTTGCTCCTGCTGCCCGGCGGCAGCACGGGTCCGAGCGAGCGGCCCTGTCTCCGGACGGTGAGTCCCCGCGCCCCTACCCAGCGCCCGGGCCCGGCGGCGCGGGAGGGCCAAGGTCACCGCCCCGCTCCTCCCCTCCCCCCGCCCACTGGTTGCTGGGGTGAGGGGCCGCGAGCCCGCCCGCCGAGCCCAGGACCCCCAGACCTTCGGACACTTGCCCGGCCGTTCCCACAAGCACGCTCGTACTTGCCAAACCGAGGTGTCGAGTTTTGGAAACATCCCGCCTCCAGTGCACTCGGATCTGTATGCTTCAAGGATCTTCAAAAGATCATCTTGCCAGAATTCTCTGACTTCTTTCAGGGTGAACCTGTCTAACAGATACGGCAGCCGAAGCCTGGAAAGGTTAACGGACTCGCCTGTCTCGGGCACTGGTTGCCTTCATTTTGGTTGTTTTCACGATATTGGAAAGTAGAGTTAAGGTGTTGTGTGTGTGCTTTAGAGTCAGTATAATGAGCATGAGGTAGTCAGAAGCACACGTTTTGGGGTCAAGCTCCTTAACCTTTATGAGCCTCATTCCACCTGTAGAATGGGGCTATGGCTAGCATTCTGGATTTGGTCTTGTATAAAATTTCCTGTCCTCAGCAGGAGGCTATTTCTCTGTTTGTGGTAACCAGTGAGTATAAGGGTACACATGTGGTATGGTAATACATTTTTCAAAGTGATGGGCAGAACCACTGCAGTAATCTGTTTCAGGGAAGAGTTTATTATATTCAATTCATTAGTCAATGCTTAGCTATTTTGATGACAATTTTCTTGCTGTTATTTCTGTAGCCCACAGCCTTGGTCACACAGAGAGCAGAACAGCATGGTGGTTCAGGCTTTGGGGCCAGTCGGACAGGATCTCAGGTTTGGCCACTTACTAGCTGACTGCCCTAGTGGAAGTTAGCTCGGCCTGTTCACTTAGAGGGGGTCATGATGGTACCTGCATTTGTTTTATTATTTTTACTCTTCTATGTATATTCCGTAATCATCATCATCTCTCCTACTCCATGCTTGCACAGTCTGCTTTTAGGGTTCTTGCATTGTATCCATTTTCCCATCTTCTCTTCCTCTAATCTTTTTTTCCCGTAGTGAATATTGAAGGAACCCTGGCGACACAGTGGTTAAAGTGCCCGGCTGCTAATCGAGAGGTTGGCGGTTTGAACCCACCACCTCACCTGCTCTGCAAAAGAAAAGACCTGGTGATCTGCTTCCATAAAGATTACAGCCTAGGAAACCCTATGGGGTGTTCTGCTCTGTCACATAGGGTCACTATGAGTTGCAATCGACTCGACAGCATATAGCAGCACCACCAGCATATAATTTTAAAAGTGCTTTCACATTTGATCCTCCCTGCAGTGTTCCTGGGCATAGTATCCTGGGCAGAGTTTTTTTTTTTTTAACGTTACAGATGTATAACCGAGGCTCCTAATATCATAGGAGTTGTTGGAGATCTTCGTGCAAAAAAAAATTCAGATTTCCAGCTTTAACAAAATGAAAAGTTCAGACAGTACTTTGCGTATTCCCATATGGCATATTGAATGAAGCCAGGTATCAACTTATCCCTTAGAAGGGTACACACAGCCCCCAACACTCTCTTCCCCCATTTGTTTCTTCTCTGACTCCCTAAGGCATTTGAGTTTGATGCTTCTGCTGTAAGCCCAGTGAGTTCAAAACTGAACTATTTTCATCACACTTATTCTTTCTCTTATCTGGATTATAACCGTCACCTGCTACCATTCAGTAGCCTGACAGAAACTGGGGGTTTGGCCTCCTTATTATTCCCTAATCCTTATTATTCCTTATTCCTACATCCAGTTAATTCCCTTGAATTTAACCTCAGTATTTCTTAAATCCATCCCTGAAACCCTGTCTGTCTTTAAACTGGACATCCTCATCTCTTGCTTGCTTTAAATACTAGTACTTCTATACCGTCTTGAATTCCACCATCACTGCGTAAAAACCAAATCTGATTATTATCATCATTTTTTTCTCCCCGCTTCAAACCAAAACAATGAAAATACACAAGCAAACAAAACACTCTACTGGCTCTTGGCACCTATAGTAGCATTTTGTAAAATGTGTCTGTTTAAACGTGAGTTCGAGGGGCTATTAGTAAATTATATAAAAAGAGGGTCTGTGGTCCAATAGAAGCAGCTCTGGTGACCTGGCGGTTAAAGCCTTCGGCCGCTAACTGAAAGGTCGGTTCAAAAAGATGTGGCGGTCTGACCCCGGAAAGACGTACAGCCCTGAGAAGATGTGGCGGTCTGACCCCGGAAAGGCGTACAGCCCTGAGAAGATGTGGCGGTCTGACCCCGGAAAGGCGTACAGCCCGAAGACCCCCTGAGGTAGTTCCACACTGTAAAACCAAAACCAAGCTAGTTGCCATTGAGTTGATTTCAACTCCTGGTGACACCATGTGTGTCAGAACTGTGCTTCACAGGGTGTTCAGTGGCTGTGACCTTTCGGAAGGAGATCACCAGACCCTTCTAAGGCACCTCTGGGGCTCCCATATGATAGGTGCTCAATTAATGGTAGCTGCTGTTAATATTTTCAGGCTCTTCAAGATTGTCTAGCTTTCTCTTTGTCTCTGGTCAACATCTCCACTTGGACATTTTTACAATGTTGAGTTACTTAGTCTCTGAACACAATGTGTTTTGCCTCCTATATTCACTCTTCCTGGAAGGCTCCTAGCCCACTCACTGCTTGGTGAATCCAAGGCTAGTCTTGCTTGTCTTGTGAAGTATTCTCTAGGGTCTTTAAACATGTAGTCACTTCCTCCTCTGCGCGTTAGGATACTATGGTGTAACTGATTGGTTCCCGTAACTGTCTCCCTTGCACATCTGAGTTTCTTAGGGATACGGACAGGTTCTGATTCCCCTTTGGACTTCCCATAGTTTGGCAGCACCTGGCTTGGAGTAGATGCTCAGTGAATGAGTATTGACTTGTTTCCTTCTCTTGCTTAAATAACTGGTTGTTTTCCTCAATGCTTTTAATGAATTTGGCTTTTGCAAAATACTATATTTATTCAACCATTATGAATTCTTACCCATTATCAGTTATTTGATAGGCCATGCGTTCCAGCAGGTCGGGTGGGGACAGGGCTTAACAACATGACCTCTAGATTGTCTTAGATTAGCATCGCTGGTCAACCAAGAACAGTGTCAGTGTTTCTGTCCTATTTTACTGTATAGAATTTTGTATTTATTTGATGTTAAATCAGCTCATTGTTTTTTAAATTGAGGTATAATTTACATATCATAAAATTCATCTTTTTAAAGTGTCTAATTCAGTAATTTTTTAGTATATTCACAAGGTCGTACAGCTGTCACCACTGTCTAATTCCAGAATGTTTTTGTCACTCCAAAAAGAAACTCTTGTTGTCATTACCAGTCACTCCTGTTTCTCCCCAACCATCCCCCTAGCTGTGGGCAACTGCCAGCCTGCTTCCTGTCTCTACGGATTGGCCTGTTCTGGACGTTTTATATAAATGGAATCATGATATGCGGCCTTTTAAATCTGGTTTCTTTCACTTAGCATGCTGTGTTCAAGGTTCATTGGTGGCGTGACGTGTGTCAGTACCTCGTTCCTTTTTAGGGCTGAGTGGTATCCTGTTGTACGCGTATCCCACGTCTGTCCACTCGTCACCAGGCAGTAGGCGCTTTGGTTGTTTTCTGCTTTTGGCTGTTAGGAACAGCACTGCTGGGAGCATTCCCGGACAGGTCTTGTATGGACCCGTGATTTCCTTTCTCTTGGATGTAGACCTCGGAGTGGGATCACCGGGTGATACGGTAACTCTGGTTAACGTTTTGAGGAACTGCTGAACTGTTTCCACAGTGGCAACACCATCTTACATTGTCAACACTTGTTATCATCTTCTTTATCATAGCGAATCTTGGTGTTATGTGGCTTTACTTTTGGGATGTGTTATTTTTCTCATCAGGCCACAAAGGTGACAAATGGTGATGAATTCTAATGCAGATGGCCTTTAAATATTGCCAACTGAATTTAAAAACTTCCTCCCCCCCAAAAAAATATGACGGTGATATTACTTGAATTTTATCACTGCTAAATTTGGATATATCCCCTCCGTATGTCTTGCCATCTATTGCTTTTGTGCAGCTAAAGATTTAATAGGGAGCTTCTTTGGTTTGCTTATGTTATACTTCAGTTTACGTCGACCGTATTTGCAAACAGCTTTTTAGCAGCATATGCGATATAGAGGAGAGACACATCTGTAATGGGACTTGTATGACCAAGGTTTTCACCGGGATGACAATGTATCAAATGTCTTTAGCACATGTTGCTGGTATAAGGATTATCAGTGATGTTGAACCATAACTCTCTTGTCTTGGAACTAAGATAAGTTAATTTTATGCTCAGCAAGCAGCATTGTTCTCTGATGTGTCTTGCAGTGTCAGACCGTCAAATGAGTCAGCAGGAAGCAGCAGTTTTTCTCGTCCTGGGGTTTGTCTTTTGATTGCTGCCAACTGCGTGCGCAGTGCTGAAGTGAATGTGTTGTCAGGGAATTGTATCTGGGCTGCGATTCCAAATTATATGTGGCTTTAAGGTATTGTTATCTTCTGGATAATTTCTGTCTTTTGGTTCTCTCGTTAGAATGGAGTAGCACAAGTTGTGGATACAAAGGAGTCCTTCCTCATGGAGCTGCTCCTCATGAGTGCTAGTCTGTAACACCTTGCTGAAGGGAGAGACGTTCCATTCACTGCCTATTAGGAAACAAAGCTCTTCTTTTTAGCTCTTTATGGTGATGTAACCTTCACACTTTGATTTGCATGTCATGTTTCAGCTTTATCGATATGCAACAGCTCAAGCAGCCACCAGCCGAAATTCTCTTCTGACAGATGTAATTGCTGCTTATCAAAGATTCTGTTCCAGACCTCCGAAAGGTAAACACTTAGGTGTGGTCTTAAGGTGCATGGTTATTTCAGGTGACTCTTAACTTCTGTCCCCTCTGGTAGCCTGCTTCGCTGCCTCATGCAGTGATGAGACTAGGTCACCTTCAAGCATGATGACACGTTTATAGCTAATGAAATTGGCATGCAAATAAGCTTTTTGTCGTTAACACCTCTGGGTTGTGAACTAGACTATTTAGACTCTGATTTATTCCTACCATGTTATACTTTTTTTTTTTTTTTTTAAATGATGTTGCAGCTTTTAAAACACACACAGACACTGATGAATATTAGTTTAAGGGTATGTTTTTTTTTTTCTTTTTCTAACAGGATTTGAAAAATACTTTCCTAATGGAAAAAATGCGAAAAAAGCTAGTGACCCTAAAGAACTTACGGGAGGAAAAAAAGGTACCTTTTCAGAACATTGTTTGAATTTCATATTTTCCCTAATACATGATGTTGATCTAGTGTTATCTTATATCGGTTCTGAAACCATGAGTTACGGGTACATATAAAACCCTAGATCGTATGTTTCATTACGCCTTAATTTTCGTTCATACTTTTTTTTTTTTTGAAGTAACTCAGGGTCACCTTAGAGATGTTGACTGATCAAACTAAGGCATATTTTTTAGATATTTGGTACAAAATATAAACCATTGGAAAAAATCTTGGGAATGTAGTACACACAGTTTATTTGCCACATGTTGTGGCACAGCACAGTGTTCTTCAAATTGTTCCTCAGAGCCTTAACTTAGGGATTCAGAGAGGGTTTCTTAGGGTCAGGTGGCTGCCGGGAGGAGGGGGCTATGTGGGGCATACCAGGCCTCCTGCCCTCCATCTCACACGTGATAGCACTTAGCACTGTGCCTGCCACATGTTAGCATTCAGTTGGCATCCTTTTGGGGGAGAGGAGAATGTAAGGAAAGTTATAATACAGGCCTTGTTCTTTAATGAGCAGGTGTGCAGAGGAGTGAAAGCAAGGCCAGAGGGCAGGGGAAGGGCAAGCGCTAAGTGAGGACGGGCCGCAGTCCATGATTCTAGAGTGGAACATGGGTGAAAAAGGCAACTTCTCAAGTTTTTTTCCAGAGGGATGGAAAGTAGTCTTTTCATCTTGGCTTGGGGTAGATGAATGATATTAGGTTCACTTTTCAAATACAACTGAATTAGTGTCTGTTTGGTACCTTTTGTGTATGCTACTTTATGGGATATTGTCAGACAGCTTTAAACACATGCTTACTCTGTATTTGCCAGTCCTGAGCCTTGTTTGGGGTGGGGTTGAGGCTTGTCCTCATCGTGCCTGTCCAATGTTGGACGGTACTGAAGGTGGAGGTGCAGAAGCTCCTTGTGTGTGTCACAGTGATGAGGCGTGTCATAAAGCCAGGGTGTCTCAGAGCCACTGAGGAAGGCTGAGTGCCTGTAGCTGCCATCCTGCCTTATCTGAGGGCTTGCTTAATGGTAGCTGGAGTTAGATGATACGCGTTTGTGGGTTTGTGTGAGAGGATAGAAAAGTGGAAAAGGGAAGGAAGATGTTAGGAATGGATTTCACATTCTTGCAAACTGTATGTGGGTATTTTTTTCCTTAACTGATTATCAAAATTATATCTTTCCAACAGAAGAAACTGTTAGCAGTGTTTAATTCATGGGAATGGGAGAGGGGAGCATGGACTTTTTAACTATAAGTTGATGCTCAGGAATTTGTTTATCAGGGTTCAGGTCCCAACAGTGTCACTAAATACTGCAACAGATTACTCAACGAGTTACTTAACCTCCCTGAGCTACAATTTCTTTGTCTGTGAAATGGGTATAATAATAGTAAATTTACAGGGTTATTGGGTTATTGTACAGATTTAGTGAGAGAGTGTATGTGAAGCACTTGCAAGCCCTCCTTGAATGTAGTTCATATTAGTACCATGCTTTTTCATGGTATTTTATTTAGTAATCGATCAGTTGTCATACTACGCGGTAAGTTTTATTATTAAAAATTTTATTATTTATTTATTATTAAAAATTATTAGTATTATTAAGTATTAATAAAAACATTTTGAGAGATACAAAATCCTACTATGCTTTTACACACGTTCT
Source organism: Elephas maximus indicus (assembly GCF_024166365.1). NCBI lineage: Eukaryota > Metazoa > Chordata > Mammalia > Proboscidea > Elephantidae > Elephas > Elephas maximus. The sequence goes on from NC_064829.1 coordinate 9,799,467, forward strand.
TTGTTTTTGAACAGAGTCAAAGCCAGCCAATACGCCGCATTCTTCTGGAGGAGGAGTTGGTGGTGGTGGAAAACGAGGTGGCAAGAAAGATGATTCTCACTGGTGGTCCAGGTTCCAGAAGGTGTGATTCCAAACTGTGTGTTAATTTTGAGGTTACGATGGGGGCCACAGGAAAGGTTGGAAGATAATAATAATATTGGGGGGTTTTCTGTCTAACATATCACAGATGACATTTTGAAATGTTTTTCTTCATGAAAAATTTCTCTTTTGCTGCAGGGTGACTTTCCATGGGATGACAAGGAGTTCAGGATATATTTACTTTGGACTGCTCTGATTTGGAGTGGTGTCGTGATTTACCTTCTGTTCAAGAGCTCTGGGAGAGAAATTACTTGGAAGGACTTTGTCAATAACTATCTTTCCAAAGGAGTAGTAAGTATGGTCATTGTGGCTGAAAGTGGTTCAAAAGGTGACTTTCAGTAGATTAGATTAAAAAAGGGAGAAACAGCACACTATCCAAGTTTGTGCATTTTAAAGTTAACTGTTTTTTACATTGATTTTTTAAAATGCTGAAAAGTGCTGCAAGCAAGAAACCTGTTCGTTTTGATCAAACAACCCCCAGATTTACCAATAAACCCTTTCTTTCACTTCCTCTTAGAACATAGTTTTGGAAACCTGGCTTGAGACTGTTATTCTTGACAGTCTTCCATCTGCCATTGCCATTTTTCTCGTGCCTCAGCTGCCTCTTCGTCCTGTTGTAGCCTGCCAGCCTTCTCAATGCTTTTTGTGTCTTTACTGCTTTTAGACTCTTGTGGCCTTGGAAATCAGGTTAATGACAGTATTAGAGCTGTTTAAAGTAAGAGCAAATGGCTCTGAGTGAGAGTCTGAGTAAGGCCCATGGACTCTGACATGTTTGTCTCCTCATAAGCCTTGGCTCCTTGTTGGGTCTTTATCCAGTGTGATACCATATTTCATCATATTTAAGATGTTATACATTTTGATCAAAGATTCTGTAGAAGAATTCTGATCAAAAGGGAGAAAATGCAGAACAGAATTTCAAATTCTCACAGAATCTAGACTTTATGGAGCCATGGAGAGTAGGTGAACCCCTGGTACAATTGCCCTGAGATAATCTTTAAACCTTAAACTAAAAATATCCCCTGAAGTCATCTTAAAATTGAACCATACCTCAGCTTAACTAGTAAAAAAGGTCTACCTTGAGCATTATGCTCTTAAGAACTATGTATGAAATCAAATTGACCATAGGAACTCGAAAGGTTACATAGGAACCTTAGAGGGGTGTGAGTTTATGTTAATGTGGGAAGAACAACTCAGAAAAAGAGGGTGAGGATGATTGTATAACGAAGAATGTAATCAATGTCATTGAATTGTTCATGTAGAAATTGTTGGATTGGTGTGTTTTGCTGTGTATATTGTCAACAACGATAACTAAAGACACTGTTAATGCTGTTGAATGTAAAACACACATTATTTTATGTATTACTAAGAAAACTTTTAAAAGCTGCCAAACAAAACTAAGATATGCCATTGATTATAAAACGTATCCCAATTTCTGATATGTTAAAATGTGAAAAATGTGCTTCTTAGAATTGATGAAATATAGTGAGAGTAAAAGAACTAAAATTAGGCATGTGTAACCTTGGGTAAGTTCATTAACCTTTCAACACTCTGATTTTTCATTAATGCAATGAGTAGTATAAAGATAAGGGGTAAGTACTTACCAAGGTAGTATGAAGAACCCCAAATTATTTTTAAAGGTCATACAATAAGGTAAAAATGAAAAAATGGAAACGGTCATATTAAGAAAAAAAATTATGGTAAAGTATATATAAGACAAACTTTGGCATCTTAATCATCTTTCAGTGTACAGTTCAGTGACATTAATTACATTCATCATGTTGTGCTACCGTGACCACTGTCCATTTCCTGAGTTTTTCATCCCCCACCCAAAAGTTCAGTACCCCTTCAGCAAAAACTCCCGTTCCCTCCTCATCCAGCCCCGTTAGATGCTGTGGAGTTGATTCTGACTCGTAGCGACCCCGTGGTAAGCACTGATGGATAAAAAACTTGGGGTACGTTCATAAAGTAGAATACCAGTCAGAACTGACATGTTGACACGATAAACTTCACGTATACAATGGTGAGAGAAAGAATAAAACAGAGGATGCGTATGAAATGAGATGATTTTAATGTTTAAGACAGGCAGAAATGCGTCCGTGTATTGTTTAGGGTTACATGCAGGGTAGCACAGGCGTCAGGACATGCTCGGGTGGTGGTACCTCATTCAGAGGGGGTCCCTTCTGGGGGAGGGAGTGTTGGTGGGTACCTGGGCAGCTCCACAGCATTTGTAGTGGTCCTGGTATTACCCTTTATTCTTTTCTGTATGTCTGAAATATCGTGTGCATTTTAAATCAACTTAAAGGAATATTTCAGGTATTTTCTCTAAATTTATGTTTGTATATTTAACTTTTTAAATTCCTAGGTAGACAGACTGGAAGTTGTCAACAAGCGTTTCGTTCGAGTGACTTTTATAGCAGGAAAAACTCCCGTTGATGGGGTGAGTTATTAATTGATGTGAATTAGCTTTAAATGAACTTACAAGGTCTAGAGCTGAAAAGAAAGCGTTCTCTCACGTTGTGGTAGATCGGCAGCAGTATAGGCAGGGCTGCAGGGCTGACAGCTGACGTGGTCAGGGTGTGACTGGGTCACACGTTAGTGATGCAAGGGTTGAGTCCGTGGGTGGTAGTGGTTGTCGTTTTGGGTAACATGTTTTGGCTGTACATTTAGGAAACAGTAAACTCTCAGTTTTCAGTATTTCATTATGGTCTATGATTTTTGAAGACTGAGACAACAGTGTTTTGGTTAGGAAAAAAATCTTAAAATCAGAATTGCTTATGTCTGAGACAGCTTTTTTCAAATTAGATTAAGATACGTTCTGATCATACCTCTCCCAATCCTTTTGTATTATATTAATTTCCATTTCCTATTTTAAAAATAATTTGTATTTTCTTTCCAACCAGTTTGGACTCTTACTACTTCAGAGATTCCTGATGGAGTTGAGTGGGCTAAGGGAAATAAGGAGGAGAGGGGAGGAGAGGAGGACTAGAGAGTATCCCAGGTGATTCCCTCCTACCCCTGACTCTGATCCCCGTCTTCCCTCCTTGTTCCCTGGATGTTTGTGGCCTTTTACCCTCCCTCAGGGCCAGATCCCTCTACTAGGCTGGGTCCCTTCTCCCTTAGGATAATTTTGTTTAACCATTTCCTCATTGTCCTACAGAAGCCATGGTGGCATAGTGGTTAAGAGCAACAGCTACTAACAAAAAGGTCGGCAGTTGGTATCCACCAGGCGCTCCCTGGAAACCCTGTGGGGTAGTTCTGCTCTGTCCTGTAGGGTCGCAATGAGTCAAAGTCCACTTGATGTCAACGGGTTTGGTTTTTTTTTCATTGTCCTACATGGATGGGCAACATTTGAGGACAAACTAGAACTGATGGTAACCATATCTCTCTTTTTAGCAATGTATCAGTAAATAAAAGAATGTCTGTAAAGTCTTACAGCTCTGGTGTTTTAGTCACATTTAGGAAAGTAATTTAATTTTCAATTTTTATTGCGCATTAAGTGAAAGTTTACAAACCAAGACAGTCTCTCATACAAAAATTTATATACACATTGTTATATACTCCTAGTTGCTGTCCCTGCAATGAGACAGCATATTCCTTTCCTCCACTCTCTATTTTCATGTCCATTCGGCCAGCTTCTGATCCCCTCTGCCCTCTCATCTCTTCTCCACACGGGAACTGCCCACATACTCTCATGTGTCTACTTGATCCAAGAAGCTCACTCTTCACCAGTGTCTTTTTCTATCCCATAGTCCAGTCTAATCCCTGTCTGAAGAGTTGGCTTTGGGAATGGTTCCTGTCTTGAGCTAACAGAAGGTCTGGGGACCATGAACTACGGGGTCCTTCTAGTCTCAGTCAGACCATTAAGCCTGGCCTTTTTATGAGAATTTGAGGTCTGCATCCCACTGCTCTCCTGCTCCCTCAGGGGTTCTCTGTTGTGTTCCTTGTCAGGGCAGTCATCAGTTGTAGCTGGGCACCATCTAGTTCTTCTGGTCTCAGGCTGATGTAGTCACTGGTTTATGTGGCCCTTTTTGTCTCTTGGACTCCTAATTACCTTGTGTCTTTGGTGTTCTTCATTCTCCTTTGGTCCAGGTGGGTTGAGACTCATTGATGCATCTTAGATGGGTGCTTGCTAAGCATTTAAGACCCCAGACTCCACTCTCCAAGGTGGGATGCAGAATGTTTTAATAGATTTTATTATGCCAGTTGACTTAGATGTCCCCTGAAACCATGATCCCCAAACCCCCACCCCTGTTGCACTGGCCTTGGAAGCATTCAGTTTATTCAAGAAACTTTGCTTTACGCTTAGTCCAGTTGTGCTGACCTCTCCTGTATTGTGTGTTGCCTCTCCCTTCACCGAAAATAGTTCTTTTCTACTACCTAATTAGTGAAAACCGCTTTCCCTCCCGGCTGTCGTAACCATCAAAGAGTATTTTCTATGCTGTTTAAACTATTTTTTGAGTTCTTATAATACTGGTCTCATACAATATTTGTCATTTTGCAGCTGACTAATTTCACTCAGCATAATGCCTTCCAGATTCCTCCATGTTATGAAATGTTTCACAGATTCATCACTGTTCTTCATCGATGCGTAGTATTCCATTGTGTGAACATACCATAATTTATCCATTCATCCATTGATGTGTGTCTTGGTGGCTTCCGTCTTTTTGCTATTGTGAACGGTGCTGCAGTGGACATGGGTATGCATATATCTGTTCGTGTAAAGGCTCTTATTTCTCTAGGACATATTCCGAGGAGTGGGATTGCAGGATCGTATGGTACTTCTATTTCTAGCTTTTTAAGAAAGCGCCATATCGATTGCCAAGGTGGTTGTACCATTTGACATACCCACCAGTAGTGTAGAAGTGTTCCAGTCTCTCCACAACCTCTCCAGCATTTATTATTTTCTGTTTTATGGATTAATGCCAGCGTTGTTGGAGTGAGATGAAATCTCATAGTAGCTTTGATCTGCATTTCTCTAATGGCTAATGATCCTCATATATCTGTTAGCCACCTGAATGTCTCCTTTAGTGAAGTGTCTATTCATATTTTTTGCCCATTTTTTAATTGGGTTATTTGCCTTTTTGAAGTTGAGTTTTTGCAGTATCGTGTAGATTTTAGAGATCAGGCACTGATCAGAAATGTCATAGCTAAAAACTTTTTCCCAGTCTGTAGGTAATCTTTTTACTCTTTTGGTGAAGTCTTTGGATGAGCATAAGTGTTTGATTTTTAGGAGCTCCCAGTTATCTAGTTTTTCTTCTTTGCATTCTTTATACTGTTTTGTTACACTATTTAAATAATGCCATGTATTAGGGCTCCTAACATTGTCCCTATTTTTTCTTCCGTGATCTGTATCGTTTTAGATTTTATATTTAGGTCTTTGATCCATTTCGACTTAGTTTTTGTGCATGGAGTGAGGTATGGGTCTTGTTTCATTTTTTTTACAGAAAGATATCCAGTTATGCCGGCACCATTTGTTAAAAAGACTGTCTTTTCCCCATTTAACTGTTTTGGGGCCTTTGTCAAATATCAACTGCTCATATGTGGATGGATTTATGTCTGGATTCTCAATTCTGTTCCATTGGTCCATGTATCTGTTGTTGTACCAGTACCAGGCTCTTTTAACTACCATGGCGGTATAATAGGTTGTAAAATCAGGTAAAGTAAGGCCTTCCACTTTGTTCTTCTTTTTCAGTAATGCCTTATTTATCCGGGGCCTCTTTCCCTTCCATATGAAGTTGGTGATTTATTTCTCCATCTCATTAAAGAATGTCCTTGGGATTTGGATTGGAATTGCATTAAATGTATAGATTGCTTTTGGTAGAACAGAGATAATGTTAAGTGTTCCTATCCATGAGCAAGGCATGTTCTTCCATTTGTGTAAGTCTCTTTGGGTTTCTTGCAGAAGTGTACTGTAGCTTTCTTTGTATAAGTCTTTTACATCTCTGGTAAGATTTATTCCTGAGTATTTTATCTTCTTGGGGGCTACTGTAAATGGCATTGATTTGGTGATTTCCTCTTCGATGTTCTTTTCGTTGGTGTAGAGGAATCCAACTGATTTTTGTATGTTTATCTTGTATCCCAGTACTCTGCTGAACTCTTCTATTAGTTTCAGTAGTTTTCTGGAGGATTCCTTAGGGTTTTCTGTGTATAAGATCATGTCATCTGCAAATAGAGATACTTTTACTTTTTACTTGCCAACCTGGACGCCCTTTATTTCTTTGTCTAGCCTAATTGCTCTGGCTAGGATTTCCAGCACAATGTTGAATAAGAGTGGTGATAAAGGGCATCCTTGTCTGGTTCCTGATCTCAATGGGGATGTTTTCAGGCTCTCTCCATTTAGGGTGATGTTGGCTGTTGGCTTTGTATAAATGCTCTTTATTTTGTTGAGAAATTTTACTTCTATTCCTATTTTGCTGAGAGTTTGTATGATGAATGAGTGTTGAACTTTGTCAAACGCCTTTTCTGCATCAATTGATAAAATCATGTGATTCTTGTCTTGTTTTATTTATGTGGTGGATTACATTACTTGTTTTTCTAATGTTGAACCATCCCTGCATACCTGGTATGAATCCCACTTGGTCATGGTGAATTATTTTTTTGATATGGTGTTGAATTCTGTTGGCTAGAATTTTGTTGAGGATTTTTGTATCTACATTCATGAGGGATATAGGTCTCAAATTTTCTTTTCTTGTGGTGTCTTTACCTGGTTTTGTTATCAGGGATATGGTAGCTTCATAGAATGAGCTTGGTAGTATTCCATCCTTTTCTATGTTCTGAAATACCTTTAGTAGTAGTGGTGCTAACTCTTCTCTGAAAATTTGGTGGAATTCTGCAGTGAAGTCATCCGGACCAGGGCTTTTTCTTCTTGTTGAGAGTTTTTTGATTACCTTTTCAATCTCTTCTTTTGTTATGGGTCTATTTAGTTGTTCTACCTGTGCTTGTGTTATTTTAGGTAGGTAGTGTGTTTCTAGGAATTCATCCATTTCTTCTAGGTTTTCAAATTTGTTTTAGTTTTTCATAGTAATCTGATATGATTCTTTTAATTTCAGTTGGGTGTGTTGTAATATCGCCTATCTCATTTCTTATTCGGGTTATTTGCTTCCTCTCTGTTTTTCTTTTGTCAGTTTGCCCAGTGGTTTATCGATTTTGTTGAGTTTTCCAAAAAACCAGCTTTTGGTCTTGTTTTTTCAGTTGCTTTTCTGTTTTCTATTTCATTTAGTTCTGCTCTAATTTTTATTATTTGTTTTCTCCTGGTGCCTGTGGGTTTCTTTTGTTGCTCTCTTTCTATTTGTTCAAGTTGTAGGGATAGTTTTTTGATTTTGGCCCTTTCTTCTTTTTAGATGTGTGCATTTATTGATATAAATTGGCCTCTGAGCAACGCTTTTGCTGTGCTATAAAGGTTCTGATAGGAAGTGTTTTCATTCTTATTGGATTCTATCAATTTCTTTATTCCATCCTTAATGTCTTCTAGAATCCAGTCTTTTTTGAGCAGGGTATTGTTCAGTTTCCAAGTTTTGATTTCTTTTTCCTGCTTTTCCTGTTACTGATTTCCACTTTTATGGCCCTATGGTCAGAGAAGATACTTTGTAATATTTCAATGTTTTGGATTCTGCTAAGGCTTACTTTAGGACCTAATATGTGGTCTATTCTAGATACTGTTCCATGTGCACTAGAAAAGAAAGTATACTTGGTTGCTGTTGGGTGGAGTATTCTGTATACGTCTACGAGATCAGGTTGGTTGATTGTGGCATTTAGATCTTCTGTGTCTTTATTGAGCTTCTTTCTGGATGTCCTTCACTGAAAGTGGTATGTTGAAGTCTCCTACTATTATTGTGGAGCTGTCTATCTGAGTTTTCAGTGCTGATAGTTTGTTTTATGTATCTTGCAGCTGTGTCATTAGATGCATAAATATTTAATATGGTTATATCATTTTGGTGTATTGTCCCTTTAATCATTATATAGTGTCCTTCCTCATCCTTTCTGATGGACTTAACTTCAAAGTCTATTTTGTCAAAAATTAATATTACCACACCTGCTCTTTTTTGATTGTTGTTTGCTTGATATAATTTTTTCCATCCTTTGAGTTTTAGTTTGTGTCTGTAAGTTGGCATGTCTCTTGTAGGCAGCATATAGACGGACCTTGTTTTTTAATCCATTCTGCCACTCTCTGTCTCTTTATTGGTGCATTTAGTCCATATATAATCGGGGTAATTATGGATAGGTATGAATTTAGTGCTATCATTTTGATGTCTTTTTTTGTGTGTTGACAGCTTCTTTTTCCCACTTGATTTTATGTGCTGAGTAGATTTTCTTTGTATATTGTCCTGTCCACATATTTGTTGTTGTTGATTTTGTCTCTGCTGAGTTTGTATTTTTCCCTTGTATTTTAATTTGATGCATAGGATAGTTTGTCTTCTTTGTGGTTATCTTATTATTTACCCCTATTTTTCTAAATTTAAAACTAACTTTTATTTCTTTGTATCGCCGTATCTTTCTCTGCGTATGGAAGGTGTATGATTACATTTCTTAGTCTGTCTTTATTATTTTAATGTTGTCTTCTTTTATATAATAACATTGCCGTTACCCTCTGTTGGGCTTTTTTTTTTTTTTTTAAGCCTTTTTTTTTTTTTATTGTATTTCCCTCTCTGGGTTGACTTCTGGTTGCTCTGCCCAGTGTTCTAGTCTTGGGTCAATACCTGATATTATTGATTTTCTAACCAAAGAATTCCCTTTAGTATTTCTTGTAGATTTGTCTTGGTTTTTACGAATTCCCTCAGGTTGTGTTTATGTGGAAATGTCTTAATTTCACCTTCACATTTAAGAGACAGTTTTGATGGATATATGATACTTGGGAGGCAATTTTTTTCTTTCAATTTTTTAAATATGTCATCGCATTGTCTTCTTGCCTGTATGGTGTCTGCCGAGTAGTCCGAGCTTATTCTTATTGGCTCTCCCTTGTAGGTGACTTTTCTTTTATCCCTCGCTGCTCTTATAATTGTCTCTTTATCTTTGGTTTTGGCAAGCTTGATTATGTCTTGGTGATTTTTTTTTTAAGATCTACCTTATGTGGAGTTCGATGAGCATCTCGGATAGATATCTTCTCATCTTTCACAATATCAGGGAAGTTTTTTGCCAACAAATCCTCAACAATTGTCTCTGTATTTTGTTATCCCTCCCTGTTCTGGTACTCCAATCACTCATAGGTCGTTTCTCTTGATAGAGTCCCACATGATTCTTAAGGTTTCTTCATTTTTTTTTTAATTCTTTTATCTGATTTTTCTTCAAATGTATTAATGCCAAGTGATTTATGTTCAAGTTCAGAAATTCTAGCTTCTGCTTGCTCAATTCTGCTCCTCTGACTTTCTGCTGAGTTATCTAATTCTGTAATTTTATTGTTAATCTTCTGAATTTCTGATTGCTGTCTGTCTATGGATTTTTCCAGCTTATTAAACTTTTCATTATGTTCCTGAATAATCTTTCTAATTTCTTCAGTTGCTTTATCTGTGTGTTCCTTGGCTTGTTCTGTGTATTGCCTCATTTCCTTCCTGATGTCTTGAAGGGTTCTGTATATAAAACTTTTGTATTCTGCATCTGGTAATTCCAGGAACGCACTTTCATTTAGAAGATCCCTGGATTCTTTGTTTTGAGAGCCTGTTGAGGTGATCATGGTCTGTTTCTTTATGTGACTTGATATTGACTGTTGTCTCCGAGCCATCTGAAAGTTATTGTATTAGTTTATGCTTGCTTACTGTGTCGCAGCTGCTTGCTTTGATATTTTTTTGGTATACCCCTATGGGTTGCTTGAGTGAGCTAGCTTGATTATTTTCACCTTTGAAGCTCTGGTGTCCTGTCCCCAGCTGGCTAGAGCTGTTATCAGGTATATCAGCCTAGGAATCCATTCGGTTTTCTTGTATGAATTCGGCTCAGGTTTCCAGGTAGCTGATATCAAGTGTGTGGTACAGGCTGTGTCCTACAGTCTTAGAGGGACAGGGGTAATTGGCGTATGCACCGGTACCTGATTGCAGCAGGGGGTCACACTCTGAACAAGGCAGGGGGCTGAGAACCGACCCCCAAGTGTCTCTGAGGAAAACGCATCTCCGTTCCCTAGAGTGTGCTGGTGGGTGGGCTCTGCAGAGGGACCATGGGCACCCAAAGTTTTTGTTTTAAGGACTGGGAGGTACCAGCTGTCCCTGGACCCCTGTCGTGGGTGGCTGGGTGACCCAAGTGGAGCCACCAGTCCTTAGGTCCCTGTTGTGGGTAGGTGAGGACCTTGTTTAATAGGCAAAGCAATGTCAAACGTCAAACAGCCACCTCTGCACCGCACAGTTGAAATGGTTGGAGTTTGCCAACAAGGGCTTATCCTCCTGAAATAGGTCCACGCAGGTCCGTGCAGAAGGGAAAGGTGCAAGGTCCATAGACGATTCATGCCTGGAGAGGAGTCGCTTCTGTCCTGAGCTCCCCCAGTTAAGGGAGCTGGCAAATTATCTTTTCCCCCCAGTTACAAATTTTTTCCTTCCCCAAGGCCGGGAAGACGGCTGCAGATGTTCACCAGGGTCTATCTCTGGCCCAGGGATTCAGCCGCTGAAGCTGGCTTGGGAGTGGTGGGGGCGGGGGGCGCGGTAGAATATATACAGGTACTTAGCTTTTGCTGAGAGCGTCCTTCTCCTCAGGTTCTGGAGGTGTGAGTGGGCTGTGTAGCTGGCTGCTGCTTCCTGAGGAAACTGTGGCTGAACACTAGTACCAGCCGCTGACGCCAGTGCCATTCTGAGAATGGTGCCTGAGGGCTCCCTACGATTCAGGTCCGGCAACTCCTCTAGGCCACTCCTCTCTGCTTCTGAATGGCCTCTTCCTTCCCCTGCCCCTCAGTTCATTGTCTGAGCTTGCCTTTGATGCTCAGGGCTCCCAGCTTGTCACAGATATACTCTTTTTACTTGTTTTTTGGGTCTTTGTTGTATAGAGGGCTCGTCGGAAGTGTCTGTTTGAAGTGTCTGTTTATTCCGCCATCTTGCCTCCACCTGTCTCCTCTCATTGTAGTTCTGATTTGCATTTCTCTAATGGCTAATGATCGTGAGCATTTCCTCATTTGTCTGTTAGCAGAATGTTTTCTTCAGTGAAGTTCATATCCTTTGCCTGTTTTTTAATTAGGTTATTTGTCTTTTTGCAGTACCGTGTAGATTTTAGAGATCAGGCGCTGATCAGAAATGTCATAGCCAAAAGCTTTTTCCCGGTCTGTAGGTAATCTTTTCACTCTTTTGGTGAAGTCTTTGGATGAGCATAAGTGTTTGATTTTTTGTAGCTCCCAGTTATCTAGTTTCTTCTCTGCTTTGTTAGTAATGTTTTATATACTGTTTATGCCATGTATTAGGGCTTCTAGCATTGTCCCTATTTTTTCTTCCATGATCTTTATCTTTTTAGATTTTATATTTAGGTCTTTGATCCATTTTGAACTAGTTTTTGTGCATGTTGTGAGGTATGGGTCTTGTTTAATTTTTTTGCAGATGGATATCCCATTATGCCAGTACCGTTTGTTAAACAGATTGTCTTTTCCCTATTTGACTGGCTTTGGGCCTTTGTCAAATGTCAGCTCCTCACATGTGGATGGATTTTTGTCTGGGTTTTGAATTCTGTTCCATTGGTCCATGTATCTGTTGTTTTACCAGTACCAGGCTGTTTTGACTACTGTGGTGGTATAATAGGTTCTAAATCAGTAATGCTTTACTTATCCAGGGCCTCTTTTGCTTCCATATGAAGTTGGTGATTTGTTTCTCCATCTCATTAAAAAATGTCGTTGGAATTTGGATTGGAGTTGCGTTGTATCTATAAATGGCTTTTGGTAGAATAGACATTTTTACAACGTTAAGTTTTCCTATCCATGAACAAGGTATGTTTTTCCACTTATGTAGGTCTCTTTTGGTTTCTTGCAGTAGTGTCTTATAGTTTTCTTTGTATGGGTCTTTTACATCTCTGGTAAGATTTACTCCTAAGTATTTTATCTTCTTGCGTGCTACTGTAAATGGTAATTGATTTGGTGATTTCCTGTTCAGTGTTCTGTTTGTTGGTGTAGAGGAATCCAACTGATTTTTGTATGTTTATCTTGTATCCCAGTACTCTGCTGAACTCTTCTGTTAGTTTCAGTAGTTTTCTAGAGGATTCCTTAGGGTTTTCTGTGTATAAGATCATGACATCTGCAAATGGAGATACTTTTACTCTTTCCTTGCTAGTCTGGATGCCCTTGATTTCTTTATCTAGCCTAATTGCTTTGGCTAGGATTTCCAGCACAATGTTGAATAAGAGTGGTGATAAAGGGCATCCTTGTCTGGTTCCAGATCTCAAGGGGAATGCTTTCAGACTCTCTCCATTTAGGATGATGTTGGCTCTTGGCTTTGTGTAAATGCCTTTTATTATGTTGAGGAATTTCCCTTCTATTCCTATTTTGCTGAGAGTTATTATGAATGAGTATTGGACTTTGTCAAATGCCTTTCCTGCATCATGTGATAAGACCATGTGATTCTTGTCTTTTGTTTTATTTATGTGGTGAATTACATTAATTGTTTTTCTAATGTTGAACCATCCCTGCATACCTGGTATGAGTCCCACTTCGTCATGGTGAATTATTTTTTTGATATGTTGTTGAAGTGTTTTGGCTAGAATTTTGTTGAGGATTTTTGCATCTAAGTTCATGCAGGATATAGGTTTGTAATTTTCTTTTTTTGTGGTATCTTTACCTGGTTTTGTTATCAGGAATATGCTGGCTTCATAGAATGAGTTTGGGAGTATTCTGTCCTTTTCTGTGCTCTGAAATACCTTTAGTAGTAGTGGTGTTAACTCTTCTCTGAAACTTTGGTAGAATTCTGCAATGAAGCTGTCAGAGCCAGGTTTTTTTTTTGTTGGGAGCTTTTAAATTACCTTTTCAATCTCTTCTTTTGTTATGGGTTTATTTAGTTGTCCTACCTATGTTTGTGTTAGTTTAGGTAGGTAGTGTGTTTCTAGAATTTCATCTAGGTTTTCAAATTTGTCAGAGTACAGTTTTTCATACTAATCTGATATGATTCTTTTAATTTCAGTTGGTTGTTGTAATATCGCCCATCTCATTTTTTATTTGGGTTATTTGCTTCCTTTCCTGTGTTTCTGTTGTTGGTTTGGCCAGTGGCTTAGTGATTTTGTTAAATTTTTCAAAGAACCAGCTCTTTGTCTTGTTAACTCTTTCAATTGTTTTTCTGGTTTTTATTTCATTTAATTCTGCTCTAATTTTTATTATTTGCTTTCCTCTGGTGCCTGAGAGTTTCTTTTGTTGCTCTCTTTCTGTTTGTTCACGTTGCAGGAATAATTCTTTGATTTTGGCCCTTCCTTCTTTTTGTATGTATGCATTTATTGCTATAACTTCTGAGCGCTGCTTTCGCTGTGTCCCAAAGGTTCTGATAGGAAGTGTTTTCATTCTCATTGGATTCTATGAATTTCTTTATTCCATTTTTGATGTCTTCTGTAACCCAGTCTTTTTTGAGCAGGGTATTGTTCAGTTTCCAAGTGTTTGATTTCTTTTAAGAATGTAATTTTAATTGGTGTTTCCCTCAGTTTGTTTGCCTTATGATGAAATGTTTGTTAATAGTCACGCAGCTGTTTTTTCCTTAGACTTCTAGTGCTTGGAATTAAATTGGTGACCCCTTTCAGGAGGACAATTTGGTGGTGTGTGTATCAGCAGTTTTGAAAGCATGTACACGCTCCGTAATTTTGTTTCTGGTACTTTATCCTAGGGAAATAATTAGGGGTGCACGTACAGATTTCTATACAGGGATGTTCTCAAACATTGTTTATGTAGCAAGAAATTATAAATAAATGTCCCACCTTAGGAACCTGGTTAACACTGGGGAGCTCTCGATTCCTTGCTTTAAGCATCTGTGCCGGGGAGTGATGGTTCTCAGTAGGCAGTGCTCATCCCAAGAGGGGACCTTGTCTTCTAATGGAAACCCGGATGGCGTAGTGGTTGAGTTTGGCTGCTAACCAAAAGGTTGACAGTTCGAATCAACCAGGCGTCCCTTGGAAACCCTATGGGGCAGTTCTGCTGTGTCCTGTAGGGTCGCTATGAGTCAGAATCGACATGATGGCAGTGGGTTTAGGGTGTGTTCTAGTGGAGCCCCGGTCGCACAGTGGCTAAGAGCTTGGCTGCTAACCAAAAGGTGAGTGGTTCGAATTCACTAGCCGATCCTTGGAAACCCTATGGGGCAGTTTTACTCTGTTCTACAGGGTCGCTATGAGTTGGAATAGACTCAATGGCAGCAGGTTTGGTTTTTTTTTTTTTGTATTGTTATGTTAAAGATGTTTTAGTATATCTGGAAGTGTCTCTTTAATGTTTTTTATCCGTAGAAAGGTACGCTCTGTACTAAAACAAACATTTGACTAACTGACATTAGATGGGAATTGTACCTAACTGTTCCTACTTCCATGCAAATCTGACTTAAAGGCAGATTTAGGAACAGAACCCGCACAGGCATTTAGCAAGTCCTCAGCAAGTTTCAGCTGTTGTTGCTATACCACGTTAGTTTTTTAATTTGGGGAAAGGCAGCCGAGAAACACCTGGGAAGTAGAAATGAGGAAAAGAACGTGTATTTATTTATAAAAATGATTGTCTTTCCAAATAGGATTTTAGTTCTGTTCATTATGTTTATGATTTTAGAGCTACTGAGGAGTATTGGTAAAGAAATGCGTATTTCCCAGGGTTTGCCGAGTGTTCTCAGTGAATAAAACTTAATTACCACAACAGTAAAACCAGTCTTTTGCTGTTTTTTTTATTTCCATGTTTTTCAGTAGATTTTTCAGTATTTCTGAAATATTCTTAAAAAGTTGAACTCTTTAGTGAATTGAATCTTTTGTGTTTCTCTCATTCCTGGAATATTTTTTCTATTTTTATAGCAGTATGTCTGGTTTAATATTGGTAGTGTGGACACCTTTGAGCGGAATCTGGAAACTTTACAGCAAGAACTCGGCATAGAAGTGGAGAATCGGGTCCCTGTTGTCTACATTGCCGAAAGCGATGGGTAAGCAGCGCCTAAAACTGTTTGACAGACTCTTCCTGCCCCTCCAAGGCTCACTGTGTGGCCCATGTCACCGGGCGGCAGAGTTACCAATTAAATTCTTAAACATACCTTCCTCAACTTGGGTGGGATTTTTGTTTGTTTTCAAAACCGTGATTAACTTACTGACGTCCCTGGGTGGCACAAAGAGTTTAAGCACTCGACAGCAAACCTGAGTGGTCAGCAGTTTGAACCAACTCGGAGGTGCCTCAGAAGAAAGGACTGGCAGTGTTTCCAAAAGGTCATGGCCTTGAAAGCCCTGTGGAGTGCAGTTCTCCTCTGCACACATGGAGTTGCCACGAGTCAGAATCCACTCCACGGCAGTGGGTTTGCTTTAACTAATTTACAGGTTTTGCACCTGACTGATTCATTTCCCACACATTTATATTTATCTTGATTAAGCAGTGGTTTGGAGTATTAATACTTAATTTATTGTCCTTTAGTAAGATTTATCATGAAGAACTCCTTTGTGTTAAAAAGTGGCATTTTCACCTTTTAACTATCATTTACATTTGTATTTCTCTCGTTTTCCTAGGATTTTTATGTAATTCTTTCACCTGCCTTGTCAGAGCTGCTTCTTTGGGGATTATTTGTCTTTAATGAGACCACTTAAAGGTCTGGGTGGATGCTCTGTTCTCATCTTTCAGGAAGGGCACATTATTTTAAGAGTCTTTGGGTTCATCTGGAAACCTATTGCCTTGGAGTGCATATAAATGCAGAGCCAGGGGCAGAACGCATGCAGTTACCCCGTTTTATTAGATGCAGAAAGTATACCTTGCTATAGAGTGACATGTTTGGAGTGAAATTATAGCTAACACTTAGTTTTTCTGGTTATGTGAGAAGAGCAGAAAACCTGAAAGCTAGTAATTGAGTTACTCGGATTTAGGGGATTTCTTGACTCTTGGTTTGTGTAGACCTATAATCTGCCTGCAGCGTTTGAATCTAGATAGAGCTGTTGCCTCTATCACATCTGTCAGTCCCCTGACCCCAGAGACGGTAATATAATTTTTGAATTTTGTAGGCTGGTACTGACACATTATAAAAATGTTTTGTTGCACCATTCTTTAAACTTTTATTGTCAGTGCATGGGTTTGTTTTGTTTCCAAAAATAAGCCACAGGTAAATTTTTCATGATTGTCACTGCTTGTTATAGCAGCATTAAAAATTTCGTAAGAGAGGAAAAATTAGAAAGCAGATCCTGGTTTTTGTTTTGAACCTTAATTACCTTAATTGTGTATGCAGTTGTGGTTCACATTTCTCAGGATAAGTTAAAATTGTATCTGTACCCATACTTAGGTTGAAGTAAGTTTTTTAAACAAACAAACTAAAGGCAAAAGGCACCCCCGGTTTTGAAGTCATTCCCCTTCCCAAGAGGCCCCACCAGCCAGCACGTGTTGCCGCCCTCCCTGCAGTCTCTGTGGAGCCCACACAAGGAGCAGAGAGTAGACATGGCAGAATTAACCAACAGAGGTTCATTTCTTAAGAGACATTGACCTTGAAGTAGATACACTGTTAAATTAATAAGGATTTACTCTTTGGAAGACAGTTTTCAGGATAAGTTAATACATCCCAATCAGAGATTCCTGACCAACACCAGAATCTTGTTAAAATTTTTGAGTACTTTGAACACTGTTTTCCACTGGGATACAATGACTGTACATCAGCTAGGCTTGTACGTGGTGATTGTTGGGCTCGGAATAAAAACCAGTCGCCGGCACACGTTGAGATGAGACTTTTCTCTGGTCTTGTCTTTTGTGATTCTACTTCAGTGGCATAACACACTGAAATTCTCTTTGTACCTCAGATAAAATCTTAGAATATTCAGGGTTTTTTTTTTTTTAAAATAGAAAATGTATGCAATTATATCTCAGGCAGTTTTATCAGAAAATATATCTTTCAAAATATTTAAAAAAAAGACCAAGGATTAACAATTTTAAAAACAAATTCTTGTTGTGTATTATTCCCTTCAGTTCATTTCTTCTGAGCCTGTTACCCACAGTCCTCATAATTGCTTTTTTACTCTACACCATAAGAAGATGGCCTGCTGGTATTGGTCGAACAGGCCGGGGGATGGGTGGATTCTTCAGTGTTGGAGAAACCACTGCCAAGATCTTAAAGGATGAGATCGATGTGAAATTCAAAGATGTGGCTGGCTGCGAGGAGGCCAAATTAGAGATAATGGAATTTGTGAATTTCTTAAAAAACCCAAAGCAGTATCAAGACCTGGGAGCAAAAATCCCAAAGGTAACATGAACTTTCAGATTATTTTCAACTCATTAACCTAAATTTCTGAAGTATTTCTTGATCTGTGAAGTTATTATTTTATGAAGTCTGAGTGCTAATTACAATATAACTTTTTTTTGCTCTTCCTATATCTTCACCTATGAGTCTGCTTAACTCGAGTCTTTTTGGGCTAGTTTTTCAGTGTGAATGTGTCATCTTGCAGGTGATGTGTAGATTTCTGAAAACCCATAGGGGTTCAGTCGATTCTAACTCACAGCAACACTATAGGACAGAGTGGAACTGCCCCATGGTGTTTCCCAGGAGCGCCTGGTGGATTTGAACTGCCAACCTTTTGGTTAGCAGCCAAGCTCTTAACCATTGTGCCACCAGGGCTCAAGACTTCTAAAAAGACTCGTGTTATTTCCTCTTGGATGCCTTCCCTGATCCTCCTTCCCCTGACTCTAGTCTGGCTGAGATGCTCCCACCGCCTGCAGCCGTAGCACCCTGAGCATGTCACACACTGTTGTCTGTCATCCAGACACTTGCTGCTTCGACAGGTGACTGTGGACTGTCACTGTTCACAGCACAGGGATGCAGTGGAGAAAAGATCAGACAGCACTAATTGTCACCCTCCCTCCTTCAGCAGACACACACAGTCCCACTGTGCTAGCTCCAGGCCCACACCTTCTGGCTCTCTACCCCCAGGGCTAGGCACAGAATAGGAACTTGATAGTTGTTGACTGGTTCAGTTATTAAAGGAATGACTGAATTAAAAAAGTGTTTAAGTAATTCTTTTAAAGTTTACTTTAAAGGAATCCTTGTAAAGGGAATCATTTCCTTGTTTTTTATATTTTGTGTATATGAACAAAAAGTCATTATTTTATAATTTGCTGTTACGTAGTTGGTAGGGAGTTGGTACCTATTTACATCTTAAATAATTATATATTGTTGAATCGAACACTTACATTTTTTCTTCTTAACTAAGTTCATCATTGGTCATTAGATTCTTACTTCATTTGTGAAAATTTTAAAGGGAAGAAAGTAAGCACACAAAAAATCTTAAGAGTTTTATTATGAAGTCTGGAAAAAAATTTTGTGACCATGTTAGCCACCTCCTCATACCCAGTATTTATGGTAGTGTATCTCTTTATCAAAAAGAGAGGACACTGCTTATAGCTAGTCACTTAATGGAAAATAAATATAAAAGCAAAACTCATAGAGTTAGGTTTTAAGTCACATGTTTGTTCTTGCTAAAGATTGTTCAGCTGTGTGTGAAAATAGAGGTGGGAGATGGGGTTTATCGAGTTCAAAAACCAATTTTACTTGAAGAATGTCAAAGAATTATGTAGATTAAGAGTGTGTTTGTGTCTCCTTGAATTATTTAAGCAAACCTCAGCTGGTTTACTGATACATTCCTATCTTAAGTCACCCTTCATGTACTATTAAACTGATTATCGAAGAAGCAGCACTAAAAATCTTATAAAATAAGAGGTATTTAAGATTACACATTCTTACCTAATCTTTTAAAACAAAATGATTTCTAATAATTCTTTTGTATTCTTCTTACTAATAATATAAAAATGTTCTACTGTAGGTCAAATGTTTAAGCAATATCTAGCGTATATCAGTAAGATTTATAGACAGGTTTATACCTTGAAATTATTTGTGGATATGAGGTTCACTCTTCTGAAATTCTCATTAAATATAATTTGTCTTTTGTATATTTGAAGGGTGCCATTCTCACTGGTCCTCCAGGCACTGGGAAAACGCTGCTAGCTAAAGCGACAGCCGGAGAAGCCAATGTCCCTTTCATCACAGTTAGTGGATCTGAGTTTTTGGAGCTGTTTGTTGGTGTGGGTCCAGCTAGAGTAAGTCTGCTGTGTAATCTGATGGTACAATTGCCCTCCAAGGCCCTGTCTCACCAGCCGCTCGCTGCCTTGAGCTCTTTCAGAGCCAAGCCAACATCAGGCTGGTGATTTCTACCCACCTTCCCCCATCCCTACGAGCACTGTAAACTTTTATACAATATAGTTTTAATTCATGTATTTCAAGAAGTGGCTTTAGTTTGTGGGTTTTTTTTTTTTTTTTTGGTAACAGCTTTGTTAAGATATAATTCACATATAATACAATTCATCCATTTAAAGTATACAATTCAGTGGTTTTTAGTATGTTCACAGATTGGCATCACCACAGTCAATTTTAGAACATTTTCATCACTCTAAAAGAAATCCTGTATCCACTAGCAGCCATTACCTTATTACACCAGTCCTAGGCAACCACTGATAAACTCTCTTTTTGTATAAGTTTGTCCGTTCTGGGCGTCTTATATAAATTGGATCATAGAATACATGGTTTTATGCCAGGCTTCTTTCACTTAGCACAATGTTTTCATGTTATAGCATGTATCAGTCCTTCATTCCATTTATTACCAAATAACATTCCATTGTATGAATATACCACATTTATTAGTCCATTCATCTGTTGATGACATTTGAGTTTTTTCCATCTTTTGACTGTGGTGAATAACGAATGCTTCTGTGGACACTCTTGCACGAGTTTTCACACAGACAGATGTTTTCATTTTTCTTGGGTATGTGTGTAAGTGGAATGGTGGGGTCATATGGTAGTTCTGTGTTTAACTTTTTGAGGAACTGCTAAACTCTTTTCTACAGCAGCTGCATTTTACATTCCCTCCAGCAGTGTATGAGGGTTCTTTCTCGATGCCCACATCGGCGCTTATTTGTCTTTTTGGTTATAGCCATCCTAGTGGGTGCGCAGTGGCACCTCATCGTGGTTTTGGTTTGCATTTCCTTGATGACTAATGTTGAGCACGTGCCTGTCACCCATGTGTAAATCTTCTTTGGACAAATGTCTGTTCAGCTCCTTTGACCATTTTTAACTGGGTTATTCGTCTTTTTGTTGAGTTGTAAGAGTTTTTTATGTATTTTAGATATGATTCCCTTATCAGATATATGATTTGCAAACATTTTTCCAGCTTTCTTGATAGTGAAGCACAAAGTTTTTAATTGTGATGAAGTCCAATTTCTTTGTCCTTTTGCTCTTATGCTTTTGGTGTCATATCTAAGACTCTTGCCAAATCTGAGGTTCTGAAGACTTACCCCTATGTTTTTTTCTAGGAGTTTTGTCTTTTACATCTAGATCTGTGATTCATTATAAGTTAATTTTTGTATGTGATGTGAGGTAACGTTACAACTTTTTTTTAATACCGTGTTTTCGGTGAAGGTTTACACAGCGGTTTAGGTTCCCATTCCACAATTTGTACACAAATTATTCAGTGACATTGGTTACATTCTTCACAATGCATGAACATGCTCCTTATTTTCATTCTTGTTGTTCAGTTTCCATTAATCTCGTTTCCCTCCACCCTTACATTCTCATCTTTTTTAAGGTAATTGTTGACTGTGCACATTCATTCTTGGCATGTGGCTATCCAGCTGTTCGAACATCATCTGTTGAAGAGACTATTTTTTCCCCGTTGAATGGTCCTGACACCCTTGTACAAAATAAATTGACCATAGATAGATACATGGGTTTTTTTCTGGGTTCTCAGTTCTTTTCCATTCATCTGTGTGTCTGGCCTTATGCCTGTATCATAGTGTCTTGATTACTGTTGGTTTGTAAGTTTTGAATTCAGGAAGTATGAGTGTGGATTAATTTTTAAATAAATGCTCAAGTTTTTTTACTCTTTGTGTGTTTTACCCGTATCTAAAATGTTGCCTTTTTTAAAAAGTGCCACTGAAATGCAAAGTGCTATCACAGTTACTTTTCCAAACATCAGGATGCAAGTTACGGTCAATAAGAAAGCATTGTGTCATAAATTGACAGTATTTTTTCTTTCTGGCAAGTATGGTAATGATGGGTCTTACAATTGACGGCATCTTTGATTAGATGAAATATATTAGGTGAATGCATATGGGTTTTGCCAGGCAAATAAGTCTTCTGAAAAAAAGGGAACATGGGGGAGTTGAGTGTTTATAATGGTGGGCCAAGGAGGGAGCTGAAGACAGGATAGGACTAGGGATGGTGAGAAAGCAGTGGGACTAATGGAATGGAGAGCTGAGAAGTAGGGGAAGAACTGAAGAACTGTTAGAATGAGATGCTTGAGTCTGAGGGATGATAGTCAGGGGAGTGCCTGAGGCTGGTTGTTTGGAGGGGACCTTGCCAGTGGTAGCCATACCAGAGTAGAGCAAAAGATTGTGGAAGAGGTGGGTCAAGGAACTGAGAGACCAAGAGCCCCATAGATGTGGAAATCACTAAGAAAATGGGAAAGTGAAGGATGGAGAGGAAGAGCCAACACTCTGCGAATAGGCTGCACCAAGGAGCCAGGCCCACAAACAACTACACCAAGGAGGGAGAGAGTGCCTCCCAGTGGCTGAGCCTTAGACTGTTGTTAGGTGCGGTCGAGTCCAAATTCATTGTGACACTATGTATATACAACAGAACGAAGCATTGCTCAGTGCTGTGCCATCCTCACAATCATTGCTGTGCCTGAGCCCATTGTTGGGGCCACTGTGTCAGCCCATCTCATGGAGGGTCTTTCTCTTTTTCGCTGACCCTCTACTTTACCAAGCATGTTGTACTCCAGAGACTGATCCTTGATAACATGTCCAAAGTATGTGAGACGTAGTTTACCATCCTTGCTTCTAAAGAGCATTCTGGCTGTACTTCTTCCAAGACAGATTTGTTCATTCTTCTGGAAGTCCATGGTATATTCAATATTCTTTGCCAACACTACAATTCAAAGGCATCCGTTCTTTTTCACTCTTCCTTATTGCTTATGAAGGGACTGAAAACACCATGGCTTGGGCCAAGGGTGCCTTAGTCTTCAAGGTGGTGTCCTTGCTCTTAGGAAGAAGGTCCTGGTGCTCTACTTCTGAAGAGAGTCATCTGGTGACAACCTCATGGAGAGCAGTGGGCTTCAAGAGCAGGCTGTTTATTTCCCGGCAGCAGACAGTAATGGAGTGTAATAAAGGCCCCACCCCAGCTGGTCTGGACGAAATGGATTAGAACTCCTTCTACTGGAGAGGGTTAGAGGGGCAGCCAAGTGTCATTTCCAGCAAGAAGGTGAAGGAATACTCTGAGAAGAGCTTGAGGGCACAGGGAGCCTGTTGATCACCCACGTGGAGTACAGTACAGCAGTGGAGGCAGGGAGGGTCGTGAGTTATAGTAGGGCTGTGTTCAGAGCAGTGTAGGAATGCAAATCCAGAAAGGCCGGCTGCAGGGGTGACGAGGGAGACTTAACTTCTGGTGACTGAGGTGAAAAGGGGCTGTGAGGCCTTCTGAGCTCGCTTCGAATCTCCAGAAGGGGCCAGGTGAGGAAGCTGAGACCCTGGACTCTTAGCCGATGAAGAGGTGTTAGAATGGATGCTCTTTAAGTCCAGCCGAGTCAGTCCTGAGTGGGACGGGCTTAGGAGGTGAGTGTGTGAATGCAAAGGCCTCTGTACCCGCTACGGGTTGCAGCGGGGTCTGAGCAGGGGGGTGTGAGCAAGGAGACCGTTGCCTTTCTGTGGTGGGTGATGAGCCTTCTGTAGAACCGGGTGACCCTCTGGGAGAGTTGGTTTTATGTGTAAGTATTCTATAAATCTATTAGTGAGTCTCTGCTTGTTAATAACTGCTTAGGCATAAAATGTGAACCCCAGAGTAGGTATTAAGTATTGAACTTTTAAATTCAATGTAAGTCTACAGCTGTATTATGTTGTCTTTTTGTAAAATACACAGTATTAATTTTTTGATGTTATAAAAAATAGCTGATAGTGTTCATTACATATATAGTAGTTTGTGGGATTATAGAAATAACTTTTGCTCATCTTCAGTTACCCACCATGTTGCTAATCATTTGCTGCTCTGCACTCATGCCTACGCTCTTTCCTGGCTCTATTCAGTATGTGGTGAACAGTGTCCCATCTGGGACAGGAAACCTGACAGCTTGTTGCCTATCAGGAGAATGAATGATGCTGACTAGTTGAGCGTGACTCCGCTGTTTATACTTTTGCTAAGGTCCGAGACTTGTTTGCCCTGGCTCGGAAGAATGCCCCCTGTATTCTTTTCATTGATGAAATAGACGCCGTGGGAAGGAAGCGAGGAAGAGGCAACTTTGGAAGCCAGAGTGAGCAGGAGAACACACTCAACCAGCTGCTTGTGGAAATGGATGGTGAATATTCAAGTCTTTTGCATTTTAAATGACATTTTCTAATTGTTTTCTATGTCTCTAAAATGGCAGTCCTTATGCTGATGGCAAGTACAAAAAAAGCATTCCCTAAAAGAGGCAGCCCTCGTTAAGGCTCCACTCTACCAGCACAGATGATAGCAGAATGTTCTTGCCTGGCAGCCTGCCGTAACTTAACTAGTATTGCTGTTAAGATGGGATTTGTACCTAGTGGTGAATAAGAGAAAAATTGGTGAGATGATTCATAAGAGAAACTTAGTCTCATTCTCAAAATCATTTATGATTTTGAAGCAACAGGAACAGGAAAATCCATGTGTGATCAAGTGTAAATTTGGCAGATTTAGAAAGAAAGTAGCAATCTTCCCATTTTATTCAGGTTTTTTCTGTGACTTAGTATAGTCAGTTCTTTGGCTGAGCCACATCCTCCTTGTCGCACACAGTACATGGGGATGCCTGGCTCTGTGTTCAGGAGTGTTGGGCTGCTTGATTGCTAAGCCAGGGGTAGCCCCCAGAGTGAGAAGCCACCTGTGTGCTGTGAAGGTCAGTCCACACTTGGAGCCGCCTATTGCAGTTGGAGCCCGCATTTGAAGGAAGTCAGCAGACGAGCATTTCCAGTGGAGGGCGTCCTGAGTGTGGGGTTGACATTTGAAAAATGGCTAATAAAACTGTGCCTCTTGAATCTGGAAAAGAGATGACCTCGATGCAGGTTGATGCGTTCCTCCAAATATGTACTAGGTTGTCCTCTGGCCCAGGGCGTTTTGTTTAGATACAGCATTTGCAAATTGAATATTATTGATTTTAAAACTTTTTGATAGTCAACATCTTCTAAGTTTCTAGTTGAATAAATTAAAATCTTTGGTTATTTGCTTTTAGAAAATTGATTCTTAAAGTTAAGATGCCTGGTAGGAAAAATCAAGTTTGTGACTTAAAAATTACTGGATAATAAATAGGAAGACATTTTTAATATAGTAATGTATTCGTTTTTGTTTTGTGTGTTATTGAGTTGATTCTGACTCACAGCAACCCTATAGGACAGAGTGGAACTGCCCCATAGGGTTTCCTAGCCTGTAATGTTTATGGGAGCGTATTGCCAGGTCTTTTCTTCTGTGGAGCACTGACGGGGGGTTAAGACCACCAGCCTTTTGGTTAGCAGCTGAGTGCTTAACGATTGCACCACCAGGGCTCCTTAATGTGTTTGTAGTGAACGTAAATTCTTTTTTTGAATCTTGGTCGACTGTATATACCAAAACATTTCCTGTTCCTGCATTTTGTACGTGTAAGTCAGTGACGTCAGGTACGTTCATTGTGTTGTACAACCATCACCACTGTCCGTTTGTAAATTTCTTCCTCACCCTTCGCAGAAGTTCAGTGCCTCCTAAACAGTGACTCTCATAAATCCTCAATGGGCACACTATGGTTTCTACCTTGTGTCCTTAACCAATGGTTGCATCTTTGTTACTATCTTTTCAGGATTTAACACAACGACAAATGTAGTCATTTTGGCTGGCACCAACAGGCCAGACATCCTGGACCCTGCTCTGCTGAGGCCGGGGCGCTTTGACAGACAGATCTTTATCGGTGAGATGTGGTCATTGGCGTCAGTCTGGTTCTCATGGGGATGGATGTAATTGTTTCATTGTGATTTTTTTTCCCTTAAAAATAATTCTAAAGGCCCACCAGATATAAAAGGAAGAGCCTCTATTTTCAAAGTTCACCTCAGACCACTGAAACTGGACAGTGCCCTGGAAAAGGAGAAACTAGCAAGAAAACTTGCAGCCTTAACTCCAGGGTTTTCAGGTGAGTGGAAATAAGCTGCTGTACTGCTTTCGGTGTGTTAAAGTCAGTGACAGTTCTGAGGTACTCGTCCCGTTTCTTACTTCTCACCTTGGGCTTCCTAAGTATCTATTTTTAATTTTTTATTAGAAATTTTGAACATTTACAAAGTTGAGGAAATGATGTAACGAAGCCCTGTGTACACTTCGTTTAATTCGTGTCCAACCTTGTTTCGTTTGTACCCCCACTTCCTTCCCTCTGCCTCTGCATTATTTTTTAACAAATTCCTGACACTGTATATTTATCCATAAATATTTCAGGAATTAAAATGTACAGTTCAGTGGTTTTTTAGCATATTTACAAGAAATGTGCAGCCATCACTATGATATAATTTGAACATTCTTATCACCGGAGAAGAAGCCCTGTGCTCGTTAGCAGCCATTCCTCCTTCCTACATTCTCTTTGCAAGTACCAATAGATTTCTTGTCTCTGTGGAGTTGTCTCTTCTGGACCTGTCCTGTAAATGGAATTGTACAACATGTGGTCTTTTGTGCCTGGCTCATTTCACAGAGCATAATGTTTCCAAGGTTCACTCCTGTTGTAGAATGTATCAGAACATCATTCCATTTCATTAACAAGTGTTGTTCCATTGGGTACACCACGTTTTGTTTATCCATTCATCAGCTGATGAACATTTAGATTCTGTCTGCTTTTTGGCTCATAAGAGTAATGCTGCTCTCCAACAAAAGAAACCCACAGGCACCAGAAGAAAACAAATAATAAAAATTAGAGCTGAACTAAATGAAATAGAAAACAGAAAAACAATTG
The DNA here is from genome assembly GCF_024166365.1 of Elephas maximus indicus. Lineage (NCBI taxonomy): Eukaryota > Metazoa > Chordata > Mammalia > Proboscidea > Elephantidae > Elephas > Elephas maximus. Next base: position 9,825,684 of record NC_064829.1, read on the forward strand.
AAAGAATTAACAAAACCAAAAGCTGGTTCTTTGAAAAAATCAGCAAAATTGATAAACCACTGGGCAAACTGACAAAAGAAAAACAGGAGAGGAGGCAAATAACCCGAATAAGAAATGAGATAGGCGATATTACAACAGACCCAACTGGAATTAAAAGAATCATATCAGATTACTATGAAAAACTATACTTAAACAAATTTGAAAACCTACAAGAAATGGGTGAATTCCTAGAAACACACTACCTACCTAAACTAACACAAACAGAGGGAGAACAACTAAATAAACCCATAACAAAAGGAGATCGAAAAGGTAGTCAAAAAACTCCCAACAAAAAACAGTGCTGGTCAGGACGGCTTCACTGCAGAGTTCTACCAAACTTTCAGAGAAGAGTTAACACCACTACTACTAAAGGTATTTCAGAGCATAGACAAGGATGGAACACTACTAAACTCGTTCCATAAAGCCACCATATCCCTGATAACAAAACCAGGTAAAGACACCACAAGAAAAGAAAATTTGAGACCTATATCCCTCATGAATGTAGATACAAAAATCCTCAACAAAATTCTAGCCAATAGAATGCAGCAACATATCAAAAAAATAATTCACCATGACCAAGTGGGATTCATACCAGGTATGCAGGGATGGTTCAACATTAGAAAAACAAGTAATGTAATCTACCAGGTAAGTGAAACAGAAGACAAGAATCGCATGATTTTATCAATTGATGCAGAAAAGGCGTTTGACAAAGTTCAACACTCATTCATGATAAAAACTCTCAGCAAAATAGGAATAGAAGTAAAATTTCTCAACATAATAAAGAGCATTTATACAAAGCCAACAGCCAACATCACCCTAAATGGAGAGAGCCTGAAAACATTCCCACTGAGATCAGGAGCCAGACAAGGATACCCTTTATCACCACTCTTATTCAACATTGTGCTGGAGGTCCTAGCCAGAGCAGTTAGGCTAGGTAAAGAAATAAAGAGCATCCAGATTGGCAAGGAAAAAGTAAAAGTATCTCTATTTGCAGATGACATGATCCTATACACAGAAAACCCTAAGGAATCCTCCAGAAAACTACTGAAACTAATAGAAGAGTCCGGCAGAGTATCGGGATACAAGATAAACATACAAAAAATCAGTTGGATTCCTCTACACCAATGAAAAGAACATCAAAGAGGAAATGACCAAATCAATGCCATTTACAGTAGCCCCCAAGAAGATAAAATACTTAGGAATAAATCTTACCAGAGATGTAAAAGACTTATACAAAGAAAACTGCAGTACGCTTCTGCAAGAAACCCAAAGAGACTTACATAAGTGGAAGAACATACCTTGCTTGTGGATAGGAAGACTTAACATTATAAAAATGTCTACCAAAAGCGCTCTATACTTTTAATCCAATTCCAATCCAAATCCCAAGGACATTCTTCAATGAGATGGAGAAACGAATCACCAACTTCATATGGAAGGGAAAGAGGCCCCAGATAAAAAAGGCATTACTGAAAAAAAAGAACAAAGTGGGAGGCCTTACTTTACCACCACAGTAGTCAAAACAGCCTGGTACTGGTACAACAGCAGATACATGGACCAATGGAACAGAATTGAGAATCCAGACAAAACTCCATCCACATATGAGCAGTTGATATTTGACAAAGGCCCCAAAACAGTTAAATGGGGAAAAGACAGTCTTTTTAACAAATGATGCTGGCATAACTGTATATCCATCTGCAAAAAAATGAAACAAGACGCATACCTCACTCCATGCACAAAAACTTAACTCAAAATGGATCAAAGACCTAAATATAAAATCTAAAATGATAAAGATCATGGAAGAAAAAACAGGGACAACGTTAGGAGCCCTAATACGTGGCATAAACAGTATACAAAGCATTTTAAAGAATGTAGAAGAAAAACTAGATAACTGGGAGCTCCTAAAAATCAAACACTTACGCTCATCCAAAGACTTCACCAAAAGAGTAAAAAGACTACCTACAGACTGGGAAAAAGTTTTTAGCTATGACATTTCTGATCAGTGCCTGATCTCTAAAATCTACGTGATACTGCAAAAAGACAAATAACCCAATTAAAAAATGGGCCAAAGTTATGAATAGACACTAAAGAACACATTCAGGTAGCTAACAGATGTATGAGGAAATGTTCATGATCATTAGCCATTAGAGAAATGCAGATCAAAACTACAATGAGATTTCATCTCACTCCAAAAAGGCTGGCATTAATCCAAAAAACACAAGATAATAAATGTTGGAGAGGTTGTGGAGAGATTGGAATACTTATACACCGCTGGTGGGAAAGTAAAATGGTACAACCACTTTGGAAATCAATTTGGCGCTTCCTTAAAAAGCCAGAAATAGAAGCACCATACGATCCAGCAGTCCCACTCCTTGGAATATATCCTAGAGAAATAAGAGCCTTTACAGGAACAGAGATATGCACACCCATGTTTATTGTAGCACTGTTTAAAATAGCAGAAAGGTGGAAGTAACCAGGGTGCCCATCGATGGATGAATGGATAAATAAATTATTGTATATTCACACAATGGAATACTACACATCGATAAAGAACAATGAGGAGTCTGTGAAACATTTCATAACATAGAGGAACCTGGAAGGCATTATGCTGAGTGAAATTAGTCAGTTGCAAACGGACAAATATTGTATAAGACCACTATTACAAGAACTTGAGAAATAGTTTAAGCTGAGAAGAAAACATTCTTTTGTGGCTACGAGGGGGGGAGGGAGGGGGAGGGTAGGAGAGGGACATCCACTAATTAGATAGTAGATAAGAACTATTTTAGGTGAAGGGAAAGACAGTACATAATACAGGGGAGGTCAGCGCAATTGGACTAAACCAAAAGCAAAGAAGTTTCCTGAATAAACTGAATGCTTCGGAGGCCAGCATAGCAGGGGCAGGGGCCTGGGGACCATGGTTTCAGGGGACATCTAAGTCAATTGGCATAATAAAATCTATTAAGAAAACATTCTGCATCCCACTTTGAAGAGTGGCACCTGGGATCTTAAACGCCAGCAGGCAGCCATCTAAGATGCATCAATTGGTCTCAACCCACCTGGATCCAAGGAGAATGAAGAACACCAAAGACACGAGGCAATTATGAGCCCAAGAGACAGAAGGGGCCACATGAAGCAGCGACTACATCATCCTGAGACCAGAAGACTAGATGATGCCCGGCTACAACCGATGACTGCCATGACAGGGGACAGGACAGGAACCCCTGAGGGAGCAGGAGAGCAGTGGGATGGAGACCCCAAATTCTCCTAAGACCAGACTTAATGGTCTGACTGAGACTAGAAGGACCCTGGTGGTCATGGCCCCTAGACCTTCTGTTGGCCCAGGACAGGAACCATTCCTGAAGCCAACTCTTCAGACATGGATTGGACTGGACAATGGGTTGGAGAGGGATGCTGGTGAGGAGTGAGCTTCTTGGATCAGGTGGACACTTGAGACTATGTTGGCATCTCCTGCCTGGAGGGGAGATGAGAGGGTGGAGGGGATTAGAAGCTGGTGAAATGGATGCGAAAAGAGAGAGTGGAGGGAGAGAATGGGCTGTCTCATTAGGGGGAGAGTAAATGGAGTGTGTAGCAAGGTGTATATGGGCTTTTGTGTGAGAGACTGACTTGATTTATAATCTTTTACTTAAAGCACAATAAAAATGATTTAAAAAAAAAAAGAATAATGCTGGTCTCGACATACGTGTCTAGGTTTTTATGTGGACGTATGCTTTCATTTCTCTTAGTTAAGATGCCTAGGAGTGGAATTGCTGGGTCACATGGTAACTCGGTATTTAACACTTTGAGAAACTGCCTACTGTTTCCCCAAGGGGCTGCAGCGTTTTACGTCCCGCCAGCAGCTAGGGAGAATTCCAGTTTCTTCATGTCCTCACCAACAGTTGCTATTGTCTGTGTTTTTATTACAGCCATCTTAGTGGGTGTAAAGTGATATCTCATTTGGTTTTGATTTGCATTTCTCTACTGACTAGTGATATTGAGCATCTTTTTGTACACTTCTTCCAAGTGTTTTTTAATGTAAAATGTGATTCTTCCTCATTCTCTATCTCCCTCCTTCTAAAATAAAAATGAAATAAAAAGGAACATTTGAAAAGTGTAAGAAGTTTATATACAAGCATATGGTCAGAAAAGGATGATCATCTTCAATTTACCAGGGGTCCTGACTTTTTACTTATCTTTAAACCTTGGAATTTATAATGTTTTAATATTTGTTCATTGAGCACATACATTGTATGGTAGTCTATTTGTGGTACCATATTTTTAATCTGAAAAGTTAATTTAAAGAGACCTTTTTTTTTTTTTTATGGCTCTAGAAGCCACTCAGCAAGCTTCACAAGTTTAAATTCAGTTTAACCAAATGTACGAGACTATTTAATGTTTGTTTTCCATTATACGTCAGCATGTTGTCTGATATCCACATAAACCATTTTCCAAACTGAGATGGTGTTAATTAACAGGCCTTTTTAAGTACTTTTAGTTTGTTTTTATGTGAGCTATATTGACTATTAAGTAAATACCTGTTTTTTCACAAGTAATGCACGCACACATACAATGCTTATGAAAACAACATGGTTGGGGGGAACTGTATAAAGTGTGCATTGTTCATATAGAAATACAATAGCCTGTTGTAATTACCTATTTATTACTCATTCTGATATTTGAGTTCCGAGGGCCAGGATTGTACCAGGTTATTGCTGCATGCTAGGACAGCGTAAGGTTAGGAATCAAATTGAATTATATTTACAGAAAACCATTACCTAACCTGTGCCTGGTTGAGAGGTGACTCTTGGCTTGGTCATCGGTAATGCGAGTCATCCGTTTGAGTGGATCTTGGTCTGTGAGCTCGTCTGCTATTTCTCTTGCAGGAGCTGATGTCGCTAACGTCTGTAACGAAGCTGCTTTGATTGCGGCCAGGCACCTTTCAGACTCCATAGATCAGAAACACTTTGAACAAGCAATTGAACGAGTGATTGGTGGTAAGGCAGCTGAATGTAACTCAAGTCAAAGGGCTGATGAAATGAACTCCAGGAGAGGATTTCTGTGTTTTGGCAAGATGTAGAAGCAAAGAGTAGTATATCCAGCTGTGCAGGGGCCCACTGTCCCTGCCTGGGGCCTCGAGCGAGCCATCTGCCCTCCCCAAGTTGAGTAGAAATAAGTTATGTCGGGACAGTTCTGACAGACACACATGGGGCTTGAAGCAGTGGCTCACACTCAGCTTCACTCTCGGGCAGCAGGTATCCGGGATTAGAAAAAGTTCACCATCTTCCTATTTCTGAATACTTCATGAGTTAAATGTGCTCTGTGTAGATATTGGTGATGGACATACAAGTTTACCCGACAAGAGCTTACTCTCTGCCAGCAGTGGGGAATGCACGCTGTGTGCTTTCCTTGCTCTCTAAAGAGCTGCTAATTTAATACTCAAGAGAAGAGAATGGCAATTCAGGTCTTTGGGAGTTCAGAGGAGGAAGAGCCCTGGATGGCAGTGGCCAGGCAGAGCTTTGCAGAAGAGGTGGAATTGAAACAAGGCTAACAGGAAAATGGGATGTGGCATCAAGTGGTGTGTGCAAAAGAGGCTGAAGGTAGCAGTGTAAGAGGCTGAAGGTAGCAGTGTAAAGCAAATAGTTGACAGGTTCCTATGGGCAGGCAAGGCACAGTTGGAAAAAGTTGTTTAAATTTTGGAAAGCCTTGAATGCTAAGCTTTAAGGGCTCTATAAATTTTATACTGTAGCCAGTATGGAGCTACCAAGGGTTTTTTCCTGAGCCACTGAATAAGGTAATCAGTGCTATTTTAGGGAAGAGAATCTGGGTTTGAGGAGAGGGAATCATCTGGGGGCAGGGACCTTGGAGTCATTATGTGAGATAACAGGGCCTAGCGTGGGCAGTACCTCCGAAAACAGGCAGACAAAAAGCCTGAAGGAAGAGCGGGTGCTCCGGAGGCAGCTGGTTTAGGCAGAAAATGAGGGCGAATTTGAGATAGGCAGTGTCCACTGGAGCTGCCTTGCGGCACTCCATGGAGGACAGGCTCTGTAGTCCCCAAGGTTGCTGGCTGGTGAGGATGCTTAGGAACCCCAGTCGTGGCGGGGGGTGGGGGGACCACGTGTGGTAACAGGAAAGTGAGTCGCAGAGTCACCAGGGCTTCTGCGGTTCTGCACTAAAGGTGCATCGGTGGATAAGGAAGTGGCGCTGAGAAGGTTGGGGGATTCAGGACACAAAGGCAAGTTCCTGAAGGAGGTTATTGGCAAGGTCAGGTGATGTGGGATAATGACCTTTGGGTTTGGTAGTGAGACTGTTGAGTATAGAGTACAAAAGCAGATTTATGAGACTCCAGGGAGGGGAGCGGCCAGTGTACCAGTATGCTTAGCGTGGATTAGGTGCTAAACAAGTAAATAATTATTGAATGAATAAATTAATAGGCCATTTAATCTAGAAGTTTGAAATTGAAAAAGATCTAAGATGATGGACTTGTTCCTGGAATTAACAGTGACTTCAGAGACAGGTGAACGTTGTGTATTTGCACCTTTTTATGCCAAGGGGATCTTTCAGTGCTTAGTGCAAAAGTGAGAATATGAAAGTGAGCAGAGAATACCAAGTAGCCTGTGGTTTGAGGTAGACAGAAGTTTACCTATCACTGTTCAGCCACTGTAGACTGGAATCCACAAGCAATTGTTTTGTAGTAAGATAGCATACTGAGAAAAAAAAATTCCTGTAATTCTAGGGGGGAATTCTTTGTTTTTTCAGATAAGAAAGGCTTATCTGTGGAAAACAGGATTTGTTGGCCCATATCCCTGTAACTTCCTACCGTTGTAGCCTGTCATGTACTTGACTTGGATTTGTATCATGGGGAACATAGCTTTTTTTCTTTTAATCTTCTAGACTCCTTAATATGTTCTGAGTTGTGAAATTCTCTCAGATGAGTTACCTTAAACACAACAAAACTGCTTTTGTCATGAGCGTGATGATTTGTACTTTGATGAACTATGTAAAAGTCAGTCACAAGTACAAAACTAGGCTCAGAGTATGTCTTTGTCCAGGCCAGAGAAGACTCTTGCTTAGATGAGAGATCCTTCAGTTGTGCAGGTAGATATGCAGCCCCTCACAGGAGCTTTCCCAGATACCGCGTCTCTGCGAAGTGGCCTTCTTAGGTCCACCATGCTGCTTCCCTGGCTGCCCCTTAAGCTCCTGGGTATTTCCAGATCTTTAACTAGCTCACTGCCTTCTCTACTACCGCCAGCCTCCCATCAGGAACACAGAACAGTCAGTCTCCTGTGGCAAGCATCTTTTTTGCCCATTACCTGATAATTCTGTATATTCAGACTGAGCAGCAGTGACCTTTTCAGGATTCTTTTTTTTCTATGAGTTTTATATTTTTTAAATTGAGTTAAGTGCTGGATTTTATTTTGCATTTCTGTTTATTTCCCAGAACAGCATGTGTGGTTCAAAAGAGCAGGAGAATTAGGCAAGCAGCAGGCCTGGGGTGGGATGATGAGTGTGTTTGTGCCTGTAGTTGGGTGTATTCTGAAGTTGACCTTTTTTTTTATTCTGACCTCGTTTGGGAAGTTTTGAATTGTCATAGGCAGCTAAGTCTCTAAATGGATTCCTGTATTTGTATTTTATACTGTGTTAGTATTATATTACTATCCTTTTATGTCACTGAAACAGTGGTCTTGGTGTTTTGTTATTTTTTGTTAGGTTTAGAGAAGAAAACCCAGGTTCTGCAGCCAGAGGAGAAAAAGACCGTGGCATACCATGAAGCAGGCCATGCGGTTGCAGGCTGGTACCTGGAGCATGCAGACCCACTTTTGAAGGTAAAGCCATGTGTGTTAAACATAAGAGAGCCAGCTGAGCATACGAACAGTGCTTGAGAAGAAAATTGGATTCCCACAAAGGATAAATATATGATGTTTAAATTTAAAGGAATTTGCCAGTTTAACTGGTAGACCACTTACTCCTGAAAAGCAGAAAATGCAGTGGCTTTCTTGTGTGAAGGTTTTTCCTGACCTCCTCGGCTACGGTAGTGGAAAACACTGGCTTTATTATCTAGAGATGGCAGAGGAGAGAGTTCAGGATTTGAAGAATACTGGAAATTTAGTGGGAAAATCCTGGAAGCAAGAAGACTACAGGAGAGGCCCAAATTTGAGTTAAACTGCCCAAATCACTCAGTGATGGCCAAACTGCAGGTGGCCCAGTTGAGACCAGAGGGGCCTCAACCCTGAGAGGCAGAGCTGCATCTGGTGACGCTTCCCAGCTTTCTGGTCTTTAACTGAGTGCATTCCTCAAGCCGGTGTAGCGTGGGCAACGGAAAGCAGAAGTCTTACTGACTTAAGATGCCACAGGACAGCCGAAAGTTGGGGGGGGGGGGTCCCCTAAAGCAAGGGAACCAGAGAGGAGGTGGTGTTCAAGTTGCACGAAAAACATCCTAGGGAATCTCCAAAAAAGCCACAAAAACTAGTAAATAAATTTAACAGTGTTGCAGGATTCAAGGCCAGTATACAAAGATCAGTTGTATTTCTGTATATTAGCAATGAACAGTTAGTAAGTGAAATTTTAAAAGTTCAGTTTAATTTACAATAACATCCAAAAACAAAACACTTAGAGAAAGCTTTAACAGAAAATATGTAGGAACTATGCAATGAATTAAAGAAGACCTAAATAAAAATAGAGGTGTACCAGCCTTGTTCATGGAATATTATGATGTCAGCTCTCCCCAGTTGATGTTTGTTTTAGGGAAATTTTTATCTTAATTACAGCAGGGTTTTTTTTTTTTTTGGTGGAAATTGACAAGCTGAATCTAAAATTTATATGGAAATACAGATGAACTAGAATAGCAAAAATATTTAAGTCAAAGGGATTACACTATTGATTTCAGGTGAGCAATAAAGATCATTGGAACAAAACAGAGTCCAGAAATAAACCTACACACATATTTGTTTCATTGATCTTCAGCAGAGTAATTTAATAGTAATTCAAGGGAAAGGATTGCCTTATCAACAGATAGTTCTGGAACAACTGAATATTCATATTTTAATAAGTGAACAGAGGAAGTATATGAGAACTCTACTTTCTGCACAGTTTTTCTGTAAGCCTAAAACTGCTCTAAAACGCCTGTTTTTTAAAAAAAAAGGTGAACATTGACCTTTCCCTCACACCATCCACAAAAAATTAATTTGAAATATAAGAGCTATATAACTTCTGGAAAAAAATCTTTGTGACCTTCAGTAGGTGAAAATTTCTTCGGACACAAAAAGCATGAACCATACAAGAAAAAGTTGATAAATGAAATCTCATCAAAATTAATAACTTTTTGCTCTTTGAAACACATTGTCAAGGAAATGAAAAGGCAAGCAGCACACTGAGAAATACCTGCAGTGCAGATATATGACAAAGGACTTGTATCTAAAATATGTAAAGTATTCTTAAAACTCAGAAGAAAACAAGATGTGAACAGATACTTCACACAAGAAGGTACATGCACATGAAAATATTCAGCCCCCTCAGTCACCAGGGAAATGCAGATTAAAACCATAATGAGGTGCCACCATACAAGTTAACATTTAAAAGACGTGTTGGTCAGGATGTCCAACAGCTGGAATTTGTACGTTGCTGATGGGAATGTAAAATGGTACAACTATATTGGAAAACATTTTGGCCGATTCTTTCGAAGATTAACATTTCTGTACCACCAAGCGGTCTCACTCCTAGAGAAATGAAAACATATCCACACAAAGACTTTTACTGCTTTGTTCATAAAAGCAAAGAACTGAAACCAATCCTGATGCCCATCAATAATGAAACGGATGAAGAACTTTTGGAAATTTGTTCATATAAGGGAATGCTATATTTTAATGCATATTTATATATATATATTTTTTAAATATATTTATATATATATAATTTATATTTTAATGCATATAATGCAATAAAAATGAACAGACTGTTAATACACACAACAGTATAAATGAATCTCAAAAACAGTGACAGAAACCAGACACAAAAAAGTACGTACTGTGTGATTTTATTTGTGGGCAGTTCTACAAATTCCAAACTCATCTGTAGGGATCGCTTAGCAGTTGCCTGTGGTTGAAGGTTAGGGAACGATTGACAACCAAGGGGCCTGAGGGAACTTTGGGGGAATAACACAAGTGTTTTGTGTCTTTATTGTGGCAGGGGCTTACGTTTGTCAAAACTCATCAAACTGTATATTTAAAATGGGTACATTTTATTATATGTAAGTCATTTTTCAAAGTTGATTTTTTTTTTTTTTCTTTTTTAAAGGAATTTACTCAGCTACTAAAAGAGGAATAGAAAAAAAAAAATGAAGGCAGGTAAAAGCTGCCCTGGCACCTTGGCCTGCTTTTTCCTTCCCTCACTAAGAAAGGCGTGGCTGTGTCTGAGACCGAGTGTAAACCTGTCTGCACAGCTTGCGATCGGCCAACACGGGCTCCCACCTGGGACAGGCGTGGCTCACCAGTGGTCCTGTTGCCACCACTGAATAATTTCAGTTGAGTTTTATAAAAAGACAGGAAATATTTTATAGAACTCCAAGGTTATGTTGTCTTAAGAGCAAATACAGATGTCTTCTAGCCAAGGCTGGTGGGTTGCCAGCCACTGTGGCAAGCTCAGTCTACTGAAAAGCTGGTTCAGTGAGTTTTTCTATGTACATGAAAACATTGTAATCAGATCTACACTTGGTGGTGCGGTCTTCGTTTGTGTGTTTTCTATTACTAGGTATCCATCATCCCACGCGGCAAAGGATTAGGTTATGCTCAGTATTTACCGAAAGAACAATACCTGTACACCAAAGAGCAGCTCTTGGATAGGATGTGCATGACCTTAGGCGGCCGAGTGTCAGAGGAAATCTTCTTTGGAAGAATTACAACTGGTGCTCAAGATGACTTGAGAAAAGTAACCCAGAGTGCATATGCCCAAGTAAGTGTGTGAAGCAGTGTTTCTTCCTCCTTTTCAAGGTTGCGTGAGAAATTGACATTCTTGAAATAGCCCTGAAACAATAGTATTGTGTTTGACTGGTTTAGGCGTTCGAGGCAGATTATTTTGTAAAAGAAATAAATTTTACTGCAGTCAGAACTTATGAAAATAAGCCTTATTTTTGTAGTACAGTGTTGAAAGTTTATTTCCTAAGAGTATACAAAGCATTGGGGAGTTAATTGCTTTAAAAAAAAAAAAAAAAGTACATAAGGCATATATGTAGTTAATATGTAATTATAAACCTGTGTAATCTCAATAGAACGTTGGCAGTACATTGGAATCTCTGAAAGTGCCTTTCCCTTACCACACACCCCTCCCTTCCTGCTGTAAGTAACCACTGTTCTGCCTCTGTTATCATTTCCTTGTTTTCTTTAAGTTTTACCACTATGCCATAAATAATACATCCCCAAACGATATAGATTTACTGTCTTTGAACTTGATACAAATGACATAGCTCTTCTTTGCCTATTTTCTGTATCTGTCACTTTCTCAAATCCTTTTTAAAGCTTTGTATTTTAAAAAGAAACTATCAAGTCGTATCGCATTTTACCTTCTGTTTCTCTTAAGGCATTGTTTGTTGGGATTATTTGCTGTTGTGTTCTTGCTAGTTGAATCTTCATTTCTAAAATAGTTTTTCTTTTATATCTAATTCTTCTTGAGTTCTAGCATCCATCTAACTTCTAATTATGACTTACGTTCTTTCATGTTTTCTGTTGTTTTCCTAATTTCTTTTAGTCTTTCTCGAAATAGTAGGTTACAGTTTTCCTCCATTTTGTGGACTTGCCTTTCCCTCCTGCTTTTTCTTCCTTTTTTCTCATAATGACTTTATAAGGGATTTTTCTGTTGCATTTTTTTCTTAATTTTATTGTGGCAAAACATATATAACAAAAAGTTTGCCATTTTAACCACTTTTTAAGTGTAGAGCTCAGCGACGTGACCTTCACCGTGTTATACAGCCATCACCACAGTCTACTTCCCGAAGTTTCCCGTCACTCCCAGCACACTCAGTGCCGCTTCCGCAGTGACGCCTGTTCCCTCCTCCCCCAGTTCCTAGCAACTACTAATAATCTGTTGCTCATTTGACGTGAGGAGGAAGGAGTGGTTAGGACAGCTTTTCTAATTTCATGGCTTCAGAGTTCCTTTTTCTGTTTACATGAAGTGTTCAGCACAGCTTCCTGCTCAGTCTTCTCTCTGCTCCTCTTCCCCACTTTTGTCTGGATCTTCCCTCGTCTAGTCAATTCAGATTTTACTTCCAGCAGTTTCTTCTAATGTGAGGCTTTGTCTAGAAGGGAGCTTTGTCTGGTTAGTTTTTAAGAGTTCCCAGGGTCCAGTCTCCTCAGACCTTCCCATGAGCTTCACCCTATAGACTCAGTGGTCTGCAGGATGCAGAGCCCTTCTAGCTCCAGTTGGCCTTACACGGGCGTGCCACACTTCCTAGAAAGAACGGTTGGCTGTTTCGGGCTTCTTTTCTTCTCAGGTCTGTCGAGTCTTGCTTCTCCTTTCCTTCCCGTTGTACAAATAGTAACATCATGCAGGCCTTATAGCTGTTGGTGACTTGTCCCCACCCGTTTGTCACCTAATGTTGTTGTAGATGTCTGTGGTTTTCTGGTTTTGCTTTCCTAGTTGAGTTTAAAACACTATGCCATTGCTGCCACCGTCTACACAGACTACCCTTGTCTGTGTAGCTGACTCAAGGCCACCATGTAGATATTTCCAGGTTAAAGAGTAGTAGTAGTGAAGTATGTGAATTTGATGTCATTTTAAAGACTTACTGCCATTTTATAAAAATATACTGACCAGTCAAGAAAAATGGATGCCCACCACTAACCATATATTCTTTTTCAGATTGTTCAGTTTGGCATGAATGAAAAAGTGGGACAAATTTCCTTTGACCTCGCCCGTCAGGGGGACATGGTGTTGGAGAAACCTTACAGTGAAGCCACCGCAAGACTGATAGATGATGAAGTACGAATACTTATTAATGATGCTTACAAAAGAACAGTAGCGCTTCTCACGGAAAAGAAAGCTGATGTGGAGAAGGTAGGTGTGGTCATATGACTAATTCTCTACCAGGTGTTGCAGGAAAAGAGTAAAGTGATGACTGGATATTTTGGTTGGTTTATCAGAGCTTCCCCTCTGGCCAGCTCTTGGACTCAGTGATACTGGAGTTTCAGTGCCAGCTCTTGTCTCAGCGAAGTGCATGGTGAGCACAAGCGGACACAGCCCCAGCCTTGGCGGCATGGCGTCAGCCGCGAGTAGGGGTGAAGTCTCTTAACAGCTGCAGCATAAACAGCAGTGAGAAAAGCACTGTTCCCCACCGAGTGTTCCACCAGAGCTGTAATAGGGAGTTCAGCTGATTGATTGGAGCTTACTGTTGTTTTTCACCTCCAGAATAAATGGTAGTGAAAGATGAAGAGGCAGAATAGAATTAGCCACAAATGAGGTAACTAGGGAGTAAAATTTGGCTTGAGTATGCTCCAACGTGGATAAACGTGCCTGCTGGTTTTCGTTATTGCGTCTCACTGATAGCACCTATGAGAAGGGAGGGTTCTCGCTGAACCGACTGGAGTTCTTGCAGCCAGTGAACCAGCTCCTCAGGATTTACACAGCAAAAGTGGAGTTTTTGTTCTTTGGACATTCCACACTAATGAGAAAAACACAATTGGAAAAGCCACTTATAAAGGATAGACTCAAGTAAAAGCATATTCTAAGATACATTATTCAATCAGCAAGTCTTCAGACAAGCTGCCGTGAGCCTGCCCTGGCGTCTTCTCAAAACTCACTGTCTAACTGGCAAGAGAGCTGGTCCACTGAAACACACTGAGGAATGCAGCAGGAGCCAGAGTGATGTAAAAACGGTATGGAGGCGACGTCTGACCTCCTCTGACTTCACCAGGGGAAAAGAGAATCAGGATCAACAGCCCAAGGCTGATTCCTGTGAGGCGGAATCCAGACATGCCTCCTCTCTCTGCCGTCTTTACCAATTCTGATATCACTGTGTCTCCTACGGCACTCTTAGTGCTCTGTTGTGTTTGATAGTTCGTTGCAATGGCCACACACAACTCACAGATGATACTTAGGATTATAGGGTTTATTGGGGAAGTTACAAGTTACAATTCAGGTTCAGGAACACTCAGGATGCAGTTCTTCCATCAGGATAGCCTGTTCTCAGCCGTGTTGCAGGCAGGCCTCTCTCTGACCCTTGGCTGCTGCCCCACTTCAGCAAGTGTTACAAAGCTCTTTTAGGTCTGCCAGTAAGTGCCCAGAGGGACCCCACTCCACCAGTAAGCTGTGGCCCAGAGGCATTCAGCTCTGGCTCTGTGGATTGGCAAACCTAGCCCCACTAAGTGTCCCGAGGCACCCTATTCTGCCAGCAAGCCTCCTACCCGAAGGCACTCAGGAAGCCCACCGTGCTATTTCCTGCTGCTGGTCTCCTGCTGCCATTTCTCTGCTACCACTTCTCGCCGTCTTCCATCTTAAAGCTCTGGCTCTCTCTTTTGGTTGCCTGGTTTCAAAAGTGTCTCAGCACAAGGTCCAAAGGACATGCTTCACTCTTGGCTCCCCGGTGGTGGTAGGATCCTCTCTTTGCCGCCTCTGGGATGGCTCATTTTAAGCCTGTGGGATGGCAAAACTGACCAATACCTTTGGTGGCCCACAATTACCTTATGTACACAGCCCCACCCAATCACTTGGGTGGAAGTTTCAAGACCACAGCAGGAAAGGCCACACAAAAGCAGCCCATCACGCTGCAAGTGGTCAGAGAAGGCTCTGTAAGGACGGATAAGATAGGGCTTAAATTTTACCTTGAAATTGATCAGGGTAGAACATGTAAAGGAAAGGAGCCTGCGGTGTGGAGGCCTGAGAGCAGACACGTGTGTATAGTGGAGACGGCAGGACCGGGGTGCCTGCCTGGAGCTGACAGTGAAGGGTGGTTGGCCTGGATTATGAAGGGCCTCAAAAGCTAAGCAGAAAACACAGTATTAGAAATAGACCCATACCCATTCTGCCCCATAGGGTTTTCAAGGAGCACCTGGTAGATTTGAACTGCTGACCTTTTGGTTAGCAGCCGTAGCTCTTAACCACTATGCCACCAGGGATTAGAAATAGAATTGACCTTAAAAATTATCTAATCTGGCCCCCTTGTGTTAATTGGGAGTCCTTAAGGAATTGTGAGTAGAAATGATGAAACGTTCATTGTGCAAACAGATGTGTGTGGCAGCAGTGTGCCATTCTGTTAGCGTGGAAAACACTGGACAAACAGGCCAGCTCAGACATTCCTGAGATGATACCCGTGGCGGCAGTGGAAATAAAAAGGCAGAGGCGGATCTAAAAAACAAGACTTACTGATTAAATAGAAGAGAAAAAAGACCTCAGGATGACCCCAAGACTTGGACGATGGCAGACGTGGGCTGGCGGAGGGCAGGAGAGGTAGGCAGCGCTCAGTGGGATACCCAGGAGGGGGTGAGCAGTGGGCATTTGCAAATGGAATATGGATAGGAGGTCCAGGCCTAGGCAAAGATCTGTTTATGGTCCCGTATAGCCATTTGTTGAAGACAAAGAAGCTGTGAGAGACAGCAGCAGAGCACTCACTCTGGATGACCAGCTCTGTGAGAGCAAAGAGTGTGTGTGAAATTTCTCAAAGTAGGGATTCTCCTTGCGTGTAATAGATGCTCACATGTATCCAGGGAATATAACCCAGTTATCGTGCTCCTTCCATATTTATAATGCATGTGATGACAACATTTGGCAACGAAATACCTGTTGAAAGGTAATTGCTTTAACATAGTGAGGTTCTTGAAACACTGAAGAATTGTGAACTTTCTGGTCCATCAGAGAAAATTATATTTAAAAAGTTACCTCTCTTTTTTTAGTAGTTATCTACAACTGTGTAAGTGTGTGTGTGTGCACGTAAATACATATATATGGTTAGGCAAATTGAGAATTAAAGATGTCTAAGAAGGAATTAAAAACATTTTGTTACTCCAGATCTTATGTCTGTAAACAATGTATTTAAAAAACTAGAGCATTTTAGTATTCTCATTGTTTTTTGAAGAATCCTTACCTCTTAGAAATGTACAAAAACGTATATGAATAAATGGTATGACATCTGAGATCTTCTTCAAAATAATCCAAGGAGTAGATAAAATAAAAATGGCTCTAAGTTGATACTTGTTGATAATGGGTACATGGGGATTGGTTATCCTTTCTGCTTTTGTGCATACTGGAAATACTCGATAATAGTTTTTAAAAATTGAAAAGAAGAAAAGTTGAGTTATAGGCAGTCCCCAGGTTATGAATGAGATCCGTTCTTAACTGTCTTTAAGTCGAATTTGTAGGTAAGTGGAACAGGTGTATACGGTTCTTACCCAGCTTTACTTTAGTGCAGGAAGAGGCTCGAAGCCTTTGCAGTGATACAAGAGCTGCAGGTGATTGGGGTGAAGACTCTCTTTGGGGCAGGTAGTTTCACAGTGAGAGCAAATGCACATAACAACATGAAAGGGCAAGTGCGGGTTGTCCACAGTCCGACGTTCGAAACCTGAGGACTGCCTGTATTTTATGTCTTTAAAAACATAGCTTTTAATGTAAACTACAGATGTGTTGAATTTCTAACATTATTTCTTCCACTGTCTTTGGAACTAAATCCATTTATGAGATAATTCATAATTTAAACTGCTTAGTTTCTTTACAGCAGTCAGGTGACCTAACGTGAACACTCTTACCTGCTCTCCTGACACCATAGCTTGCCTCCACAGACATAACTGGTCAGGTGTCCCCTTTGCTGTGGCCTGCTAAAATACATAGTTCTTCCATAACAAATGAATAGAACTTCAAGAGAACGTATTTTGGTATTAACCTTCCTTTTGTATCTCTGCCCTTGTTTGTCTTTATTCTTTTTCAGCTTTTTTTTTTTCTTTAATTTTCTGTTCACTCCGTTTCTATCCTTTCCCCAGCCTGCCTCCCATAACCACGTTTATTTCTTACACATCCTTCCTAAGAGTTCTGCTGCTAACCAAAAGGTCGGCAGCTCGATCGAGTCCACCAGCCACTCCTTGGAAACCCTATGGGGCAATTCTGCTCTTTCCTGTAGGACTTGGAATTGACTCAGCATCAGCGAGCTTGATTTACTACATCCTTCCAGAATTTCCTTAGGTATAGATAAACACAGATGACATTCTTTCCTCCTTTTAAAATAAAATGTAGCACACTATACACATTGTAGATCTTGCTTTTTTCATTTAAGTCTGTATCTTTGGTATATATATAGAACAAAGAGAGCCTCCACATTCTTTATTACAGGTCATAGCTGTTCACTGTGTGGATGTACCAGTCCTTTGTTGGTGTACATTTTTGTTTACGGTGTTTTATGCATCTTTCTTTAAAATGGTGTAACCTAATGTATGAGACATCTTCTTGAGTGATCTTAAATCCTTACTTGGAATGGGGTGGGCTATAAATGAAAATACTGTTACCTCTGAGTAGACATTTACTGAGTAACTATATTTAAAATTGTTCATATTTCAGGTTGCTCTTTTATTGCTAGAAAAAGAAGTATTAGATAAGAATGATATGGTTGAACTTTTGGGCCCCAGACCTTTTGTGGAAAAATCTACTTACGAGGAATTTGTGGAAGGAACTGGCAGCTTGGACGAGGACACCTCACTCCCAGAGGGCCTGAAGGATTGGAACAGAGAGCGTGAGAAGAAGAAAGAGGAGCCCATGGATGAGCAAGTGGCCAACCAGATCAAAGGAGACATGCCCTTCTAATTGTCTGTGTTAGGGTTTCAGTTTGCACATTATTTCAACTTTGGCTTTCTCAGAAGAAGGAGAACACTGCTATGTTGATTTTTAACCAACTAAAAAATCAGCTGACTCAGGTGAAGTGGTGGGAAGAGTGGTACTTAATCCTCCACCTCCGAGTTGCCGTGGGGATGGCAGTGGGACTTTCGGAAGGCACTGAGGGAAACAGGCTGCCCTCGGCCTCATTGGGCTCTCGGTACAGCGGCAGACAACTCGAGACCAGTGCCCTGGAGCGCTGGTTTTTCTCGGACCCACAGGAAGGCCTGCTGCTGAGCAGATGTTGGGAAGTGAACATGTGAAGTCTTGACTACCTGAGAGCTCCTTCTCTCTCCATGGCCACTCTTCATTCCTTTTCCCTTCAGTTTCCCCTTTTCTGTCTCCATGGCCACTCTTCATTCCTTCTCCCTTCAGTTTCCCTCTGCAGATGCAGGGGACCCCGGGGCTGTGAAATTAAATTCAAATTCTGATAAGAATATTTTAATTTGATTTAATATTTTAAAGATTGAATCCTGATCACTTGTTGCTGTTTTAATGGAATGGTTTTCTACAAAGAGCTGTAACATATTGAAAAATAGGATTGTATTGTATAAATATGGCTTCATTACATCAAGATAAAATGTAAACGATGTCTTTTTTTTCCCCTGAACACACAAAGGGTTATTGTTTATGCTTAGGATACTTCTGAGAAAATACATGGCAAAGAATTAAGTGTTCCTGCTTTTTGGAGGGAACCCTTTTCTCATCAGCTCCCACAAGAGGGTTAATGGGTCTAGATTCTTGCGTCCTGGACTGACATACCAGACTCTGGATATAACACGTACACGATGCACCGGGAGTCGGTGGGTGTAAGGATCCAGGGCGACGGTGTCAGGTTAACCCTCACTGACCAGTCACGAGCAGGCTTTCCCCACAGGCTGGGTCTAGGGTTGATGAGTAATCATGGCAAGTTGGGGCTGTTCCAGACTGTCCCCCAGGGTCCAGGAAGGAAGAGTGAGGCTGAGGTGTTGAGGCCCTGCGGCAGTGGTTTCCTGCAGCTTCTCAGTAAAGTAGTCGGAACCATCAGCTCCCACTTTCCGCTCCCAGAAGGGAGCTGTGGAATCCATGGTCATGAAGACAGTGCAGGACCGGGCACACGTGAGGACGCCATGAGGCAGAGCCGACTTGACGGCAGCAGCAACAAGAGGTGTAACTGGCATAGTTGCAGAAAAGGAGCCTCTGCTAGTAGTCTACAGAAGTACCATGACTGCCTGGCTTCCTCGTAGGACAGGTTTAGGAAGCAGTTCAATGAAGAATTGTTTTAAAACTAAGATTTACCTAGTCATGAGGCATTGGTGGTTCGTTGGTAGAATTCTTGCCTTCCGCGTAGGAGACCCAGTTTAGTTCCCGGCCAGTCCTCCACCTGTCCTTCATTGGAGGCTTGCATGTTACTCTGATGCTGAACAGGTTTCAGCGGAGCTTCCAGACTAGAAGAAAGGATCTACTTCCAAAAATCAGCTAGTGAGAACCCTATAGAGCACAACAGTCCAGTCCACAGCCAGTCATGGGGCTGGTGCAGGACCAGGCAGTGTTTTGGTTCATGTGTATGGGGTCGCCATGAGTTGGGGATGTAGGGTGGTTTCTCCACAGCACTGTAAGATTAAGAGATGCTCTTTCTCCCCACCTGCGCTTCTGCAAGGAAAAGGTGCTGCCTGGACTCTGGTGGGCCTGGCCGGGCCCTCTGTGGACTAGGCGAGCTGTACCAGTAAGACAGGTGACAGCCCTGCATACAAGACTTGCTGAGGGTGACCCATGTCCCCCTGCACTGCACTGAGCCAAGCTGCACTCGAGCTCTGGCGGCTTAGATGGTCTGAGACAGCAGCTTAGGCTTGGTGGTTTTCCTCTGCTCCAAGGAGAGCGATAAGGCCTTTGCCCGCCCACTGTGAGGGCTGTGGAGCCCAGCACTGGCACTCACCACACTCATCTTTTCCTCTCCTCCAAGATAAACCGAGATTCACATGTTTTCCAGTTAGAACATGGATGGTGAGCTGATTTTTATTTTTACTGTAACCTCACAGAACAGCTGAGTTCTGCAAAGGGGACGTGCTGTCACGCTGGTATCCAGTCCTGCTGCTGGCTCAGTCTTGCCCAGGCCGGGGGTTGGAGTGCTGAGTCACCACACACTGGTGCAGGCCAGGGAGCACCGCGGTGCCAGGCAAGGGTACGCCGTGGGCAGCCTGGGTCTGTGACTCCACATGAGAAACGACCATTCTTACTCTGCAGCACAGTTCAGAGGGGTTCTGCTCAGCAGCTCACTGGGGCCAACTGCCACCACCTTGAAGGGGGAATCAGGGTTCCTTGAGGCAGCTGGGGCAAAGCAGGGGAGTCACCAGCACCATGTACACACGTCCACCTGGAAATGACATGCCACTCATATATTTTTTTTTTTTTTTTGGCTAAAGCAGTCACATGCTCACAACTAGCTTTTAGGGGGCAGAGGGACAGAATCAGGAACTAGTGAACAGCAGCTTCCTGGGGACTGTGTTTGGCAAGGCCTTGTTGAAGATGTGACTGTTTCTCAAAACTATAACGTGATTAGTTACACCAGAAGAAAGCCCCATAGCCTTCAGTCTGGGCTCAATCGGTCTAGCTGCTCACAGAGGCACAGCATCTCGGGAGCTGAACAATCCTTGTGTTCCTGTCCCTACGCCCGCCCCCACCCAGATGCATCCAGAAGGTTCAAGGCTGCTTTCCATGGATCCCTTGGCCATCTTAGCTGTGCTGTTACGGAAGGCTGGGACACACCTGCCCAGGACATGACAAAGCAATTCGTAAATTCTGTGGGAGGACTAGGTGGTGGTTGCCATGGGGAAACCGGCTGCCATCAGGTTGACTCTGACTCATGATGACCCCGCGTGAGTCAGAGTAGAACTGTGCTCCACCAAGTTTTTGATGGCTGATTTTTCAGAAGCAGACCACCAGGCCTTTCTTCTGAGGCACTTCCAGGTGAACCTGAACCTCCACGTATGCTGGCAGTCATACATTCTAACCTTTTGTACCACCCAGGGAAGAAGTGTCTTTTTCGCGCTTGTACCCTACCCGTAAGCCACCGCTCTTAAAGCCTCCAGTTTGAGAAGGGCCCTTTCAGTTCTCTTTAGGGCTACAGGGGCAGTTTACCCCCAGGAACAAAGGGAAGCGACAGAGTAACCATTCTACCAAACTAAAGTAACTTATCAAATAAGTAAGTAGCTGAAGAGACTGATGAACAATGTTTGGTGTTTTATTATGGCTGGAGTGTTTCAGAGTTCTACATTGCGTATTCAGACAAGGTAACACTGCACTGCTTCAGGTTTAGTCACAACGGATGAAAGGACACTTCTCTAACTTCCCTCCATGCTGATTCTCAGACGGGGTGAACACTCAGTGGAAGGTGAGGTTGTTAGCCCTCCCTGGCCCTCAGGCCTTTTGAGGGGATCTCCACAGCTGATCTGCTGGGGGAGGGGGATGCCACTTCTCTGCTAGTTTAATGTACTTTCTTTACTCCACACCATAGAGAATACAACTGCTGCATCTGGAAAGGGTCTCCACCAACAGATTCAGGCAGTGCATCACTCCGGCAGCAGTCAGGGTCAAGATGCACCAGGGTTAAAGAAATAACATCTGTGTTGAGTATTTGTGAAAGGGAAGCTCCTCTATTCATCCATCTCTTCTTCATCCTCAGAAGTTTCTTCTCCGTCATTAACTGTAGCTTCTTGATACTGCTGGTACTCTGACACCAGGTCATTCATGTTGCTCTCGGCCTCGGTGAACTCCATCTCATCCATGCCCTCTCCTGTGAACCAGTGCAGGAAGGCCTTGCGTCGGAACATGGCCGAGAACTGCTCCGAAATGCGCTTGAACAGCTCCTGGATGGCCGTGCTGTTGCCGATGAAGGTGGAAGCCATCTTGAGGCCGCGGGGCGGGATGTCGCACACGGCCACCTTGACGTTGTTGGGGATCCACTCCACGAAGTAGCTGCTGTTCTTGTTCTGGATGGCCAGCATCTGCTCGTCCACCTCCTTCATGGACATGGGGCCCCGGAAGACGGTGGCCACGGTGAGGTAGCGCCCGTGTCTTGGGTCACAGGCCGCCATCATGTTCTTGGCGTCGAACATCTGCTGAGTCAGTTCCGGCACCGTGAGGGCCCGGTACTGCTGACTGCCCCTGGCCGTCAGAGGGGCAAAGCCGGGCATGAAGAAGTGGAGGCGGGGGAAAGGGACCATGTTCACGGCCAGCTTGCGGAGGTCGGCATTGAGCTGGCCGGGGAAGCGCAGGGAGGTGGTGACCCCGCTCATGGTGGCAGACACTAGGTGGTTCAGGTCTCCATAGGTGGGGGTGGTTAGCTTCAGGGTACGGAAGCAAATGTCATACAAAGCCTCATTATCGATGCAGTAGGTTTCATCTGTGTTCTCAACCAGCTGGTGAACGGACAGGGTGGCGTTATAGGGCTCCACCACGGTGTCAGAGACTTTGGGGGAAGGCATGACGCTGAAGGTATTCATGATCCTATCGGGATACTCCTCTCGGATCTTGCTGATGAGCAGAGTACCCATGCCAGACCCTGTTCCCCCGCCCAGGGAGTGGGTGAGCTGGAACCCTTGCAGGCAGGCACAGTGCTCACACTCCTTCCTCACCACGTCCAGCACCGAGTCCATCAGCTCGGCCCCTTCTGTGTAGTGCCCCTTTGCCCAGTTGTTTCCTGCACCAGTTTGACCTGGAATAAATCAAAAGGGAGTAGCATGAAATTTAAACAGGGTGATCCAAGAAGGAACAACTCATTATTAAGTGTTTTTTAAATGGTAATGGAAAAGATGTGCTATCCAACAATTAGATCATCCATTATTAGCCAAAGCTGGGGGAGGGGGAACAGGCACCCACCAACATTGCTGGTGGGCGTAGGATTCAGCAAAACTTCTTTCAGGGCTCACAACTTCTTGAGGTAAGTGAAATTATCAAATTTTAAGATACACACTTTGACCTGGTAAGTCCATTCTTATTTTTTAATAGGTAATTCTTACACATGGTAAAATTTAAAGGGGACAAAAGATGTACATTAAAAAATAAGTCACCTTCCCCTCTCCTTTGAGCATTCTGAATTTTGTACTACATACAAATATTTTCTTTGTGAAACAGTAATAATTTTCCATGTTAATAAAGCCCCTCCTTCATTATCCTGAATTACTGTTGCAAAGGTTCCTGAGAGCCAACTCTAGATTTTGCAACTATAAATAGTCAACACAAGAAGTGATTCCTGCCTCAAATTGTTTCTATTATGGAAGGTTGTGGAAAGGAGATTTACATACTTGGAAGACTTTTTATTTTTATCCCAGGAGTTAAGCAACTTTTAGAAAAAGACCTCCTGTGTAGTCTGTCTACTGCATGATGGTGCATTTTTACCTAATATGCTTATATCTTACTTCACAGAAGAAATTTTGGAATTGAATAGTTAGCTCTTAAATTTAAAATCCTATTTTTCCGTTTACATCATTACAAAATTAGAGATATATCACTAGAGAAAGTACTTTTTCCAAGTTGTAAAAATAATATAGGCCTGTGTGAATACGTGAATTGAAAAGCAATTGGTAAAGAAGACTGGGAGTTACTGATTTTAGTGTTTGCTTTTCTGGACACTGCAACTCTCCTATAGTGCAGTGTTCTTCACACATTATTGCTCTTGTATTCTTGAAAATATTTACAAACTACCCTCATACATCCTTAAGTTCACATCTAATTTTTCTTTATAAATTCAAGTAGTTGCAAATAATATAATCTTAATTTCTGGGGTGCTATAAATATTCCTTTTTAAAAACAAAAGTGTTGCATCATTCTGTTAAATGTATCCAGTGGAGTATATGTAAAAAAAAAAAAAAAGAAGTAAACATCAAATAAATCCAATAATTGAAATTGTTTTTAAATTCCTGTGATTACAAGGTATTCAAAATTTATTATAATTATGTATTCTTTTTAGGGAGTTCATTTATCCAAGGCTGAGTATTAAATATTGCCAGAATGAGGTTTGGCTTCAAATTTAACCTTTCTTGTTTTTATATGTATAAACACAGAAATCTTGGTCACATACCTATGAACATGGAAAGGAGTGATATTCTAACAATGCCACTCAATTCTTTGACCTTCTTCAGAGTTAGATGCCAAAAATCAAATAGTGATCTATGTTTCTAATCCGCCATTGGTGGGAAGCAGAACTGAAATGACCCGACTTGCACACTCACACGTGACCCTGTCACAACTGCCTTCGTTTCTGGAAGTACACCAACAGGCTTTCCCAGGGCAGATGGACACAGGCTTTCTAACTCCTTCACTTAAATGTACTTTGTTTAGTCCAATTTACTTAGAAAGACGGGACAGTTGAAATATTAATTCCAATACAACTGTGCCAATAGGATTTGTTTTTAATGAAATGTTTTAAATATATTTTTTTCAAATTTTCAGGTTGCAGATTTAACTTATTCAAGTTATTAAAAACTTTCATACAATCTAATGGACAAAGGCAGTCCTCATTATCAAAGCAATCTTCCAAATCAGATTTACTTTCTGTCAGAAAAACAACTTTATTTTTCAGTTCAAGTCAATATGCACTTAACAGATTATTAGAAAAACCATCGAGAATTCAATTATAGAGCACACTGTAAGGGAAATTACAAAAATCAGTAAAATCAAAGTAAATAATGCAGAGATAATGGAGTTTATCAACTTAGTAATAAACTATAAAAACAAAGTAATACTGTTTCTCATTACTTAAGCTAGTGATAAGGCAATGTAATACCTAACTAAAACTATGATTTATTTAGGAAGAAAGGAAGGTGATAAAAAGGCATTGTATTCCTTTAGTAAATGGATATCTCAAACTCTGATTTTGAGGCTTTGAAAATAAGTAAGAATCATGTATAAAAAATAAAAAATTCATTAATCACCCCTTATCAAACTTTTCCTGTACATTAATGACAGAGCCAAGTGCATACTGCTGAAATGGCAGGTAATTGTAGAGTGTTAACTAGAACTGGACAACAGAGAAGGTCCCTGGGTGACACAAGCTGTTTGCTTTCAGCTACTAACCTAATGATTGGCGCTGTGAACCCACCCATGAATGCCTCAGAAGAAAGGCCTGGCAATCTGCTTCTGTAAAGATTACAGCCAAGAAAATCCTATGGAGCAGTTCTACTCTGTAACACGTGATGTTGTCATGAGTTGCATTCAACTGGATGGCAACGGTTGGGTTGGTTTGGCTTAGACGATATTGAAAAGGAGGCAGAGATGCTGAGGCCTATATGCCCTTCCACTCTGCACTAAAACACTGTTTGCATTTCAGTACATGACCTTCTCCCAACTTAGTCCAAAAATGTTAACAACTTAATTTTTTGGCTAGACACAGCTGGTGGCAACAATTCACAACAAGAATAACAGACAGATTTCTCTGTTCTAGCATGATGCTGGCAAGTCAGTGCCTGAAGCCGGCTCTCCAATGGAAGAGGCTAGTTATAAGCCAGTGAAATTACGAAGGTTGCCTCTTGAGACTAACAAGGTGCTACATTAAATAAAATAAAAAAAAAGACAAATTAGCCTTTACTCATCGATCTTACGAATAGGAGATGTGAGGCTCTTGGGCAGGGCCGCCATATTGTGAAATTAGGGGAGGGGGACCACTCACATCCTGTCTACTGATTGCCATTTCCTGAGCCCTATAAGGCATGGCTGGTCAGCCTTATACAGTAGCCCTGCTCCTGGAGGGGGTGGTTAGCCAATGGACACAGCTCAAATTTTCTTTGAGTCTTCCATAGCATTTAGCAATACTGAACACGGTAAGTGTTACGTGGAAGTCTGTAAAACAATGAAAACAACCAAAATCCTGTGATTGTTCCATAAGTTTAAAATGTACTGAAATATTAGTAACTATTTATCAGAAATACCTTTTTCAACAACATAAACAAAGACTATACACGTGGACCTCACCAGATGGAATACACAGGAATCAAATTGACTACATCTGTGGAAGGAGACGATGGAGAAGCTCAATATTATCAGTCAGAACAAGGCCAGGGGCTGATTGCAGAAGAGACCACCAATTGCTCCTATGCAAGCTCTTAAAAAAAAAAAAGCTGAAGTTGAAGAAAATTAAAACAAGTCCATGAAAAGCCAAAGTATGACCTTTAGTATATCCCACCTGAATCTAGAGACCATCTCGAGAAAGATTTGACGCATTGAACACTAAGGACCAAAGAGCAGATGAGTTGTAGGGTGACATCAAGGACATCATACATGAAGAAAGGAAAAGGCCATTAAAAAGACAGGAAAGAAAGAAAAGGCCAAAATGGATGTCAGAAGAGACTCTGAAATTTGCTCTTGAATGTAGAGTAGCTAAAGTGAATGGAAGAAATGATGAGGTAAAAGAGCTAAACAGAAGATTTCAGAGGGCAGCTCGAGAAGACAAAGTAAAGAATTGTAATAAAATGTGCAAAGACCTGGAGTTAGAAAACCAAAAGGGAAGAACATGCTCAGCATTTCTCAACTGAAAAAAACTTAAAATATTCAGGCCTTGAGTTGCCATATTGAAGGATTCTATGGACAAAATGGAGCCCTGGTGTCACAGTGGTTAACAGCTCAGCTGCTAACCAAAAGGTTGGCAGTTCGAATCCACCAGCTGCTCCTTGGAAATCTTATAAGGCAGTTCTACTCTGTCCTATAGGGTTGCTATGAGTCGGAATTGACTCAATGGCAATGGGTTTGGTTTTTTTGTTTGTTTATGGGCAAAATATTGAACAACACAGGAAGTATTAAAAGAAGATGGAAGGAATACAAAGAGTCACGTACCAAAAAGAATTAGTTGATCAACCATTTCAGGAGGTAGCATATGATTAAGAACTGATGGTACTGAAGGAAGAAGTCCAAGCTGCACTGAAGGCACTGGTGAAAAACCAGGCTCCAGGACCTGCTGGAATACCTATTGAGATGTTTCAATAATCGGATGCAATTCTGGAAGCGCTCACTCGTCTATGCCAAGAAATTTGGAAGACAGCTGTCTGGCCAATCAACTGGAAGAGATCCATGTTTGTGCCCATTCCAAAGAGAAGAAATAAAACAGAATGTGGAAATTATCAAACAATATCATTAATATCACATACAAGTAAAATTTTGCTGAAGATAATTAACAAAATGGTTGGAGCCATACATCGACAGGGAACTACCAGAAATTCACTGCTGATGTCAGATGGATCTTGGCTGAAAACAGAATACCAGAAGGATGTTTACCTGTGTTTTATTGACTATGCAAAGGCATTGAATTGTGTGGGTCATAACAAATTATGGATAACATTGTGAAAAATGGGAATTCCAGAACACTTATTTGTACTCCTGTGGAAACTGTACATGGATCAAGAGGCAGTCGTTCAAACAGAACAAAGGGATACTGCATAGTTTGAAAGGTGTATGTCAGGGTTGTATCATTTCACCACACTTACTCAATCTATATGCTGAACAAATAATCTGAGAAGCTGGACTATGTGAAGAATGATTGGAGGACTGGAGGAAGACTCATTAACAACCTATGATATGCAGATGACACAACTTTGCTTGCTGATACCGAAAAGCACTTGAAGCACTTATGGATGAAGATCAAAGACTATAGCCTTCGGTATGGGTTACACCTCAACATAAAGAAAACAAAAATCCTCACGACAGGAACAATAAGCACCATCATGATAAATGGAGAAAATATTGAAGTTGTCAGGGATTTCATTTTACTTGGATACACCATCAATGCCCATGGAAGCAGCAGTCAAGAAATCAAAAGATGCGTTGCATTGGGCAAATTTTCTGCAAAAGATCTCTTTAAAGTGTGGAAAAGCAAAGATGTCACTTTGAGGACTAAGGTACACCTGACCCAAGCCATGGTATTTTCAATTGCCTTATATGCATGTGAAAGCTGGACAATGAATAAGGAAGACTGAAGAAGAATTGATGCATTTGAATTATGGTATTGGTGAAGAGTATTGAATATACCATGGACTGCCAGAAGAATGAACAAATCTGTCTTGGAAGAAGTATGGCAGAGTGCTCCTTAGAAGGGATGTTGGCGAGACTTCATCTCATGTACTTTGGATTGTTATCAGAAGGACATCATGCTTGGTAAAGTAGAGGGTCAGCTAAAAAGAGGAGGATCCTCAATGTCATGGATTGACACAGTGGGTGCCACGATGGGGTCAAACATAGCAATGATTGTGAGGATAGCACAGGACTGGGTAGCGTTTTGTTCTGCTATACACAGGGTCCCTATGAATTAGAACCAACTTGACAGCACCTAACAATAACAACAATTAGTAGCTCACATCACGTACAAAGGGATACCCTCTTTAAATATCTAAAGAAGTTCTACAAGTTAGTAAGGAAAACAGCAGTTATTGCGAGAAGAGACAAAGGAGGTAAGCAGACAGTCTGCAGTAAAGGAAATTGAGATGACTCTTATGTATTTGAAATAATGTTCAACATTCCTCATAAGGGAAATGCAAATTAAAATAGGGAGATACAATTTTTGCCCTATGAATCTGACAGAGATTAAAAAGTTTGACAGCATGGTATTGGCGAGGGTTTGAGGCAAAGAGATGCTTTCACATGCTGCTATGGAAGTATAAATGAGAATAGCCTCATGGGGAGCAATTTGGCAATATCTTTCAAAATTAGTCCCTAAGATTTAGTGATTATAGTTCTATAAGTTTTTCTAAAGATAGATATACCCACACATGTACAAAATGAAATATATACCAATTTTCACTGAGGAGTAGTTTGTAATAGAAAAGACAAAAGGAAACAACCTAGATATCTACTAATAGGACTGGTTAAGTCAGTGATGGGATCCATGCACGGGAACATGATCAGCATCAACAAGAATGAGACAACTCTAATACTAAGAGGAAAAGATTTTCAAAATAAATTGCCAAGAGAAAAAAACACAAGTATAAATAGTGTATCTAGTGTACAACCACAGTATGACTGTAATGCAGATGTTTGTGTGTGTGTGCAGAGAATACATGCCAAAGGATGCACAAGAATCTTACGGTGGCTGCCTCTGGGAAGGAGGCCTGCAGTGGAGGTGGGGGCCAGCTGGGGGCAGGAAGGAGGTACACTTTTCACTGTATACCGTTTTGCTCCTTTTGAATCCTGTACCATGTAAATGTTTTACCTAGCTGGGAAAATGAAAATATTTTTAACTTTATGAAAACATTTAAGAATACAACTACTGTTTGTATAAAAATTTATTTATTTATTTATATAATCACTAGGAGCAAAAGAGAAGGGAGGAAAGCAAAGTCTCCTAGAAGAAACTATTCTACAGGGCTAGTAGCCTACACAAGCCACAGCCTCATCTACCCTGAGATCAGAAGAACTAGATAGTGCCTGGCTACCACCCCCAATCACTGTGATCAGGGCCACAAAAGATGGACCCTGATAGAATGGGAGAAAAATGTGGAACAGAATTCAAATTCTTAAAAAGTCCAGACTTACTGAAACAGTTGAGTCTGGAGGTCTTCCTGAGATAAACCAAAAAACCAAACCCATCGAGTCGATTCTGATTCACAGCGACCCTATGGGACGAAGTAGAGCTGCCCCATAGGGTTTCCAAGGAGCAGCTGGTGGATTCAATCTGCCAGTCTTTTGGTTAGCAGCCAAGCTGTTAACCACTGTGCCACCAGGGCTCCTTGTGCTGAGATACTCTTTACTTATTTATTTTTAATAATAATTTATTGTGTTTTCAGTGAAGATTTACGCAGCAGTTTAGGCTTCCATTCAACATTTCTACACATTTTCCATTCAACAAATTTCTACAAAAGTTTTTCAGTGACACTGGTTACATTCTTCACAATTCATGAACATGCTCATCATTTCCATTCTGGTTGTTCTATATCCATTAATCTAGTTTCCCTGACCTTTAGATTCCTATCTTTGTCTTAAAGTAATTGTTGACCGCTTGGTCTCATATAGGTGATTTTTTAAAAGGAGCACAGTACTTATGGGTGATATTATTTTTTTAGCCAATTTGTTATTTAGCTACAAGATGACCTCAGGAGTTAGTTTCAGTTCAAAGTTTGAAAAGTATCTCAGGGCAATAGTGTTGGGGAATCCCCCAGTCTCCACCAGTTCAGTAGATCTGGTTTTTAGATTTTTTTTTTTTTTAGGATTTTGAGGTTCTGTTCAACATTTTTCTCCCATTTTATCAGGGTTCATCTCTTATGGCCCTGATTAGAACGGTAGGTAGTGGCAGCTGGTCACTAGTTCTCGTTGTAATATTTTTAAAGCAAACACAGATAGTTTCATTTTTGTTCATTATTTTCCAGTTTTGTCCACATCAAGAACTAGAACAGATATTTTCCCCTAGTGATAACCACGCTACATGTTCCTTGTTCACATAGCATCTGAAACACACGTCCATGTTTCCACAGAGTTCCCTTAATGGCTTTTGAGAGTGGGAGTGAGAGGAGAGAAAGGTGTTGAGGTATTGTATAGGGCCATCTCTAGAGCGGGGTCCCAGGGACAGACCCTTAGCAGCCTGGTGGAGCTCCTGGACCCCTTCTCAGAATAATCTCTCCAAATGTAGGATATGTAGGATTCCAAAACAAGCCAGTCACACTGAAATACAGTTATCAAAATAAAAATATGTAATGTAACAATTATATATTTACTTCTTTATGCATTAAGTAACAAGATCTACCAGCAGGTCAATTTCTATCAATTTCAAAGTAGTGATGAGCACAACTGATATTTTGAGATATCTACAACACAATAATGTGTTTGAAAACATCTGTGAATTCTGTTGGTGGCAGTCTCAGGTTCACTAATGTTACGGTGGGGTCCATTGCCTACACTCATAAAAAAAGAAAAAAAAATTTTTTTTTTTTACACTCATAGTTGAAGGAAAAGCTCCATTTCATCTGAAGCTAGAGAAAATAAAAACACCAGACCTCCTGAATTCTACAAGAGGCAAGAGTCTCCCACTCCAGGGAATTTCTAGATTTATTAGCCTGGGAAAGGTGAAAGAAGCAAATTCTTTCCAGACCTCTTTCCCCCTTTCATTTTTTTTTTTTTTCTGTCCCCTCTACCCAAGCCACCAGCTTCTCCTTCACTTCCTGTGATGATGCGATCATTCAGAATCAACGTTTGGGTTTCTCCCATCTTTAGCCATCTGCCCAGCCCCTAACTACTTCCACTGTGGTCATTCTCTGCAGCCCACACAGAGAGAAGTCTGTCTTGCCATCTTCCAACTCAGCACGTTTCATATTTGAACTAGATTTAACATGCACATCCCTCCTTCTTCTTTCCTGGTAGTTACGAAGTTGCCTAACAAGTCCAGTCAATTCTGAACGAAGGAAGTTGGGTACTCTGCCTACTTATTGGAGGCTGCCTAACGTAAATAGGTGGTTTTCCTCAAGGACTCTGCAAATCCAGAGGATCAGTCTCCACACAATCATCAGCACTGGAATCATTTCTGAAATCACCGGCACCAACCAGGCTCTGGTTCTTGGCCCAGGCTGTAGAAATTATCCGACATTGTACTCTCTCCTTTTCTTCTACCAATAATTATAAGCATGTTGCATTTGTGTGGCATCATATGCTTGTCAGAATTAATGTTCACATACAAAATGCTGTTATCCCAGAGCCAGTATGTGGGCCCAGAGCTCCGGATTCCTCAGCCAGTGCTCATTCCATCACTCCATATTTCCGTTATTACTATTTCCATTATAACACGGGATTCCTTAAGCCTAATAAACCCGTGTCCCCTTTAGATAAACATTAAAATTTTATGCTTCCCTTTAATGTTATTTGAAATTTTAAAATGCTTCAATTATTACAATAAAAAACAAAACAAAGCAATGAGAACTGAAAGAAGAAAACATTCTTATTTTGATCTTTATAAACGATGTCTATTTAATTTGAATCATACAATATCCTAGGGTGATCAACTTGTGCCAGTTTACCTGGGACTGACCCAATTTTAAAATGAAAATCCTGTGTTCCAGGAAACTTTTCAGTTTTGGGAAAACAGTCCTGAGCAAACCAGGTGTGTTGGTCACTGTAGATGTCACTATGAGCTTTGAGGTTTCTTTCTAGCCACAATTTTTTAAAATCTTGAAAAGGGTTCGGTAGTACAGCATGATTCACTTTCATTACCTCACCTGTGCTAGTCCACAAAGACAGACCAATGGAATAGAATTGAGGGCAGAAATAAACCCACACATCTGTGGTCAACTGATTTTTGACAAGGGTGCTAAGTCCATGCAATAGGGAAAGAATAGTCTTCAATAAATGCTGCTGGGAAAATTGGATTTCCACATGCACAAAAATAAAATAGGGATCCATGCCTCACACCATACATAAAAACAAATTCACGTGGACTAAGGACTTAAAGGTGGAAACTAAAGCCATTAAATCCTTAGAAAAGAACGAGCAGAGGCAACCCTATCAGGCCTAGCTTTAAACAATGGATTATTTAACATACTAATAAGAGCAAAAGGCAAAATAAATAAATGAGACCTCACAAAAATGAAAAACTATTGTGCTTTAAGTGAAAGTTTACAAATCAAGTCACTCTCTCATACAAAAACTTATACACACCTTGCTATGTACTCCTAGCTGCTCTCCCCCTAATGAGACAGCACACTCTTCCTCTCCACCTTGTATTCCCCGTGTCCATTCAACCAGCTCCTGTCCCCTTGTGCCTTCTCAACTCGCCTCCAGACAGGAGTTGCCCACATAGTCTCATGTGTCTACTTGAGCCGAGAAGCTCACTCCTCACCAGTATCATTTTCTGCCTTAATAGTTCAGTCCAATCCTTGTCTGAAGAGTTGGTTTTGGGAATGGTTCCAGTCTCGGGCTAACAAAGGGTCCCGGGACCATGACCTCTGGGGTCCCTCTAGCTTCAGTCAGACCATTAAGTCTGGTCTTTTTACGAGAATTTGAGGTCTGCATCCCACCGTTCTCCTGCTCCATCAGGGATTCTCTGTTGTGTTCCCTTGTCATGGCAGTAATCGGTGGTAGCTGGGCACCATCTAGTTCTTCTGGTCTCAAGCTGATGTACTCTCTAGTTTACATGGCCCTTTCTGTCTCTTGGCTTCATCTTTACCTTATGTCTTTGGCATTCTTCATTCTGCTTTGCTCCAGGTGGGTGGAGACCAATTGATGGCCACTTGCTAGTGTTTAAGACCCCAGACGCCACTCACCAAAGTTTGTTGTAGAATGTTTTCTTAATACATTTTGTTATGCCGATTGACCTAGATGTCCTCTGAAACCATGGTCTCCAAACCCCTGTCCCGGCTACTCTTTGAAGCGTTTGGTTGTATTCAGGAAACTTTGCTTTTGGTTTAGTCCAGTTGTGCTAACCTCTCCTGGATTGTGTGTTGTCTTTGCCTTCACCTAAAATGGTTCTTGTTTACTATCTAATTCGTGAATACCCCTCTCCCTCCCTCCCCACCTTCGTAACCATCAAAGAATATTTTCTTCTGTGTTTAAACTTTTTCTTGAGTTCTTATAATAATGGTTTCATACAATATTTGTCCTTTTGCAACTGACTAATTTCACTCAGCATAATGCCTTCCAGATTCCCCTATGTTATGAGATGTTTCACGGATTCATCGTTGTTCTTAATTGTTGTGTAGTATTCCATTATGTGAGTATAAAAAAAAAAATGTGAGTATACCATAGTTTATTTATCCATTCATCTGTTGATGGGCACCTTGGTTGCTTCGATCTTTTTGCTATTGTAAACAGTGCTGCAGTGAACATGGGTGTGCATATATCTGTTCGTGTAAAGTCTTTTATTTCTCTAGGATATACTCCAAGGAGTGGGATTGCTGGATTGTATGGTAGTTCTATTTCTAGCTTTTTAAGGACGGGCCAAATCGATTTCCAAAGTGGTTGTACCATTTTACATTCCCACCAGCAGTGTATAAGTGTTCCAGTCTCTCCACAACCTCTCCAACATTTATTATTTTGTGTTTTTTGGGTTAATGCCAGCCTCGTTGGGGCGAGATGGTATCTCATTGTAGTTTTGATTTGCATTTCTCTAGTGGCTAATGATCATGAGCATTTCCTCATGTATCTGTTAGCCACCTGAATGTCTTCTTTGGTGAAGTGTCTGTTCATAATCTTTGCCCATTTTTAATTAGGTTATTCGTCTTTTTGTAGTTGAGTTTTTGCAGTATCGTGTAGATTTGAGAGATCAGATGCTGATAGGAATTGTCATAGCAAAAACTTTTTCCCAGTCTGTAGGTAATCTTTTTACTCTTTTGGTGAAGTCTTTGGATGAGCATAGGTGTTTGATTTTTAGAAGCTCCCAGTTATCTGGTTTCTCTTCTGCATTGTTAGTAATGTTTTATATATTGTTTATGCCATGTATTAGGGCTCCTGGCATTGTCCCTATTTTTTCTTCCATGATCTTTATTGTTTTAGATTTTATATTGAGGTCTTTGATCCATTTTGAGTTAGTTTTTGTGCATGGTGTGAGGTATGGGTCTTGTTAAAATGAAAAACTTTTGTTCATCAAAAGACTTTACCAAAAAAGTGAAAAGACAAGCTACCGACTGGGAGACTAACTTGGGAAACCACGTACTCGACAAGAACCTAATAACCAATATATACATTACTTCAGCAATTTAACAACCAAAAGACAAATAACCCAATCATAAAACGGGCAAAGGACTTGAATAGACATTTCACCCAAGGGGGCATCCAAATGGCCACCAAACATGAAAAGATGCTCAGCGTTGTTAGCCATGACAGAGGTGCAAATCAAAACCACAATGAGACACCATGTCACTCTCACTAGGATGGCTAAGATAAAAAAATCCAGAAAATAACCAATGTTAGCTAGGGTGTGAAGAAATTGGAACCCTTATTATTGCTGCTTGGAATTCAAAATACTATAGCCATTGTGAAAAACAGTGTGGCAGTCCCTCAAAAAACTAAAAGTAGAACTACCATATGACCCAGCAATTCCACTCCTATATACTTTAGGTATATACCCAAAATAATTCAAAGCAGAGACTCAAATAGAGACTTGTACACCAATATTCATAGCAGCACTATTCACAATAGCCAAAAGGTGGAAACAACCTAAATGTCCTTCAACAGATGAATAGATAAACAAAATGTGGTACATAAATACAATGGAATACTACTCAGTCAGTAGGAGAAATGAAGTCTTGATACATGCCACAGTATGGATGGAACTTGAATACATTACACTGAATGAAATAAGCCAATCACAAAAAGACAAATACTGTATGACCCCACTTTTATAAAAAGACAAGAAAATGCAAATATATAAAGAACAAAGTTTATGAGTGTTTACCAGGTGCAGGCGGGAAAGAGAAAACGGGGGTTAACAGTGATGGAAAAATAGCATTTATTAAGGGAAGGGCTGCACAACTGATTACTGTAATTTCTGTCAATAAGTTGTACCCCTATAAAAAGTTGAACCGAAAAAATTTGTGTGTAGATATATTTACAACAACAACAAAAAGTAGCTTCCAAGGCTGCTTATGTACAACCAAACACCTCATGGGATTTGGTTACCTGGTTTGGAGGTTTAGAGTCATGGTTTCATGGCCTAGTAACATGTTTAATGCTTCTATTCTACCACCTAGTTCAATGATTACTGCCTGTGGTCTTAAAGGCTTGCAAGTAGCCATTCAAGGTACAACAATTGGTCTCTATTCACCTGGAGCAACACGGGAAGTAGGAGAGTCAGGTATAGGAGGAGGAAATGGAATGTGTGGCTAATTGCTTCCACAAACAACTGCCTCCTTTGCTATGAGACTAGAACTAGGTGGTGCCCAGCTACCATTACTGAGTGTTTTGATCCAAGATTCCATAGAAGAATCCTGATCAAAAGGGGGAAAATGCAGAACAAAATCTCAATTTTTCATTTGAGATTTTGTTCTGCATTTTCCCCCTTTTGATCAAGATTCTTCTATGGAATCTTGGATCAAAACACTCAGTAATGGTAGCTGGGCACCACCTAGTTCTAGTAATGGTAGCTGGGCACCACTCTAGACTTTCTGGAGCCATGGAGGGTGGATGAACCCCTGAAACTATTGCTCTGAGATAATCTTTAAACCTTAAGCCAAAAATATCCCCTGCAGTATTGTTAAAACCAAACAATAGTTTGGCTTAACTAGTAAAAGATACTTGCCTTGAGCATTATGCTCTTTTAAGAGCGATCTATGTGGTATCAACTTGACAGCAGCAACTCAAAAGACGAGACAGGAACCTTACGGAGCAGTGAGTTTATGTTAATGAGGAACAACTCAGAAGAGGAGGGTGAGAATGGTTGCACAACTTAAAAAATGTAATCAGTGTCACTAAGTTGTACATGTAGAAACTGCTGAATTAGTGTATGTTTTGCTGTGTCTATTCTCTACAACAACAAAATAAATAAAATTTAGGAAAAAAAATCTCAAAGGCCATCAGAAGAGATCAGGGGGTTTCTCTATATCCTGTGCACTGTCTTGAAAAGTACGTGCAAGCAGTTTGCTTTGATTTTGTAATAAAAACATTAAACACATTTCAGCAGTAAGGAGTCATGCTTCCAACAAGTGGACCTGCCCATCTGAGCAGCTGCCTCCTGGCCCTGTCTTCCATGTTTCCTTTGCCCCATCTGCTCTGTCACAGGCAAGGAGGCCCTTGGCCTGGCTAGTCTGTGGCTCCCCAAAAGGGGCCCTGGGCTGGGCAGACACCCCTGCGTTCATCTGCCAGTGGTACCTGCCACCTCAGCCCTCTCGAGGGCTTGTCCCCTAGTGGTGTTTTCCTTGAGCCCTTGCCATTGTCGAGGATGTGCCTGTTCCTCTTAAGAACAGAGAATTCTCTCTTCCTGCCCAGCTGTGTGGCACAGAGAAACTTGGCTGGCCTCTCTTAGCCTGCTCCAAAAGGGTCATGTCCTTCCTCAGCACCTCCCACCCCAAATTCTTGTCTACCATATCCCATCCAGCCCTGCCGGCCAAAGCCTGGCCAGAGCACGACAGAGACTGAAGCCCAACTCTGGTGGCTGGGAGGAAAGACTGTTAGTACAATCCTTGAAGACAGGCTGGGAATTACTTCATTAAAATAGCAGAAACCAGCAACTGAAGATAAGTAGAGGCCTTTAGGCAAACATAAAACCACAGAAACCAAACTGGCTTAGTCTTAAGTGTACAGAAACTCTGAGCTTGACTCTTCCCCTTCCCCAGTTCATACCATTTATTCTGCTTCCTAAATATTTACAGCGGACTGATTATGCTCTTGACAAAAGAAGGAAGCTGCCGACTTCTGAAAATATTTTGCCACTGTCTCATAGCAACAGATGTTCCCAGTCAAATATTTGGGGGTCATGAGTTGAACATCTTCTGTAATATGTTGTGACATCAATCAGCAACTCCAGATTGTAAAACATGAGGCTGCGGCAGACCCAAGGCTTCCTTAGAGCCCACGCTCTGTTTACGTGCCCGTCTTCTTGCCCTGAATCTGGAAGGAGCATGTTACCTTTCTAGTGCTTCACTTCCCCGTAAAGCTCCTCCTTTCCACAATCTAACAGGCTTGACTGCTATGCAACCATCAATTAATAAAGAAGAAGTTCTTTTAAAAAGCATATTCATGTATTCAAAACTCAAAGGCAGGCAGGTTTTGTTATACATTATTTCAAAGCAGTATTTTGGGGGGGCATTTCAAGCTATATCTGAAGATAGAATGACAACTGGTTTATTTTAATTCACCGACACTAACTGAAACCATGAGCTATAATGCTATGGGGGATGAACCATCCCCAATTCTGATAGTTTTTGCCTCTTTTACTAGAGAATGACTTAAATACAACTGCTTAGCCAAATAATATAGTATGTTTATACATTTTGGATATTCTACATACCCCATAACAAAAAGCATTTTCATTTAAGCAATCCACAATTTTAATTATAAGTGTCAATTTTTTAAAAATTACAATTAAATAAAACTATTTCATCACTGGGAACCACGGTCTCGGGAGACATCTAGCTCAACTGGCATGACAGAGTCTATAAAGAAAATGTTCTACATCGGACTGTGGAGAGTAGCCCTTGGGGTCTTAAAAGCCTGTGAGTGGCCATCTAAGATACATCTACTGGTCCGAGCCCGCCCAGAGCAAAGGAGAATGAAGACAACCAAAGACACAAGGGAAAAGTCAGTCCAAAGGACTAGTGGACTACAACTACCACAACCTCCACGAGACTGAGCCCAAAACAACTAGATGGTGCCTGGTTACTGCCACAATAGAGGGTCCCAGGCAAAGCAGGAGAAAAATGTAGAACAAAAATCAAATTCACACACAAAAAAAGACCAGGCTTGCTGGTCTGACAGAGACTGGAGAAACTCCAAGAATATGGTCCCCAGATACCCTTTTAAAAAAAAGCTATTTCATGTCAGTACAACCTGTTAAAAATGTAGAATACTCTGAATCAGACATAGAATGCATGTTGTGACAAAGAAGCGGGGATGCAAGAAGCAACCTTTCGAGACACTTCAAATGCCACAATGATGTCGTTGCTAGCATTTTGACGGTTTACAGGAACGGTAGTTTACGTAATGAAATGACCACTGTAGGTGCGGTCAGTCTTAATTTCTTAATCTTTTTTGATTCTGTTTATTAACAGCTAAGAAGATAAAACCAGAACTTTTCATACTCTCCCAATTTTTAGTTTGAATTTCATTTGAACTGTGGTTTAATTTATGAAAAAGATCCCCGCTGCAGAAGCTGCTGCTAGAGAGACTTGCTTCCACGCCCTCAGTAGTCTGTGAAGGATCCAGTTCCACAGAAATCAGTTCAGGGTTTGGCTCCCGGGCACCTGGGCTGGGGCGGCTCATTGCCTGCAGCCATGGGCAAGCAAGTGGGGCAGAGAACCGGGCAGGGTGCGGGCACAACCCTTTTCCAAGAAAGCTGTACTGAAGAAGTGACGCCTTGTGACAGAGGTGGGAAAGAGTATAAGAATAACATAATGAGTATCTGTGCACTCACGACCCATCTGAGGAAACAGAAAATCACCAACGTTACATGCACCCCAACGGAACAAATTTGAGTTTGAAATGTAAGCAATGTAAAATTGGAATTTTTTTTCTTATTTTTTTCTAAAAAAGCATTAAGTGTGTGTGTTCCAGCTAACTACCCTTCTCCCTTGAAACAGTGTTCACTGCATTTTAACACTGTCTTCAGGTTTCTGTGGGGGTGGGTTTGTGTATCTTTTGTACAAATTTGTTTTTTTTACACTGACAACTTATACGCTAAATGGCCCAATTAAGAGAATTGGTTTTGTATTTCCTACAAAGCAGTTCTTAAAACACTATCAATTTGATTTAAAAATTTAATTACTGGGGAAAGCACAGCAAAATCAGTACTCTCAAACACTGCCAGTGGCATTGTAAGTTATTACAATATGATTAGGAAGGATATGGCAAAATATATAAAAGGTTTAAATATGTTCACCCCCTTTGACCCAGTATTGTTACGTTTGAGAATCTATTCTGAGATCAGAGTCATAAACAGACACATTTATGTGAGCCAAGATGTTCATTACAATATTCTTTTATGAGAGCAAAAATTAGAAAAACCTACTCCCTGACTATTGGCCGATATAAAGTTAAATAAATAACTGGTTACACATTACATGGCTATTAAAAATTACAGACTTTAGAAATTATATATAAACATGGAATATAGTTTATAATATAACACCCAGTGGGAAAAAAGATACAAAATTATACAGTATGATTACAACTAATGAACATCAGCAAAACAAAAGGAATGATGGATGGAATTGTACCAAAAGGCTAACAAGGATTACAATGAGATGATGAGCACATGGAGTAATTTTCAATTCTTAGTCTTTTAATAATGTCGTTATATTAGCTTTTGTTTCATAAAAAAGCCAAGTAAAAATTATAAGTAAATGACATGTCGCCTACATGCTTCTTTGTTTGGATTTAGCTACCAGAAACTCAGAGCTAAAATTGCTTCTCAGCCACGAGTGAATAAACCCTCCTGGTTGACTTTGTGCTGTAAACTATCACATTTTATGCCCGTCTATTATTATATAATATCCTCCTTAAATGCAGGAAAGGTATGTGCTTTAAATAAAATATCTCAAGAAGGACACCAACCAGACAAGCCACAGTAGTGTTCTCCTGGAGGGGAACCAGGGGGACCGGGAGGGAGTGAGGCCAACTGACCACCGTATAACCTTTAGTGTTTATTGAATTTTGTAAACATCTACATGTATTGTCTCTTTAAAAAGAAGTATAATTTCTTTAAAATGATGAATCATAATTGATGATGAATAATAATTTTGTTTGGTGAAGTTTCCTGAGACTAATTCTGATTCCAGGACTCTTAGATACCCTCTTAGGTTCTCACCAGGAATCCATGAGCCCTCAGGGAAAGAAACTGTGAGAACTCTGCATGTCTGTATATGTTTATGGAGGTGGTGGAACCAGTCCATAAACTCCCTTGGATTCTTGCAGCGGTCTACGACCCCAGGATGCTTGAGGGCCAATGGAATGTAACCCCTTCGGTTCACAGGTTGAAAACTGAAGAAGCCCAGAGAAGGTAACTGATAAAGCAGAGGTTACAGAGCTGAAGTTAGCGGCCACGTTTCCCTTTTCCTGATTCAGTGTTCCATACTAACTCTGTGCTCCAGCAAGAAGGAATCTACTGCTGCGAAGAGTCCATACTAACTCTGTGCTCCAGCAAGAAGGAATCTACTGCTGCGAAGAGTCCATACTAACTCTGTGCTCCAGGAAGAAGGAATCCACTGCTGCGAAGAGTCCATACTAACTCTGTGCTCCAACAAGAAAGAACCCACTGCTGCGAAGAGTCCATACTAACTCTGTGCTCCAACAAGAAAGAATCCACTGCTGCGAAGAGTCCATACTAACTCTGTGCTCCAGGAAGAAGGAATCCACTGCTGCGAAGAGTCCATACTAACTCTGTGCTCCAACAAGAAAGAACCCACTGCTGCAAAGAGTCCATACTAACTCTCTGCTCCAACAAGAAAGAATCCACTGCTGCGAAGAGTCCATACTAACTCTGTGCTCCAGGAAGAAGGAATCCACTGCTGCGAAGAGTCCATACTAACTCTGTGCTCCAACAAGAAAGAACCCACTGCTGCGAAGAGTCTATACTAACTCTGTGCTCCAACAAGAAAGAATCCACTGCTGCAAAGAGTCCATACTAACTCTGTGCTCCAACCAGAAAGAACCCACTGCTGCGAAGAGTCCATACTAACTCTGTGCTCCAACAAGAAAGAATCCACTGCTGCAAAGAGTCCATACTAACTCTGTGCTCCAAAAAGAAAGAATCCACTGCTGCAAAGAGTCCATACTAACTCTGTGCTCCAACAAGAAAGAATCCACTGCTGCAAAGAGTCAATACTAACTCTGTGCTCCAACAAGAAAGAATCCACTGCTCCGAAGAGTCCATACTAACTCTGTGCTCCAACAAGAAAGAATGCACTGCTGCGAAGAGTCCATACTAACTCTGTGCTCCAGGAAGAAGGAATCCACTGCTGCAAAGAGTCCATACTAACTCTGTGCTCCAACAAGAAAGAACACACTGCTGCGAAGAGTCCATACTAACTCTGTGCTCCAACAAGAAAGAACCCACTGCTGCGAAGAGTCAATACTAACTCTGTGCTCCAACAAGAAAGAATCCACTGCTGCGAAGAGTCCATACTAACTCTGTGCTCCAGGAAGAAGGAATCCACTGCTGCGAAGAGTCCATACTAACTCTGTGCTCCAACAAGAAAGAACACACTGCTGCGAAGAGTCCATACTAACTCTGTGCTCCAGGAAGAAGGAATCCACTGCTGCGAAGAGTCCATACTAACTCTGTGCTCCAACAAGAAAGAACACACTGCTGCGAAGAGTCCATACTAACTCTGTGCTCCAACAAGAAAGAACCCGCTGCTGCGAAGAGTCAATACTAACTCTGTGCTCCAACAAGAAAGAACCCACTGCTGCGAAGAGTCCATACTAACTCTGTGCTCCAACAAGAAAGAACCCACTGCTGCGAAGAGTCCATACTAACTCTGTGCTCCAACAAGAAAGAATCCACTGCTGCGAAGAGTCCATACTAACTCTGTGCTCCAACAAGAAAGAATCCACTGCTGCGAAGAGTCCATACTAACTCTGTGCTCCAACAAGAAAGAACACACTGCTGCGAAGAGTCCATACTAACTCTGTGCTCCAACCAGAAAGAACCCACTGCTGCGAAGAGTCTATACTAACTCTGTGCTCCAGGAAGAAGGAATCAACTGCTGCAAAGAGTCCATACTAACTCTGTGCTCCAACAAGAAAGAATCCACTGCTGCGAAGAGTCCATACTAACTCTGTGCTCCAACCAGAAAGAACCCACTGCTGCGAAGAGTCCATACTAACTCTGTGCTCCAACAAGAAAGAACCCACTGCTGCGAAGAGTCCATACTAACTCTGTGCTCCAACAAGAAAGAACCCACTGCTGCGAAGAGTCCATACTAACTCTGTGCTCCAACAAGAAAGAACCCACTGCTGCGAAGAGTCCATACTAACTCTGTGCTCCAACAAGAAAGAACCCACTGCTGCGAAGAGTCCATACTAACTCTGTGCTCCAACAAGAAAGAACCCACTGCTGCGAAGAGTCCATACTAACTCTGTGCTCCAACAAGAAAGAACCCACTGTTGCGAAGAGTCCATACTAACTCTGTGCTCCAACAAGAAAGAACCCACTGCTGCAAAGAGTCCATACTAACTCTCTGCTCCAACAAGAAAGAATCCACTGCTGCGAAGAGTCCATACTAACTCTGTGCTCCAGGAAGAAGGAATCCACTGCTGCGAAGAGTCCATACTAACTCTGTGCTCCAACAAGAAAGAACCCACTGCTGCGAAGAGTCTATACTAACTCTGTGCTCCAACAAGAAAGAATCCACTGCTGCAAAGAGT
Source organism: Elephas maximus indicus (assembly GCF_024166365.1). Taxonomy (NCBI): domain Eukaryota; kingdom Metazoa; phylum Chordata; class Mammalia; order Proboscidea; family Elephantidae; genus Elephas; species Elephas maximus. Next base: position 9,868,509 of record NC_064829.1, read on the forward strand.
CCATACTAACTCTGTGCTCCAACCAGAAAGAACCCACTGCTGCGAAGAGTCCATACTAACTCTGTGCTCCAACAAGAAAGAACCCACTGCTGCGAAGAGTCCATACTAACTCTGTGCTCCAACAAGAAAGAATCCACTGCTGCGAAGAGTCCATACTAACTCTGTGCTCCAACAAGAAAGAACACACTGCTGCGAAGAGTCCATACTAACTCTGTGCTCCAACCAGAAAGAACCCACTGTTGCGAAGAGTCCATACTAACTCTGTGCTCCAACCAGAAAGAACCCACTGCTGCGAAGAGTCTATACTAACTCTGTGCTCCAGGAAGAAGGAATCAACTGCTGCAAAGAGTCCATACTAACTCTGTGCTCCAACAAGAAAGAATGCACTGCTGCGAAGAGTCCATACTAACTCTGTGCTCCAACCAGAAAGAACCCACTGCTGCGAAGAGTCCATACTAACTCTGTGCTCCAACAAGAAAGAACCCACTGCTGCGAAGAGTCCATACTAACTCTGTGCTCCAACAAGAAAGAACCCACTGCTGCGAAGAGTCCATACTAACTCTGTGCTCCAACAAGAAAGAACCCACTGCTGCGAAGAGTCCATACTAACTCTGTGCTCCAACAAGAAAGAACCCACTGCTGCGAAGAGTCCATACTAACTCTGTGCTCCAACAAGAAAGAACCCACTGTTGCGAAGAGTCCATACTAACTCTGTGCTCCAACAAGAAAGAATCCACTGCTGCGAAGAGTCCATACTAACTCTGTGCTCCAACAAGAAAGAACCCGCTGTTGCGAAGAGTCCATACTAACTCTGTGCTCCAACCAGAAAGAACCCACTGCTGCGAAGAGTCTATACTAACTCTGTGCTCCAGGAAGAAGGAATCAACTGCTGCAAAGAGTCCATACTAACTCTGTGCTCCAACAAGAAAGAACCCACTGCTGCGAAGAGTCCATACTAACTCTGTGCTCCAACAAGAAAGAACCCACTGCTGCGAAGAGTCTATACTAACTCTGTGCTCCAGGAAGAAGGAATCAACTGCTGTGAAGAGTCCACACCTACTTGCTAAGTGAAAGTCACTCAGATAGCACTGGGCTGTATAAAGAAAGTGGGGAGGCATCGTCCTTTTTGCCCTGAGAAACAGAAAATTAATGTTATCCAAGTCAGTGTTTTATTACAGTGATGAGAGTTCAGGTCCTTTGAAATGACAAAGATTAATACCAGGAAGGGCAAGTTCCCAGACTCACTAGGAGGGCGTGTAAACAGGTTCAGCTCTGTGGAGGCAAAATTGCAATTTCCATGTTGCATGTGCAAGCGTTTCTGCAGACAGACTTCCTGAACTGAAACTGACGCATCAAAAAAAAAAAAATTTTTTTTTTTTTTTTGCATCAAAATTTTCAATTTGCTGAATTTACTAAGTTGTCCTCCAAACAATGTTGTTGTTGTTAGGTGCTGTCCAGTAGATTCCGACTAATAGCGACCCTAGGTACAACAGCAAGAAACAGTGCCTGGTCCTGCACCATCCTCACAATCGTTGTTATGCTTGAGTCCATTGTTGCAGCCACTATGTTAATCCATCTCATTGAGGGTCCTCCTCTTTTTCACTGACCCCCGACTTTATCAAGCATGGTGTCCTTCTCCAGGAACCGGTCCCTCCTGATAACATGCCTAAAGTATAAGACTGTTTATTTCCTCAAACACCTTCACCAACACGACCTGTTAGCAGTTTTAAAAATAGTGGCCAATCTCAAAAATTGAGTGTTAGATGTAGTTACGACAAAAAAAAAAAAAAAAAGCTGCTCAGACTGCTTATGTACAACCAAACATCTCATGGGATTTGGTTCCTTGGTTTACAGTCATGACTTTCATGGGAGATCCCAGTTAGTTGGCCTAATAACACGTTTAGTGCTTCTGTTCTACTTCCTGGTTCTTTCCATAGAGCCTGAGGTCTTAAAGGCTTGCAAGCAGCCATCTGAGGCACAATAATTGGTCTCTATTCACTTTTATTCACTTGGAGCAAAACAGGAAGTAGGAGAGTCAGGAATAGGAGGAGGAAACGGAATGTGTGGGTAATTGCCTCCATGAACAACTGCTTCCTTTGCCATGAGACCAGAAGAACTGGATGGTGCCTGGCTATCATTACTGAACATTTTGATCAGAGCTTTCATAGAAGAATCCTGATCAAAAGGGGAAAAATGCAGAACATAATTTCAGTTTTTTATGGAATCTACATTGTCTGGTCCATGGAGGGTGGATGAACCCCTGAAACTACTACCCTGAGATAATCCTTAAACCAAAAATATCCCCTGAAGTCTTCTTAAAACCAAACAATAGTTTAGTTATATAGCAAAGGATGTCTGCCTTGAATAGTATGCTCGTTTAAGATCTATCTATATGGACTCAAATTGACAATGGTAACTTGAAAGATTGGACAGGAAACTTGGGGGCAGTGAGTTTATGTTAATGGGGGAGGAACAACTCAGAAAAGGAGGGTGAGAATGGCTGCACAACTTGAAGAGTATAATCAATGTCACTGAATTGTACACGGGGAAACTTGAATTGGTTATGTTTTTGCTGTGTATGTTCTCAACATCAACAAAAATAAATTACTAAAAGAAAAAAATCTTCCTTTACTCATTCAAGTGTTATTAAGGAAACACCCATAATATAAGAAAATCCCCGTATATAGGACATATGTATTCCCAAAGCTGGTAATTTGGTTAACGAATGCCTCAAAAACTTAAGAGCTGATATGTAGAGTAAGGATTTTTTTTTTTTTTTTTTTTAGCATATTGTTTTTTTCACTGTGGTACAATAAACTGATGACATATTAAAAAAACAAAAAATACTGGCCAATCTGAGAGGATTGTTTCAATGACTCTGGTCCCCTCCCCCACATTACTAGTGAATATTGTCTATATGGTATTTGTAGCTACTATTGCTAACTTGAATATATTTTTTCCATTATATTTTATAATTGATTATTGCTTTTAAGGTGACCAATCTGCTCCAGTGTGCCTGGAATTTTGCCAATTTTAGCACTAAATGTCCAATGTCCTGGGAAACTCCTCAGTCCCCGGCAAATCAGGATGATGGGTCAGCCTAACTTTAACACAGCCAAATCTGTTTTGCTCTGGTGATGCAATAAGGAGCCTGGTGTCACAGTGGTTAAGCGTTCAGCTGCTAACTGAAAGGCTGGTGGTTCAAATCCACCAGCTGCTCCACGTCTGTATTTCTGAAGTGCACTTGATCTATAACTTTTGCTTGTACGGTCTAGCAGAAGCTATGCTGGCCTCACAGGAAATGTTGGGAAGATTTCCATCATTTCCCATCTGGAATGGTTTTTAAATAACTTATGGCTTCTCTCTTGTTCTCATGTGAAACCCTCTCTACGTGGTGACTTTTGATGAAGGGATTAGAATGTAGATCTTTGATAATATACTCAATTTCTATACCATAGTGCCTTCAGATGATGCTAATCGAAAGGTCAGCAGTTCAAATCCACTGGTTCCAATCCTTGGAAACCCTATGGGGCAGTTCTACTCTGTCTTACAGGGCCACTATGAGTCAGTATCAACTTGACAGCAACAGGTTTTAACATTAAAATAAAATTGTCATATGGGAAACTTTTAAATCTGTCACCCTTCCCCTGGGACTCTTAAGATAGAAATGGCTATGAAAGGCCACAGGTTTACATGTCAGTTTTTCATCTTCTCTCCTTATTCCCCTAATTTGGTAGAATATCTCTATTAAGGCCTTGAGCACTGCTGTGCAAGAGAACTTTCCGCAGTGGTGGAACTGTTCTATATCTGCACTGTCCAATATGGCAGTCACTAGCCGCATCAAGCTATTGAGCATTTAAGTGTGGCTACTGTAAACTGAGGAATGGAATTGTTAATTATAGTTAATTTAAATAGCCACACCTGGCTAAAAAAACCCAAACCCTACTCTGTCATACGGGGTTGCTGTGAGTTGGAATTGACTCAATGGCATACGACAACAACAGTAAAGAAAGGTCTAGTAAAGAATGTAAATGTCTGTGTTTGTGGACAGTAAAAAATGTTGGTAATGTAGCTTTTCTGGTGTACAAAAAGGGTCATCAGTGAGTCTAGTCTTAGTCTCTATGGAATATCAAAGGCAACAAAACTCCAGGAGCAAGTGAGTATCAGAAGTGTCGCCTGCCCCCTTGTGGGGATTGTCATGGTAAGGAGGAGGGGATGATACTTGGAGGACTTATAAAATCTTTGTGAAAATTGGTCTTGCTAAGACACCTTTGCAACAGACCATTGCCTGATTTCTCTACAAGATAATTGACTTGTGTGCCAATAAAGTCTCCCAAGATTCTGCTTCCTCTTTTACACTTTGAAGTAACCTCTGACCCTAGAAACCACGGCTGCAGGGTGATGGAGCCTGGGAACAGTGACAACACCACTTTGTTTAATTTTCTATAATTTTCTGTAGGAGTCTGTAGATGCGCATGTGCTATCATCATTTTTTAGGTGGAAGAAGGGAGGAAAACAGATTTGCCCAATTCTGATAAAACAAAACTCACATGGTGCCATAGCCTTTAGAAAGAAAGTAGTACAACTGTCTAGAGATGGTGGAAAAGAAATATTGGTGTCAACACACTCACTGAAAAGATGACAAAACAGAGGAGCCAAAAACAAATGGTGAAAATGACTTTTTTTATGAGGGAAAGGTAGACATTAATGTCTAAAATTGTTGTTTTTTCAATCCAGAACTATCTGTATAAGCAAATCACTTGGAGATGTAAAGGTTACTTCCCTGAAGAAAAAGTCAAGACTTAAAAGAGGGGCCCAGTGAGGAGCCCAGCTGGGGTGGGAGTGTGGGGCTGAGGACTACTGACTTCCATTCTAAACTTTTCTAAGCCATTCGGTATCTCTAATCTTGCACATAAATTAGTTTGATTTTTTAAAAAAGAGGAAGAAGAGCACAGTACAAGGCAGAACCTACCGAAGATGAAGTTGTCTGGTCGGAAGAGCTGACCGAAAGGGCCGGACCTCACACTGTCCATAGTTCCCGGCTCCAAGTCCACAAGGATGGCCCTGGGCACGTACTTCTGAGCTGGAGGAGAATAAAAATCACCCCACAAGGGTTAGGTTTACATTTCTAGAATCCTCCGCATGGCAACTTCCCCATATCAAGTCCCACCAGCCCGGAAGGTGTAAACTAGGGTCCTTCAGGGAGGCACTGTGACTCCTCAGAATCACAGCCTTTTAACACCATGACAGACCCTGGAGAACACCAGCCTGCTCCTGAATTTTTCAGATGAGGAAACCAGCCCAGGTACAGATGGGGTTTTGGGAAGAAAAATGAGAGAGCAGGTCTCCTCACTTTCTGCCTAGTCTAGCTTCCAGTTAACTGGGACACCTCCTTACTGTTGGAGAGCTTTACTTTTTCACTTCCATGGAAATAAACCCTGTGTGTTGCAGTTTGCAGTGACATTCTTTTGGCACCTCCCTCATGCACACACCTACCTGCACCAAAGGTACAGCCTGACTGAGCACCTGTACAGGCATCATTCCACTGTCTCTGTCTCCCGCAGAGACAGTCATTTAGGAGTAAGTAAGCCACTTATTTCATTTGTAAGCTACTTTCAGGCCAAGTGGGCAAGAAATTGTTCCCAGCCATCCAGTGAGGATGGAATTAAATTCGATCCCACCCTGCTGTGGAGTGAGAAGGGTGTGGCCAAGCCGGACAGGAGGGTTAAGGGGCTCTTTGTAGAGAATCTAAACATGTCATCTTCTATCCCCTGGTGCTCCACCAGCCTTTTTGTCTGCAAAGGCCCAGAGAAGTCATCTAAGAGAGTGCTTTACAAACTTCTAACCAAGAACCCCCAGGAAGAGGTACATTGTAAAGTGAAACAAAAATACGTGTTGAAATCTGCAGTTCTCGCTAAGGATCCTCAAGAAGCATTCTGATTTATTCTGAAGCTTTGTTTCATTCCATTTCTTTAAAAAAAAAAATGCTGGACAAGACCCACTAAACTGATTTCTCAACCCGAAGGAGTTATGAGTCGGAGTTATGACTCGATGGCACTGGGTTCTGGTTAAGGAGTTGTCAGATTCCAGAGCTCAGACCAGCGGGATAGGCCGAATCCCTCTGTTTGAAACAAACTGACGAAGGATTTCCCGCCCCGAGGGGAGCGAGGGAGGAGCCGCGGCCCGCCTAGGAGCCGGGTGAACTTTCCTCTGCGCGCACTTCCCCCGCGCGGGGCAGGGGCCGGGCGGGTCCCGCCGCGCTACTCACAGGATGACTCATTGTAGTAGACGCTGATTCTCTCCAGCTGCAGCGCCGAGTCACCCACATAGCCTCCGGCCGGGTCGATGCCGTGTTCATCGCTGATCACTTCCCAAAACTAGAGCAGGACGGAGGGCGCAGGGACAAGCTGTCAGATCTCGGGGCCCCCAGCGGTAACCCTCTCGAGCTGGCGGCGCGCGGGGAAAGGGTCCGGGGGCCTGGGATGGAGTACTCTGGGTTCCCAGGGTGCCGGGAGCCCCAGGGCTGGGGAACTGCGGGGAGGGGACTGGAGGCTGGACCGGGAGATTGGGGGCGCCGGGCCGGGTCGTGGGGGGACGCAGCAGCCGAACTCGCGGCGCGGCTGAGCGGGCGGCGCTGCTCCAGGCTTTGGGAGGAGTGAGAGTCAAGGGGTCCCGGGCTGGCTGCCCCCTCCCCCGCCGCGCCCCCGCTCGCGTTCTCGGGGCGGCCGCGCCGCCGAGCAGGGTTCCAAGTGCGGGCGCACACACCGGCGTCTGAACCCCGGGCGGGCTGTGCCGTCCCCCGCCGAGGCGCGTCCAGCCGGGAGACTCCGGGTCCAGCCCCGCTCCCCAGAGCGCAGTGAAGGGAAGCGGCCCGTCCCGGGGCCCACCTTAGTGCCGATCTGATTTCCGCACTGCCCCGCCTGGATGTGCACGATCTCCCTCATCGCGGACAGCGCGCTGGCTGCGGGCTCCAGAGGCGGCCGGGCTCTCGGGACGACGGCGGCGTCTGCGGTCCAGCTCTCCCGACACTGACCGCCCGGCGCGCCGCCGGCCACCCTCCCACCCCGGCCGCGCCGGACCAATGGCCGCCCCCTCGCCCCGGGCCCCGCCCCGCCGCCGCCGGATACGCCCTTCCCTGCGCGCCCCGGCCGGGCCCGGCCAGCCCCCTCCCCGGGCTCACCCTCCCTCCCCGGGCGCTCAGATCCTGAGCCCCACTAGGAGGGTGCTTGGGCGGTGGGACCCGAAAGCGGGAGTCTCCGGAGCAGCGGAGGGAGTCCTGTCGGGGAAGCCGAGCAGGGAAAGCAGCCGGTCCCTGGAGCATCCCCCTGAGCAGGGCAGCGGCGGGAGTCAGGGTGGGAAGCCTGCCCGTGCCGGAAGAGAGGAAGGGAAGACGGCTCCCGGCGCCCACCCGCACTGCCGCCCCACCCCCCAGTGAGACTGGTGACGCGGAGGGGTCGGGAACCGGGGGCCGTCTGGGTGAACTCCGCCCCGAGGCGCGGGAGCGCAGCGCCACGCCGGGCCGGGGCTTCCTGCGGACCCGGGCCCCGCGCCCCGCCGGGCCCCGCGTCCTCTACCCGGCTGCTGCGCTCCCGTCCCTGCCCCGCCTTCGGATTCAAATCCAGGGGGCAGACGGGCTTTGAGACATGAAAGTGGACTTTGTCAGGTTGTCTGTCTCTGACCCCTGCCCCGACTTAATCCTGGGCGTCTGTTCCGGTTCCCTCACCCTCCTGCCTCTCTTTTCGGGGAATACAAGCGCCGGTCCATTCGACGACTGCGGGGATTTAGTGAACGAACACTGGGTCTGCTGCCCTCGCCTGTCTTCCTGCCCTACAGTTTCCCAGTTGGGAGGGGGTATGGATGTGCGGGTAAGTGCAGGGCTTGAGGTGAGAAGGAGCCGGGGCCTGGAAGGAAAGCACGTCTACCTTCCTGCTGGTCCCAGCGTCCAGCGTCCGCTTTCTGCAGACTGAGGCAAGCGTTCCCGGACGTGAGGACGGTTACGGAAAGCGTCCCTCCGTGTTTCTCCAACAAAATGGTTCCCGATCTCTCTCCACAGCCCTGACCTCCCATTTCCAGCTGGACATCATACCCTGTTAAACTGTTCCCGATCAGCTTCTCCAACCAGTCCCGACTTGGGGGGCGCTGGGCCCCAGGGCTCTCCAGGTTCTGCCCCACCCTCCTGCTCAGTTGCCCTTTCTCCATTCTGGGGGCTGTTTGCCCCTCACAGCCAGGGCTCTGCCTCTGCCTGCCCTCCCACACCATGCCGGTCCGAGATGCTCTCTAAATCGACTAAGTCAAGGTTACTTCTTGGCATGCATTAGGTCCTCTTCTGGGCCAATCTAGTGTACAGGAAAGGAATGACCACAGGATGGTGAGCCAGGCTGACTCAATTTTTAATTCTGGCTCTTTCCAGTTAGCCCTGTTAACTCAAATGCCCTGGCCTTCGGTTTACTCGTCTATACAGTCAAAGGGCTGTCCTAGGTGACAACCAAGAGCCTTTCAAGCTCTTCTGCGGCTCTGTGGCACCTTCGATGCCGCATGTGCATCCAGCAAAGACTACTGCATGCGTCCCCCCGTGAACACTCGTGGTAGGGAGGACCCAGATCCGGCGCTGCGGACCAGCGACAGAGCATCGGCAGCGGCCCCTCCAGGCCAAGCGGGAATGTCGGCTACTGAGGGGGCGATTGCGCGGGAGATTGAGGGAGCGACTATGCTCTGTGATTTGCACCAGCGGTTTCTTTTCAGATATATGAAAACTTTGGGGGAAATCCTAAATTAGATGTGTGTGTGTGGTTGGATGGGAATGGAAGACTTTAAAAACATTTCCTCTGGAGTTTTAAAAATGTTTATATATATATATATTTTTTTAAATCACTGGAGTCCTGCCTCCACTCTATGGCAATGCTACTCCTGGTTGTTCTTGTAGGTCCTCACATCTGTCCACTACACACAGCTGCCCTCCCAGTGTCTCAGGTAAGGAGGCCACAGCCTGGCCCCACGTCCTACCTGTCACCCATTATGGAGCCTGAAATTACCTGGCTGCCCTTTTCTGAGTGTTCAGCCCCTTCTTTAGGTTGTTTGTTGCGTTTACGTGCTTTAATTATTGACTCCAAGTAAACCCTGTCGGAATCGGTCTGGGTGGTGCTGGAGTCTCCTGCGTGGGGGAGCTGGGCAAAGGGAGTGTCTCTGGCAGTTCCTTGGGAAAGCTTTTCCTTCAACTTTGGCCCCCCTCCCTAAGATAGTAAGCCCTTAAGCAGTTTAAAGAGAAGTGTCTACTTTCCAAGCTTCAATGCCTTACTGACAGCACCTTTTCAAGTGCTGGTCCTCTGGTTGGCATTTGAGTCTGAGATATTCCAATCTTGGTATATAGAGTAGGTCTGAGTGTGGCTTCAGGAACTCAGTTATAATCCTGCATTCAGTAGGGTCAGAGCTGATTGACACAGGTCCCTGGTATACTCTCTGTAGACCAGCACCTCAGCCCAAAATCCACACTACATTGTGTGGACAATCACATGATACTGGGAATCATGGCCTAGCCAAATTGGAACACATTTTTGGGGGACATGATTCAATCCATGACAGATAGCAACAAGGTGGACCTCCCTGGGTGTCTGTTCAGAGCATGATAGCCCCTCCCCCAATCAGTAACTGTTGGCTGCTGGACTGATATGAACACCTACAGAAGTGGAGCCAGGAGGTGGGTCACCTAAGTGAAGATTGCTCCCCCAACCACCATAGATCTCTCAGAGGTCCTTCTGGGGAATGCCAACCTCTCTTCCTCCTGAAACAGGGGAAAGTCTGCCTGTGCTTTCCCTGAATGCCAGCTCAGATATGTGCAGCCCCCACCGAAAAGGGAAGGAAACCTAAGGCAAAACTGAAGGGCAATACCTAATGAAAAAAAAAGGAAGACTATAATACAGCAATGTTAAAATAATTGAAGACTTAAGGGAATAAAAAAATAAAAGAAATAAGGAAAGCAATGTAAGAAAAAAATGAGGACCTTAAAAAAAAGATAAATCAAACAGAAATATTGCAATTGAAAGGATCAATAACTGAAAGGAGAAGTACATGGAAGGATTTACCAACATATTTAATCAGAAGAAAGAATCAGTGAGTTAGAGAATAAGATACTCAAAATTACAGAGGCTGAAGAGCAACAAGAACAGAGGATCAAAAAGGCTGAGCACAGTTTAATAGAATTATGGGACAGCATAAAGAGACCTAATATATGCATCATGGGAAATCCAAAAGGAGACGAGAAAGAAAGGGACAAAAGAATATTTGAAAAAATAATGACAAAGAAATTTCCCAGTTTTTTTTTTTTTTAAATGAAGAACATGAATTTACAAATTCAAGAACCTCAAAGAACCCCAGGCAGGATAAACCCAAAGAGATCTACACTGAGACACATCACAGTTTGGCTACCAAAAAGTAAGGATAAAGAAAGTATCCTGAAAACAGTGAGAAAGAAGCAAACAGTCACATACAAAGGATCCCCAATAATATTAAGTGCGGATTTCTCCTCAGAAACATTGGAGGCTAGAGGCTATGAAATGATATATTTAAAGTGCTGAAAGGAAAAAAAAAAAAAAAAAACCAACTGTCAACCAAGAATACTATACCCAGCGGAACTGTCCTTCAAAAATGAGAGTGAATTTAAAATATTCTCAGACAGAAGCTGAGAAAGTTCATATCTACCAGACCAGCCCTATAAAAAATACTAATGGGAGTTCTGCAGATAGAAGGAAAATGACACTAGAAAGTAGTTCAAAGCTATACATAAGAAAAAAGATCCCTAATAAAGGGAATTGCACAGATAAGAGTAAAGGGCTAGTAATAAGGTACTCATGCTTGAGAATTCTATTTTTTTTTGTCCTTCATGCTTTTTAATAACAAAGGTATAAAAAACAAGGATAAAATTATGTTGCGTATGAAATATAGAGACATAATTAGTGATAACAAAAATAAAATGGGGGGATGGTAGAGGTATAGAATTTCTTGTATGTTACTGAAGTTAACTTGGTACCAACTTACCCTAGGATGTTTGAATACAAGCTGTTAAATGGAATATTCATGCTAACCAGTAGGAAAATATCTAAAAAACATATACAAAAGGAAAGGAGAAAGGAACCAAGGTGACTTACTACAATAAACCAACAAAACACAAATGCAAGCAGTAGTAAAGGACAAAGAAAAAGAAGCATTAAGACACAAAAAATAAATACCAAAATGGCAGAAGTAAGTCACTTCTTATTGGTAATTACAGTGAATGTAAATGGACTAAATACACCAATCAAAAGGCAGAGAGTGGCAGAATGGATAAAAAAACAAACACGATCCAACTATATGCTGTTTACAAGAGACACAGCTTAGACCCAAAGATACAAACAGATTGAAAGTGAAAGGATGGGAAAAAATTCCATCCAAATACTAATCAAAAGAGAGCTAGGGTGGCAATCTTAATATCACACAAAGTGGACTTTAAGACAAATTCTGTTAGAAGAGATAAATATGGACATTAGAAGATTAAATAATCACAAATATATATGCACCCAACACCAGAGTACCTAAATATATAAAGCAAACACTGATAGAATTGAAGAGAGAAACAGATAACACTACAATAATAGTTGGATACTTCAATACTCCACTTTCAATATTGGATAGAACATCTAGAAAGAAGATCAACAAGGTAACAGAGGTCTTGAATGACACTATAAATCAACTAGACTTAACAGACATATGTAGAATGCTGCACTCAACAACAGCACAACATACGTTCTACTCCAGCGCACAAGAATCATTCTCCAGAATAGACCATACCTTAGGTCACAAAGCAAGTCTTGTTAAATTTAAAAGAGATTGAAATCATACAAAATATAATCTCTGACCACAACAAAGTGAAGCCAGAAATCAATAACAGAAAAAAAAATACACAAGCATGTGGAAATTAAACAACACAATATTAAACTACCAGTGGATTAAGGAAGAAGTCAAAAGAGAAATCCCAAATTTCTTAGAGTCAAATGAACTTGAAGGCACAACATACCAAAACTTATGGGATGCAGTGAAGGAAGCACTTAGAGAGAAACTTAGCAATAAATGCTTTCATGAAAAAAGAAGGTCCCAAATCAACAGCCTAACACAATAACTTGAGGAACTAGAAAGAGAAGAGCAAATTAAGCCTGTAAGAACCAGAAAAAGGAAATAACACAGATCAGAGCAGAAATAAATAAAATAGAAAAGATCAACAAACCTGAAGCTGGTTCTTTGAAAAGAACAATAAAATTGACAAACCTTAATCTAGAATGACAAAGAGAAAAGATGCAAATAGCTAAAATAAGAAATAAAAAAGAAGATACTACAAGTGACCCAACAGAAATAAAGAGACTTATGACAGAATATTATGAACAATTGTATGGCAACAAACTGGAAAGCTAGACAAAATAAACAAATTCTTAGAAGTACACAAACTACCCAAACTGACTCAAGAGGAAATGGAAAGTCTCAACAGACCCATAACAAGTGAAGAGATTGAATCAGCGATCAAAACCCTCCCAACAACAACAACAGCAAAAGTGCTGGACCAGGTGGCTTGATTGAGGAATTCTACCAAACAATTAGAGAAGAATCGACACCAATACTTTTTAAACTCTTCCAAAAGAGAAGGAGGGAATACTCCCTAAACCATTCTATGAAGCAAACATAACGCTGGTACCAAAACAAGAGCAAGAAAGAAAACTATAGGTCAATATCCTTATGACTATAGATATCATCAACAAAATACTAGCAAACAGAATCCAGCAGCATATTAAGAGTTAACCATGACCAAGGGGGATTTATTCCAGGAATGCAGCAATGGTTAAACATTAGAAAATCAATCCGTGTAATACACATCAATAGAACAAAGGAAAAGGACCACATGATCATCTCTAGGAATGCAGAAAAAGCATTTGATAAAATCCAAAACTCTGTCTTGATGAAAAATCTCAAAATTGGAATAGAAGGAAGGTTTCTTGATGTGATTCAGGGCACATATGAAAAGCCAACGGCCAACACTCTGCTTAATGAAAAAAGACAGAGCTTTCCCCTTGAAATCAGGAACAAAATAAAGGTACCCACTCTCACAACTTCTATTCAATATTGTATTAGAAGTCCTTGCCAGAGCAATAAGACAAGAAAAAGAAATAAAAGTTCTCCAGATTGAAAAAGAAGTAAAATTATCCCTATTCATGGATGATATTATCCTATATATAGAAAATCCCAAAGTGTCCCCAAAAAACCTCTAGAGCTAATAGAGGAATTTAGCAAAGTTGCAGGGTACAAAGTCAACAAACAAAAATCAGTTGGGTTTCTATACACCAGCAATGAGAAATCTGAAATGGAAATTAGTAAAATGATTCCATTTTCAATAGCATCTAAGAGAATAAAATACCCAGGAACAAATTTAACCAGGGACACGAAGGAAAGAGATTAAAGACAACTTAAGTAAGTGGAAAGATGTTCCATGTGTATGTATTGGAAGACGTAATATTGTTAAGATATCAATACTACCCAGTGCAATCTATAGATTCAATGCAATCGCCATCAAAATTCCAACAGCCTTCTTTACAGAAATGGAAAAACTAATCTTTGACTTTACATGGAATGGAAAGAGGCCCTGAATAGATAAAGCAATGTTGAAAGAGAACAAAGTAGGGAGGCGACTCATATTTCCTAATCTTAAAACATACTATATAGTCACAGTAATAAAAAAAAAACAGCCTGGTAATGGTATAACAACTGACAAATAGACCAATGGAATAGAATTGAGAGTCCAGAAATAAACCCATACACCTGTGATCAACAGATTTTTCATAAGGGTGCTGTGAGTCAGTTCGATGGGGGAAAGGAGAATCTCTTCAGTAACTGGTGCTGGGAAAATTGGATTTCTATATGCAGAAAAATGAAACAGGATCCATGCTTCACACCATACACAAAAACAAATTCAAAATGGATTAATGACGTAAATGTGCAAACTAAAGCCATAAAATTCTTAGAAGAAAACACAGGGGCAATGCTGTTGGGCCTAGCTTTTTACAATAGGTTAATATAATAACAAAAGCACAAAGAGCAAAAGACAAAATCAATAAATGGGACCTCATAAAAATTAAAAACTTTTGTTCATTAAAAGACTTTACCAAAAAAGTGAAAAGACAACCTGGGAGAATATTTTTGGAAATCATTTATCTGATAAGAATCTATGAACCAAAATTTATATAAACTTCAATAACTTAACAACAAAAAGACAACCTAATCATAAAATGGACAAAGGACTTGAATAGACCGGTCACCAAAGAGGACATTCAAATAGCCATGAAACACACGAAAAGATGCTCCACGTCATTAGCCGTTAATGCAAATTAAAGTTATGATGAGGTACTATTTCAATCCCACTAGGGTGGCTAAGATTAAAATGAACAAAAAAAAAACTAGAAAATGACAAACATTGACGGGGATGGGGGAAACTGGAACCTTTTTCAATTGCTGGTGGAAATGCAAAATGATACAGCTGTTGTGGAAAACAGTGTGGCAGTTCCTCAAAAACCTAAAAAGAGAACTACCATTAAAAAACAAAAACAAAAAACCCCGGTGCTCTCGAGTAAATTCCGACCCATGTTATTGTTAGGTGCCGTTGAGTCTGTTCCGATTCATAGCAACCCTATGCACAACAGAAACACTGCCCGGTCCTACTCCATCCTCACAATTGTTGCTGTGCTTGAGCCCATTGTTGCAGCCATTGTCTCCATCCTCTTTTTCGCTGACCCTCTACTTTATCAAGCGTGATGTCCTTCTCCAGGGACTGGTCCCTCCAGATAACGTGTCCAAAGTATCTGAGACATAATCTCGCCATCCTTGCTTCTAATGAGCATTCTGGTTGTACTTCTTCCAAGACAGATTTGTTAGTTCTTTTGGCAGGCCACGGTATATCTAATATTCTTTTCCAACACCACAATTCAAAGGTGTCAGTTCTTCTTCGGTCTTCCTCATTCATTGTCCAGCTTTTGCACGCATATGAGGTGATTGAAAACACCATGGCTTGGGTCAGTTGCACCTTAGTTTTCAAGGTGACGTTTTTGCTTTTCAACACTTTAAAGAAGTCTTTTACAGCTGATTTGCCAAATGCAGTGCATCTCTTGATTTCTTGACTGCTGCTTCCGTGAGTGTTGATTGCAGATTCAAGTAAAATGAAATCCTTGGCAACCTCGATCTTTTCTCCAACTCATGATGACCCTATATGACAGAGTAGAGCTGCCCCATAAGGTTACCAAGGAGCAGCTGGTGGATTCAAACTGCCGACTTTCGGTTAGCAGCCATAGCTCTTTACCACTGCACCACCAGGGCTCCGTATGACCCAGAGATTCCACGCCTAGGTATATACCCCAAAGACTTGAAAGCAGTGACTCAAACAAAGACTTGTACACCAATGTTCATTGCAGCACTATTCACAATAGCCAAAATTGGTAACAACCTAAATGCCCATTAATGGATAAATGGATAAACAAAATGTGGTACATACATACATCGGAATACTACTCAGCCAGTAAGAGAAATGAAGTTGTGATACATGCTGCAATGTGGATGGAGCTTGAAGAAATTATGTTGAGTGAAATAAGTCAATCACAAAAATGTCAAATATTGAATGACCTCTTGTAATACAGTAGTAGTTGCACTGGATTTGTCTAGATTTCTTAGGAATAAGAAGCAGGATCAGCCCAAAGCTGATTTCTCTGAGGTGGAGGTCAGACACACTTACACTCTCCAGCCTTTTTATCAATTCTGACACCAGCTGTCCTCCCCGTGGTACTCTCTACTTCTCTGCTGGATTCGGTAATTCGTTACTATGGCCATACACAGCGCACAAACTCTACTTACTGTTGAGTGATTTATTAAGGAAGTAACAGGGTACCACTTGAGACCAGGATCAACAGGCTATAACTCAGGATCAGGATCAAGAATCATTTAGCCAAAATCTGGAAGACTCCCCTGAAGTAGAGAACACATCCCTCCCATCTTCAGCAAAGGATGGCTCTTTTAGCTCCTCTTGACCATGCAAGCAAGCAGGCCCTTCTCTTTGTAGTGCACTCCCCCTCTTGGCTATGCAGGCTTACTCTCAGCCCCCTCAGGATAGGCCTTCTATTGGCCATGTACGTCCCCTCTCAGCCTTTCAGTCTTCTCTGCCTTCAGCCTCCCTGATGTCAGCCTCCCCACTGCTAACCGGCTCAGCTCACAGCCAGTGTAGCAGCTTTGTTCGCCTTCTTAGCTGCATTCCTAGCCGCAGGTTTCTGCTGTCATCACCAGTTCTGCCACAGGGCCCCTTCTAGGCATGTTGCCACTGGCTCTGCTGTACGGCCTGTCCAGGACCCTCTCTGTCTTCAGTGTAACAGCCTGGGTTACAATTCTTTTAGGAGGTTCCTCACCTCTTCTTACTCTGCTTCTCCCTTCTTGCTTTTCTTGCCTTTTTTCTCTCCTTTCTAAAACCTGTGTGGGGTTGGTTGCTTCTGTAAGCAAACCCCTTGTTAATTTCAAGGTATGGCCCTCCCAGTAGGGCCACAAAGAGACCAATCCCCTCGGTGGACCACAATCACTTCATTTGCATAGTCTATAGTCACCTCATTTGCAAAGTATATTGACCAATCTCTGCAAGATGTGTACTGATCACAGGGCAGGCTGCAGCCCCGGGACCAGACAGAAAGTATCAAACCATCAAGTTGATTACAGCTTGCCCAGGAAATGTTGATCAACCTGAACAAAAGTAACAACCCTCTGGGGTAGAAAACTAGGCCAAAGGTAACTCCTCAGGGTATAGGGGAAAAAAAATCTCTCAAGCTGTTTTTTCCAAAGAACCTAGGCAAAAGGCCACATAAAGGAACTCATTTCACCACACTTCGTTATATGAAACGACAAGAAAAGGAAAATGTATAGAGACAAAGTTTATTAGTGGTTAGCAGGCATGGGAGGAAGGAGGAAAGGAGGAGTTATTTATGTATACTGAGTTTCAGTTTACTGTGATGGAAAAATCATATTGGTTAAGGGTAAGGTTGCACAGCTGATTAATGTAATTGCTGTCAATAGGTTGTATACCTTTAATTGGCAAAAAGTTGTATGATAGATATATTTACAAAAATGACAAAAAATAAATTAATAAAAACAGTAGCTGCTGAAGCTCCTTACGTAAAGCCAAACACGTTTTGGAATTTGGTTCGTTGTTTGGAGGTTTATGGTCATGGTTTCATGTTTAGTGCTTCTGTTCTACTTCCTAGTTTGATGCATAGTGCCT
Source organism: Elephas maximus indicus (assembly GCF_024166365.1). Taxonomy (NCBI): domain Eukaryota; kingdom Metazoa; phylum Chordata; class Mammalia; order Proboscidea; family Elephantidae; genus Elephas; species Elephas maximus. Next base: position 9,885,826 of record NC_064829.1, read on the forward strand.
GGGGTCTTAAAAGCTTGCAAAGGGCCATCCAAGGCTCAACAATTTGTCTCTCTTCACCTGGAGCAACAGAGGAAGGACAGTCAGGAATAGGAGGAGGAAATGGAATGTGTGGTTAATGACCTCCATGCCTCCTTTGCCACGAGACCAGAAGAACTGGATGATGCCCAGCTCTTATTACTGAACAACGATTTCATAGGAGAATCCTAATCTTCTATGAAAAGGGGGAAAATATAGGACAGAATTTCAAATTCTCATGGCCTCTAGACTTTCTGTAGCCATGGAAGGTGGATGAGCCCCTGAAACTTGTCCTGAGATGATCCTTAAACCTTAAACCAAAAATATCCCCTGAAATCTTCTTAAACCAAGTAGTAGTGTTACAGGGCAGGGCTTTCCAGCTCGGCACTAAGCCCTGCCTAGGTTCTTACCTTCTTCTGACCAAGAATGACCAGGAGAGGCTCAGAGATTCCACATGAACAAAGGTTTATTAGGCACAGAGTAAAAGGCTCCCGAGGGAGAGAGGGAAAGGAGTTTCCACCTATGCTAGCCTCCAGTCTCTCACTGGACAAAGGATTCCCTAGGGCTTATAAAACTTTTTAGGTGGGAAAAAGGCGTTATTTTTATTCATTAGGTGGGTGATTTCCAGGAGAAGGGGAGGGATTATGAAAATTAAATGCGTGAGCAGTTAGAACTCAAGATGAACTTCCTCGCAGAGCTTGCTGGAAACAAGATGGAGTCTGTCACAAAGGCTGCCGGGAGGTCAAACAAGACTTATTTTGGGATGTTGTGCTTGTGTGATGCCTCTGGATCTTGGTTTGAACTCTGGCGATGGGTCCCTATTCATGTTCATCTAATGTGGAAGGTCATTCATGGTCCACGCTGATCTTTACTGCGGATGCTCTGTACCTGGTGCAGCTTTGAAAAACAACTCAGAAGGATTATCAGTAATTTATAGTTGGTCAAGCACACAGGGCCTTGAAATGTAGCCCCTTATCTTGTCTAAGCGCCTAGTTCATTAATCACAAGTAGTTTTCAGGTACCAGCAGCAAAAGTTATATGGTGGTCTGCACTTAGGTTGAGATTCAGAGACTATTTAACTAAAGCTGGTCAAGCACACAGCGCCTTGAAATGCAGCCTTTATTTAATTCAGCCAGCCGGATCTCTTCTCTGTCTCAGTAGCTTAGCTGAACTAGTAAAGCATGTCTCTTGAACTTTGTGCTCTTTTAAGGTCTATCTGTATGGGATCAAATTGATAACAGCAACTTGAAAGATTATGTTGGAAACTTAAGGGGCAGTGAGGTTATGTTAATTGGGAAGGAACAACTTTGAATAAGAGAGTGAGAATGGTTGCACAACCTGAAGAATGTAATCAATGTCACTGAGTTGTACATGTCGAAATTGTTGAATTGGTGTATGTTCTGCTGTGTATATTCTCTACAACCACAAAAATAAAATAAATTATTAATTACATAAATATATATATATAAGATCTAGCGAAAAAGATGGACAGCATATATGAACAGATGGAGAGTTGCAGCTGAGACAGAAACTATAAAAAACAAGGAAAAATGATATGATCACTTACATATTTTAGAAAGATGACAGTGACAGCATAGATAACATGCAGGCAGCTAGGGAATTACAGGTAGTCCCTGACCTATGATGGGGCCTGTTCTGACGACTCCATTGTACGTAAGTTCTAACTTAAGTCAAATAGCTCATTTTTTAAGAAAAGTTTTTATTATTATTGCCTTTTAGTATCAGTATCTTTATAAATCCGATCTTTGTCTTTGGAGGGTTGGAAACATTACATATATACTTCTGTATAATTTTATATATATACGTATATATAATTTTATTGGGCTTTGAATGAAAGTTTACCGTTCAAGTCAGTTTCTCATACAAAAATTTATACACACATTGTTATGTGACCCCAGTTGCTCTCCCTATAATGTGACAGCCCACTCCTTTCCACCCTGATTTCCCATGTACATTCAACCGGCTTCTGTCCTTTTCTGCCTTCTCATCTTGACTCTGGACAGGAGCTGCCCATTTAGTCTCACATGTCTACTTGAGCTAAGAAGCACTCTCTTCCCTAGTATCATCTTATGTCTTATAGTTAAGCCTAATCTTTGTCTGAAGAGTTGGCTTCAGGAGTAGTTTCAGTTCTGGGCTAAGAGAGAGTCCAGGGGCCATGTCTCCTGGGCTCCCTCCAGTCTCAGTCAGACCATTAAGTCTGGTCTTTTTACTAGAATTTGAGTTCTGCATCCCAGTTTTCTCCTGCTCTGTCAGGGACTCTCTGTTGTGTTCCCTGTTCCCTGGTAGTAGCCGGGCGCCATCTAGTTCTTCTGTTCTCAGGCCGATGGAGTCTCTGGTTTATATGGCACTTTCTGTCTCTGGGGCTAATATTTTCCTTGTGTCTTTGGTGTTCTTCATTCTCCTTTGCTCCAGGCGGGTTGGAACCAACTGATGCATCTTAGATGGCAGCTCGCCAGCTTTTAAGACCCCAGATGCCACTCACCAAAGTGGGATGCAGAACATTTTCTTAATAAACTTTGTTATGCCAATTGACCTAGAAGTCCCCTGAAACCATGGTCCCCAGGCCCCCGTCCCTGCTACTTTGTCCCTTAAAGTGTTTGGTTGTATTCAGGAAATTCCTCAGTTTTTGGTTTAGTCCGGTTGTGCTGACTCCCCCTGTATTGTGTGTTGTCCTTCTCTTCACCTAAGATAATTCTTGTCCACTGTCTAGTTAGTAAATACCCCTCTCCCTCCCTCCCTTCCTACCATCTTACCATCAAAGAATATTTTCTTCTGTATTTAAACCTTATGAGTTCTTAAAATAGTGGTCTCATGCAGTATTTGTCCTTTTGTGACTGACTAATTTCACTCAGCAAAATGCCTTCCAGATTCATCCATGTGATGAGACGTTTTGAGGATTCCTTGTTGTTCTTTATCATTGCATAGTATTCCATTGTGTGAATGTACCATAATTTGTTTATCCATTTGTCTGTCGATGGACTCCTAGGTTGTTTCCATCCTTTTGCTATTGTGAACAGCACTACAATAAACCTGGGTGTGCGTATATCTTAAACTTACAGATATATTTTAGTGCATATATCCAACCCACATCCATTACTGTTGAGTCAATTCCAACTCATAGGGACCCTATGAGACAGAGTACAACTGCCCTATAGGGTTCCCAAGGCAGACTTTATGAAAGCAGTCTGCTGCAACTTTCTCCCTCAGAGCTGCTGGTGAGTTCAATCTACTAAACTTTCAGTTAACAGCCCAGCACTTATACACCTCACCACCAGAAAACCCATTGCCATACAGTTGGTTCTGACTCAGCAACTCTATAGCACAGAGTAGAACTAAAAATACATGAATCAAAAAAATTTGCTCCAACGATGAAGAGTTGCATGACATTGGCATTTTGTCAGTTGCAGTAATAACTCCTCTTGTAGAAGGAATGGGGATGGCACTTCTAGTCAGAAAATTATTGAAAGCTGTCTGTGTATGGTCCTTTTCTTCGTACTATTTCATGGTAACGTCTCACTGCTTCCGGAATGTGCCTATTGACTTTAGTAAAGCAATCAGCATTTGGGTCTATGTTTCATGTAACTGAAGCCCCTGATTTACTTTAGAAAAAAAGTCGAGCTAATCCTTTCACTGTAAAATAGGATCACTCTATAGGCCTGGTCTACAGTTAGGTCAGTATCAGTGTCGTAACAATGAAACTGGAGTCCTAATGCTGTCGGGCTTGTGCACAGTTCATTGTCATAGGTCTTCAGAGTTGAAGTTGCCCAACTTTCTGTCTCTTATGACTCCTGACACTGACACTGACTTCATTTTAGACCAGGCCATAGCCTGCTATATGACAGTATTTTGAACAGTAAATCATAAAATTGAACATGTGTGAGTGAATATCTGAGAATAATAACAACAGCAGCTTACACTTTGCAACATCATATGTAGTACATATTACTAACCATAAGACGTACAAAAAAAAAAAAGGATGGTTGTACGTACAATTCATCTTAACTCAAATACATCATAAGTCAGGGACTATCTGTATTGCGGTAGACAAGACATGAGGGGGCCTTGACCGAAGGGGAGGCCCTGGTAGTGCACTGGTTAAGAGCTTAAGGTCAGCAGCTCAAATCTACCAGCTGGTCCTTGAAAACCCTATGGGGCAGTTCTACTCTGTTCCATAGGGTCACTACGAGTCAGAATTGACAGGACTGAAACAGGTTTGTTTTTGATTGACCTGTGGCTGGGACAGACTTATTTAGGGAGGGTCTTGGTAATTATTTGAGTTACTTTCATGTTAATTATGACTGGTGGCGTATGAGAGGCAAAGCACACACTGCAGAAATATCCTTAAAATATATTTAAATTTTTACAATTAAGGCACTCACATTCTACAGCTCCATAAATAAATCTGTCTGTAAGACAATATCCTTGAGGAGCATAAGCCTTTCAATTGAATACAGTTGAGCCTGCCTTACCTATGGGCAGAGTGGGTGGTTAACGGCTATTGGCTATGTGATTTGAATAGCTCCAAAAGGGTTCCCTGACTCTAAACTATTTTTCTGCCCCTGAGGGCCATGGTGTCTTGGCCTCTGCCATTAGAAGCAAATTTCTCTGGGTTAAGAGAACTTACAGAGGAAGGAGGATACTTCCCTCTGATAAAATATTCATGCCAGGTAACACTCAGCTTTTTCTTAGTGTGAGTGAAAAAGAACTTCTCTCTAATGAGGGGCTGAGGTTGGAAGATCCAGGGACTATGAAGAGTGTGAAGTGACTTGGAAGGCTTGGGAAAAAGAGGAGGAGAAGAAGAAAGACTAGAAAGCAAGAGATAGGGCCCTTGCAAGAACATCAGCCTAAATCACTGGCTTTCAAGCTTTTTGACTTGACCTGCAGTGACAAATGTATCTGTGATTCAGGGCACACACACGAACTTGCACACACAGAAATAAAGCTTCACAAAATAATCTTACCCTTATAGCGTGCTTTGTATTCTGATTTTTGTTTCTAGCCTATCCCATTTTTTAAGTGCTGTGACAACCTCCTAAATTGATTTTTAACAACTTTATTCAGGTATAATTTACATAACATAAAATTCACCCATTTCAAGTACACAGTTTGCCTTCTAAGTTGGTTTTAAAACCCACTAGTAGGTGAACAATGAGCTTTGGTGATGCAGTGGGTAAGCACTCAACTGCTAACTGAAAGGTTAGCAGTTCGAATCCACCAGTGGCTCTGTGGAAGAAGAGACCTAGTAATCTGTTTCCATAAAGATTACAGCCTAGGAAACCTTATTGGGCAGTTTTACTTTGTTCTATAGGATCACTATGAGTTGGAATTGGCTCAACAGCACACAATAACAATAGTAGGTGACCGGCAGTTTGAAAGCACTGTAAAAGGCAAGAGCACTCTGAGTCTGGATTTTGACTGTGGGAGGAAAAAAGGGTGTGTGGAGGCTTGAGGTCCCACCCTGCCCTCCCCACACACCGCTACTCTGGTTCCCACCCCACTCCCTGTCTTTCCAGATCCACCAAAAACCACTCTCTGGCTGCCTTTGGCTCCCAATCCAGTATGATGCTGTGCCACTGCTCATGAGTTAACCTTCTCAGCCAACAGTGTCCAGTCATTGGAGGCAGCTTGGAGGATGCCCTTAAAGGACCATTGACTGGTTAGTTTTTTTTTTTTTTTTTTGGAATAATATTTCATTGTGTTTTCATGACAGTTTACGTAACAGTTTAGGTTCTCATTCAAAAATTTCTACACAAATTGTTCATTGTGTACAATTGGTTACTTTTTTCACAATGCATGAACATTCTCCTTATTTTTGTTCTGTCTGTTCTGTTTCCATTATCTAGCTTCCCCACCTCCATACATTCTTGTCTTGGTTTTAAAGCAACTGTTGACCGTTTTGTCTCATACAGGTGATTTTTTATATAAAGGAGCTCTGTACTTACAGGTGATATTCACTATTTTATGAGCCACTCTGTTATAAGCTACAAGATAACCTTGGGTTAGTTTCTGTTCAAGATTTGAAGAATATCTCAGGGCAATAGTCTTTTTAAGTATTCTCAAAGAGTCGTCCAGTCTCAGCCAGACCAGTAAGTCTGGTTTTTTTTGTTTGTTTGTTTGCTTGTTTGTTTTGCTTTGTTTTGTTTATAGGAATCTGGAATTCTGTTCTACATTTTTCTCCCATTCTCTCAGGGTCCATCTATTATGGCTGTAATCAAAATGGTCAGTAGTGGTAGCCAGGCACCATCTAGTTCTTCTGGTAGATAAGGCTGTGGTTTATGCAGACTCTCTTTCCTGTAGACTAGTTTCTTCTTTGACTTCTTTCTCTTTTGCTCCGGATGAGTAGAGAACAATAGTTGTATCTTAAATGGCTGCTTGCAAGCTTTTAAGACTTCAGACACTACTCACCAGACTAGAAGGCAGAACATCACTTTTTGAACTATATTATGCCAGTTGACTGAGATGTCCCATGAGGCTATGGTCCTAATTCTTCAAACCCAAAAAACCAATCCTGAGAGGTATTTGGTTACCTCTAAGTATCCATACCAGAGTATCCATGCCTCCGACCCGATGTGCTTTATTATATATATGAACGTATGTACATAAAGTCACATAGATAAATATGCATATACATACACCTATATATACACACATGTATACTCACATATACATACCCATGCACATATATGCCTACATACATGTATAAAAAAATGCACATATATTTTTTGGTTGTTTTTTGCTGTTGTTTCAAATTCATATATGTCATAGCAGTTACCAACAGGTTCTTTTTTCTTGTGTTTATTTTAGTGACATCATTTAACTTTGTCAAGCTGTGAACACTTCACCCTCATTCACTGTCACCTTTCCCATCACCAAAAACAACATGTCTACTATCTAGAGACTGAACCCCCTCTCCCTCCTATCCCTGGCAACCACTAATGAACATTAGTTTCTGGGTATTTATCTGTTCATGTCATCTCATAAACATGAGAACATACAATGTTTGTTTTTTTGTGACTGACCTATTTTGTTCAACATATGTCTTCCAGGTTCATCTACATTGTAAGATGTTTTGGGAACTCATTTTTCTTTATCACTGAACAGCATTTCATTGTATATATGTACCGCATTTTACTTATCTATTCATTTGTTGATGGGCACTTATGTTGTTTCCATCTATTTGCTGTGGTGACTACTGCTGCAATGAACACATGTGTGCATGTGTCTGTGTTACTTCTTTTAGATCCCTTGGGCACATACCTAGGAGTGGAATTGCTGGGTCATATGGCGGGCTGGTTAAGTTTTTAATTCTTCCCATTTTAAAACTGAGTCCATCCCTTCCAGGCTCAGATTTAAAAGGGTCACAATCCCCTCTGCTTTACTTTAAGATGCTAGAGCCCGCTTTGCTGAGGACATGGCTTTGATGGAGTGGTGACTGCTGTCCTCTGTGAACTGCAGGGATGGCTCGGAGCCTCAGACAGCACCTCGACGGCTCATCCCCTGTGCTGCCTGAGCACTTGGCCCTGAGCATTTACCCTGCTCAGCCACCTGTCTCACCCAGGGGGCCAAGCTACTGAGAGTAGAGGCTTTGCCATCGCAACGGTCGTGGACCTGGAGCACCGCACGGGGACTCACGGGCTGGTCTTCCACAGTGCAGAGGAGTGTGCGCGCTGCTGCCTTGTGGGGTGTGGTAGGAGAGGCCCAGGAGGAAGCAAGCAGGGCCTTTCCCGGTGACTGCTGACCACCAGCACTTATTTTGGTCTTTCTGTTGTAAGTCTAATTACAGAAGATCTGGAAAACTTGAAGTATTCAAAATAAAGTAACAATGATTGTTCAGTGTCAAAAAAAAGTTTAAAACAGACATCTCACTTTAATTTCAATGGGTTTCTCTTATCCATGAGCCAAAAATCAAGAGTAAGAGCCTGACCTAAACTACAAAACCCTTGACTTGTTTTTTTTAAACCAAGAGTTACTAACTACTCACCAACATTGTCAATTTGCCTTTTCTTGCTGAAAAAGAATAGTGAGTAACAAACCCATTACCTTGTGATTTAATGAAAAACATGGCGTGCTTCCTTAATTTGAACTTCAAGATGTCTCATAGCTACAAATAGGTAAAATGTCAGATTTTCAGGAATTACCTTTTTAGTGCTAGCTCAATAACCATTGAGTACCTCATCACCATGGAAATGTGCATTCGTTAAGCAAAACAGGTATGTAAGCTTCTGTAAAGTCTCCAATACTCCAGAATGTTTTCTCTTTTTGCAGGGAGACAGACACTTCTCCAATTTGGAAAATATTAATTAAATTATGAAACAATAAAATATTAAATTTTTGTTTGAGCTAATTCAAAGGTTTATTTTTTTTAATAATTTTTATTGTGCTTTAAGTGAAAGTTTACAAATCATGTCAGTCTGTCACATATAAGCTTATATATACCTTACTCCATACTCCCATTTACTCTCCCCCTAATGAGTCAGCCCACTCCCTCCTTCCAGTCTCTCCTTTTGTGACAATTTTGCCAGCTTCTAACCCTCTCTACCCTCCCATCTCCCCTCCAGACAGGAGATGCCAACACAGTCTCAAGTGTCCACCTGATACAAGTAGCTCACTCTTCATCAGCATCTCTCTCCAACCCATTGTCCAGTCCCTTCCATGTCTGATGAGTTGTCTTTGGGAATGGTTCCTGTCCTGGGCCAACAGAAGGTTTGGGAACCATGACCGCCGGAATTCTTCTAGTCTCAGTCAGATCATTAAGTCTAGCCTTTTTATGAGAATTTGGGGTCTGCATCCCACTGTTCTCCTGCTCCCTCAGGGGTTCTCTGTTGTGCTCCCTGTCAGGGCAGTCATCGGTTGTGGCCGGGCACCGTCTAGTTCTTCTGGTCGCAGGATGATGTAAGTCTATAGTTCATGTGTCCCTTTCTGTCTCTTGGGCTCATAGTTATCGTGTGACCTTGGTGTTCTTCATTCTCCTTTGATCCAGGTGGGTTGAGACCAACTGATGCATCTTAGATGGCCGCTTGTTAGCATTTAAGACCCCAGACGCCACACTTCAAAGTGGGATGCAGAATGTTTTCATAATAGAATTTGTTTTGCTAATTGACTTAGAAGTCCCCTTAAGCCATAGTCCCCAAACCCCCGCCCTTGCTCCACTGACCTTTGAAGCATTCATTTTATCCCAGAAACTTCTTTGCTTTTGGTCCAGTCCAGTTCAGCTGACCTTCCGTGTATTGAGTATTGTCCTTCCCTTCACCTAAAGCAGTTCTTATCTACTAACTAATCAGTAAATAACCCTCTCCCCTCCCGTAACCACAAAAGTATGTGTTCTTCTCAGTTTATACTATTTCTCAAGATCTTATAATAGTGGTCTTATACAATATTTGTCCTTTTGCAACTGACTAATTTCACTCAGCATAATGCCTTCCAGGTTCCTCCATGTTATGAAATGTTTCACAGATTCCTCACTGTTCTTTATCGATGCATAGTATTCCATTGTGTGAATATACTACAATTTATTTAACCATTCATCTGTTGATAGACACCTTGGTTGCTTCCAGCTTTTTGCTATTGTAAACAGTGTGCAATAAACATGGGTGTGGATATATCTGTTCGTGTAAAGGCTCGTATTTCTCTAGGATATAGTCCGAGGAGTGGGATTTCTGGGTTGTACGGTAGTTCTATTTCTAACTTTTTAAGGAAATGCCAGATAGATTTCCAAAGTGGTTGTACCATTTTACATTCCCACCAGCAGTGTATAAGAGTTCCAATCTCTCCGCAGCCTCTCCAACATTTATTATTTTGTGTTTTTTGGATTAATACCAGCCTCGTTGGAGTGAGATGGAATCTCATCGTAGTTTTAATTTGCATTTCTCTAATGGCTAATGATCGAGAGCATTTTCTCATGTATCTGTTAGCCGCCTGAATATCTTCTTTAGTGAAGTGCGTGTTCATATCCTTTGCCCACTTTTTGATTGGGTTGTTTCTCGTTTTGTGGTTGAGTTTTAACAGAATCATATAGATTTTAGAGATCAGGCGCTGGTCGAAGATGTCAGAGCTGAAAATTTTTTCCCAATCTGTAGGTGGTCTTTTTACTCTTTTGGTGAAGTCTTTAGATGAGCATAGGTGTTTGATTTTTAGGAGCTCCCAGTTATCTGGTTTCGCTTCGTCATTTTTAGTAATTTTTGTATTTTGTTTATGACTTGTATTAGGGCTCCTAACGTTGTCCCTATTTTTTCTTCCATGATCTTTATCGTTTTAGTCTTTATGTGTAGGTCTTTGATACACTTGGAGTTAGTTTTTGTGCATGGTGTGAGGTATGGGTCCTGTTTCATTTTTTTGCAAATGGATATCCAGTTATGCCAGCACCATTTGTTAAAAAGACTATCTTTTCCCCAGTTAACTGACACTGGGCCTTTGTCAAATATCAGCTGCTCATATGTGGATGGATTTATATCTGGGTTCTCGATTCTGTTCCACTGTCTATGTGCCTGTTGTTGTACCAGTACCAGGCTGTTTTGACTACTGTGGCTGTATAATAGCTTCTAAAATCAGGTAGAATGAGGCCTCCCACTTCCTTCTTCTTTTTCAGTAATGCTTTACTTATCCGGGGCTTCTTTCCCTTCCATATGAAGTTGGTGATTTGTTTCTCCATCACATTAAAAAATGTCATTGGAATCTGGATCGGAAGTGCATTGTATGTATAGATGGCTTTTGGTAGAATAGACATTTTTACTATGTTAAGTCTTCCTATCCAGGAGCAAGGTATGTTTTTCCACTTATGTCGGTCCCTTTTAGTTTCTTGCACTAGTACTTTGTAGTTTTCTTTGTGTAGGTCCTTTACATCTTTGGTAAGATTTATTCCTAAGTATTTTATCTTCTTGGGAGCTACTGTGAATGGTATTGGTGATTTCCTCTTCGGTGTTCTTTTTGTTGATGTAGAGGAATCCAGGTGATTTTTGTATGTTTATTTTATAACCTGAGACTCTGCCGAACTCTTCTATTAGTTTCAGTAGTTTTCTGGAGGATTCCTTAGGGTTTTCTGTGTATAAGATCATGTGATCTGCAAATAGAGATAATTTTACTTCTTCCTTGCCAATCTGAATGCCCTTTATTTCTTTGTCTAGACTAATTGGTCTGGCTGGGACCTCTAGCACGATGTTGAATAAGAGCGGTGATAAAGGGCATTCAAAGGTTTATTTTTAAATAAGTGTAACTATCCTACTTTGAGCGACTTGTTTTTAGCAACAAAATGATCTCCCTGCATTCATACAGAATAAATTAAAAAAAAATTTTTTTTTTTTAATTTCAAGCAGCTATGCATACAGAATAGCTACTTGAAATAAACCCTGTGTTTTGATTATTTTTAACATCAGGATAAAAAACAAAAGACATAGGAAAGGTGAAAAGAACTGTGAAGGAGATAACCACAGAATGCTATGCATGAACCCTGATTGGATCCTTTTTGAGAACAACTGGGGAAATTAGATGATATATAATGGGTATTTTTTTTTTTAAGTGTAATAGTTGCTGTCATGATTATGTAGGAGATGCATGCAAAATATTTTGTAGTGAAGAGTTGTAATGCATGCAACTTATTTTCAAATGCTTCATAAAAATTTTGTGTAAAAAATTTTTTTTATGTACAGAAAGAAAGAGAAAGCAAATGTGACAAAAATGTTAACAATACGTTAATCTAGGTGAAGCATTCATTTTATTATTGTATTTTTCTTTCAAATTTGCTATAGGTATGAAAATGTTTTTAATAAAAAGTTGAAGGGGAAGAGTTGACACCGATTCTACTCAAACTATTCCAGAATGTAGAAAAGGAAGGGATACTCCCTAATTCATTCTATGAAACCAGCAGAACTCTAATACCAAAGCAAGGTAAAGACACCACACAAAAAAGAGAAAATTACAGATCAATATCCCTTACGAATATAGATGCAAAAATTCTCAACAAAATCTTAGCCAATAAGCATATTAAAAAAAAAAAATAATACATCATGATCAAGTGTGATTCATACCAGGCATGCAAGGATGGTTCAACATTAGAAAATCAATCAGTGTAATTCACTGCATAAATAAAACAAAGGAAAAGAATCACATGATCATCTCAATCAATGCAGATGAGGCATTTGATAAATTCCAACACCCTTTCCGAATACAAACTCTGAACAAAATAGGAATAGAAGGGAAATTCCTCAACATAATTAAGGGCATATATGCACAACCAATAGCCAATGTTATTCTCAATGGAGAAAGATTGAGAACATCCCCCTTGAGAACAGGAATGAAAAAAGGATACCCATTATCACCACTCTTATTCAATATTGTACTGGAAGTCCTAGCCAGAGCAATAAGGGAAGAAAGGGAAATAAATGGTATCCAAATTGGAAAGAAAGAAGTAAAACTATCCTTATTCACAGATGACATGATTCTGTACATAGAAAATCCCAGAGACTCCACAAGAAAGTTGATGGAACTAATAGAAGGATTCAGCAATGTGGCAGGGTACAAGTTCAACACACAAAACTCAGTTGGGTTCCTCCACACTAATAGGGAGAGCTCCAAAAAGGAAATGAAGAAAGCAATACCATTTACAATAACTCCCAAAAGGATAAAATACCTAGGAATAAGCCTAACCAGGGATGTAAAAGAACTTATACAAGGAAAACTATAAAACGGTGCTGCAAGAAACCAAAAGAGACCTACATAAATGGAAAAACATTCCATGCTTGTGGATTGGAAGACTTAACATTGTGAAAATGTCAGTACTACCCAAAGAGATCTATAGACATAATGAAACCTCAATCCAAATTCCAACAGCATTCTTTAATGAAATGGGAAAACTAATCTCCAACTTTATAAGGAAAGAAACGGGCCCCGAATAGCTAAAGCCATACTGAAGAAGAAAAAAGTATGAGGGCTCACACTTTCTGATCTCAAAACTTACTAGACAGCCACAGTTATCAAAACAACCTGGTATTGGTACAGTGACAGACACATAGACCAACAGAATGGAATTGAGAACCTGGAAGTAAATCTATCCAGCTACGGGCAGCTGATAATTCAATAAAGTGTTGAAGTCCATTCAATGAGGAAGAAACAATGTCTTTAACAAATGGTGCTGGTAAAACTGGATATCCATTTGTAGAAAAATGAAACAGGATCCATACCTCAAACACCATGCACAAAAACTAACTCAAAATGGATAAAAGACTTAAATGTTAAAGTGAAAACTATAAAGTTCCCGGAAGATAATATAGGGACAAAACTAGGGGACCTAATTTTTAGTATAAATAGACTCAAATACAACTGAAAATGGATGAAGAACAGAAGATAAATTAGATTGCTGGGACCTCCTAAAAATTAAATACTTATTAAAAAAACTTCACCAAAAGAGTAAAAAGAGAATCTACAGACTGAGAAAAAATCTTTGTCAATGGCATATCTGACAAGGGTCTAATCTCCAAAATATATAGAAAACCAGCAATTCAACAACCAAAAGACAAGTAATCCGATAAAAAACTGGGCAAAGGACATGAACAGACACTTCACCAAAGAGGACATTCTGGCAGCCAACAAATACATGAAAAGATACTCTCTATTGTTACCACTAAAAACAGCAAAACAACCCGTTGCTGTGGTGTTGATTCTGACTCACAGTGACCCTATAGGACAGAGTAGAACTGCCCCATAAGGTTTCAAAGGAGGAGCTGGTGGATTTGAACTGCCGAACTTTTGGTTAGCAACCTGAGCTCTTGATCACTGTGCCACCATTAGCCACTAGAGATATGCAAATCAAAACTACAATACAATGCCACTTTACACCTGCAAAAATGTCACTGATCAAAAAATCAGAAAACAACAAATGCTGGCAAGGTTGTGGGGAGATTGGAACTCTAAGCAACAAATGCTGGCAAGGTTGTGGGGAGATTGGAACTCTAAGCAACAAATGCTGGCAAGGTTGTGGGGAGATTGGAACTCTAAGCAACAAATGCTGGCAAGGTTGTGGGGAGATTGGAACTCTAAGCAACAAATGCTGGCAAGGTTGTGGGGAGATTGGATCTCTTACACACTGCTAGTGGGATTATAAAATGGTACAACCACTATGGAAAACAGTATGGTGCTTCCTTAAAAAGCTAGAAATAAAAATACCTTATACTCCAGCAATCCCACTCCTAGGTATATACCCAAGAGATATGAGAGCAGTGACATGAATAGACATAGCCATACCTATGTTCATTGCAGCATTCTTCACAATAGCAAAAACATGGAAACAACCTAAGTCCCCATCGACAGTGGATAATCAAATTGTGGTACATATATACAAGGGAATACTATGCAACAATAAAGAATAATGATGAGTCCATGAAAATCTTTTAACCTGGATGAATCTGGAGGACATTATGCTCAGTGAAATAAATCAATCACAAAAGGACACATATTGTATGGTCCCACTATTATAAAAAGTTAAGGATAGATAAACACACATAAATCAACATTCTTTGAGGGTTAGCAGGGAGGGGAGAAAGGGAGGAGGAATCACTTTCTAGATAGTAGACACTTGTTATTTTTGGTGATGGGAAAGGCAATACCAAATATGAGTAAAGTCTGCACAACCTGACCAAGGTAAATGAAGACACTAAGAAGTACACAAGAAAAAGGGACAGACAACTACAGTAAAGGATATAAAATACACAATTTTGCAACAACAGTAATAACAACCAAAGGAAAAAAATGTGTATGGTTGCATAGGCACATATGTGTGCACGCATGTGTGTACGAAAGCATGTGTGAGCACATGCACATGCATTTATAGGTGTATCTGTAGGCATATGTATACACAGTTTTGCGTGTGCTGCATACATATCCATATATATAATAAAGCACATAGGAGGTACAGTTATGGAGACTTTCTAGACATATCCATGCAATTCCAGGAATTGGTTTACTGGGTTAAAATGCTTAGGGCCATAGTCTTGGGGGACAATTTAGTCAGTTAATATAACATAATTCATAAAGATAATGTTCTAAACCCTGCTTTGGTGAATAGTGTCTGGGGTCTTAAAAGCTTGTGAGTGGTCATCTAACTATTGCTCTCTACTTGTTTGGAGCAAAAGAGAAGGAAGGAAACCAAAGGCTTAAAGAAGAAACTATGCCACAGGGCTCTCCTAACCTGAGACCAGAAGAACTAAACGGTGCCCAACTAATAATACTATTGGCTATTCTGACTAGGGTCACAATAGAAGGTCCCAGACAGAATGGGAGAAAAATGTAGAACAAAATTCAAATTCCTAAAAAAGTCCAGATCTATTGGACTAATAGAGACTAGAGGAACCCTTGAGACTATCGCCCTAAGACACCCTTTGAATTTGGCACTAAAGCCGCTCCTGGAAGTCACCTTTCAGCTAAATAATAAATAGTCTTATAAAATAAATATATCACCCATGAGTAATGTGTCCCTTAAACAATCAACTATAAGAAACCAAATGATCAACATTTACCCAGAGCAAAGATGAGAAGACAAAGAGGGGAAGTGAAGCTAGGTCAATGGAAATAAACAGAATGGAAATACTGAGAAAGCTGACACATTGTGAAAATTGTAACCAATCTCATGGAACAATTTGTATAAAGATTGTTAATTGGGAACTGAATTTGCTGTGTGAACTTTCAACCTAAAACACAGTAAACTGTTAAAAAAAAAAAAAAAAAAAAGCTGGGTCAGGGAAGAGTGATGTAGCCCCAGGAGTGGAGTGCAGGAGGGCAGGGACACAGTCTAACATCCGTCTCCGTGAGGACAGAGGAGGGAAGCTGTGTGCAGTGCCCTGTTTGTTGGCCGCAGCGGCTTTGAGGGAGGAGGACTGCAGAGGGTGGAGAAAGCTATTGCTTGTGGTTTGCCATTCCCTTCTTTGGAAGTCTTTAAAGACAGCCTCTGATTATGATTTAAGTGTGAAGAGGGCGGGGAGTTGTGAGTTCCCTGCGTTCTAGGACTCTGAGGTGTCATTTTTGGAGTTTATTTAGACAGTGGCAGTTGTCAGCTTGCCCACAGACCACCTCAGGCTGCTTTTGTGTAGGGTTGGAAACAAAAATAAAGATGCCATTTTATAAGCAAGAGTCCAGACAGGTTTGGATGTAAGATTAGACAATATTTTTGTTTTCATGGAATTGCTAACTCCCTAGAGTGCTACAGAAAGTCCCCTGCCAAGTCTGCAGCCTGCTTTGTTTTACGTAGGAAATGAATCATAAATCCAACTGCATCCTGGAAGTTCTAGGTTTGGATAAGATCAGTTTCCTCGGCAGTGGGGGTGTAACACCAGATGATCTTCAAATTCCCTCTCTGTGACTCACCAAGACCTGTCCTAACAAATCAGACAAAAACTGTTTGGTACAATACCCTGTGACCTATTAGGTGCCACAATGGGACGGCCCTGTTCCACCCATTTCTAGGAAAGTTTTTTTTTTTTTTAATGAGCATATACCTATGAAGTATACATGGAAAGATACGGTAGTACTTACAACAAGTATGATCGACAGCTGTCTGATGGGAGATGAAGTTGTTACTGGGTTGTATAGCAATTAATTGTGAAGGATTAGCATACCTCACAAACAGCTGTGATCAAATGATTTTTACACAAAATAACCTAACTCTTGGTTTGTGATTTTCCGTAGCTCCCACGCTGACAATTTTCTCGCCACCACTCACAATGTAGTAGTCTTCAGCAGGTTTCCTAGGGAAGAGCTCTGAATGAGAAGACAGACCCTGGGTTCTAGTCCCTGATGAGCCCCTAGCAAGCTGTTTGACCTTTCTGAAGCTCAGTTACATCCCCTCCAGAACGAGGGGGCTGACTTAAACCACATGTAAGGACCATGGAGTGCAAATGCTCTGGAATTGCCTCCTGCCACATACTGTGGGATGGGACCATCCATGTCTACTCACCCTTACCCTGGCTCCCGTATCTTGCATCTAATACACAAGGACGGTGCAAGGAGCCTGGAGAGCTGGGAGCAGTTGAGATCAGTCGGGAGGATGTACTTGGGCAGAGGGGGGAAGAAGGAAGCTAGCTGGAGTGTGGGAGGGGAGTGGAGACCCAGAGAGGAGCTGCCCAGTGGGAATGGTGGTTTAGGGTAGGGGGAGGGGGCAGGGAGAGAGGCCTTCACCCAAGGATTTTTTTATTTAGTTTTTCTTTTTTTATTGTACTTTAGATGAAGGTTTACAGAACAAACTAGTTTCTCATCAAACAGAACACACACTGTTGTATGACGTTGGTTAACAACCCCATGACATGTCAGCTCTCTCCCTTCTCAACTCTGGGTCCCCTATTACCGGCTTTCCTGTTCCCTCCTGCCTTCCAGTCCCTGCCCCAGGGCTGGTGCACCCCTTTAGTCTTGTTTTGTTCCATGGGCCTGTTCAGTCTTTGGCTGAAAGGTGAATGTCAGGAGTGACCTCTTTACTGAGCTGAAAGAGTGTCTGGGGCCCATACCCTCAGGGTTTCTCCAGTGTCTGCCAGGCCAGTAAGTCTGGTCTTTCTTTTTCAGTTAGAATTTTGTTCTACCTTTTTCTCCAGCTCTGTCCAGGACCCTCTATTGTGATCCCTGTCAGAGCAGTCAGTGATGGTAGCCGGGCACCATCTAGTTGTACTGGACTCAGTCTGGTGGAGGCCATGGTGGATGTGGTCCGTTATTCCTTTGGACTAATCTTTCCCTTGTATCTTTAGTTTTCTCCGTTATTCCTTGCTCCTGAAGGAGTGAGACCAGTGGAGTGTCCTAGATGGCTGCTCACAGGCTTTTAAGACCCCAGATGCTACTCACCAAAGTAGAATGTAAAACATTTTCTTTATGAACTATGTTATGCCAGTTGAGCTGGATGTTCCCCAAGACTGTGGTCCCCGCAGCCCTCAGCCCAGTAATTCAGGCCCTCAGGGAGGCTGGATGTGCCTTTGGAGCTGCCATGACCTTGCCTTGTACAGGTTGTGCTGGCTTCCCCAGTATTGTGTACTGTCTTACTCTTCACCAAAGTTACCACTTAATGTATTGTCTATTTAGTGTTTTTCCACCCCCACCCCCTCCTCTCCCTTGCAACCATCAAAGATTGTTTCTTTTCGTATATAAAACTTTTCAGTACAGTAGTGGTCTCATACTATATTTGCCTTTTGTGGTTGACTGATTTCACTCAGCATAATGCCCTCCAGAGTCATCCATGTTATGAGATGCATCACAGATTCATCGTTGTTCTTTATCATTGTGTAATACTCCATTGTGTGTATGTACCACTGTTTATCCATTCATCTGTTGACAGGCAACTAGATTGTTTCCATCTTTTTGCTATTGTGAACAATGCTGCAATGAACATGGGTGTGCATATGTCTATTCATGTGATGACTCTTATTTCTCTAGGATATATCGCCAGGAGTGGGATGGCTGGATCATACGGTATTTCTATTTCTAGCTTTCTAAGGAAGCGCCATATTGTTTTCCAAAATGCTTGTATCATTTTCATTCCCACCAGCAGTGCATAAGAGTTCTGATCTCCCCACAGCCTCTCCAACATTTGTTATTTCCTGTTTTATTGATTGTGCCAGTAATGCCGGACTGAGATGGTATCTCATTGTGGTTTTGATTTGCATTTCTCTGATGGCTAGAGATCGTGAGCATTTCCTCATGTGTCTGTTGGCTGCTTGAATGTCTTTTTTGGTGAAGTGTCTGTTCATTTCCTTTGCCCATTTTTTAATTGGATTATTTATCTTTTTGTTGTAGAGGTGTTGGATTTTCTTGCAGATTTTAGAGGTTAGACCTTTGTCTGATTTGTAATAGACGTATTTTTTTTTTGCCAGTCTGTAGTTTCTCTTTTTAGTCTTTTGGTAAGTTCTTTTGAGGAGCACAAGTGCTTAATTTTTAGAAGATCCCAGTTATCTAGCTTATCCTCTGAAGCTTGTGTGTTATTTGTTGTGGTTTGTATCCTGTTAATGCTGTGTATTAGGGCCTCTAGTGTTGATCCTATTTTTTCTTCTATGAACTTCATAGTTTTTGGCTTTATATTTAGGTGTTTGATCTATTTTGAGTTAGCTTTTGCATATGGTGTGAAGTATGGGTCCTGTTTCATTTTTTTGGAGATGGACATCAAGTTTTGCCAGCACTATTTGTTAAAAAGACAGTCTTTTCCCCATTTGATGGACTTTGGGCACTTTTCAAAGATCAGGTGACCGTAGGTGGATGAATTTACATCTGGGCTCTCAATTTTGTTCCATTGGTAAGTGTATCTGTCACTGTACCAGTACCAGGCTGTTTTGACTACAGTAGTTGTGTAGTAGTTTCTGAGGTCAGGTAGTGTGAGTCCTCCTATTTTATTCTTCTTCAGTAGCGCTTTATTTATCTGAGGCTTCTTCCCTTTCTGTTTAAAGTTAATGATAAGTTTTTCTATCTCTTTAAAGAATTTTGTTGGTATTTGGATAGGTATTGCATTGTATTTGTAAATCGCTTTGGGTAGAATTGTCATTTTCACAATGTTGAGTCCACCTATCCGTGAGCATCGTATGTTTTTCCATTTATGTAGCTCTCTTTTGGTTTCCTGCAGTAGTGTTTTGTAGTTTTCTTTGTATAGGTCTTTTACATCCCTGGTTAGATTTATTCCCAATATTTTATTTTTTTAGGGGCTATTATAAATGGTATTGTTTTCATGATTTCATTTTCATCCTTCTCTTTATTGGTGTATAGGAAACCAACTGATTTTTGTATGTTTATCTTGTATCCTTCTAATCTGCTGAATCTTTCTATTAGTTCCAATAGTTTTCTCGTGCAGCCTTTTTGGTTTTCTACATATAGTATCATATAATCCTCAAGTAGGGACAGTTTAAATTCTTCATTACAATTTGGATGCCCTTTATTTCTGTTTCTTGCCTTATTGCTCTAGCTAGGACTTCCAACACAACGTTAAACAGGAGTGGTGATAAAGGGCATCCTTGTCTTGTTCCTGTTCTCAAGGGGAATGTTTTCACCCTCTCTCCATTAAGAATGACGTTGGCCATAATTTATTATGTTGAGAAATTTCCCTTCTATATCTATTTTATTAAGGGCTTTTATCAGGAATGGTTGTTGGACTTTGTCGAATGCCTTTTCTGTGTCAATTGAGATGATCATGTGATTCTTTTCTTTCCTTTTCTTTATGTGGTGGATTACGTTTATTGATTTTCTAATGTTGAACCATCCTTGCATACCTGGTATGATTCCTACTTGGTTGTGGTGTATTATTTTTTTGATATGATGCTGAATTCTATTAGCTAGAATTTTGTTGAGAATTTTTGCATCTATATTCACAAGAGACATTTGTCTGTAATTTTCTTTTTTTGTGGTATCTTTGCCTGGTTTTGGTATCAGGGTTATGCTGGCTTCATAGAATAAATCCAAAAGTATCACTTCCTTTTCTATCTTCTGAAATAGTTTAAGTAGTACTGGTGTAAGCTCTCCTCTGAATGTTTGGTAGAATTCTCCAGTGAAGCCACCTGGGCTAGGGCTTTTTATTTTTGTTGTTGTTGGGAGTTTTTTTTTTTTTTTTTTTAACCTTTTCAATCCCTTCTGTTGTTATGGGTCTGTTCAGATTTTCAACATCATTTTGTGTTAGTTTATGTAGGTAGTGTGTTTCCAGAAATTTGTCCATTTCCTCTAGGTTTTCAAATTTGTTGGAGTATAGTGTTTCATAATACTCTGTTATGATCCTTTTTATTTCATCTAGGTCAGTTTTAATGTCCCCCATTTCATTTATTTTTTGGGTTATTTGCATCCTCTCCTGTTTTTCTTTTGTCGGTTTTGCCAGTGGTTTGTTGATTTTGTTGATCCTTTCAGAGAACCAACTTTTGGTTTTGTTGATTCTTTCTATTGTTTTTCTAGTCTCTATTTTATTTATTTCTGCTTTGGTCTTTGTTATTTCCTTTCTTCTGTTGGCTGTAGGCTTCTTTTACTGTTCTCTTTCTATTTGTTCAAGTTGTGCAACTAATGTTTTGATTTTGTCCCTTTCTTCTTTTTTGATGTGTGCATCTATTGCTATAAATTAACCCCTGAGGACTGCCTTTGCTGTGTCCCAAAGGTTCTGTTATGATGTGTTTTCATTCTCATATATTCTAGGAAATTTTTTATTCCATTTCTGATTTCTTCTATTATCCAGTGGTTTTTTGAGCAGGGTGTTATTAAGTTTCCATGTAATTTATTTTCTTTTTCCTTGCTCTTCCTGTTGTTAATTTCTACTTTGATGGGGTTGTGGTCAGAGAAGATACTTTGTATTATCTCAATGTTTTGGATTATATTGAGGGTTGTTTTGTAGCCTAAAATGTGGTCTATTCTGGAGAGTGTTCCATGTGCATTAGAAATGAATGTGTACTTTGCAGCTGTTGGGTAAAGTGTTCCATATATGTCTATGAGGTCAAGTTGGCTGATTGTGGCCTTTAGATCTTCTGTATCTTTGTTGAGTTTCTTTCTAGATGTTCTATCTTTTAGCAAGAGTGGTGTGTTGAAGTCTCCTACTATTATTGTGGAACTGTTAATTTCTCTTTTCAGTGCTGTTAAAGTTTGTTTTGTGTATTTTGGAGCCCTGTCATTGGGTGCGTAGATGTTTATTATGGTTACGTTTTCAGGATGGATCATCCCTTAAATCATTATATAGTACTCTTCTTTGTCTTTTATGGTGGATTTTGTTTTAAAGTCTATTTTATCTGAGATTAGTATTGCCACTCCTGCTCTTTTTTGGTAGCTATTTGCTTAATATATTTTTTCCATCCTTTGATTTTTAATAAATTTATGTCTTTGTTTTTAAGGTATGTTTCTTGTAGGCAGCATATTGATGGATCCTGTTTTTTAATCCATTCTGTCTCTCTGTGTCTCTTTATGGGTGCATTTAGGCCATTTACTTTCAGTGTAATTATTGATAGGTGTGAGTGTTTGCTGTCATTTTGTCGTGCTTTTTTTGTGTGTGATGCTAACATTTTCTTTGTTCCTCTTACTCTCCTGTGCTGAGTTCCTTTTGTTTGTGGGTTTCTTTTTCATTTCTTTTGTTTTTACTGAGACTTTGTTTTTCTTCTTTATTTTGATGAGTAGGTTTGTTAACTTTCTTTGTGGTTACCTTGAAATTTACCCTTTTCTTGCTAGGTTTGAACCAGTCTATTATTACTTGGTATCACCTTACCTTCCTCTCCATTGGAAAGTTCTATACCTATACCGTTTATTGCTCCTTTTATTGTTCTGACATTGTTGTCATTTATAGATTAACCTCTCTGGTTCTCTGTTGCCATTCTTTTGGTTTTGGATAGTCCTTGAGATTTCATTTCCTGGGTTGGTATCTGGCTGGTACAATCTTGCATCCTAGATTCAGGCTGTGGTCTGATGTTGTTGGTTCTCAGACCCAAAGACTCCCTTTAATAATTCTTGTAAGTTTGGTTTGGTGTTTACATATTCCCTGAATTTCTGTTGATTAGGAAATATCCTAATTTCACCATCATATTTGAACGAAAGTTTTGCAGGATATGTTATTCTTGGTTGGCAGTTTTTTTTTCTTTTATATATGTCATCCCATTGCCTTCTTGCCTGCATGGTTTCTGCCAAATAATCAGAAGTTAGTATTATTGTTTCTCCCCTGTATGTGACTTTTTGTTTTCTGGAGCTGCTCTCAGGATTTTTTTCTTTGTCTTTGGTTTTAGCGAGTGTCATTATGATATGCCTTGGTGTTTTTTCTTTTGAGGGTCTGCCCTATATGGAGTTTGTTGAGCTTCTTGGATGGTCACCTTTTCATCATTCATGATATTAGGGAAGTTTTCTGTCAGCAATTCTTCAATGATCCTCTCTGTGTTTTCTGTTTTCTCCCCCTGTTCTGGAACTCTTGTCACTCGTAAATTTTTGCTTTTGATTTTATCCCACATAATTCTCAGGGTTTCCTCATTTTTCTTCATTCTTTTTTTCTGATTTTTCCTCAGAGTTGTATCCAAGTATTTGTCTTCAATTTTGCTGATCCTGTCTTCCATTATTTCAAACTTGCTCCTCAGCCCTTCTATGACACTGTCCATTTCCAAAATCTTATTTTTATCTTTTGGATTTCTAGTTGTTGTTTTTGTATGATTTCTAGTTGTGAATTCATTTTGTCTTATTGTTCCAGTATTATTATTTTTGGAATTCTTCCATTTTTTTTAATCTGTATTTTCCATGAATTTGTCTGCCTTTTCCAAAAATTTGTCTTTTCCTCATTTTTGTCTGCTTTTTGCTTCAACTCTTGGATTGCTCTGAATATTAAAGATTTGAATTCCCTGTCAGGTGTTTTAGTACCTTTTCTTCTACTGGAAAGCCATCTGGTGTTTTATTTTGGAAGCCTACTGGAGCCATCCTGTCCTATTTTTTATATGTTTTGATATCATCTGTGGTCTTTGGCACATTAAGTAGTTATTTTCTTTGCTTCTTGATTGTAGATTTGTTTGTTTCATCCTGCTTTTTTGTTTTACTTGATTATGTCTGAGTAGGTGGGCTTTGTGTTCTTTGTTGTTTGCTCATCTGTAGTCATAATACTTTTCACCTCCTTGTCCAATGGGCAGGGCCAGTCTCTCAGCTATGGTTCAGCGGGGCAGGTCCAGCTGCAGCGGAGAGGCTGGGATGGGTTGTTTGTTGCACATACAAGGGCCAACAGGGCTAGATGGAAATCAGTGCTGGGCAGGTTCTGGTAGGCCGTGCTTGTGCTGCTTGGGGCTGTGATGTTCAGAGCATAGTGCAGGTAGGCAGGTAGGTGGGGGGGGGAGGTTGTGATGTGTGGAGCTAATATGGGGATGGGAAAGAGGCAAGAGAGGAGACAGAAACAGGAGCCAAAACAAACAAACAAAGGAAAAAATAAAGAGTGCTAAGGGAGCTTACCTTTGGAGTGAAGAGATGAGAAGCCAAGAAATGGAGAAAAGCAAAATGGAAAAAAAAAACTAGATAAAAATTTGCAAAAGAAAAGACCCCAGTGGTCCCACCAGTGGGGCTGCAAAGACTGGGAAAATGGCTCCCAGGCTGCACAGTATAGCCTGGCTAGAGGAGGTATAGATGTCTCACAGTACCAGGTATTCAGGAGACAGGAAAAGAAAGTAAGTATAGAGAGACAGGAACTGAGAAATGAAGACAGAAAAGGAAAAAGGGAGAAAAAAAAGAAAGAAAGAAATGCCCCCAGGGATCCCAGCTAGGTGGCTGTGTGGATTGGAGGAGTGACTTCTAAGCTGTGGAGTGCAGCTTAGCTAGAATGGGCTCCCAAGCTGTGAAAAGAAAAAGAAAACAAATAAAAAAAACAAAACAAGGAAAAAAAACTCCCAGCGATCCCACCAGCATGGTGTCATGGGCTGGAGGTGTGGTTCCCCAGCTGAGCGGGGCTTCACAGCCTTTCAAGAAGAAGTAAAGATGGCACATGGAGCCAGGTGTTCGAGAGAAAGGAGAGGGAGGTGGTGGGAGGCATGATAGAAGCCAAAAGAAATGGAAAGAAGCAACATCAGCCAGGGAGCCGACCAGTGTGGGCAGGGTAAATCCAATTGGCCTGGGGCAGTTGCCTCCCAGCCAAGAGACTGCAGCTGGCTGGAAGAAGAGGAGATCGAGGGGGAGTGTGGAGAAGACTGGGGGTTAGGAAAGCATATATCACTGGTTACTGGGTGCTCTGTCTCCTGCTGGGAACTTCCTGAAGCTGCTTTCCTGTACTCCCTGTCAGCTGATCTCTTATGTGGATGGGGTGAATCCAAGTGGCACTGATGCTGCATGTCCTGGCCTGCCAAGCCACCACAGCCAGCCAGGAAGTGGTGGTAGAGCAGTGGGGAGAGGATGGGAGGTGGGAAAGCGTGTGTCTATGGTTTCCGGGTGCTCTGTCTCCTGCTGGGAGCTCCGTGAAGTTGCTGTCCCATGTTTCCTGTCTGGCGATCTCCAACAGGTGTCCAAGAGGGTGAATCTGTGCTGCATTAGCTGATAGGGGACCTCCGCACGTGTCTCTCCTCGCTCTGTCCTCTGTCAGTTTCTTATTCCATTCAGCATTTGGCTGAGTTCTTTATCACTTCATTTGACACTTTGAGTTTCAGAAATGACATTTGTCTCTGTTTTACTTAATTTTTGGGGTCTTTGCTGTGGAGGGATGGCGTGGTGCTTCTGTCTATGGTGCCATGTTGGCCAGAAGTCCGACACAAGGATTTTTTTTTAATAATTTCTATTGTGCTTTAAGTGAAAGTTTACAAATCAAGTCAGTCTGTCATATATAAGCTTATATACACTTTACTCCATACTCCCACTTACTCTCCCCCTAATGCGTCAGCCCACTCCCTCTTTCCAGTCTCTCCTTTCATGACGATTTTACCGGTTTCTAACCCTCTCTACCCTTCCATCTCTCCTCCAGACAGGAGATGTCAACACAGTCTCAAGTGTCCACCTGATATAATTAGCTAACTCTTCATCAGCATCTCTCTCCAACCCATTGTCCAGTCCATTCCATGTCTGATGAGTTGTCTTCGGGAATGGTTCCTACCCTGGGCCAGCAGAAGTTTTCAGGACCATGACCGCCAGGATTCTTCTAGTCTCGGTCAGACCATTAAGTCTGGCCTTTTTATGAGAATTTGGGGTCTGCATCCCACTGTTCTCCTGCTCCCTCAGGGGTTCTCTGTTGTGCTCCCTGTCAGGGCAGTTATCGGTTGTGTCTGGGCTGACCCAAGGATTTTTAAAGTCAGCTGAATCAGGGCAATTTTCAGGACTAGACTTTGGCAGTTTATATTTTTAAAATAAACTTTACATTACTTTCCCATTAATAAGTGGCAGATGAGCTTCACAAAAATTGGAAAAGGCTGAAAATAGAAAAAAGACAAAATTCGACCCCTGCAACACCATCAATTATATATTGTTAGTTTAGTACACTTCTTGCTAGTCTTTTATTCTATAACTATTTTTTAAGAAACATAATTGGGTTCCTGTGGCATGTAGACTTTAAAAAATTAACTTTGCAGCCTAACTTCCTTATGTTAGCATGGCAGGTACTTCATGAAAACTGGCTTTAATGGCTGCACAACATTTCATAGTGTATTGGAATTATCCCCTTTGCTGGACATTTGGATGTTTCTAATTTTTCACAGTTATCAATACTGACTGCTTCAACAAACATCTTTGTGCATGAAATATTTTTTGAACTTAGAATTGAGGATAGGTTCCTCGGAATGGAATTTCAGGGTCAAGTCGTATGGTTCTTTACAAGGATATAGATACATGTCATCAATCTTCTTTCCACAACTGGCACCATGTCGGTCACCACGTGAGCACTCAGCACAACCTGTGCCAAGTGCTGCCTAGTGAGGAAGACGGCCCTCAGTATCCCACTCGTCTCTGGCAGTGGAAGTGCATCGCGCACATAGAGAATCAGGGCTGCGCAGGTCTCATGCCTGTCCCGGGCCTGGCTTGTGTGGTCAGAGATGTCAGCTCTGCCCTGATTGAGGGTGGGGGTGACGCTGGGAGGCCAAGGTTGTCACTGAAGTGCAAAGGAGGGTCTGAGGCCCCCAGGACCTTGCCCTCATAATTCCCAGTGGATTCCGACTCATGGCGACCCATGCGTGTTAGAGTAGAATTGTGCTCCATTAGGGTTTTCAATGGCTGTGACCTTTGGAAGTAGATTGCCAGGACTTTCTTCTGAGGCACCTCTGGCTGGACTGGAACCTCCAACCTTTTTGTTAGCAGCAGAGCAAGTAACTGTTCGCACCACCTGGGATCCCTCTGCCACTTCATCCACCACCTTTTAAAAGGACAGCCCCTGACAGTGACATCTGCATTCCCCCCTCCACCTTTGGGAAACACTAGTGCACACAACCCCCTTGCTAAGAAATACAGGTGGCTGGGATTAGTATGTAGTGAAGTGCTAGGGTCTGACCAAGCGGGGGTAAAATGGGGCAAGTCATTCCAGCCTTACAGGATTGTTTTTCAAAAAATGTGTTTTCTTTTGGAGCCTGGCACACAGCTGGCACTCCACATGTTGGGCTCACTTATGTTCCTCTCAGTCCTGGTGCTGCCCCTCAGCAGAAGAAAATGACCTTGCTTTATTAAAGTCATTGGGCTTTAAAAAATAAAGTTTACATAAAGTACAAATTGATCAGCATGATTATTGATTGGAAAGATGGTGGTGTGTGTGTGTTTTAGGGATAAATACTTAGCAATATATATTTATATACTCAATCATCTTTTATTTAAAATCATGGACAGATATTTACTTCGTTGACGTAACAAACAATAAAATAAGCATTCAGTTCTGTAATTTATTCAGACAAGAGAAAAGAGAGGGCATCGGAAGGGAATGAGGGAATAGGGAACACAGAAAAGGGTAGAAAAAGCATCATGCGTAAAGGGGAAATGAGAAACGTGGAGAAAGCTGGTGAGCTCTTCTCTGGTGGGGCTGGCTGGTCCTTCTCCAAGCCCTACCCTCCCACAGGCCAACAGAACAGTCAGCGCGTAGCAGGCCCAGGGAGAGAGGCCTTCCAGCGAGAAGCTCAGGACAGCATTAGCTTTGTCTGCTGATTTGGGTGGACGGTACTTTTTTGGGTAGTTAGTGAGGATTCCTTGATTTACTCATTCTTTTCTTCAACAAATATCAAGTGCTCACTACGTCCCAGACAATGCCCTGGGTGCTGATTATTATAGCTGCGGCAGATAAAGACCATGCAATTATAATAATGTGATGCACCAGGGGCGAATAGTGATTGCCATCCTTCATACTACTGAATGACTTGGAAAAATTTTTACATTAATTTAATGGAAGAAAATGATGAAAGCGAGTGAAGGCGGCTGCCCTCAAGCCAGCAGGCGGAAGGCGTGGGTGGAAGAAGATTCCAATAGCCTTGTGCATGTAGGAAAACGACCACTGGACACCTGGGGTCCGAGGGGCCCTTTCTGACGAGGCCAGGAGCTCAGACAGTGAGGTCTGCTGCACAACTTCTCAACTGGATGCCAGAGCCACTGGCCTGCAGAGCCTGGCTGTGCAGTACTGCAGAGGATCTTGTGTCCAAAGTCCCAGGGAAATGGGTTTCTCCTAGACGTCTCGGCCACCTCTGCCTTTTCTTACCAGACCCATGTTCTGAAGAACCCAACGAGCATTTGCATGCATACTAGGTAAGTTTTTGCGACACTCTTACAAGCGAGATGTGGGTCCATTCATTAGTCATCTCACTCTTTTCATGTGACACTGAACCTTGACCCTTGGTTCCCTTTGGCTCTCACCCTGCTTCCCTGTGATTAAGACCCCGCCTTGGCCTGGTCGTGGAACAGGACCCTCCAGCCTAGTCCCTGGAGGCATCTGGATGCTGCCTGGAGCCTCTCCAGGAGCTGGTCCAGCCCTGGGGCAAGGCTCCCATTTCTGGTCCCTACTCTCTCCTCACCGGCTGCTTCCCAATCCTGGTCCAGACTTCCACCTCCGTCTTCTGTTTGGCTTGGCGCTCCTGGTACCCGTGGGTCTCGCGGCCTTTTAGACATGTTCATTTTTTCCCCAGCCTTTTCTACACCAGTGGAGAGCTATCTTGTAAGGGAAGGGCGTCACCAGAGGCAAATAACTAAAGTACAAATGGGAATGTTTGGGTTTTTGCAGTTTAGCTTTGTGAATTGGGTTCAATTAAGTTAATCTGTATCCTCCCATCTCCCGGCTAGAATGATCCAGTACGCTCTTCTCCAAATTCTGGTCCCAGATTCCTGCTCTACATGACATTACCATCCAGGACTGTCAGTCCCAGGCCAACCGTCCTCCCCTGTGTCTCTGCCAACCACAGTATCACCCACTCTCTAGGTGTGGCCTAGGGTCAGATAACCCAAGTATTTGACATTTATATCTTACTAGCCCACTAGATTATAAATTCCTTAAGGCTAAAGGGTAGATTTCCTGTATATTCTCCATCCGTTGCCGTCAAGTCGATTCCCACTCATAGTGACCCTATAGGACAGAGTCGAACTGCCCTATAGGGTTTCCAAGTCTGTAATCTTTAAGGGAGCAAACTGCCACATCTTTCTCCTGTAGCAAGTTGGTGGGTTCGAACTTCCAAGATTAGCAGGCAAGCACTTAACCACTGTGCCACCAAGACTCCTTATGTTCTCCATAGCACTCAGTGTATTACTTCATAAGAAAACACACTTAGTAACTGATTGTGAATGAGGAAAATGGAATGGCAGAAGATTTGCGCAGATAGACTTTCCTTTCCTGGAAGGAAGACCCAGAGTACTATGATGGGAAATAAAAATTAAATAATGCTGACCTAAACAAAGATGTTTCCACCAGGGTTTTCTCAGAATTAAGTATAAATTCAGATCGTTTTTTAAAATGGAGTCAGATGGTCCAACACCTGATGTGATCAACCAGTTATTTGGGAGTTCCATTCCTGCTCAGGCCTTCACATTTTAGTTAGGGATTGAAGTTTGTATCTAGTGTAGTCTTGGCCCTGAATGTTTCTTTGCGGGTAAGGGGAGGAGTGGCTGGTGGTAGCGGTGGTGGTAGAGAGGTTGGATGTGGTCCCATCCTTGCCTGTCCCTTGCATTAGCTATGTGACTTGGCCTCTCTGAGGCTCTAGGGACCTGCTTCCTGTGCCTCACAGTCCTGCTGGGAGAGCTCCTGTTATCATGACTGTAAAGAGCTTTGTAAACTGTGTATGACTCAACAAAATAATGTCAGAATTCTTATTATTTCTCCTCTATGGTAAAACTGTGGCTATCTGGAGAGTGTAACTCAGTTTAAGCAAGGGTCTATGCCTTCTCCCAGCGGTCTCAGCTGTTCTCAGGAATTCTGGAAGTCATTCCCTCAGCTCTCAGCTGGCCCAGTGATCCAGAAAACAGCTTTCCCCACTCATCCCAACAATGCTCATGCCTGATTTCCCAACACTTTCCTACTAAGTTATATTTGTGAACAATGGTTCACTTGTTCAAACAGTGGAGAAAAAAAATGACCTGGTACTGGGCACACACAGGGCTCCAAGAATTGAGCTGGGTGCTTTCACACGTCTTCTCACTTAATTACCATCATTTCCAAAGCAGACAGTACTTCTATTTTTAGTCGAGAGGGCCTAAGTAACCTGTCCTGAGTCACATATTTGGATTCTAGCTTCTTACAAAAACTAGGTCCCTGGGAGCTACAGATGTATTTATAGCTGGCACGTGCCAACAGAACAGTTTCCACTGCAACAGAATTGATTTTAGAAACTGATTAACAGGAAGAACCATTTCTTCGTTGCTCATTCCAGAGAGAAGAAAATTCTACCAGGGAGGGCTGGAGGCCACAGCTTCCTCTCTGTTTGATGAGGTCTTGCTGCACCCTCTCTCTGGACCCCCCACTCTCCCACCCGCACAACCCCGAGCCGCTGAGGGCACCCTCTGTCCCTGCCACGCATTCCCTCAAGTCTCTACGGCAGACACCTCGCCCGCTGCCCTCTCATCTGCTTCCACTCAGTAGAACAGCCGGGCAACGGGCATCTCAAGGCCCACAGACTATTTTTATGTGACCATCTGTCCTGAGACTGGCCCGGCAGGCAGCAGCAGGTCGAGGAATGACATACCACGCGGGTGACGCCCGAACAGCTGCAGATGCTCAACCCTGTCTTTGACCGTTGTTCTATCTACTAACTCTGGAAATTTGGAGTGAGGAGACCTAAAGGAGGAAAAAGAAGGCCTTTGAAAAATCATAAAACTTGGGCAATGTGGTCGAGCTTTCTTCCTTTTCCACGTCTATAAAGTGCTGAGGCCAGCTCTGTCCTGCCTTTGCCAAGGTCTGTCCCAGGAGGCCAGTGAAGCGACCAGGTCTTCGTCTCAGACTTGGGCCAGCTCCCTGGACGCTGACTGCTGTGAGTGAGGATTTCACTGCCCACAAAGGAGAGGGCCTGGGAGAATTCTCTGCAGAGGAAATTAATTCACAGGAAGCCTTTGGCCTCAGTTTGTGATAAGACCCTAAGATGTCAACAGTGTAGCCCAACTTGACTGAAAATAGCCTGAGACAAAGTCAAGTAGGAGGCTTCTCTGCCCAGGAGACATAAAGGGGCACAGAATACTCAAAATTAGAAGAAGTTATTTTGTGAAAATCAAAAGCACAACAAGCTATCACTTCACACCGATTAGTATGGCTATCATAAAAAAACAGAAAATAAGTGTTGTCAAGAATGTGGAGAAATTGGAATCCTTGTGCATTGCTGGTGGGATTGTAAAAGGGTGCAGCTGCTGTGGAAAACAGTTTGGCGGTTTCTCAAAAAGTTGAACATAGAATTACTATGTTTAGTATATTGTAGCATTCTACTCCTAGGTATGTACACACACACACACACACACGCACAAAACTTGAAAACTGGACTCAAACAGATACTTGTACACCAATGTTTATTTTGTGACATTAACCACAATAGCCAAAAGGTGGAAACAACCCAAGTGTCCACACAGATGAATGGATAAATAAAATGTGGTATATCCATACAATGGAGTATTATTCAGTCATAACGACAGATGAAGTTCTGATATATGCTGCCACATGAATGAAACTTGAAAACATCATGCTGAGTGAAAGTAGACACAAAGGAACAAATATATCATCCCACATGTATAAAATATTTAGAATAAGCAAATGCATAGAAAAACCAAAAACCAAACCCATTGCAGTCAAGTCGATTCCTACTCGTAGCCCATAGCGACCCTACAGGACAGAGTAGAGCTGCCCCATAGAGTTTCCCAGGAGGGCCCGGTGGGTTTGAACTGCTGACCTTTGGGTTAGCAGCTGTACCACTTAATCACTATGTCACTAGGGTTTCCAAATTCATAGAGGCAAAGGCTTATTTGTGGTTACTGGGAGCTAGGGTAGGGAGACTGCTTAACGGGTACTGAGTTTCTGTTTGGGGTGGTGAAAAAGTTTTGGAAATAGTGGAGTTGGTTGTACAACATGGTGAATATAATTCATGTCACTGAACTGTACACTTAAAAATCGTTTAAAAGGCAAATTTCATGTTATATATATTTTATTACAGTTAAAAAGAAAACAAAAAGGAATTATTTGAACCAACAGGGGCCAGCAACTCTCTTTTGGGCAGTTAAACTGCCCGCCGAGATGGAGAGATTGAAAAATTAAGCCACACTTCCCAAACTGCCCTGCGAGGAGGGTTCTGGATACAAAATACCATTGCTAATAAGATGTTCTTGGGCACAGCTGAGCAGCGGTACTCTTGCTGTTTCTCTTATTGATGGCAAGCAAGACCAGCATGGAGAGGAGCTGCTGGGTGATGCAGGGTGCTGCCCCACTATGGTGGTGTTGGGGACAGTTTGGTGGCAGTAGAAGCAGTGCCCTGACCTTTGGGTTAGAGTCTGTTGGTGGCCCTGCCCCACTCCTGCAGTGCTTTCCGCCATTTTGCTTGAACCGTCTGGAAGGATTGCTCTTCCTTAATTGGAGACTGCTGGAGCTGGCAACGCAGGGCTGCATGATAAACCAGCCTCCAGGACTCGGATCCACTAGGCCTGGCTCTCCCTGTCTCTGGTTGGTTTTGGTCTCTGTTGCTGTCATTCTCTTAGACTTTTTGGGTACCAGGAACACGATGCTGATTGCGCCCACCTGGATCATGTAACAAGTGGCAGTGTGTTTTTGTGCTGCTGGTGTTTTTATAGTCAGTGATCTTGTCAAATCTCCTGGTGTTTTAGCTACAATATTGTGGTAATTAGCATGGGGGTGTCTTAATTATCTAGTGCTGCTATAACAGAAATACCACACATGGATGGCTTTAACAAACAGGCATTTATTATCTCACAGTCTAGGAGGCTAGAAGTCCAATTTCAGGGTGCCAGTTCCAGGGGAAGGCTTTGTCTCTCGTCAGCTGTGGGGGAAGGTCCTTGTCATCAGTATTCTCCTGGTCTAGGAGCTTTTCAGCACAGGGACCCCAGGTTCAAAAGACCCACGCTCCTGCTGTTCTTTCTTGGTGGTATAAGCCCCACCCTCCACCCCATCTCTCTGCTTGCTTCTCTCTTTTATATCTCAAAAGAGATTGACTTAAAGCACAACCTAATCTTGTAGATTGAGTCCTGCTTCTTTATTAACATTACTGGTGCTAATTCCACCTCATTAACATCATAGAGACAGGATTTACAACACATAGGAAAATCACATCAGGTCACAAAACGGTGGACAATCACACAATAGTGGGAATCATGGCCTAACCAAATTGACACACAATTTTGGGGGACACAATTCAATCTGTAACAGCGGTTTACGCCATGAGTTACTGCACTGACACTAACCCTAGTGATGCCACTGGCAAGTGGGCAGCTTCTCCCCCCAAAAAACAGTCAAATAGGGTAAGGGCTATTTGAGGGTGAGCTTGTCTCACCTGAAGAATGGGGAGGGCTGCTGCACAGAGAGAGCAGCACATGCCAATTCATGCAACTCCACACAAGTATTAGCCAAGAAAATGAAAATAAGTGCCGAACTCTGGTGTCTGGGGGTTGCATTTGGTGTTGCTGAGTCACACTGTGCACCGAGGCCCTCCTCCCCCAACGCAGTGGCTCAGAAAGACCAGCACCTATTTTCTTGCTCAGGGGCCACAGTTGGCTGGCAGCTCTGCTTGGTGCCTTGGGGCAGCTTTGGACATGGGGGTGGGACCTCTGTCACATGTACTAATCTGCCATGCCCAGTGTCATGGTGGGGACACCATTCCCATACCCTTCACCACAGAAGCTGGAGACACTGAGCCTATTGTGAGGGTGGCAGGAGAAAACCATTTGTTTCATGTTCCATGAATTGAGTTAATCTGAACGTTGTTTTCATAAAGGATTTTCTTCACTAGTAGAGCCAGGTGGCCTGCTTCAGATTAAGCTTTTTGCTGTTTTTCACAGTGATCAAGAACAATGTATAGAGAGGCTGAGCCAACATGGCATTATAGACAGAAGCACCACGCCATCCCTCCACAGCAAAGACCCAAAAACCTAAGTAAAACAGAGACAAATGTCAATCCTGGAAATTTAAGCATCAAATGAAAGAAGAAAGAACTCAACCAAGCTCCGAATAGAATATAAAACAAAACTAAAAGATTTGCAACAGGGAACCACAGAGGTTAATCTGTAAACAACAACGTCAGAACATAAAAGAGGGAATGAACAGTGTAGGTATACAACTTTCAAATGGAGAGGAAGTCAAGGAGATACAAAGTAATAAAAGACTGGTTCAAACTTAAGAAGACAAGGGTAAATTTCCAAGTAACCACAAAGAAAGTTAACAAACATACACATCAAAATAAAGAAAATAAATAAATAAAGTCTAAGTAAACACAAAATCTATAATAACAAAAGAAACAGAAAAAAAAAAAATACACAAACAAGGAATTCAGCACGGGACAGTAGAGGAACAAAGAAAATGTTAGCACCACAAAAAAAAGAAAACTCTATAAAATGACAGCAATAAACTCACACCTATCAATAATTACACTGAATGTATATGGTCTAAATGTATCCATTAAGAGACAGAGAGTGAAAAAGTGGATAAAAAAACAGGATCCATCAATATGCTGTCTCCAGGAGAAACATCTTAGAAACAAAGACATAAATTTTTTAAAAATCAAAGGATGGAAAAAAATATATCAAGTAAACAGCTACCAAAAAAGAGCAGGAGTGGCAATACTAATCTCAGATAAAATAGACTTTAAAACAAAATTCACCATAAAAGACTAAGAAGGCACTATATAATAATTAAAGGGACAATCCGTCATGAAGACATAACCATAATAAATATCTATGCACCCAATGACAGGGCTCCAAAACACATAAAACAGACTCTAATGCACTGAAAAGAGAAATCAACAGTTTCACAATAATAGTAGGAGACTTCAACACACCACTGTCGCTAAAGGATAGAACATCTAGAAAGAAACTCAACAAAGATACAGAAGATCTAAAGGCCACAATCAGCCAACTTGACCTCATAGACATATATAGAACACTTTACCCAACAGCTGCAAAGTACACATTCTTTTCCAACACACATGGAACATTCTCCAGAATAGACCACATTTTAGGCCACAAAGCAACACTCAACATAATCCAAAACATTGAGCTAATACAAAGTGTCCTCTCTGATCACAATGCAAAGTAGAAATTAACAACAGGGAGAGCAAGGGAAAAAAGTCAAATAAATAGAAATGAAATAACAGCCTTCTTAAAAACTACTGGGTAATAGAAGAAATCAAAGATGGAATCAAAAAATTCCTAGACTCAAATGAGAATGAAAACACATCATACCAAAACCTTTGGGAAGCAGGAAAGGCAGTCCTCAGAGGTCAATTTATAGCAATAGATGCACATATCAAGAAAAGAAGGGACAAAATCAAAACGTTAGCTGCACAAGTTGAACAAATAGAAAGAGAACAGCAAAAAAAAAGCCCACAGCCACCAAAAGAAAGGCGATAATAAAGATCAGAGCAGAAATAAATGAAATAGAGTATAGAAAAACAATAGAAAGAATCAACAAAACCAAAAGTTGGTTCTTTTAAAGGATCAACAAAATCAATAAACCATTGGCCAAACTGACAGAAGAAAAACAGGAGAGGATGCAAATAACTCAAATAAGAAATGGAATGGGTGACATTACAACAGACCCAACTGAAATAAAAAGAATCATAACAGAGTACTATGAAAAACTATACTCCAACAAACTTGAAAACCTGGAGGAAATGGACAAATTTCTAGAAACGCACTACCTACTCAAATTAACACAGACTGAAGTAGAATATCTGAACAAACCCATAAAAAGAGAAGAGATTGAAAAGGTAACTAAAAAAAACCCAAAAAACAAAACAAAATGAAAGACCTCCCAACAAAAAGAAAGCCCTGGCCCAGATGCCTTCACTGGAGAATTTTCCCAAACATTCAGAGAAGAGCTTACACCAGTACTACTCAAACTATTTCAGAAGGTAGAAAAGGAAAGGATACTTCTTAATTCATTCTATGAAGCCAGCATAACCCTGATACCAAAGCCAGGCAAAGCCACCACAAAAAAAGAAAATTACGGACCAGTATCTCTCCTGCATACAGATGCAGAAATTCTCAGCAAAATTCTAACCAATACAATTCAGCATCATATCAAAAAAATAATACACCACAACCAAGTGGAATTCATACCAGGTTAGAAATCAGTCAACGTAATCCACCACATAAATAAAAGAAAGAATCACAAGATCATCTCAGTCGATGCAGAAAAGGCATTTGACAAAGTCCGACACCCATTCCTGATAAAAACTCTCAATAAAATAGATATAGAAGGGAATTTCCTCAACATAATAAAAGGCACCTATACAAAACCAACAGCCAACATCATTCTTAATAAGAGAGGCTGAAAATATTCCCCTTAAGAACAGGAACAAGACAAGGATTCCCTTTATCACCACTCCTATTTAACATTATGCTGGAAGTCCTAGCTAGAGCAATAAGGCAAGAAAAAGAAATAATGGGCATCCAAACTGGTAACAAAGAAGTAAAACTGTCCTGTCCCTATTTGTGGATGATATGATCCTATACATAGAAAACTCAAAAAGACTCCATGAGAAAATTATTGGAACTAATAGAAAGATTCAGCAGAGCACTAGGATACAAGACAAACATATAAAAATCAGTTGGATTCCTATACGCCAATAAAGAGAACTATGAAAAGGCAAGCAGGAAAATAATACCATTTATAATAGCCCCTAAGAAAATAAAATTCTAAGGAATAAATCTAACCAGGGATGTAAAAGACCTATACAAAGAAAACTATAAAACACTACTGCAAAAAACCAAAAAAGAAATACATAAATGGAAAAACATATCATGCTCATGGATAGGTAGACACAACATTGTGAAAATGTCAATTCTACCTAAAGCAGTCTGCAAATACAATGCAATCCCGATCCAAATAACAACAGCATTCTTTAAAAAGATGAAAAAACTAATCATTAACTTTATATGGAAAGAGAAGAGGCCCTGGATAAGTAAAGCACTATTGAAGAAGAAGAATAAAGCAGAAGGGCTCGCACTACCTGACCTCAGAACCTACTATACAGCTACAGTAGTCAAAACAGCCTGGTACTTATATAACAATAGATACATTAACCAATGGAACAGAACTGAGAATCCAGATGTAAATTCATCCACCTACGGTCACCTGATCTTCGACTGGGGCCCAAAGTTCATCAGATGAGGAAAAGTCTTTTTAACAAATGATGCTGGCAAAACTGGATGTCCATCTGCAAAAAAATGAAATAGGACCATACCTCACACCATACACAAAAACTAATTCAAAATGGATCAAAGGCCTAAATATAAAACCAAAAACTATAAAGATCATAGAAGAAAAAATAGGATCAATGCTAGAGACCCTAATACACGGCAATAAAAGGATACAAACCATAACTAACAACACACAAACTCCAGAATATAAGCTAGATAACAGGAATCTTCTAAAAATTAAACACTTAGGCACATCGAAATACTTTAACAAAAGAGTAAAAAGAGACTCTACAGACTTGGAAAATTTTTTGGCTATGATAAATCTGACAACGATCTAATATCTAATATCTACAGGAAAATCCAGCACCTCTACAACAAAAGGACAAATAATCCAATTAAAAAATGGGCGCAGGAAATGAACAGACACTTCACCAAAGAAGACATTCAAGCGGCCAACAGACACATGAGGAAATACTCAAGGTCACTAGCCATTAGAGAAATGCAAATCAAAACCACATTGAGATACCATCTCACCCCAACATTACTGGCACGAATCAGAAAATAACAAATGTTGGAGAGGCTGTAGGGAGATTGGAACTCTTATGCACTGCTGGTGCAATTACAAAATGGTACAACCACTTTGGAAAACAATATGGAGCTTCCTTAAAAAGCTAGAAATAGAAATACCGTATGATCCAGCAATCCCACTCCTGGGAATATATCCTAGAGAAATAAGAGCTGCCACAAATAGACATACGCACACCCATGTTCATTTCAGCATTGTTCACAATAGCAAAAAGATGGAAACAACCTAGAAGCCCATCAGCAGATTAATGGGTAACCAAAATATGGTACATACACACGATGGGGTACTACCCAACGATAAAGAACAATGATGAATCCACGAAGCATCTCACAACATGGATGAATCTGGAGGGCATTATGCTGGGTGAAATAAGTCAATCACAAAAGGATAAATGTTGTATGAAACCACTACTACAAAAACTCATGAAAATGTTTACACACAAAAGAAACAATCTTTGATGGTTACAAGGGTGGGGAGGGGTGGGGATAGAAAAACACTAAATAGACGATAGATAAGTGGTAACTTTTGTGAAGGGTAAGCCAGCACAACTTGTACAAAGCAAGGTCATGGAAGCTCCATAGACACATCCAAACTCCCTGAGGGACTGAATTACTGGGCTGAGGGGTGTGGGGACCACGGTCTCGGGGAACATCTATCTCTATTGGCATAACAGTTTATAAAGAAAATATTCTACATTCTGCTTTGGTGAGTAGAGTCTGGGGTCTTAAAAACTTGTGGGTGGCCATCTAAGACAATCAGCTGGTCTCGCCCCATCAGGAGCAAGAAAAAATGAAGAAAATGCAAGACACAGGGAAAGATTAGTCCAAAAGACTAACGGACCACAAGTACCACAGCCTCCCACCACCACCGACTGCTTTGACATGGATCACTACAGAAGTTCCCGACAGGGCTGGAGAAAAATGCAGAACAAAATTCTAACACACACACACACACACACACACACACACAAAAAAGACCAGGCTTACTGGCCTGACAGAGACTGCAGAAACCCTAAGAGTATGGCCCCTGACACTCTTATAACTCAGTACTGAAGTCACTCCTAAGGTTCACCCTTCAGCCAAAGATTACACAGGTCCATAAAACAAAATGAGACTAAAGGGGCACACCAGCCCAGAGGCAAGGACTAGAAGGCAGGAGGGAACCCAAGATCGAGAAAGGGAGAGTGTTGTTGCCGTGTCATGGAGTTGGCAACTTATATCACAAAACAATATGTGTACTAATTGTTTAATGAGAAACTAGTTTGTTCTGTATACTTTCATCTAAAGTACAATTAACAAAAAAAGAACTATGTATATATCTGGCATTATTTAATAAAACCTTATTTTTTGTGTTTGTGTTATAATTTTCAGTATGCTTTAATATCCATTATCTTATTCAATCCTTATAACACTGTAGATGGAATGGAAAAACAACACTATACCCATTTTACAGATGCGGAAATTAAATCTCAGAGATATTAAGTAACTTCCTCAAGGTCAAACGGGTAACAACACAGTAGAACTGGGACTAGATAGTGCATGAGTCTTCAAGAAAAATCTATGGGCTTCACACACATAATTTTGCAGTTTTAGGATTCCATAACTTGAAATAATTTAATACTCTTATTATAGTTTTCATTATGTCATTAAACTACAAATACGTTTTTATGTAATTGATTAGACAATTTAATAGCTTTTCTCTTGGAATTGAAATTTCTCTTTGTTTATCTTAAAATGGTATTTCATGTACCTTCATTTCTAGCTCATAATTTATTTTATTTTATATATTCAATCACTTTTATCTTTATGGAATTAATCTGACATCATCAATAACTGAAAAAAATTTCTTTTATGTAAAACTAAAGAAAGTATTGGCACCTCTATTAGATTATAATTTATTATTTCTACATCTCTCACATAATTTTTATTTTCCAAAGTTTTAATGACTTCCATTTCAGAATTTTTTTATTAGAGTGAAATATGAAGCCCGATAGGATTATAAGCTGCTTTTATAACTCTAGTCTTACAGACTACCCAATGAAGCCTTCTTATCTCAGTTTCCAACTTTTCAGACATATTATTTAATTCTCTGTGATATTTATGTGATATCTGGTAGTAATTAAAAAGTTTATAAGAAAGATTTAAAGTGAGTTCACATTTACAAATTTTGTTGCATTATCCAGAGGTAATTAAACAAGGCAATTTAGACAACGACTTAAACAGCTATAAGTTTTCCAAAACTTTTGCTGGAACGTGAGGCTTTTTCATTAGCATTACACTGGTCCTGCTGTACAAAGTTTCAAGTAAATAGTTTTCAAGTAAATATTTCTGAATGAGACCATTTTTCTTGAGCACCAAAAATTAGGTTGATACATCAGATGTTTTTCCAACTTCATGAAATCAACAAAAACCATAAAACTATCTTCAAACAAGGACTTGGATCCTGCATTTTAAGTAAGTGATTAAAACACTTTAATGTGAAATTTTATATGAAACAGTTGAAGCTTTGTTGATAGTAACAGTTTTACCATTTTCACAGATGCATATTTTAGAGCAAGCAGAACCATGAACTGAAATGACCATATCTCCAAATCATGAAAACCAAATCATGAAAACACTATTGAAATGTCGTATTTCATATGAATGTTTTCTTAAAGTTCTATGAAATACATGCTGCCTGAAAATGCTTGATTTGTAAAAAAATTTTATTATAGAATATATTAAATATGAACAAGAGTAGAAAAAATAGCATAATGAACCCCCATGTACCCATCACCTGGCTTCAACAATTAGCAACTCAGGACTAATCTCGTTTGATCTATATTCTCATCTATTTTTCCACACCACTCCAAATTGCCTTGAAGCATATCCCAGATAACATTTAATTCATCTGTAAATATTTTCTAACTCTAAAAGGTTGAGAGTCCTTTCCAAATCATAATCATTACACACCTAAAAATTGATATTTAATACTATGTTTGTTTTTTTTAACCATACAACAGACAAGGCTAACAACTTTGGTGTGTTCTAAATGCTTTTCATTTGCTTTATCATTTTTCTTTAATAAAATATTTGAAAAGTTTTATTACAATTGGTCCATAGTGTGAATTTTTTTCCTTATAGACAATTATACTTTTTTTTTTTTTTTTTTAACTATGAGCTTTAATATAACATGATTGCCATTCTGAGGAAATACATGTTTTTAATGTTTTCAACTTGAATGAATCAAACTTTATCACCACCAATAATAAGCCAGTCATGTTTTGTTGCTGAAATAATAATTATTTTTCAACCCACAGATCCAAATTTAGGAAATGAGCTGGGTATTGGTTTCTTATTATTATTTTTACAGGTGACCTGCTGATGGGGGGGGGGAGCACATCTTCTAGGCTGAGTCATTTGCATTTGAATAGCTTTTAGGACTTTCAAAAATGGGCTCACATTCTTTTTCTTTTTTAATTGTACTTTAGATGAAGGTTTACAGAACAAACTAGCTTCTTATTGGTTATCAACCCCACAACATTTCAACACTCTCCTTTCTAGACCTTGGGTTCCCTATTACCGTCTTTCCTGCCCCTCCTTCCTGCTAGTCCCTGCCCCTGGGCTAGTGTGCCCCTTTAGTCTCATTTTGTTTTATGGGCCTGTGTAATCTTTGGCTGAAGGGTGAACCGCAGGAGTGACCTCATTACTGAGCTAATAGGGTGTCAGGGGCCATACTCCCAGGGTTTCTCAGTCTCTGTCAGGCAAGTAAGTCTGGTCTTTTTTTGTGAGTTAGAATTTTGTTCTACATTTTTCTCCAGCTCTGTCCAGGACCCTCTACTGTGATCTGCGCCAGAGCACTGGCAGTGGCAGCCAGGCACCATCCACTTGCACTGAACTCAGTCTTGTGGAGGGTGTGGTACTTGTTGTCCATTAGTCCTTTGGACTGATCTTTCCTTGGTGTCTTTAGTTTTCCTCATTCTCCCTTGCTCCCAATGAGTTGAGATCAGTGGAGTATATTAGATGGTCAGTCATTCACAAGCGTTTAAGACCCCAGACGCTACTCACCAAAGGAGAATGTAGAACATTTTCTTTATAAACTGTTATACCAGTTGAGCTAGATGTTCCCAACACCGTGGTCCCCACAGCCCTTAGCCCAGTAATTTGGTCCTTCAGGGAGTTTGGATGTGTCTGTGGAGCTTCCAAGACCCCGCCTTGGTCAAGTTGTGCTGGCTTCCCCAGTATTGTGTACACTCTTACCCTTCACCAAAGTTACCGTTTATCTATGGTCTATTTAGTGTTTTTCCAACCCCACCCCCGTGGGTGTATCCTTCTCTCTGCCCTCCCCACGGATTTAGAAGGTGCTTTATTATTTTTCGAAGAGTGATTGTGGCCCCCCAGATGCTGAGAGCTCAAGTAAAAAAAAAAAAGAGAGAGCTCAAGTAGTTGGGTCTAAATGCAGAGTCTGTACCTGACAGCCAGCCACACAGCCGGGCCTCACCTGTCTGCAGTCCTCCCCACGTGCACAGCCCCTGTCCCTTTAGAACACAGCCCTCTCCCACAGCCAGCTCTGAACCCAGAGCGTCCCAGAGTCCTCCAGTACCCTGCTCTGGGGTCTGGCTCTTCTCTGGACTCCCGCAGCTGTGGAAATCTGCTCCCTTTGTGCCGCACAAATCAGGAAATGTCTCTGGAAGCTCTTGTTGTTGTCTCACTTTTCCCATTCACATGGTAGAGGCTGCAGGAGAAGATGCTAATGAAAGGAATTCTGATTCCAGGGAGTGCTCCTTCAGGTCTGGAGATGGCCCAGGAGTTGGAGACCACAGTGCCCGCCCTGATAAGGGCTGGGTAGCTTCTCTGCTGGTGCCTGAACTGCCCTGAGGCCACGAGGGCACGTGCAGAGGCCCATGTGGGGAGATGCTGGGCTCAAATATTAACTGCACCCCGTGTGGAGGCCAGATAGGCTTTACTCAAGAGGCAGAATTGGAACCTATGGGTGGAAGTTTTAGGGACCCAAAATTTGGCTTTTAAAATAACTAACAAAACTGACAACGTATAATCAGCTGCTTCTGTGAGGGGCCCCGTACCAGAAAATGTTCAAACCGAGGTGATGAGAACATGGAGGCTTCTGTCACATGCCGCCATGACTCACGCTCACCCTTAGATAACAAGTGGCCTCTGGTGGAGCGGTCCTCCGGCCCCACAGCACCTCCCTCCACATGCCCTCACAGGGGATGCTTCACCCTGGATGGGTGAATGTGAGTTTTGTTTTGTTTTTTTAAGTAAAATGTCATTTGGAGTGAATCCTTGCGAATTAGGTAAATGAGCATGTCCAAGCAATACCCTTTTAGGTTTTTCTTTTGTTTGTATATTTGAGGTATAACTATATAAAGAGGCAGGCGTTGGTATGTGGCTTGACAGTAATCACATCTCACATATCTTCCCACACCCCATTCCCACGAATTGTGCCCGATTAGGAGAACTGAGGTCACAGCATCTGTGATAGGAGTGAGGTCTTCTTGCTTCCCCCATCCCCAGTCCTCCTAGGTTTTGAGTTTCCTGTTGGGCTCCCTGGTCCTTTGTGTTGCTGAAGGGTGATAAGAGTAGAAAAGGTTGGCAGGGTGAGGGAGAAAAGTAGAGCACTAGTTAGGAAGAGTCAGGTCCTGGACCCTGGAGTCAGTGGTGGGGTCACAGACACCCAAGCAGACTAGAGATGTGTGTGCACCTCTGTTTCCCTCTGTGTTCAGAGGAGGGAGGACCTGGTCGTGACCAGTGGGATTTTAAACAGCCTCACAGCTGGGACAAGAAAGATGTAGCAGTGACCTTCACAGACTGACCTCCAAAGATCACAGCAGATGGGGTAACTTGGGGAGGCCAGAGTATGTTTCCCCCTTCCTCCCCCCCACATGTCTGGGGTGTGAGGTGGAGAGACCCTGCCACCCAGTGGAATGTGGCTTGAGTTTGAAAAGTGAATCAACCTAGATGCCCATCCACAGATGAATGGATAAACAAACTATGGGACATACATGCAGTGGAATACTGTGCAATGATGAAGAACAATGATGAATCTGTGAAGCATCTCACAACATGGATGAATCTGGAGGGCATTATGATGAGTGAAATAAGTCAATCACAAAAGGACAGATATTGTATGAGACCACTACTATAAAAACTCATGAAAATGTTTACACACAAAAAGAAACAATCTTTGATGGTTACCAGGGAGAGGAGAGGTGGGAATGGAAAAACACTAAATAGACAATAGATAAGTGGTAACTTTGGTGAAGGGTAAGACACTGCACAGTCCTGGAGAACCCAGAACACCTTGTACAAGGCAAGGCCATGGAAGCTCCATAGACATGTCCAAACTCCCTGAAGGATCAAATTACTGGGCTAAGGGCTGTGGGGACCATGGTGTTGGGAACACCTAGCTCAATTGGCATAACATAATTTATAAAGAAAATATTCCACATTCTACTTTGGTGAGTAGCGTCTGGGGTCTTAAAAGCTTGTGAGTGGCCCTCTAAGACACTCTAGTGGTCTCACCCCATTGGGAGCAAGGGAGAATGAAGAAAACTAAAGACACCAAGGAAAGATTAGTCCAAAGGACTAATGGACCACATCCACCACAGCCTTCATCAGACTGAGTCCAGCACAACTAGATGGTGCCAGGGTACCAACACTGACTGCTCTGACAGGGATCATAATAGAGGGTCCCAGACAGAGCTGGAGAAGAATGTAGAACAAAATTATAACAAACAAAAAAAGACCAGACTTACTGGCCTGACAGACTGGTGAAACCCCTGGCCCCCAGACACCCTTTTAGTTCAGTAATGAAGTCACTCTTGAGGTTCA
Source organism: Elephas maximus indicus (assembly GCF_024166365.1). NCBI lineage: Eukaryota > Metazoa > Chordata > Mammalia > Proboscidea > Elephantidae > Elephas > Elephas maximus. The sequence goes on from NC_064829.1 coordinate 9,930,469, forward strand.
TCCTTCGGTCAAAGATTAGACAGGCCCATAAAACAAAATGGGGCGCACCAGCTCGAGGGCAAGAACTAGAAGGAAGGAGGGAACAGGTAAGATGGTAATAGGGAACCCAAGGACAAGAAGGGAGAGTGTTGACATGTTGTGGGGTTGGTAACCAATGTCACAAAACAATATGTGTGGAGTAAATGTGCACTAACCGTTTAATGAGAAGCTAGTTTGTTATGTAAAACTTCATCTAAAGTATTCAAAAAAAAAAAGAAAGAAAGTGAATCAAATTTTAAAAGTTACACTTTTTGCCCATTTCTGACCCAAAGGTCAGAAGTTTGAGTCTACCAGGTGCTCCTTCGAAACTCAATGGGACAGTTCTACTCCGTCCTATAGTGTCACTATGAGTTGGAATGAATTCGACGACAATGGGTTTGGGTTTTTTTTTGGTTATAGGGCCTTTGGAGCCCTGGTAGCACAGTGGTTAAGAGCTCAGCTGCTAGCCAAAAGGTCAGCAGTTCAAATCCACCAGCTGCTCCTCAGAAACCCTATGGAGCTTTTCTACTCTGTCCCATAGGGTTGTTATGAGTTGGAACCGACTCTGTGGCACTTACCAACAACATAGGGGCTTTGAGGGGCTGCTGTTATGATGAGAGGGTCTTGGGAAGATCGCACCTCACTCTGTGATTTCTTAAGTTGTGACAAAAGAAAGTGACACCCAGAAAGGGGAGGGGAAGCTGCACTGGTTTTCTCTACATACGATCTATGTGTAACAGCGAGTGGTGAGTGGCGGAAGCAGAACACAGGAGGCACCGCATGGGAATGGTGCCTCTTGCAGTTACAAGTCTGCAGGTGAAGGCAGTTGCAAGTCTGTGGCTGGTCCCTGAGGAAAGACTATGGTTCTTGCAGCTCTAGGTCCCTGGAGGAAAGCAACCATCCCCCTCATCCCCGCTGTGATCCCACTGTGGGCCCGCAAGGGATGGCCTTGGCTCTCTACAGGGTGGATATGCTCACCTGACTTCTCTGAATAGAAGCAGCACAGAGATGCTGTGTCATATGAGAAGAAAGGAGAACTTTTGTGTGAGGAAATGGAATCCCAGTGTTAGGGTCGCCATGTTGGAAAGACATTTCACAGGGCTGGACATAGAAGAGAGGGCTGTGGAGAGCTGAAGGATGAGAGGTTGACAAAAGGCCCTCAGCTTAGGTTTTTTTTTTAACCCCTTTACAAGAAAATAAGTCTGAGAATGGAATTCCAGGACCACCTAGTTTTGGCTTTAATTTTACAGATGGGGAAAGAGACTTGGGGAAGCAAAGTGTGTGCACAGCAGACTGATTATAAGAGGTAATGGCTGTGAGGTAATGGCTTTTAAAATATTTCATTTTCACATCCTCAATTCAACCATTCAGAAATTTGTTCTCTGTTCCAGCAGAGAGCGCCCCTTGCCCCTCGCCCCTGGTGGGCTGTTCCCGGACCTGGGGGGAAGCCGGGCGTGGATGGAGCTCGTTGTATAGGTCGCCTTGGAAAGGGGGTGCTAATAAGCACCAAGGTCCACCCAGAAATGAAAGAGTCTGGAACCTGCAGCTCATAAGAGCGATTTTCTTTTTTTCTGAACTATGAAGTCGGTAAATGGGTGCTATAGGGCTTAGCCACAGAGAGGTTGCCAGGAGAGGCACCGGAGCCCCGGGTAGGGATGCCGGCGACGTGTAGACCTGCTGAAGTTTCTTGGAGGCACAGCCACCCCCAGCCCGGCACGAGAGCTGCGCCCCGGTAACAAAGGGTGACAATCCTTTCCCTGAGCTGGTGGGGCTACCGGGGCGGGGGGGGGGGGAGGGAAGCACAGAAAACGAGACTAGACCCAGAAAGCGTCCTGTTTGGCGTGCAAGCCGCTAATCAGAGCCAGAGACACGGGCTCCCTTTCCGTGTAGAGACCCCGGGTAAACGGGGGCTCTGGTGCTGCGGTCTCCTTGGGACGCACCCCGAGGTGGGGGAGGCTGCCTTCGCTGCAGGCCCCGGACGGGTCCCGGGATCACTGACGTGCTGACTGGGGAAGGCGCCGCGGCTTCCAGAAGCCCCCGGGCGTCCTGTGGAATCGAACGCCCCCCGGGCGCGGGGACCGCAGACGTCCCGGTCCCCAGCAGGGCCGGGCGCTGAGTCAGCGGGCTCCGGCGCTCCAGGGAAAAGTCCTTTTTTGGAAACTTATAGTCACTTCCTGCGACCGCCGCAGCCTGGGTGAGTGACGCGATTCCCAGTGGGCGGGGGTCGGGGCGGTGATGGGGGACTTTAGGAAGGAGCTCGGCAAGCCTTGGCAAACGCCCTCCATCTGCACTGTATTCTGAAATAGGGAAGCAATGACGCAAAAATACTGAATTTTTCACTGTGTTAATGGAAAGGCTGTCTCTAGGTATTTTTACCTCTCCTGGGGGTCGTGGTCGAGGGTGGGGGGGCGAGGGTCTTCCTGGCCCAGTTGTCCAACCGATCCTACCAGCCCCAAGCTCAGAGACAGCGACAGTTGGAGGAGCTGGGTCACAGCAAGGAGGCAGGGGGATGCAGCTCTGTCTGTGAGGGGCCAGCGGGAAGGTCTGAGGTAACCAGGAGCCAGAGACCTGGGGCCAGGATTCTGTTCTTCTAGTGCTTTGGGTACTTCGGAGTGTCTGCGTGTCAGCGGCGAAAGGAGAAAGGCAACATTTCTTAGTAGGAAAATCAGAAGCTGCTCACACTTGACTTGCCTCCCAGCATCTATTCCCCTTTACTCTGGTGATAGTCCCCTTTTCCCTTTGGGGTCCTGTGCCCCAACTCGAGTCCACCTGGTGGGGGCTTATTCTGCCCTGTCTCCAGGGCTGAGTGTGCAGCCTGCCTAGCCAGAGCCTACCACCAAGCACCATAACTGCACCCGGAAGGTCATCCCCAGAGCTTCCTGTGAGGACAGCCATCCTGAAAACAAAGCCACTTCAGAGAAAAGCAGGCTGAAAAATGTGGAGAGATGGCCCCACAACTTCACTGAGTGTCTGTGACCAGCCAGGCCTGGAGCTAGAGCAACTGCTGGCCTTCTCAGTGACATGAGCCAGTATGGCTCCTTTTACCCTCAACCAGCTGAGTCGACCCTTACTCCCCTGACCAAGGGCCCTGACTGATACCACAGGCGACATTAGTAACTGAAGATGCTGTCCCCTACTACCATGCCTCCCTTCCAGCAGGGTTTTCGTTTGTTTAGAAAAGGGCTGAAAGTGTGTCTTGAAGTCAAAACCACAATGAGATACCACTTCACACCCACTATAAAAAAAATGGAAAATGACAAATGTTGGCCATCATGTGGGGAAATTGGAACCCTCATCCACTGCTGGTGGGAATGTAAGATCGTACAGCCACTGTGAAAACCAGTTTGGTGGTTCCTCAAAAAGTTAAACATAGAATTATCCTATGACCTAACAATTCTACTTCTATGTATATACCACGAAGAACTGAAAGCATCGACTCAGACACATGTACTCCAATGTTCATTGTAGCCTTGCTCACAGTAGCCAAAATGTGGAAACAACCCAAGTGTTTATCAGCAATGAATGGATAAAATATGGTGCAACATACAATGGGATATTATTCAGATATAAAGAGAAACGGAGTCTTGATACATGCTGCCACATGGATGAGTCTTGAAAACATTATGCTGAGTGAAGTAAGTCAAACACAAAAGGACAAATGCTACATGATCTCACTTACATGAAATAGCTAGGATAGGCAAAAGCATAGAGACAGAAGTAAAATAGTGGTTACCAAGGGCTGGGGGATACAGAGCTATTGCTTAAAAAAATATATGGTTAAAATAAAATTTTGTCAGAATAACAAAAACAGAAGCCAAAAAACTCTTCACGAAGGCAACTCCAGGAGCAGAAGATTTCACTCGTGAATTCTATCAAATATTAAAGTAAGAAATACAGTATTCACACACACACACACACACACACAGGAAAGAAAGGGAGAGAGGGACGGAGAGAGGGCGGGAGGGAGGGAAGGGAGGGAAGAAGGAAGAAAGAAAGCAAACGAAGTGGAAGTGCTGCTTGAAGACCTCCAAAGATTCAAGTCCTTAAGCTTTCTAGTCCCTTTGGGCACATGAATGACCTACATTAAAAACAAAACAAGACAAACAAAAACAGCCCCCCACAAAATAGCTTTTGACAGTTCTTTACTTTTGCAGCACCAAGTACTACTAAAGACTTAAAAGGGTTTCGAGTTTCGCAATTGCATGAAAGCACTGTTTGTTTTTTGGGGAGATGAAAGAGATAGGAGGAAGTCCTGCACATGTTAAAAGTAACTCTTGTGACTGATTTATGGCAGTCGGTCTACAGTATGTGCTGCTGCTCCTTGGCCACTCCAGGACACACCTGCTGCTTGGTGGCTTCCTAAGGCCCATGAGCCCCCTCCCCACCGCCCTCCTCCTTCCTGGGCACCCTGCTATAGAGCCCCCATTTCAAGTGACATGACACCTCTTTTCTTTCATCTGGCCACTAGTCCAGAATAGAAGTGGCTGGCAGCCTGCAAGTGGCATGTGGCTAAGAACATAAGCATCTTCAGAATTAGTTACTGGAAGTGGACAACTGGATAAAAAGGCTGGTGGCTCCCCACGCACATCATTACCCACACATGGCCTTTCCCTTGGAGCGTGACCTGGGGGCAGGCGGCTCTTCAGAGTCACCCAGCACCCGCAGCATGTAGGAGCCCGTGTAGATGAGAAACTGCCCAGTCACCTGGGCGGCGTAGGACAGGAACCGCAGCACACTCCTGGGGGGAAGGGACAAGGAGACGCGTCAGGAGAGCTCTGCTCCCACCACTTGCTCCGAGCTCAGGATGCGCAAACACTCCGTGCTTCAGTGTTGGAGAAGCACTGCTCTAACGCTCTAATGGCACACAGTCACCTGGGATCCTGATACGGCACAGGTGCCAATTCACTAAGGCTCCCAAGTGATGTGATGCTGCCGCTCTGGGGTCATCCTTTGAGTAGCATGGCATCTACCAGCCACTTCCAAACCTGGCCTGGTTATTCATCCAGGGAGCTCCGGGGAAGGTAGACCCCACTGCACGAAGGGACATGCTGTGGCTAGTACTTTGCCTGCTCAGTTGTTCCAGCGGTCTTGTTGGTTTTGCGAAACTTGTTACCGAAATCAATAGTCAGTGTGAAAGGAGAAGAAAGGGCAACGAGGGTATTCACACTTGTTTGCAGAGGTTACAGTGAGAGAAAAACTTGACCCCACCATTGCATCTACATCCTAGGGCTGAGTCCGACAGTAGTACTATTTCAGACTAAACAAATAGCTTTAATATAAATTCTTAATCTCTACCTAGTCTGAAGCTAAAGTATTTTGTTTGTTTTTTAAAGTTCCATCACTTCTAAGTTAGTAGTGGGACCGCAATCAAGCGAGCTGCGACTGAAGCCCATTCTGGGCCACTAGACCTGGGAGGGTCAACCGCCCTGGTGTGAGGCTCTTGGCCGTGCTGTCCTGGGGGCTGCACCCACTCTGGTGGCCTGTCCTTTGCCACAGACTCCGTCACAGGCAGTGCTTTTGTTTTGACATTTCAGCCAATTCTGTGGCTGCTCGTAGACTGACTTCACCTTTCAAGAAAGATTTTGCCAAGGCGGGGTTTTGGGGTGAGGTTTACCTTCTTCATTATAGTCATCTAAGTTGTTACTCATGCCTCGCTTTAAAAATCAAACAATAAAGCTGTTTTCTCCCATTCTAGCAAAAATAATCAAGATTTTAACACCAGGCCAGTAACCGTTGTCTGAGCATCAGCCACAAATGGTGTACGTGGAAGACGGAGGCTTCACAGAAGCCAAATGCCCAGCCATGTGAGACCCACAGAGCAGAGCAGGTTCCACCCCAAGGCATTTTCCCTGCTATGAGCACAGGGAAGAGGAAGGCAGCCCTACAGGGACAGCGGAGGAAGAGGAGGGCAGTCCTATGGAGACAGCAGAGGAAGGAACAGTGCCATCAAAGAGAAGAAATACTTCAGGCAAACCCTGCCCAGAGGGCATTTACAGAGAGCACTGGAACACAGCAGTTGCAAACTTTTTATAGTAGCTTCAAAGACCATCCTGTGTTGTCAGCCTCTCTCCTTCCATCCTTTCGGGCTACATAAAATTAGTTTCTTTAGAGAATCAAGGGTGAATTTATTTAAGAACTGGAAGTAGATGTATTTAGAGCCTATGCAACCATAAAAAATTTGGAAGTACCCTCATTTTAAAGATGATGAAACCAAAGCTCAGAGATGCTGAGTAACCTGCTAACGGTCACACAGCTGGTGCTCAGGAGTAAGGCAGGTGTCCCTCTCAGGCCAGGGCTCTGTGGCAGGAGCTCTCCAGCCTGCTCATGCAGCAGGGGCCCCACGGAGCCTCTCGAAGGCCCTGAATTGCTCAGAGGGACCTGGGTGTAAACTGGGAGTCTGTTTTCTAAAGGCTGCTGGGTGATGCCCTGCAGACAGCCTGGCACCAGCCTCGGGAGCTGAGGGCGCCATGGCACAATGTGAGGAGGGAGCATGGCAGGCCACACTACCAGGAGGGGCAAATTTACTACGGAAAACACGGGTCAAAGAGCTGGTGGGGGAGTGGGTGGCTACACCAGGCTCTCCAAGGTCTGGTTTTAGCTGCTGTTGCTCAGAGTTAATGTTTTACACTGTGCAGCTCTAGTTTTTAAAAGGAATTTGGTTCTTCTTTACATTTATTATGTGGTTTTTGTTTCCTTTTAGTATTTAATGGTCTTTGGAGAAAAAAAATATTATATTTTGGCTCAAGACGAGACTTTCTGTTTTTTAAAATAAGTCAGTAGCATAAAGTTAAACACAAAATAGGGTGTATTTAAACAATAAAAAGCTAGACCAGAATCTCAGGCTCTGTGCCCAGGGAGTAAGCTGGGAGCAGCCACCCTGCTCTGTCACCTTGAGCAGGGATGAGGCCCCTATGCTTGACTGTGTGAAGTCCTTACCTCAGCAGGGCCTTGGCACTGGTACACCGGATGTCGTAGGACACCGAATACATCTCATACATGGTGGCCTTCACATTGAGGCAGCCGATGAAGTCTCTGGGGCTCAGCTTGTATAAGTCGAAGGTGACTCTTGCTATACCTGATTTCTTTGGCTGTTGGTAAGCTGGAGCATACTGATTGCCCTATTGCAATGAAAGCATAAACAGATGTTAGGAGCATTCCTAACCATGACATTTACATCTTGTAATTCTGGTTTTATGTTATTCAGGCTCTTGTAAAAGTCAGTTTAAAATCTGTTAGCAACTAGGCTGCTAATCATTTGAGTGGTGTTTTCAGCAGGACAGTATGCTTATCCCACTTTGATGTTCAGAAGGTTCCAGGGTGGTACAAACGGTTTGCTCCTGGCTACTAACCGAAAGGTTGGTGGTTTGAGTTAACCTAGCAGCGCTTCAAGAGAGAGTCCTGGTGCAGCGTGATGGATCGCTTTTGTGTGGCCTTTCTTGCTGTGGTCTTGTAACCACTTGGATGGGACTGTGCAGATTAGGTAATTATGGTCAGTTTTGCCATCCCACTATGCTTAAAACAGAGCTAATTCCAGAGCAGAAAGAGGATCTCACCATGACCAAGGAAGAAGAATCGGGAGTGGAGTGTGTCTTTTAGACCTGTAATTCCTGTGCTGAGACCCTCCTAGACCCAGAAGACAGACAGAGAGCTGTGACACTGAAGATGGCAAGACAGCAAGAAGCAGCAGCATAGAAATGGCAGCAGCAGAAGCAGCAGAACCAGGATACTGACAGGAGACCATCAGGGTGGTGTGGTCAGCTTCCCTGCCCATGGAGCGAGAAGGCTGAGAGCCTTTGGGCAGGAGGCTTGCTGGCAGAGTGGGGTGTCTCTGGGCGCTTTGTGGAGCTAGGTTTGCTGACCCACAGAGCTAGAACTGAGTGCCTTCAGGCCGAGGCTTACTGGCTGAGTGGGGTGTCTCTGGGCACTTATTGGCAGAGCTAAAAGAGCTTTGTAATGCTTGACCAAACAGGGCAGCGGCCAAGGGGCCAGAGAGAGTTGTGGCATGGCTGAGAAGAGGCTGTCCTGATGGGAGAACTGTATCCTGACTGTTCCTGAGCCTGAATTGTAACTGTTACTTCCCTGATAGACCCCATAACTGCGAGTGTGGTGTGTGAGTTCTGTGTGGCCATTGCAATGAATTATGGAACTCAGCAGAGAAGTGAAGAGTGCCATGGGATGACTGGTGTCAGAGTCGGTAAAGGTGGTGGAGAGAAGAGACATGTCTGACCTCTGCCTCATAGGAATCAGCCTGGGGCTATTCATCTTGGTTCTCCTTCCCACTTGTGAAGTTAAAGGTCAGACACTGCCCCCATGCCATTTTTACACCCGGTGATCTGCTTCCATATGGATTATAGCCAAGAAAACCCTATGGAGCAGTTCACTTTGTAACTCACGAGGTTGCCATGAGCCGGAATAAACTCGATGGCAATGAGTTTGGTGTGGTTTGGCATGTTCAAATTAAGCAACCAAGTATCTGTCACTTCACACTTTCAGTTTAGTGACTCAGGATGAGTCTGATCTGGCTTTGGGCCTGGATTTCAGGGTGACACTGTGTGGTGAATGTTGTGTTGTTGTTGAGACTCACTCTCCCCTGTAACTTAAAGCTACAATGTTGCTTGATGGACATGGGTGGCCTCATCTCATGACTACAATACTGTAACACCTTCAAAGAAGCTGTTTGCATTATACAAGAGGAACTAGGCAGAAGGTACCAGAACCGCATGGCCTAAGTAAGGGATAGAATTAGAACTTGCCCAGTGCTTCCCCAAACCCAAGCGTTCTATTTTCTAGTAACTGCCCTGGATGGAAGCTGACTTCTTGGGAGCACTGAATGCCATTTGCTTACAGTGTCCACTCTTAGTCTACCCAAAGCCTCAGGCGCCCGTTAAGACTGGGAGGGGTAAGTCAGAGACCTCTGAAAATCTCTAGATTTATAAATGACACCGTAACACAATGTTTCCCACAAAAACTTTAAAAAAATAAGAAGAGAACAAAGGTGTCCCAGAGTGTAGGAGCTGCTCTTCCTAAGGAGTTTGCTCCTCACACTAATCTTGCAGTATTCAGGACTCAAATTTAGATGATTAATTGATTTACTGGATCCCAAGAACCTCTGAGGTTGGAAGAAGTTGACACTGTGAATGTTAAATTCATTAATGACAATAATATATTGAAGTTAAAACATAAGTTCTCTGAAAAGAACAAAAGTCCTTCTTATTGTAGCCACTCTTCTTTATTCCCATATTCCTACCACACAGACCATAAACAACTAGAGGTTTAGATGTCTAATGTACCCTTTTGGTCCACTGGGCCAAAGAGACCCAATGTCTAATGCATATGAGGCCCTGCTGCCTTTTTAGGGTGCAGAACTAGCCATCATTTAGGCAACATTATTTTTAAAAGTTAAGATGACCAACCCCTATGGAAAAGAGTTTGGTTGTTCCTCAAAATATTAAATGTAGAATTACCATATGACCCAGCAATTCCATTCCTAGGTATATACCCAAAAGACTTGAAAACAGGAACTTAAACAGACACTTGGACCCCAGTGGTCATTGCAGCATTACTCACAATAAGTAAAAGCGGAAACAACTCATTTCCATTAACAGACGAATGGGTAAATAAAATGTGGTATATCCATAAAATGTCATATTATTCAGCCATAAAAAGAAAGGAAATTTTGATATATGCTACAACATGGATGAACCTTGAAAACATTATGCTGAATGAAATAAGTCAGACACAAAAGGACAAATATTAGATGATTACACTTACATAAGGTATCTAGAATGGGGATATTCATAGATATAGGAAGTAGAATGGAAATTTCCAGGGACTGAGGGGAACAGGAAATAGGGCGTCATTGCTTAATGGATTCAGAGTTTCTGTTGGGGATGATGACAAAATTCTAGAAATAGGTAGTAGTGGTAGTTATACAACATTGTGGATGCTACTGAACAGTACACACTTAGAAATGATTAAAATGGCAAATTTTGTGTTATATATATTTTACCACAATAAAAAAATAAAGATAAAATAAAAAAAATTAAGATACCAAGAATCCAAAGGGGTTTTCACCTATAAGCCTGTCTTGTCCAACTGTTTTTCATTGCCTCACATTTCTGACTTTTGAATTTTTTTCTTACTTCCTCTAAGTGTCTTCCTTAAGTCTCAGTGTTCCATCAAGGTGAAGATGCCTTCACAAAATCAGTGCACACGTGACCTAGCATCTGAGCATGTGGATTTCTGTATTTACTAAAGGTTAAAAAAAAAAAAAAAGGTTAAGGAAGAAGGAAATGATTCCTGCCCTACCCTCTTCCCTAAGTCCCTAAAGAGCTACTTTCTTGCAGGCTTTAAAAGGAGTTTCTACTGAAGAAGGGAGACATCTGGTGGTTACTTCTTGGTTGAAATTTTTGCCCAACTCAAACAGAATGGGCCTCACTGATAAAAGTGCCTGCCATTTCTGTCCTAAAAGGAAGAAGGTTGAAAAGTATAAAACAGAAGACTCCCTTCACAGGTTTTTATCTGCTGTCCAGTTAGTAGGGACACCCTGGTGCCGCAGTGGTCAAAGAGCTATGGCTGCAAAACAAAAGGTTGGCAGTTTGAATTCACCAGGAGCTCCTTTGAAACTCTATGGGCAGTTCTACCCTGTCCTACAGGGTCGCTATGAGTCGGGATCAGGATTGGCTTGATAGCAGTGGGTCTGGTTTTTTTCTTTTTGGTCCAGTTATTAAGTGTGTAGCGTTAAGAGGCTCTTCTGGCCAAGTCTAGAAACCTAACTCATATCCCAACCAGGCTGATATCAGACTGAGAAGTCCCTAACAGTCACACCACAGCATTATCCTTCTCAATCACATCACCACTTCAGCTAAGTATCTTGGTGGCCCACTCCACTCTGGGGATGAGTCTGCATCTCAACTGACTCCTAACCCAGGCCTATGTTCACAGGGTCTCGTTTATAAAAACAAACAAACAAATAACATCCTTCCCTCTGAATTACCACAAATTCAATGGCTTAAAACAACACTATTCTCTTACAGTTCTGGAGGTGAGAAGTCCAAAATTGGTCTCCCTGGCTCACAGCCCTTCCTTACGTCACTGCTCTCAGCTTCCATCTCTCACCCTGCCTGCTGCGTCTCTTTTGTGAGGACCCTTCTGATTACATTGGCCCACCGGGATAATCTAGGATAATCTCCCCATCTCAAGGTCCTTAACTTAATCATATCTGCCAACCATGTTAGGTTACATATTCACAGGTTCTGGGGATTAGGATGTCTGTGGGGGCCATATTTAGCCAACCAAACCAAACCAAGCCCATTGCCATTGAGTTGATTCTGACTCATAGCGACCCTACAGGACAGAGTAGAACTGCCCCATAGGGTTTCCAAGGAGCACCTGGTAGATTTGAACTGCCAACCTTTTGGTTAGCAGTCTAGCTCTTATGCGCTGTGCTACCAGGGCTCCATTTAGCCAACCACACCTTCCTTAAACAAAGACTGTCTTATAAAAGACTCATCTAATTCACTCCACTGGTCCCCCATCTACAGCCATGGTCTGCTCACCTGCTACAAAAATAGAATTTTATTTAAAATTTTGTGGTTTTTATAACTGATCTGTAGTTTTTTAGGAAACCCTGGTGGCGTAGGAGTTAAGTGCTATGGCTGCGAATCAAAGGGTCGGCAGTTCGAATCTGCCAGGTGCTTCCCAGAAACTTTATGGGGCAGTTCTACTCTGTCCTATAGGGTCGCTATGAGTCGGAATCGACTCGACGGCACTGGGTTTGGTTTGGTTTTGGTAGGTTTTTAATTCTAGTTAGAAAAATTATAAAATATTTGATATGTAGAGGAATATACACACAACATATGTAAAAATGAGGAATAATAAGATGATGGGTGTACTCACCACTCTACAGACAAAATATTTTCAGTCCTTAGAGGCCCATGTACCTCTCCCAAATTACACTCCCACTTCCCCTCTCCCACCTCCCACCTCCCCTCAAGAGGTGACAGCATGTAAGGTGTGTATCATCTGTTTGTTTTTAGCACACATATATCTCAAATGTTGTGTTACTAATTTTGCATATTTTTGAATGATATGTAAATGGTTAATGCAGACATTCTCAAAGTGTACCCTGGAGACACTTGGGGGCTCCCAAGACCCTTTCAGGAAGTTGAGATGTCAAAATAATTTTCATAATAAAAACTAAGCCATAATGTGCCTTTTTTGGCTCTCACTCTCTCAGGAACCCGCAGTGAAGTTTTCCACCATACGTTAGGGAAAGCTGTATAACTTGGTGAATCGATTTTTCCAGAATAACCAGTGCATGATGTCTCTCTCAGGGTAAGAGACCCACTCTACATGCAAGATGGACTGAGATGGACTTCAGTGTAACGGAAGAGGAAACCCACAGCCACAGCTTCTGGTTCCACATTGCAGCTAGCCTTTATGGAACTACCAGTTGTTGAATTTTGATGTAGTATCACAGAAGGATATCCACAATTATCTGAAAAGGTTATATTAGAATATTCCCCTATTTGCCAATTACTTATCTGCGTGAGCTGGGTTTTCTTCATACACTTCAAGACAACATACTGCAAACAGACTGAATGTTGAAACAGATAAGAGAACCTAGCTGTCTTCCATTAAGCCAGGCATTAAAGAGATTTTCAAAAATGTCATGCTTTTCACAGAAATTTTTTTTTTGTTTAGGAAAATATTACTTTTCATAAAAATGTGTTATTTATGTTTTTTTATGTTGAGTTGTTATTTTAATTAATTAATATTTTTAATTTCTAATATGATAAATATCTATATAACAGGGTTTCTCAGCCTCAGAATCCTGATGTTTGGGGCCAGATAACTCTCTTGTGGGGGCTGTCCTGTGCATTGTAGGATGTTTAGCAGCATTTCTGGGCTCTACCCACTAGCTGTCAGTAGCACACCATGCCCTCTGTTGTAACAACCAGCAGTGTCTTCAGACATTGCCTAGAGTTCCCCAGAGAGCAAAATTGAACCCAGTAGAGAACCACTGATTTATCGATATCTATATTTTATAGATTCTCTTGATATAACACACATAAACAAGGATGTGCGTCAACTCCGTGATAGAGGCATATTGTTTTAAAGGGCTCTTGGTGGGAGTAGAAGACAGTTTGTTGTTCCATACCTTAAAAATGGAAAAAATCTGATTGTGTAGAATGATACTGTATTGTGGTTTTTCTTTTTTTTAATTTTCTTTTGTTGTTGTTGTTGAGGATATACAGAGTGAAATAACACCAATTAACAGTTTTTACATGTACAATTCTGTGACATTGATTACATTCTTCAAGTTATGCCACCATTCTCACCCTCCTTTTCTGAGTCGTTCCTCCCCCATTAACATAAACACAATGCCCTCAAAGGTTCCTATCTAATCTTTCAAGTTGCTGTTTTCAATTTGATCCCATATAGATAACTCCTAAAAGAGTGTAATGCTCAAGGCAGACATTCTTTACTAGTTAAGCTAAACTATTGTTTGCTTTTAAGAGGACTTCAGGGGATATTTTTGGTTTAAGACTTAAGGATTATCTCAGGGCAATAATTTCAGGGATTCATCCACCCTCCATGGCTCCAGAAAACCTGAATTCCATGAAAATTTGAAATTCTGTTCTAAATTTTACTCCTTTTGATCAGGATACTTCTATGGAATATTTGCTCAAAATTTTCAGTAATGTTTTAACAAATGGTGCTGGCAAAACAGGATGTCCATCTGCAAAAAAAAAAAAAAAGAAACAGAACCCATACCTCACACCATGAACAAAAACTAACTCAAAATGGATCAAAGACCTAAATATAAAACCAAAAACTATAAAGATCATAAAGAAAAAATAGGATCAACACGAGAGGACCTAATACATGGCAATAACAGGATACAAACCATAACTAACAGCACACGAATTCCAGAAGATAAGCTAGATGACTGGGATTTCTAAAAATTAAACACTTATTCTCATCAAGAGACTTCACTGAAAGAGTGAAAAGAGAACCTACAGACTGGGAAAAAAAATTTGGCTATTACAAATCCGGCAAAGGTCTAATCTCTAAAATCCACAGGAAAATCCAATGTCTCTACAACAAAAAGACAAAAAACCCAATTAAAAAATGGGCAAAGGAAATGAACAGACACTTCACCAAGGAAGACACTTATGCAGCCAACAGACAGACACGTGAGGAAACGCTCGAGACCACAAGCCATTAGAGAAATGCCAATCAAGACAACAACGAGATACAATCTCACCTCAGCATCACCGGCACGAATCAAAAAAAAAAGAAAATAACAAATGTTGGAGAGATTGCGGGGAGAGTGAAACTCTTATGTACTGCTGGTGGGAATGCAAAATGGTACAACCACTTTGGAAAATGATACGGTGCTTCCTTAATACCATGTGATCCGCAATCCCACTCTTAGGAATACATCCTAGAGAAATGAGAGTCATCGCATGAACAGACATATGCACACCCATGTTCACTGCACCATTGTTCACAACAGCAAAAAGATGGAAACAACCTAGATGCCCATAAACAGATGAATGGATAAACAAACTATGGTGCATACATACACACAATGGAGTATTACGCAATGATAAAGAACAATGATGAATTTATGAAGCATCTCATAACATGGATGAATATGGAGAGCATTATGCTGAGTGAAATAAGTCAATCACAAAAGGACAAATATTGTGTGAGACCACTGCTATAAAAACTCATGAAGAGGTTTACACACAAAAAGAAATAATCTTTGATGGCTACAAGGGAGGTGAGGGGTGGGGATGGACAAACACTAAATAGACAATAGATAAGCGGTGACATACTGGGGAAGCCAGCACAACTTGTCCTAGGCAAGGTCATGGAAGCTTCATAGATACGTCCAAACCCCCTGAGGGACTGAATTACTGGGATGGGGCTGTGGGGACGATGGTCTCAGGGAACATGTAGCTCAATTGGCATAACACAGTTTATAAAGAAAATGTTCTACATTCTACTTTGGTGAGTAGCATCTGGGGTCTTAAAAACTTGGAGTGGCCATCTAAGATACTGCACTGGTTTCATCCATCGGGGGCAAGGGAGAATGAAGAAAACTAAAGACACAAGGGAAAGATAGTCCAAAGGACTAACAGACCACAACTACCATGGCCTCCACCAGTCTGAGTTCAGTGCAGCTAAATAGTGCCCAGCTACCACCACTGACTGCTCTGACAGGGATCACAATAGAGAGTCCCAGTCAGAGCTGGAGAAAAATATAGAACAAAATTCTAACTCACGAAAAAAGACCAGACTTACTGGCTTGACAGAGACTGGAGAAACACCTGAGAGTATGGCCCCCAGACATCTTTTTAGCTCAGTAATGAAGTCACTCCTGAGGTTCACCCTTCAGCCAAGGATTAGACAGGACCATAAAACAAAATGAGACCAAAGGGCCATACTAGCCCACGGGCAAGGATTAGAAGGTAGGAGGGGACAAGAAAGCTGGTAATAGGGAACCCAAGGTTGAGAAGGGAGAGTGTTAACCAATGTCATAAAACAATATGGGTACTAAGTGTTTAATGAGAAACTAGTTTGTTCTGTAAACCTTCCTCTAGAATACAATAAAAAAAAAATTTTTTTTTCAGTAACGGTAGCTGGGTACCATCCCAGTTCTTCTGGTCTCATGGCAAAGCAAGCAGTTGTTTATGGAGGCAATTAACCACACATTCCATTTCCTATCCTATTCCTGACTCTCCTTCTTCCTCTGTTGCTCCAAGTAAACAGAGACCAGTTGTTTTGCCTTGGATGGCTGCTTGCAAGCTTTTAAGACCCCAGGCACTACACAAGGAAGTAGGCGGTAGAACAGAAGCAGTAAACATGTTATTAGGCCAATTAACTGGGATGTCCAATGAAATCATGACCATAAACCTCCAAACCAAGGAACCAAGTCCCCTGAGGCTGTACATAGGTAGCCTCAGCAGCTGCTACTCTTTTTTGTTGTTGTAAATACGTCTATCACAAAACTTTTGCCAATTCAACTTTTTACAGGTAGTCAGCTTATTCACAGCACTTACAAAAATCAACCATGCAACCCTACCCTTAATCAGTTTCACTTTTCCCCATCACGGTAAACTGAAACTTAGTGTTCCCCCTCCCTCCCACCCCTGGTAACCACGAATAAACTTCAGTCTCTATATAGGTGCCTTTTCTTGTCTTTTTATATAAGTGAGGTCATGCAATATTTGTCCTTTTGTGATTGACTTATTTCACTCAGCAAAGTGTCTTCAAGCTCTATCCATCCTGTAACATGTATCAAGACTTCATTTCTCTTACCGACTGAGTAGTATTCCATTGTGTGTATGTACCAGATTTTGTTTATCCATTCATCTGAGTATTGTGGGCTTCCCTAATCACCAATAAGTTGTCCATCTTCCTCTTGTTTTATCGTCTCTTTCTTTTGCTCATTTGTGTGTGTGTGTGTGTGTGTTGGATTGTCTGTTGTTTCCATAACCAACTTGTGTGGAACATTTAAATTTTCTGAATACTAATCCTTTGCCAGATTATGGTGTAAACATCTTCTCCCATCTTGTGGCTTATTGTTTTACTTCCTTGATGGTGTCTTTTCATGAACAAAATTCTTCTTTTTAAAAAAAATATTTTATTGTGCTTTAGGTGGAGGTTTACACAACAAGATAGTTTTCCCATTCAACAATTTGTACACAGAATGTTCTAAGACATTGGTCACAGTTCCCTCAATGTGTCAGCACTCTCCCCGTTTCCGCCTTGTGTTCCCCATTACCTTTTGTCCGGCTTTCCTACCCCTTACTGCTTTCTCTTCTCTGATTTTGGTCAGATTTTGCCCTTTTGGTCTCATATAATTAACTGTTCTAAGGAGCTTGCTCCACTAGGGTGTTATCATTTATTTTGTAGGCCTGTCTGTCTACTGTTTGGCTGAAAGGTGGTCTCCAGGAATGGCTTCAGTTCCATGTTAGAAGAGTGTCTTAGGGCCATAGTCTCTGTTGTGTAATGTATTTCCTTTCACCAGCATTAACATGGTTCTTCTTTCTAGTTGGTGATTTTTCCTCCTTCACCCTCCCACCCCTGGTAACCATCAAAGAATTTGTGTGTGTATAACTCTTTTACTGATTCTTTATAGTAGTGGTCTCACACAGTATTTGACTTTTTTCAATTGACTTATTTGTCCTCCAAGTTCATCCACGTTGTGAGATGTTTCTAGGATTCATCGTTGTTCTTTTTCATTGGGTAGTATCCCGTTGTGTGTATATACCACAGTTTCTTTATCCATTTTCCTGTTGATGTGCACTTAGGTTGTTTCCAACTTTTTGCTATTGTGAATAGTGCTGCAATGAACATTGAAGTGCACGTGTCTATTTATGTCACGGCTCTTATTTCCCTGGGGTATATACCTAGGTGTGGGATTGCTGAATCATACAGTATTTTTATTTCTAGATTTTTAAGGAAGCACCACACAATTTTCCATAGTGGTTGTACCATTTTACATTCTCACCAATGGAGTATAAGAGTTCCAATCTTCCCATAACCTTGCTAGCATTTGTTGTTTTGTTTTTTGGTTAGTGCCATTATTGTCAGGATGAGATGGTATCTCAACTGTAGTTTTGATTGGCATCTCTCTGACGGCTAACGACTGTGAGCATTTCTTCACGTGTTTGTTTGTCACCTGAATGTCTTCTTTGTTGAAGTGCCCATTCATATCTTTTGCCCATTTTTTAATTCGATTGTTTGTTTTTATTGTTGAGGTGTTGATGTTTTCTATAAATTTTAGAGATTAGCGCCTTGTTGGATATGTCATAGCCAAAATTTTTTTGCCAGTCTGTGTTTCTCTTTTCACTCTTTTGGAGAAGCCTTTTGTTGAGCATAGGTGTTTAATTTTTAGGAGGTCCCATTTATGTAGTTTATCTTCTGCTGTTTGTGCATTTTTAATTATGTTTGGTATGTTATTTATGCCATGTATTCCTAGAGTTGTCCCTGTTTTTTCTTCTGTGATCTTCATAGTTTTAGGTTTTATGTTTAGATCTTTGATCCATTTTGAGCTGCCTTTTGTATATGGGGTGAGGTATAGGTCTTATTTTTCATTTTTCTACAGATAGATATCCAGTTTTGCCAGCCCCATTTGTCAAAGAGATAGTCTTTTCTCCATTTGATGGGCTTTGGCCCTTTTTGGAAGGTCAGCTGTCCATAGGTGAATGAATTTACTTCTGGGTTCTCAATTCTGTTCCATGGGTCTATGTGTCTGTCATTGTACCAGTACCAGGCTGTTTTGACTACTGTGGTTGTATAGTAGGTTCTGAGATCAGGAAGTGTGAGCTGAGCAAAATTCTTAATGGAGTTGAATTTATAATTTTTATTTAATGGTTTGTGCATTGTGTCTTGTTTCTTAAAAATAAAGTAAATCAAAAACCCTTCTCTATCCTGAGGATGCCAAGATCTTCTCAGTCATGGCTCTGACTTCTGTTGTGTTTTCCATCTCTGTCTTGCCTGTTATGTCGTGGGCACTTTCCACAGACATATCCTGTAGGCCTGTTATTATTTCTTCAATTCTGTCTAACCTGAGTCTCCATTTACTTTATTTCAATTGCTATATTTTTCATTTCCAGAAATTCTAGCTAGATGTTTTAATATTTTGCTTTACACTTTTAGGTGTTTTTTTTTTGTGGGAGAGTTTTTCAAGGTGTATAATCTATAGTTTTCCCAAATATAGAAGACTTCATCCTATGTCTTTGCTTTTCTAAACCACTGTATTTACACACACACACACACACACCCTACCTGACTTCATTGGTTATGTTAGCTTCTCTGGCCTCCTAAGGAAACAGGTACAGTGATTAGTCACCAGGCCGCATTTTCATACTTTAAAAGGATCTGGCTTACTCACTGGCCAGAGCTTGTCCCTCAAAATTGCTTGCTTTAAATCATATAGGCCAAGTTTACAGAGGTTCTAAGCTTCCTAGAAATACAAGAACCAGTAGTCCAATTATTAGACTGATGCAAAGTTTATATTTAGAGAGTGGGCAAGTCAGCACCACAGTAGCGAGTACACTTTGGCAGGTCAGATGTTTGTTTGGATAACTGTGTTTTTGCTTACCGGGGTCCACTTCTGTTCTTTTTCCAAGATCATGAAATGTGTGTTGTCTGCTAAGGTCTGAAAGAACTCTTCTGTATCCACCACGGTGCCATCTTCCTCCAGCACCAAAGTGACCAGCCCAGCAGTGATAATGAGGGCATCCAGGGTCTAGATGTGCATCAGAGAAACAAGATGAAGCAAGACATTTCCATGTGTCCATTTGATGACATTTATTAGGTTAGAGTTTTCAAAAGTGTTGGCTGATTTTGATAAAATGTAAATGCTAAAGATATACCTTAGTTGGTACCTATGGTTCAGTCTCATGCTTAGGAAACTAGAAGTTAAGATTTTTGAAGGACCTACCTTCTTAAGGAATTTTAATGACATAAGTGATTACACTGAGTAACATTTATGATTTCAAAAATTGCTAACTTCACAAATACTAAGAGTCACCCTGTAGGTGTGATTCCTGAAGAGCCTTGTCTCCTGAGGTGTACCTGAATGCTCTCTTGCTGCAGAGACCGCATTTGCAGGCTCGCTTCTTGTTTCCGTAGCTATCTTTACCTAAGTTATGCTTCTCTGAGAGGCTGTGATACGTCTTTATCTGGTGATCTGGGACACAGTTTTGGATTAAGGATTATTCTTCCCTGGGCTTTATAACCAAAAACAGATTTCCAAAGTTTGCTCTTTCCCTGTATTCTCTATTATCAAAGAAATCAAGCAACATGATCCATTGGTGGCTATGTTTAAGGGTTTTGCCCTTGTGCCTGTCTTTTACAGTATAGAGAGGCAACGATGTCTCCTTGGACCACTGAGAAATGGCTGCCCTGACTCTCAGAGGCAAGAAGATAGTCTAACAAGTTGGACATGCTTTTTTTCCTAAACATTTCTGTCTTTGCATTGGCTCAGCACTCGTGGCAACAGCCCTCTGAGTTTTGGGACCTTCTGAGGACTGGTGGAACACGCACCTTGCTGATGAGTTCCTTTAGGCTGCTGGCCATCACCCCTCGCCGGCTGCTCCTGTCATGGTTTGAGACACGGAAAGGACGAGCCGAATGTGTGAGGGGAGTAAGCAGAACCCTCTTTGTCTGTGATCCCATAAATGTCAGGGGCCTGAAATGGAGAAGAGTAAAAACCATCTTAGTGTTTTTAGAAAGAGTATTTAAAGAGAAGTTTGAAGTATGCAGGAATAATGCAATTTTAATATTTGCATCCAAAAGAAAGGAATTCTGTGGTTGCGGGCTATTGGACATTTTATATATATGGCCCTATATGCAAAGAGGAGCTCTGGTGACTCAGCGGTTAAGTGTTTGGCTGCTAACCAAAAGGTTGGCAGTTTGAATCCACCTGCTGCTCCTTGGAAACCTGGTGGGGCAGTTCCACTCTATCCTATAGGGTCGCTATGAGTCAGAACTGACTCAATGGCAACAGGTTTGGTTTTTGGTTTATATGCAAGGAGCC
Source organism: Elephas maximus indicus (assembly GCF_024166365.1). Lineage (NCBI taxonomy): Eukaryota > Metazoa > Chordata > Mammalia > Proboscidea > Elephantidae > Elephas > Elephas maximus. Next base: position 9,951,053 of record NC_064829.1, read on the forward strand.
CTGGTGACACAGTGGCTTAGGGCTCAGCTGTTAAAGAAAAGGTCAGCGGTTTGAATCCAGCTGCTTCTTAGAAACCCTATGGGGCTGTTCTACTCTGTCGTATAGGGTTGCTATGAGTCTGAATTGACTCGATGGCAATGGATTTGGTTTTGGTTTCTATGCAAGGAACAAACAAGTAATACATCAAGTTAAAGTGCACAACCACCATTACTCCTATTTTACTCCAGAATTCAAAGTCCTTGCAGTAACTATTTAAGAAGGAACGGTAAAGGCATAAAACTCAAAAAAGAAATAAGAATTATATTCTGCAAACATCAGTTTTTTTAAAAAATTTTTTTATTGTGCTCTAAGTGAAAGTTTACAAATCAAGTCAGTTTCTTATACAAAAATTTATATACACCTTGCTATATACTCCTAATTGCTCTCTCCCTAATGAGACAGCCTGTTTCTTCCCTCTACTCTATACTTTCCGTGTCCATTCCGCCAGCTTCTAACCCCCTCTTCTCCCTCATCTCCACTCCAGAGAGGAGATGCCAACATAGTGTCAAGTGTCTACTTGATCCAAGAAGCTCATTCTTCACCCACATCTTTTTCTATCCCATTGTCCAGTCCAATCCCCATCTGAAGAGGTGGCTTTGGGAATGGTTCCTGTCCTGGGCTAACAGAAAGTCTGGGGACCATGACCTCTGGGGCCTTTCTAGTCTCAGTTTGACCATTAAGTCTAGTCTTTTTACAGGAATTTGGGGTCTGCATCCCACTGCTCTCCTGCTCCCTCAGGGGTTCTCTGTTGTGTTCCCTGTCAGGACAGTCATTGATTGTAGCCCGGCACCATCTAGTTGTTTTGGTCTCAGGCTGATGTAGTCTCTGGTTTATGTGGCCTTTTCTGTCTCTTGGACTTGTAATTATCTTGCGTCCTTGGTGTTCTTCATTCTCCTTTGGTCCAGGTGGGTTGAGACCAATTGATGCATCTTAGATGGCAGCTTGCTAGCGCTTAAGACCCCAGACGCCACTCTTCACAGTGGGATGCAGAATGTTTTCTTAATAGATTTTATTACGCCAGTTGACTTAGATGTCCCTGAAACCACGGACCCCAAACCCCCGCCCCTGCTATGCTGGTCTTCAAAGCATTCAGTTTATTCAGGATACTTCTTTGCTCTTGGTTTAGCCCAGTTGTGCTGACCTCGCCTGTATTGTGTGTTGTTTTTCTCTTCACCTAAAGTGGTTCTTATCTACTATCTAATTACTTCTTATCTGCTATCTAATTATATACTATATAATCGTAACTATCAAAGAATATTTTCTTATCTGTATAAACTATTTCTTGAGTTCTTATAATAGTGGTCTTATACAGTATTTGTCCTTTTGCAACTGACTAATTTCACTCGGCATAATGCCTTCCAGGTTCCTCCATGTTATGAAATGTTTCACAGATTCATCACTGTTCTTTATCGATGCGTAGTATTCCATTGTGTGAATATACCACAATTTATTTATCCATTCACCCATTAATGGGCACCTTGGTTGCTTCCATCTTTTTGCTATTGTAAACAGTGCTGCAATAAACATGGAAGTGCGTATATTCCAAGGAGTGGGATTGCTGGATCGTATGGTACTTCTATTTCTTGTTTTAAGGAAGCGCCAAATCGATTTCCAAAGTGGTTGTACCATTTTATATTCCCACCGGCAGCGTATAAGTGTTCCAGTCTCTCCACAACCTCTCCAGCATTTATTATTTTGTGTTTTTTGGATTAATGCCAGCCTTGTTGGAGTGAGATGGAATCTCGTTGTAGTTTTGATTTGCATTTCTCTAATGGCTAATGATCATGAGCACTTCCTCATGTACCTGTTAGCTACCTGAATGTCTTCTTTAGTGAAGTGTCTGTTTATATCTTTTGCCCATTTTTTAATTGGGTTATTCGTCTTTTTGTAGTTGAGTTTTTGCAGTGTCATGTAGATTTTAGAGATCAGGCACTGATTGGAAATGTCACAGCTAAAAATTTTTCCAGTCTGTAGGTAATCTTTTTACTCTTTTGGTTAAGTCTTTGGATGAGCATATGTGTTTGATTTTTAGGAGCTCCCAGTTATCTAGTTTCTCTTCTGCATTGTTAGTAATGTTTTGTATACTGTTTTTATGCCATGTATTAGGGCTCCTAATATTGTCCCTATTTTTTCTTCCATGATCTTTATTGTTTTAGATTTTATATTTAGGTCTTTGATCCATTTTCAGTTCATTTTTGTGCATGGTGTGAGGTATGGGTCTTGTATCATTTCAAACATCAGTTTTATATCTAAAAATTCGAAGAAAATGATTTATGGAAGCCATGAAATAGGTAAAGCAGAGTAAGAAAACTGGACCCCACACACAGAGGGTTACATAATTGTACAATAAGGCTGAGCCAGTAATGAGTTCAAAAGCCAGATCTTGGTTACTATAGCAACAAATTCTTTTGATTAGGAAAAAATGGGAACAACAGAACCACTGTTTCAACTATTGTTGGAATAACAAGATGGAAAGGAACTTAATAGTCCTGTATTTACCAAAGAATTACTTTAAAAATCTACTATAGAAAAGCACTAACATGAAAAAAAATCATAGCAAAACCAAAACATGACCTAATTTTCAGAGGAAAAAAACCCCAGCACTTCAATATTATGTTTTGGCTACTTAGGAACTACAAAAAAAAGTACTAAAATGGAGGGTAAATGAAAAGTAGATGATCAGAAGCTTAATACTTCCTCATTATTTAATAAACACACATTTAACTTCATAAACATTAATCTACTCACATTACTCACTTCATCCTCAAAGAACCCTGAGACACAATTTATGGACTGAGGGACATGGCCCAGTGAGCTGACATGCAGCTGGACTCAGTTCCAGCACTTGTTTACCTTAGAAAGTTATCCAGATGCCACATGCTAAGTAATTAAAGAATAAGAAAAGAATTGCCTATTAGTCAGTATATAAAGATTTTGATTGCAATTAAAGAAAAGTGAGACCACCTTTGACACACTACCACATGCTTTTTTTAAATCAACAAGCAAGAAGTTATTTTTTTACATTTCAATGTGAGAAAGCAGATGTACCTTGCTGGCGGCAGTATAAAGGTGTTTGATCTCTTTGGAGACTAGTCTAGCAACGCGTAATGTGTTTTTACACAGGATTGTGAAATTTTTTATATTTAGAAATGTATTCACAAAGAAATTATTCAAAATTATATAAATAGAAAATAGCAATGCTTAGTTCTTGTTTTGTGCCAGGGCACTGCGACAAGAGTGTTACTGGTAGCGTCTTTTAATCCTAACAACCCTGTGAAGTGCTATTACTTGCACACTGCAGTGTCTCCAACATCTAGGACAGTGCCCATCAATGTTAGCTGCTCAGATATTTGCTGATATTTGGATAAATATTTGTACAGTAACATTTAGGAGAATGAAACAAAGGGCTTTATTTTTAGGATAACGTGTAGAAGGTAAAAAATGAAGAGATCTCTGTTTTCTGACATAACAGTTTGTCGAGATTAACTATGAAGGCTAAAATTCTAGGGAATAACTACTTTTGTTGTTAGGGGCTGTCAAGTCAGTTCTGACTCATAGAGATCCTCTGTACAACAGAAAGAAACACTGCCTGGTCCTGCGCCATCCTCACAATCATCGCTATGCTTGGGCCCATTGTTGCAGCCACTGTGTCAATCCATCTCATTGAAGGTCTTCCTTTTTTTTTCGCTGACCTTCCACTTTACCAAGCATGATGTCCTTCTCCAGGGTCTCTCCTGATAACAAGTCCAAAACACATGAGACGAAGTCTTGCCATCCTTGCTTCCAATGAGCATTCTGGCTGTACTTCTTCCAAGACAGATTTGTTAGTTCTTCTGGAAGTCCATGGTATATTCAATATTCTTCTCCAGCACCACAATTCAAAGGCATAAATTCTTGTCCTCCTTGTTCATTGTCCAGCTTTCACATGCATATGAGGCGATTAAAAACACCATGGCTTAGTCAAGAGCACCTTAGTCCTTAAAGTGACATCTTTGCTTTTCAACATTTTAAAGAGATTTTTTGCAGCAGGTTTGCCCACAGCAATGCATCTTTTGGTTTCTTGACTGCTGCACCCGTTGGGTGTTGATTGTGGATCCCAGTAAAATGAAATCCTTGACAACTTCAATCTTTTCTCCTTTTATCATGACATTCCTTATTGGTCTGGTTGTAAGAATTGTTGTTTACTTTATGTTGAAGTGTAACCCATACTGAAGGCGGTGTTATTTGATCTTCATCAGTAAGTGCTTCAAGTACTCTTCACTTTCAGCAAGCAAAGTTGTATCATCTGCATAAAGCAGGTTGTTAGTCTTCCTCCAATCCTGATGCCCCGTTCTTCATATAGTCCAGCTTCTCGGATTATCTGCTTAGCATACAGATTGAATAAGTATGGTGAAAGGATACGACCCTGATGCACACCTTTCTTGACTTTGAACCATGAAGTATCTCCTTATTCCGTTCAAATGACTGCCTCTTGGTCTAAGTACAGGTTCTTCATGAGCACAATTAAGTTTTCTGAAATTCTCATTGTTTGCAGTGTTATCTATAATTTGTTGATCCACGCAGTCAAATGCCTTTGCATAGTCAATAAAACACAGGCAAACATCTTTCTGGTATTCTCTGTTTTCAGCCATGATCCACTCCTCTGACATCAGGAATGATATCCTTTGTTCCATGTCCTTTTCTCAATCCGGCTTGAAATTCTGGCAGTTCCCTGTCAATGTACTGCTGCAACTGCTTTTGAATGATCTTCAACAAAATTTTACTTGTATGTGATTGTCATGGATTGAATTATGTCTCCCCAAAAATGTATTAACTTGGCTAGGCCACGTATGGTTTTCCTCCATTTTGTGATTTTCCTGTGTGTTATGAATCATAATCTCTGCCTGTGGTTAAAAGGATTAGGGTGGGATGTAACAGTCCTGTTCAGGTCACCTCCCTGATCCAATGTAATGGGAGTTTCCCTGGGGTGTGCCCCGCACCAGCTTTTATCTTTCGAGAGATAAAAGGAAAGTGAAGCAAGCAGAGAGTTAGGGACCTCATACCACCAAGAAAGCAGCACCAAGAGCTGCGCCTGAGAAACTCCTCGACCAGGGGAAGACTGAGGACAAGGACCTTGCTCCAGAGCTGACAGAGAGAGGAAGGCTTCCCCTGGAGCTGATGCCCTGAGTTTGGACTTCTAACCTACTAGACTGTGAGAAAATAAATTTGTCTTTGTTAAAGCCATCTGCTTGTGGTGTTTCTGTTATAGCAGCACTAGATGACTAAGACAGTGATATTAAGGATATTGTTTGATAATTTCTGCATTCTATTGGTTCACTTTTCTTTGCAATGTGTGCAAATATGGATCTCTTCCATTTGGTTGGCCAGGTAGCTCTCTTCCAAATACCTTGGCATAGATGAGTAAGCACTTCCAGCGCTGCATCTGTTTGTTGAAACATCTCACTTGGTATTCTATCAATTCCTGGAGCCTTGTTTCTTGCCAATACCATCAGTGCAGCTTGGTCTTCTTCCTTCAGTACCATCAGTTCTCGATCATATGCTATCTCCTGAAATGGGTGAAAGTTGACCAATTCTTTTTGGTACAGTGACTCTGTGTATTCCTTCCATCTTCTTTTCATGCTTCCTGCACTGTTTAATATTTTTCCTGGAGAATCCTTCAATATTGCGACTTGAGGCTTGAATTTTTTTTTTTCTTTAGTTCTTTCAGCTTGATATATGCTGAGTGTGTTCTTCCCTTTTGGTTTTCCATTTCCAAGTCTTTGCACATTTCATTATAATACTTTTCTTTGTGTTCTTGAGCTGCCCTTGGAAATCTTCTGTTCAGCTCTTTTACTTCCTCATTTCTTCCTTTCGCATTAGCTGCTCTATGTTCAAGAGCAACTTTCATAGTCTCTTCTGACATCCATTTTTGTCTTTTCTTTCTTTCCTGGCTTTTTAATGACCTTTTGCTCTCTTCACATATGATGTCCTTGATGTCATTCCACAACTCATCTGGTCTTTGGTCACTAGTGTTCAATGTGTCAAATCTCTTCTTGAGATGGTCTCTAAATTCAGGTGGGATATACTCAAGGTTGTACTTTGCCTCTCGTGGACTTGTTCTAATTTTCATCAATGTCTACTTGAACTTGCATATAAGCAGTTGATGGTCTGTTCCACAGTCGGTCTCTGGCCCTGTTCTGACTGATGATATTGAGTTTTTCCATCATCTCTTTCCACAGCTGTAGTTGATTTGATTCCTGTTTATTCCACGTGGCGTGGCCCATGTGTATAGTTGCTGTTTATGTTGTTGAGAAAAGCTATTTGCAACGAAGTCATCCCTAATAAAATTCTAAGGAATAACTGTACTCATGGCTAATGTCTACTAAAAAAAAAAAAAAAATGTCTACTACCTACACTTTATTATTTATTACTATACTTTATTACTATATGTATATAAAAAAATACATATTAAAAATGGCATGATGGCATCAGAGGTCCTCTAACTTCCTGAGGGGGAGAGGGAACCACCATCAGCATCAGCTCAAAGCTGATTCCTATGAAGCGGAGGTCAGACATACCTCTCTCCAACCTTTTATTTATTTATTTATTTACCAATTCTGACACCAGCCATCCCTGCCATGGCACTCTCTACTTCTTTGCTGGCTTTGATAACTCATTGCAGTGGCCACATAGAACTCACAGACAATACTCATGATTATGGGGTTTATTAGGAAAGTAATAGGTTACAATTCAGGATCTGCAAAAACTCAGGATACAGTTCTCCTGTCAGGAGTGCTTCTTGGTTGTGCCCGTAGGTAGGCCTCTTCTTGGCCCTTGGCCTCTCAGCCTTCCGCCCCTAAGCCCTTTGGGCCCTTTGGGCTAGCCTGGCCTCTGCCCTGCTCGGGCAAGTGTTACAAAGCTCTTTTGCTCTACCATAAGTGCTCAGAGGCACCCCACTTCTCCAGCAAGTCTCCTGCCCTAAGGGGCTCAGCTCTGTAGCTCCCTGGGTTGGTAAGCCTAGCTTCACCAACTGCCGGGAGGCACCCTACCCTGCTAGCAAGCTCCTGTCCAAAGGCACTCTAGCTTTCTTGATCCATGGGCCAAGAGGCTCACTGTGCCATCTCCTTCCAGTCTCTTGTTTTTGCTGCTTCTGCTGCTGCCGTTTCTCTGCAGCTGCTTCTCACCATCTCTGGTGTTACAACCCTCTCTCTCTTTCTCTGTCTTCTGGGTGTAGGAGGCTCTCAGCACAGGGATCCCAGGTTCAAAGGATGGACTCCACTCCTATTCTTCTTTCTCCGCCTCTGGGACGGCTCATTTTAAGCCTACCAGGATAGCAAAACTGGCCAATCCCTTTGTTAGGGTTCCACGAATCCTATTCACATGAGCCCACCACCACAAAGTTGCCATGCACATTGTTTGCATTATTAACAAGGTGTCAAATCCCTTTGGTGGGCCATAAGCACCTTATTTGCATAGTCCCACCCAATCACTTGGTGGGAGTTACAGGACCATGGCTAGAAAGGCCATATAAAAGTGATCCATCACACTGCATATGCACTCACACAAACCAAGTGCCATTGAGTTAGTTCTGAATCATAGTAACCCCAGGTGTGTCACAATAGAACTGTGCTCTCTTGGGTCTTCAATGGCTGATTTTTTGGAATTAGATAGCCAAGGCTTTCTTCTGAGATGCCTCTGGGTGGACTCAAACTTCCAGCCCTTTCCGTTAGCAGTAGAATGGGTTAACTGTACAAAGACTCTGATATATGTATATGTATATATATGGTTTATTTTCCCAACTAGATTGAAATTTCATTATGGACAAAGACTTCATTCTTATATTTCCCATAATGCCTAGCTTAGTGCTAGGCACATGTGTTTAAAATAGTATCATGTCTAACTAGAAGCTCTTCAATTGGACACAAATGAAAATTGACTGACTTGCCAAGTAATTTGCTGTATGGAAAACTGGGTAGTATAGCAAGCAACCAGCTTCCAAAAACTGTCAGGCCGAGTTCATGCACCCAGCGTGATGAGCCAGTTTCAGGATGGGTCACCACAGAAGTGAGGGCGCATGCCTTTTCCCGGTGCCAAGCCAACAAGCTAAATTGTGAGCAGGAATTTAAAAAAAAATGTTCTGGTCATTACAAACTACGCTTTAAATAGTTCAGCTTTTAATAGATGAACATATTCAAGTGATTCTCATGAATCGGTGGGGAACTACTTTAACCTGAGTGCAAGAGTAAGGCTAAAGAACTTTAAAAAGAAAAGGGACAGGTGGAAACAGTGCAGAATTTGCTGGTGGTGTGTGATCAAAGTACAAGGAAGGAGAGAAGATATTATGGAAATGGGATTAATAGAATACTCAGACAGACCACGGTTCTCCAGTGGGGCAGAATTTCAGTGAGGTAGTTGAATAACATGAACAAAAACCCACAAGAAGGAAGCGGCTAGAACACCAATAAGTCTAAACCAAACCAAACCCGTTGCCATCGAGTCAATTCCGACTCATAGTGGCCCTATAGGACAGAGTAGAGCTGCCCCATAGGATTTCCAAGGAGCGCTTGATAGATTCGAACTGCTGACCTTGTGGTTAACAGGGGTAGCTCTTAACCACTATGCTACCAGGGTTTCCCCAATAAGTCTAGATACCCAAATTACAGAAATATTGATAGAAGAAACCAGCTTGGGAGGACTCACAGCTAGTTAGGCAAACAATCATTAATTGGCTCATGGTCCACTATTAAAGATCAAAGAGATAATTATAATACCAGGTTTTAAGCACTAGGTTTTACTCTAATATCGAGTTATTGCAAGGCTGATTGAACATTTCCAAGTGAAAATAGCTTTCCAGCAGATTCTAATCTAATTTATATCAGCAATAAACGAGATGCTTTAGTCTCTAAATTGAAGTCAGGAAACCAGAAATGGTGGCAGCAAGAAAATCAGGTCTGACTGGGCGGGCATTGCCTAGACGCTGACTGACCCCTTTCACCTAAACCCCGAGTAAATGGTCTAGCATCTGCCAAGGTAAAACATTCTTATTTCCACATAGTTTAGAAATCAGACATTTTAGGATTTAATGTTGCCTGGTATTGAAAAAAAGTATGCTGTTGTTGTTAGGTACTATTGAATTGGCTTTGACTTATAGCAAGCTTATGTACGACAGAGTGAAACACTGTCCGGTCCTGCACCATCCTCACAATCATTGCTATGTTTGAGCTCATTGTTGCAGCCACTGTGCCAATTCATCTCGTTAAGGGTCTTCCTCTTTTTCGCTGACCCATCACTTTACCAAGTATGATGTCCTTCTCCAGGGACTGGTCCTTCCTGATAACATGTCCAAAGCATTTGAGATGAAGTCTCACTTCTAAGGAGCATTCTAGCTGTACTTCTTCCAAGACAGATTTGTTCATTTTTCTTGCAGTCCCTGGTATATTCAATATTCTTTGCCAACACCATAATTCAAAGGCATCAATTCTTCTTTGGTCTTCCTTATTCATTGTCCAGCTTTTGCATGCATATGAGGGGACTGAAAACACCATGGCTTTGGTGAGGCACACCTTAGCCCTCAAGGTGACATCATTGCTCTTTAATACTTTAAAGAGGTCTTTTGCAGCAGATTGTCCAATGTAATGCGTCTTTTGATTCCTTGACTGCTGCTTCCATGGATGTTGATTGTGGATCCAAGTAGAATGAAATCCTACTTCAATATTTTCTCTATTCCTCATGATGTTGTTTATTGGTCTAGTTGTGAGGATTTTTGTTTTCTTTATGTTGAGGTGTGATCTATACTGAATGCTGTGGTCTTTGGTCTTCATAAGTAGGTGCTTCAAGTCCTCTTCACTTTTAGCAAGCAAGGTTGTGTCATCTGCATAATGCAGGTTGTTAATGAGTTTTCCTCCAATCCTGATGCTCCGTTCTTCTTCATGTAGGCCAGCTTCGCAGATTATTTGCTCAGCATGCCGATTGAATAAGTATGGTGAAAGGATTCAACCCTACACACCTTTCCTGATTTTAAACCATGCAGTGTTCTCTTGTTCTGTTTGAGGTATTGCCCCTTGGTCTGTGTAACAGGTTCCACATGAGTACAATTAAGTGTTCCTTAATTCTGATCCTTCAAAGTGGTATCCATAATTTGTTATGATCCACACAATTGAATTCCTTTGTGTAGTCAATAAAACACAGGTAAACATCTTTCTGGTATTTTCTGGTTTCAGCCAGGATCCATCTGACAACAGCAATGATGTCCTCTCCTGAAGTCTGGCTTGAATTTCTGGCAGTTCCTTGTCAATGTACTGCTGCAACAACTTTTGAGTGATCTTCAGCAAAATTTTACTCGTGTGTGATAGTAATGGTATTGTTTGATAAATTCTGCATTCTGCTGAATCCCCTTTCTTTGGAATGGGCACAACTATGGACCTCTTCCAGTTGGTTGGCTAGGTAGCTGTCTTCCAAATATCTTGGCACATATGAGTGAGCACTTCCAGTGCTGCATCCATTTGATGAAACATCTTAACTGGTATTCTGCCAATTCTGGGAACCTTGTTTTTTGCCATTGTCTTCAGTGCAGCTTGGACCTCTTCCTTCAGTACCATCAGTTCTTGATCATATGCTACCTCCTGAAATGGTTGAACACTGACCAATTCTTTTTGGTGCAGTGATTCTGTGTATTCCCTCCATTTTCTTTTGATGCTTCCTGCGTTGTTTAATATTTTCCCCCATAAAATCCTTCAATATTGCAACTCGAGGCCTGAAATTTTTCTTCAGTTCTTTCAGCTTGAGAAATGCTAAGCGTGTTCTTCCCTTTTGGTTTTCTAATTCCAGATCTTTGCTCATTTCACTATAATACTTTACTTTGTCTTCTCGAGTTGCCTTTTGAAATCTGTTCAGCTCTTTTATTTCATCATTTCAGAAAAAGTATAAAAAGGAGAAATTCTTAAATCTAAATTAAGTCAAGCTGAGTGTTAGCTTTCTGAGAGTAGGTGCTATCATCTGGCTTCATTTCCTCTGCCTTTGGCCCCCATTGCTTTATATCATAGTCCAAAAACAACCACGACAAAATCACCCATTGTCATCAATTCTGACTCATAGCAACTACATAGGACAAAGTAGAGCTGCCCATAGTGTTTCAAATGCTGTAAATCTTTACAGAACCAGACTGTCACATCGTTCTCCCATTGAGCAGCTGGTGGGTTTGAACCACTGACCTTTCAGTTAGCAGCTGAATGCTCAGCCACTGTGCTAACCAGGACTCCTTATATTATATTAGATACCTACTAAATGTGCTGACTGAAGATGTCTATACTCAATTTAGCTGGCTTAATACGGCACTGGGTTTTGGGTTAATACCACTTTAATACTAATTCAACAGACCACGATAGATTACCCATAAACCACTTTACATTTTAATCAAAAAGTTGGTTTGTTTTTCCTATAGCTTGGTATTTAATATTCCTTCATTTCATTCTGTTATATTTAAGGTTGCCATGAGTCGGAGCCCATCTGACAGTGATTAACAGCAGCAGCAACACCACCACGTGGTCTGAGGTAGACAATGTGTTATAGTAGAAAGAAAATGAGCTTTAGAGCTGGACTGACCTAGGTGCTGGAACCTTGAAAAGTCACCCAGTTCAGTAAAAATCTTAGAGGACTTTTTCTTTTAAAGAAAAAAAGACAGTGCCTGACATTGCAAGTGCTCAATGAAAATTAGCTTCTCTTCTTTCCCAGGAGCCCGCCTATAGCAGCGCTGTCTAGAAGCAGGGTCCCAAGTGCATTCAGCCAGCACTACCTTAGTTCTTACTGTGGCCAGCTGCATGCTAGCTCTTCAAGTATATTAACTAATTATCACAACCCTGCAAGGAAACACTACCCCATCTTGCAGATAAGAAAACTGAGGCCGAGGGTGGTTTCTCAAGGTCACCCAGGTAATAAGAGAAAGAGGTGGGGCCAGGGTTTTTTTTTTTTTGAGGGGGAAGGAGGGTAGGGGAGAAGGTTGGCTTATTATTATGCCTTCTGAACTTCAAATCTCAAGCAATAAATTAAGCATTGTGAGGAAGAGGTAAATGTACAGCAATGTTTTGAGTTCACACTTTCAATTCCTTTTGCCTTTTAGGTCAACAAAGGCACTACACGATTTGGTTCTGGTGCAGTGGCTGTTGAGGAGATTGTGCTAGGCCCGTGGTCCCTCGCCCTGGCCACTCACCACAATGACTGGGAGCCTTCACTAGAGACCCATGGAAGGAATCAGAGCCTGGAGCCTAAGTGACAGTGGACTGATGCAGTGCCAGGACTGGCATGCAGTGCTGAACTTTTGCCTTGATTAAAAGGAGTTACACCAGGTTTCTCAGTTACACAAGATGAACAAGACGTTCACATACGACTGAGCCAGCATTACAGAGAATTCACTCGTGTTCTTGTCCCTGGTGACCTGGGTGGATAGGGCAGCAGAGATTACCCACAGTATGTTTATTATTTATCTATAAGGTAAATATTACAGATGAGTAAAATTGACGCTCAGGGCAGTTAAGAAATGAGTAAGGTCAGAGTTAGCAAGTGACAGAGCAAGAGTCTGAATCCAGCTCCGATTTCTACATCCTGGTGCCAGATCTACCAGATGAAACCCCCAGAGTAGAGGGGACTCTGGGCCCTAAGAAGCAAGAGCCTCTCTTCTCCCTGAAAACAGGAAGTCATTGCCATTGTCCAAGGCCTTCTAGAACCTGTGCTCACTGAGGCCAGGGGCTGTCAGTATATTTTACCTCTCCTCAGCACAAAGCCCCCTGACCTTCTCACTGGGTAGAAGATACGCTTCGACAGAATTGGAGAAAGGGGAGAACAAAGCTAATGCCATCGAGCCTTCAGTCCGGCCCCAATGGTCAATGGCATGTCTGTTGGGTAGGAATACCTTTGACCTAGTTAGTTGTGGTACATTATTTCCTCACACCTTGGTGACCCGGCACAAGTGACAAATTCAGAGTACATACTGTCTTCTCACTTCTGACAAGACAAGATGGCAATCATTTCTGGTCCTCCACTGCCCTCAAGATTGCCGTCCTTGATAAGAAAGGACACACCAGCTATTGTTCTTCTTACTCCTTACAGATCCAGTGACTGTGTTTTCCTAACCAAGAACTGGGGCAGAGTTGGACAACAGATTTATGGACTACTCATAAAAATTCTTTTGAAGCTATAGAAATGAAATTTGATCATTTTTTTCAATGAACAGGATGAGTGATTTGAGGTGCCAAATTATATGAAATCAAGACTATCCTATATATTACATAAAAATGGATTAAATAAAATTTTATGTACATAAAGCTATTTTAAAAATGCTAAATAGGGACTTATTCTGCTCCAGCTAAATAGCCAGCTAGAAGAGCAATGGGGTTACATAGCTAGCTCATTCCTGGCCCGCTGAATAGGCAGAATATTTTATGTCAATGGCCATTAACACAATGCCAAAATGTTGCTATTCTCACCTCAATATTTTAATATATCAAAGTTAAAACAGGGCCCCTGTGAATTCTTAGGAGTCTTTTTTGAGACACACCACATGTGAGAGCAGTCACTCCCTCAGTTCCTGAGAAAGTGGCTGCAGGGGGGAAATAACTCACTAAAAGGAAAAAGAAAAAGCCAACAAGGGAACAGGTTGTTTAGGGAAATAGGCTGTTTCAGGGAAATCAAGACGATAACAGAAGTCAGATTTCTCAGAATACTCTTGAAAATTGTGAGGTGGCAGACCTCTCAGAAATGAGTGCAAACAGTCACGTCTTTGTATTTTTGGCTGGGGGAAGCAGGGAGTCACCAGCTTATAGAAATGTGTGAAATACGGTAGGAAGCCACAGACTACAGTGGCTGTGAACTTCACGCCAGTAAAGCTAACCTGCCCTGCCATGATAAAAAGCACTCTTCATGTGCCACTGATGCCACTTTACACAAATTGATGTTGGCCGAGAGGCGGGCCAGGAATAAGGTCTCAAAACCAAAAACCAAACCCACTGCCGTTGAGTCTATTCCCATTCATAGCGACCTTATAGGACAGAGTAGAACTGCTCCACAGTTTCCAAGGAGTGCCTGGTGGATTTGAACTGCCGACCTTTTGGTTAGCAGCCGTAGTTCTTAACCACTGTGCCACCAGGGTTTCCAAGGTAGGAGGTAAATGTTCTGATGTCATGGATGGTTAGAAATGGTGGTGACTTAGAGAGTGCCCAGGGAACTGGGAGTGGAGTGATGGCGGAGGGAGCCCCACATTTCGTTGTTAGGTGGGGAAGGAGGAGCCTACAGGAGAGTAACAAAGAGCAGGCAGGGTAGGATATAAGCCCACAGAATACTGTTAAGGAGCCAAAAGGGAAAGAGCAAGTTCAGAAGGGAAGTGGTGAGGTCAAATGCGGTGACGCCCAGTGGTCAGACAGGGCTTGGGCAGTGTCCACTCACTTGGAGAGGTGTCCCTGACGTGTAGGGGGTAGGGTCAGGAGTGGGCCTAATCCAAAGGGCAAAAGCGGCTGGCCTCTGTGAGTTCCTCCTTTCTAGTTCCCCCTCCCAGACTCTGCCCAGGGGAAGAATGGGCTCCTTCTGACAAGGGCTGTGTCCCACACTCACCTTTGTGTCTTTATCAGCCTGTCAGGATACTTGTGTAGTAAAACTGCTCAAGATGTGAATGTGGAAGTCTTGAGGCACTTTGGAACATCGTTAAAGTCTGAGTGTAGACTCATGAATGAGTAAACGTCTGTAATCTGGGAGGTTTCCTTGTAGAAAACTTAATTCCTTACTTATATCACTAATAAGACCATGATAATATTTGTACTGAAATAGCAGTTACACAAAACCTAGAGTTCCTTGTTCAAGGCGAGAAAAGATGTACCACACAAGCAGCCATTTTGCACAAAGTAATCTATGTCAGATTTGTAACAAACTCAGGGCTTGGCATGAACGTTATCCCTGACAGGATACAAAACAAAGAAGACTTTGTTTATGACAAACATAGCACTGCAGTCCACCCTTGATTTCCAGCGCTTTGCTAAGAGGCTGTTGGGATTATGACTAGGCACCTATGATTGCAAACTATTAACAAATGTGTGACTGGTTTAAGGTGCTTACAAGAATCTCATTTGTTTATTTTAAAGATTTATATATTGAAACCCTGGTGGAGTAGTGGTTAAGTTCTAATGCTGCTAACTAGGAGGTCAGCAGTTCCAATCCACCAGGCACTCCTTGGAAACTCTATGGGGCAGTTCTACTCTGTCCTATAGGGTCGCTATCAGTTGGAATTGACTCCATGGCGGTGGGTTTGGTTTTTTGGTTTTGTGTCGATTAAGTTATTTTCTTGGCAAAATGCAATCCTACTACTAAGAAAAGACATGGTTGAAACCCACTGCACCTGGTGGTTTAAACTAAGAGACACCGGGAGGAGGCAGGAGCCCCACAAGACCACAATTCGCGAAGGTGTTCCCACCTTACCTTTGGCTTCATGGGGCCTTTAACCTGGCCGTGGTTTTCAAGACAGCAGACAGAAAAAGTGTTTTCCTTACAAGAAGTATTACAGGTTGTCTTCTCGTCTTGTTTGGAAGCAGGCAGACCACAAAGAATTGCAACAAGTTTGGCTATAACAAATATTCACGTGCTCCTAGAGCTTAGAGCTCAAAAGAAATGTGTTTTAGGAGATAAGACATTTCATTATGCTTTGAATTGCCAAGGCTTCATCAAGGGGTCAACTCCCAACACACCTGGCCCAGCAGAGGCTCACACGGATACCCTGTGGAGCTTGAGACATAGTCCTAAGTGCTCAGCTGCAAGGACAGTCTCAACCTTGACTCTGCCGGTTCTGCCTCTTCCTCCTGACCAGAGGCAAGGCCAGGGATTAGTGCAGCTCTCACCCCTCTTTAACACTCAGTGCTCATGGGAACACGGACAGCAGGGTGTCCTACATGCATAGGAAAAAGGCATGGAATGGTTCACGCCAACTGTCAACAGCTGTCTCCTACTGGGAGTGGGCTGTGCGGTGGGTGGGTGGAAGAGCAAGGAGGCAGAGAGCAAGACCTTAACTTTGTGCTTAGAAATGTTAGTGCAGATACATTGAAAAACTCTGTTTCCCACCTTCCCCCTGACTTCAGGTTTTTGTTTTCATTTGTTTTTAAAAAGCAAGCCACTCAGAAAGGTCACCGTTATTTTCTGGCAGCTGTTTTCTTCGCCTTGAACATTCACACACAGCTTCCCTGGAAAAACCCAACCATAGAAGTGTACACATGGGGCCAGTTCTGTAACTCTGTTCTCTATCCCTGCTGTCTAGGGCGCGCCTCCGCTCCGCACTACGTAAACGGACCGGTCTCCCCGGACCCCTGCATTTCCAAGGACTCAACGGCCTCTCCCTTCCTTCGGAGGCACTTCTTGAAGACCTTCAGAGAAACACCGTATCCCTCTTAAACCCACACTTTAAAGCTGCTGCCACAGCCGAGCTTTAGGACTTTACCACCGAGGAATGGCTTGGGGCGGTGAGGCTGCGGAGACGACCCCGCGCAGGAACAAAAGCCAGGCGGCGCGGAGCCCCAGCTTGCCCTGGGCACGGGGGAGCGCTCCCCTCAACGTCCCCTATCGACGCGGGCGAAGCGGCCCAGCCCCAGGCGCCGGCTGGAGAACCGGGAGGTGTCGCCCCAGGGCTTCGGCCAGAGATGCCGCCACTCCCGCACTGTCACCTCTTACCCGGACTCCCGCACACCTGGGCAGTCCCGCTTCTGGCACCTGCGGCCAGGTCAAAGAGGCGGGGGACATGCGGCGGGCTTGGACTGGGCAGGTGGGGCGGAGGCGGAGAACCTGGGGCCGCGGGGGACAGCGGGAACCGCGGCGCGTGAGGAGCGCTGGGTGAGTGGGAGCCGGGACTCGGCGCGAGGGGCCCGGCTGTGGCCCCGAGCCGGCGGGCGCGGCACTTGCCTGAGCAGGACTCCGGCGCAGTCCCGGGCGGTCTCCATCGCTCGATGCCACTTCGCAGGCCGGGCAAGTCACCCCAGCCTCTGGCGCCGCTTCTTAAGAAGCACCGCCGGCCCAGTCCCGCCCCGCCCCGGCCGCCGTGTGACCAGGGAGGGTGAAGGCGGCCCGCGGCGGGTGGCCTGGCAGGCTGCCCCGGACCTGGGCCCTCCGGATCCGCGCCCTCCGGGTCGTTCCTGCAGAGAACGTACTGAGGACCCCCCACCCAGCGTGCTCCGCGGGCCACTTGCACACGTCAGGCTGGGCTCCGGGCGATCGGGGAGCTCCTCAGTCCCGCATCACTGGGGCTGTGGGAAGGCGGGCGTCTTCTCTTGAAACGCGTGCCCCAGGTGCGGAGAGTGAGGCCCAGGGCGTGCGCCCCAGGGACCCACCGTGGCCGGCGCTCCGGGAGGCCCTGTTCGTCGCAGGGAGCCCGCGGGGTTCCTCGCAGAGCGGAGGAGGTGACTCAGCGGCCCAGCAGGTTCGCAGAAGGGCCGCTTCCTTTCGGCTCACCTGCCTCCTGGCCCTACCATGGGCGTGTGCGAGCCGGCGGCAGGGATTTCAGAACTGGAGGTGAGAAGGAGCCACTGGGATTGCATTAACGGTCTTTTAGGCGCCTTCTCCGAGAAAGAAAGTGAGGAGAAAAACCGACCCATGGCTGAGGGGGACTTCTATCTCCAACCTGCTTGCAGGCGCGTCAGTGAAGATGCGGCTAGGTACGTGTTAACCTCTCAGGAGCAGGGGGAGGCAAGGAATTCAGGAGGGCGCTCAATCACAGAACTGAAGCAGAGGGCTCCTGAGCTAATGAAGGGGTGGGACAGTCACATAGCTGAAGTCTTTAAAAAAGTATAAACTCTCTGGGTTAGAAAGATTCGCTAGTGCATGCTCTCTTGCCCACAGCCAAGTGGTTTGTTACCTAAATCACTGATAACCTGCACTGCTGTGCCGGGATCTTTTTTCTGCTTTGCTTCTCCTTGCTGAACTTGGTTGTAGAACATTTACTGGATCATTTAAAATTTGGCCCTTTTTTGCCTGCCCTCTTCCTGAATTTAGCTCACAGAACAAACAAACACTTCCTCCCTCACCTTCACAGTCTCTGGCGTAAAGGGCCTCATCTGACTTGCAGACGTGTTGGAAGCCAAAAGCGGTTTCCTTCCAGACTCACCCTGCTGGGAACTATGCTGCAAAGAGGGAGTGTTCCTGGGCCCAGAGCTACTGGGGCTGGGGAGGAGCCTTAGGGGGCCATTAGCTGCCCCTCCCACTGACACCTCCAATCTGATAGATGAAAAAATGGGTCCAATCAATTCAACACACCTTTTAAAAAACCTTTTTACTGTGAAAAATTTCAAACATAGAGACACAGAAAGAAGAGTACAATGAGTGTCCTTACACCCAGCACCTGCTAACATTTTTGACATATTTGCTTTGGTTATTTATCGGTATTTTTATTTGAACCATTTAAAAGTAAATTAATGATATGCCCCCCCCACAATAAGTACTTCAACTTTGCATCTCTGAAAAAATAAGGACATTCTCATACATAACCATAGTAACATTGTCAATGCTAAGAAAATAAAAATTATGTCCTACTATCCATCTATATTCAAGCTCTCTAATAATCCAGAGTTATTGAGATCTTATGTATACAGCTCTACACAAATGCCTGGGCCAGGAGCACACTAGACCTGTTCTGGAGCAGTGAAGGTCAGAATCACAGGGGATTCTCAGACTCCAAGAACCAATCAACAGGTGCAATTCAGGTACTTACTTCTAAGACCTGGAGCACCGTGGGTGCTATGTTGGCTCACTAGATGAATGCAGATCACAAAGTGAATGAACAAGGTGTGAGCTCTGTCCCTGGAGTGTCAGCAGGTCCAGGAGGAAGCTGCAGTGGGACTGAGCCCTGCAGGGTGAGTGTGTGAAGCAGGGTTGCTTTTAGGAGAGCAAAGGCAGGAAGGGTGATGATGGCACACGGGGCAGTCTGGGACAGGGACATGGGGTTCTGGAGGAGGCAGGCAGTGGGAACGTGAGCAGCCAGGCCACAGGGAGTCACACAGACCCTGAGCCCAGTGGAAGCTCCTAGTGCCAGTGTGGGGCCGGCAAAGACGGGGGGCGGGGGGCGCTTATTCAGATACAGACTCTGGGAGTGGCGGCAGTGGTGTCGCGAGGGTTGGCGTCACCCAGTGTGATAACTCATGATGTCAATGCCTCCCATGGACCTCCTCCTGTACAAGACCATACAGAATCCTTAGTAATGTTTTTTGTACTAATGTTACTTGTAAATCGCAATTTCCATGTATCACTCCTTAATTTCCTTTAATT
The DNA here is from genome assembly GCF_024166365.1 of Elephas maximus indicus. NCBI lineage: Eukaryota > Metazoa > Chordata > Mammalia > Proboscidea > Elephantidae > Elephas > Elephas maximus. Next base: position 9,970,349 of record NC_064829.1, read on the forward strand.
ACTACTTCATTCTCAAAGAAGTTATTGATTTAGGTTCACAAATACTAATTACCACAATATTGTAGCTAAAACACTGGAAAGCTCGACAAAATCAAGGACTATAAAAACAGCTGTAGCAATGGAAACAACAGCACATACTTGTAGCGTGTGCAGACAAAACCACGTGACTTGAAGCACCATTGTAATTGGTGATAATGACAGCTCTGACCAGAGCATGTTAGAAGGTTCAAAGTAAATCAGCATAGATGTTTTAGCCTCATAGGTATATTGATATGTTTAAGCTGGGCTTATGAAAAATGTTTTTGTTATAACTACAGGGATATTTTTATAGACAGTCATTTGGTGTCACCCCCTCTGACAGGGCTGCCCTGTGTGGTCTGCACCCCCTGCAGACCTATAGTGCAACACCACTGGGTGGTAGGGAGGCTGCACTGGGCTGGGGGGAGACTGTACGTGACCCCAAGAAGAGATGGCAGCCATGAACTGGGGCCCTGGCAGTGGGATTGAGCGGAGGTGAGTGAGGGGACGTTTCAGGGGACTTGGTGATGGATAAGAAGTGAGAGAAGGTGCCTGGAGAGACAGTGGTGCCCCTAGCTGAGACGAGAAACCCAGGAGGGAGCAAGTCCACGGTGGGAGTTGAGATTATGCTGAAACTGATGGCTTGTGGACCAAGGCAACGAAATGACGTGGAGTGGGCCGTTGGGAGAGTGGGTTGTTGGAAGAATGGGCTAGAGCTTGGGAGCCGGTCAGTGGGAACCAGCACAGTGGGAGCGAGTGTCATTGCTGGGGGTGGGGGTGGGGGGCCCACTGTGCTCCAAAGGGCTTGGCTGCAAAGCACAGCATGTGGCCAAGAGGAAAATGGACTAGAACTCGGGCACGCCCAATCTGGGTGGAGAGGCCTCTGGCTTGTGCTGGGAGAGGTGCCAGAGGTTCCTTCTTCTCTCTCTCACACAAATGAACCTTATTCTCATTCAATGTCATACAATAAATCTTCATTCAGCAACTACTATGTTCCAGTACAACCAAGGTTAGAAGTCCAGTGTTTTTGTACTTCATCAATAGACTTTTGGTGACATGGTTCCTATATGTCTGTGTCGTGTCTTCTGCCTGGTGCCCTGAACACTCAGAGTGTGGATGGCTGCCGATGGAGCAGCTGCCTCCTCTCCACAGCTGGTAACACACCCTTCCTCCCAGAGGCCTGGCCCGTGATTGGCAGAGCCTTACAATCACAGTACAGCCTTGAGTGCCTCACCTCATTCTAGCTGGGTGACCTCACACGAGTTATTTGATGTCTCCCTAGCCTCGCGCCTCACCTGAAAAGGGCACAAGAAGACTGCCTCTTCATAGGGTGTGTGAGAGTGAAATCAGGTGAGGATAGAGATGATGGGGCCCAGCGCTTGCACGCAGTGCTCCATGTGGGTGAGGTGAGGAGGACATGATGAAGGTGAGGGGCATCTCGAGGTCAATGCCCAGCCAGGAGTGAGCCCCAATACAGAAATTCCTTCTCCTGTATGGAGAACAGGGTGCTTACAGCACAATGGAACTTTGCCAGTTGCTGTCAAGTTGATTCTGACTCATTTTCAGCAACCGTCTAATCCAATTGCTGTCATTTTTGCAACAGGTGGATGAACCAAAGGACTCCAAGTCTGAGCCCTGACCTTGCTACTTTCAAATTCTGTGATGGTGGGTAGGTTTTTTCGTTTCCTTTCTTTTCTCTCTTTTAATGAGTTTCGATTTTTCTCTAACAATCCTGATGATATGTATTCCTGATGAGATGCAATGAGGGTAAAGTGAGATCATGCATTTGAAATACACTTTAAGCTGTCAGTCACTATTAAACAATAGGTTGTATTATAGTATTGATAAGGAAACCGAGCCCTGGAAAGGCACCAGTGTGAATACTGTTGACCCCATAACCAGGGTATCTTCGGCAGAACTGCCAGAGTTTCCTTCCACTTTCTCCACTATCTGCCGTAGCCAATGTTCCCAGTGTGCTCCTATTTCCATACTGCTTTCCAACAATGGGAAACCCTGGTGGCATAGTGCTTAAGTGTTACGGCTGCTAACCAAAGGGTTGGCAGTTTAAATCTGCCAGGTGCTCCTTGGAAACTCTATGGGGCAGTTCTACTCTGTCCTACAGGGTCACTACGAGTCGGAATCAACTCGATGGCACTGGGTTTGGTTTTTTTTTTTTTTTTTCCAACAATGCCTGTGGTTAGGAAAAAATTCCATATATTCATTCATACCAGGGTATTACCAATTCAGCAAAAATTTATAAAGCATCATGTTAGTTACTTTCCTCCTGGATCTGTTCTCTGCCAAGCCATGTGCTCCAGGAGGCCAGCCCCACAACTGCATCAGAGGCTCCTTGCCATTTGGCATCCAATTAGTCCACTACTGGGAGGCGCTGCCAGATATATATATATATACACATACACATAATGTATATGTATATATATAATACATGTGTGTGCCTATATGATTTTTTAAATTAAAAACAATTGCATTGCAGAATAATATGCACATGGTGAAGTGCACAGGTATTAAGTGTAAAATTCACAGAATTTTTCGTTCATAGGCTGCCCAGATCAAGATATTTGCAATTCCCCCTTCCACCCATAGGCTCCCTCTGGCCCCTCCACTGCCTGCCAGAGAAAGCCACTCTTCTGATGCCTCACACCGAGGTAACCAAAAGCCCCACATAAATGGAGTTGTGCAGGTGGTGCTCCTGTGGGCCTGGCTTCATTTCCCCTCTCCGTGTCAGTGGCATTCACCCATGGAGCTGCATGTATTAGTGATTGCTCACTTTTATTACCTAGCTGCGTTCCATTGTGCGGCACATGACATTTATGCATCCATTCTGCTGTTGATGGATATTTGGCTGTTAGGAATAGGCGAGGCTGGAAGAACATTTTTGTACCTGTCTTCTGGTGCACGTATGTGCTGCTTTCTCTTGGTTAATGCCTAGGAATGGGATTGCTGGCTCATGAGTAGGTGTATGTTTAGCTTTGTAGATATATTTGGCAGGAAAGTGAAGATTGGAGATCAGAAGGCAAGAAGAAAGAGGAAATGGGGCACTCCCCCACCCCCTACTTTCTATAGTTCTGGCTCCAGCTCCTGCCCCAGCTGTCAACAGGCTTGAGTGAGGATAACCCCACCCCACCTCTCAGACCTCCTGCTGCTGCTAGGGCCTGGGTGCCTCATCACACCTTGTGATCCCGCTATCTCTGGCCACACCCCTATGAACAGCCCCTTCATTAAACCCTTCCCAGCTAACCCTTTTGGTTGACAATGGTTCCCTGCACTTCACCTGGCTTTCCTATGCCTGCTAGGCTCAGCTCTGTGATGGAACAGGGCTGCAAAGGTGAGTAAGCTGCGGTGCCTCGCCTTAGGAGCTTGTCTTCAGATGTGAGTACAGGATCAAAAAAAAAAAAAAAGGAGAGTAATTACAATGCAGGACGCTATGGGAGAAGGGGGGCAAAAGCACCTGTTTTCCCCTCTAGAGGGCCTGGGAGGATTACCGAGGGGAGCTGAGTCTTGACACTATGAAGAAATTTTCTAGAAAAAAGTCAAGAGTATCCCAGGCAGCAGGAATAGCGTGTATATAGATATGGAGGTGTGTGTCAGCAGACTCACACTATTAATTAAATGGGGGACATTCAAAATTGAAGTGTACACACGTGAATAGAGGCAAATCAAAGGGATGCCACTCTGATGAGAAGCTTCATCTCCCAGGAGTACCTGGTAAAGGCATTGTTGGGGCACAGACAAGAGGCATGGCCTGGTCATCTGCATTTCCACAAGTGCCAGCTTTGGGTTCTAGTGTCTTTGAAACAAAGTCACACATGTAGACAATTATGCCTGTGTAAGGCCAGCTTACATGCAAGATTTCATTTTGCTTGGTTCCTTATCAACGCCCATGGAAACAGCAGTCAAGAAATCAAATGACACATTGCATTGTGCAAGATCTCTTTAAAGTATTAAAAAGTAAAGATGTCACTTTGTCTAAGGTGTGCATAACCCAAGCCATGGCGTTTTCAATCACCTCATATGCATTTGAAAGCTGGGCAATGGATGAGGAAGACCAAAGAAGAACTGACGCTTTTGAATTATGGTGTTGGCGAAGAATATTGAATATACCATGGATTGCCAGAAGAATGAACAAATCTTGTCTCAGAAGAAGTACAGCCAGAATGCTCCTTTAGAAGTGAGGATGGAAAGACTTCATCTCACATACTTTGGACATGTTATCAGAGGGACCAGTCCCTGGAGAAGGACATCATGCTTGGTAAAGTGGAGGTTCAGCAAAAAAGAGGAAGACCCTCAATGAGATGGATCGACACTGGCTCCAACGATGGGCTGAAGCATAACAACAATTGTGAGGATGGTGCAGGACTGGCAATGTTTTCTTCTGTTGTATATAGGGTTGCTATGAGTTGGAACTAACTCAATGCCACCTAATAAGAACAACAAAAGTCAGCTTTTGGGCAATAACCAAAATTTGAGGTGAATTTCCACAAAATTGAGGAACATTTCTAGTGGTCAAGTAAGATGTCTTTTTTTTTAGTTGATTAGTGAGACCAGGTATTGCAATTAGTGAGACCAGGTATTGCAATTAGGAGAGAGAAATTGGGAGATTCTAATGAAAGTGTTTATAGTCAGAAGGGGTAGGGCAGCAGATGGGGCATTGCCATTTAACACTGTGCAGTTCCGCTGTTTGATGAGCACCTGAAAGGGCATGAGAGCCTGACAGTCACCCAGTCTGTCTGAGACGTAGCTGTGATACATTCAGAGGAGGACGTTGTTAATCATAAAATGTTGTTGCACAAGGAGTCCTCAGTCTAGACGATTATTTCTCCAACTACATTAAAAGAAAAAGAGCGTTTTAATTCTGGAACGAAAAATATCATGCCTATGATATTTATCATGCCTATTTTTTTTTTAAAGATATTTATGAGGCCCCAATGCCTCATTAATCTTTAACAGGTTCTTAACCTTTTGAGGTTCAAGGTCCCTAAAAAATCTGAGGAAAGCTATAGACCCTCTCTCCAGAAAGACTCCTGTAACCTGCCGATGTTGTGCAAACACTTCAGGGGCTTCCGTGAGCCCCAGGCTGAGAAACCCTGTTTGGGTGAGAGGATCAGGTCATAAAGGCACCTCTGTCCTTCCACTTGGGAAACCTCTGGGCAGCTGCCCGGCAGCTGTGTTTACTGGCTGTTGCTGTTGCTGGGTTGGATGTTTGTTTTCTTTTCAAATATAGGAACAAAGGTGATGTTCTTTTCTGCTGACTTCAATCTAGAATTTTCTCTCTAAAGAAAGTGCTCAAAGCAGCCTTACTCCATGCTTATTGCAGGGTGAAGGCCGCCATGGCCCTCCTTCTGGGCAGAGGGTGAAGCAGAACCCTATCCTAGGCAGTGAGCTGTGCCCGTGTCAACACAAGGAACTTTCCCTAAAAAGTGTCCTGATCTTCAAAAAATGTTTTAATAAGATTTTAACTACATGTGTAATACATCTGGGGCAGTAGTGGTTCAGTGGTAGAATTCTCGCCTTCCATGCAAGAGACCATTCCCAGCCACTGCATTTCATGTGCAGCTACCACCTGCCTGTCAGTAGTAGATTGTGTGTTGCTACGATGCTGAACAGGTTTCAGTGGAGCTTCCAGGCTAAGACAAACTAGGAAGAAAGGCCTGGCAATCTATTTCTGAAAAATCAGCCATTAAAAATTCTTTGGAGCACAGTTCTACTCTGACATACATGGAGCTGCAATGAACTGAATTGACTCCAATGTGGCTTTTTTTTTTTTTTTTAATATCCTCCTTCTAAATTTATTTCAAGGTCTTGAAAGCTTGCCAGGGGCCATCCAAGGTACAATAATTGGTCTCTATTAACCTGGAGCAGCAAAGGAAGAGGGAGAGCCAGGAACAGGAGGAGGAAATGGAATGCATGCCTAACTGATTCCATGAACAAATGCCTCACTCGCCATGCATGAGACCAGAACTGGAAGGTACCAATCTACCATTACCGAATGCTTCGATCAAAGATTCTATAGAAGAATTCTGATCAAAAGAGGGAAAGATATGAAACGGAACTCCAAATTCTCATGGAATCCAGACTTTTTGGAGCCACTGAGGCTGAATGAACCACCCCTCCCCCCCAGATAACCTTCAAACCTTAAACCAGAAATATCCCCTGAAGTCTTCTTAAAACCAAACAATAGGTTAGTTAAATGTCTGCCTTTTGAAGAGCTATCTCTGTAGGATCAAATTGACAACAGCAACTGAAAGGTTAGACAGAAAGCTTAGGGGTCAGTGAGTTCATGAGGGAGGGGCAATTTGGACAATGCAGGCTAGAAAGTTTGCACAACTTTAAGAATATAATCAATGCCATTGAATTGTGTATGTAGAAATAGTTGAATTGGTGTATGTTTTGTTGTGTGTACTTTTAACAACAATAAGAAAAGCTTAGTTCGAAGCTTACCTCTTCAAAGTACGTAAAGAAATAGTTTTCAAAAATGGGAAAACAAGTGGCTTGTGGGAAAATGTCCAAGCTTACAAGTGACCAAAGGAATATAAATACAAATTAAAACAAGCTTGATAGCACCTTTCTCCTGTACTTCAGTAAAGACTTCTAACAAGAAACCACTCGGTACTGGTGAGGGTGCAATGAAATGGGAACTTATTCTCTTACTGCTGGTGGAGTATAAGTTATTTCCTCTTTGGATAGCCATCTGGTAATCTGTATCATTACTTTTGATCCGTTTATTTCAGTTCAGAAAATCGATTCTGGCAAACATCAACACTACTTTTATGTGTTTTATCTTCTCAGTCGGTTTATAGCTCTGAGTCTGATACAAAATTGACGAAGAGGAGGCTACGGGAGAGGTGATGGGTCACAGCTGGCTCTATTATGGACTTGGTTCACACTCTGGCTCTTTCTGGAAGTAGAGATGCACCTTCCTTCCTGTATCTCTGCACCTTTGCCTCTTCTGCCTTCCCGCTGGAAAGCTTTCCTCTGCGCTCCCTGGGGCCTCCACTTTTACTCTTTGGGAACGTCCCTGTGTTTTACCCTGTCAGGTTGGGTGTCTCCAATTGAAACCCACAAATGGTTGCTCAGCCCTGTCCCTTGGCACGGCTCACAGTCCTAGGCTGAGTAGGGGTTAGTAACCCTGGGCTGGCCCACCCCTGAGGCCTGAGGCCTGATGAGAACTCACCTTCTGAAGGGACAAGGCCCCTGGGGACGTCAGCCTCCTTGGCCTGGAGGTGAGTGCTCAGGGTGTGCAACTGCAGTGGGTTTCTGTGACGGGTAGTGGCTCTTGGAGCTGACCATCCTTTTTAGGTGGGACAGACCGAGCTCTGACTGTAGACTGGGGCCAGAACAAAAAGAACTTGTTTGAAAGGGCATCCTTTTGGCATTTCAGGAGGGATCATATTAGAGCAATAAATGGAGCATGTGTTTCAAGCTTGTTCACTCTGTGAATTCATAAGCACATTCATTAAATGATGTACTGGGATTCTACAGCCAGGAATTCAGAAAAGGAGAAGCTTTCATAAAAACGAAATTTTCTAACATTGTCTGAAACCTCTCTATTGTTATGTGACATCCAGGACTGGCCAGAGACAGGCATTTCCAACCTTTCCAGCTTATAATTACAGCCAATTTGTAAAGGAAAGAGAGAGAGAAAAACAACAACTCAGAAACTCACTAATAAAAGTTGTCTACAGATGATATTCACTCTTAACATGCTAAAAGCAATGTATTTTTTGCTTTAAAACTACATGGTAATAATTATTGTCTTCCTGAGCCCTCCACATCTTTCCTATTTAATTTGCAGTTTCTGACTCTTGTTTGGTATAAAGAATCTGATGGATAGGTCGATTAATATTCCCAAAAAGAGAAAAGAAAAAAGAAGTTTACCCACTTCTCCTTGTGTGTGAACTTAAAACACCATTATATACACTTAAAAGATGTATACCACTGCTACTCAACATAGTATTGGAAGTTCTAACTAAAGCAATTAAGCAAGAAAAATGAAGTCATCTAAATCGAGGAGGAAGAAAAACTATCCCTTTTTGCAGATGACATAATCCTATACATAGAAAATCCCAAAGAATCCACAAGGAAGCCATTAGAGCTAATAAATGAATTCAGCAAAGTTACAGGGTATAAGATCAACACACAAAAAGCATTTGTGTTTATATACACCAGCAATGGGCAATCTGGAAAGGAAATTAAGAAAACAATTACATTTATAAGAGAATTTTAAAAATACCTAGGAATAAATTAAAACAGGGAGGTGAAAGACTTGTACACTGAAAACTATAAAACATTGCTGAGAGAAATTAAAGAAGACCTAAATAAAGGGAAAGACATCCCATGTTCATGGGCTGGAAGACCTAATACTGTTAAGATGTCAATACTACCTAAAGTAAACTACAGATTCAGCTCAACCCCTATCAAAATTCTAACAGCATTTTTTGCAAAAATGGGAAAGCCAAACCTCAAATTTGTATGCAATTGCAAGGGGCCCTGGAAAGTGACAGTAATCAAAACAGTCTGTACTGGTATAAAGAAACCAAGAAACCAAACCCTTTACCACTGAGTTGATTCTGACTCATTGCAGCCCTATAGGACAGAGTAGAACCGCCCCATAGGGTTTCCAAGGAGTGGCTGGTGGACTCAAACTGCTGACCTTTTGGTTAGCAGCCAAATGCTTAACCACTGTACCACCAGGTTACTGGTGTAGTGATAGACATATAGGCCAATGGGATAGAATTGAGAGTCCAAAAATAAACCCACACATCTATGTCAATTTTCAACAAGGGTGCCAAGTCCATTCAATGGGGGAAAGAATAGTATCTTAAACAACAGATGCTGGGACAACTGGATCTCCACATGCAAAAGAATAAAGTTGGATGCCTACCTCATACCACGTATGAAAACTAACTCAGAATGGATCAATGACCTAATATAAGAACTAAAACAACAAAACTCTTAGAAGAAAACGTAGGGGTAAAACTCCATGATCTTGTTTTTGACAATAGATTGTTATATATGACACCAAAGCATAAGCAACAAAAGACAAAACTAGATAAATTGGACCTCATCAAAATTAATCACTTTGTTCTTCAAAGGAGTTTATCAACAAAGTGAAGAGACAACCTACAGAATGAGGGAAAATATTTGGGAACTATATATCTGATAAGGTTTCCTATCCAGAATATATAAAGAACTCTTACAACTCAACAACAAAAAGACAAACAACCCAATTAGGCGACGGGCAAAAGGCTTGAATAGACATTTCTCCAAAGAAAATACACAAATGACCAATATGCATAAGATGCTCAACATCATTTGTCATTAGGGAAATATAAATAAAAACCACAATGATACACTACTTCACACCCACTAGAGTGGCTCTCATAAAATAAAAATAAAGGAAAATAACAAGTGTTGGCAAGTATGTGGAGAAAGTGGAACCCTCATCCATTGCTGGTGGGACTATAAAATCGTGCAGCCACTGGGGAAAACAGTGTGGCAGTTCTTTAAAAAGTTAAACATAGAACATGTGATTCAGCAATTCGACTCCCAAGTGACATTCAATCTTCAGTTTACTCATTTCACTCTTGAAGAAGTAAAAACATACATGCATACAAAAACCTGTACTCAAACATTCACAGCAGAATTATTTATAATAGCTACAAAGTGGAAACAACCCAAACGATGGCTGCACAGCCTTGTAAATATACTAAAACCACTGAATTATAAACTAAAACGGTAACTTCGATAGTACCTGAATTATATCGCAATAAAAAAACCTAAGCTGACATTATACTTACAGTGAAAGAGTGAATGCTTTCCTCGCAAGACTGGAAACGAAGCAAGGATGTTCACTCTCACCACTCCTATTAAACTGGAGGTGCCAGGCAGTGCAAAAAACAAACAACAAAAAAAAGAAAAAAAAGAGGTGTATAGATTGGAAGAGGAGAAATCAAACTTCACTATTTGCGATGACAATACTTAAAGAATCTACAAAAAAAACTACTAGAAAGAATTAAGTGAGTACGGCCAGGTCCCAAAATGCAAGGCCAATATACAAAAATCAATGGTATTTCTACATACTGTTGCTGTTAGCTGTTACTGAGTCGGATCCGTCTCATGGTTACCTTGTGTATAACAAAAGGAAATGTTGCCTGGTCCCGTGCCATCTTAACGATCGTTGGTGTTTGAGCCCATTGTTGTTGCTGTTGTGTCAATCCATCTCATCAAGGGCTTCCCTCATTTTCACTGAACAACTATGATGTCCTTTTCTAGTTGTTGGTCTTTCCTAACAATGTATCCAAAGTCAGGGAGCCGAAATCTCACCATCCTTTCACCTAAGGAACATTCTGGTTGTATTTTTTCTAAGACTGACTTGTTCGTTCTTCTGACAGCCCACATTATATTCAATACCTTTTGACCACATCACAACTCAAAGCATCAATTCTTCTTCTGTCTTCCTTTTTCATTGTCCAGCTTCCACACGCTTATGTGGTGATTGAAAAGACCATGACTTGGGTGGGGAGCACCTTAGTCATCAAAGTAACATCTTTGCTTTTTAAAACTTTAAAGAGGTCTTTTGCAGTAGATGTGCCTCATGCAATACATTGTTTGGGTGTTTGCTCCTTCCACAGACATTGTTTGTAGATCCAAGTAGAATGAATTTGTTGACAATTTCAAGTTTTTCTTCATGTATCATAATGTTGTTTATTGGTCCAGTTGTGAGGATTTTCCTTTTCTTTCACGTGCAGGTGTAATCCATACTGAACCTTTGTCCTTCATCATTAAGTGCTTCAAGTCATCTTCATTTTCATCAGGCAAAGCTGTGGCCATCTGCATATTGCAGGTTGTTAATGCATCTTCCCCCGATCCTGGTGCATTCTTCTTCACATAGTTCAGCTCCTGGAATTATTCTACTCTGTCATATAGGGTCACTATGAGTCAGAATCGACTCGACGACACTGTTTTTTTTTTTTTTTTTTTTAATACAGATTGAATAAGTAAGGTAAAATGATACAGCCCCGTCGAATTTTAAACCATGGAGTATCCCCTTTATCTGTTTGAACGACTGCCTCTTGATCCATATACACGTTCTCATGGGCACAATTAAGTGTTCTGGAATTCCTATTCTTATTAATGTTATCCACCATTTGTTATGATCCAAACAATTGAATGCCTTCACGTAGTTGATAAAACACAGGTAAACATCTTTCTGGTGCTCTCTGCTTTTGGCCAGGATCCGTACCACATCAGCAATTATATTCCTTGTTCCACGTCTTCTTCTGAATCTGGCTTGAACTTCTGGCAGTTGCCTATCGATGCTATCTTCCAGCGCTATATCGGACACTGTTCTGTTGTGATCTGTAGGGTTTTCATTGGCCAATTTTCCAAAGTAGATTGTCAAGCCTTCTTCCTAGTCTGGAAGCTCTGTTGTAACCTGTCCACTGTGGGTGACACTGCTGTTGTTTGAAATGCCAGTGGTATAGCTTCTAGCTTCTAGCATCATAGCAACACGCAAGCCACCACAGTACAAAAAAACTGTTGGATGGGTGGTGGGAATAATTCAAAATTGAAACAAAAAACACAGTATCATTTACAGTAGTACTAAAAAACATGAAATACTTGGGTAGAAATTAACAAAATATGTGCAAAATTTGGGCTCTGAAAACTACTAAACATTGATGAAAGTAATGTACTCAATATATAAAATCTAAAACTAAATATTCTAGAACAAAAAATAAGAGAAAAATATTTTTGATCTTGGATTAGGCAAAGATCTCTTAGTTACATCAAAATCACAACCCATAAAAGAAAAAATTGGTAAGTTGAACTTAACCAAAATTAAGAACATTTGCTCTTTGAAAGTCATTGTTAGAATGAAAAGACAAGCTGTAGATTTGGAGAAAATATTTGTAAATTGAATATCTGATAAACAGACTTGTATGCAGAGTATATAAAGAACTCTCAAAACTCAATGATAAGAAAACAACTCAATTAAAAATGGACAAAAGATTTGAAGAGATACTTCAATAAAGGAGATAACTGGATGCAAATAAGCATGTTAAAAAGATGGGCAACCTTATTATTAGAGAAGTACCAATTAAAACCTTCTTAAAAAACCAAACCAAATCCATTGTTGTCAAGTTGCTTCTGACTCACAGTGACCCTGTAGGACAGAGTAGAGCTGCCCCATAGCGTTTCCAAGGAGTGGCTAGTGGATTTGAACTGCCGACCTTTTGGTTAGCAGCTGAGCTCTTAACCATTGCACTACCAGTGCACCATTAAAACCTATTAACCCCAAAACCAAACCCAGTGCCATCGAGTTGATTCTGACTCATGGCGACCCTATAGGACAGAGTAGAACTACCCCATAGAGTTTCCAAGAAGCGCCTGGCGGATTCGAACTGCCGACCCTTTGGTTAGCAGCCGTAGCACTTAACCACTACTCCACAAGGGTTTCCTTAAAACCTATTAGGATATGTAAAATTAAAAAAAACAAAAACTAATGACAATAAGTGCTACCAAGGATGCAGAGCAACTGGAACTCTCATGCAGTGTTGCTGGGAATGCAAATTGGACGAGTTTGGCAGTTTCTTATAAAATTACACACACAATCATACAACCCAGCCATCCTGCTTCTGGGTATTTACCCAAGTGCAATAAGACTGTGTTCACACAAAAACTTGTACATGAGTGTTTACAGCAGCTGTATTCATAACAGCCCTAAACTGGAAACATCTCAAATGTGCCTCAACTGGAATACTCTGCAGCAACAAGAAGGAATGAACTACGTAAAACATTAATTTTATGAACCGCAAATTCATCATGCTAAGCAAAAGAAGCCTCATTCAAAAGACTATATACTATATAATTCCATTTACAGGACATTCCAGAAAAGGCAAAAATATGAGAACAGAAAACATCAGTGGTAACCAGGAACTGGTGGTGGGGAGGAGGAGGGTGACTACCGAGGGACTGGGGAATCTGGGGGTTGATGGACTTGTATGTCCTGATCGTGGTGGTGGAGGGATGGTTACACAACTTGATGAGCTTGTCAAAATGTGCAGAAGTGTATATTTAATGAACTTTACCATATGTAAAAGATACTTTCATTAAAAATAATTAGTATGAGTGTGAAATGTTATAACCACTTTGGATGACTCTGGCAGTTTTTTTTTTTTTTTTTTTAGAGTGAAGCATACATTTATCCCAAAAAAACCAAACCTGCTGCCAACAAGTCGGACTGTAGTAACCCTATAGGAAAGACTAGACCTGCCCCACAGGGTTTCCAAGGTTGTAACTTCCATGGAAGCAGACTGCCACATCTTTCTCCTGCAGAGTGGCTGGTGAGTTCAAGCCACAGACCTTTTGGTTAGCAGCCGAGTGCTTAACCACTGCGCCACCAGGGCTTCTACATTTACCCTTTAGCAATTCTACTCCTGGGTATTTTACCCGAGAGAAATGAAACATTTGTTCACAAAAAGAATGTTTATAGCGTCTTTACTAATAATAACCAAAAACTGGAAATAACTCTAACTCCATTAACAGAACGGATAAACAAATTTTGGTGTATTTGTACAAAAAAAAAGGAAAAAACTATTGCTGTACACAGCAACATGGATGGATCTTAAAAATATTACCCTGAATGAAGCCTGTAGGAAGAGACGAGATATTTATCTATTGCCAGCCACCAGGTGACAGTAGATACAAAATGCCCCAGGGGACCAACAAACCTAGAAAAGGTATGCAGCCAAGATACCCAGATGGCCAGCTGATTTTTCCTCCCCCCAACTCCAACAGTCCCTCTTCTCCTGTTCTATGCTTTGCATAAAGATTCCCCAGCCAGAGTCATCAAATGCAAATTGATAATACAGCTCAGTGAAAGAAGCCAGACATCGAAGAGCACACCTTGCATGATTCCATTTATGTGAAGCTCAAGAGCAGACAAAATGATCTACTAGGGAGATCAGAATAGTAGCTACCCTGAAGTAAGGGTGGTATAGACTGGAAAGGGATACAAGGGAACTTCTAGAGTTATGGAAAAGATCTAGATTAAAAAAAAAAATTTTATCCTGGTAAAATACATGTAACAAAAAATTTGCCATTTTAGTCATTTTTAAATGTAAAATTCGTGACATTCACCATGCCGTACAACCATCCCACTATTTCCAAAAGTTTTTCGTCACCCCAAACAGAAACTTGGTACCCCTTAAGTAATAACTCCCCATTTCCCCCTCCCCTGCCCCCGGCAACCACTAATGAACCTTTCTCTACCCACTTGCCTCTTCTGTAAAGATCTAGATCTTGATTAGGGTGTTGGTGGCATGGGTATGTATAGGTATTTGTCAAAACTCACAAACTGTATGTATACCTAAGCACTATGCATTTTACTATATGTAATTATAGCCTCAATTAAAAAAAAATAATACATAGCAACAAGTCAGAAAGTGATTGACTGGAGGAGGGCTGACAGCAAAGGGCACGAGGGACATTTCTGGGATGATAGAAAAGTTTACACCTTGTTTTGAATAGTGGAAATGGATCTGAACACATAAAACGACGTAATTTATTTATGCAAATTATGTAAAAAAGTAAAAACCAGAATACTCCAGACTGACCTTCCTGAAGGCCTGAAATTGCTCAGGGGCCAGGATACACCATGTCAATGAACAAAGCGTGACCTGCCATGCCATTCAGTAGCCCTGCCACCCTGACGCTTTTCTCAAAGACTGCAATTTGGAGGCAATGTAGAAATACAGTGGAGGTTATTCCAAGCCAAGGGACAGCAAGGGTCATCCTTTGTATGTGCCCAGGGACAAGATGCTATGGACTGTCTCGAGTGGTGACTCCAGTGCCCTGGGATTTTCTTACACAACACAATGACTCCTGCTCCCTTTTGGCTCCAAATGGCTCCTCATTGCCCTGACCAGAAGGTGGCTGGAAGCCTGTAGGAAGAGAAGTATTTATCTATTGCCAGCTGGTTTTTCCTTCCTCCCCTCTTCTCATGTTCTATGCTTTGCCTAAAGATTCCCCAGCCGTAGTCGTCAACAGCCAAATTGGTAATATCAGTGGGGAAGCACTGAGGTTCATAAATACTCGGGTGATTGCAAGCTTGCATATTTGTCATGGATTGAGTTATGTCCCCCCAAAATGTGTGTATCAATTTCCCTGGGCTGTATTGTGTGATTTTCCTACATCTTCTAAATCCTGCCTCTATGATGTTAGTGAGGCAAGACTCATTCTACAAGATTGGATTGTGTCTTGAGGCAATCTCTTGAGGTATAAAAGAAAGGAGCAAGCAGAGAGACAGGGGGAACTCATACCACCAAGAAAGCAGTGCCAGGAGCAGAGTGCATCCTTTGGAACTGGGGTCCCTGTGCGAGGAAGCTTCTAGTCTGGGGGAAGATTGATGAGAAGGCCAACAGAGAAAGCTTTCCCCTGGAGTTGACATCCTGAATTTTGACTTTTAGGCTATTTTACTGTGAAGAATAAGTTTCTCTTTGTTAAAGCCATCCACTTGTGGTCTTTCCGTTATAGCAGCACTAGATGACTAAGATAATATTCTATAAAACTCTGGAGAAGATCAAATTGTAGCGGATGTACTAGTTCAATAGCTTAGGTCTTTTCTGGGCCCGTATTAGCAATTATGTTACTTCTTCATGCCCATACACATGCCTCAACACATGTACAGCTTTGTGTCCCTGAACATGCCTTACAAGTCAATTGGAGAGTGCAAAGATGAGCTCCACATGTACCCATAGTTTATAGTACCGACTATAAACTTGGCCTCTGCTCAGAAACATGTAATTCACCCATATTCATACGACAGAAATGCGACTGCACATCGCCTTCACCCGTGGCCCTCAGGGTGACTCCTTTCTGTCACAGCCCAAGGATTAGTCTTCCTTCTTTCCTTCTCTCCACCACCTAGGGCATCAGAAACCACGTTTAGATCCTTTACACTTGTTTTGTTTAAGCTTGCTAGTTCAGTGGGCCATAATGGAGTCAAGAAAAACAATAATCGCTGTTTCCCTACTTTTTCCTTATATCTTCATTGATTAAAAAACCAGCCAAGTATCTTGAATATTGTAATCTACAAAAAAAAAAAAAAAAAAGTTTTTTCCTTTACTCATTACTCCTAGCTATCAACTAAGTTTGGACTACTTCATTCCTAGGATGACTTATATTCTTTTTTTAAACTTTTTTTTTTTTTATTGTGCTTTAGGTGAAAGTTTACAGAGAAAATCAGCTTCTCATTCAAAATTTATACACAAATTGTTTCATGACATTGGTTGCAATCTCTGCGAAGTGTCAGTACTCTCCCCCTCTCCATCCTGGGTTCCCCAGTTCCATTCATTCAGGTTTCCTGTCCTTTCCCGCCTTCTTGTCTTTGTTTTGGGAAAGGTGTTGCCCAATTTCCTGCATTTGACAAATCTAAGAAACACGTTCCTCATTGTTTGTTTTACAGACCTGTGTAATCTTTGGTTGAAAGGTGAGCTTTGGGAGTGGCTTCAATTCTGAGTTAGAAGGGTGTCCAGGGGCCATAGTCTCAGGGGTTCCTCCAGTCTCTGTCAGGCCAGTAAGTCTGGTCTTTTTTGTGAATTTAATCTTTTGTTACATTTTTCTCCTGTTCTCTCAGGGACCTCGGGTGTAATCCTCGTCAGCAAACTCACTAGTGGTGGCCAAGCACCATCTACTTCTTTGAGTCGCGGGGTGGTATATAGGTTGTGGTTCATGTGGTCCATTAGTCCTTTAGACTAATTGCTCCCTTGAGTCTTTAGTTTTTTTCACTCTCCTTTGCTTTGGACTAGAAGAGACCAATAGTTGTATCTTAGACGGCTGCTCACAAGCTTTTAAGACCCCAGACGCTACTCACCACAGTAGGATGTAGAACATTGTCTTTAAGAACTATGTTGTGCCAATTGACGTAGAAATCCCCCAAGTCTATGATCCCCTGCCTCGGAGCCTAGGAACTTTATCCTGCGAGGTGTTTGGTTATGTCTAAGAGATTTCCCTGACTGCCACTCATGTGCTTTATTGTCTGTGTTAATATATGAGAAGCATTATGTATTTAGAAATTACCACCACCAAAACCTGTATCTGCTGGTAGGTGTGCTCCCTTACGGCCTCCCTCACCTCTTGGTATATCTACCTATTTATCTATGTGTCCATTTGTAGATTACTGTTTGTCACTTTTATTGTTGCAGGATTGTCTATGCTGTGGTAGTTAGCATAAAAAAAAACATAGTTGTCCTTCATTCTTGTGTTCGTCCCCATGTCTTCTCTTGCCTTGGTCATGCTGTGCTGTCTTCTCCATATTGTGTATTGGCTTTCCCTTCACCAATATTAACATGTGTCTACTATTTCTTCCCTCCCTGTCCCATTCCTGGTAACCACCAAATAGTTTTTTTTTTTTCCCCTGTGTGCAAACCTTTTGTTGTTGCTTTATAATAGCAGTCTCATACAATATTTGTCATTTTTTTCAATTGACTTATTTCACTCAGCATAATGCCCACCAGATTCATCCATGTTGTGAGATGTTTTGTGAATGCGTCATTATTCTTTATCGTTGCATTGTGTTTATGTACCACAGCTTGTTAGTCCACTCATCTATTGTTGGGCACTTAAGTTGCTTCCACCTTTTTGCTATTGTGAATAATGCTGCAATGAACATAGGTGTGCATTTGTCTATTCATGTCACAGTTCTTATTTCTTTAGGGTATACACCTAGGAGTGGGATTGCTGGATCATATGGTATTTCTACTTCTAGCTTTTTGAGGAAGGACCATACCATTTTCCATAGTGGTTGTACCGTTTTACATTCCCACCAGCAGTGTGTAAGAGTTCCAATCTCCCCACATCCTCACCATTTTTTCCCCATTCCCGTTGCAATCAAGTCAATGTCGACCATAGCAATCCCATGGGACAGAGTAGAACTGCACTATCAGATTTCCAAGGGCCGGCTGGTGGATTTGAACTGCCAACCTTTTGGTTAGCAACCGTAGTTCTTAACCACTGCATTATCAGGGCTCCTCACCAACATTTGTTATTTTCTGTTTTTGTTTATTAGTGCCAGTAATGTCAGAGTGAGATTCTATCTCATTGTAGTTTTGATTTGCATTTCTCTAATTGCTAATTTGAGTCGGAATCACTCAATGGCACTGGGTTAATTGCTAATGATTGTGAGCATTTCTTCATATGTTTGTTAACAGCCTGAATGTCTTTGGTGAAGTGTCTGTTCATATCCTTTGCCCATTTTTTAATTGGATTATTTGCCTTTTTTGTTGAGGTGTTGAAATTTTCTATAAATTTTAGAGATTAGACCCTTGTCAGATATGTTGTAGCCATTTTTTCCCCCAATCTGTAGGTTCTCTTTTCATTCTTTTCAAGTCTTTTGTTGAGCAAACCAAACCTGTTGCTGTCGAGTGAATTCTAACTCATAGTGACCCTATGAGCATAAGTGACCCTTGTTGATACACAAGTGTTTAATTTTTAAGTTGTCTAACTTATCTACTTCATCTTCTTCTGTGTGTGCATTTTGTTATGTTTAGTATTCTATTTATGCCATATATTAGGGTCCTAGTGTTGTCCCTATTTTTTCTTCCATGATCTTTATAGTTTCAGGTTTTATATTTAGGTCTTTGATCCATTTTGAGTTAATTTTTGTGTATGGTGTGAAGTGTGAATCCTGTTTCATTTTTCTACAGATAACCCAGTGCCGTAGATATCCAATTTTGCCAGCAACATTTGTTGAAGAGACTGTCTCTTCCCCATTCAAAAGACTTTGGTCCTTTGCTGAAGATCAGCTATCCATAGGTGGATGTATTTACGTCTGGGTTCTCAATTCTGTTCCATTGGTCTATGTGTCTGTTGTTGTACCAGTACCAGTCTGTTTTGACTACCATGGCTGTATAGCGGGTTCTGAGATCAGGTTGTGTGAAGCCTCCTACTTTGTTCTTTTTTTTTTAATAAAGTTTTACTTATTCAGGGCCTGTTTTCCTTCCATATTAAGTTAGTGAATAGTTTTTCCATCTGGGTGAAGAATGCTGTTGGGATTTGGTTAGGGATTCCATTATATCTATGTATCTGTCTGGGTAGTATTGACATTTTCACAATATTAAGTCTTCCTGTCCAAGAGTAATGGTATGTCTTTCCATTTATGTAAACCTCTTTTGGTTTCTTGCAGTAGTGTTTTGTAGGTTTCTTTGTATAAGTCTTTTATGACCCTGATTAGACTTATTCCTAAGAATTTTCTTTGGGGGGGGGGGGACTACTGTAAATGGCATTATTTTCCTGATTTCCTTTTCAAAGTTCTCTTTGTTGATGTAGAGGAATCCAACTGTTATTCGTGTGTTGATCTTGTATCTTGCCACTTTGCTGAATGCTTCTATTAGTTCCAATAGCTTTCTGGTGGAGTTCTTTGGATTTTCTATCCATAGGATCATATCATCTGCAAATAGGGATAGTTTTACTTCTTCCTTACAAATACGTATGCCTTTTATTTCCTTTTCTTGCCTTATTGCTCTTGCTAGGATTTCCAATTTAATGTCAAATAAGAGTGGTGATAAAGGGCATCCTTGTCTGGTTTCCATTGTCGGGGGAGTGCTTTCAGATTCTCTCCTTTTGAGGATAATGTTGACTGTTGGTTTTGTATAAATTCCCCTTTATTATGTTGAGGAATTTCCCTTCTATTCCTATTTTGCTGAGTCTTTTTTATCAGGAATGGGTGTTGGACTTTATCAGATGCCTTTTCTGCATCGAATGATACAACCATATGATTCTTTTCCTTTGTTTTATTTATGTGGTGGATTATGTTGATTGATTTTCTAATGTTGAACCAAACTTGCATGCCTGGTATGAATCCCACTTAGTCGTGATGTATTATTTTTTTGTAAAAAAAAAAAAAAATTTTTTTTTGATATGCTGTTGAATTGGCTAGGATTTTGTTAAGAATTTTTGCACTCATGAGGGATATTGGTCTATAGTTTTCTTATTTAGTGACTATGAGTCAGAATCAACTTGATGGCAACGAGTTTTGTTTTCTTGTGTGTGTGTGTGTCTGTGTCTGTGTCTGTGTCTGTGTGCCTGGCTTTGGTATAAAGGTTATCCTGGCTTCATAGAATGAATTTGGAAGTATTCCTTCCTTTTCTATATTCTGGAATAGGTTGAGTAGAACTGGTGTCAACCCATCTCCGAATGTTTGGTAGAATTCTCCAGTGAAGCTGTCTGGACCAGGCTTTTTTTTTTTTTTAATGACCCCTTCAATTTCTTCTTTTGTTATGGGTCTGTTCAAATTTTCAACCTCAGTTAGTGTTAGTTTAGGTAGGTGGTGTGTTTCTAGAAATTTGTCTAGTTCCTTAGGTTTTCAAATGTGTTGGAATATAATTTTTCATAGTATTCTGTTATGATCCTTTTTATTTCAGTTGGAACTGTTGTAATGTCATCCATCTAATTTCCTTTTTGGATTATTTGCATCTTTTGTCAGTTTGGCCAGCAGTTTGTTGATGTTATTAATCTTTTCAAAAAACCAGCTTTTAGTTATTCGTTGATTCTTTTATTGTTTTTTCTGTCCTCAGTTTCATTTATTTCTGCTGTAATTTTTATTATTTCATTTCTTCTGGTGGCTGTAGGCTTCTTTTGCTGCTTTCTGTTTGAGTTGTAGAGTTAGTGTATTGATTTCTGTCCTTTCTTCTTTTTTTGATGTGTGCATTTATTGCTATAATTGGCCTGTGAGCACGGCTTTTGCTGTGTTCCAAAGGTTTTGGTATGCTGTGTTTTCATTTTCATTTGGTTCTAGGAATTTTTAAATTCCATCTTTGATTTCTTCTATTACCTAGTAGTTTTTAAGCAGGGTATTATTTAGTTTCCGTTTATGATATATTTTTTTTCCTTGCTCTTCATGTTATTGATTTCTACTTTTATAGTGTTGTGATCAGAGAAGACACTTTGCATTATTTCAATGTCTTTGAATTTGTTGAGGCTTATTTTGTGCCCTAAAAGTCGATTTATTCTGGAGAATGATCCATGAGCTTTAGAGATGAATGTGTACTTTGCTGCTGTTGGGCGGCATGCTCTGATATGTCTATGAGGTGTAGTTGATTGATTGTGGTATTTAGGTCTTCTGTGTCTTTGTTGAGTTTCTTTCTAGTTGTTCTGTCCTTCACTGAGTGTGGTATGTTAAAGTCTCCTAGTATTATTGTGGAAGTGTCTATTTGTCTTTTCAGTGCTATCAGCATTTGTTTTATATATTGTGGAGCTCTGTTGTTGGGTGCATATATATTTGTTATGGTTACGTCCTCTTGCTGGACTGACCCTTTGATCATTGTATAATGTCCTTCCTTGTCTTTTATGGTGAATTTTGCTTTAAAATCTATTTTATCAGAGATTAATATTGCCACTCCTGCTCTTCTTTGGTTATTGTTTGCTTGATACATCTTTTTCTATCCTTTAAGTTTTAATTTAGTTATATCTTTGTGTCTACAGTGTGTCTCTTGCAGACAGCATATTGATGGGTCATGTTTTTTTTTTTTTTTAATCCATTCTCCCAATCTCCATCTCTTTACTGGTGCTTTTAGGCCATTTTCACTCAGTGTGATTATTGATAGGTATGAGTTATTGCTGTCATTTTCTTATGATTTTTTTGTGGTGTTGATGGTGTCTTCATTCTGCTTATTTTTCTGTGCTGGTTCTTTTTGTTTGTTTTTATCGTGGCGTGTCTTTTCATTTCCTTTGTCACTTTTGATTTTGTGTGTACTGAGTCTTTATGATTTCCTCCTTTTATTTTTGATGAGTAGGTTTGTTGGGTTTCTTTGTGATTACCCTGCAATTTACCTTTTTATTCCTAAATTTAAAGCAGTAATTTATTTCTTGATATTGCCTTGACTTCCTCTCCATATGGAAGTTCTAAACCTATACGCTTTATTCCCCCTTTATGTTTTGAAGTGATCGTCAGTTACAGATCAACATCTCTGGTTCCCTGTTTTCCAACTTTTAGCTTTATTTTATTTTTGAGAGTTCTTTATCTGAGTTGATAACTGTCTAATGCTGTCATGTGTTTTAATCTCAGGCTGTTGTCTGGTGTGTTGTTTGTTTTCTGTTCGAAGGACTCCCTATAACATTTCTTGCAAAGTTGGTCTGATTTTTACAAATTCTGTTAATCTCTGTTCATCTGGTAACATCATAATTTTATCATTATATTTGAGGAATAATTTCGCTGGATATATAATTCTTGGCTGGCAGTTTTTTTTCTTTCAAAGTTTTATATATATTACCCCATTGCCTTCTTGCCTGCATTGTTTCTGCTGAGTAATCAGAATCTAGTCTTATCAATGCCCCTTTGTAGGTGATTTTTTCATTTTTTCCCAAGCTGCTTTCAGGATTCTTTCTTTGTCTTTGGTTTTTGAAAGTTTGATTATGATGTGTTGGTATTCTTCTATTGAGATTTATCCTGTATGGGGTTCGTTGTGCTCCTTGTGTGGTTATCTTTTTGTCTTTCATGATATTAGGGAAGTTTTCTGTCAGCACACATTTGACAATTCTTTCTGTGCTTTTTGTTGACTCCTCCCCTTCTGGGATTCCAATCACATGTATGTTATTCCTCTTGGTGGTGTCCCACAAACTCTTAGGCTTTCTTAATTCTTTTTTTTTTTTTTTTTTTTGATTGTTCCTTGAACAGATCAGTGTCGAGGGATTGGTCTTCTATTCTGCTGATGCTGTCTCCTGTTGTTTCAATTCTACTCCTGTGACTTTCCACTGAGTTGTCAATTTCTGAAATTTTATTTTTAAGCTTCTGGATTTCTAGCTGCTGTTTCTGTATTATTTCCAATTGTCCATTTATTTTGTCATTTTGTTCTTGTATTGTTTTCCCGAATCCTTCTAGTGTTTTGTCTGTGCTTTCCTTGGTTTTGTCTGTGTTTTCCATAGTTTTATCTGTGCTTTCCTTGATTCCTTCGCATATCCTATACATAAGCCTTTTGAATTCCTTAGCAGAAGCTCCATTACCTTTTCTTCCTCAAGGAGGATTTATAGTTCTTTATTATGTCACTTCCTGGGGCCATTGTGCCCTGCCTCTTTAGGTGGCTTACTATTATCTGTTGTCTCCAGGATATTATGGGGTTATTGTATTTATTTTTCATTTGTATAATTTTTGGTTGGGTCCTGTTTTGTTTTGTTTTGGTGATTCCTGGCAGATGTGGCTGGAGTGGTGCTCTGGTCGCTGGACCACTCCCTGTCTTTGGGCTAGTGGAGTGGCAGGTAGGTGTGGGAGCTTGGGTCTCTGTTTACTGACCTTGCGTGGCAGCTGAGGGTGGGTTAGTTGAGCTTTGATCTCTGTCTTCAGTTTAGTGGCACAAGAGTGAGGAATGGTGCTCTCTGTGCAGGTAGAGGGGCCAATGTGGTGGGTGTGGTGGAGAAGTGGGGGTGTCCTCATCCTCTCTTGCTGGTTGGGAGGGAGGTATGGACGGTCAAGGGGAGGCAGCAGGCAGACATTCATGCAGCCACTCTACTGCCACCTCCTCCTGGGCAGGAGGAGGGAGGGAGGAATTGCAGGCAGATGTTCACTCAGTCTCACTGCATCTGTTGGTTGTGGGAAGAAGGAGGAAGGTAGAGCAGGTGGACACATGTGCATTCACTCCTCTTCTGTCCTGCGCTGCTTAGGAGGAGAGAGGAAAGGGCCTCAGTGGGTTTGTGCACATAGTCATAGCTCCTCTGCCCCTTGCTGGGAAGGTTAAAGGATGAAGTCATACCTGGTGGATGAGAGCACAGTGGTGCTGCCTTGCATCAGGCAGAGAGAAGGAGACAAACAGGCTATGGGGGATGTGCACAGTCATGGCTCTTCTGCCCCTCACTGGGTGGGTTGAGGGAGAGAGCCGCACCTGGCAGATGCACACACAGTGGTGCAGCCTCATGTCAGTTGGTGGGGGGGGGGGGTAGGAAGGGGCTGTGGTGGGATGTGCGCAGTCTTGGCTCTTCTACCCCTCACTGGGTGGGTTAAGAGATGGAGTTGCTCCTGGTGGATGTGCACACAGTGGTGCCACCTCACATGGATGGGGGAAAGGAGAAGGGAGCGGTGGGAGAGCTCTCTCACTGTCCTGCTGCTGCTGCCCTCCACGAGGCCCTTGGTGGGGAGTAGGTGGTCGGCAGGCACACACGCCAGGGTGCACCTAGTCTCACTTGTTGGGTGGGCAAGGGGTGTAGTTGTCAGGGTTGGCTGGGGTGGGGAGAAAAGAATAGGCTTGTGTTGTGGTCCCCCAGACAGGCAAGGTTGTTGGGGTATGGGACCCTCTACTGCCTCTAATCAGGAGGATGGGTTGTGGGGGAGTGTGTTCCTCTAGCTAGGGTACGTGAGTGTCAAGGCACCTGGAGTCCACTGCAGCCAGTGAGTGGGACCTGCCCCCTCCTTAGTGCGAGGGCCTGGGGAGTCCAGGGACCAGTTGGGTGGGAGAGCTCCTGCTGACACTCTGTGGGTACACACACCACTCAGCCCTGAGGTCAAGGACTGCCACTCCTGAGTATCTTCAGTTCTGGATCTGGCACCTTCCCTGTTTCTGCTTCTTTCCGTGTGTGTCTATGGAGGCTCTTTGTCTCTTTTGGGAAGGTCGTGAAGCTGCCTTGTTGTTTTCCTTGCCCCAAGTCACTGCTGGCTTTGTCCTAAGTTAGCACAGTGGGCTGAGATGGCTGGCTGAACTCCTCTGTTCTGTGTTACTCCTCTTTCACTGCTTTCTTTATTCTGTCCAATTGGTGTTCAGTTCGGTTCTTAGATCTTTTTTGATGTTCAGTGTTCCCATACTGTTACCTGCCTTTGTTGCACTTGTTTTTTTTTTTTTGGTCTTTGGTGCAGGGGGCATTATGGTGCATGTGACTAAGCTTCTATCTTGGGTCCACCCCTCTATTTTATATTCATTTATACTTACATGTGACTTGCTACCAGAGACATAAACTGAACCCAATTCAACTTAATTTGGCGTACATTTACTGAGAGCCTGCTCTGTGCTCCCTCCTTCTGCAAATAGGGATCTGCTCAAATATCTTCTTGGGCTCCTCATTGTCTCCAGGATAAATCACCAAGTCTTTAGCATGGTCATAAAGCTCTATGATCTTCCTCTGGTCTGTTGTATCTAGCATAGAGTAAGCAGTCACTCAGGGCTAACTGCTATTATTCTTATTCTCTTACCTCATTGCCTACCACCCCACCCCATCTCCTACCCTGCCACACCTAGCTGTCACCAATCCTGAGTTTACTAGGCACTTCCAGGTCTGAATGGTGTTCACGTGGCTTCTTCTGCCTATAAGGTGTCTCTTTCTCCATGGAGCGTGATGCTACCCATCTAAATTCTAAGTCTTCCTTTGAGATATAGCTCAAATGTAACCTCTCCTGTAAAACCTGCTAGTGTCCCCTAGACATGATACATTTCTCTGCCCCTCCCCCAGCACTTTGTTATTATATTTTTTAATGGTGGTGATATATCTATATACATGAATGTCTACCTTTGCCCCAAATCATAAACTTCTTGAGGGCAGGAATGATGTTTTATAAGCAACTCTAGCACTTAGCTCAGAACTAAAAATAATAACATTTGTCAAATGCTCAATATGACTAGGAATGGCACTAAGTGCTTTACATGTATTATCTCCTTTAATCCTTACCGTATGAATGTTATTAGCTTCTGTGTCATGATGACCCTCTGCACAATGAAAGGAAATGTTGCTTGGTCCATCGCCATCTAGGCTGCATAGGGGATGCTGTGATCCATAGGATTTCCACAAGCCTCCACTAACAGATGAGTGGTGGCTGCAAATGAGCTGCACAGGCTGAGAATCAAACCCAGGTCTTCCACATAGAATGGGACGATTCTACCACTGAACCACAACTGCCCCCTACCCTATGGGTTAAAAAAAAACAGTTCCTGTTGAGTCAGAGTAGAACTGTGCTCCATTTTAACGCTGTGAGCTTTTGGAAGTAGATTGTCAGGCCTTTATTCTGAGGTGTTTCTGGGTGGATTCAAACTGTCAACCTTTATTTAGTGGCTGATTGTGACACCCAGGCACTACATTGTGAATGCTGTTGTTATTGCTGTGTACCCTAGAGTTGATTTCAACTCATAGCAACCCTATAGAACAGAGTAGACCTGTCCCATAGGGTTTCCAAGGCTATAAATCTTTGCAAGAGCAGATCACCAAGTCTTTTCTTTGGAGCTGCTGGTGGGTTTGAACCACTGACCTTTTGGTTGGCAGATAAGTGCTTAGAACATTACACCATCAGGGCTCCTTACACTACAAATAGGTACCATTATTATCCCTATTTGCAGATTAGAAAACTGAGGTACAGAAAGTATAAGTATCCTACTGAAGATTTCATACCCTAGTAAGTGGTGTTAGGACACATGAAATAAATGATTACTAGCATGTTAAACTGAGTTGAATTAAGATTTTCCCCAGTATACTGGGAAGATGTTGAGGAAATAAAAGCCATGGTCCCTGTCCATGAAATACTTATTTAATTGGCAATACCTTTTACTATCACAAAACTGTAGAAGTCAATGCCCAGCAGTATAACTCCGATTCCATCTTCAGTGTAATCAAATGTGATTAAATGGCTTCTCCAAGGTCATTCCCCCACGTGTCTGTCGGTTTGTCGTACTGTGGGGATGCATGTTGCTGTGATGCTAGAAGCTATGCCACCGGTATTGAGATACCAGCAGGGTCACCCATGGAGGACAGGTTTCAGCTGAGCTTCCAGGCTAACACAGACTAGGAAGAAGGACGCGGCAGTCTACCTCTGAAAAGCATTAGCCGGTGAAAACCTTATGAACGGCAGCAGAACATTGTCTGATATAGTGCTGGAAGATGAGCCCCCCAGGTTGGAAGGCACGCAAAAGATGACTGGGGAAGAGCTGCCTCCTCAAAGTAGTCAACCTTAATGACGTGGATGGAGTAAAGCTTTGGGGGCCTTCATTTGCTGGTGGAGCATGACTCCAAATGAGAAGAAACAGCTGCAAACATCCATTAATAATTGGAACCTGGAATGTACGAAGTATGAACCTAGGAAAATTGGAAATCCTCAAAAATGAAATGGAATGCATAAACATCAATATCCTAGGCATTAGTGAGCTGAAATGGACTGGTATTGGCCATTTTGAATCAGACAATCATATAGTCTACTATGCTGGGAATGACAACTCAAGGAGGAATGGTGTTGCATTCATCGTCAAAAAGAACGTTTCAAGATCTATCCTGAAGTACAGCGCTGTCAGTGATAGGATAATATCCATACGCCTACAAGGAAGACCAGTTAATACGACTATTATTCAAATTTACGCACCAAACACTAGGGCCAAAGATGAAGAAACAGAAGATTTTTATCAGCTGCTACAGTCTGAAATTGATCGAACATGCAATCAAGATGCATTGATAATTATCGGTAATTGGAATGCAAAAGTTGGAAACAAAGAAGAAGGATCAGTAGTTGGAAAATATGGCCTTGATGACAGAAACAATGCCTGAGATAGAATGATAGAATTTTGCAAGACCAATGACTTCATTGCAAATACCTTCTTTCACCAACATAACATGGACCTTACCAGATGGAACACACAGAAATCAAATTGATTACATCTGTGGAAAGAGACAATGGAAAAGCTCAATATCATCAGTCAGAACAAGACCAGGGGCAGACTGGTCATATGCAAGCTCAAGTTGAAACTGAAGAAAATCAGAGCAAGTCCATGAGAGCCAAAGTATGACCTTGAGTATATCCCATCTGAATTTAAAGACCATCTGAAGAATAGATTTGATGCATTGAACACTAGTGACCGAAGACCAGACGAGTTGTGGGATGGCATCAAGGACATCATCCATGAAGCAAGAGGCCACTGAAAATATAGAAAAGAAAGAAAAGACCCAGATGGATGTCAGAGGAGACTCTGAAACTTGCTCTTGAGCGTTAAGCAGCTAAAGCAAAAGGAAGAATTGATGAAGTAAAAGAAACTGAACAGAAGATTTCAAAGGGCGGCTCAAGAAGACAAAGTAAAATATTATAATGACGTGTGCAAAGAGCTAGAGATGGAAAACCAAAAGGGAAGAACATGCTCGGCATTTCTCAAGCTGAAAGAACTGAAGAAAAAATTCAAGCATTGAGTTGCAATAGTGAAGGATTCCATGGGGAAAATACTAAACAACGCAGGAAGCATCAAAAGAAGATGGAAGGAATACACAGAATCATTATACCAAAAAGAATTAGTCGATATTCAACCATTTCAAGAGGTGGCATATGATCAGGAACCGATGGTACTGAAGGAAGAAGTCCAAGCTGCTGTGAAGGCATTGGCAAAAAACAAGGCTCCAGGAATTGATGGAATGTCAATTGAGATGTTTCAACAAACAGATGCAGCGCTGGAGGTGCTCACTCGTCTATGCCAACAAATATGGAAGACAGCTTCCTGGCCAGCTGACTGGAAGAGATGAATATTTATGCCTATTCCCAAGAAAGGTGATCCAACTAAATGTGGAAATTATAGAACAATATCATTAATATCACACGCAAGCAAAATTTGCTGAAGATCATTCAAAAACGGCTACAGCAGTGTATCAACAGGGAAGTGCCAGAAATTCGGGCCGGTTTCAGAAGAGGACGTGGAACCAGGGATATCATTGCTGATGTCAGATGGATCCTGGCTGAAAGCAGAGAATACCAGAAGGATGTTTACCTGTGTTTTATTGACTATGCAAAGGCATTCGACTGTGTGGATCATAACAAACTATGGGTAACATTGCAAAGAATGGGAATTCCAGAACACTTAATTGTGCTCACAAGGAACCTTTACATAGATCAAGAGGCAGTTGTTTGGATAGAACAAGGGGATACTGATTGGCTTAAAGTCAGGAAAGGTGTGCATCAGGGTTGTATTCTTTCACCATACCGATTTAATCTGTATGCTGAGCAAATAATCTGAGAAGCTGGACTATATGAAGAAGAACGGGGCATCAGGATTGGAGGAAGACTCATTAACAACCTGCATCATGCAGATGACACAACCTTGCTTGCTGAAAGTGAAGAGGACTTGAAGCATTTACTAATGAAGATCAAAGACCACAGCCTTCAGTATGGACTACACTTCAACATAAAGAAAATAAAAATCCTCACAACTGGACCGATGAGCAACATCATGATAAACAGAGAAAAGACTGAAGTTGTCAAAGATTTCATTTTCCTTGGATCCACAATCAACAGCCATGGAAGCAGCAGTCAAGAAATCAAAAGACGCATTGCATTGGGTAAATCTGCTGCAAAGGACCTCTTCAAAGTGTTGAGGAAGAAAGTTGTCACTTTGAAGACTAAGGTGTGCCTGACTCAAGCCATGGTATTTTCAATCACATCATATGCATGTGAAAGCTGGACAATGAATAAGGAAGACCGAAGAAGAGTTGCACCTTTGAATTGTGGTGTTGACGAAGAATATTGAATATACATACCATGGGCTGCCAAAAGAACAAATAAATCTGTCTTGGAAGAAGTGCGACCAAAATGCTCCTTAGAGGCACGGATGGCGAGACTGCGTCTTACATACTTTGGACATGTTGTCAGGAGGGATCAGTCCCTGGAGAAGGACATCAGGCTTGGCAGAGTACAGGGTCAACGGAAAAGAGGAAGACCCTCAACGAGGTGGATTGACACAGTGGCTGCAACAATGAGCTCAAACATAACAACGATTATAAGGATGGCTTAGGGCCAGGTAGTGTTTTGTTCTGTTGTGCATAGCATCGCTATGAGTTGGAACCGACTCGATGGCACCTAACAACAAGGTCATTATCGTAGCCATGGGTCTTCGCTTGATTAAACTCTGGATGAACTGATTTTATTACTTTTTTTTCCTTGCTGGACTTGGATTATACTTCATATCTTTACTTTAGCCATGGTTTAGTCGACCCTTTTGTCATACACAGACAATACATCACATAACACAGAAGAGTGATGATTACTGTCATAACTCCTGAACCCCCTGTCCACTCCATCCTGATACAGAAGAGGCTGCAGCTAAGCTCAAGCTGTCCTAAGGGCAACCGATCTTGGGTGTCACCCACGGCTCAGGAAACCCTCAGCCCGGGTGTTTTCTGAGCAGCACCCATGTTAGGAGCAGATGTGCGAGGATGTCCGCAAACAGCAAGGGGAGCACACACTCCCCATCTGGCCATGCCCACAGATCCTCCAGCCCGAACCGGACCAGGACAACCTCTGTGTGCAGAGAATACCTGCAAGTTCCCCAGGAGCTAAGACAATCAGTCCACAGAGAAG
This sequence comes from Elephas maximus indicus, assembly GCF_024166365.1. Taxonomy (NCBI): domain Eukaryota; kingdom Metazoa; phylum Chordata; class Mammalia; order Proboscidea; family Elephantidae; genus Elephas; species Elephas maximus. Next base: position 10,000,674 of record NC_064829.1, read on the forward strand.
GGGGCTTCCTGGGTGGCCCAAAGGAGCCAAGCAGTCTCTGCAAGGCCAGGCCAATCTGTGGGCTCACAGCTTTCAGAACACTTGTTCTGGAGGAGCAGGACCTAGAGCTCCGTGAGGAGCGAGCCCTCTGCTCCTACGAAGTGGCCACACCCCCGGATTCCAGCCCGGCATAATGAACCATCGGCATAAACAGGTCTGAAAGGATTGGTTCCTAAGAATTAGGGTGACCCAATGTGGAGATACCCCATGGGTTTTGGAAGCTAACTGCAACATTGTTGGGACCACTGGGGGCTAACTGCATCTGATCCTTAGGCGACCACTTTCTGTCCCAATACCCATTTCTCCTGCAGCAAATGCACTTGCAGCCCCACAGTGCGTTCTGGGAGTAACTGGCTCTGAGGCAGGGGTTAGGTGATGTGAAATGATTGGCTTGGGGAAAACGCACCTGCCTCAGTCTGGGTGCCTCAGCACTGTCATGATTGGAAAAAGAAGAAGAGGGAATCATAATTCCAGGAGATCTAGAGGCTGCAAGGTGGCCAAAAGCTGCCAAGATGCAATGGAACAGGGGCAAAATAAAAGTTCTACCTGTAGGTCTGAAAACTAACTCTACAGGGACATGACAATGGGAACATATCTTAGCAACATATGCTACGACTTAACTTAGTGTCTGGTTTGTGTGTATGACTTCAAACATCATCTCCAAGCCAAGAAGGCTGGCACAGACTTTGCCCCTGTGGGTCCTTACCCCAATTTCTTCAAGAAAAAGAAAAACCCATTGCCATCGAGTTGATTCCGACTAATGGACTCTATAGGAGAGAGTAGAACTGCTCCATAGGCATCTGAACTGCCAACATTTTGGTTAGCAGCTGAGCTCTTAACCACTGTGCAACCAGGGCTCATTTCTTCAAGAGGAGAAAACTAAATTAAAAAAAAAAAATTTATTGTGCTTTTAAGTGAAAATTTACAAATCAAGTCAGTCTCTCACACAGAAATTTATATACACCTTGCTATATACTCCTAGTTGCTCTCCCCCTAACGAGACAGCACACTCCTTCCCTCCACTCTTTTTTGTATCCATTTGGTCAGCTTCTGACCCCTTCTGACCTCTCATCTCTCCTCCAGACAGGAACTGCCCACATAATCTCATATGTGTACTGGATCCAAGAAGCTCATTCTTCACCAGTATCTTTCTATCCCATAGTCCAGTCCAGTCCCTGTCTGAAGAGGGGATGGTTCCTGTCTTGGGCTAACAGAAGGTCTGGGGATCATGACCTCTGGGGTCCTTCTGGTCTCAGTCAGGCCACTAAGTCTGGTCTTTTTATGAGAATTTGGGGCCTGCATTCCACTGCTCTCCTGCTCCTTAAGGGGCTCTCTGTTGGCTCCTTGACAGGGCAGTCATCGGTTGTAGCCAGGCACCATCTAGTTCTTCTGGTCTCAGGCTAGTGTAGTCTCTGGTTTTTGTGGCCCTTTCTGTCTCTTGGGCTCATAATTACCTTGTGTCTCTGGTGTTCTTCATTCTTCTTTGCTCCAGGTGGGTTGAGACCAATTGATGCATCTTAGATGGCCGCTTGCTAGCATTTAAGACCCCAGATGCCACTGTCCAGTGTGGGATGCAGAATGTTTTCTTCATAGATTTTATTATGCCAATTGACTTACATGTCCCCTGAAAACATGGTCTCCAAATCCCCACCCCTGCTATGCCGGCCTTAGAAGCATTCGGTTTATTCAGGGAACTTGTTTGCTTTTGATTTACTCCAGCTGTGCTGACCTCTCCTGTATCGCCTCTTGCCTTTCCCTTCACCTAGAATAGCTCTTATCTACTATCTAATTAGTGAAAACCCTTCTCCCTCCCTCCCTCCCCACTCTCATAACCATCAAAGAATATTTTCTTCTCTATATAGACTATTTCTCAAGCTCTTATAATAGTGGTCTTATACAATACTTGTCCTTTTGCAGCTGACTAATTTTACAGGGTGTAATACCTTCCAGATTTCTCCATGTTATGAAACGTTTCATGGATTCATCATTGTTCTTTATTGATGCATAGTATTCCATTGTACGAATATACCATAATTTATTTATCCATTCATCTGTTGATGGGCACCTTGGTTGCTTCCATCTTTTTGCTATTGTAAACAGTGCTGCAATGAACATGGGTGTGCATATATCTTTTTGTGTAAAGGCTCTTATTTCTCTAGGATGTATTCCAAGGAGTGGGATTGCTGGATCGTATGGTAGTTCTATTTCTAGTGGAAAAATAATTTAAAAAAATTTTTTTTATTGTGCCTTAAGTCTAAGTTTACAAATCAAGTCAGTCTCTCACACAAAAACTTACATACACCTTGCTACATACTCCCAATTGCTCTCCCCCTAATAAGACAGCCCGCTCCCTCCCTCCACTCTCTTTTTTCCTGTCCATTTTGCCAGCTTCTCACCACCTCTACTCTCTCATCTCCCTTCCAGGGAGGAGATGCCAACATAGTCTCAAGTGTCCACCTAATCCAAGAAGCTTACTCCTTACCAGCATCCCTCTCCAACCCATTAACCAGTCCAATCCCTGTCTGAAGAGTTGGCTTTGGAAATGGTTCCTGTCCTGGGCCAAGAGAAGGTCTGGGAGCCACGAACACCGGGGTCTTTCTAGTCTCAGTCAGATAATTAAGTCTGGTCTTCTTACCAGAATCTCTGGTCTGCATTCCACTGCTCTCCTGCTCCCTCAGGGGTCCCCTGTTGGTGTTCCCTGTCGGGGCAGTCATCGGTTTTAGTCAGGCACCATCTGGTCTCAGGCTGATGTAGTCTCTGGTTTATGTGGCCCTTTCTGTCTCTTGGGCTCGTAATTACCTTGTGTCCTTGGTGTTCTTCATTCTCCTTTGATCCAGGTGGGTTGAGACCAATTGATGCATCATAGATGGCCGCTTGCTAGCGTTTAGGACCCTAGGCACCTCTCTTCGAGGTGGGATGCAGAATGTTTTCTTAATAGATTTTATTATGCCAATTGACTTAGATGTCCCCTGAAACCATGGTTCCCAAACCCCTGCCCTTGCTACACTGGCCTTTGAAGCAGTTTACTCCAGAAACTTCTTTGCTTTTGGTTTAGTCCAGTTGTGCTGAACTCGCCTGTATTGTGTTGTCTTTCTCGTCACCTAAAGTAGTTCTTATCTACTATCTAATTACTGAATACGCCTCTCCCACCCTCCCTCCCCCCTCTCGTAACCATCAAAGAATATTTTCTTCTCTGTTTAAACTATTTCTTGAGTTCTTATAATAGTGGTCTTATACAATATTTGTCCTCTTGCAACTGACTAATTTCACTCAGCATAATGCCTTCCAGGTTCCTCCATGTTATGAAAAGCTTCACAGAATCATCACTGTTCTTTATTGATGCATAGTATTCCATTGTATGAATACACCATAATTTATCCATTCATCCGTTGATGAATCCTTGGTTGCTTCCATCTTTTTGCTATTGTAAACAGTGCTGCAATGAACATGGGTGTGCATATATCTGTTCGTGTAAAGGTTCTTATTTCTCTAGGATATATTCCAAGGAGTGGGACTGCTGGATCGTGCGGTAGTTCTAACTAGTGGAAAAACCTTTTTTTAAAAAAATAATTTTTATTGTGTTTTAAGTAAAAGTTTACAAATCAAGTCAGTCTCTCACACAAAAACTTATATACACCTTACTTTTTTTTACATACTCCCAATTACTCTCCCCCCAATGAGAGAGACTGCTCCCTCCTTCCAGTCTCTTTTTTCGTGACCATTTTGCCAGCTTCTAACCCCCTGTACCCTCCCATCTCCCCTCCAGGCAGGAGATGCCAACATAATCTCAAGTGTCCACCTGGTGCAAGAAGCTCACTCCTCATCAGCATCCTTTTCCAACCCATTGTCCAGTCCAATCCATGTCTCAAGAGTTGGCTTTGGGAATGGTTCCTGTCCTGGGCCAACAAAGGGTTTGGGGACCCTGACCGTCAGGGTCTTTTTAGTCTCAGACCATTAAGTCTGGTCTTTTTACAAGAATTTGGGGTCTGCATCCCACTGTTCTCCTGCTCCCTCAGAGGTTCTCTGTTGTGTTCCCTGTCAGGGCAGTCATCAGTTGTGGCTGGGCACCATCTAGTTCTTCTGGTCTCAGGATGATGTAGTCTCTGGTTCATGTAGCCCTTTCTGTCCCTTGGGCTCGTAATTACCTTGTGCCCTTGGTGTTCTTCATTCTCCTTTGATCCAGGTGGGTTGAGACTCATTGAAGCATCTTAGATGGCCGCTTGCTAGTGTTTAAGACTGAAGACGCCACTCTTCAAAGTGGCATGCAGGAAAAATAATTCTTAATGTACATGGTTATTGTAAAGATTAGAAAGAAACTATGTGTAGCAGACTGGAACATGCCTACCTTATTTGAAAGCCCATGAATGATCAAGTTCACTCATGTATGGGAGCAAGCAAATGTCTTAGCTATCTAGTGCTGCGATAACAGCAATACCACAAGTGGATGGCTTTAACAAAGAGAATATTGCTCCCTCACAGTAAAGAAGGCTAAAAGTCCAAATTCAGGGCATGAGCTCCAGGGGAAGGTTTTCTCTCTGTGTTGACTTTGGAGGAAGGTCCTTGTCATCAATCTTCCTCTGGACCAGGAGCTTCTGTGTGAAGGAATCCCAGGTCCAAAAGATACGCTCTGCTTCTGGCACCAATTTCTTGGTGGTATGAGGTCCCCCTGTCTCTCTGCTCAATTCTCTCTTTTATATCCCAAAAGAAACTGGCTCAAGACACAATCCAATCCCGTAGATTGAATCCTGCCTCATCAACACAACTGCTGCCCGTCCCCCTTCATTAACATCACAGAGACAAGATCTACGACACATAGGAAGATCACGTCAGATAGCAAAATGGTGGACAATCACACAATACCGGGAAACATGGCCCAGCCAAATTGATACACATTTTTGTGGGACACAATTCAATCCACAACATTCCACCCTTTGGCACCCCCAAAATCACATCCTTGCAACATGCAAAACATATTCATCCTATCATATCGTAGCAAAAGTCTTAACTCCAAGTCCAGATCCAAAAATTCCTCTTCACCTGTGAAATGTAGAATACAAGATATCTGCTTCCAAAGGTACAGTGGCAGAACAGGCACAAGCTAGGCATTTCCATTACAAACAGGGAAACTGAAAGGAAAGAAGGGATAACAGGCACCAAGCAAGTCAGCAGAACACATTAGCCATCAAAGCTTTGAAAATAATTCTCTGTTCTCTGAGACAATTTACACAATGGCCCTGCCCTCCAGACTCTAGGTATTGGCCACACTTCAGATTCTGAGTGGAGGGCCCTTGGCCCTGGGCTTCAGCTTCACCTTCCAGAGCCACTGGGACAGCAACTCTTTTCCCTTGGCTGTAGGTGCACCATTCTCCTAGTCCGAGTGTTGACTCCACCTTTAGAAACACCAGAGGCCATGGCTCCACCCTTTGAAACCCCAGAAGTCATGACCATACCTTTTGAGACTGAGATAGCTCAGCTTCCTGTGTTCCTTGTCTCTCTTTTGTATCTCAAAAGATATGGCAGCTGACAAGAAATACAACCCTACTGTGGAAACTGGAAAGCAGATGGACAATGGAAGCTGCCTTAGCAGTCCAGAGGGAATTAAGCATCTGAAGGGGAAAACCAACAAGTAGACCAGCTCATGATGCAGCACCCAGAGACACAGGTGCTGTAGACACGAGTTACCTCTAAAGATAGAGGTGTGTATGGGGATAGAAAAAGTTGAATGTACTTATAAAAAATATTACTAGTCCCCCAAATCAAAGTGTGGGAAGAATGAGAAGCTACCACCATTTCAAGGGCGGAGGATTGGGCACCCTCACTGACATTCTGTGCTGAGATGTGGAGAACCAAAGCTTCATGACCAGGAAACACAAGGTACGCAGCAATCGGAGGCATCAACCCAAAACAGTGGCAGGGAGGACACAAGAACAAAAGAGCTTTTCATCATCTTGAACCTTTTCAAGGTGGTTTTGGTGAACCTGGTCCTGGCATTGGTTGTGCCCTTGGCTGATGCTATTGTGAGCAATGAGGCCATCCTGAGGTAGGTGGGAGGAGGGTACGCCCTCTGCTGAGTTGGGCAAAGTTCCTAATCCACGGACAGTGTTCCCAAGAGGTGGTTGTGAGATTTCACACCCATTTGACCTGAGCAATTCATGGTCTTCTTCCTCCCCAGAAGGTTGACTGAAGTAATTATCAATGTTTTCATTTTCTAGTGCTAAGAATGTCAGGCACATTTGTAATCTACCAAAAGGCTGGTGACGGCTTGAGCTGGTACCACTGTTGGGACTGGAGGTTGGGGGTCAGGTCATTCACCTCGTGAAGAAAGTTGGACCAGGTGATTCCTAAGGGGCCCCCCAACCTCTGAGATCCATTGTTCAGTTCAGGAGGCCCCCAGGAGACACTGCTAAAGCTCCAAACTTAGTTTATGGATAGATGTATCAGGTCATTCAATCCAAGAGAGGGCAGCCCTACTATGAATGATGAGCGATGAGACTAATTGTCTCATGGAATCACATTGCACCTGAGAGCTCCCTTGCTTCTCACTTAAAATTTTACGTAACCAGCTCAACATCAGATGTTGACACATACTAGTGAGACAAAAGTATTTTTCAAATGTTTTCAGGATGAATTTCGACTGTTTTGCTTAGTGCACAAGGCCCCCAGTGTCCTTGATCATCTCCTCCACCACAATAACACTACCCTCCCCACCCCACCCAGCCACGCAGTCCTCCCTGACTCCACCTGATTCTTTACCTAACCCCTACTCACCATTCAAAGCTCAGATTCGTTACCACCGCCTCCAGGAAGCCCAGCACTTCAGCACTTCCTTGTCATTGACCCACCTCTCGTCGGGGCCTCCTGGCTCTTGAGAAGCCTCAGCTTGTCTCCAGTGAAACTACCATGAGCCAGGCACCCACGGGGTGCTGGGGACCTTCAGGCTCTGGTGGATTTCTTGAGGACAAGGACTGTCTTTTTATAAATATTTATGTTAAGATGGGAATATATGAAGTCACAAGCAGAAATCTCTGCATTCCAAGAGGCCTAAGTAAAATGACACATTCTAGGAAGTTGTTTGCCTCCTGCATGTGAACATGTACGTATACTCTGAGTCACACCTACAAATCTTGCCACCCTCAGTGGCCAGAGTCATTTCCCTCTTGTCATCCACATTTTGACCTCCTCCCCCATCCTCTTCCTCTGAACTTGAGATTCTTGGGGCCTCTCTAGTCAGCTTAGTGCTGGGGACCCTGCCTCTCACTGGCTTCCATGGACTCTGTGGGAGTTTAAACCCTGCCTTCCTGGCTTTGGAACTCCTCCTGATTTTGGATCTCTTGTAACAATCCTTCTCTTTTTATACACTAGGTCCTCATCTTTGGCTTTGTCATCCTTCCCTCTTTCACTCAGTTTTTGTTCACAAAATTTGTAGGGCTGGAATGGCGTGTGTGTGTGTGTGTGTTGTGACTCAGTGATGCTTGAGATGACAGGCCCAGTTTAAAAACAGGAAACTCCATGGCTCGCCTATGCTTTTGGTGAATCTGGCCCAGGCACTTGGCTGACTCCATACATAAACATATGGATGTTCAGGTTTTTGCCTTCTAACATCTCTTTACAAGGGGCCTTTACAAGATGATTTAATTTCACTCCACCCCGAAGTCTTCACTCACAGGAAGGTGAAGTCATTTGTGGGACTGAAATTGGGAAGCCTGATGGAGCCCAGGAAGACAGGCGTCGGAAGCAGCCAGGAGAGAAGCCCTCAACTCTGATGCTTGGTTTTGGCTCCTGCTTTCTGGCCCTTCTGTTTGATGCCACCAAGTGCACACACGAGTCCATTTACTCTTTGTGATCCTGGGAGGAGCTCACTTTAGTCAACTTTCCAGAGAGGCCCAGAAAGGCTCCATTGGTAGCTCAAGCTCACCAAACATAGGTGTGCCAGGTCCACAGCCCCATGTTTCCCACCACCTGCTGTGGACCCAAAGCATTGGTTCAAATGTCCCGATGCTCCTGGAAAGCATCTATGCGTTCAAGCCACTGATTTAGTTCTTTGCTTATGCTTTTAACAGTCTGCTCTGCCTATACCTTGGCTTCACACACACACACAAAAAGCACAAAGATTAAAGTGTGCTGCACGCTTTATAATTGAGGAAAGCTACAGAAGGTATTTTCTGAGACTGCCCAAATTCATGGATGCAGAGTAATTACAGAACAGATTGTAAGTGGTTTAATAAATCAGGCAGAGCCAGTCTAAGTGTGGTGCAACTTGACATACTAAATATTTCTAGTTTTCTCCAATAGCTAGACAATCCCATCTGGTTTTGAAAGATACTGTGATCCTTTTTACTCTGGGATAATATTTAATTGTAAAAAATCTCACTCAATATTTCATAGCATTTGACACTTTGACATATGCTGTCCCACAACATCCTCATACCATCCCTATGAGGTAGGAAGTGTCTTAGGCAGGGTTCTCTGGAGAAGCAAAACCAGTGAAGCATATATATAAATGTATGCATATGTGTATATATGTATATATACATGTTGTATACAAGGAAATGGCTCGTGTGGTTGTAAAAGCTAGCAAGTCCTAAGTCTGTAGGTCAGGTGTCAGGCCGGAGGCTTCTCCTGACTCAGCTGCAGAGGCTGACGAACCCAAGACTGACAGACAATATGGCAGGCAGCTGGCTCAAGTCCCAAGAACTGGAAGTCAGAAGATGACGAGCCAGGTGCAGGATCCAGAGTAAGCAAGCAAGCTTTGCCAGAACGTCTATATGTATATATATATTAGATGCAGGCCACACTCCCAAGGAAACACCCCTTACAACTGGCTGGCTGATCACATCAGATCACATCACAGAGGATGACTACATCATTATGTAACTGCCAAACTGCTGAGAATCATGGCTCAGCCAAGTCTACAGACAACCTTAACTACCACAGTGGGGCAATTTACACATTTTACTGAAGACAGAGAGGTCATGTGATTTTCAAGGTCACACAGCTACCATAGGTGAAACTGGGACCAGAATCCAAGTTTCCTGATTCCTGGTCTGTTTGGATAGTGACATTTAGTGACATGCCAGGACAAATGTTTTACATATCATCTGAAGTTAGATAATTAAGGCACTAAAACATTATGACAGCTTTCATCCACAAGATGCTTTGAGTAAAACTGTTTTGATAAAGGGAAAAACTAGGGCAAAAGTAAAGCATTTTGGGAAGTGCCCTACCAAAGATTAAACCCACTGCCATCAAGTCGATTCCAACTCATAGTGACCCTATAGGGCAGAGTAGAACTGACCCACAGAGTTTCCAAGGAGTGCCTGGAGGATTTGAACTGCCAGCCTCTTGGTTAGCAGCTGTTGCACTTAACCACTACGCCACCAGTGTTTCCGCAGGTGAACATTATTTTGTAAGGAAGTCAAAATGACATGGTGAGCCCAGATTTGTTGACCTTGAAACCCACAAAAGTAGATGCGCTGCAGAAGGGTCTTCCGTGCTGAGCCTTCCTCTGGGCTGGGGTCAAGGGTCAGACATCAGTGCTGCAGGGTCTCAGGCACATTCCATCCTCCAGAGGTTCTCTCTGGTTCCCCGGTCCTGATGGGGCCTGAGGGGGCAATGATCATGCTCATGCCAAAAGCTTACCGAAGTCAGCTTCTGACTCTCAGCAACTGAGTGAATGAACAAACGTGGTAAGCGCAAACACGTGTGGAGCAGGCATGTCTATGGGCACTGTAGCTCAGGCCATGTTGAAGCCATGTTCTCCACGGTCCTCTGCTCTCCTTAGGACTCTGAGAGACTTGTCCTGGGGGGGAGCTATTTCTTTGAAAAAACACCATAAAACATTTAGGAAGTAAAAGACATTATATGATTAATGGGTGTTACCCTCAGAAGTACATATCAAAGAATTTGAGGAACTTCTTATGTATCTGCATATATACTCAGAAGGGTTATATATGTTCTGTGAGAGAAAAAAACTTATATGTCTAAGCCTAAAAGGATGATAAACAATTTGGTAAAACTTCAGCACACATTTTAAACTCATTAAAATAATCTAATCGCATTTACTGAAAAGCCCCGTTAAACAAAATTAATGCTAACAAAGCAGTAAAATGACCTATCAAACTATTTCCAGCAAAGAAATATGCACCCGTCTCCTCAGAGATTACCGTACTTGTGCTCTGGGAAGTCATCAGTTAGGTGCATGGGGAACCCGGGGTGCTCGGTCCCATGGTGGCAGGGCCCAGAACAGCTGTCTGTCTGACACTGAGGATGCTCTCTTTCTTCAAGGACAAAACTATAACAGGACATGCTAAAGCACAGTTCTCACTCTAAAGTGAACCTATAGGAAGATATGCAAAAAACTCAGAGTTAATTAAAAACACAATTTATTTTCTGATTATCACAGCTGGAAAACACACACACTCTTCTCTCTTCCTGCCAGTGTCCTCAGTAAGGCATGGCATTTATTTACTTGGTTCACAGGCTGATAGTAACTGAGTCTGGAAAGAGCCCTGGAGATCTCTTACAGGTACCATTTGGGGACCTGGGGTTCCTTCAACGATTTGCCCAAGGTCACAGAGCTAATTAAAAGAGAACCAAGACGTGAACTCAGAACCAGAATTCCCGATCCCTGTCCAGTACTCTTTCCATCCTTCTATACATTTTCTTCTGAATCTTTAAGCATTAAACATTTATGCTCAATAATCCACATCAATGTTTTCAATGTCCCAAAGTATGCCTAAGATATTTATTTACGTTGAAAATGACATAAATTTTATTTTAATATTTTGGTATTGTTTTTCTTTGTTTCTCTCTTTTTCCTACCAATGCATGTAGGTTTAGAGGAAGGTTCCCTGACACTTCATTTTAGTGGCATCCTCACTGGTATATGTGGGTTGATGCAAGGCAGTAAAGACCATCTATGGGTAGGTGTACATACAGCCTACAGATCATGAGACAGGTATTTAGGAAAAAAAAGGTTTTTAAAAGTGTTATCACCACACAACAACCTAGGAGGTAGAACAGAAGCATTAAACACGTTATTAGGCCAGTTAACTGGGATGTCCTATGAAACCACGGCCCTAAATCTCTAAACCAAGAAACCAGATCCCATGAAGTGTTTGGTTGTACATAAGCAGCCTCTGAGCAAATCTTTTTTTTTTTGTCGTTGTAAATACATCTATTACACAACTTTTGCCAATTCAATTTTCTACAAGTGTACAACTTATTGACAGCAATTACATTAATTGGCTGTGCAATCCTTAATCAATGAGATTTTTCTATCACCATAAACTGAAACTCAGTACTCAATAAGCATAAGTTGGTTGCATAGTGTCTGGGGTCTTAAAAGCTTGAAAGTGGCCATCCAAGGCACAACAATTGGTCTCTATTCACCTGGAGCAACACAGGAGGGAGAGTCAGGAATAGGGGGAGGATATGGAATGTGGCTAATTGCCTCTATGAACAACTGCCTCCTTTGCCATGAGACCAGAAAAACTGGATGGTGCCTGGCTGCCACTATTGAACATTTTGATCAGAGATTCCATAGCAGAATACTGATCAAAGGGAAAAAAATGTAGAAGAGAATTTCAAATTCTCACGGACCCCAGACTTCCTGGAGCCATGAAAAGTTGGATGAGCCCCTGGAACTACTGCCCTGAGATAATCTTTAAACCTTAAGCCAAAAATATCCCCTGAAGTCTTCTTAAAATCAAACAATAGTTTAGCTTTAACTAGTAAAAAAATGTCTGCCGTGAGCATTACGCTCTTTGTATAGCTATCCATATGGGATCAAACTGACAATAGCAACTCGAGATTAGACAGGAACCTTAGGGGGAAGTGAGTTTATGTTAATGGGGGAAGAACACCTCAGAAAAGGAGAGTGGAAACGGTTACACAACTTGAAGAATGTAATCCATGTCACTGAATTGTACATGTAGAAACTATTGAATTGGTGTATGTTTTGCTGTGTGTATTCTCAACAATGACAAAAAAGTGTTATCACTGTCAAGAGACGATCTCTTCCAGTGCCGTCCACACAGAGCACAGGTTATAAGCTGTCAACGTGAGCCCTAGTAATTTTCCTAAACTCTCACAACAATGTTTTAGAAGCTTGGAGGGCTGAAACAGCAGGTATGTTTTCGCTTACTTTTACTAAACATTACGTTTAGCATATTTACTAGGGACATGATGGATGCAAGGACAGTGGGAGCGCTGTATCTGAGCATGGGCCCTGACATATTTATAACACCCTTTTTACCCTTGGCATCTTTGCATAAGGCACTGACTCCTCACGTACCTAAAGCCTGTTGAGGCATAAGCCTTCCGCCAGGTTCCCTATTAAGCCAATAGAAAAGAACCCTACTCCTTTACAGCTCCCAAAGCTCTCCTGCATTCAACACTGCACTTCCAGGTTCTCGACTGTCTCCTCAACTAAGTCCAGCCCCTACAGAGAAAAGCCTGTCACCACGAGGTGACTTGCAGACACTCACCAAAAATAATTTCTAAAAAGTGATCATAATCTTTTCCTATAGAAAACCCAGTAAATTAAGTTATGAAACTATATAGCTTAGAGAATTATACTTATAAATATCTCATTTGATTAATATGAATATGAAAGTGTCCTCTTGGTCAGTTACTCTATCAGTCTGAACCTCGAAAGCTTGCTAAACTCTGTCCTGCTTGCTCCCCCAGCAGGCATCTGTAGGGCTGACTCCCCTGAGCCCGAGTTAACTTTCACTTACATTACTCTATGTCATTAATATTCTTCAAAATCTCTGCTAAAACTCACCTCATTCAGGAAACCTTAGCTACGTGCTCACATATTTTGTCCCAAATGAATCTGAACATAACACACATACACTATATATATATATATGACCAATATGTTGGAAGAATGACTAAAATACCAGCTATCGATGTCCTGGTGTTCTCCACTCTTGAACTATAAACTCCTGAGTGTGAAGATGACGTCTTCTCTGCCTGTGACTCCAGAGGCTCCAGAAACAGTAACACATGAGTAAGGTAGGCACTTGGAAAGAAATTTTTTTCAGGGTCCTTGAAAAGTTTAAGGCACTAATGACACCAGGCAGAATGTGGCCCAATTCAAAGCGGTCTCAGACAGCTCAGGGTCCTCCGTGGTAGATAAGCAGATGAAGACTGGGAAGGGGTGGGTGCTAGTCCACTGGGACATCTGCCAACCTCAGCTGGTCAGATCTGCCCAGAGGGTAAGAGAATATTCATAGATTCAATAAGCATTTATCAAGCACCTGTTTCAAAAGCTAGTCTCCACGTGCACTAAACTTCGCGCCAAGGCTCACAGCTAGGCTGGCAAGTGACCCTGGTTCTCAAAGCTACCCAGGGGGAACACCAAGGCCAGAGAGCAAATATCAGGGACACTTTTAAATATTCCACATTTGTTGTTGGTGATGTTAAAGTCAAGAATATGACAGAAAAGTTCAGAAGTGGGTTGGAATTTCCCCTCTGTCTTAAGACTGACTTTCCCAATTCAAAACTTTAGAAAAGATACCTGGCAAGTCAGTTAATATCCTGATTAGAATTTCTCCTCACGAACTGACCACAAAAACGATGGCCTTCAGAGATATGTTTTTGAGCTATTTGGTGTTCTGAAGTCTGCCCCATACCTTGAATTTGAATACTAACATGCTAATTACTGAAGTAGCTTTCATAGTGCCTATCAAAGGCATGAACGAAAGAGGAACACTGTCGCTGTAGGTTAAATACGCAAACCTTCCCAGTGAGCCTAGCTACGGACCTGCGGGCCGATGGGCAACACACGCATCATAGGGACACAGATCAGCAGAGCCGCGACTTTGATTTATTGTGTTCTAAAGCATCACAGGGGAGGGCCTGAGAATGAACCCACTTTATTAACAGTTCCAAAGCCTTATTACCTGAGATTTGCATTCTGGAAAGAAATATCAAGACTGAATTATAAATATGATGCTATACAAGAGTTGGGTTTTGGCCCCAACAGAAGAACGCGTACTAGCCTGAAAAAGGCCAAGTGAGATTACAGAGAGAAACCAGCTACACACCCAATCCATGGGTTAAAAAGACAGCCACACGCTTTAGCACAGCATCTCCCTCTGGGGCGGTTAGGAACGCATCAGACATCTGACACTGAGAACAAGCGGTTAAAGGGAGAGGATCCATCTTGAGTCTCAGTGTTCCAGACAGGCTGGCTCTTCCTTGTGTCAGCATTGCTCTTTCTGTCGTCTGTCCTTTTCATTTCTCATCGTCCCGCCCATAGTTAATAGTTTGTAAGGCCTGAGCTATGAGCACTGCCATTTCCTGGGTGCCTGCAGCAACCACTCTGCAAGACATGAGATCAAGAGGCCCACCTGAGGACGAAAGAGGGGGACAGACATTGCATCACTGGAGTGCTGACCACATGAGCATACACCGAACAACAAGCTCACCCAACCGTTCTCAAGCTCTGGGTGCCTCACCAGGCTGCTCTAGAAAGTCAAGATGCAAGCAGGTCAAAGCGAGGGGTTAGGCCTTTCATCATTGCTTTACCCCCACTGGATCGTAGTCAGGTGCCACACCAACCAGGGAGTCTGCAAAATTTCACCGGGAGCACAGAGAATGTGAGCTCAGCACTTGGGACCCAGACCCCAGTTATCAGTTGGACCCAAGCAGGGTGAGACAGTTCTTTCCAAGTCTAATGTGCACATGAATCCTGGAGACCTTACGAGAATGCAGACTCTGTCCAGGACCTGAGATTCTGCATTTCTGACCACCTCCCAATGCTGCTGCTGTGGGTCACACTGGAGGAGGAGGGGTAGAGTATAAAGCCTGTCTCTCCCTGGGGACCACGAGGCAGGTGTAACTGCATGGCCTGTGCTCACAGAGGAAAACCAGCATCTGACCTTTTTAACATAAAACTTGCCCCCGTCATCTTGCCACATAAGGCTGATTCCTCTTCATTTTTATACCTTTCTGGTAGCTCAATTAGGGCCTCTCAAAGGAGAAATAGGAAAAAGCAGAAATCACATTATGGAAGGCCAACTGCACATATCCAAGGTTAAAAGACAGCCATAGTGTCTCTACGGACAAGCTCCGGACTACGGAGCTATGAGAGGGTGGGATGGAGAAGGACCACCCAGTCTCCAGTATGCTCTTCTCATGCATTACTCGCCGACTGTACAGCTCTGCAGTCTTGGGGAACACACACCTGCCTGTCTCCTGGGGTTCTTAAGAGGTGTGGATGTGTGTGCGCCCTCTGAAAACTGCCAAAGTTATCTCAGTGTCAAGTGCAGTGTGTTATTACCCAGAGGGACAGATGAGAAGGAAGAAGTCTAGTGCTGGGCCCACTGTGTTTAAGGTGCCTTTGCTTGGTATCTCGTTGGCAGAAGCTTTGAGGAAGTGGGGAAAGTCAGCCAGGGCGGCCCTGGACACGGCATTTGTGGCTTTGCTGATCTAGTGTCTGCTCCGCTGTGCCCTGAGGACCTGAAACAGGACTCACCCGACGTGTCCATCACGATCCCACCGGCTTCACGAATGATGACTGTGGCGGCAGCCAGGTCCCAGCAGTGCAGGCCAAACTGGTAGTACGCATCTGCAGCACCCGCAGCCAGGTGACAGAGGGCCAAGGTGGAGCTCCCGATCACACGGACCCTGGAGGAAAGTGGGAGAGCCTGCTTAGCAGTAGTCTGCACCCAAAGGGGACCACCTTCAAGTCAGGCTTGTCTAAAATAGTGCACGCACAGACTTCGTCCCCAGTCACCCCTCCTCTGAACACCACTGATTATGAGCCATGGGGTCTCTGGTGACAAGTGCCAGACAGATGTGTCCATGCTGCAACAGCTTCTAGCTGCATGTGGCCACTTAAACGCAGCAATGGAAGAACCACATTTTAAATTTTACTTTAATGGAGTTAGGATGGCAAGACTTTGTCTCACGTACCTTGGACATGTTACCTGGAGAGACAGGTCCCTGGAGAAGGACAACATGCTTGGTAAAGCAGAGGGTAAAGAAAAAAGAGGAAGACCCCCAAGGAGATAGATTGACACAGTGGCTGCAACAATGGGCTCAAACACAGCAAAGACTGTGAGGATGGCACAGGACCGGGCAGTGTTTTGTTCTGTTATATACAGGTTGCTATGTACAACACCAATGGCACCTAACAACAACAAACTAATTTAACAGCCTCACATGGCTAGTAGTTACAGTACAGGTGTAGACGGAGAATGAAAGATGAAGAGGGCTCACTTGGACTTTGGTTGATTTTCCCTGAATGCTTATTAGGTTCCTGGTCTGTCTGAAGCCAAGTCGATTTTCAAGCGACTCTAAGTACACAGGGGATCCACTGGTTGGATGGCCTGAGATCAGCTACTTGCATTCTCAAAGCATGGACAGGGAAGGTATAAAGGTCTTCCTGCCACCTTCCCAGTGCCTGGCTACACTGCTCCTGGGCTGAGATGGTGTCTGGGTGGGGGTACATGCGTCACGTGGTGTTATCTGAAGCCACAGTAGGAGGCTATGTACTCCTCTGTCCCTATAGCACGTATGGCTCTTTTCCTCTCTAAATCCCTGGGGGTTTGTAGCAAGATTGTGTGTTTGCCACTTTTCCCTTTGGTGACAGGGTGTTCCAGGAATTAAAAGTTCATACCCATGAGCTTTGGCGTGGAGTAACCTCTCCATGTTACTCAGGAACAACTTCAGGGTGGCAGGGTCACGTTTGGGACCGATTTCTGTTAAAACTAAGGCCTTTGAGAGATCTGCAATAGAAAGAATTTCCCATAATCAGAAAAATCAAGTCTCATTGGTTCTAATTGAATAGTTGGGGTTTTCCGTGAAAACCAAAAAAAAAAAAAAAAAAGAAAAACCCAAACCCGGTGCCATCGAGTCAATTCTGACTCATAGCAACCCTACAGGACAGAACAGAACTGTCCCACAGGGTTTTCAAGGAGCACCTGGTGGATTGGAACTGCTGACCTCTTGGTTAGCAGCTGTAGGTCTTAACCACTGCACCACCAGGGTTTCCAAAGCAGACTTCAAATACCAGCCCCTTATTCTTTCTCAGAGAACATATCACTTTTGGGTGGTTTATGTCATAAATGCGGTTTTTCTGATAGCGGTGCTAAAAAATAAGGGTGTGGTTCAGACAGATGGTCACATTCTCACTCTGGCAGCCCCCCGTCCGCGGGAGTGGCTCTCTGCTTCACAGTGCCAGGGGGGAGCAGACTTTTAGGTTGTCTCTTCTCAGGAGTCCTTCATCTGGCAGCTTAGGAAGCTCACCATCGTTCGGTCACAAGTAAAAGCAAAATGACTGTAAGCTGGGAAACATCCAACATTTAGGGGAAAAAAAGCCTCACCAAATAAATCTGTCTTTACAAACCTTTCTCTAACTGCCAAGATCACACGGATGGAAATATTATCCCTGTGGATAAAAAGGCTTTTCAATCGTGTTGTCTTTGGAAAGGGAGGTTTCAGCAGGAACCCCCTCAACATAAAAGAAGGGTTTTCGGAGCCTCTCAACAGGGAAGCAGCAGGCAGCGCTGCAGAGTAAGCTACTTCCTGGCTGGAGCACCACCGGAAGGCCTGGCTCTGGGATGGAGTGTGTGACGGGGCTCCTGGCCTAGCTTTCTCTCTGCAGGGGACTGGGAAGAGTTTGTCCTTGCTTTTCGGTGCACCCAAACACAGCTAAATTTAGTCCAGGCCATGTTTTCGTCAGGTCTTGTTGCTCAGGCACCAAGTACGTCCAGGGAGCAAAGTGCAGCTACTCCCCGAATTGGAGGGAAAGCTGGACTCCATCGACGATTTCATGCAGTGGGCCTGATCCTTGTCAGCACTTCCAAAGCCACCCTCTCATCTAGGAGCCAGACTTCTGTCTCAGTTGGAATCTACACCCATTTCCCCCTTTCCTTTTATTATCAGAGGTTCTCGTTTTATACTTTAAACACTTTCTGAGAAATGCTCGGCTCTACACCAAAGCCGCCTGCCCTCAGAAGGTCTGAATTACTCATTGTAGACACAGCCAGCATGGAAGCTGTGTCTGCCTCGGACCCTGTGTCTTGGGGCACATGGCACCTGACACATGCTGCCTCAGGGGCGCTGACAGCCCCCCGCCCCCTCCCTCAGACACTGGCCTGGGTATCCAAGAGCCACCGTCATCCCTCCAGGTCTCAATGCACAGGATCCAGTCACCTGGCCATGGTGACCCCTCCTAGCCCCATCATACCTGGTCACAAATGGAGGTGGTGTTTTCCCAGGAAAAAAGACCTCTTTTTAACCCATAGCCTGGCTTTGGGTCCTATGCTGGAGGTCAAGGTTTGCTCTCTTCAGAGCACAGTATGAAGCCTATTTTTTTTTTTTCCCCTTTAGAATGTGTACTAAACATATCCACTCCTACAGCAATTGAGAATTAGTAATAACTCGCAAGTGTTAATTTCTACTTTGGCATAAAGTAGTAACAGTAGGAGCTGCAAGAGGCGTGGGCTTTCCTGAGGGGCGGAGTCATACAGAATGCTGGGTGATTAGGGGGCAGTGTTTGGGGGCCCTTCAGCAGTCATCCAGCATTTTTAAGTAGATTTGTGAGCCACAGCAATGTAGGCTCAGTGCTTGGGAAAAACACCTCCTTAAGTTTAAAATACGAAGACTACCCGCGTTAAATATAAATACGAAGACTACCCGCATTAAGGTCAGCTCGTCTGCAGTTGTCCCCTACATGGGAGTGGGAAGCACTTCCTGCCTCACTGTCTCCCACCGCTGAGGAGGTGGCCAGTTGGACGGTCCTTTCTTGGAGAACTGCCGCACTTGCTCGCTCTGGACTGCTCAATCTCCATCTTTTACATCTCGTGGTCTGCCTGAGTCCACGCTGGGCCACCTTTCTTTTGTAAGTAGAGACAGTTTCTCTTGGATTATGTTCTCTCTCCTACAACTGTTGGACAACTGAGTCTTGCAAATACCCCTTCCCCTTATATTTGCAAGGCATAAAATCCCACAGCCATGACCAAGTATAAGAGTAGAGCAAGGGGCACCCAGTCCCTTTATCAAGGGGAGCCTCACATTTAGAATACAAGACCACTTGCCCCTACCACCCACTCCTGCAGCACTGAACGGGCCCTGGGGACAGCATTTCAGCCTCGCTCTTGCCACTGCCCCATTTTCACTGACCCTCTGTCCTCCACCACACCTGCACGGCAAAATGCCAACCCTCCAAAACTCCAACATGGCAAAATCCCGATGGAGAGAACCCACCTCCCTGCTTTCTCCTCCCAGCACCTGGGCTACCTCGGGGGGAATGCCATGCCCTGGGCTGACTGAAACCACAAAGATCACCACAGTTCTCACCTGGGGCCGAAACATGGCCCTGGTTACCTTGCTTTCCAACTGTCCCGGTGATGACTTTAAACCTTCTCCTCAAACTGCCACTCAGCGCAGAGAGAATATAAAGTGCCCAGTGGTACTTCCTTCCATGTTCTCCCAACAAAGCCCATCACCATCCGGGGCTGCTTCTTCCATCAAGGCCAGCCCCCTCACTGTGCTCTAGGCCCTGCCCCCTTGCCCCTTCTCTAGTCCATATCCAAGCTATGGTCTTTCCTCCCTCTCTGCCACTCCCTGCCTTCAGCATTTAGACCCAAGTCTCTCCCTGACCCCACAGGAAGCCTTTCTTCATGGTGTTCATCTCTGTCTGAAATCAGCTCATTTATGCATTACCTTGTTACCACTTGTCTTCCCCATAGAAGCTCTGAGGGCAGGGACCTTGCCTGCCTTGGCGCCATTAACACTTTTTTAGAGGATGAATAAAGTGAATCCCCCAACCCCAGCTCCTGTTCTATTTCTCTTTTGAAGGATCTCACACTTGCTGCCCCCATTTCCTCACTGCCCTAAGCCTCTCTGCGGAGTCTGCCTGTGACTTCCAGTACACATCCTGTAGTCACTCTGTTCATGCTCTGAGCAGTGCCCAGCCAAGGGACCATCCCTATTCCCATTTCTCCGCACTGTGACACTGGTCCTCTCTGCGCTCTTCTCCCACATCTCCTCAAAGGCCGACATCCCTCAAGGACCTGTCCTAGGGTTAGTCTTCCCTCCTAAATATTTATCTTTAGGCCAAACCCCTCCTCTGAGTTTCAGATAACAGCCAACTGCCCTGTCAATGTCCCATTTGTACTTCTCCAAAACTCATGACCTCTCCTCCCAACTGTGTCTGACTTCCTGTGTCCCCTCCTGTCATTATTTGGGCAGCTGCTGGCTTTGCCTGCTCACTCTCCACACCGTCCATTGCCTAGTCCAGCCCATTCTGCCTCCAGTCCTGACTGCCTGCTTGTCTCCAACCACTGCCCCATGCCCTCTCCCCTGGACCACAGGAATAGCCAGAGCGGTATGCATCTACCCCTGCCTCCTCCCTCACCTCCTCCTCAGGGTGGCCAGGTGGTCTTCTATAAATGGGAATCTGACAACCTCACAACCCTCATTAAAATCTTTCAGATGCTTCCCACTCCTTAGGTGGAGCTCAAACTCCTTACCACGACTGCAAAGCCTGCCTTTCCAGCTCCTTGGATGCCACTCTCACCATGCTCTCTGCTGACCAGGCCTCAGGGCATGGCGGCCTCCATGCTCATGTCTGGGGCACTCATCTCCTCCCTGTCCAGCTCCACAGGTCTCAGGGAAAACATCGCCTTCTCAGATTCACACCTGCTATGCATGCCCACAGGCCTCGACACCTCCCGTGTGACCAGAGGTGCACTGCTCTCCCATGACTGTGCAAAGCTTGTCTCGCCTTCTAGACTGTAAGCTCCGCATTGGCAGGGCCATCTCCATGAAGGAGAGCTCATCATGGTCCTCCCTCACATCAGTGGGGCTAGGCACAGCAGGTACCAGATAAGTTGTTACTGAAGACTGAATGAATGAACGCTTTCCCTCAAATGCCGGCATTAAAGAAAACACTAAGAGTCTTTTTGTTTTGGCTTGGTTTGTTAAATTATAGTATTTTAAATTTATGGGAGGAATTTTTGAGTTGGTAGATTTTGTTGGCTAACCTAAGAATCTAATCACTATGTACAATGACGTTTTTTAGGGGAAATTAATTCTGAATTATAATTATTTTAGTTAGCAATGCTCTTTTGAAAAATAATGTATCATAATTTTGGGAGTGCCTGTTAAATTAAGATTTACAAAGAAATTTGATGGCTACTATGTTATTTTAACCAGGAAAATAAGGAAGAAGGATAAACTGCCCCAAAGGAGGGTAGGAGGAAACAGGAAGTGACGCAGCAGGGACACCTGCCTAACCTCATTTTACTTTTTATTGACTTATTTCACTCTAAGTCTTACACAAATTCACACTTGTGTCCAAATGCAGTAGTTTTAAAGACAATTTTGTAGCTTATCCTGTTACTTCCTCTTCTGATAAAACTATATCATGTACACCTTTCACCGTCAGTATATACGAACTTACTTTATTCTTAATGACTGTACTGTATTCCACGCACTGGAAGAGCTGCAATTTATTTAACCATTTCCCTAGAGAGGAACATTTCCAATTCTTAATATTATAAACAATGTTGTAATAATTATCCTTTCTATATAGGTTTGTTCAGTCATGTTAATATTTTCAGGATAGATCAATAGAAGTGGGCTTTCTGGATCAAAAAGTGTGCATATTTTAGATTCTGATAAATACTGCAAAATTGCCCTCTAAAAAAGAGGTATCAATGTTACACCCCCACCAACAGGGTATGCGAGATCCTGTGCTATTTTCATGTCCCCAAAAGCTATCCCTTAAAAAAAAAAACTCTGGGATATATATTTTAAAAGTGATTTTCTGAGAGGTAAGATCAAGAGAATAAAACCCTCTATGCAGATCGACATGCAAAAATCAGTTGGGATCCTCTTCACTAACAAGGAGAACTCTGAAACGGAAATTCAGAAAACAATACACTTTACAATAGTCCTGTCTTGGACTGAATTGTGTCCTCCAAAAATATGTGTCAACTTGGTTAGGCTATGATTTCCAGTATCCTGTGGTTGTCCTCCATTTTGTGACTGATGTAATTTTCCTATGTGTTGTAAATTCTAATCTCTGCCTGTGGTTAATGAGGAAAGATTATATTATGCTAATGTCTTAGGCTAGGTTCCCTAGAGAAGCAAAACCAGTGAAGTATATAAATATATATATACACATAGATTTATATCAAGGAAACAGCTCATGCGATTGTAAAGGTTGGAACATCCCAAATCTGTGGGTTAGGATAGAGGCCTCTCCCAATTTACGGAGCCCCAGAAGCTGGTCCACCCAAGATTGGCAGGTCGGAGAGCAGGGCTCCCACTCACAGGCTGTGAAGGTCAAGGAATCCCAAGGTCGGCAGGCAAGGCCGCGAGGTTTCTCCTGATTCATGTAGCCGAAGGGGCTGGTGAACCCAAGACTGGCAGGTAGGGGAGCAGGGCTCTTGCTCACTGGCTGTGAAGATCAACGAATCCCAAGATGCACAGGTAAGCTGCTAGCTCAAGGCCCAAGAACTGGAGGTCAGACAAGAGGCAGCTGCTGGATCCAGAGCAAGCCGAAAACCTTGACAAGGCAAGCAGGAAGGAAGAAGGCAGTGGAGGGCGAAGAGATGAAAGCTGAGCGGGTAATGAGGCACCGCAGGCCCCACGCCCGCCTGTACCACTCAGCAGATTCCATCATGGGGGTGATCACGTATCAAATTTTGACAGGGAAGTGATCATGGCCCAGCCTAGTCGACACACAATCTTAACCATCCCAGCTAAAGAGGATTAGGGTGGGATGTAACACCCTTACTCAGGTCACATCCCTGATCCAATGCAAAGGGAGTTTCCCTGGGGTGTGGCCTGCATCATCTCTTATCTTACAAGAGATGAAAATGAAGGGAAGTAAGCAGAGAGTTGGGGATTTCATACCACCAAGAAAGCAGCACTGGGAGCAGAGCACCTCCTTTGGACCCAAGGTTCCTAGGTGGAGAAAACTGATGACAAGGACCTTCCTCCAGAGCCGACAGAGAGGGAAAGCCTTCCCCCATCCCCTGGAGCCGACGCCCTGAATTAGGACTTCTAGCCTACTAGATTGTGAGAGAATAAATCTGTTTCTTGAAGCCATCCACTTGTGGAATTTCTGTTATAGCAGCACTAGATAACCAAGACAGCACTGAAAAGGATAAAATACCTAGAAATTGATCTAACTAGGATGTAAAAGACTTGTACAAGGAAAACTATAAAACACTACTGCAAGAAACCAAAAGAGGCCTACATAAATGGAAAAACAGTCCATTCTCATGGGTTCGAAGACTTAACATTGTGAAAATGTCAATACTACCCAAAGCTATCTATAGATATAATACAACCCTGATTCAAATCCCAACAACATTCTTCAATGAAAGGGAAAAACTAATCTCCAATTTTATACAGAAAGGAAAGAGGCCCTGAATAGCTAAAGCAATATTGAAGAAGAACAAAGCAGTAGGCTTCACACTTCTCGATCTCAGAACTTACTATACAGCCACAGTAACCAAAACAGCTTGGTACTGGTACAATGACAGACACATAGATCAATGGAACAGAATTGAGAATCCAGAAGTAAATCCATCCATCTATGGGCAGCTGATCTTCGACAAAGGTTTGAAGTCCATTCAATGGGGAAGAGATAGTCTCTTTAACACACAGTATTAGCAAAACTGGATATTCGTTTGCATAAAAATGAAACAGGATCCATACGTCATGTCATACACAAAAACTAACTCAAAATGGATCAAAGGCGTAAATGCTAAAACCTACAAAGTTCCTGGAAGATAACATAGGAACAAAGCTAGGGATCCTAATTTTTTGTATAAATATGCTATCTAACTAATTAAACACACACAAACAACAGAAAATTAACTAGAAAACTGGAACCTCCTAAAAATGAAATACTTATGCTTATCAAGGCTTTACCAAAAGAGCAGAAAGAGAAGCTACAGCCTGCGAAAAAAATTCTGGTAACAACATATTTGACAAGGGTCTAATCTTTAAAATATATAGAAAGCTTCAGCAACCCAACAACAAAAAGACAAACATTCCAATACATAGATGGGCAAAGGAAATGAACAGACACTTCACCAAAGAGGGCAACTAACACATGAAGAGATGCTCGTGATCATTAGCCAACAGAGAGATGCAAATCAAAACCACATGATACCATCTCACCCTTGCAAAAACAGCACTGATTAAAAAAAACCAGAAAACAACAAAAGCTGGAGAGGTTACGGGGAGATCAGAATTCTTACACACTGCTGGTGAGATTGTAAAATGGTACAACCACTATAGAAAATGGTTTGGCACTCCTCAAAAAGCTAGAAATAGAAATACCTCATGATCTAGCAATCCTACTCCTAGATATATATCCTAGAGATATAAGACCAGTGACACGAATAGACATATGCACACTCATGTTCACTGCAGCATTATTCACAAGAGCAAGAAGACAGAAACAACCTAAGTGCCCATCAATGGATGAATGGATAAACAAATTGTGGTATATACATATAATGGAATACTATGCAACGATACAGAATAATGATGAGTCCGTCAAACATTTATAACATGGATAAATCTGGAGGACATTATGCTGAGTCAAACATAAAAAAGACAAATATTGCATGAAACCAGTTTTATACAAAGGGAAGAAGAGGTATACACACAGAAAGCAGCCTTCTTGGAAGGTAATCAGGGATGGGAGAGGGAGGGGAGAATCCCTCACTAGATAGTGTTGTTAGGTGCCATCTAGTTGGTTCTGACTTATAGTGACCCTGTGGACAACAGAACGAAACACTGCCCAGTCCTGTGTCATCCTCACAATCATTGCGATGCTTGAGCGTATTGTTGCAGCCACTGTGTCGACCCAACTCATTAAGCGTCTTTCTCTTTTTCTCTGACTTCTTTGCCAAGCATAATGTCCTTCTCCAAGGACCGGTCCCTTCTGATAACATATTCAAAGTATGTCAGATGAAGTCTTGCCATATTAAACCACACAGTATTCCTTTGCTCTGTTTTGTGAACAACTGCTTCTTGGTCTATTTACAGGTTCTGCATGAGCACAATTAAGTGTCCCAGAATTCCCATTCTTCACAATGCTATCCATAATTTGTTATGATCCACAGAGTTGAATGCCTCTGCGTAGTCAGTAAAACACAGGTAAACACCTTTCTGGTATTCTCTGCTTTCAGCCAAGATCGATCTGACATCAGAAATGACATCCCTCATGTCCTCTTCTGAATCCAGCTTGAATTTCTGGCAGCCATTTTGAATTATCTTCAGCATGATTTTACTTGCATGTGATATTAATGATATTGTTCGATAATCTCTGCATTTTGTTGGATCACCTTTCTTTAGAATGGACACAAATATGGATCTCTTTCAGTCTGTTGGCCAGGAAGCAGTCTTCCAAATTTCCTGGCAGGGACAAGTGAGCACTTCCCAGCGCTGCATCCTTTTGTTGAAACATCTGAATTGGAATTCCATCAATTCCTGGAGCCTTGTTTTTCACCAGTGCCTTCAGTGCAGCTTGGACTTCTGCCTTGCTATCACTGGTTCTTGATCATATGTTACCTCCTGAAATGGTTCATTGACCAATTCTTTTTGGTACGGTGACTCTGTGTATTCCTTCCATCTTTTGATGCTTCCTGTGCCATTCAATTTTTTGCCCACAGAGTCCCTCAATATTGTATGTACCTCAAGGCCTGAATTTTTTCTTTGGTTCTTTCATCTTGAGAAATGCCAAATTTGCTCTTCTCTTTTGGTTTTCTAACCCCAGGTCTTTGCACATGTCATTTTAATTCTTTGCTTTCTTGAGCCACCCTTGGAAATCTTCTGTTCAGCTCTTTTAATTCATCATTTTTTTTCCTTTCACATTAGCTACTCTACGTTCAAGGGCAAGTTTCAGAGTCTTTCTTCTGACATCCATTTTGGTCTTTAGCCTCTTTTCTTTTTTTCTTTCCTGTCTTTTTAATGACCTTTTGCTTTCTTCATATATGATGTCCTTGATGCCGTTTCACAACTCATCTGGTCCTCGGTCATTAGTGTTCAATGCGTCAAATTTATTCTTGAGATGGTCTCTAAATTCAGATGGGATATACTCGAGGTCATACTTTGGCTTTTGTGGGCTTGTTCTAATTTTCTTCAGCTTCAACTTGAACTTGCATATGAGCAATTGATGGTGTAAGATAGTAAACATGTGTTAATTCTGGTGATGGGAAAGGCAATACAAAATATGGGGAAAGTCAGCACAACTTGACCAAGGTAAATGAAGACGCTGAGAGGTACACCAATGGTAAATGCTATAACATATACAATTTTGCAACAACAGTAATAACAACCAAAAATATGTATGTGGTTACATAGGTACATATATATGCTATATGGGTGTGGGAAGGTGTATGGGAGTACGTGTGTGCGTATATATATTTGTGGGTGTATGTATACACGTTTGTATGTGCTGCATATATATTCATGTACACAATAGAACACGGAGGCACAGTTATGGATACTTCCTAGACGTACCCAAACACCTCATGGGATTGATTTACTGGGTTTGAAGGCTCAGGATCATAGTGTCATGGGACAACGAGGTCAACTGGTCCAACTTTGTTCATAATGTTCTACACCTTAGTTCGGTGAGTAGTGTCTAAGGTCTTAAAAGCTTTAGAGTGGCCACCTAAGGTACAACTATTTGTCTCTTATTGTCTGGAGCAAAGGAGAATGAAGGAAAGCAAAGATTCAAGGAAGAAATTAGCCCATAGGACTAATGGCCCACGTGAACCGTGGTTTCTTCTAGCCTGAGACCAGAAGAATTAAATGGTGCCTGGCTACCACTACCAACTGTTCTGACCAGAGACACAAAAGAAGGTCCTGGTTAGAATGGGAGAAAAACATAAAACAAAACTCAAGTTCATAAAAAGACCAGACTTACTGGACTGACAGAGACCAGGAGGAGTCCCTGAGACTATCGCCCTAAGATACCCTTTAACCTGGAACTGACGCCACTCCTGGAGGTCACCTTTCGGCCAAATAATATACTGGCCTAAAAAGTAAACAATAATGCCCATAAGGAAAGTGCTCCTTTAAACAATCAACTACACAAGACCCAACAGTCAACATTTACATAAAAGCAAAGATGAGAAGGCAAGGAGGAGCGGAGAAACTGGATGGGTGGAAACAGGGCGGGCGGGGTGGAAATCACGGGAGTGCCAACACATTGCAGGGATTCTACTCAATGTCGTGCAACAATCTGTGTATGCGTTACTGAATGGGAATCTAATCGGCTGTATAAACTTTCACCTGAAATGCAATATTCAAAAAAGAAAAACGAAAACCATGGCGACTCACAGTCTACACAAGTATTTCAGTTTTAAAGCACCCGTATTTAGTTTTAAGCATGGCCTTTTGAAAAAACAAGAACTCTATGAACTTTGACAATATATTTTAATGCAAATAATAGAATTTCTTTGAAGAAAAATTCCAAAAAACAAAAACAAAAAAGCCTTACATGCAGGGCACTTCCTGGCTCCAGTACCACAGTATCACCCTGGGAAGATACTAAGCAAGAAATCGAAGATTTCCTTCCAAGACTAGAGAGGTGGACAATCAATTTCCATAAGGAGATAAATAGCTACTTTTCATCAGGTACTTAAGATGTGACTTCTCCCCAAAGTCAAGGCCTGGCCCAGCCTCCTGTGATCTGAGGGAAGGAACGATGGCGGAGTGAGCAGAAGGGGCAGTGCCAACCTGGACAGACAGACACTTTCCCTATACACAGGGCTGAGGAAGGAAGAAGGCTGATCTGCCCCAGAGCAGGACGGTCAAGTCCAGGGCCATGGGTTTTGCGCTAGTTGACAAAGGGAAATTAAGTAGCATTAACCAAGTCCTCACTACCTTCCAGACAGGCCCGTGCTAAGCACTTTACATTACTTCATTCCTACTCACCACACCCCCTGGCTTACAGATGAGGAAACTGAGGCTTAGAGAATAACCTGCCCAACATCATACAGCCCATAAGTGGTGGGGCCCAGGTTTAAACACAGGCTCGTCTGGTGATTTTGTGAAACAAACAGTTCCTTCTTATAGTTTTTAAATTTGTAAAATGGTATTGCTGAGTCCAATGCCTTTCTTTTCTTCTACCTGCAGTATGTATACTTTTTCTTGCTCTGAATAATGTATTTCTTCCCAGGTAACACCAAGAACAGACTGAAAAGGAAGTCTGAGTGTTGCCACCTACAGGCAAAATGTTTCTTACTTGTTTTATTTTGCCCCAGGTAAAGTTTTTTTTTTTTTTTTTTTTTTTAAGGGAAAAAAGGTAAAAATTTATTATAGGACCCTCTTTTTTTTTTTTTATAGAATATTATCTTGTATTATGGTTATTTCTGACTAATTATCCACAATTACTATTATTTGTGTATTTTACATTTTGTCCTATATTTATAATATTTTAGCTCTTAATCAAATGTTTATATATACATATTTTTTATTTAAATATTTCTTGCCTTCAGGTAGTCTGAAAAACCTTGTTCTGCTTGAGCAGTATAAAGTTAAAATACCCAGAGTATTACAAAGTACTATCAGTTAAGTGCTCAGCTGGTAACAGAAAGGCTGGTGGTTCAAGTCTACCTGGTGGTGCCTCATAAAAAAGGCCTGGCAATCGACTTCTGAAAAATCAGCCACTGGAAACCATATGGGGCCCAAGCCTGCTCCGACAACACCAGGTCGCCACACGCCAAGCCCGCTCCGACAACCGCCAGGTCGCCACGCGCCAAGCCCGCTCCGACAACACCAGGTCGCCACGCGCCAAGCCCGCTCCGACAACCGCCAGGTCGCCACGCGCCAAGCCCGCTCCGACAACCGCCAGGTCGCCACGCGCCAAGCCCGCTCCGACAACCGCCAGGTCGCCACGCGCCAAGCCCGCTCCGACAACCGCCAGGTCGCCACGCGCCAAGCCCGCTCCGACAACCGCCAGGTCGCCACGCGCCAAGCCCGCTCCGACAACCGCCAGGTCGCCACGCGCCAAGCCCGCTCCGACAACCGCCAGGTCGCCACGCGCCAAGCCCGCTCCGACAACACCAGGTCGCCACACGCCAAGTCCGCTCCGACAACCGCCAGGTCGCCACGCGCCAAGCCCGCTCCGACAACACCAGGTCGCCACACGCCAAGTCCGCTCCGACAACCGCCAGGTCGCCACGCGCCAAGCCCGCTCCGACAACCGCCAGGTCGCCACGCGCCAAGCCCGCTCCGACAACCGCCAGGTCGCCACGCGCCAAGCCCGCTCCGACAAACGCCAGGTCGCCACGCGCCAAGCCCGCTCCGACAACCGCCAGGTCGCCACGCGCCAAGCCCGCTCCGACAACCGCCAGGTCGCCACGCGCCAAGCCCGCTCCGACAACCGCCAGGTCGCCACGCGCCAAGCCCGCTCCGACAACCGCCAGGTCGCCACGCGCCAAGCCCGCTCCGACAACCGCCAGGTCGCCACGCGCCAAGCCCGCTCCGACAACCGCCAGGTCGCCACACGCCAAGTCCGCTCCGACAACCGCCAGGTCGCCACGCGCCAAGCCCGCTCCGACAACCGCCAGGTCGCCACACGCCAAGTCCGCTCCGACAACCGCCAGGTCGCCACGCGCCAAGCCCGCTCCGACAACCGCCAGGTCGCCACGCGCCAAGCCCGCTCCGACAACCGCCAGGTCGCCACGCGCCAAGCCCGCTCCGACAAACGCCAGGTCGCCACGCGCCAAGCCCGCTCCGACAACCGCCAGGTCGCCACGCGCCAAGCCCGCTCCGACAACCGCCAGGTCGCCACGCGCCAAGCCCGCTCCGACAACCGCCAGGTCGCCACGCGCCAAGCCCGCTCCGACAACCGCCAGGTCGCCACGCGCCAAGCCCGCTCCGACAAACGCCAGGTCGCCACGCGCCAGAACTGACTGGATGGAAGCTGGTTCATCGTAAGGCATGTTTTGCAACTTAAAGGTAAGAGTAGAAAGTCATTTGTACGCACTGTGTATTCATGGAGAAAGAGACAATTGTGCTTTTAAGTCCAGAAAACATTGCTTATGGTCACGAACTGACTGCTGAATGTACAGGTCTTGTGACAACACTTACACCTGTATGTGCTTTTATAAACCGCCCTAATTCTTTCAGACTTCTTAAAGACCATTAAAAACTTAAGTACTTAACGCATCGATAAAGAACAGTGAGGAATCTGTGAAACATTTCATAACATGGAGGAGCCTGGAAGGCATTATGCTGAGTGAAATTAGTCAGTTGCAAAAGGACAAATATTGTATAAGACCACTATTTAGAGAACTTGAGAAATAGTTTAAACTGAGAAGAAAACATTCTTTTGTGGTTACAAGAGGGGGGAGGGAGGGAGGGTGGGAGAGGGGCATTCACTAGTTAGATAGTAGATAAGAACCACTTTAGGTGAAGGGAAAGACAACACACAATACAGGGGAGGTCAGCACAACTGGACTAAACCAAAAGCAAAGAAGTTTCCTGAATAAACTGAATGCTTTGAAGGCCAACGTAGCAGGGACAGGGGTCTGGGGACCATGGTTTCAGGGGACATCTAAGTCAATTGGCATAATAAAATCTATTAAAAAAAAAAAAAAACTTAAGTACTAGACAGAACACAGACTGCTGGTTGCCAGGAGCTGGGGGATGGGGAAAGGGGTAGAAACTGATTAACGGGTAAGGGGTTTGATTGCACTATACTTTGAATGTCCTGAGTGCCATTGAATTAGTCACTCTAAAATGGTTAATTTTATGTTATTTGAATTTCATTTCAATTATTTTTTATAAAAATCAACAAGTAATTTGAAAAAAATAAACACAAAAACTAAAACACAAGCACTGATTAGAATCTTAGAAAGGTCAGAATTGGGATTCTATGCAAGAGCAACTTTTTTAATCTCTCCAAATACCCTCCCATAACAACAGACAGCAACTTTGTTGTTGTTGTTAGGTGCCGTTCGAGTCAGTTCCACCGCATAGCGACCCTATGTACAGCAGAACAAAACACTGCCTGGTCCTGTGCTGTCCTCACAATCGTTACGTTTGAGCCCATTGTTGCAGCCACCGTGTCAATCCATCTTGTTGAGGATCTTCGTCTTTTTCGCTGACCCTCTACTTTACCAAGCATGATGTCCTTCTCCGGGGACTGGTCCCTCCTGATAACAAGTCCTGATAACAAGTCCAGATGAAGTCTCATCATCCTTGCTTCTAAGGAGCTTTCTGGCTGTACTGCTTCTAAGACAGACTTGTTTGTTCTTTTGGTAGTCCAGGGTATATACAATATTCTTTGCCAACACAGTAATTCAAAGGCGTCAATTCTTCGGTCTTTCTTATTCATTGTCCAGTTTTCGCATGCATATCAGGTGATTAAAAACTCCACGGCTTGGGTCAGGTGCACCTTAGTCATCATCTACAAAATACCTACATTCACAAGGCATACCCAAACCCCCAAAGACAAGTGGGTGGGCAAGCCTCCCACAGTCGCAGACTGTGTGGTCTCAGGGCCTGTGCAGGAGAAAGACAGGTGCATTGTGCAGCTATGGGACCTGAGAATGTAAGACCTCAAAATCCCCCACGGGTACTCACGGGAACCTCTGCGGGCCAACGTGAGAGCAGCAGAGACCGCAGGGGCTGTGCACATGTCAGGTCACGGGCCCTTGGTGTGGGGTGTGTGGTATGGTCTGAGGGGATGGAGCAGACAGAGCCCCTTGAGCTCTCACAGCTGACCCAGCAGGCCTCCCTTCTAGGGCAGTACCCAGCCCTGAGGAGAAACTGACAGGAGTGAATTCCAAACTGACCAGACAGAACTCACAGGAGCAGAGGAAGAGAAAATATTCAGATAACAGTGAAGGAGGGGAACCAACCAAAAAACCCGTTGCTGTCGAGTCAATTCTGGCTCACAGCGACCCTCCAGGACACAGCAGAACTGCTCCATAGGGTTTCCAAGGAGCCTGGTGGATTCGAACTGCTGACCTTTTTGTCAGCAGCCAAAAGGTTATAAATCTGAAAACCAAAAAAGAAAAACCAAACCCGCTGCTGTTGAGTCAATTCCGACTCACACTGACCCTACAGGACTGAGTAGAACTGTCCCATAGAGTTTACAAAAAGCACCTGGTGAATTCAAATCGCCAATCTTTTGGTTAGCAACTGTAGCTCTTCACCTCTGCACCACCAGGGTTTCCCAGCTCTTCACCTCTGCACCACCAGGGTTTCCCTTTACACATCTAGGACAAGACCAATTTTTTGAACAGTTCAGAAAATGAACACAAGAGGGAGCTCCAGAGTCATGAAACGACAAAAACTCTCTTGAAACTCTCCCCTCGCTAGAACTCTGGAAAAAATTTTTCAAAGAAAAATAACCAAAAAGAATTATAGTTGAATCACATACGCAATTATTATATGAAAAAAGATACTAATGAGGAATACATCATCCCTATAGCCACTGAAAGAATGTCAAAAAAATTTGTCCACAACACAGCAGAAAGCTTTGTGTAATGTTTCAAAATAATCTCAAAGAAATAAAGGAGATATGAAGGAACAGCATAACTCAAAATTAGAGGTAAAAGAACTGAGGAAAGAATTCCCACTGTCACTGAGTCAATTCTGACTCACAGTGACCCTACTGGACAGAGCAGAACTGCCCCATAGGGTTTCCAAGGAGCAGCTGGTGGACTGCCGATCTTTTGGTTAGCAGCTGAACTCTTAACCAGTACACCACAACTAGAAAGTATTTCAGAAAGGAATACTAAACTGTAAGTGACGTAAGAATAAATAAACACAATAAGTTATGCTTTACAAGAAACTGAGGGTGAACAAAGAGGAAATTTTTAAAATTGGAAACTGGTGAAAAAGATAAAAAGGATTCAAGAGGAAGTGACAGAGGGTAAGCGGAGAAGACTCAATACACATATAATGGGAGTCCCAGAAGAGGGAAAAAAATGAATAAAAATTTGAAAAGAACAAATATTAAAAATGATATTCAAGAAAACAGAAAAATTCTGAAATTAAAAAAAAAAAAAGACTTGAAATTACATACTGAAAGGGCACACAATATACCTGAGAAAACTGACTCAGAAGAGACAATGCTGAGACATATTCTAATAAAATTTCTAGACTCTAAAGAAAAAAAATATCCTTTGGGACATCGGGCAAAAAACTAAAGCCCCTTATAAAGCAAAGAATATTGAACTGTCTTCAGACTTTTCAACAACACACTAATGCTAGAAGACAAAGGTGACAATTTAAGACAAGAAAACACAAGCCGTGGGTTTTATTACCAAAAAATAAATAAATAAAACAAAACAAAACTGACTTTCAAGTATACAGGCCACTGATAAACTGTTATGAAAACGCAAGAACTCAGGGAACACTGTTTCCACGAACCCTTCTGGAGACATCTGCTAGAGCCGAAGTTCTCAATGTGTGATCCCTGAGACTCTTTCGAGAATCTGTGAAGTTAAAACAATTTTCATAATAACACCAAGGCATTATCTGTCTTTTTCACTGTGTTAACGTTTACACTAATGATGCAAAAGCGATGATGTGTAATTTGCTGATAAAGTTGCCTTAACCAAAGCAAGGCAACTGTACCAGCTGTATGAGTATTACTGTATTCTTCACCGCTACACATGTGTAGTAAATAAAAGAAAATAATGCCATTTTTACTTAATGAGGAAGCAGTAAAAAATACTGTGTTAAATCTTAAAACTTGAGCACACATCTTTTGAATATCCAGTGTGATGAAATGGAAGTGCACACAGAGAGCTTTTGCTGCACACCAAAAACACTGGCTGTCCTGAGGAAAGGCACGGGGCTTAGTTGGGAGCCTTTACTTCCTGTATACGGAGCATCATCTTCACTTGAAAGGATGACTGACAGATAAACTACATCTATTTTTTTTTTTTATTCAGACTTAGGTATTTAGAAGGCATTTTCTTGAAAATGAAAGAAATGAGTCTGTCACTTCAATTGCCAAGGTTGCCAATTAAAAATTTCAAATGGAAATTAGAATTTGGAAAAACTTGTATCTACCATTGTAAGCTTGACATCTTCCCAATACTTAAAAACTTCTGATGAAAAGTGGTGATTTTAATGATTGTGAATTTTTAAATATCGTATACTGATGCGTACAACATTCAGAAGAGCTGAGAATCTCAGTGAACCCATATTCTCAATATGATGCTACGAAATCATCCACAGATAAATGATCCATTCAAAGCACAAGACGGCCTAATGGGTTTCAATGTAACTGAACTAAAAAAAAAATTCATCAATATGTCATTAGATCTCACACTGCAATTAACCTTTAAGAAACAACACTTTTGAGTTTTGCTGTACTCTCAAAGAAGAATATTCTCAATTATCTGAAAAGACAATTAAAATATTCTTCCCTTTTTCAACTACCTATTTGCGTTAGGCTGGATTTTCTGCACATACGTCTATCAAACCAATATATTATAATTCATTGAATACAGAAGCAGATATAAGAATACAGGTATCTTCTAGTAAGCAAGACATTAAGAAATGTGGAAAAAATATAAAATGATGCCAATATTCTCACTAATTTTTTTGTTTGTTTAGGAAAATATAGTTATTTCCCATAAAACTATATTATTATTAGTGTTAATGTGTAATGAGTTTTTAAAGAATAAATTACTAAATAAATATTTTTAACATTTCTCAGTTTAAACTTCTAATATATAAATATCAATAGATATAACACAAATAAACAAAAGCTCTTTGGGTATCTGCAATAATTTTTTCAAGAGTATAAATGAGTCCTAAGATCAAAAGCTACCCACCTGCCAGTTTGGTGCACTGTGGTGGCTGGCACGCTGCTATGATGCTGGACGCTATGCCACCAGTACGTCAAATACCAGCAGGGTCACAGGCTTCAGTGGTGCTTCCAGACTAAGACGTAATAGGAAGAAAAGCCTGGCAATCTACTTCTGAAAATTAGCCAATGAAAACCTTATGAATCACAACAGAATACCGTCTGATACAATAGTGCTAGAAGGTGAGCCCCCTTGGTGGGAAGGCACTCAAAACACACAGGGGCCGCAACAACGAACTACAGCAGACCACTGTCTGTGAAGACGGGACGGGACCAGGCAGCGCTTCATCCTGTTGCACGTGGGGTCACCACAAGTCGGAGCTGACTCAATGGCAACTAACAACGGCAACGGAGACCAGAAAGCTTGAGAAATACTGTACTAAATAGCTTTACACAATCAAAATGACTGGAGAGACACTGACAAAAAGGACTAGTGAACCCACTGCTGTTGAGTCAGTTCTGACTCATAGCGACCCTACAGGACAGAGTAGAACTGCCCCATAGGGTTTCCAAGGAGCGCCTGGTGGATTTAACTGCTGACCTTTTGGTTAACAGCTGAACGCTTCACCACTGTGCCACCAGGGCTCCTAACGGACTAGTGGGGGGTATTAAATATATATACCTGAGGAACGAAGACGAAGCAGTGGCTACAGGATGAGAGCAGGGCACACACGTGTGCTGACAATGCACATACAGGTCAACCATCACGGAAAGACAATGCACAGCACGTGTGACAAGAAGAGTAAGCTTGCCAACTGTCTTGTAGATGAGAGTACTGAGAGTAAAAGGATATCATTTTAAAATCATATACTAGAGTATAAGGAGCCCTGGTGGCACAGTGGTTAAGTGCTCAGCTGCTGACCGGAAGGTGAGCAGTTCAAACCCACCAGCCACCCCGTGGGAGAAGGACGTGGCAGTCTGCTTCCATAAAGACTTACAGCCTTGGAAACCCTACGGGGCAGTTCCACCCTGTCCTATAGGGTCGCTGTGGGTTGGAATTGACTGGACGGCATTGGGTTTAGTTTTGGATTTGGGTACAAGAAGAGGGGCATGGTGAGGTTACTAGCTAAGTTCAGTATTGCTGACAACAGAGATCAGTAGACAATAACCCAAAAAGAGGGTACTAAGAATGCTATATAAAAACAAAAACAAAACTTCGTTTCAGTAATCACTTGTTGACAGTAGGGCTGTATCGTTCTAGAAGCCGACACGTGTATTGCGGGAAAAGCGAAAAAGTCCTTGTGTGACACCACAACTTTATTACTCCTGTGTCACTGTGAACTAAGCTTTGTACACAGGCGAGAGGATATGCACTACAAGGCAGAAAAGGGTAAGCAGAGAGCCCCTGCAGGCATGAATCTGAATCGCAAACCTAAGTGTAAACTCATAAATTTTACATTTAAAAATCAACTTAGGTCTTAAGTTAAAAACATTCCTTCCTTTTCCAACTATGTACCTGCGTGATGCCAGATATTCTTCACATACTTCAATCAAAACAATACATTAGAACAGACTGAATACAGAAGTGGCTGTGAGAATCCAGGTGTCTTCTATTAAGCCAACATTGAAGATTTAATGCTCACAGTTATCGCCAATCCTCCTCCTCACTTTATGTATGAGGACGAAGGTTCAGAGAGGTTGACTACTTGCCCAGGTCACACAATTAGAAGGCAGCAGAATCAAGATGTGAAACCAGACCTGCATGACAACTACGGATCACGCTGCTAAGAGTGCACTATATCGCCTCCTACAGAAATCCAGTCACCATGAAGAAGAAAAGGACCAGGTTGACAACAGCACGCTGGATCTTATGTCAGAATTTTTTTTAAAGTAAAAATCAAGTAAGTTTTGGAATGTGGGCAATTTGGAAAGAAGTGAGAACCATCAGGACAGCAACAGTGTAAAGCAGAGAACGCCCTCTTACTGTAGAGGGCGGGTCTTAGGACAGTGTTTGAGTCAGGGCTTGGAACTGTTCACTCAGGTTGGAATCCCTGCTGAGAATCTGCATTTCCAGCAAGTTCCCTGACAAGAATTTGTGTTTTTTACCCCAAGATACACTGAATCAGGATCTGTATTTTAATAAGATCTTTGGTGATTCTTAGTGTAACTTCCTGGGAACTTGTTAGAAATGCAAATTATCAGCAGGGGTTCAAACCGGAAGGAAATGGTTTGAAGCCCTGGTTTGAGTAACACATACTGTGAGAATCCTTTCATTCT
The DNA here is from genome assembly GCF_024166365.1 of Elephas maximus indicus. Lineage (NCBI taxonomy): Eukaryota > Metazoa > Chordata > Mammalia > Proboscidea > Elephantidae > Elephas > Elephas maximus. The sequence continues at coordinate 10,037,770 of NC_064829.1, forward strand.
ACTAACAGCTCTCAAGTGCCTACTGTGATGAACTAGACAAAGTCCTCTGCCTTTATGGGGCTTAGACGAGCCAGGGCCTTAGTGAGCAGGTCTGGAGTCCACTGGAGATGTGCAGTTGTAATGCGTGACTAAGCTACACAGGCAGTCAATCGGGAAGTCTGAGTGTGTGTGAATAGAGGGTAGTGTTATAATTAAATGGAATACAGAGCAAAGTTCATCTAAAGCAAGTTTAGTAACATGTTTCTTCACTATTGCATTACATAATTAGGCTAAGTGGTTACCTCTTGGCAGGCAAAGCTATAATTAATGCTAGTTTTTATACAACCAAACAAAGCATTTACGGGAGAGGGAGAAACAGGGTAGGGCTGGAAGCTGCTCTGAAATCCCTCAGGCATTTGGAAGCAGTAAATGGGTTGTACATCCTGCCAACTTCCACCTCTGAAGCCTCTACATCCTCCCTTCCCTGCTGCTCTGGGGAGCGCTCACATGGTCTGCTCAGTAGCCTCCTCTTCTGTGTCTCCCACCATCCAGTCTCTCTGCAGTCCTATTCTTCACCATCACATCACACAAGGTGTAGGCACTGCCCTGCTGCAGAACATGCAAGGCTCCCTGCTGTGGCTCCGGGATCACTGTGTGCTCACTGGGACCACACGGGATCACTGTGTGCTCACTGGGACCACACAGGATCACTGTGGGCTCACTGGGACCACACGGGATCACTGTGGGCTCACTGGGACCACATGGGATCACTGTGGGCTCACTGGGACCACACGGGATCACTGTGGGCTCACTGGGACCACACGGGATCACTGTGGGCTCACTGGGATCACACGGGATCACTGTGGGCTCACTGGGATCACACGGGATCAGTGTGTATCCACTGAGATTACACTGGATCACTGTGCACTCACTGGGATCACACGGAATCACTGTGTGCTCACTGGGGTCACACGGAATCACTGTGTGCTCACTGGGATCACACGGAATCACTGTGTGCTCACTGGGGTCACACAGGATCACTGTGTGCTCACTGGGGTCACACAGGATCACTGTGTGCTCAATGGGGTCAGTTACACAAGATCACTGTGTGCTCACTGGGATCACACAGGATCAGTGTGTATCCTCTGAGATAACACGGGATCACTGTGGGCTCACTGGGATCACTCGGAATCACTGTGCTCACTGGGGTCACATGGGATCGCTGTGTGCTCACTGGGGTCGCACGGGATCACTGTGCTCAATGGGGTCAGTTACACGAGATCACTGTGTGCTCACTGGGTTCACACGGGATCACTGTGTGCTCACTGGGATAACACGGAATCACTGTGTGCTCACTGGGACCACACGGGATCACTGTGGGCTCACTGGGGTCACACAGGATTAGTGTGTATCCACTGAGATCACACTGGATCACTGTGTGCTCACTGGGATCACTCGGAATCACTGTGCTCACTGGGGTCACATGGGATCGCTGTGTGCTCACTGGGGTCGCACGGGATCACCGTGTGCTCAATGGGGTCAGTTACACGAGATCACTGTGCGCTCACTGGGATCACACGGGATCACTGTGTGCTCACTGGAATCACATGGGATCGCAGTGGGCTCATTGGGATCACACAGGATCACTCTGTGCTCACTGGGGTCACACGGGATCATGGTGGGCTCGCTGGGATCACACAGGATCACTGTATTTTCTGAGATCACACAGGATCACTGTGTGCTCACTGGGATCACATGGGATCACGCTGGGCTCACTGGGATCACACGGGATCACGGGCTCGCTGGGATCACAGAGGATCACTGTGTATTCTCTGAGATCACACGGGATCGCTGTGTGCTCACTGGGATCACACAAGATGACTGTGTGCTCACTGGATCACATGGGATCACTGTGCTTACTGGGATCACTGTGTGCTCACTGCTAGAGAGGAGCACTCACTAGAGAAAGAACAATGGAGGGCAGGGATCATATCTTATTCCCTGTCACTTCTTCTGAGGCCATGCAGGCACATGGTTGTCATCCATGGAGGAAGAAATGGCAGAATAAACAGAGACAATGAAAGAAAGTGAGCTAGGAAAGGAATCTGAGAGAGGTTGGAAAAGACAGATATTTATGCTCTCACTTACATGAAATCCCTTGACTGGGCATATTTATAGAGGCAAAAGTTCATTAGTGGTTACCAGAGCCTGCGGGGGGAGGGGAGAGAACGGGGAGTTACTGCTTAAAGGGCACTCAGTTTCTGGTTTGTGGTGATGCACAACTTTGGAAATAGGCTGTGGTGATGGTTGCGCCACACGGCGAAAGTAATTAACACCAGTGAATGATCCACTTAAAAATGGCTAGAATGGCAACCCTTTGTTAGACCTATTTTATGACAATAACGAACTTAAGGAGAGAGAGGGGTTGGGAACGGGTATAGAGGGGAGGTGGTACGGACAGGATGGGACCTCAGAAGGGAAAGTGTGGAAGCCGCAGACTGAGGCTGACGATTGGCGAATGGAAATAACGGAGGGGGAGGGGCAGCTATTTTAGGACATCCAGTTTCAGAAACACGCCAGTTAGCAGGACTGTGCTTTCTACTTTTCCAAACCCAAACAGAAGGACATTAGGGAGCTGTTAACTGCTTCTAGTCTGGGACTCTTCTCTTTATTTCTGTCTTGTATTTTTCTGTCCCCTACTGTACCTGTGCCACAATGCAACAAATCATCAGTGTAGGAGAAAGGCTAACAGAGCGGGTGGGAACCCTAAGCTGGCATACTGAGAGATGGGCGGTAGAGGCCGTTACATGCAGCTCAGGCACCGCAGTAGCCACAGAAGGCTTTGGAGAAGCTACCGAGGGTCCCTGAGACCTTGTGTGAAGGAACAGTAAAGGTGAGCCATGATACCAGAGACACTTCTCTGGTGCCTGAAAACACCACTTGCTGACGTGACTCATTTCCGTGATCGGTCATCTCACCAAAGAAACTCACAGGGTGCCACCAATTGCAGGTGGGGACCGCAGTATGGCAGAGCACACCTGTGCATGGAGAGGCCAGCATGTCTGCCCCTCTGTCCTTGGCCCTGGGCCACTAAGACCAGGCAACTGGATTTCTTTTCTCTTAAAGATGAAAGATGTGAATTCAAAATAGAATGAAACTACTTATCTAATTCTGGCACAGTAACAAAAGCTTTACAAAATTAACAAAAATACAGAACTGGCTCAACGTCCAGTACATCAGGGACACAATGCCCCTAAAATGGGATCACACCACCGGCAGGAGATCTTCACTGCTGTGTGGTGCAATGATGATTCAAGGCACATTCCACTCACATTTCTTCATTTAAAATGAGCTGGGAGAGTGCTAAGATGCCCACCTGTTTCCTTGGAGGCCCGGAGCCGCTGGCCGTTACAGAAGGCGCCCCGGCCACACCGGCCTGTATATAGCCGCTCCTCCGTGCAGTGGTAGATCACTCCAAATTCCAGCTGCGAATACAGAGGCAGGACACTAAACAATGCCGGTCACTTATCTGACACGAAACACAACGTGGTCATTCAAAGATGAAAGCTACTCTAAGTGTTAAAACAGACGGAGTGACAAAGTACTAGAAGTTACCTTCCACAAAGGAATCAAAAAATCAGGATATGGATTCAATATTAGACTGGGCAAGAAAGCCAACTTCCTTTTTGTAAATAATTACATTTAAAACTATATTAGAAATTAATGTAATAATCAAGCATTCATAACCAAAAGTTACTGAAAACGCTGATTCTTTAGGGAGGCTTTTATTTTCGGGGGGGGGTGAAGGGGGGGAAATAAAGGCTACCTTGGCTCTAATCCAACCCCAGAGGAAATCTTCAAAATTGCAGACTTACGAATGCATCTGTAAAGTCAACGGAGTAACAGACACACAAGGACACCCCCAGGAAAAAGCGTGAGTCCCCAAAGAGGGGCTCATCCCTGAGCAGGCGAGCAGCCCACGGCCTCGCAGAAGTAAGAGGAGGCAAAGGTGGCAGTAAGGCTACCTCACCTCCAGGAGCTCCTGCTCCCTTTTCTCTACCATTTGGGGCTAACGAAAATGAGTCCGATAGGCTTTGAGTTGGCTGAGGGAGGAAAATGAGGAGACCCACCCTGTCGAATGCCTAGGGAAGGCCTTGGCCAGCCCTGGGGTGTACTCACCCCACTGGAACGGACCCTCAGCCTGCAGAGCAAGGCTTATTTCTGGAGGAGTCGTTCAGTCAACATTTATACAGAGTCCGCGACCTTCCAGCAATGTTTAACCAATTACCACCTCCCTACCGCTCCCCCATACCCTGGCTTTAAGAGGATTCTCAAATCCAGGCACATTCTAGTGTTACTCTGGGCTGTCTGTGGTGGCCCTGCATTTGTGGAGGGGGGCGTCACTGAGACTCTGGCCCCAGGGGGCTGCACTACAAGCCCGCCCCACCCCTATTCAATCCTGGTGAGCCCCTCATGACCCACTGTGGTGTGTGGTCACGAGCACTGGCCCTCTGAAGACAACTGCTGGACCTCCTGCACTCATTCATCTCCATGACATGCTGAACAGAGCAGGTCCCCAAATGCCAGCATTGAAATGCCAGCTTTTCTTCAGCCTGGACACTCTTAGGTGGGTATAGGCTTCTCTCCGTTTCCATGCTAGGAAACATGCTAATTTTGGGGATTAAGCTGTAAAAATCGTGTTCTAAAAGAGTGCTGCTTTTGAAAAACACAGAGCAACCAGCCCTATTTAAATAAAACTACAGGAAGTACAAAGAAATTAAGGCTTTTCTATGGGTTATTGCTTAAATTGATTCACAAAGTGTAAACCTCAGTCCCAAGTCTGTTATGCTGTTCTGATGATGCTGCTTAATTCAGAGGGCTGATGGGAATCCTGAAATAACCACACTTTCACACTAATAGCTAAATGAGGAGAAAGAAGAATTAATAGAATATTGGGATTAAAAGTGCTCTCCTAAAACTTGTTTGGTATGTGACTAGACCACATGCTTGGGGCTCAGACGGAGACTGCGCCTGTACCATGTGCTCAGAACGCCTCTAGGCGCCTTCAGCGCGGCACCCAAACCATGGAGGCCACGGAGCCACACAACACGTCCACCAAGACCCACACACATGCCCACCTGCACCTACACCCACACCCACATGTACACACACACCTGCATCTATACTCACACACCCACACCCCCACTCACATATACACCTACTCACACATATACCCAGACTGACACATACACCGACCCCTAAACTCACATATACACCCACACCTACATTCACATCTATACCCACCCACACCTATACACCTACACCCACACTCACACATACACCCACATGTACACACCTACACTCATACACCCACACATACACACCTACACCCACACCTACACCCACACCCACACCTACACTCATACACCCACACTCACATATACACCTACTCACACATATACCCAGACTGACACATACACCGACCCCTACACTCACATATACACCCACACCCACCCACACACACCCACACATACACACCTACACCCACACCCGCACCTACACCTACAGTCACACATACACCCACACTCACATATACACCTACTCACGCATATACCCAGACTGACACATACACCAACCCCTACACTCCCATACACACCCACACCCAAGTACACCCGCACCTACACCTACACTCACACCTACACCCACACCTACCCACACATACACCCACACATACACACCTACACCCACACCCGCACCTACACCTACACTCACACATACACCCACACTCACATATACACCTACTCACACATATACCCAGACTGACACACTGACCCCTACACTCACATATACACCCACACCTACACCCGCACCTAACCTATACTCACAACTACACCCACACCCACCCACACCCACACCTATACTCACACCTACACCCACACCCACCCACACCCACACTTATACTCACACCTACACCCACACCCACACCTACAATCACACATACATCCACATCCATACCTAAACCAGTCTGGATTGGCTTACTTTCGCGAGCTTATCTTTCAAGATTGAAAAACTCGTACTTGTATTTACTAGTCATGACTAAAGGCACATGGTGAGGCGAGAAAAACAGGAGCCCAGAGTTAGAAGCAAAAGGAAAGATATGAACAGCACAGGATCGAGGGGCCCTCGGGGATGGAGGGAGGAAGAGTGAACAGCAGGTACCTCTTGGTTCACAGCAAACCCGATGCTGACGGCCACGGTTGGAAATCTGCAAGGGAAACAGGGTGGTTGATGCTTGAAAAACAACAGGGATCTTGACCAACAAATGGGCTTAGCAGTCCCTGTGTGGCAATGTCCCTGGAGGACAGAAGGTTCTTTCTACAGTGAGGGTGTTTTTTTTTAATACTTCCCACAATTTTACAAACTGTGTCCAAGACAAACAAGCTTAGCTGACCACATCGTCAGTTACCTTGAAAGAAAGCAGATTCTCGAAGTCACGTAAGACTGATGTAATTCAACTACGACCATCTAATACCCAATTAAGAATGGTTCTCAGAGATCTAGAGGGTCGCAGAGAGCTCCGGAAAAGGCAAGACCCACATCCCGGGTGTGAGGAAGGGCCAGGAGGCAGCGCCACGGCCCGACCACGGGCTACATTCCAATAACAATAACATCCCCTCTTATCCCTGTTTCCCATGTGAGCTCCACGCAGCCAACAGCAGGGGCAAGCCACGGAGGTGGGAGGCTGGTTGTCAAGTTACAGTTTGCCTGGGGCTTTATTTTGTGACTTTTTCCTGATGCTCAATGTCTTAAAAATGATCTCTTCTTTATTTGGAGATCATCAGAGCTCAAGAACAGGTAGAACAAGGAAAAGTTGGGTGCTGCTGCCTTACAGGAAAAGAGCTCAGTCACACAAGGTGAGTGTGACGCCGCAGAAGCGTGCAGCGTTAGGTTGCTACTGTGCCGGCTCACCAGGCGAGTGTGCCACGAACCAGCCTCCCTCTACCTCCCGTGCTCAGAAGAGCAGTTCGCGCTTGCTTTAGTCCCAACACTGTTAGACACAAAATGAACAACTCACATCTGAGCTGCAGTTACCAAAAGGCTTTCAGGTGCCTTTAGACTGTGAGCATTTCTGTGGCTGTGACCCTCAGTGTGTTCTGGAAATATACGGGTCAATAATACAGTTTGTTTTTAATACTATGCTGTCCTCCAAGTTGTTTCTCTGGCCCCACATTCCCTGCTGGGCTACAGAGAGCAGAGACCTTGGCAATTTTGGCTCTGGGGTGAGAGGAGCTATGGAAGACCTTCCAATGGACCTGCGGACTTGGCCTATGAGGTGGGTCTCTGCCACTGCACCCCATCACGAGTATACTGCAAAGGTGAGTGGAACAGAAGGAACAGGTGTTCCCTGCAGCAGAACACACCTGAACAGAAACACTCTTCTCCATGAACGCTCTAGGGGGTCACTCTTCAGTTAAAGTTACAGCTGTGGCGACACAGTTGCTGCTACCAGATGGCACTATTCCATTGCCTCAGAAGGGTCACCTTGCACAGGCATGATTAAAATCTCAAGATAAGCCACATTTAGAAACATGTTATTAATATGATATACTGTAATTACGCACCTTACACATAAACATAACGTTTGAAAGAAAACATAAAAGATTATAATACCAAGGGTGAGGAGCCCCATAATCTGGCTCCCTCCCACTTTCCTCCTTAAAATTACGCATTTCCTAGTTTCCTGGTCTTCAATGGCAGTGGCTCTCGGTGTGGTCCAGCAGCATCACATTGCTGTGAGCCGATTAGAAATGCACATCAGTGGCCCAGCCTGACTTGCTAAGTCAGAACCCGTCCTAACCAGCTGTCCGGGGCATTCTTTGTTGTCGTTAGGTCTCTTCAAATTGGTTCCAACTCATAGCACCCATCGGAATAACAGAATGAAACATTGCCCAGTCCTGTGCCATCCTCACAGTTGTTGCTATGTTTGAGTTCGTTGTTGCAGCCACTGTGTCAATCCATCTAGCTGACCGTTCTTCTCTCTTCGCTGACCCTGTACTTTACCAAGCATGATGTTCTTCTCCAGCAACTGCTTCCTCCTGATAACATGTCCCAAGTACGAGATGAAGTCTTGCCATTCTCCCTTCTAAGGAGCATTCCAGTTGTACTTCTTCCAAGACAGATTTGCTCATTCTTCTGGCAGTCCATGGTATATTCAATATGCTTTGCCAACACAATTCAAATGGGTAAATTCTTCTTCGGTCTTCCTTATTTATTTTCCAGCTTTCACATGCATATCAGGTAACTGAAAACACCATGGCTCGGGTCAGATGCACCTTAGTCTCCAAGGTGACATCTTTGCTTTTTAACACTTTAAAGAGGTCTTTTGCAGGAGATCTGCCCAAATGCAATGCATCATTTGATTTGTTGACTGCTGCTCCCATGGGTGTTGACTGAGGATCCAAGAATGAAATCCTTGACAACTTCAGTTTCTTTGCCATTTATCATGGTGATGTTCATCGGTCCGGTTGTAAGGATTTTCGTTTTCTTTATGTTCAGATATAATCTATACTGAAGACTGTAGTTTTTGATCTTTATCAGTAAGTGCTTCAAGTTCTCTTCACTTTCAGCAAGCAAGGTTGTGTTATCTACTTATCACAGATTGTTAATGAGTCTTCCTCCAATCCTGATGCCCTGTTCTTCTTCATATAGTCCAGCTTCTCAAACTATTTGCTCAGCATACAGATTGAATAAGTGTACTGAAAGGAAACAACCCTGCTGCACACCTTTTCCAATTTTAAACCATGCAGTATCCCTTTGTTCTGTTCAAATGACTGTCTGTTGGTCTACGTACAGGTTCCTCATAAGCGCAATTAAGTGTTCTGGAATTCCCATTCTTCATAATGTTATCCATAATTTGTTATGATCCACACAATTGGAAGTCTTTGTACGGTTAATAAAACACAGGTAAACATCTTTCTGATATTCCCTGCTTTCAGCCAAGATCCATCTGACATCAGCAGTGATAGCCCTCGTTCCATGTCCTCTTCTGTATCTGGCTTGAATTTCTGGCAGTTCCTTGTCAAAATATGACAGCAGCTGTTTTTGAATTACATTCAGCAGGATTTTGCTTCCATGTGATATTAATGATATTGTTTCATAATTTCTGCATTCTGTCAAGGATTCTTACTCATGCTAAATTCTGAGAATCACCTCTTTGGAAACTGTGATGGTTAAGACTGTGTGTCAATTTGGCTGGGCCATGAATGTCATGGTTTTGGCAGTTGTATAATGTTGTGATCACTTCCCTGTTGAAATTTGATATGTGATCATCCCCATGATGGAATCTGCTGAGTGGTACCGGTGCGGGTGGGGCCCGTGGCAGCTCACCACCCCCTCAGCCTTCATCTCTCCACCTTCCACTGCCTACTTCCTTCCTGCTTGCCTTGCAAAGTTGTTGGCTTGTTTTGGATCCAGCAGCTGTCTCTTGTCTGACCTCTGGTTCTTGGGGCTTGAGCTAGCAGCTTACCTGTCCATCTTTGGATTTGTCCAACTTCATACCTGTAAGCAAGAGTCCTGCTCCCCGACCTGCCTATCTTGGGTTTGCCAACCGCTGCAGCTAAGTGACTCAGGAGAAACCTTGAGGTCTTTCCTGAGGACCTTGGGGATTCCTCGACCTTCACAGCCTGTGAGTGGGATCCCTGCTCTCCGACCTGCTCATCTTAGGTTCACCAGCATCTGTGGCTCCATGATTTGGGAAAGGACTCTATCCTGATCCAAGGACTTGGGACGTTCCAAGCCCTACACTCGTGTGAGCTGTTTCCTCAATATAAATCTCTCTCTATATATTTATACGCTTTACTGGTTTTGCTTCTCTAGAGAACCCAGCCTAAGACAGAAACCATTAATGGTAATGACCTTGGGGCCTTGGCTGTCTGTATCATGGACACCCACTTACAGTTTTAGCTTCAAGCGTTAAAGTCTGACACCCTTCTCCCCCCATCGAGAGCTTCCAGTAGCCACATCCTTGTCATGTCCTCACAGCAAGTACAGCTCCCCAGGCCCAGCCTCCCTTCCCTCTGTTCCCCCAAGGGCCCTGCAACCTCCCCACAGACTCTCTGTTGTAGTCTGCCCAGACCAGGCCTCTCAGGCCCAGCCAGCTCCAGTCAGGGTTCTCGTCTCATCTCAGTTTGCTCCTATCTCCCAAAACGCTCTTCAATCTGCTGCTCCTGGCCCCTGGGGCTGCCCTCTCACTGGTTTCGTTTTCTAATCCTATGTGATTCTTCAGGGGGATTTTTTAAAAGGGTCCTGTTTAAACTCCACCAGACATTTTAAACATGAACAGTGGTTTTTAAACAAGTGGAGATTTTTTACATAGTCTGAGTCCCTCACAAATGGAAAACTTTTTAATCATCTTTTTAATGAGACTATAAACCTCCTACAGGTTTGCTTACATGTTGTGTGCCATCAAGTCGATTTCAACTCATAGAAACCCCATAGGACACAGCAAAACTGCCCCATATGGTTTCCTGGCATGTAACCTTTATAGGTGCCGATCACCAGGTCTTTTTTCTCGCAGAGCCGCTGGTAGTTTCAAATCGCCAACCTTTTGGTTGGCAGCCCACCAGGGTTCCTTTTTGCTTATATACTTCTGCCTAAAAAATACTGCTTTTGGAAAGACAATACTTAGAGAAAAGGACATTTTAAACACTGACATGGAGGTCCTCTGTGCTATGCTCACCTGTGCACAAAGTTACAGGTCCCGTCAATGGGGTCAATGATCCAGGTGGGGCTGGCGGTGAGCACACACTTTGCGCCCGAAGCAGCAGACTCTTCCGCAATGAACCTGTGGTGGACAGGATGGAGTGGCAGACTTTAAGGAACCAGCTAATATCAAGAAAACTCAATAACTCAAAGCAAAGTGTTTCAAATTACTTTAAGTCCCATTTAAAAAAGGAGATATAGTAAGGAGATTTCTTTGGATTGAACAGAGGCATCTGCTTTCAATCTGTCTGCTACCCTGCTAGCCGGGAGGATCTAGAAAGCACACTGACACCTCCGTGTGCATGTGTGAGTTTCAAAAAAAGGGAAATCAGAGCAGGCCAGGCAGAGAACAAAGGAGAGAAAGTGTCAGGATACAGAGCTTACAAAGCAGAGCCAGCACGCAGTCCGGAGGACCGACAGGAGGGAAAGCACAGACACTGATGAAAATAGGGCCCGCCTTCCACCAGTCCCCAGGTGCTAAGGACCACTGGCAGCTGACAATTCCGCAGGCGGCCCCAGGCCCTGTGGCTTGCAAAACTGCAGACACAGGTGGTGTGTGCTGTTCCCTCTGTGGGCGCTGAGTGCTCGTGGCATCTGCTGCTTCCACTCCGCTCCCCCGCCCCCCCCCCAGCACCTCTCTGCCCTAGTCTTCACATCAGTGGCACTCTGATCTCTGGCTTCCTTTTGGGCTTGACCAAGGGGAACCCCAGGATGTGAGAAAGCCAGGAGAGAGTGGGGTTGGGATATTTATTCCCAGGTTCCCCTTCTGAGGTGCCCCCCCCCCGCCACACTCCTGCCAAGTGGGCCTCCTCTAACACTTCGTCTTTCAAGTTCTGTCCTCCACCCCTCAGGCCCAGAAGCATGTTGGTTCTGCTGCTGCCCCTCAGGCTCTGCGCTATCTGCAGGGGGCCCCTATGCCTGGCCCTTCTTCCTGATGAATCCTTCTGTCAATCAGCCCTCCCGAATCTACCCTCACTGCAATGTGCAGCTGTTTCCTGCTAGGGACCTAAGACAACCAACATCTTATAAGCCTGCACAAAAAGGGACTCCCGAGTGTCTCTACTTGCGTCCACCTCAGCGATGGCTCAGACCCAAACTGCGCAGTCATCTTTAGTTTGTCCTTGGTTCTCCTTCCACCTCCAGTCCACAGTGGGGCCAATCAGAGCACAGTGGTGCCCAGTGCAGTGGCTGCTAGTCACATGTGGCTGCTTATACTTAAATCAATTAAAATTAAATGAAAGTGACCATTCATTTCCTTGGTCACAGTAGTCACATTTCAAGGGCTCAGTAGCCCCATGTGGTAAGTGGCTACTGTAGCGGACAGAGCAGGTATGAAATCGTTCTGTCATCACAGGACAGCTACCAGGCAGAGCTATTCTAGCCTACAACACCGTACAGTCACAGTAAGTGCTTCGTATAACACACATGGTCCCCCAGCAACGTGGAGGCCACTGTTCCACTTCACAGATCAGGGATACGTGCTCTCGACGCTCCACAGAGTGCCTGGCCTCCCTTTATAGATAAGCTATCAGAAGTACACCACTGTGTTCGCTGAGGTTCATGTATCCATCAGGTGCTGTCCCCACCTCTTCTCCCTTGTTCCCCGCATTCCACTCACTGGCTCTCCCTGGATAGGATGTGAAAACCACATGTGGGATGATGGGCAGCACCAAGCATGCAGCTGAGAGACGCATGCCCCTGGAAACAGCGCACTGCCTGCGGGCTCTGGAAGCACAACCTGCCCCCGAGAAGTGCACAACCTAGTGTGGGTGGACAGAGCAGACAAGATGTGGGGGACTCAGGGTACCCGTCCTTTGTCTGCACCCCACTCCCACCTTCTGGGAATGGCCTCTCTACCATCACTCCCCTCCATGTGCTTCTAGTAGTGAATTAGCCAAGGGTCCCCAACACCACTACCATGGGGCTGGCCACGTGGCCCAGCAGCCAGAGTCCTGTTCCGGGGCTGGTGTTCCCCATACAAGTCTGCATGGAACTGATGCTGAGGTAAAGGCCTGATGAGCGATGAGCCATGCTGGCCGGGGGAGGGGGTGTGGGGCAGGCACTGAAACTCCTGACCCTATGGTAACCTGCGTACAAAGAACTGCTTCATTAAATTACTACTGTAAGTGGCACTAACCCCGCCACTTGTCTTCACTAAAGACTCAAGGAATTAAATCTGTTTTCAGTGTTTTCTTCGGTAGCTGCACGGTTTTATTCCCCTGAAATGGCTGCAGTTTTGTTTTTAAAGAAAAGGGATCTACACCCAAATGAAACACACATATAAGAACCAAGTGCCAAAGTCTGAACTGGGCACAAGGTTGATAAAGGAATGAAAAGATATTGCTCAAGTCAAGAAGGGAGCAGGAATGACTCACGTACAAAGCTAGGTTCCCAGGAAACTGAGGAGGAAGTGGAGCTCCCCTCTGTAGACCCGAGGTTAAGCAAGAAGCTGCTATCTGCTGGAATTGAGGAGGAAAGACTGGGTCTCCTGGCAGAAAGGGACGGAGGGCCTGTCTGCAGCACTACCTAACCATGCTGGGTGCAGCACAAGGCCACTTATCCACTCACTGAGTGGGCTCGTATGACATGTAGGGCCACAAGGCCTGTTTGCCATGAGAAAATCGCATGTAACGCTGTCCGCAGAGCTTGCCAAGCAGCTTGTCTTTGCAGCAACAATCATGACACTTTTGGCTAACAAAACTTTCGTTTTGCATGGCATTTTTGGTGGAAATAACTCCAATTACCATGGGTGAGCCCTGGGCTTCTGCAGGTGGCTACTCGTGCCCCGGAGTCTGCTCACCTCTTGCACTCTGCACATCAGCCCGACTGCCCACATGAAAGTAGACAGGAGGAATGGGGGCCGTTTTCCCACTGCTTCCTTCCTGAGGACAGCAGTGTGGGGCGGGGCCTATGGGAGGCCACAGAGGCCTGGACCACAGCAGCCTTGGAGGCACCAATAAGCACTGCCCTGGTATATGGGGAGGGATGTGGAACCTTTATCTACTTATACCTGATTTTCTTCAGGGGAAAGCTAATCCCTATGGAATGACAGAGAACATTCTCCAGCTCTCCGCAGAGAGGGAGGTGAGTCCTCTCTGCAGACATTCACTTGGATGGATGTGTGAAATAATGAAGACTTTAATGAAGTCATTGAACGTCTACATGGAACTCATAACACAAAGGGAAAAAATGCCTGTGACTACATCTAGGAAACTCAAAGAACATTTCACAGCCTGCATAATGCAGAAGAGGAGCACAGGGAGCAACTGGGTTAAGGTAAGAAGCTTAGTAACTAACACATTAGAGTGATATATTCTGCTCCATAATTTAACTCCTTTTCTTTTCTCCCCCTCAAATAGCTGTTAACAAACAGTCCTTATAGTTTTGACAACCAGCTGCATGTAGGACTTTATTTTCTCCTAGCTTATAAGTTTGTTTAATTTGCTACAAGAAGCCAGAGCCATTATGCCCGCAGTCTACCAGAAGCAGCTGATGTCAGTCTGCCCCATCTCCACAAACTGCGGCCAGTTCCCGCCAGCTCCCAGCAGCCTCTGGCCCAGGGGCCACAAGAAAGCCCAGCAGACACAGCGGGAGGAAGGACTGAAGCAAACGTCCACCTGGTGGGTGAGGGGACAGTGTGTTCATGTGAGGACTCCGCTGATGTGCTGTCTGACTCATTCATTCGAAAAGTGTCACTCCGAGTTTGGCTCAGTACAGGGCACTGGGTTCCCTGGATGGATGAGCCACATGTCCCCAGCCGTCCCAGGCCAGGCAGAGAAGGGGCTGCAGGAGCCAGGCAGCTCCAGCTGCTGCCCCCTTCCCTTCACCTGTGTCAACCTAGATGACCTTCAACAAGGCTTCTCAGCAAAAGGGGACACCCAGGGTTTACACGAGTAATAGTTCAGCGATGCTACTCATGTCTGAACACCGCCCCAGTACAATTCACAGGCCCAGCAAAGCACCTGGCTGCTTTAGGTAAACACGCATACATGCCCAGAAAACAGAAGCTTGCAAAAATCCTCAGTTCAGCTCTGGGAAGGAGATTCTCTTTTCTGACTTCAAGCATTTTGTAGAATTCACAGCATCAACCTGAGTAGCAGGTACCAGCACAATCCTTGAATGCCCCATGGCCCGCTGGATTCAGAGACTCAGGTCAGCACAGCTTAGGATCTAAAGCTGAGACTCTGCCTCTCCTCCCTGTTCATATACATGTGCACACATGCATACACACACAATCACACCCACACGTGCACGCATACATGGGCATGCGCATACACACACACTGACTTGGGACTTAAAACTAACTGAAAATTATCAATTCAAAACAGGCTCGGGCAGCGACGCAGCCAGGGCTATGTGGTCAATGCCAGGACAGGGCTGCAGAGGTCCGTGCAGAAGCCCCAGCCCTGACGCGCTGGCAGGCTCTCGGTCACCACTGCAGTGCGTTAACGGTGGATCAGGCTCTCGGTCACCACCGCAGTGCGTTAGTGGTGGGTCAGAACCCCGAGGGGGCTGCGGCCCGCTCCTCGCTCAGTGAGGAGTTCACACCTCACAGTTCTTTGACCCAGTTGTTTCCTGTCTCCCAGACCAGGGACCAGGCTTCAGATTTCACAGATGAGTGAAACAAGATAATAAAACCAGGGAGACCACCTTGGGTTGCTTTTAATTTTACTTAAAAAACTAGTTGCAATCTATCTTTAATATTATTTCATAAAAGACTAAAAACGAGGAACGATCTAAGTTAATGAAGTCCTTCCTAAGAAAGGGTGATAGGCAGTCTTAGGGAACCATGTTTTTAATGGTATATTTAAATGCTTTGAATGCAGAACATACTATTTTACAATACGTATTTTCTCACCACAAATTGATCAATTTCTCTATGATCTAAAATGCAATTAAACGGCCAAGATTCGAAAACTTTCTTTTTAATCTTAGTCACTGGCAAAAAGCATCAAAAAAAAAAGCTTCACGTAAATATGCTGAAAAAATTATCTCATTTAATTTGAATATTCTAGGAAAACTGAGAGGAGAATGGAGCAGCGACTTAGTGGCCTCCAGCCCTCATCCCAGATTTTTCCTCCAAACCAAGACAGAGGTGGGACAAAGAGCTGGGGCCTGACTGAGGGGCCACCAAAACCTGACACCCCATCACATTCCCCTGCTGGTGTGCTGTGCTGCTGGTTGATGAAAACGTGGGCCTAGACTAGCCCTCGCTTGTGGAATAGATTTGGAAACTATCTTAGGTTGGGTTCTCTAGAGAAGCAAAACCAGTAAAGCATATAAATATATACAGAGAGAGAGATTTATATCACACGGCTGCAGAGGCTGGAACAGCCCAAGTCACGCTGGAGGCTTCTCCTGACTCATGTATTTGCAGGGGCTGGTGAACCCAAGATAGTAGGTCAGACAGAAAGACTCTGGCTTGCAGACTAGGAATCGCAAGATTGGCAGGCAAGACAGCAAGTAAGCTGCTAGCTCAAGTGTCAAAAACTGGTGGATCAGATGAAAAGGAGCCAGTTGGAGGATCCAGATTGAGCAAAAGCCTGCTAGCGTTGCCAGAAAGTCCATCCATATTTGATGCAGGCCACACCTCCAAGAAAAGTCCCTTACAACTGACTGGCTACTCATGGCAGATCCTATCATGGATGTGATCACGTTATATCAGATCTCATCAAGGAAGTGATCACATCAATATATGACTGCCAAACTATATCGCAACTGCCAAACCACCGAGAATCACGGCCTAGTCAAGTTGACACACAACCCTAATGATCGCAGAAATCATAGCTCTAAACTACCCACTCTTGATTAGGTGTGTGTATCAGAGTCTCTGAGGCCTTTTTTAGAGGGAGACATGGCCTTAGCATTTGGAGTAGCTCCCCAGGTGATCCTGATACATCCCCTAGTGAAACCCACTGCTTTAAGCTGATGGTCCTGGGGACCCTTGAGGCTGCAGGGGTGGAGGCAGGGAAGCTGTGCTCATCTGCGGAACACATGAACTTTATCCGATGACACAGAGCAACGTCTATCAGCATCATTTTTCCAACAGCATGTGCTCAACTTCGTGCCCCTGTATCACATTTTGGTAATTCTCATAATATTTCAAACTTTTTCAATATCGTTTTATCTGTCATGGTGATCTGTGCTCAGTGATCTTTGATGTTACTATTGTACTGCGGCACCATGAACCATGCCCATGTAAGATGGTGAATTTAACTGATAAATGTTGTGTGTGTTCTGACTGCTGTACGAAACAGCCTTCCCCCATCTCTCTCCCTCTCCTCAGGCCTCCCTATTCCCTGAAGCACAATATTGAAATTAGGCCAATTAATAACTCTACAATGGCCTCTAAGTGTTGAAGTGAAAGAAAGAGTCGCATCACACATCTTTCACTTTAAATCAAAAGCTGGAAATGATGAAACTTAGTAAGGAAGGCATGTGGAAAGCCAAGACAGGCTGAAAGCTAGGCCTCTTGCACCAAACAGCCAAGTTGTTAATGCAAAGGAAAACTTCTTGAAGGAAATTAAAAGTGCTACTCCAGTGAACACACGAATGGTAAGAAAGTGAAATAGCCTTACTGCTGATACAGAGAAAGTTTTAGTGGTCTGGACAGAAGATCAAACCAGCCACGTCATTCCCTTAAGCTAAGGCCTAATCCAGAGCAAGGCCCTAACTCTCTTCAGTTCTCTGAAGGCTGAGAGGGGAGGAAGCTGCAGAAGAAAAGTTTGAAGTTAGCAGAGGTTGGTTCATGAGGTTTAAGGAAAGAAGCCGTCTCCATAGCATGGAAGTGCCAGGGAAGCGGCAAGTGCTGCTGTAGAAGCTGCGGCAGGGTATCCGGGAGATCCAGCTGACGGATGGAGGCGGACACACTCAACGACAGATTTCCAGTGAGGATGAAGAGGACGCCTTATATTGGAAGACGATGCCATCCAGGACTTGGATAGCTAGAGAGGAGAAGTCAGTGCCTGGCTGCACAGGACAGGCTGTCTTGCTAGCGGGTAACGGAGCTGGTGACCTTAAGTTGAAGCCAATGCTCATTTATCATTCCAAAGATCCTAGGGCCCTTAAGGATTATGCTAAATCTACTCTGTCTGTGCTGTATAAATGGAACAACAAAGCCTGGATGACAGCATATCTGTTTACAACATGGTTTACTGAATATTTTAAGCCCACTGTTGAGACCTACTGCTCAGAAAAAAAGAATCCTTTCAAAATAGTACTGCTCATTGACAATGTACCTGGTCACCCAGAGCTCTGATGAATATGTTTAAGGAGATTAATGTTTTCATGCCTCCTAATACAATATCCATTCTGCAACCCATGGATCAAGGAGTAACTCTAAAGTCTTATTATTTAAGAAATATACATTTTATAAGGCTACATCTGCCGTAGACAGTGATTCCTCTGATGGACCTGGGCAAAGTAAATTGAAAACCTTCTGGAAAGGATTCGCCATTCTAGACACCATTAAGAACATTCGTGATTCACGGGAGGATGTCAAAATATGAACATTAACAGGAGTTTGGAAAAAGTTGATTCCAACCCTGATGGATGACTTTGAGGGGTTCAAGACTTCAGTGGAGGAAGTAACTGCAGATGTGATGGAAACAGCAAGAGAACTACAATTAGAAGTGGAGGCTGACAATGGGACTGAATTGCTGCAATCTCATGATAAAACTTCAAAGGATGAGGCGTTGCTTCTTATGGATGAACAAAGAAAGTAGTTTCTTGAGATGGCATCTACTCCTAGTGAACATGCTGTGAATATTGTTGAAATGACAACACAGGATTTAGAATATTACATAAACTTAATTGATAAAGCAGTGGCAGGGTTTAAGAGGACTGACTCCAATTTTGAAAGAAGTTCCTCTGTGAGTAAAATGCTATCAAACAGCTACAGAGAAACTTTTCATGAAAGGGAGAGTCAATCGATGTGGCAAGCTTAACTGTTGTCATATCTTAGGAAACTGCCACAGCCACTCAACCTTCAGCAACTATCACCCTGATCAGTTAGCAGCCATCAACATCAAGGAAAGACCCTCCACCAGCAAAAAGATTACAACTTGCTGAAGGCTCAGATGATGGTTAACATATTTAAGCAATAAAGTATTTTTCAATTAAGGTATGTACATTTTTCTTTAGACATAACGCTACTGCACAATTAACTTTTATATGTACTGGGAAACCAAAAAACTCATGTGACTCGCTTTATTGTGATGTTTGCTTTATTACGGTGGTCTGGAATAGAACCTGCAATATCTCCGAGGGATGGGTGCCAAGGGCAGCTGCCTTGTGTATTTACGCCACGTAAAATTTTTTTTTTTTTTTAAGTACATTAAACGTGGAATCTGACAGCTACAAAAATCTATACCTAGAAATCCAATAATTGGTATTCCAGTTTTAGGAATCCTACCTCTTTAGGCTATTCTAAATAAGGAAGGAAAATGACCCCTTGCCTTCAAGGCAGTGGTTTTCAAAATATGTTCTGTAGAACTCCAGGGGCAAAGGAGGGGCCTGAGGGGCCCCGAGAGGGAGAAAAGAGAATGGCATTCTCACACAGGCCCCTTTGACATATCCAGGGGAGAGAACAGGCCCTGTGCCCAGCTGTCTCCTGGACAAGTGGACTCTTAGGCTGGGTTCTCTGGAGAAGCAAAGCTAATGAAGAAAAACCAGTGCGCGTGCACGTGCACGCGCACACGCACACACACACACAGAGTCCTGGTGGTGCAGTGGTTAACCAAAAGACCAGCAGTTCAAATCCACTAGCCTCTCCTTGGAAACTCTATAGGGCAGTTCTACCGTCCTATAGGGTCCCTGTGAATAAGAATTGATTTGATAGCAACGGGTTTTATATATACATACATATACAGAGGGAAACCCTGATGGCATAGTGGTTAAGTGCTATAGCTGCTAACCAAAGGGTTGGCAGTTCGAACCCGCCAGGCGCCCCTTGGAAACTCTACGGGGCAGTTCTACTCTGTCCTATAGGGTTGCTATGAGTCAGAATCGACTCGACGGCACTGGGTTTGGTTTTTTTTTTTAACATATATACAGAGAGAAAAAGAGAGATTTATCTCAAGGAAATGACTTATGCAGTTATAGAGGCTGGCAAGCCCCAAGTCCATGGGTCAGGCATCAGGCTGAAGGTTTCTCCTGACTCAGGTAGCTGCAGGGGCTGACAAACCCAAGGTCGGCAGGTCAGGCAGCAGTCTGCTGGCTCACAGGCTGTGAAGGCCAAGGAATCCCAAGACTGGCAGGCAACACGGCAGGCTGCTGCCTCAAGTTCCAAGAACTGGAGGTCAGAGGATGATAAGCTGGATGCAGGATCCACAGCAAGCAAGCAAGCTTTGCCAGAATGTCCATAAATATACTGGATGTAGGCCACACCCCTGAGGAAACCCCCCTTGGTTGATCACATCATGAATATGATGCAGGATGACTACACCATTACATAACTGCCAAATTTCATCATTACGTAACTGCCAAACCACTGAGAATCATGGCCCAGCCAACTTGACACACAACCTTAATCTTCACAAGGGGTGCATCAGTGACCACTGGCAGAGGTGCACACAGCACATGGTGGGCCTGGGGCCCCACTCTGGGCCCCACCCTTTTGGGAATGTTTGCCTGGGGTAGCTGGACAGGCAGGAGGCTGCCAGGGAACATGACCGCTCAGGCTTTGTGGGGTGGGTTGCTGCCCTTCTGGGTCTCTCCAGAAATATGCTAAGTGGCTTATGATTCCTCTGAGCATGCTGTAAAAGGTGGACCATTTTCAATATTTGTGAGGCAGTATCGGAAAGCCTGGTGGCATACTGGCCAAGTGTTACGGCTGTTAACCAAGACGTCAGCAGTTCGAATCCGCCAGGTGCTCCCTTGACACTCTACAGGGCAGTTCTACTCTGTCCTATAGGGTCGCTGTGAGTCGGAATCAACTCGATGGCAGTGGGTTTGGTTTTGGGTTTATATTGACATGAGGGATCAGTTCCAGTCCTGTGAAATAAAAAGCCATCTCCATGTTAAAGCAGACATCTTCTGTTTGCTTTAACAATGAGACACCCCCTGCCACAATGACAAGAGTCAAAGAATGAAAACGAGGCTCAGTTTGGTTAATATACAATTGAAGTATCAGGGCTCAAACCATAAACCTTATGTTTTATGTGTTTGCCCCTCATCAACTCACGGCACGGCTTCCCTCTTTTGGACCTGGCTTTGTTTATGCATAGGACAGGGTGCTATGGGGTGTCTTCCCCCAAGAATACACCCACCTGTGCGAAGGAAACCGAGTTCGCAGCTCAGAAATAATTAAATCTTCCACAAGGTGATCTGTTTCTGTCACAAGGTCTGCAGCTGATGTTTTTGTTGAGACACGTTTTTCCTCAGTAAGGGCTTTTCTGATGATCTGAAATAAAGGTAAGGAGGTGGGTCACTTCCAATATCCCACTGACCCATTTGAGGCCCACTCTGGAGTCAGTGTGGGGCAGGCAGAGGGCGTGGTCTGTGCCCACTGACTTCTGCCATTCTCGACAGATCCGCCAGGCCGATGTCACATCTAAGACTCCCTGTTCGATGCCTACTGGTCCTCTTACCCAACCACTATTCTTTGCACAAGAGAGTCTCACCATTTGAAGTTATTTTTTCCTACCGAAGAGCATGAAGCTTCATTTATAGAAATTTCCTGAATGGAGTAAGAAAATGTAACACAGCTTTGCCCCATATAATTCCATGAATTTGAATTTATGAGTTTTCACTTTATGAATCAAATGAAATGGGATATGCTCTTGAATTCAGATTAAAAATGTCCAAACTAAGAAACCTGGGAAAGCTTGGATGTATTCCAAGAACTGGAAGCTGGCTCACACTCCTGATCTGGGTCAGGGCATTGCTAACGAGCAAGTGAGCTAGCTTTGATGCCAAGTAGCTCCAGGCAGCGCCTGGGCTGAGCTTAGGTGCAGGTTCCGCAGAGGTGCCAGATACCCGTGCCAACACATCCAGTCTAAACCCACCATGGCCAAAAGATGGGGCAGGAGCAGGACTGAGCCAGACCTCAAGTCCACCCACCCAACCTAATCTCATTCCAGGAGCCCCTGGTAGCCTGAGCGCTGAGCGCAAATGGCATAGAGTGGTTGATCAGTCACACGACACTGCAGACTGGGATCAGTTCCAGTCCTGTGAAATAAAAGGCCATCTCCATTCCCAGCCCCGGCCTTTCTTCTTCTGTCTGCTTTAACAATGAGATGCTGCCTGCCATGATGACAAACTCACAACACCTCAAAACACCTTTGGACCTTTCCTCCCAAATGGGCTACCACTCAGAACCCTGTCCTCCCTCGAAGCAGCACCAATCACCTGGCTACCCATTTACAGCACCCTTCAGCCTTTGACGGCATCTGAGAGTGCCTTTAATGCCAGGCACCAGGCTACGTGCTAATGAGGCCCAAGGGGGTGGGTGAAGGACATACACCCAGAGGACTTCCAGCAGGAGATGATGCTTACACGGAATTTTAAGGAATAAGCAGGAGTTGCCCTCGGCATCCGGTGGCCTCTCTTCATGCTTCTCATGGTGGCCGCTTCCTCTAAACTCACTGCCCATCCAGTGCCAGGCCATCTACCCCTGAGCCTAGACAGGAGTTTTGCTTTTTTCATCTCAGTTACAAAAATAACAGATATTTATTATGGAGAACATGGAGTGTAAGGAATAATACACAAAATAAGCACTATGCGCTGAAGGTGACCGCCACATAGAGCTCTCTGCCACCACGTCTGCTACTGAGGGTCTTCCTGCTTCTTTTATTTGCAATATCCTGCCCTTCACTGTCAGACTAATTTTCAATTTGCAAAGAGCAGTCTCCCACCAAATGTATCTCTACAGGTTCCTTGTTTACTGATTTCAAACTCAGTATCTAGCTCATGTCACACCTGCCCTCTCCTCCAGGAATCTCTAACTTCTGAGCTAGCCCAAACTTCCTGTCCACAGACCACTGGCACTGACCATGCACCTTGTGAAGCAACTCAGCATGAGTGTGCATGCATGTATGTGTGTGAGAGTGTGCGTGTGTATGGTTAGAGAGAGGGCGGGAAACGCCCCGACCAGGTGTGTGCCACTGGCCTTCTCAAACCCTAACATACCTTGTTATAGAACACATTGTGATGGAGGAAGTCTGGGTATGGTCTGAGACTGTGCATCTCTAACCCACTCTGTGCAGATACTGAGGCCAAGGACCACACCTGAGTAGCAGGGGTGTTGGAGCAGGCTCTCAATACCAGAGAGAAAGGATGTCAGGAGACAGGGCTGTTCTTACTCAGCAGGTCTGAAATGGGCCCAGGACCTCACCATCAGGGGAGTGCTTGGACTCCACTTTGAAGAACACTGCTGAGAAGACAGGCCTTTGTTTACACTTGCTGTGCCCCAGATGGGAAGCATCCTTACAATAAAGGTCATGTATTCTAGCCATCCACCCTTGTAGCCTCTGCGACCTATTCTCTATGCAGAGCTGGATGGACGATCTGTAAACACTGATCAGCTCCAATTCCATTGCTGCTTAAAGGTACCCAATGGCTTCCTGTGGCTCTGCAGTGTGATCAATCACTTTTGTGTGGCCTTTCTCACCATGGTCTTGTAACTCCCCCCAAATGATTGGGTGGGACCATGCTAATAAAGTATATGGAACCCTACTGAGGGGATTGGTCAGTTTTGCCATCCCATTAGGCTTAAAATGAGTAATCTGAGAGGTGGAAGAAGAAGATCTTATCACCGCCAAGGAAGAATAGCCAAGAGCGGAGTGCAAGGACCCTGGATCCCTGTGCTGAGAAGCTCCTGGAATCAGGACACTGAGAGAGAAAGTGCTGTAACACACAGCAAGAAGCTGTGACAGAGCAACTGTGGCAGGAGAGACCAGCAGGAGATGGCACAGTGGGCTTCCCAGCCCCCACAGCTAGAAAGCTGAGTGCCTTTGGGCAGGAGGCTTACTGGTGAAGTGCAGCGTCTTGGGGGCACACTTATTGGCAGAGCTAAAAGAGCTTTGTAACACTTGCCTCAGCAGCGTAGAGGCCCAGGGCTAGAGACAGGCATGCTGACTGGGAAGGAGCTGTCCTGATGGAACAACTGTATCCTGGGTGTTCCTGAACCTGAACTGTAATCTGTAACTTCCCTAATAAACCCCATAACCATGAGTATTGCCTGTGAGTTCTGTTTGGCCATTACAAGGAATTATCAAGCCCAGCAGAAAAGTAGAGTGCCATGGGAGGGCCAGTTGGTGTCATAATTGGTAAAGATGGCAGAGAGAGGAGGCATATCCGACCTCTGCCTCACAGGAATCAGCCTTGGGCTGTTGATCTTGATTCTCCTTACCCCTTGTGAAGTTTGAGGCAATCAGATACCACCCTCATGCCATTTTTACAGGATCTTAAGACAAAACCCCAAATCTTACATGACCAGGCCCTTGCCAGCCCCTCCAGTTTCATCTTCCACAACTCACTCCATGCTCACCCCCCTTAAGCCACTCCAGCAGCCCCACTGACCCTAACCTTGTTTGCTATGCCTCAGGAACTTGACATTTTTGTCTGGAACTTATCACTATCTGAAACCATTTTGTGATCTGTTTGTTTATTGGCTACACACCTCTCCACACTGAAGCATGAGCTCTAGGAGCCTTTCCTCGCTCACTGCCGTACCCATAGCATCTAGGATCATACCTCATGGTGATCAGGCACACACGATTCTTTGAATGAATGAATCAAATTCACATTAGACTGCTTGAATAGATCCTACAACATTTTCCCAACTGCATCAACTAATGTTTGTGCAAATACAGACCACTTGTTTTTTGTTTTGTTTTGCTTGTTTTTTTTTTTTAATTGTCTCATTAAGATGTGCTTGAACTCTGTCATCCTCTAGCCTCCATCTATTAATTCTACCTCCTGAAGTCAGGCAAGATCTCCTTTATGGAATCCAAATCCACTCCCCACAAAGTCCAGAGTAAGCTTTCAAAACACTCACCTTCATCGTGTATCCTCCCAGCAGAAGACACTTTAGTGGCTCCCTATCACTATCAGGATAAAGCAAAAAATCCTGGAGGTGGCATACAATAGCCTTTGAGATTTGGCCTTGCAGCAGAGACAATTTTACCCCAAATATCCAGTCTCCCATCTTCCCTCTAGGAACAGAACCCCTACGTTTTAGCCAGCCACATGGCCACCATGAAGAGTCTGCTCCTCTGTCTCTCTTGCACCTAGGTGTGGTCACCCTAGAGCAATGAGAGAGAGAGAGAGAAAGAAAACCTGGGTCCCTTGTGAATCAAGAAGCAGAGCTACCCTATGCCCAGACCTACCTACCCCCACAGATGGGTTCTGTAGACAATATAGGCCACCATATTGGTGGAGCTCCGTAAGCATTTGTTGAAGGAAAGAATGAATGAAGATTTCTGGGCAGTTGCACACTGGGCTTATATTTAACTAAAATCTAAAAAGACTTTTAACAAGCCCTCTTCGTAAGCATATCTAACCTAGCAACTGTTTTTCCGGATCCAAAATACAAAAACTCTAGTATATTGACGGGATAGGGGCCTCAGGAGACCACGTGGGCCATCTGGAGGACATCTGATGTAATCTGGGTATATTTTAGGGCAGGGACAGAGCCCCTGACTATAAATAACAGAAAGACGTAAAGAGAGAGATTCGGGAGCAGTATGTTGGACCATGTTCTTTTTTAAAGCTAAATTTTCTTCTCTTTGTTTTTATCAACATTTGTTACTATTGTTGCTGTTATTGTTTTCTTTGTGAGTGTGCGTCACAAGAAAGTCTGTGACCCTGAATGGCAGGACAGCCTTTCTGGCCTGTGGCTAGCCAAAGCCACACTCCCCCCGTCTCCTCTTGCTGTAGACACCACACCCAGGGCCTCCACGTCTCCTTCCTCCGACCACCTCCAATGCAGCATGTGTAGCCAGGCCTCTCTCAGCTTGCTTCTTTCCCTTCGGGCCCTGGCGTTATCATCTGTTCAGATGCCTAACCAGGAGCCTGGCATCACTCTCAGCTCCTCCTTCTCACAAGTCGCCCACACCTAGTGACACGCCAAGACGGTTAGATTTTATTTCTGATTAATTTTCCCAGACTATGTCGCCCTTCCCGTTCCCTGTGGTCACTCACTTCCTGCTGGGATTGCTGCAATGACCTCCAAATGCTGTGCTGGCCTCTGCCTCATTCCTTCTGAGCAGAGTGGCCTCTCCAGGAGAAAGACCCCACGGCACTCCACTGCGCAACCTTCCCTGGGCTCAGCGGGCCTGCCGGGAAAGTGGCAGACCCACCTGGTCGGCCCTTGGCTTCTCTTCCTGCCTGGGCCCATGCCCCCACCCCACGCTCAATGACTGTCAGATGTCCTTCTTCTCATCCCTGTATCTTCTGCCTGGAATGATGCCCCTGATCAATTCCTGTGCATCTGTCCTGGAGGACACAACTCCAGCAGGTTTCCTCCAGGACACCGTCTTGTGTGTCCCTCTGTCACCCATCCAGCCGCTTGGGCCCTTCTCCTGGCCCATGGTTCCCATGGCACCGAATGCACCCTTTGGCAACTACACGTACCACAGTATTTTGTGACTACAGGCCCCTGTCCTGCCTTGTCCACCAGACTGCCCGCTTCTTGAGGGCAGGTGCTCTGCCTTCATCTCTGTAGTCCAGACTCCCCCGCCCCCTCCCACCTCCACGCCACGCGGAGCAGGAAGACTGCTGGCCCACAGCAGCAATGTGCATTGTCACGGGACTTTACCAAATCTACCACATGGGTTTCCACACATGGAAAGGTGTATAATTAGCGACCTGCCATCAAGAAGGAGTTATAACAGTCAGCTCATCTCAAAAAACTTGTTGAAGACCCTGTAGTTCTCCTTCATGAAGAAAATACGTGTGAAAAATTTTCGTGTTTAAAATGTAATTCTAATTTTATAACATCAATAGGGAATAGAGAGGATAAACCTACACTTTAGAATCAGATAGGCCTGAATTTGAATCCCACTGGAAGGCCTCAGTGGAGCCACTTAGCTTCTCTGAGCCTCGGTGTCCTCGTCTGTAATAAAAATAGTATCTGAGACCTGGGGTTGCTGTAACAATTAAATGAGCAATGTAGGTAAAGGACTTGATACACAAAGTGATTTATATACACACACAGGCCTCAGAGAGATGGGCTGACACAGTGGCTGCAACGACAGGCCTCAGAGAGATGGGCTGACACAGTGGCTGCAACGACAGGCCTCAGAGAGATGGGCTGACACAGTGGCTGCAACGACAGGCCTCAGAGAGATGGGCTGACACAGTGGCTGCAACGACAGGCCTCAGAGAGATGGGCTGACACAGTGGCTGCAACGACAGGCCTCAGAGAGATGGGCTGACACAGTGGCTGCAACGACAGGCCTCAGAGAGATGGGCTGACACAGTGGCTGCAACGACAGGCCGCAGAGAGATGGGCTGACACAGTGGCTGCAACGACAGGCCGCAGAGAGATGGGCTGACACAGTGGCTGCAACGACAGGCCGCAGAGAGATGGGCTGACACAGTGGCTGCAACGACAGGCTCAAGCACAGCAACGACCGTGAGGACAGCGCAGGGTCAGAGGGCGTTTCGTTCTCCTGAACACAGGGTCGCTATGAATTGGAACCAACACCTAACAACAGGGGCCTACGTAGCTATTTGGGAAAGCACGGCGCAGGGTCAGACGGCGTTCCGTTCTCCTGAACACAGGGTCGCTATGAATTGGAACCGACACCTAACAACAGGGGCCTACGTAGCTATTTGGGAAAGCACGGCGCAGGGTCAGACGGCGTTCCGTTCTCCTGAACACAGGGTCGCTATGAATTGGAACCGACACCTAACAACAGGGGCCTACATAGCTATTTGGGAAAGCACGGCGCAGGGTCAGACGGCGTTCCGTTCTCCTGAACACAGGGTCGCTATGAATTGGAACCGACACCTAACAACAGGGGCCTACGTAGCTATTTGGGAAAGCACGTATCTGACAAAATTTAATGACTTAAGACCAAAAAGGCCCAACAACCTATCATATACATAATGTATAGATCTCAATCAGGATGCCAAAATATTAGGTTAAGAAAAATTTAATTCATACATTCCCCTATTGAGTGGTGACAGAGTGTTCTCAATAAACTACTGTACTTTAAATAGTAAATACTAAACTTAACCAGATGCCCTTTAGCCAATTAGCATTCACTGTGGGATGGTCAGTGGGCTGCCAGGTGAATCACCTGCTGATGTCTTTACCAATTATCTTCTCTCAGTCTTAAACTAAAATGCTAGTTGCAGCTGAGTCGATTACAACTCATGTTGACCCATGTGTGCAGAGTAGAACTGTGCTCCATAGGGTTTATCATGGCTGTGACCTTTCGAGGCAGGTTGCCAGGCCTTTCTTTCAAGATGCCTCTGTGTGTTTGAACAGCTAACCTTCCGGTTAGTAGCCGAGTGCTTAACCATTTGTGCCACCCAGGGGAATGAGCTAGTCCATATTGTTGTTTTTTTGATTAATGCTTTTCAGCTACTCACTAACTATGCACCTTCCAGACCTGCCTGAGTATCTGCCTCCAAACAACATTCTATTAATGTGTGACATGGTAAACACAGGCCTTAAGTCACTAAAGCCTGAACTTAGGATTCAAAAGAAGAGGATAACATCAGCTTCAGCTTCAAAGGCATCAGAAGCCCACATATTCTTGAGCACGTCCAAGGGCCTTTTTCTTATCTGCCCAGTATCTTGGTTTGTGACACTGTCCCCAAGTCCGCCACACAACGTTATCGTCCATCACCATGGAGTCACCCTTGTGTGCTTTAAAACCTGGACTCTGCACAGTTACTCACAAGGCAGGGCTCACAAAGGACAGTGCCAGAGTGTGGCTCTCAGAGCACGGTCTGAGGAGACTCCCATATGGTCTAGGCTGAGCCAACATGATAGACTTCTTTGAATACCAGTGAATGCGGCAGTCACCCAAGCCCACAGCCTTCATCAGACACCACACAATAATGAGGCTATCACAGAGCACACATGGTTAGCAGCTGACATGTATCAATGTATCACAAGTCACCATACAACCTTAACCATGGAAAAGAAGAGGGCAAGTTGGTGGTTCTATGGCCCCCCAAGTTTTCCTGGGTCCATAAGCCAGTAAGCTCAAGTCTCTTTAACGTTAAACATCACTTCTCCCTCTTATATTCATGGCTAAGTTTCTTCAGAACTGCTGTCTCTACTTTCTAAGCTCTCATCACTCCTCAGCCCACTCTATTCCCACCCATAAAACCCCTGGAGGGAGGGTGAGATGACAGAGAATGCTTTTATGACCATGGTCCTCCTCTACTCGCTCTCCCCCACCTCTCTGGCTGCTCTTTGGGCTTTTCTCCCTCAGACTAGTCCTTGAAGTCCTCTAGGGTCACGCTCCCTGGGGGTCTCATTCACTTCACCATCATCACCTTTACCACCAACAGTGGTGCTCGCACTTACTGAGGCTCACTGTGTTCCAGCACTGTTCTAGGCAGTTCACACATGCCAACTTACTTAATCCTCACAAGAATTCTGAGGGTAACTGTGGTGAAATGAGTTCCTTTATGTGGCCTCTGCCTTGGTTCTTTGGAAAAACAGCTTGAGAGAGAGAGATTTTTTCCCTAAACCCTGAGGAGTTACCTTTGCTCTAGTTTTCTACCCCAGAGGGTTTGTACTTTTGTCCAGGTTGACTGACATTTCCTGTGCAAGTTGTAAACAACTCGGTTTTAATACCTTTTGTCTAGTGCTGCACTGCAGCCTGCCCTGTGATAGGTATGCACCTTAAAGGGATTGGTCAATAGACTATGCAAATGAGGTTAGTTGTAATCTACTATGCATATGAAGTGTCTGTGGCCTACGGAGCGGGGATTGGTCAGTTCATGGCCCTGGTGGGAGTGCCATGCCTTAATAGTGACAAGGAGTTTGTATATTTAAGCAGCCAGCCCCACAGAAGATTTTAGAGACAGAAAGAGGCAGGAAGAAAGACACAGAGAAAAGAGGAAAGGAACCTCCTAAATGAGCTGTAACATAGATCAAGGGCTGTAACAGTGATGGCAGCGACTGGCCTGTAAAGGGCCAAGCGGCAGAGTTGGTGATGACAGACGGCAGGGCCACCTGGAGCCTGTCCTAAGGGAGCTGAAAAGAGCCTGCCCTCAGGGGGCCGAGAGGAGCCTGTCCTCATGGTCAAGAAGAGCTGAGAGAGCTATCCTGCTCCCTGATCCTGAGTTATATCCTGTTCCTTAACAAACCACTTAACTGTAAGAATGATCTGTGAGTTCTGTGTGGCCAATGCAACAGGTTACCAAAGCCAGAAGACAAGTGGAGAGTGCCATGGGAGGGATGGCTGGTGTCAGAACTGGTAAGAAGGTTGGAGACTGGAAGTATGTCTGACCTCCACCTCACAGGGATCAGCCTTGGGCAGATCTTGATTCTCACCATCATCCCTGAAGTTAGACAGGTACTACTACTCTCACCATTTTATAGTAATTAGTAATCTCATTTTAAGAAATTCAGAAAGTTTACCAAGGTCTTACAGCTAGGAAGTGCAGGGAAAAGGATTCTAATGCAGGTAATCTGGCTACAGAGTCCAAATTCTCAATCGCTAAGTTAAACCGACTCCTCCATGACTGCAGCTACCAGGACTGAGGGACTCCACACTCCCATCTCCAATTCCGATTTCTTTCTAATGCAATGAAATTCACTGAGTTGCCCAAGCCAGGCCCCAAAAGATGTTCTTTATTCCCAGGTCTCCTTCACCCTCCGCTTACAATTCCACTGAGTCCACCTCAACTTACAATTAATCAGTCACTTAGTACCTCCTCCTAGGTCAGTCCTGGATATGACTTCCCATCCACAACCCTACTCCACGTCCCCACCTTCTTCCACCCTGGAACCTGACCCTCCTCTTCCGCCTTAAGCTTCAGCCAAAATCGACTTCTTGCGGTTCCTTGGTGCTGCATTCTATTTCACATCATACTGTTTTCATATTTTCCTTTCTTTGCTTTGGACCCTTCTCTTCCCAATTCTTTTGGCTGATGCCTGCTTAAGACACAGCTCAGGTATGACTTCTCCCAGGAAGACTTCCCAATCCCTGAGGCCCCAGAGAGGCCTCTCCCATAAGACTGCATCATCATATTAGGAGCACTGATTTGCCTGTGGCCTGGGGCCGGTCTGCAGATAGGCCTCCTGGAACTCTTACTGCCTCTGAATGAACGACCCAGGGGCTGAGACACTGCCCCTTACCCCTGCAGTTGGGATGGGATGGTGGACAGAGGAACTACACTGGCATAAAGCCGTCTCTTGGCTGAAATCTTCCCTCACGTTGCACAGCAGAAAGGTGCAAACCAGGCCAGCCTGAGGTTCAGGCCCAACATGAGGCCAGAAGAGAGAGAAGAACCTGGACTCAAAAACTCCCCTTTTCCAGACAAACAACCCAATCAAGAAGTGGGCAAAGGATATGAATACACATTTCACTAAAGAAGATATTCAGGCAGCTAAAAGATACATGAGAAAGTGCTCTCGATCATTAGCCATTAGAGAAATGCAAATTAAAACTACGATGAGATTCCATCTCACCCCAACAAGGCTGGCATTAATCCAAAAAACACAAAATAATAAATGTTGGAGAGGCTGTGGAGAGATTGGAACTCTTATACACTGCTGGTGGGAATGTAAAATGGTACAACCACTTTGGAAATTTATCTGGCGTTATCTTAAACAGTTAGAAATAGAACTACCATACAACCCAGAAATCCCACTCCTCGGAATATACCCTAGAGAAATAAGAGCCTTCACACAAACAGATATACGCACACCCATGTTTATTGCAGCTCTGTTTACAATAGCAAAAAGCTGGAAGCAACCAATGTGTCCATCAGTGGATGAATGGGTAAATAAATTGTGGTATATTCACACAATGGACTACTACGCATCAATAAAGAACAGTGACAAATCTGTGAAACATTTCATAACATAGAGGAACCTGGAAGGCATTATGCTGAGCGAAATTAGTCAGAGGCAAAAGGACAAATATTGTACAAGACCACTATTATAAGATCTTGAGAAATAGTATAAACTGAAAAGAACACATACTTTTGTGGTTACGGCGGCGGGGGGAGGGAGGGAGGGTGGGAGAGGGTTATTTACTGATTAGTTAGTAGATAAGAACTGCTTTAGGTGAAGGGAAGGACAATACTCAATACACGGAAGGTCAGCTCAACTGAACTGGACCAAAAGCAAAGAAGTTTCCGGGATAAACTGAATGCTTCAAAGGTCAGTGGAGCAAGGGCGGAGGTTTGGGGACCATGGTTTAAGGGGACTTCTAAGTCAATTGGCAAAATAATTCTATTATGAAAACATTCTGCATCCCACTCTGAAATGTGGCGTCTGGGGTCTTAAATGCTAACAAGTGGCCATCTAAGATGCATCAATTGGTCTCAACCCACCTGGAGCAAAGGAGAATGAAGAACACCAAGGTCACACGATAACTAAGAGCCCAAGAGACAGAAAGGGCCACATGAACCAGAGACCTACATCATCCTGAGACCAGAAGAACTAGTTGGTGCCCGGCCACAATCGATGACTGCCCTGACAGGGAGCACAACAGAGAACCCCTGAGGGAGCAGGAGATCAGTGGGATGCAGACCCCAAATTCTCATAAAAAGACCATACTTAGTGGTCTGACTGAGACTAGGGGAATCCCGGCGGTCATGGTCCCCAAACCTTCTGTTGGCACAAGACAGGAACCATTTCTGAAGACAACTCATCAGACATGAAAGGGACTGGACAGTGGGTAGGAGAGAGATGCTGATGAAGAGTGAGCTAATTATATCAGGTGGACACTTGAGACTGTGTTAGCATCTCCTGTCTGGAGGGGGGTGGGAGGATAGAGAGAGTTGGAAGCTGGCATAATTGTCACGAAAGGAGAGACTGGAAGGGCTGACTCATTAGGGGGAGAGCAAGTGGGAGTACGGAGTAAGGTGTATATAAACATATATGTGACAGTCTGACTTGATTTGTAAATGTTCACTTGGACCTCAATAAAAGTTAATAAAAAGAAAAAAAAAAAAAACTCCCCTTTTCCTTCTCCAAGTCTCCATTTCAGTGCTTCCACTGCCTGACTACTAAGGCTCCGAGGAGGGGGCTGGGACTCATGAGCAGTGTTTTCATCCGCTAGGCTAAGTGGTGAGATTTCAGCCTACCCTCTACCCTTGACCCAAGAGATATAATCTCTACTAACTAGCACTTCATTTGGTTTGCTGTTGTTAGTGGCCACAGATTCATGGCAACCCCATCTATCACAGCATGAAATGGTCCCTGGTCCTGCACCATCTTCACGACCATTAATATTACTATGTTGTAATCGACAGGGTTTTCACTGGGCAATTTTCAGAAGTAGATTAGCAAGCCTTTCTTCCTAGTCTGTCTTAGTCTGGAAACTCTACTCAAACTTGTTCACCATGGATGATTCTGCTGGTATTTGAAATAACAGTGGCATAACTTCTAGCATCATAGCAACACACAAGCCATCATAGTACAACAAACTGATAGACAGGTGGTGGGGACTTTTATTCAGCAAGTAAGCATCTCTGGGCCACAAAGTCCAGGGTTCCCACTCACTATGGGGGTAGAGCGGGCCTCGATCAGCTCCCCAGTGTGCCAAGGGCTGGGCTAGAGGCTAAAAGAAGGGCTGCAGGTGCAAATGCCTTTGAAAAAAAGTGCTCCTTCCCATTTTTCTCAAGCAGCTTTTGTTAGCAAAATGGGTGTAAGTAATATGTCACTTTCCTTACAATGATACTTCAGACAAATGACAGCTGGCCTCTCACCCAAAGGTCAGAGAGTAGTGGGGCCCTGGACACACTGAGACCACCGGCTACTCAGCTCTTGTTATTGTTGTCTCAAAGGAATGCTATTTCAGTGCTGTTATATGTTGGCTAAAAGTTTAAAAATGTTAATGGACCCCATGGAGCTACGAAGCCAGAGGACTGTCCTGGGAACCACTGAGCAGTGAGGGCAAGGTGAGGTGGGGACTGAGAGGACACAAGTGAAGTTCCTGTAAGTGGTGAAATCCACCCCCACCCCACCCCCTGCACTGTCCTCCCTTCAGCTGCCCAGCTTTGTCAGCCAGTCAGGACAGGAAGGGGCTTTTCCTGGAGAAATGAACTACCCAAAGAAGAGAACTCCACAGATGGATGTTTAGGAATCCTCTGAGGAAAAGTTGCAGCTTGACCTGGGGTCATCCTAGGGCAAAGCCCTTCAGCAACAACCCCACATTCTTCCTGCCCTCGGCCCCGCCACCCATGCCAATGACTCGGAGTTTGCGTTTCCACCCTCAACCTCTCCCCAGAACTCCGAACTCCAAACTCAACCTCTCCACTTCGACACTGGCTGGCAATTCAAGCTTTACGTGCCTGGAACAGAGAGCCCCTGATTTCCCTGCTCCTCCTGCAGTCTTGGTAAATGGCAAATCCATTTACCCAGTTCTTCGGGCCAAATCCTTGACTCCTGTCTTTCTCTCACCCCCCACATCAGATCCAACAGCAAATCCTGCCACCTCAACCTTCAAAATTAAACCTTTCTGCCATCTTCTTCGCTCATCCCAGTCCATTTTTCACTTGAACTATTCTAATAGTTCCTATCAGACAACCAATGCTGGTCCCACTGCAGTGTTCCAGAGCCCCGCGCAGCAGCCAGGGTGGTCCCACTATAGTCCTGTGGGGCCCGACACTGGTGATGCCTACTGCATCAGACATTAGGGGGTGGGGCCCAGCCATCTGTGTTCCAACAAGACCTCCAGGTGACTTTGATCCACTCAAAGAAACACCGCTCTACAGCAATGAACCTAATGTGTCTGACCCAACTGAGGAGACAATTAAAAATTCTGTTGAGAAGTTGGAAGATGGTTGATGATAAGCAGGAAACTAAGAAAATGAAAAACTTTTTTTTTTTTAACTTTAAGGAAATAAAAATGGTAAAAATAAAAGAATGTGAAATACAACTATACTACCTAGCTCAAATATCAATTACATTTACATGGTCACAATTATGTGAGCATGGATACCAACTTAACCAAATAGGTAATGCTGCTAGCTACACTGCAGTTTTTAAGTGCCACTGAGTCTACTGTGACTCTTAGCAAGCCTATATACAACAGGACGAAACACTGCCCAGTCCTGCACCATACTCATTGCTAGGTTTGAGTACAATGTTGCAGCCACCGTGTCAATTCGTCTCATCAAGCGTCTTGTTCTTTTTCCCTGACCCTCTACTTTACCACGCATGATGTCCTCCAGAGATTGGTCCCTCCTGATAACATGTCCAGAGGACATGAGACAAAGTCTCACCATCCTCGCTTCTAAGGAACATTATGACTGTAGTTCTCCCAAGAGAGATTTATTCAGTCTTCTGGCAGTCCATAGTATATTTAATATTCTTCTCCAATACCACAATTCAAAGGGATCAATTCTTTTCTGGCCTTCCTTATTTATCACTCAGCTTTTGCATGCATATGAGGTGACCGAAAATATCATAACTTGGGTCAGGTGTCTTAGTCTTCAAAGTGATATCTGCACTTTTCAACACTTACAGAGGACTTTTGCAACAGATCCGTCCAATGGAATATGTTGTTTGATTTCTTGACTGCTGCTTCCGTGGGCTTTGATTGTGGATCCCAATAAAATAAAATCCTTGACAACTTCAATACTTTCTCCATTTATCATGATGTTACTTACTAGTCCAGTTGTGAGGATTTTTGTTTTCTTTATGTTGATGTGTAATCCATACTGAAGGCTGTAAGTGCTGCAAGACCTCTTCAATTTCAGCAAGCTAGGTTGTGTCATCTGCATATAGGAGGTTATTAATCAGTCTTCTTCCAATCCTGATGCTGCATTCTTCATATAGCCCAGCTTCTCGAATTATTTGCTCAGCACACAGATTGTGCAAGTATGGTGAAAGGATACAACCCTGATGCACACCTTTCCTGAGTTCAAACCATACAGTATCCCCTTGTTCTGTTCGGATGACTGTCTCTTAGTCTGTGTACAGGTTCCCCAAGCACAATTAAGTGTTCTGGAATTCCCATTGTTTGTAATGTTATCCATAATTTGTTATGCTCCACACAGCAGAATGCCTTTGCATAGTCAATAAAACACAGTAAACATTTTTCTGGTATTCTCTACTTTCAGCCAAGATGCATCTGACATCAGCAATGATATCCCTCATTTCATGTTCTTCTTCTAAATCCAGCTTGAATTTCTGGCAGTTCTCTGCCAATGTACTGCTGCAACCGTTATCGAATTATCTTCAGCAAAATTTAACTTGTGAGTGACATTAATGAGATAACGTCTGATAATTTCGGCATTCTGTGGATCACCTTTCTGTGGAATGAGCATAACTATGGATCTCTTCCAGGCAGTTGGCCAGGTAGCTGTCTTCCAAATTTCTTGGCATAGACAAGCGAGCACTTCCAGCGCTGCATCTATTTGTTGAAACATCTCCACTGGTATTCCGTCAATTCCCAGAGCCTTATTTTTTGACAATGCCTTCAGTGCAGCTTGGACTTCTTCCTTCAGTACCATCGATTCCTGATCATATGTTACCTCCTGAAATGCTTGAATGTCGACCAATTCTCTTTGGTATACAAAAAAAAATTTTTTTTTTTTTTTGGTATACAGACTCTGTGTATTCCTTCCATCTTCTTTTGATGCTTCCTGTGTAGTTTAATATTTTCCCTATAGAATCCGTCAATACTGCAACTTGAGGCTTAAATTTTTTCTTCAATTCTTTCAGTTAGAGAAATGCTGAGCGTATTCTTCTCTTTCGGTTTTCTATCTCCAGGTCTTTGCACACGTCATCATACTTTGTCTTCTCGAGTTTCCCTTTGAAATCTTCTGTTCAGCTCTTTTACTTCATCATTTTTTTCCTTTTGCTTTAGCTACTCGACGTTCAAGAACAACTTTCAGAGTCTCTTCTGACATCCATTTACGTCTTTTTTTCCTCTCCTGTCTTTTTAATGACCTCTTGCTTTCTCCATGTAAGGTGTCCTTGATGTCATTCCACAACTTGTGTGGTCTTCGGTCATTAGTGTTGAATGCATCAAATCTGTTCTTGAGGTGGTCTCTAAATTCAGGTGGGATATACTCAAGGTCGTACTTTGGCTATTGTGGACTTGTTCTAATTTTCTTCAGATTCAACTTGAACTTGCATTTGAGTAATTGATGGCCTGATCCACAGTCAGCCCCTGGCCTTGGATCTGACTGATGATATTGAACTTTTCCATCGTTTCTTTCCACAGAAATAGATTTGATTCCTGTGTAATTCATTTGGTGAGGTCCACGTGTATAGTTACCATTTATGTTGAAGACCAATGAAGAAGTCGTCGGGCTTGCAAAATTGAATCATGCAATCTCCAGCATCATTTCTATCACTAAGGCCGTATTTTCAAACTACCAATCCTTCTTCTTTGTTTCCAACTTCCTCATTCTAATCACCAATAAGTGCATCCTGGCTGCATATTCGAGCAATTTCAGACTGCAGAAGTTGGTAAAAATCTTCAATTTCTTTAGTTTTAGGGGTTGGTACATCTATTTGAATAATAGTTGTATTAACTGGTCTTCCTTATAGGCATATGGATATTATCCTATCACTGACAGTGTTGTGAGAAAAAAAAAAATTTTTTTTTTTTTAAGACAGTGTTGTACATCAGGACAAATCTTGAAAAGTTCTTTTTGATGACGAATGCAATGCCATTCCTCTTCAAGCTGTCATTCCTAGCATAGTAGACCATATGATTGTCTAATTCAAACTGGCCAATACCAGTCCAATTCAGCTCACTAATGCCTACGATACTGATCTTTATGCATTCCATTTCATTATTTATAATTTCCAGTTTTCCTAGATTCATACTTCATACATTCCATGTTCTGATTGGTAATGGATATTTGCGGCTATTTCTTCTCATTTTGATGGAAACTCTGGTGGCTTAGTGGTTAAGTGCTATGGCTGCTAACCAAAAGGATGGCAGTTCGAATCCGCCAGGTGCTCCTTGGAAACTCTACGGCGCTGTTATACTCTGTCCTATAGGGTTGCTATGAGTCAGAATTGACTCGACGGCAGTGGGTTTGGTTTTGATTTTGGTCTTCTCATTTTGAGTCACGCCATATCCACAAACGAAGGTCCCAAAACGTCGACTCCATCCACATCATTAAGGTTGATTTTACTTTGAGAAGACAGCTCTTCCCCAGTTATATTTTGAGTGCTTTCGAACCTGAGGGGCTCATCTTCCGGCACTATATCAGACAATGTTCCACTGCTATTTATGAGGTTTTCACTAGCTGATTCTTTTCAGAAGTAGACTGCTGGATCTTCTGACTTTGTCTTAGTCTGGAAGCTCAGCTCAAACCTGCCCACCATGGGTGACCCTACTGGTAGTTGAATACCGGTGGCATAGCTTCTAGCATCACAGCAACACACAAGCCCCCAGTACGACAAACTGACAGACACGTGCGGGATTAGCTCAGTACAACAGGGTATATACCTGAAGCATATTTTCAACTGCAACAGCTAAGGAGGAGTGGCATATTCGTGACATTTCAAATAGCCCTGCCCATTAAGCAGTGTCCTCACCTACCCACCTCAGGGGCCTGAGGACTGGTGGCTCCATCTACTCCACCTAGCCACCCACAACAGGGGTCCAAGAATAAGTGGTGCCTCCCGGTCCTCACAGGCAACAGCACTGGGTGTTCAAAGCCCAGCTGCAAAACCCATCCACCTATAAGCTCTAGGGAACAGGGACATGCCTTCTACCCTGACACTCAGGGGCAGCCATCAGCACCTTACCTTGCTCAGCACATAACCCCTTACTGCAGACAGATACCCATGCTGGTTCCAAACACCCCTACGTAGCCCTGCCCATCTAGAACTGTAGGTAAGAGCCTGCACCACACACTCAGTGACTGACAACCTGTACACCTGAGCTGAATCCACACAAGTAAATGGACTCCTGGGCTCATATACATAGTAGCAGCTCTAATCACCTGGTGACAGGATGTGAGAGCTTCAAAGACACCAATAACCAAGGTAGCTCACACGAGCAGCCTATTTGGACATATCAAAACAAAACAAGAAGCTAGGACACAGTAAGCAAACTTAAAATAGATAAATATGATAACTTATTGACAACAACAGTCAATACTGAATCACATAAAGAGGCAGACTATGATGGCTTCAACAAGTGACCAAAACAAAGAACCAAGAAACCTTCAGGAGGAAGATAATATCTTGGATTACTGGAGGCAGAATTCAGAAGATTACTATACAAAACTCTTCAAGAAATCAGGAAGGAGATAGGGCAGAACACAGACCAAGTGAAGGAACACACAGACAAAACAACAAGGAACATAAGGTTGTACAAGAGCATAATAACAAATTTAACAGGCTGCAAGAATCCACAGAGAGACAGCAAACACAAATTCTAAACATTAACAATAAAATTTCAGAATTAGACAACTCAGCAGAAAGTCACAGGAGCAGAAGTAAGGCAATGGAAGTCAGTGAGACAGAAGATAAAGTACCTGTCACCAATTTATCTGAGGAAAAATCAGACAAAAGAATTCAAAAAAATTAAGAAACCCTAAGAATTATGTGGGACTCTATCAAGACTAATAACTTACAAGAAGTTGGATTACCAAAACACAGGAAAATAGAGAGAATTGTTTTAGATTTATTGGCAGAAAACATCCCTGATATTGTGAAAGATGAGAAGCTATCTATCCAAGAACCTTATTGAACACCATGCAAGGCGAATCCCAAAAGAAAGTCAGCAAGACACATTATAATCAAATTTGCCAAAACCAAAGATAAAGGGAGAATTTTAAGAGCAGCTAGGGATAAATGAAAAGTCATCTACAAAGGAGAGTCAATAAGACTAAACTCTGACTACTCAGCAGAAACCATGCAGGCAAGAAGGCAATGGGATGACATATATAAAGCCCTGAAGGAAAAAAAAACCGTCAGCCAAAAATTATATATTCAGCAAAACTGTCTCTCAAATATGATGGCAAAATTAGGGCATTTCCAGATAAAGAGAAGTTCAGGGAATCTGTAAAAACCAAACGAAAATCACATAAAATACAAAAGAGAGCTCTCCAGTTAGAAAATCAAGAACATCAGATAACAACCCAAGACTGGAACACAGGACACGACAACCAGATATCAACCCAGAAACGGAAGTTGCAAAAATAAATCTAAGCTAAAACACTAAAAATAGGGAAGCAGAGATGTCAATACGTAAAAAGACGACAACATTAAAACAAAAAAGAGTGACTGAATAACGCCATAGAACTTTCATATGGAGAGGAACGCACGATGATTTCAAGAAATAAAAGACTGGCTTAAACTTAGAAAAACAGATGTAAATATTAAGGTAACAAAAAAGGAAACTAACAATCCTACACATCAAAAAAAAAAAAAACATGAAAAACAAAGACTCAACAAATACAACATCAACAACAATAAAAAAGATGAAAAGAAAATACATAAAGAAAAATGACTCAGCACAAAAAATTAACTGGAACAAAGAAACTATCAACACCATACAAAAAAAAGACATCAAAATGACAGCACTAAACTCATAAAAAAAAAAAAAAATTTTTTTTTTATACCTATCAATAATTACACTGAATGTAAATGGACTAAAGGCACCAATAAATAGACAGAGAGTGGATTTAAAAAAACACGATCCGTCTACATGCTGCCTACAAGAGAGACGCCTTAGACTTAGAGACACAAACCGAAATTCAAAGGATGGAAAAATACATACCAAGCAAACAACAACCAAAAAAGAGCAGAAGTGGCAATATTAATCTCTGACAAAATAGACTTTAAAGGAAAATCCACCACAAAGGATAAGAAACGACACTATATAATGATTAAAGGGTCAATACACCAGGAGGACATAACCATAATAAATATTTACACACCCAATGACAGGGCTCCAAAATACACAAAACAACCTCTAACAGCATTGAAAAGAGAAACAGACAGCTCCACAATAACAGTAGAAGACTTCAACACACCACTTTTGGTGAAAAAACATTCCGAAAGAAGCTCAATAAAGACATAGAAGATCTAAATGCCACAATCAACCAACTTGATCTCATAGATATATACAGAACACTTCAAGCAACAGCAGCCAAGTATACATTCTTTTCCAAAGCACATGGGAACACTCTCCAGAATAGATCACATTAATAGGCAACAAAGCAAGCCTTAACAGAATCCAAAATATCGAAATATTACAAAGCATTTTTCTGACCATAACGACATGAAACCCACTGCCATCGAGTTGATTTTGACTCATAAAGTAGATATCAAAGGCAGAAAAAGCAAAAGGAAATAAATCAAATACATGGAAACTGAACCATACTTTGCTCAAAAACTATTGGGTTATACGAGAAATTAAAGACAATAAAGTTCACAGAATAAAACGAAAATGAAAACACGTCCTACCAAAACCTTTCGGACACAGCAAAAGCAGTACTCAAAGGTCAATTTATAGCAATAAACGCATACATCCAAAAAGAAGAAAGGACTAAAATCAAAACACTAAGCCTACAACTAGAACAAATACAAGGAGAGCAGCAAAAGAAGCGCTCGGGCACCAGAAGAAAGCAAATAATAAAAATTAGAGCAGAAATAAATGAAATAGAAAAACAATGGAAAGCATTAACAAGACCAAACAGTGGTTCATTGAAAAGATCAATAGAATCGATAAGCCACTGGCCAAACTGAAAAAACAGGAGGGCAAGCAAATAACCTGAATAAGAAATGAGAAAGCCGATATCACAACAGACCCAACTGAAATTTAAAAAATTGTAACTGATTATCAGGAGGCAGGGCCAAGATGACAGACTAGCTAGACGCTTCCTGCGATCCCCCTTAACACAAAGACCCGAAAAAACAAGTGAATCAATTATATTTATGACAAACTAGGAGCCCTGAATATCAAAGCCAAAGTTAGAAAATGTACTGAGCGGAAGGGGATGGGAAAGTCAGTTCAGCAGCGGAGAGGAGTTGCTGGACCAGAATCACTAGGATCCCTCAGGCACCACTCCCAGGAGCAGCTACAGTGGACTGGTACTAGCATTCAGCTGCAGTTTCCTCAGGGAGAAGCTGCCTGCCGCAGAGCCTACTCACGTCTCCAGAACCAGAGAAGAATAGTGCTCTTGGTAAAAGCTAAGCACGTGAATACATTTAACTGTGTCCCCTGCCCCCAAGCCGGCTTCAGTGGCTGTTGATTTCCCTGGGCCTGAGAAAGGCCCTGGTGAGCGCCTGGGGCCATCCTCCCGACCTTGGAGAAGGAATAAATTTGCAATTGACAGAAAAGAAATTTGCCAGCTCCACTTACCAGGGGAGCTCAGGACAGAAGCGGATCCTGTCCAGGCATAACTGGCCCATGGACTTTGAATACCTGTTCCTCCCGCACGGATCAGTGTGGGCCTTTTTCAGGAGAAAAGACTCTTGTTGGCAGACTACAACTATTTCAGCTGTGCGACGGAGAGGTGGGTGTTTGATGTTTGACACCGCTTTGCCTATTAAACAGGGTCCTCAACTAC
Source organism: Elephas maximus indicus (assembly GCF_024166365.1). Lineage (NCBI taxonomy): Eukaryota > Metazoa > Chordata > Mammalia > Proboscidea > Elephantidae > Elephas > Elephas maximus. The sequence continues at coordinate 10,080,154 of NC_064829.1, forward strand.
CCACATCAGGGGCCTAAGGACTGGTGGCTCGAGTCAGGTCACCAGCCTCCCGCGACAGGGGTCCAAGGATAACTGGTACCTCCCAGTCCTCACAACCAAAAACACTGGGTGCCCATGGTCCGTCTGCAGAACCCACCCACCTGTACGCTCTAGGGAACAGGGACACCCTTTCCTCAGAGACATGTGGGGGACTATTCTCAGCCCCTGCCTTGTTCAGAGCATGACCCCCTGCTGCAACCAGATACCGGTACGTACAACAATCACCTCTGCCCCTCTAAGGCTGTAGGGCAGAGCCTGTACCACACACTTGATGATCAGCTACCTGGACACCTGAGCTGAATTCATACAAGTGAATGGACTCCTAGACTGATATACCTGATAACACCTCTACACATCTTGTGACAGGATGTCGGAGCTTCAAAGACAAAAATAATCAAGCTAGCTCACTCAAGCAACCCATTTAGGCATATCAAAACAAAACAAAGCAAGAAGCTATAATACAGTAGGCAAACATGAACTAATACAATAACTTATACATGGCTCAGAGACAAGAGTCAATATCAAGACACAAAAAGAAACACACCATGATCACCTCAACAAGCTCTCAAAACAAAGAATCAACGGACCTTCTGCATGAAGGTGCCTTCCTGGAACTACCAAATGAAGAATTCAAAAGATTAATATACAGGACTCTTCAAGACATCAGAAACAAAATTAGGAAGGTAATAGGCAATAGTCAGAACAAGCCAAAGAACACACAGATAAAGTAGTTGAAGAAATTAAAAAAGTTATTCAAGAATATAATGAAAAATTTAGTCACCTGCAAGAATCCACAGAGAGACATCAATCAGAAATTCAGAAGATTAACAATAAAATGACAAAAGTAGACAACTCGATAGAAACGCAGAGGAGCAGAATTGAGCAAAGTGGAAGGCAGAATTGGTGAACATGAAGATAAAGCATTTGGCACCAATATATTTCAAGAAAACTTAGATAAAAGAATTTAAAAAAATGAAGAAACCTTAAGAATCACGAGGGACTCTATGAAGAAAAATAATCTACGAGTGATTGGAGTACAAGAACAGGAAGGGATAACAGAAAATACAGAGAATTGTTGAAGATTTGTTGGCAGAAAACTTCCCTGATATCATGAAATATGGAGAAGATATCTATCCAAGATGCGTATCGAACTTCAAATATGGTAGGTTTTAAAAGAAAGACACCAAGACATATTACAATCAAACTTGCCAAAAGCAAAGATAAAGAGAGAATTTTAAGAGCAGCTAGGGATAAACGAAAAGTCACCTACAAAGAAGAATCAATAAGAATAAGCTCAGGCTACTCAGCAGAAAGCATGGAGGCAAGAAGGCAATCGAATGACTTACATAAAGTATTGAAGGAAAAAAATTGCCAGCCAAGAATCAATATCCAGCAAAACTCTCTCTCAAATATAAAGGTGAAATTAGGACATTTCCAGATAAACAGAAGTTTAGGGAGTTTGTAAAAACCAAACCAAAACTCCAAGAAATACTAAAGAGAGCTTTTTGGTTAGAAAATCAATAATATCAGGTATGAACCCAAGACTAGAACACTGGACAGAGCAATCAGATGTCAACCCAGACAGGTAAATCATAAAAATAAATCAAGATTAAAAAAGGCTCAAAACAGGGAAACAATGATCCTACTGTGTAAAAGAAGACAACATTAAAACAAGAAGGAGGGACTAATAAATGTAGTCATAAATCTTTCATATGTAGAGGCAGACAAGGCGATACAAAGAAATAAAACTTAAGTTTAAAATTAGAAAAAGAGTTGTAAATATTAAGATTACCACAAAGGAGATAAACTATCCTACACATCAAAAAAAAAAAAAAAAAATACAAGAAAAAAATACAGACTCAGCAGAAAGAAAATCAACAACAACAAATATCAAGAAAAGACAATATATAAACTACTCTGCACAAAGAATTAAGTGGGAAAAAGAAACTGTCAACAACACACAAAGAAAGACATCAAAATGACAGCACTAAATTCATACCTATCCATAATTACGCCAAATGTAAATGTAGTAAATGCACCAATAAAGAGACAGAGAGTGCCAGAATGGGTTAAAAAACACGATCCATCTATATGCTGCCTACAACAGACACAGCTGAGACTTACAGTCAAAACAAACTAAAGCTCAAAGGATGGAAAAAAATACATCAAGCAAGCAACAATCAAAAAAGATCAGGAGTAGCAATATTAATTTCTGACAAAATAGACTTTCAAGTTAAATCTATCAGAAAGGATAAGGAAGGACACTAATGATTAAAGGGACAATATAACCAAGGAGATATAACTATATTAAATATGCACCCAATGACAGAGCTGCAAGATACATAAAACAAACTCTATCAGCATTGAAAAGTGAGATAGACAGCTCCACAATAATAATAGGAAACTTCAACACACTACTTTTGGTGAAGGACAGGACATCCAGAAAGAAGCTCGATAAAGACACGGAAGATCTAAATGCCACAATCAACCAACTTGACCTTATAGACATACACAAAATACTCCGCCCAACAGCAGTCAAGTATACTTTCTTTTCTAGAGATACGGAACATTCTCTAGAATAGACCACATATTAGGTCACAAACCAAGCCTTACCAGAATCCAAAACACTGATGTATTACAAAGCATCTTCTCTGACCATAAGGCCATAAAAGTAGAAATCAATAACAGAAAAAGCAGGGAAAAGAAATCAACCACCTGGAAACTGAACAATACCCTGCTCAAAAAACAATAGGTTATATAAGACATTAAGGGTGGAATAAATGAGAATGAAAACACTTCCTATCAGAACCTTTGGGACACAACGAAAGCAGTGCTCAGAGGTCAATTTATATCACTGAATGCACACATACAAAAAGAAGAAAGGGCCAAACCCAAAGAATTATCACTACAGCTTAAACTAACAGAAGAGGAGAGCAACAAAAGGCACTGGGAGAAAGCAAATAATAAAAATTAGAGCAGAATTAAATTAAATAGAAAACAAAGCAAAACAAAACAAAATTGAGAGAATTAACAAGACCAAAAGCAGGTTCTTTGAAAAAATTAATAAAATTGGTAAACCACTGGCCAAAATGACAAAAGAAAAACAGGACAGGAAGCAAATAACCTGAATAAGAAATGAGATGGGCGATATTGCAACAGACCCAGCTGAAAATAAAAAGAATCACATCGAATGACTATGAAAAATTGTACTCTAACAAACTTGAAAACATAGAAGAAATGGATGAATTCCTAGAAACACACTACCTACTTAAACTAACACAAACAAAGGCAGAAGAACTAAACAGACCCATAACAAAAGAGACTGAAAAGGTAATAAAAAAATAAAAAAAAACCCAACAACAACAAAAAAAGCCCTGGCCCAGACTGTTTCACTGCAGAGTTCTACCAAACTTTCAGAGACAAGTTAACACCACTACTAATAAAGGTATTCCAGAACATAGAAAAGGACAGAATACTCCTAAACACATTCTATGATGCCGGCATATCCCAGACACCAAAACTAGGTAAAGACTCCACAAAAAAAGAAAATTACAGAACTATATCCATCATGAACTTAGATGCAAAAATCCTCAACAAAATTATAGCCAGTAGAATTCAACAACATATATCAAAAAAATAATTCACCATGACCAAGTGGGATTCATACCAGGTATGCAGGGATGCTTCAACATTTGTAAAACAATTAATGTTATCCATCATAAATAAAACAAAAGACAAGAATCACATGATTTCATCACTTGATGCAGAAAAGGCTTTTGATAAACTTCAACACCGATTCATGATAAAAACTCTCAGTAAAACAGTAATAAAAGAGAAATTCTTCAACAAAGCTAATGACCAACATCATCCTAAATGGAGAGAGTCTGAAAGCATTCCCCTTGAGATCGGGAACAGACAAGGATGCCCTTTATCACCACTCTTATTCACCACTGTGCTGGAGGTCCTAGCCAGAGCAGCTGGGCTAGATCAAGAAATAAAGGGCATCCAGATTGGCTAGGAAGAAGTAAGAGTATCTCTATTTGCAGATGACATGATCTTATACAGAAAAAACCCTAGAAAATCCTCAAGAAAACTACTGAAACTAATACAAAAATCCAGCAGAGTATCAGGATACAAGATAAACACACGAAAATCAGTTGGATTCCTCTACACCCGCAAAAAGAAGTTTGAAGAGGAAATCACTAAATCAATACCATTTACACTAGCCCCCAAGAAGATGAAATACCTAGGAATAAAGCTTACCAGAGATGTAAAACACTTATACAAAGTAAACAACAAAACACTACTGCAAGCAACCAAAACAAACCTATGTATGTGGAAAAATACACTTTGCTCACGGATAGGAAGACAGAATATTGTAAAAATGTCTATTCTACCGAAAGTGATATATAGATACAATGCAATTCCGATCCAAATTCCAAAGACATTTTTTAATGAGATGGAGAAACAAATCACCAAATTCATATGGAAGGGAAAGAGTCCCCAGGTAGGTAAAGCATTACTGAAAAATAAGAACAAAGTGGGAGGCTTCACTCTACCTGATTTTAGAACCTATTATACCGCCGTAGTAGTCAAAACAGCCTGGTACTGGTATGACAACAGATACGTGGACCTATGGAACAGAATTGAGAATCCAGACATAAATACATCCACATATGAGCAGTTGATATTTGACAAAAGCCCAAAGTCTGTTAAATGGGGAAAAGACAGTCTTTTTAACAAATGGTGCTGCCCTAAGTGGATATCCATCTGCTAAAGAATGAAACAAGACCCATACCTCACACCATGCACAAAAACAAACTCAAAATGGATCAAAGACCTAAATATAAAATCTAAAATGATAAAGATCAGGGAAGAAAAAATAGGGACAACATTAGGAGCCTTAATACATGGCATAAACAATATACAAAACATTACTAACAATGTAGAAGAAAAACTAGATAACTGAGAGCTCCTAAAAATCAAACACCTATGCTCATCCAAAGACTTCACCAAAACAGTAAAAAGATTACCTACAGACTGGGAAAAAGTTTTTAGTTACAACATTTCCAATCAGTACCTCATCTCTAAAATCTACATGATACCGCAAAAACTCAACTACAAAAAGACAAATAACCCAATTAAAAATGGGCAAAAGATATGAACAGGCACTTCACGAAAAAGACATTCAGGTAGCTAACAGGTACATTAGGAAATGCTCACGATCATTAGCCATTAGAGAAATGCAAATCAAAACTACGATGAGATTCCACCTCACTCCAACAAGGCTGGCATTAATCCAAAAAACACAAAATAAGTGTTGGAGAGGCTGTGAAGAGACTGGAACACTTATACGTTGCTGATGGGAATACAAAATGGTACAACCACTTTGGAAATCGATTTGGCACGTCCTTAAAAAGCTAGAAATAGAACTACCATAAAAAAAAAAAAAAAAAAACAACCCAGTGCCATAGGAACCAGCAATCCCACTCTTGGAATATATCCTAGAAAAATAAAAGCCTTTACATGAACAGATATATGCACACCCATGTTTACTGCAGCACTGTTTACAATAGCAAAAAAATGGAAACAACCAAGGTGCCCCTTAATGGATGAATGGATAAATTATGATATATTCACACAATGGAACACTACGCATCCATAAAGAACACTCATGAATCTGTGAAACACTTCATAACATGGAGGAATATGGAAGGCATTATGTTCAGTAAAATTAGTCAGTTGCAAAAGGACAAATACTGTATAAAGCCACTAGTATAAGAACTCAAGAAATAGTTTAAACAAAGAAGAAAATATTCTTTGATGGTTACAAGATGGGGGAGGGAGCGAGGTAGGGAGAGGAGTTTTCACCAATTAGATAGTAGATAAGAGCTATTTTAGGTGAAGGGAAAGACAACGCACAGTACAGGAGAGGTTAGCACAACTGGACTAAACCAAAAGCAAAGAAGCTTCCTGAATAAACTGAATGCTTCGAAGGCCAGAGTAGCAGGTGCAGGGGTTTGGGGACCATGGTTTCAGGGGACATCTAAGTCAATTGGCATAATAAAATCTATTAAGAAAACATTCTTCGTCCCACTTTGGCAAGCGGAATCTGGGGTCTTAAACACTAGCAAGTAGCCATCTAAGACGCATCAATTGGTCTCAACCCACCTGGAGCAAAGGAGAATGACCAACACCAAAGACACAAGGTAATTATGAGCCCAAGAGACAGAAAGGGGCACATAAACCAGAGACTATATCAGCCTGAGACCAGAACTAGATGGTGCCCAGCTACAACCAATGACTGCCCTGACAGGGAACACAACAGAGAACCCCTGAGGGAGCAGGAGAGCAGTGGGATGCAGACCCCAAATTCTCGTAAAAAGACCAGACTGAATGATCTGACTGAGACTAGAAGGACCCTGGTGATCATGGTCCCCAGGCCTTCTTTCAGCCCAAGAACCATTCCCAAAGCCAACTCTTCTGACAGGGATTGGACTGGACAATGGGATAGAAAATGATACTGGTGAAGAACGAGCTTCTTGGATCAAGTAGGTACATGAGACTATGTTGGCATCTCCTGTCTGGAGGGGAGACGAGACAGCAGCGGGGGTCAGAAGCTGGCCGAATGGACACGAAAAGAGAGAGAGTGGGGGGAAGGAGTGTGCTGTCTCATTGGGGGAAGAGCAATTAGGAGTATACAGCTAGGTGTATATAAATTTTTGTATGAGAGACTGATTTGATTTGTAAATTTTCACATAAAACACAATAAAATTTTTTACAAAAAACTTAAGAGAATAGTATGAAAAACTGTACTCCAACAAATTTAAAAACCTAGAGGAAATGGACAAATTTCTAGAAACACACTACCTACCTAAGTTAACACAAACAGAGCTAGAACAAATAAATAAATGTATAACAAAAGAAGACACTGAAGAGGTAATCAAAAAACTCCCAACGATAACGAAGCCCTGGCCCCAGTGGCTTCACTGAAGAGTTCTACCAAACTTTCAAGGAAGTGTTAACACGACTACTACTAAAGGTATTTCAGAGCATAGAAAAGGATGGAATACTCCCGAACTATGAAGCCAGCATAGCCTGATACCAAAACTAGGTAAAGACACCACACACACAAAAAAAATTACAGACCAATATCCCTCACGAACATAAATGCAAAAATCCTCAACAAAATTTCAGCCAATAGAACTCAACAACATATCAAAAAAAAAAAAAAAATTCACCATGACCAAGTGAGATTCATACCAGGTATGCAGGGACGGTTAACATTAGAGAAACAATTACATCGCATCACATCAATGAAACAAAAGACAGGAACCACACAATCATATCAGCTGATGCAGAAAAGGCATCTGACAAAGTCCAACAGCCATTCATGATAAAAACTCTCAGCAAAATAGGAATAGAAGAGAAATTCCTCAACATAACAAAGGGCATTTATACAAACCCAAGAGCCAATATCATCCTAAATGGAGAGTCTGAAAGCATTCTCTTTGAGAACAGGAACCAGACAAGGGTGTCCTTTATCACTACTCTTATTCAACATTTTGATAGAGTTACTAGCCAGAGCAATAAGGCTATAAAAAGAAATAAAGGGCATCCAAATTGGTAAGGAAGAAGTAAAAGTATCCCTACTTGCAGATGATATGATCTTATACACAGAAAACCCCAAAGAATTCACAAGAAAACTACTGGAACTAATAGAAGAGTCCAGCAAAGTATCAGGATACAAGATAAACCTACCAAATTCAGTTGGATTCCTCCACACCAACAAAGAGAACTTTGAAGAGGAAATCACCAAATCAATACCATTTACAATAGCCCTCAAGAAGATAAAATACTTAGGAATAAATCTAACCAGAGATGTAAAAGCCCTATGCAAAGAAAACTACAAGACACTACTGCAAGAAACCAAGAGAGACCTACATAAGTGGAAAAACATACCTTGCACATGGATAGGAAGACTCAACTCTATGAAAATGTCAATACTACCCAAAGTGATCTACAGATACAATGCAATCCCAATTCAAATTCCAATGACATTTTTTAACGAGATGGAGAAACAAATCGCCAACCTCATATGAAAAGGGAAGAGGCCCCAGATAATTAAAGCATTACTGAAAAAGAAGAACAAAGTGGGAGGCCTCACACTACCTGATTTTAGAAACTATTATACCACCACGATAGTCCAAACAGCCTGGTACTGGTGCAACAACAGTTACACAGACCAAAGGGACAGAATTGAGAATCTAGATGGAAATTCATTCACCTGCTGATGTTTGACAAAGGCCCAAAGTCCATTAAATGGGGAAAAGACAGTCTCTTTAACAAACGGTGCCAGCATAACTGGATATCCATCTGCAAAAAAATGAAACAAGACCCATACCTCACACCATGTGCAAAAACTAACTCATGGTAGATCAAAGACCTAAATATAAAATCTAAAACGATAAAGACCATGGAAGAAAAAAGAGGGACAATACTAAGAGCCCTAATACATGGCATAAACAGACTGCAAAACATAACTAACAATGCACAAACACCAGAAGAGAAACTAGATAACTGGGAGCTCCTAAAAATCAACACTTATGGTCATCAAAAGACTTCACCAAAAGAGTAAAAACACAACCTACTGACTGGGAAAAAATTGGGGGTTATGACATATCCGATGAAGGCCTAATCTCTAAAATCTACAAGATACTGCAAAACACCACCAACAAAAAACAAATAACCCAATTAAAAAATGGGCAAAGGATATAAACAGGCACTTGATCAAAGAAGACATTCAGACAGCTAACAGATACATGAGGAAATGCTCACGATCATTAACGATTAGAGAAATGCCAATCAAAACTACAATGAGATACCATCTCACTCCAACAAGACTGGCATTAATCCAAAAAACACAAAATAATAAATGTTGGAGAGCTTGTGGAGAGACTAGAACACTTATACACTGCTGGTGGGAATGTAAAATGGTACAACCACTTTGGAAATCGATTTGGCCCTTCCTTAAGAAGCTAGAAATAGAAGTACCATAGGAACCAGCAATCCCACTCCTTGGAATATACCCTAGAGAAATAAGAGCTGTCACACGAATAGGTTATGCACACCCACGTTCACTGCAGCACTCTTCACAATAGCAAAAAGATGAAAACAACTTAGGTGCCTGTCAATACACAAATGGATAAACAAATTATGATATACTTACACAATGGAATACTACGCAATGATAAAGAACAATGATGAATTCGTAAAACATCTCACAACATGGATGAAACTGGAATGCATTATGCTGAGTGAAATTAGTCAGCTGCAAAAGGACAAATATTGTATGAGACCGCTATTGTAAGAACTCAAGAAAAGGTTTAAACACACTCTTTGATGGTTATGAGGGTGGGGAGCGATTAAGAGGGGAATTCACTACTAACTAGATAGTAGACAAGAATTATGGGTTTTATCTTAGGTGAAGGGAAGGACAACACACAATACAGGGGAAGTCAGCACAAACTGGACTAAACCAAAAGCTAAGAAGTTTCCTGAACACAACCAAACACTTTGAGGGACAGACTAGCAGTGGAAGCAGTCTGGGGACTACGGTTTCAGGGGACATTTAGGTCAACTGGCATAACAAAGTTTATTAAGAAAATGTTCTGCATCCTACTTTGGTGAGTGGGGTCTGGGGTATTAAAAGCTTGTGAGCAACCATCTAAGATGCATCAAGTGATTCCAACCTACCTGGAGCGAAGGAGAATGAAGAACACCAAAGACACAAGGAAAATATTAGCCCAAGAGACGAAAGGGCTACATAAACCAGAGACTCTATCAGCCTGAGACCAGAAGAACTAGATGGTGTCTGGCTACCACCAATGACTGCCCTGACAGGGAACACAACAGAGAGTCTCTAACAGAGCAGGAGAGGAGTGTGGTGCAGAACTCAAATTCACGTAAAAAGAGCAGACTTAATGGTTTGGTCTGAGACCAGAAGAACCCCAGAAGATATGGCACCGGACTCGCTGTTAACCCAGAACTAAAACCATTCCCAAAGCCAACTCTTCAGACAAAGATTAGATACATGAGACCAAATGGGCAGCTCCTGTCCAGAGGAGGGATAAGAAGGCAGAAAGGGATAGGAGCTGAGTGAATGGACATGGGAAACCCAGGGTGGAAAGGGGGGGTGTGCTGTCACATTATAGAGATTGCAATTACTGTCACATAACAATACATGTACATATATTTTTGTATGAGAAATTAACTCGAGTTACAAACTTGCACCCTAAAGCACAATAAAATAATAATAAAAACAAAGCTGTGCTGGCAAAGCAAGAGAGACCAGTGAGCAATCCTGGGTACAGAGCCCACCAACAGCACACTTTGTTCTAGGAGCCAGAGGTGGACAGAGGGGTGTTACATCCAAAAGACTCATCTAGCCCAGGAGTCCACAGAGCCAGTAAAAACTGACTAGTGGCCAGGCAGGGGTAGAGTTCCAGGAGAGATGCAGAAGGTCAGATGGGAAGGAGCCCCTTTTTAGCTGAAGTGTCCATAAAGGAGGGAGTATCACAGGAGCCAGCCTTGGAGGGATAGGATGGTTTTCAGGAAACCAAGAGAATGAAACCCATTTTTTAAAACTCTGAGTAGCTGGATCTGGCAGACAAAGGGCCAGGCAGTAGGTCAGAACAACGGCCCCCACTTCTCAAGGCTGGGTTGGGCATGTAATCTGCCAGTGAGCGTAGTGAGACGGGCAGTGAATCTGGGGTACTGAGGGTGGGGTACTGGATTTTGTTTTTCTGCTTTATCCTACCATTTTATGTTACAAGTAAACAGAGATGAATTCATTATGAAGTGAGTGAAGCTTAAGCTCCAAGGCCCTTACCTGCATGAGGCTTTGCAAGAGGCCCTAGTAAAGTGTCCATGTGGTTATACAAGAGCACATTTTTTAAGTTTGCATAAACAAGCTATTTTAACTGTCTACCTAACTGTTGTCTCTTTCCACCATGACCTCCCTCCCATCAGACGTACTGTCAGATGGTACTGGAATAGATATGGCCAATTTTGGCTAAAGGAAAGCTGAGGAGAGACTCATTGACCTTGGACTTGATGGGATATATCTGTGGGATTTGTAGTCACACCTGTCCGTAAATTACTGTTGGCATTCTTATGCATGAATGCCTTCCAGAAATGCTCCAACAGTCCACTATGCTTACTGATCTGGCATGGAGACCTAAAATACAGGGGCAGAGAGGCAGGTGAGTACGTCCAGTGGCAGCTGGTGGTGAAAATACGCAGATCATGGAAAGAAACAAGGTCTTTAGGTGGTGCAATGGTTAATGTACTTGGCTGCTGTCTTACTTATCTAGTTTTGCTATAACAGAGATACCACAAGTGGGTAGCTTTAACAAACAGAAATTTATTTCCTCACAGTTTAGGAGGCTAGAAGTCCAAGTTCTGAGTGCTGGCTCTAGGGGGAGGCTTTCTCTCTGTTGGCTCTAGAGGAAGGCCCTTGTCCCTTCTAAGCTTCTGGTCCTGTGGCTTGGCATCTCTCTTCCCCCATTTCCCCTTGCTGGCTTCCTTGTTTAATCTCTTTTATATCTCAAAAGAGATTGACTCCAGAACACTCTGAACTAATCCTGCCTCATTAACAAAGACAACCCCTTCCCAAGTGGGATTATAATCACAGGCACACAAAAAAACAAACAAAAAAAACCCCACAAGCCCGTTGCCATTGAGTTGACTCTAATTCATAACGACCCTATAGGAAGGAGTAGAACTGCCCCATAGGGTTTCCAAGGAGCACCTGGTGGATTTGAACTGCCCACCTGTTGGTTAGCAGCTTTAGCTCTTAACTACTATGCCACCAGGGTAGGTTAGGATTTACAACACATATTTTTGGGGAACACAATTTGATCCATAACATTCCATGCTTTGACCCCCCCAAATTCATGTTCTTCCCACATGCAAAACACACTCACCCCATCATATCATCCCAAAAGCCTTAAATCAACTCTTAAGTCCAAGATCTCATCTTCTGAAGCATCTAAATCAAATATGAGTGAGATTTTAGCCATATTCCATCCTGGGGAAAATTCTTCTTCATCTGTACACCTGTGAAATCTAGATTACAAGTTATCTGATTTCAAAGTACAATGGTACAACAAGCACAAGGCAGACATTCCCATTACAAATGGGAGAAATAGAAGGGATAACAAGCACCAAGCAAATCCAAAACCCAGTAGAATAAATTACATTAGCTCTCAATGCTTGAAAATAATCCTCTCTTTTTCTGACACCATGCAGGCAATGGCCCTGTCCTCCAAAATGTGGGTGTTGGCCATGCCCTCTGGATTCTGGGTGGAAGCACCTGGGCCCTGGGCTTCAGCTCTGCCTTTGAGGCCCACTGAGAAGGCAACTCTGCTCCCTCAGCTTTGGGCAGCCCCATCGCCCAGTCCATAAGTGGCAACCCCACCCCCTCAGCCCTGACAGGCCCTGTTCTTCTGCCATGCCCCACCCCCTCAGCTTTAGGTGGTGGCCGTATCCCTGTGGCACACCTTAATGGCAGCCCCACACTCTGGAACTGAATTGGCAAAGATCCAACTCTTTGAAACCTAGGAGGCTGTGGCCCTACTCTTTGAGATCCCAGAGACTGTGGCCCCACCTTTTGAAACTGAGAAGGTCCTCTTCCTGTAATCCTTCCAATGGGTCTGCTGATCTCCAAGCTGCTCCAGGGATGGTCCTTTTCTTTTCTTAAAGGATAACAGATGTCGCTATCTTGACCTGTTTCCTGCCTGCAGAATTCCAAGAGGCAGGCAGTGTTCTTTCCTTTTGTTCTCTGTACTCTTCAGTCCAAGATGATGGGTTTTCTGTTGTGGTAGCTGGTTAGCTCCATAAGTCACAGGCTTAATCTCTTTAACAAAAGATTGTGTAGCCACTTCCTTGGTGAAAATTCTAGGACACGTGTTCTTAGTTTGTACAACAGAATTTTCCAAATCTTTAAGTCCTGTTTTCATTTTGCACAGTTCATTTTTAAGTCTATCTCCTTCCTCTCACATTTTACTATAAGTGGCAAGGAGAAACCATGTGGTCCCTTTAAGATCTTGCTTAAAAATCTCCTCAGTGAAATATCCAAGTTTATCACTTACAAGTTCTACCTTCCACCAAACATTTGAACATAATTCAGACGAGTTCTTTACCACTGCATAAAAGGCACTGCCCTTCCTCCACTGTCCAATCCCATGTTCGTCATTTTCTTCCAAAGCCTCAGCAGAAGTGCATTTCTAGCAACATTCTGTTGCTGACGCCATATATGTTCTCTAAGAAGATAGACTTTTTCTTTAGCTCTCCTCATTTCCTTCTGAGCCCTCACCAGAATTGCCTTTGACATCCATAATTCTACCAACAGTCTTTTCAAGGCAATCTAGGCTATTAGGCACCTTAAAACTCTTCCAGCCTCCACCTATTACCCAATTCCAAAACCACTTCCACATTTTAGGTATTTGTTAGAGCAGCACCCCCACTTCTCAGTACCAAATTCTGTCTTAGTTACCTAATTCTACTATAACAGAATTACCACAAGTGGGGGCTTTAACAAACAGAAATTTATTTTCTTATAATTTAGAAGGCTAGAAGTCCAAATTCAAGGTGCCCGCTCTAGGGGAAGGCTTTCTCTCTCTCTCAGCCCCTGGGCCTGGACTCTACCCGGCTTGGCCAAGTGTTACAAAGCTCTTTAGCCCAACCAACAAGGGCCCAAAGGCAGGCCACTTCATGAGTAAGCCTTTGCCTGAAGGTGCTCTGCTCTCTTGCTCCATGAGTTGGTACACCCACTGTAGCTACCTTGCTCCATTGGCTGGGAAGCCCATTGTGCCTTCTCATGCCAGTCTCCTTGTTCTGCTGCCGCCATTTCTCTGCCACTGCTTCTTACCATCTCCAGTGTTACGGCTCTCTTTCTCTGTCTCCTGGGTCTAGAAGAACCCAAAGGACACATTCCGCTCCAAGTTCTTCTTTCTTGGTGATAGTAAGTTCCTTCCTTTCCGCCTCTGGGATGGCTCATTTTAAGTCTAATGGGATGGCACGGCTGACCAACCCCGTTAGGGTTCCGTACACCATATTTGCATGGTCCCACTCCACAAGGGTGCCATGCGCCATATTTGCATTATTAGCAAGGCCTCCCATCCCCTTGGTGGGCCACAGGCATCTTATTTGCATAGTCCCACCAATAATTTGGTAGGAGTTACAAGACCATGGTGAGAAAGGCCATATAAAAGTAACCCATCACACCACAGGCCACCCCCTGGCTTTTCTAGCCACGGTTCTTTCATACCTGGAGAATAACTTCCCCCTCCCAATCATTTTACTAGTTTAAATCAATCCTTCAGTAGGGCACAGAGTCCTCAAGGTGAGGTTTCTCAGGTACCAGCCATTCAGGTCTGCTCTAAGTGTCTATCTGATCTGGTCAGGTTTTGCAAAAGTTGTCTTGGCTTTACCTTTTCTGGTGTCTGACGAAATTTACCTAAGAGAAGATTATTCCCTTGCTCTGAGCCTCACAAAGTATCAGTATAGCAAAACCCTTAAAGGGCTTTACCTTCAGCCACTGTACTCCAGTCCAGCAGTTCCTCCCCTTAGGCCATTCTTTTAGTTATGGCTTCAACAATTACAGATTTTACAATCACAATTAACCTGTTAACAATCAACGCTCACAGCTGAATCATATAATCCTATCAGCATCTCCCCCACCCTCTCTTCCCCAGATCTATCAGGAAAAAAAGGGAATCTGTTCAGTGGGGATCCTCCCTGGTGCCCCCAATGAGTATAAGCACACCCACCAAACGTGTAAGCTGGCCACTCCATGCCTTTATCTCCCTCCATTTTAGATTGCCAATGTTGAAATTGCCTTTCTCTACCAAACCAGTACTCAGAGGAGACATGCATGTTCGTTGATCTGAAAAACGCGTTCTGGTTGGAACTTTGAGCAACAACTGCATCTATAAGCAAAGTCCAGTCTAGAGCAAACTATCAAATTGCAGCAATCTATGCCAGCTCAAAATATGCAGATCATGGAAAGAAACAAGGTCCTTGGATGGTGCATCAGTTAAAGCACTTGGCTGCTAACTGAAAGGCTGGAGGTTCAAGTACACCCAAAGGAAACTTGAAAGAAAGGCCTGGTGATCTACTTCCAAAAAATCAGCCACTGAAAACCATGTGGAGCACAGTTCACTCTGACGCACAGGAGGTCACCATGAGTCTGAATCAACTCAACAAAAACTTTTTTTTTTAATGAATTGTTATTTTTATGAATTTTGTGATGTTTGTATTATTTGTGAACACCTTAAAATTCATATTGTTCTGATTTTTTTCTTACTCTAAATAAACAGTAAGTTTTGAATCCTATTTTGAATTCATACTTCTGTATTTTCTTTCTTAAAGTGGGCCCCCCAAATTGTATAAGCTTTAGGCCCAACAAAACCTAATCTGGGCCTGCAGGAGAATGAAAACTTTCTCATTCCCATTGGGTTCACAGTATGTCGGCCACTTCTTATGCCTTTTGTCCTCAGAGATTAGACATTATTCTGGTTCTAATGCACTTAGCATCGAGGTGGGTCCCTTTTGAAGTACATGAAGCTCAGCAGACCAGAGTTGGAGCCTCACTGTTGTGCAGGTTGAACATTCTGTTGGGTGATCCTTCCTAGATGTGTTAGTTTTATAAGCTTTTGCCTTTTTTCCCTTTACTTCTCTGAGGTAAGGCTTGCGAGCATAATTATGGCTTTCCTGTGTGACAGTTAGGGAGCCCTGATGGGTTTATTTTGGTTTTTCTGTGTTGTGTTTGGTAAACCAGAGGTTCCCCATGTAAGCTAATGGAAAGGCACTGCAACAAATTATCTATCTAGTTCTCATCGGTACACTCCCATGCCACAGATTGGGGGCGCCACATTGGTACACTGCCGTACCACAAATTGGGGGCGCCACATTGGTATACTGTAGTACTACAGGTTGGGGGTGCCACAGTGCCACTTGCCTCATTGGTGGCCTGTATTACCAGATCATATTTCTCAAACTCCGTATTACCAACCAAAAATTTAAACACACTCAATTAGTAAGCACGGATTCCAATACTGAAAACACGTGCCATCAAATAAAAAAAATTTGAGAAAAAAATGTAGTAATGAAAGGGTTAAAAAGGCTTAGTCTTCTAAGAACTTTTGCTCACACAGAAGAGAAAGAAACGATTAATACCAAAGTCAATGATTACCGCTATTAGCATTTTTGGGGTGGGGTGGGGCTGCAGGTAGCCTAGGGTGCTCCCTGGCCCACAGCAGTGCAGGTGGTTGGGACTGGAAGAAAAGGGATGACTCCAGAAAAGCTGAAAGGATGGATGGCGTGGTGGAGGGGCAAGGAGGAAAGAGGGAGAGAGAACAGGGGAGCCATTTTGGAGAAGGCGGCACTTTGGGGAAGGGAGGCCTCTCGCTGGGTGGGACAAAAGGAGAGGGCAAAGGGGGAAGTTGGAGCAAATGGCCTAGGACTGCCCTAACCTGAAGCAATGTCTGAATGATCAAGGGCAGCTAACACTGAGCTCTTGAGAGGTCCACCCCTCTGTGCTCATCATCTTTCAGTATGTAGAAAACAGAGAGCTGAGGGTGGCAAACACAGCAAGACGAACAGAGCACCTGGGCACTGGTGAGAGTGGGCATTTGGACCACAAGGCCATTCAAACTGTGCCATACACTCCTTTAGCTAAGGAGGGCTTCAAAAACGACCACATGAACCACCTTTTCCTCCCTCACTGGGCTACCGGACTGGAGCCCACATTTTCTCCAATTCGCACCCCGATTATCGCCAGAGCATTATTAAGCCAACTGTCCCTCTCATCTAGGTTACGATGACCTCGGATGGCTTCTGTTTTCCCCAGCCACCGATTATTCTCTCACCTACTGCCCAGCAGGCAGGAAGCATCAGCATAATGCTGAAGAGAGCCCCAGAGTCCAGGCTTCCTGACCGGACTCCTAATGGCACTCCTCCCCTCTTTTAAAAAAAACTTTTTTTGTTGTTGGCAAGTTACAAACACATAAAATATCTCTTAAATAAGTTAAAATTTGTAAAACTCTTAGAATTGTGCTTGCCACGTTGAAAGCTCTATGAGCTTGTTAAATAAAATAAACCATAGTAAACCTCTCTGTTTCTTCAAGCAACTAAATTTGAAAAGCCACAGACACCCATAACTTAGTTCACCCTAGTTTACACAGTAGCTTCTGGATCCTGAGCCGGCTTCTCCCGAAAGCCTCAAGGGAGAAAATGTTACTGTGGGATCTAAAGTTCCTATGAGTCGGAATCGATTCCAGGGCACTGGGTAAAGTTCCTAAACATCCTGATGATGCTCTCGCTGGACAGCAGGTGGGGTCGGAGCGGGACGGGGAGCAGGGCTCCAGGCAGACAGCAGAGCTGCTTTCCAGGAAGCATTCCGCCTGCAGCTCCTGTTTTGTCTCACCGCCATGTGGTGTGGGGCCTTTCCTTCCTCAAAAAGAAAGGTGATGGAGGCAAAAGGTGAAGTTTCACAACACTCCTTACAAGTCACACAGTCTTTTGAGGTCGAGTCTTTAGTATTTAACACAAAGAGGGCCCTTTCCCGTTGAAGGTTAACTTTTAAAGGGGATCACAAGTGTCATGGAGTCCCTGGGTGGTGCAGTTAAAATGCTCAGCTGCTAACCAAGAGGTTGCAGGTTTGAGTTCACCCACGGGCATGTGGGAAGAAAGGCCTGGAGATGTACTTCTGAAAAATCGGCTACTGAAACCCTGTGCAGCTCAGGTGTACTCTGGCACACATGGAATCGCCCTGAGCTGGAGTCAACTCCGTGACAACTGGTTTTAGGGGAGTCACATCAAGGTAAAGCACTCTCTACTTCGTGTGTAAGAACACACTGCAAATTTAAGAGTGGTAACAACCGATTTTAACAACCGATTTTAACTTATAGGGGAAACTCGTACAGCATTTTCAGACTATTAGATCAGGAAAAAAAAAAAAATGCTGTTTGGATATAAAATCTGCCCACACCACTCCTTCTGGCCATCTTCATCTCCCAAAAGAAATCAGTGATGTACCTTAAACAAACAAGCAAACCACACAGAGGAAGCCATCTTCCTATCAACCCAACCTACACCTGACAGACCTGGGGGGACCCACTCACCCACTCACCTAGCAATACCAATTGGTAGCCACCATGATTCATGCACTGCTCTCGGTACTGAGGAAACGCAGGCAACAAACATACAAAAAACGAAAATGAGAAAAAGGGCAGCACTCTATTTTTAACTGTATCCTAAACCCAGGTGGCATAGCGGTTAAGTGCTATGGCTGCCATCCAAAAGGTCGGCAGTTCGAATCCACCAGGTGCTCCTTGGAACTCTGTGGGGGCAGATTTACTCTGCCCTACAGGGTCGCTATGAGTCAGAATCAGCTCCACTGCGACAAGTTTGGTTTTTTGGTTTGTTCTTTAGCCCTGCTGCTTGGGCTCACCGCTCTTTAGCCCTGCTGCTTGGGCTCACCGGTCGTCAGTAGAACAACTTCCCATCCAGCGGTCTGTACTAATCACGGTATGAAATCAGAGTCAGCGTAACCTTGGGATGCTCCAAGAAAGACCAATAGCAATGCCAGATCTCTCGGCGGGTGGGGAGTAAACTCCGGGACATGCACACTCACGGCCGGGCCACTGGACCCATCAAGCTCCTTCAAAACAAACAGGCGCTGTATTCTAGCCTTGAAGGGATTTTTAAAGTCCTAGGCGGATTTGCATAGTTAATATATTCTAACTTACTCTCTCAAACGCAAAGGTCAAGTAACCTACAGTTAGCCATTCAACTGCCGAAGGCGAGAGGCTGTGTCCGGTAAGTTTCACTGGTGGCTGCGCCCGCCACTGGGGAAGAGGACGGGACAGGACAAAGGAGACGATCACCTCCCTCAGCTCCTTGGGGCTAAAGGAAGGTAAAGGGAAGGTTTGTCCAGGAAACAAAACACAAAGAGCTCCTTTCACAGTCTCACACCCAGCACTGGCGGATTGCGGCGGGCGGACGGCAGCGGCACGCGGTCCCACAGAACCCGAAGCCCGGGCCGGCCGCCGCCCACCCCACCGGGCCCTCCCGCAGGAAGCGCCCGCACAGCGCCCCGCAGAGCCGGGCTCTCTGCAGCTTCGCCAGAGATAGCGCGCCTTTCCTTCCAACTATTTTTTTTTTAGGACTTGAAAAGTTCCCGATGGGCGTGACCTGGCCAGAACCGGTCCTCCCCTGCCTGCCCGGGTGGATGCGGGAGGAAACGGGCGACTCCAATCGAGCGCTGAGCGGCGCTCGCGGGGTCGTGCAGGAGGTGGAGGGGACGCGCAAGGGGCAGAGGGACGGGGGTGCGCAAGGCAGCAGAGTGGCGCGCAGGAGGGGAGAAGGACAAGGGGCACGTAGAAGGCTGAGAGGCACTCCGGGGGGGGCGGAGGGAAAGGGGCGCGCAGGGGTCAGAGTGGCGTGCAAGGGGCGGAAGGACATGGGCGCGCGTGGGCCGTAGGGCAGCGGGCAGAGGGGCGCGCAAAAAGGCAGAGGGGCGCGCAGGGGGGAGCAGGGGCGCGCACGGGGCGGAGGGACAAGGGGCACGCAGAGGGCGGAGGGGACGCGCAGGGAAGCAGATGGGGTGGAGAGGAGAAACGAAGTAGAGAGGAAAGGGAGTCAGAGGAGGAAGTGTACTGCAGAGAGCGCAGAGCGCAGGGGCGCAGAGGAGGTGCTCAAGGGGCGTCCCCCCCACCTGGGCCAGCCGCTGACCTTTCCTGCCCGGAGCGCCAGCTGCACGGCCACCTCAAAACACTCCTTCCAGGGGTCCCCCGCGGCCGCCGCCGCCTCGTCTTCTCGGCACGGCTTCATTGCTGCCTCGGTCGGGCCCGGCGACCTCCAGCCTCCTCCCGGTTGCGGAACTGTGGGTCGCTGAGAAGGCCGGCGGCGACGGAGGGCGCAGAACCCCGGTTTCCACCACCTCCACTGCCCCTGAAACCAGTCTTAAAAACTTCCCCGCCAGCCCGTCCGCCTCACAGCTGTGCCAGCGGAGAAGGGCCGGGAGCCGGGACAGCCCGGGGAGCTCCGGCCGCGTCGTGCCCCCGCCCCTCGGGCCCGCTCCACCCCTTCTGCGCCTCCCGCGCTTCAGCCCGGACACCCCGCCCCGCAGCCCAGCCCCGCCACACAGCCCCGCCTGCCCGACACCCCGGCCCCGCCCCCGTGCTGCGGTCCCGCCCCTGCGCTGAGGCCCCGCTCCAAGCCAGTTTCCGCGCCGGGGCTCCGACTCCGTGCCTGCTGGGTGCTGAGGCCCCGCCCCGTGCCGGGTCCCGCGCCGAGGCCCCGTCCCGGACGGCGCGCTCCCTCCTGCGCGCGGAGAGGGGCCTTGCCGGTGCGCCCCGGTAAAGGAATACCCGGAGGTGCAGGTCTGAGGACTCTGGGGAGCCGGATACAGGCAGGCTGCGGGAGTGGTGCGCGCGGCCCAGGCCCGGCAGACGCGTGGGCCAGACTCGAAATGAACCTGCAGACACCGAGGCGGTGTGTTTCAGCGGAGGAAACGCGACCTCGTTGTCTTTCTCAATCTTCCGCATTTGGCGCGGGGCGCTCCTGCGGGAAGGCACGGGGGGCGGACGGCCGGGTCTTCGCCAACGCGTAGACCCGGGCTCAGGGCTGCGGGCCTAAGGAGCAGCTGCTCCCCGAGCGACGGGAATAGAGACTCGACGCCGGCATGCTTGGGTGTGGTCACACTGCTCTACTCCACGGGAGCTTGCAGCCCGAACTTTGATGGCTCTGTAATGAGGCTAATCTTGCGTGCTTTAACACAGTGAATGCTGGCAGCACCTAAACATACACACAGGCACGTTGGAGAAGGGACCGTGGGGTGCGCAGTGGTACGGTTCCCAGCACTGCTCACCTGCTTTCATAAAAGGGGTTGACCCACGTGCAGTTGTTCTGGAGGGCACTCTGCAGCCTAGGAGAACAACGGGAGGGCGCGCAAGAACACAGTTAACGTCCTGATGGGGTTACACATTTTTAGTTTTAGTCTGTTAGCACTTAATGTTGAATTGCCTTGTGGAGAAACGTAAGGTGTACTGTTAAAATTTTTTAGAAAGCTGTCAGAGTACATCTGACTCATGGGGGGAAGCAGATTGCCAGGCCTTTCTTATACATAACCACCGGGTAGGTTCTAACCGCCAACCTTACGGTTAGTAGTAAAGCGCAAACTTTGAGATTTTAGGTGTAAGGTATAAGAGACAAAAACTACAAACAACGGGGAAAGATTAGGATGCCAGAGCTGGATAGGGCTTTAGGACTCAATGTCCCTAAAGCTCAGCTGCTAACCACTGAAAGGTTAAAGGTTCCAGTCTACCCACCGTTGCTTTGAAAAAAATGCATGGCAATCTATTTCTGAAAGACCAGTCTTCAAAAGCCTGTGGAGCACAGTTTTATTCTTACACACATGAGATCACCATGAGTCAGAGGTGACTAGATGGCACTGGTTACTGGTAGCCTCAATCAGTCTCCTCACCCTACAGCTCAGAACACTAGACCAAGGACTGCTCCCAGCTCTGACAGCCAGTTTGTGGCAGCTAAGAGGGTGCTCCACTATGTCTTTTTTGTTGCTCATGTATTTTTTCATGATTTTCAAGATAGGGAGCAAGACTTCTGAAAATAATTAAGAGCGTGTCCTGAATACATTTTAAAATGAAAGGCACTCAGTTGTTGATCTGAGGCAGGTTTTCACTGGCAATCATTTCTAATACCAGTGCCAGGAAGTATCAGGAAATGATGAAATTTCTCTTTGCTCTTTTCCTGGTGCCCTTTTCTGAGCACTGCTCCCCCAATCCGCATATGGTAACAGTCTTAGGTACCTAGTGCTGTTATAACAGAAAAACCATAAAGAAGTGTCTTCAAAAAGCAGAAATTTATTTTCTCCCAGTTCAGAAGGCTGTTGTTAGGTGCCATCGAGTTAGTACCGACTCATAGTAACCCTCTGTGCAACAGAACAAAACACTGGCTGGTCCTGCATCATCCTCACAGTTGTTATGCTTGAGCTTGTAGCCACGAAGTCAGTCCATCTCCTTGAGGGTCTTCCTCTTTTTCGCTGACCCTCTACCCTCTTTTGCATCAGTTTCCTCATCTGTAAAATGGCAATTTGTAAGTATCCCATGTGTTAATATACATGTGCTTGGTACTTAAGTGTTTTCTACTATTATTAAAAACTGGTATCTTGCTTACCAATGTGTTCTCAAGCAATTAGCATGCTCTTTGGCACATCACAAATATATGTTAAATCGTTGAATAGTGAAATCAGCTATTTCTAATGGAGAACGCAAATCTCTGAGGCTTTAATGACGATTCTCCATGGAAAAGTGAAATAGTTCCTCACCACCATGCCTTCGTTGGCGTAATCTGCAGGCCTTCTCTTTCAGAGGCTCTGGGAGGCCATAACTGAAGGCCTCATTCTCTAAAATAAACTTCCAGTATTTCCTGTTCCACCAATATCAAATTCTCTGTGATGACCTTCCTAGCAGAGCAGATGACATTTGTGGTCCATGGACACAGACATACAAAATGTAACTCTTCGTTCTCCCAGAACTGAACTTCTCCTTCTGCTGCCTCCTGCCTGAGAGCAGAAAGCTGGTTCTACTTGCTTCCAGGACCACTCAGGCATGCCAGTGATTCTTCAAACATCTCAAGTTCAAAAGTCCATTAATTCAGGGCATGCCTGTCCCTTTATCCCTAGTGGGGTCAATGCAAAGGGGGCTCGGCCTTGGAAGAGCACCTTGATATTTGCCCTTCTTCTGTCCCATGCTGCAAAGGCTGAGATGTAATTGGCCCGGACCAGGCCTGGAGTGGCCACTCCTCTATGTGGGCCCAACCCTGCATCTCCTGAGTAGCCTGGCCCAGCCTGGTCCTTGGTCACTGACCAAGCATACTAGTGTTTTTGTCATAAAACAGAAGACCCCTTTGGGTTCATCTGCACCCCTCAGCCCCTCTGGGCCTCTGTCTCAGGGCACAGCCACTTTAAGATGTTCCTGTGGGGGAGGGTCTCAGGCCTTCACACCTGGACCTTTCTACTCTTGCCTTCTGCTCTGACCCTCCCGCATGCAGGTGTCCTGTGGACTGGGACCAGGACTGGCCATCTCCCAGGAGAAGTCCTCTTCTTCCCCCACCCCCAACTACCCAGTGGTCCCAGATCACCCACACCAGGCTGGAGCTCCTCTCTTTCTTTGCAGTTCCCCCCACCCACCCCCACTCCTCTCAGTGGCTCTGAACTGCGGGGGTGGGGAGCGGGGAGGAGGGAGTCATGGTCGGCCTGGCCTAGCTTTTTCAACATTTTATATTTTATTTGCCAGGCTGTGAATTTTCTTTAGCCGAAAAAGCAATGCTTGGTTCCAAGATCTCCCTGTGATAAGAGCCTCCTCCCCCTCAGGCCTCAGATCTCAGTGCTGGACAGGGAAGTTTTCTCGGAGTTGAAAAGCTGCCTATGGGGCTTACTAACACACTGCTCTACCCACCGCTATTTTAAACGGAAGTATTTTCATGCAAATGTTTCGCTGATTTTTTTTTTTTAATAATATTGTGTTTTCAATAAAGGTTTACACAGCAGTTGATGTTCCCATTTGACAATTTCTATACAAGCTGTTCAGTGACATGGGTTATTCTCCATTTTTTTATTGAAAGCATATGCTGTATTTGCAAATATATGTATATATATATTTTTATAATTTTTATTTGCTTTAAGTGAAAGTTTACAAATCAAGTCAGTCTCTCACACAAAAACTTATATACACCTTGCTACATACTCCCAATTGCTCTCCCCCAATGAGACAGCCCGCTTATATGTATATTTTTTAATCTAAAAGGACATTGTTACATTATTCCATACAGTTCTGATGTACTTTTCCGTAGATCCAAAGAGACGAGCCCTTGTCTGTTGGTGCAAACAGAAGTGCTGCACTCTCCACAAGGTTCTTACGTAGCATGCGGGAGGAGGATGCGAGGAGGCTGCTGCACGTATCCAGTTTTCAAGACACTTGACGTGGAGGAGCGGATGGAACCATGACATATGCTGAGTTGAGGAAATTCACCTCAAAGCTTTGTCTTCATTAAACCAACCACTGGTTCTTGAAACTGTCGATAGGTGCCCTTCGTTAAAGTCCTTCACCCTGATGGAGCTTCATTTTTCACATACCCTCCTGTGCCTAAAATGCTACCTTTTTGGTAATATTCTGCATCTACTGCAATCCTTAGAGCTAGAGAAACAAACAACAAACAGCTTCCTGACACCCCTGCATTGTCTAAAATACTTCAAAAAGTTCACAGGTCTTTTAAAGGCAGATTAAGTTTATTACAATGGAGTTCCGAGCAATTGTCAAAATCGGAGGTATTTTTATTAAGGCAGTGTTTTATACTAAAGAGAGAAAGGAGAGAGGCAGGGAGAGAGAGAGAACATATCTTTTAGGAATATACAGTTCCCAGAAGAAAGCTGGTAAATACAGAAGCACAAGAAGAATTTTCATTTCTAAGGCAGTCACCACTATTAAGCTAGTGTATCTTTTGCCCTGAAGGAGAAATATAAAATCTGAATGATAGATGTGCCTTCTGCTTGTCTGGGCCTCAAAAGGGAGTCATTACGATCAGCACCAACTTTTGAGTCTGTTCTGTCAAGAGAGGGGAAAAACAAACATAAATTTAAGAGGAAAAGCAAACATTTTATATATGCACAGCTTTGATGACATTTATCATCATGTATATAATTCATTCATTCATTCACTTATTCAATAGGACTTTAATTATCACACACGGGCCGTTGGTGGTTAGGGACATAGGGAGAAAAAGTGAGATTTAGGGTTAGATATTATCGCTTAATTTCAGGTGAGGCTGCACATTGAAGGCAGGACCACTGATGGTCATAAACGGAGTTGGAAGCCCTGCTGTACAGAAGAAAATATTATGTAGGTGTTATAGATTGAATTGTGTCCCCCCCAAAAATGTGTGTCAACTTGGCTAGTCCATGATGCCCAATATTGTGTGATTATCCACCATTTTGTCATCTGATGTGATTGCCCTATGTGTTGTAAATCCTACCTCTATGATGTTAATGAGATGGGATTAGTGGCAGTTATGTTAATGAGGCAGGATTCGATCCAATTTCTCCTATTTATAATGGAAACATCTAGCTTCTGCTTGTTCCGCTCCTGTATTTGGAAGCAGACAACTTGTATTCTAGATTTCACAGATGAAGAGGAATTTTTAGATTTTGGACTTAGAATTGATTTAAGACATTTGCTATGATACAATGGCGTGAATGTGTTTTACATGTGGCAAGGACATGAATTTCCAGAGGCCAAAGGGTAGAATGCTATGGATTGAATTTTTTTTAAAAGTGTGTGTCAACTTGGCTAGTCCATAACCCAGTATCGTGTGATTGTCCACCATTTTGTCACCTGAAGCGATTGTCCATGTGTTGTAAATCCTACCTCTATGAAGTTAACGAGGTGGGATTAAAGGCAGTTATGTTAATGAGCCAGGACTCAATCTAAAGATTAGGTTGTGTCTTAAGCCAATCTCTTTTGAGGTATGAAAGGGAGAAGTGAGAGGTGGGGCAAAGATGGCAGAACAGACAGGTGCTTCTCGCAAACCATCTTAAACAAAGACCCGAAAAAACAAGTGAAACAAGTATATTTATGACAAGCTAGCCGCCCTGAACATCAAAGGCAAAGTTAGAAAATGAACTGAGCAGCAGGGAGAGGAAGAGATGGTTCAGAAGCAGAGAGCAGTTACCAGACCTGAATTGCCAGGAGCCCTCAGGCACCATTCCCAGGAGTGGCAGCTGAGGGCTGATAATAGCATTTGGCTGCAGTTTCCTCAGGGAGAAGCAGCCAGCAACACAGCCTACTCACACCTCCAGAACCAGAGAGGAATGGCGCTGTCAGCAAAAGCTAAGTACTTGTGTATATTTTACCACGCCCCTCTGCGCCCAAGCCGGCTTCAGCGACTCTTGATTTCCCTGGGCCTGAGATAGGTCCTGTCGAGCACCTAGAGCCATCCTCCTGGACTTGGAGAAGGAATAAATTTGCAGTTGGAGGAAAAGATAATTTGCTAGCTCCACTAACCTGGGAAGCTCAGGACAGAAGCAGCTCCTGTCCAGGCAGAAATGGTCTGTGGGCTTTGAGTACCTTTTCCCCCTGCATGGAGCTGTGTGGACCTATTTCAGGAGAATAGGCCCTTGTTGGCAGACTACACCTGTTTTCAGCTGTGCTGTGGAGAGGTGGGTGTTTGATGTTTGACACCACTTTGCCTATTAAACAGGGTCCTCAACTACCCACATCAGGGGCCTAAGGACTGATGGCTCCACTCAGATCACCCAGCCACCCACAACAGGGGCCCAAGGATAACTGGTAACTCCCACTCCTTACAACCAAAAACACTGGGTGCCCATGGTCCACCTGTAGAACCCACCCACCTGTATGCTCTAGGGAACAGGGACACGCAGTCCTCAGAGATACTTGGGGGATGATTCTCACCTTCCTACCTTGCTCACAGCATGACCCGCTGCTGCAACCAGACACCGGTACCTACACCAATCACCCCTGCCCCTCTAAGACTGTAGGACAGAGCCTGTACCACACATTTGATGATCAGCTACCTGGACACCTCAGCTGAATTCATACAAGAAAAATCAATGGACTCCTAGACTGACATACTTGATAACACCTCTAACCATCTGGTGATAGGATGTTAGAGCACCAAAGACAAAAATAATCAAGCTAGCTCACTCAAGCAACCCATTTGTGCATATCAAAACAAAACAAAGAAAGAAGCTAGGATACAGTAAGCAAAAATAAAATAAGCTAATACAATAACTTATAGATGGCTCGGAGACAACAGTCAATATCAAGTCACATAAAGAAACAGACCATGATCACTTCAACAAGCTCTCAAAACAAAGAATCAATGGATCTTCTAGATGAAGGTGCCTTCCTGGAATTACCGGATGCACAATACAAAAGATTAATATACAGAACCCTTCAAGACATCAGGAAGGAAATCAAGCAATACACAGAACAAGCCAAGGAACAGAGATAAAGCAGTTGAAGAAATTAAAAACATTATTCAGGGACGTAATGAAAAATGAAATAAGGTGGAAACATCTATAGAGAGACAGCAATCAGAAATTCAGAAGATTAACAATAAATTACAGAATTAGACAACTCAGTAGAAAGTCAGAGGAGCAGAATTGAGCAAGGGGAAGGCAGAATTTGTGAACTTGAAGATAAAGCACTTGGCACCAATATATTTGAAGAAATATCAGATAAAAGAATTAAAAAAAATGAAGAAACCTAAAGAATCACGTGGGACTCTATCAAGAAAAATAATCTATTAGTGATTGGAGTACCAGAACAGGCAGGGAACACAGAAAATACAGAGAGAATTGTTGAAGATTTGTTGGCAGAAAACTTCCCTGACACTGTGAAAGATGAGAAGATATCTATTCAAGATGCTCATTGAACTCCACATAAGGTAGATTTTAAAAGAAAGTCACCAAGGCATATTATAATCAAACTTGCCGAAACCAAAGATAATGAGAGAATTTTAAGAACAGCCAGGGATAAACAAAAGTCACCTACAAAGGAGACTCAGTAAGAATAAGCTGGTACTACTCAGCAGAAACCATGCAGGCAAGAAGGCAATGAGAAGATTTACATAAAGCATGGAGGAAAAAAAATTGCCAGCCAAGAATCATATATCCAGCAAAACTGTCTCTCAAATATGAAGGAGAAATTAAGACATTTCCAGATAAACAGATGTTTAGGGAATTCATAAAAACCAAACCAAAACTACAGGAAATACTAAAGGGAATTCTTTGGTTTGAAAATCAGTAATATCAGGTATGAACCCTAGAACACTGGACAGAGCAATCAGAGGTCAACCCAGACAGGTAAATCACAAAAATAAATCCAGATTAAAAAACGCTCAAAACAGGGAAACAGTGATGTTATTATGTAAAAGAAGACAACATTAAAACAATAAAGAGGGACTGAGAAAGGTAGTCATAGATCTTTGATATGGAGAGGCAGACAAGGCGATACAAAGAAATAAAAGTTAGGTTTAAATTTAGAAAAATAGTGGTGAATATTAAGGTTACCACAAAGGAGACAAACTATCCTACACAACAAAATAAAATACAAGAAAAAAATAGAAACTCAGCAGAAACAAAATCAACAATAATAAATATGAGGAAAAGGCAATATATACACTACTCAGCACAAAAAACTTAAGTGGGAAAAAGAAACTGTCAACAACACGCAAAGAAAGACATCAAAGTGATAGCACTAAATTCACACCTCTCCATAATCACCCTGAATGTAAATGGACTAAATACACCAATAAAGAGACAGAGAGTGGCAGAACGGATTAGAAAACACCATCTGTCATTATACTCCCTACAAGAGGCACACCTTAGACTTAGAGACACAAACTAAAACTCAAAGGATGGAAAAAAAAATACATCATGCAAACAACAATCAAAAAACAGCAGGAGTGGCTATATTAATTTCTGACAAAATAGGCTTTAACGTTAAATCCATCATAAAGGATAAGGAAGGACACTATATAATGATTAAGGGGACAATATGCCAGGAGGATATAACCATATTAAATATTTATGCACCCAATGACAGGGCTGAAAGATACATAAAACAAACTCTATCACCATTGAAAAATGAGATAGACAGCTCCACAATAATAGTAGGAGACTTCAATACACCACTTTTGGTGAAAGACAGGACATCCAGAAAGAACCTCAATAAAGACACGGAAGGTCTAAATGCCACAGTCAACCAACTGGACCTCATAGACATATACAGAACACTCCACCCAACAGCAGCCAAGTATACTTTCTTTTCTAGTGCACATGGAACATTCTCTAGAATAGACCACATATTAGGTCATAAAGCAAGCCTTAGCAGAATCCAAAACATTGAAATATTACAAAGCATTTTCTCTGACCATAAGGCCATAAAAGCAGAAATCAATAACAGAAAAAGCAGTGAAAAGAAATCAAACACTTGGAAACTGAACAAGAGTCTGCTCAAAAAAGACTGGGTTACAGAAGACATCAAGGATGGAATAAAGACATTCATAGAGTCCAATGAGAATGAAAACACTTCCTATCAGAACCTCTGGGACACAGCGAAAGCAGTGCTCAGAGGTCAGTTTTTATCAATAAATGCACACATCCAAAAGAAGAAAGGGCCAAAATCAAAGAATTATCCCTACAACTTGAACGAATAAAAAGAGAGCAACAAAAGAAACCCCTCAGACACAAGAAGAAAGCAAATGTTAAAAATTACAGCAGAACTAAATGAAATAGAAAACAGAAAACAATAGAAAGAATTACCAAGACCAAAACCTGGTTCTTTGAAAAAATTAGCAAAATTGATAAACCATTTGCCAAACTGACAAAAGAAAAACAGGAAAGGAAGCAAATAACCCAAATAAGAAATAAGCTGGGTGATATTACAACAGACCAAGCTAAAATTAAAAGAATCATATCAGATTACTATAAAAAATTGTACTCTAACAAATTTGAAAACCTAGAAGAACTGGATGAATTCCTAGAAACACACTACCTGCCTAAACTAAAACAAACAGAGGTAGAACAACTAAATAGACCCATAACAAAAGAAAAATTAATAAAGAAAAAAAAAAACTCCCAACAACAACAACAACAAAAAACCCTGGCCCTGACGGCTAAACTGCAGAGTTCTAGCAAACTTTCAGAGAAGAGTTAACACCACTACTACTAAAGGTATTGCAGAGCATAGAAAAGGATGGAATACTCCCAAAGTCATTCTATGAAGCCAGCATATCCCTGATACCAAAACCAGGTGAGGACACCACAAAAAAAAGAAAATTACAGACCTATATCCCTCATGAACTTAGATGCAAAAATCCTCAACAAAATTCTAGCCAGTAGAATTCAACATATCAAAAAAATAATTCATCACGACCAAGTGGGATTCATACCAGGTATGCAGAGGTGGTTCAACAATAGAAAAGCAATTAACGTAATCCATCATATAAATAAAACAAAAGGCAAGAATCACATGATGTTATCAATTGATGCAGAAAAGGCATTTGACAAAGTTCGACACCAATTCATGATAAAAACTCTCAGCAAGATAGGAATAGAAGGAAAATTCCTCAGCATAACGAAGGGCACTTAAACAAAGCCAATAGCTAACATCATCCTAAATGGAGAGAGTCTGAAAGCATTCCCCTTGAGATCAGGAACCAAACAAGGATGCCGTTTATCACCACTCTTATTCAACATTGTGCTGGAGGTCCTAGGCAGAGCAAGTAGGCTAGATAAAGAAATAAAGGGTATCCAGGTTGGCAAGAAAGAAGTAATAGTATCTCTATTTGCAGATGACATGATCTTATACACAGAAAACCCTAAGGAATCCTCATGAAAACTACTGAAACTAATAGAAGAGTTCAGTAGAGGATCAGGATACAAGACAAACACACAAAAATTAGTTAGATTCCTCTACACCAACAAAAAGAACATCGAAGAGGAAATCACCAAATAAATGCCATTTACAGTAGCCCCCAAGAAGATAAAATACTTAGGAATAAATCTGACCAGAGATTGAAAACACTTATACAAAGAAAACTACGACATACTGCTGCAAGAAACCAAAAGAGACCTACATAAGTGGAAAAACACACCTTGCTCATGGATAGGAAGACTTAACATTGTAAAAACGTCTATTCTACCAAAAACTATCTATAGATTTAATGCAATTCCGATCCAAATTCCAATGACACTTTTTAATGAGATGGGGAAACAAATCATCAACTTCACATGGAAGGGAAAGAGGCCCCGGATAAGTAAAGCATCACTGAAAAAGAAGAACAAAGTGGGAGGCCTCACTCTACCTGATTTTAGAAAGTATTATACCGCCACAGTAGTCAAAACAGCCTGGTACTGGTACAACAACAGATACATAGACCTATGGAACAGAAGAGAATCCAGACGTAAATATATCCACATATAAGCAGTTGATATTTGACAAAGGCCCCGAATCAGTTAAATGGGGGAAAAGACAGTCTTTTTAAGAAATGGTGCTGGCATAGCTGGATATCCAACTGCAAAAAAAATGAAACAAGACCCATACCTCACACCATGCACAAAAACAAACTCAAAATGGATCAAAGACCTAAATGTAAAACCTAAAACGATAAAGATCAGGGAAGAAAAAATAGGGACAATGTTAGGGGCCCTAATACATGGATAAACGGTATACAAAACATTACTAGCAATGAGGAAGAAAAACTAGATAAATGGGAGCTCCTAAAATCAAACACCTATGCTCATCCAAAAAAAAAAAAAAGACTTCACCAAAAGAGTAAAAAGACTACCCATAGACTGGGAAAAAGTTTTTAGCTATGACATTTCTGATCAGCGCCTGATCTCTAAAATCTACATGATACTGCAAAAACTCAACTACAAAAAGACAAATAACCCAATTAAAAAATGGGCAAAAAATATAAATAGACACTTCACTAAAGAGGACATTCAGGTAGCTGACAGATACATGAGGAAATGCTCACGATCATGAGCCATTAAAGAAGTTCAAATCAAAACTACAATGAGATTCCATCTCACTCCAACAAGGCTGGCATTAATCCAAAAAACACAAAATAATAAATGTTGGAGAGGCTGTGGAGAGATTGGAACACTTCTACACTGCTTGGGGGAATGTAAAATAGTACAACCACTTTGGAAATCGATTTGGCCCTTCCTTAAAAAGCTAGAAATAGAACTACCATACAATCCAGCAATCCCACTCCTTGGAATATATCCTAGAGAAATAAGAGCCTTTACACGATCAGATATATGCACGCCCATGTTCACTGCAGCACTGTTTACAATACCAAAAAGATAGAAGCAACCAAGGTGCCCATCAGTGGATGAATGGATAAATAAATTGTGGTATATTCACACAATGGAATACTATGCATTGATAAAGAACAATGACGAATCTGTGAAACATTTCATAACATGGAGGAACCTGGAAGGCATTATGCTGAGCGAAATTAGTCAGTTGCAGAAGGACAAATATTGTATAAGAGCACTATTATGAGAACTCGAGAAATAGTTTAAACGGAGAAGAGAATATTCTTCAATGATTACGAGAGAGGGGAGGGAGAGGGGTATTCACTAATTAGATAGTAGATAAGAACTATTTTAGGTGAAGGGAAAGACAACACACAGTACAGGAGAGGTCAGCACAACTGGACTAAACCAAAAGCGAAGTAGTTTCCTGAAGCTTCCTGAATAAACTGATCGCTTCAAAGGCACGGGCAGGGGTTTGGGGACCATGTTTTCAGGGGACATCTAAGTCAAGTGGCATAATAAAATCTATTAAGAAAACATTCTGCATCTGGAGAGTGTCATCTGGGGTCTTAAATGCTAGCCAGTGGCCATCTAAGATGCAACAATTGGTGTCAAGCCACCTGGAGTAAAGGAGAATGAAGCATACCAAGGGTACAAGGTAATTATGAGCCCAAGAAACAGAAAAGGCCACGTAAACCAGAGACTACATTAGCCTGAGACCAGAAGAACTAGATGGTTCCTGTCTACAACTCATGGCTGCCCTGACAAGGAACACAACAGAGAA
This sequence comes from Elephas maximus indicus, assembly GCF_024166365.1. Taxonomy (NCBI): domain Eukaryota; kingdom Metazoa; phylum Chordata; class Mammalia; order Proboscidea; family Elephantidae; genus Elephas; species Elephas maximus. The sequence continues at coordinate 10,112,916 of NC_064829.1, forward strand.
CCCCTGAGGGAGCAAGAGAGCAGTGGGATGCAGACCCCAAATTCTCATAAAAAGACCAGACTTAATGGTCTGACTGAGACTAGAAGGACCCAGGTGGTCATGGCCCCCAGACCTTCTGTTAGCTCAAAACAGGAACCATTCCCAAAGCCAACTCTTCAGACAGGGACTGGAGTGAATAATGGGATAGAAAAAGATGCTGGTGAAGAATGAGCTTCTTGGGTCAAGTAGACACTTGAGAGTATGTTGGCATCTCCTATCTGGAGGGGAAATGAGAGGGCAGAGGGGATTAGAAGCTGGTGGAATGGAGATGAAAAGAGAGTGGAGGGAAGGAGCAGACTGTCTTATTGGGGGAGAGCAATTAGGAGTATATAGCAAGGTGTACATAAATTTTTGTATGAGAGACTGATTTGATTTGTAAACTTTCATTTAAAGTGCAACAAAAAATTAAAAAAAAAAAAAGACAGAGAGAAGCAAGCAGAGAGAGAGACAAGGGAATGTCATACTACCAAGAAAGCAGCACCAAGAGCAGAGCTCATTCTTTGGACTTGGGGTCCCTGCGCTGAGAAGCTGCTAGACCCGGGGAAGATCGATGAAAAGGACCTTTCCGCAGAGCCAACAGAAGGAGAAAACCTTCTCCTGGAGCTGGCACTCTGAATTTGGACTGCTAGCCTTCTAGACTGTGAGAGAATAACCTTCTCCTTGTTAAAGCCATCCACTTGTGGTATTTCTGTTATGGCAGCACTAGATAACCGACAGATGTGTACAAGAGGAAAGAGCAGGAGAGCACAGCTGATGGATGGGTGTAGCACCAGACTGTCATTAGAATGACCCTGGAAGTCATTTGCATGCACGCAAAACCCAAGGGAGAGATACAGAATTCACCAGCTGTCCTACCAGTGAGTGCTGTGGTCCCAGTAGATGGACAGATGTGAAAATGAAGTCTAGTATCTGTTAATGTTGTTATTGTTAGGTGCCCTCCAGTAAGTTTCACCTCATAGCAACCCTGTGTACAACAGAACGAAACATTGCCTGGTACCTCACCTTCATCGAAATCGTTGTTATGCTTGAGCCCATTATTGTAGCCACTGTGTCGATCCACCTTGTGGAGGGTATTCCTCTTTTTCTCTAACCCTCTACTCTACCAGCACGATGTCCTTCTCAAGGGACTGGCCCCTCTGGATAACATGTCCAAAGTAGGTGAGACGAAACCTCACCATCCTTGCTTCTAAAGAGCATTCTGGCTGTAGTTCTTCCAAGACAAATTTGTTGGTTCTTTTGGCAGGCCATGGTATAGTCAATATTCTTCACCAACACCACAATTCAAAGTCATCGATTCTTTGATCTTCCTTATTCATTGTGCAGCTTTTACATGCATATAAGGCAACTGAAAATACCATGGCTTGGGTGAGGCACATTTTAGTCTTTAAAGTGACATCTTTGTTTTTAACACTTTAAAGAGACCTTTTGCAGCAGATTTGCCCAATGCAATGCGTCATTTGATTTCTTGACTGCTGCTTGGTATTGATTGTGGATCCAAGTAAAATGAAATCCTTGACAACCTCAGTCTTTCCTCTGTTTATCATGATGTTGCTTATTGGTTTAGTTGTGAGGATTTTTGTTTTCTTTTTTTTTTTTTTTTTTTACATTGAGGTGTAATTCATATTGAAGGCTGTGGTCTTTGATCTTCATCAGTAAGTGCTTCCAGTTCTCTTCACTTTCAGCAAGCAAGGTTGTGTCATCTGCATATCGCAAGTTATTGATAAGTCTTCCTCCAGTTCTGATGCTGCATTCTTCATACAGTTCAACTTCTCAGGTTATTTGCTCAGCATACAGATTGAATATGTATGGTGAAATAATACAACCCTGACACACACCTTTATTGACTTTAAAACACCATATCCCCTTGTTCTGCTCAAACGACTGCCTGTTGGTCTAAATACAAGTTTCTCATGAGCACAATTAAGTGTTATGAAATCCCCATTGTTTGCAATTTTATCCATAATTTGTTATGATCCACACAGTCGAATGCCTTTGCATAATCAATAAAACACAGGTAAACATCTTTCTGGTATTCTCTGGTTTCAGCCAGGATCCATCAGACATCAGCAATGATGTGCCTGGTTCTGCATCCTCTTCCGAATTGACTTGAATATCTGGCAGTTCCCTGTCGATGCACTGCTGCAACTGCTTTTGAATGACCTTCAGCAAAATTTTACTTGTGTGTGATATTAATGATATTGTTTGATAATTTCTGCATTCCATTGGGTCACCTTTCTTTGGAATGGGCACAAAGATGGATCTCTTCCAGTCAGTTGGCCAGGTAGCTGACTTCCAAATTTCTTTGCAGGGACAAAGTTTGCACTTCTAGCACTGCATCCAATTGTTAACATCTCGATTCTGTCAATTCCTGGAGCCTTGTTTTTTGCCAGTGTCTTCATTGCAGCTTGGACTTCTTCCTTCAGCACCATCAGTTCTTGATCATATGCTACCTCCTGATATGTTTGAATGTCAATCAATTCTTTTTGGTACAGCAACTCTGTATTCCTTCCATCTTCTTTTAATGCTTCCTGTGTCGTTCAGTATATTCCTGAAACCTTCAATATTGAAACTCAAGGCATGAATTTTTTCACCAGTTATTTCAGCTTGAGAAATGCTGAGTGTGTTCTTCCCTTTTGGTTTTCTCCCTCTAGGTCTTTGCACATTCCATTATAATACTTTACTTTGCCTTCTTGAGCCATCCTTTGAAATCTTCTGTTCGGCTCTTTTGCTTCATCATTTCTTCCTTTTGCTTTAGCTACTCGATGTTCAAGAACAAGTTTCAGAGTCTCTTCTGACATCCATTTTGGTCTTTCTTTTTAATGATGTCTTGCAATCTTCACGTATGATGTCCTTTTTGTCATTCCACAACTTATCTGGTCTTCCAAAGGATGCACTATTCTCCTGGCTCCTGTTTCTTGGTGGTATGAAGTCCCCCTGTCTCTCTGCTCAGATCTCTTTTATATCTCAAAAGAGACTGACTTAAGACACAACCTGATCTTGTAGAGTGAGTCCTGCTTCATTAACATAACTGCCACTAATTCCACCTCATTAACATCATATGTAATCACTTCAGAGGACAAAGTGATGGACAGTCACACAACACTGGGAATCATGGACTAGCCAAATTGACACATATTATGGGAGGACACAATTCAATCTATAACACTTACCTTGCTTGAATTGGGTTGATCACCGTTCCCTCAGTGGATCTGCATCACCTGGGACACTTAGCCCTGGGAAGATGTAGAAATATTTAAGAGAATCAAACTTATGCAATCAATATCTTCATGGTAAGTAATTATCTTTGCATACTTGGTAAGTTTTAAGGTTGAATCTGGCACTTTAGGGTATCTTCGTGACTCAAGTTAAGATATATAATTGGATAAATGATAGAAATTTGTCATCTTAAGCTGAAATTTTACTAAGTTTGTAAATTGTACTAAAACATTTAGGTGACTTTAAGGCTCACTGGAAACACTGGTGGTGTAGTGGTTAAGTGCCACGGCTGCTAACCAAAGGGTTGGCAGTTTAAATCTGCCAGGTGCTCCTTGGAAACTATACGGGGCAGTTCTACTCTGTCCTCTAGGGTCGTTATGGGTTGGAATCGACTCGACGGCAGTAGGTTTGGTTCTTTTTTTAAGGCTCACCACATCTATATCTTTAATTTATAATATTTACTAATGTTATTTAAAAACTTGGAAAGGTGTTCTTTAAGTGAGATGATTGGGGTTCTTAAAAACAGACTATTGAATATATAAATGCAATTTAATATGCTTAAGTGCACTTAAACAAAAAAAAAACAAATAGTAATCATAAATCAAATCTTTGAAAAGTGATAGTTAAAAATTGATAGAATATGAATTAAGTTGAACAAAAACTTAGTAATAAATCAAATATTAATTTTTAAACCAAAGTCATTCCTGACTAATCTTTCCTCTGCACAAAACCATCCTCAAGGATACTAAAAAACTCTCTTTACCAAACATATTTCTCTTGGAGGTAATGGTTGTAATGGGGAGACCATCACTGGGACCTGAGATAGAAATTAAAGTATATATAGACCTTTTCTTTTATTTTCTTTATACGAGGATACTATTGAAGTTGTTAATAAAGTTAATTTCTGCAAAATGAATCCTACTTTTTCCTTATTTTAAAAAAAAACTGTGCTCATGATCTAAACTTAATTCACATTCTGCTTGGCTATTTGCAACACTTTCTAACAAATGACTTACTTAAACCCTCAAATTTCTCAAGTTCTAGACTTCTTATATCATGTACTATTTTATTAAATTTGTATTCCTATAAAACTGTTTCACTTAAGATATTCACTTAACCATAATTCCCCAGGATTGCAAAAGGCTTTGTGATTGAAGATGAAGAGTTTTCAAAACACTGGAAAAAGAGAAAGGAGTACCCTTCATCGCTAACTGTCATGGATTGAATCTCGTCCCCAAAAATACGTGCCAGCTTGGTTAGGCTATGATTCTCAGTATTGTGTGGTTGTCCTCCATTTCGTGATTGTAATTTTATGTTAAAGAGGATTAGGGTGGGATTGTAACGCCCTTACTAAGTAAGATCACATCCCTGATCCAAAGTAAAGGGAGTTTCCCTGGAGTATGGCATGCACCACCTTTATCTTACGAGAGATAAAAGGAAAGGGAAGCAAGCAGAGATCGAGGTACCTCATGCCACTGAGAAAGTAGCTCCGGGAGCAGAGCGTGTCCTTTGGACCTGGGGTTCCTGCAAGGAGAAGCTCCTAGTCCAGGGGAAGACTGATGACAAGAACCTTCATCCAGAGCCAACAGAAAAAGCCTTTCCCTGGAACTGATGCCCTGAATTTGGACCTTTAGCCTACTAGAGTGTGAGAGAATAATAGATGGCCACTCACAGGCTTTTAAGACCCCAGGCAAGCTACTCACCAAAGTAGAATGTAGAACATTTACTTTATAAACTATGATAAGCCAATTGAGCTAGATATTCCCTGAAACCATGGTCCCCACAGCCCTCAGCCCAGTAATTTGGTCCCTCAGGGAGTTTGGATGTGTCTATAGAGTTTCCATGACCTTGCTATGGACAAGTGGTGCTGGATTCCCCAGTATTGTGTACTGTCTTACTCTTCACCAAAGTTACCACTTATCTATTGTCTGTTTAGTGTTTTTCCATCCCCACCCCTCCCCTCCCTCGTAACCATCAGAGAGTGTTTCTTTCTGTGTGTAAATCTTTTCATGAGTTTTTTACAGTAGTGGTCTCATACAATATTTGTCCTTTTGTGATTGACTTATTTCACTCAGCATAATGCCCTCCAGATTCATTTGTGTTATGAGATGCTTCGTGGATTCATCATTGTTCTTTATCGTCGCATAATAATGCATTGCGTCTATGTACCATAGTTTGTTTACCCATTAATCTTTTCTTGGGCACCTAAGTTGTTTCTATCTTTTTGCTATTGTGAACAATGGTGCAGTGAACATGGGTGTGCATAAGTCTATTTGTATGACGGCTCTTATTTCTCTAGGATATATTCCTAGGAGTGGAATTGCTGGATCATATGGTATTTCTATTTCTAGCTTTCTAAAGAAGCGCATATTGTTTTCCAAAATGGTTGTACCATTTTGCGTTCCCACCAGCAGTGCACAAGAGTTCCAATCTCCCAGCAGCCTCTCCAACGTTTGTTATTTTCTTTTTTTTTTGATTTGCGTCAGTAATACTGGGGTGAAATGGTACCTCATTGTGGTTTTTATTTGCACTTATCTAATTTATCTAAATTTTTTTTTTAATGGCTAGTGATCACGAGCATTTCCTCATGTGTCTGCTACCTGCTTGAATGTCTTCTTTGATGAAGTGTCTGTTCATATTCTTTTCCCATTTCTTAACCGGATTAGTTGTCTTTTTTAATTGTGCTTTAGGTGAAAGTTTATAGCTTATGTTAGTTTCTCATACAAAAATTTATACACATTTTTATGTGACCCTAGTTGTTATCCCTATAATGTGACTACACATTCCTCCTTTCCCACGCTGGATTTGCCCTGTCCATTCAGCCAGCTCCTGTCCCTTTCTGCCTTCTCATCTAGCCTCTGGACAGGAGCTGCCCATTTAGTCTTGTGTATCTACTTAAACTAAGAAGCACACTTTTCACAAATATCATTTTATGTCTTATAGTCCAGTCTATTCTTTGATTGAAGAGTTGGCTTCGGGAACAATTTTACTTCTGGGTTAACAGAGCATCCAGTGGCCATGTCTTCTGGGGTTCCTTCAGTCTCAATCAACCATTAAGTCTCTTTATTAGAATTTTAGTTCTGCACCCTACTTTTCTCCGGCGCCATAAGGGACTCTCTGTTGTGTTTCCTGTCAGGGCGGTCACTGGCAGTAGCTCGGCACCTTTTAGTTCTTCTGGTCTCAGGCTGAAGGAGTCTCTGGTTTATATGGCCCTTTCTGTCTCTTGCGCTCATATTTTCCTTGTGTCTTTGGTATTCTTCATTCACCTTTGCTCCAGGTAGGTTGGGACAAATTGATGCATCTTAGATGGCTGCTAGCAAGCTTTTAAGACCCCAGATGCCACTCACCAAAGTGGAATGCAGAACGTTTTCTTAATAAATTTTGTTATGCCAATTGACCTAAGTGTCCCCCAAAACCATGGTCACCAGGTGCCCACCCTTGCTACACTGTCACACAAAGTGTTTGATTCTGTTCAGGAAACTTCTTAGCTTTTGGTTTAGTCCAGTTGTGCTGACTTCACCTGTATTGTGCGTTGTCCTTCCCTTCACCTAAAATAATTCATGTCTACTATCTAGTTTAGTGAACACCCCTCTCTCTCCCTCCCCACCCTTATAACCATCAAAGAATGTTTTCTTCTGTGTTTAAACCTAATCTTGAGTTCTCATAATAGTGGTCTTATACAATATTTGTTTTTTTTTTTTTGCAACTGACTACTTTCACTGAGCATAATGCCTTCCAGATTCATCCATGTTATGACATGTTTTGTGGATTCATTATTGTTTTTTATCACTGTGTAGTATTCCATTGTGTGAATATACCATAGTTTGTTTATCCATTTGTCCGTCGATGGGCCTCTAGGTTGTTTCCATCTTTTTGCTGTTGTGAACAGTGCTGCAATGACCATGGGTGTGCATATGTCTATTCATGTAACAGCTCTTATTTCCCTAGGATATATTTCAAGGAGTGGGATTGCTGGATCATATAGTATTTCTGTATGCAGCTTTTTAAGGAAGGGCCAAAGAGATTTCCAAAGTGGTTGTACCATTTTACATTCCCACCAGCAGTGTATAGGGATTCCAGTCTCTCCACAACCTCTCCAACATGTATTATTTTGTGATTTTTGGATTAATTCTAGCCTTGTTGGGGTGAGATGGTATCTCATTTTAGTTTTGATTTGCCTTTCTCTAATGGCTAATGATCATGAGCATTTCCTTATGTATTTGTTAGCTGCCTGAACATCTTCTCTGGTAAAGTGTTTGTTCATATCCTTTGCCCATTTTTCGATTGGGCTATTTGTCTCATTGTGGCTGAGGTTTTGCCGTATCTTGTCTTTTTACTCTTTTGGTGAAGTCTTTTGATGAGCATAAGTGCTTGAGTTTTAGGAGCTCCCAGTTATCTTGCTTCTCTTCTGGTGTTTGTGCATTGTTAGTAATGGTTTGTATTCTGTTTATGCCATGTATTAGGGCTCCTAGCATTGTCCCTATTATTTGTTCCATGATCTTCATTGTTTAAGATTTTATATTCAAGTCTTTGATGCATTTTGAGTTAGTTTTTGTGCATGGCATGAGGTATGGGTCTTGCTTCATTTTTTTGCGGGTAGATATCCAGTTATGCCAGCACCATTTGTTAAAGCGGCTGTCTTTTCCCCATTTAAAGGACTTTGGGCCTTTTTCAAATATCAGCTGCTCCTAGATGGATGAATTTATATCTGGATTCTTAATTCTATTCCATTGGTCTATGTATCTGTAGTTTTACCAGGACCAGGCTGTTCTGACTATCACGATGGTATAATAGTTTCTAAAGTCAGGTAGTGTGAGGCTTCCCACTTTGTGCTTCTTTGGTAATGCTTTACTTACCTGGGGCCTCTTCCCTTCCCATATGAGGTTGGTGATTTGTTTCTCCATGTCATTAAAAAATGCCATTGGAATTTAGATTAGGATTGCATTGTATCACTTTGGGTGGAATTGACATTTTCACAATGTTCAGTATTCCTATCCATGAGCAAGGTATGATTTTCCACTTTTGTAGGTCTCTTTTGGTTTCTGGCAGTGGTGTTTTGTAGTTTTCTTCATATAGGTCTTTCACGTCTCTGGTTAGATTTATTCCTAAGTATTTCATCTTCTTGGGGGCATTGCATTTGGTATTGATTTGGTGATTTCCTCTTCAAAGTTCTCTTTGTTGGTGTAGAGGAATCCAACTGATTTTTGTATATTTAGCCCGTATCCTGATGCATTGCTGAACTCTTCTATTAGTTCCAGTAGTTTTCTTGTGAATTCTTTGGAGTTTTCTGTATATGAGATCATATCATCTGCAAATAGAGATACTTTTATTTCTTCCTTACCAATTTGGATGCCCTTTATTTCTTTTTATAGCCTAATTGCTCTGGCTAGGAGCTCCAGCACAATGTTGACTAAGAGTGGTGTAAAGGACATCCTTGTCTGGTTCCCATTTTCAAGGGGAATGCTTTCAGACACTCCCTTTAGGATGATGTTGGCTGTTGGGTTTGTATAACTGCCCTTTATTGTGTTGAGGAATTTCTCTTCTATTTCTATTTTGCTGAGAGTTTTTATCATGAATGGGTGTTGGACTTTGTGAAATGCCTTTTCTGCATCAATTGATAGCATCATGTGGTTCTTGTCTTTTGTTTTATTTATGCGATGGGTTACATTGATTGTTTTCCTAATATTGAACTGCATACTTGGTATGAATTCCACTTGGTCATGGTGAATTATTTTTTTGATATGTTGTTGAATTCTATTGGCTAGAATTTTGTTAAGGATTTTTGCATCTATGTTCACGAGGGATGTTGGTCTTGTAATTTTCTTTTTTTTTTTGGTGGTGTCTTTACCTGGTTTTGTTATCGGACTTATGCTGGCTTCATACAATGAGTTTAGGAGTATTCCACCCTTTTCTATGCCCTGAAATACCTTTAGTAGTGTAGTGTTAACTCTTCTCTGAAATTTTGGTAGAATTCACAGTGAAGCCATCAGGGCCAGGGCTTTTTTTGTTGTTGTTGGGAGTTTTTTGATTATTTTCTCAATCTCTTCTTTTGCAGTAGGTTTATTTAGTTTTTCTACCTCTGTGTTAGTTTAGGTAGGTAGCGTGTTTCTAGAAATTTGTCCGATTTTCAAATTTGTGGAAGTACAATTTTTCATAGTATTCTTTTATGATTCTTCTCATTTCAGTTGGATCTGTTGTGATATTGCCCATGTCATTTCTTATTCAAGTTATTTGTTTCCTCTCCTGTTTTTCTTTCGTCAATTTAGCAATGGTTTATCAATTTTGTTGATCTTTTCAGAGAACCAGTTTTTGGTCTTGTTAACTCTTTCAATTTTTTTTTTCTATTCTCTATTTCATTTAATTCTGCTCTAATTTTTATTATTTACTTTCTTCTGGCACCCAAGGGCTTCTTTTGCTGCTCTCTTTCTACTTGCTCCATTTGTAGAGTTAATGTTTTGTTTTGGCTCTTTCTTCTTTTTGGGTATGTGCATTTATTGCTAGAAATTGACCTCTGAGCACTGCTTTTGCTTTGTCCCAAAGGTTGTAGTAGGATGTATTTTCATTCTCACTTGATTCTGTGAATTCCTTTATTCTGTCCTTAATTTCTTGTATAACCCAGTAGTTTTTGAGCAAGGTGTTGTTCAGTTTCAATGTGTTTGATTTTTTTCCCTTGCTTTCTCTGTTATTGAGTTCTACTTTTATGGCCAGAAAAGATGCTTTGTGGTATTTTGACATTTTGGATTCTATTAAGGCTTGCTTTGTGGCCTAATACGTAGTGTATTCTGGAGAATGTTCCATGTGTGTTAGAAAAGAAAGCATACTTGGCTGTTGTTGGGTGAAACATTCTGTATATGTATATGAAATCAAGTTGGTTGATTGTGGCATTTAGATCTTCCATGTCTTTACTGAGCTTCTTTCTGTATGTTCTGTAATTCACCAAAGTGGTGTGTCAAAGTCTCCTGCTATTATTGTGGAGCTGCCTATTTCTCTTTGCTGTTAGAGTTTGTTTCATGCATTTTGGAGCCCTGCCATTGGGTACGTAAATATTTATTATGGCTATGTCGTCCTGGTGTATTGACCTTTTAATCATTATATAGTATCCTTCCTTATCCTTTGTGGTGGATTTTGCTTTGAAATCTCTTTTGTCAAAGATTAATATTGCCACTTTTGCTGTTTTTTGGTTGTTGTTTTCTTGATGTATTTTTTCCCATCCTTTGAGTTTTAGTTTGTTTGTGACTTTAAGTCTAAGGTGTGTCTCTTGTAGGCAGCATGTAGATGGATCATGATTTTTTTTTCCATTCGGCCCCTCTCTGTCTCTTTATTGGTGCATTTAGTCCATTTACATTCAGTGCAATTATTGATAGGTATGAGTTTATGAGTTTAGTGCTGTCATTTTGATGTCTTTTTTTTTTGTCAGTTTCTTTGTTCCACTTAATTTTCTGTGCTGAGTCGTTTTTCTTTACGTATTTTCTTTTTATCTTTTTCATTGTTGTTGATTTTGTATTTGCTGAGTCCTTATGATTTTCTTGTTTTTTATTTTGATGTGTGGGATTGTTAGTTTCCTTTGTGGTTACCTTAGCATTTACCCCTATTTTTCTAAGTTTTATTTCTTTACACTGCCTTGAGTTCCTCTCCATATGAAAGATCTATGACTATATTTTTTAGGCCCTCTTTTTTTGTTTTAATGTTCTCATCTTTTACATATTGACATCTCTGTTTCCCAATTTTCAGTGTTTTAGCTTTGATTTATTTTTGTGACTTCCCTGTCTGGGTTGATATCTGGTTGTTCTGTCCTCTGTTCTAGTCTTGGGTTGTTATCTGATGTTATGGATTTTCTAACCAGAGGGCTCCCTTTCGTATTTCTTGTAGTTTCAGCTTGGTTTTTACAAGTTCCTTTAACTTCTGTTTATCTGGAAAGTCCTAATTTCGCCATCAAATTTGAAAAACAGTTTTTTTTTTTTTTTATGTTTGCTTTCTGTGACCTAGCTTCTTGTTTTGTTTTGTTTTGTTTTGATAGCCCATATAGGCTGGTTGTGTGTGCTCGTTTGATTATTGGCATCTTTGAAGCCCTCACATACTGTCTCCAGGTGGCTAAAGCTGTTACTAGTATGTGAGCCCAGGTGTCCATTTATTTTTCTTGTGTAGATTCAGCTCAGGTGTCCAGGTCGTCTGTCACTGAGCATGTGCTGTAGGCTCCCACATATAGTCCTAGACAGGCAGGGGTGATTGGAGTAGGCACGGGCATCTGGCAGCAGTAGGGGGTCATGCATTGATCAAGGCAGGAGGCTGACTGCTGCCCTGTTTCCTACAGTGCGTAGGTGGGTGGGTTTTGTAGCCAGACTATGGACGCCCAATGTTGTTGGCTGTTAGGACTGGAAGTCACCACTTATTCTTGGTCCTTTGTTGTGGGTAGCTCAGGGGAGTGGGTGGAGCCACCAGTCTTCAGGCCCCTGATGTGTGTAGGTGAGGACTCTGCTTAAGGGGCAGGGCAATGTCAAATGTGGTGAATCTGCCACTCCCCCTTATAGCTGATACAGTTGAAAATAGGCATCAAGTATATGCCGTGTTGTACTGTGCTAATGAGGGCCTAGGCTGTTGAAATGGGCCCACATAGGTCCATGCAGGGGTGAAAGGCATTCAAAGTCTGTGGGCCCCTTATGCCTTTGCCTAGGCAAGGGGCTACAGCTGCCCTGAGTTCCTGCCTTAGCGGAGCTCGCTCCTCACAGATTAGGGTTTGCGGCAGGTCCTTTTTCTGGCCCAGGGGGTGCAGCAATGGGTTACACTGGACCAGGACCCAGAGCAGAGCAGGGTGGGGGCAGGTAAATGGGAGAGAGGTACTTCCCAAAAGGGTTTTTTTCTTTTTTTTAAATCCATGTGGTGGGTTAGATGCTTGTATTTATCTTTTGCAGATTGAGCACCATTTCTCACTGGTTCTAGAGGCTTGAGCGGGCTTTCCACTGCTCTGTCTCTCCCAACGTGGAAAACGCATCTTGAGCACCACTGCTTGCCTCACCCCTCACACTGTAGCCAATCCACCCTGCAGGGTGCCAGTGCTGGCCAGCTCAGGCCTGGCAACTCCTTACTGCTTCTGAACTTTCTCTCCCTCCCCTGTCACTCAGTCCAATTCCTCAACTTTGTCTTTGATGTTCATTCAGGGCTCCTAGATCGTCATATGTAATTGATTCACTTGTTTTTTTGGGTCTTTGCTGTAAGAGGGACCACAAAAAGCATCTGACTACTCTGCTGTCTTGGCCCTATCTCTTGGATTATTTGTCTTTTTGTTGTAGAAGTGTTGGATTTTCCCGTAGATAAAAATCAGGTTTCTTTAAGAATAAATACCTGTGATTATTGGGAGGAGGAGAAAAGCATAAAGGCTCGTTTTAGAGATACGACTTACAAGGCAAACTGAATACTGTCCTCTCCCACAGTGGCTCAGGACACCAAAGGGTAATTGGATGTTAATGTAATAAATTATCCTGAAATTTCAGTTTATTTGGATGGGGCCTGGATGATCTCTGTTTAGTACACTTATTCTTCTTAGGTAGTACAACTAATGATATGAACGATGCATACTGATTTGAAGGAAGAATGTAAGATGTGGACTAAGAAAGTGTACATCTGAACATTGCTGCATCAACAGTATCCAAAGCTGAGCTCAACCTTGAATGTAGAAATGCTAGAAGGTTGTTCTTTTTCTAGGTTCTCATCCAGGCTCCTCCCATTGCTGACACCTTCCCAGGCTTTGTCACTGAGTCTGGTACCCATTTCCCTGTAAATGGCACCCCCCTCACACACATTCAACCTCTTCACAAAGATCTTTCTTTTTGCCCTAAATGAAATCTGGCTCCCTCTATTAAGGAAGCTCCCTCTTACGGATTGAATCGTGTCCCCCAAAATACGTGTTGTAAATGCTAACCCCTATATCTGTGGATGTAATCTCATTTAGGAATAGGGTTTTCTTTGCTATGTTAATGAGGCGGTATCAGTGTAGGGTACATTTTAAGCAGAACACTTTTGAGATATAAAAGAGCAGATTAGCCACAGAAGAAAGTAGATACTGGGGGCAGACTGACACTGTCTGAAGACAGAGGCAGAGTCTATAATTCTAGGAACTCCAAGGATGGCTGACTAGAGAAACTGAGACAAGGATTTTCCCCCAGAGCCGAGACAGAAAGCTTCTCCTAGAGCCAGTACCCTGATTTTGGACTTTTAGCCTCCTAACCGTGAGATAATACATTTCTGTGCATTAAAGCCGCCCACTTGTGGCATTTCTGTTACAGTAGTACTAAGAAACTAAGACACACGCCTACAGAAACTCTTGGGTGGGGATGGTAGGAGGAAGAGTGTCAGCATTCTCTCATCTCTCCCATCATCATCTGCTCCTGTGAGTCCCATGTTGCTGTTGTTGTTAGGTGACATTGAGTTGGTTCTGACTCATAGCGACCCTATGCCCAACAGAATGAAACACTACCTGGTCCTGCACCGTCCTCATGATCATTGTTGTGCTTGAGCACATTGTTGCAGCCACTGTGTCAATTCATCTAGTCAAAGGTCTTCCTCTTTTTCCCTGACCCTCTACTTTACCAAGCATGATGTCCTTCTCCAGGGACTGGTCCCTCCTGATAACATGTCCAAAGTACGTGAGATGAAGTCTCGTCATTTTTGCTTCTAAGGGGCATTTTGGCTATACTTCTTCCAAAACAGATTTGTTTGTTCTTTTGGCAGTCCATGGTATATTCAATATTCTTTGCCAACATCATAATTCAAAGGCGTCAATTCTTCTTTGGTCCTCCTTATTCACTGTCCAGCTTTCACATGCACAGGAGGAGACTGAAAATATCATGGCTTGGGTCAGGCGCACCTTAGCCTTCAAAGTGACAACTTTACTTTTCAGCACTTTAAAGAGGTATTTTGCAGCAGATTTGCCCATTGCATGCATCTTCTGATTTTTTGACTGCTGCTTCCATGGCGGTTGATTATGGATCTAAATAAAATGAAATCCTTGACAGCTTCAATCTTTTCTCCATTTATCATGATGTTGCTTACTGGTACAGTTGTGAGGATTTTTGTTTTCTTTATGTTGAGATGTAATCCATACTGAAGGCTTCAAGTCCTCTTCACTTTCAGCAAGCAAGGTTGTGTCATCTGCATAACGCAGGTCTTTAATGAGTCTTCCTCCAATCCTGATGGGAGTCCCATGCCATTCTGCAATTTCATATCCTGTGGTTGTCAACTTCAAGGTCATTATCCACATTTCTCAAAGATTCTGTCCCTTCGCTTACAATTTTTCACCCCACCTCAACCTACCCCCCCCTTTTTCTAGACTGTTCCTGACATTTAAAAGGGTGATGTGCTGCACACTCTAGGCTCAGATTCTTGGCCTCCTTGTCTCCAAAGTGTTTTTCTGCCCATCTCCATCCCCCAGTTCCTGGCCCTTCCCTTGAACATCACCTTCGTCTCTGAACAATCTCCAATACTCCATCACTGGTCTCAGGTGCCCATACTTCTTTCTGTCATGGACCATTTCTGCCATCTTAACTCTTCCCGAAGCCTCCATAAGTGGATACTGGAAAGGATGTGGGCTTTCTGTGTCAGACCAACCTGGGTTCTAATTTCAGGGGTGCTGCTGGCTGGGACCTCAGGCAAGTGACTCCCTCTTTCAGTCTTCACTTTCCCAGCTAGGAAAAAAAAAAAAAAAAGCCCAACCAAACCCATTGCCATCAAGTTGATTCCGGCTCATAACAACCCTTTAGGGCAGAGTAGAACTGCCCCGGAGAGTTTCCAAGCCATAATAGGGCTGTTTGGAGAAGTAAATGAACTAATATTTGAAGTGCTAGCATACAGGAGGTACTCCCTAATGTTTGCCACTCCTGCCTCTGGCTCCCTCAGCTCCATTCTTCAGTTCTTCTCAGCAATGTGTTTGCTTATTCTTGCTCAACTCTCTTTTCCCCTCTCTTCCCTTTTCTAAAACTTCTCTGCTCACTGTCCAAATTTCCTGTCCTCTTATAATGCTTCTTGTTTCAGTGATGCCAGAAGGTACTGTATCCCACATCACCCTGCATATTAGTTATCTAGTGCCACTATAACAGAAATACCACAAATGAATGGTTTTAACAAACAGAAATTTATTCTTTCACAGTTTAGGAGGCTGGAAATCCAAGTCTGGGGTGCTAGCTCTAGGGGAAGGCTTTCTTTCTCTGTTGGTTCTGGGGGAAGGTCCTCATCATTAATCTTCCCCTGGTCTGGGAGCTTCTCAGTGCAGGAACTCCGGGTCCAAAGGATGCACTCTGCTCCCGGTGCTGTTTTTTTCATGGTATGAAGTCCCCATGTCTCTCTGCTTTCTTCTGTCTTTTATATCTCAGAGATTGACTTAAGATGCAACTTAATCTTGTAGATTGAGTCCTGCCTCATTAACATCACAGTGGTAGGAAAATCACGACAAAATGATGGACAATCACACAATACTATGAATCATGGGCCAGGCAAGTAGACACACATTTTTGGGGGACACAATTCAACCCATAACACCCTGTGACTTACGACACTCTTCACTTGTTCCTATTTTCCTCTCGTTTCAGGAGAAGAGGTGCTCTAGTCCTCTGGCCCAAGCCTGTTTCCTCCCCTTTGTGCTCTGGACCCATCCCTGCCTTGTCCCCGAGGACTTCACTTCATCCACACCTCCTCCCTCCAGAATGTTTATTCTCTACATCCACCTCAGTGGACTATTTCCTCTTTCTTCCTTAACCATAAACAAGCTGAGGTCTCTTTTCTTTAGCTCCCCGCATCAAGATTGCACCCCTTCTAGTTAGACCTTCCCCATTTCTGATTGTGGCCGAGCTCATTGAATGAGACCTGCATTTCCTCAGCACCACCCAGCCATCCTTCAGCCCTTCCCACTGTGCTCCCAGATTGTGATCCTCGAGCCTGCAGTGCTGTGCCTGGCCGTCTTTTTCCTACTGGAATTCTCAATAGCCTTTCACACAGAGGATTGCTTCTCCTTGACATTCTCTCCTGTTTGTTTCCAGGACATTAGGCTCTGCTGTAAATATTTTGCACAGTTCTGACTTCTTTCAGTCTCTTGTGATAACTCTTCTTTCTTTGCCCACCCTTTGTTCCAGGTTTGTTCTCTTCAACATTTGCTGTGAGCCTACCATGTGATACAGCGATGCTAAGACACAGTCTGTCCTCAAAGAACTCACAGTCCGGCGAGAAGAAGGCAACTGCAAGTGAGTCACTAAAATATAGTGTAAATTCTTAGTAAGAAGGCTGTGTAAAAGATAGGATTGACCCTCTGAGGATAGAGTGGTGCGTGGTTAGGAAAGGCTTTGCAGAGGAGGTGATGGGATGGCCGTGCTACTATACAGAAGAAGAGATGAACATTATTGCAGGTGGGTAGATGAAGCTGATTTACATAAATAGAATTTTAGGCATCTCAGATTGCAGGACGTCATGTTCCTCCATTTCAAAGGTTCTCAACTCGGGATGGTTGTGCTCCCAGGAGACATTTGGTAATGTCTGGAGACATTTTTGCTGTTGCAACTTATGACTAGCCATTACTAGCATCTAGTGAGTAGGGGTCAATGCATAGGACAGCCCCCACAGCAAAGAATTACCTAGCCCCAAATATCAGTAGTGCTGAAATTGAGAAACCCTGTCTTATTTTAACTCTAGTCTGAGGAGTCCAGCTCCAGGCTGAAATCCTATGTGTGATCTTTCTGGCCTGATCAGAGGCAATTACAGGGCTTTACCTGGCAACCCTCGTGGGGAAGGCAGCCCCACCCCTGACACCTGACTAGGTACACAGCCAGTGCATTGCAGCCTTTCTCAGGCACCTCTGCCAAGACTGCCATATGGGGGCAGGAGGGGCTTGAAGACCCTTTTCTCCACTCTGACTTAGTACTCAGAACTTGTCCGTGCCCAGCCCCCTATCTCACCCCCACCTGTCAGGGTGCTCAGCTCTCTCTAGCTGAGCAGTTGACATAATCATATTATGCAATTTTTGGTTTTCTTTGTCTTTGAATCAAGTTGGCACTTAATGTTTTCACAATTGAATGAACGAAAGCATGTTTCAATTTTTCAGATGACAGAACCAAGAGAGGTAATTAACAGTGGATGAGAGAAAAGACTTCACAAAATTATGTGGGTAGCTTGGCAAAGTAAAATTTCATTGAGTTAAATGTAAAATCCTCCATTTCAGTCTAAAACAGTAACTGTAGAGGGACAGAATGGGATACACATGGTTTAATAACAGTTACAGCAATCAACCTTTGGAACCTTCATTTGCTGATGTGGCATGACTCAAAATGAGAAGAACAACTGCAAATACCCGTTAGTAATCAGAACATGGTATGTACCAAGTACGAATCAAGGAAAGTTGGAAGTTGTAAAAAATGAAATGGAACACTTGAAGACTGATATCCTTGTGAACTGAAATGGAGTGGTATTAGCCATTTTGAATCCAACAATCATATGAACTACTAAAGCTGGGAACGGCAAAGTGAAGAGGAATGGCATTACATTCATCATTAAAAAGAACATTTCAAGATCTATCCTGAAATACAATGCTGTCAGTGATAGGTTAATATCTATATGCCTACAAGGAAGACCAGTTAATGGGACTATTATTCATATTTACGTACCAATTACAAATGCCAATGAAAAATTGAATATTTTAACAAACTGCTGCAGTCCAAACTCCATCAAACATGCAATTAAGATGCATTGGTAATTACTGGTGAATGGAATGTGAAAGTTGGAAGCAAAAAAGAAGGATCAGTAGTTGGAACACATGGCCTTGGTGATAGGAATAATGCTGGAGATTGCATAATATAATTCTGCAAAACCAATGACTTATTCATCAGAAATGCTTTTTTTTTTTTTTCCAGCAACACAAATGACAACTATACACATAGACCTCACCAGATGGAATACAGAGGAATCGAATCAACTACATCTGCAGACAGCGACAATGGAGAAGCTCAATATTATGTTAAGACAAAGCCAGGGGCCACTATGGAACAGACCATCAACTGCTCATTTGCAAGTTTATGTTGAAGCTGAAGAAAATCAAAACAAGTCCACGAGAGTCAAAGTGTGACCTTGAATACATCCCACCTGAATTTAGAGGCCATCTCAATAATAGATTTGATGCATTGAACACTAATGACTGAAGATCAGAAGAGTTATGGGATGACATCAAGGACATCATACATGAAGAAAATAAAGGTCATTAGAAAGAAAAAGAGCAAAATGGATGTCAGAAGAGACTCTCAAACTTACTCTTGAGTGCAGAGTAGCTAAAGCAAACAGAAGAAATGATAAAGTAAAAGAGCTAAGCAGAAGGTTTCAAAGGGCAGCTCAAGAATACAAGGTAAAGTATTATAATGAAATGTGCAAAGATCTAGAATTAGGAAACCAAAAGGGAAGGACAAGCTAAAAATTCATGCCACAAGTTCCAATACTGGAGAATTCTATGGGCAAAAGTTGAATACCACAGAAAGCATCAAAAAAAGATGGAAGGAATATACAGGGTCACTGTACCAAAAAAGAAATGGCCGATGTTTAACCATTGCAGGAGGGATAGTCAGTACAACCGGACTAAACCAAAAGCAAAAAAGTTTCCTGAATACAACCAAATGTTTCAAAGGCTACAGTAACGGGGACGGGGGTCTGGGGACCATAGTTTCAAGGGACATCTAGGTCAATTGGCGTAACAAAACGTATTAAGAAAACGTTCTGCATCCCACTTTGGTGAGAAACGTCTGGGGTCTTAAACGCTAGCAAGTGGCCATCAAGATGCATCAATTGGTCTCAACCCACCTGGAGCAAAGGAGAATGAAGAACACCAAAGACCCTAGGTAAATATGAGCCCAAGAGACAGAAGGGGCCACATAAACCACAGGCTCCATCAGCCTGAGACCGGAAGAACTAGATGGTGTTCGGCTACCGCTGATCACTGCCCTGACCAGGAACACAGCAAAGAATCCCTGATGGAGCAGGAGAACAGTGGGATGCAGATCTCAAATTCTTGTAAAAAGACCAGACTTAATGGTCTGACTGAGACCAGAGGGACCCTGACAATCATGGTTCCCAGACTCTTTGATAGTCCAAGATTGGAACCATTCCCGAAACCAACTCTACAGACACGGATTGGCCTGGACTATAAGATAAATAATGATGCTGGTGAGAAGTGAACTTCATGGCTCAAGTAGACACATGAGACTATGTGGGCGACTCCTGTCTGGTGGTGAGATGAGAAAGAAGAGGGGGACAGAAGCTGTTCGAATGGACATGGGGAATACAGGGTGGAGAGGAGAAACGTGCTGTCTTATTAAGAGGAGAGCAGCTAGGAGTACACAGCAAGGTGTGTATAACTTTGTATGAGAGTCCGACTTGTTTTGTAGACTTTCACCTAAAACACAATAAATAAATTAAAAAAAAAAAAAAAAAAAACCGGTGTTGAAGGAAGAAGTCCAAGCTGTACTGAAGGCACTGGTGAAAGACAAGGCTCCAGGAATTGAAGGAATACCAATTGAGATGTTTCAACAAACAGATGCAACACTGGAAGAGCTTTGGAAGACAGCTACCTGGCCAACTGACTAAAAGAAATCCATATTCATGCCCATTTCAAAGAAAGGTGACCAAACAGGATGTAGAAATAATCGAACAATATCATTAATATCACATGCTAGCAGAATTTCGAAGATAATTCAAAAACTTCTGCAGCTGTCCATCCACAGGGAACTTCCAGAAGTTCAAACCAGATTCCGATGAGATCGTGGAACAAGGGCTTTCATTGCTTGTGTCAAATGGACCGGATGGTGAAAACAGACAACACCAGAAAGATGTTTACCCGTGTTTTATCAACTACTGGAAGGCATTCTACTGTGTAGATGATAAAAAATTATGGATATCGTAACAAAGAATAGGAATTCCAGAGCACTTAATTGTGCTCATGCAGAACTTGTACGTGAATCAAAAGTCAGTCATTCAAACAGAACAGGGAATACTGTGTGGTTTAAAATTAGAAAAGATGTGTAAGAGGGTTGTGCCCTTTCACCTTACTTATTCAATCTGTATGTTGAACAAGTATGCTGGACATGTCATCAGAAGAGACCAATGGCTAGAGAAGGACACCATGCTTGGTAAAGTAGAGGCTCAGAAAAAAAGAGGGAGACCCTCAATGAGATGGATTGACACAGTGGCTGCAGCAATGGGCTCAAACATAGCAGCAATAGTGAGGATAGTGCAGGACCAGGCAATGTTTTGTTCTGTTATACATATGTCACTATGAGTTGGAACCAACTCTATGGCACCTAAAAACAGCAAAATAGGAATGAACATCTATAAGTATTATGACTCTCTGGTATTTAGAACCATGTAGAACCATTGCATCCTGGCTGGGCGGATCATCCTCGAAGCATCATGCTCAGTTCCAGGAATGCCCTAAAAGTATATATTTATTTAAATGTGTAATGAAATATATTTACATATTTGAGCAGGCACATGGCCATACACCCCCCCTTCCCTCCTCAGAGGGAAATTACTGTTCACACACCATGCCTTAACAGCGTTGTGACAAACCCACAGTATGTCCAAGGAAACAATGGAATGGGCTGAGGGTGCTTCTCTTGAAGAAGGAAAGAGTCAGTGGGAGTGGTGGAAAGTGAGGTGGCTAAAGAACTCTCAAGAATAAGGGCTAGAACAAGGGTGAATTTGCTCCGACTCTAATTTAGAAAAAAAAAAATTTTTTTTTTTTTTTTCTAATGACTTCAGGACCTCATATTTGCATGGGCCTTTTCCAAGCCCTCAACTTAATTTTGTATTCATAATTGTTATTCTCTTTTTTTAAAGAGTGTCCCCCAAATTGAATAAGTTCCCCCCCCCGAAAAAAAAACCCTTTGCCGTTGACTCAATTCTGACTCATAGCAACCCTATAGGACAAAGTAGAACTACCCCATAGGGTTTCCAAGGAGCGGCTATTGGATTCAAACTAATGACCTTTTGGTTAGCAGCCAAACACTTAACCACTGCACCACGAGGGCCCCTGAATAAGGTTAGTCCCACTAAATCCGGACCCACCCTTCAGCTAGGATTTTTTGACATAGCTCCGTGGGACAAAATTAGGACTCACAGCAGAAAACTGCTGTTAGGCAGAGCATTGTTCCAGACCTGGAAATCCTTCCAGGCAGAGTTATTAAAAATTGGGATGGGCTGCAGAAAATTGGTGATCATATCACTAGAAGCCTCCAAGTGAGGGCAGAATGATCACTCAGGGTGTTGTAAGAGGAACTAGATGGTCTCTTCCAACTCCAGGATTGAAAATCCCTAAGCTAAACTATCGAGTTTTTTTTAACCCGCCCCCTTTTTTTCTGTACATATTAGCAGGCACCCCAAGTCCAGACAGGCATTAGTTTGTTAGCTTTGCTTACATTGCCTTATTAAAGTAATAAAAGCATATATTCAAAAGCATTCACTATTTCAGAATGATTTTTTCTTAAATATTGTGAAACTAGTAGGAAGTTACAGCGTTTACTTTGCAGTGTTGCTGGTTGCTGAGCGCCAGCGGTGACTCAGGCGACCCTGCGTGCAGCAGAACACAGCGTTACCCAGTCCCTTACCGTCTTCATGGTCACTTGTAGTTTTGAGTCCCTTGTTCTGGCTACTGCGTCAATCCATCTCATTGAGGGTTTTCCTTGTTTTCACTGACTCTCTAGTTTTCTAAACATGATGTCTTTTTCTAGCAATTGGTCTTTCCTGATGACATGTCCAAAGTAAGTGAACTGAAATCTCACCATTCTCAGTTTTAAGGAGTATTTTGATTGTATTTTTTCTAAGACTGATTTGTTCATTCTTCTGGTCGTTTACAGTGTATTCAATATCTTTCAACAACATCACAGCTCAAAGGCATGAATTCTTCTTATATCTTCCTTTTTCATTGTCCAGCTTCCACATGTATATGAGGTGATTGAAAAGACCGTAGCTTGGGTCAGGTGCCCCTTAGTCATCAAGGTGACAGCTCTGCTTTTTAACACTTTCAAGAGGTCTTTTGCAGCACATTTTCCCAGTCCAATATGTTCTTTGATTTCTTGACTACTGCTTCCATGGGCATTGATTGTTGATACAAGAAGAATGAAAGGAAATCCTTGACAACTTCAAAGCCTTCGCCGTTTGTCATAGTGTTGTTTATCAGTCCAGTTGTGAGAATTTTCATTTTCTTCATGTTCAGGTGTAACGCACATTGAAGATTTGCAGTCTTCAGTCTTCATCAGTGAGTGCTTCAAGTGCTTCAAGTCCTCTTCACTTTCAGCAAGCAAGGTCGTGTCACCTGCGTATTGCAGGTTGTTAATGATCACGTGTTCTTTGTATAGTCCAGCTTTTGGGGCTATCTGTTCAGTATACAGATTAAATAAGTAAGGTGAAAGGATACAACTCTGCTGCATATCTGTTCCAGTTTTGAACTATGCAGTACTCCCTTGCTCTGCTTGACTGCCTGCCTCTTGATCCATGCAGTCTCTGCATCAGCACAATGAAGTGTTCTGGAATTCCCATTCTTTGAAATGTTATTCATGATGTTTTATTATCCACGCAGTCACATACCTTTGTTTAGTCAATAAAACACAGGTATACATCTTTCTGGTATTCTCTGCTTTTGGCCAAGATCCATCTGTCATCAGCAATGATATCCCTTGTTCCATGTTCTGTTCTGAGTCTGGCTTGACCTTCTGGCAGTTCCCTATCTATGTATGGCTGCAGTCATTAATTTGCTGTAGATTCCTAGTATATTACTCTGGTCTCCCACTTCTCTAGCCATTCTCTCATATACTGGGTTCATTGCTCAACAATCTTCAGTGTACCTGAGCTGAGAGTTTAAAGGCCCCAAGTGCTTTCAAGTCCCGCCATTCTTGTAGTCACCATTGCTACAGTAACGGCCAGGTATAGCGGTCACTTGGTGCTTCACAGCATGCCAGTAGACATGTCACCATGGTGCAGGGGATATCTGACTGATTGTTCGCCACCACACACCATGGTTATAAGTATTTCACTTTCCATCATCAAACAGCTTATCACGGTACTCAAGGCCAAGGACACATCCATGTCAATCCCACAGTATGATTTTGAGAGTCCATATCTCGGACACTTACCGAGCATGACATCAGTCATGATCCAGCCGGGAAAACAGAACCAGCCGTAAGCATTTCAACGGAGAGAATTTGATGGAAGAAATTGGTTAAGCAGGTAAATAGGCAAAAACAGAAAGCCGAGGTGACGAAGACAGTAATTGTAGGAAGCAGCTACCAACCTTAGGGTTGGAGGAACAACGATTGTCAGAACCCAGAAGCAGGAGGAGGAGCATCATGGGTCCAGGACCCAGATCTCTGTGGAGGGGATACTGTCACGGCTGGTCCTTGAGGAGCTCAGCAGAAGGACCTTGTGCAGCTGACACTTAGACCTCTGAGGAGACCTCTGAGGAGACCTCTGAGGAGACCTCTGAGGAGACCTCTGAGGAGACCTCTGAGGAGACCTCTGAGGAGACCTCTGAGGAGAGGTCTAAGAGAGGGACAGTGAGACCAGTTTTGGGAGTTTGGAGAAAAGCTGTAAGTTTGCCAGAGTGATGCCGACAAGAACGGCAGGCAAGCAAGTCCCCTCTCTCCTCTCCTGCCTTCTAGCACTCCCTATTGGTAGCTCCTAATAGGGAGCCATCTGGCAAACATGAAAGGTATCTGTAGTGTCTTAGCCTTACCATCACACCGCAGAGTATAGCAGGTGGTTTTGAGCTGAGAGACAACAGCTTAACAACCAGCACACCACCTGCCACCTACAGGAAGTCCAGGCTCCTTAGGGTGCTTACACAGCCTCCACGAGCTGGGCTCTGACCAGCCTGGCCTCCTCGCTGATGTCTACCTCCCTGCCCCACAAAGAGTCGCTGCCCTGTAAAGCTTCTTCCTTGTCTCTGAGGAGAATTGATGTTACCTCCCTCCGCTCCACTGTGCTTGTTCGTTTATTTGTCAACATCTCTGCCCCCCACCCCCCCGCAATTCATAAGCCCCTTGATGGAGAAGGCTGGGTTTTCATTATTGTGTCTCCAAAGTCAGTTGTGGGGTTGGTACACAGTAAGTACTTAAGCACTTGAATGAATGAATAGAATGAATGTGTCTTAAGTGCTTGCCAAATTATGGCATTCATACTCTAATTGTAAGACGTTGTATAAACATTAACATACAAATTTAAAATCTTTAAAGGAAAATGAATTATACTGGAATTAATTTTTTTTGCTAGTCTATAGAATTTCTTAAGTAATATAACATCCATCTAGTAGTCAAACTTGCTGAGTAGCTTTTCAGTAAGATCTATTCCCCAGCAGCCTAAAAGCTTCCGCCTCTGTATAAAGGAACATTTAACACAGGTAAATATTTGTGGTCTGAAAGTTGTTGTTAGGTGCCGTGGAGTTGGTTCCTACTCACAGTGACCCCACGTGCAACAGAACGGTACGCTGCCTGCTCCTGTGCCATCCTCACCATCATTGCTATGTTTGAGCCCATTGTTGCAGCCCCTGTGCCAATCCATCTCGTATTTGCCCAATGCAATAGTCTGAAAGTAGGAAGTGTTTTTAAGCGTGGAAGGTTTCTGTCACATTTTCTTTACGAAAGCTGGTCATTCTTTTGTCAGAGATAATATAAGTAGCAAAATAATAGTAAATTTCCTGCCAGGAAACCCGAGCTGCACAGCACCAAGATGCTGCTCTTCCCCAAGCAGGGCTTTCCCCTTACTGTCGCTCACAGTAGAACAGAAGGTGTCCAACTTATTCATTTATTTTTTGGTTCACCATCGGCCCAGTGACAACTTTGGAAGCCTAAATAATCCTAATTTAACACTAATTTGAAAGGCACACTGATCAGGTGCCCCAATGCTTTAAAGAGAATGAGGCTGATCCGTCTCCCCCTAGCAGGGGCAAAGTGGGCCAGCAGCTTGGGTCTCATATGGGGAAGTGGGGACATGTGCAGCTCCATGCAGGCGTTGCTCCATTTGAGCACAGCATCCGCCACCCCAGCCTGGGCAGGTTGACCAGGGGCAGGACCAGCCACCCAAGCCTGGTCTCTGGGGCCATGGTTCCCAGCCTGGACACTGGTTGGCCACAGTGACGTTTACAATGTGAGACCACATGGACACCAGTGAGGAGGTTTTCTCTCAGCTAAGTTTACTTTATATAAAAAGTTGTCCTTAGCTGAAATAATGTCCTTCCTGCAAGTTACTGTTAAAATGTAATTTCTTTAATGAAATGATTGTGATGGACACGGTAGGTATTTTGTTTTTTCTCTCTCACTTGGCTGCATAAATGGCTGGCAGACCTATGTAGGTCATTAAGGACAAAACAAAAACAACCTTTTTTTTTTTTTTTTTTTCAGTTTTTGCCTGTGTCCGGACTCTAGGAGTCTGGGGACTCTCCAGTCTTCCCCTAAACAAGAAGGGAAAACCTGGAAGGCATCCAGGGGACAGCGATCA
The DNA here is from genome assembly GCF_024166365.1 of Elephas maximus indicus. Lineage (NCBI taxonomy): Eukaryota > Metazoa > Chordata > Mammalia > Proboscidea > Elephantidae > Elephas > Elephas maximus. The sequence goes on from NC_064829.1 coordinate 10,138,674, forward strand.
TTCTCGCCCACCAGGAGCAGGAAACCGCACCATTGGTGAAAATCCCCAGGCCTTTGAGACTCAACCAGCTTTTACAAGGCCTGTTCAGAAGGAGGGAAAAGAAAGGTCAATTGGAAAACACTACTTTCATATAAATACTCCAGAAACCTCCTTAGTCAGAAAATCATGTGGTCATGGAGAGAAAACAGCCTGGACATCTTCCACGGCATGGGCACTGCGTTTCCCTCACTTGTCTAAACTGGTGGCTAGAGACCTCCTGGCGGAGTGAGGGGCAGAGCAAGGTGCTGGGCACAGAGATGGACACTTAGAGCTTGTGTTGTATCAATACTTAATGAGCCAAACTTACACATTTAGAAAGCAAATTTTCTTACACCTTTGTTCATTTTATAAATCTTGTCAATCTATTTAACAATCTAGTAGTGGTAGTATTCAAAAGACCACACTGTCCCTCGTTCTTCAATCAATCCTCAGTTCTCCTCTATTTGGCAGATTAAATTTCCCCAAACAACGTTATTTGTGAACTTGATTAAATCACCTTAGACATCTCAAGCCGTAGTTATGAATGTAACACCTAATTCTTTCAAGCACTTCAAATGCATAACTAGGCAGGTTTACCATTACCGGCGGCAAATCTCCCTGCGTACTTAAGCAGCTCCTTACGTCTACTAAGTCAGACCCAAACACCGCCAGACCCTACCAAGCATCCTAACAGCAGGGAAGCATACTTAAAAAAAAAAAAAAAAAAAATACATAAAGAGCACAATAATTACAAAGTTTGCTACGACAACTTCACAGAATCCACACCAGGAGCCGATCCCCCGCACCCCGGGCTGTGGCACCCGCAGCTAAGGGGCAGGGCCTGCAGCAGAGTCTGGGCCTGGGACTAGGAATACCGGAGTGCAGCCACACGCACTGTGCCGGGCCGGGACCCTCAATTGCAGAATCCCAAGCCCGTGGTTTTCCTTGCCCCCCGAAATTCAATCATGTGCCTGAACTGATTCTTTACTCTCAATATTTTTGTGTTCTGATTACCGTCAGCCCCCCTCTGCCCTCTCCCCCAAAGAGAAAGCCAGCATCAGCACTGCTGCAAATAACCCCCCGATTTGTGTTGCATGAATTTAGTTGTCAAACAAAAGGTGAACGGAGTATATACTCAGGGCTTACCAATAAACAGCGTTTTTAGAACCTGTCACTGGAAATTCACATACGGCTTGCCTTTAGCGTATCTCATGCCCTTTGCCCCTTTGGAGATTCATAGCAGATTTGTGGCTTTTTACAGAGTGATCATTTTCTTTTAAATGCTCAAATTGTCACAATTTTGCCAAAGGAATCCCTTATAAGCTGGCTCTTTGGTAGTCTTGAAATACTCTGTTTTTACAGCAAATAGGTTATGTCAGACCAATTTCTATTTTTCCTCTCCTACGATACAGAATCAGCTGCTCTTAGTGAAAGCAGCTAAAAAGTCCTGAAGAGGGACCACTGAGTCAGGTCTCTTTAGTAAAATCTCACATTTATGTACCTAATCTACCTCCGTCTTAACTGAGAACTTTTTTTATTTAAAGCAATCCTCTTCTAAGATTCTCAATATATTTCTTTCTCTTTCCTAAGCCACCAATTTCTCTTTTCTCTGGCATACCTTTCACTGACATATCCTTTCAGTAACTTCAGTGTCACATAGTACATATTATTTTCCACAACCGTGTGTTTAAATCACATTGTCTAACCTTTCCATAATACAGATGTGCACCTACTTAGATCGCGGAGCCCTGACCTGCACGGCACTTATATTCCCTGTGGTGCTATGGACTGCTTTTGTGTGGCCTTTCTTGCCGTGGTCTTGTAACACCCACTCAAGTGATTGGGTGGGACTGTGCAAATAGAGTAACTGTGGCCCACCAAGGGGACTGGTCTGTTTTGCCACCCTGCTAGGCTTAAAATCAGCCATCCCAGCAGTGGGAAGGGAGTGTCTCATCACCACCAAGGAAGAAGAGCCAAGAGCAGAGCATATTCTTTGTTCCTGGAACCAGGAGACAGAGAGGGCTGTAATACCAAAGATGGTGAGAAGTGGTGGCAGAGAAATGGCAGCAAGAGAGACAAGCAGGAGATGGTATAGTGAGCTTCCTGGCCCACTGAGTGAGAAAGCTGAGTGCCTTCGGGCCGAGGCTTACTGGTGGAGTGGGGTGCCTCCAGACACTTACCAGAAGAGCTAAAAGGGCCTTGTAACATGGCTGAGAAGAGGCTGTCCTGATGGAAGAACTGTTTCCTGAGTGTTCCTGAACCTGAATTGTAACCTGTTACTTTGCTAATGAACCCCGTAAGTGTGAGTATTGTCTGTGAGTTCTGTGTGGCTACTGCAATGAATTATCGAACCAAGCAGAGAAGTAGAGTGCTATGGGAGGGGTTGGTGTCAGAGTTGGTAAAGGTGGCAGAGAGGGGAGGCATATCTGATCTGCCTCACTAACCAGCGTTGGGCTGTTGATCTTGATTCTCCTTCCCCCTTGTGAATTTAGAGGAGGTCAGACGCGACCTCCACGCCATTTTTACATTCCCCTCCTCTTTTAGATCCTCATGTCTCATTGGCCATCGTGAGATTCCATTTGACAACCACCAGAGCTTATGGGGTCAGAACTGGAAAACCAACAAAGTAAATATCATTTAATACCTTTCACAACACATGAAATCAACCCAATGCTTCATGAGAATTAGGCATACATGTTAAACAGCTTACAGATGACAGTAATGAATACTATTTTGCACACCAGACTACACTTTGCTTTTTGCCTTCTCATTTTTGGTACAAAAGAAAAAAAAAAAATTTTTTTTTTTAATGTCCAGGCCCAGCAATGGCAGGAAAAGCGAGAGGGCAAGTCCAAACCCGCCCCTGTCACTTTGGCCCAGTCCATTTTGCAGCATTAATTCCACAAGTACTTGAGTTGCTGTATGTGCCAGGGACTGCTCTACCTACTGCTCTAGGACCTGGGCCCCTGCTCCCCTGGAGATTACACGCTTGCTCCACCACTCTAGTAGGGCAGGCTTGTTTCCAGGAAGAGAAGCTGTAGCTGAAGAAGCGCCCTTGCTCAGACGTGGGTATCATTCCACTAACTTGAGTCCTGCAGCAGGAAATGCTTGTAACGGTGAAGAAAGCCTTAGAACTAAAAGGCAGGAATCCGGACACAGTAGGTATTGCGTAACTGAGTTTCTGTGAATGATTTTCCATCAAAATATAAGAGCTAACATTCCAGCCTTTCCTGGCGTCATAGCAGGAATGTGCTGGATAGAAGCACAAACACTTGGGAGAGGGAGGCAGCGGGGGGGGGGGGGGTGCCGGGGGGGAGCTGCCCTGAGCCGCTGGGTGGTCTTCATCCTGGGGCTTCTAGAGGAGCACAGTGCCTTCAGGCAGCTGGGGCCTGGCGTCCTGCTTCTCCGCCCTGGCTTCATTTTACTTTAAAAAAACTTTTTACGGAAGTACAACACACATTCCTAATCGCACAACTCACTGAACTTTTCACAGACTGGACATACCTGTGCAACCAGCCCCAGGTTAAAAAGCAAGAGGCTTTATTTTAATAATATTAGTAATAACAATAGCAGTAATAATTTAGCATATGTCATGAAAATCAAGGGGTAAAAATGGTAAACATGAAAATCAGTCTCTGGAGCCTCCACCCCCCTCTTCCAGCAACCCAGCTCTCCTCCCTAGAGAAAAACACACAGTTAGTAGCTTCGTAACCACCGAGCTGTACACCAAGTTGACTTCCGCCCAGCTGCAGGATCTTAGTTTGGGCCCGGGGCCCGCGCGGGCTGGACGGTTTTCTGTGAGGATCCAGGGCCGCTCAGCACCGGAGGGCCCTGCGAGTCGGCCGGCCGGGGCTACCCGGGTCCGCGGCCCCGAGCCCAGCGCCCGGCAGGGGCGAGGCCAGCACTGCGCCCCGGGTGCGGGGCAGGCTGCGGGCCGGGCGCCCGGGTGCGCGGCTTCCGGCGCTTGGCGGCTCCCCGGGCCCAGCGGCGGCGCGGGAGGAGCGCGAGGGGCGGGCCCTTCCCGGGAGGGCGTGGGGGGAGCTGCCACCCTCCGGGCCGGCTGCGCGGACCCGGGGCGAAGGCCCGAGCCAGCGGGCTCCGCTGTGGGGACCTTGAGGGAGGGGATTTTAAAAATACCCCGGCTGACGCGTAGAGAGTGGTGTAAAGCACCTTCTGGGAGGGGCAGGTGCCCTTCCAAGCCCAAGGCCGAGGACGGAGAGGGCATAAAGCGGTCGCGGGACGCCTCCACGCTGTGGACGCGGCTCTGCCGCAAGTGGGCCGACGGGCAGAGCCCAGAAGAGCCGGCGGTGGCCCAGCCCGTCCCCGCGGCCACCCGGGAGTCTGATGCTGCACTGCCACCGGGACCCAGTTAGGTCGTTTCCGTCTCAAAGCTGAGAGAAAAAGACAGGATTCAAATAAAAGGATTAAAAAAATTTTTTTTTCCTTGACCAGTGTGCAAGGACGACATCCCCCTTGGCTTTCCCTTTTTAAATCTTGTCGTTAGGTGCCAGCGGAGTTGCTTTCTACTCACAGCGACCCTATGCGACACAGTAGAACTGCCCTGTAGGGTTTTATAGGCTGTAATTTTTTTTTTTTTTAAATCTTTACGGGGAAACTCTGGTGGTGTAGTGGTTAAGTGCTATGGCTGCTAACCAAAAATTTGGCAGTTCAAATCCACCAGGCGGTCCTTGGAAACTCTGTGGGAAAGTTCTACTCTGTCCTACAGGGTTGCTATGAGTCGGAATTGGCTGGGTTTGATGGCAACGGTTTTGGGTTTCTTTCGAAATCTTGACGGGGAATCCCTGGTGGCCCACCAGTTAAGAGCTTGGCTGCTAACTAAAAGGTCAGCAGTTTGAATCCATCGGCCACTCCTTGGAGACCTTATGGGGCAGTTCTACTCTGCCTTATAGGGTTGCTGTGAGTCTAAATTGACTCAGGCAATGGTTTTCGTTTGTTTGTTTTTAAAAATCTTTATGGGAGTAGAGAGCCAGATCTTTTTCCCTGCGTAGTGCTGGATGGTTCCCATCCGCCCATCCTTTCTGTTAGCACCTGAGTTCTTGAGCTTTGGGCTGCCATGGCACCTTGTTTAGTCTCCTCTTTTAATCTTAAGAAATCCAAAAGAATTCCATCTCTCATAAGTTAATATATTGTCTGTTGTCAAATAAGGAGTTATTTTAATGCATTAGCATGAAAGTTTGTTTTAAAGCTGACCCATAAATCAGCCATCAGAAAACAGGATTTATGGACACCCAAATTCAGGGCTAGGCTATGCCATGTAGGATTATAAAAGAATAAAATCGGTTCCTGGTCCTCAGAAGATTTATATCTAGTAGGCAAGACAAAACTAGCACATATGATGTAATACACAACAATGGGAGAGTCTACATAATTAGGTGTCCCCTGAAAAACCACACTACATTTTTTCTAAGACTTCAGAGGTAGAGGAGGCCAGTGACAGAGAAAGGAATCAGAGAAGAATCCTAAAAAGCCTATCTTAAAGTTTAGATAAGATTTCTCTAAGTATCTGCTGAGTGTCTTAGGCTGGGTTTTCTAGAGAAGCAAAAACAGTAAAGGATATAAATATATAGAGAGAGATTTATATCAAAGAAATGGCTCACACCACTGTAGAGGCTGGAATGTCCCAAGTCTGTGGATCAGGATAGAGGCTTCTCTCGATTCACATAGCCACAGGGGCTGGTGAACCCGATATCAGCAGGTGGGAGAGCAGGGCTGTTGTTCACAGGCTGTGAAGATTGACCAATCCCAAGATGGGCAGGTAAGCTGCTAGCTCAAGTCCCAAGAACTGGAGATCAGACGAACAGCAGGCAGCTGCAGGATCCAGCGAGGCGAAAGCCAGACTGTCCACTTATATTCAGATGCAGGCCACACATCTAACGAAACTCCCTTTCAACTGGTTGGCTACTCATAGCAGGTCCCATCACGGGGGAGATCACAAATAAACACTAAGAATCACTGCCCAGCCAAGTTGACACACAATCTTAACCATCATACTGGGTTAAGAACAATGAATTAAGCCTCCTGGAATCTTTGTTTATTTTGGAACCAGAAGGCTGAATATTATCAGGCTAAGCCTGATAAACACATGCACACGCTGGTCACCCAGTTTAACAAACAAAATAGTACAGCATCCTAGCAGCTCCCCTTGGGCCCCCTCCCTATCCTGATATTAAGGTCATGGATTGCTCTTTTTACTTTTCATAAATGCCTCTGTACCAGTTAGCAAGGTCTCTGAGCTCCAAACCCACCTTTCTATCCTCTGCTTTGTGAAGTGGGGGCTGGGATTCTCCAGCCACCTGCTACTGTTGGACCCTGCCAACAGGACTAGAGAGAGTCAAAAGCCTGGCGACGGGGGACTTGCTGCTTCCTGTTGGCTCCCTTTCCTCTGACTGTCCCCCTAGCAGTGGCAGTTCCTGTAGCAGTAGTTGAATCCAGTTTGTAATTTTTCCAACACTTGCAGAACCAGCCCCAAGGCACCGCACTGAGACACCAGGAACAGCACCAGAGTACTGGGCCCCTGACCCCTCCCCCAAGTTTCTAAGTCTTTAGTGGATTCAAGTGTTTCCTTTGTTCCCCAGCCTGAGGGGTAGTAGCCCCTGTAGTTGCTACCTCCTTGATACCTCTTTTTCACTTTTTAGTCATCTAGTTAACATCTTCATACCTAGTTAACAATTCTTGTATTACATTTCCTTTATTAGAATAAGTGGTGTGGTTTCTCCTTCCTGACTGGACCCTGCCTACAAAATCTTTCATTCATCCTTCTGTGAGTAGATCCCAGGGCATTATATGTAGCTGTGGCTTATTTTCACAACTCTATAGCACTCCAATGAAAAAGGAAGACAGAGGAAGAAGTGACGCATTCAAATTGTGGTGTTGGTGAAGAATATTGAATATACAATGGACTGCCAGAAGAATGAACAAATCTGTCTTGGACGAAGTACAGCCAGAATGCTCCTTAGAGGCAAGGATGGGGATAGGTCTCACATACGTTGGGCTTGTCATCAGGAAGGACTAACAGCTGGAGAAAGACATCGCGCTTGGTAAAGTAGAGGCTCAGCGAAAAGGAGGGAAACAGTGAGATGGGCTGACACGGTGGCTGCAACAATGGGCTCAAACATAGCAGCAGTCGTGAGGAGAGCACAGGACCTGGGAGGATAGCACAGGACTTGGGAGGAGAGCACAGGACCTGGGAGGAGAGCACAGGACCTGGGAGGAGAGCACAGGACCTGGGAGGAGAGCACAGGACCTGGGAGGAGAGCACAGGACCTGGGAGGAGAGCACAGGACCTGGGAGGAGAGCACAGGACCTGGGAGGAGAGCACAGGACCTGGGAGGAGAGCACAGGACCTGGGAGGAGAGCACAGGACCTGGGAGGAGAGCACAGGACCTGGGAGGAGAGCACAGGACCTGGGAGGAGAGCACAGGACCTGGGAGGAGAGCACAGGACCTGGGAGGAGAGCACAGGACCTGGGAGGAGAGCACAGGACCTGGGAGGAGAGCACAGGACCTGGGAGGAGAGCACAGGACCTGGGAGGAGAGCACAGGACCTGGGAGGAGAGCACAGGACCTGGGAGGAGAGCACAGGACCTGGGAGGAGAGCACAGGACCTGGGAGGATAGCACAGGACCTGGGAGGATAGCACAGGACCTGGGAGGATAGCATAGGACCTGGGAGGAGAGCACAGGACCTGGGAGGAGAGCATAGGACCTGGGAGGAGAGCATAGGACCTGGCAACACTTTGTTCTGCTGTACATACGCCCCTGTGAGTCAGAGCCAACTCAATGGGACCTAACAATAACAGAGAGCAGTCCACTGTGTGAACATACCACAATTTTTTAAATCCATCGACTGTTTGTAGACTCTTGGGTTATTTTCAGGTTTGGGTCATACTGCTGCCATGAATATTCTTATACAGGTTTTGGTGCCTGTGTACACACTTCTGTCCGTGTGCCCTAGAGATGGAATTCCTGCATCCACTTACACATGATATTCGTATATTAAGCCTTACTAGATCATACCAAAATGGTTTTCCAGAATGCTTGTGCCATTATACTCCCACCAGAAGCATAATAAGAGTTTCCATTGCTTACATTCTAACCAATTCTTAATACACAAAACTTTGAAATTTTAGTCATTCTAGTGTATGTGTGGCAGAAGAATCTCATTGCATACCCAAACCCATGGCTGTTGAGTCAATTCTGACTCATAGTGACCCTATAGGACAGAGTAGAACTGCCCCATATGGCTTCCAAGGCTGTAATCTTTACAGCCATCACTCTTCTTCAGTTTGTCCTACTGTGGTGGCTTGTGTGTTGCTGTGACGCTGGAAGCTGTGCCACCAGTATTTCAAATACAAGCAGAGTCACCCATAGTGGACAGGTTTCAGCAGAACTTCCAGACTAAGGCAGACTAGGAAAAAGGACATAGTGATCTGCTTTTAATAAAACTGGCTAGTGAAAACCGTATGAATAGCAGCGGAACATTGTCTGATAAAGTGCTGGAAGATGAGCCCCCTAGGTTGGAAGGCACTCAAAATAATGACGTGGGTGGAGTCAAGCTTTCAGGACCTTTATTTGCTGATGTGTCATTACACAAAATGGGAAGAAACAGCTACAAACATCCACTAATAATCAGAACATAGAATATATGAAGCATAAATCTAGGAAAATTGGAAGATGCAGGAGAGCAGGGGGACCCAGACCCCAAATTCTTGTAAAAAGACTAGACTTAATGGTCTTACTGAGACTAGAAGGACCCCGGGGGTTATGGTCCCCAGACCTGTTAGCCCATGACAAGAGCCATTTCCAAAGCCAGTTCTTCAGACAGGGTTTGGATTGGACTAAGGGATAGAAAATGATACTGGTGAAAAATGAGCTTCTTGGATCAAGTAGACACATGAGACTATGTTGGCATCTCCTGTCTGGAGGGGAGATGAGAGAGCAGAGGGGGTTCAGAAGCTGGCGGAATGGACACAAAAATAGAGGGTGGAGGGAAGGAGTGTGCTGTCTCATTAGGGTGAGAGCAATTAGGAGCATATAGTAAGGTGTGTATAAATTTTTGTATGAGAGACTGACTTGATTTGTAAACTTTCACTTAAAAAAGCATAATAAAAATTAAAAAAAAAAAAGCAAGTGACCCAGGTTGGCAAGAAAGCCATTGCCTGACTCTCATCCTATAACATTACATTATTAAATACTGGCCAAATAGATTGATAAATACTCATTCTCTAGAAAGTAAAATGAATAAAAGTGTAATGAAGTACACAGAGCTAAATTTAATTTAACATTAAGTATATACTTTTAGGATTGATTTGTTTTTTAATTAGGTGACCAAGGTATTCAGAAATTGTCACAAAGTACATACTTTTGCTCTTGAATATGTTAAACTTGTTCTTTGCACAATAAAAAAAATGAAAAGAAACACATAAAAATTGATTTCCTAGGCATTAGTGAGCTGAAACAGACTGGTACTGGCCATTTTGAATTGGACGATCATACAGTCTATTATGCCAGGAATGACAAATTGAAGAGGAATGGCATTACATTCATTGACAAAAAGAACATTTCAAAATCTATCCTGAAGTACAACGCTGTAAGTGATAGGGTAATACCCATAGACCTACAAAGAAGACCAGTTACCAAGATTATTATTCAAATTTACATACCAACCATTAAGGCCAAAGATGAAGAAATTGAAGATTTTTACCAACTTCTGCAGTCTGAAATTGATCGAACAGTGCAATCAGGAATGGATTGGAATGTGAACGCTGGAAACAAAAGAAGGATCAGTAGTTGGAAAATATGGCCTTGGTGACAGAAACAATGTCCGAGATTGCATGACAGAATTTTGCAAGACCAACAACTTATTCGTTGCAAATACCTTTTTGCAATGAGTGTACATATGGACCTTGCCAGATGGAATATGTAAGAATCAAATCACCTACCTCTGTAGAAAGATATAATGAAGAAGCTCAGTATCATCAGTCAGAACAAGGTCAGTGGTCAACTCCAGAACAGTCGAAGATGAAGAAAACAAAAACAAGTCCATGAGAGCCAAAGTATGACCTAGTATATATATAGTATATCCAGCCTGAATTTAGAGACCATCTCGAAAACAGATTTGAAGCTTTGAACACTAATGACTGAAGACCAGATGAGTTGTGGGGTGCCATCGAGGACATTATATGTGGAGAGACCAAAAAACCATTAAAAAACAGGTGACAGAAAAGACCAAGATGGGTGTCAGAAGAGACTCTGATACTAGCTCTTCAGGGGAGAGCAGCTAAAGTGAAAGGAAGACATGATCAAGTAAAAGACATGAACAGAAGATTTCAAAGGGCAGCTCGAGAAGATAAAGTAAAGTATTTGTAACAAAATGTGCAAAGACCTGGAGATAGAAAGCCAAAAGGGAAGAAGACACTAGACGTTTCTCAAGCTGAAAGAACTGAAGAAAAAATTCAAGCCTCAAGTTGTAATATTGAGGGATTCTATAAACAAAATGTTGACTGACGCAGGAAGCATGAAAAAGAAGATGGAAGGAATACAGAGAGTCACTGTACCAAAAAGAATTGGTGGACTTTCAACCATTTCGGGAGGCAGCATATGATCAAGAACTGATGGCATTGAAGGAGGAATTCCAACCTGCACTGAAGGCATTGGCAGAAAACAAAGCACCAGGAAGGAACTGAAGGAATACCAGTTGAGATGTTTCCACAAACAGATGCAGTGCTGGAAGTGCTCACTTGTCTATGCCACGAAATTTGGAAGACACCTACCTGACCAACTGAATGGAAGAGATTCATATTTGTGCCCATTCCAAAGAAAGGTGATCCCACGGAATGCAAAAATTATTGAACAATGTTATTAATATCACATGTAAGTAAAATTTTGCTGAAGGTAATTAAAAAACAATTACAGCATTACATCGACAGGGAACTGCTAGAAATTCAAGCTGGACGCAGAAGAGGTCGTGGACTGAGGGATATCATTGCTGATGTCAGATGGATCTTGGCTAAAAGCAAAAAATACCAGAATGATGTTTACCTGTATTTTATTGACTATGCAAAGGCATTCGATTGTGTGGGTCATAACAAATTATGGGTAACATTGTGAAGAATGCAAATATAGACCACTTAATTATACTCATGCAGAAACTGTTCGTAGACCAAGTGGCAATCGTTCAAACAGAAAAAGGGGATATTTCACAGTTTAAAATCAGGAAAGGTGTGCATCAGGGTTGTATCCTTTCACCGTACCTATTCAATCTGAAAGCTAAGAAAATAATCTGAGGAACTGTACTGTATGTAGAAGAACAGGGCATCAGGATTGGAGGAAGACTCATTAGCAACCTGCATTATGCAGATGACACAACCTTGCTTGCTGAGAGTGAAGAGAACTTGAAGCACTTACTGATGAAGATCAAAGGATACAGCTTTCAGTATGGATTACACCTCAACATAAAGAAAACAAAAATTCTCACAACTGGACTAATAAGCATCATCATAGTAAACAGAGAAAAGATTGAAGTTGTCAAGGATTTCATTTTACTTGGATCCACAATCAACACCTGTGGAAGCAGCAGTCAAGAAATCAAATGAGGTGTTGCGTTAGGCAAATCTGCTGCAACAGAGCTCTTTAAAGTGTTAAAAATGCTGTCGCCTTGAGGACTAAGATGTACCTGACCCAAGTCATGGTATTTTCAATCACCTCATATGCATGCGAAAGCTGGACACTGAATAAGGAAGACCGAACAGGAGTTGACACCTTTGAGTTATGGTGCTGGCGAAGGATATTGGATATACCACGGACTGCCAGAAGAATAAGCAAATCTTGGAAAAAGTACAGCCAGAATGCTCCCTAGAAGCAATGATGGCAAAGCTCAAGGACTTTGACATGTTATCAGGAGGGACCAGTCCTTGCTTGGTAGAGGGTCATGCTTGGTAAAGTAGAGGGTCAGCGAAAAAGAGGAAGACCCTCAGTGAGATGGACTGACACAGTGGCTGCAACGATGGGCTCAAACATAGCAACAAGGATGGTGCTGGACCGGGCAGCATTTCGTTTTGTTGTACGTAGGGTCCCTATGAGTCGGAACTGATGCGACAATATCTAACAACAGCAATCTTCATGAAAGCAGGCTGACACAACTTTCTCCTGCGGAGTGGCTGCTGGGTTCAAACTGCCAACCTTTTGGTTAGCAGCTGAGCACTTTAACCAAGTTACCACCAGCCTCCTCATCTCTCTATGTACATTATCTGTTTCTGCATAACAAATTATTCCAAAACTTGGTGGCTTAAAAAAATTTGTCATCTCAGTTTCTTTGGGTGACATTTGAGTGTGACTTGGCTGGGTGGTTTCCAGCTCTGGGTCTTCCCTGAAGTTTTGGTGAACATGTTTGGTAAGGCTGTAGTCATCTGAAGGCTTGCCTTCAAGGTAGCTCCCTCACATGGCTCTTGGCAGGGGGCTCCATTTCCTCTCCATGTGGGCCTCTCCATAGGGCTGCTGGAGTGTCCCCTGGTATGGCAGGTGGCTTCACCCAGAGAGAGTGAGCCAAGAGAGGGAGCAAGGAGGAAGCTGCAGCGCCTTTTGTGACCTGAAGTCTCATGCCTTCCTGTCTACTTTGCTCTAAAGAAGCAAGTCTCCCATCTGTCGAAGGGGGAAGTATCAAAGAATTTGTGGACGTAGTTTAAAGGCACCACACTCATTCTGGCTCTAATTGAGATCGTTCATCTGGGTATCCTCTCTGGTGAAGTGTCTGTCCAAATCTCTTGCTCATTTTTCTATTTAGTTATTTCAATTTGTAGTTCTTTGTATACTCCGGATACAAGCTGTTCGTCAGATGTGTCTCCAGTGTCTACTACTAATTATCCTACCAGATAATTAAAATATTTTCAGATCTCCTAATTTTTGGTACTTTGTTGTCCTTTGGGACTTAATCTACAACACTGTCATGGAAGAATTTTTAGCTTTTTTTAAGCCAAAAATGTGAATAGAACAACAATACGGATGAGGTCAAAAATACGTGTTTTCAGTTTAACACTAGAAAGAGAAAGGAAAGCCACCGGGTTTTGTCCTCCCTAATTAGCCTGTCCTGGAATCCCATTGAACTGTTTCAGTCCTAACCCAACAGCCCACCTGGTTAGCATCTAATTGTCACAGGAAGAAGCAAAAATACTCTACTACTAAATTTTTTACTAAATTGGTCACGCTGTGGCTGCGTCTCATCACAGCAGAGGGCAGCTTGCGCCATCTGCTGGGGACATTAGTAATCCCTGCACAGTCTCGCGAGGTAATTTGCCTGGTTCAATGTAGTTCACAACCTGATCGCCTTCAGTGTTTCTGACTGACAGTTATTTGCCTCGAATCTTTCAGGTTATGTTTCAGAGAGAAGCAAACATAATTTAGCCCAGATATAAAAATAATTTTAAACCAAAACATGCACAGTTATTCCAAACATTAGCTGCTCTTACCTCAAAGGATGCCCCAAGGAAGGGACAAGATAACATGCATGGCTGGGAGATAGCTACTTCCTTTAGGACAATCACCGTGGTATGTGTGTTTGTAGAAGTGTGCATGTATGTGTGTCCCCCCGAAACTGATGTCATTGGCTCCCTCCCTTCCTCCCTTCCTCCCTCCCTTCCTTCCTATCCTTTTCTTCCTCTCCTTTCTCCTCCTCCTCCTCCTTCTCTCCCTCCCTCTAGTTAACCACAAACATGTACTGCTGGTCTCAGTCGTCTAGTGCTGCTGTAGCAGAAATACCACAAGTGGATGACTTTAACAAAGGGAAGTTTACTCTCTCACAGTCTAGGAGGCTGAAAGTCTGAATTCAGGGTGCCAGCTCCCGGGGAAGGCTTTCTCTGTCAGCTCCGGGGAAAGGGCCTTGTCATCAATCTTCCCCAGTCGAGGAGCTTCTTCTCAGGGCAGGAACCCTGGGCCCAAAGGATGTGGTTACTACTGGTTCTTGTTTCTTGGGGTCTGGGGTCCCCATGTCTCTCTGCTTGCTTCTCTCTTTTGTATCTCAAAAGAAATTGACTTAAGACACAACCTAATCTTGTGGATTGAATCCTGCCACATTAATATGACTGCTCTAATCCTGCCTCATTAATATCACAGAAGTGGTATTACAACACATGGGAAAATCACATCAGATGACAAAATGGTGGACAATCACACAATACTGGGCATCATGGCCTAGCCAAGTTGACATACATTTTGGGGGGACACAATTCAATCTATGACACTGCTATTGGTACACAAGTTATACTGTGGCCACCCACCCAGAAGAGAAAACCCCAAGTGAAGGAACTCTGTGTGTGTCTTCAGCTGGCGAATCTCCAGTTTTCAATATCATGGCAGAAGACTGTGATGTGTACCAGGGAAAGACAACTGGCTGAGTCATGAAGGAGTCTTGGATGCCTGAGTGTTGGGTTTGGGACCACCCCACTACCAGTCTGCTGGGACATTTTCTCCCTAAAGAAACAGAGAGGGTGGAATCAAGGACCTGGTCTTGGACTTCCAGAACTCAGCCCTCACTACTTGCTCTCAACCTCAAATATTCGGCCACTGTCTAGCCTGCTTTCTGCCAGGTTCCCGCACTCTCTACTGCCAGCTCGGCTCCTGCCTGCCCTACGCCTTTCACCCTAACCTGCACTCCTTCCAGTCTCTCAGCCCCAACCCTGCCCTGGGGAGCGCCTCCATTGGTGTGGTGGTATTTGACTATTTGCCTCTCTGGCCTGCTGTTGCCTGGCATCCAAATCTGGGACCCTGGCCAGACCCTGCCCATGGGTGAGCTCAGCCCGCTCTGCCCCTCCTCTCTGAAGGATTGAACACCGACTCCCTGTGAAGACCTGCTGTGCTGCCTTCTCTGCTTGTCTAGAACTGGCTGCTATTCCAAGCTCAGTGCAGCCAGCCTGCTCGATAACGCTGAACCCTTGGTTTTCTTGCGATGTCACGGCAGCCTTTCCACAGTTATGGCTTCAATGAGTTTTTTGTTTTTTTTTTTTTAAGGAATTTGAGACTATTCCTTTGTTAATAGGAACTGGAAACTTGATGAATTAAGTTCACAAGCTCTGGATCTGATTCTTCACAAGAACTAATCAGGATGATTTATCGGAACAATGAGCACTGGGATTACAGAGTTGTTAGGACTTGCATATTTATTTTTTCCTCATAGAGTCGTCTAAAACTTGTATCACTTTTTCCTTCCACTGTTCCTGAACATAGAGGCTATGTGACCACGCCTCCCTCTGTTCAGGTGCGAGATAACCAGCAGTTGATACCTCCATGTTAGAATAAAAAGTACAGTCTGTTTTGTCTTACATTTCCTTTTGTAAAGTTATGAGAAAATAACTTTAAATTCTATCTACTGAGACTCTTCTGTCTTCAGAGAAGTCGTTCAAGTTTTCTTGAAGGTCTTCATTTCATTTTTCTAGCGTACCTTTCAAGGTGATGCTGAGGGTGGAGGCAGACAGCTGTACTCGAGATTTGTGTCTCCTCTATGAAGTGGCCAAGTACCAGAGCCACAGCTCACCACAAGTGACTCTTTTATTAGCAATCACAAACACAAAGCAAATAGGCTAAAGCTTAAAAAGTGTCACAGTAGAGTACTTTCTTTTTTTTAATTGTGCTTTAAGTAAAAGTTTACAGTGCAAGTTAGTTTCTCATACAAAAATTTATATACACATCGTTACATGATGATAGTTGCTCTTCCTATAACGTGACAGCGCACTCTTCCTTTCCACCCTGTATTTCCCGTGTCCATTCAACCAGTTGCTGTCCCCCTCTGCCTTTATGAACTGGTGGTGGCAATAGTATACACATGAAGAATCTTAGAGCCTTTCGTAAATCTTCTATGAGATTTCAAGGAGCTGATATATTGCAACGATATACGCTGAAGCAAAGGCTGGACGGCATTTTAGTGATAAGTCAGAAACACCAGCTCTCACCCTTACTAGCTAGGTAGATCTTACCTGTGGGTAGATCCGTCAACCTTTCCAAGCTTCAGTTTCCTCAACTGGAAAATAGAGATAATAATAACAGTCATTTCATAGGGTTGTTGTGAAAATTAAGTTACTGGTATTTAGCATGGGGAACAATATATAGTAAACAAACAAGCAAACAAACAAAACCATTGCCATGGAGTTGATTTTGACTCATAGCGACCTTATAGGACAGAGTAGAACCACCCCACAGGGTTTCCAAGGCTGTAAATCTTATATGGAGGCAGGCTGCCACATCTTTCTCCTGCAGAGTGGTTGGTGGGTTCAAACAGCTGGCTGTTCGGTTAGCAGCCGAGCTCTTTAACCACTGTGCCACCAGGGCTCCTGATACACAATAAGTGCTCAATAAATGTTACTTATGGAAGCATATTAGGTTCAGGTTTCTTTCCATAGCAGGTATTGTGGTCAGCAGCCCCCAAGAAGGCTCCAAGGACCCCTCCCCCTGGTACTCACATCCTGTGCAGTCTCCTTCCATGTTGTACCACTTCCGCGTGACCACACAACAGACCAAAAGTGATGGTGTGGCCCTTCTGAGATGAGGCTACCAAAGTCCCTGGCTTCTGCCTCAGGTTCTCCCTCTCTTGAATCACTGTCTTGGAGACACTCAGGCTGCCAACAGAGGGGCCCACTTTGCAGGGAACTGAGATAAGTGCCAACATCCAGGACGGAACAGGAACCCAACACCCATGAGAATGAGTCCGGAAGTAGATTCTGTGGCACCAGATGGCTGCAGACTGGCTGACAGCTTACCCGTAACCTCACGGAAGATCCTGCACCAGGTCCCCCCGCTAAGCCAATCCTAAGTCCCGACCCTCAGAAACTGTGGCCGTACATATTTGTTACAGTTCTGAGTTATGTTACGCATCGGTTGATAACTAACACACGTACCAATAACTCACACTTTAACACACATGTGCCTTCTCTCAGGATCCTCAATACGCTCGGGAATAATAGCCCTTCTTTTTAAGGCTGATGATAAGAAGTTATTTCATCTATTCTAAAACATGGAAACCCTGGAAGCACAGTGGTTAAGAGCTATGGCTGGTAACCAAAAGGACAGCAGTTTGAATTCACCAGGCAGTCCTTGGAAACCTTACGGGGCAGTTCTATTTTGTCCTGTCGGGTCACTATAAGTTGAAGTCAATTCCACAGCAGTGCGGTATATTCTAAAACATACATTGGTGTGTATCTTATGCAAAATGGTATGTAAGGCATTCTCTTTTTTCTTATTGGTAGCTAAAATGGTGGTACATCTCAGATTTGAGGAAATATTGTAGTTTCCCTAAATCACACCAGAATTACATGATCAGTCTTTTTTTCCTTCTGACCACGCTTCTGAAACTGTCAAGATCTTTCCCTTTGGAATAAGTGACAATATTGGAAACGAAGATGCAGAGGCACATTTGCCATTGAGAGAGAGGCCAGTGATTACTGACCAGCTGAAGCCAGCTGATCATTGTACAATTTTTCTACCTCAAAAGTGCTGCTAGAGATGTTTGTAGTGGTTATGGATGGCTGGAGACTTAGAAACCTATAAAAGTGTCTTCGGCAGGCACAGAGGAAAGGATGTTTATTTCTAATCACCTGGGTGGGCAGGGGATTCTTGGGGCTTAAATAAATCACATCGACTAATCATGATAGGTTGGTCATTTAAGTCACTGGAGAGAATGCAGCATGGGGAGGACGGCCTTTAAACAGGATACTTGTGTGGGACCATGTCTCCAGTCTGCATCTCTCCCCTAGACCCCATGAGCAGCAGCCAGTGTTAGCAGTGGCGCCAAGGTGGGGTGAAAGGGAGGAGCAGAAAGGGAATGCAAACGAGGCATTTGGGATTTCACCAGGGTAACAAGGAAATCTGGGACTCTAGAATTATTGAGCTCAATATCATCAGTCAGAACAAGGCCAGGGGCCAACTGTGGAACAGATCATTAATTGCTCATATGCAAGTTCAAGTTGAAACTGAAGAAAATTAGAACAAGTCCACAAGAGCCAAAGTACGACCTTGAGCATATATCACCTGAATTTAGAGACCATCTCAAGAATAGATTTGACGCGTTGAACACTAATGATGGAAGACCAGACGAGTTGTGGAATGACATCAAAGACATCATACCTGAAGAAAGCAAGAGGTCATTAAAAAGACATGAGAGAAAGAAAAGACCAAGTGGATATCAGAAGAGACTCTGAAACTTGCTCTTGAACTTTGAATAGCTAAAGCAAAAGGAAGAAATGATGAAGTAAAAGAGTTGAACAGAAGATTTCAAAGGGCGGCTCGAGAAGACAAAGTAAAGCCTTATAATGAAATGTGCAAAGACCTGGAATTAGAAAACCAAGCTGAAAAAATTGAAGAAAAAATTCAAGCCTTGAGTTGCAATATTGAAGGGTTCTATAGGGAAAATATTAAATGATGAAGGAAGCATCAAAAGAAGATGGAAAGAATAGAGTCACTATACCGAAAAGAATTGGTTGATGTCAGCCATTTCAGGAGGTAGCATATGATCAGGAATTGATGGTATTGAAAGAAGAAATCCAAGGTGCACTGAAGGCATGGGTGAAAAACAAGGCTCCAGGAATCGATGGAATACCAATTGAGATGATTCAACAAACGGATGCAGAGCTGGAAGTGCTCACTTGTCTATGCCAAGAAATTTGGAAGACAGCTACCTGGCCAACTGACTGGAAGAGATCCACATTTATTATTTATTTTATTGAGCTTTAGGTGAAGGTTTACAGAACAAAGTAGTTTCTCATCAAGCAGTTAGTACACACATTGTTCTATGACATTGGTTAACAATCCCATGACATGTCAACACTCTCCCTTCTCAACCCTGGGTTTTTTCTTACCAGATTTCCTGTTCCTTTCTGCCTTCCAGTTCCTGTTCCAGGGCTGGTGCACCCCGTTAGTCTTCTTTTGCTCCATGGGGCTCTTCAGTCTTTGGCTGAAGGGGGATGTGATGGTTAAGACTGTGTGTCAGCTTGGCTGGGCTGTGATTCTCAGTGTTTTGGCAGCTGTATAATGTTGTGGTCACTTCCCTGCTGAAATTTGATATGTGATCACCTCTTTCTCAAGTTCTTATAATAGTGGTCTTATACAATATTTGTCCTTTTGCACCTGACTAATTTCACTCAGCATAATGCCTTCCTGGCTCCTTCATGTTATGAAATGTTTCACAGATTCATCACTGTTCTTTATCGATGTGTGGTGTTCCATTGTGTGAATATACCATGATTTATTTATACATTAACCCGTTGATGGGCACCTTGGTTGGTTCCATGTTTTTGCTATTGTAAACAGTGCTGCAATGAACAGGGATGTGCATATATCTTTTCATGTGAAGGCTCTTATTTCTCTAGGATATATTCCAAGGAGTGGGATTGCTGGGTCGTATGGTAGTTCTATTTCTAGCTTTTTAAGGAAGCGCCAAATCGGTTTCCAAAGTGGTTGTACCATTTTACATTCCCACCAGCAGTGTAGAAGTGTTCCAGTCTCTCCACAGCCTCTCCAACTTTATTATTTTGTGTTTTTTGGATTAATGGCACCCTTGTTGGAGTGAGATGAAATCTCAGTGTAGTTTTGATTTGCGTTTCTCTAATGCCTACTGGCACTGGGTTTTTTTTTTTAATGGCTAATGATCATGAACATTTCCTCATGTATCTGTTATCTACCTCAATATCTTCTTTAGTGAAGTGTCTGTTCACATCTTTTGCCCATTTTTTAATTGGGTTATTTGTCTTTTTGTAGTAGAGTTTTTGCTGTATAATGTAGATTTTAGAGATCAGGTGCTGATTGGAAATGTCATAGCTAAAAACTTTTTCCCAGTCTGTAAGTAGTCTTTTTACTCTTTTGGTGAAGTCTTTGGATGAGCATAGGTGTTTGATTTTTAGGAGCTCCCAGTTATCTAGTTTTTCTTCTGCATTCTTAATAATGTTTTGTATACAGTTTATGGCATGTATTAGGGCTCCTAACTTTGTCCCTATTTTTTCTTCCATGATCTTTATCGTTTTAGATTTTATATTTAGGTCTTTGATCCATTTTGAGCTTCTTTTTGTGCATGGAGTGAGGTATGGGTCTTGTTTCACTTTTTTGCAGACGGATATCCAGTTATGCCAGCACCATTTGTTAAAAAGACTTTCTTTTGTCCATTCAACTGTTCTGGGGCCTTTGTCAAATATCAGCTGCTCATATGTGGATGGATTTATGTCTGGATTCTCAATTCCATTCCATTGGTCTACGTATCTGTTGTTGTACCAGTACCAGGCTGTTTTGACTACTGTGGTGCTATAATAGGTTCTCAAATCAGGTAGAGTGAGGCCTCCCACTTTGTTCTTCTTTTTCAGTAATGCTTTACTTATCCAGGGCCTCTTTCCCTTCCATATGAAGTTGATGATTTGTTTCTCCATCTCATTAAAGAATGTCGTTGGAATTTGGATCAGAGTTGCATTAATCTATAGATCGCTTTTGGTAGAATAGACATTGTTTAATGTTAAGTCTTCCTATCCATGAGCAAGGTATGTTTTTCCACTTATGTAAGTCTCTTTTGGTTTCTTACAGAAGTGTATTGTAGTTTTCTTTGTATAAGTCTTTTACATCTCTGGTAAGATTTATTCCTAAGTATTTTATCTTCTGGGGGGCTACTGTAAATGGTATTGATTTGGTGATTTCCTCTTCGATGTTCTTTTTGTTGGTGTAGAGGAATCCAACTGGTTTTTGCGTGTTTATACTGTATCCCGATACTCTGCTGAAGTCTTGTATAAGTTTCAGGAGTTTTCTTGAGGATTCTTTATGGTTCTCTGTGTATAAGATCATCAGCAAATAGAGATAATTTTACTTCTTTCTTGCCAATCTGGATGCCCTTTATTTCTTTATCTAGCCTAATTGCTCTGGCTAGGACCTCCAGCACAATGTTGAATAAGAGTGGTGGGCATCCTAGTCTGGTTCCTGTTCTCAAGGGAAATGCTTTCAGGCTCTCTCCATTTAGGATGATGTTGGCTGTTGGCTATGTATAAATGTCCTTTATTATGTTGAGGAAATTTCCTTCTATTCCTATTTTGCTGAGAGTTTTTATCATGAATGGGTGTTGAACTTTGTCAAATGCCTTTTCTGCATCAATTGATAAAATCATGTGATTCTTGTCTTTTGTTTTATTCATGTGATGGATAACATTAATTGCTTTTCTAATGTTGAACCATCCCTACATACCTGGTATGAATCCCACTTGGTCATGGTGAGTTATTTTTTTGATATGTTGTTGAATTCTATTGGCTAGAATTTTATTGAGGATTTTTGCATCTAATTTCATGAGGGATATAGGTCCGTAATTTTCTTTGTTTGTGGTGCCTTTAGCTGGTTTTGGTATCAGGGATATGCTGGCTTCATAGATTGAGTTTGGGAGTGTTCCGTCCTTTTCTATGCTCTGCAATACCTTTAGTAGTAGTGGTGTTAACTCTTCTCTGAAAGCTTGGTAGAACTCTGCAGTGAAGGTGTCTGGGCCAGGGCTTTTTTTTGTTGGGAGTTTTTTGATTATCTTTTCAATGTCTTTTCTTGTTATGGGTCTATTTAGTTGTTCTCCCTCTGTTTGTGTTAGTTTAGGTAGGTAGTATGTATCTAGGAAATCATCCATTTCTTCTAGGTTTTCAAATTTGTTAGAGTACAATTTTTCATAGGAATCCAATATGTTTCTTTTAATTTAAGTTGGGTCTGTTGTAACATCACCCATCTCATTTCTTATTTGGGTTATTTGCTTCCTTTCCTGTTTTTGTTTTGTCAGTTTGGCCAATGATTTATCAATTCTGTTGATTTTTTCAAAGAACCAGCTTTTGGTCTTGTTAATTCTTTCAATTGTTTTTCTCTTTTCTATTTCATTTAGTTCTTCTCTAATTTTTATTATTTGTTTTCTTCTGGTGCCCACGGCTTTCTTTTGTTGTTCTCTTTCTATTTGTTCAAGTTGTAGGGATGATTCTTTGATTTTGGCCCTTTCTTCTTTTTGGATGTGTGCATTTATTGATATAAATTGACCTCTGAGCACTGCTTTCGCTGTGTCCCAAAGGATCTGATAGGAAGTGTTTTCATTCTCACTGGATTCTATTAGTTCCTTTATTCCATCCTTAATGTCTTCTATAATCCAGTCTTTTTTGAGCAGTATTGTTCAGTTTCCAAGTGTATGATTTCTTTTCCCTGCTTTTTATGTTATTGATTTGCACTTTAATGGCCTTATGGTCAAAGAAGGTGCTTTGTAATACTTCAATGTTTTGGATTCTGCTAAGGCTTCCTTTATGACCTAATATGTGGTCTATTCTATAGGGTTGAAATCGACTTGGTGGCACTGGGTTTTGATTTTGTTTTTCTAGATACTGTTCCATGTGCACTAGAAAAGAAAGTATAGTTGGTTGCTGTTGGGTGGAGTGTTCTGTATATGTCTATGAGGTCCAGTTAGTTGATTGTGGCATTTAGACCTTCCGTGTCTTTATTGAGCTTCTTTCTGGATGCCCTGTCTTTCACCAAAAGTGGTGTATTGAAGTCTCCTACTATTATTGTGAAGCTGTCTATCTCACTTTTCAATGCTGATGGAGTTTGTTTTATGTATCTTGCAGCCCTGTCATTGGGTGCATAAATATTTAATATGATTATATCTTCTTGGTATACCCAAACAAAACCCAGTGCCATCGAGTCGATTCTGACTCATATTGTCCTTTTAATCATTATATAGTGTCCTTCCTTTCCTTTATGATGGATTTAACTTTAAAGTCTATTTTGTCAGAAATTAATATTGCTACTCCTGCTCTTTCTTGGTTGTTGTTTGCTTGATATATATTCTTTCCATCCTTTGAGTTTGAGTTTTTTTGTGTCTCTAAGTCTAAGGTGTGTCTCTTGTAGGCAGCATATAGACGGATCTTATTTTTTAATCCATTCTGCCACTCTCTGTCTCTTTATTGGTGCATTCAGTCCATTACAGTCAGCGTAATTATGGATGGGTATGAATATAACCAAACGAAAAACCAAACCCAGTGCCATCGAGTTGATTCCAACTCATAGCGATCCTATAGGACAGGATAAAACTGCCCCACAGAGTTTCCAAGGAGCATCTGGCGGATTCGAACTGCTGACCCTTTGGTTAGTAGCCGTAGCACTTAACCACTACGCCACCAGGGTTTCCCAGGTATGAATATAGTGCTATCATTTTGATGTCTTTTTTTGTGTGTTGTTGACAGTTTCTTTTTCCCACTTAATGTTATGTGCTGAGTAGATTATCTTTATATATTGTCCTTTCCTCATATTCGTTGTTGTTCATTTTTTTCCTGCTGAGTCTCTATTTTTTTCTTGCATTTTATTTTGATGAGTAGGATAGTTTGTCTCCTTTGTGGTTACCTTATTATTTACCCATACTTTTCTAAATTTAAACCTAACTTTTATTTGTTTTTATCGCCATATCTTCCTATCCGTATGGAAGATCTACGATTACATTTCTTAGTTCCTCTTTATTGTTCTAATGTTGTTTCTTGTATATAATAACATTGCTGTTACCCCGTTTTGAGTTTTTTTTTAATAATCTTTTTTTTTTTTTCCCCTGTCTGGGTTGACTTCTGGTTGCTCTGCCCAGTGTTCTAGTCTTGGGTTGATACCTGATATTATTGATTTTCTAACCAAAGAACTCCCTTTAGTATTTATTGTAGTTTTGGTTTGGTTTTTACAAATTCCCTAAACTTCTGTTTACCTGGAAATGTCTTAACTTCACCTTCATATTTAAGAGACAGTTTTGCTGGATTCTTGGCTGGCAGTTTTTTTCCTTCAATTTTTTAAATATGTCATCCCATTGCCTTCTTGCCTGCATGGTTTCTGCTGAGTAGTCTGACCTTATTCTTATTGACTCTCCCTTGTACGTGACTTTTCGTTTATCCCTAGGTGCTCTTAAAATTCTCTCTTTATCTTTGGTTTTGGCAAGTTTGATTAGAATATGTCTTGGTGACTTTTTTTTTTAAACATCTACCTTATGCGGAGTTCGAGGAGCATCTTGGATGAATATCTTCTCATCTTTCTCAATATCAGGGAAGCTTTCTGCCAACAAATCTTCAACAATTCTCTCTGTATTTTCTGTTATGCCTCCCTGTTCTGGTACTCCAGTCACTTGTAGGTTATTTCTTTTGATAGAGTCCCACGTAATTCTTAAGTTTTCTTTATTTTTTTTTAATTCTTTTCTCTGATTTTTCTTCCAATATGTTAGTGCCAAGCAATTTATTTTTGAGTTCAGAAATTCTGGCTTCTACTTGCTCAATTCATTCTGCTCCTCCGACTTTCTATTGAGTTGTCTACTTCTGTAATTTTATTGTTAATCTTCTGAATTTCTGATTGCTGTCTATCAATTTTTCCAGCTTATTAATTTTTCGTTATGTTCCTGAATAATCTTTCTAATTTCTTCAATTCCTTTATCTGTGTGTTCCTTGATTTGTTCTGCGTATTGCTTCATTTCCTTCCGATGTCTTGAAGGATTCTGCATACTAATCTTTTGTATTCCGGCTCTGGTAATTCCAGGAATGCACTTTCATCTAGAAGATCCCTGGATTCTTAGTTTCGAGAGCTTGTTTAGGCGATCATGGTCTGTTTCCTTATGTGACTTGATATTGGCTCTTGTCTCCAAGCCATCTATAAGTTGTTGTATTAGTTTATTTTATGTTTGCTTACTATGTTGCAGCTTCTTGCTTTTTTTTTGTTTTGGTATGCCCAAATGGGTTGGTTGAGTGAGCTAGCTTGATTATTTTTGCCTTTGGAGCTCTGACGTCTTGTCCCCAGATAGCTAGAGCTGTTATCAGGTATATCAGTCTAGGAGTCCATTCACTTTTCTTGTATGAATTCAGCTCAGGTGTCCAGGTAGCTGATTATCAAGTGTGTGGTACAGGCTCTGTCCTACAGTCTTAGAGGGGCAGGGGTGATTGGTGTATGTACCAGTATCTGATTGCAGCAGGGGGTCATGCTCTGAACAAGGCAGGGGGCTGAGAACTGACCCCTGAGTGTCTCTGAGGAAAGCACATCCCCGTTCACTAGAGCGTGCAGGTGGGTGGGTTCTGCGGACAGACCATGGTCACCCAAAGCTTTTGGTTGTAAGGACTGGGAGGTACCACTTGATCTTGGACCTCCGTCATGGGTGGCTGCGTGACCTGAGTGGAGCTACCAGTCCTTAGGTCCCTGATGTGGGTAGGTGAGGACCTTTTTAAATAGGCAAAGCAATGTCAAAGATCAAACACCCACCTCTCCACCGCACAGCTGAAATGGCTGGAGTCTGCCAACAAGGGCCTATTCTCCTGCAATAGGCCCACACAGGCCCATGCAGAAGGGAAAGGTGCTCAAAGTCCATGGACAATTTATGCCTGGACAGGAGCCGCTTCTGTCCTGAGCTCCCCTGGTTAGTGGAGCTGGCAAATTATCTTTTCCCCCAAATGCAAATTTATTCTTCTCCAAGGCCAGGAGGATGGCTCTAGGTGCTCAACAGGGCCTATCTCAGGCCCAGGGAATTCAGCCGCTGAAGCTGGCTTGGGGGGGGGGGCGTGGTAAAATATACACAAGTACTTAGCTTTTGCTGAGAGCTGTGTTCTTCTCAGTTTCCAGAAGTGTGACTAGGCTGTGTGGCTGGCTGCTTCTCCCTGAGGAAACTGTGGCCAAACGCTAGTACCATCCCGCCACTGCCGCCGCTCCGGGAATGGTGCCTGAGGGCTCCCCGTGATTCAGGTCCAGTAACTCTTCTCCGCTTCTGAACAGTCTCTCCCCCTGCCGCCCCTCAGTTCGTTTTCTAAGCTTGCCTTTGAAGCTCAGGGGTTCCCGGCTTGTCACAAATATACTCGTTTCACTTGTTTTTTCGGGTCTTTGTTGTAAAGAGGGCTTGCTGGAAGCGTCTGTCTATTCCGCCATCTTGGCTCCCTCCCAGGCTTTTAAGACCCCAGATGCTACTCACCAAAGTAGAACG
Organism: Elephas maximus indicus; assembly: GCF_024166365.1. Lineage (NCBI taxonomy): Eukaryota > Metazoa > Chordata > Mammalia > Proboscidea > Elephantidae > Elephas > Elephas maximus. The sequence continues at coordinate 10,164,656 of NC_064829.1, forward strand.
TAGAACATATTCTTTGTAAATTATGTTACGCCAATTGAGCTAGATGTTCTCTGAGATCATGGTCCCCACAGCTCTTAGCCCAGCAATTTGGTCCCTCAGGGAGTTTGGATGTGTCTATGGAGCTACCATGACCTTGCCTTGTGCGGATTGTGTTGGCTTCCCCAGTATTGTGTACTGTCTTACCCTTCACCAAAGTTCCCACTTATCTATTGTCTGTTAAGTGTTTTTCCATCCCCACCCCTCCCCTCCCTCGTAACCATCAAAGATTTTTTCTTTTTGTATGTAAACATTTTCGTGAGTATTTGCAGTAGTGGTCTCATATGATATTTGTCCTTGTGTGATTGACTTATTTCACTCAGCATAATGTCCTCCAGATTCATCCATGTCATGAGATGCTTCACAGATTCAGCATTGTTCTTTATCTTTGTGTAATACTCCATTGTGGGTATGTACCACAGTTTGTTTATCCATTTATCTGTTGATCGGCATCTAGGTTGTTTCCATCTTTTTGCTATTGTGAGCAATGCTGCAATTAATGTGGGTGTGTATATGTCTATTCGTGTGACAACTTTTATTTCTCTAGGATATATTCCTGGAAGTGGGGTTGCTGGATCATATGGTATTTCTGTTTCTAGCTTTCTCAGGAAGCACCATATCGCTTTCCAAAATGGTTAGAGATTGTGAGCATTTCCTCATGTGTTTGTTGGCCATTTGAATGTCTTCTTTGGTGAGGTGTCTGTTCATTTCCTTTGCCCATTTTTTAATTGGATTATTTGTCTTTTTGTTGTAGAGGTGTTGGATTTTCTTGTAGATTTTAGAGATTAGACTTTGTCTGCTTGGTAATAGCCAAAAACTTTTTAACTGTCTGTAGGTTCTCTTTTTACTCTTTTAGTGAAGTCTGTTGATGAGAGTAAGTGTTTAATTTTTAGAAGATCCCAGTTATCTAGCTTATCCTCTGGAGCTCTTATGTTGTTGGTTGTGGTTTGTATCCTGTTAATGCCGTGTATTAGGGCCTCTACCGTTGATCCTATTTTTCCTTCTATGAACTTCACGGTTTTTGACAGATCCACATTTATGCCTATTACCAAGAAAAGTAACCAACCAAATGTGGAAATTATTAAAAAATATCATTAATATCACATGCAAGTAAATTTTTTTCTGACGATCATTCAAAAGCAGCTGCAGCAATATATCGATAGGGAACTGCCAGAAATTCAAGCAGAGTCAGAAGAGGACTTGCAATGAGAGATATCATTTTTGATGTCAGATGAATCCTGGCTGAAAGCAGAGATTAACAGAAAGATGTTACCTGTGTTTTATTGCCTATGCAAAAGCATTTGACTGCCTGGATCATAAGAAATTACGGATAATATTGTGGATAATAATGTGGATAAAATAAGAAATTATGGATAATATTGTGGATAATAATGTGGATAAAATTATGGATAATATTCTAGAACACTTAATTATGCTCATGGGGAACCTGTACAGAGACCAAGAGGCAGCTGAACAGAACAAGGGGATACTGTGTGGTTTAAAGTCAGGAAAGGTGTGCACCAGGGATGTGTTCTTTCACCATACCTATTCAATCTGTATGCTGAGGAAATAATCCAAGAAGGTCGACTATATGAAGAAGAATGGGGCATCGGGATTGGAGGAAGACGCATTAACAGCCCACAATATGCAGATTATACAACCTTTCTTGCTGAAAGTGAAGAGGACTTGAAGCACTTACTGATGATCGAAGACCACCTCAACATAAAGAAAACAAAAATCCTCACAACTGGACCCATAAACAACATCATGATAAATGGAGAAGAATATTGAAGTTGTCAAGGATTTAATTTTACTTGGATCCACAACAAACACTATGGAAGCAGCAGTCAAGAAATCAAATCTGCTGCAAAAGACCCCTGTAAAGTGTTAAAAAGCAAAGATGTCACCTTGAAAACTAATGTGTGCCTTACCCAAGCCATGGTGTTTTCAATCGCCTTATATGCATGGGAAAGCTGGACAGTGAATAAGGAAGACCAAAGAAGAATTTATGGCTTTGAATTGTGGTGTTGGTGAAGAATAGTGAATACACTATGCACTGCCAAAAGAATGAACAAATATGTCTTGGAAGTGTGACCAGAATGCTCCTTAGAAGCAAAGATGGCGAGAATATGTCTCACACATTTTGGACATGTGTTCAGGATGGTTCAGTCTCTGGAGAAGGACATTATACTTGATAAAGTAGAGGGTCAAGAGAAAGACCCTCAATGAAATGGAGTGACAGTGGCTGCAACAATGGGCTCAAGCATAACAACAATTGTAAGGATGGCACTGGACCACGCAGTGTTTCGTTCTGTTGTACATAGGGTTGCTATGAGTCAGAACTGACTTGATGTCACCTAACAACAACAGGGTTAGGCTTTTTTATGTTATTTTTAAATTAGCATAGATCATCAACATTCTCATGATGTGTTTACTAGGTCAGTCAGAGAATTATTGTACTAATTGTGGGACAAAATCTAACAATTTTCATGCATTCCATTTCATTGCATAATTTTTTTTCCCCTCTGTAAATGCCTCTCAGACTCCTCCCTTTCTCCTTTCTGTGCCATTACCCTCATACAGTCCTGCAGCTCCAGTCTGGCAGCTCACCCTGCAATCTGAGCACCCTGGTGCTCTACACCAAGCTTCCTAAGCACGACCTTCACTCCTTTAGTGTTGCTGTAACTACTGAGGTAGGTGGAATAATGGCCCCCAATGATGTCCATGTCCTAATCGTGGAACCTGTGAATGATGGTTGCAGATGGAATTAAGATTGCTAATCAACTGACCTTAAAGTGGGGAGATTATCCTGGATTACCAGGGTGGTCCCAGTGTCATCACATAAATCTTTAAATGTAGGACAGCAGAATAGGTGGGCGTGGTGCCGGGAGAGCAGGACTCGAAACACCATTGCTGGCTCTGAAGATGGAGGAAGGGCCCTTGAGCCAAGGAAGCAGGTGGCTTGTGGATGCTGAGAAAGGCATGGAAACATGTTCCTCTTAGAGCCTCTGGGAACACACACCAGCATCTTGACTTTGGCCCAGCCAGATTCAGAAGGACTTCTGGTCTACCAGACTTCAAGCTACTACACGTGTGCTGTTTCAAGCCTCTACGTTTGTGATAATTTGTTACAGCAGCCAAAGGAAGCTGATACAGGTACCATTTTAATCTTGGTCTTATTCATGCTGGACTGCACCCTACTTCTCTACCTTATACAAAGACTACCTACCTTGACATTACATTGTTTCCTTCATTTTGTCTTGCTCTTCAACTACAGTTAACATTTCTTGAGGATGTATTCTCTAATACAAGCTAACAAATACCGGCACATTGAAGGTACTTAATAATTGGCTACTGAATGAAAAATAAAGATGGAGCAGGTAACTTTTCTTATAGTGAAGTTGTATGATATGGGTTTTGTAGTGTACAGAGTGTGTGATGAATTTTATTTGTTCTATGTAAATATCCTGAACATACGTCTGATTCAACTAAGACTGAGAATGAAATGCAATGTTTTTCCCTAGAAGCTGTGTGATGCATTCAAACTGTATTTCTGAGAATAAAACTAGAGCATGTACGCATTCATTTTGCGTGGAAAGAGTGTTTCCTCTCACTTACCACAGTGATTTTCAACTTTTTCACTTATATAACCTTAAAGCAATTTCAAAAAACTATGTACCTCTTCACCCATCTTAAATTGTCCTATAATGTTTTCTTCATAAGTCTAAATAGTTGCAAAGAATTTAATTGCTAGCATATTGTAGAAAAGGCGCTCTGGTAGCACTGTGGTTAAAGTGCATGGCTAATAGAAAGGTCAGCGGTTCAAACCCACCAGCCACTCCGTGGGAGAAATCTGCTTCCGTAAAGATTTACAGCCTTGGAAACCCTCTGCGGCAAGATCTACTCTGTTCTACAGGGTCGCTGTGAGTTGGAATCGACTCGATGGCAGTGGGTTTGGTTTTGGTTTGGTATTGTAAATATTTACACATTTAAAATAAACTGTTATATTTGACAAAACGTATCCAATGAAATATAAATGGGTAGTAATTTGATACCCATCTCCATACATTAAAAAAAAAAGAAAAGAACGAGCTCTTCAGAATCAGAACTCTAACTTTTTTTTAATCTTGAAATCATATTTCCATTATACATGGTTATTCTTGAAAGTCGTTTATTGCTGTCTCCATGAAAACATGTATATAACTAAACATGAAAACTTCAGAGTTTCCTGTGAGCACACACCTTTAGGTGTTTAATCATTTCCTTCTGGATTAGTCCAGGACAAGGTGGGTAAGACGTGGCTCCCGTCCGTAAGGAGAACATATTCTACTTGGGAAGAGCAGAGTTATGTCCAGGAAGCACTGAGATGACACTGAAGTTGTGTTCACAGATAGGAAGCGCAGAGGGTTTTAGAAAGAGGCCAGGCTAGTGGAGCTGTGTCCCCTGGAGGGCTCGAGGTGCATGCTGGAAAGCAGGCACCACAAATCCACACCAGGTGAGTTGTTAGCTTTTTTTTTTTTTTTTTTTAAAGAAATATCCAAATTCAGTTACCTGTGGCTCAATTAATCACAGTGCTAAGTGCTGGGGATATATATAATGGTGACTAAGGATCTTAACCTACACTTTTTAAAAAATCTTTATTGTGCTTTAAGTGAAAGTTTACAAATCAAGTCAGTCTCTCACACAAAAACTTATATACACCTTGCTACTTTTTACATACTCCCAATTACTCTCCCCCTAATGAGACAGCCCGCTCCCTCCCTCCACTCTTTTTTCATGTCCATTTCTCCAGCTTCTAACCCCCTCTACCCTCTCATCTCCCCTCTAGACAGGAGATGCCAACACAGTCTCCAGTGTCCACCTGATCCAAGAAGCTCACTCCTTACCAGCGTTCCTCTCCAATCCATCGTCCAGTCCGATCCATGTCTGAAGAGTTGGCTTTGGGAATGGCTCCTGTCCTGGGCCAACAGAAGATCTGGGGGCCATGACCACCAGGGTCCTTCTAGTCTCAGTCAGACCATTAAGTCTGGTCTTTTTATGAGAATTTGGGGTCTGCATCCCATTGTTCTCCTGCTCCCTCAGGGGTTCTCTGTTGTGTTCCCTGTCAGGGCAATCATTGGTTGTAGCTGGGCACCACCTAGCTCTTCTGGTCTCAGGCTGATGTAGTCTCTGGTTTATGTGGCCCTTTCTGTCTCCTGGGCTCATAATTACCTTGTGTCTTTGGTGTTCTTCATTCTCCTTTGATCCAGGTGGGTTGAGACCAATTGATGCATCTTAGATGGCCACTTGCTAGCTTAACCTAATCTTACAGAGATTTTTTTTTTTCCCCTAGTGATAGGGGGATAGGAATACACCCAGGAAAATATTATCATTAAAGAGGAAAAGCAGAGGAAAATGATGTGAATAACAAAACAAGAAGCTAATATTAAAAAAAATAAAAGGATAATTACAATATTGGAACCAGGAGTAGTTTTTTCCTTCTGATTCATTCAATGAAGTTGAAATGCACTTTATTTTCTTCTGAAAATCTGGTTGGGTCTACACATGAAAAATAACTGGACTTTGGCATAGTTTATAACTGAAATTATTTTAATTACTCTGGATTGCCACAGGGATGGGTAATGATGAACACAGCCCCAGAGACCAGGTTATTTGCCCTAGTCTGGTTTGGGAGGACCTAAGGCTTTCAGTAAGGGCACTGAATTGCCCAAAGTTACACAGCTAATTAGAATTTCAACTCCGGGTTTCCAGCTTCTAAGTCCTCTGTATAAATACCTGATAACACTAGAAATCTACTTTGGATAAGTTTAGTTCTGATGAGGAAATAATTCTGTAGGCTGTGGACTGACAAGTTTAGACCAATTTTCAGTGGTAATACTTATGGGGTCATTTTAGACTGAACGAGGTCAAGAGGAGGAAAGAGAACTCAGAGAGGTCAATTGGAACATCTCCATAAAATAACTGTCAAGCTGACAAGGCTGTTGTGTTTATTCTAACCTTGTAAAATCTTCTCCATGGGGTGGATATACGGAATTCTTGACATGACAGTGATTCTTCCAACCAGAACACCACGGAATGTAATTTAGGGTTTCCTAATTTGATGGGCATTTTCCTGGAGGCTGTGGATGTATAATAACTGGGAAATCTTCCATGTCTTAATAAACTGTGAACACTTAAGTTTGCTCAGTGCCTTAGTCATCTAGTGCTGCTATAACAGAAACACCACAATTGGATGGCTTTAACAAAGAGGAATGTATTCTCTTACAATCTAGGAAGCTAAAAGTCCGAATTCAGGGTGCCACCTCCACGGGAAGGCTTTTTCTCTCTGTTGGCTCTGGGAGAAGGGTCTTGATATTAATCTTCCATGTTCGAGAAGCTTCTCAGGGCAGGGACCCAAGGTCCTATTCTCCTGGCTCTACTATCTTGGCAGTATGAGGTCCCCCCTGCCTCTCTCCTTGCTTTTCTCTTTTGTATCTCAAAAGAGATTGGTTTAAGACACAACCTAGTCTTGTAGATTGACTCCTGCCTCATTAACATAACTGCCTCTAATCCTGCCTCATTAACATCATAGAGGTAGGATTTACAACACATAGGAAAATCATATCAGATGACAAAATGGTGGACAATCACACGATACTGGGAATCACGGCCTAGCCAAGTTGACAGATATTTTGGGGGGACACAATCCAATCCATAACACTCAGTTAGACATTTATTCCTTTTGCCTTTTTCCAGAACATATTAATGATATATCAGAGTCAGTGACACAGGAATTGGAAACTAGGGACCCCAACTCGGCCTATTTCATTCATGTAATCTTTATGCTGTTCACAGAGGAATAAAAGCAGATAACACAGACAGTAACTGCTGTTCTGACCCCAGCTCAGAGGGGGTGGTGCTTGCCTCAGGAGCAAGAATGTGTGATGTGCAGGCAGCCAGGCTGAGGAAGGCTCAGGGGGGATGTGGCATAGACAGGATGTGGAGAGAGTCTATACCTGGCAGGATCTGGGCTAAAGATTTGAAAAAAGATTGTATATCTTTGCAGGATTGGAAACTCAGCAAGTTTTTCTTTGTTGTTGTTGTTCTTGAAAATATACACAGCAAAACATACACAAATTCAAAAATTTTACATGTACAATTCAGTGACAGTGATTACATTTTTCGAGTTCTGTAGCCATTCTCAGACTCCTTTCCTGAATTGTTCCTCCCCTATTAACAAAAACTCACTGCCTTCTAATCTTCCTACTAACCTTTTAAGTTGCTGTTGTCAATTTGATCCATATTGGTAGTTCTTTAAAAGAGCACAATGCTCAAGGCAGACGTTCCTACTAAGTAAGCTAACCTATGTTTGGTTTATAGAAGACTTCAGGGTATATTTTTGGTTTAAGGTTTAAAAGATTACCTCAGGGCAATAGTTTTGGGGGTTCACTCAGCCTCGATGGCTCCAGAAAATCTGGTTTCCATGAGAATTTGAAATTTTGTCCCATATTTTCCCCCTTTTGGTCAGGATTCATCCCCAGAATCTTTGACCAATGTATTCAGTAATGGTAGCTGGGCCCCATCCAACTGTGCTCTCAGGGCAAAGGAGGCAGCAATTCACGGAGGCAATCAGTCACACATTCCATTTCCTCCTCCTGTTGCTGACTTTCCTTCCTCTGTTGCTCCAGGTGAACACAGACCAATTGTTGTACCTCGAGTGGCCGCTTATAAGCAAAACCCAACAAGTTTGAGGCTCAGTTGGAAGAACAAAAAACAAAAAGAAAAGAAAGAAAGAAAAACCAGTTGCTGTTGATTCTGACCCATAGCGACCCTATGTGTGTCGGAGTAGAGCTGTGCACGTAGGGTTTTCAGTGTATGATTTTTCTGAAGTAGATCACCAGGCCTTTCTTCCAAGGCACGTTTGGTGTGAATTGCACCATCCGGGGACAGTTAGGAGACAGAAATCAGATTATCATTTTTTAGTGTGATGGACTGTTCTGTGGCAGCTGGGAGGAAGAAAACTGCTTTTTTTTTTTTTTTTTTACATTGGTCATTTCAAGTCTTCCCCAGCTGACCTTGAATTCCAAGGCAGGCCATGACTTCTTAGATTTTACCCATCCCAAGCCTGTTAGGACAGACCTTGATCTGATGAATGAGTCTACATTCTTGCCCTTAGATGCCTTACCTGTGTAGGACATGGAAATGCTATACCCTCTGCTCGGTTGACAGCTGAGTTCTCCAGGTTTTTTTTCTCCAGCTCTTTCCTAGAGCCCCGGAGAGGTCCTGATAATGGGTCCAGGACTAGGATATTGATGTAGGATTAGTAGAAAACACTGGTGAAAAAAGCAAAGAGAAGTCATTTAACAGCTCCCTGCAGGAAAAAAAAAGAAAAAAGTATATATTTGTAATGCATTGAAATTCATAGGATGTTTAAGACAGCAGTCAAAAATAGTCGTAAAAATATACAGCAATCAAAAAGTCACAAAAATTTCAAATTTAAGTAAAAACAACCTAGGGATCATGTTTCTACATTGTGGGTTGCTCAAAATATGTAGGAGTTTGATTGTTCATTGTTTGTTATAGTAACGTGTTAGTAAGTCTCTGTTGTGAGTTGCTGTTGAGTGGGCTCCAACTCATGGTGACCCTACGCACAACATAACAAAACATTGCCTGGTCTTCCTCTGTTCTCATGATTGTCAGCGTGTTTGAACCCATTGTTATGGCTGTTGTGTGGTGCCTTCCAACCTACAGGGCTCATCTTCTAGCATTATATTAGAAAATATTCTCTTGTGATCCATAAAGTTTTCATTGGGTAATTTTTGGAAGTAGGTCACCATGCCTTTCTTCCTTAGTCTGGAAGCTCCACTGAAACCTGTCTGTCATGGGTGACCCTCCTGGTATTTGAAATACCAGTGGCATACTTTCCAGCATCACAGGATACAAGCCGCCATAGTAAGACAAGCTGACAAATGGGTGCTAGTGTATGTCTCTAATATATGTATTGTGATCAGTTTTGCTTAAATTCTCTCTTAACCTCAGAACAGAATATTAGGATGTGTCAGAGTGCAGAGTAAGGGCTAATGACTATTCTAAAAGGATGTGCCCATGACGTAGAGCGGTGTGTGCATGTGGTTGCCGAGGATGGGTAAAAAGAAAGAAATGGGTACTGGGGGAAAAATCGTGCTTAGCGTTTGGTAGAAGCTGAGTGGAGCTGGTGGGAGAGGAGAGATCAGGGCCACAGTCATGCATTTTGAGAAGGAACAGTCATTTCAATCTCCATCCCCACCACTGCAGGAGTTTGCTCTCCAGCTCTGGATGGGGAAGGTGGAGGCAGATAATACAATCCCCATGGGATGTCCCCCTCAGTTCGTGGTCCTATCCAACATAAAAATAATGATTATAACTCATCGTGCTGAGCACTTGCTCACACCAACACAGTGAAGTAGGAACAGCTATTATCTCTATTTTACAGATGAAGAAGCCATTGTACGGAGCGTTAGTAACCTGTTCAAGGCCACACAGTAACTAAATGGTGGAGCTGAAACTTGAACCCAGGAAGTTAGCCCCAGAATTGAAGTACCCAGCTGCTTACCATACAGAAAGCTGCCCAGATGCACAGAGGTATACCTGGTTATACCCCACTCCAGGCTGTCAGGTTGCATTCATCGGGGCGGGCCGGGGTGGGGGGGGGGAACGCATCAAGAATTTTGTAAGCTGCAGGCTTCTTTATAATTGAAGGTCCCACTACACATTATGTTAAACATATCAAAATGCCCCCATAGCCACATTAAAAAAATATATATATATGTATTTATATTTTTGCTGCAACACACTTAGAAGGATTTTAAAAACAATAATTTTGCTCTTGAAATGATTTAGCCTTGAATAATAGTTTACATGACTCTCATTTCTTGGCAACCACCAGGAGTTTGACCAAAGTGAGAAAAAGATTGTTTTCAAATGCAATAATGTTTTTATGAATACTCAATTTTATAATTAATAAATTTTCTACATTTTATATTGCGAATTAAATATATTCATTTCGACTTCGCAGTATTCTTTTTTGTATTTTGGAGCATACTTATTTTAAACATTTTAATTGTGAAATAAAACAGGCACAAGAACTCCCAGAGAATGAATGTATGGATTAATGATTTGATTTGGCAAACACCCTTGTCAACTCCCAGGTCAAGACATACAAGTTTGGCCAGCCACCCTAGAAGGCCCTCTGTGATGGTTAAGATTGTGTGTCAACTTGGCTGGGCCATGATTCTCAGTGCTTTGTCAGTTGTATAATGTTGTGGTCACTTCCCTGTTGAAACGTGATATGTGATCACCTCCACGATGGAATCTGCTGAGTGGTACAGGCGGGGGTGGCCTGTGGCCTGTGGGGGCTCACCACCCCCTCAGCCTTCATCTCTCCGCCTTCCACTGCCTACTTCCTTCCTGCTCACCTTGCCAAGGTTATTGGCTTGTTCTGGATCCAGGAGCTGTCTCTTGTCTGACCTCCAGTTCTTGGGACTCGAGCTAGTAGCTTATCTGTCCATCTTGAGATTCATCGATCTTCACAGCCTGGGAGCAAAAGTCCTGCTCTCTGACCTACCAGTCTTGGGTTCACCAGCCCCTGCAGCTACGTGAATCAGGAGAAACTTTGCAGTCTTGCCTGCAGACTTTGGGATTTCCTTGACCTTCACAGCCTGTGAGTGGGAGCCCTGCCTGCTCTCCGATCTGCTGATCTTGGGTTCACCACCTTCTGCGGCTTGTGAATCAGGAAAGGGTTCTATCCTGATCCAAGGACTTGGGACATTCCAACCTCTACAATTGCATGAGCTGTTTCCTGATATAAATCTCTCTCTATATATTTATATAATAATGATTGTAAGGATGGCGCAGGACCAGGCAGTGTTTCATTCTGTGGTGCATAGGGTCGCTATGGGTCTGAGCCAACGTGACGGCACCTAACAAAAACAACAACATATATACATTTATATGCTTTACTGGTTTTGAAAAGCCCAATCAACACCCCTTCCCCTCCTTTGTTTGCCTTGCTAAACATGAGCTTGTTCTGAGCAACATTTTTCAGGAAGTCACAGCAGGTAGTGGCTCCATCCACTAAACTGGCCGGAGCTACACCTTCAAGCATGCACAGATTGAGGAGGTCACATCCTTCACCGGACCCCTGATCCAACTGTCACGGAAAGAATAATATTTCACAGCCCATGGTTTCACCTGATTCCATTTGAGAAGAGAGGGGTTCTGCCACACAGACATCTGACAGAAAATAATTTAACATCGGGACCTCCAAATATGGACATGCGAGGGCTAAGAGTGGAGAGTGCCAGGTACCAAACCCAAACCCTGGATGCCGTTGGAAACAAAAAGCCCCCCAGCCACCTCAGACAAGGAGCACATGGCCTTGTGGTCGCTGGACCCTGAGTTGCTCGTTGTCTGCACAGACAATAAACTTGCCACTTTGTTTCCCTTGCAATTAGCATCGTCTTATTTTGCTCGGCTAATAGGACAGGACAAGAACCTGAGTGGCGTTTGGTTACAGTTTTGCTTCTCTAGAGAATCCAGCCTAAGACATTTGGTACCAAGAGAGTAGGGTGCTGCTCTAACAGATACCTAAAGTGTGGAAGTGGTTTTGAAACTGTGACTGGATACAGGAGAGGTAGAGGTAAAGGACCAGCAGCAGCAGTGAACTGCAGCAGCGGAGCCAGAAGACCGGGCACTGGAGCCAACCCATGGAGCAAAAGAGCCGAGTGCCTGTGCACAGGAGGCTTCCTCGCGGAGTGGGCTGCCTCTGGGTACTTATTGGTGGAGCTAGGTTTGCTGACCCACAGAGCAAAAGAGCCGAGTGCCTGTGCACAGGAGGCTTCCTGATGGAGTGGGGTGCCTCCAGGCACTTATTAGTGGAGCTGCAGAGCTTTGTAACACTTGTCACAGCAGGGCAGATGTGGGTGTGAGGCTCAAGGAGCCCAAGAGGCCAAGAAATCAGGAAGAAACGTTGAAGAGACAAGAAACCAAGCTGCCTCAGTCTCAAAAGGTATGGTTATGACCTCTGGGGATTCAAAGGGTGGAGCCATAGCCTCTGGTGTTTCTAAGGGTGGAGTTGCCACTCAGATGGACTAGGAGAATGGTGCACCTAAAGCCAGAAGGAGCAGAGTTGCCAGCCCAGTGGGCCCAGAAGGTAGAGCTGAAGCCCAGAGCCAGGGGCCTCCACTCAGAATCTGGAGAGTGTGGCCAATGCCTGGAGTCTGGAGGGCAGGGCCATTGTGTAAATTGTCTCAGAGAACAGAGGATTATTTTCAAAGCTTTGAGGGCTAATGTGTTCTGCTGACTAGCTTGGTGCCTGTTACCCCTTCTTTTCCTCCAGTTTCTCCCATTTGTAATGGAAGTGTCTAGCTTGTGGCTGTTCTGCCATCGTACCTTTGGAAGCAGATAACTTATATTCCAGATTTCACAGATAAGGAGGAATTTTTGGACTTTGGACTCAGAGTTAAGACTTTTGCTATGATATGATGGGGTGAATATGTTTTGCATGTTGCAAGGATGTGATTGGGGGGGGCCAAAGGGTGGAATGTCATGGATTGAATTATGTCCCCCCCAAAATGTGTGCATCAATTTGGCTGGGCCATGATTCCTGGTATTGTATGATTTTCCTATATGTTGTAAATTCTGCCTTTATGATGTTAATGAGGGAGGATGGGAGGCAGTTGTGTTAGTGAGGCAGGACTCAACCTACAAGGTTGGATTGTGTCTTGAGGCAATCTCTTGAGATATAAAAGAGGCAAGCAGAGAGATGGGGACCTCAAACCACCAAGAAAGTAGTGCCAGGAGAAGAGCCTGTCCTTTGGACCCAGGGTCCCTGCTCAGGGAAGCTCCTAGCCCAGGGGAAGATTGATGAGAAGGCTGAAAGACAGAGAAAGCCTTCCCCTGGAGCTTTCTTTCCCTGAATTTGAACTTTTAGCCTATTTTACTGTTAAGAAATAAAGTTCTTTGTTAAAGTCATCCACTTCTGTTATAGCAGCACCAGATGACTAAGACATCCTCCCATGTGCCCTATTGGAATCACAGGACCTCCTTCAAAAGTAACCACTATCCTCACTTTCATGGTAATCACATTGTTTCCTTATAGTTTTATTACCCAAGTAGACAATAGAGTTTGATCTTGCCCATTTTTCATATGCCTTTTGAATTTTTTTTTTTAATTTAAGGACTCCCTCTTTATTGCCGCCTTGTCTTTCCTACAATTAGCCTGGTGAAGACCTTAAGAGTTTGTCCTGTAGAGTGTCCTATGGCCTGGACTTCGCTGAAAGCATACTTATGTGCTTCACTCTCTTCAGCACCTACTGCCATCAAGTCGATTCCGACTCATAGTGACCCTATAGGACAGAGTAGAACTGCCCCACAGAGTTTCCAAGGAGTGCCTGTTGGATTTGAACTGCCAACCTTTTGGTTAGTGGCCATAGCACTTAACCACTATGCCACCAGGGTTTTCTCTCCTCAGTAGTTCATGAAAATTGTCAGATTCTTCTCTTCGGCAAGACTCCAGGAGGGGGTGTGTTCTTTCATGGGAAGGTACCTGATGCCTGCTTTGTAATGACAGGAGTTATCACTATTCACTACTTAAATCCACAACTCACCAAGAGTTACAAAATAGATACATTCTATTTCCATCAATTCTTTCTTATTTATTCAGTTGGAATACTTCAATAAAGTATTCCGTAATCAACTATTTAGTAACTTGGTGATAGGAAAGGCAGGATAAATTTTTATTCTTTCCTTTTGTTTTCTAGTTTTATTGTATATTCATAGTACAGTTCAATAATTAGTTGTTGTTTTTTAAGTACTAATACAAACTCATGGAATTAAACATATTAGATGGGTTTTAATCCATTGCAATTGTTCTCTTTATCGGGGTCCCAATTTTCCAATCTTTGGCTAGTAGAAGCCTCTTGAAGTTGCTCTTAGCTACAATCCTAGCAGTCTTGGATAAGCCTTTTCAGTGACAGAGTTAGGAAACAAACAAGTAAACACACACACACACACACAGATGCCAGCACACTATACAACATTATGGTATATATATATATTAGATAAAATACCTCACAATAGCAGATGTCAGAAGAGACTCTGAAAGTTGCTCGTGAAAGTAGAATAGCTAAAGCAAAAGGAAGAAATGATGAAGTAAAAGAGCTGAACAGAAGATTTGAAAAGGCTGCTCGAGAAGACAAAGTAAAGTATTATAATGAAATGTGCAAAGACCTGGAGATAGAAAACCAAAAGGGAAGAACACACTCAGCATTTCTCAAGCTGAAAGAACTGATGAAAAAAGTCAGAATCGACTCAAAGGCAATGTTTTTTTTTTTTTTTTTTTTTCGTGTAGTTGCAATGTTAAAGGATTCTACAGGGAAAATATTAAACAATGCAGGAAGCATCAAAAAAAAAAAAAAAAGATGGAAGGAACCATTCCCAAAGCCAACTCTTCAGACAGGGATTGGACTGGACAATGGGTTGGAGAGGGATGCTGGTGAGCAGTGAGCTTCTTGGATCAGCTGGACACTTGAGACTATGTTGACATCTCCTGCCTGAAGGGGAGATAAGAGGGTAAAAAAAAAAAAAAAAAGAGGGTAGAGGGGGTGAAATGGACATGAAAAGAGAGAATGGAGGGAGGGAGCGGGCTGTCTCATTAGGGGGAGAGTAATTGGGAGTATGTAGCAAGGTGTATATAAGTTTTTGTGTGAGAGACTGACTTGATTTGTAAACTTTCACTTAAAGCACAATAAAAATTTTTTAAAAAAGATGGAAGGAATACACAGAATCACTGTACCAAAAAGAACTGGCTGACATTCAATCAAAGATCAAGAACCAGTGGTACTGAAGAAAGACGTCCAAGCTGCACTGAAGGCATTGGCGAAAAAAAACACGGCTCCAGGAATTGACAGAATACCAACTGAGATGTTTCAACAAACAGATGCAGCACTGGAAGTACTCACTCATCTATGCCAAGATATTTGGAAGACAGCTACCTGGCCAACCAACTGGAAGAGATCCATATTTGTACCCAGTACAAAGACAGGTGATCCAACAGAATGAGGAAATTATTGAACAATACCATTAGTATCACACACAAGTAAAATTTTGCTGAAAATCACCCAAAAGTGGTTGCAGGAGAAATTCAAGCCAGATTCAGAAGAGGATGTGAAACCAGGGATGTCATTGCTGATGTCAGATGAATCCTTGCTGAAAGCAGAGAATACCAGAAAGATGTTTACCTGTGTTTTATTGACTATGAAAAGGCACTTGACTGTGTGGATCATAACAAATTATGGATAACATTGTGAAGAATGGGAATCCCAGAACACTTATTGTGCTCATGAGGAATCCGTACATAGAGCAAGAAGCTGTCGTTTGAAAGAAACAAGGATACCTCACAATAGAGATACTTCCAACTGAGTATCATTCCAGTGTTTTTAAGTTCTTTAATGTTACATCAGTACCCAGTAATGTGTTAGTAAATCTCTAACAACCAAATATTCATGATTTACAGCGTTTGCAAAATCCCGTGGTGTAGGTACCCTACCATGCAGCCCTGCTGACACAATAGTTAAGAGCTTGGCTGCTAACCAAAAGGTCAGCAGTTTGAATCCACCAGCCACTCCTTGGAAACCCTATGGGGCAGTTCTATTCAGTCCTATAGGGTCACTATGAATTGGAATCAACTCCAGGGCAACAGGGACAGGCGGAAGTAACCCACAGCGGCGGACGCAAGCTCTCTGCATGTGACACCACTACAGGCAGAGCTGGGAGGAGCTGTAGCTGGCCCCACTGAGCCGGCTGGAGTGAACCCAGCACCCACCGTCTCCTACTTGCTTTCCACCACAGAGTCCGGGTGTCAAGGACCCAGGGATTGACAGAATTAGAATATCTCATACTTACTGTTTTATTCTCATTACATAATCAACAGTGTTAGATACAAATAATATTACTACAAATATGCTGACTGAAAACAGAAAACTTCTTTTACATTTGTGCCCCCATTCCTTCCCCATTTAAAAAAAGAAAAACTTGCACTACATCTATTTTGTCGGAGCATATAATTATTACATATCACACTCTCTCCCTTTTAACTGTGATTGGTCTTTGTTCAGGAGAAATTGTATCTCTAGTGCTCACCACTGGTCTTTATGGCCGTGTCTCTGGTCATTTTGAGCATCTGAAGCTTATTCTCCTGCAAATTGCTCTGGAAGGGCTCATGGAAACTATATTCCCTGAGTTCTCGCATTTTGATAAATTGCCTATGCCCTCTGTACTTGCACTTGAGTTTCGCTGGACATAAAACCCCTGGCTCACGTTTTCTTTGTTTGCCTATCTTAAATATGTTACTCTGCTTTCTTTGTACATGAAGAATGCTGTCCGAGTCTGACGGTAATCTAAACTTTATTCCCTCATAAATTACCTGCTCTTTTAGGTGCTCCTTGGAACCTCTAGCAGTTCTACTCTGTCCTATAGGGTCCCTATGAGTTGGAATTGACTCGACGGCACTAGGTAGGGTGTAGGTTTTCGCCTAGATGCCCAAAGATATTTTTTCTTTAAAGCCCAAAGTTTTACCTGGTATTGAGCAGTCTGATTTAATATTCTTAGATATACAGGGTATTCTTTTAATATGTTTCAAATATGTACTTTTTTATTTCAGAGAAGTTTTCTTGAATTATAGGTTTTAGAATTTTTCTGTTGTGTTAGTTTTCATCTTCAGGAACTCCTATTATGTGTCAAATATTCTTGTCTCTCTTCAATATTTGTCATAGTCTCTTAATTCATTTTATCTTTATTCACTTATTTAAAAACTTTTTTTGCAATTAAAGTCAATGTTTTATTGCATTTATTGTCTGAATTAACTGCATTTTTTTTTTTTGCTTTTTTAAAATTTTTATTGGCTTTAAGTGAAAGTTTACAGATCAAGTCAGTCTCTCATATAAAAGTTTATATATACCTTCCTATATACTCCTAATTACTCTCCCCCAAATGAGACAGCACACTCCTTCCCTCCACTCTCTCTTTTAGTGTCCGTTCGGCCAGCTTCTGACCCCCTCTGCCCTCTCATCTCTCATCCACGCAGGAGCTGCCCACATAGTCTCATGTGTCTACTTGATCCAAGAAGCTCACTCTTCACCAGCATCATTTTCTATTCCATAGTGCAGTCCAATCCCTGCCTGAAGAGTTGGCTTTGGGAATGGTTCCTGTTTTGGGCTAACAGAAGGTCTGGGGGCCATGACCACCGAGGTCCTTCTAGTCTCAGTCAGACCATTAAGTCTGGTCTTTTTACGAGAATCTGGGGTCTGCATCCCACTGCTCTCCTGCTCCCTCAGGGGTTCTCTGTTGTGCTCCCTGTCAGGCCAGTCATCGGTTGTAGCTGGGCACCGTCTAGTTCTTCTGGTCTCAAGCTGATGTAGTCTCTGCGAATTAACTGTTTTTAAAAAACTTTACTGTGCTTCAGGTGAAAGTTTACAGTGCAAATTACTTTCTTATTCAAAAATTTAGACACAAATTGTTTTGTGATATTGGTTGCAATCCCGCAATGTGTCAGCACTCTCCCCTCTTCCCTTTCCACCCTGGGTTCCCCGTGTGCATTCGTCCAGTTTTCCTGTCCCTTCCTGCCTTCTGATCTTTGCTTTTGGGCAGGTGTTGCCCATTTGGTCTTGTATACTGGATTGAACTGAGAAGCACTTTCCTTACATGTGTTATTGTTTTATAACCCTTTGCCTGGTGCCACTGAGTCAATTCTGCCTCACAGTGACTAATGTAAGTGATTCTGACTCACAGTGACTAATGTAGGCCGTCTAATCTTGGGTGAAAGGTGGACTTTGGGAGTGGCTTCAGTTCTGAGTTAGCACAGTATCTGGGGCCACAGTCTCAGGAGGTTATTCACTTCCATTGACTTAATTTTTTTCCCTTCTTGTCACCTTCTATTTTTCTTAACGTATTATGTTTAGTTTCTGTTATATTCATTTTAGTTGTCTTTATTTCTTGAATTATTTTCTCTTAAGTCTTTCCTGAGTTGTCACTTCATTTCTTAGTTTTCTTAATTCTGATTTAGGATGTTCTTTCATCTATCATTTTCTCAGTGTCTTTAGCTTGTTTTGAAATAGGTTACAGTTTGATCTGTTTTGCGGGCATGTCTTTCTGACATGTTTTCATTGTCCGTGGAAATCTTATTCTATGCCCGTATTTTTTTAATTTATTTTTCTGGTAATAACTTTGTATGGTATTTGTCCTCAATTATTTTCTAATGTTCCTGTCCTCAGGTCCATCAGGCACTCCATTGTTCCTGCTTCCACTTGCACTCACGCTGATACCGCAAAGGTATTATAGGAGTCTGTGGTTCTTTGGTTTGGTGTGGTTCATCTTCACTGCCTCTTACATTTCGGGGTTTGTGGGGAAATTTGTCACCTAGTTCTGCTCCAAATGTTTTTTGTGGGCTTTTGGTTTTGCTACCTAGCTGCTCAATCCACAGCACCAAATGGATACGTGGCCCTTGATCCATGTCTTTCAGGAAAAATTTATTGAGTCATTCTCATTGACGTAAACTCTTAACTCTGACTTGAACTAAACACATTAATGTAGAACAAAACAAAGTAACCCTCCCAGGAAAGCCCTTAATCAAGCTGCTTAAAAGTAATTACCCTTAAAAATACAGCCCTGGTGGTGCAGTGGTTAAAACCTATGGCTGCTAACCAAAAAGTCAGGAGTTCAAATTCGCGAGCCACTCCTTGGAAACCCTATAGGGCAGTTCTACTTTGTCCTGTACGGTCACTATGAGTGAGAATCGACTCGACGACAACAAATTTGATTTGATTTTATCCTTAAAAATAATTATATCAAAGTTCTGTAAACCAATCTCAGACAAATACTTAACATACCATAATGTTTTCTACCCATTTAATAAATTTTGATTGGGCATGTGTTGCGTATTCTACTAAATGCTATTCTGGATATAAATAAATATAAAGCATTGTTCTTCCCCTCAAAGAGTTTCTAATCTGGCTGGGATATCTGACACAAGTGGTACAAAAGTAACCTGTAATTGCAGTTATATAAAATGTATCAATCATTTAAGAACTCCAGGCAGATCAACCATAATGTATCATGTGACACTCCTCCCTCCTAGTTCTCTATAATTGATTAAGATCACGTTGCATACATTCCTTTGAGGCAAGAAAACTGGATAGAGTGCGTATTATTTCTGACCTTGGACATCATAATCTAAAACAAGATACACACAAAGTTTACCCCAGAAAAAAACTGCAAAGGTCTAAGAACTAAACTAAATTCCAAATGTATAATTTAGGTAGAAAAAAAAATAGTTTCTTCAAGTCCTTCACCACCTTATACAAGAACTAATGTGTCAAATCAAGATTATAAAACAGATAAATTGGGAATAAGAATTGTTTATATCCAATGCTAGCAAGCAGCCATCTAAGATGCATCAATTGCTCTCAACCCACCTGGATCAAAGGAGAATGATGAACACCAAGGACACAAGGTAATTACGAGCCCAAGAGACAGAAAGGGCCACATGAACCAGAGACTACATCAGCCTGAGACCAGAAGAACTAGATGGTGGCCGGCTACAAACGATGACTGCCCTGACAGGGAACACAACAGAGAACCCCTGAGGGAGCAGGAGAGCTGTGGGATGCTGACCCCAAATTCTCATAAAAAGACCAGACCTAATGGTCTGACTGAGACTAGAAGGACCCCGGTGGTCATGGCCCCCAGACCTTCTGTTTGCCCAGGACAGGAACCATTCCCGAAGCCAACTCTTCCTTCACACAGGGATTGGACTGGACAATGGGTTGGAGAGGGATGCTGGTGAGGAGTGAGCTTCTTGGATCAGGTGGACACTTGAGACTGTGTTGGCATCTCCTCCCTGGAGGGGAGATGAGAGGGTGGAGGGGGTTAGAAGCTGGTGAAATGGACACGAAAAGAGAGAGTGGAGGGAGAGAGCGGGCTGTGTGTCATTAGGGGGAGAGTAATTGGGAGTATGTAACAAGGTGTATATAAGTTTTTATGTGAGAGACTGACTTGATTTGTAAACTTTCACTTAAAGCACAATAAAAATTATTAAAAAAAGAATTGTTTATATCCAAATAATTCTTTAATTTTTAAAATTGTTTACTAGGTATTTCCTTTTGATAGTGAACTCTCATTCTGCTTTTTTAAATTGATGGTTTACTTGTTTTTCTTTTTGCACAACATTTCGTTTTTTCCCTTTCACAACTTGGTTTTGGTCTCTTGTTTGATTTTCTATAAAGTGTTCATTATAATTGACTTTCAGATCAGAAGTCAGCTATGTTACAAACCCTGGGACTTCTCTGGATTTTGGCTTTTCTCTTGGAGTGAGGGTGGAATATCACATATGGTAGACAGAATTCTAAACCCCATACACAGTGTTTAATCTCCTCCCCTGGAGTGTGGATGGGGTCTGTGGATATGATGGAACGTCAATCTCATGATTAAGTTATGCTATATGGAAAAAGTTAGAGTCTATTATGAGCTGACATTAAGCTAATCAAAATGGAAAGTATTCTGGGTGGGCCTGATGTAATCAGGTCAGCCCTTTAAATGTGAGTCTAGAAATCAGAGATGAAAAAAAGTCAGAGATAATTGAAGCAGCAGATGCTCTCCCACTGGCCTTGGAGAAGTGGCTGCCATGCTGTGCAGAGGCCACGTGACAGGGAACACCTCTAAGAGCTGAAGACCTCAGTTTTACAACTGAAAGGAACTAAATTCTACCAACACTCAGTGAATGTAGAGGGGGGCCATGGGAACTCCTTGACTATAGCCTGTGAGACCCTCAGCAAAGAACTCAGCTGCGCCATGTTTAGACACCTGGCCACAGAAACTGTGAGACCATAAATGCAGGTTAAGTTTGTGGTAATTTATTACACAGCAATAGAAAATGAATACTAATCAACCAATTATGTCTTTACAGCTCTTCTCTTGGATTTCAGTATTCCTACTCCCTTTCCCCAGCTTTACCTCCATCTCCAGAGCACATCCCTAGAATGATCTTTGAAAACAGCTGTCAGATACTATTAATACCTGGAACACAGCAAGGCTTACTGCCTGTCTGTGGCACAAGTGATGGCATCCAGAAGGTGAACAGGGAGGTTCTGGAGCACTGGGCTTCACAAGAGTCACCTCCCTTCAGTGCTGCCACTGCCAGGACGCAGGTAAACATCCGTCTATTGGGTAATCATGGTTAATATGTTGAAACACTCAACTTTGTCTTCTGAGGTTCTCATGCACCATTTCATATTGCAAAAGGGGAAGTGTCACGGATTGAATTATGTCCTCCCCAAAAATGTGTGTATCAACTTAATTAGGCCATGATTCCCAGTATCCTGTGGTTGTCCTCCATTCTGGGATTGTAATTTTATGTTGAGGGTTAGGGTGGGGTTGTACCACCACCCCTACTCAGGTCACCTCCCTGATCTAATGTAAAGGGAGTTTCCCTGGGGTGTGGCCTGCAACACCTTTTATCTCTAAAGAGATAAAAGGGAAGCAAGCAGAGAGTTGGGGACCTCATACCACCAAGAAAGCAGCACTGGGAGCACAGCATGTCCTTTGGACCTGGGGTCCCTTCACCTGAGAAGCTCCTTGACCAGGGGTAGATTGAGGACAAGGACCTTCCTCCAGAGCCGACAGAGAGGGAAAGCCTTCCCCTGGAGCCAACGCCCTGAATTTGGACTTGTAACCTACTAGACTGTGAGAAAATACATTTCTCTTTGTGAAAGCCATCCACTTGTGGTATTTCCGCTATAGCAGCACTAGACGACTAAGACAGGGAGTTTCCCAGGGATTTTTCATGTAAGATAGTGAGGAGATTTAAACTACTGTGATAGTGTTAATACATTATAGCTTCTTCTACACAAAAATAATTTATAAGACTGAAATAAAATATGAAATTCAAGACTTTTAGAGAAAACCAATGTTTAAAGAGTGCTCTAAAGTATTAAAATTAATTAATGGTGTTAAATTCAACTAATCAAATTAGTTAAAATTTCCTTTAATAGCTATTATTTGCTACAGCAAATTTGACAAAATGTGGGCAATGGATAACAGCAAATGCTTCATGTACTTTTTTTGCAAATGAGAAATCACAATTAAAATATTGGATACTATTTAAACTATTTTACTTTTGTATATTTTGGGAGTTTTTTCTTAACTCAATTTTATAAATTTTATTTACTCATTGCTTTGTTTCTTGAAAGTAATATATGCTAATAGGAAAATTCATAAGTGTTAGCATTCTTTTTCTCAGTTTAAAAAAATACATATTTTATTGGCTTTAGGTGAAGGTTTACAGAGCAAAATAGTTTCCTATTTAACAATTTGTAAACAGAATGTTCCAAGACATTGGTTCAGTCCCCTCAATTTAACCGTCTCTCCTCATTTCCGCCCTGGGTTCCCATTACTTTTCGGCCAGTTTTCTATGCCTTCCTGCCTCCTCGTCTTTGCTTTTGGGCAGATTTTGCCCTTTTGAACCCTTCTTCATGTAATTAATTATTCTAAGGGACTCATTCCTCTCAGGTGTTATTGTTTACTTTGTAGGCCTATTGTTTGGTTAAAAGATGGTCTCCCAGGGGATGGCTTCAGTTCCATGTTATAAGTATGTCTTAGGGCCATAGTCTCAGGGGTTTCTCCAGTCTCTGTCAGACCAGTAAGTCTGGTCTTTTTCTATGGATTTGATTTTTGTCCTACATTTTTCTCTGGCTCTGCCTGGGACCTTCTATTGTGATCTTGGTCAAAGTGGTTGGTAGTTGTAGCCAGTAATTGTAGTTGTAGTTCTTCTGGTCTCAGGGTCATGTAGGCTGTGGTTCACATGGTCTATTAGTCCTTTAGACTAATTGCTCCCTTGAGTCTTCGTTTTTTCCCACTATTCTTTGCTCCAGATGGGAGGAGACCAACAATTGTATCTTAGATGGTTACTCCCAAGTTTTTAAGACTCCTGATGCTACTCACTAAAGTAGGATGTAGAACATTGTCTTTATGAACAATGTTATGCCAATTGAGCTAGATATACTCTGAGACTATGGTCCTCAGCCTCCAAGCCTAGTAACTCCACCCCGTTAGGTGTTAGGTTATGTCTAGGAAGTTTTCATGACTATGGCCCTTGTCTGTTCTATTGTCTGTTTTAATGTACATGCAGCATCTACAAATGTGTGTGTAGTAATATCCACAACCCTGCACCCTCCCACTCCTCTTTAGCGTACCTCTCTACCTATATATCCACTCGTAGGTTATTTGTTAATACTATTGTCGTAGGGTTGTCTATGCTATAGTAATTACTGCGATTGCTCTTCACCCTTGCGTTCCTCTCAGTGCCTTCCTTTGCCTTGGTCCTGCTGGGCTAACTTCCCCCTATTATGTAATGTCTTTCCCTTCACCAGTATTAACACGGTTCTTTCTAGTTGGTGATTTTCCCTTCCTCACCTTCCCACCCCTGGTAACCATCAAAGAATGTGTATGTGTGTGTGTGTGTAACTCTTTTCTTGATTGTTTATAGTAGTGGTTTCATACAATATCTGTCTTATTTCACTCAGCATAACGTCCTCCAAGTTCATCCATGTTGTGAGGTGTTTTGTGGATTCATTGTTGTTCTTTTTTATTGTGTACAATCCCATTGTGTGTATGTACCAAGATTTATCTGTTTATCCATTGTTGGGCACTTAGGTTGTTTCCATCTTTTTTGCTATCGTGAATAGTGCTACAATGAACACGGAAGTGCATATGTCTATTTATGTCATGGCTCTTATTTCCCTGTGGTATATACCTAGGTGTGGAATTGCTGGATCATATGGTATTTCTCTTTCTAGTTTTTTAAGGAAGCACCATATAGTTTTCCATAGGGGTTGTACCATTTTACATTCCTACCAGCAGTGTATAAGAGTTCCAATCTTCCCACAACCTTGCCAGCATTTGTTGTTTTCTGTTTTTTTTTTTTTTGATTAGTGCCATAATTGTCAGGGTGACATGGTATCTCACTGTAGTTCTCCTTTGCATCTCTCTGATGGCTAATGATCTTGAGCATTTCTTCATGTGTGAAGTGTTTATTCGTATCTTTTGTCCATTTTTAAATTGCATTGTTTCTCTTTTTGTTGTTGAGTTGAAGTTGTATCCAAAAAAATTTTCCCAGTTATCTGTTTAATCTTCAGGAGAAGTCTTTTGTTGAGCTGGGTGTTTAATTTTTAGGAGGTTCAATTTATCTAGTTTATTGTCTGGTGTTTGTGAATTTTTAATTATGTTTGGTATGCTATTTATGGCACGTATTAGGGCTCCTAGAGTTAACATTCTTGAAGGCATATCAATATGAAGGTTTTGATAGAAATTAGCCTCGATAAACAAACCCTAAAGTTGGGAATAGGTTACATCATGTCTTTTTTTTTTTCTGTGATTTTTAAAATCAATGTTGTTTTAATAATTATTCTCTTAAAATGCTTTTTAAAGGGAAATTACGGCATAAAATTCTTCTTTGATTTAAAATGTACTGTATAAGTCTATGTTAGGTCCGATTCTGCTGCTCCTCAGGTGTAAATGAAGTACCTTGAAAAATGTATTTCTTAGTTAGGTCTATATTTTATGGACTTAAAAATATTTTATAAAAAATTTTAAACATACGCAAAAGTAGAAATATAATGAATGCATTAATTTTTTATTGCTGCCATAATAAATTACCACCAACTTAGTACTTTAAAACAACACAAATTCATTATTTTACAGTTCTGTAAGTTAGACGTTTGACAGGAGTCTCTGTAAAAAATGGTGTGGGGGTCCCTGACCTCGCCTAACTTCATGAAGGGGGAGAATCACCATCACCATCAGCTCTAGGCTGATTCCTATGAGGTGGAGGTCAGACATGCCTCCTCTCTCCAATCTTTTTACCAATTCTGACATCAGCCATCCCTCCCATTGCCCTCTCTACTTCTCTGCTGAGTTTGATAATTTGTTGCAATGGCCACACAGAACTCACAGACCATACTCACAGTTTTGGGGTTTATTAGGGAAGTAACAGGCTGCAACTTGGGATCAGGATCAACAGGCTACAACTCAGGATCAGGATCAGGAAGCCTGTAGGCAAAGTCTCCCTTCTTCAGTACAGGACAGCTTTGTCAGCTCCTCTTGGCTGTGCAGGGTTCCTCTCAGCCCCTGTGGACAGTCTCCTATTGGCTCCTTCAAGACAGGCTTCCTCTCTTGGCCCTTGGCCTGGCCTCTGCCCTGGTTGGTCAAGTGTTATGAAGTGCTTCAGTTCCTCCGATAAGTGCCCAGAGGCACCCCACTCTGCCAGAAAACCTTCTGCCCAAAGGCGCTCAGCTCTCTCATTCCGTGGGTTGGCAAGCCTATCTTCTATGATTAGTGTCCAGAGATACCCCGCTCTGGCAGCAAGCCTCCTGCCTGGGGGTGCTCAGCTCTCTCACTCCGTGGGTCAGCATGTCCAATGTAGCCGTCTTGCTCCTTGGGCCGGGAAGCCCACTGCACTGTCTTGCACCATTCTTCTGGCTCTACCACTGCCATTTCTTTGCTGTACTTGCTGCTGCTTCTCACCATCCAGTGCTGTTTCCGATGTTATAGCTCTCTCTGTCTCCTGGGTCTAGGAGGTTCTCAGTGCAGGTACCCTGGATGTATGTACTCGACTCCTGGCTCTTCTTTCTTGATGGTAGTGAGGCTCCCTTCCTTCTGCTGCTGGGATTGGCTCCCTTTAAGCTTAGGAGGATGGCAAAGCTGACCAATCCTCTCTTTAGGTTGCCATATACCTTACTTACTTGGTCCTACCCCACAAGGATTTCATGTACCTTATATACACTATCAGCAGGCTGTCCAATCCCCTTGGTGGGCCACAAATGTCTTATTTGCATAGTCCCACCCAATCATTTTGTGGGAGTTAAAAGACCATGCATGGTTAGAAGTAATTCATTGCATAGTATTCTCATTGGGCTAAAATCAAGGTGTCATCAGGGTATGTTCTTTTCCGGAGGCTCTAGGACAAAACCTGTTTCTTTGCCTTTTCTAGTTTGTAGAGGGTGTTTGCTAGACTTTCTTGGCTTGTGGCCCCTTCCTCCATCTTCAAGATCAGCAACAACGGGTTAAATCCTTTGTCAGGTCGCATCTTCCTGAGTCTGATACAACCAGGAAATGTCCTCTATTTTTAAGGGCTCCTGTGATTGCATTAGGAACCCTGATGGCATAGTGGTTAAAAGCTCAGCTGCTAACCAAAAGGTTGGCAGTTTGAATCTACCAGCAGCTCCTTGGAAACCCTATGGGGCAGTTCTACTCTGTCCCATAGGGTCGCTATGAGTTGGGATCAACTCCACAGTAATGAGTTTGGTTTTTGGTTTGATGATTACATCGGGACCACCCAGATAAGCCAGGATCATCTCCCCACCTCAAAGTCCTTATCCTTAAACACAGCTGCAAAATCCCTTTTACCACGTAGGGTAACACATGCACAGTTTCCTGAGATTAGGACACGGACATCTTTGCGGGGCCATTATTTTCCCTATTTTCTTTAATATTACCTACCATCCAGTCTAGGAGTCCCTGTGTGGTATAAACAGTTAAGTGCTCAACTACTAGCCAAAGATTGGTGGTTAAACCTGCTCAGAGGTGCCTTGGAAGACAGGCTTGATCTGCTACTGAAAGGTCACGGTCTTGAAAACCCTACGGAGTAGTTCTACTCTGCACATGTGGGGTTGCCGCAAGTAGGAATCAACTCAACAGCAACCAACAACATCCAGTCCACGTTCAAACTTTCTAACCTTTTAAAAAATGTCTTAAGAAAAAAAAAAAGTTAGGTTTTTTCCAATCAGGACCCAAACAAGGCCACAAATTGCATTTGGTTAATTTGTCTCTCAAGTCTCCTTTATAACAACTCTTCCTCCCACCCCCTCCCTTTTTTTCTGATGTCATTTGTTTAAAAAAGAAATTAGTTCATTTGTTCTGCTGAATTTCCCATGTTCTGGGTTCAACAGATTGCTTCCTGTTATTGTCAGCTGCCTTCCAGGCGGCCCCAGGCACAACGGGACGAAAGCCTGCCTGACCCGCGCCATCCCCACGACCTGCCGCACCCTGGACCGCTGTGATTCACAGGCTGATTTTTGGTTGCAGATTGCCAGGCCTTTTTTCTTCCTATCTGTCTTAATTGGGAAGCCCTGCGGAAACCCGTTCTGTATCCTAGCAACATGGAAGCCTCCAGTGATAGACAGATGGTGGCTGTGCGTGAGCTGTAACGGCCAGGAATCGAACCTGAGTCTCCCACATGGAAGGCAAGAGTTCTACCACTGAACCACCAAATGTCTTATGGTAGTATAGCTTAAAACCAAAAACCAAAGCCATGCCCTTGAGTCTAGTTCGACTCATAAGAATCCTTTAGGACAGAGAAGAACTGCCCCAAAGTGTTTCCAAGGCTATACATCTTTATGAAAGCAGATTGCTACATCTTTCTCCCACAGAGCAGGTGGTGGGTTTGAACTGCTGACCGTTCGTTACAGTTGAGCTCTTTAACCACTGTGCCACCAGGGCTCCTTAGTATAGTTTAGCATGTTCATTTAACCCTTGTATGTCCTGTAAATTTGTAGTTAGAGTTCTAGGCTTAAGTGGATTTTGGTTCTTTCTTTTCATTAGCAAGCATACTTCCAAGGTGATGCTGCATATGTCCTACTGCATCATTAAAAAGAAAAACCCAAAAAACCAAACCCACTGCAGTTGAGTTGATTCCAACTGATAGCGACCCTATAGGACAGAGTAGAACTGCCACATAGAGTTTCCAAAGAGCACCTGGTGGAGTCAAACTGCCCATCTTCTGGTTAGCAGCTGTTGCTCTTAACCACCACGCCACCAGGGTTTCCTGTTGTATCGTACCAGCGTGCATATAGAGTCTGGTTGTCCTAGTCTAAGTGATGTTATGACGGTACACCTAATCTCTTAGGAATACATAAACAGAAACCCTCAACAAAATACTAGCGAACAGAATCCAACAGTGTATTAAAAGAGTCATATACCACAACCAACCGAGCTTTATTCCAGGAATGCTGGGATGGTTCAACATTAGAAAATCAATCGATGTAACATACCACATCAATAGAACAAAGGAAAAAAAATGACATGATCATCTCTACCGATGTAGAAAAAGCTTCTGTAAAATTCAACACCATTTCTTGAATACTCTAAAGAATATTGGAATAGAAGGGAAAATTCCTCGACATGATTCAGGGCATATATGAAAAGCCAGCAGCCAACATTATACTTAAGGGAGAAAGACTGAAAGCTTCCTCTTGAATTTGGGAACAAGACAAGGATGCCCGCTTCCACCAGTTTTATTCAATATAGAAATCCTAGCCAGAGCAATAAAACAAGAAAAAGAAGTAAAACATATCCAGATTAGAAAAGAAGATGTAAAGTTAACTCTATTCGTGGATGACATGATCCTACATACAGAAAATCCCAAAGAGTTCACGAGAAAACTTATAGAGCTAATAGAGGAATTTTGCAAAGTTGCAGGGTACAAGACCAACAAACAAAAATCAGTTGGGTTTCTGTTCACCAACAATGAGAAATCTGAAAGGAAATTTAGGGAAACAATTCCACTTACAGTAGCATCCAAGCGAATAAAACACCTAGGACTAAAGCTAACCAGCAATGTGAAGAATTCATAAAGCGAAACTATAAAACGCTGCTAAAAGAGATAAAAGAAGACTTAAATAAATGAATTGGAAGATGTGAAACTGTCCAAATGTCAATACTATTGAAAGTAATCCATAGAGTCACAGCAATCCGATGAAACCCCCAACAATCTTCTTCAAAGAAATAGAAAAACCAATCCTCAACTTCACATGGAATGGCAAGAGGTCCCAAATAGCTAAAGCAATGTTGAAAGAGAAGAACAAAGGTGGAATCACACTTCCCAATTTTAAAACACATACTATACAGCCACAGTAATCAAAACAGCCTGGCACTGGTATAACAATAGACACAGAGAAAAATGGAATAGAATTGAGAGTCCAGAAATAAACCCACACATCTGTGGTCGACTGATTTTTGACAAGGGTGCTAAGTCCATTCAACGGAGAAATAAGAGCCTCTTCAATAAACGGGGCTGGGAAAATTAGATTTCTACATGCAGAAAAATGAAACAGGATCCATGTCTTGCACCATACCCAAGGCCAAATTCAAAATGGATTAAGGGCCCAGATGTGCAAAGTAAAACCATGAAATTCTTAGAAGAAAATGCAGGGGTAATGCTTTTGGGCCTAGCTTTCAACAATGGATTATCTAACAACAAAAGCACAAACAAAAAAAGACTAAATAAATGGGACCTCATAAAAATTAAAAACTTTCGTTCATCAAAAGACTTTACCAAAAAGTGAGAAAACAAGCTGCAGACTAGAATATCTTCAGAAACCATGTAACCAACAAGAATCTAATAACCAAAATATATAAATTAGACAACTTAACAGAAAGACAACCCAATCAAAATAAATGGGCAAAGGACTTGAGTAGATACTTCACCAAAATAGATATTCAAATGGCCACCACACACATGAAAAGACACTCAGTGTCAGACATCAGAGAGATGCAAATCAAAACCAAAACGAGATACCATTTCTCTCCCACTAGGATGGCTAACTCATAGCCACCCTATAGGACAGAGTAGAACTGCCCCATAGAGTTTCCAAGGAGCGGCTGGCGGATTTGAACTACTGACCTTTTGGTTAGCAGCCAAACTCAAAACCCTGGTGGCACAGTGGTTAAGAGTTCGGCTGCTAACCAAAAGGTTGGCAGTTTGAATCCACCAGGTGCTCCTTAGAAGCTCTGTTGGCAGCTCTACTCTGTCCTCTAGGGTTGCTATGGGTTGGATCGACTTGAGGGCAACAGGTTTGTTTTTTTTAGGATGGCTAAGATAAAACAAAACAACAACCAGAAAATAACAGATGTTGGTGAGGGTGTGGGGAAACTGGAATCCTTACCTATTGCTGGTGGAAATGCAAAATGGTACAGCAACTGTGGAAAACAGTGTGGCGGTTCTTCAAAAAACTGAAAACAGAACTACCATATGACCCAGCAATTCCACTCCGGGGTAGATACCCAAAAGACTTGAAAGAAGAGACTCAAACAGAGACTTGTGCGCTAATGTTCATTGCAACACTATTCATAATAGCCCCAAAGCGGAAACAACCTCAATGCCAATCAATAGATGGATGAATAAACGGAATGCGGTACATACACACAACGGAATACTACTCAGTCAGTAGGAGAAATGAAGTCTCGATGTAAGCTACAATGTGGATAGAGCTGGAAGACATTATGCTGAGTGAAAGAAGTCAGTCACAAAAAGGACAAATATTGTAAGACCTCACTTATATAAAAAGACTAGAAAAGGCAAATGTATAGAGAACAAAGTTTATTAGTGGTTGCCTGGGGCAGGAGGGAGGGGGAAAGACAGGGTTAACAGTGATGGAAATATCGCATTGATAGGGTATGGTTGTAGAGTCAATTATTGTAATTACTGTCAACAGTCGTATACCTGTAAAAAGTTGAACTGACAGAAGTTGTGAGATATATTTACAACAACAACAAAAAATGAGTAGCTCCTGAGGCTGCCTATGCACAACCAAAAACTTCACAGGATTTGGTCTTTTGGTTTAGGGTCATGGTTTCACGGGACATCCCAGTTAACTGGCCTAAGAACATGTTTAGTGCTTCTGTCCTACCTCCCAGTTTGCTGCTTAGTGCCTGGCGTTTTAAAAGCTTGCAAGTGGACATGCAAGGCACAATTGGTCTCTATTCACCTGGAACAAGAGAGAAAGAAGGAGAGTCAGGAATAAGAGGAGGATATGGAATGTGGCTAATTGCCTCCATGAACAACTGCCCCCTTTGCCATAAGACCAGAAAACTGGATGGTGCCTGGCTACCACTACTGAACATTTTGATTAAAGATTCTGTAGAAAATTCTGATCAAAAGAAAAAAAAATTTTTTTTTGATCAAAAGAGGGAAAAATAAAGAACAGAATTGTGAATTCTCACAGACTCCAGACTTCCTGCAGCCATGAAGGTTGAATGAATCCCTGAAACTATTGCCCTGAGATAATCTTTAAACCTTAAATAAAAAATATCCCCTAAAGTCTTCTCAACACGAAACAATAGTTTAACTTAACTAGTGAAAAGGTCTGCCTTGAGCATTATGCTGTTTTAAGAACTGTCTATATGGGATATAGAGGCAGTGATACACGAGGCAGTTAGTCTACGTTAATGCAGACTTTGTGTATGTTTTGCTATTTATATTCTCAACAACAAAAAACAAAACCAAACAAAAATACCGTATGGATCACAACAACAGAAAATTGTACACCTGGAAGTATTTGAAAAGACCACAATATTCTTAATTGGTAGTAATGACTACCAGGTACCGAATGTTCACTGATACCAGCCATTTTGCGATTGCTTTCTGTGTGGTTTCTCACAGTACATCTCGATAAGTAACCTTTCTCCAGGGCTTGCAGAAACATAACAGAATTGGCTGGCAGGAGGACTCTACGGGGGTTACTCCCCTTTCAGTTTACTTCTTGTAAACCAGGATCGTGATTCCGCTCTCACTCTGAGCAGTAATTAGAGTAATGAAAGCACTTTAAGAAGTGTAATGTGCTGTGCAAACGCAAAGTATTAGTCAAAAAACAAGCCCGCCGTGAATATGGACTTACTCTGATCTTGTCACTTAGCCATCACACGTCTCTTGAGCGAGGGAGAAGATAGCCTCGGTCCTCAAGAAGTGCGGGCTAGTGCGGGCAAAGCGATGCATCACCACCTGCCTAGGGGAGACGAGGCAGGGCAGCAATTCCACCTCTGAGCGCCCAGCTTCCTCTGGTCTGGTGGGTTCATTCTGTCTCATAGGTGACCTTCTGGCTTTGGGCGGTTTCGAGCTCAGAGCCCCCGGGGCACAAGCCGTCACCGGCCCCGGCCGCGTCCCCGCCTCGCCAACACAGGCGTGCGCGCCGACTCTCGTCCCACAGCGTCCTCCCCCGCGCGCGGACGCGCGCCCTCTTCCCTGCGCGCTCGAAAGGTCTCTTCTGCCCGGGCTTTCCAACGCCGCCACCGCACTAAGGATTCAGGGAGATGGAGAAGCCTAGGACCCATTTTAAGGATGGCAGAAGAGCCAGCGAGAGCTGAGGAAGAGACAGCCAAGAGTGTGCTTTGCCTTTATTTGTACCCGTTATTCTCAGTTTTATAGGTCTCCTCCTCTCCGGAGGACGCAGGCCAGGGCCCCGCGCGGGTGCGGGCCCCCGGTCAGGGAGCTGAGCGCAGAGAGGGGCCGAGGGCTCGGGTGCGGAGTGGGGTCCGGAGTCCGAGCGGGTCCCGGAGGCTGGGCGCGGCACGGTGAGACGGGCCGGGTCTGCGGGTGGGAGGGCCGGGGCCGGTTGGGACTCCAGGCGCGGCGCCCAGCCTGCCTGGGCGGCTGGGCGGGGCCGGCGCTGCGGAAGCAGGAAGCGGCGGCAAACCCCGGCGCGGTCAAGGTCACTGCGACCTCCTCTCTCCGCCGGCGGACGCGGGACCCGGCGAGAGCAGCGGCGCGTAATTCACGTAGGTTTGCTTTGCCTGTGGGCTGTTACTCCAGCTCCGTTCGTTGTGCTGAGCGTTCAGTGAGGACTTTTTTTAAGGTTAATTTCAATTTCTTGTCACTGCAAAATGGGACCTCCCTGCCCTATTAAAAGAACAGTAGTCTATAGTTTTTTTTTTAGCCTATTAAAAAAAAAATCAGTATTTGGGAAATTCAGTTATTTGCTGTAAAATCACAATTACTTAAAGCCCATGTATTTGATTGCAGCGGCCCCCCACACCCTAATTTACTGATGTAGACTGAAAAAAAAAAATCCATTTTAAAATGGAAAACTTCACATGCAAATAGCCATTGATGGGATCCTGGTATATCTTCAGCATAATGAACTAATAAAAGAAAAAACGACAGGTCAGCACATATTAAATATTAATTCTTTTTCATACTATCTTTTTTGGGGGAAAACTTGATATTTAATGATAGCATTGAAGTTAAAAAATCAGTCAGTGGAAAAAGTCTTTTGTTCCCAAGTAGGGATTGCAGCTGTTATTCCTATGTGTTGGGCAGTACAGAATGATATTGTATAAACCAAAACCAAACCCACTGCCGTCCAGTTGATTTCGACTCTTAGCGACCCTACAGGACAGGGTAGAACTGCCCAGTAGAGTTTCCAAGGAGCGCCTGGCGGATTCGAACTGCCGACCTCTTGGTTAGCAGCCATAGCACTTAACCACTGCGCCACCAGGGTTTCCCGATATTGTATAGATATTTTATATGTATATATTTTAATTTTAATTGTTGTTTAAGTGAAAGTTTACAAATCAAGTCAGTCTCTCATACAAAAATTTATACACACTTTGCTATATACTCCTAATTGCTCTCCCCCTAATGAAACAGTACACCCCTTGCCTCCACTCTTTCTCTTTGTGTCCATTCAGCCAGCTTCTGACCCCCTCTGCCCTCTCATCTCCCCTCCAGACAGGAGATGCCAGTGTAGTCTCATGTGTCTATTTGATCCAAGAAGCTCATTCTTCACCAGCATCTTTTTCTGTCCCATAGTCCAGTCCAATCCCCGTCTGAAGAGTTGGCTTTGGGAATGGTTCCTGTTTTGGGCTAACAGAAGGTCTGGGGTTCATCACCACCAGGGTCCTTCTAGTCTCAGTCAGACCATTAGGTCTGGTCTTTTTACAAGAATTTGGGGTCTGCATCCTACTGCTCTCCTGCTCCCTCAGGGGTTCTCTGTTGTGTTCCTTGTCAGGGCAGCCGTCTATTGTAGCCAAACACCACCTAGTTCTTCTGGTCTCAGGCTGATGTAGTCTCTGGTTATCTGACCGTTTCTGTCTCTTGGGCTTATAATTACCGTGTGTCTTTGGTGTTCTTCATTCTCCTGTGGTCCAGGTGGGTTGAGACCAATTGATGCATCTTAGATGGCCGCTTGCTAGTGTTTAAGACCCCAGAAGCCACTCTCCAAAGTGTGATGCGGAATGTTTTCTTAATAGATTTTATTATACCACTTGACTTAAATGTCCCTGAAACCATGGTCCCCAAAACCCCACCCCTGTTACGCTGGCCTTTGAAGTGTTCCGTTTATTCAGGAAACTTCTTCGCTTTTGGTTTAGTCCAGTTGTGCTGACCTCTCCTGTATTGTGTGTTGTCTTTCCCTTCACCTAAATTAGTTCTATCTACTATCTAGTTTGTGAGTACGCCTTTCCCTCCTTCCCCACCCTCTCATAACCATCAAAGAATATATTCTTCTCTGTTTAAACTATTTCTTGAGTTCCATATTTATGCCTATTCCCAAGAAAGGTGATCCAACCGAATGTGGAAATTATAGAACAATATCATTAATATCACATGCAAGCAAAATTTTGCTGAAGATCATTCAAAAACGGCTGTAGCAGTGTATCAACAGGGAACTGCCAGCAATTCAGGCTGGTTTCAGAAAAGGACGTGGAACCAGGGATATCATTGCTGATGTCAGATGGATCCTGGCTGAAAGCAGAGAATACCAGAAGGATCTTTACCTGTGTTTTATTGATTATGTAAAGGCATTCAACTATGTGGATCATAACAAACTATGGATAACACTGCAAAGAATGGGAATTCCAGAACACTTAATTGTGCTCATGAGGAACCTTTACATAGATCAAGAGGCAGTTGTTCAGACAGAACAAGGGGATACTGATTGGTTTAAAGTCAGGAAAGGTGTGTGTCAGGGTTGTATTCTTTCACCATACCTATTCTATCTGCATGCTGAGCAAATAATATGAGAAGCTGGACTATATGAAGGAGAATGGGGCATCAGGATTGGAGGAAGATTCATTAAAAACCTGCATTATGCAGATGACACAACCTTGCTTGCTGAAAGTGAAGAGGACTTGAAGCACTTACTGATGAAGATCAAAGACCACAGCCTTCAGTATGGACTGCACCTCAACATAAAGAAAACAAAAATCGTCACAACTGGACCAATGAGCAACATCATGATAAATGGAGAAAAGATTGAAGCTGTCAAGGATTTCATTTTACCTGGATCCACAATCAACAGCCATGGAAGCAGCAGCCAAAAAATCAAAAGAGGCATTGCATTGGGTAAATCTGCTGCAAAGGACCTCTTCAAAGTGTTGAAGAGCAAAGATGTCACCTTGAAGACTAAGGTGCATCTGACCCAAGCCATGGTATTTTCAATCACATCATATGCATGTGAAAGTTGGACAATGAATAAGGAAGACCGAAGAAGAGTTGACACCTTTGAATTGTGGTGTTGGTGAAGAATATTGAATATACCATGGGCTGCCAAAAGAACGAACAAATCTGTCTTAGAAGAAGTGCGGCCAGAATGCTGCTTAAAGGCAAGGATGGCAAAACTGTGACTTACATACTTTGGACATGTTGTCAGGAGGGATCAGTCCCTGGAGAAGGACATCCTGCTCAGAGTACAGGGTCAGTGGAAAAGAGGAAGACCCTCAATGAGGTGGATTGACACAGTGGCTGCAACAATGAGCTCAAGCATAACAACGATTGTAAGGATGGCTCAGGACCAGGCAGTGTTTCATTCTGTTGTACATAGGGTCGCTATGAGTCGGAACCAACTCGACAGCACCTAACAACAACAACAACTCGAGTTCCTGTAATAGTGGTCTTATACAATATTTGTCCTTTTGCAACTAACTAATTTCACTCAGCGTAATGCCTTCCAGGTTCCTCCATGTTATGAAATGTTTCACAGTTTCATCACCGTTCTTTATCGATGCGTAGTATTCCATTGTGTGACTATACCATAATTTATTTATCCATTCATCCATTGATGGGCATCTTGGTTGTGACCATCTTTTTGCTATTGTAAGCAGTGCAGCAGTGAACATGGGTGTGCATATATCTGTTCGTATAAAGGCTCTTATTTCTCTAGGATATATTCCAAGGAGTGGGATTGCTGGTTCCTAGGGTACTTCTATTTCTAGCTTTTGAAGGAAGCGCCAAATCAATTTCCAAAGTGGTTGTACCGGTTTACATTCCCACCAGCAGCGTATAAGTGTTCCAGTCTCTCCACAACCTCTCCAACATTTATTATTTTGTGTTTTTTGGATTAATGCCAGCCTTATTGGAATTTACTTTTTTTTTATTGGAATGAGATGGAATCTCATTGTAGTTTTGGTTTGCATTTCTCTAATGGCTAATGATTGTGAGCATTTCCTCATGTATCTGTTAGCTACCTGAATGTCTTCTTTAGTGAAGTGCCTGTTCGTATCTTTTGGCTATTTTTTAATTTGGTTGTTTGTCTTTTTGTAGTTGAGTTTTTGCAGTATCATGTAGATTTTAGAGATCAGGCGCTGATTGGAAATGTCATAGCGGAAAACTTTTTCCCAGTCTGTAGGTAGTCTTTTTACTCTTTAGGCGAAGTCTTTGGATGAGCATAGGTGTTTGATTTTTAGGAGCTCCCAGTTATCTAGTTTCTCTTCTGCATTGTTAGTAATGTTTTATATACTTTTTATGCCGTGTATTTGGGCCCCTAATGTTGTCCGTATTTTTTCTTTCATGATCTTTATGATTTTAGATTTAATGTTTAGGTCTTTGATCCGTTTTGAGTTTGTTTTTGTGCATGGTGTGAGATATGGTTTCATTTTTTTGCAGATGGATATCCAGTTATGCCAGGACCATTTGTTAAAAAGACTGTCTTTTCCCCATTTAACTGTTTTGGGGCCTTTGTCAAATATCAACTGCTCATATGTGGATGGATTTATGTCTGGATTCTCAATTCTGTTCCATTGGTCTATGTATCTGTTGTTGTACCAGTACCAGGCTGTTTTGACTACCGTGGTGGTATAATAGGTTCTAAAATCAGGTAGAGTAAGGCCTCCCACTTTGTTCTTCTTTTTCAGTGATGCTTCACATATCCGGGGTCTCTTTCCCTTCCATATGAAGTTGGTGATTTGTTTCTCCATCTCATTAAAGAATGTCGTTGGAATTTGGATCGGAATTGAGTTAAATCTATAGATTGCTTTTGGTAGAATAGATATTTTTACAATGTTAAGTCTTCCATGAGCAAGGTATGTTTTTCCACTTATGTAGGTCTCTTTAGGTTTTGGTTTCTTGCAGAAGTGTTTTGTAGTTTTCTTTGTATAAGTCTTTTACAACTCTGGTAAGATTTATTCCTAAGTATTTTATCTTCTTGGGGGCTACTGTAAATGCTTTTTAGTGATTTCCTCTTCGATGTTCTTTTTGTTGGTGCAGAGGAATCCAGCTGATTTTTGTATGTTTATCTTGTATCCTGATACTCTGCTGAACTCTTCTATTAGTTTCAGTAGTTTTCTTGAGGATTCCTTAGGGTTTTCTGTGTATAAGATCATGGCATCTACAAATAGAGATACTTTTACTTCTTCCTTGCCAATCTGGCTGCTCGTTATTGGTTTACCCAGTGTAATTGCTCTGGCTAGGACCTCCAGCACAATGTTGAATAGGGGTGGTAATAAAGGGCATCCTTGTCTGGTTCCCGATCTCAAGGGGAGTGCTTTCAAGCTCTCTCCATCTAGGATGATGTTGGCTGTTGGCTTTGTATAAATGCCCTTTATTATGTTGAGGAATTTTCCTTCTATTCCTATTTTGCTGAGAGTTTTTATCATGAATGGGTGTTGAACTTTGTTAAATGCCTTTTCTGATTGATTGATAAAATCATGTGATTTCTTGTCTTTTGTTTTACTTATACGATGGAGTACATCAATTGTTTTTCTAATGTTGAACCATCCTGAATACCTGGTATGAATCCCACTTGGTCATGGTGAATTATTTTTTTGATATGTTGTTGAATTCTGTTGGCTAGAATTTTGTTGAGGATTTTTGCATTTAAGTTCACGAGGGATATAGGTGTTTAATTTTCTTTTTTTTGTGGAGTCTTTACCTGGTTTTGGTATCTGGGATACGCTGGCTTCATAGAATGAGTTTGGGAGTATTCTGTCTTTTCTATGCTCTGCAGTACCTTTATTAGTAGTGGTGTTAATTCTTCTCTGAAAGTTTGGTAGAACTCCAGTGAAGCTGTCCAGGCCAGGGCTTTTTTTTTTTTTTTGTTGGGAGTTTTTTTTGATCACCTTTTCAATCTCTTCTTTTGTTATGTGTCTGTTTAGTTGTCCTACCTGTGTTTGTTTTAGTTTAGGTAGGTAGTGTGTTTCTAGGAATTCATCCATTTCTTCTAGGTTTTCAAATTTGTTAGAGTACAGTTTTTCATAGGAATCCAATATGTTTCTTTTAGTTTCAGTTGGGTCTGTTGTAATATCACCCATCTCATTTCTTATTCAGATTATTTGCTTCCTCTCCTATTTTTCTTTTGTCACTTTGGCCAGTGGTTTATCAATGTTAATTTTTTCAAAGAACCAGCTTTTGGTCTTGTTAATTTTTTCAATTGTTTTTCCGTTTTCTGTTTCATGTTGGAAACCCTGGTGGCATAGTGGCTAAGCGCTACTGCTGCTATCCAAAGGGTCTGCAGTTCACATCCGCCAGGTGCTCATTGGAAACTCTATGGGCAAATTCTACACTGTCCTATAGGGTCGCTATGAGTCGGAATCAACTTGACAGCAATGGGTTTTGGGGTTATTTCATTTAATTCTGCTCTAATTTTTATTATTTGCTCTCTTGTAGTGCCTGAGGGTTTCTTTTGTTGCTCTCTTTCTATTTGTTCAAGTTGCAGGGATAATTTCTTGATTTTGACCCTTTCTTCTTTTTGGATGTGTGCATTTATGTATGCAAATTGACCTCTCAGCACTGTTTTCTCTGTGTCCCAAAGGTTCTGTTTTTATTCTCCTTGGATCCTATTAATTTCTTTATTCCATCATTAATGTCTTTTATAACCCAGTCTTTTTTGAGCACGTGTTGCTCAGTTACCAAGGGTTTGATTCCTTTTCTCTGCTTTTTCTGTTGTGGATTTCTACTTTCTTGGCCTTATGGTCAGAAAGATGCTTTGTAATATTTCAGTGTTTTGGATTCTGCTAAGGCTTGCTTTATGACCTAATATGTGGTCTATTGTAGAGAATGTTCCATGCGCACTAGAAAAGAAAGTATACTTGACTGCTGTTGGGTGGAGTGTTCTGTATATATGTATAAGGTCATGTTGGTTGATTGTGACATTTAGATCTTCTGTGTCTTTATTGAGCTTCTTTCTGGATGTCCCGTCCTTCACCAAAAGCGGTGTGTTGAAGTCTTCTACTATTACTGTGGAGCTGTCTATCTCACTTTTCAATGCTGATAGAGTTTGTTTTATGTATCTTGCAGCCCTGTCATTGGGTGCATAAATGTTTAATATGGTTATATCCTCCTGGTATAAAAAAAATACTGTCCCTTTAATCATTACTTAGTGTCGTTACTTGTCCTTTGTGGTTAGTTTAACTTTAAAGTCTGTTTTTTCAGAATTAATATTGCCACTCCTGCTTTTGTTTGATTGTTGTTTGCTTGATATATATTTTTTCCATCCTTTGAGCTTTAGTTTGTTTTGACTCTAAGTCTAAGGTGTGTCTTGTAGGGAGCATATAGATGGATTGTGTTTTTTTTTAACCCATTCTGCCATTGTCTGTCTCTGTATTGGTGCATGTAGTCTATTTACATTCAGCATAATTATGGATAGGTAATGAATTTAGTGCTGTCATTTCGATGTTTTTTTTTTTGTGTGTTGTTGACAGTTTCTTTTTCCCACTTAATTTTTTGTGCTGAATAGTTTCTCTTTATATGTTGTCTTTTCTTCATATTCGTTGTTGCTTTTGTTTCTGCTGAGTCTCTATTTTTTTCTTGTATTTTATTTTGACGTGTAGGATAGTTTGTCTCCTTTGTGATTTCCTCAATATTTACACCTATTTTTCTAAATTTAAACCTAACTTTTATTTCTTTATATCACCTTGTCTTCCTCTCCATATGAAAGATCTATGACTACATTCCTGAGTGCCTCTTTATTGTTTTAATGTTGTCTTCTTTTACATAATAACCTCACCGTTTCCTTGTTCTCAGTGTTTTTTTCTCTTGATTTATTTTTGTGATTTCCCTATCGGGGTTGACATCTGGTTGCTCTGCCCAGTGTTCTAGGCTTGGGTTGGTACCTGATATTATTGATTTTCTAAGCAAAGAACTCCCTTTAGTATTTCTTGTAGTTTTGGTTTGGTTTTTACATACTCCCTAAACTTCTGTTTATCTGGAAATGTCCTAATTTCACCTTCATATTTAAGAGACAGTTTTGCTGGATATATGATTCTTGGCTGGCAATTTTTTTCCTTTAATTTTTTATATAAGTCATCCCATTGCCTTCTTGCCTTCATGGTTTCTGCTGAGTAGTACCAGCTTATTCTTATTGAGTCTCCTTTGTAGGTGAGTTTTCATTTGCCGCTATCTGCTCTTAAAATTCTCTCTTTATCTTTGCTTTTGGCAAGTTTGATTATGTCTTGGTGGCTTACTTTTTAAAATCTACCTTATGTGGAGTTTGATGAGCATCTTGGATAGATATCTTCTCATCTTTCACGATATCAGGGAAGTTTTCTCCTAACAAATCTTCAACAGTTCTCTCTGTGTTTTCTTTTATGCCTCCCTGTTCTGGTACTCCAATCACTCATAAGTTATTTCTCTTGATAGAGTCCTACCTGATTCTTAAGGTTTCTTCATTTTTTAAAATTCTTTTATCTGATTTTTCTTCAAATATATTGGTGCCAAGTGCTTTATCTTCAAGCTCACCAATTCTGCCTTCCCCTTGCTCAGTTCTTCTCTTCTGACTTTCTGTTGAGTTCTCTAATTCTTTAATTTTATTGTTAATCTTCTGAATTTCTGTTTGCTGTCTCTCTATGGATTCTTGCAGCTTATGAAATTTTTCATTATGTTCTTGAATAACTTTTTTAATTTCTTTAATTGCTTTATCTGTGTGTTCTTTGGCTTGTTCTGCGTATTGCCTGATCTCCTTCCTAATTTCATTCCTGATGTCTTGAAGAGTTCTGTGTATTAATCTTCTGAATTCTGCTTCCAGTAATGCCAGTAAGGCACCTTCATCCAGAAGATTCGTTGATTCTTTGTTATGAGAGCTTGTTGAGGCAATCATGGTCTGTTTCTTTATGTGACTTGATATTAACTGTTGTCTCCGAGCCGTGTATAAATTATTGTATTAGTTTATTTTATGTTTTCTTACTGTATCAGAGCTTCTTGTTTTGTTTTGATATGCCCAAATGGGTTGCTTGAGTGAGCTAGCTTGATTATTTTCCCCTTTGGAGCTCTGACATCCTGTCCCCAGATGGCTAGAGCTGTTATCAGGTATATCAGTCTAGAAGTCCATTCACTTTTCTTGTATGAATTCAGCTCAAGTGTCCAGGTAGCTGGTCATCAAGGGGGTGGTACAGGCTCTGTCCTACAGTCTTAGAGGGGCAGGGGTGATGAGTGTAGGTACCGGTGTCTGGTTGCGGCAGGGGGTCACGCTCTGAACAAGGCAGGGGGCTGAGAGTCATCCCCCAAGTATTTCTGAGGAAAGCGCATCCTTGTTCCCTAGAGCGTACATGTGGGTGGGTTCTGAAGACGGACCATGGGCCCCCAACGTTTTTGGTTGTAAGGACTGGGAGGTACCAGTTATCCTTGGACCCCTTTCATGCCTAGCTGGGTGACCTGAGTGGAGCCACTAGTCTTTCGGCCCCTGATGTAGGTAGGTGAGGACCCTGTTTAATAGGCAAAGTGGTGTCAAACATCAAACACTCACCTCTCCACCACACAGCTGAAACAGTTGTAGCCTGCCAACAAGGGTCTAGTCTCCTGAAATAGGCCCACACAGTTCCATGCAATGGGGAAAGGTATTCAAAGTCCATGGACTGTTTATGCCTGGACAGGAGCTGCTTCTGTCCCGAGCTCCCCAGGTTAGTGAAGCTGGGAAACTCTCTTTTCCCTTAATTGTGAATTTATTCCTTCTCTAAGGGTGGGAGGATGGCTCCAGGTGCTCAGCAGAGCCTATCTCAGGCCCAGGGAAATCAACAGCCACTGAAGCTGGCTTGGGGGTGGGGGTGGGGGGGGGCACGGTAAAATATTCAGAAGTACTTAGCTTTTGCTGAGAGCGCCATTTTTCTCTGGGTCCAGAGGTGTGAGTAGGCTGCGTGGCTGGCTGCTTCTCCCTGAGGAAGCTGCAGCTGAACAGTACTACCAGCCCACCACAGCCACTTCTGGAAATGGTGCCTAAGTAATCCCTGTGATTCAGGTCCGGTAACTCCTCTCCGCTTCTGAACCATCTCTCTCTCCCCCTGCCACTCGGTCCGTTTTCTTAGTTTGCCTTTGATGTCCAGGATTCCTTCAAAACCCAAACCAAACCCACTGCTGTCAATTCTGACTCACAGCGACCCTATAGGACAGGGTAGAACTGCCCCATAGAGTTTCTAAGGGGTGCCTGGTGGCTTTGAACTGCTGACCTCTTGGTTAGCAGCCATAGCACTTAACCACTACACCACCAGGGTTTCCTTCAGGACTCCTAGATTGTCTTAAATATAATTGTTTCACTCATTTTTTCGGGTCTTTGTGGTAAAAGGGTTTGCAGGAAGTGTCTGGGTATTCCTCCATCTTGGCCACACCTTATAAATATTTTAATTATAATTTAAATGACCTATTTTTGAAAAATAACATAATGTCAGCTGCTTTTCCTTAGCTGTGTGGTTGTCAGCTTCTTTTTATCTTAAAGGTCAGAGTCCTTCTCCGTGAGCTGCAGGCAGCTGACCCTGAACCTTCCAGGAAGGGGTGCATTTTCCACCTGAATAATGGCAAACCTACTGCAGGATCTTTAGGCAGCAAATCACCCATTTCCTGTTTTATTTCAGATGAACATACTCTGAATTGGGGAGCAGATGCCGACTTAGACCGCAGTACCGGTTCCATGTGCCAGCAAGCATTCTTTAAAAGGTAAGAGGGTGACTCAGTGATACTTTTCAAAGTATCGCTCCTAAGACTGTGTTACAGGATGTGATGGTTAATGGTATGTATCAACTTGACTAGACTATGATTCTCAGTGGTTTGGCAGACACTGTGTAATCACGTCCCATTGTGATGCATTTGGAACAGCCAATCGGTTGAAAGGAGGTGTGGCCTGCCTCCAGTGATTTGGAATAGCCAATTGGTTGAAAGGGGGTGTGGCCTGCCTCCAGTATATAACTGGATGTTTTGGCAAAGCTCACTCTTTTTCTACCCTGTATTCTTCTTCTTGTCCTCCAGTTTTTGAGATGTAAGCTTACGGAAATCTCTGGCCTGCCACTTGACCTGCAGATTGTGGGTTTGGCAACCCTGGCAACACCATGAGTCAGCAGAGGCTTCCAGCCTCCCACCTGCCTGAAGATTTTGGGTTTATCAGCCCCTGCAACTGTGTGAGCCAGCAGAGGTCTTCAGCCTGTTGTCCGACCTACGGATTTGGGACTTGCCAGCCCCCATGACTGCAGGAGCCATTTATTTCCTCACAAGTGGCATTAGCTGTTTCCTTGAAGCAAATTCTCCTCTCTGTGTATCTATGTGTGCTTCACTGGTTTTGCTCCTCTAGAGAACCTAGACTAAGATATAGGACATTGCTAGCTTTTAGGGTCTTGAGTATAGATTCTTTTTATATATTTTTTTCTTCTTTTGAGTTGCTTGCCTAGATCACCCAGGTGTAACAGAGCTGGAGTGTAGATATCCCCAGAGCTGGGGCATAGACTTTCCAGGCTGCCTGGATCAACCAACCTCAGGAGGCCTAGGGGAGAAATGAGGAGCCATCAAACATGTCTGGGTACAGTTCTACTCTTTTTAAGAGAAAACTGTTTTCTCCAGAGAGGCTCAAGGGAAGATTGTCATTACTTCCATCTAAGCAGAGAGTAAACTGGG
Source organism: Elephas maximus indicus (assembly GCF_024166365.1). NCBI lineage: Eukaryota > Metazoa > Chordata > Mammalia > Proboscidea > Elephantidae > Elephas > Elephas maximus. The sequence continues at coordinate 10,208,613 of NC_064829.1, forward strand.
CTTTTCCCTTTGTAAGAGTTCCATGTGGGCACTGGTGAGAAAATGTGTTTGGGGTCCCTATTTGCCAGTCTTTAAACTCCTGCCAAAGGCAAACAAGAACAACTGTGCGTCTTGTCCTCCTATTGCTATGACTTTTAAGGATTTTGAGACCAGTAATAGGACAAAGGAATGAGAATATGTTATGTTTGTGATTCTAAAATGTTTGGGAATGTGAGATGAAGTGTAAGCTGTTCATTCAGCAGCTGTTTGTTGAGCACCTACTGTGTGCAGGCATCACGCTGGCTTCAGGGATGTAAAGATGAACAAAACAATGTCCCTTTCTTGAGGGTGCTCACAACCTGGTGCAGTAAGAAGTACATTTTATATCCGGACACACAGATATATGTATATAAAAATGGAAACAAACGTTTAATGAAGTAACCCTTGCCTTTGTGCAGTACAGGCTGATATGTTACGTTGTTTTTTGTTTTAATCATATTGTGTTTTTGGTGAAGGTTTACACAGCAGTTTAGGTTCCCATTCAACAATTTCTACACAAGTTGTTCAGTGACATCAGTTACATTCTTCACAGCGTGTGAACATTCTCATTATTTCTCTTCTGGTGGTTCCATTTCCTTTAACCTAGTTACCCTGCCCCCTTACAGTCTCCTCTTCGTTTTAAAGTAATTGTTGACTGTTTGGTCTCATATGGGTGATTTTTCAAAGGAGCACAGTACTTACAAGTGATATTCATTATTTTTTGAGCCAATTTGTTATATAGCTACAAAGGGAACTCAGGGGTTTGTTTTAGTTCAAGGTTTGAAGAATATTTCAGGGCAATAGTTTCAGGGAGTCCTCTAGTCTCAACCAGTCTAGTAAGTCTGTTCTTTTATTTGTTGTTGTGTGCCTTTTTTTTTTTTAAAGGAATTTGAGATTCTATTCCACATTTTTCTCCCATTCCATCAAGGTCCATCTATTGTGGCCCAGAATTGAGGGGTCGGTTGTGGTAGCCAGGTACCATCTAGTTCTTCTAGTCTCGTGGTTTGTGTAGACTATTTGTCACGCAGACTGGTTTCTTCTCTGAGTCTTTGGTTTCATTCTTTTTTATTTTCCATTCTCTTTTGATCTGGATGAGCAAAGACCAGCAGTTGTATCTTAGATGAGTGCTCGTAAGCTTTTAAGACCCCAGATGCTACTCACCAAACTAGGATATAGAACATCACCTTATGAATTATGTTATGCCAACTGACTGAGATGTCTCATAAGACTTTGGTTCTAATCCTTCAAACCCAGAAATCTAATCCTGCAAGGTGTTTGGTTATATCTAAGAAGCATGAATAACTGTGCCCCTTATGTGCTTTATTATGTATATGAATATATTTACATACAGTCACAGGTGTGTATACATCTGTATACTCCTAGGCGCAGTGGTTAAGAGCTCAGCTGCTAACCAAAAGGTCGGCAGTTCAAATCTACCAGCCATTCCTTGTGAACCCTATGGGGCAGTTCAACTCTGTCCTGTAGGGTTGCTGTGAGTCTGAATCAACTCGACAGCAACAGGTTTATACACATATATACCTACATACATATGTGTATACCTGCATGTGTATTTTTTTTTTTGGTTGTTTTTGTTGTTTCAAAATTATATATGCCATAGTAATTACCAACAGGTTCTTTTTTTTTTTTTCTAATAGGTTCTTTTTTCTTGTGTACTTTTTAGTGACATTGTTTTCCTTTGTCAAGCTGTGTATACTTCACCCTCATTTGGCGTTATCTTTCCCATCACCAAAAATAACAAGTGTCTACCATCCAGCCCCGGTGGTGCAGTGGTTAAGGGCTCAGCTGCTAACCAAAAGGTTGGCAGTTTGAATCCACCAGCTGCTCCTTGGAAACCCAATGGGGCAGTTCTACTCTGTCCCATAAGGTCTCTCTGAGTTTGGATCGACTCAACTGTAACCGGTACTATCTAGAGAGTGAATCACCCTCTCCCCTGCCTCCCCATCCCCGGTAACCACTGATGGATGTTAGTTTCTGTATATTCTTATATTCTCCTTAATTCTATTTTTAAAAATTTGGTCACAACTCACCAAACTGATTTCATGGGTCAATAATGGGTTTCTTCTAGCTTTTTCAGAAATTCTGGAAGAGCAGTTGTTACCTTTAGAGTCACTGTCTGGGAAAAAGAAGTGTTCTTGTGCTAGAAATCAGAACACTGCAATCACCAGGATCTTCAGGGCCAAGTAAAGAGAAGTCTGCAGAGATTCCCATCTAGCCTTTGATCCTAGGCCAGCCTGCACCATGTTGAGATGCCTGGATAGTTTTCCTGCTGGATTGTTATTTGACAATCTTAATAAAACTGACAAATTGAACTTGGGGAACAAAAACAATAATATCTTAGTAACTTTTACAATGTTAATAATTAGTCATTTTTCCAACCCAAACCTGCTAATGCAAAGAAAAGCTCCTACTGCAGACAGAATTATTCATCCTTTAATCACAGGAAGGCACACACAGAATAGATTCTTTATCCAACCCTCCTGGTTCCTAGCTTTACAACCCAGTGATTCAAGATGAAGACACCTTTTCCCATTTATTTTTTGAGTGAGTATAAAGAGCTGGCTGCATGCGGGCTTAGTGTAGTATCCCACACAGTTCTGATGAAGGCCAGACCCTCCTGTCATTAGTCCAGAAGGGAAGAATGCACTTTTCTCCTGGGAGAGAACGAATCCCTCTGAGGCTACCCCTTCTGCTCTACAGATGACTCTGTCTTCATTTCAGAAGAAGAAAGGGGACTCACTTTGGCCATAAAACTGAAAACAGTGTTGGGAATACTAATTTGATGAGTATTACAAGTTTTGAGTAGAGGAGGAAAAGGAATTTTCCAAGATTTAAGTGAAAAGAATTCTGTTTGAGGATTTAGTGTTGGAAGGTGTCAAAATATGATTTTCCCTCTGATGAGTCGTTCAATTTTTTTTTTTTTTTGTAATGATCATGTTATACTAGAAAGATGATTCACGTGATATTACGGTTTTCTCAAGAAAATATGTAACAGCATGAGCTAGCATGCTTGCTCTTGCCTTTCTTCCTTCCCCTTTTCTCTTCCTTTTGGTCCTTTCATTTTCTTTTTACCTCCCTCCCTTCCTCCTCTTTTTCCTTCTAAGTTTTTCTCTGGCACAATGGCTCTGTGTAGGATACTTTTTATTTCTTTGTGGAAAAAAGAACTGGACATTGTGGGAAGGGCTGGATACCCCACACCTTTGGTCTATCAGTGGTGTACTTGTCAGGTACTGTGTCCGGGGCAAGGTCAGGCTAAATGGGCTCAGGGGAACAAGTGTATGTGGAGTAGGATCAGGGGGGAGCTTACGTTGCCTCATGCACTCTGAGTGCAGATACGTGCCCTGTCTCTGTGTCATTCGTTCTGCTCTTGGTGGCCCAGTGCAGCTGTGAGGACCACAGCTTCGTGTCCCCTCCTGATCTCTGAATCACTCTTTGGGCTGTCTTGTGTGGGCAGCATTGGGCTTCCATGTCTCCAGCTTCCTCACCCCTCTTTGTGTTCCTTGCCCTTCTTCGTGATAACTGCTCAAACAAGGTTCTCTCTGATTACAACAAGTGGGAGGAGAAGAACAATTATTAAGTTGCTATTCTGGTACTTCATCTCTTGTGAAACTTGGAACCAATAAAACAGCAAAGGTTGATATACTGGAAGGATTGAAACCCAACCCTAGAAGATTCCTTCTCTCTCAGATGGTCCTTTACAGCCTGAAGAAACGTAAGGCTTTAGGAAGTGTCAACTGCTTTGTGGGCCTTAACTTTTAGAATTTTAGGAGCTTCTAGGCCTTTTAAAAGAAAATGAGATCTTAAGACCAAATTGTTGTTTTTGATGTGTTTGGATGAAAACAAAACAGATTGGATGGTTTTAAGGAATATTTTTATTATCCTTTAGAGTCTCTCTCCTTTTATCTTTTATTAGTATCATCCAAGTACAGAATCCATGCCCTTAACCATACTGGTGAATTTATACGATCATTCTAAAGTTTGATTACAGACAAGGTGGAAGACAGCAAAAAAAACATTGTGACTTCCTCCTCATCTGTGCCAGATTAAGCCCTAGTGGCACAGTGGGTAAGCATTTGGCTGCTGATCAAAAGGTCAGCAGTTCCATTCACCAGCCAGCCACTCCTTGGACATCCTGTTGGGCAGTTCTACTCTGTCCTATAGGGTCGCTATGAGTTGGGATCGACTTGATGGCAACTGGTTTGGTTTGGGGCTTATTTTTAATTCTTGTGTGCAAATGTGTCCAGTTATGAAGACTGAACTTCACAAAGATTATCTTAGATTCCACAGAAGTGAGAGTGTTCTTGATTCCTTGTCTATCGGCCACGTTAAGATTACTAGCTTCATCTTAGAAAGTCACCTCCCCCAAAAAGGATGTTCTTTTTTATTTTTAAATAATTTTTATTGTGCTTTAGTTGAAAGTTTACAAATCAAGTCAGTCTCTCACACAAAAACCCATATACACCTTGCTACACACACCCAATTACTCTCCCCCTAATGACACAGCCTACTCTCTCCCTCAACTCTTTCTTTTCGTGTCCTTTTCACCAGCTTCTAACCCCCTCCACCCTCTCATCTCCCCTCCAGGCAGGAGATGCCAACATAGTCTCAAGTGTCCACCTGATCCAAGAAGCTCACTCCTCACCAACATCCCTTTCCAACCCATTGTCCAGTCCAATCCATGTCTGAAGAGTTGGCTTTGGGAATGGTTCCTGTCCTGGGCCAACAGAAGGTCTGGGGGCCATGACCACTGGGGTCCTTCTAGTCTCAGTCAGACCATTAAGTCTGGTCTTATGAGAGTTTGGGGTGTGCATCCCATTGCTCTCCTGCTCACTCAGGAGTTCTCTGTTGTGTTCCCTGTCAGGGTAGTCATCGGTTGTAGCCGGGCACCATCTAGTTCTTCTGGTCTCAGGCTGATGTAGTCTCTGGTTCATATGGCCCTTTCTGTCTCTTGGGCTTGTAATCACCTTGTGTCTTTGGTGTTCTTCATTCTCCTTTGATCTAGGTGGGTTGAGACCACTTGATGCATTTCAGATGGCTGCTTGCTAACGTTTAAGACCCCAGAAGCCACTCTTCAAAGTGGGATGCAGAATGTTTTGTTAACAGATTTTATTATGCCAATTGACTTAGCTCTCCCCTGAAACCATGGTTCCCAGACCCCTGCCCCTGCTACGCTGGCCTTCGAAGCATTCAGTTTATTCAGGAAACTTAAAATGATGTTCTTTATTCTTCAGCTCAATTAGAATCTACAGTCAGTGTCTCCATGTTCCCAAGCACCCACAAGACTTCAGGAGCTTCTCTGATATCCGAGCTCTTCCATGGCCTCCAGGTCACCAGCTATTTAGATCTTGATGACCATATCGAGAAACTGTGAAGCCAAATCCCCTGTCGTAGCCCATCTCAGGCCATCGTTCATCAGCCTTGCTCTTCAGATGCATCAAAATGCATGCTTTCTTTCTAGGGTGCAGAATTCATCTGAGATTCAGAATGAATCCGTACAGATTTCAAAGGGGTCCCTCTCATGTGTTGAATTATGTCCCCCCCCAAAATGTGTATATTAACTTGGATAGGCCATGGTTCCAAGTATTTTGTGGTTGTCCTCTATTTTGTGATTGTAAATTTTATGTTAAAGAGGATTAGGGCAGGATCATAACACCTTTACCAGGTCACATCCCTGATCCAATATAAAGGGAGTGTCCCTGGGGTGTGGCCTGCACCACCTTTTATCTCTTAAGAGATAAAAGGAAAGGGAAGCAAGCAGAGAGTTGGTGACCTCATACCACCAAGAAAGAAGCACTGGAAGCAGAGCGTGTCTAGATTAACAAGAAGGACCTTCCTCCAGAGCCAACAGAGAGAAAAAGCCTTCCCCTGGAGCCGACACCCTGAATTTGGACTTTTAGCCTCCGTTACTGTGACGAAATAAATTTCTCTTTGTTAAAGCCATCCTCTTGTGGTTATAGCAACACTACTTGACTAAGTAAGTCTTGACTAAGACAGTCCCCTAGAAAAGCCACAGCACATAAATGTCTTATCAGATGTCAGCCAGAGTTTTGAGGCTAACTTGTAAGACAAAACATTTTTTCTGTGAAGACGTACAGAATCAGATCACAGCGTTCATGCTTGACTCTCAGAACTCCTGACCTCAGAGTCCAGGCCTTGGATCTTTGATCTTCCATTGCTTAGATCAAAATACCTTGTCCATGAATATTTACTCCTTTTGTGGAAAAGCAGAGTGAAAAAAAATAATGTGTTCACACAAAGGCAACACATTAAAGGAGACTTATGATCTGTTGAATTTTAAGGTCATAGGGATGTGGGAGTAAATCCTTCTGTGAGTTAAATTACACTTACATAAGATTTGTTCATTTTTCCTATTATGTCTCCTGTATTAACAAATACCTTTCTGATGGATTTCCATTTAATGGTTACCAGAGTATTAATAAACCTTATCATCTTAGTGGGAAGATCATTCAAATAGCATTTTTCTGGCATATGGAGGTATAGAGACCTCCTAGTTCAAAGTGGTTTTCCTTACCAATAATCTGTTATCAGTGTAAAATTACAGGACACTAGTTAATTTGGGAATGTCAATAGGATTCTGTAACTCATCAGTTCTTCATAAAGGGAACTAGTGATACTGGCATTAAGGAATATACCTCAAGCCTTTCCTTTTTCCTTTAGGTAGACAGCTAAGACCGGAAACCATCTTCACCTTACCCAGGATTCCACCTTTTCTCCTGCTGAATTCTTGATGGATTTGACTCTTTGTTGCTGGCAACTCCTGGACAGGAGAAATGGTGACAATCAGACTGGAGCTTGGAAGGCAGAATTTTCATCCATTAAAGAGGAGGAGTTTTTTGCTGTTGAAACTTACAGCTGTTGTCTTTGCCATGCTCCTGTTTTGTGAATTTTTAATCTATTATTTAGTGATCTTCCAGTGTAACTGGCCTGAGCTGAAAACCCCAACTCAGGTCAGGGATCAGGGGACTCCTGAGCCCGTGCTAAGAGCCATGTTCTTGGCGGATACCCACTTGCTTGGGGAAGTGAGAGGCCACTGGCTGGACAAGTTACGAAGGTAGGAGCTAAAGCCAAGAATTATCCCCCCGGTCGGCTCAATGGCTTTGCGTACTCATTAGTTATGTTCCTCCCAAAGGCGGACATTTGAGGTATTTGATTTTTCCTTGAACTTACTATTTATATTTATTAGCTTTGTGACTCTTGACAAGCCACTAGGGCCCCTCTGCACCTCTGCCTCCTCGCTTGTAAGTCTGTTAACACCAGCAGCTTCACGGGCTTGTGTGGGGAGCAAAGTGGAGCTCAGTGAAGGGGAGCCTCCCTCCCCTGGGCAGGGGCTGGTGGCCCTTCACACTTTCACTGGGGTGCAGTTTTGAGCCCACTTAGTTTTGCCCTCTGGTAGGAGAGAGGGCAGAAGCAGATTGCACACTGGGGATGGGTCAGGTCCTGTTTCTCCAAGCCAGCACCCCCCCCCAGCATGTTGCTGTTGCTGTCACAGTTGAGTTGATCCAACTCATAGTGACCCAATGTGACAGAGTAGAATTGCCCCATAGGGTTTTCTAGGCTGTAATCTCTATGGGAGCAGATCACCAAGTCTTTTCTCCTGCAGACCCACTGGGTGGGTTCTAACTGCCAACGTTTTGGTGAGCAGCACTGTTTATATGCCTCAGGACACTGCATTCCCCTTTGTAGGAGATAAGCAGCCAGGATGGCACCTTAAAAAGGGGGACAAAACTGGGGCCCTGAGAAGGACATGGATCAGGCCAGCTAGGGTGGAGGGCACTGGCATCTTGAGCATGTGTTGTGTGTCAGTGCCATGCCATGCACCTTACCACCACTGTCATCTGGATCCTATAACTGTCCTGTGAATATAGAGAGGGCAAGCAACTTTCTCTAGGCCACACAGCTGGTCATGGGCGGAGCTGGGGCTTTTTGCCGTTGCCTAGCAGATTCTAGACCCTGATCTCTTTTTATTGGTTTGTCTTCCCTTCGGGGTGATTACTGGTCTGTGTGACATCTAGGAGATTTAATGTTTATTGGCTGCTACTTTATGGTACTGGCTATTTCTTTCATCAGCTTCCCCAACTCTGAATCAAGGGGGGAAGTGGGCCCCTTCCAGAAGTGAGACTTCAGCCAAACTCGCCCCTCCTGTACATGGCGCAGTGTCCATCTAAACTGGACATCTTTGGAGATTGAATTACACTCACTTAGACCACTAGGGCCCTCCTGAGGGCCCAACAGCTTCAGGGCAGTGTGGGGGAAGTTAGTGCGAAGTGCATGAGTGGCCCCCCACCAGCTCCTTTAGGGCCTTTATCCCACACTTAACCAGACCCAGACTCTTTGGCCCTTCTAAGCAATAAAGAGAATGGAAGAGCAGGACACAGAAGGAGAGTGGGGCCACATAGTGCACTTTTTAAATGGCCCCTGACACAGATGTCGGAGTCCCTGGGTTGTGCAAACAAGAGGTGCCTCAGAAGAAAAGAGCCTAGCAATCTGCTTCCTAAAGGTCACAGCCTTGAAAATACTACGGAACGCAATTATACTCTGCACACATGGGGTCGCCAGGAGTCGGAATCAACTCAACAGCAGTTGGTTTGGTTTTCGTTTTTAAGACCAGGCTCTACCCAGGAAACAAACTGAATCCTTATTTTTTATTATTTACCTGTAGAGAATGGCAAATGGAGAGAGCCTTCCAGACAGCTCTGTGCTTGTTGCAGCCTGAAGTGGTCTTTATTCTGGGGGATATCTTTGATGAAGGAAAGTGGAGCTCCTCCCAGGTAGGACCCTGTGGTACTGTTACCAGTCGCCAATCTGACACAAAGGGCCCTTGTCGTTTCTCGAGTAAGAATACACGTGAAATGCAAACCTTATCTTCAGGAAGCAAAAGGAGTCAGGGAGGAGCTAAGCCTCTCCAAAAGACTGACTTGAAAAGGGAATCAAGGCCAGGGCTTGTATGGGTTGGGTGGAGACAACAGAGTAATGAATATTTGGTGGGTGGGTACTTCTCAGAATGGCAGTGCGAGTTAATTTGGTTGCACACGTATCTGGAATCTAAGATGGTATCCGCTGATACTCAAGATGGAGTCCTCTCGGCAGCCCTTGGCATCACTTATTATGGGATACAGCGCAAGCGCACTTGATCTTCGGTGCCACATCGCCGTCTTCAGAGGGCTAAGGAAGGTTAAACAGAGGTCACACTTTGTTCTTCTGCACATGCGGAGCCTGTCAAGGAGGAGGGGACTAGAAAAACACTAAGAAGGAGATAGTAATTCTTGGGTTGTTTCAATCTTATCTCCTGTTGACAGGGTGGGTTCCTGTTTACCCAACTTCTAGATAGTAATTTTTTAACACTTCTTTTGTTCCACCAGCACAGTTAACCCCATCTGTCTCCCGATAGGGTGTGGTTCCCTGTTTACCCAACTTCTAGGTGATAATCTTTTAACAGCTCTTTTGTTCAGCCACCGGCACAGTTAACCCTGTCTGTCTCAGTACTGGAAACCCTGATGGCGTAGTGGTTAAGTGCTATAGCTGCTAACCTAAGGGTCGGCAGTTCGAATCCGCCAGGCGCTCCTCGGAAGTTCTGTGGGGCTGTTCTACTCTGTCCTATAGGGTCGCTATGAGTTGGAATCGACTCGACGGCACTGGGTTTGGTTTTTGGTTTTGGTCTCAGTACCAGTGCCCCAGTCCTGCTCTGAGAGCCTAGGTAGCACCCAGAGAATTCATAGACTTGAGCATCAGCTTGGCTGGAAGTTTTCTGAGTGCTGATATTACAAATGGGCAGTCTGCTTTGAAGACTTTTAAGACCTGTGTCTAATGGTACTCTTGAGTTAGGTTGGCTAACCTGTTTGTGTCTGTAGGAAATATGTTCATTAGTCAGACATCGTGGAATGTCAGAACGCACTTTCCTTTGAAACCTGTGGGGGAAAATCAGTCCTGATGGATGCTATTTCAGTTGTCACCAAAAGGACAGAAGGCATTGAAGTGCAGTTAACTTCACGCTCTTATTTTAACATCAAATTATGAGAATTCTGGTGCAGAAGTTACTTGCTTCTCTCCTCTTATTTTCTGTGTTTCTTTTGAGTGAGAGGTTTGGTATGAAATTCCTTTGCCATTAAGGGGCTGGGGTCCCTGACTGGGTTTTATTGTGACATAAGCCAGTATACAAACCACAGAGAAAGGTGGTTTTCATCTTAGCTACCAGGATTCTTTTCTATGAAAAAAGAGCTGTTTTTGCTGCTTAGGTAAAAATGTTCAGCCCCTCATGGTTTGGGGGATGGGGATAGTTAAAAAAAATTCATTGGCACTTCCCAGAATGATCCAAAAGATGTACAAATAAAGTCTTGGTCCGGATTGTAGTGTTTGTTAAAATCTAGGCTATAATTAAATATGAGGTAATGGAAATCCTATTTTTAAGAAAAAACTGGTGGTAAACTGAGGCTGGATGCCTATGTTGCTTTTGTAAAATGAAGGCCTTTCTGACTTCATGTTATTCTAATTTAAATAATATCTGCTAAAGTGAAGTCTGTGTGTGTGCATTGAAGGACTTTCTACCCTGAATATTCCCCTAGGTTGGGCCATATTTAAAGCTTTCAGGATAAAGTGAACTACTGTTCAGAATAGAGGTTGACTGCCTCACCCAGAGTTTGTCTAATTGTTATTTTTAGGCTTAATAAAAATAGGAATTATACTTACATAATTCTCAAACTTTAATATTTAAAGACAGCGTCGGAATAACCTGGAGATACTTGTTGAAGTCCCTTACCTTGCTGTCCTTTTTTTCCTCCCACGTCTCACCAGCTCTCGTTCCCACAGTTAGCTACAAGGGGAATGTGGTGCTGAAGGACGGTCTCATCCTTGTCTTGGTCTCGACACAGGAGGACTTGGCATTTTCTAAGAGCCTGTTCTTATAGCATGTCCACATCAGAAGTGATCCTCATCCTGGTTCCAAGCATGCACTTCAGGGGATCTTAAAATAGGTGTATATACCAAATGTTTGGGGGAATTGTCAGTTAATATCTTAAGATTCGGGGGATACCATTAATTAAAATTTGGTATCAGATTAAATAAGGTATTAAGTGTAGTCTTGCAGAAAAAATATTAAACAGAGTTAAAAATTCTGGGTTCTACATTAGCTTTATGAGCAGCTGATTTAGTATAGGGGAATTAACTTCTCATCAAAACAGGGATTGTATTTTTAGTCACAGGGAAGAGAAAGATCTCTGGCTGTCAGCAGTGACCCTTTTTTCCCACAGGCCTGGGCCAATGATGTGGAGCGGTTTCAGAAAATATTCAGACACCCACAGCATGTGCAGCTGAAGGTGGTTGCTGGAAACCATGACATTGGCTTCCACTATCAGTAAGTAGTTCCCTGAAGCATTGCACCGTGAACCCATTACCATTGAGTCATTTCTGACTCGTCATATGACAGAGTAGAACTGCCCCATGGGGTTTCCAAGGCTGTAATCTTTACGGAAACAGAATGCCACATCGTTCTCTTGGAAGCAGATTGCTACATCTTTCTCCCTCGAACTCTGACATTTCGGTTAGCAGCTGAGCGCTTAACTGCTGCACCACCAGGGCTCCTATTACACATGAGGGCCCTTGCTAACTCTCATTTTAGACCTGCTAAAATTCAGGGGAAAGCCTTATTTGTGCTGTATTGAGGCAGTGTTTCCTCAAAAGATGTAAACTTTGGAATATAAACCCCACAAGGGCAAGGATTTTGTCTTGGTGCAAATATTTGCTGAATGAATGAATTGTATGTGTCCTTGGGAGATATATAACTTGAAACTGCCATTTTGTGCCAATTATTTTATTTGGGAATCAGAATAAAACAAGCCCATTTAGACTTTAATAGATAACTGTTATGTAGTGCTGATGAATGGCCAGCCTGGTTTAAGCACTTTACTTTCATATATTAACTCATGTAATCCTTACCATTATCCTATTATTTTATCCCTTGTACCAGTGGGGAAACTGAGGGCCAGGAGGGTTAAGTAACTTGCCCCAGGTCTCGTAGTTAGTCAGTAGTAGAGCTGGGAATCAGGACCGCCGAACTAATTAATTGTGGTTGTCTGTGCTCAAATCCTGAAAATTACTTTCTTTATTCATGATAACTCTAAGAGGTTCTAAAATATCTTGTTCTGAAAGATGCTTTTTTACAATTGAATATAGGATGAACACATACAAAATAAAACGATTTGAGAAAGTTTTCAACTCTGAAAAGCTGTTTTCTTGGAAAGGAATTAAGTGAGTATTATTTGTGAATTCTTATGAAGACCTTCAGTTCTTGGAAACTTAAGTTTTTAAAGGTGACCACCAGACTGAGCCAGAACCCTGCTCTCCCTGGCCGATTGACCATCTTTGGCTGTCTTTGTCAGTGGTCACCACAGGAGGTTGCAGATGGGAATCCTGGGCCACCCAGGTTTTCAGTAACAGCCCATGGTGAACCATCAGTCTGGCTGTGCCCAGCTGCTGAGGGTACAGCATTTCTGTGTGGACTGGCTCTGGGCATATGCATGCCACCTGTCTCTGTGTGAAGGAGTATTTTATTGTTCCAGATTTTCTCATTTTGCTTTATGAAGGAAGCCCTGTAGCTGTGATGTCCTAGGGTTTGTTGGCAAGTGGGCGCACTGTGGGGGGAGAGGCTCCTCCACTGCACCCCCATCAACTTTGAGAACAAAGCAGCCTCACCTGCCCACAGCACCAGTCCCATGGCTGTACCCTTTCTGGCCTGTGTTTGTGCTGACAGCACAGTGGACAAGACTATCTATATTATCCTAGTTTCCACATAAGTGGGCAAAAAAAGGTGCGAGGAGAGTGTTTGGGCCACAGCAGCGCTTAATGAGATCACTTGTGTGAAACTGGAGAGACAAGGATTCTGTGGGTGTAACCATTCCGCCCCTCCCTGGCCTCAGGGGAACTGAGGTGGAAAGGAGACATTTTGTTTGTTTCCCGGCAAGTGTAGTGTTTAGGAAACTTTAAAGATGTTTATCCTATTTCAGATCATTTGATTAGGTAGCTCCTGTATTCCTTAAACGATTTAAATTTCAAGCGGTCTTTACTGGCAGGTATCTTCTTCATGCCCAGTTGGTATGTGCTTAGGAAATAAAAGCCTATTTAATGGGAGTCTATTGATACAGTGGTTGTAAATAGCCATAGCTGACTTTGTTGTTATTCTAGTTTGGGATTACCCACACCCAGTTAGTTCTGCGTCACCCCCGCCCCACTTGTAGAGTACCCTGCATTCCTGAACCTGCCTGTGGTCATGCTACCCAGTAATAGCCGTGTCTGCCCTTTACGGAGTCCTTTCTAGAGGCGGGCTGTGTTCTGAGCACACTGCCCTGTAGTGTCATTTAGTTCTCACAATAAGTCTATTGCATGGGTGTGCTGTTGTTCCCGTTTTTACAGGCGAGGCACAGGGAGGTTACGTGCCCAAGGACGCATGGTTCAAAGTGTTAGACGCTGTGGCCTGACCTCAGAGTGCTCTGTAATCTGGGATTTCTCACAAGTTTAGATTTAAAAGCCCTTTTACCATGTCTTGGATTTAACTCCTAGTAGTGCTATTTTGTCATATCTCCTTTTACTTAAAAAAATAGAAAATTAGCCTAGTTGAGATTTATAGCTGTTCTGGGGCTTGTTTCTTCACATGGTGGTTGCCTAGTTTTTATTTTATGGGGATAATATTACCAAAAGACACCAAACTCATTGCTGTCGAGTTGATTCTGACTCATCCAAAAACCAAACCCAAACCCACTGCCTTTGAGTTGATTCCAACTCATAGCGACCCTATAGGACAGAGTAGAGCTGCCCCATAGAGCTTCCAAGGAGTACCTGGTGGATTTGAACTGCCGACCTCCTGGTTAGCAGCCATAGCACTTAACCACTACACCACCAGAGTTTCCTTCTGACTTGACTCATAGCGACTCTACATTACAAGGGAAATAATACATGGAGCCGGGTGGCCATGATCTTTGTTTTGATCCCACCTCAGCTTTGTGATGGTGAACAGCGTTGCCCTGGAAGGGGACGGCTGCAGCATTTGCTCCGAAACAGAAGCTAAACTCATCGAGCTTTCTCACAGACTGAACTGCTCCCGAAAGGTAGGAGACACTGGGAACACCGCGGCACCTCCTGATGTGGCAGTGATCAACAGTGGCATGTCTTGCTCTGTTGTTCATGCCCCCGTCCCCCATTTAGTGAGCCTGGGGCTGGGCGGGCTAACGGCCTGCTTTCTCCCCAGCAGCAGGCGCCCCCTTCCGGCCCGTGTGGAGCGGGGCAACAGCTCCCGGACTCAGCCCCAGTCCTTCTGCAGGTGAGGGGGCGGGGCGCCTCTGTGCACCAGGCCCCGCAGCCCAGGGTGTGGTGCGGTCACTTCTGCCTGTCTTTAAACAGCATTATCCACTTTACCGCAGCAGTGATGCGAATTGTTCTGGGGAAGATGCTGCTCCCCCGGAGGAAAAGAACATCCCATTCAAGGAGAAATACGACGTGCTTTCTCGGGAGGCTTCATACAAGGTTTGCAGGTGCACCGTGATGTTAATGCCACAGTGTCCTTTTCATTGGCTGGCGTTTTTGTTCTTGTTAGAACAGAGTAGATTTTCACTGAAAGATGGATAACTCGGTCGATAACTAGTTATCAACTGGAAGATGGAGGGCAAGGTTTTGGCATGATCCCAGATTTTCTTTTTATTATTTTCTTTCTTCAGTAAATCTACTTGTTTCCCAATATCAAGTTAATAGTCTCAGCTATTCTTTACTCAGTTTTTTCACCAGTTTAAATATATTTGGAAATGTGAATGGCACTGAGTTAACTTTTTGGAGACAATTAAAATGTGCTTTCATATATATATATAAATATATATATATTTAATATATATATATAATGCAAATGCACATGTCTATAATTATATATATAGATATATTTTTGTTTTGGGTATATGTATATATAAAATCTGGGAGGAGAATAGATTCTGAGAGGCTGGCCTTACCTTTGATATTGCATAAACAAGCCAAATGATTTCTAAGCAAAAACAAAGCAGCCCTCCAGATGAACCATTTGGCACCCGACTGACTGAGCCCCCGGCCCCCCAGCTCCTGTGGTGGCTCCAGCCCCGCCTGGTGCTGAGCGGCCACACCCACAGCGCCTGCCAGGTGATCCACGGCGGGGGCGTGCCGGAGCTCAGCGTCCCGTCCTTCAGTTGGAGGAACAGAAACAACCCCAGCTTTATCATGGTAACGTTGAAGTTTATTTTTGTCTGAAAGCTTCCCTAAATAATTAAGTCAACACCAGTAATCAACTACTGAATTGCTGCAATGTGTAATAGTATAGAAAAGCCGTAGGTAAACCACCCCCCACCCCGCAACATTGCCCTCTGGAAACCCCCCTCTGAGAACACACAGAACGCTGCTCCTGGAGTAACTGCGCGGTGAGGGAGGAGGAGCTTACGGAGGGTATTTCATCCTTCAGGGGGGTCCAGTGGCCTCGGATGTTAGACCCCGTGTGAGTGTGTCTGTGTGTCGGGGGCGGGACAGGAAGTCGGTCCTGTCCCAGCTGTGCTTGGTGCTCTAGCCTACCGTTCTCCTTTCTTTTCCAGGGCAGCATAACAGCCACAGACTATTCCCTCTCCAAGTGCTACCTTCCCCTGGAGGGCACGGTCCTGGCCACCTACTGCGGAGCAGCTGGGATCCTCCTGGCCCTCATACTGGCTCACTTTGAGCTTTTAGCTTTGCCTTTCCTTTGTGGCTGGAACCTGCTTAGGAAGCATAAGAGGATATGAAAAGCAGGAAACTTTTGCATTTAGTAATTAATGTCAAAGCCAAAGAAACGGAACTTGGGGCAGTTCTCATGTTAGAATCAAGTAGCTGATGAATCCAAACGTAGGCCATCTTGAGGCACATCAGAGGTATTCTCAGCCGCTGATGTGAATCACTTTAGAAAACGTGGACTGAACTCTTCTCATGCTATGAAAATGGACATGTATTCTACAGCAGATCTGTTTCGTCATTTTTAACAAATAGATGTATAACAGAGACTGTTTTTGTACAGTATGTAAATACTAATTCATCATTTGCATGCACTACGCGTCCTGATGCCCCGAGGGATCTGCAGCACCCCGACACCTGGGAGGTGCTGTGTCTGTAGGAATATTGGGTTTGCTCTGCCCTCCTATGAAGTGGCTCAGATCCCTGTTATAAAGCTGTACACTTGAAAGATACAGATGCTACAAGCAGCAACATTGTTTCATAGACTCCTGTCTGTGTTAAACTAAGGGACCAGATCCGTAAATCAGCGAGAATTTTCTCTCCAGCAGACCAAGTTGCTAAATCTGAATTGAGTGCTGTTGTTATCAAAAGACAGTTGAAAAAGGAGTAGGAAATGGCCCCTGATAATGTAAAAAACACGCCTTGATAGTTCAATGGCAGATAAAATGTATTCTTGTTCTTCTTTCTCAGAGTCTGGCTTATTCTGTAATCAAACTTTTAAATTAGAAAGTTAGTGGGGAACTGTTGATTAATAAGGAATATAACAATACACAGCTTAGTTTTTTGGGCAGAGGAGGTGTCTCCAGTTTTCATGTTTTACACGGAAAATGTAAGGGGAAATGAAAACAATTTCCCTTTTATATGTCTCAGTTCAACTGAGAGCTTTATAAAGCGGGTAAGGATGAGCTAGACAGTGATGAGCTTATAAGGACTTGCAAAATGCTGATTTATAGAGTAAACTTTAAAAAATTAAACAAAGAAACTAAAAGCAAATTAATGACTAAAAGCGAAGTACTATCCCTTCTCTGGATCTGTACTACTGAAGATGTAATTTTTGACATCTTGTACAGGCTAGCTTAGACCCCTATAGGAAAAGTCCTGCAAGGCTGTGGGTCTGGAAAGCACATGAAGCCTCACCTCTGAGGAGATTTGTGCTTTCTAGATATTGCACCCTAACTATTGAGACTGCGTTTGTACAGCTTTTTCAAGCATGAGAAATAGCCATGTATTTTGACTTTCTATTTCAAAAAATGTTTTCTTCAAAATATTTCAATAAATTTCTTCTTCAAAAAGACAAATGAAGATGCCATCCTTGGATTATCTTACCAAACAAAAAACCAAAGCTGTTGCTGTCCAGTTGATTCTGACTCGTAGCAACCCTACAGGGCAGAATAGAATTGCCCCATAGGGTTTCCAAGGAGCGGGTGGTAAATTCGAATGGCCAACCTTTTGGTTAGCAGTCATATCTCTTAACCACTGCGCCACCAGGGCTCTTAATCAGACACAAATGTTGATACCAGTTGGCTGTTCTTCTTGATGTTTACTTGTACAGTAGAACCTGTGGGTCAGTGAATGGTTCCCAAGTTTTGACTAAGCAGATGGGACCTGTTCCGACTAAGGGTAGTATATAAAAGCCTGTAAATAGCAAAATAAGTAAGAAACATTGTCTCGGAGAGAAAAAAAAATCCTTGGCTTCCTGGAAACAGATGAGATTACCATTTGTACACTAGAGTTGATGTCAGTGTTTAAAGTTGAGGCTCAGGTAAGCATAGGCAGGTGGCTGCGACAGCTCTGCGTGGAAAGGTATGGATGTTACAAGAGTCATATTTATATATATAATATATAATATATAATATATAATTTTTTTTTTAGCCAAGGAGCATTAAAAAAAAAAAAAAAGTACCAGCCTGATAAAAGATGCTGCATACTACAGATACCATTCATTCCCTTTTCAGAGCAAGCAGTAGGTGATGTTGACATTAAGCTGTTCACAATGAAAACATTCCTTTTACAGGTACAGCCATAATCAAGGCACAGAGATCTACAAAGAGTTTTCTTTAGTAGTTATACAAAATAATATTACATCTTGTGGTCTGTACAGTATGGTAAACTGGCAACAAAACAATAAAAGACTCTGGAAGAAGACCCTTGGCCTAGTATAGTGAAGGTGTGGAGAACCATTTTTAGACAGGACACATTTTGCAGCGGTGAATGTGGTAGGTTTTCTGCCTGAAGGTAGCACAAGTGTGTGAGGCTGGCAGGGACTCTAAGTGTAACTGGAACGTTTCCCTTCGCTGTCTCTGGGCTCTACTCTAAGTCTGGGGGCAGTTAGCGCGCGCGGTGAGCCGGCGGCGACATGAAGCTAAGATCTCGCTACGCTGCTCCTATGCTTCCGCCATCACGCTCTACTGGAAGCAAAGTGCGTTCTCCCAATCTACCAAGTTCTTCCTGAAGAATCCACAAGTGAACGAATGGATGACTAAGAGAAGCCCCACGCATCGTCGCCAAAGGAGAGTTGACGTTTGCAGTGATACAGTTGGTGGGGTTTGAGGATGTTTCGGAAACGAAAGCTACAAGACCAAACCCGAGGGGAACAGAGGTAGCCAGAGGCTTGGTGGTCACTCCGGGCGGACACAGCAGGTCGTCAGGCAGCGGCAGGACGCAGCGAGGCGCACTACCTCTGCCTGGCGTGGCGCGGACACAGCAGGTCGTCAGGCAGCGGCAGGACGCAGCGAGGCGCACTACCTCTGCCTGGCGTGGGGCGGACACAGCAGGTCGTCAGGCAGCGGCAGGACGCAGCGAGGCGCACTACCTCTGCCTGGCGTGGCGCGGACCCAGCAGGTCGTCAGGCAGCGGCAGGACGCAGCGAGGCGCACTACCTCTGCCTGGCGTGGCGCGGACCCAGCAGGTCGTCAGGCAGCGGCAGGACGCAGCGAGGCGCACTACCTCTGCCTGGCGTGGGGCGCACAGACGGGCAGCCCCGGCACAAGCTCGCTGCCGGGCGGGCGGAGGCGCCGGGCGCGGCCTCACAGGAGCTCGTACTGCTTGAGGTGCATCCTCTGGATGATGTCGCGGCAGTCGTTGAACACTCGGCGGATGTTCTCCGTGTCCACGGCGCAGGTGAAGTGCGGGTAGCAGTAATGCTTGCCTTCGCCGGTCGCTGTGCTGATCCTCTGCAAAACAGGGGCGTCTGCGGGGGCCTTTCGCCGGAGCGCCCCCACTTCCTGGTCTGCAGAGCTCAGGCTGCGCCTGCTCAGACTCAGACTCGGGGTTTTTGTGGCCCTCTTGTTGGTTTTACATAGGAATTGTTTAAATATTGAATGCTGTGCTGGAAACCCAAAGAACCTTAAAGCTTATCTCCTGCCACAGGAAGCCCGAAGTTCAGTCAAAGAGACAGGAAATACATTTAAATTCAAGGTAAGATTTTCCAGAAATGGAGTCTAAACCAGCACCGTCCCATAGAACTGCCTACAACAATGGAAATATTAGTATTTGCCCTGTCCAACATGATAGCCACTATGACCACCTGAAGTGACTGAGGATCTGAGTTTTTAGTTTGACATAAATTTACATCTAAATAGCCACGTATGCGCGGTGGTGCCACACTGGACAGCCTTCCTTCAGAGGCGGCGTTTCCTGAGGGGCGTCTCCGGGTTTAGCAGTGGGATGTTCATGGGAGTTATGGGTGTTCTGTCCTCAAATAGGAAACCCTGGTGGAGTAATGGTTAAGAGCTATGGCTGCTAACCAAAAGGGCAGCAGTTTGAATCCACCAGGCGCTCCCTGAAAACCCTGGGTGGCAGTTCTACTCTGTCCGATAGGGCCACTATGAGTCGGAATCGACTCCATGGCAATGGGTGTGGTTTGGTTTTTTTGGTCCTCAAATAACTTTGGGAAACGCTGGGTTAAATGTCCTCAGTCTTGATCTGTTAGGACACTTTGGAATGGCATGTTCCTGTGCATTGTGAAGCTAAAGCATGGTGCTTTGCTTGTATGTGACTCCCTGAGTCCCTGGAGTCCTCCTCCTGTCCCCTCCACTCCCACCCCTTCTTTTTCAGCAAAGCACCTTTTGTTTTGTTTTTTCTTGCAAAGCGCCCTGTACTTTGGAGAAATGCTGACATAATAGAGAGGTGTTGTGAACAAGCTCATTAGATTATGAAATGCCTCCCAGATGGGCAGACCTATTTTTAGCAATAGTTGGGCTTCTTTAAACGTTTTTTTTCTTCTCTTTTTTAATTTTAGAGACACTGGGGTATGTAGGTTATATTTCTTTTTAACCCTGAAGCACCACATGAGACATTTGGTGTAGTTAAGTGCTTAGTGAATGAATGAATGAAATCAGGCTTTCTTTTGTAATAATCTGACCTGTTGGCCCTGCTTGGGGCAACAAAAATTTAGGAAATGGAGTCAGTACAGTTTGTCACAATTGGCAAACTTCAAACAGTTTAAATTTTTAATCACACCTGGTTTTCCACTGATTTTCATTAAAAATGACAGAAATAAACTTGTGTAGGAAAACCAGGCAGCCCCAGGTTCCCTGTGGCCCTCTCATAGGAGGTAATGTTCAAGGTAAAAGGTATCCTCTTGTAAAACACTCAGAAGCCAGCCAGAAACACGAAGGCCTCTGACACACGGTAGAGTTTTCAGACACAGCTGTGGCCTCACAATCACTGTCCTCTGCTTTAAAAGGTTCAGGATGCCCACCCTGGAGAAGGTGGCCCAGGTCTGAGCTCTGGCCGGCAGCCGCTCTCCAGTTTGAGGGACATGGCAGGTGCTGGTGACTGGCAGGTCTCAGGTGACCTGGCTTGCCCCCTCCCGCTTGATCAGGCTCTGAGCTTTACCTCAGAGATGATTCATGCCTCCTCTTAAGTGGGGAGGTGGCCTCATCTGGGACAACCCCTACCCGGTAGTCAGTGCCTCTCCTAGGCCATGGCTGTGACATCCATTTAAGGACACAGACACAAGTGGCCCTTTTCCAGAGTCGGCTTCTCAGTGCACCCTCTCCCAGCAGCACCTGCTTCTCTTCATCTAGCGGGTGTCCTGCCACTCTGCCTCTCCCTCTCCATTTATCATGCCCCCCACCTGTGTTACCAAAGC
The DNA here is from genome assembly GCF_024166365.1 of Elephas maximus indicus. Taxonomy (NCBI): domain Eukaryota; kingdom Metazoa; phylum Chordata; class Mammalia; order Proboscidea; family Elephantidae; genus Elephas; species Elephas maximus. The sequence continues at coordinate 10,229,521 of NC_064829.1, forward strand.
TGTTGTTTTACCCAAGACTTGCTCCTGTGCAGACTCAGTGCTGAAAATAATTCCACTGCACTCCTGGCTGCCTCTAAGTCTGGAGTGACAGGTTCTAACACCAGACTTCTCAGAACATGCTCGCTGCCCCAGGCAAATCCCAAAATTCAGTGTAGGTAGATACCTCCTATGCCTTTGTATCCCAGACTTGCAGGCTGCACAGAAGTTACTGGAAAAAAGGTTTCTCTCTAGGGTTTGAATGGTGGTGGCATGACTACGCATTTTTGGTGGTGTGTGTAACTCAGATTCTAATCTTTGATCTAACTGCCCAACACTTAACACGGCTGGTTGATTTCTCAGTATTGAGAAGCTGTGTAAACATTGGGCATTTAGACCAAAGATCAGAATGTAAGCCACACCTCACTACCACAAAATGAATGCTCCTGCTGCCACCATTCAAACCTAGAGAGAAACCTTTGTCTACTAATCTAAACGTTGGCAGTTTGAAACCTCCCACCAATACCATGGAAGAAAGGCCTGGCAATCTGATTCCATAAAGATTACAGCCAAGAAAACCCTATGAAGCAGTTTCCTCTGTAGCACACAGGGCTGCCATGAGTCAGAATTGACTCAGTGGCAATGGGTTTGGCTTTTTTTTTTTTTTTAGTCTTGCAAGATGCTTCTCTAGAAAGGGATCCCTTGAGACACTGCAGACTAAACTCCCTTACTGAGGAGACTCGATGTGCAGCAGGACGGTGAAGGTTCTGAGAAGCCTTGTGAGAAGGAAACCAGTCTCACTATTAACAGAGCATTTCCCAGCTGTATCTACCTGCAGAACCCTTTCCCAGCACTACCTGAAATTCCCTGGGGAACATCTCAAAGAGACGTGATTTCTCGTCATTGCTACAGTCTAACTCAGTATGGGATGAGAGAGGCAGCCCTCATGGCCTCTGCACTGGGGAGAAGGCGGGAGAGGGGCTCCTGAATGTGGCAAGAGGGTCTGATCAGCCTCCAAGGCCCCAGACTCCCTGCTGCAGACAGAATGGGGCTCCTGTCCCCTGGAGCAGTCAGTAGTCAGCTGGCTGTGTCTTGTCACCTTTTGTCTCAAGCTAACAACACCTCGTGGCTGGCTACACACTCCAGAAATATATAAAAATACGGACATATATATACCTATCTGTAGATGAAGCAAAGGTAGCACCATCTTAACAATTGGCCAACTTGAGTGAAGAGTCTATGGGAGTTATTTGTACTGTTCTTTCATTTTTTATATAATTTTGAAATTATTTCACAATAAAAAGTTGAAGAAGGGGAAAATGTCTGAATCTGAGCTGGTCCACTTTGACATGACCTGTGAGAGTTTCTGCCTGGAGCAGGTGTGGCCCTAAAGTGTGGGGCTCGTACTGCAGACTCTGCCCAAGGACCTTCTTGGAAAACACGAGTGGTCCAGGCCTACGGAGCTCCAGAGCAAGCCCTGGACCCCACCTGCTGCCTGGAGGCTGTGTGGCCTAGGAAAGACACCTAACCTCTGTGGGCCTGTTTGCTCTGTGGTGAGATGAAGGTGATTCTACCTTCTCTCACCTCTGAGAGTTTTGGGGACAGATTAAATGAGATCAGGTAAACTTAAGAATTGTGCAAATTACAAAGAGAAATACAAGTCTTAGGTAGTAGGAAGACAAAGGTTAAGAAAATTACTTACCAAAAACAGATCCCGGATAAAGAACTTGGCTCTTGTCACTTTGGGATCCTCTCCTGCATCTGGTGTTGCTGCAGAAATTAAAGATGGAATTTTAATTAAGCAATGTGAAACAAAGATACAACTCTATGGAAAACATAAAAGGAATTAAAATAGACTATGTATATTGTTAGCATTAAAAGACATGTATGGTGAGGCAAAAAGCTAAAGTGGAATTTTCATTCCCCGCTTCTCCTCTCAAATAATTTTATTTCTAATATGTATATAAAAAAAATTTATTTTTGGAGGGATAACTGCCACTCGAAACGTTGGAAAGGGACTATACCAAACTCTAGTGCAGTCTTCGCCTCCATGGCTAGCAGGCGGATTTTCCTCGTGACCACTGGAGCTGACTCAGCACCAAGCTTGCTAACCTAGGTTGCGCTCTCCAGTTCCATGAAGTTTGTTCTTAGGAAGATCCCCTTTCCAGTTCCTACTACCTACCAACTTAGACCTTGGCATCCCTGGTGAAAACCCGCTGGAGAAGATGCATTTTGACTCAGGTCCTTCTGCAGACCTTTTCCCTGGCAGAGGTCATGGAATCATTCCAGTATTTTCTGTGACCTCATGAGATCTGTTTTCCTGAAATCTTGGCGACATGTCTGAGTGTTCTCATCACCCTCTTCCATTTGCTGCACCTTCTATGATGACACAGTTGTTCACATGGGTACAGGAGGTTGGGGCCTTGGCCAGTGCTATGTCAGGCCTGACATGAGGCCTGTCATGTGGCCCCAAGAGCAGTGACTGGGCAGGCCTTCTGCAAACCATGGGGAAGAGGTACAGGCATTGAGAAGGAGGGTCAGGCTGTGGGAGGATGGTCAGGCATAGGGAGGAGGGACAGGCAATGGGAGGACAGTCAGGCATGGGGAGAAGGGATAGGCCATGGAAAAGGGACACGCATGGGGAGGAGGGACAGGTTGACAGAAGGGATAGGCTGAGGGGAGGAGGGACAGGCATGGGGAGAAGGGTCAGGCCATGGAGGTAGGACAGGCATGGGGAGGAGGGATAGGCATGGGGACGAGGGACAGGCATGGGGAGAAGGGTCAGGCCATGGAGGTAGGACAGGCATGGGGAGGAGGGATAGGCATGGGGACGAGGGACAGGCATGGGGAGGAGGGACAGGCTATGGGAGGACAGGCATGGGGAGAAGGGACAGACCATGGAAGAGGGACACGCATGGGGAGGAGGGACAGGTTGATGACAGAAGGGATAGGCTGAGGGGAGGAGGGACAGGCATGGGGAGAAGGGACAGGCCATGGAGGTAGGACAGGCATGGGGAGGAGGGATAGGCATGGGGACGAGTGACAGGCATGGGGATGAGGGACAGGCTATAGGAGGAGGGACAGGCCATAGGAGGAGAGACAGGCTGAGGGGAGGAGGGACAGTCTGAGGGCAAGAGGGACAGACTGAGGGGAGGAAGACAGGCTGAGGGGAGGAGGGACAGGCCATGGAGGTAGGACAGGCATGGGGAGGAGGGATAGGCACGGGGAGGAGGGACAGGCAGGGGAAGGAGGGACAGGCTGAGGGGAGGAAGACAGGCTGAGGGGAGGAGGGACAGGTGTGAAAAGGAGGATCAGGCTGTGGTGAGGAAAGGCTGTGGGAGGAAGGATGGAGATGGGGAGGAGGGGCAGATGTGAGGAGGAGGTACGGGCCATAGAAGGAGGGATCAGCCATGGGGAAGAGGGATGAGCTCTGGGGAGAAGCTCAGTATCACCTAAGTGTGCCAAGGCACGAGACCTCTGGTTTTCAGCCTGGGCCACTTGCTGGAATCATGGGGTGGGTGAATGGGTGGGGAGATTTGAAGTACTGAACACCTAGAGCACCTCAAGTAACCCACCTGGGGAGGGACTTGGGCATCGGCATTTACTGAGATGTAACTGACATACAATAAATGGGATACATTTGAAATAGCAGAATTGATGAGTTTTGATATAGTGAAATCATCACAAGGATCAAAATAACAAACATTTCAGCACTTTCCCAAGTTTCCATACCGCTCATCCACCATTGTCATCTCTCTCTCACAATCTCCTCTCTCCCCCTATTCCCAGACAACTATGGATACAATTTCTGTCACTCTTGATTAGTCTGCATTTTCTAGAATTTTATATAAATGGGTTCATGTAGCATGTACAGTATTTTCCTTGAAGTCCCTGGGTGGTGCAATGGGTTAACACCCTCAGCTGTTGCCTAACCCAGGGGCACCTCTGAAGAAAGGCCTGGTTATATACTTCCAAAAAATCCTCCATTAAAAACCCTGTGAAGCACAGTTCTACTCTGACACACGTGGGGTTACCATGATTTGGAGTTGACTCACCAGCAGCTGGCTGGCTTGGCTTTTTTGCTTGCATTCTTTCACTCAGCATGTTGTTGTTGTTAGGCGCCGTCAAGCTGTTTTCGATTCACAGGAACCCCATGTGACACAGTAGAGCTGCTCCATAGGGTTTTCTTGGCCACAGTCTTTATGGAAGCAGATTGCCAGCTCTTTTTCGCTTGGAGTTTCTCCCTGGGTTCCAAATGCCAACCTTCTGGTCAGTAGCCAAGTGCTTAACCGTTGCGCCACCAAGGCTCTTTTCACTCAGCATGTTGTTGTTAGGTGCTATTGAGTTGGTCCAGGTAGTGACCCTATGCACTGACCAGTCCTGTGCCATCCTCAGAATCATTGCTATGTTTGAGCTCATTGTTGCAGCCACTGTGTCAATCCATCTCATGGAGGGTCTTCTCTATTTCACTGACTGTCTACTCTACCAAGCATGATGTCCTTCCCCAGTGATAACATGTCCAAAATACATGAGGTGGAGTTTTGCCATCTTTGCTTCCAAGAAGCATTCTGGCTGTACTTCCAAGACAGATTTGTTTGTTCTTCTGGCAGTGCATGGTATATTCGATATCGTTCTCTAACAAGTCAAAGACATCAGTTCTTCTTTGGTCTTCCTTATTCATTGTACAGCTTTTGCGTGCATATGAGGCGACTGAAAATACCATGGCTTGGGTCGGGTGCACCTTATTCCTCAGTGACAAAATTTTTTTTTTAAAAAAACACTTTAAAGAGATCTTTTGCAGATTTGCCTAAAGCAATATTTTTTTTAAATTGTGCTTTAAGTGAAAGTTCACAGTTCAAGTCAGTTTCTCATACAAAAATTTATACACACATTGCTATGTGACCCTAGTTACTCTCCCTATAATGTGACAGCATACTCCTCCCTCCTGGCTTCTACCCTGTATTTCCCGTGTCCATTCAACCAGCTCCTGTCCTTCTCTGCCTCCTCTGGACAGGAGCTGCCCATTTAGTCTCATATACCTACTTGAGCTAAGAAGCACACTCTTCACAAGTATCATTTTATGTCTTATAGTCCAGTCTAATCTTTGTCTGAAGAGTTGCCTTCTGGAATGGTTTTAGTTTTGGGCTAACACAGGGTTTGGGGTCCCTCCAGTCTCAGTCAGACCATTAAGTCTGGTCTTTTTACTAGAATTTCAGCTCTTCACCCCATTTTTCTCCTGCTCTGTCAGGGACTCTCTGTTATGTTCCCTGTCAGGGAGGTCATCATGGTAGCCAGGCACCATCTAGTTCTTCAGATCTAAGACTGGAGTCTCTGGTTTATGTGGCCCTTTATATTTCTTGGGTTGATGTTTTCCTTGTGCCTTTGGTGTTCTTCATTCTTCTTTGCTCCAGGTGGGTTGGGACCAATTGATGCATCTTAGATGGCCGCTTGCTAGCTTTTAAGACACAAGACACCACTCACCAAAGTGGGATGCAGAACATTTTCTTAATAAACTTTGTTATGCCAGTTGACCTAGATGTCCATCATGGTCCCCTGGCCCCCAGCCCTGCTACTCTGTCCCTCAAAGTGTTTGGTTGTATTCAGGAAATTTCTTAGCTTTTGGTTTAGTCCAGTTGTGCTGACCTCTCCTGTATTGTGTGTTGTCCTTCCCTTCACCTAAGGTAATTCTTAACTACTGTCTAAAAAAAAAAAAAACTGTCTAGTTAGTGAATATTCCTCTCCTTCCCTCTGCACCCTCGTAACCATCAAAGAATGCTTTCTTCTGTGTTTAAACCTTTTCTTGAGTTCTTATAATAGTGGTCTCATACAACGTTTGTCTTTTTGTGACTAATTTCACTCAGCATAATGCCTTCCAAATTCCTCCATGTTATGTTTCGAGGATTCATCGTTGTTCTTTATCGTTGTGTAGTATTCCATTGTGTGAATATACCATAATTTGTTTATCCATTCATCTGTCGATGGGCACCTAGGCTGTCTCCATCTTTTTGCTATTGTGAGCAGTGTTGCAATGAACATGGGTGTGCATATTTATGTGAGGGCTCTTATTTCTCTTGGATATATTCCAAGGAGTGGGATGGCTGGATCAGATGGTATTTCTAGCTTTTTAAGGAAGAACCAAATCAATTTTCAAAATGGTTGTACCATTTTATATTCCCACCAGCAGTGTATACAGGTTCCAGTCTCTCCACAACCTCTCCAACATTTATTATTTTGTATTTTTTGGATTAATGCTGGCTTGGTGGGGTGAGATGGTATCTCGTAGTTTTGATTTGCATTTCTCTAATGGCTAATGATTGAGAGCATTTCCTCATGTGTCTGTTAGCTGCCTGAATGTCTTCCTTGGTGAAGTGCCTGTTCATTAGCCATTTTTTTTTCCTGGTCTATAGGTTGTCTTTTTATTTTTTTGGTGAAGTCTTTTGATGAGCATAAGTGATTTTTAGGAGCTCGCAGTTACCTAGTTTCTCTTCTGGTGTTTGTGTGTTGTTAGTAATGTTTCGTGTTCTGTTTCTGCCATGTACTAGGGCATTTAGCCTTGTCTCTGTTTTTCCTCCCAAGATCTTTATATTTAGGTCTTTGATCCATTTTGAGTTTGTTTTTGTGCATGGTGTAAGGTATGGGTCTTGTTTCATTTTTCAGCAGCACCATTTGTTAAAGAGACTGTCTTTTCCCCATTTAACTGACTTTGAGTCTTTGTCAAATATCAGTTGCCCATAGGTGGATGAATTTACGTCTGGATTCTCAATTCTGTTCCACTAGTCTATGTATCTGTTGTTGTACCAGTACCAAGCTGTTTTGACTACTGTGGCAGTATAATAGGTTCTAAAATCAGGCACTGTGAGGCCTCACACTTAGATCTTCTTCAGTAATGCTTTACTTATCTGGGGCCTCTTCCCTTTCCATATGAAGTTGGTGATTTTGTTTCTCCATCTCATTAAAAGATGCCATTGGAATTTGGATGGAGATTGCATTGTATCTGTAGATCGCTTTGGGCAGATTGACATTTTCACAGTGTTGAGTCTTCCTATTTCTGAGAAAGGTATGTTTTTCCACTTACGTAGGTCTCTTTTGGTTTCTGGCAGTGGTGTTTTGTAGTTTTCTTCATATAGGTCTTTTACTTCGCTGGTTAGATTTATTCCTAAGTATTTTATCTTCTTGGGGGCTATTGTAAATGGTATTGATTTGGTGGTTTCCTCTTCAAAGTTCTCTTTGTTGGTGTAGAGGAATCCAACTGATTTTTGTATGTTTATCTTGTATCCTGACACTTTGCTAAACTCTTCTATTAGTTCCAGCAATTTTCTTGTGGATTCTTTGAGGTTTTCTATGTATAAGATCGTATCACCTGCATATGGAGATACTTTTATTTCTTCCTTACCAATCTGGATGCCCTTTATTTCTTTTTCTAGCCTAACGGCTCTGGTTAGGACCTCCAGCACAGTGTTGAATAAGAGTAGTGATAAAGGGCATCCTCGTCTGGCTCCTGATCTCAAGGGGAGTGCTTTCAGACTTTCTCCGTTTAGGATGATGTTGGCTGTTGGCTTTGTATAAATGCCCTTTATTATGTTGAGGAATTTCTCTTCAATTCCTATTTTGCTGAGAGTTTTTATCATGAATGGGTGTTGGACTTTGTCAAATGCCTTTTCTGCATCATGTGGTTCTTGTCTTTTGTTTTATTTATGTGACGGATTACATTGATTGTTTTTCTAATATAGAACCATCCCTGCATACCTGGTATGAATCCCACTTGGTCATAATGAATTATTATTTTTTTTGCTATGTTGTTGAATTCTACTGGCTAGAATTTTGTTGAGGATTTTTGTGTCTATGTTCATGAGGGATATAGGTGTGTAATTTTCTTTTTTTTTTTTTGTGGTGTCTTTACCTGGTTTTGTATCAGGGATATGCTGGCTTCACAGAATGAGTTTGGGAGTATTCCATCTTTTTCTATGCTCTGAAATACCTTTAATAGTAGTGTTGTTAACTCTTCCCTGAAGGTTTGGTAGAATTCTCCAGTGAAGCCATCAGGGCCAGGGCTTTTTTTTTTGTCAGGAGTTTTTAAGTTACCTTTTCAATCTCCTCTTTTGTTATAGATTTATTTGGTTTTTCTACCTCTGTTTTTGTCAGTTTTGGTAGGTAGTTCGTTTCTAGAAATTTGTCCATTTCCTCTAGGTTTTCAAATTTGTTAGAGCACAATTTTTCATAGTATTCTGTTATGATTCTTTTAATTTCATTTGGGTCTGTTGTGATATCATCCATCTCATTTCTTATTTGGGTTGTTTGCTTCCTCTCCTGTTTTTCTTTTGCCATTTTGGCCAATAGTTTATCAATTTTGTTGATCTTTTCAGACAATCAGCTTTTGGTCTTGTTAACTCTTTCAGTTGTTTTTCTAGTCCTATTTCATTTAATTCTGCTCCAATTTTTATTATTTGCTTTCTTCTGGTGGCTGAGGGCTTCTTTTGCTGCTCTCTATTTGTTCGAGTTGTAAGGTTAATGTTTTGATTTCGGCTGTTTCTTTTTTTGGATGTGTGCATTTATTGCTATAAATTGACCTCTGAGCACTGCTTTTGCTGTGTCCCAAAGGTTCTGGTAAGATGTGTTTTTATTTTCATTTGACTCTGTGAATTTCTTTATTCTGTCCTTAATTTCTTCTGTAACCCAGTAGTTTTTGAGCAAGGTGTTGTTCAGTTTCCATGTGTTTGATTTTTTTTTTCCTTGCTTTTTCTGTATTGATTACTACTTTTATAGCTTTATGGTCAGAAAAGATGCTTTGTAATATTTCAGTGCTTTGGATTCTGTTAAGGCTTGTTTTGGTCTATTCTGAAAAATGTTCCCTGTGTGTTAGAAAAGAAAGTATACTTGGTTGTTGTTGGGAGGGAGTGTTCTGTATATGCCTATGAGGTCAAGTTGGTTGATTGTGGCATTTAGATCTTCCTTGTCTTTACTGAGCTTGTTTCTGGATGTTCTTCAGCAAAAGTGGTGTGTTGAAGTCTCCTACTATTATTGTGGAGCTGTCTATCTCTCTTTTCAATGTGGTTAGAGTTTGTTTTATGTATTTTGAAGCCCTGTCGTTGGGTGGGTAAATATTTGTTATGGTTATGTCCTCTTGGTATATTGACCCTTTAATCATTATATAGTGTCCTTCCTTATCCTTTGTAGTGGGTTTTACTTTAAAATCTATTTTCTCAGAGATTAACATTGCTACTCTTGCTCTTTCTTGATTGTTGTTTGCTTGATATATTTTTTCCATTCTTTCAGTCTTAGTTTGTTTGTGTCTTTAAGATGTGTCTCTTGTAGGCAGTATATAGATGGATTGTGTTTTTTATCCACTGTGCCCTGTCTCTTTATTGGTGCATTTAGTCCATTTACATTCAGTGTAATTACTGATAGGTATGAGTTTAGTGCCTTCATTTTGATGTTATTTTTTTGTGTGTGTGTGTTGTTGACAGTTTCTTTGTTCCACTTAATTTTCTGTGCTGAGTCATTTTTCTTTACGCATTTTCTTTTCATATTTTTGCTTTTGCATTTGCTGAGTCTTTATGTTTTTCTTGTTTTTTATTTTGATGTGTAGGATTGTTAGTTTCCTTTGTGGTTACCTTAATATTTACTCCTGTTTTTCTAAGTTTAAACCAATCTTTTATTTCTTTATATTATCTTGACTTCCTCTCCATATGAAAGATCTATGACTACATTTTTTAGTTCCTCTTTTTTTTCTTTTAATGTTGTCATCTTTTACATATTGATGTTTCTGTTTCCCTATTTTCAGTGTTTTAACTTTATTTTTGTGACTTCCCTATCAGGGTTGATATCTGTTTTTTCTGTCCTGTGTTCCAGTCTTGGGTTATTATCCAATGTTATTGATTTTCTAACCAGAGGACTCCCCTTAGTATTTCTTGTAATTTTGGTTTGGTTTTTTGCAAATTCCCTAAACCTCTCTTTATCTGGAAATGCCCTAATTTTGCCATCAAGTGAGTGACAATTTTGCTGGATATATAATTCTTGGCTAGCAATTCTTTTCCTTCAAGGCTTTATAGAAGTCATCCCATTGCCTTCTTGCCTACATGGCTTCTGCTGAATAGTCAGAGCTTAGTCTTATTGACTCTCCTTTGTAGATGACTTTTCGTTTATCTGTAGCCGCTCTTAAAATTCTCTCTTTATCTTTGGTTTTGGTAAGTTTGATTATATGACTTGGTGGTTTTCTTTTGGGATCTACCTTGTGTGGTGTTCGGTGAGCATCTTCTCATTTTTCATGATATCAGAGAAAATTTCTGGCAACAAATCTTCAACAGTTCTCTCTGTATTTTCTGTAAAAATATGGAATGCTTCATGCATTTGAGTGTCATCCTTGTGCAGGAGCCATGCTAATCTTCTCTGTATCATTCCTATTTTAGTACATGTGCTGCCGAAGCGAGCACTCATTGGATATCTTGCTGCTTCTGGGTGTTGATTATGGATCTAAGTAAAGTGAAATCTTTGACAACTTCAATATTTTCTTCATTTATCATGTTGTGAGGAGTTTTGCTTTCTTTATGTTGAGGTGTAATCCATACTGAAGGCTGTTGTCTTTGATCTTCATCAGAAAGTGCTTCAAGTTCTCATCACTGTCAACAAGCAAGGTTGTTATTTGCATAGCATAGGTTGTTAATGAGCTTTCCGCCAACCCTGATGCCGTCTTCTTCTTCATATAGGCCAGATTCTTAGATTATTTTGCTCAGCATACAAATTGAATAAGTATAGTTAATGGGAACAACCCTGACACACACCTTTCCAGATTTTAAACCAAGCAATATCCGCTTTTTCTGTTCAAACAATTGCCTGAACGCAATTAAGTGTTCTGGAATTCCCGTTCTTCAATATGTTACCCATGCATAGTTAATAAAACACAGGCGAACAAAACATCGTTCGGTTATTCTGTGCGTTCAGCCAAGATTCATCTGACATCAGCAATGATTTTCTTTGTTCCACTTCCTCTTCTGACTCCAGCTTGAATCTCTGACAGTTCCTTGCTGCAATCATTTTTCGATTATCTTCGGCAAAATTTTACTTGCATGTGATATTAATGATATTGTTGGATAATTTCCACATTTTGTTGGATCACCTTTCTTTGGAATGGACACAAAAATGGATCTCTTCTAGTTAGTTGGCCAGGTAGCTGCCTTCCAAATTTCTTGGCATAGACGAGTGAGCACTTCCAGCATAGCATCTGTTTGTTGAAACATCTCAACTGGTATTTCTTCAACTCCTGGAGCTTTGCTTTTTGCCAATGCCTTCAGTGCAGCTTGGACGTCTTCCTTTAGTATGATCAGTTCTTGACAATATGCTGCCTCCTGAATGGTTGGATGTCAACCAATTCTTTTTGGTACAATGACTCTGGGTATTCCTTCCATCTTCTTTTGATGCTTCCTGCGACATTCAATACTTTCCCCATAGCAGCCTTCGTTATTGCAACTCTAGGCTTGAACTTTTCTTCAGTCCTTTCGGCTTGAGAAATGCTGAGTGTGTTCTTCCCTTTTGGTTTTCCAACTCCAGGTCTTTGCACATTTCCTTATAGTACGTTGTCTTCTTGAGCCTCCCTTTGAAATCTTCTGTTCAGCTCTTTTATTTCAACATTTCTTCCACTCACTTTAGGTAATGTACACTCAGTCTCTCCTGACATCCATTTTGGTCTTTTCTTTCTTTCTTGTCTTTTTAATGACCTTTTGCTTTCTTCAGGTCTGATGTACTTGATGTCATTCCACAACTCGTCTGGTCTTTGGTCATTAGTGTTCAGTGTGTCAAATCTATTCTTGAGATGGTCTCTAAATTCAGGTGGGAGATACATAAGGTCATACTTTGGCTCTCATGGGCTTCTTTTAATTTTCTTCAGCTTCACCTTGAACTTGCATAAGAGCAATTGATGGTCTGTTCCATAGTTGGCCCCTGGCCTTGTTCTGACTGATAGTATTGAGCTTTTCCATTGTCTCTTTCCACAGATCTGATTTGACTCCTGTTTATTCCACCTGGCAAGGTTCATGTCGTGTACAGTCGCAGCTCATGTTGTTGAAAAAAGATATTTGCCATGAAGAAGTTGTTTGTTTTGCAAAATTCTATCATGTGATCTCCAGCATCAACCAAGGCCATATTTTCCAAGTATCATTCCAATCATCACTAATTAACAATGCATCTTGATTAGCATGTTTAATCAATTTCAGACTGCAGGAGTTGGTAAAAATCTTCAATTTCTCACTTTTGGCATAAGTTGTTGGTGCATAAATTTGAATAATAGTCATGTTAACTGGTCTTCCTTGTAGGTGCATGGGTATTGTCCTATTATTGACAGTGCTGTATTTCAGGATAGATCTTGAAATGTTCTTTTTGATGATGAATGTGATGCCATTCCTCTTCAATTTGTCATTCCCAGCATAGTAGACCATATGATCACAGCAACATGCAAGCCACCACAGTATGACAAACTAACAGATGAATAGTAGCCTCTTGGCATTTCACTCATGCTGTTAAAATGACCAGTAGTTCTCTCCTTGTTATTGCTGAGTAAGTCAGAGTTGAGAGTGTTGAGTGGGATGTGGATCCAGCTGTAGCAGGGGCCTTGCTGTCCCGGATGCAGTAGGCGCATCCACAGCAGCAGGATCAGGGGGTCTGGGAGCAGCCCCCATCCTACGGCCCCCAAGGCAATGTGGAGCAGGTGCAGTGTCCCACAGCCCGCAGGTGCTCAGCCACTAGGCCTGTCAACATGGCCAGCAATGCAGCCCCTCAGTCACTGCCTTTAATACCCCTGGTCAGGGCAGACCTGCTCTATGATGTGGTTAGTGAGATGAAAGAGTATGGTTGTGTGCCAGAAAGATGACTTTGGCAGAAGTTCACAGAATGTTCTGGAAAGGTGAGTGATCAGACACAGAGTGGTCAGCAGGGAGCTGAAGCAGCAGCTGAGGTGAGGGGAAAGAAGGCCAGGACCACAGCTGTGAGGAGAGAAGAAGGAAGAGCCTGGGAAGGTGGGCATTTTGAGCTGGTGACAGAATCTGGTGGTAGGAGAGGTGGTGATGGGGAAAAGTTAATGGAAACACCAGTAGCAGGGAAGACTGATGACTTCCCTCAGGTAAGAAGCACCTATCTTAGTCTCAGGAAGTATATTACCAGGCTAACACAGTTCACTATAGAGACTACGATGAATTTCAATGGATTTATGAATGATTTGACCCTCAGAAAGAGCCTGGACCTCTAACTCTTGTCGACTACACTGTGGCCCACTTTGCAGTAAATTACAGATACTGCACGGGGTGTTTATGAGTATGGGGGTTTAGTGAAGAGCTAGCGCAATGCAGATTTTCACCTTTTTTATAGGAATGAGGAAAATAATTAGCAGCAGGGCTTTGTTAAAAGATCCTACGTGATTCAGGATTTTACTATGAATATATAAAGCCTCTACCATTATGGAGAAAAGGAAATTGAACCTAAGGAGCAAAAATTAATTTAAAATGCCACGTTTTTCTTTTTTCTTCATGGATTAAAAAAAAATTCCAACAATTTTTACTGAAATTTCTAGGGAAGTCCCTTTCATTGTGCTTTATCTAGTTTGGGACTCAAATTTTAAGAGGGAGTGGTGTTATTTTCCCTTTAAAATACACTTCTATCTGGTGGACCCAGTGTACACTGAAAAACTAATGAGTGTCAGTGGGAAATAGGGTGACCAGCTCTTTCCAGCTTCCTGGGACTTTCCTGGCTTTAGCACTGAAAGTCCCATGTTGTGGGTCCCCTCAGTCTCAGGCAAGCCAGGATGGTGGCCCTCCTCACTGGAAACCACTGCTGTTGTAGTTGAAGAGCAAGCTGCACACAAGAGCAGGCAAGCCTGGTGGACAGAAGCATGGCGTTGGAACAATGAACAAGAATGGCAAAAATGACCATATCGGGCTATTATGAGGATTGAGTGAGACAGTCTATGTAAAGGTCTTAACGAGGCACCCAGGTCACAATACACACTCAACTGGGGGGCGCAGAAGAGTCAGTCAGAGAACTGGTACCCTCATCCCAAAGCTGCACTTTCTTAACTGGAATCCTAAATAGGATTTTTCCCCCCTAAATTTTATTTATTTATTTTGTTGTTGAGAATATACACAGCAAGACATGTTTCAACATGTTTCTACATGTTCAATTATGACATTGATTACATTCTTTGAGTTGTGCAACCATTCTCACCCTCCTTTTCTGAATTGTCCCTCCCACATTAACATAAACTCATGGCCCTTTAGGTTCCTATCTAATCTTTTGAGTTGCTGTTGTCACTTAGATCCCATATAGATAGTTCTTAAAAGAGCATAATGCTCAAGGCAGACCTTTGATAATAGTTAAGCTAAACTACTGTTTGGTTTCAAGAAGACTCAGGGGATATTTTTGGTTTAAGGTTTAAAGATTATCTCAGGGCAACAGTTTCAGGGGTTCATTTACTCTCACTGGCTCCAGAAAGTCTACAGTCTATGAGAATTTGAAATTTTTTTCTGTGTTTTCCCCTTTTTGATCAAGGTTCTTCTGTGGAATATTTGATGAAAATGTTCAGTAATGGTAGCAGGGCACCATCCAATTCTTCTGGTTTCACAGAGGCAATTAGCCACACATTCTATATCCTCCTCCTCCTATGCCTGACACTCCTTCTTCCTCTGTTGCTCCAGGTGAATAGAGACCAATTGTTGTGCCCTCGATGGCCACTTGCAAGCTTTTAAGACTCCAGGCACTATGTAACAAAATAGGAGGTAGAATAGAAGCACTAAACACACTATTAGGCCAATTAATTGGGATGTCCCATGAAACCGTGACGCTAAACCTCCAAACCAAGGAACCAAATCCCATGAGGTGTTTGGTTGTACATAAGCAATACTCTGGTATTTTAGGATTGTTGCTGTTGTTGTTAGGTGCCATTGAGTTGGTTCTGACTTATAGCCATCCTATGTACAACAGTACAGAATACACCCAAATAGAGGCAGTGAAGGAGAAGACTGATTTAAAGAACTAAAGTCCTTGGACTCATCAGAACTGTGCGAGTTATAGTCACAGGACTATTGGAAAAAAAAAAACAACATTTTTATTCCATAATCCAGCAGAAACTCGTTTGATAATCTTACCATCTTCAGGAACAGTATAATTTGCATACTCTGGGAAATAATCTTCAATTTTTGATTTCCCTGCCAAGACTTTTTCTGCCAGCATGTCTTGCTTGTTCAAGAACAAGATGATAGAAATGGTCCGCAGCCACCTGAAAAAGAGAAGCAAACATGCACATTTCACATGCACTACGGTGTGATGTTTCCTCTAGCATGGAAATTAAGTTGAAAGGAGAATGTTGTCATCTTCCTGAAATGTACAGGATTGTCTGACCAATATCTCAGTCCTCCATTCCATCTGTAAACAAGATATTTTTATAATACTAAAACAAATATAGCTAGGTTAATTTAGCAGTTCAGCACTTTCTAATTCAACTGCTCTGCGGATACAAATCTATTGGTACCAAAGCTAAGATTTACTTACATAATAAATACTCTGGGATTTTTGTGCTGTGATGTGTAAGGCTCAGGACACTTAATCTAGAAGAAGTTAAAAAGAGTTAACAAAATGCCTGACTCCTCAATTAATCACACAGAACTTAATTTGTGGCTGGCTTGGTTCTTCTTCCTCCTCCCCAGCCTCCTCTGAACAGGTCCTTTCCCCCCTAGCCTAAGGGTCTCCAAATCCAGAAATGCTGTGCATCAGATGCAGATTCACTGCACTTTCCATGACAAGCACACTTTTGCAGTGAAGGTGAAACACGAACAGGTCTCTGCTCTTTCCTTCTGTGCTTGTTAAACAGGAGATGAGGGTTGGCTTATAACTCATTTAACTGTGCAAATCAGCAAAGCCTATGGAAATTACATTACTTCAAAGGAAACAAGCTGACTGATAGTACTCAGGAATCTTAATATAAATTGAAAACACAATCCATTTCCTCTCAAATGGAAATAGCATCTCTGTTTCTACACCCACTCCTCATTTATCGACATGGTTAAGTTTCAAAGATCAGGTCATTAAGCAAAAATTGGTGTTATGCAGAAATGGAAGATGATCACATCAGATCACGAAATGGAAGGTGACTACAAATTACATCATTACATAGCTGTCAGACTAAACCATTACGTAATTGCCAAGCCACTGAGAACAATGGTCCAGCTAAGTTGAACCATAACCTTAACCATCACAGCCAGTGTTACTCTGGCCTCTGACCTCAGCATTCGTTAGTGCCAGATGTACATCATTCATGTGCAAAATATTGGATAGTAGATTTTTTACTATTGTTGTAAATGCGAAATGTTGGATAATGAGAAAGTCGGTAAGTGAGGAATAGGTGTAATTATAAAATATACTATCCTTATAAAAACTAGTCTAAATTTTAGAAATTATAGAGGAAAAAAACCTAATGAAATTTATCTAGAGACAATCACTTTAAGAATTTTTATGTTTTTACTCCCAGATTTTTTTCTATCCTCACACATATTTATAAAATTAAGATTATGTTTTTTTTTTTAATCTGCTTTTTGAACAATACTGTGGTCATTTTCTCATGCGATATATATGTGTGTGTGTATATAAATTTATAGCTCTATAATATTACTCTGTATACCCAGTATTTCTTATTTCTTCCTGCCCCTTTTTTTTTCCCTAATAACTATCATAATACTATAAAACTGAGAGGGGTTGGTGAATGCTTGAGAGAGAAATACTTTTACTGATTATCCAAACCTTTTGCAGGGTCAATTTATGTTTGCTTGATCTGATCTGTTCCTGTCCTCCTTGGTGATATTTTCTAAGTGATTCAGAAAAAACATTAGATTTTAAACTATATACGTACATGTATGTACTGTGTGTGTTTTGATGGGTATTCCTTTCTGAAACAGTCACTTGACCTGCTACTTTGCAATACAAGCAGTCTCAAACATGATTGTGCTGTAATTTTGTAAGGTATCTTAGAGACCATCTTGTTATTAGTGTGTGTCCTTAAATTTTAAGCATCGAATAAAACCAATTTTGAGTCCTAAGGCTTTCAGAACAGAGATGTAAGTGTTCTTGACAAAGCACTCCTAGAGCGTCACCAGCAGTGTGCCCCGTTCCAAGTGTGTCTACGCATCAGACGGACTAAGAGAGAGACCCCTCTTGTGGTTTGGGTTTCATCGGTAAGGAAAGACTATATCTGAAGATGAACGTGAGCTGAATGGTATTTTTAATAAAAGAAAATGGCCAATGCAGTGTGTAACCTGTTGTTCCAGATGCTTTCGAAAAGGTCCAGGGACTCTCTCAGCCTGTTGGTGTTGTTGTCTTCACGAATCACCATGTTGTAGCTGCTGCAGGCTGCGACGTAGATAATGGCAGTGACGTCTTAGTGGGACCAAGAGAAAAGGAAGCACCTTAGTTACACACAGATGTTCACTGGGGGACTGTGATAAAGTACACACCCAACAGCTACTCCTTTCCATGGAAATGACCACTCGGTGACCATGAGAGTGACTTGAATAATCACGGTATCTGTCATTGAGTTGTCCCAGGGTGTACAAGAGGAGGCTGCACACATTAGCAAAGAACAAATGTGAATCTGGGACACTTAGATCCCTTGTTTATGAGCTTCACCTTTATGGCACAACAAGCTTCTGTAGAAGGCTGCATTTTACATGCTAATTAGACTGCAGCACAGCTCATTCAAGAACCGTTCAGTGTAGCAGCGGTGGTGAGTGGCGGGCCTGCAGCCGCCTTCCTCACAGCTCACCACTTACCATTGAAGCACTGGATCCACTTTCTTCTCTCATCCCTCTGGCCACCGACATCGAACATGCTGGAGGAGCAACCGAAAGGTCCTTATGTTAATTTAGGAGAAACCACGGTACGACTGCACACTTTTTTGATAAAAAGGCTCCAGCCATCCACATGTGGGCATTGGGATCGGGCCTGAGTCACATACCCCAGCCTGGACTGGAACCAGGCAGTGTGACCTGGGGCTACCAGTTACTCAGCTTCTCCCAGCCTCGGTCCCCTCATTGTTAGTCTGCAGGATGGGTGTAAGGATCAGAGATAATGCATACAGCAGCTGCCCCAGTGTACTGGGTTATACAGTAGGTGCTTAATAAGCACAGCTGTTACTAATTTAAACCACACCTTGCCTCTCTGAGCACATGCTAAATCCATGCCTGGGAAAGATCCCTCTTAAGGCGTGTCCCAGTCCCAGGATATCGTGTGTCCTACCTCTTTGACTACCTCATGCTTGTCCCTTAACCAACTGATAAAAAGGCCTCTAGGTGGCCTGCTGCTATCTGCTATCTGACTAGCCTCTGCTCAGGGACGTGCCAGGGGTTTTCTTAACCCCCACCCTGTGTTCTAGGTAGGCACACCCAGAGACTTCTCCAGGGTACACAGCCCAGCTCCTGCCCTCTTCTCACGCTGCGGGCTCAGGGTACCCCTTTACTGAACTCTCTCTCTCTACTGGGGGTCACTATCCTCTGCACCCCCTCAAATTCTGCCTGGCCTTTCTGTCTCACGTCTCTGGCACTCAGATTTCTCCCATCCCTAAACTTACTGCATGTGCTTAGGACCACCCCGTCTGTATTTAACCATCCGGGGCATGTACAGCAATGACCTTACCGGATTTTAGTCCATGCTGTACATTAGCACACGCAGGACATTCAGAAGGTGCTTGATAAAAATTTATGAGGTGATTAGCGAAATACTTTCAAACAAAAGCACTACTGCAGAGTAAAATGTCATTGTTAACAGCTCTCCCATGCCAGGGACTCCAAAGGACATGCAAACTCCACAGTTCACAACAGTGCGGAGACCGCTGGCTTGCCTCCCTGCCACCACTTTATGGTGGGCTCTCCATAAATCAAGAAGTGGTTGTGAACTGCCTGTGTTCTGAGGAGGCTGCTAGGAACTGTGGTGTTTCAGAACAAGCAGAAGACCAAGGGGGCTCCTGCTGTCCGGGCCCTCATTGTCTGCATGCTGAGCTAAAACGGACAGGCCAGAAGTAACTTGGGAAAGGCAGAAAGGCTGTACAGTAGGTGCTACAGAAACCTCAGGGAGTCCCTGGGGGCGAGATCTGAAGGACAGCCTGGTAGATGTGTGGGGTTTGTCTACACCTGGGCAGCACTGGGGCTGGGAGAACAGGATGAGCACAGCTCAGTGGCGGGAGAGGCCGGCTGTGCTGGGAGGACCCCACCAGTCATACAGTCTGGTGAGGCTGATGCAGGCATGGGGGCTGAGGAGGCTGAGGAAGGACCCCACCATTCGTCCTGTCTGGTGAGGCTGATACAGGCACGGGGGCTGAGGGGGCAGAGGGGAAGGTCTGGGTCACGTGGTGGAGGGCCGGGACTTGGGGTGCAGATGCAATGGTGGACCTCTGGACCTCTTTCAGCAGAGGAGTAACATGATCTGAGCTATGCTTTGGAAGACTCATTTAGGGCAGTGAGTAGGGTGCCTGAAATAGGCGAGTCAGGAGACAGGTGGCCATGGTCTGGGGGAGGAAGGGTGGGAGCTAGGGTAATGGCATCAGGGGGAGGTGGCAGAGGAGCGTATGGTGAAGAAGCTTTCTGGAGTGAGGATTAACCATTTTATTACTAATCAGAAAATAAAGAAAGTAAGCATATTCACTGGAGTTTGTGCTTGGTCAGCCCAGAAGACCCTACTGGAGACAAAAAGAAGATGCTACTTTCAGCCGTCAGACTGTGACCATGTATCCCAAAGATACAAATGTTAGAAGAATTAATTTGATGGGGCTCCTGACTGACAGAAGGCCTGGCCAGATCTACATCTGGGATGAAAACATCGTTTTCCTTTTAGGTGTTCTCTTTTATACTTTAAAGCAAGCGGTGGACATCAACATTTCAACCGTTTCTGGAGTTCAAAACTCAGCTGAAGCTGCCATTATTGCTTGTTAGTGCTGCAGACCATGCGGCTGAGCACCTCCAAGCTTGACTCCCTGCAGCTCCATGGGTGCCACGGCATAGCAAACGGGGGACCCTACCCCTGCTCTATGGAGGGACACACTCTTAACCACAGACTCACTGAAAGTTCACTTTGTCCACTTGGAACCGTGTCTCAAAAATCCCTGATGTCAGAACTCTGCATCGGAGAAGGTCCTGAAGGCAAGAAAAGAGAACGGATCAAGTTATATCTTTGTTTTCTTTCAAAATTAAAGGCCTCAGTATAATAAAATAACTGAGTTTTTCAAATAAAAATTTTCTCCAATTGTAAAAGAAACAATAATAATTATCGTTTATGATGCATCTGACTGTTGTGTGCCAACAGCCACATCACAGAGCCCAGTGCACTACAGCTGGAATGGCTGGAGCCTCCTGTTCCAATTGAATTCAGAATCATATAGGTGAGAAACCAAAGGAAGGAGAACTCTGCGTTCATAAATCATGGGTGTCGTGGCCTGGATGCTAGCTGATATTCTATTCTCTCCAAGATAAAGGATGCTGGAGTAAAATAGCCAAACAGTACAAAGCATGAGGGATGAGAGCACAACTCAGGTTCACAATGCTGACATCTCCCGGAACATGTGTCAAGAATCAGGGTGGCTTTCTGATCATTATGATGCTGAAGAAGCAGCCACTGGGCAGTCTTTCTGCAAAGGGGAGGACAAAGCTAGGACAGCCTGGAGCACCTGACTCTAGACTAGGATGCCTCCAAGTTCATCGAATAGTTTTACACTCTTGGAGTCAACCTCAGAGAGAGGACTGCAGAGGAGAGAGGACCTCACACCTCCAGGAGAGACAGAGAGGAAGAGAGTGAGCTTCCAGAAGGGGCCCAAGCCCAAAGACCCTCCTCCAGGGGTACAGACACTGGGGAAGTATCACAGGGTCCAGTTTGGATGGAGATGCCCTGACTTCTTTCAAGTTCACTAGCTCTAGAAGGGGCTAGGGGCTCCCTGAATGAGCAAGTCTCTGCAGATGCCAAGGGTCAGTGGTCCTAGTGAGGCACAGTGTCCCTCTCTGCTTTTACAAATATGCAGTGGGGTGGATCACCCCTGGAAACTGCTTGTGGGACCTGACCCGTGATGGGGCCAGGAGAAGCCACGCACAGCTCCTGAAGCTGGGAATGGAAGGCTCAGCTTTTCTGTTGATAGCTCTGGGCACAATGAGAGCTGCACACTTGTATTCTGCAGACAGACCGTGGTGGTTCAGTGGTGGACCTGTCACCTTCCACGCAGGAAACCAGGGTTCGATTCTGGCCAAGGCACCTCATGTGCAGCCGCCACCCGTCTGTCAGTGCAGGCTTGTGTGTTGCTATGATGCTAAGCAGGTTTCAGTGGAGCCTCCAGACTAAGACTGACTGGAAAGAAAGGCCTGGCAATCTGTTTCCAAAAATCAGCCACTGAAAACCTTATGGAACATAGTGGTCTGATCTGCAAATAATCACAGGGATGGTGCAGGACCTGGTGGTGATTTGTTGTACATGAGGTCATCATGGGTCGGGACCTACTCAACAGCACCTACCAACAACATTCTGCAGATGAAATGTTTTGATATTGGCAATTTCAGATACCTAATAAGTTTTAGATAAGCAGTCACAGTGGCCCAGTGATTAACCATTCAGACCCACCAGCCGTTCCGTGGGAGAAAGATGTGGCAGTCCGCTTCTGTAAAGGTTATAGCCTAGGAAACCCTATGGAGCAGTTCTACTCTGTCCTACAGAGTAGATTTGATGGGTATGAGTTTGGATTTTCGTGTTTTGGTAAAAAGTTTCAGAGAACTAAGGCATGGGAGCAAGGCCACAGTGTTTGGCAAACACACCATATTCACACACAAAAGCAAAAACCAAAAAAACCAAAAAACAAAAACCAAACCCGTTGCCAAAGAGTCGATTCAGACTCATAGCAACCCTATAGGACAGAGTAGAATCGCCCCATAGGGTTTCCAGGGAGCACCTGGTGGATTCTAACTGCTGACCTTTTAGTTAGTAGCCATAGCTCTTAACCGCTGTGCCACCAGGGTTTAATTCACACAGGGCCAGCACAAAGAATTTGCAAGTAGTTATTTTAAGAAAATTTTCCTTAACGCTTTTTAAAATAACCACTGGGCAATTTTGGAAGTGGGCCATGTTTCAAATATTTCAATGGGCGGTCACAGGCTCTAGATCCCACATACCTGGTCTGTGGGTGTATAGTCAACCAAACTGACGCTGTCGATTCTTTCGAGGAAGCTGAAAAGAAAACCAGCACATGGTGAGATACTCTCTTGGGGGCGCTGTATACATTAATGGGGTACTCACACAAATACAGTGAGGGCGAGGTTCAAGTACGTCCTGCTGAGTGGCAGCAGGGAGAGAAGCTGAGTAACTTCCCACTTTCTCTCCTGAATATGCACCTGCCTGAACAGCATGCAAGTCCTGTGCGTTACCAAGGGGCAAAAGACTGCATATGTTTATCTTTATGAACTCAGCCAGGGCTGTCTTCCTTCTTACCCACTGCCATTATGGCTGGGGAGGGGCTACTCACAAACTGGGAAGGGGCAGAGCCTTCCTTTCCACGGCTGCAGTGGCAGAAGACGTTCCAGTAAGAGCCAAAAGTTATGTGCATGTGAGTGTCTCAGTGTATCAGCAGACTTAATCTCATGTGCTGTGAAAGATAATCCCAGCGTCCCATATGCTAGATTTTCTTGAGAAACTCAGGAAAAAATACAGGGAGGGAGAATCAACTGAAGGAAGGTAAACCACGGTGTGTCTGAATGTGTGCTTTGTTTCAAACACGTCAAGCTCCTCCCATGTAACAGCCCTGGCCAGTTGAAGGGTGCTTCCATCCCACTTTGAAGGTGACCTCCCAGAGAGGCCTTCCTTGTCTACCTTATCTAGAACAGTGCCCTGTCCATCTCTACGTGGACCTTCCTCTGTTTCTCTGCACAGTCTGTATCTATCTGTCGGTTTACTGTCTTTCTCCTCCACTCCCATGTGAGACACACAGGGCAGGTCCTTGTCCTGCTGACCCCAGCACCCCAGCACCCAGAGCTCTGGCCCCTGCAAGTATTCCTTGAATAAATAAATGTCCCCTCTCCTCGCCTAGGAGCTGAAGGAGGTACTAGAGCAAGTGGAAAGATGCCTAGCCCACAGTGGAGGCTTCGAAGAGTTCCAAGTCACGTGAAGAGATGGGGGCTTGCTAACTGCTGAGCAAGGACTGCTTCCTGAGAAAGTTGGGGGAGGGGAGGGGAGGGATTCTGCAAGGAAGGAGGAGATGGTGTGAGGAAGAGAGGGGTCTGTGTGGCCTACTCTCTCCCGGCCATGAAGTGTGCACGTGGGGCTGAGTGGCAGGGCAGGGTGAGCGCCTGCACTGCTCATCAGACTGGTGGTGAGGAAGTGCCCAGCTGGATTCTGCCGGCCACACCCCGCCTCCATGTGCCGCCATGCCAGCCACACCGCAACCTTTGTGATTTTTTTGGCGTGGGGCCATTAGCACAGTGGTTAAGAGTTCAGCTGCTAACCCAAATGCTGGCAGTTTGAACCCACTGGCTGCTCCTTGGAAGTCCTACGGGGCAATTCTGCTCTGTCCCGCAGGGTGGCTATGAGTCGGAGTGCACTCCACAGCAACGGTCTGGGGGGGGGGGGGGGGGAACGAAGGGGTGGGAGGACCAGAGACACAGAGTTTCCTTCCTCTTGGGAAGCTAAAGATAACCCCTGGTGACGTAAAATGAGGGCCCTGGCACGGGGGTTACATTTGGGGTTACAGCCATCCATGGTCCTTTAGTTGGCCCAGACTCAGCTGCTCCAGAATAAAAACCTGTTTTTTTTTTTTTTAGAGCTGCAACGAGAGCACAGCGTGTGCCTGGGTGAGCGAGGATCTGGGGTGTGAGGGAGGTCCTTTAAGAGGGCAGCCAGACCTCAGCTCTCAGGAACGGAGTCACTGCAGCTGGAGAACTGTGGCTTCTCAGAAATGTGGAAAATGACAAGGTTAGTTCCTGCCTGGGAGGGCAGCTGTGGAGGTCTGTCTGCACCACCTGACACACCCGGGAGGGGGCTGTGGGGGTCTGTCTGCACCACCTGACACACCCGGGAGGGGGCTGTGGGGGTCTGTCTGCACCACCTGACATACTTGTTAGAGACAGCTGGCAGATCCTGGAGAGGGACTGCAGTCTATGACCCACAGGACATGGCTGGCTTAGATGCCAATCAGTTTCTGCATCTATCAGTGGCCATGCTGGCCCAGGCACTGCCCACCTGGCTGGCGCTCCTTCATAGCAGGGGGCCTGAAGAGGGGAGCTGGCACAGTGACAACACTGAGAAAGGACGGAAGCTCGAGGGGAGCCAGCCCTGTGTGAACCTGGTGGGAAATCAGACTGCAGTGGGGGCTCAGCCATTGCTGCCCTTGAATCTGGTGCAGTGGGGTGCCGTGGAGGTGCACACTGAGCCCCAACCATCTAGCAGGAAGGACATGAAAGGCCCAAGGCTGTGATGAAGAAAGGGATCTGGGGCTGACCCCTGGCACTGCATGTGCAATGCTGATTTACTTCAGAACAGCTTTGTCGTCTCCACAGGACACACAGGACAGAAACTGTCATCTCTGATTAAAGGGCTTGAAGGCTGAAAAGTAAGCTGAGTGTGAAGCCTTTGCCTATGGTTAGAGTTTAGGAAGCAACCACTTTAATTAGGATGCAAATAGGGTGGAGGCGGTGGGCGAGTCTATTCAGATGGTAATAGCTAGTATAAGTAGAAAGAATGTAATATGGTTAACCAGAAATACATCTAAAGTTCTTGATAAATGTGACTAGAAGCTGCCTTCCAGGGGAAGTGGTGGGAGTACCTTCCATAATGCTGTTAAAAATCAGTGGTTCTGAGATGTGGAGGACAGAGGAAGCGAAGTCAGGTGCTAATGATCTTTTCCCAACGTTCGCTCTAGTGCTGACACGGAACGTCTAAGTGAGACCTGAAAGGGAGCGAGGAGCATCTCCAGGAGCATCTTCTCTGTGGTACTGATGCTGAGTGGTACTGACTTGAGTCCGTGGATTTCAAGTTTGTGCAATGAAAATAAAATGTAAAACTTTTACTGGATGTGAATGGGAACCCCATTCTTGGAGAGACTTTAAGGAAAAAAGAACACAGTGGAGGAGTTCCGGCCGAGGGGCCGCGGGCCTTTACTGCCAAGGAGTTCCGGCCGAGGGGCCGCGGGGCCTGCACTGCCAGCCTCTGGCCTTGACCTTTGGTTTCATCTGTACATTCCGAGCATGTTGCAGAAGTACTTCTTCAAACTGGGGCTCCTAATATTATAACCCGTTGCGTTTAAGTCAATTCTGACTCAAAGTGACCCCACAGTAGAGCCCGCAGGGTTTCCAAGGCTATGATCTTTACAGGAGCAGGCTGTCACCATCTTTCTCCCGTGGAGTGGCTGGTGGGTTTGACTGCCGTCCTTTCAGCTAGCAGCTGAGCACCTGAACCACTGTGCACGGGTTTCAGTGGAGCTTTCAGACTAAGACATACTAGGAAGAAAGGCCTGCTGATCTGCTTCTGAAAATCAGCCTGTGAAAACCCTGTGGATGACAACGACCCAATCCTGTTTCACATGGGGTCACCACGAATTGGAGGCTGACCCGACAGCTAACAACAACATTATACATAAGAGATGCTTCAAAAGGGCCTTCCCTTGCATAGAACTGCATTTTAAAGGGTTAGTAACACTGTCTCCTGAAACATGCCACTGGGTAATAAGCAGAAAAATTAAGCAGAGTTAAGATTCCTTGCAGACTGTTCACTCTGACAGTTGATACAGAGTTGCAAAACAATACCAAACTTTAAAAAAAGTAGTTAAAAAGCAGTTTACTTGATTTTAGTATTTCGTGCTATAGTTTAAGATATTCACGTAGGCAGAAGCATTTTTAGTCTCACCGTTTAGACTTCCCTTGTGTCTGATGTCGGCATAAAAGAACAATTCATTGATTATATCCTCTTAAGGTCTGATACTTCACTGACATAATGCGAATATCAGCGCTCCGACCACCATGTAGTACATCAAGAAAGGGGACAAGGAGATTCACTAAAAGATGAAAGCTGATCTGTTCAATGCCTTTATAAGTGAACAAGTGGATCGGAGAAAAAGCACCAGCTAAATGCACTGGGTTTTTTAAAACTTAATTAAAATGTATTTAAAATTATCTTCTTTTGTGAAAAACATGGCAACTTTGAACTCTGCCAAGGCAAGGAAAAAATCTCAGTGTGTAACTGAAATTCAGTTAGTAGATACCTACATGATACGAAAACACCGGTGAGAAAAACATGAGCTGTGCAGTGGTAAAGTGCAGCCAGCGTTGAGACCCACCCTCTGCAGAGGCAGTCCTCAGGTCAGCTGCATCTTGCTACAAAGGCAGAGCCTTGACAGGGCGGCATCCCCGGGGGCCTCAGGGATTCCTGTGCCCACTGAAGTTGGGCAAGCACACCTTTGCCTCTTGTCCCACAGCCTCCTGATCTAGGTTCTAATGTTTCTTCCCCTGGGCAACAGTTCCTGATGACTCATCTTCCTCCTTCGTTCCTTGGGGTGAAGTCCGCACTTTTTAATCTGGCCTCCAAATCCCTCACAGTAGCTTTTGGCCTCAGACCCTTTAAATCCCTTTTCCAATTAAACCCCACCTCCTTTAAGAAGCTGGTAATCTCTTCCCCTATACAGTTTCATGATTGGATTATCCTGTCTATGCAGCCTCCTAATTTTAAAAACTGAAGTATAAAATGCATAAAAGCTTGTAAGGTGCACTAATCTTGAATGTGCAGCTTGATGATTGGTTAACATATGTATCCACTTACCTTTCCCGTGTACATCCTATCTGAATACTGTTTAAGGGCAGAGCCACCTTTTATCTCTAGAAAGAAACCCCACCTAGCCAGCCCGAGATGCTTTCCTTAAACTTTCAGTGTATTCAGTCATCGTGAATGAGCTGTGCTGCGCCGAGTCCTGACACTGCTTAGGAGAGAGCCAAGATGCACAAACCCTGAAGAGCAGAGGAAAACATTTCTATTTGGTGTGTGGTTAAGAGCCACGGCTGCCAGCCAAAAGGTCAGCAGTTTGAATCCACCAGGTGCTCCTTGGAAACTCCATGGGGCAGTTCTACTCTGTCCTATAAGGTTGCTGAGTCGAAATCGACTTGATGGCAGCAGATTTGGAGTCTGGAAGAAGGAAGAGGACACTGCTTCTGGGCGTAACTGGGGCTCTGTCCCCCCCACCCCATGACCTACTGTGTGAACTGTTACTAGAGCGCTCTAGGCAGGCATTCTTTCCAGAGAAGCCTATCACAAGCCTGCACTGTGCTGGGCACGACATCAGGCCTGAGGGATGTTAATTGTGACCAAGATACACACTGTCTGGTCCTGACCCAGGTGGAATTTACAATCTAGCTATAGCAAACCTAACTGGGTATACTGGGCAGGCATTTTGCTAATTCCAGTCTGCTGATTAAAAAGAGAAATTACAGGGATTCGCTCATTTGTTTACTGTCCACTGGCCTGCAGCTTTTGCAAAGTGTACCAAAGGTTCCGAGCTTTGGATTTGGGCTCCAACAATGCCTCCAAGTGGGTGTCGTGTGTACTGCAGAGGAGGAATCCAGACTACAAGGTCCCTCGCTCCAGTTGAGAGTGTGTGCTCGTCCGGCTGACCCTGACACTATGTTCAAGTAAGCAGGTTAGCAGACTAGTGCTTATTTCAGGGGCTCTTCTCCAAGTCGGAGATGACAGGGCAGCACACAGCAGGGCCTCCGCCTCACAGCACACCTGTAATGAGCACACACGTGCTGCCTTAACACTCTTCCAGGAAGGGGTTACCCTGACACAACCAAAGAAGAAGTTTTACTAAGAAAGTTCTTGCATAGTGCATGCACAAATCACCTGGGTTCCTGACCTGAAATAAACCGAAAGTTTATCTTTTTTTCTTTTTTCATTAATTCTAAATTCATGTTAGAAATTGTGCATTTTGAAGGCAGGAAAAAAAAGGGGGGAGGGGGATGAAATAGAAGTACCACTATAGTTGCATGGAAGATTAAATATTTCCCTGGTATGTTTCACTTGGATCCTTTTGTAAATTACATCTGTTTAGCCTAGACAAGTTTCAAAATTAAGAAGAATCTTGTTGAGGTGAAGCAACATTTACAGTAAGAAATAGCCAGGATTACTAGAAATATGCATAAAAATACCATGCTAACCAAACAAAAACTTGAATGGTAAGGCTGAGGGTGAGTTGGAAAAGTACCATGCTTTCTGAACCAAATCTACTTTGGAATTCTTTCTTAAATAGCTTTTTAAACAGGATGCACACTCATATGCTACAACATGCAGTTTAAAATTATTTATTTGGCATATTTCATCAACTGCAAAAGTGAGGAAATAATTCATGCGTCTGGTGTGCTTTTGAAAATAATATTTACGGTTCATAAAATGTACATTCAGATGCTTTGAAATGAACATATTTTAAGAAAGTTTAAGCATATACAAACATTGTTAATCTCACAAAATATATTAATTTTGTTGGAAATACCTGCACTAAAAAAGGGTCTTTAATTTGCCAAAGGATTCAACACTAAGTTATTTTTCAACTGTAATTATTTTTTCCAGTCTACAGAGGGGCTAAGACCCTGCTATGCTCTCACATGGCTGGTTCTGGGGCAACCATGTGGACAAGAGAAGGTATGGAGGGGGGGATTCTAGAAAACAGATGTGGGGCAGATGATCAACAGGTGTCCCTCAAGGAAAACTTCTGAACAACAAACATCAAGTAACTTAAATATGAGGCTCCAACCTATCTGCGGACACCTATTAATTGTATTTTTTGTTTTTAAAGCCTAGTCATCCACACTAGAAAACAGTACAATCATAAGTACTTGGTTAAGAATCTTCCCAAGGACTTGAAAGAGTCCCTATAATTATTTTTCTGAAACACTGGAATTCTCTCAGAGAAACCTGCCAGGGAGGGAAGAGAAGGAATTAAAAAACACCTTTATAAGTATTTCACTTAGATTAATGTATGCGCCAAGGCAAAGCAAGTTGCTGTTCTCCATCTTTTGAAGCCATGAGAAAGCAGTGGCAGCGTACCCTGCTTTCCAGCCAGAGAAACCGCTGCCATTCCTAGGAAGATGAAAAAAGGTAGGACAGCTAGGCTCTAGTCTTAAAAGCAAGCTTGCTGTCCAATCCTACCTCTCTCCTTCTTCCCAGGCTTCCAGCTGGCCGGATATACATTTCAGTTATTTGCATGGCTAAACAAAACATTTCATCTTTCATTTCTAACATTACGAGTTATTAAGACACAAAATAATTAATGCAAAAAATTAGAACTTAAAATGCAGTTCTAATTTTATTTCTACTTTTGGCTGTTAAGAAACAAAACAAAACCTACACACACACACAGTCCCAGGGTTTCCTAAACAGTTCTTTGGCAATGTTAAACTGAGTAATGTGACTGACGTGCTAATTAACATACTTTACAAGAAGTCTAAAGAGTTAGATTGAAATAGGAAAATAACTCAAAATGTGTGGAAGCTCATCTCAAGGAAGTGCCAAATGTTAAGCCTTGTCTTTTAAAAACTCCATTTAGCAAGCAGAAAAACGAGCAAAAATGCCATAAATGAAGTTATGTGGCATTTTTTCCAGTTATACAAAGACCTTATCACATGAAAAAAATTTACAGACCCTAAACAGAGATTATTATGGAAAAAAGTGCCAGGATAATTTTAGGTTAAATTATGAGAACAGATTATTAGTCAATTGTAGTCTCACTTTGGTGGCAAAAAAAAAAAAAGCAAAAGGTACACAGAAGTAGCACACAAATAGCACTGAATGTGGTGTTAATAGCTATGTAATCAAAATAAGTACTCATTCTCTTTGTCATTGTAGGTATTATCAATCTCTCTCTCTCTCTCTCACACACGCACACCTTCAATTCGATAATCCTGGACATAAAACTGAGTACACGGGAACTCGAGTTTTGACCAAATTTTAAAGAAATATTATATACCCCAAATTAACTAGTTATGTCAAAAGGCAGCTATAAAAATACACATCACAAGTTATACAGAACTATAAAATTCAGGAGAGAGAAGAAAGCTTGTCATTCTGGACAGCGATGTAAGCCCAAAGGTAGACGCGTCTAAAATAAAGAGCATTATCAGCAGCATTCTGGCATACTCAGTCTCCAGTGAGTAGATCTCTCTAACAGACAGAGAGCATTCCAGAAGGCGGCACGGCCCCTCAGCCGCAGAGCGGCTTCTGCAATCACACTTGATCCCGCAGGCGGGCCAGCCTCTGGGACAGTTCGTCCTGCTCCGCCGAGGCGACGCTCGTGCCCACGGAACCCGTCTGGCCCTGCGGCAGCTCCATGTTGAGGTCGAGGCCGGCCTCGTCTGCCATCTCCTGGAGCAGCATATCCACCTGGTTCTGGGGAGTGGTCAGCGTCGTCGTGCTGCTCATCGTGTCTTCCATTTGCTGCGTCTGGACGTCCAGCGTCTCAAACTGGTGCTCGAATTTGTCCATCAAGGCCGAGATCTTCTCCAGATTCATGGTTTTCAACGTCGCGTCCATGGACTTAACCACACCGGCCATCGATTTGGTCACCTTGCCCATCGTCACCGCCGTCTGCACTCTGGCAGCCACCGCATCGACCCGCGCACTCATTCTCAAGAAATTCACCGCCTGGTTCTTCTGGCGGATGGCGTTTTCGGCGTGTATCCTCGCAACTTCCATGTTGCCCTTTTGAATGGCCTTTTTAATCTTGGCCTTTTCGGCCTTCTCCTCCTTATCGCATTTCTTGGCACTCCTGCTCAGTTCTTTGGCCGCGAACTTGAGGTTGAACAGGTGTTTCTCCATATTGGACATGGTCTGGGGGCTTCTCGGGGTCTGCGGCCGGGGTCGAAATCAGCGCCGCAGGGAACAAGGAGGAAGAAGGTCCGCTCCCGGCCGCGGTTCCTTTGTTTTGATTCCACTTCCTGTTTCTGCCGCGCGGCGCACGCGGTGGCGTCACAGACCGGCGCCCGGGAGGGGGCGGGGGCGGGGCGGGGCGGGGCGGGGGGCGGGGCGGGGCGGGGCGGGGGCCGGGCCGGCGCCGGGGTCCCTGCGCTCGCTTTCTGCGCCGCGTTCCAGAGCGTTTTGCAGAATGTTTAGAACGTTATTAAATTCACAAAAATTAGTGCCCACGCACTTTCTTAGGAATATGTGTACTGAAGTAGAATATGCTACCGCTGTTTTTGCACGTAGTGAAAAACCCAAACTCCAAACCGGGCCGGTTTAAGGGTATCTGGCCAGAGGGCTGAAAACCAGCTCCCCACACACCAGTTCAGGGCACTAAAGCGTCCTTTATTTGCAGAGGTGATCTCCGCTTTCTCAGGGAAACCTGAAACCTCGGGCAGTTAATACATTAAGAAACAAAAGTAGTATCACTGGCCTGTGTCTTATCTTTGACTGCGATCTGTGCTGGTCTTCTGTAATACCCTTATATTGCAGTGGGTGAAAATACCTTCAAAACCGGAGCACCAGCAGGTTTATTCGTGGATGAGAGTTCACCTCATAGGCGAGTTACCAGCAATTATCATCCATAAATTCTCTCCCGTGGCTTAGATAAAAAAGATCCACAGTTTGCTGACACGATTCTGTTTGATGTTTTGTAGATATCCAAGGAACTTCAGTCACATTTAAAGCCTGACAGGCTACACTGTATACACTGTAATTTTAAGTTCTGCAGGCAGAGAATGTATAGAGAAGTGTAGGGACCCGCCCCCCATAGATGGAGTCAGTAAGTACTACACCCTTCAGACTTTCAAACTGCAGCCGTGAGCGCTTTAACTCTGTCAGACCAGTTACTCGAATACAACCCAATACTGACAGCTGTTCATACATTAAAAAAATAAAATTCTGCTTACAGATCATTTTAACTCAGACTCTCTCTCTCTCTTTCTGGGCCTCTGGGATAGCTGCAGACTGGTTTCCTACCACCCATGGCAGGGATGTGGTGTGTCATGATCATCTTCCTCAGACCCAGTTCTAACTATCAGACCGGTGCTCAAAATGGGGCATCAAGGCTAAATCCTCCCCACAGTAGCCAAACTGCTGGAGCTGGGTGCCCAGAGTGCCGCCTTCCTTCCCACTCACCAATCAGAAACATGAAAGCCAGGCATCATCTGTGTCACTTGACTGGAACGGAGAATGAGGCACACGCTCCTGCCTTGTGTGCACTGTTCCTGCTCCCTGCAACTCTCCTCTGGAGATCCTCACCAGCCTTCAAAAGCTCCCTTCTTCAAGAAGCCTTGCCAGCACCTTCCTCCTCTGTGCCGCTGCTGCTGCTGCTGCTGTACTCTGCACCTCTACCATAGCATAACGGAAACTCTGGCGGCGTAGTGGTTAAGAGCTATGGCTGCTAACTGAAAGGTTGATGGTTCAAATCCACCAGGTGCTCCTTGGAAACCCTATGGGGCAGTTCTACACTGTTCTATAGGTTTACTATGAGTTGGAATCGACTTGACGGCAATGGGTTTGGGGTTTTTTCTGGTTGCCAGAGCATAGCACAGCATGTAAATCCTGGCACAGAGATGGTGCCCTTGCCGCCTGTTACACTGAGGAGCACTTAGCAGCACAGCACGTTCTTCTTCTTTGTCACCTTGGTGCCCAGGAAGTGTTCTGCACACAGCAGGCACTGTCTCCAATCAGCTTCCAACATTTAGCAATTGTTGAGGGACTAGGACATTATCCTGCAACAGTTTAGCCAAGATTCATTTGTTTTTTTCCTGAAAGCAGAATTCTTTGTTCAAATGAAATATTTCTAGAAACTAAATATACAACACCATAAAAAAAGAGAAGAAATCTGTTTGGAGTGGGATATGGGGCCTCAGCGCCCTTCTCTGCTCATCCCCCGCTCCACCCCACTCTACTCTTTCAGGTTCCTGGCCTTCCTTGCATTTTGCCAACCAGTTTCTTGACCAGGGTTCATGTCGTGTTCTGTATTTTGCTTCATGATGATTGTCTAAGTAGGCGTGATGGTCTGGAACATGATTACCAGCTACTTTGATAGATGATGGTGCTAACAACAACTAACATTGAGAACTTACGTGCCAGGCATTGTTCTGGCCATTTGACAGTAGGTTCTGTTAACATCTCCATTTTATAGGCAAGGAAACGGAAGCACAGTTAAATAGCTTGGCCAGCAACACACATCTGATACAAGGAGACATGGGTTTCCACAGGTACATCAGTAATCCAGTAATAAAACAACTGAAAATCCAAGAAGGTTAAAGTTAACAAGAAGAGAACGATTGTCATTTCGCTTAAAAAAAAAAAAAAAGCTGTTGCAGCAGTAGCTCTTTTGTGAAGATCAAGGGGACATGGTGACTGCAAGATTCACATGAGCTAAAGTCTGGTGCCTCAAATAACGTCCCCTATACTCACTGAGGAAACCCTGGCGGCGTTAGTAGTTAAATGCTACCGCTGCTAACCAAAGAGTCTGCAGTTCGAATCTGCCAGGCGCTCCTTGGAAACTCTATGGGGGCAGTTTTACTTTGTCCTATAAGGTTGCTGTGAGTCGAAATCGACTCCACGGCATTGGGTTTGTTTTTTTGTTTTTTTTATACTCGCTGCGGGAACCCTGATGGTGCAGTGGTTAAGAGTTGGCTGCTAACCAAAAAATCAGCAGTTTGAATCTACCAGCCACTCCTTGGGAACCCTGTGGGAGAGTTCTACTCTGTCCTATAGGGGCTTTATGAGTTGACAATGCATTTGGTTTTATACTCACTGCATGATGGCAGGGCTCCACTCTAGGGGACTGGGCAGGGTTCTAGGAGCCATATTTTAAGAGAGAGCATAGAAAAGAAGGACAATGTGGCCTGTGACAGGTGCACCCTCTCCTGAGCTTGGTAAATACGGCAGCCTTTTTTTTTTTCCCCAGGCCCTACCTCATCTTCCTTCTACCAACACCCCTGGGCCACTGTATACCTAACCTCAATTTTACGTTCCTAGAGCAAGTGTCTTCTAAGCTCTAGACTCACACGCTCAACTGTCTCCTGTCACACAGAACCTGCTCGTCCCCCCTCCCACTCACCTGGTTGTTAAGTCGGTTCTTAGAAAGGGTCTCGACGACCCCTTATCTCCTGCACTAGACCCATCTGTAAGTTTTTTCCATTCTTCACAGTCCATTGAGGGTGACAGTCCCTTCAGGATCTGTCTCAGATTTTCCTTTTCTTTTTTGTACGTAGCAAAGGCAGAGATTATTTTGGGTTTATGAAACATTATCTAGGAAGACTGCACATGAGAACCTTCTGGACTCAATGCACGGTGTGAAAAGAGAACGTGCAATTTACAATCACTGCGATAGTTAGAACTACTGCAATAACACCCACAGCCAAAGTAGAAATTTTTTTCTTAGGGACTGAAAGGCAATTTTGATTAAAAGGCAGACATTCCTAGAAAGCTGTAAGTCAAATCAGTAAACTATTTTTATTATAAATTGGGAAAAGAAAAATATACTAGAATTTGGCAATATGGTCCATTTCTTTTCCTTTCTTACTTTGAACTAATACAAGTGGTTAAACTTGAGATATTCAAGTAGGCCATGTGGATGACTTCATTGGGGGAGAATAATTTGCTAAAAAGACACTAAAAAAAGGAAATAAAAGATATGAAGAATAATTTTATTGTGTATATTAAAATACCACGGAATTCTTAGAGGTATGTTCATCGTGGTTTTGGGATATTATACCTCAAATTCTCTTACACAGCTTTTCCTTCACAATTTGTATTTGTGCATTTCTTTGTGTTGATTCACTAAGTAACAGCCTGTCCTATTAGATAGGTCAGGAATGTGACATTTTGGTTCATGACTTTGTACCTGGTACTGCTCTACTTCTGGAACACAACGGAGGCTCAAAAAACTCCTGTTGGATATATGAATGTCCAAA
The DNA here is from genome assembly GCF_024166365.1 of Elephas maximus indicus. Classification (NCBI taxonomy): domain Eukaryota; kingdom Metazoa; phylum Chordata; class Mammalia; order Proboscidea; family Elephantidae; genus Elephas; species Elephas maximus. Next base: position 10,264,407 of record NC_064829.1, read on the forward strand.
GGAAATGACATTGGACATGTATATATGCGCTTGGTTACCATTTCAAGGAATACGTTACATATATCATGTTAACATGATGTCAAGGTTTAAAAATGAAAACAAGAGAAGGAAACAGAAAAGTAGCACATAAACAGAATTCTGGATCACTCCATATGCACTTAAAAATATGGTTTATTTTCCCCGTGTGTGGTGTGCTGAGCTAATACTGTAATGAGAACCATGACTTCCGTATTTCCGGATATTGTAATCTGGCATATAATACTGTATTTGCAGGGATTCTATTTCTCCTTTTCTGCATTGAATAATTTATCAATTTCATGACAGGTTGAACATTAAATCTAAATACTACTGTCACTAGAATAAGACAATAAAATACTTAGGAATAAACTTAACCAGAGATGTGAAGGACTTATACAGTGAAAATTATATAAGACTGTTGAAAAAATTAAAGAAGACTTAAATAAATGGTCATTGATTGGAAGACATAATATTGTTAAAATGTCTACTACCGAAAGCAATCTATAGATTCAACGCAATCCTGATGAAAATTCCAAAAGCCTTCTTTACAGAAATGTAAAAACCAATCCTCAACTTTATATGGTATTGCAAGAGGCCCTGAATATCTAAAGCAATGTTGAAAGAGAAGAACAAAGTGGGAGGACTTACACTTCCTGATTTTAAAACACATACAGCTACAGTAATAAAAACAGCCTGATACCAGTATAACAATACACATTAGACCAATGGAATAGAATTGAGAGTCCAGAAACGAGCCCACACATCTGTGGTCAACTGATTTTTGACAAGGGTGCTAAGTCCATCTGATGGGAAAATAAGAGTCTCTTCAATAAACGGTGCTGGGAAAATTGGATTTTACATGCAGAAAAATGAAACAGGATCCATGCCTCACACCGTACATAAAAACAAATTCAAAATGAATTAAGGACCGAAATGTACAAACAATAAAATTTGTAGAAGAAAATGCAGGGGCAAAGCTTTCGGGTCTAGCTTTTAACAATGGATTAATAAAATAGCAAAAGCACAAACAAAAAAGACAAAATAAATAAATGGGACCTCATGAAAATTAAAAACATTTGTTCATGAAACTACTTTATCAAAAAAGCAAAAAGACAAGCTACCGACTGGGAGATTATTTTTGGAAACCATGTATCTCAGTTATCTCGTGCTGCTATAACAGAAACACCATGAGTGGATGGCGTTAACAGACAGAAATTTATTTTCTCTAAGTTTAGGAGGCTAGGCGTTTAGGAGGCTAGGGGAAGGCATTCTCTCTCTGTCAGCTCTGGAGGAAGGTCCTTGTCTCTGAGCTTCTGCTCCTGGGCAATCTTCATGTGGCTTGGCATCCCGTCTCTGCTTCTTTCACTTGTTTGTTTAATCTCTCTCGCATCTCAAAAGAGACTGATTTAAGACACACCTTAACTAATCCTGCCTCATTAACATAACAAAGACAACCCATTCTCGAATGGGATTATAACCACAGGGATGTTGTTGTTAGGTGCCATCCAGTGGGCTCCAACTCATAGCAACCCTATGCACAACAGAACAAAACACTGCCCCATCCTGCGCCATCCTCACAATTATTGCTATGCTTGAGCCCATTGTTGCAGCCACTGTGTCAATCCACCTCATTGAGGGTCTTTCTCTTTTCTGCCGACCCTGTGCTCTGCCAAGCCTGATGTCCTTCTCCAGGGACTGATCCCTCCTGACAGCATGGCCAAAGTATGTAAGACGTAGTCTTGCCATCCTTGCTTCTCAGGAGCATTCTGGTTGTACTTCTTCTAAGACAGATTTGTTCATTCTTTTGACAGTCCATGGTATAGTCAATATTCTTCGCCAACACCACAATTCAAAGGCGTCAATTCTTCTTCGGTCTTCCTTATTCACTGTCCAGCTTTCACGTGCATATGATGTGATTGAAAACATCATGGCTTGGTTCAGGTGCACCTGAGCCTTCAAGGTGACATCTTTGGTTTTCAAGACTTTAAAGAGGTCCTTTGCAGCAGATATGACCAATGCAATGCGTCTTTTGATTTCTTGACTGCTGCTTCCATGGGTGTTGACTGTGGATCCAAGTAAAATGAAATCCTTGACAACTTGAAACTTTTCTCTGTTTATCATGATGTTGCTTATTAGTCCAGTTGTGAGGATTTTTGTTTTCTTTATGTTAAAGTGTAGTCCATATTGGAGGCTGTGGTCTTTGATCTTCATTAGTAAGTGCTTCAAGTCCTCTTCGCTTTCAGCAAGCATGGTTGTGTCATCTGCATAACGAAGGCTGTTAATGAATCTTTCACCAATCCTCATGCCTGGTTCTTTTCTAGTATGGGGACTGTGTATTCCTTCCATTTCCTTTTGATGCTTCCTGCATCGTTTAATATTTTCCCCATAGAATCCTTCATTATTCCAACTCGAGGCTTGAATTTTTTCTTCAGTTCTTTCAGCTTGAGAAACGCCGAGCATGTTCTTCTCTTTTGGTTTTCTATCTCCAGCTCTTTGCGCATGTCATTATAATACTTTACCTTGTCTTCCTGAGCTGCCCTTTGAAATCTTCTGTTCAGTTCTTTTACTTCATCAATTCTTCCTTTTGCTTTAGCTGCTTGATGTTCGAGAGCAAGTTTCAGAGTCTCCTTTGACATGCATCGTGGTCTTTTCAATGACCTCTTGCTTTCTTCATGTATGATGTCCTTGATGTCATTCTACAACTCGTCTGGTCTTCGGTCATTAACGTTCAAGGCATCAAATCTATTCTTGAGATGGTCTCTAAATTAAGGTGGGATATACTCAAGGTCATATTTTGGCTCTTGTGGACTTGCTCTGATTTTCTTCAGTTTCAGCTTGAACTTGCATATGAACAATTGATGGTCTGTTCCACAGTCGGCCCCTGGCCTTGTTCTGACTGATGATATTGAGCTCTTCCTTCGTCTCTTTCCACAGATGTAGTCGATTTGATTCCTGTGTGTTTCCATCTGGTGAGGTCCATGTGTATAGTTCTGTTTATGTTGGTGAAAAAGGATATTTGCAATGAAGAAGTTGTTAGTCTTGCAAAATCTATCATTCAATCTTCAGCATTGTTTCCATCACCAAGGCCATATTTTCCAACTACCGATCCTTTTTTGTTTCCAACTTTCGCATTCCAATCACCAGTAATTATCAATGCATTCTGATTGCATGTTCAGTCAATTTCATATTGCAGAAGCTGATAAAAATCTTCACTTTCTTCATTTTTGGCCTTAGTGGTTGGTGCGTAAATTTTAAGTGGTCTTCCTTGTAGGTGTATGGATATTATCCTATCACTGACAGCATTGTACTTCGGGATAGATCTTGAAATGTTCTTTTTGACGATGAATGCAACACCATCCTTCTTCAAGTTGTCATTCCCGGCATAGTAGAGTATATAATTGCCCCCATGTGTCTGTCAGTTTGTTGTACTGTGGGGGCTTGTGTGTTGCTGTAATGCTGGAAGTTTTGCCACCGGTATTCAGATACCAGCAAGCTTACCCATGAAGGACAGGTTTCAGCTGAACTTCCAGACTAAGACAGAATAGGAAGAAGGACCTGACAGTCTAATTCTGAAAAGAACTAGCCAGTGAAAATCTTATGCACGGCAGTAGAACACTGTCTAATATAGTGCCAGAAGATGAGCCCTCCAGGATGGAAGACACTCAGAAAAAGACTGGGGAAGACCTGCCTCCTCAAAGTAGAGTAGACCTTAATGATGTGGAGGAGTAAAGCTTTCAGGACCTTCACTTGCTGGGGTGGCACAACTCAAAATGAGAAGAAACAGCTGCAAACATCCATTAATAATTGGAACCTGGAATGTATGAATCTAGCAAAATTGGAAATCGTTGAAAAAGAAATGGAACGCATAAACATCGATATCCTAGGCTTTAGTGAGCTGAAATGGGCTAGTATTGGCCATTTTGAATCAGACAACCAGCAGGCATAGAGGTTAGGATTTAAAATATATTTTGGGGGGACACAATTCAATCTATAACATTTCACCCTCTCGTTCCAGAAAATTCATGTCCTTCCCACATAAAAAAACACATTTACCCCATCACATCATCCCAAAAGTCCTAAATCAACTCCCCAAAATCTCATCTTCTGAATCATCTAAACCAGATATGGGTGAGACTTTAGGTATATTTCATCCTGGGGCAAAATTCCTGTTCATCTGTGAACCTGTGAAATCTATATTACAAGTTATCTGTTTCCAAAGTACAATGGTGGAGCAGGTATAAGGCAGACCTTTCCACTACAAATGGGAGAAATTGGAGTGAAAGAGGGGATAATGGAACCAAGTAAGTCCAAAATCCAGCAGAACAAATTACATTAACTCTCAAGGCTTGAAAATAATCCTCTGTTTTCCGAGACCATCTGGGCAATGGATCCGCCCTCAAGACTCTGGGTGTTGGCCACACCATCTGGATTCTGGGTGGAAGCTTCTCGGCCCTGGGCTTCAGCTCTGCTTTCCAGGCCCACTGGGATGGCAACTCTGTTCCCTTCACTTTGGGCAGCCCCATTCTCCTAGTCCATCTGAGTGGTGATCCCACCTTCTTGGCCCTGGCTGGCCCCATTCTTCTGCTCCTTGGGTATGGCAGCCCTATTCCCTCAGCTTTGGGCAGCAGCCCTATCCCCCTGGTACAGCACACTCCAGAACCAAGCTGGCAAAGATCATATTCTTTAACACCTAGGAGGCTGTGTCCCACCCTCTGAGATTCAGAAGACCGTAGACCCATCCTTTGAAACCAAAAAAGCATTGCTTCTCATGCTTCTTCCAACAGATCTGGTGATCTTTGAGCTGCTCCAGGGATGATACTTTTCTTTTCTTGAAGGACAATGGATATAGCTACTTTGGTTTGTTTCCTGCCTGTAGAATTCCAAGAGGCAGATAGCATTCTTTCCTTTCGTTCTCTAGCTCTCCCCTTCAGTCTAAGCTGATAGGTTTTCTGCTGTGGTAGTTGGTTAGACCCATCAGTCACAGGCTTAATTTCTTAAACAAAAGATTGCGTAGTCATGTCTTTTGTGAACATTCTAGGACAAGTGTCCTTAGGTTGTACAACAGAATTTTCCAAACAAGTTCCAACAGGTTTCCAACAAATTCTGTTTCATTTTATGCAGTTCAATTTCTTTTTTTAAAAATTTTATTGTGCTTTAAGTGAAAGTTTATAAACCAAGTCAGTCTTTCATACAAAAACTTATATACACCTTGCTTTATACTCCTAGGAAACTCTGGTGACGTAGTGGTTAAGTACTATGGCTGCTAACCAAGAGGTCAGCAGTTTGAATCTGCCAGGCCGTCCTTGGAAACTCTATGGGGCAGGTCTGCTCTGGCCTATAGGGTTGCTATGAGCCATAATCTACACGATGGCAGTGAGAGTTTTATATACTCGACTCGATGGCACTGGTTTAGTTGCTCTCCCTCTAATGAGACAGCACACTCCTTCCCTCCACTCTCTACTTTCACATCCATTCAGCCAGCTTCTGCCCTCCTCTGCCCTCTCATCTCTTCCCCAGACAGGAACTGCCCACATAAGTCTCATGCGTCTACTTGATCCAAGGTGCTCACTCTTCACCAGTATCATTTTCTATCCCATAGTCCAGTCCAATCCCTGTCTGAGGAGCTGGCTTTGGGAATGGTTCCTGTCTTGGGGTAACAGAAGGTCTGGGGACCATGACCTCTGGGGTCCTTCTAGTCTCAGTTGGACCATTAAGTCTAGTCTTTTTACAAGAATTTGGGGTCTGCAACCCACTGCTCTCCTGGTCCCTCAGGGGTTCTCTGTTGTGTTCCCTGTCAGGGCAGTCATCGGTTGTAGCCAGACACCATCTAGTTCTTCTGGTCTCAGGCTGATAGTCTCTGGTTTATGTGGCCCTTTCTGTCTCTTGGGCTCATAATTACCATGTGCCTTTGGTGTTCTTCATTCTCCTTTGGTCCAGGTGGGTTGAGACCAATTGATGCATCTTAGATGGCTGCTTGCTAGCATTTAAGACCCCAGATGCCACTCTCCAAAGTGGGATGCAGAGTGTTTTCTTAATGGATTTTATTATGCAAATTGACCTAGATGTCCCCTGAAACCATGGTCCCCAAGCCCCCACCCCTGCTACACTGGCCTTCGAAATGTTCAGCTTATTCAGAAAACTTCTTTGCTTTCAGTTTAGTCCAGTTGTGTGTTGTCTTTCCCTTCACCTAAAATAGTTCTTATCTACCATCTAATTAGTGAAAATCCCTCTCCCTCGCTCCTTCCCTGCTCTCGTAACCATCAAAGAATATTTTCTTCTCTGTTTAAACTATTTTTCGAGTTCTTATAATAGTTGTCTTATACAATATTTGTCCTTTTGCAACTGACAATTTCACTCAGCATGCCTTCCAGATTCCTCCATGTTATGAAATGTTTCAGGGATTCATCCTTGTTCTTTCTCGATGCATAGTATTCCCTGTGTGAATATAAAATACCATAATTTATTTATCCATTCATCCGTTCATGGGCGCCTTGGTTGCTTCCATCTTTTTGCTGTTTTAAATAATGCTGCAATGAACATGGGTGTGCATATATCTGTTTGTGTAAAGGTTCTAATTTCTCTAGAATATATTCCAAGGAATGGGATTGCTGGATCGTATGGTAGTTCTACTTCTAGCTTTTTAAAGAAGCACCAAATCGATTTCCAAAGTGGTTGTACCACTTTACATTCCCGCCGGCAGTGTATAAGTGTTCCAGTCTCTCCACAACCTCTCCAACATTTATTATTATTTTTTGGGGGGGGGATTAATGCCAGCCTTGTTGGAGTGAGATGGAATCTCATTGTAGTTTTGATTTGCATTTCTCTAATGGCTAATAATTGTGAGCATTTCCTCATGTATCTGTTGGCTACCTGAATGTCTTCTTAGTGAAGGGCCTGTTCATATTCTTTGCCCATTTTTTAATTGGGTTATTTGTCTTTTTGTAGTTGAGTTTTTGCAGTATCATGTAGATTTTAGAGATCAGACGCTGATCAGAAATGTCATAGTTAAAAATTTTTTCCCAGTCTGTAGGTAATCTTTTTACTCTTTTGGTGAAGTCTTTGGATGAGCATAAAACCAAAAAAACCAAACCCAGTGCCGTCGAGTCGATTCCAACTCATAGCGACCCTATAGGACAGAGTAGAACTGCCCCATAAAGTTTCCAAGGAGCACCTGGCAGATTTGAACTGCTGACCCTTTGGTTAGCAGCCGTAGCACTTAACCACTATGCCACCAGGGTTTCCTGAATGAGCATAGGTCTTTGACTTTTAGGAGCTCCCAGTTATCTAGTTTTCTCTTCTGCATTGTTAGTTATGTTTCGTATATTGTTTATGCCATGTATTAGAGCTCCTAGAGTTGTCCCTATTTTTTCTTTTATGATGTTTATTGTTTTAGATTTTATATTTAGGTTTTTGATCCATTTTGAGTTAGTTTTTGTGCATGGTGTGAGCTATGGGTCTTGTTTCATTTTTTTGCAGATGGATAGCCAGTCATGCCAGCACCATTTGTTAAAAAGACTGTCTTTTCCCCATTTAACTGATTTGGGGCCTTTGTCAAATATCAACTGCTCATATGTGGATGGATTTATGTCTGGATTTTCAATTCTGTTCCATTCATCTATGTATCTGTTGTTGTACCAGGACCAGGCTGTTTTGACTACTGTGGCGATATAATAGGTTCTAAAATCAAGTAGAGTGAGGCCTCCCATTTTTTTCTTCTTTTTCAGTAATGCTGTACTTATCTGGGGCCTCTTTCCCTTCCATATGAAGTTGGTGATTTGTTTCTCCATCTCATTAAAAAATGTCGTTGGAATTTGGATCAGAATTGTGTTGTATTTATAGATCACTTTTTTTTGAAGAATAGACATTTTTACAATGTTAAGTCTTCTTATCCATGAGCTAGGTGTTTTTCCACTTATGTAGGTCTCTTTTGGTTTCTTGCAGGAGTGTATTGTAGTTTTCTTTGCATAGGTCTTTTACATCTCTCGTAAGATTTATTCCTAAGTATTTTGTCTTCTTGGGAGTAGTTCAATTTTAAGCCCATTTCCTTCCTTTTGCATTTTATTATAAGCAGCAAGAGGAAACCATGCTGCCCCTTTAAGATTTTGTTTAGACATCTCATCAGACAGATATCCAAATTCATCACTTACAAGTTCTGCCTTTCACCAAACATTTGAACATAATTCAGACAAGTTCTCTGCCACTGCATGAAAAGCATTGCCATTCCTCCATTGTCCAATAACATGTTCATCATTTTCTTTTAAAGCCTCATCAGAAGCACATTTAACATCCACATTTCTAGTAACATTCTGTTGCTGGCCCCACATGTATTCTCTAAGACGATAGAGGCTTTCTCTATAGCTTTCCTCACTTACTTCTGAGCCCGCACCAGAACTGTGTTTGAAGTCTACAAATTCTACAGACAGTCTCTTCAAGGCAATCTATGCTTTTACTATTAAAAAAAACCTTCAAACTCTTCCAGCCTCTACCCATTTCCCACTTCCAAAACCACTTCCATATTTTAGGTATCTGTGAGAGAAGCATCTCTCTCTTCTGGTACTGAACTCTGTCTTAGTCATCTAGTGCTGCTATAACAGAAATACCACAAGTGGGTGGCTTTAACAAATAGAAATTTATTTTCTCTCAGCTTAGGAGGCTAGACGTCTGAATTCAGGGCACCAGTGCTAGGGGAAGGCTTTCTTTCTCTGTCTGCTCTGGGGGAAGGTCCTTGTGTCATCAGGTTGTTTCCTGGTTCCTTGGAAATCTCCATGTGGCTTGGCATCTGTCTTAGGCTGTGTTCTCTGGAGAAGCAAAACCAGTGAAGAGTTTATATGTATGTGTATATATATACACACTCACACATATGTATATATACGTATACACAAGGAGAGATTTATCTTAAGGAAAGAGATCACACAGCTGTGGAGGCTGGCAAGTCCTGAAGTCCATGGGTCAGGTGTCAGGCTGGAGGCTTCTCCTGACTCATGTGCTTGCAGGGGCTGATGATCCCAACGTTGGCAGGTCAGAGGACAGGCTATTGACCCATGGGACTGCAGAAGCTGGTGAATCCCAGCTGGCTTGAGGGTCATGAAAGCCGGTGAACCCCAAATTCAGCAGGTCAGACAACAGGCTGATAGGAGATGATGAACCGGATGCAGGAGCCAGAGTGAGAGAGAACTCAGTACCTTCAGGCAAGAGGCTTCCTGACAGAGTGGGGTGCCTCTGGGCACTTATTGGCAGAGCTAAAGAGCTTTGTTAACACTTGCCTGAGGAAGGCAGAGACTGGGCTGAGGTGCAGAGGGGCCGAAAGGCCAAGAGCCAGAGAGAGGCCTGCTTTTGGACACGGCTGAGAAGAGGCTGTCCTGATCAACACGGGCCTTCCTCCAGAGCCAACAGAGACAGAAAGGCTTCCCTGCAAGCCACTGCTCTGAATTTGGACTTCTAGCCTCCTAAACTGTGAAAAAAATAATTTTCTGTTTGTTAAAGCCACCTACTTGTGGTATTTCTGTTATAGTGGCACTAGATAACGAAGACAGAATTAATATTTCTCCATCTGTGCTCACTTCTTGCTTGTTTAATCTCTTTTATATCTCAAAAGACATTGACTCAAGATATACCCTTTCTCATTAACATAACAAAGACAATCCATTCCCAAAAGGGATAATAACCACAGGTATAGAGGTCAGGATTTGTAACACATATTTCTGGGGGACACAATTCAATCCATAATACCATATATCTGTTAAGAATCAAATAACCAAAATACATATAAAACTTTGTCAAATTAACAACAACAACAAAAGACAAATAGCCCAATTATAAGATGGAGGAGGCACTTCTTCAAAGAAGACTTCCAAATGGCCACAAACACACAATGCTCAACATTATTAACCATTAGAGAGATGCAAATCAAAAACTGATTAAGTCCTACTAGAAACAGTTTTTAGAGTATAAAAATACCCTCCAACAAAGCAGAATATTTCTCATTACTTGTACGCTTATACAAGGCACCATTTCAGCTTTCAGTTTTCTGAAACTATTAAAACTCCTACTCTAAAGGAGACCAAAGATAAATATTTTTTTAAAAGTGTGAACTTTAAAATGATTTTGAAGTAAATCATCAGATATGAACTAACTGAACTGAAATAGAACGGAAATGCTTTCTTGTTCTACTCTTCCACAAGAATTGGGCCAGAATCCTCCACTTCGCACATGTATGCCACAAATATTTACTGAGTTCGAGGCTAGGGGATAGGCAGTGTAAGGAGATGGTAAGTAACAGGCAAACACGGTGCATCATATATTGTTCTATAAAGCCAGAGGTCATTTATTACCCCCAGTTTCTCCTCATGGAAGCTTCTCCACAATCGAGGCACAGGGGTATTGGACAGGTATGCCTTTTCTAGGAGTCACTACGGTATCTTTAAAAAAAAAAAAAAACCATGTCCTAAATAGAATAAATCTCAGCTAAGACTGAAATCTGGTAAACAATACTTAATAGTAAATCTTAGCATATTTTAGAAGAAAGAAAATGTATTTTTAGAACAGTTTACTTGAGGGCAACAGGTTTGTTTGTTTTAGAGGTTAAAAGAGAATTCAAAGCTAACTGAATATCAACTTACTTTAATGTGCAAAGCTTTGCAAATTCTTTATGTCATTTAAAAGAAATAAAACAGAGAAACAAGAACACTGCATTCAACATTTCTTGTTCTTGGCAGAGTTCTGGTGTTTCCTCTTTGCCACCGTCTGTGTTTATACGTCCTAGTGATCATTTCCAAGCAGGTCCTGCTGTCTGTGTTTATATGACTTATTGATCATTTCCCAAGCAGGTCCCACTGTCCGTGTTTATACGTCCTAGTGATCATTTCCCAAGTAAGTCCCCAAGGCCTCTCTTGGACCCTTAAAAGAAGCCTGTGGTTGATAGAGGTGGAGAAGGAAGCTCCGAGGACTTATAGATGAAGAGGGGGGCACCCAGTGAGCCACTCTACTCTCTTCTAAACACCAGACCCGTGAATTGTTGAGGCCATGTGCCTGAAGAGGACTGCAATGAGAGAAACTGACCTCTAAGTCTATGTTCACCTTATGCTGAGTTCCTTATTTTAGAAGAGATCAGAAATGTCATTAAACACGTTCAATTGAGGATAATAAAAAATTTCCTTTTTTGGAAATATGATCTATTAAGTCTTGTCTATTTTACAAGAAGATATATTTAGTTACCGCATGTGTCTTAATAGAGAGCCATAGCAAAGTAATTTCCTTCTTAGCTGTTGCTGCACATCTCAGGTAGCTGGTATACAGGATCTTCTATTCCTTATCGCAGAAATGATGTGTGACACATGATTTATATGAATTGTAACACGTGATTTACATTCATGCCAAAGAGAATAAAACACAAGGGCCTGCCATGCACTTAATTGCTGGCATGTGAATAAAATTATCAGTAAGCAAACAGAAATTCTATTTGTACTTACATTTCCTTAAGTAAGTTAATGTAATACTAGAGTACAGCTTATATGTCAAAGATAGCTTTTTGTTGATCTCATGGATTCCATATACTATGTGATCAGTGGGGTTCCGTGTGATAATGATATATAATTCTAACCACTGCTGTGTGCAGTGTTCTAAGGAAGAGTTTTCTTCTTTTTTGAATGGTACTTCCCAAATTCTATTTTAAAATCTTCAATCACATTTTTTGATGTTGTGAACACATACTCTCATTGTTTACTGGGAGGAGGGAAGAAGTCGTTCAGGTATTGTGCCTTTAACTATCTGAGCTTTATCAAAAAACTAATTTTGCATACATGAGGATGGTTTACTATGAATGGTAGAGGAAGCAGAAAAAGAGCAGCTATAACACAAAAATCCATTCATTTAACAAACGTTTCCTGAACACATACTATGTGCCAGGCATTGTCCCAGGCACAGTGGTAAACAACAGTCCATGTTAGTATTCAGCAATGACACACTAATCCATCCAGTGCTGAGTTTTACAAGCTTGATTAGATTGAGTTATTCATTCAACAACCATTTAATGAGATGTTACTATGTCAGGTACTGCATGTAGAACAACTCAAAATCCTTGAGGAAATAACTCCTCATAAACTCATCTGCCAATTTCCACAAGGATTATGTTTTAGAGATTTTAAGAAATATTTTCAGTATGGGAACTCTATTTTGAGTCAGCACTTCTGCTTTTCTATTTGTTCCTTTTTCACAAATTGATTAAAAAAAAAAGAGAAAGTAAGAATATGTAAAATGTGACATTTTGTGGCTTTCACAGGGCACGCTCTCAGCCAGCACACTGGCAAGACAGCATTCATTTTATAGCTAAGGAAAATTTAACTTCTACTGAGCAATTGGCTCAACACTTCTGAATCCAGGCTCTCTTTCAGTTTATTTACTTGGTATTTGTGAAGTAATGAATCACCTTACAGAGTAATTTGGCCTTTGTCCTTGGATCCTGAGAGATAAGCTTGGGAATTCCTGAGTAATTGTTTGTTATCTAGGTCTAAAGACTATACCTGAGGATTTGTACTAATGAGTGAGGGACTGGTGAAGCCAGAAGGATCACCTCATGGCATGATATCAGCTGACCTTGGGGTAGGAGAGGAGCATGATTCAATCGTGACTATGCAATGAACCTAATAAAAGCTCTGGACCAGGAAGCTCCAGGAACTTCCTGGTTGGTGAAAGACACTGACGCAAGTGGGAGGGTAGGACACCCTTTTTGGGGCATGGAAGCTCTGGGCTGGGAACCTTCTTGGACCTTGCCCCATGTGTCTCTTCTTTATGCTGATCATGATCTGTGTCCTTTTCAAGTAATAAATCTATAACTGCAAGTACCGTATAGTACTTTCTGTGAGTTTTCTGAGTGAGTCATTCCTGTGAATTACTGAACTCCAAGAAGTAGTGGGAGAGAGTAGGTGGAAGTGAGGGAGCCCAGGGGAGGCCTCTGAGTTTGCAGCTGGCATCCTGAAGGGGTAGAGAGAAATCTGTGCATTTGCGGGCAGCAGGTCAGACGTAAGGGTGCCATGCATACTACTGAGCTTGTGGCTGTCTGAAGGATGGTGTCCTTTCAACTTGTGAGATCTGCCCTCGCTCTGGGTGGCTGTTGTTCAGAGATGACCGAGAAGTGGGAAAGGGGAGATGTGACTAATCCTCACATTTTGGGTATTGGACTTACGCTGTTTTTATCTAGGAAGTGTCTATTTTCACCTATAAAGTATTACATAAAAAGGCCCTGAAATTAGGCAGACCCAAATATCAACAGTCTTCAAATTAATTTTACTGATGGGTCCAAGTTAAAACGTAACAACAAGCCAGTTGCAATGGGGTTCCTAATTGGTCTGGTGCCATTCACTTTAAACAAACAAGTAAACCCAGCTCTACTGAGATATAATTCATATACTATACAACTTAAAACCATTTAAAGTACACAATTAATTGTTTTTCATATATTTACAGAGTTTTGCAACCATCCCATGATCACTTTTAGAACATTTTTAGCACCCCTAAAAGAAACCCCATTTCCACTAAGCTGGCACTCCTCATGGCCCTGAGCCCCTCTCAGTCCTATGCAACCCTAATTACTTTCTGTCTCTGTGGATTTGCTTATTCTGGATATTTCACATAAATAGAATCATATAATATTTGTCCTTTTGTGTCTGGGTTCTTTTTCAAGATCTGTCCACGTTGCAGCAGGTATCAGCACCCCATTCCTTTTCATGGCTGAATAATACCCCATTATACTATATACCACATTTTGTCTATCTGTTCATCTCTTGATGGATTCTTGGGTTGTTTTCACCTTTTGGCTATTCTGAATAATGCTGGACTGAACGTTGGGGTACAAGAGTTTGTGTGCGTGTACGTTTTCAATTCTCTTGAGTATATACATCGGGTGGAATTGCTGGGTCATGCAGTAATTTTATGTTTAACTTTTTGAGGAATCACAAAACTATTTTCCACAGTGGCTATATCATTTTACATCCCTACTGGCAACGTATGAGGGTTCCAATTTCCCCATATCCTTGCCAACACTTGTTCTTATCTGTTTTTGTGATTATAGCCACCCTAAAAAAAAAATAAGTAGGTGTGAAGTGGTATTCCACTGTGGTTTTCATTTGCATTTCCATAACCAATCTGTCACTTTGCCTACTGGGGTGGCTTGTAGTGACTTACATGTGTTGCTGTGATGCTGGAAGCCATATTACTGATATTTCAAATACCAGCAGAGTCACCCATGTGGGACAGGTTTCAGCAGAGCTTCCAGATTAAGACAGACCAGGAAGAAAGGCCTGGAAATCTACTTCCAAAAATCAGCCAATGAAAGCCTCATGGATTGCAACAGAATATAGTTTGATATAGAGCTGGAAGATGAACCCCCTAGGGTCAGAAGGAACTACACAATGGCCACAACAATGGAATTAAACATGCCAATGGTTATGAAGATGGCACAGGACTGGGCAATGTTGTACATGGGGCCACCATGAGTTGGAGCCACATGACAGCAACTAACAACGACGACTAACGATGTTAAACATCTTTTCATGTGCTTATTGCTTATTTGTATATCTTCTATGCAGAAATGTCTATTCAGATCCTTTGTCCATTTTTCAATTGGGTTATTTGCTTTTTTATTATTACTGAATAAAAAATTATTATTACACAAAATTATTAAATGATAATTTTATTATTATTATTGAGATTAATGAGTTCTTTATATATTTTGGATACAAGGTTCTTATACTAGACATATGGTTTACAAATACCCCACTCTGTGGGTTTTCCTTTTGCTTTCTTGAGCCATCCACTTTTTACAAATCAGGACCTTTATTAAAAAAACAACTACCTTGGCTTGCATTTGCAAACTACGTCCAAGATATGAATTGGATGGAAATGGAAAAGTTCACGATAGTGACTTCAGAATCTGAGAAAATGCGTACCTCTGTGACAAGCTGCTTCCTTAGACACTCAGGGCCATGCTCGCCATCCTGGTAACTTAGCATCTGGCGCTCTTGGCCCACATTTGACTCTCACATAATGCTTGCTGAGCTTTTAACCTAAAATTGTCTCCCACGCCACTGAGGTTTAAAATTCAAAATCTTAGATAAATCAACTAATAGTCTTATGGAGTAGAGTCTTGGGTAATCTTTGTTGCCTCCTCTGTAAAACGCAGAGAGATAAACTCAATGGATTAATGTGAGGATTAATATTTTAATTCCTAGTTAAGAGCTTGGCTGCTAACCAAAATGTTGGCAGTTCAAATCCACCAGCTGCCCCTTGGAACCCTATGGGGCTGTTCTACTCTGTCCTGTGGGGTCGCTATGAGTCAGAATCGGCTCAAGGGCAACGCGTTTGGTTTTGGTTTATATGTACATAGACTAGTGCCCCCATATGTAAGTTTTAATAAATAGGAGCTATTTTTTATTTTGTAGCTACCCTTTGAAGCTAAGAACTATAGTATGCCTCTTAAATTATTCTGAAAACACACAGTTCATAAATAGTAGTTACTAGTTTTCAATCTAAATTCCCTGGGTTCCTTGGAAGTGTTTCAAAGAATTCAGCAAACACCTAAAAGAACGGTAAAAAAAAAAACTTCACGTGCTCAAATGTCTTCTGTGCCACATTGTACTCTGTGGTTAGCTCCCATGTGTCAGCTAAAAACTTTGAAAACAGGTCCTAGCCTTTGACGGGGCTTTATGGAGCCCGGTGTCCCACTGAAGGGGAGAGGCCTAGCTTCACCTCTTCATATACTGACGTCCACATGCGATTCTGTCTGACAAAGTTTGCACTTCTAAGAGATAATTGGAAAAGCACAGCTCTAAGGCATTAAAAATGTGGAGGTTCTTTTTTTTTTTTTTTTTTTTACTGTAAATCAAAGAGGCTGATTTTTGCAGCCTTCAAAATGAATCTAAGGTATGTGATGAACAGTGAACTGCACCAGAAACTAGCATTAAGGCTGGGCCGGGGCTCAGTCACTCACAGGAAGGCTGAGTATTGAGTCAGATCAGGACAGGCCCAGTGGAATTCTCTTACGGACAATGGCCTCCACTCAAGGGAGTAGCTGTACCAAGAGGTTAGAAAAAACTTTTCACGCAGAAACATTTGTATGAAGTCCTCTGAAATTTCTTCAGGCGCCTCTGAGCAGGGGTTTTCAAACAAGGGTTGTAAAAATGGAGAACCTGGGACTGACCAAGTCACACCAAGATGCTTGTTCTCCTGTTTTGCCCCCCACTAAATTTACACTTCATATCTAAAAAAATTACTGTACTGCCCATAAATGTTGTGAGCAACTTTTAAACTTTCAGGTGCTGGTAGGTCTCATTGGGGGGATTTCAAAACTAAAACTAAGCACTCTATTTTCAAATTAAACTGAGGGTTTTACTTCTACACTCCTGATAACCATTCACCTTCGGTTAAAGTTTGCTGTTTGAAAAACAGCTCAGGCATGTTAAGTGTTCCCACAGCTGGCCTTAGAAAAGGCTTCACCGAGTTGTTAAAGTAAATTAGAGCCTATAGGTAAACATGTTGTTTTAACTACCTTAAAGAAGTTCTCAGCAAGAACCTAGGCATTCTCTCTTCTCTCAGCTAAATAAGCAGAGTTTATTTACACATTTCTAACTAATGGTCTGGGGCCCCAGTGGCACAGTGGTTCAGAGCTTGGCTGCTAACCAAAAGGCTGACATTTCAAATCCACCAGTTGCTCCTCGGAAACCCTATGGGGCAGTTCTACTCAGTTCTATAAGATTACTATGAGTCAGAACTGACTTGACGGTAATGGGTTTGTTTGTTTGTTTTAAACTAATGGTCAGTTCTGTATCCAAAGATTCCAATTAAGTTGGTCCAGTTGCAAATATATCCCTATACTTCCACATCACTAAACTTTCAGGTTGAAATTGTTTATACTTTTCATTTTAGAAATATTGCCTTAGTTAAATTGTATCAAGTATGAGAATTTGTGTTAGACTAGAAATTTTTGCAAAAGTTTCACAGTTAACTGCCACCCTTGTAAATCTCACTCCTTTCCTGTCATTGCCTTGATGTGAAGTTGTTATCTGTACTTCCTCTACTTGTTAAGTATCTCTGCGTTTTGCCTGTAAGGCAGAGCATCCCGTTACAGCCAAACTGAGAGCATGCTTTCCCACGGTTCATTCCTTCAATAATGTCCTCAAAGAAGCTAAAGACAAAGCCAACGAGCTGCAAAACACAACCCCTAAGCCCTTTCCTCCAAAAACTGACTAGACGAAAGTCCATTCTTAAACATACTACAGAGATGACAGTGTTTATGATTATCAGCCCAGATTATTTCAGAAGTTCTTGGAACATTAAACTTATCAGATGAAGGAAAGAAAGGAGCTTTTAATGCCGTATTTATTTCCCAGCCTCAAGCCTGAAGTTTCAGCGTTAGTTAACAGGCATAGCTTAGACTGGAAAGCAGCTTCCATTAAGGAATTAACTAGCTCATGAGCTTGCCCAGACTTTAGAGACAAAGCAGACTGCTAAAACTAACAAATAAGCTGATGGCTCTCCAGTACAACGGCTACATGGGTTGACTCATAAAAATGGTTTTAAACCCTCCAATAGTCCTAAAAAAAAAAAACAAAAACAAAACTGGTTTCTGCAACTACTGTAAAAACTCTGGACTGGAAAAACAAATTCTTTAAGTTAAAGAATAAACAGGAGGTTTCCACCTTAGCTGCTCTTCCTTCCCCTGATTCAGACTGAAGGGACTCCAGGGACAAAACAGGGACTTTCCTATGGTAGCTCTAAACTCTTGAGGAGAAACAACTATGTATATTAATGAAGAACCTTGTAATTTTTAATTGATTCAGGGGTTATGTTATCTGCGATGAATTCCACTTGCTTAAAAAGGCACTGCCCTGGAGTAAAAAGACCAATTCTAGTGGGAGTTACAAATAAAAACAAACACTATTTCATTCTCAGCCTGTACTAATCTCTCTTAGCTCCACGGAAGATTTTCATTCCTTCCTGCTGAGCCCTGAAATACCTGTTAATTTATTAGGAAGAGATATTTTATCTAAATGGAACTGCCATCTACAATTTAATGAAAAGGGGGAAATATTATTAATCAAAATTCAGGAATAGACAACACTCATAAGGAAGAGGTTATTTGCCATATGCAAGCCCTTACAGTGCTTCTTCAAAATACTGTTCCAGTAGCTCCTCTTCCCCTTGAAGTTATTTTTAAAGTCCCCGAAACTTTTGGGCCATAAATCATATAGATGTTGGTAAAATTTTGCCTGCTGAACCTATTAAAATCTAAGTGGACACATCTCAGCCTTTACCTAAGATCCAAAAAAAAAAAAAAAAAAAAAGATCCCATAGCACCCACTTAAATGAGAAACAAAAGAAGGGATAACTCCTATTATTAAAGACTTTCTTTCTAAAGGATTACTTGTCCCCTGCACTAGCCCTTGCAACACCCCTATCCTTCCAGTTAAAAAATCTCATGGAATGGGATGGATATTTGTTCATAATCTATGTGTAATAAATCACATTGTTATTCCTAAGTAACTCATTGTCCCTAGTCTGCACCTGCTACTTTCTAATGTTCCCTCTGAAGTCATTGATTTACTCTTATAGTCCTTTCTAGCGCATTTTTCAGCAATCCTGTTGACCCCCAAAGTAGATATCTGTTTGCTGTGACTTGGGAAAATCAACAAATAACTTGGAATGTCATGCCCCAGGGGTATACATAGGCTCCCAGTTATTTTTCTCAAAATTTTCATGCAGATTTACAATGTTTGCAATTTTCAAATAAAATTGTTACAGTATGTAGATGATCTACTGGTGTGTTCAATATTTTAGCAGGCTTGTTTAGAAAATAGTATTGAATTGTTAAAACATTTAGGCCTTGGTGAACATAAAGTTTCAAAGGAAAAACTGCAATTAGTTCAGCCTTCTGTGAAATATCTAGGTCATTTAATCTGTGCAGAAGGCATTTCTATTAACCCCAAGAGAAAAGAGGCTATCACCACTTTTCCCTTGTGAAACAAGAGGAGTTCTGGGTCTTTGCGGTTACTGTCAAGCTTGGATTTCTAATTATTCTTTAATGACACAGCTTCACATAAATATTTGAAAGCCTCTGAGCCTGATCCATTCCATCTTACCCCTGAAGATCAATAGGCAATAACTAAATTAAAAGAAGTGTTGATTAAGATGTCTGCTTTAGGACTTCCCAACTATCATTTAGGCTTCACACTTCTTGTCCATGAAGTTTTCAGGTAATGCATTAGGTATTCTTACTCAGTGTCATGGATTGAATTGTGTCTCCCCAAAATACCTGTCAGCTTGGCTAGGTCACAATTCCCAGTATTGTGTGATTGTCCACCCTTTTGTCATCTGATGTGATTTTCCTACGTGTTGTAAATCCTATCTCTATGATGTTGAGATGAGATTAGCAGCAGTTACGTTAATGAGGCAGGACTCAATCTACAAGACTGGATTGTATCTTGAGCCAATCTCTTTTGAGATATAAAAGAGAGAAACAAGCATAGAGATATGGGGACCTAAAGCCACCAAGAAAATAGTGCCAGGAGAAGACTGTGTCCTTTGGACCCCAGGTCCCTGTACTGAGAAGCTCCTAGTCCAGGGGAAGATTGATGGTAAGGACTTTCTTCCAGAGCTGACAGGAGGAGAAAGCCTTCTCCTGGAGCTCATGCCCTGAGTTTGGCCTTCTAGCCTACTCAACTGTGAGAGAATGAACTTCTGTTTGTCAAAGCCATCTACAGGTGGTATTTCTGTTACAGCAGCACTAGATGACTAAGACACCCAGAAACACAGGGGACAAAATAGACCTGTGGGTTATATTAGCTTACAGCTTAACCTCATAGCCAGAGCCTACTCCCCATGTCTTAGGGCAGTGGCCACTACAGCAAAGTCAGCAGAAAACACAGCAGACATAATCTTGGGAAACCTTTTAAATGTATATGTACCCCATGTTGTATCCACATTACCTAATTCTGCTTTAACTCAATGTGTATCTGCTAGCAGACTCAGTTCTCATGAAGTGCTTCTTTTGGCATCTGCTAATATTTTTTTTTTTTTACAGCCCTGGTGGCACAACGGTTAAGAGCTTAACTGCTAACCAAAAGGTCGGCAGTTTGAATCCACCAGCCATTCCTTGAAAACCCTATGGGGAAGTTCTACTCTGCCCTATAAGGTCGTTACGAGTTGGAATCAACTTGATGGCAGTGGGTTTGGTTTGATTTTGGTTACCCTTCTGTAGCTGATAAAGATGACTGTCTTTTCCATTATTGCCTGGAGTTGACAGCAGTTTCTGACCCCTGGAGTGATTTAAAAGACACTCCTTTGGCAAACCCCAATACGATATTATTTGTAGATGGCTCTTATTTGAAACCAACTCCTAGTTCTCACTATCTAGCTGGCTATGCTCTTACAACTTCTCCCAAAGTCCTTGAAAGCCAGCCACTCTCCAAAATTACTTCAGCTCAAGAAGCCAAGCTATTGCGCTTACCTGAGCATGTAAACTGGCTAAAGGAATAGTCCATGAAAATTTTTACAGATTTGAAATATGCACATGGAATTGCTCATGATTTTGAAATGGCATGGAAACAAAGATGTTTTTTAACCTCTTCTGGTAAAACTATGGAGCCCTGGTGGCGCAATGATTAAAGAGCTTGGCTGCTAACCCAAAGGTCAGCAGTTCGAATTTACTAGCCACTCCTTGGAAATCCTATGGGGTAGTTCTACTCTGTCCTATAATGTCACCATGAGTCTGAATTGACTTGATGGCAATGGGTTTGGTTTTGGGTTCTAGTGAAATTATTAAACTATTAAAACTGGGGTTTTAGTAGCAGATACCTTACTGCTCCCTTCTAGGACAAAAGGAACACCTCCAGTTTTGCAGATCTAAGAAATAAACCTGTCGGTAAATTTGGCTAGAAGACAGCACTGGGTGGGGCTGGAAAGGTCAAAATGAGAGTTAGGAAGAATGCGTGTGTACATCAAGGTGGTCAGTACATATTTAATGAATGTAACAGTATATGGGAAACCCTGGTGGTGTAGTGGTTAAGTGCTACGGCAGTTAACCAAGAGGTGGGCAGTTCAAATCCACCAGGCACTCCTTGGAAACTCTACGGTACAGTTCTATTCTGTCCTGTAGGGTCACTATGAGTCAGAATCGACTCAATGGCAGTGGGTTTGGTTTTTGGTTTTTAACAGTATATAGTAATATACGTATTTTAATTAGTTTCTTTTATGTTAAAAATGACTAGCCGAAATTCAACTTTAAAGTTGAAACTTGATTTTTGCTAATAATTTCCAGATTATTCTGAAAGCTACCATTCCAGGACATGACAGCTACAGTGCTAATGGGCAACAGTAACATATATATGGACACTCCTACAGGTAATAAAAAGCAGATA
Organism: Elephas maximus indicus; assembly: GCF_024166365.1. Lineage (NCBI taxonomy): Eukaryota > Metazoa > Chordata > Mammalia > Proboscidea > Elephantidae > Elephas > Elephas maximus. Next base: position 10,285,832 of record NC_064829.1, read on the forward strand.
TGTGATGGTAGCAGAAAATTACTTTGCCTTCCTCACCGTTCTTTTGTTTTTCTGGGATATTCTCTCTCTTCAAGAGTATTCTAAAACCAATTATTCAAATGAATGCACTCCTATAGGAGCTGATCATGTAAAATAGTGGTACAAAGCATTAAAGAACCTACACTCTCTGAGCAGTAGAGCTGAGAGTTACATTAAGCAAAGTCTGATTTTATAAAGCTATTCTAAAGATTCAATTTTCTCCTCCCAAAATAGCTATTACCATAGTAACACAATCACTTATTATTAGGACTTACAAGAAATGTATTTTGGGGTATAGTTCAGCAGAGACTGTTTTTTAATTTTTACAGTTGGGACTGGAAGTTCTGTATAAAATATAATCTCTGGTAATTCATGAGCTTGCTTGATGTTACAAAGACACTCATTTTTACCAAGAGTCCAAAATATTTAAGGCTCGACTGTAATTGTTACTCCCTTACTCCTTTGATTGGAGTCCCTGCTGGTGCAAATGGATAACGTGCTCAGTTACTAACCAAAAGGTTAGTGGCAGGTGAGGATCAGCCAACAGGCAAGGTAAGCATGGTGCTTACCAGATCATCTGTAGTGAACAATTTCACATGGGTTTGAAACTATTCACTACAGGTTAGCAAGTAAGCAGAAGTAAGCCTGTGCTTGCCTTGCTTACTGGGTCATCCACCGCTGTCAGCATTTGTAAATTAGAAAACAGGCTTTGATTCTGTAGGAAGGTGCTATGGGGTTGGGAGAGAGACAGGTACCAGCCATACCTAGAAACAGAATCTTGGATGTGGTGAAAAATATGAAATTGTTCACTACAGATGATCTGGTAAGCAAGGTGAGCACTCTGCTTACCTTGCCTATTGGCTAATCTGCCCCTGGTTGGCAATTTGAGTCAGTCCAGAGGTGCCCTGGAAGAAAGGCCTAGTGATCTGGTTTTGAAAACTTAGCCATTGAAAACCTTACGGTGCACAGTTCTACTCTGACACACACAGGGTCGCCCTCCGTTGGAATCGGCTAGATGGCAACTAGTATTTACTCCTTTGATCACAGCAGCCCTGTGGTTGGCCTTGCCTTACCCACAGCCTCTGCTCGGTATGCAGCAGTGGCCGAGGGCTGGGCTGGGGACTGAAGGCTACACTGAAGGCCTGGCCATTAGCAAAACCCGCCCTCCTGGCTCCACATGGAGTCCGGCCTGCAGGTTATGCAGTGGACTTGCCAGTCCAGCAAGAGCAGATAGGTAAAGCACAGTAGGATGCCAAGAGCAAGACACAACAGAGACGGTCACCAGAAGCCTCTGGCCAAATACTACCTCCTGGGTATCCTCGTAATAAACTGCCTTTTCCGGAAGTCATCTGGGCAAGTTCCTCACAAATCAAATAGCATAACGTAGATCTTACTAGCCTTTTTACTTTTATACCACATGTGCTTTGTCATTTTTGGAGGTCTCATGGGAAAATGCGAGTTTGCAGGCCAGGCTGTGTGGAGCAGTGGCAAGTGGTTTGGTGGTTCGGTATGAAGAAGAAGGCCTCGCAACATTCCTTAGACCCTAGTCTGTGGCTGAGAAGAGGGCCCCTACTCAGCAAAGTGGGCTGAGAGGCAAGGCAGCTTCCTCCTCTTCAGAGTCCCCACCAAGGCTGTCCTCATGGCCCATCATGACTACAACTTCTACTGCTTCTCTTGCCTACCTTCTTCCCCTCCCAATCCTCCCCTACTCTTTTATGTTTTTTAAATTGACATATACTGTAATTCACATAACATAAAATTCATTTTGAAGTATACAATTCAATGGTTTTTAGGATGTTTGCAAGGTTGTGCAACCATCACTACTATCCAATTCCAGAACATTTCCCTTACCCCAAAGAGAAATCCAGCAGCCCTTTCAGTCCCTTGTAATGCCTCCCTCCCCCCAGCCTCTGGAAGTCACTCATCTACCTTCTGTCTCTATGGATTTCCTTTTCTGGACATCCCAAATAAATGGAATCATATGATATGATTTTAATGTCTAGATTCTCTCACTTAGCATAATATTTTCAAGGCTTATCCTCCTTGTAGCATACATGAGAACTTCATTTTTATGACTGAATAATATTCTATTGCATGGACACACTACATTTTGATTATCCATTCATCATTTGATAGACACTTGGGTTGTTTCTATTTATTGGCTATTATGAGTTATGCTGCTCTGAGCATTAGTTTATAAGCTTTGGCACGGACATGCGTTTTCATTTCTCTTGGGTACATACCTAGGAGTTGAATTGCTGAGACATACGGCAACTCTATGTTTAACTTTCCAAGGACCTGCCAAACTGTCCCTAGATTCTTAATGGGTAGCCCAGCCTCCTGAGGCCCTAACAGAATTTTAGTGTCACTGAGAAGCTCCTCTTCCCCAAAACACTACCACAATTTCTGCCACGGAAGAAATTACTTGAACAGGGTTTAGAATTGCTACCTTCATAATAAACACTGATATTCACAATGCAGTGCTGTTGAGCTAGGTAACACAGTGATGTTAGTCACACCAATATGTAAATCAGATCCTTTTCTGAAAGCAACTCTGAGGAAGGGAATAAAGAAAATCTGTGACAATACTGGGTATCTGCAAGGGCCAAGGAGAGAAGTGCCTAAGTGTGAGAGACTTGTTGGGTGTGAGTATGGACTTCTTAAAAGGAGATAAGGGTCAGCTTTTCTTATCAGCACCAGATTGAACATGGTGCTCTTGTTCTGTCCATTCCTTTGGTCAAATAGCACTTATTGGGCACCCATTTCACGCAAGATCACCAACCTAAGAGTGGGACATTTACGTATGAACAAGGTACATTCCTGCCTTCTCAGAATTTGAAATCTCCTGGGGTGGACAAAAGAACCTCAAATCTGAATACTTAATTCTGAGATTTGTCCTTCCACTTGTTTGATGTTGAATGTCCTTTATGAAGTGATGATGATGAGACATGGAAGCAACTTATATTTTTCTACATCTTATTTGGTGACATAAAAAATATGGCAACCAAATGTGGACCTAACAAATTTCATTGACTTGCTACTTGTTCCCTTAAAATTCCTTGCCCCCAAATCCAAGAATCTGACTGAAGAGGTAACAAAATAGTTACTAAGAGACAAAAGCTATTGATTCTCATATGTATTAAATCAGATAAAATAAACAAGTGGGAACCTGGAAGAGTGTGGTGTGGAGGGCCGCGGCCAGCACTAAGAACGCCCTGACAGAGGCTTTGGTTTCTTATTCCCAACGAGCCTGACACGGGGGCCTTGACATTATGCCCCAGAGCCTCACTCACAAAGCAGTTTTTATCAGCGACTCTCTGTAATCTGAAAGGACGTAACTGAAAAAAACTGCAAATTTGGCTGTTGGAAATGATGTGACTTTAGGCACGATATTTTATCTCCTGGGGCTCAGCTTCTGCACTGGTGAAATAAAAATCACAGCTAACACTTGTCCAGTGCTTACTATGTGCCAGGCACTGTTATGTCTGGATATCTGTTTTTGTTTTTAATCCTACAGCCACATGAGCATAAATCCTGTTATTTTTCCCATTAAAGTAATTTGCCTGCAGGCTCACACACAGTCAGGGCAGAGCTAGGATCTGAACTCCAATCTTACTTTTGCCAAAGCTCATGCTGCTACTTCTTCTAAAATTTATTTTTGCGTATTCCTATTTTAAGTTAAATCTTTAATTTTAATCACCTGGTGATGTGACAATAAAAATCAGTAAAGTCTGCTTCTGTTTTTTTTTTTTTTCCTTAAAAAACAGAAATCCCTAATATAGCATTGAACGCCACTGTGGTATTCCCCCAAGGCTAGACTTGCATGAAGAAATACCGGAAAATTGTGACAAAGCACGCATCCCACATCAACTTCAAATGCAAATATTTTAATATTATTGCAAATTGTGCCGGAAGTCCTAGTTGCTAGCATTTTCCTGGTATATGCTTCCCGCCTCTACAGCATCATGATTAAAAAAAATTATTGAGGTGACATTAATGTAACACTAACCATTTTAACGTGAACGAGTCAGTGCATTTAGTACATTCACCTTGCGCAACCACCGCCTCTATCTAGTTCCAGAATACCTCCATCGCTCCAACGTAAAACCCCTTTCCCATTAAGCAGTTTGTCCCCATTTCCCTGTCCCCTCCATACAGCACTGTGATTTAAAACCCAATTCTGTGGCGACTTAAATGATTGCGAAAGAAAATGGAAGGGAAAGAGTGACCGAGAGCAAGAGAGCAAACCAATGGCTCTCGCTCCAGGCTGCCCCCAGCGCCACCGGGGGTCGCACTCCCAGCCGAAGCAGGTCTGGTTCTGCAAGAGCTAGTCCACCCGTCGTGGACTGAACACGAATACGTGAAATGACACGAGGCTCGTCACAAAAACGTCTTCACCAATGTAAAGGTCACGGCCAATTTAAAGAGAGAATGTTGATGAAAAGCATGCCTTGAAAGAACTGTTATGCATGGCGGGAAATTACAAGTTTTAAAATATTTTTCTGGTTAATGAAACTTTTTATAAATAGTCTTCTTGGCATGTACGAGAGGATCACTGAAGCTTCCTGTGCCGACTTTTGGGTGTCTGAAACAAGTCTGTGCTAAGGCCGCTGCCCTCTAAGACACCCGCAATGCGCACCAGAGGCCGCCCCGCGCGTCGGCGGGGCCGACGGGCGCCGCCTGGGCTCCTGGGCCCGCTGGGGCAGCCACCCAGGGAGGTTAGGCGCACTCTTAGGAACAGCAGTGAAGAGTTGGGCTGCTAACCAAAAGGTCGGCAGTTCGAACCCACCAGCCGCTCCTTGGAAACCCTGTGGGACGGTTCCACTCTGCCCTATAGGGTTGCTGTAAGTCGGAATCAACTCCACCGCAAGTGCAACGGGTTTGGTTTGGTAACAACTAGCAGCCCGCCTCCTCTTAGCCTCTCCCCAGGCTCCTCCCTGACCGCCCCCTTTGTCTCCCGGGATACCCCTCTCCCCACCCTCTTCTCGGTGACTTGTTTTTAGGCTCCTCCTCCTCCCTCAGAAACCAACCTCAGGAGACCTCTCTGTCTCCCTCTGGTATCTTAACTAACTGCCCGCTCATACGTCTGCTTGGATATCCTCCCCTATACCGCTACAAACCCATCATCTCCCTGCTTCCCCATCTCAACAAAGGTGCCATTATCTGCCCAGTTGTCATTCTTGGCCCACCCCCCCCCCCCGCCAACTACGCTGGTCCCCAGCTCCTCTCCTGTGCTCCCGCTGCCAGCCCCACATCCTCCTTTCCTCCCACCAACAGCGGCCAGGGCCGCCCCCACACCCGGCGTGAGTCGCCTCACTCAGCTGCAGCAATGGCTGCTCCTCGCGTCTGGGACAGCATCCCAGCTCCTTGTGTGGCCTTCGGCACCCTGCAGGAACTGGCCTCACCGCTGTGACTCCTTCCCTTTACCTGCCACCGCAGGCTGGCCCATCCTGCAAAAGGTGGAGTGGGGGGCCTCTGTATGCCCAACCACGGTGATGGGGCCAGGCCCGAAGAGGGGTCAGGACAGGCACAGAGGGGTGGTCACACGACTGCCTTCTTCTCCACTCCTTTCAAATGTGTGAATTCTCGAATTTTATGCTTATGGAATCTCTTGTTACCAATTTTTGTTAGCAAAAATGGTAAACATATTGGTCATTTGACATTTTTCTGGGTACCATTATTCCCTAACAGCACTAGAATGGACTATAACAGCAGGGAAAAAAAGAAAAAAGAAAAATATGTGTTTCATGGAAAAACAATGGGCCACTTTAGGCACCAGGGTCTTTTCTATTTATTAAACTTTTTAATCAAACTTATTCCTTACCTTCTGTTTTCAAGGCTCTAGTCTGCTTCTGTTGTATATGGGAGAATCACTTATTGCTTGAAGAGCTTGGACTTGATTGCAAATGCTATTATTTAAAAATTTTAATTCAGCGGTCCCTGCTCCAAAACTAAGGAGCTCCGGTGATGCAGTGGTTAAGTGTTTGGCTGCTAACCAAAAGGTTGGTATTTCGAACCTACCAGTGGTTCCAAGGAAGAAAGACTTGATAATCTGCTCCTGTAAAGATTATAGCCTAGAAAACCCTACGTGGCAGCTCTACTCTGTCATGTGGGTCACTACAAGTCTAAATTGCCTTGATTGCATCTAACAACGAGTTCCAAAATTAAAATATAACAGTGAATATTTAAGCGCATTATAATTTACAAATATGTGTATGGCTTCATCAAAAAAACAAAAACAAAACCCCATTGCTGTCCAGTCGATTTGGACTCATAGCTAGCCTACGGGACAGAGTAGAACTGCCCCACAGGGTTTCCGGTGGACTCGAACTGCTGACCTTTTGGTTAGTAGCCAAGCTCTTAACTACTGTGCCACTAGGGCTCTGACTCCATAAAAAGCAAAAAAAAAAAAAAAAGAACTGAAAACAATAATCAGGATGAGATGAATGAAATGGCTCTGGCACTTCCTGAAACCTGGTTTCTCCTGGATTTTTAATTCTTCATCTACTAAACATGTCTCACATTTGAAGCTGATTAATGTTAAATGTGATAGGATGTTAATTATTTGCTCCTTGCATTCAAGATGCTGACGTAATCCTGGGAGGAGGAGTGCGTCATCCTGAACACGACCAGACTCTTCAGAGATGTGTCGTGTGTACAAGACCACACTTACTATTGTGCACAGTCGATCAGCTGGTATTCATTCGACCTCTCGAAGCATGCCTTCACACCTTCGTCATCCCAAAGCTTTTTCACATGGTCAAAGAATTCCTAGAATTTGAAAAAGTTACAAATAAAAAAACGCACGTGCAAAAATCCTTTGAAGAGCTAAAAGTAAAAAAAATCTGCAAAAACAATTTGCAAGTAGCAAGTAATTTTTATTTTCTCTGCAGAGGTATAGTTGGCACACAGTAAAACGCACAAGTTTTATGTTCAGTTTGATAAAAAATGTAAACGTCTGTATTATCAGCACTCAAATCAAGTTACAAAGCATTTTTATCACTTCGGAAAGTTCCCCAAAATAAAAATTATAAGCCAAAAGTTAATGACGTTCATCCGCTGCAAACGCAACTGAAAGCACGACGGGAAGTGTCTCAGCGCTCGGTCCCTGAACCAGCTGAGCCACCACCTAGCGATTAAGAGCGTGTATTTTATAGCGGTAAGTTCTGTCTTAGCTGCTATCTTTTAAATTTTCTATGTAAGCCATGATTATGAATAGACATGGTTGAGAAACGTATTAAATTTGGTTGAGAAAGGAAAACCTTAGCATTGTGTGCTTTAGAATAGTAACTTATTATTTTCTGTCATTTTTAAAACCTTGAGGTAAGTGTGGACTGTGCTCGTTGGCTCACTCAATGCCACGAGGTCGTAGCGCTTGGTTCCAGTCTCTGAAACAAGAACTTTCCTCATCTCAAAGCAAAAGGTGGATGATGACTTCATATGTCCCCAGTGACCAAAATGTAATAACAATGCTGTGGAAGCCAGTGACGATAGATTAGTTGCTAAACCTAACGAAAGTTACGTAAGTTTCCACCAACTGTTTTGTGAGAATATGTACGCACCTCTCGACACTGGTTGCTTCCCCTCACTACGGGGCCGGAAGGCCCTGTCTCCGTCTCTGTGCCCAAGGAGGGTTCTCCAGCCACACAGCTGGTGGCAGGCAGCTGACTCCCCCCCTCAGATTCGCTTTGGCTACCACACTTCCTAAGAATCATCTTAAACTCTTTGGAGAAAAAAAATAAAGGATCGGTGCTTTTTCTTAGAGATTCACAAGTCCGTACAAAAGTGGGCTCAAGTGTTGTGGAGCCTAATGCCTTCATAATTTGGGTAACTTTTTTTTTTTTTTCTGTGAAAAAAGAAAACAAAATTATGAATACAAAATTAGGTACAGGCCTGGGAAGGTGAGGAGAAGTGAGGGGCTCTAAGTTTAAGCTTTATTAGTGTCTCAATAATCCAATTCTAACTTCTCTGCATCAGGAACCATCTTTAACTTAGGGCAGATATTTATACCTGTGTCCACCCATTAATCGTCATCATCATTAAATCCAGGCTTCCCTCAGCTGACAACGAAGGGGAACAATCTCACAAGAATAAGAGGGGCTGAGCCCCTCAGTTTTTAATCTTGTCCCCAATATTTGTTTCCTTCTGGAACCGACTACTGTGGCTCCCACCACTACCTTAGGGGACTTTGTAGACTTTCTTAACAATAACTTTCTTGTAAGAGCCAGACCAAGAGACACACAGACACACTGACCCCCCCACCCCCATCTCATGCCTGCAAGTTGCTGTCTCTGGGGTATATATTTTCTCTCCATACGATACTTATTATACATAAAAATCACTTTCGCTGGATTTACTCAAATATGGGAACCATATATGCTACGTTTTATAAAGTTCATATAAGAACTATCCACTATAATAGTTTCTAAATGGCAATTTAAAAAATGGCTAAGGTTAGAGATCAGCCTAAATAAACCAGGTCAGTAAAAGAAAAGAAACAACTGAGCTCCTTTATGTGGTTTCTCAGAACAAGGAAAGGCTGTGTCCACGTGAGCGGAGGAAAACACCTCAAGTCCTTAGTCAGTAGGTGGTTATGTGGTGCCTCGGGCTGGCTCCCCGCCACGGCAGGCCGAGAACACGCGAGGCACACGCCGTGGGCACTCAGGCTCACAACCTGCCCAGAGCTGACTCCCGTGGAGCTGATCCTCCTGCCCGCCTAGCGCTCAGCATGCCCGCGGCCAAGCCGGCTCTGGAGCAGACCCTGACTTCGGGCCTGCAGAGATGTCTCCGCTGTGAGGACCCGACGCTCTGTTGAGCGTTCCATGTAGATGTTTTCATTTTCCCTGTGGAAGTGACGAAACTGAGGCTTGGGCAGAAGCCCTTGGTTTTCAACTCATTTTGGAACCGGAGACCTGAGGCGGGGGTGAGGGCTGGGGGGCAACCATGACAGTGATTGCCAGGTGCAGCCCGAAGAGAGCTGAGCAGGGAGCAGGAAAGCAGGCAGTGTGTGTAACCACCTTTGTGCCACCTGTCCTGGGCCAAGAACATTTACTGGGGAACGTTGCTCCTGCAAAACACCAATTCAAAATTCCTCCTTGTCTTTTAGCATCCTCCTTGGGAACTGTCCCTCCCACAGCTCCCCAACACGGCCCTCCTGGGGGGGTCCTCAGCACCCCTCCGGCCTCAGTGTCACTCCTTTCATGCCTGCTGTTTTCTCATTTCCTTCACAACACCCTCCTCAACTCATTTTGTGTTAAACTCCTACATGTCACAATAAGGACTGTAGTAAGATAACAATCCCTACCATTTAGTTATTTAGTTTTTATTTCATAGCTCATTTTGTTGAAGATTCTGCACAAAACACTTTATTTAAGACATATGATCTCAGTTACGACAACAACCTGAAGAGGCAGCTATTATCGTTCATCTTCAGAGCAGTTAAGAAACTCCCCAGACGCTAACAGACACATGAGGAAATGTTCCTGATCACTAGCCATTAGAGAAACGCAAACCAAAACTATAACAAGGTACCATCTCACCCTGACATCACTGGCATTAGTAAAAAAAAAACAAAAAAACAAATGTTGGAAAGGCTATGGGGAAATTGGAATCTTATGCACTGCCGGTGAGAATGCAAAATGGTACAATCATTTTGGAGAACAATATGGCACTTCCTTAAAAAGCTAGAAATAGAAATACCATAATGATCCAGCAATCCCACTACTAGGAATATATCCTGGAGAAATAAGAGGTGTCACACAAATAGACACATGTACACCCATGTTTATTGCGACACTATTCACAATAGCAAAAAGATGGAAACAACCCAAGTGCCCACCAGCAGATGAATGGATAAACAAACTGTGGTACCTACACACAAAGGAATTCCACGCAATGATAAAAAACTGATGAATCTGCGAAACATCTCATAACGTGGATGAAACTGGAGAGCATTATGATGAATGAAATAAGTCAACAATGAAAGGACAAATACTCTATCAGGCCACTATTATAAAAACTCATGAAAAGGTTTACATACAGAAAGAAACAATCTTTGATGGTCACCAGAGAGGGAAGGGATAGGGAGGGAAACACAGAAACTAGGCAAAATATAAGTAGTAACTGTGGTGAAGGGTAAGACAGTACACAATACTGGGGAATTCAATACAACTTGATCAAGGGAAAGTTACAGAAGCTTCATAGACACATTCAAACTCCCTGAGGATTTAAGTTACTGGGGCTGAGGGTTGGGGACCATGGTCTCAGAGGACCTCTAGGTCAATTGGCATAACATAGTTTATAAAGAAAATGTTCTACTTTGGTCAGTAGCATCTGGGGTCTTAAAACCTTGTGAGCAGCCATCTAAGACATGTCTATGGTCCCACCTCATTTGGAGCAAGAGAGAATGAAGAAAACCAAAGACACAAGGGAAAGATTAGTCCAAAGAACTAATGAACCACAACTACCACAGCCTCCACCAGACTGAGTCTAGCACAACTAGATGGTGGCTGGCTACCATCACTGACTGCTCTGACAGGGATCACAATAGAGGGTCCCGGACAGAGCTGGAGAAAAAGGTAGAAAGGAATTCAAACTCACAAAAAAAGACCAGACTTACTGGTCCAACAGAGACTGGAGAAACCCTGAGGGTATGGCCCCTAGAGACCCATTTAAGTCAGTACTGAAGTTACTCTTGAGGTTCACTCTTCAGCCAAAGATTAGACAGGCCTATAAAACAAACAGTAATACAGGTAGTTCGACCATGTATATGGGACTAATAGGCATGCCAGCCCAGGGGCAAGGAGGAGAAGGCAGGAAGGGATAGGAAAGCTGGATGAAAGGAAATGGGGAACCCAAGGTTGAGAAGGGTAGAGTGTTGACACATTGCAGGGTTGGCAACCAATGTCACGAACAATATGTGTATTGTTTCATGAGAAACTAATTTGCTCTGTAAACTTTCACCTAAAGTGTAATGAAAGAAAGAAAATAGAAGCAGAGGGAACACTTACTAATTCAGTCTATGATGCCAGCATTATCCTAATCCACCACCTGTCAGTTTGTTGTACTAGTGTAACTTGTATGTTGCTATGACACTGAAAGCTATGTCACTGGTATTTCAAATACCAGCAGGGTCACTCATAGTGGACAGGCTTCAGCAGAGTTTTGAAACCAAGAGAGCCTAGAAAGAAAGGCCTGTGACCTACTTCCTAAAAATTAGCCAGTGAAAATCCTATGGATTACTTAATATTGACTGAGACTTAACTCATTCACTTTGGATGTGTCAACAGGTAGGACTGATTAGTGGAGAAGATCATCATGTCTGGTAAAGTGGAGGGCCTGTGAAGATGAGGGAGACCCTCACTGAGAGGGAATGACATAACGGCTGTAGCAATGGAAAACACGCTAATGGTCATGAAGATGCTGCAGCATCGGGCAGCATTCTGTCCTGTCATACACGGGCTCACCATGAGTCAGAGCCAACTCCGTGGCAACTGACAGCAAAGAATTATTTAATAACAAAACCAGATAAAGACATTACAAGAAAGGAAAATTACAAACATGTATCTACTGATAGATACAAAAATCCTCAACAATATAGTAGCAAATAGAATCCAACAATGTACAAGCAGAATTATATACCACAACCAAGTGGTATTTATTTCAGGTGTACAAAGTTGACTCAACACTTGAAAAATCAATACATGTAATTCACCATATCAACAGGCTACAGAAGAAAAGTCACATGATCAACTGACGCAAACCATTTGACAAAATCCAACGCCCATTCATGTTAAAAACTTCCAACAGACTGGAAATAGAGCATAACTTCCTCAATTTGAAAAAGAACATCTAAAAAATCCTACCGCTAACATCGTACTTAATGAATGGTGAAAGACTGTATGTTTTTCCCCTAAGATCAAGAACAAAGCAAGGATGTCCTTCTCAACCACTCCTATTCAATACCATACTGGACGTCTTAGCTAGTGTAATAAGAAAAGTAAAAGAAACAAAATGTATACAGTTGAAATGGAAGAAACGAAGTTGTCTTTATTTGCAGATGGCATGATTGGCTATGTAAAATATCCAAAAGAATGTCCAAAAATCTTCTGAAATTGATAAGTGAGTCTGGTAAGATCAGTATACAAAAGTCAAATGCTTTCGTATATAACAGCAATGAAAAACTGGAATTTGAAACTTAAAAAAAATCATTTATAATTTTAACAGTAAAAAAATAAAATACTTATGTATAAATCTAAAAAAATATATCCAGAATCTGTATGCAGAAAACTGCAAAACACTATGACTCAATATTGTTAAGATGTCAGTTCTTCCCAACTTGAACTATAGATGCAATGGAATCCCAATAAAAATTCCAGCAAGTTATTTTGTAGACATCAACAAATCAATTCTAAAGTTTATGTGAAAAGGCAAAACAGCTAGAATAACCAACACGATACTGAAGAACAAATTCTAAGAACTCACACTACCCAAGTTCAAGATACAAAGCTACAGCAATCAAGACGCCTTGCTATTTCTGAAACAGACATACAGACCAATGGAGCAGCATAGAGAGCCCAGAAACAGAGGCACACGAATATAGCCACCTGATCAGACAAATACACAAAGGCAATTCAACTGGAAGACGAGCAGTCTTTTCAACAAATGGTGCTGGAACAATTGGATGTTCATGGACCTTTCACAAAATTACCAAAAATGAGTGATAGACCTATGTGTAAAATAAAATGACTTCCCTGAGTGGTTCTCTATTTAGAAAAAAAAAAAACTCCCAAGGATACACAGCTGGTACTAGAGGGTGGGCCTGTTTTACGCCACAACCTGTGTTTTTAACCCTGATTCTACACTATCACTGTTATTACTTATATTAAATAATGTTCTGTTCTCTAATTCTCTGCTGGAGTTTTGGAAGCCACTACTAACGTCAAAATAACTTATTTTAGCAAGTCCACTCTTAACTGGATAAACAAAACACAGGGGATCTAGTACAAGGTACCTTGATAAAACAACACAGAAGATTCTCATGAGGATTCCTGGAGGTCAGTAAACTCAGTAAATTACATTGTTCTCCAACAACTGAAAAATGAACTGTTGAGACTCTCTGAATTCAGTTCATGGGATAAGCCTTAACCTGCATGAAGGGATGATCTGTTGGTGAAGATTCCAGCCACTTCACTGGGGAGAAAACTCCCGGTCTGAGCTGAAATCTTTCGAACAGCCTTGCGGAGAAATGCTTGAACCTAAAATCAAGATACATAATTTTTGGGGTATGGGTTGATAAAAAAATACAGGAATTGTGGACACCATGATTTTAAAATAGATGCTTTGGATAACACCAAAGAAACACAAGAGCAACAGTCTCCCTTCACATCTGCTTCCTCATAGGTAAACATAAAGACATTGGATAGAATGTAGCTAGGTCCCTGTGGTAGGCTGGGTTCTCTAGAGAAGCAAAATCAGTACAACATGGGTCAGACTGGAGGCTTCTCCTGACTGACATAGCTGCAGGGGCTGGGAAAACCAAGATGAGCAGGTGAGACAGCAGGCCTCTAGTTCACAGATTGCAGAGGCTGACGAATCCCAAGATCGGCAGGTAAGCTGCTAGCTCAAGTCCCAAGAACCAGAGGTCAGATGGGGAGCCAGCTGTGGTATCCAGAGGGAGCAAAAGCCCCTAGCTTTGCCAGAAAGTCCACATATATTGCATGCAGGTCACACCCCAAGGAAACTCCCTTTCAACTGAGTGGCTGCTCATAGCAGATCTCATCATGGAGGTGATTACATCATTACATAGCTGCCAAACTATATTACTGCCAAACCACTGAGAATCATGGCCAGCCAAGTTGACACACAACCTTAACCATCACAGTCCACCCCTTCTCAACCTGGCACCCATACGTATCTCCCTAAACCATATGTTGCTGTTGTTAGGTGCCGTCGAGTCAGTTCCGACTCATAGCGACCCTATGCACAACACAACGAAACACTGCCTGGCCCTACGCCATCCTTACAATCGTTGTTATGCTTGAGCTCATTGTTGCAGCCACTGTGTCAATCCACCTTGTTGAGGGTCTTCTTCTTTTCCGCTGACCCTGTACTCTGCCAAGCATGATGTCCTTCTCCAGGGACTGATCCCTTCTGATGACATGTCCAAAGTATGTAAGATGAAGTCTCGCCATCTTTGCCTCTAAGGAGCATTCTGGCCGCACTTCTTCAAAGACAGATTTGTTCATTCTTCTGGCAGTCCATGTTATATTCAATATTCTTCACCAACACCACAATTCAAAGGCGTCAACTCTTCTTCAGTCTTCCTTACTCATTGTCCAGCTTTCACATGCATATGATGCGATTGAAAATACCATGGCTTGGGGTCAGGCGCACCTTAGTCTTCAGGGTGACATCTTTGCTCTTCAACACTTTGAAGAGGTCCTTTGCAGCAGATTTGCCTAATGCAATGCGTCTTTTGATTTCTTGACTGCTGCTTCCATAGGTGTTGATTGTGGATCCAAGTAAAATGAAATCCTTCACAGCTTCAATCTTTTCTCCGTTTATCATGATTTGCTCATTGGTCCAGTTGTGAGGATTTTTGTTTCTTTATGTTGAGGTGTAATCCATATTGAAGGCTGTGGTCTTCGATCTTCATTAGTAAGTGCTTCAAGTCCTCCTCACTTTCAGCAAGCAAGGTTGTGTCATCTGCATAAAGCAGGTTGTTAATGAGTTTTCCTCCAATCCTGATGCCCCTTTCTTCTTCATATTGTCCAACTTCTCGTATTATTTCTTCAGCATACAGATTAAATAGGTATGGTGAACGAATATAGCCCTGACACACACCTTTCCTGACTTTAAACCAATCAGTATCCCCTTGTTCTGTCTGAAAAACTGCCTCTTGATCCATGTAAAGGTTCCTCAGGAGCACAATTAAGTGTTCTGGAATTCCCATTCTTTGCAGTGTTATCCATAGTTTGTTACGATTCACACAGTCGAATGCCTTTGCATAGTCAATAAAACACAGGTAAACATCCTCCTGGTATTCTCTGCTTTCAGCCAGGATCCATCTGACATCAGCAATGATATCCCTGGTTCCACGTCCTCTTCTGAAATTGGCCTGAATTTCTGGCAGTTCCCTGTTGATATACTGCTGCAGCCGTTTTTGAATGATCTTCAGCAAATTTTGCTTGTGTGTGATATTAATGATATTGTTCCATAATTTCCACATTTGGTTGGATCACCTTTCTTGGGAATAGGCATAAATATGGGTCTCTTCCAGTCAGTTGGCCAGGAAGCTGTCTTCCATATTTCCTGGCATAGATGAGTGAGCACCTCCAGCGCCGCATCTGTTTTGTTGAAACATCTCAATTGATATTCCATCAATTCCTGGAGCCTCATTTTTCGCTGGTGCCTTTAGTGCAGCTTGGACTTCTTCCTTCAGTACGATCAGTTCCTGATCATATGCTACCTCTTGAAATGGTTGAATATTGATTAATTCTTTTTGGTATAATGACTCTGTGTATTCCTTCCATCTTCTTTTGATGCTTCCTGCATCATTTAATATTTTCCCCATGGAATCCTTCACTATTGCAACTAGAGGCTTGGATTTTTTCTTCAGTTCTTTTAGCTTGAGAAACGCCGAGCATGTTCTTCCCTTTTGGTTTTCCATCTCCAGCTCTTTGCACATGTCATTGTAATACTTTACTTTGTCCTCTCAAGAGGCCCTTTGAAATCTTCTGTTCAGTTCTTTTACTTCATCAATTCTTCCTTTTGCTTTAGCTGCTCGACGCTCAAGAGCAAATTTCAGAGTCTCCTCTGACATCCATCTTGGTCTCTTCTTTCTTTCCTGTCTTTTCAGTGACCTCTTGCTTTCTTCGTGGATGATGTCCTTGATGTCATTCCACAACTCATCTGGTCTACGGTCACTAGTGTTCAGTGCATCGAGTCTATTCTTGAGATGGTCTCTAAATTCAGGTGGGATATACTCAAGGTCATATTTTGGCTCTCGTGGACTTGCTCTGATTTTCTTCAGTTTCAGCTTGAACTTGCATATGAGCAATCGATGGTCTGTTCCACAGTCTGCCCCTGGCCTTGTTCTGACTGATGATATTGAGCTTTTCCATCTTCTCTTTCCACAGAGGTAGTCAATTCGATTTCTGTGTGTTCCATCTGGGCAGATCCATGTGTATAGTCACCATTTATGGTGGTGAAAGAAGGTATTTGCAATGAAGAAGTTGTTGGTTCTGCAAAATTCTATCATTCGATCTCTGGCATTGTTTCTATCAGGAAGGCCGTATTTTCCAACTACTGATCCTTCTTCTTTGTTTCCAACTTTCGCATTCCAATCACCAGTAATTATCAATGCATCTTGATTGCATGTTCGATCAATTTCAGACTGTAGCAGCTGATAAAAATCTCCTATTTCTTCATCTTTGGCCCTAGTGGTTGGTGGGTAAATTTGAATAATAGTTGTATTAACTGGTCTTCCTTGTAGGCATATGGATATTATCCTATCACTGACAGTGTTGTACTTCAGCATAGATTTTGAAACATTCTTTTTGACAATGAATGCAACACCATTCCTCTTCAAGTTGTCATTCCCAGCATAGTAGACTATATGATTGTCTGATTCATAATGGCGAACACCAGTCCATTTCAGCTCACTAATGCCTAGGATATTGATGTGTATGCATTCCATTTCATTTTTGATGATTCCCAATTTTCCTAGATTCATACTTCGTACATTCCAGGTTCTGATTATTAATGGATGTTTGCAGCTGTTTTTTCTCATTTTGAGTCACGCCACCTCAGCAAATGAAGGTCCCGGAAGCTTTACTCCATCCACGTCATTAAGGTCGACTCTACTTTGAGGAGGCAGCTCTTCCCCAGTCATCTTTTGAGTGCCTTCCAACCTGGCAGGCTCATCTTCCAGCACTATATCAGACAATGTTCTGCTGCTATTCATAAGGTTTTCACTGGCTAATGGTTTTCAGAAGTAGACTGCCGGGTCCTTCTTCCTAGTCTGTCTTAGTCTGGAAGCTCAGCTGAAATCTGTCCTCCATGGGTGACCCTGCTGGTATCTGAATACCGGTGGCATAGCTTCCAGCATCACAGCAACACACAAGCCCCCACAGTACGACAAACTGACAGACATGTGGGGGCCCTAAAAAAAAAAAAAAAAAAAAAACCATATACGATCCCTAAATAAAGACAATTATAAAGTCATACTTGTGCCTAACACGATACAACTAACATGTATACAACAGAAAATGCACTAGCCCTGTTTACATCTTACATTTTATAATTGAAGAAAACAAAAATATTTGATGCACACATGCAAAGCAGAAACACTGGTTAGCATTTACCATCCTTTTTTCTGCAACTGGTCACATGGTTGTAGCTAGTGTTTAGAACTACCTTCTTACACCACCCATTCTATATTACCTTTACCCTCAGAAAGCACCTCAGTTAGTTGGTCATGGTTCTTTGCCTAGTGGGGTGACCCAAACCTTCATTCCTGAAGGGTCTGGGCCATTAGTAGTCATGTCGGGATAGGGTTGCTGTAGTTTTCCATTGACTTTAGTCACAGGGTGTGGTAGTACTAAGAGATGCCCTAAAGAATCTCCTGTATTACAGGCATACTCTTCTTTACCTCTATTATGTAATATCGATTGATTTCCTCTTGGTAATCAAAATCAATCACACCAGCTGTCACGGACTGAACTGTGTCCCCCAAAAGTATGTGTCAACTTTGTTAGGCCATGATTCCCAGTATTGTGTGGTTGTCCTCCATTTTGTGATTTTCCTATGTGTTATAAATCACAATTTCTGCCTGTGGTTAAAAAGAATTAGGGTGGGACGGAACACCCTTGCTCAGGTCACATCCCTGATTCAATGTAAAGGGCATTTCCCTGAGGTGTGGCCTGCACTGCCTTTTATCTTACAAAAGATAAAAGGAAAGGGAAGCAAGCAGAGAGTTGGGGACCTCATACCACCAAGAAAGAAGCACCAGAGCAGAGTGGGTCCTTTGGACCTGGGGTTCCTGCATGGAGAAGTTCCTAGTCCAGGGGAAGACTGATGAGAAGTCACCTTCCTCCAGAGCCGACAGAAGGAGAAAGCCTTCCCCTGGAGCTGCTGCCCTGAATTTGGACTTCTAGCCTACTAAAAATAAAAAAATGTAAGAAAATAAATTTCTGTTTGTTAAAGCCATCCACTTGTGGTATTTCTGTTTTGGCAGCACTAGATAACTAAGACACCAGCCAATATAGTAACTCCCTTCTTTGCCTGCTGATTCAGAGGTATGAGGAGCACAAAGTGGTCAGGTGCCATTCTTAACTTTCAGTTCAATGGAATCAGTGCTGTGTCTACCGGTGGGAGTATTCCTCCCTTTGGTATAAGACTTCTCGATCCACAGATCATAGTGTCGCAGGAACAGGAAGCAAAAAATCTGCGATTGGGTCAATAGTGATAATGCCACTCCCCTTGATTCCTGGATCCATGAATCCCAGCTATGGTAGGAATAGCACCATATATTGGATGCTGGTTTAGAGCATATACATCCTCCTGGAAAACACTGCCCCAACCCTGAAAGGTATTGCCACTTAGCTGGTGTAATAGGATCTTTCAAAGGCCATTCCATCATTCTATCAAGCCATATTCTTCAGGATGATGGGGAACATGGTAAGACCATTGAATTCTACGAGCATGGGCCCACTGCTGCACAGCACATTATTTGCTGTGAGTGAGTCCTCTGATTCAAGGTGATGGTGTGTGGGATACCATGATGGTGGATAAGGCATTCTGTAAGTCCATGGACGGCAGTTTTGGCAGAAGCAGTGCATGCAAATCCAAATCCAGAGTAAGTGTCTATTCCAGTAAGAAAAAAATGCTGCCCTTTCCATGATGGAAGTGGTCCAATGTAATCAATATGCCAAAAGTTGCTGGCTGATCACCTCAAGGAATGGTGCCATACTGGGGACTCAGTGTTGGTCTCTGCTACTAGCAGACTGGGCGATCTGCAGTGGCTGTAGCCAAGTCGGCCTTGGTGAGTGGAAGTCCATGTTGCTGAGCCCATGCATAACCTCCATCCCTGCTACCATGGCCACTTTGTTCATGAGCCCATTAAAAAAGGAAGTTAGTAGCTGGGGAAAGATGATGACTGGTTTCCACAGAACTCATCATCCTATCCACTTGACTGCTAAAATTCTCCTCTGTCAAGGTCACCATTTGGTGAGCACTCATATGAGACACAAATATCTCCACTTCTTTGGCCCATTCAGAGAGGCCCATCCACATACCTCTTCCGCATACCTCCTTGTAACCAATTTTCCAATTACATTCCTTCCAAGTCTCTGACCATCCAGCCAAACCACTGGCCACAGCCCATCAATCAGTATACAATTGTACATCTGGCTATTTCTCCTTCCAAGTAAAGTGAACAACCAGATGCTCTGCTCAAAATTCTACCTACTGAGAGGATCTCCCTTCACCACTGTCCTTCAGGGAGGTCTCAGTAAGGGGCTGTAGTGCTGCCGCTGTCCACTTTCAAGTGGTGCCTGCGTACGGTGCAGAACCACCTGTAAACCAGGCATGAGTTTTCCTCAGTCAACTGATCATAAGGAACTCCCCATGAGACCATAGGTACACACCGGGAGAGGGCAGATAATCTGACAGCAGGGGAGACCATGAGAATTTGGGCCACTTCCTCATGGAACTTATTTGTGCCTTCAGGTCCTGCTCAGGTCGGATCTTGTATATACCACTTCCATTTAATGATGGAGCGCTGCTGTGCACATACAACTTTACAGCTCTGTGGGTCAAACAACACCCAGTTCATGATGGGCAGCTCATGCTGCAGGGTGACTTGGCAGCCCATGGTTAAGTGTTCGGTCTCTACTAAGGCCCAGTAACAAGTCAAATGCTCTTTCTCAAAAGGAGAATCATGATCTGCAGAGGACAGCAGGGTTTTGCTCCAAAACCCTAAGGGTCTGCTCTGTGATTCAGCAATAGGGACCTGCCAAAGAGTCCAAACAGCAACTCTATCTGCCACTTTAAGCACCGTTGAATTAGTAGATCATATAGCCCAATGGTAGCCTGAACCTGCTGCAGAGCCTTCTCTTGGTCTTGGTCCCACTCAAAACTCACAGCTCTTCAAGTCACTTGACAAATAGGCTATACAGTAGCACACCCAAGTGAGGGGTATGTTGCCTCCAAAACCCAAGAGGCCCATCAAGTATTGTGCCTCCTTTTTAGTTTTCGGAGCAGCCAGATGCAATAACTTGTGGAAGGGAAAGCCGATCAAGTTTCCTGCAGACTAAATTATGACATAGGGCTAGAGAGTTGATATACTCCTGAGCTAGGATGGTAAGCGCATATTGCTTGCCTTGCCAGCTAAAGGCAAACTGCTTCTGGTGGTCCTTTAAAACAAGTATGGAGAAAAAGGCATTAGCCAGATGAATAGCTGCATACCAGTTACCAGAATATGTATTAATTTTCTCAAGCAATAAAACCACATCTCGAACAGCAGCTGCAATTGGAGTCATCAACTGGTTAAGTTTTTGATAGTCCGCTATCATTCTCCAAGATCCACCTGTTTTTTGCACAGGCCAAATAGGCGAGTTGAATGGGGATGTGGTGGGAATCACTACCTCTGCATTCTTCAAGTCCTCGATGGTGGCAGTAATCTCTGCAATCCTTCCAGGAATGCACTATTGCTTTTAGTTTACTGTTTTCCTAGATAGGGGCCATTCTAACGGTTTCCACTTGGCTTTTCCTACCGTAATAGCCCTTACTCCACTTGTCAGGGATCCAATGTAGGAGTTATTCCAGTTTCTGAGTATATGTATTCCAATTATGCATTCTGGAACAGGGAAAATCACTACAAAATGGGCTCTGTGACCCACTGGACCTACAGTGAGATGAACATGAGCCAAGACTCCATTAATAACCTGACCTCCATATGTCCCCACTCTGATTGGTGGGCTGTAGCGACACTTGGGGTCTCCTGGAATTTGTATCAGTTCAGAGCCTGTATCCAGTAATCCCTGAAAAGTCCAGTTATTTCTTTTTCCCCAATGAACAGTCACTCTCTTAAAAGGCTGTAGATCCCTTTGGGAAAAGCTGGGTGAAAGATTAACAGTATAAATTTTCGGCAGTGTAATGAGGTTCCTTCTCCCTTCATTGAAGAGGTTGTGGTTCTGTAAACTGGGTGCCTGGGAACTGATTGAGAGGCCGGGACTCTCTATTCTGATGATTCAAATTAGACTGCCGTAAACATGAGCTAGAATGCTTCCACTGGTACAGATCCAGTAAATATTTAGTAGATTTACCATCTATTTCACTGCTGGGGACATCATGACTAAGTAGCCAATGCCATAAGTCCAGATGATTCAGACTATTCTGATTACTGCTTTGACTCTGCTGTCCATTATTGTAACCATGCCTACCTTGTCTTTGCTGATTGAGTGCTGCTACTTGGTCCCAGAACCAGGGGTCCAATCACCCCCATTGAAGTTAGGTATCTTAATTCAGTTAGGGCAGTTCCCACTGTAAAATCTGCCTTACATAAAATAGCAATCACAGCAGTCTTCCAGGAGGTTGGGGCTCCCTTCACAAATTTCTTCCTTACTGTTGTGGTGAAAGGTGTGTCCTCTGGGCACTCCATGTGTGGGTCTGTGGGTTTAACCTAATAAATCCACTCTAACATGCCAATTTCCCTAAGCCTGTGGATACCTTCTTCTACAACATACCCAGGCAGGTCTGGCACTTCAACTTGATTTACTGTGGGCCACTGCATAACCCCTGCTTCAGCAAGCCAACCAAATAAACTTTTAAGATCCTTTCCTAACCTCTCGAGCTGAAACAGTGAAGGAAGAATCTGTGCTTAGTGGGCCCTTATCAATAAACTCAGATTGATGCAACTTTATGTTCCTTGCACAATTATCCCACACCCTTAGTACC
Source organism: Elephas maximus indicus (assembly GCF_024166365.1). NCBI lineage: Eukaryota > Metazoa > Chordata > Mammalia > Proboscidea > Elephantidae > Elephas > Elephas maximus. The sequence continues at coordinate 10,307,810 of NC_064829.1, forward strand.
TATTCCCACATATATTCCTCAGGTTTTTGTTTGTACATATTAGAAAACTCAAACAGTTCTTTTGGAGTACAGTGTTCTTCCTCCACAGTCATGCTTTGTACTTCACCTTTTGAGACTCTCTGGGACTTAAGTCTAGTTATAGGCCTAGAAGCAAAAATGGGTGGTGGGGGTGTGTTCTGAAAACATTCAGCAACATCTTGTAAGGCATATGCCTCAGGCAATGCCCCAGGCAATGACTCAGATGCCTCCCCAAGGGATGACTCAGAGACACGCTCTTCAGACACAGCTGTGTTAATTTCATCAGATGGTGGTAGAGGGGCTAATGGTTTTAGTGGGGAGGGTGGCTTAGCAAAGATGGAATAATCTCTTCAGATGGGAGTGAGGGGGCTGGTTCCATTGGCAGGAGTGATTCAATGACATTTAGGGGCTCAGTGTCCCCAACTTCCTGATTATCTGCCCATATGTCCCCATCCCAAGTTTCAGGATCCCACTTCTTCCTAATCAATCCCCTCAGTTTAACTCCAGATACCATTCAAAGTTGGGAATTCAACTCAGCTATTCTTACAATAAGACCCTGGGTGTGGTTTCTGGCAATATCATCTGTGTTACTATAAAACTTAAGGCTTTGTTTCAAGGCACAAGTGGAAACTTTGAGTTCGTTTATGCAGTGCTTGAGCTTTGATTCTGAAGCCCTGAGCTCATCCTTTTCTTCCAACACTTTGTCTAGTGAAAGTAGGATCAACCAACCAGCTTCCCTAAACTTCTCATTCTGAAAAAATTGTAGAAAGGTATCACACATGCGATCACACAGAGCCTTGCCTTTCACCAATACCTGATCTATTGGTGGTGATATTTTGCATATTTGAATTGCCACCTCATTCCATGGATTAGCAGTGCCCTCTTTACTACTGGAAGCAGAGTCATCAACATCTTTAACTAACCAGACTTAAGAACCAATTTAGAAAACTCATCCTTACAATTTGGTTTCTCTAGGACCACTCTCAGTACCAAATGTCTTAGGCTGAGTTCTTAGAGAAGCAAAATCAGTGAAATGTGTACACACACACACACACACACACACACACGTATACATACAGAGAGAAAGGTCACGGAGAACCTTTTGGTTAGCAGCATGGGGTGTTCCCTGATGCACTGCACGCCATTCACGCCTGGCTCCACGTGATTGTCTCTCGTTCCTATCTTCATTCTATTGCAATTTCCTTACTCATTTCACTGTTATTTTGTTAACTTGTATTACAACTTTGTGAGCAGCACCACATCCTTCCTGAAGCAAATTGAACATAAACAAATGCTTACTGTAACTTTCACAGGAGCAGGCTGAATAAGGTGCACTATGATAATCAGACAACCCTTAGAAACAGGCAGGTTCAGGTCAGCAGCTATTTAAAAAGAAGTTTCTACAAGTTTTGGTCTGATTAACTTAAAGTACTCCTACTCAGCTTTATCCCTCTGTTAATAGAATGAGCTAGTAGGTTCTTCATTTCTTTTTTCCGGTGAATATCAAGTTGAAAATCTGTGTGGATCTACCCTGCCTGGCAACACTATGATCTGGTTATTTATAATCTCTGTCTATCCTCAATCTAATTTAATACAATTTGTCTAAAATTCTACTTAGGAATGGTTTTGGAAACTATGCTAAAGAAACTCATTCTCATTAAAAACCTTTTGTAGACTCCGTGACCATGCCTTTCTCGACACAAAGCACAGCCCCCACCGGCAACAACCACAACAACTAAACAAACAAAAAAATATTTATTGAGTGCCTGTTATGCTCCAGGAGTCCCTGGGTGGTGCAAATGGTTAATGTGTTTGTCTGCTGAATGAAAGGTTGGAGGTTCGAGTCCACCCAGAGGCACCTTGGGAGAAAGCCTTGGCAATCTCCAAAAAATCAGCCATTGAAAACCCTATGGAGCACGTTCTACTCTGACACACATGAAGTCATCATGAGCTGGGGTTGACTCAATGGGAACAGGTTTTTGGTTATTATATGCCAGGCAGTATTTTAAGTGTTTTAGACACATTTCATTTGAGTCTCAAACAACCCTGCTGGGAAGGTGATTTAATTCCCATTTCACAGATAGTAAAATGACAAAGATCAAGCATATGTGCCCAAGTTCACTGACTAGGGAGTGGTAAAACCTGGATTCAAAAGCATGTTCTGATTCTAGCAGCTTCCTCGTTCGATTCTAGCAGCTTCTTCACTCTCTGGGCCTTCGATTCTAGCAGCTTCTTCACTCTCTGGGCCTGGAAGACTAGCGAGGGGCAAGTACAAACTTAGAAAGTACACCACACTCTATTTTCTTCCCTTAGGACTTCAGCTTATTTCAACTATTTTCAAAATCATTTTTAACAGCTCTTTGAGGTATAATTTACATACCTTAAAATTCACACACTTATACAGTCATACAACCACCAACAATATAAAGTTTTAAAATACTTCCATCCCCTCAAAAACGGAAGTCCAGCTCCGTTCCCATCCCTGGTCCCAGATAACCATTAGTCTACTGCCCATCTGTATAGTTTTGCCTTTTCTAGATTCCATATAAATGAAATCATACAGTGTTTTGTGTCTGTCTTCTTTTATTTAGCACGATATTTTTCAGACTCATCTATTTCGTCATGTACGTTAGCGGTGTGCTCTTTATGGCTGAGTTCTATTCCATTGTATGGATACACCACACTTTGTTCATCGATGGGCATTTGGTTTATCTCCACGTTTGGCTACTATGAACAGTGCTCCTAGAAATATTTGCGTGCAAGTATTTGTGTGAACATTTATTTTCATTTCTCTTGAATTGATACCCAGGAGTGGAATTGCTGGGACACCTGGTAAGTGTATGTTTAACTTTAAGAAACTGCCAAATTGTTTTCCAAAGTGGCTATTCCATTTTACATTCTCAACAGCAAGGTCTAAAGGTTCTAATTTTTCCACATCCTCACCAAACTTGGTTTTGTCGGTCTTTTTAATTTTAATCATTCTAGTAGTTGTGTAATGGTATCTCACTGTGGTTTTAGTTTGCATTTCTCTAATGACCAGTGATACTCCATCTTTTCATGATTGTTGGCTACCTGCATATATTCTTTGTCAAGTGTCTGTTCAAATCTTTTACCCATTTTTAAAACTGGGTGAGTTGTCTTCTTATTATTGTCTTATTTTCTAGTGAAAATTAAATATATATATATATATTCTGTATTTAAATTCTTTGTCAGATATGTTTTGCAAATATTTTCTCCCAAACTGTAACTTACATTTTAATTTTCTTACCAATGTCTTTCAATGAGCAAAGTTTTAAATTTTGATGATATCCAATTAATTTTTTCTTTTAGGATTTATGTTTTTGTGTATGTGTATGTTCCAGGAAATCATTGCCTAACCTAAAATAAAAAACATTTCCTCCAATTGTTCTTATAAAAGTATTATAATTTTAGCTCTTATATTTAGGTCTATGATTCACTAGAGCTAATGTTTTGGTATGGTCCTTGTGAGTCCAGGATCAAGGTTCACTTCTCATAGGGATATCCAGTTTTTCCAGCATATTTATTGAAAAAACTATCCTTTCACCATACTTATTTAATCTGTATGCTGAGCAAATAATGTAAGAAGCTAAACTATATGAAGAAGAGTGCGTCGGGATTGGAGGAAGACTCATTAACAACCTGTGATATATAGGTGATATGAAACTATATGAAGAAGAGTGCGTCGGGATTGGAGGAAGACTCATTAACAACCTGTGATATATAGGTGATATGACCTTGCTTGCTGAAAGTGAAGGCGACTACATGAAGCACTTACTGATGAAGACCAAAGACTACAGCCTTCAGTATGAATTACAACTCACTATAAAGAACCCAAAAATCCTCACAACTGGACTAATAAGCAACACCATGATAAGCAGAGAAAATATTGAAGTTGTTAAGGATTTTTTTTACTTGGATCAAAAATCAATGCCCATGGAAGCAGCAGTCAAGAAATCAAATGATCTACTGCATTTGGCAAGTCTGCTACAAAAGATCTCTTTCAAGTGTTAAAAAGCAAAGATGTCACTTTGATGAATAAGGTGCACCTGACCCAAGCCATGGTGTTTTCAATCACCTCATATGCATGCAAGGAGCCCTGGTGGCACAGTAGTTAAATGCTTGGCTGCTAACTGAAAGGTCAAAGGTTTGAACCTACCAGCTGCTCTGAGGGAGCAAGATGAGAAGTATGCTTTCTGTAAAGATTACAGCCTATGGAAACCCTATGGGGCAGTTCAACTCTGTCCTGTAGGATCACTATTAGTCAGAATTGACTCGATGACAATGGGTTTGGATTTTTGGTTCTCATATGCATATGAAAGGCTGGACAATGAAAAAGGAAGAATGAAGAATTGACACATTTGAATTATGGTGCTGGCAGAGAATACTGAATACGCCATGGACTACCAGAAGAACAATAACAACAAAAAAACTGTCCTGGAAGAAGTACAGCCAGAATGCTCCTTAGAAAGGAGGATGGCGAGACTTTGTCTTAATTACTTTGGACACAACATCAAGAAGGACCAATCATTGGAGGAAAGCATCATGCTTAGTAAAGTAGAGGGTCAGTGAAAGAGGAAGACCTTCAATGAGATTGGAGTGTCTGCAACAATGGGCTCAAACACAACTACTCTTGTGAAGATGGCACAGGACCAGGCAGTGTTTTGTTCTATTACACATAGGATTGCTACGAGTTGGAGTCAACTCAGACAGCATCTAACAACAGCAACATCCTTTCTCCATTGATTTATGTTGATGCCTTTGTTGAAATTCACTATATATGTGTAAGTCTATTTCTGGACTCTCAGTTTTGTTCCACTGATTTATACGTCCTTTTTTTTTTTTTATTCCAATACCATACCATCTTGATTACTGTAGCTTTTATAGTAATTCTTAAAATTAGGTAGAGTTAAGTCTTCTAACTTTGTTCTTCTTTTCCAACATTGTTTTGGTTGTTCTAGACCTTTTGAGTTTCCACATACATTTTAGAATTAGCTTATCAATTTCTAGAAAAAAATTCTGCTGGTATTTTAGTTAGGACTCTATTGAACCTACATGTCACTTTGGGGAGAATTGCCATCTTAATGATGCTGAGTCTTCCGAACCCTGAACATATCTCTTTCTCTGTTTATTTAGGTTTTATTTAAATTCTCTTAATAATGTTTATAGCATTCAGTGTACAGATCTTCACTTCTTTTGTTAAACACTTTCATAAGTAATTTTTTAGATGTTAATATGAATGTACATGGCCTTTTAAAATTTTTTGGTATATTTTTCATTGCTAGTACATTGGAGTCCTGGTGGCACAGTGGTTAAGAGCTTGGCTGCTTACCAAAGGTCAGCAGTTCAAATCCACCAGCTACTCCCTGGAAACCCTATGGGGCAGTTCTACTCCATCCTATGAATCAGAATTGACGGCAATGGGGTAGTACATAGAAATACAATTGATTTCTGCATTTTGATCTTGTATCCTGCAGTTTTGCTAATTTCACTTAGTTCTAGCAGCTTTTACCTCTTTCCCATGTAGCCATGTACAGAAATAGTTGCTCCATGGCTCTGGCCCCTCTGCTTTTCACTAAGGCATGACACACAGGGCGGGGCAGAGGGAAAACCACCCTGCATTTCAAGGCCCAGGATATGGAGCTAGACAGCCCTCGTGCCCACTGCAGTCATGTTTAGTGGCTTCTGCTGCTCTTACACTTGGGGTTTTTTAAAAAGATACCTTAAGACTTGTATAGGAATTTCATCTTTTATTTCCAAATTATAATCTCATAAAACAACTGTGATAAATCATGCTACAGAATTATGTAAATCTACCCCATAGGGATGGGAACGTACAATTTTCAAGTCTTTTTTTTCCTTCACAAAATCAATTTTTTAGCTTTTGATTTTTTTCATCACAGTACTCCCACTCGTATTCCTGAGTCTCCTTGTAAAATCCCATTTCTCAGAGAAAACTGTGCACTTGGAGCACACCAAAGAGCCTCACAAGAGAAACTTATTTGTGTGGGAACAGAAATAAAATAATTAGGTATTTTCATTAGGAAAAAAAGACTCAAAGAATCACGACTGTAGCCTTTCCTTCCAGACAAGGCTCTAAATTATCTGACAAACATTCTCCTTGGAACACTGAGCACGAATTATATAAAATTTTAAGGCATTATTCTTGATCTTTTTAGTCACTCTGATTCCTTTCTGCTTTACAAGGAAAAGGAGATTCCCTCTTTTTGGGGACAAACATCTGTAAAAGTGGGTTCACTATATTCCTATTGATGACTATTGTAGAATTGGATGCATGTTTCCTTGGGGAAATTTAAATGTCTAATGAATAATCAAAAACAATATTGACAGGGGCCTGAACACAGCTTTTGATACTTGAGTGCTGATTCAAATCCCAGCTGTGCAGCTTCCTAACTGTGACTACTAAGGCTCTGCTTCCTCTTCCGTTCCAAGAGGTCTCAGCAGTACTTCCGGGCAGAGGTTGCGCCCTCCATGGGACTGACCAGTATACAGGTGATGCGTGAAGGCAGGTGAGTGCAGAAGTGCAGAGGAGAGAGGCAGTGGACGGCAGTGAAGGGGACAATGAGGGGTGGTGAAAGACAAGATGAGTAATGTCATGGGAGACAAGGTCAGAGGCTCAGCAGTCAACCGTGGGAACAACAGTGCGGCATGCAGGTGTGGGCTCCTGGCGAGCAACTCAGGAAAGGATCCTTCGGCTTTGGAGGAAGGCAGGTACATGGGACAGGACACTGCAGTGTTGGTAAAACTGTGGCCAGGCTGGCCAGCTGTCCCCAGGCCAAGAAAGAAACACGTGGTGAGGAAACGGTCACTGTGGAAGCTTGGGAGCTGAGTTCTAGAAACATTTACAGGATGCCTGCTGAGCACAAAGCACCAGTACAGGTGCTGGGGATCCAATCAAGGGCACAGGCTTCTGAAGGGCAGGGCACAGTCTTCCGAAGGGCAGGACTCAGGCTTCCAAAGGGCAGGGAGCAGGTGCGCAAGGCAGAGCATGGCCTGACAGTGCCTCGAGGGGCAAGCGGACACTAGCTGGAAGGGGTGTGGTTGTCGCACACGGCCACTCTTACCCACGCCTGTCTCAACCTCCAACCACATCCTTCGATTCCCGGATCTGCCACAGGCTTTCAGACATTTCAGGAAAGGCCCCCAAGCTAATGTCCAGAGTTACACACTTAGTCTCTGGTGAGGGGGTAGCGAGCTGAGACAGATTACTAAGAAAACCCACTGCAGGGCCCGGGGGCAGGGCAGGGGTGGCCACAGACAGGCGCCACGACCCCCAGGGCGCCTTCACGGTGGGTGGCGGAGAGGACGCAGGCAGGGGTCCAGGAAGGCAGCCGCCACCTGGTTCGGCCAAGGACAGTGGGGCTGACCCAGCCTCACCCGCTGCCGCTGTGACCACAGCGCCTGCCCGCCTAGTAGCCCACTGCGAGTGGGACCCCTGCCCGGAGACCCATCTTGATAGTTGGGCAGCAGCATGGACCCCCCACACCTAAACCCAGCAGATGGGGCCCTCAGCGGGTACAAACAAAACCAGGTCGCGGCATGAAAACGCAGTCCCCTTGGCTCCGTGGTGGCTCTGCGGTTCGTCGGCACAAGTCACAGCTACAGGAAACTTAAAACCGAGCACTGAACTGGAAGGAAAAGGTGATGCAAGTTTCTACATGTACAGAAAAGAAAAGATTGCAGGGGCTGCTACTGAGCTCCACCCAAAGTCTGCAGCAGCTGCTCCTCTAGGGCAAGGTCAAATTCAAATGGAAAAAATGTTTTTTTTCTGTGGTGCAAAAAATGAAAGGGACTCCGCTCCGCCCCTTTCCTTAGATCATTTACAGGTAGTCTCTGATTTATCACAAATTCAAGATAGGAGGAACCACACTTACACCGTCCAGTTTTTGTTTTTGTTTTTTATACTTCTGTTAGTAATGGAGCCCTGGTGGCGCAGTGGTTAACGTCTTCAGCTGCTAACCAAAAGGCCGGGTGGGTTCAAACCGACCAGCCACTCCTCGGGAGAAAGATGTGGCAATCCGCTTCCATCAAGATTTACAGCTCTGGTAACCCAGTGGGGCAGTTCTACCCAGTCCTATAGGATTGCTTAGGGTTGGAGTCAAGTGGATGACAGTGGGTTTGGTTTGAACTGTTAGTAACATGTACCACATAGAACATTGCAGCATGTGATTTCTGGATGTTATCATTCTCAGATGTTCACTTGCATATGTTCAATTTTATGATTTACTCTTCAAAACACTGCCGGATAGATCTACTTTTCTAAGCTAAGTCAGGGAATTCAGTTGCTTGACCATGGACCCAGACACTGATGGCTTTGCTAAAGTCGACAGGCAGGTTCGGGAAGCAGTGAGAGGTCACTGTGGAATGGATGAAGAAAAAAGAAAACCATACAGACAACTCTCACTACTTTTCTGACTAGAAACACCACCCCCGTTCCCAGCGATAATGCAGGTGATCCAGAACCTTCCGCAAGTGGAATTATTACCACAACTGATAAAATACCAATGTTGTCCAACTCTTCTTCATTGCTGGGGTACATTTTTATGATTTGTGAATTTTTTTAATGTATGTATATATGTATTAAAATACATCTGTGAGTTTACATCTTGTAATGTTTCCAGCCCCCAAAGACAAATAAAGATCAGAATTATAAAGATACTGATAATAAAAGGCAATAATAAAGAAAACAGAACTGACTTACAAGGGAGTCGTCAGATAGACCCTTGTAATAAGTCAAGGACTATCTGTACTTTTAAAAACTTGTCAACTCTTTCTCTGCCTCTTTTAAAATGTATATAAATCCTTTTTAAAAGCCTAAACAACGTTCTTGCCAGTTTTACAACCCAAGGATGTCTTTTTCAAGGACGTGGGAGCCATTTCCTTGCAATGGAATCATCTGCAAAGATAGCATCCCTGTTTCCCAGTTTCCTTGGGAGTGCAGGAACCTACAGCACGTGCCTTGGTCCAAGTTGCAAAACTATCTCCTGTCATAAGGATATGAGAGGTTTACTTTTCCTTTGAATAAAGGCAATTAAACAGAGGTGACCACCCCAATTACTAGATAAACTTAGGGTGAGCTCTGTGGTGGCGCAGTAGTTAAGAGCTCAGCTGCTAACCAAGAGGTCAGCAGTTTGAATCCACCAGCTCCTTGGGCAGCCTATGGGTGCAGTTCTACTTTGTCCTGTAGGATTACTATAGGTTGGAATTGATTCGACATTAATGGCTTTTGGTTTGGTTTCTGTGTGTGAAATGCTGCTGTTAAGTCCTCCTACCTGTGCACTAGTTACTGTTTATCTTGAGAACATGTATGAAATAGGTCCTTATAACCCTGTTAGCGTAGTGGTTAAAAGCTATGTTTGCTAACCAAAAGGCCAGCAGTTCGAATCCACCAGGTGCTCCTTGGAAACCACATAGGGCAGTTCTACTTTGTTCTATAGGGTCGCTATGAGTCGAAATCGACTCGATGGCAATGTTTTTTTTTGCCTGGCTATAGATAGGGTGAAGGTCCTTTCTGACTTTGCAACCTCTTATAGCTGACTGCCTGCGATGCATTACATTCTGGTTTAATGCTTACTCTATGATAAGACTATTTTCTTTCTCTTCCACATTTGTGGGGAAGTTTTCTGGGTTGGAAGCAGGTTTTGTTTTTAATGACACAAGTTGTGACATTCTCACCTTCCTTATCTGAGCTGTTTCTCCCTCATTAACATAAACTCAATGCCCCCCTAAGGTTCCTATCTAATCTTTTGAGTTTTTGTTATCAATTTGATATCATATAGACAGTTCTTAGAAGAAATAAAAGGGAATAAAAAGAAATAAAAGGTATCCAAATTGGAAAAGAAGTAAAATTATCTCTATTTGTGGATGATATGATTGTATGTATAGAAAATCCCAAGAAGTCCACAAGAAAACTTTTGAGCTAATAGAGGAATTCAGCAAAGTTGCAGGGTACAAGGTCAACAAACACAAATCAGTCGGGTTTCTACACACCAGCAATGAGAAATCTAAAAGGGAAATTAAGGAAACAGTTCTATTTACAGTAACATCTAAGAGAATAAAATACTTAGAACTAAATCTAACCAGGGACGTGAAGGACTTATACAATGAAAACTATTAAACACTGCTGAAAGAGATTACAGAAGACTTAAATAAATGGAAAGATGTTCCATGCTCATGGATTGGAAGACTTTGTATTGTGTCAGTACTACCCAAAGCAATCTATAGATTCAATGCAATCCTGATTAAAATTCCAACAGCCTTCTTAAAGAAATTAAAAAAAAAACCCTGATCTTCAACTTTGCATGGAATGGCAAGAGGCCATGAATAGCTAAAACAATGTTGAAAGAGAAGAACAAAGTAGGAGTCACATTTCCTGATTTTACAACATACGTTACAGCCACAGGAATCAAAACAACCTGGTACTGGTATAACAACAGACACATAGACCAATGGAATAGAACTGAGAGTCTAGAAATAAACCCACACATCTATGGTCAACTGATTTTTGACAAGGGTGCTAAGTACAGTTGATGGGGAAAGAAGACTCTCTTCAATAAACGGTGCTGGGAAAACTGGATTTCCACATGCAGAAAAATGAAACAGGATTCATGCCCCACACCATACACAAAAACAAATTGAAAATGGAATAAGGACCTAAATGTGCAAACTAAACCATAAAATTCTTGGAAGAAAATGCAGGAGCAATGCTGTTGGGCCTAGTTTTCAACAATGGATTATCAAATATAATGACAAAAGGACACACAGTGAAAGACAAAATAAATACATGGGACTTCATAAAATTTTTGTTCATCAAAACACTTTATCAAAAAAGTGAAAAGCTACCAGCTGGATGAACATCTTTGGAAACCATGTATCTGACAAGAATCTAATAACCAAAATATATATAAAACTTTGACAACCTAATAACAAAAGGACAACCCAATCATAAAAGGGACAAAATACTTGAATAGACATTTCACCAAAGAGGACATTCAAATGGCCACAAGACAAATGAAAACCTACTCAGCATCATTAGCCACCAGAGAGATGCAAATCAAAACCAAAATGAGATACCATTTCACTCCCGTTAAAAAAAAAAAAAAAATTTTTTTTTTTTTTTAAAAAAAGAAAAAGAAGATAACAAATGTTGGTGAGGATGTAGGGAAAATGGAATTCTTATCCATTGCTGGTGGGAATGCAAAATGGTACAGTCACTGTGGGAAAACAGCGTGGTGATTACTCAAAAAAACTAAAAGTAGAACTACCATATGACCCAGCAATTCCTCTCCTAGGAGTATACCCAAAAGACTCCTTCATTGCAGCACTATTCACAATAGCCAAAGAGTGAAAACCCAAATGCCCATCAACAGATGAATGGGTAAACAAAATTTGGTACATACATACAGTGGACTACTACTCAGCCAGTGCGATAAATAAAGTCTTGATATGTGCTACAGTATGGATGCAGCCTAAAGACATTTTGCTGAGCAAAATAACTCAGACTCAAAAAATTAACTCATTGCCATCAAGTCGATTCCGACTCATAGCGACCGTATAGGACAGAGTAGAACTGCCCCATAGAGTTTCCAAGGAGCGCGTGGTGGATTCAAACTGCTGACCTTTTGGTTAGCAGCCGTAGCTCTTAACCACCACGCCATTAGGGTTTCCTGAGAGAAAGAGCCAACCACAAAAAGACAGATATTGTATGACCTCACTTATTTAGAAAGACAAGAAAAGGCAAATGTACACAGACCAAAGTTTATTAGTAGTTACCAGGGGCGGAAGGGAGGGGGAAAAAGGGGATTAATAGTGATGGAAAAATCGCATTGATTAATGGTAGGGTTGCACAGCTGAATATTGTCATTGCTGTCAGTAAGTTGTACACCTGTAAAAAGTTGAACTGGCAAAGTTGTGTGATAGATATATTACCAACAGTGACCAAAAAAAGAGTGGCTGCTGAGACTGCTATGTACAACCAAATACCTCATGGGATTTGGTTTCTTGGTTTGGAGGTTTAGGGTCATGGTTTCATGGGACATGCCAGTTAATTGATCTAATAATATGTTTAGTACTTCTGTTCTACCTCCTAGTTTGATGCGTAGTGTCTGGGGTCTTAAAAGCTTGCAAGTGGCCAACCAAGGCACAATTGGTCTCTATTTGCCTGGAAATACAGAGGAAAAGAATAGTCAGGAATAGGTGGAGGAAACTGAGTATGTGGCTTAACTGCCTCCTGTGCCATGAGACCAGAAGAACTGGATGGTGCCCAGCTACCACTACTGAACATTTTGATCAAAGATTCCTTAGAAGAATCCTGATCAAAAGTGGGAAAATGCAGAAAAGAATTTCAAATTCTCATGGACTCTAGACTTCTGGAGTTATGAAGTTTGGAGGAACCCCTGAAACTATTGCTCTAAGATAATTTTTAAACCTTAAACTAAAAATATCCCCTGAAGTCATTTTAAAACCAAACAATAGTTTAGCTTAACTAGTAAAAAAGGTCTGCCTTGAGTATTATGCTTTTTTAAGAACTAAGTATATGGGATCAAATTGACAACAGCAATTCAATAGATTAGACAGGAACATTAGGGGGTGGTGAGTTTATGTTAATGGAGGAGGAACAACTCAGAAAAGGAGGGTGAGAATGGTTGCACAACTTGAAGAATATAATCAATATCACTAAATGATACACGTAGAAACTGTTGAACTGATGTGTATTTTGCTGTGTATATCCCCAACAACGACAACAACAAAATAAATACAATTATATATAAAAAAATCTGAATGCAGATAGATCTGGTATTCTTGGCATTCCTGACAATTCCAAACAAACCAGAAAGCTCAATGATGATCTGACTGCCGAGCTTCTCCACTGGCCCTCTTGTTTGTTTTTTGGCTCAAGCAACAGCCACTCCCTGAGCGTCCTTTGGCCCCACACTGTGCTAGAAAAGAAGACGTAAGCAAAAAAGGCAGGCAGTTCTCCTTTGAACTTACATGGAGCAAGTGTGGAATGCTTTACCTACGGGTGAGGGCCATCTCATAGTAGATTCCGTCAAAACAAGGCATGCCATTCATTTATTCATTCAGCAAATATTTACGGAGGGCCTGACACAGGTAAGATTTGTGTGGGGGGGCAAAGTAGGGGCAAACTAAGTTAAAAAAACAAACAAAAAAAGGAGACTGGGCCAGGCAAGGACGTGTGGACTTTCTTCTGCAGGTAACGGTCAAGGTCACCAATGACCTCCAGGCTGCTGAATTCAATGCTCATTTCTCAGTCCTCGCCTTACCTGACTTACCAGCAGCACCTGGCCCAGCTGATCGCACTTCTCCTTGCAATCCTTTCTATTTTTTGCTTCCAAGTCTTCCCTCTCCCCTGGTGGTCCTTCTAGCCCACAACCCCTGTTTCTCAGTGTTCTTTCAAGGGTCCTTCTCTCTTCCCAGCCTCCTAAAGCTGGGCACCCTCATTGCTTAGTCCTGGGACCTCTTCTCTGTATAAGTCCCCTTCCTTGGTGACCCTTCCCGTTTTGTGGCTAAATATAATAAGTAGATTAATGACTCGAAGTCCCACCTCCAACTCAGAACTCTCCTCTGACCTGGGACTTGGCTGACATGGAACTTGAATCTTAAGGGGCACCTATGACATGCAAGTCCAAAATGGAACTCCTGCCCCCCAAACATGTTCTACTTGAAGTTTTCCCTAGTAAATGGCAACTCCATTATTCAATCTTTCAGGCCCCAAACGTGGAGTCCTCCTTGACTCCTCTCTTCCTCTTATACCAAAACACGACCCTTGAGAAAATCCTCTTGTCTGTACCTTCAGAAGACCCCTGGGTTGCACAAATAGTTAGCATTCAACTATTAACCAAAAATTGGCAGTTTGAACCCACCCAGTGGTGCTGTGGAAGAAAAGGCTGGTGATCTGCTTCCATAAAGATTACAGCCAAAAAAAAACCCATGGAGCAGTTGTACTGCACACACATGGGGCCACCATGAGTCAAAGTCAACTCAATAGCAATGGGATTGGTTTTTTACGGGTACCTTCAAAATACACCTGATTATTTCTTGCCCCCGCCACTGTGACTTTCCCGACTGAAGCCATCGCCTCCTCTCTGCTCTGTTTCTACCCTTCTTTACCAGTCTACTCAACTCAACAGTCAGTAATTCTTTTAAAATATGTCAGGCCATGCAACACTTCTGCTCAAAACAGTCCAATGCTTCCTATTATCTGACCACCCCCATTACCTCCCCGACTACGATGGTCAACTTGGCTGGGCCATGATTCTCAGTGGTTTGGCAGTTATGTAATGATGTAGTCATCCCCCACGATGTGATCTGATGTGACCAGCCAATCACCTGTAAGGGGAGTTTCCTCTGGGGTGTGGCCTGCATCCAATGTATACATGGACATTTTGGCAAAGCTTACTCGCTTGCTCTGGATCTCTGACTTCTAGCTCTTGGGAAGTGAGCCAGCAGTCTTCTGCCTGACCTGCAGATCTTGGGATTCATCAGCTTTTGTTGTCCTGTGAGCCAGCAGCTTGCCATCTGACTGCCAATTCTGGGATTTGTCAGCTTCTGTAGCCCCACAGGCTGATGGCCTGTCATTTGAGCTGCTGATCTTGGGTTCAAGAGCTCCTGCAAGCATGTGAATCAGGAGAAGCCTCCAGCCTCATGCCTGTACCACAGATATGGGAGTTGCCAACCTTTACAGCTGTGTGAGTTATTTCCTAGAGATAAATCTCTATATATTTATATATATATTTCACTGGCTTTGCTTCTTTACAGAACCCAGCCTAAGACGCTGACCTTATCTCCCACCCCCTCTGTCCCTGCTTGCTCCTTTCCAGCCACACTGGACTATTGTTTCTTGAACATGCCAAGAACTTGGCCCCTCAAGCCCACTGCCCATGCCCTTCCCTCTGTAAAAAAGCATCTCCAGCTCCCCTGGCAGGTTCTATCTCCCTTTATTCTTTCTCACTCTCCCCAACAGTCATCAATAGACTGTACGCTTACTTATTCCTCAGTTTGCCGCCTTGCTTCCACTACGAGAATGTAGGTTCCATGAGTTTCCCGTCTTGTTTTCTATTGTATCCACAGTACCTAGAATTATGCCTGGCATATGAATAGTCAATAAATCATTATAGAATGCATAGGAAGACAGTGGATATTTTTGATCAAGAGAGTCTGTAAGCTCTGCTTTAGGAATGTGAATCCAGAGATGACAGGCTGGGGACTGGCAGGACAAGACACCACATGCAGCAAGACCAGTTTGAAGGGTACCGTGGTAATATGCTCTGAAAGGCACGGCAAGTTTGATTTACACAAGCTGGGTTGCTGGTGGGATGACTGAGGCATGTCTAGCAGGGAGGTATGGATGGATGCAAGGCTGGAATTCAGTTAGGGCCAGAGCTGGAGAGCAGATGGTGTTGGGAAGGGTCTGTGTGAGGCTGATGAGGTACGTCATAACACTGAGTAAGCCTGCTAAGGGAGAGACGTGGTGAGAAAAGGGAAAGAAAGACAGAAAAGGACAGGACAGGACCGCAGACGACACCTATACTTGGAGGCTAAAGGGTTGGAGAAGGAAGGCAAGAGTTTGGAGAAGAACAGCAATGTAAAAAGTAAAGCAAGAAGTCAGTGTGGGGGCAGGGCAGTGGCCAAGGTGCAACACAGCAATACTATCAGGGTAAAAGCAAAAACCCACAGGAACAAAGGGTGTGATAGACAACTACCTTCCAACTAGCTCAACCCTAAAACAACTTCCAGGGGCTGCCATGACACAAGAGACTTGATAAACAGGATGGTTTTAGTTCCTATTCTCTTATCAGTCCTTTAGCGCCAAACAATAAAATCAGTGGGCAGTGACAGAATTGGGGTGGGAGGAGTCCATAAGAAGCATGGTCTTTGTTTTATCAGTATCTTGACAACTTGACCATAAATATCAAGAAAATGAGCACCGGTGTTCTGCCAAGAGGGAATGAATTAAGGCAGCTGACATATTACAGGAAGAAGTATTTTCCTCGTAATCTTTCCTGACATCCATTTTTCTTATTGCCCAAGATAAATGTTCCTAATCTTTCAGGAAAACAGATGACTGAGTTCATATGTGAAAAACTTCTGGCAAAATAAAAGCCATATATGATAGTTACGTGTTACATATATGATAGTCACAGCACTGATTATTACTATGATTGTTTTGAAGGCCTGCCTGGGATCTTTTTGGCATTTATCACTCGTTATCTGAGAAAAGTCTTTGTATTTTCCGGCAGCACTTTCCTCAAGATAACCTGTTACTTACAGATAGTGCAGAGCAGTCAATGCCACCTTTATCTGGGTATCTTTAAACTCACCATGGCCTGAGCTGAGCTCCTGACTCCCACATCTGTCGTACTGCTGCCATCTGTGTCATCTCAGCAGTTCACGGCTTTGTCCTTCCAGTTGCTTAGACCAACCCACAAAAATCATCCTTGACACTTACCTTTCTTCCACATGACACAGCTAATGCACCAGTGTATCTACTTCCAGGACTGATCCACGTTTGAGCACCTCACCACCTCTACTGCTACCACCTTGGTTTCGGACACCAATATCTCACCTAGATTCCTGCAATAGCCTCCTAACCGGCCCCTGGCCTCTCTATAGCACATTCTGAAACAACAGACAGATGCTGCTTTTCACATGAAGTCTGCTCAGGTCCTCGTAAGCCCCAAATCCTCCAATGGGTCTCTGTCCACTCAGAGTTCTTACAGTGACCTCTGAGAGTCGCCTCTCTGGCATTTTCTCTCCATTACCTAACAATGTTTCATTGCTTTCCTTCCTGCACACTCTGCTCCAGCTATACTGGCCTCCTCTTGTCCTCCAATGCCCCAGCTAGGCTCCCACCTCAGCGGCAGGGCCTTGGTGCTGGCTGTTCCCTCTGCCTCAACTGTCTTTTCCATAGGTACCTGTTTTGCTCACTGCCTTACCTCCTTCTGGTCTCTACTCAAATCCCCCTTCTCAGTGACCATCCTCTTTAAAACTGTAGGCCCCTTCTCCTACAAGCCCGATGCCTCTTAGTGGTCCTTTTCTCTATAGTGCTTACCACCTTCTAAGATAATCCAGAATTTCTTTGTTTATTATGTTTTACTTATTCTCTCTGTATCTCTTCTGGACTGTAAGCCCCGAGGAGGGCAGGGATCTTTGTGCTTTGTTCCCTGATGTGCATCAAGGACTTAGCATAGTCCCTGACACATTGAAGGGCTCCCTAAGTATCTGCTTCATGAATGGATGGGTGGATACATTTTTCCAAGGTGTCTGCTCTTCTCCTCTTCTCTCACTCTCTCTTCTACATTATTGCACATTTTCACCTTCACACCAAAAGTTAATTCTAATTAGGTGAGTTGAAAATTCATATAAATTTCTTGTTAGCAACTTTGAATTGGTGGGAATCTGGTTTGTGTCTACAGGTGAGTCTTATATGTTGATGTTTAAAGTCATGTTTCTCTAGGTTCTATGCTGAAAAAATAACTTTTCTGAGGTCTGAGAACATACTTAAACTTAGAAAGTCACAAATAATTCATGTAATTTATAATATAAAGCCTTTTTTTAAAATGTAAAAAGTTTTTTTTTTCTATACAGAAAAGATCAGCTGAAGACAAAATGCTTTCCGTATAAGAGCCATCACCCCTTTCACCCCCCAACACACCTCACACATCTCGGATACAAAGCCACCTGGCCATGTCCTCATCTAAGAGCTCTGACTTTGTGCAGTTCATTATGTGCTTGAGGAGTTTAGGCAATGGCATAGAATTTGGCAGAGAACAAATCAATCTGGGCTCATGGATGGAGGACATTCTACCAAAGCAGTGACCACTTTCTTTCCTTAGCTTTCTGCCAGGGTTGATGCCCTCCTCCCTCCTCCTTTCACCTAATGCTGTTTCTACAGAGCAGTAAACTGCCTTCTGGTACTTATACTCCTTCTCAGAGTATCTGTAATGAACGATTTATTTCATGCTTGTAGAATTCTTAATTATGACTGGTGATAATCAAGGATATTAAGCAACATGTTCAGTTATTACCTCAATTTCTACTTTCATGCTATCTATAACATTACACCCACATGATCCTTAAATAATTGGCTTTACTGTAGGTGCTGATTGGACACTAGCTGTTTGTCACTTCTTCAGTCAATCACGTATACATATGTTTGAAATAAATATATGTAAAAAAAACCCCACCGCCGTATGGATATATATCTATACATACATAGTTGTCATTGTTTGGTTAAAGGCCACTGATTCAAGAGGGAAAAAAAAACTACATGGGATAATAAGATTCAATGTAATAAATAAAGCTAATAATCATAGTAACAATGACACTTTAGTTTCATGGTCTGTGAAGAGCAGAGAGATATTTTAAAAAAGGAAAGGGAACAGAGGGAAACAGGCACATATGGGGAAAGAAAGATAGTGTCAAATGAAGAGCAAGGGGAAGAAAGGGAGAGAGAAAGAGGGGCAAAGAGAAGGACTTAGAGGGTGTTATGGATTCAACTGTGTCCCCCCCCCCCAGTAGCTGTGAATGTGACCTTGAAGATGTGCTCTTTGAAGAAGGTATCAGTTAACATGAGGTCACACTGGAGCAGGTGGGTCCTAATCCCACCTGAGTGATATCCTCATAAAACAGGATAGGAGACATAGAGACAGACACATAGGGAAGCCATGTCACAACAGAGCAGAGATTAAAGTGATGCATCCCAGGAATTCCAAGGATTGTTGGCTATCACCCAAAACTAGGACAAAGGAGTGGAGCAGATTCTCCATAAGACAACTCAGAAAAAAACACAGCCCTGAATTCAAACTTTTAGCCTCCAGATTTATGAGACAATATGTTTCTATTGTTTTAAGCCACCCAGTTTGCACTAGAGTTGCTGTATGAGATTTTGATACCCATGAGATTTGCTGTAACAAATACCTAAAAATGTGAAAATGACTTTGGAATTGGGTTATGTGTAGAGGCTGGAAGAGTTTTGAGCTGCTTCATAGTAAAAGCCTAGACTGACTTGAGAAGACTGTTGGTTGAATTATGGATGTTAAAAGTGATTCTGATGAGGGCTCAAAAAGAAGTGAGAAAAGCTATAAAGAAAGCTTCTATCATATATGTATTGTTGTTGGTGTTAGCTGCTGTTAATTGGCCCCTGACTCATGGCAACCCATGCACAATGGGATCAGGCTGTTGTATCTAAACAGTTTTCATCAGCTAATTTTTGGACATAGATTGCCAGGCTTTATCTGTCTTAGTCTGGAAGTGCCCCTGAAAACTGTTCAGCAATCATAGCACAACGGAAACCTCCATTGACAGATGAGAGGTAGCTGTGCGTGGCGTGCATTGGCCAGGAATTAAGCCCAAGTCTCCTGCATGGAAGGTGAGAATCCTACCATTAAACCATCAAATGTATACATATCATCACGAACAGAATGTTGCTAGAAATGTGGACATTAAATGGGCTTGTGGTGAGGCTTAAAAAGGAAATGATGAGCATCTTATTGGACACTGGAGAAAAAGCAATCCTTGTTATAAAGTGCTGGAGAACTTGGCTGAATTATGTTCTAATGTTTTGTGGAAAGTAGAGCTTGTAAGTGACGAACTTGGCTATTTAGCTGAGGAGATTTCTAAGGAAAATGTGGAAGGTGCAGCCTGGCTTCTCCTTGCTGCTTACATAAAATATGAGAAGAAAGGGATAAATTGCAAAATAAACTGAGAAAAATGGTATCATAACTTGGAGATTCTGGAAATTCTCGGACTGTCTATATCGTAAATATTGAAAAAGCAAGCTCCAGAGAGAATACCAAGGATTCTGGACAATCGTTTGCTAAAGAGGTTATGTGTTCACTTTACGGATCCAATCAATTATCTTAGCAGAAAGGCTTGGACTGAAGGGGACAGAGACAGGACAAAATGATGGAAGACTGTTTGTTGGAATTCTACAGACAGAAAATGAGTCAAAAGAGCTACTAGGCTGCAAAAAACAGCCCTGTTGCTACCACTGCCCTAAAGGGTACAGGCCCTTGGGACTGCTGCCTCCTAGATTACAAATGGTAGGGTTCTGGAGGATCATTTTCAATTTTTGAAATCCAATGGAATTTTCTCTGCAGTGTTTTGGACTTGCTTGGGACCTGTGACTCCATTTACTTCCAATTTCTCCCTTTTAGAATGAGAATGTCTATGTTATGCCTGTTCCACCATTATATTATAGAAATAGATAATTTATTTTCTAAATTTCACAGATGGAGAGGAATTTTGCCCCAGGATGGACCATCTCACTCATACCTGATTTAGAAGATGAGATTTTGAGAGTTGATAGTAGAATGGGTTTAGACTTTTGGGGATGCTGGGATGGAGTGAACATATTTTGCATGTGGAAAGGACATACAATTTTGGGGGTCAGAAGGCAAACTGTTATGAATTGAATTGTGTTCCCCCAAAAGATATTGAAGTTCTAACCCCCAGTACCCGCGAACGTGATTTTGTTTTGAAATAGGGTCTTTGAAGATGTTATCAGTTACATTAACATGGGGTCATACTGGAATAGGGTGGGTCCTAATCCAACATGAATGGTGTCCTTACAAAAGGAGGAGAAGAGACACAGACACACGCACAGGGAAGACAGCCATGTGAAGACAGAGGCAGAAATTAAAGTGCCCAAAAGCCAAGGCACACCAAGGTTGCTGGCTGTCATCAGGAGCTAGGAGAGAGGCATGGAACAGATTCTCCCTCAGAGCCTCCAGAAGGAATCGACACAGTTGATATCCTGTGAGAGAATACATTTCTGTTCTTATAAGCCATTCAGTTTGCTGTGTATTTTACAGCAGCCCTGGGAAACAAATATGGGGGCTTCCATGGAAACACACACCTGACAAAAAGGATGAAGGGGGACATTTGTACATTGTGTCACTGTAATCTGAAATAAAAGTGGTGCTCCTATTTTTTTTTTTTTAGAGCTGTATGCAAAAGTAGTAATGACTATGGATGGCTGGTTGATAACAAACCCAATGCAGCAGTGTGCCACTGGGCTGGACGTCAATCCTGTTATATCATTGCGTTACTGTATGAAGCCAATGAAACAATGCATTATTTCTCATTGTAAAAAAAATAACAGAACCTTTATGTTTAATCTTTATGTTTAACCAAAGGAGTCTTGCGTGGCACAAACAGTTGGGCGCTTGATTATTAGCCGAAAGGTTGTTGGTTCAAATCCACCCAGAGGCACTTAGGAAGACAGGGCTGGTGATACGATTCTGAAAGCTCGCGGCCTTGACAACCCTATGGAGCAGTTCTATTCTGCACACACAGAGTTTCCATTAGTTGGAATCAGCAACTAAAAACAACCAAAACTAGTTGCCATCCAGTCAATCTGACACACGTGTGTCAGAGTAGAACTGTGTTCCATAGGGTTTACAATGGCTGATTTTTCAGATATAGATCACCAGAACCTTCTTCTGAGGTGCTCCGGGGTAGACTTGAGCCTCCAACCTTTTGGTTAGCATTTGAGCATGTTAACCATTTGCATCACCCAGGGACTCCTTATGTTTAAGATAGAGCAATTAAAAGATTTCACACAAGGCATTTAAAACTGATGTTGTTATACTTATCCTAAGAAGATAATGGACGTGTTAGAGTACCTACCATATTTCTGGTCTAAGGATATTGTAGTATATTCTCTTTTGAAAGTGCAGCCCCAGAGGCACAGAACCCAAAGCATAGACACTTCTGTGGCTAGAGACATAGGCATAGGATCTTGGTGCTCCTTAGTTTGAGGCTAATTTCCAAAGACGTTGTTAGAAAGGGTAGAGTTATTTAAAACATGTTAAACTACTTATGTGTTTTTAGCTTATGATTCAGCATCCATATTTGATTATAAACATTCCATTTTATAATATTAAAAAAAAAACCCACTGCCGTCGAGCTGATTCCGACTCATAGCAACCCTACTGGACAGAGTAGAACCACCCCATAGAGTTTCCAAGGAGCTCCTGGTGGATTCGAACTGTTAGCTGCCATAGCACTTAACCACTCTGCCACCAGGGTTTCCATTTTATGATATAAGTAGTGCTAAATAATCTTTGAGAAAGTGGACTGTGTTTGCCTTTTACTGCAAAGGTAAGAGAGAAGACTGGAGAACAGTTAAGCACTAATTACTTCAAAGTCGCAAAGAATAAACAGCACTAGCTTGGTGAGGGGAAGGTTAAATCTACTCCCACTGTGTGTCTTGCCACCATGAAACTGAACTTTTGTCCAATTTGTTTAATGAGGACAGCAAGTGTTCCTGTGACAATCTGTTGCTAAGTATAAGGATTTGATAGCAATGCTCGGGGACTGTAACAGTCCATGAATATCAATAAACCAGTGTTTTACATGTTTGCTCTAGAAGACAGTATTTGCTCATTATATCTCTTCTGTAGGAAAGTATTTGTTGGCATATGTTTGTTGTACAAAAATCTAATTTACTCATTTAACTTATAATGTACACCCTAGTATTGTGTGATTCACCACTCACTCTTTTTCTCTCTCCAACTCTGTGCGACAACATTAGTTCACTGGCTAATCAGAAAACACTGTGATCTTTTCGTGTTTCCTTTCTGCAAATGGGCCTGTTTGAAAAAATACATATCAGATTCTGACCGATTCATTTCTAAACTCAATAGGAAGCTTGTTTTTATAATAACATTGTCCAAAAGAGTTATGAAACAAACAAGAGATGAAACAAACATTTTATCTGACCATAAAAAAGAGTTAAAATTAAGTTAGTCCAAAAAAGCAGTATAACAATATAAATCAAAAGGCCTAAATGGAGTGTCTTTTTAACCAAGCAGTTCTACCAGGAATTTATCCTAAGAGGGGGGAAAAAAAATCAGAGAGTCATATAAAATTACATATATATGCAATATTATTTATACTAGCAAAAAAATTAAATGTCTACAATAAGGAATTTGCTAAATGAGTAATGGGATTCCTATATGATGAAATACTATGTAGCCACTAAAATTCAGGTGTAGAGGCATATGTATTGACATGAAAAACGTTTATAAGTTTAAAATGCAGACTGTAAGTCAGTATCTATGCTAAGATCTCAATTAACTAAAAATGGGTATGCCTGTCTATAAGATACTGGAAGGAAATTACCAAATGTTTGTACTGTTTATTTGGCCTATGGGATTATGGAAAGACTTTATTTTCCTTCACGGCACTATATTAAAAAAGAACCCACAATAAACACATAGTACTGTCACATTATTCATCTGTCAATTTGTCATACTGTGATGGTTGCATGTTGCTGTGACACTGGAAGCTATGACACCAGTATTTCAAATACCAGCAGGGTCACGATGGTGGACAGGTTTCAGTGGAATTTCCACACTAAGACAGACTAGGAAAAAGGATCTGGTTATATACTTAAAAAAAAAATGGCCAGTGTAAACCTTATGAACAGCAGTGAAATACAGTGCTGGCACATAAGCCTCTCAACTTGGAAAGTACTCAAAATATGACTGGGGAAGAGTGGTCTCATCAAAGTAGAGCTGATCTTAATGATGTGGATGGAGTTCTTTTGGGACCTACATTTGCTGATGTGGTATGACTCAAAATGAGAAGAAACAGCTGTGAACATCCATTAAAGATCGTAATGTGGAATGTACAAAGTATGAATCTAGGAAGTTAGAAGTCATCAGAAATGAAATGGAACACATAAAGATCCATATCCTAGGCATTACTGAGATAAAATGGACTGGTATTGGCCATTTTGAACGGGAAAACCATGTGGTCTACTATGCCGAGAATGACAAAATGAAGAGGAATGCCATCACATTCATTGTCAAAAAGAACATTTCAAGATCTATCCTGAAGTACAACACTGTCAGTGATAGCATAATATCCATACACCTACAAGGAAGGCTAGTTAATTTGACTATTATTCAAATTTACCCAACAACCACTAATTCTGAAGATAGAGAAATTGAAGACTTTTACCAACTTCTGCAGTTTGAAATTCATCAAACATGCAATCAAGGTGCATTGATAGTTACTGGTGATTGAATGAGAAAGTTGGAAACAGAAGGACTGGTAGTTGGAAAATATGGCCTTGGTGACCGAAATAACACTGGAGATAGCATGATCAACTTTTGCAAGACTCATGACTTATTCATTGCAAATACTTATTTTTCAACTACAAAAATGGTGACTATACATGTGGACCTCACCAGATAGAAAACACAGGAATCAAAACAACTGTATCTGTGAAAAGAGATGATGGAAAAGCTCAATATCACCAGTCAGAACAAGGACCAGGGGCCAACTATGGAATAGACCATCAACTGCACATATGAAAGTTCAAGTTGAAATTGGAGAAAATTAAAACAAGTTCACAACAGATAAAGTATAGCCTTGAGTATATCCCACCTGAATTTAGATATCATCTCAAGAAAAGATTTGATGCATTGAACACTAATGACCAAAGACTGGACAAATTGTGGGATGACATCAGACATGAAGAAAGCAAAAGTCATTAAAAAGACAGGAAAGAAAGAAAAGACCAAAATGGATGTCAGAAGAGACTCTGAAACCTGCCCTTGAACATAGAGTAGCTAAAACGAGTAGAAGAAATGAAGTAAAAGAGCTGAACAGAAGATTTCAAAGGTTGGCTCAAGAAGACAAAGTATTACAATGACATGTGCAAAGACCTGGAGATAGAAAACCAAAAGGGAAGAACATGCTCAGCATTTCTCAAGCTGAAAGAACTGAAGAAAATTCAAGCCTCGAGTTGCAATTTTGAAGGATTCTATGGGCACAATATTGAACGATGCAGGAAGCATCAAAAGAAGATGGAAAGAATACATAGAGTCACTGTACCAAAAAGATTTGGTCGACAATCAATCATTTCAGGAGGCAGCAAATGAACAAGATGAACAAGAACAATGGTACTGAAGGAAGAAGTCCAAGCTGCACTGAAGGCATTGGTGAAAAACCAGGCTCCAGGAACTATAGGAATACCAACTGAGATGTTACACAAATGGATGCAGCACTGAAAGCGCTCACTCGTCTATGCCAAGAAATGTGGAAGACTACCTGACAACAGACTTGAAGAGATCCATATTTGTGTGCATTCCAAAGGAAGGTAAGCCAATGGAATGCAGAAGTTACTGACAATATCACTAATATCATGCACAAGTAAAATTTTGCTGAAAATCATTCAAAAATGGTTGCAGCAGTACATCAACAGGGGACTGCCAGAGATGCAAGTTAGATTCATAAGAGGATGTGGAACGAGGGATATCACTGTTGTTGTCAGATGGATCTTGGCTGAAAGCAGAGAATACCACAAAGATGTTTATCTGTGTTTTATTGACTGTGCAAAGGCTCTAGAAGACAATATTTGCTCATTGTATCTTTTCTGTAGGAAAGTATTTGCAGTGTTACCCGCAATTTGTTAACACTGAAAAGAATGGGAATTCCAGAACACTTAATTGTGCTCCTGAGAAACCTGTACAGAGACCAAGAGGCAGTATTTCAAACAGAATAAGGGGATACTAAACGAAAAAAAAAAAGGGGGGATACTACACGGCTTAAAATCAGGAAAGGCGTGCATCAGGATTGTGTCATTTCACCACACTTATTCAATCTGTATGTTAAGCAAATAATCCAAGAAGCTGGACTGTATGAAGAACAACATGGTATCAGGATTGGAGGAAGACTCGTTAACAACCTGGGATATGCAGATGAAACAACATTGCTTGCTGAAAGCAAAGAGGACCTGAAGCACTTACTGATGAAAATCAAGGACTACAGCCTTGAGTACGTATTGCACCTCAACATAAAGAAAACCGAAATGCTCACAACTGGACCAATAAGGAACATCATGGCAAATGGAGGAAAGATTGAAGTTGTCAAGGATTTCATTTTACTTGGATCCACAATCAATGCCCACGGAAGCAGCAGTCAAGAAATCAAATGATGTATTGCACTGGGCAAATCTGCCATGCTGCAAAAGACCTCTTTGAAGTGATAAAAAGCAAAGATAACACTTTAAAGGCCAAGGTGCACCTGATCCAAGCACAAGGAGCCCGGGTGGTGCCGTGGTTAATGCAATAGACTGCTAACCAAAAGGTCAGCAGTTTGAAACCACCAGGAGCAATGTGGGAGAAAGATGTGGCAGTCTGTTTCTGTAGATATATACAGGCTTGGAAACCCTACGGGGTCGCTATGAGTCAGAACTGACTCGACAGCAGTGGGACCCAAGCCATGGTATTTTCAATCGCCTCACATGTATGCAGAAGCTAGACAATGAATAGGGAAGACTGAAGAAGGATTGATACACCTGAATTATGATGTTGACAAAGAATATTGAATATGCCATGGACTGCCAGAAGAATGAACAAATCTGTCTTGGAAGAAGTACAGCCAGAATGCTCCTTAGAAGTAAGGATGGTGAGACTAAGTCTCATATACTTTGGACATGTTATCAGGAAGGACCAAGCCCTGGAAAAGGACATCATGCTTAGTAAAGTGAAGGGTGAGCGAAAGAGAGGAAGACCCCGAAACAAGATGGATTGACACAGTGGCTGCAACAATGATTGTGAGGATGGCACAGGATGGGTCAGTGCTTCATTCTGTTGTACATAGGGTGGCTATGAGTTGGAACCAAATGGACAGCACCTAACAACTGTCACATTGTGAGGCACTGGTGGTGCAGTGGTAGAATTCTCGCCTTCCATGGGGGAGACCCAGGTTTGATTCCCAGGCAATTTGCCTGTGAAGAGCTACTATCTGTTTGTCTGTGGAGTCTTCTGAGTTAGGATGCTGAACAGGTTTCAGCAGGGCTTCTGGACTAAGATGGACTAGGAAGAAAGGCCTGATGATATGCTTCTGAAAATCAGCAAATGAAACCCTATGGAGCACAATGGTCTGATCCACGACTGATCACTGGGATAGTGCAGGACAGGGTAGTGTTTAGTTCCATTGTGCATGGGGTTGCCAAGAGTCAGGGGCTGATTTCATTGCAGCTAACAACAATAGAAACAACTGGCATGTTAAACAGTGCCTCTGTGCCCAAGGGTCACCTTTCACTGCCTTTATGCTTATTATACAAATCTCTAAATATATGGCATATCTGTATAGAATTATTTAACGGGATAAACCAGAATGGGTGAGGGCTCTGGTGACTTTAGGTGAGCCCAGCTTTGATGAATCTTGTAACTGGGCCCTCCATTCCTGCTGTCTGTGGGAGCCCTCTCTCCAGTCACTTGGAGCTGATGAAATGGGAACTTTTTACCCTGAAGCCACGGGAAGGCCATTTCTCCTTAGACAAGGCTGTTCTTCTCCTTAGTGCAGCTTGATGAGATCCAAGGAACCAGGGGAAACCCAGACACAGCCAGGTGCATAGGTACAGGGCACCAGAGGCCTGGACAGCAGCACCAGAGCCCGCTGCCATTTTGCTGTGACGTGGCCAGGAGGCCAGACACATGGACCGGGGCCTCAAATAACACACTACTCAAGTGTCAAGGAAGCATCTACTTAAAAAGGTCTCAGCCAAACATTTTTCATAATGAACTTTTTCGTATCATAAGTACAAAACCTTTTCATTACATCTGCTCTTTTATCACCGTTTATCCATAAATCTATAGTTTAGCATGAATAATACTTGATAAAATTGCGACACTTATAAATTATCTGTTTTTCACAAAAGAGAAACTGAAAAAGGCTACTTTTTAGTAATGAAGGGCACAAACAGTGTAAGATGCCTGTTTATGTATGTCTTTTTTTAATGCTTCTTTTTACTGAGGTGAAACTCACGTAACATAAAATTAGCTATTTTAATGTGTGCAACTCAGTGGCATTTAGCACATTCACTATGCTGTAGGACCACCACCTCTATTTAGTTCCAAAACGTTTTCATCCCAGAAAAGAAACCCTCTATCCATTAAGCAGTCACTTCCCATCTCCCCTCCCCCTAATCCCTGGGAACTACCAGTTTTTCTGTCTCTGTGGATTTACCTATTCTGGACATTTCCTATAAATGGAATCATATAATATATGGCCTTTAGTGTCTGGCTTCTTTCACTTAGTATAATGTTCTCAAGGTTCGTCCGTCCATACTGTAGCATGTATCAGAAATTCATTCCTTTTTGTGGTATATGTTGTACGGACATACCACATTTTGTTTATCCATTCATCTACTGATGGGCATTTGGGTTGTTTCTACCTTTTGGCTATTATGAATAATGCTTCTAGGAACAGCAGTATTTGTACAAGTATTTGTACTTCAGGTACAGGTATTTACTGGAGTACCTGTTTTCAAGTCTTTTGGGTACATAACTAGAAGTGGAACTGCTGGGTCATATGATAATATTCTCATAGAGAGTCGGTGCCGTGGTTAAGTGCTGGGCTGCTAACTGAATGGTCAGCAGTTCGAACCCACCAGCTGCTCTGTGGGAGAAAGATGTGGTAGTCCGCTGCCATAAAAGTTACAGCCTTGGAAATCCTATGGGGCAGTTCCTCTCTGTCCTATAGGGTCGCTACGAGTCAGAATTGACTCAACGGCAATGGGTTTTGTTTCTGGTTTTATTTTTGTTTGATTTATTTTCTTTAAGACTATCTCCTTGCAATTTCCGAAGAGAAAATACACAACAATAAACAGACTTGGTTTCAAATACATGAACAGTTGCCAGATTATAAAGCACTACCGACAACACTGCTGCAGAAGAATGTCAGTTTACTCCAGGGGACTTCGGTAACCCTGAGGAATAAACACGACTTCTCTTTACCTCCCCCTGAGGTGTCCTCAGGCCTAAGTCGCCGCTTTCTGACATATTTTCCCTGAAGAAGATATGGAGCCTGGAAATTCTGCTGACAGTTGGAGTAACCTTCTCAATGCCATTCCAGAACCAAAGGCTAATGGCCACATTCCTTTAAATAAGGCCAGTGAGAAAACAATTCCTAATCCAAAACCAGTACCTATCTTCACGACTGCATCCACCAAGCACCGGTCCCACTTCCTGCTGAGGTCTGAATCTGACATGTTTCCCACCTGCAGCTCTAGCTCTCCTTCCCTTTTCTTTTTTAATAATTTTTATTGTGTTTTAAGTGAAAGTTTACAAATCAAGTCAGTCTCTCACACAAAAACTTATACACACCTTGCTACACACTCCCAATTACTCCCCCTCAATGAGACAGCCCATTCTCCCCCTCCACTCTCTCTTTTCGTGTCCACTTCACCAGCTTCTAACCCCCTCTACCCTCTCATCTCCCCTCTAGACAGGAGATGCCAACATAGTCTCATGTGTCCACCTGATCCAAGAAGCTCACCAGCATCCCTCTCCAACCCATCGTCCAGTCCAATCCCTGTCTGAAGAGTTGGCTTCGGGAATGCTTCCTGTCCTGGGCCAACAGAAGGCCTGGGGGCCATGACCACCGGGGTCCTTCCAGTCTCAGTCAGACCATTAAGTCTGGTCTTTTTATGAGAATTTGGGGTCTGCATCCCACTGCTCTCCTGCTCCCTCGGGGGTTCTCTGTTGTGTTCCCTGTCAGGGCAGTCATCAGTTGTGGCCGGATGCCATCTAGTTCTTCTGGTCTCAGGATGATGTAGTCTCTGGTTCATGTGGCCCTTTCTGTCTCCTGGGCTCCTAATTAGCTTGTGTCCCTGGTGTTCTTCATTCTCCTTTGATCCAGGTGGGTTGAGACCAACTGATGCCTCTTAGATGGCTGCTTGCTAGCATTTAAGACCCCAGACACCACTCTTCAAAGTGGGATGCAGAATGTTTTGTTAATAGATTTTATTACACCAATTGACATAGATGTCCCCTGAAATCATGGTCCCCAAACCTCTGCCCCTGCTACACTGGCCTTCGAAGCATTCGGTTTATTCAGGAAACTTCTTTGCTTTTGGTTTCATCCAATTGTGCTGACCTCCCCTGTATTGTGT
Organism: Elephas maximus indicus; assembly: GCF_024166365.1. Classification (NCBI taxonomy): domain Eukaryota; kingdom Metazoa; phylum Chordata; class Mammalia; order Proboscidea; family Elephantidae; genus Elephas; species Elephas maximus. Next base: position 10,337,805 of record NC_064829.1, read on the forward strand.
GTTGTCTTTCCCTTCACCTAAAGTAGTTCTTATCTACCATCCATTTAGTGAATACCCCTCTCCCACCCTCACTTCCTCGCTCCTCTGTAACCACAAAAGAACGTTTTCTTCTCAGTTTAAACTATTTCTCAAGTTCTTACAATAGTGGTCTTATACAATATTTGTCCTTTTGGAACTAATTTCACTCAGCATAATGCCTTGCAGGTTCCTCCATGTTATGAAACGTTTCACAGATTCCTCACTGTTCTTTATCGATGCATAGCATTCCATTGTGTGAATATACCATAAGTTATTTATCCATTCATCCGTTGATGGGCACCTTGGTTGCTTCCATCTTTTTGCTATTGTAAACAGTGCTGCAATAAACATGGGTGTGCATATATCTGTTCATGTAAAGGCTCTTATTTCTCTAGGATATATTCCAAGGAGTGGGATTGCTGGATCGTATGGTAGTTCTATTTCTAGCTTTTTAAGGAAGTGCCAAATCGGTTTCCAAAGTGGTTGTACCATTTTACATTCCCACCAGCAGTGTATAAGTGTTCCAGTCTCTCCACAGCCTCTCCAACATTTATTATTTTGTGTCTTTTGGATTAATGCCAGCCTTGCTGGAGTGAGAGGAAATCTCTTGTAGTTTTGATCTGCATTTCTCTAATGGCTAATGATCATGAGCATTCCCTCATGTATCTGTTAGCTGCCTGAATGTCTTCTTTGGTGAAGTGTCTATTCATATCTTTTGCCCATTTTTTAACAGGGTTATTTGTCTTTTTGTAGTATCACGTAGATTTTAGAGATCAGACGTTGATCAGAAATGTCAAAGCTAAAAACTTTTTCCCAGTCTGTACGTAGTTTTTTTACTCTTTTGGTGAAGTCTTTGGATGAGCATAGGTGTTTGATTTTTAGGAGCTCCCAGTTATCTAGTTTTTCTTTTGCATTCTTAATAATGTTTTGTATACTGTTTATGCCATGTATTAGGGCTCCTAACGTTGTCCCTATTTTTTCTTCCATGATCTTTATTGTTTTAGATTTTATATTTAGGTCTTTGATTCATTTCGAGCTCATTTTTGTGCATGGAATGAGGTATGGGTCTTGTTTCATTTTTTTGCAGATGGATATCCAGTTATGCCAGCACCATTTGTTAAAAAGACTGTCTTTTCCACATTTAACTGTTTTGGGGCCTTTGTCAAATATCAACTGCTCATATGTGGATAGATTTATGTCTGGATTCTCAATTCTGTTCCATTGGTCTGTGTATCTGTTCTTGTACCAGTACTAGGCTATTTTGACTACTGTGGTGGCATAAAAAAAAAAAAAAATAGGTTCTAAAATCAGGTAAAGTAAGGCCTCCCGCTTTCTTCTTTTTCAGTAATGCCTTATTTATCCGGGGCCTCTTTCCCTTCCATATGAAGTTGGTGATTTGTTTCTCCATCTCATTAAAGAATATCGTTGGGATTTGAATCGGAATTCCATTAAATGTATAGATTGCTTTTGGTAGAATAGACATTTTGTAACGTTAAGTCTTCCTATCCATGAGCAAGGTACGTTTTCCCACTTACGTTAAGTCTCTTGGTTTCTTGCAGAAGTGTACTGTAGTTTCCTTTGTATAAGTCTTTTACATCTCTGGTTAAGATTTATTCCTAAGTATTTTTATCTTCTTGGAGGCTACTGTAAATGGCATCGATTTGGTGATTTCCTCTTCGATGTTCTTTTTGTTGGTGTAGAGGAATCCAACTGATTTTTTTATGTTTATCTTGTATCCCGATACTCTGCTGAACTCTTCTATTAGTTTCAGGAGTTTCTTGAGGATTCTTTAGGGTTCTCTGTGTATAAGATCATCAGCAAATAGAGATAATTTTACTTCTTCCTTGCCAATCTGGATGCCCTTTATTTCTTTATCTATCCTAATTGCTCTGGCTAGGACCTCCAACACGATGTGGAATAAAAGCAGTGATAAAGGGCATCCTTGTCTGGTTCCCAATCTCAGTGGGAATGCTTTCAGGCTCTCTCCATTTAGGGTGATGTTGGCTGTTGGCTTTGTATAAATGCCCTTTCTTATGTTGAGGGATTTTCCTTCTATTCCTATTTTGCTGAGAGTTTTTATCATGAATGGGTGTTGAACTTTGTCAAACGCCTTTTCTGCATCGATTGATAAAATCATGTGATTCTTATCTTCTGTTTTATTTATATGGTGGATTACATTAATTGTTTTTCTAATGTTGGACCATCCCTGCATACCTGGTATGAATCCCACTTGGTCATGGTGAATTATTTTTTTGATATGTTGTTGAATTCTATTGGCTAGAATTTTGTTGAGGATTTTTGCATCTACGTTCATGAGAGATAAAACCCAAAAAGAAAAAACCATGAGAGATATAGGTCTGTAATTTTCTTTTCTTGTGGTGTCTTTACCTGATTTTGGCATCAGGGATATGGTGGCTTCATACAATGAGTTTGGTACTATTCCGATTTTTTCTATGCTCTGAAATACCTTTAGTACTAGTGGTGTTAACTCTTCTCTGAAAGTTTGGTAGAACTCTGCAGTGAAGCCATCTGGACCAGGGCTTTTTTTTTTTTGCTGGGAGTTTTCTGATTACCTTTTCAAACTCTTCTTTTGTTATGTGTCTATTTAGTTGTTCTACAAAAAAAAAAATCTTTTTTTTTTTTTTTACCTCTGTGTTAGTTTAGGTAGGTAGTGTGTTTCTAGGAATTCATCCATTTCTTCTAGGTTTTCAAATTTGTTAGAGTACAATTTTTCATAGTCATATGATTCTTTTAATTTCAGTTGGGTCTGTTGTAATATCACCCATCTCATTTCTTATTCGGGTTATTTGCTTCCTCTCCTGTTATTCTTTTGTCAGTTTGGCCAGTGGTTTATCAATTTTGTTGATTTTTAAAAAAAAACAGCTTTTGGTCATGTTAATTCTTTCAATTGTCTTTCTGGTTTTTATTTCATTTAGTTCACCTCTGATTTTTATTATTTGTTTTCTTCTGGTGCCTGTGGGTTTCTTTTGTTGCTCTCTTTCTATTTGTTCAAGTTGTAGGGATAATTCTTTGATTTTGGCCCTTTCTTCTTTTTGGATGTGTGCATTTATTGATATAAATTGGCCTCTGAGCACTGCTTTTGCTGTATCCCAAAGGTTCTGATGGGAAGTGTTTTCATTCTCATTAGATTCTATGAATTTCTTTATTCCATCCTTAATGTCTTCTATAATCCAGTCTTTTTTGAGCAGACTCTTGTTCAGTTTCCAAGTGTTCGATTTCTTTTCCCTGCTTTTCCTGTTATTGATTTCTACTTTTATAGCCTTATGGTCAGAGAAGATGCTTTGTAATATTTCAGTGTTTTGTGTTCTGCTAAGGCTTGCTTTATGACCTAATGTGGTCTATTCTAGAGAATGTTCCATGTGCACTAGAAAAGAAAGTATACTTGGTTGCTGTTGGGTGGAGTGTTCTTTGTATGTCTATGAGGTCAAGCTGGTTGATCGTGGCATTTAGATCTTCCATGTCTTTATTGAGCTTCTTTCTGGATGTCCTGTCCTTCATTGAAAGTGGTGTGTTGAAGTCTCCTACTATTATTGTGGAGCTGTCTATCTTACTTTTCAATGCTGATAAAGTTTGTTTTATGTATCTTGCAGCCCTGTCATTGGGTGCATAAATATTTAATATGGTTATATCTTCTTGGTGTATTGTCCCTTTAATCATTATATAGTGTCTTTCCTTATCCTTTCTGATGGATTTAACTTGAAAGTCTATTTTGTCAGAAATTAATATTGCTACTCCTGCTCTTTTTTGATTGTTGTTTGCTTGATATATTTTTTTCCATCCTTTGAGTTTTTGTTTGTTTGTGTCTCTAAGGTGTGTCTCTTGTAGGCAGCATATAGACGGATCTTGTTTTTTAATCCATTCTGCCACTCTCTGTCTCTTTATTGGTGCATTTAGTCCCTTTACATTCAGGGTAATTATGGATAGGTATGAATTTAGTGCTATCATTTTGATGTCTTTTTTTGTGTGTTGTTGACAGTTTCTTTTTCCCACTTAATTTTATGTGCTAGTAGATTATCTTTATATATTGTCCTTTCCTCATATTTGTTGTTGTTGATTTTCTTCTTCCTGAGTCTCTATTTTTTTCTTGTATTTTATTTTGATGTGTAGGATAGTTTGTCTCCTTTGTGGTTACCTTATTATTATTATTTATTTACCCCTATTTTTCTAAATTTAAACCTAACTTTTATTTCTTTGTATCACTGTATCCTCTTCTCCATATGGGAGGTGTATGATTACATTTCTTAGTCTCTCTTTATTATTCTAAAGTTTTCTTCTTTTATATAATAACATAACTGTTAACCTGTTTTGAGTTTTGCTTTTTTTTTAATATAATATTGCTTTGTTTTTTTGGATTTCTCCATCTGGGTTGACTTCTGGTTGCTCTGTATATTAAACCTTCGTGTTCTGCATCTGGTAATTCCAGGAATGCAGTTTCATCTAGAAGATCCGTGGATTCTTTGTTTTGAGAGCCTGTTGAGGTGATCATGGTCTGTTTCTTTATGTGACTTGATATTGACTCTTGTCTCTGAGCCATCAATAAGTTATTGTATTAGTTTATGCTTGCTTACCGTGTCGTAGCTTCTTGCTTTGTTTTGTTTTGGTATACCCCTATGGGTTGCTTGCGTGAGCTAGCTTGATTATTTTTGCCTTTGGAGCTCTGACGTCCTGTCCCCAGATGGCTAGAGCTGTGATCAGGTATATCAGTCTAGGAGTCCATTCAGTTTTCTTGTATGAATTCAGCTCTCATTTCCAGGTAGCTGATCATCAAGTGTGTGGTGCAGGCTCTGTCCTAGAGGGGCAGGGGTGATTGGTGTATATACCGGTATCTGATTGCAGCAGGGGGTCACGCTCGGAACAAGGTAGGGGGCCGAGAACTGACCCCCGAGTGTCTCTGACAAAAGCACGTCCCTGTTTCCTAGAGCGTGCAGGTGGATGGGTTCTGGAGACGGAGCATGGGCACCCAGAGTTTTTGGCTGTAAGGCCTGGGAGGTACCAGTTATCTCTGAACCCCTGTCATGGGTGGCTGGGTGACGTGAGTGGAGCTACCAGTCCTTAGGTCCCTGATGTGGGTAGGTGAGGACCTTGTTTAATAGGCAAAGCAATGTCAAACATCAAACACCCACCTCTCCACTGCACAGCTGAAATGGTTGGAGCCTGCCAACAAGGGCCTATTCTCCGGAAATAGGCCCACACAGGTCCATGAAGAAGGGAAAGGTGCTTAAAGTCCACGGACGGTTTATGCCTGGACAGGAGCTGCTTCTGTCCTGAGCTCCCACAGTTAGTGGAGCTAGCAAATTATCTTTTCCCCCAAATGCAAATTTTTTCCTTCCCCAAGGCCAGAAGGATGGCTCCAGGTGCTCAACAGTGCCTATCTCAGGCCCAGGGCATTGAGCCACTGAAGCTGGTTTGTGGGTGGGAGGGCGCGTTAAAATATACGCAAGTACTTAGCTTTTGCCGAAAGCGCCATTCTCCTCAGGTTCCGGAGGTGTGAGTAGGCTGTGTGGCTGGCTGCTTCTCCCTGAGGAAACTGTGGTCGAACGCTAGTACCAGCCCGCTGCTGCTGCTCCGGGCATGGCACCTGAGGACTCTCCGCGATTCAGGTCTGGTAACTCCTCTCCGCTTCTGAACAGTCTCTTCCTCCCCGTGCCCCTCAGTTCGTTTTCTGAGCTTGGCTTTGAAGCTCAGGGTTCCCAGCTTGTCACAAATATACTCGTTTCACTTGTTATTTCCAGTCTTTGTTGTAAAGAGGGCTCGCCAGAAGCATCTGTCTATTCCACTCTCCTTCCCTTTTCTCTTTCTTCATAATGGCCTTTGATACACAACAGTTCTAACTGTGATGAAGTTTAATTTATCTAGCTTTTTTCTTTTGTTGCTTGTGCCTTTGGTGTTGTATCAAAAGAATCCATTGCTAATCCAAGGCCCTGAAGATTTACTCCTATGTTTTCTTGTAAGAGTTTTATAGCTTTTAGCTCTTATATTTAGGTTGCTGATTCATTTTGAGTTAATTTTTATATGTGATGTGAGGTTATGTATAGCTTTTAATGTTAGTTCAATCTACCCTGTTTCTCAAATTCACACAGATTTTTGTTAGAAAACAACACGTTTTAATACGATAACAAAGCCATACTACACAAACATGTCTAATTTTATTCAGGGATGTCATTGTGCCCTCTTTTCCACAACTGGCATATGAAGAATCTCCTTGATGGTAGTTTGTCAAAGGCAATTTAAGAAAAAGGCTTATTCTCTTTCAAAACTTACCATCAATACCCAAGTAATCCCTAAGTACTAACAATATGAATCATTCAGCAAATATTTCACATTGCTTTCCAACTCTGTGCTAGGCACTGTGTTAGGCACTGTGTTAGGAACTGGGGATACACCCTGAGTGAGAAAGAAGTGGTGCCTGTGCTCACAGCCTGTGGTATTGCAGACACGTACCCAGCACAGGGTGGGTGCTGTGGAGACACACCACAAGTGGAAGCTGCAATCTCTGTTCTCCAGGAATGACCATGGCCAAGGTTCACAAAGCAGTGCCAATACTGGCAGCACTGGATATAACATGGTGGCTGAAGGTATGGTGCCAGTTATGAAACCACAGGAATTCAGGAAATGGAGAGATCACTTGATTTCAGAACAGATTGGAAAGGCATCAAAAGGAGATAGGCTTGAACTCAAAGAAAGAGTGGAAAGTGAAAGTGATAATGGTCAGGAGACTTTGAACAGACTGGCTTAACTGGGCTGGAGAAATACATGCCAGGGAGCCGTGGACCTGTACTGACGGTGGGGACAGGGAAGGCCATGTGAGTTTTTGCACACCTGGATGACTGCAGAGAAGCACGTGGGAAAGCTACTACAGTCAAAGTCCTTGGGCTCTTATGTCTCTGAATCCTTGGAATCAAACCCAGTGGAGCACAGTGCTTCATCGTTACGCTATACTGATACAGGTGACCAGTCCAAGTGATCGCACCCACAAGCTAACCTCGCTACTCTCTAGTGAAAATGTCTTACCCAGATGTATCGCAGCATTAGCGGGTTGGTTTGTGTGTATTTGTATACTATACGAACATAAGATCTTATTTAGATAGTGTGGAGTTGGTTATAGTTTTCTTCTTCTCTTGTTATAAGCTTTTAAAATATTTTACCAAGAGAAACACCCAGGAGAGAAATCAGCTCATTTATCTCAAACAAACAAGCATGATCTCTGGATAATCAGTCTTCTGTTTAGAAGGCAAATAGTGTCCCTGAGGCTTCCCTGTTCTCAGCCCTCCCGCCTGGGTGTCTCTCTGGCTCAGCAAGGGAGCCCGCTCTGTTATGGCTACTGAAAAACAGTTAGTCGTCCTCACTCCTGTGGCTAGCAACAAAGGCACAAATAGGCAGAGAATCGTAACAATAAGTGTGGCCATCAGGTCTCTTTAGGTTTTCAATACCACTCTCATGGAATCCTTCCTTAGGGTCCTAGTGGGGGCTCAGGAATCCACATGCACCATCCAACAATGACAACCACCATACTGGGAGAACTCTCCCAGCTGGTGACCCCAAATCAGGGCATCCTGCTCTGTAAATTCTAGGTGTTGAAACAGCTTTGATAGAAAAATCAGTATACCCAGGCTGCAAGCTTTGGGGTTTTCCATTATGTTAAGTGCCACTCAAAGGGGTTCAAGAGATCAAAATGGAACATGCAAATAGACTCGCTTCCAAGTCCTGGTACCCTGAGCCCCACTTCCATATTAAGAATTGTTTTAAAAAAAAAAATGTGTTAAAAAACCTTGATGAATCTTCATTAAAAACAAAGCCTATCTTCTGAGTGTGAATGCCACACTTTTGTAAACAACACATCCCTAAGGACACAATGACGTCACAGAGCTCAGAGCCTGGCTAGCTAATCAATGCCCTGGGAGCGTTCCTCAGTCCCTGCAATCTTGCTGTAATGTTCCAGTGAAACAATGGCACAATACGGGGCTACAAGCATACCCCAGGACCCCCACTGCTCACAATATAGGGCTCTGAGTTATTCCAGGACCCCTCACTGCATACATATGCAATATGGGGCTCTGAGTGTACCCCAGGACCCCTCACACCATACATTACAATACGGGGCTCTGAGCATACCCCAGGATTCCCTGCCCCTCATAGGTACAGTACTGGGTTCTGAGCGTACCCCTGAATCCCCTGTCCCTCACAGGTACAGTACTGGGCTCTGAGTGTATCCCAGGATCCCCTGCCCCTTACAGGCACAATATGGGGCTCTGAGTGTACCCCAGAATCCCCTGCCCCTCACACACACAGTACCAGGCTCTGAGCATACCCCAGGATCCCCCGTCCCTCCCATACACAGTACTGGGCTCTGAGTGTACCCCAGGACCCCTCACACCATACATTACAATACGGGGCTCTGAGCATACCCCAGGATCCCCCGCCCCTCACACATACAGCACTGGGCTCTAAGCATACTCCAGGACCCCTTACCCCGTACATATATAATACGAGGCTCTAAGCGTACCCCAGGATCCCTCACCCCTCACACATACAGTACTGAGCTCTGAGTGTACCCCAGGATCCCCCACCCCTCACACACACAGTACTGGGCTCTGAGGGTGCCCCAGGATCCCCTGCCCCTCACAGGCACAGTACCGGGCTCTGAGTGTACCCCAGGATCCCTTGCCCCTCACACACACAGTACTGGGCTCTGAGTGTACCCCAGGATCCCCTATCCCTCAGGGGCACAATATGGGGCTCTGAGCATACCCCAGGATCCCCTGTCCCTCACAGGCACAGTATTGGGCTCTGAGTGTACCCAGGATCCCCTGCCCCTCACACACACAGTACCAGGCTCTGAGCATACCCCCAGGATCCCCTGTCCCTCACAGGCACAATACAGGGCTCTGAGGATACCCCAGGATCCTCTGTCCCTCACAGGCACAGTACTGGGCTCTAAGCCTACCCCAGGATCCCTTGTCCCTCACAGACACAGTACTGGGTTCTGAGCCTATCCCAGGATCCCCTGCCCCTCACAGGCAGAGTACTGGGCTCTGAGCATACCCCAGGACCCCCTGCCCCTTACAGGCACAGTACTGGGCTCTGAGCATACCCCAGGATCCCCTGTCCCTCACAGGCACAATACAGGGGTCTGAATGTACCCCAGGATCTCCTGCCCCTCACAGGCACAGTACTCGGCCCTGAGCATAATCCAGGACCCCTCGCCCCGTACATATACAATACAGGGCTGAGCATACCCCAGGATCCCCTGCCCCTCACACACACAGTACTGGCTCTGAGTGTACCCCAGGATCCCCTGCCCCTCACAGGCACAATACAGGGCTCTGAGCATACCCCAGGATCCCCTGCCCCTCACACACACAGTACTGGCTCTGAGTGTACCCCAGGATCCCCTGCCCCTCACAGGCACAATACAGGGCTCTGAGTGTACCCCAGGATCTCCCCATCCTACACACGCATGAAGGATACAGCCATTAACTCCTCACTTCAAGAATGGTTTGTGTGACTTATGTTCAAACTACTAGAAACCATTCTACTTCAATTTTTAGTTTGAATATATTTGGCTTCTCATTATTAAAACAAACAAGAAAACCTTTCCTGGGCCATTTTATGGCTTCTGAGTGTAAACTTTTTGCATATTTCCTCTGCAAGTCAGATAAGCATTATTCGTATAAGTAGCATGTAACACTCTGCCAATCTAAGATTGCTTCCAAATTACAGTAGCAAATGTCAAGACACGGAGACATAATTGAAGTAGGATAAAAAGAGAAACTCAGAGTACTTTATAAAAAATTTCACTTATGTTTGTTTGTAATCCATAAAACAAATATTTTTATTACATGATCTATGGGGAATTGGAGCCCTGGTGGTACAGTGGTTAAGAGTTTGACTGCTGTCCAAAAGGTCAGCAGTTTGAATCCACCAGCTGCTCCTTGGAAACCCTATGGGGCAGTTCTACTCTGTCCTCTAGGGTCTCTATGAGTTGGAATCCACTTGATGGCAACAGGTATGGGGAATCAAGATTCCCTACAGATCACGATCCTTCCAACAGAATATGCTTCACAGGTACCATAACCTTAAGTTATGTGTACATGGAGTCACCCAAGTGCGCTAAATAATTGTGAGAAAATGCTCACATGCGGAAGTGGGTCCGCTCACATGCAAAAGAAGGATGTTGGAGCTTTACCTCATACCATATATGAAAATTAACTCAAAATAGATCAACCATCTAAATATAAGAGCTAAAAACTATAAAACTCCTAGAAGAAAACGTAAGGGTAAATCTTCAGGACCTTGAATTTGGCAACGGATTCTTAGATATGATACCAAAATCATGAACAACAAAGGAAGAAATAGATAAATTACACTGACACTTGGTATGACACAGATGAACACTGAAAACACCATACTGAGTGAAATAAGTCAGACACAAAAGGTCAAATATTATATAATACCCTCATATAAAATGTCTAGAATAGTCAAAGTCATAGAGACAGAAAGTACATTACTGGTTACCAGAGGCTAGTGGTAACCAATGAGAAGTGCTGCTTAATGGGTGCAGAGCTTCTGTTTGAGTTGATAAAAAAAATTTTTGGAAATAGATTAGTGGTGATCTTTGTATAACACTGTGAATATAGTTATTACCACTGAATTATATGCTTAAAATAGTTACAGAGACAACTTTTGTTATATATATTTTACCACACACAAGTAGGTCTGCAAATCCACCTTCATATGATGCTGGCAGGGGGAATTCTATCAGTCAGTCTCTAAGACTGGAGAAAGTTGCTGGTGCCAAAATTTTAAAAGCCATTTGAAGCTTCTTTTATCACTCATTGCTTAAAAAAAAAAAAAAAATTTTTTTTCAGGCTTAACTCACGATTAACTGGCAGCAACCAGGAAAGAAAAGAGGTGTTGGGCCATTTTTTCTTGGGCTCCATGATTTTGCCTGGGCTAGCTGTGACTAATTTTTAGCAGTCCGAAACAATGCCACATTGCTTACGATCCTGACTTAGAGCGCCACAGCAAACCCTGCTTCACCAAGCCCAAGGGCCCTGCAGGGCTGATGGCACCTCTAGGGAGCAGGGGGGCTGGGGTTGGAGCCGATATGACAGGCTTCGAAGATGGAAGACCCACTCAGGGGTGGGGACAGGTGCCTAAACCAAGAAAGTTCTAGAGACAGTATTTGTGATATCAAGTCCTTTTTAAAACCAATACTTTACATTTAGACACACACATTCTGTTTTTAAGCAAAAATACATAAATAACTTCTAGTGGATCAAGACTTAAATATCAAAAGTCCTCTACGGGGTGCCTGGTTACAACTGATGACTGCCCTGACGGGGAACACAACAGAGAATCCCTGATGGAACACGGGAGCAGAGGGATGCAGACATCAAATTCTCATAAAAAGACCAGATTTAATGGACTGATTGAGACTAGATGGACCCCAGAGGTCACAGCCTTCTGTTAGCCCTAGACAGGAACCATTTCCAAAGCCAACTCTTCAGACAGGGATTGGACTGGACTATGGGATAGAAAATGATACTGGTGAAGAGTGAGCTTCTTGGATCAAGTAGACACATGACACTATGTAGGGCAGCTCCTGTCTGGAGGGGAGATGAGAGGGCACAGGGGGTCAGAAACTGGCCAAATGGACAGGAAAATAGAGAATGGAGGGAAGGAGTGTGCTGTCTCATTAGGGGGAGAGCAACTAGGAGTATATAGCAAGGTGTATATAAATTTTTATATGAGATGCTGACTGGATTTGTAAACTTCCACTTAAAGAATAAAAATTAAAGAAAAAAAAAGTCCTCTAGGGAAGTACAGTTATTACAATGACTATGCAGGGTAACTGCAGAGAAACTGGGTGCTCCATTTAAAGCAGAGCACCGGTCATCACAGGGATTAACTGTGCCTTCGTGACGGTGTCTTCCTTCAGCTGAGCGCCACGCCAGGTGCTCTGTCATTACTGCCAAACCTCACAGTGCATTAGAAACTCCTGGGGAGCTTCAAAGATAGATTCCTCAAACTTTCAACTGAGAATTCCTGAATCAAAATCTCGGAGGATAGGGCTGAAGGATCGTGTTTGAAAAGATCACTCCCAGGTGATTCTGAGGTGCAGCCCAACTTTGGAAAAACACAATTATCCACGGCTGAAGAGAAGTTCTCAGGGCTGCCTGAGATCTAGAGGGCATCATTATATTCACGGCTCCAGGCATGGTCAAGGATTAATTTACTCGGGACAGCAGGATACGGAAAAGGGAAGTTTGAAGCAGGAAACTGGCAATGCCAATAGAACCAGGTGCTCAAATCCAGTGTAGCTCTTTATTATCAGCCAGTCCAGTGCACTTTGCCCATGGTCCTATTAAGATGTTCCCTAAATACACATTAAAACTTCATGAAATAAAACTCACTGAGGCAGGCAGATCACAGACACAGGTAATCATTCAATCAAACCAAAAAACCAAACCCACTGCCAATGAGTCGATTCTGACTCATAGCGACCTGATAGGACAGAGTAGAGCTGCCCCATAAAGTTTCCAAGGAGCACCTGGTGGGTTTGAACTGCCAACCCTTTGGTTAGCAGCCATAGCACTTAACCACTATGCCACCAGGGTTTCTGTCATCTAATCAGGCTTTCTGAAATGCTCTGTATCCAAGCTGTAAGCTAATGCTGCCAAAAGCCACCAATGATAAAATGGCAGTGCAATAACTGTGGAGAACCCACCTTCAGCTGTGCCACTGAACATCCTATCCTTGTTTCTAGGCACAATCATTGTTATTGTTGTTAGAAACTGTCGAGTCAGTTTGGGCACCTGGCTCTATTGACATTGCCAATTTCCTGCTTCAAACTTCCCTTTTCTGTTTCCTGCTGTCCCAAGTAAATTAATCCTTGACCATGCCTGAAGCCATGAACATAATAATGCCCTCTGGATCTTAGGCAGCCCTGAGAACTCCTCCTCAGCCGGGATAATTATGTTATTCCCAAGCTGGGCTGCACTCAGAATGTACAACAGAACAAAACACTCCCTGTTCCTGTACCATCCTCAATCTTTGCTATGCTTGAGCTTGCTGTTGCAGCCACTGTGTCAATCCACCTCCCTGAGGGTCTTCCTCTTTTTCACTAACTTTCGACCAAGCATGATATCCTTCTCCAGGGACTGGGCCCTCCTGATAACATGTCCAAAGTACGTGAGGCCAATTCTTGGCATCCGTGCTTCTTAGGGGAGCATTCTGGCTATTACTTCTTCCAAGACAGATTTGCTCCTTCTTCTGGCAGTGCATGGTATTTCAATATTCTTTGCCAACATCATAATTCAAATGCATCAATTCTTCTTCAGTCTTCCTTATTCATTGTCCAGCTTTCGCATGCGTATGAGGAGACTGAAAACTCCATGGCTTGGGTCAGGTGCACCCTAGTGCTCAGAGTGATATCTTTGTTTTTTAACACTTTAGAGAGGTCTTTTGCAGAAGATTTCCCTAATGTAATACATCCTTTGATTTCTTGATTGCTGCTTCTGTGGGTGTTGGTTGCGGATCACATAAAATGAAATTCTTGACAACTTTAATCTTTTTTCCATTTATCATGTTGTTGCTTATTGGTGCAATTGTGAGGATTTTTGTTTTATGTCAAGGTATAATCCATACTGAAGGCTGTATGCTAAAAAAATATAGTATAGCCATTGCCAAAAAAGTGATTTGTTTTTGCCAGAGAGTTTCATTCTCATCCCGGAATGTCTTAAAGAGATGTAAAATCCACTCTCCTGAAACCTGCACTGAATAGACTGTCGCCAGAGTCGGACTGTCGCCAGAGTCGGAGTCTTATTTTCCTTTATGTTTGTTTATGGAAGTAGAACAATTTTAAACAAGGACTTAGTTAAATTCTATGATCTCCTGATCTTTAGCTTTTCATCAGTTTTGACCCTATCATTCTATTTAGGCCATAAACCCTAGACAGGGATTCTTTTAAAAACCTTTCCAATGCTGCACCCCTTTCTATAGCTAAGTGAGCATTGTTGAGGAAATAGTTTCATTAATGTGGGATATACAAAGATGAATTGAATTATGAAATGACATTCATAAAATATAAAAGGAATTGAGTGAAATTTATAGAAATCCATCACGTTCCACTTCTTTGGCCATGTGTAAGAGTTGTCAGCTAACACTACTGTTTATGTATGCCTGCCTCCCCAACATGGATTCATCCCGTGGGCGATTTACTGCTCAAAGAGATGGAAAAAATAAGCTGAGCTTATATTCCCCTTTCATGTCCTTCTCTGTATTCTGGCTATTCTGGAGCATTGAGTGAACGGCTCTGTGAGGACATAACCCTATTAACCATTGTTACTTCCTCCAGTGCTAGCTTATACTTTGTTTTGCAATGTGCATTGCATTTCAGTTCACTGATTTATAAGCTGAAATAAGCATAGAGAAGGCAGGTGGGACAAACATCCCCTTCCCCTGCTTCCTTGGAGTCAGCTCTTCACCCAGCTTCTAACAGCGCTCCTTCACAGGTAAGGGATGACAAGGGAGCGGTAGGCCCACTAGTCAGCCTCTCTCTTCTTTCTAGAACAGGGAACAGTCATTTTCTTTCACTTTAATAATTTTCTCCCTTGAGAGAGGAATTCATGTGTCTTTCATTTGCCAGGAGAGTGGGAAGAAAGTGGGTGGAAATCTTTAAAGCCCTTCAATAACAGCTTGACACAGAACTGAGCTAGAAGAGCTTGTGATGTAACCCATTTGGAGCCGAAACACTTTTTGATATTTTGCTGGGGAGGGTCTCTGATCAGAATTATCCCTTCTGGGCTCATACAGCAACTTCGTGTCAATCTAGGAAAGACACATTACCAAAAAAAAAAAAAAAAGTGCAATGGCAACTCACTTGAAAATTCACCAGCAATGATTTCCTTTATGTAAAATAGCTCACCATATGCTACCCAAAAAAACCCTATTGCTGTCAAGTCAATTCCAATTCAGAGCAGTAGAACTGCCCCATAGAGTTTCCAAGGGGCAGCTGGTGGATTCGAACTGCCGACTTTTGGTTAGCAGCCGAGCTCTTGGTTACCACACACCAGGGCTAGAGAGAGGAAAAAACAAAACCCTTAAAAAGGCTGAGAGATGCTCTCCAAGGACCTTGGGAGGCTTCAAGGCATGCGTGCTTATGAACCAGTTTATAGTGTCCCACACACGTCTACTGGCACAAATATCACCTGCAGATTCCAGCGATTCTCCGAGCAGCTGATACTATAGGAAACGGTGAAGAACCCAGATCTGCCTGTCTCAGCTTTATCTTCCCTTTCATTGCACCCTCTCAACCTTCAGCTTTCCAGATTCATTCCCAAATTCCAGTGGGGCAAAGGCTGTATAACACTGTGTAGACGACTTGACTGACTGGGGCTGGGGACAGGGCTTCCTTCAAGGGCTGGGAACCAGGGGGTGAAACCTGAGAGTGAGACTGACAAAAAGTATGAATCACAGGAATCCAGATTTGGGAGAAACTGAAGATGTTAGTATAGTATCTGAAACTTTCTCTCTTCAAACACTGTTGTGTTAATTGTCTTCTGATTCCCAGTTTTAAATAGCAGTGACTAAGTAATTCTTTGTTTATTCCCCTTTTCTAAACTTGACTTCTTTGTACACCATGATTCACATGTTTCCTCCCACTTTTCTGACTCTCTCCTGCACCGGATCACCAGCCCACACAGTTCCCTTGTAATCCAGCAGAACATGCATAGGGAGTCCCTTCATCTAAGGCTCAGGAAATCAGGGGTTTGCTTTTTTTCATTCCACTGAGGCTGAAAGAGAATGCTTCTTTAAGTATACTGCCCAGGATCAATAATGTGGTCTTTTTAAATACACACGGGTCAGTGCCAATTTCCTGGCTCAGAAGTAAAAACGCTAATTTGTATGTTTTCAGTGCATTACAAAATGCCTTAAAAAGTGCAGGCATAAAAGAAAACAAAAAGAACAAAATGACACCATCTGTTCCTGCTTGAGCCATACATGATCACATAGCTCTTTTTAAGCAAAGGTATCAAGGAGAACATGTTTAAAAAGCAGAGGGCCAAGAGTGTTAGACTCAGGGGTGTCTTTATAGAGATGTGGAGGCAAAGTCTCCTCAGTCACACCTGCTGCACACACCAAGGACATGGTTGTCTGGATCCTGCGAAGACAGAGAAGGACCATGTGGGTGGACTCAGTCCCATGTTCAGGCCTCACTGAAGGAGACGGGAGATCTAGAAGCAATCAGCTGGATTGGGAGCCACACCTGTTGGAATGGATACCTCCCCCACTGACCTAGAAAAGAGTTGCAGAGAAGGCTCTGGAAGAACAAGTGGTCCTTATCAGCATGAGGGAGACCATGGACAAGTGAGCCTGGTCCCCATGAGGGGGAGACACAGCTGCCCAGCACCAGCAGTGCCTACTGTGGGCCGGGGGAGGCAGGCGCAGGCCCCCTCAGGTAACGCCATCACTTGGTGGCCTCGGGCAAGTGGGAGGGACGGTCCCCAAGAGAGCAGGTGCAGAGTGGCTCTTCCAGGTCTGCCACCTCCTCCCTTATATTTGGCCAGTGCTGGTTGACAGAATTTTTTCATTACAAAGTACTGGTGACAGTTTCATGCATTGAAACAGTCACTTTGATATCAGTAGATAATCTCAGCTTTCCAAACACAACAAAAAAGTTTGATTTAAAAACATTTTTCTTCCACTAGCTAGTACAGAGTACTTACTACATGCAAACATGGAGCCTAACATGTTCCTTATGTTGTTGTTGTTAGGTGCCATTGAGTTGATTTCAATTCAAGCATTTCCATGTGACAGAGTAGAACTGCCCCATAGAGTTTTGTAGGCGCTGTGATCTTTACTGGAGCAGATCGCCAGGTCCTTCTCCTGTGGAGACACTCAGTGGGTTACAACTGCTGACCTTTTGGTCAGCAGCTGAATGCTGAATCCTTACACCACCAGGCTCCTTATCTTACATACGGTAGCTCATTTAACCCTTATAACAACTCTGTGAGGTAGGTACCATTACTATGTCCATTTTACAGGGGAACAAACTGAGGCACACTGAAGTGCTGCCACTTGTGAGGGCAGACCTGGAATCTGAACTCAGGTAGCCTGGCTCCAGGGAGTAGCCTTCCTTCCACACCCATTTATACTGAATGTAAGGTACCCACTGCTGGCAAGTCGATTCTGATTCAGAGTAGAATTGTCCCAAAGGGTTTCCAAGGAGCAGCTGGTGGATTTGAACTGCTGACCTTTCGGTTGGCAGCTGAACTCTTAACCACCATGCCACCAGGGTTCCAAATGTAAGGTAGTCAACAAATACTTTACAAATAACCTGAATTATAATACAAAAGAAATGGGAGATGCCCCATCCCTGGAATTACAGTCTGATTAATTGCAAGAATAACTACTAGAAGTGCTCAGAGGTCAATTTATAGCAATAAAAGCACACACCCAAAAAGAAGAAAGGGCCAAAATCAAAACATTAACCCCACAGCTCAAATAAATAGAAAGAGGGCAGCAAAATAAGTTCTCAGGCACCAAAAGAAAGGAAATAATAAAGATTAGAGTAGAAATAAATGAAATAGAGAATACAAAAACAATTGAAAGACTCAAAAAGACCAAAAGCTGGTTCTTTGAAAAAATTAACAAAATTGATAAACCATGGGCCAAAAAGACAAAAGAAAAACAGAAGAGAAAGTAAATAACCCGAATAAGAAATGAGATAAGTGATATCACAACAGACCTAACTGAAATTAAAAGGATCATAACAGAATACTATGAAAAATAATACTCCAACAAATTTGAAAACCTAGAGGAAATGGACAAATTTCTAGAAACACACTACCTACCTTAAACTAACACAGAGGTAGAAAAACTAAATAAACCTATAACAGAAGAAAAGATTGAAGAGGTGATTTAAAAAAAAAAAAAAAAAAAACCTCCCAAAAACAACAACAAAAAGTCCTGGCCCTGATGGCTTCACTGGAGAATGCTACAAAACTTTCAGAGAAGAGCGAATACCAATACTATGAAAGGTATTTCAGAGCATAGAAAAGGATGAAATGCTCCCAAACTCATTCTATGAAGCCAGCATAACCCTGATACTAAGGCTAGGTAAAGACACCAGAAAAAAAGAAAACTATAGACCAATAGCCCTCATGAACATAAACACAAAAATGCTGAACAAAATTCTAGCCAATAGAATTCAACAACAAATAAAAAAAATAATAATTCATCATAACCAAGTGGGATTCATATCAGGTACGCAGGGATGGTTCAGCATTAGAAAAACAATCAATGTAATCCATCACATAAGTAAAAGATAAGCACCACGTGATCTTATCAATTGAAGCAGTAAAGGCATTTGACAAAGTCCAACACCCATTCATGATAAAAACTCTCAGCAAAATAGAAGAGAAGGGAAATTCCTCAACACAATAAAGGTCATTTATACAAAGCCAACAGCCAACATCATCGTAAATAGAGAGAGTCTGAAAGCATGCTCCTTGAGAACAGGAACCAGACAAGGATGCCCTTTATCACCACTCTCAATCAACATTGTGCTGGAGGTCCTAGCCAGAGCAATACATCAAGAAAAAGAAATAAAGGGCATCCAGAGTGGTAAGGAAGAAGTAAAAGTATCCCTATTCGCAGATGATATGATCTTAAACATAGAAAACCCCAAAGAATCCACAAAAAAAAAACCCTACTGGAACTAATAAAAGATTTCAGCAAAGTATCAGAATACACGATAAACATACAAAAATCAGTTGGATACCTCTACACCAACAAAGAGAACTTCAAAGAGGAAATCACCGAATCAATACCATTTACAATAGGCCCCTTTTAAGTCTCTGGTTAGGGATAAACCTAACCAGAGACTTAAAAGACCTATACAAAGAAAACTACTGCAAGAAACCAAGAGACCAACATAAGTGGAAAAACATACCTTGCTCATGGATAGGAAGACTCAACATTGTGAAAATGTCAATTCTACCCAAAGTGATCTACAGATAAAATGCAACCCCAGTCCAAACTCCAATGGCATTTTTTAACAAGATGGAGAAACAAATCACCAACTTCATATGGAAAGGGAAGAGGCCCCAGATAAGTAAAGCATTATGAGGAAGAAGAACAAAGTGGAAGGCCTCACACTACCTGATTTTAGAACCTATTATACTGCCACGGAAGCCCTGGTGGTATAGTGGTTAAGAGCTACGACTGCTAACCAAAAGGTCAACAGTTCAAATCCATCAGGTGCTCCTTGGAAACCCTATGGGGCAGTTTTACTCTGTCCTATAGGGTTGCTATGAGTCAGAATCGACTAGACAGCAACGGGTTTTGGTTTTTTATTATATTGCCACAACCTTGTACTGGTAAAGCAACAGATTCATAGACCAATGGAACAGAATTGAGAACCCAGACGAAAATTCATCCACCTATGAGCAGCTGGTCTTTTTATGAGCAGCTGATATTTGACAGAGGCCCAAAGTCCATTAAACGGGGAAAAGACAGTCTCTTTAACAAATGGTGCTGGCATAACTGGATATCCAAACCAAGAAAAAATCAAACCGAGTGCCATTGAGTTGACTCCGGCTCACAGTGACCCTATAGGACAGAATAGAACTGCCCGCATAGGGTTTCCAAGGAGCGCCTGGTGAATTTGAACTGCCGACCCTTTGGTTAGCAGCCATAGCACTTAACCACTACTCCACCAGAGTTTCCAACTGGATATCCATCTGCAAAAAAAAGAAACAAGACCCATAACTCATACCATGTACAAAAACTAACTCAAAATGGATCAAAGACCTAAACATAAAATCTAAAATGATAAAGATCATGGAAGAAAAAATAGGCACAATGCTAGGAGCCCTAATACATAGCATAAATAGTATACAAACCATAACTAACAAAGTACAAACACCAAAAGAGAAACTAGATAACTGGGAGCTCCTAAAAATCAAACACTTATGTTCACCAAAAGACTTCGCCAAAAAAGTAAAAAGACAACCTATGGACTGGGAAAAAAATTTTGGCTACCACACATCCGATCAAGGTCTAATCTCTAAAATCTACAAGATACTGCAACACCTCAACAACAAAAAGACAAATAACCCAGTTAAAAAATAGGCAAAGGATATGAACAGATACTTCACCAAAGAAGACAACAGATACATGAGGAAATGTTCATGACCATTAGCCACTAGAGAAATGCAAATCAAAACTACAACGAAATACCATCTCACCCCAACAAGGCTGGCGTTGATCCAAAAAACACAAAATCGTAAATGCTGGAGAGGCTGTGGAGAGACTGGAACACTTATACACTGCTGGTGGGATTGTAAAATGGTACAACCACTTTGGAAAATGATTTGGCACTTCCTTAAAAAGCTTTTTTTTTTTTAAAAGCTAGAAATAGAACTACCATGTGATCCAGCAATCCCACTCCTTGGAATATATCCTAGAGAAATAAGAGCTGTCACATGAATAGATTCATGCACACCCATGTTCATTGCAGCACTGTCCACAATAGCAAAAAGATGGAAATAACTTAGGTGGCCATTAATGGATGAATGGATAAACAAATTGTGTTACATACACACAATAGAATTTGAAGCAATGATAAACAATGATGAACCCAAGAAACGTCTCATAACATGGATGAATCTTGAAGGCATTATGCTGAGTGAAATTAGTCAGCTGCAAAAGGACAAATATTGTATGAGACCAATATTACAAGAACTCAAGAAAAGGTTTAAACACAGAAGAAAACATTCTTTGATGGTTACAATGGTGGGGAGGGAGGTAAAGGGGAATGCACTAACTAGATACTAAAAAAACTAGACAAGATTAATCTTAGGTGAAGGGAAGGACGACACAGAATACAGGGGAAATCAGCACAACTGGATGAAAGCAAAAGCTATGAAGCTTCCTGAACACAACCAAACACTTTGAGGGATAGAGTAGCAGGGGCTGGGGCCTGGGGACCATAGTTTCAGAGGACATCTAGGTCAACTGGGATAATGAAGTTTATTAAGAAAATGTTCTGCGTCCCACTTTGGTGAGTGGCGTTTGGGGTCTTAAAGCTCGCCATCTAAGATGCATCAACTGGTCCCAACCCACTTGGAGCAAAAGAGAACAAAGAACACCAAAGACACAAGGAAAATATTAGTCCAAGAGACTAAGGGTCCACATAAACCAGAGACTCCAACAGCCTGAAACCAGAAGAACAAGATGGTGCCTGGCTACCATCAACGACTGCCCTGACAGGGAACACAGAGGACAGGCCCTGACAAAGTGGAAGAAAAGTACAGAGCAGAACTCAAATTCATGTAAAAGGATCAGACTTAATGGCCTGAGACTGGAGGAAACCTCTCAAACTATGGCCCCCGGACACTGTTAACCCAGAACTAAAACCATTCCCCCAAAGTAATACTCACGAAGAGTGTGCTTCTTAGTTCAATCAGACACATGAGACCAAACAGGCGGCTCCTGTCCTGAGGCAGGAGGAGAAGGCAAGACGGGACAGGAACTGGTCGAAAGGACACAAGAAACCCAAGGTGGAAACGGGAAGTGTGCTGTCACACTGTAGAAATTGCAACTAACGTCACATACCAATATGTGTGTAAAAATTTTTGTACGAGAAATTAAGTTGAGCTGCAAACTTTCACCTAAAGCACATTAAAAAATAAATAAATAACTGCTGGAATGTGATACGAAATTTCCAAAGTAATGTTGTAGTCAATTCCAACTCATAGAGACCCCACGCACAAGAGAAGGAAACACTGCCAGTCTGGCGCCGTCCTCACAATTGTCGCCATGTTTGAATCCACTGTTGGAGCCACTGTGTCAATCCATCTCGTTAATAGTGCTAACTGATCTCACAAATGTTTATTCATTTCTACTATGTTCTTTGCGTTATCAGAGTATGTCTTCATGGAGGTAATAAACTGAATAATTTTCGGCAGCAAATTTTAAAGCAGGATCATCCATCCCAATAAATACAAATCTTGAATAAAACTCTTGAGATTTGCGCTTCTCTTTTTTACTCACTATGCTTACACAGCCCTTTCAATATGTACATTTTTCCCTTCAAAGAGGATGTGGCACAAAGAAGCTCTGTGTTTGCGTTAACAAATCAGAAAATGCTAATTTCTTTTTCATGTGGACTGCAGGTGAACGGAGTGGACGACACCTCCCGGGTCCTTGCTCTGTCTTCTTTTATTATTTACTTGCTCAGTAATATAACAAATACCCATAAGCCACCTTCCTTCCCCCAACTAGACACTGTCCTTAACTGACATTTACCTATACACTTTTCCACCTCCCCTTCTGCTTACCAGCCTGAATGCTGGGATTATCATACTGTTCTGTTTTTAAAAAGCTTATCACAAACATATGTATACTTATACAGTATTTAATTTTACATTTTTTTGAACTTTATAAAAGGCTGTTCTATTATATACAATCTTTCAACGCTTGAGTACTTCACTCAACGTTCAGACACTGAGATCCATCTGTGGTGTTGCCCGTAGCTGTGATACATTCATTTCACTGCGGTATCGGTATCGTATCTCGCTTTGTGAATAGGCCACATCTCAGGTATCCATTTTCCTATTAATGAGCACTTTGGTTGCTTGCAGTGTTTTGTTTTTTAAAACAGCGCCACTGTGAGTGTTCTTGAAAGTGTTTCTTGTTATACATTCCTAATGATAACATTTAGTTCACTTAAACAAATTCGATTTTGAAATCCATTGTAACCCCCACCCTTCTGGCAGTGGCATCTCCTAGGTTCTCCCTGAATGTGGTGGAATAAACAAAGACCTGGTAATGATGATTCTAGTATATGCAATTTAGAATTTCCTTTTCACGGGATACTTACCCAATACTGTTTTTCAGCCCCTCTAACTGTTATTTTATAAATATATATATAATGATTCAATACCCACGGAAGTTTATCATTCTCACAAAGAGAAGGTTTATTGTCAGTCAGTAATTTGTTCATTACATAAAAGGCCATTTATAAGAATTCTGCAATTAGCCGAGGAAATGTCTACAATTTCTCTTCTCTCTTTCTGAAGCAATATGATGTTTAATTTCCTACAAAACACTGTATATCCTCCACTCTAAAATGTTACAGATTATAGACGTAGCAACACTTTAATAATACAGTTTTGAAGGTGTGGAGGTGTATGGGAGGAGAAACGCCTTCTCATTAATTGTGCACATCTATTTTAAGATATGGAGCCCTGTTATGTCCCAATTTCAGATATTCTAACTGTTTTAATCAAGGACCTCTCAATCCAAGGCTCAGATCTCCTAGCTTAATACAAAAGAACCTTAAGAGTTGTTCAGAACTGTAGGTCAGTGGTTAGGATTTTTGGTCCAATTTTTTATTTGTAAGTTTGGGAATGCTTTATTTGCAGTTACTACAGGTATGGCTTGTTGAAAAGACACATATAGTATAAATGCAGACAAGGAAAATAAAACATATTTTCCCTATATTCGAAGTCTTAATTTGAAACAGCCATAAAACATTTTATGTCCTAACTGTCCTCCTTTACTGGTTAATATTTAAAATTTAACTTGTAGAACATCCATCCTTCCATCAGAGGCTTGGAGTCCATTAAAACGCAAATACACCTGGTAGGGTGACTGTATTATCAGTCAGATAAACATTATCAGTCATTTATACCTTAATGTGACTTAGGTCCTGATGGGGTTAGGGGTACAGTGATCAAGAATGTGTATATCAAAGTCTTCAGTGTTTCACTGTAATTCAAGTCCCTTTCTAGCTCTAATATTTGAACTTGGCCACTGGTAATAACAATAATAATTCACATTTATTGTGTTTTTTAACTTACCAAGCCTTTTCACACATGCGATCTAATTAATTCCTCACAGCAACTCCACTAGGTAGGTACTAACACTCCCATTTTCCAGATGGGAAAACTGAAAGGCAGATTGGATAAGAGACCGTGTCTGGCCACGCTCCAAAGTATTTCATTACATCACACTTCACTGGGGCTGTGTGGAATAACTCTGAGAAACTATTTCAGACAGAGGACCCATCCGCCAGTCTATAGCTGAAACACTTTTAATGAGCCAGAGATGCTCCTGCAATCAAACTGTAAGCATTTACTTTTTGAAGACCTTAAAATATTTAAGGATCCAGAGTTAGCAGGTTCTAAATTTGATCAAAAATATATGTGTGTGTGTATATATATATCATATATATGTATAATATATATATGACATAATAAAAACTTGAGATATTCACTTTGAAAGAAGGCCTTATTTATCAGCAACTAAATATATAAAAACAGCACACAGCACACAAGGGATCAGTTTCACATGTCTATAGAATGGTTTTAAGTGACACTGCATACAAAGAGCTTTAAAAAAAAGAAAGAAACTATAACGGAGACATTTTTATATTACATCTGAGAACTGTAATGCAAACCACCTGAAAAACCGAAAAAACCAAACCCACTGCTATCGAGTTGATTTGACTCATAGCGACCCTATAGGACAGTGTAGAACTGCCCCGTAGGGTTTCCAAGGAGCAGCTGGTGGATTGGAACTGTCGACCTTTTGGTTAGCAGCCAAGCTCTTAACCACTGCGCCACCAGGGCTGAGATGAGAAGAAAGAAAAAGAGTATAAAACCAAAAGCTGTAAAAAGGTAGTACCATGTTCTAATGGCATATATACTACTAAAACAACACACCACTAAAGACGCCTCTCACTGGCTCAGCAAGCTGCAGGAGTCTTCTTGCTGTGAGTGGAAAAAATAACCCCAGGTTAATATCGTCCATACGGAGTTTGTTAATGACTGTACCACTACATTTTTATAGGGTGATGCAAGGAAATGCATAAAATGCAAGCATATTCAAGTGAAAACGGCTGACTTTCTGCATGAGGCTGGTCTCTAAATGGTGTCACCGGGGTGGGCCTGCACCTTCCTCACTGTGGTACTCCAGTTTCTAGTCCACTCCTAGAACAAAGTAAGTGTTCTAGAAATTCTGCTCCAATGAGTGGAGGATCCGGTTAACTACCACGCTTCCATTTTCATCTAATCGCGTTTTAACTCCTAAAGGAACGGAGCATACTACTAGGTCTGATTCCTTACAGAATCGTCGAGGATGTTATGGACAATGATCACAGCAGATTGAAAGAACATCCTACAAGTTCAGGTCAGGGGCAAACCCCTTTTCTGGCTGCTCCGTAAAGGTTAACCACTGCCGCACAAGCTTCCGTCAGCAGGCTCCTCTCCTCTGTAAGAAAGTCTATCCATCAGTCTTATGGCAGGTAATCAAACAACTGTGATTCCACCCTAGCTCAACAGTCACTATCACAAAATGCACGTAATGTGCAGTTGTGAAATATCCTTTCCAAATAACACGTTTGGAAATGACATTGCAACCTGTGGGAAGAAAACTAAGAATAGAAACTTTAGGTGCAATGACAACTAGGAGGAAGGCACACATTTGGTCAACAAGAAAGTTGCTTCTACCACCACTATTGCTTGTGATCTCCTATATTCTATCTGGACCTATAGGAGGCCCATCCTCCAAA
Source organism: Elephas maximus indicus (assembly GCF_024166365.1). Taxonomy (NCBI): domain Eukaryota; kingdom Metazoa; phylum Chordata; class Mammalia; order Proboscidea; family Elephantidae; genus Elephas; species Elephas maximus. The sequence continues at coordinate 10,363,429 of NC_064829.1, forward strand.
CCACAGTATGTTTTTCTCTACTCCACATGCCACTGTGATGGGACTAGGAGGAACTGGCCCCTCTTTTGCCTCTCTATACTGTTTCTGGTCCTTTCAGCAGTCTCCAACTGTTCCTACTAGAATGTATCTCCCTACAGCGATGGGAACTAACAGCAAAACAGGTTATTTTGTGTGTGTGTGTGTGTGTGTATCTTCTTTTTAATTTTTATTGTGCTTTAAGTGAAAGTTTACGAACCAAGTCAGTCTCTCATATAAAAATTTATATACACCTTGTGATGTACTCCTAGTTGCTCTCCACCCTGTATTCCCTGTGTCCATTCAGCCAGCTTTTGACCCCCTCTGCCTTCTCATCTCCCCTCCAGACAGGAGCTGCCCACAGTCTTATGTGTCTACTTGAGCCATGAAGCTCACTCCTCACCAGTATCATATGCTATCCCATAAAAAAAAAAAAAACCCATAGTCCAGTCCAAACCCTGTTTGAAGAGGTGGCTTTGGGAATGGTTCCAGTCTTGGGCGTTAGAAGGTCTGGGGTCAGTCAGACCATTACATCTGGTCTTTTTATGAGAATTTGAGGTCTGCATCCCACTGCTCTCCTGCTCCATGAGGGATTCTCTGTTGTGTTCCCTGTCAGGGCAGTCATCGGTTGTAGCTGGGCACTATCTAGTTCTTTTGGTCCCAGGCTGATGTAGTCTCTGATTTATGTGTCCCTTTCTGTCTCTTGGAAACCCTGGTGGCATAGTGGTTAAATGCCACAGTTGCTAACCAAAGGGTTGGCAGTTCGAATTCACCAGGTGCTCCTTGGAAACTCTATGGGGCAGTTCTCTGTCCTATAGGGTCACTATGAGTCAGAATCGACTCGATGGCACTGGGTTTGGTTTTGGGTCTTTCTGTCTCTTGGGCTTGTAATTACCTTGTCTTTGGTGTTCTTCATTCTCCTTTGCTCCAGGTGGGTTGATACCAATTGATGCCTCTTAGATGGCTGCTTGCTAGCGTTTAAGACCCCAGATGCCACTCACCAAAGTGGGATGCAGAATGTTTTCTTAATAGATTTTATTATGCCAGTTGACCTAGATGTCCCCTGAAACCATGGTCCCCAGACTCCTGCCCCTGCTGCTCTGACCTTCAAAGCATTCAGCTGTATTCAGGAAACTTCTTTGCTTTTGGTTTTTTTAGTTCAGTTGTGCTGACCTCTCCTGTATTGTGTGTTGTCTTCCCTTCACCTAAAATACTTCTTATTTACTATCTAATTAGTGAATACCCCTTTCTTCCCTCCCCACCCTAGTAACCATCAAAGAATATCTTCTTCTGTGGCAAAATAGGTTCTTGAGAAGAGGGATTTTTACTTTATGTACAAATTTTCAGCAATGCACTCACTGCATTTATCAAATAATAGTATTGCCATAATTATGCTGGTTGGTGGAGCTAGAATGTCCTTTGCAGAGATTATTTTGCCTAGCATTCATTTTTACAGATGATGCAGCTACAGCCCCAGATACTGGGTAACATTTCCCAAGGTTTCACCATGAGTACACAACAAGGGGAGAGAAGGCAGAACTCAGGCTTACAGCGTTTCTTCTGTAACACCACATGCCTCTGCAGATTTCATTCCAGACTCTGAAGACTTCTGATGCTCTAAGGATACTTACTCAGTCTGCAGCCAAAACCATTTTGGAAGAAAGAAGTAAAATAGGAGAAATAAATGGGACTTAACATGAACATACAAGCAAACCTCATCTATAAAACCATGAATGGGTCATGGTTTGTATATTCCAAAGACATTAACTATTCTTTGATCTTCCACTATGGCCATCTGTTTCAGGGGTGGAGATCATAAGAGACCAAAAGAAAAATTTTTCAACTCTTGAGGCAGGTCATCAAACAACTGTCACTCCTTCTTGCCTCAACAGTCACTATTCACAGTATACATGTAGTGTGAGAGCCCCTTCCTGAATAACCCATGTTTGGAGGCAACATAGGACTGTGGGGAAAAATCCAGTAACAGAAATTTTAGGCACCCTGACCAGCTGTCAAGAAGGTATAGAGTCCGTGCTCAGACGCTGCACAGCCAGGGGATGAAGAGCAGGCCCCAGAGTCGGAAAATGGGCTCAAAACCGCTACCTGCCTCCACTAGTTCTCTGAGCTTCATCTCTGCACTGTGGCTTCCTCTTCTAGGAGACAGAACACTCTCATCTCCACCTAATGGGGTGCTGGAGGATTAGCGTGCTCATCCCTCTGAAGTGTGCAGTGGGGATGCATGCTGTGTGTCTACTCTCTGAGGAGGCTGGAATCCTTGGCAACCTTCTACCATACGTGGGCATCCACCCAGCTTATCCACTCGATTCTGACTAAATGACTTGCAGAGAAGAGCATGACGAAAGGCATGAAGTACAGCAATTTACGGTGCTAATTATATTATAGACATAAAGATAAACTATTCTCTTATCTCATGATCCTTACTAAGATTTGAAACCTCTTTTCATCAACATCCTCTTTACATTCCACCTGCACAGTTCAAATGAAGATGCTGCTGAGAAGATTAATATCTCTCTGTTTAATGCCTCTGATCTAGTTCTCACGACAAGGAGCAGGCATCTATAGTATTCTGAACACATAGCATTATGATACTAAATCAGTATTAGTTTCCGAATGCTTGTCACGAGGCCTTCAGAGATACCTGAATTGAAAACATTTCTGGAGAATATGGTACTTCGGACTCTTCCACGCAACCCCAAGCCTTGAAGAGGCACAGATAGTGGAGCAAGACCCTCCAACACCGTGGCCTGACCCAGAATCTGACCCAGCTTGAACCCTATCCTGTACTCACAGCTGGGCTTGCTCCTGGCTGAACCGGGACTGCAGAGTGAGACTGAGTTGGCCAAACCTAAGAAGGCAGTACACACACCTTTATTAACATCATGTTAAAGTGGCGACAGTGACGAAAGCTAACATTTATTGGACATTTTACAGTGTGCCAGGCACAGTGCTAAGCACTTGAAATATTTTTAATTTTTACAATAATTTTTAAATTATTGTATTTAATTCTCGTAACAACTTCATGTGATAGGCAGTTATTATCATTACCCCATTTTATAGATGAGAAAACTGAGCCTAGAGGTATTAATTAACTTACTCGAGGTATAAAGATAGTAAGAGGTAGGGCTGAGGCTAGAACTATAAAACTTGTACTCTTAACTATAATGTTAAACTTTACTCTAGCCACCAAAATTACGCAGATATAATTATTTCGATATAATTATATGTGTGAAACCACTAGATTTTTGGCACTATTTTGTTTCCTTTCTTTTAAACAAAAATCCCCAAGAAACAATATCAAGCACAGGCGGGTCACATAGAGTGTCATCCTGTTTATCTCCCTCCCCCAACATATGCTGAATATCTTTGAGGGCGATGCCACACAAAACCCTTCAACAGACCATTTTAGACTTATAGTCATTACAACTGTAGATAAGCAAACACGTCAATGTGCTCAGCCACGGAAAGTGCGTAACTTTTACTTACCAAGCACTGGAGCAGCACAGAAACTGAGTAAACTCTGGGAGTGGGCGGGGCAAGTGGACGGCAGTGGCCATCCAGCAGGTGGACGCATGGGCGGAAGATCAGATGATGCCTGTGGTCAGTGTGTGGCTTGGGTAGAATTTATCTCCTCTCATCTCACAGGTGGGCAGGCTGCCCAGGAGAAATGTCTTGTTTAAAGGTTTGCACACAAATGTATGAGGAGGATAAGGGTGCGAGGAGAAACATCTCAGAGGTAGAGGGTCAGAGGCAAGGGGTCCAAGTAGACCTTAGGGGATCAAAGTAAAGCAGACAGGCAGGTAAAAGGAGACAGGACCTGTGACATCAGAAGGGAAGGCAAGTGCAGCTACAGTGGTGACAGCAGGGCTGGCCCCTGCCAACACCTCACACAGATGCAAGGCAGTCTCCCAGAAACAGGGATTCAGGGACTGTCACAAAAAGTTGACGAGGGACATGGAATTCTAAGGTGAACCACATGGAACTGTCATATTGCAAATAAAAAACAGCCAAATGTTGACAATTTCTTATAGTTCAACCTCACAGATAGTAAAACTCCTCTGCATAAATGTGGATGTGAGCCATACATGGGTGAAAATGACACAAGGGAACTAGACGAGGCATTAGGAGACCCAGGGTTCTAGTCCTGACCTGGCCTGTGGCTACTGGACAGCCCTAGACAAGGCTCTTCCACTTCCGGTGCCGCAGCCTGCTCGTCTGTAAAGCAAGTCTGGGACCAGACACATTGAGTCTACTTTCAGTTGAAACGCTAAGACTAAGAAGTCACCGCGAGACTGTAGGTAAAGGAGGCATGGCCAAATGAGGTGGAAAAGTCCTACTGTGTATGACCCCAGGATCCACTGCAACAGGAGTGGCTAGAGCTAACAGATGGGTCAAGAGGAGGTACTTGAAGCAGAAAACCTGCAAAGATTCAGCTTCCCCAATTTCTTGGTAAAGACAGCTACAAGAGAAGCATGGATGGTAATTTGACTTAAATACTAAGTAGTTTCAAATTTACCATCAATAAAATCAACTAGGATAATTTAAAGCAATCTTTTTACTAAAGCCCCAAAATCTCCTGAATTTCTTGTGACTCTCTCCTGTATTCTGTGCTGGTGCTTTTGCTTATTTCTACCTCAAAATTCATACTGAATTCACACCATAAACTTTCACACTGCAGTAAGTCTCAAAGGCTCCAGTTGAATTACCTAAAAATTGGCTTCATAGAGCATGACTCCACGAACGTCTCTCCATGATTTTCTGCAGGGCGCTGCTCCTTTCTGAATTCTCCATAAAGATTAAGGGGTTCTGAGAAAAACCCCTCTGAAGTGACACATTTTGCACCTGGCATTCCTCTGGTGGGTCCCTGGGTAGCACAGTTTGTTCTCGTCTACTTCTGAAAGAAAGGCCTGGAGATCTGCTTCCATAAAGACTACAGCCATGAAACCCTATGGAGCTCAGTTATACTCTGTAACACATGGGTCACCAGGAGTTGCAATCGACTCAACACCAACAGGTTTGGCTTTTTGGTTTTGATCCTCTGGCTGTGCCACCCTCCCTCTGCCTCTGGTCTACATGGTGAATGCATTCATTCTCCACCGATGAGGTCAAAGCTTACGTTTTCAGGGAAAGTGTAACTACCTGCTCTCAGAGGGTATGTTAGCACCTATGTTACAACCTACTGTAACAATTTAGCTCTGGGTTCCCTGTTAGAACTCTTGTGAGCATGTGACACAAATTCATCTTGGTATTTCCAATGCTTAACACAATCGTTGGCACGTACCAGGTAACTGTTTTTTTTTAATTGGATTTAATACCTATTCACACAAAGCTGGTAACAGTTCATTTGAAGTATATCAACTTCCAATAAATTATAGAAATTCACATGACATGATGTACTACATATTAATTATAGCATTTTAAAAGAAGAAATAAGAAACACTGATGATAATCTTTATTGGCATAATTCTTTCAGGCAATTAAAGATGCTAGTTGCTGACACTTTAGTTTCTTTGGTAGCCAATTATACAGTTTAACAAAAAAAACAAAAATACAATGATTTAAGAACTATTAAAAACAACCTTCAGAAATTTAAACCCAAATATCTTGAAATGATACGCCATCATTTAATACGTAGAGCAATACAACATTCTGATAATGTCTGAAGTCTGACGGACTTGTGTTAGGAGTAGAAACTTGAGAAAAAGGAGAGAGGGGCCTTCCAATAATTCCTCAAACCGATTACTCATAGTATTCTTGCAAAAGGTATTCCTTATGGTAATGAATACACTGATATGAATAAAAAGAAATACAACCTGATAATAACCCACAAAACATTTAACATTAATTTTTATAAAAATGAAAATTCAAATAACAATTGCCATTTTTCCAGAAATATGCTGGTTAAAAATTACTCCTCTGACTGTGATTGCATATATGGTTCTAGAAACCAATGAAGAACAATGAATGGCTACTTTGATGAGTGGCTTTTGGGTCTTAAAAGCTTGTGAGTGGCCATCTAAGATACAACTATTGGTATCTTTCTATCTGGAGCAAAGGAGAGTGAAGAAAACCACTCAGGGAAACAATCAGTCCAAAGGACTAATGGACCATAGCCTCCATCAGCCTGAGAACAAAAACTATTTGGTGCCCTGCTACCACCACTGACTGCTCTGACCCACATCACCAAAGAAGGTCCCGGTTAGAATGGGGAAAAAATGTAGAAGAAAATTCAAATGCACACAAAAGATCATGTTTACTGGTCTGAGAGAGACTGTAGGAATCTCTAAAACTTCAGTCCTTGGACACCCTTCTAACTCGGAACTTAACCCATTCCCAGGGATCACCTTTCAGTCAAACAAAAGACAGGCCTATAAACAATAATAATACACATGAGGAAAATGCTCCTTAGAACAATCATCTACATGAGACCAAAAGGACAACATATGCCCAAAAACAAAGATGAGAAGGCAGAAAAACTGGACGAATGGAGATGGGAGATTCAGGATGGTAATGGGGAGAGTGCTGACACAGTGTGGGGAGTGCAACCTATGTCACGGAACAATTTGTGTACAAACTATTGAACAGGAAACTCGTTTGCCCTGTAAACATTTACCTAAAAGCACAGGAAAAAAAGAACAATGGATAATAAAACTCAGTTTAGAAACTGAATACCATTCTCATATCTGATGGCTCGTGGTAGTAGGAGAGAACAGTCAAGGAAAATATCTGCCTTCCCTTTTTCTTTTTTAGAAATGATTCTGAAAATAGCTTTTGCTATAAAAAAAAATCTTTCACTCTTTTTAGATATTTTTTGAAGAATAATCATTGAATTAAGTGTTGGAATTTGGTAATTTTTAAAAAACATTGCTCATGATTTAAGTAACATTTTGCATATGATTCAGCCTTCGTGTGTATGTGTGTGTGTGTGTTTCATAAGTGTATATTGATAAATAAATAGGATAAACAAAGTTTTGTTAAGTTTCTTTTTACCTCAACTTGGAACGAGAAAGTTCAAATGGAAATGAATGAAGCAACAAATATCTATTTTTGCCCTAAATTTATAATTTATAAAAGGAAAAAAAAAAAAAAAAGACAACCTGAACATATTTTTCACTACTAACAATGAGTTTAACACTAAGTAATTATGTATGTATACCACCTGTATGCTGAGCAAATAATCTGAGAAACTGTACTATATGAAGAAGACGTGGCATCAGGATTGGAGAAAGGCTCATTAAACCTGAGAGGTGCAGATAATACAACCTTACTTGCCGAAAGCAAAGGGGACTTGAAGCACTTATTGATAAAGATCAACGACTACAGCCTTTAGCATGGATTACACCTCAACACACACACAAAAAAACATAACCAAACCCAGTGCTGTTAAGTTGTTTCCGACTCATAGCGACCCTGTAGGACAGAGTAGAACTGCCCCATAGGGTTTCCGAGGAGCGCCTGGTGGATTGGAACACAAAGAAAACAAAAATCCTCACAACTGGATCAATAAGCAACATCATGATAAATGGAGAAAATATTGAAGTTGTCAAGGATTTCGTTTTACTTGGATTCACAATCAACGCCCATAAAAGCAGCTGTTGAAAAATCAAATGACACACTGCATTGGGCAAATCTGTTGCAACGTACCTCTTTAAATTGTTTACAAAAAGGAAAGAAGTCACTTTAAGGACTGAGGTGTCCCTAACTCAAGCCATGGTGTTTTCAATCGTCTCACATGCATTCGAAAGCTGGACAATGAATAAGGAAGATCGAAGAAGAATGGATGCCTTTGATTTATGGTATTGGTGAAGAATATTGAATATCCCATGGACTGCCAGAAGAAACCTGGAAAACCAGGAAACCCTGGTGACATAGTGGTTAAGTGCTACAGCTGCTAACCAAAGGGTCGGCAGTTTGAATCCGCCAGGCGCTCCTTGGAAGTCCTATGGGGCAGTTCTACTCTGTCTTACGGGGTCGCTATGAGTCGGAATCGACTCAACGGCACTGGGTTTGGTTTTATTTTTTGGTTTGGCCAGAAGAATGAACACATTTATCTTGGAAGAAGTATAGCCAGAATGCTCCTTAGAAGCACAGATGGTGAGACTTTATCTCACATACTTTGGACATGTTATTAGAAGGGACCAGTCCCTGGAGAAGGACATCTTGCTTGGTAAAGTAGAGGGTCAGTGAAAAAGAGGAAGACCCTCAATGAGACAGATTGACACAGTAGCTGTAACGATGGGCTCAAGCATAACAATGATTGTAAGGATGGTGCAGGACTGGACAATATTATATTCTGTTGTACACGAGCTCGCTATGAGTTGGAACAGACTTGACAGCACCTAACAACAGCAACAATTATGTATGTCTGTAGCAAACTAACAATTTAAGGTAAAAATGACATTCTCTGTTTTTCTAACACTGTGAAACTGAGTTTGTAGAATAAGGGCCCATCCTGAATTCTAGCCAAAGCTTACTGTTCCCTCAGACATGAAATGAGGCTGCTATCCCAGAGAATGGATCCTGCCTTTGTAATGAGGATGGTGTTCTACAAGGTGAGTCCGAGAGCAATTCGAGGGCCTGCCAGTCCATATTCCAAACCTGCAGTGTGCCTCGCCCCACTCCCCTTTAATGAATAAAAACATTTCGATTGGATTGGGTGGTCTATGTCCCACCTCTTAAGTCTCAATCTACTTCCCAACATCCACCTTCTTCTCTAGCTAAGCTGGTTTCTTCCCACATGATCCTTAGTTCTTGCTGCTTAGCTTATGAAAACTTTATGCACCCAGGAAGATCCACCACATCAACTGTCATCTTCTCTCTAAATGGCTACAGAATTTCCAGTCTTTACCACGTAAGTTAGCATTAAATTACATGATGCCTAGTGTTCATTAACTCTATGTTACATATTCATCTGGTCTCTTTTACTGAGTCATAAGTTTCTTGAGGCCAACAATCACAACTTATTCTCTCTGTATAACTCATTATCCTAAGCACTGTGTTGGGCATGTGTGAAGACTTGATTTTAACACACATGTGTTCAGCATAACTACACGTTAAATGCCGTGGCAAGCAATGAGGAGGGTCCTAACTGCAATAAATGCACGGTTAGTAGCAAAGTTTATCATGATTAATCACCATGTGAACTTTCAGAATAAAAGAATAAAAAACAAACATTTCAAATTATGACACACAAATCTGCTTTCTAAGTGAGTCTAGCCTTGTTAACTGGAGGGACTTAAAAAGGGACAAATAACATGTTTCCTTAGTCATTTTAATCAATCAGCATTAAGTGAATGGTTACTAAGTGCTTGAGAGTAACCTTCTGCAAATGAATATTTAAATAAGGACAATACTTAAATACAGCATACATAGTGTGTTATTGGGGATTTTGGTTCTTCAGGTAGAGGAAAAGAAGCAGGGGGCTGGGTTTTAAAGGAGGTAGAGCATGGGCTGGCAGAAAAGGGGGCCAAGGATGTGGTGCACAGGTAAGCATATCACCCAGGAGGGAAACTACAGGTCTTTCTTGGGTAGAAACTCAAAGCAGATCTGTGAAAAAAGAATACGAGTGGTAGGAAGAGAATGGCTTAAAGCCAGGAGGGAAGGATAGACAACGGGTACAGAATCAACAGGAACCTTGTGTGCGGTCTCTTAGAGCACACTGCAAAGTGAGAGAGAGGACCTGTAGCATGGACCCCAGAATCATCCCAAAGACCTGCCAGACTGAACCGGAGGGTCAAAATGCTCTCCAAGTGCTCTGAGTGGCTCATCTGCTCGGGTCAACGGCACCTTTGTGATCCTCCTCAGAGTGAGGAGGTCTGCAGCCTCCATACTGGAGAGCATTCAGACTTAATGGGTGGCTACTTCAAACATTCCACACTGCCATCAGCCTGCCTGCTACAAACAGTCCACACTGCCATCATCAGTGACTGCCACAAACAGTCCACACTGCCATCATCCTGCCTGCCACAAACAGTCCACACTGCCATCACCCTGCCTGCTACAAACAGTCCACACTGCCATCATCCTGCCTGCTACAAACAGTCCACGCTGCCATCATCCTGCCTGCTACAGTCCACACTGCCATCATCAGTGACTGCCACAAACAGTCCACACTGCCATCATCCTGCCCGCTACAAACAGTCCACACTGCCATCATCAGTGACTGCCACAAACAGTCCACACTGCCATCGTCCTGCCTGCTACAGTCCACACTGCCATCATCCTGCCTGCTACAAACAGTCCACACTGCCATCATCCTGCCTGCTACAGTCCACACTGCCATCATCCTGCCTGCTACAGTCCACACTGCCATCATCCTGCCTGCTACAAACAGTCCACACTGCCATCATCCTGCCTGCTACTAACAGTCCACACTGCCATCATCCTGCTTGCCACAAACAGTCCACACTGCCATCATCCTGCCTGCTACAGTCCACACTGCCATCATCCTGCCCGCTACAAACAGTCCACACTGCCATCATCCTGCTTGCCACAAACAGTCCACACTGCCATCATCCTGCCTGCTACTAACAGTCCACACTGCCATCATCCTGCTTGCCACAAACAGTCCACACTGCCATCATCCTGCCTGCTACAAACAGTCCACACTGCCATCATCCTGCCCGCTACAAACAGTCCACACTGCCATCATCCTGCCTGCCACAAAAAGTCCACACTGCCATCATCCTGCTTGCCACAAACAGTCCACACTGCCATCATCCTGCCTGCTACAAACAGTCCACACTGCCATCATCCTGCCTGCTACAAACAGTCCACACTGCCATCATCCTGCTTGCCACAAACAGTCCACACTGCCATCATCCTGCCTGCTACAAACAGTCCACACTGCCATCATCCTGCCTGCCACAAACAGTCCACACTGCCATCATCCTGCCTGCTACAAACAGTCCACACTGCTATCATCCTGCCTGTTACAAACAGTCCACACTGCCATCATCCTGCCTGCCACAAACAGTCCACACTGCTATCATCCTGCCTGTTACAAACAGTCCACACTGCCATCATCCTGCCTGCCACAAACAGTCCACACTGCCATCGTCCTGCCTGCCACAAACAGTCCACACTGCCATCGTCCTGCCTGCCACAAACAGTCCACACTGCCATCGTCCTGCCTGCCACAAACAGTCCACACTGCCATCGTCCTGCCTGCTACAAACAGTCCACACTGCCATCGTCCTGCCTGCTACAAACAGTCCACACTGCCATCATCAGTGACTGCCACAAACAGTCCACACTGCCATCGTCCTGCCTGCTACAAACAGTCCACACTGCCATCATCAGTGACTGCCACAAACAGTCCACACTGCCATCATCCTGCCTGCTACAAACAGTCCACACTGCCATCATCCTGCCTGCTACAAACAGTCCACGCTGCCATCATCCTGCCTGCTACAAACAGTCCACACTGCCATCATCCTGCCTGCCACAAACAGTCCACGCTGCCATCATCCTGCCTGCTACAGTCCACACTGCCATCATCCTGCCTGCTACAAACAGTCCACACTGCCATCACCCTGCCTGCTACAAACAGTCCACACTGCCATCACCCTGCCTGCTACAGCCCACACTGCCATCACCCTGCCTGCTACAGTCCACACTGCCATCATCCTGCCTGCTACAAACAGTCCACACTGCCATCGTCCTGCCTGCCACAAACAGTCCACACTGCCATCGTCCTGCCCGCCACAAACAGTCCACACTGCCATCGTCCTGCCCGCTACAAACAGTCCACACTGCCATCATCCTGCCTGCTACAAACAGTCCACACTGCCATCATTAAGTATGCTGGCATTTTGTCTCAGCAGTGAAACAGTTTCCATAACATTGATTTTAATGTCAAATTTTATTTGATAAATATTTACTTGGCAGTTCAGGCTCGATAATGTCACTATACTAATAAGATTACATGCAATGACACTTTATAACTGACTCCTACCCAGTAAAAGAGAGTAGGAGATAAAAAATATGTTAAAAAGATTTGTCTTTAAGGACTCTGCTAGTTGTGGTGCCACACTGGCTGGCCCCCCGGGGATGGGAACTGGTGGGCTTGGGCTTGGGAGCAAAAGGGAGTGTCTTCGTTCCAGTCTTTTATATGGTCAGGTTTTACACCACATACAGATATTTTCTATTTAAACAAAAAGAAACAGAACTGGAAAAATGAAATCTCTCTGTTCAGTAAGAATTTATGCATAGAGTTGATTGAAATCAATCTATCTGCCATAATAAACGACACGATAAAGGAAGTGAGGAATTGGTTTAAGGGGTGAAGTAAGCATAAAACAGTTTCATGGATGACATTCTCATGCAAAACTAAAAATAAATAGAGGCAATGCTTGAAAGGAACCTCTCAGGAGCAAATTCATCTCTGTCTCTTGAAACCTGAGTGACTGTTGTCACAAACCACAAGTGTTGACTCATTTAAGTCTTAATTTCGCATAAAAATAGCCTCCTCACACTACTGCTTCTACTACTTTCCAAGAGAGAGCTGAAGAGTTCAAAATGTTTTCTCTCAGAATTACATAAAACTAGAAATGATAAAAACAAAATGTTCTCATACTAAGATATTTTTAATGCCACTTGTTCAGAAAAGAGCAAGTGTCCTTAGAAGTGAGCGTCTCCTTTGGTGAACCAGGCAACAGATGTCCTCAACACTCAAATTCAAGTGAACTTTGAAGAGAAGTCTTTTTTGTTAAGACTCATGTCTTCAAAGGATCTGAAGTTTTGATGACATCTCATTCAAGGAGTTAAAAAAGTATGTTGCCTTAGTTACTTTGTGATCCTTAAGTTTTATTTCCTACGAGGTAAAGTTGTTCTGTATCAAGTTCCAGTTTCCTGGTGTGCCGATGAGGATGGGACAGTTAATCTTCCACAGGCTTTTTTTGGAGTATGGAATGATACACTTTTGATGACATGTAAAGCAGCATCACGACTGATACACACTCCATTTTATTTTCATTATAGCATTTAAAAATAGTCAGAAGAATTGGGCAACAGCTTTTTCCCTTAAGTATTTATCATGGATAAACATATTAGTGTGCTACAACTAATGTGTAAAAGTTCTGATAAGAACAGGATATTTATTGTCTTAAAGTATATTCCTCAAACTTACATATGAATTACAAAGGGAAAAAGGTTCCCTAACGGTGGAGAAGCCTTGCAGCCCCACCTTAACGAAACGATCAGCATTAATGTAACAGGTACAGTGAGAAGGCACCATATCCCTTCATGCTATTCCTACCAAAGTCTGTGAACCAAAGCTAATCATGAGGGCGTTCTACAAAGCAGATGTCAGGCCAATGTCATACAGGAGAAAGGAAGGCTGAGGAGCTGCTCTAGGGTAAAGGAGAAAGAAGAGTTAAATGTGGTGCTGGATGCTGAATTGGGTCACTGATCAGAAATATCATCCTCGTTTTTGGCACTATTATTTAACTATATTATTGGGACAATTGGTGAAATCTGAAAAAGGTTTGTAGATTACATATAAAAAAATTACATACAGTACTGTATTAATGTTAGTAATTCCCATAACTGTACTGCGGTTATATAGGTAGATCTCTTTTTTCTTAGGAAATACACACTGAAGTATTTACAGACAAAGTGGCATTACGTCTATAACCGACTCTCAATTGATTCATTAAAAAAACATGCCACAACTGGACTAAACCAAAAGCAAAGAAGCTTCCTGAATAAACTAAATGCTTCGAAGCACAGCAAAGTAGAGGCAGGAGTTTGGGGACTGTGGCTTCAGGGGACATCTAAGTCAATTGGCAAAATAAAATCTATTAAGAAAACATTCTGTATCCCACTTTGAAGCATGGCATCTGGGGTCTTAAATGCTAGCAAGAGTCCATCTAAGATGCATCAATGGGTGTCAAGCCACCTGGAGCAAAGGAGAATGAAGAACACCAAGGATACAAGGTAATTATGAGCCCAAGAGACAGAAAGGGCTACATGAACTAGAGACTACATCATCCTGAGACCGGAAGAACTAGATGGTGCCCGGCCACAACTGATGACTGCCCCGACAGGGAACACAACAGAGAACCCCTGAGGGTGCAGGAGAACAGTGGGATGCAGACCCCAAATTCTCATAAAAAGACCAGACTTAATGGTCTGACTGAGACTCGAAGGACCCTGGCAGTCATGGTCCCCAAACCTTCTGTTGGCCCAGGATAGGAACCATTACCAAAGACTAGTCGTCAGACATGGATTGGACTGGACAATGGGTAGGAGAGAGATGCTGATGAGGAGTGAGCTACTTGCATCAGGTGGATGCTTGAGACTATGTTGGTATCTCCTGTCTGGAGGGGAGATGGGAGGGTAGAGGGGGCTAGAAACTGGCAAAATGGTCACGAAAGGAGAGACTGGAAGGAAGGAGCAGGCTGACTCATTAGGAGGAGAGTAAATGGGAGTATATAGTAAGGTGTATATAAGTTGATATGTGAGAGACTGACTTGATTTGTAAACTTTCGCTTAAAGCACAATAAAAATTAAAAAAAAAAAAATGTGCCAGTATAGACAGACTGAGATAGTGAATGTGGCAAATGTTAGCTATGGATGAATCTGGGTGAAGAATATACGGGAGTTTTTATTATTCTTGCATTTTTTTCTAAGTTAATAAAGTAAAAATAAAAAGTTAACATTTATTAATAATGCCATTATGATAATATTTCAAAGGAAAAAAGAAGAATTTAAAATAAAGTATCTTTATCGATGCTCTAGTATGGCTGATTTATCTAACTCAAAATACTTTATTATAATGATAAAACTTCCTTTTAGTATACCAGATGTGCAGCATAATAAGCATGGTAGTAACTCCCAATGGAGTTTCGTCCCCCCTAATAGTTTGACACTGGCCACATGAGGCCTGGAAGCAGGTTACTGGCAGAGAAAATGTCCTTTGTCCAAAGACAAACTCCCAGAGCACCATTCCAGCGGCAGATAACAAGAGCAGCCTCATTAGGAAGCCAGGAGTCATCTTTCCAAGAGAAATTGCATGTGTTGCTGCCTGGCTGATACCTGAGTGCCCCCTCCATCGCCCTGAAGGAGTGGTCCTCACTCCCGGGCCAGGCATACAGGCCCTTTTGAATCTGGCCCACTCTGCACCCATGGTCGATCCCTACCTGCACTCAGCCCTCATGGGAGGTGTCCTCCCCCTGCAAGGGCTTGTACACATCTCTACGCCCACTTCTTCTCTTCACCCAAGTAAGATTCAGCTCAGGATGAAGCTGGTTGGGTGGTGTCCCTTCTCTGTGCTCCCAAAGCTCCTGTAAACACCTGTAATGTAGCACTATCGAGGCATCACCTTGCTTGGTTTGTAAGTCCTCTGCAGACAGTAAGCACTTTGAAAGAAAGCACTGTTCCTCAGCCACCTCGCTGTCTGCAGACACTCAGTAAATCTGTGGACTGAGTACTGAAGAAGCTTGTAAGGGGCTAAAGGGCCCTCTCACAAGTCAGCCTGACTTTCTTGCTCGGTCCACAACAGCACGTTCATCCTTAGTTTAGGAATCAAAGCCTTGAAGATCGTCAATCCCATTCAGGCTGTTATTTACAGACTATTGTGAAAACTGACCCATAGAGACCCCTATTAGTCAGAATTCGCTTGATGGCAATGGGTTTGGGTTTTTGGTTTTGTCATGAAAACCAAGGAGCCCTGGTGGCGCAGGGGTTAAGCACTCGGCTGCTAACCAGGTTGGCGGTTCAAACCTACCAGGCGCTCTGTGGGAGAAAGGTGTGGCAGCCTGCTTCTGTAAAGATTACAGCCTTGGAAACCCTATGGGGCCATTCTACTCCGTCCTACAGGGTAGCCATGATTCAGAATTGGCTAAACTCCCGTCGTTGCAGGTCCTCAGTGGCCATCAGACTAAAATGCCTCTAGGGCCTCTATAGCAGTGTGTTTCCAACACACACCAATGTGCGAATCTTTAAAACATTACTTTTACAATGCCCTGTAGAACCAATATGGCAGTTTTGAGTCTAAATACAGGCACTCTTCACTTCCAGGAAACCTCAAAAAGAAAGAAACGATAAGAAACCAGATGTGCAAATGAGAAAAAAAAAATACTGTTCACTTTAAAAAGAGTCTTTCCCACAATTTTTTTTAAACCAGAGAACATATCCTAGGACATTTATTTTATTTGCAAAATTCAAAATGCTGATAACCTTCCTGAGAAGCCACTTATTACCCGAAATGTGAAGTGCCCCAGTGTCAGCCCCCCTTGGGGGTAGGGTTTTAGGATATGGCTCACCTCTCCATTGCTAGATGGCAGGAAGCAAGGGTATGCTGGGGGGAGTACTGGGTTCAAAGAATTAGCCAGAAATATGCCAGAATTCGTGGCAAAATTGGGGCAGACACTCAAGCCCCAGGGAGCAAGCAAAAAAAAAAAAAAAAACCCAAACTAAGAAAAGATCCAGCCAATCCAGGTTAGCTCTAGGCAGCCTCAGAGCACCTGTGGTAGGTAGATCATAATGCCAGAAGGGTGGGACAAGGATCGGCCAGGATGGGGGAAATGAGGATGACCAAGGTCACTGTAAGAACACCTGACTGAAAACAAGGAGAGGAGGAGGAAGAGGGCCCAAAACAGGGGCTGCTGCTGATGGAGATCAGGTCCAAGTCAGCCAGCCCAGATGCCTGGCAGAGCCCTCACCTGGGGCTTGTGCTCTGAGAGGCAAAGAGACTGCAAGACTCCAGCTGGGGGGCAGTCAATGGCGTGGCCTCCCTTTCAGATAACTGGGGTGCTCCCACCAGGAATGCTGGAGGTATTAGGGACTTCAGCTCTTAGGCATGGACCAGAAGATATTTCTATAATGGATTTTGAGACAGGGGCATAGTGTGGGATCGGGTGGGAGTGAACCAGAGGGAGCGGCCTATGTGGTTGGCTGGCATTCAACTCAGACCCCTGGGGTCTTGGGCAGATGGACTAGGGGAGGCTTGGGTGGGCAGAGTCAGCACGGGGGCAAGAGGGTGGGGAGGCTGCTTGCCCACTCTGCTTTCCCCCACAGAACAGTGATTAGGACTTCAAAAAGCACCTCCGGGGCCAGGCTTTGCTGTAGGTATTAACATGCTTCTTCCTCGTAACCACCTCACGAAGCTGGGATCGGCCCGGTTACGGATGAAAAGACAGACAGCGACGAAATCATCTGTGTCAGCTCACCTGGCGAACGACAGGCAGTGCTGGCCTCAGGCCCCGGCTGGCCGCCAGGGCCACGCAGATCTGAGGTCCTGGGGGATGCCCCCACGTGCCGCCCCTCCGCCCAGACAGGGCACGTATCTACCACATGCCTGGTATCCGTCAAGTGAATTCTTAAGTTTAGACTTTTTCACAATGAACTATCTTATTTCAAATTCTAAATTAATATTTTTCTAATTTTTCCTTTCTTAAATTGAAGAACTCTGAAATTAAATTTTAATGTTAAGATACACTGGGTTCAAAAGTTATTTTATATCTATAGGAAAATAAACTTAGGACCCTCAAAGAATTGGATTGTGATATTCAAACATTTTCTTAAGAAATCAATCTCAAAGAAGTACTGTATTTAGTAAATTAGCATTATAATATGTTTACTATTAAAATACTTGATTTAGCTCTATTTTTATGATATTAACAGAAAACTTACATTTCTTTTAAATAAAAATTAATTTTTCCAAATGTACCTATGTCACTAGTATATAGTCAAATTTGTCTTGTCATCATTCTTAGTGACGATAAGAAAAATGTAAATCCAATCATGATAATTACATCATTATATTATACAATATAGTTCCCATATTATTATCATATCCTGGGTGGCACAAACAGTTACGTGCTGAACTATTAGCTGAAAGGTTGGCGGTTCAAATCTACCCATCTACAAGTTTTTGTGTGAACATATATTTTCAGTTCTCTTGGATACATATATACATGTGTATGTGTACATGTATATTTTTTCCAAGGTATATCTATATCTATTAAAAAAAAAAAAAAACCTGCTGCCACTGAGTTGATTCTGACTCATAGCGACCCTATAGGAGAGCAAAACTGCCCCATAGTTTCCAAGGAGCGCGTGGTGGATTCGAACTGATCATCTTTTGATTAGCAGCTGTAGCATTTAACCACTATGCCACAAGCGTTTCCTCTATATCTATAGATATATCTATACAGCTGTAGGAGCCCCTGGGTGGCTTAAACAGTTAAATGCTATACCGAGTTGTCTTAAAAGATGGGCCTGGCAATCTGCTTCCAAAAGGTCACAGCTTTGAAAGCCCTGTGGAGCAGTTCTACTCTGCAAGCACAGGGTTGCCATGAGTCAGAATCAACTTGACAGCAACTAACAACAACAATAATGCTATGATATAATTATACTATTATTATGAGATTATAATAATGTCACCTAATAATACAAGTGACAAGAACATTTAAGCGCACCATAGGATAAAAGTCACTGAAAATTGTGTGCATGTTAAAATAAGAGATAGCATTTCAGAAGGAAGATTACATTTAGACATTAAATTTCTTATTTAAGTAACTCTAGGCTATGTGACAAATGAAACACATTCTCATTTGACACGAACATAGGTGCATAAGACAACAGACGATTAGGCTTAAAAAATACCAATAAAACTAAAAAAAAAGTATTACCTCTGAAAAAGCATTATTGTCATATTTGTATCTGCTGGTTCCCAATTTTCTTTTATTTTACTGATAATTAATTGTAGTTTCTGATAATCCTTTTTAAGTAGCCTTAACATATCTATGAAAATATGTGCATCCAAAGGGAATGGTTTCTTGAGTTTTATTTTTTATTAAAAAAGTTCACGATTAAGCTCGAAAACCACTTTCACAAAAAAGATGTTTTAGATTCTTTAGGTAATAAACTGATGGGAGTTACCTACTGTTTCAGAATTTTGGACTGAATATGGCATTCCTTATCACCTGTGAATCTGTCGTGAACAAAAGACGATACGAGACTAATTAAAAAAAAAAAAGCAGTTGCCACTGAGTCGATTCTGACTCAGAGCAACCCTATAAGACGGAGTACAACTGCCCCACAGGGTTTTCAAGGCTATAAATCTTTATGGAAGCAGGCTGCCACATCTTCCTCCTGCAGAGCAGCTGGTAGGTTTGCATCACAGACCTTCTGGTTAGCAGTCAAGCGCTTAACCCCTGTACCACTGGAGCTCCTATGGGACTCATTAATACATCTTAATTCTAATTTCTCGCTGTATGCTAAGAATAACTTTTTCTATATCAGAACCACATGAGATGTTTTAAGGTGATTTTTGAGCAAACATAACATGTTTGCTCAGATACATGTTGTATAAATGTCCCAATGTGAAACTGAATGGGGCTGTCATTCCTGCTTGCAGTTAGGGCTCTGCAGTTTCAGGTGGCTTCTCCAGTATGTAAAATATTACACAGTGCTGGAGGACACCTCACAGCTCTGTTGTAGACACTGCAGGGTGTGCTGGGGCTGTGTTTTGCCCATCCTCCCTTCCCTGGCCTCCAAGTTATCTCTTTACCCTCCTCCAGGTCACTCCAGTTAAACACCAAAAAAAAAAAAAAAAAAAAAAAGCCCATTGCTGTCAAGCGGATTCTGACTCATAGTAACCCTACAGGAGAGCGTAGAACTGCCCTGTAGGGTTTCCAAGGAGTGGCTGGTGCATTCGAACTGCTGACCTTTTGGTTAGCGGCTGAGCTCTTAACCACAGCGCCACCAGGGCTCCAACGCTAGTGAAAACAATTCACCCACTGGGCCAACATCACGTCAAGCCAGACGCCTGGGCCCCTCTTCTAGCCAGCTTGCTACCCCTTACCCCTGCTTTTCAGATATTCTAGAAATTAGAAGTTCTAGCTCCACTGGAACGCGTAACAGAAGCAAAACCACATTAGAAGATGCGAACGAAAGCTTTCTATAAATAGTAATTCTTTATCCGTCACCCCAGTACAGAGCCCACTGGACAACCCTGGGCTGCTGCAGAGAGCAAGGTGAGCAGGCGGTGACCCCTCTTCCGTCCGAGCGGGGACAGCTTCTGCCTGTTGGCACATAAACTTTCCTTCACAGACAGGAGTCTGAGAGTGGAAAATGTCCCAAAGCCATTATGCTAGGCAATAACAACTCTGAAACAAAGGCAATGACAGGTGCACACATACACGTGTACAAGTATCTTTTGGCACAACTGTAACAAAATAATTTTCTAAGAAATATACATGCTTTATCAAGCTACTAAATAGCAATGTTAAAAAAAAAATCCACCACTGAGGAGAAAACATATACATATATATCCCTTTTGCCTAAGCAATACTGCCATCAAAGTGATTAGGAAAATGGTCCTAAATAACACAGGTGTGAATAAAACTGCATTTTTATCATTATAGAACAAACATTACAAAGAGGTCCATGTTACTATTTATAGCACTATTCTCTTATTTGACTGAAGGGTGTACATGGCCTGAATAAACCAGTTCTGTTCTTTGTATTATTCCCATGGAGGCAATTATACAACATAGGTATTTTTCTCCACTCCTGTAATTTCTACTCTTTTGTCATCTGTGAAACTGATTATCAACCTCACCAACACATTCACAAAAGCATTTCCTACAATCCTATTGCTCTTAGTCTTTTTCACAAGTGAAATATTTTGGCATGGAAGAAGCATTTCACTTAAGCATTCAGAGAGCTGGATTTCAAGGGACACTAATAATGAATTAGTATTAGCACTGATTCTCAGTAAGCAACTTCATCAGAAGAAGTTCTGTTTTTCACCATTTAAAATATTTCTGTAAGGGTTTACTTACCTGGGAATATTCAAAGTCAGTGATAGGGGCAATGCTCTTGATATAGTCTGATCGAAATTGGTTCTCAGGGTTGGCCAGCGGAACAGGGGGTATTATAGTGCTCATCGCCGAAACAATTGTCTAAAATGGAATAAAGAGAAAATACATATTTAGATAACATTTAGGCTTTCTGTATGATAATCTAAAATATGTAATTTCTGTCTGAACAGTTCTAAAGCAAACTACTTAACTTTTTTAGTAAACAAACATTAAAAATAAAAGTCCTTACCACGATAGCATCTTTAACATTTTTCCGGATGTCCAGAATTTTCTGTTTCTTCTCCCTGTATTAAAGGAGAATTGTTATTAATTTACCTTTAGCATTGACCTGAATCAACTGAGCGGGATCTTAATCTCTAGCTGCAGGAACCGGCTACAGTGGCTTCACAGGAGGTCAATACGACCCCCACGTCAGCATCTGCAAAGTTTTTACCTGGGAGAGGAAACCATCGCCTTTTCCAGTTTGTACTCATTTATTTCCCGAACATATTTTCACAGGTTCTATTTTGAGCGCAGCTTAAAAAAGTTGAATGCACACACTATAACCTACAGTTTTAAACAACCACACAGTTTACACACAAACATGGTGAAACTGTTATGAATATTGCCTATAAAAACAACTATACAGTAACACTTGCAAATATATTTTATTTGAATCTATCCATATGTTGATAGCTATGAATTTAAATAAATGCAAACAAATGATATTATATGAAAAAGTATATGTTGAGGTATTAGAAAAGTGCTCAGAGCAAGACCAATACCCCAAGTATATCTAATAAATTATATTTTGTTAAACAAGTGTTTTTTTTTATTTTCGAGGGGGAACTAGACACTACCAAAAAAGGATCTGTCTAAATATACCAAATCCAACAAGAACTCTCCACCCCACCCCAACAAAGGTCTATTCAATTGTGAAATTAACTGTTTCGAGAAAGCCCTTCTGTCTGGGAAGGATGTGGAGAAAAGTCACAAAGTTTGTATGCAGTTAGGAAGCAAAATCATTCCTTACTCTGGATTAAATCCATTGACGTGCAGAATCCTCATTTGTTTGACGATAGTGCTTTTCCCAGACTCACCTGCCCCTGCAAAGGAACAAAAAGAACGCTGCAATCTGTATCTCCATACCGTCGCCATCTCTCCCTGCCAACCCAAACCGAGCAGTTATGCTACCCCGATTTGGGGCTACTGACACACTGTACATACATTGTCGGAGCTAATTCTTGGTTTGGGGGACTTGCCCCTGGTTGCCGTGGCTGGGTCCGAGCTGTCCCTCCCCTCCCCGTCCCGCCCCTCTCAGGTTCCGGTCCGGCTCCAGGTACCGGCGCTGCGCTCCGGGTGCCTGTGCTGCGCCCTGGGCGCGGGGCCGGCTGGCACCCCCGCCTTACCCAGCAGCAGCAGTCGGTGGGTCGCTTTATAAGCGAGTCGCTCTTTCTGCAGCTGCTTCTCAATCTTTTTGTTGGCCTCCCGCCGCTCCTTCTCATCGACACCCTGGTCTTCTGTCGTCTTGTTGTTGCCCAGACACCCCATATCTGCCCGCTCCGTCGGACGTCAGGCACAGTTAGGAACTCGTGCAAAGTGCAGCAGATCGGTGGAGACCTGTGGGTCCCCGCAGCGGCTCCTTTCTACTCGCTGCTGAAAGAGATGCTTCGGTCTCTGGGCGCTTTTGGATCGCCGCAGGCGTCCCCTCCCCGCCCTCCCGTCCCGGCCGCAAACTCCCGACCGCGGAATGGAAGGAAGATGCCCAGGGAACACGCTTCAGAAGGAGAATTTTTAATAAACGTGGTGGACCGTTACAGACAGGGCACAGCGATGGAGACGCAGGCAAGCGCGCCGGGCTCTGTGGAGCAAGGGGGCGGCCGCTTTCTCCGCGCCCGCGCTGCTCCCGCCCGCCCCGCGCGCCCCGCCCGCCCCGTGCCGCCCCGCGCGCCCCGTACCGCCCCCAGCCCGACTCGGCACCGCCTCCTCCGGCTGTGAACTGGAGCGCCAGGGTTGCCCGCCGCGCGTCCCTGCCGCCGGACGGCCGCCCACCCCGCGCGCCTGTCGGGCCCCGGGTGATGGCACTGACCCGGGTGCTGCAGGGGTCCGCTGCGTTCCGGGCGCTGCCTGGGCCTGCGCCTCGCGGCCGCCTCGGCACGGGCAGGTGAGGGCGCGCGCGGGTCATGCATATTCTATGAGGGAGGAGGATCTGTAAAAGGTTTGCCAGTCAGCCTTTGTTCTGGTAATTTTCTTGACAATTCCAGCTCACCCACGCCACCGCCTCCCTGAGCCTCCTGTCTTCACCTCCAGCCCCCGCTTTTCCTTTGCAGTTCTCTGAACAGCTCCATTTCTTTCTAGAAGTCACTGTGGCCTCGAACGTGGCATTTTGGTGGACGGCCGCGCCAGCAACAGGTTGATGCCTGTCCGCAGTCGTTACTACTGGGCGGCCAGTCCCGTGAAGGCCACCACCAGCCCTAGACCGGTCGACGGCACGGGCCGCCTCGGCCAGGCACTTTGATTTCCCTCTGCTGGAATCCCGGGGAGGACCAAGAAGATGACTCCGAAGTCGCGGACGCTGAGCAGAGGAGAAGTCGCTCCTCCGTGTGGATTGCTGTTGCACAAATGAATGGTCCCTGCGCTCCGCGGGCACTCCGCACTGCCCACCTTCCAGCGCTGTTTTCCTTCTAATCCCTCGGCTTTTCTCCAAACGTCAGCCTCTTTCCTCGCGTTCAGTATGTGGCCTGGCTTCGGCCTTCTCAGAGACCACACAGCCCTAGGAACTCTCTTACCCAAAACTCCCCGCGGCCAGATGTCCCTCCACCTGTGCTAGGGGAGTGGTCCCTCACAGCCCACCTCTGGCTGCTCCTCTCCTGCCTCCTGTTATCCCCTCTGTCTTCAGACTGCCTTGTTTTCCTCCAGCAAACAAACGCCTTCAATGCTGGCTCAGCTGCCAGGCAGCGGAGACGGAAAGGTCTTCCGCGCTGGCCTGCATTTCCTAACCTGCTGTTCACACCTCCACCAGGCAGCCTGGCTTGGACCCACACCAGATACTGCAGATCCTCTCCCAGGGGCTAGGCTTGTCAGTGAGCTGTGGTCCTCACCCACCTGACCTCTGTGGAGAGGCCCTGGCGCCTAGCTGAGATTCCACAACTGTCCGGTTCCCTGTCTGGCCAGTGGATCTCCAGCCCCTCTGGTTCTACAGCCTTTCTTCCCAGCACAGCTCTCCTGGTGGGCTGTGCACTCCCACTCCTCACAGCCTTACTACGTCCACCTCAGATTTCCAGCCCAGCTCACTCTCCTGTCCACTGCACTGCTGCCACACACACCTCTGCCACCACATCGCAGAGGGATCTGAAGTCCAGCTTGCCCTGGCTGAGCTCACCCTCCACTCCCCCACCTTCAACCTGCCCCTTCTCTCTGCTCTCTCTGAAACAGGGCTGCAATTTTCAAACCAGAACTAGGGTGTCATTCTAGACTCCGTTTTCTCTGACAAACCCAGATACGTGCCCTGTTGGGTTTATTCCTAAGTATCTGTCCTGTCCCTTCCACCCGCCTGCCTCCATCTGGCCTAAGCTCACTACTTCTAACCGGGATGTCAGCAGTGGCCCAGCCCTGCACAGTGTTGCCAGTGACACTACAAATCCAGCCACTTCACTGTCCCCGCCATCTAGACACCCCCCAGGCATGGTCCTTCAAGACTGGGTGACTGTCCATCTCCCAGCTTCAGCTCTCACGTCTCTCCTCTTTCCAGTGCCCGCATTCCCCCCCCCCCCACCGCCCCACTACTTGCAGTTATCCTGAATACCTAGATCCAACTTGGGGCGCAGTACACACTGCTCCTCTCTCGAGGACACACTTGCCGCTTCTTCACTTGTCTAGTTCTCAGTGACCTTTCCAGCCCCCAGCTGACCCCCACTCCCTCCACAGCTGCGGTTGGGCACCCCTTCTTAGTGCCGCAGTGCACCCCACCATCTCAGCCATCACTCATGCAGTAGCAATCTGCTCACTGCTCTGTCAGAACATGGCTTGACTGTGGGCTCCTAGAGGGCTGGGCTGATCTGCCCCTTGAACGCAGACCTGTGCCCAGGTCAGAGCCTGGGGGCAGAAGGTGCTCTGCGAATGTTTCCCAAATGGGTGAGTGAACTCCAGAAAGCCAACGATACGTCCTGCTCAGGTGTGGAGGCTCATGAAAGGAATTTCATAATCAAGTGTTAGGTTCATAAAATATTTGTCCAATTTAGTGCTATTTTGAAAATGCAAATACATTTTAAAAACAAAAGCAATAAATTACTCTTCTGACATAGGCAGAAGCAAACATACCTTGTCATACTCTACCCTGAGCTAGGTTAAAATCTGCAGCTTTGTGGAAGACTGCTCAGCAGGGTTATCACACCTCTCACCACATGACTGTGGTAACACTTAGATTCACACATGGCGATATCAACCCAGCCTGCACTCTGCCTGATGGGCACTCGGCAGGTGAGAGAAAAGGATATTAAAAAAGCAGCGTAGCAGGATATTTACGAGAATTTGTCAAAAATCTTTCTGCCAAGATTTCTATAAGTTGTTGAGGGGAAGAAAAGAGGACAAAACAAATTCCATGAAAACTTATAAAGGGAGAATGAAGTTAGACCCCAGAAGTCACACTGATACTCAGTTACTGTAAAAAAGGAGCAGAAGACGTCTGCCTGTTCAGATCTGCAGTTAAGGTTAAAGGTAATTTTTATATTCGGAATTTCAGCAGGATTAGATAAACAGGTATAATGAAAAACATACCTTAATATACCCAGTAAATTAATAAAGCAAAAATGTCGCTTTGAGGACTTAGGTGCACCTGACCCAAGCTATGGTATTTTCAGTCATCTCATGTACATGCGAAAGCTGGACAATGAATAAGGAAGACCAGAGAAGAACTGATGCCTCTGAACTATGGCGCCGGTGAAACATTGACTACACCGTGGACTGCCAGAAGAAAGAACAAATTTGCCTTGGAAGGAGTACACCTCCTTAGAAGCATCTCATGTACTTTGGACATGTTATTAGAAGGGCCCAGTCTGTGGAGAAGGACATCAGGCTTGGTAAGGTAGAGGGTTAGGAAAAAAGAGGAAGACCCTCAACGAGATGAACTGACACAGTAGCTGGAACAATGGGCTCACGCATAACAACAATTTTTATCTTTTTTCCTTCTCAGTGCCTCCTAGAAATAATCTCTGTAGACTATTTTCTATTTTTAGCAGCAGAAACCACTCAATGACTTAATTA
Organism: Elephas maximus indicus; assembly: GCF_024166365.1. NCBI lineage: Eukaryota > Metazoa > Chordata > Mammalia > Proboscidea > Elephantidae > Elephas > Elephas maximus. The sequence goes on from NC_064829.1 coordinate 10,389,537, forward strand.
CAATACATGTTAAAAATAGCGTGGTAAATGTTTTCCATTTTTTAAAAAGAGCAGGGAAATTTTGAAAATTCCCCCCCTTTTATACACAATACTCTGCTAGTAAATATTCCAGAATTTACTGAAATAATTTATCCCCTTTTTTCTTACGCTTTCAACCAACCAAAAAACCTGATGCCTTTGATTCGATTCCGACTCATGGCAACCCTTTAAGTTTCAGAGTAGAATTTCCCTCCATAGAGTTTTCAATGGATGTGATTTTATGGAAGTAGATCACTAGGACTTTGTTCCACAGCACAGCTGGGTGGATCTAAACTACCAACCTTTCCGTTAGTAACTGAGGGTAAACTCTTTGTGCTACCCAGGGACCTACTCTATCTTAGTTATCTACTGCTGCTATAGTAGAAATACCACAAGTAGGTGACTTTAACAAAAAGAAATTTATTCTCTCACAGTTTAGGAGCCTAGAAGTCTGAGTTCAGGGTGCCAGCTCTAGGGAAAGTCTTGTCTCTGTCTCTGTCGGCTTTGGGGGAAGGTCCTTGTCTCCTTCAGCATCTGTGGGTCCAGCATTGAAGATCTCCATGTGTCTTGGCATCAGTCTTCCCCTGGGTCTGGAAGGTTCTCAGCACAGAGATCCCATGTCCAAAGAATGTGCTCCGCTCCTGGCTCCTGGTGTAGGAGGTCCCTCTCTGCTCCCTTCTCTCTCATCTCTTATAAAATAAACGCTGTGACTTAAGCAAGAATGATGCATCCTGCCTAATTAACATAACGAAGATAACCTAATCCTCATTAACATAACCTAATCCTGCATCATTAACACACAGAGTTCAGGATTTACAACACAAAAAATAGAGGATAATCAGTTCACAAAATGGAGAACAACCACACAATACTGGGAATCATGGCCTAACCAAGTTGACACATATTTTGGGGGGATACAATTCAATCCAGGAAATATTACTTCAACCAAAGTAACATTAAAGAGCCTTCAGAAATGCCTTCCATAAAGGACAGCGATGCTGCCTTGATTAACTAACAACAGCTCTCAACACCAGCCTGACAATGGATCAGGAGGAAAGGCAGATTGTCTCTGACTCTACCCTTTGCCCAAAACTCAGGCCTGATATATCCCTGTTAGAATACTCCACTCAGTGTCATAGGTAAGAGTTTAATTATTATATTAAAATTTGCTACCAAATATGTTTAAAAAATATCAAAAATATAAAAAGCTGTAAAGCAGAACAGGTGAAATCTGCAAACAGAATGAAACCACCAATGTATTCGGTGGCATCACTAGAACTGGTGTCACCCAGTGTGGTAAATCATGGTGTCACCCCCCATGCTAATTACCACCCTATTGTAGGTAAAACACCAGCAATTTTGACAAAGTCAGAGACTATAAAAACACCAGCAGCAACGAAAACAACAGCATGTGCTTGTAGTGCAGGCAGATGAAACCACGTGCTTGGAAGCGTCACTGTAATTGGATAATAATGACAGCTCGGATTGGAGCACATCAGAAGGTGCAAAAAGTAAATTAGCAAAGATGTTTATTTAGGTTTGTAGGTGTATCGATACACGTAAGCTGGGTTTACAAAACTTTTGGTTGTTGTTATAACTAACTACAGGGGTATTTTTTACAAAAAATAATAAATTTTTGTTGAAACACTGCAGTGTTTCAGTATGCAGTGTTTCATTTTGGTGTCACCTACCTGACAGTGTCACCCACCTGACAGTGTCACCCAGTACATTCTGCACCCCCCACACCCCACAGTGATGCCACTGAATATATTACAGTTCAAAAATAAGTGAAGGCCATCAAACTGGGCAAGGTTATGAGGCAGGGGTGGTCAGCAAAGGCAGGTCTCTGAATTGTTAGTGTATAGCAGTAGAAAACGCACACATCAAAACTGCATTTAAGACACACTTAAAAACCAGAGATCAAACAAGAAGTTAAAGGAAAAGCAGGAGGCCACATTTGCAACAGTTAAGTTGGCATCCCCACCTATGTAATTCTGCACTTTAACCTGAAATCTTGTTGTTAACAGCGGTCAGGCTGGCCTCGACCCATGGCAACCCCATGTACAACAGAACTAAACGCTGCCTGGTCCTGTGTCATCCTAATGATCAGCGGCGATCAGGCCAGACTGTTGTGATCCACAGAGTTTTTGTTGGCTGATTTTCAGAAGTAGACTGGAAGCAGAAATAGTCTGTCTTAGTCTGGAAGCTCCACTGAAATCTGTTCGGCATCCTAGCAACACATAAGCCTCCAGTGACAGATGGCTACAGCCGCACACGTGGTGCATCTGCTGGAAATCCAGCCTGAGTCTCCTGCAGGGGAGGCGAGAATTCTTCCCCCGAGCCGCCACTGCCCTCCTTTTAACCTCAAATAGCCTAGCAAAATATTGTACCGTAGCAAATACCCAAGTACACGTTTAATTGGTAGGTTTTAATACTGATGTGAAGTTTCAAAAATAGTCAACCCGTGTCAAGGAAATGTATTTCATTACTAATGATCAAATATCAGAAAAAAAAAAAAATCTTAAGGAATATTTTATGGTAAAAAATAGTTTCAGCACTTACAGGTGTGTGATGGTTAAGGTTGTGTGTTCACTTGGCTGGGCCATGATTCTCAGTTGTTTGGCAGTTATGTAATAATGTAGATTGGCTGTCATGTAATGATGTAGTTTGGCAATTACATAATGATGTAATTTGGCAGTTATATAATTATGTATTCTCCATTTTGTGATATAAGGTAATCACCTCCATGATGTGGTCAAGTCAATCAGATATAAGAGGAGTTTACTCAGGGTGTGGTCAGCATCAATATATACGGACGTTCTGGCAAAGCTCGCTGGCTTTTTCTCTCTGGAGGCTGCATTTGGCTTGTCATCATCTCACCTCCGGTTCTTGGGACTAGAGCCAGTGGCCTGCTATATCAACTGCTAATCTTGGGATTCATCGGCCTCTGCAGCCTGTGAGCCAGCAGCCTGCCATCTGACCTGCTGATCTTGGGTTCATCAGCCTCTGCCACTACATGAGTCAGGAGAAGCCTCCAGCCTGAGGCCTGACCCATGGACTTGGGACTTACTTGCCAACTTCTACAGAGGTGTGAGCCGTTTCTTTGTGATAAATCTTTCTTTCTCTCTCTCTCTCTCTATATATATAAACTGCTGACCTTTTGGTTAGCATCCATAGCTTGCCATAGCTCTTAACCACTGTGCCACCAGGGCTCCATATATATATATACACATATATATATATACATACACACATACATACATATACACACATATATAGTAAGGATGAGTTTTCTAAACTGGGTCTCAAGTCTGCTTAGTCTTAAAGATATTAATAAATCTGCTTCAGTACTAAAGAGGGCACTGCTAATCCACGGCATGATGTGGCAATAGAAATTGCCACCAATTAATCAAGTATTGAAAACAAGCAAGGCTCTGAGTGGTTGCATGTTTTGATACTTTTCTACAATTATGTCAGAACTAGAAGTATAAGGAAGCTGGTTGGTTGATCTTTGTTAGACATAACGGTGAAAGAAAGAGATAAGCTCAGGGCTTCAGACTCACAACTCAAGCACAGCATAAATGACCTCAAAGTTGCCACTTGTGCCCTGAAAGAAACCCTATGTCTTGTGGTAGCAGAGTTGATACTGCCAAAAACCAAACCCATAGTCTTATCATAAGAGTGGCTGAATTACAATGTGAATTGGATTCCCAACCTTGAATGCTGTCTGAAGTTAAAGTGAGAATATCGACTGAAAAGAAATAGGATCCTGAAACTTGGGATGGGGACATACGGGCAGATAATCAGGAAGCCGAACCCCTAAATTCCACCGAATCACTCCTGCCAACACAGCCAACCCTCTCACTCCCACAGGAAGATATTATTCCATCTTTGTTTGCTAAGCCACCCTCCCCAGTAAAATCATTAGCTCCTCCACCACCACCTCGTGAAATTAACCAAGCTGTGTCTGAAGAGCCTTTGCCTGAGACAGCCTGGGGCAGCATCTGAGTCCTCACATGGGACATTGCCTGAGTCATATGCCTTACAAGACATTGCTGAATGTTCTCAGAACACATCCCCACCACCCATTTTTGCTTCTAGAACCATAGCTAGACTTAAGTCCAGGAAAGCCCCAAAAGGTGAAGTGCGAAGTGTGACCCAGAAGGAGGTATGCTACACTCCAAAAGAACTGCTTGACTTTTCTAATATGTACAAACAGAAACCTGGGAGATATATATAGGAATGGCTATAAAGGCTGTGAGATAATGGTGCAAGGAACATAATATTGGATCAGTCTGAGTTTATAGATATGGGCCTACCAAACACAGATTCTTCATTCAATGTTTCAGCTCAGGAAGTTCAGAAAGGAGCTAATAGTTTATTTGGTTGGTTTGCTGAAGCATGGATAATGCGGTGGCCTACAGTAAATCAAGAAAGGCTTAGGGAAACTGGCATGTTAGAGTGGATTTATTAGGTTAGACTCATAGACCAACCCACAGAGTGCCCAAAGGACACACCTTTTATCACAACTGTGAGGAACAAATTTGTGAAGGGAGCTCCAGCCTCCTTGGAGACTGCTATGATTGCTGTTTTATGTAAATCAGATTTGACAGTGGTAAATGCCCTAATTGAATTAAGACACCTAACTACAGTGGGGCTGACTGGACCCCGTGGTAGTAGGGGCCAAGCGGCTGCACTTAATCGACAAAGACAAGGTTGGCATGGTTACCGTAATGGACAGCAGAGTCACAGCAGTAATCAGAATAGTCTGACTCATATGGACTTATGGCATTGGCTATTTAGTCATGGTGTTCCTAGGAGTGAAAGATGAAGTTAAATCTGCTAAATATTTACTTGATCTGAACAAGCGGAAGAATTCTAGGTTAAGTGAATGACAGTCTAACTCGAATCACCAGACTAGAAAGTCATAGCCTGTCATGAATTGAAATATGCCTTCCCAAAATATGTGTCAACTTGGCTAGGCCATGATTCCCTGTATTCTGTGGTTATCCTCCAGTTTGTGATTTGATGTAATTTTCCTCTTTGTATCTCTGTCTATGGTTAGAGCAAGATTAGGTTATGTTAAAGAGGATTAGGGTGGGATGTAAAACCCTTACTGAGGTCACATCCCTGATCTGATATAAAGGGAGTTTCCCTGGAGTGTGTCCTGTATCACCTTTTATCTTAAAAGAGATAAAAGGAGAGAGAAGGGAGCAGAAAGATAGGGACCTCATACTACCAAGAAAGAAGCGCTGAGAGCAGAGTGCATCATTTGGACCTAGAGTCCCTGCACTGAGAAGCTCCTACGCCAGGGGAAGACTGATGAAAAGAACCTTCCCCTAGAATCAACACAGACAGAAATCCTTCCCTGGGAGCTGGCACTCTGAATTCATACTTCTGGCCTCCTAGGCTGTGAGAGAATAAATTTCTGTTTGTTAAAGCCATCCACTTGTGATATTTCTGTTATAGCAGCACTAGATAACTAAGACACGGCCCTCAATCAGTTCCCAGACTTGAGCCAGTTAACAGACCCACAACCCCTTGAATGAGGGAGGCCGGGTCCACTTGAGGAATGACTGCACTAGACTACCAAAAATGTATACTGTTAATCTTTCTCCCAGCCTTCCCCAAAGGGATTTACAGAGTGACTGTTCACTGGGGAAAAGGATATAATCAGACTTTTAGGGGATTACTGGATACTGGCTCTAATATGACACTAATTCCAGGAGACCCAAAACATCACTGTGGTTCACCAGTCAGAGTAGGGGTGTATGGAGGTCAGGCTACTAAGGGAGTCTTAGCTCAGGTTCATCTCACAGTGGGCCCAGTGGGTCCCTAAACCCATCCTGTAGTGACTGCCCCAGTTCCAGAATGCATAAATGGAACAGATATATTTAGTAACTGGAAGAACTCCCACAATGGACCCCTGACAAGTGGAGTAAGGGCTATTATAGTAGGAAAAGCCAAGTGGAAGCCATTAGAATTGCCCCTACCTAGGAAAATAGTAAACCAAAAGCAACATGGCATTCCTGGGGGGATTGCAGAGATTACTGCCACCATCAAGGACTTGAAGGATGCAGGGGTGGTAATTCCCACAACTTCCCCATTCGACTCGCTTATTTGGCCTGTGCATAAAAAACAGATGGATCTTGGAGAATGACAATGGATTATCATAAACATAAGCAGGTGGTGACTCCAGTTACAGCTGCTGTTCCAGATGTAGTTTCATTGCTCAAGCAAATTAATACATCTCCTGGTATCTGGTATGCAGCTACTGATGTGGCCAATGCCTTTTTTTTCTCAATTCCGGTTATGTTTTAATTCAGCTGGCAAGGCCAGCAATACACCCTCACTGGCCTGCCTTAGGTGTATATCAACTCTAAAGCCCTATGTCATAATTTAGTCAGCAGAGAGCTTGATCACCTTTCCTTTCCACAAGATGTCACAGTAGTCCATTACATTGATGAGATTCTGATTGGACCTAGTAAGGAAGAAGTGTCAATGACTCTGGACTTATTGGTAAAACATTTGTCTGCTAGAGTGTGGGAAATTAATCCCACAGAAATTCAGGCACCTTCCACCTCAGTGAAATTTCTAGGGGTCCCTTGGTGTAGAGCATGACAAGATATTCCTTCTAAAGTGAACTAAAAAGAAGGCACAGTGCCTTGTGGGTCTCTTTGGATATTGGAGACAACATATCCCTCATTTGGGTGTGCTACTCTGGCCTATTTATCAAGTGACTTGAAAAGCTGCTACTTTTGAGTAGGGCCTAGAACAAGAGAAGGCTCTGCAACAGGTTCAGGCTGCTGTGCAAGCTGCTGTGGTACTTGAAGTGTCAGATGCAGACAGAGATGCTCTTTGGAGTCTTTGGCTGGCCCCTATCGGTGAATCACAGCACAAACCATTAGGATTTTGCAGCTAAGCCCTGTCATCCTCTGCAGATAATGACTCACCTTTTGAGAAACAGCTTTTGGCTTGTTACTTGGCCGTGGCAGAGACTGAATGCTTAACCATGGGTCACCAAGCCACCATGCGGTCTAAGCTGCCCTTCATGAACTGGGCATTGTCTGACCCACAGAGCCATAAAGTCAGATGTGCACAGCAGCACTCCATCATTAAATGGAGGGGGTATATACAAGATTGGGCCTGAGGAGGACCTGAAGGCACAAATAAGTTGCATGAGGAAGTGGCCCAAATTCCCATGGCCTCCACTCCTATCACATTACCTGCCCTCTCCTAGTCTGCACCTATGGCCTCATGGGGAGTTCCCTATGATCTGTTGACTGAGGAAGAGAAAACTCATGCCTGGTTTACAAGTGGCTCTACACTATATGCAGGCATCACTTGAAAGTGGACAGCAGCAGCACTACAGCCCCTTTCTGGGACCTCCCTGAAGGACAGTGGTAAAAGGAAATCCTTCTAATGCACAAGACTTTGAGAAGTGCACCTGGTTGTTCACTTTTCTTGGAAGGAGAAATGACGAAATGTGTGATTGTATAGTGATTCATGGGCTGTGGCCAATGGTTTGGTTGGATGGTCAGGAACTTGAAAGGAACCTAATTGGAAAATTGGAGACAAGGATGTATGGGGAAGAGGCATGTGGTTAGGTCTCTCCAAATGTGACAAAGAAGTGGAGATATTGTCTCATGTGAATGCTTACCCAAGGGTGACCTCAGCAGGGGAGGATTTTAACAATTAAGTGGATAGGGTGATGCATTCTGTGGAAACCAGTCATCCTTTTTCCCCAGCCACTCCTGCCATTGCCCAATGGGCTCATGAACAAAGTGGCTGTGGTGGCAGGGATGGAGGTTATGCCTGGGCTCAGCAACATGGACTTCCACTCATCAAGGCCAACTCGGCTGCAGCCACTGCTGAGTGCCCAAGCAGCAGAGACCAACGCTGAGTCCCGGATATGGCACCAGTCCTTGAGGTGATCAGCCAGCAACCTGTTGGCAGATTGATTACATTGGACCACTTCCATCATGGAAAGGGCAGCGCTTTGTTCTTACTGGAATAGACACTTACTGTGGATACGGATTTGCCTTCCCTTCATGTGATACTTCTGCCAAAACTGCCATCTATGGACTTACAGAATGCCTTATCTACCATCATGGTGTCCCACACAGCATCACCTCAGATGAAGGAACTCACTTCACAACAAATGAGGTGAGCCAATGGGCCCATGCTCATGAAATTCACTGGTCTCACCATGCTTCCCATCTTCTGAAGCAGCTGGCTTGATAGAATGATGGGATGGTCTTCTAAAGACACAATTACAGTGCCAGCTAGATGGCAGTACCTTGGGTTGGGACGATGTTCTCCAGAAGGCTGTATATGCTCTAAATCGGCATGCAATATATGGTGCTATTTCTCCCATACCCAGGATTCATGGGTCTAAGAATCAATGAGTGGAAACGGGAGGGGCACCACTCACTATTATCTCGAGTGACCCACTAGCAAAATTTTTGCTTCCTGTCCCTTCGAACCTATGCTCTGTGAGTCTAGAGGTCTTATTTCCAAAGGGAGGAATGCTCCCACCAGGAGAGACAACACTGATTCCACTGAATTGGAAGTTAAGAACGCTACCTGGCCACTTTGGGCCCTTTGTGCCTCTGGATCAACAGGCAAAGCGAGTTTCTGCGCTGGCTGGTGTGATTGATCCTTATTACCAAAGAGAAATCAGATTGATGTTTTATAATAGAAGTAAAGAAAAGTATGTCCAGAATACTTACTACCATGCCCTGTGATTAAAGTCAATGGAAAACCGCAGCAATCCAATTCTAACACAACTACTTGTCTTAGTTATCTAGTGCTGCCATAACAGCAATACCACAAGTGGATGGCTTTAACAAAGAGACATTCATTTTCTCACAGTCTAATAGGCTGGAAGTCCAAATTCAGGGGAAGAAAGCTCCAGGGGAAGGCTTTCTCTCTCTGTCCACCTGCTTATCAGTCTTCCCCCAGACTGGGAGCTTCCCTGCGCAGGGACCCAGGTCCAAAGGACGCACTCAGGCCCTGGCACTGCCTTCTTGGTGGTATGAGGTGTCCCCACCCCCGCTTCTCTCTTTTATATCTCAAGAGATTGCCTCAAGACACAATCCAATTTTGTAGATTTGAGTCCTGTCTCAATAACACAACTGTCGCCCATCCCCCCTCATTAACATCAGAGAGGCAGGATTTACAACATACAGGAAAGTCACAAAATACCGGGAATTTGGCCCAGCCAAATTGATACACACATTTTGGGGGGAACATAATTCAATGCACGACACTACTAATGGCCTATACCCTTTAGAAATGAAGGTTTGGGTCACCCTACCAGGCAAAGACCCACAACCAGTGCTTGTGGAGGGTAAAGGGAATATGGAATCCGTGGTGGAAGAAGGCAGTTCTAAACACCAGCTACGACCATGTGACCAGTTGCAGAAACAAGGAGTGTAACTGTTACGAGTATTTCTTCCTTGTATGTGTGCATCAAATATTTTTGTTTACTTATAAAACACAAGATGTAAATGGAGGTAGTACATTTTCTGTTGGATGCACGTTAGTTGTATCTTTTTAGACACAAGTATGACTTTGTAACTGTCTTTATTTAGAGACTGTGTATGGCTTAAGGAGATGTGTACAGGCGTTCTGGTGGCACAGTGGTTAAGTGCTCAGCTGCTAACCAAAATGTCAGCAGTTCGAATCCACCAGCCACTCCTCAGAAATGCTTTGGGGCAGTTCTACTCTGTCCTATATGGTTGCTTTGAGTTGGAATCAACTCAACAGCAATGGGTTTGGTTTGCTTTATTTTGTACAGGTGTCAAGTTGACAAGGGGTGGACTATGATAGTTAAGGTTGTATGTCAACTAGGCCATTATTCTCAGTGGTTTGGCTGTTATGTAATGATGTAGTTTGGCAGTTATATAATAATGTCACTTAGAAGTTATGTAATGATGTAGTTATCCTCTATTTTGTGATATAATGTAATCACCTCCATGATGTGATTGGTGTGATCAGCCAATCAGTTGTAAGGGGGGTTTCCTTCGGGGGTACAGTCTGCATTGATATATTTAGATGTTCTGGCAAAGCTACCTGGCTTTTGCTCACTCTGGATCTTGCATCTGGTTCATCATCATCTGACCTCCAGTTCTTGGGACTTGAGCCAGCGGCCTGCTGTATTCTTGCTGATCTTGGATTCGTCAGCCGCTGCAGCTATGTGAGTCAGGAGAAGCCTCCAGCCTGACGCCTGACTTACAGACTTGGAATTTGCCAGCCTCTACAAGCATGTGAGCCATTTCCTTGAGAGAAATCTCTCTCTCTATATATGGGTACACACACACACACACATTTCACTGGGTTTGCTTCTCTAGAGAACCCAGCCTAAGACAAGGTGGTTCTATATATCATGAGTCTTCTAGTGCCCACGTAACTAAATTCACTAACGTACTTTCTTATAAAGTGAATCAGACCCCACAGAGACTCTTGATTTGGAGCAAAAAGAAAGGCAAGCAATGTGGTACGCATTAAAAATATTAAAATATTAATTAAAATATTTTTAGTTAAAAATATTTTCTTGGTATCAGTGAGATGACTTTGTGGCATATTAGAGTTGCAAGAGGTGTAGTAGCATGAATCCTATTAAAACAGAGATTCAGTGTTGGACTTCAGTGATGCTTGCCTGCCTCACAACTGTTTTCTTATTTTAAGCAAATCATGTAACAGTATGCTGTAAGGAAAGGCAGTTAACAGAATGCAATGTTTACACAACATTTTTGTTGTTCTTAGTTGCCTTTAAGTTGCCCCCCCCCCCCACTCCTGGACTTGTGGTTTCTCTGTGCACAATGGAAGAAATGTGTCTGGCCCTGTGCCATCCTCATGATCAGTTATGGATTGAACCATTGTGCTCCACAGGGTTTTCATTGGCTGATTTTTAGAAGTAGATCACCAAGCCTTTCTTCCTACTCTATCTTAATCTGAACCTGTTCAGCATCCTAGCAACACCCAAGCTTCTATGGACAGATGGATAGTGGCTCCACATGAGGTGCATCAACCGGGATTTGAACCCATGTCTCCTGCAAGGAAGGCAAGAATTCTACCACTGAACCACCAATGCCCCCTCTATACAACATAAAAAAAAATAGATTCATATAATTGAACACATGTGTATTTCAACCCATAGGTCATCATCTATAGAGATGTATTACAAAAAAATGATAACAAATTCTTACATTCTTGAGCAGTTAGAAAAATGAGACTAATATACTCCAATCATCCAGAGGGCAAGGTATAGCAGTGTGTGTGTAACCAAGGGCTGAACAATGTGGTAGGGATTAAAGGGATATACGAGGATCCAAGGAACTGGGAAAAGTTTCATCAGGAGAAGGAATCTGAGGTGTGTCTTGAAGAATGGTGGGGTCAGGGCATGCGGAGACAAGCAGCACTTCTCGGCTGAGGAAAAACTGCGTAAGTAAAAGCACAGAAGAGGGAACTGGAATTGCATAGTAGGAAGATGGGCAAACAGTGAGAATTCATTCTCAGAGGTAGGGTGAGCCAGTGATATGTCACAGGAAATATACATCCTTGGTGTGGCAATCTCTCTCAAGATACAGCCTCTCACATGAAGTGTGTAGTATGGTGGTTAAGAGCACAGGCTGTTGAGTAAGAATGTCTGGGTTTAAACCCTTTTGCTACGTTACTCTCAGTTTCCTTCCCTGTAAACTGATAAGAAAGATGGCATTCACCTCATAGGGTGGTGGTGAGAAGTCTATGAATCAATTCATCTTATCATAGTGCCTGGCAAGTAATAAGCTCTCCATAAATGCACAATTATTCTTATCATTCAAAACTAATTTGAGAAACGAGTATTCATTTGTCCTTCATATGAGGCAGCATGTTGGTGTCCTTGAGGAACTCCTGATTTTCTCCTAGGCAGACACACAGGCAATTAATTAGAGTATATTCAACAAGGATTTGCTAAGACCTACCTACGTGAGGCTGAGCAAGGTACTAGTTGCTGCCTGGAGACATAAAGACAACGAGCCATACCGTTGTTAACTGCTGTCAAGTTTGCGCCCACTCATGGCGACCCCATGTGTAACAGAAAGAAATGTTTGTTGCCTGGTCCTATACCAGCTTCATGATCCTTGGTACACTGGCGTCCACTGGGGCCCATCTCATTGAGGGTTTGCCTCGTTGTCACTGACTTCCAACTTCACCAACCATAACGTCCTTTTCTAGCAATTGGTCTTTCCTGAAAATGTATCCAAAGTGAGTGAGCTGAAGTCTCACCGCCTTCGCTTCTAAGGAGCAGGCTGGTTGTATTTCTTCTGGAAATACACATGCGAAATCTTCAGCATAACTATGTCGGAAGACATAAATCTTCTGGCGGGTGACGGCACACATTTGTGGTTTCAGGGTGTGTGTTCTGACTTTTCTGGTTATAGTTAAGTGGAACGATATTGTTCTGAGAAACACTTACTGCAAGTACTTTTTTTTACCAGCAGGTGGCAATTTAGGGCCTGAAGAAAGGTGGAGGCTAAGGATGCTTTCTAAAAACCAAAAATACCTGTTACAATGGAGTGGATTCCGACTCATAGCGACCTTATGGGACAGAGTAGAACTGCCCCAAAACACTTCAAAGGAGTCACTGGTGGATTAGAACTGCCAACCTTTTGGTTAGCAGCTGAGCGCTTAGTCACTGCACCACCAGGGCTCCAAGGATACTTTCTTTAAAGCAGCCCATTTTTCATTCATCATAAGTCATTTTTTTAAACGTCTCCTATTTTTTTTTAGATATCTGATAGGGGCCCTGGTGGTACAGTGGTTGGTTTAAGAGCTCTGCTGTTAATCAAAAGGTCAGCAGTTCAAATCCACCAGCCGCTCCTATAGGGCAGTTCTACTCTGTCCTACGGGGTCGCTATGAGATGGAATCGACTTAACGGCAATGGGTTTGGATTTTTACATATTTGGTAAGTTGCTGGGCCTTGAGACTACAAGGACAAAGGAGACACTGTCCCTGATCTTAAGCAATTTAATAGTCTAGCAGAAAGGGAGATGAAACCTTGGGTGGTGCCAACTGAAGGGCTGGAGGCTGGAGCCCATCCAGAGGTATCTCAGCAGAAAGCCCTGGCAATCTCATTCTGAAAAATCAGTCAGTGAGACCCGGTGGAGCACAGTCCTGTTCTGACACACACAGGGCCGCCATGAGCCAGAGGCCGCTAGGGGGCGACTGTTAGTGAAGAAGGGAAGCGCGAAGCGCGATCCAGTGAACGGGGCGGAGTCCCTCGGAGAGCTCTGCAGAGGGCCCGGGAGGAGCACACGGGTATGGGGTCGGCTAGTCCTAAAAGCAAAGAAAAAGAAATAATTTCCTTTCCTACAGAAATTTATTCTCACATTTGTAAGTCACCCTTCACCTTAAATCTTTAAAAAAAAGCACCCTACAGCAGGGACATTATTACCCACACCTTGCAATAAGACCATGGGTCTGAAGGTCACGCAGGCCGGAAAGTTGTGGAGTGGGGATTTGTTCCCTTACCTGTCTGATTTCAGAGTGAGGCTCTTTCCAGGAAGAATGCAAAGGTCCCCTCCAGATTAAAAAAAATCTCACCACTCTATCTTCCACTAATTCCAAAAGGAAAACCAAACAAGCCTACCTCCTTTCTAGCTTTGATATACAGATTAATCCGCATATAATGACTGATGAATTAATTACCGCTTAGTCCAGTTGCCTTAGTAACTGTTTTTTTTTTTTTTTTTTTTAAGACTTCGGCTTAGTTACAGAATTTAAAGCAACAGTTTTCCTTATAATAGATATTAAATTATACATGAAATTAAACAGAACATAAACTAGTTCTATCACAGATGGGATGTACATTTTTCACAAAAACTGAAATGGCTTATCCTAAAACTGGGAGGGCTGTTAACAAGGAACAAAGGAGATATAGCTTATTAGTTGTTTATATGTATCGTTACGTAGGAACCGTTTGATGGAGTTAACTACAGATAAATTAAAGATTGATATTCAAAAGGAATTCTCTAATTACAGGCAAATCCCAAACAATTTTAGGTGTATTACAGGCATTAAGAAAATGAAGAAATGTGTTGATGGTCTTATTGAGAGTCAGGATTCTCCAAGGAAAAAGGAACATATAGTATGCAATACAGGAAGGCCAGAAAAACCCCTATGCGGGTGGCCTGGGATTGCAGAAATCAGTATGAAGTCATGATATCTAAAAACGTTGTTATTAGGTGCCATTGGGTCATTTCCGACTCATAGCGGCCCTACGTACCACAGGACAAAACACTGCCCAGTCCTGTGCCATCCTTACAATCGTTGTTAAGCTTCAGCCCATTGTTGCAGCCACTGAGTCAATACATCTCGTTGAGGGTCTTCCTCTTTTCTGCTGACATTCTATTTTACCAAGTATGATGTCCTTCTCCAGGGACTGATCCCTCCTGATGACATATCCAAAGTATGTAAGACGCAGTCTCATCATCCTTGCCTCTAAGGAGCATTCTGGTTGTACTTCTTCCGAGACGGATTTGTTTGTTCTTTTGGCAGTCCACGATGTATTCAGTATTCTTGGCCAACACCACAATTCAATGGTGTCAATTCTTCGGTCTTCTTTATTTGTTGTCCAGCTTTCACATGCATATGATGTGATCAAAAATGCCACGGCTTCAGTCAGGTGCACCTTAGCCTTCAAGATGACATCTTTCTTTTCAACACTTCAAAGAGGTTTTTTGCAGCAGATTTGCCCAATGCAACGCGTCTTTTGATTTCTTGACTGCTACTTCCATGGGTGTTGTTTGTGGATCCAAGTAAAATGAAATCCTTGACAGCTTCACTCTTTTCTCCATTTATCATGATGTGGCTTACTAGTCCAGTTGTGAGGACTTTTGTTTCCTTTATGTTGAGGTGTAATCCATACTGAAGGCTGTGGTCTTTGATCTTCATCATTGTTTCAAGTCCTCTTCACTTTCAGCAAGCAAGGTTGGGTCATCTGCATAACGCAGGTTGTTAACGAGTCTTCCTCCAATCCTGATGCTCCGTTCTAAAATAGGTTTGTATATATTCATGTTTATGTGCACAAATGTGTGTATTTGTGTACGTATGTATATTTCTAGGTATACGTGTACATACAAGCATATTTTCCTAGCTCTGTCTGCTGAAAAGGCCAAGAAGTAAAGACACCTCAGGAACAACCACCACACCTAGTGCCCAGATCTTAGCCTTTACTGTTATTAACCATTAAAAGGAACCAGGCTAGCTACAAAATAAGCCTGGAACACTGCTATGCTAGAAGGTAAGAAAGTGCTTTAAAAATGTTAGGAGTGTGTCAGGAGAACATGGTGGCCAGACTGATGGGGCTCTTATTTAGGCAAATCTGGAGTGATTGGAGCACCAGAATATTTATGTACACAATGAATTATAAACCATTGAAAAATACAGGAATCTGTGTGTCCACACCAATAACAGAGAGAGAAATAATAAATGGGGACAAGGGGAGGGTTCTTGCCAAGTGACAACTCACACACGCGGAAGGAGCACAGGCCCTTGGCAGTCATTGCAGTGAGGTTTAGAGCTGCTGAGGGATGTTAATATGACCTTAAAGTGTTTCCCCACAGATGGTTTACTAGCTGCAATGCAAAAAATAGTAACTGTACAGTAAAGAAAGTAGACAATCTGGGTAATCACAATTAGCACCACCAGCGGGGGAGGGGATGGACATCAGGTGCCTCCAGGCCTGAGGCTTGAGAAGGACCCACATCATCTGTGCGGTGAAAGACGTTTTTATTCTCCTGGAATCCAGATTTCTGAGGTCCGTGGAGTTGGGATAACCCGCAAGGCCACTGTCCATAAGATGTCATTTTGAACCTTGAGCTTTGAAGAAACTGGTTTCTAAAAGTCACTGTTGAGTCAAAAGATGGTCTAGATAAACTAGTGGAGACGGTTTTGCCTTAGGTATTGGTTTTTTTGAAGAATTAGCTCTGTGCAATCAGTTCCCAGGAACAGAAACTCCAAGGTCAAACTAGAAGCTGTGTTTTAGGGTAAACTTAACCCTGGTGGTGTAGTGGTTAAGTGCTACAGCTGCTAACCAAAGGGTCTGCAGTTCAAATCTGCCAGGCGCTCCTTGGAAACTCTATGGGGCAATTGTACTCTGTCCTATAGGGTTGCTATGAGTCGGAATTGACTCGACGGCACTGGTTTTGCGTTATTATGTAAACACTGTTCTGGCCCCATTTCCATGGCAATGCTGATAAGATGTGGTATAAGAATTTTGGAATTTCTTTCATCTTCGAAACATTTTTGACTCTCTAGTTGAAAAGTCACCCTGATTTACAATCGTATATTAAATAAACTTTGACAAATTTCTGTTATTGGCTTAGTATGGTTTTTAACAGTAGTATTCTGGCCAAGAAGGCATAACCTTAATTAAAACATGAGGAAACATCAGGCAAACCTAAAATGAAATTTAAAGAAAGGAGGGGGCTTGTCATGGATTGAATAATGTCCCCCCAAAATGTGTATATCAACTGGTTAGGCCATGATTCCCAGTATTCTGTGGTTGTTCTCCATTTTGTGATTGTAATTGTATGATAAAGAGGATTAGGGTGGATTGCAACACCCTTACCAGGTCACATCACATCCCTGATCCAATATAAGGGGAGTCTCCCTGGGGTGTGGCCTGCACCACCTTTTCTCTTTCAAGAGATAAAAGGAAAGGGAAGCTAGCAGAGAGGGGGGACCTCCTACCACCAAGAAAGCAGCACCAGGAGCAGACCACGCCCTTTGGACCTGAGGTTCCTGAGCTGAGATGCTCCCAGGCCAACGGAAGACTAATGACAAATAACCAGAGAGAAAGCCTTCCCCTGGAGCTGGCAACCTGAATCGGGACTTGGAGTCTACTAGACTGTGAGAGAATAAACTTCTCTTTGATAAAGCCACCAATTTGTGATATTTCTGTTATAGCAGCACTAGATGACTAAGACAGGGCTATATTCTTCAAAAACACATCACTGACTAAAAATGCTGCAGAATGTTTCAGACTAAGGGAAGCTAAAGAGACATGACAAGCCAATGAAATACTAAACACCAGACTGAGTCCTGTACTGGAGGGAAAAGTGCTATAAAAGACATATGTGGGCCAACTGGTAAAACTGGAATACAGTTGGTAGATTGGATACAATGTTTGTTATAAATGTTCAACTTAACTGCAGTTGACAATGATCCTGTGGCTATGTAAAAGAATATCCCTGTTCTTAGGAAATACACACTCAAGTATTTGGAGGTAAAGGGCCATGATGTCTGTATGTAACTCTCAAATGGTTCAGAAAAAAATCAGCTTTCTATATCTATATATGCAAATCCACAGAGAGAATGCAAATGACAGCACAGATGGGGAAATGTTAACCTAGATGAATTTGTGGGATGGGTACCTAGGAGTTCTTTGTACTCTTCTTGTTCTTGGAATTTCTAAGCTTGAAATTATTATTTTAAAAAAAACACCACAAAGGATCTCTGCTGTACAAAACATTCACAAATGCACTGACAACCACTTGATGACCTGCACATTCAAAATATTTCCGTTTTGTTGGTGTACTTCAGTAATGTATCTACTGCATGAAACACAGTAACAATGTGTTGAAAGTGTCTGACCGCTAGAAGCAATCTATCTTTTCCTCAGCCTACCTGGGATTAGCAGCCCAGAGCCTCACAGTTGCTCAGCCCTCGAGGTACTTGCTTGTCCCAGGGGAAACACTAACCATCACACTCATCACTACCCAGTGTTCAGATTTGGTGTGATTCAAGAGGAAAGAGCTCTGGAGATCACTGAGCCGTGTAGCCTTAGGAATGGTCCTGGTTTGCCTGGACCATGACCCTACCTCGCCAGTACAGACTCAGGAAGGACAAGGGCAGGGTAGGGGTGGAAGTTCACACACTTGAAGACCCTTCCTTCCACTCAGGGATGGACAGTCAGGTGGGGAGACATGCCAGCCCGCGGATTACAGGAGCCAAGATGGGAACACAGAGAAGCTAGAGTAGCAGCGGAAGAGGGCAGGCTGGTGACCCTGGGGTAGTGACCCAACAGCTCTGCTGGCACAACTCCTACAGCCAGAGAGCTGGACATGGCCATGGGGAGGTGTCAAATATTCATTGCTTAATGGAAGTCAGGGCTTGATCTGCTGAGTGATGAGGTACCAGCAGCACTGCCATTAGCCCCAAGGTCAACTGCTTTCTATGAAACAAAGTGCCTTATGCTGGACAATCTTCTCCAGATCCAGCCTGTTCTATTGTCCCAAACGGCCTGGGGCCCCCTGTCTCCGGCTTCCTGCTGATTTAACAGGGGGATGAGGAACCGCTAATTCCTGGATGGCTGCCTAGTCACCTACCCTATGAAGCTGTACCTGTGATGTGATCAGTTACTAGTCGTGAAAGTTATGAATGGAATTTAGAAATGATAGGTCCAACTCCTGGGGAGTTAGCTCACAGGATAGGTAAAGAAATGCAAAGTAACAGGACAAAAGCAAAATATATAATCCTTGGTTATTGTTATCCGTAAAGCTAAAATGAAAATAAGAGATGAGCCAAGCCTCGATTTTGGCCAGTCCAAACTAGAGCCTTTAGTCTCAGCTCTTGTACCAAAAGAATATGTTGAGGAAAATTCTGATGCTGGGCTACGTTTAGAATCTGGCAGGCCTGAGGTATAGCCACCAGCTCAAAGCCATTCCCAAAGGGACAGTTATGCGGAAACAACAGATAATGAAAAAGACCAGGCTGATTCCCAAGAGAATAGTGAGGAAAGGCAAAGGGGAGCATTAAGGAACTTTTCTCAGTAAGAGTGGAAATCCTAAAAAGGCTATTAAAAAATGGGATGAATAAGGCAGACATTAATGGGGTTGAAATAAAAGTCTTAACACAGTACGATCAGAGGTTTGGTGGATCAGTAGGAGCCCCTGATAGTCCCCCAACATTACCTATTGCCATTGAGTCGGTTCTGACTCATAGCAACCCTAAAGGGTGTTAAAAAATAATCAAGACTCAAAGATATTGAAACGTACGGTTTATTCTGAGCGGTTATTCTATTTGCATATAGAGAGACCATTCTGATTATTTTAAAAAAACGCTAGTTACAATGAAGCTTATAAAGAGAAGAGGGAGCAGCTTAACCGCTGGCTAATCCTAACCTGACTGACTGAAACCTGCCCCTCCCCCTACTGAGCTCAGCTGATATCAGGTTACTAAGTGATCTCTGGCCTGACTGCCCCTTTGCCCATTCATTTGTACAAAATTTTACCTGTAGTCTGAGGTTTTAAAATGATAAAAGGTACCTCATCTCTCAGGAAGCAAGGCAAATTACCTAAAGTTACAATTGTTAAAAATAAATGCTTGAATTGTTTCACAATTGAATAAACAATTTGCAAATTGCTGAGTGAGAGTCTCCCATTGTCTTAGTCAGCTAGTGCTACTATTAACAGAAATACCACAAGTGGATGGCGTTAACAAAGAGAAATTCATTTTCTCACAGTGTAGTAGGCTAGAAGTCCAAATTCAGGGTGTCAACTCCAGGGGAAGGCTTTCTCTCTCTGTCCACCTGTTCATCAGTCTTCCCCCAGAGAAGGAGCTTCCCTGAGCAGGGACACCGGGTCCAAAGGACATACTCTGCTCCTGGCACTGCCTTCTTGGTGGTATGAGGTCCTCCCACCTTGTCTCTTTTACATCTCAAGAGATTGCCTGAAGACACAATCCAATCTTGTAGATTTGAGTCCTGCCTCAATAACACAACTGCCACCCATCCCCCCTCATTAACATCATTTAGGCAAGATTTACAACATACAGGAAAATCACACAATACTGGGAATCATGGCCCAGCCAAATTGATACACACATTTTTTAAAAAAACCAAACCCATTGCCAACCAGTCAATTCTGAATCATAGCGACCCTATAGGTCAGAGTAGAACTGCCCCATAGAATTTCCAAGGAGCGCCTGGTGGACTCGAACTGCTGCCCTTTTAGTTAGCAGCTGTAGCTCTTAAACACTACGCCACCAGGGTTTTCGCACATTTTTAGGGGGACATAATTCAATCCATGACACCCACGCATGAAGGAAAAATGAAAAAGAAGTGCTCCCATGGGTTGGAGAGTTCCCAGTTCTAAAAAATTTTTTCCTTACTGAATACAAGTTTAATGGTTACTGAGTTAACATTAAAAAGTTAACTTGGAAAAATCTGGCCCTCCACCCACCTGCAGCCATGAGACCTTGGAAATTTAAATTAAGAAAGCCTAGAGTTTTTTCATTAATCATGAGGTAATGGTTTTGTTATTGACTACCCTTTCCCAGCACAGCAGCTTTCGGGTGGAAAAAAAATCAATGCTTTTCTCAGTTTGGGTCAGGTCTTTTTTATGGTTAATTTTTGGTTTTGTGGGTAAGGAAAAAAACCCTTAAATTCAAAGTAAGATGTCTGTTATTAATTTTTTCTCTTTGACACTGTACAACCAAAACACATAGGTAAAGATATAATGTTGGCTACATCTAGATTGGGAAAATACAGAAATGCAGCTGTTGACGGGATTAAGCCTTAACCTGGGCATTAAAAATGGGGATGGATATCACGTTCGATTAGGGAATCCCACCCCATGCAGATAGTACCTGACTTACGAAGGTGTTTCACTCTGATGACTCTGTCATAAGTCAGTTCCGACATAAGTCGAATACTTAATTTTTTAAAAGTTTTCATTATTATTGCATTTTATTATCAGTATCTTTATAAATCTGATCTTTGTCTTTGGGGGTTGGAAACATTACGTATAAACTTACAGATGTATTTTAACACATACATACATAAAGATACACAAATCATAAAAATTTACTCCAACAATGAAGAATAGGTGGACGACATTAGCATTTTGTCAGTTGCTGTGATAACTCCCCTTTCGGAAGGTTCTGGATCATCTGAATTATCCCTGGTAACGGGGATGGCATTTCTAGTCAGAAAACTAACGAGAGTTGTCTGTATGGTCCTTTTCTTCTTTTCTTCACCTATTTCACAGTAACCTTTCACTGCTTTCCAAATCTGCCTATCAACTTTAGCAAAGCGATAAGCATTTGAGACTATGTTTTCAAGTAACTGAAGCCCCTGATTTAGTTTAGAAAAAACTCCAGCTAATCCTTCCACTGTAAAAATTTTTAACAACTTCTCTCTTTCCTCTTCCTCATTATTTATTTCTTCTTCAGCATTTCTTTCCTCTTCAAAATCCATTAAGTCCTGATCTCTCAATTATCCTTCTTCATGACCTATGAGCTACATTGGGGATATCAAGTTCTAAATTCAATGTTCTTAAGCAATTTTTCTATTGATCTCTTCCATCATGTTATCCTGATCAAGTGCTGGGAGCATGTTGCCATAACTCAGCAATTTTTTCCCACATCCCCTGTATGCATTTTCCTATAATTTCCTCCCAGGAAGATGTACTAATGATAAAAAAAATGATAAGAGGTACAAAAACAAACAGACAAACAAAAAGGATGGTCCTAAATTCAGTTCATAGTAACTGTATTGTAAAACAGAAGGCATGTAAATTGCTCTTCAGTCAATATTAATTGGACATGCTAAATGGGAACCAGTAAAAATTACCCAAGCCCACACAAGCTCTTAATTTCAAACAGTATAGAATAGAAGCTGGACTGCTGGTACCATCAGTAGTCCGGTGTAGAGCACAGGCTGGGGCTTATGGTGAAAGCCGGTGAGCACACCCAGCCATGACAGCTTGGACTGTGGACCACAACTCGTCCATCTGAGAGAATGGCTGAATACTGAACTGTGAGACTGCTACTACAACTGAAGGACATAAAATAACCTTGAAAGCTGTAATACTCCTAATATCTTGGGTGATGTCAGAGAAACGCTCTAATAGACAGGGTGGAGCCCAGAAGAGTTACATAATGAAATGATTTATACAGTGTTAAAATAAAATAATATTAAACCAATAATATCCATTGATTTGAAATTTAATGTATGATTTGCAAATCAGGCAACACTTTTGACTGAGAGTCAAGTATTCCAGAGATGAGAGAACTTCCAAAGATTCTTATGCCCTAGCTCATGGACACCGGCATGGGAACGGGCCAGAATGCCGCTTACACAGTACCAATTGACACTAAAACATAGCTTCTAGTCTGACCTCAAAACTGAATGCACATACCTAGTTCTTCAAAAGAGCCCAAGGCCTAAGGCAAAACGGTCTCACTAAGCTACTCACTAGGTTATTGTTTGACTTAAAGGTGACTTTCGGAAACCAGTTTCAAAGATCAAAGTTCAAAAGGAGGTCTCAGGACAATGGCTTAGATGTGTCTCTGCAATTCCATGGACCTCAGAAATCTGGATTCCAGGAGAATTAAAAACTGTTTCTCAATCCCCCTTTTGATCTAAATTCTACTGAATGTTTGATCCAAATGTTCAGTAATGGTAACCGGGCACCATCCAGTTTCTTCTGGTCTCGTGGCAAAAAAAAAAAAAGGAGACAGTTAATAATGAAGGCAATCAGACATATAGTTTAGTTCCTCCTCCGATTCCTGCATCTCCAAATAGAACCCAATTGTTGCATTTCAGATGACTGCTCACAAGCTTTTAAGACCCCAAGCACTACACAAAGAACTAGAAGGTAGAACAGAAACACTAAAATAAGCCAACTGACTGAAAAAATACACGAAACCATAACCCTAGGCCTCTGAACCAAGAAAAGATATTCCATGAAGTATTTGGGTATACGTGAACAGCGTCAGCAGCTGCTCTTCCATGTGCCTCAGTGGCAACTACATGATGGGAAACCTCGGATTGTGTAATATGAATACAGATACAGCAACATTCACTTATTGTGGCACAGACTCCTCCTTGGGAGGCTAACAAAAGAATCCAGAGCTAGTCTATTTTGTAAAGTTATGGCTTGAATTTCAGATATATCTTCAGAAATGGCTTGAATTGCTTTGCCAAGCTGAGCTATAGAGCTTTCAAATTCCATTGCTACTTTATCCAACACTGTTGGTAACCTCTAGACAATGAATAAGGAAGACCAAAGAATTGATGCCTTTGAATTGTGGTGTTGGCGAAGAATATTGAATATACCACGGACTTGCAAAGGAATGAACAAATCGGTCTTGGAGGAAGTACAACCAGAACGCTCCTTAGAAGCAAGGATGGTGAGACTGCATCTTACATACTTTGGACATGTTGTCAGGAGGGATCAGTCCCTGGAGAAGGACATCACGCTTGGTAAAGGACAGGGTCAGCGGAAAAGAGGAAAACCCTCAACGAGGTGGATTGATACAGTGGCTGCAACAATGGGCTCAAGCATAACAACGATTTTAAGGATGGCACAGGACTGGGCAGTCTTTCGCTCTGTTGTGCATAGGGTTGCTATGAGCCAGAGCCAATTCCACGGCACCTAACAACAACAACAACATTTGTAACCTAGTAACTTTTCTTCTTGTACAAGAAACTCCAATCTCCACCAACAAAGAGAACCTCAAAGAGGAAATCACCAAATCAATACCATTTATAATAGCCCCCAAGAAGATAAAATACTTAGGAATAAATCTAATCAGAGACATAAAAGCCCTATATGAAGAAAATTACAAGACACTAGTGCAAGAAACCAAAAGAGACTTACATAAGTGAAAAAACATACCTTGCTCATGGATAGGAAGACTTAACTTTGTAAAAATGTCTATTCTACCCAAAGCCATATATAGATACAATGCAATCTCGATCCAAAATCTAATGGAATTAAAAAAAAATTTTTTTATTGTGCTTTTTTTTAAGTGAAAGTTTACGAATCAAGTCAGTCTGTCATAAAAAAATTTATATACTTTATATACTCCTAGCTGCTTTACCTGTAATGAGACAGCACGACCCCTTCTCTCTACTCTCTATTTTTGTGTCCATTTGGCCAGTTTCTGACCCCCTTTTCCCTCTCATCTCCCCTCCAAACAGGAGCTGCCCACATAGTCTCATGTATCTACTTGATCCAAGAAGCTCACTCCTCACCAGTATCATTTCCTATCCCATAGTCCAGTTCAATCCCTGCCTGAAGAGTTGGCTTTGAGAATGGTTCCTTTCTTGGGTTAACAGAAGGTCTGGGAACCGTGACCTCTGGGGTCATTCTAGTCTCAGACCATTAAGTTTGGTCTTTTTATAAGAATTTGAGGTCTGCATCCCACTGCCCTCCTGCTCAGTCAGGGGTTCTCTGTTGTGTTCCCTGTCAGGGCAGTCATCATTTGTAGCCAGGCACCATATAGTTCTTCTGGTCTCAGGCAGATGTAGTCTGGTTTATGTGGCCCTTTCTGTCTCTCGGGCTCTTAAGTACCTGGTGTCTTTTGTGTTCTTCATTCTCCTTTGCTCCAGGTAGGTTGAGAACAATTGATGTATCTTAGATGGTCGCTTGCTAGCGTTTAAGACCCCAGATGCCACTCTCCAAAGTGGGATGCAGAATGTTTTCTTAATAGACTTTATTATGCCAATTGACTTAGATGTCCCCTGAAACCATGGTCCCAAACCCCGCCCCCCCCCCCCCCCCCCCGCTCCTCTGGCATTCATTCGAAGCATTCAGTTTATTCAGGAAACTTCTTTGCTTTTGGTTTAGTTCAGTTGTGCTGACCTCCCCTGTATTCTGTGTTGTCTTTCCCTTCACCTAAAATAAAACGTATCTACTATCTAGTTAGTGAAAACCCCTCACCTTCCCTCCCTTCTTCTCCCCTCCTGTAACCATCAAAGAATATTTTCTTCTCTGTTTAAACTATTTCTCGAGTTCTTATAATAGTGCTCTTATACAATATTTGTCCTTTTGCAACTGACTAATTTCACTCAGCATAATGTCTTCCAGATTCCTCCATGTTATGAAATGTTTTACAGATTCATCATAGTTCTTTATCGATGTGTAGTATTCCACTGTGTGAATATACCATAATTTATTTATCCATTCATCCACTGATGGTCACCTTGGTTGCTTCCATCTTTTTGCTATTGTAAACAGTGCTGCAATGAACATGGATATGCATATATCTGTTTGTGTAAAGGTTCTTATTTCTATAGGATATACTCCAAGGAGTGGGAATGCTGGATCGTATGGTAGTTGTATTTCTAATTTTTTAAGGAAGTGCCAAATTGATTTCCAAAGTGGTTGTCCCATTTTACATTCCAACCAGCAGTGTATAAGTGTCCTAGGCTCTCCACAACCTCTCCAATATTTACTATTTTGTGTTTTTTTGGATTAATGCCAGCCTTGTTGGAGTGAGATGGAATCTCATTGTAGTTTTGATTTGCATTTCTCTAATGGCTAATGATTGTGAGCATTTCCTCATGTATCTGTTAGCTACTTCAATGTCTTCTTTAGTGAAGTGCCTGTTCATATTTTTGCCCATTTTTTAATTGGGTTATTTGTTTTTCTGGAGTTGAATTTTTGCAGTATCATGTAGATTTTAGAGATCAGGTGCTGATCAGAAATGTCATAGCTAAAAACTTTTGCCCAGTCTGTAGGCAGACTTTTTACTCTTTTGGTGAAGTCTTTGGATGAACATAGGTGTTTGATTTTTAGGAGCTCCCAGTTATCTGGTTTCTGTTCTGCGTTTTTAGTAATGTTTTGTATACTGTTTATGCCATATATTATGGCTCCTAAAGTTGTCTCTATTTTTTCTTCCATGATCTTTATCATTTTAGATTTTATATTTCGGTCTTTGATCCATTTTGAGTTAGTTTTTGTGCACGGTATGAGGTATGGGTCTTGTTTCATTTTTTTGCAGATGGATATCCAGTTATGCCAGTACCTTGTTAAACAGACTGTCTTTTCCCCATTTAACTGGCTTTGGGCCTTTGTCAAATACCAGCTGCTCATATGTGCATGGATTTATGTCTGGATTCTCAATTCTGTTCCATTGGTCTATGTATCTGTTGTTGTGCCAGTACCATGCTGCCTTGACTATTGTGGCAGTATAATAGGATGTAAAATCAGGTAGAGTGAGGCCTCCCACTTTGCTCTTTTTCAGTAATGCTTTACTTATCTGGTGCCTATCTCTCTTCCATATGAAGTTGGTGATTTGTTTCTCCATCTCATTAAAAAATGTCATTGGAGTTTAGTTTGGAATTGTATCGTATCTATAGATCACTTTTGGTAGAAGAGACATTTTTACAATGTTAAGTCTTCCTATCCACGAGCAAGGTATGTTTTTCCACTTATGTGGAAACTCTTTTGGTTTCTTGCAGTAGTGTCTTGTAGTTTTCTTCGTAGAGGTCTTTTATGTCTCTGGTAAGATTTATTCCTAAATATTTTATCTTCTTGGGGGTAACTGTAAATGGTATTGGTTTTGTGATTTCCTCTTCAATGTTCTTTTTCTTGGTGTAGAGGAATCCAATTGATTTTGGTATGTTAATCTTGTATCCTGATACTCTGCTGAACTCTTCTATTAGTTTCAGTAGTTTTCTTGAGGATTCTTTAGGGTTTTCTGTGTATAAGATCATGTCATCTGCAAATAAAGATACTTTTACTTCTTCCCTACTAATCTGGATGCCCTTTATTTCTTTATGTCGCCTAATTGCTCTGGCTAGGACCTCCAGCACAATGTTGAATAAGAGTGGTGATAAAGGGCATCCTTGTCTGGTTCCCGATCTCGAGGCAAATGCTTTCACACTCTCTCCATTTAGGATGATGTTGGCTGTTGGCTTTGCATAAATGCTGTAGTGGAATTTTTTAATGAAATGGAGAAACAAATCACCAACTTCATATGGACAGAGAAGAGGCCCTGGATAAGTAAAGCATTACTGAAAAAGAAGAACACGGTGGGAGGCCTCGCACTACCTAATTTTAGAGCCTATTATGCCACCACAGTAGTCAAAACACTTGGTATTGGTACAACAACAGATACATAGACAATGGAACAGAACTGAGAATGCAGACATAAATTCATCCACCTATGATCAGCTGACATTTGACAAGGTCCCTAATAATGTTAAATGGGGAAAAGAGTCTCTTTAACAAATGGTGCTGGCATAACTGGATATCCATCTGCAAAAAAGTAAAACAACAACCCATACCTCACACCATAAAAACACACCATACACAGAAGCTAATAGAAAATGGATCAGAGACATAAATATAAACTCCAAAATGATAAAGATCATGAAAGAAAAAATAGGGACAATACTAGGAGACCTAATACAAGGCATAAACTGTATGCAAAACATTACTAACAATGCACAAACACCAGAAGAGAAACTAGATAACTGGGAGCTCCTAAAAATCAAACACTTATGCTCATCCAAAGACTTCACCTAAAGAGCGAAAGACACCAATAGACTAGGAAGCAATTTTTGGCTATGACAAATCTGATCAGCCTCTAATCTCTAAAATCTACAGGATACTGCAAACCTTAACAACAAAAAGGCAAATAACCCAATTAAAAATTGGGAAAGGATATGAACAGGTACTTCACTAAAGATGACATTCAGGTAGCTAACAGACACATGAGGAAATGTTCATGATCATTAGCCATTAGAGAAATGCAAATTAAAACTACAATGAGATACCATCTCACCCCAACAAGGCTGGCACTAATTAAAAAAAAACATGCAATAATAAATGTTGGAGAGATTGTGGAGAGACTGGAACATTCAGACACTGCTGGCAGGAATGTAAAATGGTATAACTTCTTTGGAAATCAATTTGGTGCTTCCTTACAAAGCTAGAAATAGAACTACCATACGATCCAGCAATCCTACTCCTTGTAATATATCCTAGAGAAATAAGAGCCCTCACATGAATAGATATATGCACACCCATGTTCACTGGAAAAAGATGGAAACAACCAAGGTGCCCATCAACACATGAACGGATAAACAAATTCTGGTATATTCACACAAGAGAATACTGTATAATGATAAAGAACAACGATGAATCCACAAAACATCTCACAACATGGATGAATCTGGAAGGCATTGTGGTGAGTGAAATTAGTCAGTCGCAAAAGGACAAATATTGTATGAGAGCACTAGTATAAGAACTCAGGAAAAGGTTTAAACACAGAAGAAAACATTCTTTGATGATTCCAAGGGTGGGTTAGGAGGGAGAAGGGTATTCGCTAATTAGATAGTAGACAAGAATTATTTTAGGTGAGGAGAAGGACAACACGCAATAAAGGGGAAGTCAGCACAACTGGACTAAACCAAAAGCTAAGAAGTTTCCTGAATACAACCAAACACTTCCAGACACAGAGTAGGGGGTCTGGGTACTATGGTTTCAGGGCACATCTAGGTCAACTGATACAACAAAGTGTATTAAGAAAACTTTCAGCATCCCGCTTTGGTGAGTGGCGTCTGGGGTCTTAAAAGCTAGCAAGTGGCCATCTGAGATGCAGCAATTGGTCTCAGCCTAAGGAGAATGAAGAACACCAATGACAGAAGGAAATAACAGCCCAAGTGACAGAAAGGGCCACATAAACCAGATACTACATCGGCCTGAGACCAGAGCAACTAGATGGTGCCTGGCTACCACCAATGGCTACCCTGACAGGGAACACAACAGCGAATCCCTGATAAAGCAGGAGAAAAGTGGG
This sequence comes from Elephas maximus indicus, assembly GCF_024166365.1. NCBI lineage: Eukaryota > Metazoa > Chordata > Mammalia > Proboscidea > Elephantidae > Elephas > Elephas maximus. The sequence continues at coordinate 10,418,143 of NC_064829.1, forward strand.
ATGCAGGCCTCAAATTCTAGTAAAAAGATCAGACTTAATGGTCTAAGGCTAGGTGGACCCCAGAGGTCATGGCCCCCGGACTCTCTGTTAGCCCAAAACTAAAACCATTCCTGAGGCCAACTCTTCAGACAAAGATTAGACTGGACTATAAGACATAAACTGATACTGGTGAGAAGTGTGCTTCTTAGCTCAAGTAGACACATGACACTATGTGGGCAGCTCCTGTCTGGAGGCAAGATGAGAAGCCAGAGGAGTACAGAAGCTGGTTGAATGGACATGGGAAATACATGGTAGAGAAAAGGAGTGTGCTGTCACATTGCAGGGAGAGCAACTAGGGTCACATAACAATGTGTGTATACATTTTTGTATGAGAAACTGACTTGAATTGTTAACTTTCACTTAGAGCACAATTAAAAAGAAAGAAAGAAAGAAAGAAAGAAAGTCCAATCCTGGTGATAGCTGAAATAATAGTGGCATTAGAGCATCCAATGAGTGTTCCTTCAGTAAGAGCCCCTTCTTTTGGTAACTACTTATCTAATCTCTCTAGAATTTCTTCTCTAGTTTCAATCTGCGAAGTAGCTCTCATGTTTCTAATCCTCTCTGATGGAAGTTTTGAGCGTATGAATACACGTAGGGCAGGATAAGCTACTTAGCATACCACAATCCAATCAATCTCTTCGAAGAACTTTATAGGCCTAGTTCCCACTAACAAAGTAATGTCCTTTTAGAGCTAACCAAGGATCCATTAAACCTACTGCTAACAGAGTTGATTCTGACTCATAGTGACTACTATAAGACAGAGTGGAATTGCCCCATAAGGCTTCCAAGGCTGTAATCTTTACAGAAGCAGACAGCTATATCTTTCTCCCACAGAGTGGCTCGTGGTTTTGAGACAGGGAGGAGATCAGGCTGGCTGAATTAAATAAGGGTACGTTTCCAGGCCCTGTGTGCTTGACCAGCTATAATTAATCTAAACCTAAGTAAAGACCGCCACATAGCTTTTACTGCTGGCACCTGAGAACTACTTGTGATTAACAAACTAGGTGCATAGACAAGATAAGGGGCTACATTTCAAGGCCCTGTGGGCTGGACCAGCTATAAATCACTGATCATCCTCCTGAGTTGTTTTTCAAGGTCTCACCAGGTGCAGAGCATGCGCAGTAAAGGTCAATGTGGACTATGAATGACCTTCCACATGAGACAAACATGAACAGGGACCCCTCACCAGGGCTCAAACCAAGATCCAGAGGCATCACGCACACACAACATCCCAGAATAAGCCCTGTTTGACATCCCAGCAGCCTTTGTGACAGACTCCATCTTGGTTCCAGCAACCTCTGCGAGGAAGTCCATCTTGAATTCTAACTGTGTGTGCATGTGATTTCCATAATCCCTCTCCTTCTCCTAGAAATCTCCACCCATCTAATGAATAAAGATAATGCCTTTATCCTGCCTAAAAACTTTTATAAGCTCTAGGGAATCCTTTGCTCAGTGAGAGACTGGAGGCTAGTGTAGGTAGAAACCCCACTCCATCTCTCCCTTGTGAGCCTTTTACTCTGCCCCTAATAAACCTTTGTTTGTGTGGAATCTCTGAACCTCTCCTGGTCATTCTCGGTTAGAAGAAGGTAAGAACCTAAGCAGGGCTTAGTCCCGAGCTGGGAAGCCCTGCCCTGTAACAGTTTTTCACCACCAACCTTTCAGTTAGCAGCCAAGCTCTTAACCACTGTGCTACCAGGGCTTAATCAATGATAAACCAAACCAAACCCATTGCTTTTGAGTTGATTCTGACTCATAGTGACCCTATAGGACAGAGTAGAACTGCCCCATAGAGTTTCCATGGAGCACCTGGTGGATGTGAACTGCAAACCTTTTGTTTTGTAGTGGTAGCTCTTAACCACTATGCCACAAGGGTTTCCTAACCAAGGATAGAGGGTCAAAACTCTTTGATCACCATGGTAAATATATTCTATTAAATAGTCCTGAATTCCAAGATTAGGGGCATACCTGTAACCTTCTGGGTTGGAATCATCTATACCTGTTCCGTTTAACCAACAACCTCCTCCAACAGTTAGGACAAAACTGTCAAGATCTGACCTGTATGAATCATAAACACATATCTCCCTACTGGATGAAATTCTTGTACACAAAGTTTTTGTTTTGGTTAAAATACCAAGAATCCTTCTGCGAATAATCTGAACACTTAGTTATTCTATCAAAATTCCACTGCTGGTAAGACATAACTCTCCCTCAGTTTCTGTGGCTATTTGATCATTCCAGTCAGTCATCTTTGTCAAAATTGAGGACTCGCTCCAACATTCTTTTCTATTATCATGATCTATAAACTTGCCAGTCATGGCCATTTCATTCAGAGTTAAAGGCACAACATCTAAACGTATACCTACTGTGCACTTATTGGTAAAGGAATACACACCCAACAATCTGTTTCATTCACTGTTAAGGCTGAAACAGGGTGCTCAGTCATATCTTGAACAGTACCTGAGCCAATTTTTTTCCTTCTTTCTTCTTTCTCTTCTTTCCCTCCCCTAGCCCATCCCTGCCTCCAAGTAAGATCCTGATATTAGTTCCCCAAATGGTTAAGTGTTAACCAGGGTTTCCTCTAGGACTGTGGAAAACAAGTGATATCGATCTAAGCCTGTCAAATTGGACGAAGGATGACACCAGCCACCCCCTGAGCCGGCAGGATAATGGCAGGAAAAGATCAACATGTGTGAGATACAATATGACCACAGAAACCAAACAGAAGAAAGAGAATGCACATTCCACAAGTCCCTACAACTTATGGCCCCTTTTCCCTTAAAAACGGGAGCTGATGGGTAGTTCCGGGAGAGAGGCGACTTTAGGAGGAGATCATTCCCCTATGTCTCCATATGCTGGTATATCTAATAAAGCTCTTGCTACCCACTTCACCCTTGTCTCTAGAATTGGCTGTTTGCAGCAGGAGGCTCTAACTCATGAAATTGCGGTAATGAGGCTAACTTATTAGCTAACGGTATAATTTTGTTCATTATAAAGTTTACATTTAGAAAATAATAAGAAAGGAATTAACAACTTAAACAGTATCTTCGGTTTGTTTAGTAAGCTTGGTTTTTAAATCCCCTGTCAATCTTGAGTCCCAAAGTTGAATTGGAGCCCTATTAAGTTGCCAAGGCTCAATTCCTTGCCATTTTACTGCTGTATGTAGTTAAAAGTACTTGTTAACTTCCTTTCCAACGAGGTTCTAAGTCTGTCTTCCATTGACATCTTCTTCAATAAACCTAGTCTCTTGGCTCCAATTGAAATTTTAGAAACCTTGTGGCAGGAGCTTCTTCAAAGGCTGAGAATAATTTAACCTGCTGAGAATAATTTTTTGCATCAATATTTCTGAACTGCCAAGAGAGGGAGTGATGTTTGGAGAAACAAACAAGGGCACAGGATGCCTGGTAACAATCTCACAAAGGGTTAATTTATGTTCAACTTTCCCAGAATACTGGGACTGTAGGGACAATGATAATGCCAATAACTTTTTAATGATTCTACTGGGATTATGGGTTTGACAACAAATATATATACATATGCATATATATATATATATATGTAAGATTTTCTGTTGGGGCAGGAAGGTGGAAGTTGTTGCTAGCGGGATTCAAGGTCATGGAAAGAACACATAGGTGTGGGTGACATATGAGGGAAGAACAAGTAGACCTGGCGTTTGTTTATTTACCAGACATGAACAGATCACCTACTTGGTTCCTAACTTGTGCCAGGATCTCAGGACAAAGATTAATGAAACCCAGACACAGCGTCATGGGGGAAGAGCAGGCCAGTACTGAGCTTACGGACAGGGGCCCAGGGAACTGAGGAACTGACGGAGGTGAGCACATTCCACTCTGGCTGTCCTCATGGGGCTTATTCAGAGAAGTGGGACATGGGGAGCTTCTTAAGAGCACAGTTTTGTCTGAGGACAGATTGTTCTGTACCTGTTCCTCCTGGAGGCCATCTTGAGGGGTACAGAAGAGCCAGGTGTAGCTCCCCAAGGATTAGGGGCTATTACTCATCACCTGCTGTCCCCCCTCTTGCCATGGAGGCCTGATTGTGGGTGTGTGAATGGCATCATAGAGCCATGTAAATCCATTCCTCCCTCTTGGGTGTGTCCATCTTGGGTTCCCAGTGTCAATGACATTCACCCATGTCAGCAGAACATACAATTCATAGATGGACAGACTGAGAGGGCAGCCACGCACCTCTGGGCAGGAGACTTGATGTTTTTCAGCCTGTCAACTGCAAACAACTGAGGGAAAACCAGGAGTTGTGGGTGTGGACAGTGTCCCCCACAGAACAAACACCACCCTGGTTTAAGGCTTTAAGCCGGGTTGGCTGTGTGGCTGGTGATGAAGCACATTACATTCAAGTAGAAGCCTCCAAACACCCCTGATTGCTGACAGGGAAACTGAGGCCCAGAAAGTAGAAGTTGGTTTGAAAGATGCTACACTGATCATAGATGCTTTTAGATTCCTCAGAAAAATCACCCCACCAACAGTTCTGCATAATCTGTATCTTGGGCTTGTCAGCCCCTGCAGCTCTGTGAGTCAGGAAAAGCCTCCAGCCTGACGCCTGACCCACACACTTGGGACATGCCAGCCTCTACAACTGCATGAGCCATTTCCTTGAGATAAATCTCACGCACACACTCTCTCTCTCTCTATAGATACTTCACTGGTTTTGCTTCTCTAGAGATCCATATATTGCTGAGGCCACTCCTGCTTAAGGAACCTGACAAGGTTGGATGGGAACCTGCAGTAAACCTGAGTGGCCTCACTCTGGGAGAAGTTTTGTTCATCAGACGTGATGATGGACTAGACTAATTGCTAATGACTGACTTGACTGGCACTAGTAATATGCCAGTATCTTTTGATGGTCAGATGCATTGGGGAAATTGAGTTAAAGCCTCCTCAGGGTCTAATAAGTGACTGACCTGAGGAAGAACCGAATCTAGTAACCATAGAAATAGCAGAAGATCAAGGTGGTGGAGGGAAGAGTAATCCTCCGAGTGGTAGGCATATAAAAGGAACTATGGCTAAAGACCAGAGGGTGGCCTATGGGGAAAAATATTAACATTACCCAAAGTAATTTGGTCTTTGTCCTTGGCTCCTGAGAGATAATGCTAAACCCCTGCAATTTCCTGAGCAATTGAGGTGCCTTTCTTATCTCTAGGCCTCCAGACCACACCTGAGAGTTTATGGTAATTAGCTAACTCAGGTGGGGGCTGGCTAAGCTGGAAAAGTGTGTGTGTGTCTCTGTGTGTGTGTGGCGGGGGGGAAATTATTCAATCAACCACGACAATGCAATGAGATACCAATAAAGGCTACGGACTGAGAAGCTCCATGGGCTTCCTGGTTGGTGACAGACATCAATGTGTGTGTGTGTGTGAGGGGTGGGGAGGTGGAGGGGGTGGATGGGGGGGCGATAGTGCATCCCTTTTTGAGACATGGAAGTTCTGCACTGGGAGCCCTCCCAGATCTCGCCCTGTGTCTCATCTTTATACTGGTCCTGCGTTGTATTTTTTTGCTCTAAGATAACTAATCATAAGTACAATATTTTCCTGAGCGCTATGAGTCATTTTGAAACCCTGGTGGCGTAGTGGTTAAGTGCTACAGCTGCTAACCAAGAGGTCAGCAGTTTGAATCCGCCAGGCGTTCCTTGGAAACTCCATGGAGCAGTTCTACTCTGTCCTATAGGGTTGCTATGAGTCGCAATCGACTCGACGGCAGCAGGTTTTATAAGTCATTTTAGTGAATGATCAAACCCTAGAGAGTAGTGGGGGTCAGCAGGTCAGAAGTGAGGGAGCCTGGGGACCCCTAAGCTTAAGACTCGCATCCTGAGAGGGTAGTGGGAACCCCTGAATTCATAGCTAACAGGTCAGAAATTATGGTATCACGAAAGCCGTAAGATTGCAGCTGGTGTCTAAGGTCTTGGGCGGACTGGGCCCCTGGAGACTGCCCTTTAACATGTGAGTGCTGACCTCGCTCCGGACGGGGGCTGGAGGCAGAGGAAGAAGTGCCACACCCGCAACTATGTCAGAGCAGCTGGAAACTGAGCAGCTGGAAACTGATCAGCTGGATCTTTCCAGTTTGGTGTCACAGGCGGGACTTGATGTCCCCAAGCCTCCATGTTTTCCGTGATGCAGACTAAGCACGCACTGGGCTCTCTGTCCATGAGCACCCACTAGAATTCTAATTAAAAAAAAAAGTCAGCTATTTCACTTTCATTCATGTCTCACAGTCTTTTTTGGTTACTGTCCTAATATGTGACCTATGATATTAAAAACCTGAAGCAATATATTTATGGACATTTGCCATGATCACTATTACCATCCTTCTAGAATCTTTAATGCATAAAGGAAAAAGTTTATTACTATATATGAATTCCCCTAGGATGGTACAATTAATTTTAGAAAATCAAGAATAACCAGAAATATTTCAATCTTTATTGAATATATTTCTAAAACGTATTATTTTACATTCCTGTTTTACCTAATAAAGTGTTTAAAGTAACTTATCTTTCTTTGACTTTACAGGCTCTTAAAGAAACCAAAAGAAATGATCAAAACTCAACATTTTCTTTCTTTCTTGTTTTCTTTCATATAAGACAAAGGCTGCAGCAGTCTCAGCCCATGCCAGATCCTGGTCATCCACTCCCCGCCCTTCCTCCGCACTCCTGTAGTATTTGAAGTAAATCTCAGACGCCTTATCCCACCCACACATTCTCCAGTACATCTAAGAGATAGAGGCTCTTCTTCAATAATGCAATCACAACCTCATTACTGCACCTGAAGTAATTAACAATAATTGCAAGAAGGCCTCTGACATTTGGTCTTTGCACAGGCCTGTTCTCACAGTTGTTGGTTTCTAGTTCTAAGTCGAGGCTCCAAGATCCAGATGTTTCAGGGACCTCTGGAGACTGGCCCTTTCACTAATCCCAAGCCAGGAAGCACTGCCTCATGATTTACTGGTGAGTGCCTCTTTTTTTTTGCCAGCCACAGAGGGGAGGTGACCTTCCCAGCCCTGCTGCTCTCTGATGGGTGTATTGAACAGAAATTAAAAATATATCTTGTATTTGAAAAAAACACCAAACACTGATGTACAATAGGGTAGGAAACTGGATGGAATACTGATCTGATGCTGATTTTAAGATCGTGCTAGGAATTTATCCATTTCTTTGTCATCCCCCCCTTTTTTTTTTAATAATTTTTATTGTGCTTTAAGTGAAAGTTCACAAATCAAGTCAATCTGTCACATATAAGCTTATATACACCTTACTTCATACTCCCACTTACTCTCCCCCTAATGAGTCAGTCCACTCCCTCCTTCCAGTCTCTCCTTTCGTGACCCTTTTGCCAGTTTCTAACCCTCTCTACCCTCCCATCTCCCCTCCAAACAGGAGATGCCAACACAGTCTCAAGTGTCCACCTGATACAAGTAGCTCACTCTTCGTCAGCATCTCTCTCCAACCCATTGTCCAGTCCCTTCCATGTCTGATGAGTTGTCTTCGGGAATGGTTCTTGTCCTGGGCCAACAGAAGGTTTGGGGACCATGACCACCGGGATTCCTCTAGTCTCAGTCAGACCATTAAGTCTGGTCTTTTTATGAGAATTTGGGGTCTGCATCCCACTAATCTCCTGCTCCCTCAGGGGTTCTCTGTTGTGCTCCCTGTCAGGGCAGTCATCGGTTGTGGCTGGGCACCATCTAGTTCTTCTGGTCTCAGGATGATGTAAGTCTCTGGTTCATGTGGCCCTTTCTGTCTCTTGGGCTCATAGTTGTCGTGTGACCTTGGTGTTCTTCATTCTCCTTTGATCCAGGTGGGTTGAGACCAATTGATGCATCTTAGATGGCTGCTTGTTAGCATTTAAGACCCCAGACGCCACATTTCCAAGTGGGATGCAGAATGTTTTCATAATAGAATTATTTTGCCAATTGACTTAGATGTCCCCTTAAGCCATAGTCCCCAAAACCCCGCCCTTGCTCTGCTGACCTTTGAAGCATTCAGTTTATCCTGGAAACTTCTTTGCTTTTGGTCCAGTCCAGTTGAGCTGACCTTCCGTGTATTGAGTGTTGTCCTTCCCTTCACCTAAAGTAGTTCTTATCTACTAACTAATCAGTAAATAACCCTCTCCCACCCTCCCTCCCCCCACCCCCGTAACCACAAACGTATGTGTTCTTCTCAGTTTATACTACTTTTCAAGATCTTATAATAGTGGTCTTACATAATATTTGTCCTTTTGCCTCTGACTAATTTCGCTCAGCATAATGCCTTCCAGGTTCCTCCATGTTATGAAATGTTTCACAGATTCGTCACCGTTCTTTATTGATGCGTAATATTCCATTGTGTGAATATACCATAATTTATTTAACCATTCATCCATTGATGGACACTTTGGTTGCTTCCAGCTTTTTGCTATTGTAAACAGAGCTGCAATAACATGGGTGTGCATATATCTGTTTGTGTGAAGGCTCTTATTTCTCTAGGGTATATTCCGAGGAGTGGGATTTCTGGGTTGTATGTTAGTTCTATTTCCAAATTTTTAAGAAAACGCCAGATAGATTTCCAAAGTGGTTGTACCATTTGACATTCCCACCAGCAGTGTATAAGAGTTCCAATCTCTCTGCAGCCTCTCCAACATTTATTATTTTGTTTTTTGGATTGATGCCAGCCTTGTTGGAGATGGAATCCCACTTGTAGTTTTAATTTGCATTTCTCTAATGGCTAATGATTGAGAGCATTTTCTCATGTATCTCTTAGCTGCCTGAATATCTTCTTTAGTGAAGTGCGTGTTCATATTCTTTGCCCACTTTTTGATTGAGTTGTTTGTCTTTTTGTGGTTGAGTTTTAACAGAATCATATAGATTTTAGAAATCAGGTGCTAGTCAGAGATGTCATAGCTGAAAATTCTTTCCCAATCTGTAGGTAGTCTTTTTACTCTTTTGGTGAAGTCTTTAGATGAGCATAGGTGTTTGATTTTTAGGAGCTCCCAGTTATCTGGTTTCTCTTCATCATTTTTGGTAATGTTTTGTATTCTGTTTATGCCTTGTATTAGGGTTCCTAATGTTGTCCCTATTTTTTCTTCCATGATCTTTATTGTTTTAGTCTTTATGTTTAGGTCTTTGATCCACTTGGAGTTAGTTTGTTTTAGGTCCTGTTTCATTTTTTTGCAAACGGATATCCAGTTATGCCAGCACCATTTGTTAAAAAGACTATCTTTTCCCCAATTAACTGACACTGGGCCTTTGTCAAATATCAGCTGCTCATATGTGGATGGATTTATATCTGGGTTCTCGATTCTGTTCCATTGATCTATGTGCCTGTTGTTGTACCAGTACCAGGCTGTTTTGACTACTGTGGCTGTATAATAGGTTCTAAAATCAGGTAGATTGAGGCCTTCCACTTTCTTCTTCTTTTTCAGTAATGCTTTACTTATCCGGGGCTTCTTTCCCTTCCATATGAAGTTGGTGTTTGTTTCTCCAGCACATTAAAAAATGTCATTGGAATTTGGATTGGAAGTGCATTGTATGTATAGATGGCTTTTGGTAGAATAGACGTTTTTACTATGTTAAGTCTTCCTATCCATGAGCAAGGTATGTTTTTACTTTCTTGCACTAGTACTTTGTAGTTTTCTTTGCATAGGTCTTTTACATCTTTGGTAAGATTTATTCCTAAGTATTTTATCTTCTTGGGGGCTACTGTGAATGGTATTGATTTGGTGATTTCCTCTTCGGTGTTCTTTTTGTTGATGTAGAGGAATCCAAGTGATTTTTGTATGTTTATCTTATAACCTGAGACTCTGCCGAACTCTTCTACTAGTTTCAGTAGTTTTCTGGAGGATTCCTTAGGGTTTTCTGTGTATAAGATCATGTCATCTGCAAATAGAGATAATTTTACTTCCTCCTTGCCAATCCGGATGCCCTTATTTCTTTGTCTAACCTAATTGCTCTGGCTAGGACCTCTAGCACAATGTTGAATAAGAGCGGTAATAAAGGGCATCCTTGTCTGGTTCCCGTTCTCAGGGGAAATGCTTTCAGGCTCTCTCTATTTAGAGTGATGTTGGCTATTGGCTTTGTATAGATGCCCTTTATCATGTTGAGGAATTTTCCTTCAATTCCTATTTTACTGAGAGTTTTTATCATAAATGGGTGTTGGACTTTGTCAAATGCCTTTTCTGCATCAATTGATAAGGTCATGTGGTTTTTGTCTTTTGTTTTATTTATATGGTGGATTACATTAATGGTTTTTCTAATATTAAACCAGTCTTGCACACCTGGTATAAATCCCACTTGGTCATGGTGGATTATTTTTTTGATATGTTGTTGAATTCTATTGGCTAGAATTTTGTTGAGGATTTTTGCATCTATGTTCATGAGGGATATAGGTCTGTAATTTTCTTTTTTTGTGATGTCTTTACCTGGTTTTGGTAGGAGGGATATGGTGGCTTCATAGAATGAGTTAGGTAGTATTCCATCATTTTCTATGCTTTGAAATACCTTTAGTAGTAGTGGTGTTAACTCTTCTCTGAAAGTTTGGTAGAACTCTGCAGTAAAGCCGTCTGGGCCAGGGCTTTTTTTTATTAGGAGTTTTTGATTACCGTTTCAATCTCTTTTTTTGTTATGGGTCTATTTAGTTGTCCTACTTCTGATTGTGTTAGTTTAGGTAGGTAGTGTTTTTCCACGAATTCATCCATTTCTTCTAGGTTTGCAAATTTGTTAGAGTACAATTTTTCATAATAATCTGATATGATTCTTTGAATTTCAGTTGGGTCTGTTATGATGTGGCCCATCTCATTTCTTATTCGGGTTATTTGTTTCCTTTCCTGTATTTCTTTAGTCAGTCTGGCCAATGGTATATCAATTTTGTGAATTTTTTCAAAGAACCAGCTTTTGGCTTTGTTAATTCTTTCAATTGTTTTTCTGTTCTCTAATTCATTTAGTTCAGCTCTAATTTTTATTATTTGTTTTCTTCTGGTGCCTGATGGATTCTTTTGTTGTTCACTCTCTATTTGTTCAAGTTGTGGGGACAATTCTCTGATTTTGGCTCTTTGTTTTTGTATGTGTGCATTTATCGATATAAATTGGCCTCTGAGCACTGCTTTTGCTGTGTCCCAGAGGTTTTGATAGGAAGTGTTTTCATTCTCATTGCATTCTATGAATTTCTTTATTCCCTCCTTAATGTCTTCTATAACTCAGTCTTTTTTCAGCAGGGTATTGTTCAGTTTCCAAGTATTTGATTTCTTTTCCCTAATTTTTCTGTTATTGATTTCCACTTTTATGGCCTTGTGGTCTGAGAAGATGCTTTGTAATATTTCGATGTTTTGGATTCTGCAAAGGTTTGTTTTATGACCTAATATGTGGTCTATTCTAGAGAATGTTCCATGTGCGCTAGAAAAAAAAGTATACTTTGCAGCAGTTGAGTGGAGTGTTCTGTATAAGTCTATGAGGTCAAGTTGGTTGATTGTAGCAATTAGGTCTTCCGTGTCTCTATTGAGCTTCTTACCGGAAGTCCTGTCCTTCTCCAAAAGTGGTATGTTGAAGTCTCCTACTATAATTGTGGAGGTGTCTATCTCACTTTTCAGTTCTGTTAAAGTTTGTTTTATGTATCTTGCAGCCCTGTCATTGGGTGCATAAATATTTAATATGGTTATATCTTCCTGGTCTATTGTCCATTTAATCATTACGTAGTGTCCTTCTCTATCCTTTGTGGTGGATTTAACTTTAAAGTCTATTTTGTCAGAAATTAATATTGCTACTCCTCTTCTTTTTTGCTTATTGTTTGCTTGATATATTTTTTTCTATCCTTTGAGTTTTACTTTGTTTGTGTCTCTAAGTCTAACGTGTGTCTCTTGTAGGCAGCATATAGACAGATCGTGTTTCTTTATCCAGTCTGAGACTCTCTGTCTCTTTATTGGTGCGTTTAGTCCATTTACATTCAGCATAATTATAGATAAGTATGTGTTTAGTGCTGTCATTTTGATGTCTTTTTATGGGTGGTGTTGACAATTTCATTTTTCCACTTACTTTTTTGTGCTGAGACGTTTTTCTTTGTAAATTGTGTGTTCCTCATTTTCACAGTATTTGACTTTATGTTTGCTGAGTCATTATGTTTTTCTTGGTTTTTATTTTGAGTTATGGAGTTGTTATATCTCTTTGTGGTTACCTTAATATTTACCCCTATTTTTCTAAGTAAGAACCTAACTGGTATTGTCCAATACTGCCTTGTTTCCCTCTCCATATGGCAGTTCTATGCCTCCTGTATTTAGTCCCTCTTTTTGATTATTGTGATCTTTTACCTATTGACTTCCATGATTCCCTGTTATGTGTATTTTTTTTTTAATTAATCTTAATTTGTTTGTTTTTGTGATTTCCCTATTTGAGTTGATATCAGGACGTTCTGTTTTGTGACCTTGTGTTGTGCTGGCATCTGATATTATTGGTTTTCTGATCAAACAATTTCCTTTAGTATTTCTTGTAGCTTTGGTTTGGTTTTTGCAAATTCTCTAAGCTTGTGTTTATCTGTAAATGTCTTAATTTCGCCTTCATATTTGAGAGAGCATTTTGCTGGATATATGATCCTTGGCTGGCAGTTTTTCTCCTTCATGCTCTATATATGTCATCCCATTGCCTTCTTGACTGCATGGTTTCTGCTGAGTAGTCTGAACTTATTCTTATTAATTCTCCTTTGTAGGAGACCTTTCTTTTATCCCTGGCTGCTTTTAAAATTTTCTCTTTATCTTTGGTTTTGACAAGTTTGATGATAATATGTCTTGATTTTCTTTTTGGATCAATCTTAAATGGGGTTCAATGAGCATCTTGGATAGATATCCTTTTGTCTTTCCTGATGACAGGGAAGTTTTCTGCCAATAGATCTTCAACTATTCTCTCTGTATTGTCTGTTATCCCTCCCTGTTCTGGGACTCCAATCACACGCAAGTTATTCTTGATAGAGTCCCACATGATTCTTAGGGTTTCTTCATTTTTTAAATTCTTTTATCTGATTTTTTTCAGCTATATTGGTGTCAATTCTGTTGTCCTCCAGACCCCCCACCCTGCATTCCAATTGCTCGAGTCTGCTCCTCTGACTTCCTATTGATTTGTCTAATTCTGTAATTTTACTGTTAATCTTTTGGATTTCTGAATGCCGTCTCTCTATGGATTCTTGCAGCTTATTAATTTTTCCACTATGTTCTTGAATAATCTTTTTGAGTTCTTCAACTGTTTTATCAGTGTGTTCCTTGGCTTCTTCTGTAGATTGCCTTATTTTATTTCTGAGGTCATCCCTGATGTCTTGAAGCATTCTGTAAATTAGTTTTTTATATTCTGCTTCTGGCAATTCTAGGATTGTATCTTCATTTGGGAAAGATTTTGATTCTTTAATTTGGGGAGTTGTAGAAGCAATCATGGTCTGCTTCTTTATGTGGTTTGATATCGACTGCTGTCTCCGAGCCATTTCTAAGATATTGTAGTGATTTATTCTATATTTGCTCACTGAGTCCTATCTTGTTTTGTTTTTTTTCAATATACGTAGATGGGCTACTAGATTGTGCTGTCTTGATTGTTGTAGCTCTTGAATCACCTATTACCAGCTGGTTTGGGCTGTTACCAGATGTATAAGCCTAAGAGTCCATTCACTATTCTTGAGTAGAATCTGATTTTGGGTCATCAAGTGTGTGGTGCAGACTGTCACCTATCCACCTCGAGAAGTAGTGGTGATAGTTGTGTGCACCAGATTCTAGTAGCAGCAGAGTTTCACACTCCAGGGGGGGGCAGGATGCTGACAGGCTTCCCCCAAGTCCCAGTGAGGTAGGTGTGTCTCTATTCCTAAAGCACTTTGGTGGGTGGTCTCTGCAGCTGTACCTTAGGCCCCCAATGAACGTACCTCTTCAGATTGGTAGGTGTCACCATCCTCAGACCCCTAAGGCAGGAGGCTAGGTGGTCTGGGGGGAGCTTCAGCCCTCAGTTCCCTGTTGTGGGTCATTGAGGGCTCTGTTGAATATGCAGAGATATCAGACCTGGGAAACTTGTCTTTCCAGTAATCCGCTAAAAGAATTACAGTCAGATCCCTATCAGAATTGCCTTTGCATTATAATAGCCACCTTGTTCCCTGTAGTGATGAAAGCCCAAGACTGTGGATCACATATGTTTGGCTGGAGCTGGTTCTGTGTTTTTAGTCCAATTAGGGAAGGATTTTTGGTCCCTGGGTTTTTTGTAGCTGCTTCTCTCCAGGAGAATGGGTTAGGAAAAGACCAAAAAAAACAAAAACAAACAAACAAACAAAAAAACGCAGCGCACTTCACTCTCTGGCTCAGGAAATTCCAATGTTAATGAAGCTGCCTGGGAAGGGGAGGGGAGGGTTCAGATAAATAGGAGAGAGTAGCACCCCAGAATATAGACAAAGTTACTTATCTTGCTTGGGATGACTGTTTTATCTGAGATTCCCGAGGGATGGGTCGCCTGTGTTCACTGGCTGGGTTGAGATTGCCCCCGAGGGTCAGGCCCGTGTCCTGTGCTTGCACTGTCTCAGAAGCAGTGGTCAGTTCCTCCACTCCAGTCCAAAGCCCACCGCCAAGGTTCCCCGGCTGGGACGCCGCACTCCAGGCTCCAAAACCAGTCGCTGCCTACCGGTGACTTCTCCTCTTGTCAGCTGCATTGCTGCGCTGCCTGCGTGCACTGGCTGGGCTTCCCCCAAGGTCAGTTCAGGAGGCTAGGGCTGCACCCCATTTTTGCACAGTCTCAGGATGCCGTGCTCAGCTCCCCTGCACCCAGTCCAAAGCCCGGCGCCAAGGTTTCCTTACTGCGACGCTGGCTCTAGGCTCCGAAAACAGTCGCTGCTTCCCTGTGGTTGTTCGTTCTCAGTCTCTGTCACTCAGGTCAACTCTTTAGATCTGTGTTTGATGATCAGGGTTCATAGATTGTCATGTATGTGATCGACTCGCTTTTTTTTCCGAGTCTTTGTTGCAAGAGGGATCCGAGGTAGCTTTTACCTAGTCAGCCGTCTTGGCCCCAGCAGTCCCCTTTTCTTTTAAAAGCTGAGTACAGAATAAAAAGAAAAGTTGGATTAATTTGACTCTAGATAATCACGACAGGTCCCTGGGTGGCGCAAGTGGTTTGCAACCAGTTGCTAACCCAAAGGGTGGTGGTTTAAACCCACCCAGCGGCTCTGTAGAAGAAAGGCCTGGTGAACTGCTTCCATAAAGAGTAAACCCCGAAAAACAAACCCATTTCTCTCATAGCAGCCCTATAGGACAGAGTAGAACTGCCCTGTAGGTTTTCCAAGGCTGTAAATCCTTCCAGAAGCAGAGTGCCATATCTTTCTCCTGTGGAGTGGCTGGCAGGTTCAAACTGCCCACCTTTCAGTTGGCAGGCAAGTGCTTGACCACTGCACCACTACAGCTCCTCTGGAAAGATTAAAACAAAAAAAAAAAAACCAAACCCGGTGCCATAGAGTCGATTCCAACTCATAGCGACCCTACAGGACAGAGTAGAACTGCCCCACAGAGTTTCCAAGCAGCACCTGGCAGATTCTAACTGCCGACCCTTTGGTTAGCAGCCATAGCACTTAACCACTATTCCACCAGGGTTTCCTCTGGAAAGATTACACCCAAGAAAACCCTATGGAGCAGCTGTAGTCTGTAACACATGGGGGGTCGCCATGAGTTAAGGGCTGATTGGAAGGCAGCTAACAGCAACAGACCAACCTGACTTTACTGTATGGGCAAATGGTGGAGCCAAGGCTCACTATTCCAGAACGTGCTTCTCCCTGAGGGCAGTTATTGAGGCCACCTTACTGTCCTCAGGCCTCAGCAGCCCAGCAAGGACTATCTCAACCCAATTCCTTCCAGGTAACTTGGTCCTTCAGCCACACAGAAAAAGCTACTGCTTTTCCCTAATTCCTCAACTCTACCAACAGATGACATAGCTTCTGGAAAGATTCAGTTTCATCTTAACCTACAACCAATTTAAAGAGGCTGAACGCACACTCACACCCTAATTCCTTCATGATGAGATGGAGATCGCCAAACTCTGAAAGTGGGGACCAAGTGACATCTGCAAGAAAATCCTCATGCAAACGTCAACATCATGTGTACAAGACAGTACTCAACACGCTGATTAAGGAGAAGAGGTGCCCTCTGTCCCCTCTGGACTCTCCTGTGGCTCCTGGTTCCACAGCTGGATTTAACATGTGTGTTCTATCACTCAGGAGCCCCTAGTACTCATGGAGTGCAGATGGCGGCCAGGTAACCCCCGCCCCCCATCCAGGGCTGGGTGGCCCACTGTGCTGGCAGGGCTGTGGGCCCTGTGAAGGGTTTATTCTTTTCCCAAAGGACAGTGGGGAAGCCTTGCAGGGGCGGGGGACTGACAGGGGAAGTTTTTGGTTTCAACATCATTAACTATCATGTGGAAAACTCATTACAGGTCAGAGGAAGCTGGAGTCAGGAGCTGGTCCCCAGGCTTCTCACCTTACCCAGGACAGGCGTGTGGGCAAGGCTTTGCAGAGTGGACTCAGGAATGGGCCATGCCCTGCCCAGAAATTGCAGAATTCCACGCACATAAAAAAGGGAATACATAACTGAGAGGAGGGGGCCTGCTGCTGGTCTACCTCTAAATGGAGCGTCAGGTGCATTCAGGTAAATATGGACACAGGCTCCACAGGCAGCAGGCACCGGCTGACCAGCTGGGGATGGCGTTCACCGGCAGTACGTCACCACGTACACACACTTCACATAGCAGGTGCTGGACAAACGGTAGTTTTCCCTCCCACAGAACACGGGCAGGGATGGGGAGCCACCCCGCTATCGGTGCTTGACTTCAGGGTCCCTGGCACACAGCTAGGAGACTGGCGGCAGGACGCCCCCCTTCCCCGCACCCGCCACGCGGGAAGACAGTCCTGCTTCCCTGTGTGACTGCACCACCTGGTGGCTGGTTCCAGAATAACATGCGGTGAGCACAGGTCTTCAGCCCTTCTAAGCCACCTAAGTGCCAAGGCAGACAGCACCATCTTCATTCCCGTCTCAGCAGGATGGCAGTGTTTTCTCTCTTCTTTCTGTCTTCTGTTTCTTACACATCAGTTTATCATAGCTTAGAAAACTCCTTTTTCAAAAGTACATATTCACAGGCATCCCTTTTACCCACTTCCCTCGCTCCCCACCCCAATTTTGCTGTTTTCCACCTCCCTGAACTTCGCTGTACTTCTGCTTATGTGGCTGCCATTAGCAGTGAAATTATTGTGTTCAAAATCAATGACTGGTTCTGCGGATTTCACATGTACATTGATAAAATATTGTTTCAAAGTATATTAACATTTTAACTCGTTTTGCAAGTCTGTAGTTTTCCCCTGAATTTGTAAATGTTGGTCCATATTTAAAATTGGTTGCCATGGAGTCAACTCCAACTCATGGTGACCCCATGGAATTAAAATCCTTGATACTGCTAACTTATAACACAATGGAAATTGTAAAACTACAGGCAAATCTGAACATTATTCATTATTGAACAGATACCCTGTAGGTGGGGCAGAGATAAAGTGCAGAGTTTTGTGTGGTTAAGAATTAAAGAATCTAGCATCCAGAACATATAAGAACTACTCAACAATAAAGAGACAAATAACCCAATTAAAAAATGGGCAAAGGATTTGAGTAGACATTTCTCCAAAGACCATGTACAAACAGCCAACAAGCACACAAAAACTGCTTAATATCATTAGTCATTTAAAAAAAAAAAAAACCCAAATAAACCTGTTGCAGCCAAGTCAATTCTCATAGTGACTCCATAGGACAAAGAACTGCCCACAGACTTTCCAAGGAGAGCCTGGTGGATTCAAACTGCTGACTTTTTGGTTAGCACCTGTAGCACTTAACCACTATCCCACCATGGTTTCCATTAGTCATTAACCCAAAACCAAACCCAGTGCCATCAAGTCGATTCCAACTCATAGGGACCCTATAGGACAGGGTAGAACTGCCTCATAGAGTTTCCAAGGAGTGCCTGGCAGATTTGAAGTGCCGCCCCCTTGGTTAGCAGCTGTAGCACTTAACCACTATGCTACCAGGGTTTCTGCCCATTAATCATTACACCAAAAAAACCCAGTGCCGCTGAGTCAATTCTGACTCATAGTGACCCTATAGGACAGAGTAGAACTGCTCCATAGACGTTAGGGAAATGCAAATCAAAACCGTCGTGTATATTGTATGTATAAAATACCCTAGGAGGGCTATAATAAAGAAGACAGATAAAGTACAAGCGGTGGGAAAGTAAAGTCATTCCACCACTTTGGAAAGCTATTTGGCCCCACTGTTTCAGTCCTTAGGTGTATATATAGATATGTTGTTGTTGTTGTTAGTAGCTGTTGAGACAATTCCAACTCATGGCAACCCGACGTGTGCAGAGTAGAACTGCTCCACAGGGTTTTCAAGGCTGTAACCTTTCTGAAGCAGACCACTAGGCCTATCTCCTGAGGCACCCTAGATGAGTTTGAACCACAAACCTTTCGGTTACTAGCCAAATGCTTAACCATTTGAGTCATGAAGGGACTCGGATGGATGGATGGGTGGGTGGGTGGGGGGTGGATGGGTGGGTGGGTGGGTGGATGGATGGATGGATGGGTGGATGGGTGGATGGATGGACAGATACAGAGATTGAGAGATACAGAGATAGATACAGAGATATATATACTCTGGGGACATCTATCTATCATCTATCTATCTATCTATCTATCTATCTATCTATCTATCTATCTATCTATCTATCTATCTATCTATCTATCTATCTATCTATCTATCTATCTATCTATTTATCTATCTATGTTGTTGTTTTCTGTTGAGTCGATTTTGACTCATAGTGACCTTATAGGAATAGATAGATAGACAGACAGACAGATAGATGGAGCCCTAGTGGGGAAGTGGTTGAGAGCTCAGCTGCTAACCAAAAGATTTACAGCCTTGGAAACCCTATGGGACAGTTCTACTCTGTCCTATAGGGTCACTGAGTCAGAATTGATTTGACAGCAATGGGTTTGACTTTGGTTTTATATACATACATACATATGTATATATATATATACATTGTTGAGTTAGGTGCCGTTGAGTTGATTCTGACTCATAGCGACCCTGTATACAACGGAATGAAACACTGCCTGGTCTTTCGCCATCCTTATAATTGTTATGCTTGAGCCCATTGTTGCAGCCACTGTGTCAATCCATCTTGTTGAGTGTCTTCCTCTTTTTAGCTGACTCTCTACTTTACCAAGCATGATATCCTTTTCCATGGACTGATCCCTCCTGATAACATGTGTAAAGTATGTGAGACCAAGTCTTGCCATCCTCGCTTCTAAGGAGCATTCTGGCTGTACTTTTCCAAGATGGGTTTTTTCATTCTTCTGGCAGTCCATGGTGTATTCAATACTTGCCAGTACCATAATTCAAAGGCACCAAGTCTTCGTGCATCTTCCGTATTTATTGTTCAGCTTTTGAATGCATATGAGGCGACTGAAAATACCATGGCTTGGATCAGGTGCACCTTAGTCCTCAAAGTGACGTCTTCACTTTTTAACACTTTAAGGTCTTTTGCAGCAGATTTGTCTAATGCAATACATTGTTTGATTTCTTGACTGCTGGTCCATGGATGTTCATTGTGGATCCAAGTAAAATAAAATCCTTGACAACTTCAATTATTTTCTCCATTTATCATGATGTTGCTTATTGGTCCAGTTGTGAGGATTTTTGTTTTATGTTGAGGTGGAATCCATACTGATGGCTGTAGTCTTTGATCTTCATTAGTAAGTGCTTCAAGTTCTCTTTGCTTTCAGCAAGCAAGGTTGAGTCATCTGCATATCACAGGCTGTTAATGAGTCTTCATCCAATCCTAATGCCATGTTCTTCTTCATATAGTACAGCTTCTTGGATTATTTGCTCAGCATACAGACTGGATAAGTATGGTCAAAGGATACAACCCTGATGCATACCTTTCCTGAGTTTAAACCACACAGTATCCCCTTGTTCTGTTCGAATGACTGTCTCTTGGTACATGTACAGGTTCCTCATGTGCACAATTAAATGTTCTGGAATTTCCATTCTTCGCAATTTTTTCACCACTCATCTGTCAGTTTGTTGTACTGTGGTGGCTTGCATATTGCTGTGATGCTGAAATCTATGCCGCTGGTATTTCAAATAACAGCAGGGTCACCCGTGGTCAACAGGTTTCAGCAGAGCTTCCAGACTAAGACAGACTAGGAAGAAGGACCTGACAGTCTAATTCTGAAAAAATCACTCAATGAATTGGTCCTATCTTGGTGGCATAGTAGTTAACAGCTATGGCTGCTAACTGAAAGGTTGTCGGTTTGAATCTACCAGGCACTCCTTGGAAACCCTATAGGGCAGTTCTACTCTGTCCTATAGGGTTGCTATGAGTCAGAATCGACTCAATGGCAATGGGTTTGGTTTGGTTTTATAAACATACACATTATATATATATATATATATATATATATACACACACACATATATATCCATCTTTGTGTGTGTATAACCTGGTTGCCATCGAGTTGATTCTGACTCATAGCAACCCTATAGGGCACAGTAGAACTGCCCCATACGGTTTCCAAGGAGCACCTGGTGGATTCGAACCACTGACCTTTTGGTTAGCAGCTGTAACTCTTAACCACTATGCTACCAGGGTTTCCATGTGTGTATGTATGTGTATACATAATCTCCAAGAGAACTGAAAATGTATTTTCACACAAAAACTTGTAGATGAATGTTTATAGCAGCATTATTCATAATGCTCCTAAACTGTGAAGAAATGAGTTTCTGTTTGTTAAAGCCATCTACTTGTGGTATTTCTGTTATAGCAGCACTAGATAACTAAGACAATTTGGTCCCAGGAAGAGTGTAAGGTGCTGCTCTAACAGATACCTAAAATGTGGGAGCAGTTTTGAAACTGTGAATGGGTAGAAGCTGGAAGAGTTTTCAGGTAACTAATAGCAAAAGCTTAGATTACCTTGAGACTATTGGTAGAATTATGGACATCAAAGACAATTCTGGTGAGGGCTCAGAAGGAAGTGAGGAGAGCTGTTACACTGGGGATGGTGCAGACGATGACAGTCAGCAGCCGAGAAACGGCAGTAGCAGAACCAGGAAACTGGTGTGAGATGGCACAGGAGCTGACCCACGGAGCAAGAGAGCTGAGTGGCTTCAGGCAGGAGGCTTCCTGGTGGAGTGGGGTGCCTCTGGGCACTTGTTGGTGGAGCTAGGCTTGCCAACCCATTGGAGCAAGAGAGTTGAGTGCCTTTCGGCTGAGGTTTACTGGTGGAGTGGGGCGCCTCCTGGCAATTATCAGTATAGCTAAAGAGCTTTGGAACACTTGCCCAAGCAGGGCAGACGCCAGGCCCGCCCAAGAGGCCCACGGGGCTAAGAGGCCAAGGAACCAGGAAGCAGAAGCTGAAGACACAAGGAGCACAGGAAGCAGAGCTGCCTTGATCTCAGAGGGTAGGGCCACAACCTCTGGACTCTCAAAGGATAGAATCACAGCCTGCTGGATCTCAAAGGGTCAGGCCACAGCCTCCTAGGTTTCAAAGAATCAAATCTCTACCAACTCAGTTACAGAGTGTGGGGCTGCCTTTCACGAGCGCCAGTGGGATGGGGTCAGGTCTGCTGCCCAAAGCTGAGGAGGCAGGGCTGCCACACCCAAGGGGCAGAAGAACAGGGCCTGTTGGGGCTGAGGGGGTGGGGTTGCACGCAGATGGACTAGAAGAATGGGGCCACCCAAATGTAAGGGAGCAGAGTTGCTGTCTCAGTGGGCCTGGAAGGCACAGCTGAAGCCCAGGACTGAGGGACCTCCACCCAGAATCCAGAGAGTGTGGCCAACATCCAGTCTGGAGGGCAGGGCTATTGCCTAAATGGTCTCAATCCTTGTGGGCTAATGTAAATCATTTGACTAGGTTTTTAACTTGCTTGATGTCCGTTATCCCTTCTTTCCCTCCAGTTTCTCCCATTTGTAAAGGAAATGTCTACCTTGTGGTTGCTCCACCATTGTACTTTGGAGGCAGATTATTTGTATAATAGATTTCACAGATGAAGAGGAATTTTGCCCCGGGATGGAATTTGGACTTGGAGTTGATTTGAGACTTTTGGGATGATATGAGGGGGTGAATGTGTTTTACATGTTGCAAGGACATAAATATTGGGGAGGCAAAAGGTGGAATGTTATAGATTGAATTGTGTCCCCCCAAAATGTGTGTCAACTCTGCTAGGCCATGATTCCCAGTAAAATGTGGCTGTCCTCCATTTTGTGATCTGATCTAATTATACTGTGTGTTGTAAATCCTAATCTCTATGATGTTAGAGATATTCGAGGCAGCATTCGAGGCAGTTATGTTAATAACGAAGGACGCAATTTACAGCATTAGGTTGTATCTTCAGTCAATCTCTTTTGAGATATAAAAAGAGAATCAAACAAAGAGGAGAGGGAGCTCCTACCACCTACAAAGAAGAGCCAGGAGTGAAGTGCGTCCTTTGGACCTGGGATCTCTGGCAGAGAAAATCCTAGACCCAGGAGAAGATTGATCACCAGGACCTTGCCCCAGAGCTGACACAGAGAGAAAGGCTTCCCCTAGAGCTAGCCTCCTAAACTGTGAGAGAATAAATTTCTGTTTGTTAAAGCCACCCACTTGTGGTATTTCTGTTATAGCAGCACTAGGTAACTAAGACAGCTCCCAAAGTGGAAACAGTCCAAGGGTCTATCAACAGATGAATAAATAAAATGTTAAATATCCATTCCAGCCCACATACCATGGAATATTATTCAGCCATAAAAAGAATGAAGTACTGATACATGCTATAACATGGATAAATTTTGAAAATATTATGCCACGTGAAAGAGGCCTGACACAAGAGGCCACATGTTGTTTGATTCCATTTATGTGAAATGTTCAGAATAGGTAACTCCATAGAGACAGAGGAGTCCCTGGGTGGTGCAAGTGGTTAACACACTTGCCCACGAACCGAAAGGTTGGCGCTTCGAGTCCACCCAGAGTTGCCTTAGAAGAACAGTCTGGTGACCCACTTCTGAAAAAATCAGCCACAGGAAACTTCTGCTCTGACACACATGGGGTTTCCAGGAGTTGGAACTGACTCAACAGGAACTGACAGTAAGTAGTATACAGCAACAGGAAGTAGATTGGTGGTTTTCGGTGGCTGAGAGGGGGTAGGAATAGCGAGTGACTACTAACGGGTATGCAGCTTCTTTTTGGAGTGATGAAAATTGTCTGCAATTAGATAGTAGTGAAGGTTGCACAATATATAGATTAAACAAAAAACTACTGAATGTTACAATTTAAAAAGGCGAATTTCATGCTATATGAATTATATTTCAATTTAAACAAAAGAACAAAAGGCAATCTTTATAGATTGAAATTAAAATGGATAGTGGAATTTCTGTTTTGTCAATGTTTATTTCTGATGTACTTTATGTGAGATTCTGCTAGGAGGTGCAGAGGACGCAGAAATGAATCAGAATGGATCGGGCTCTCATAGAATATACAACGTGATACAGGTTAAAAAGAAAAGGTTATGAGAAGTATGTATAAAATGAGAGAGAACTTCTGACAGCGGAGATTACGAAGGTTTCAGTGATGGTGTCAAGGACTGAACCGTGTCCCCCCAAAATATCTGGCAACTTGGTTAGGTCATGATTCCCAGTATTGTATGACTCTCTACCATTTTGTCATCTGAGGTGATTTCCCTATGTGCTGTAAATCCTATCACTATGATGTTAATGAGATAGATTAGTGGCAGTTATATTGATGAGATCTACAAGATTAGATAGTGTCTTAAGCCAATGTCTTTTGAGATATAAAAGAGAGACGCGAGTAGAGAGACATGGGGACTGCATACCACCAAGAAAGCAGTACTGGGAGCAAAGCTCTTTTGGACCTGAGGTTCCTATGCAGAGAAGCTCCTAGACCAAGGAAAGATTGATGGCACTGACCTACCTCCAGAGCCGACAGA
Source organism: Elephas maximus indicus (assembly GCF_024166365.1). Lineage (NCBI taxonomy): Eukaryota > Metazoa > Chordata > Mammalia > Proboscidea > Elephantidae > Elephas > Elephas maximus. Next base: position 10,442,183 of record NC_064829.1, read on the forward strand.
GAAGGCCTTCCCCTGGAGCTGGCACCCTGAATTTCTAGCCTACCAGACTGTGAGAATAAACATCTGTTTGTTACACCATCCGCTTGCAGTATTTCTGTTATAGCAGCACTAGATAACTAAGATAGAAGGGGTGTGCAGGGATGTGGGAGAAGAGATTCTGGGGGCATAAAGGGCCCAAGTGGTGGTAAGGAGGCAGCAAGGGTAGGACAGAGGGGAGTGTGGCGGGGGCAAATGGGGACTAGGTCTAGCTCACAGTCGGGCTCACGGATGAGCCCGGGCTCATGGTTGGGCTCACACTGTGTCTGAAGGCCGTGTGGTAAGTGAACAATGTAACTGGGCTATGAAGAACCTTAAAGCAATCCCAGGCTTCAGGCAGGGAATCACGCTTTCTGTCTAACCTTTCGGGAAAAAGAAGTCCCATTTCTCTGTGTTAGATGATGTTATAACCAGTACATCTATGTACCAGTGATCACATAAACTTCATGGCCTGATATTCATTCCCAAGACTGTAGAATTACGATTCAGATATCTTTTTTGCTGTCAAACATCAAATCATCAATACACAGACCAAACAGCAAATCAAAATAGGATGCCATAGATCTTTTTTTGTTTTGGTTCTGACATACCTTTTAGAGACTCTGTCCACCAGCTGGTCTACACCACAAATGTGTTTAAACTCTTAGAGCTTTGAGGGATGCCTCATAATTTTTCCAAAGAGATGAATCAGTTTTTCATCAGAGGCCTCCCAAGAAATAATGTCTTCAAAAGGTACAAGTGTTTAGCTTGCAAAACTGATCTGTATTATTCATTATAAAACTTACCGTCTAAAACAGGAACCCAGGAATGTTTATTTTCTTACAGTGATGAAGCAAATATTATGGCTTAAATGAATTTATCTTAAAAAGCAATGTGGAGGTTTGCCCACTTCAGGCTTGCAATGAGGCTCCAAAGTTCCATCTCACTGGCTGCTGAGAACGTGAAGTTGGGGCCCTGGTCGCCTGCCCGAGGATGTGCCAGACCGTGGCAGATGCCAAAGACGGGAGGGATAAGGCTTGATGACGTAGGCTGTCAGGACATGTGGACCTCCCGATTATATGAACCAAAAAATTCCTCCCCCAATTTATGCTAGTTTGACTTGGGATCCTGTTATTTACAATGGAAATAGATTGCTGAAAGCAAGTGGTAGATACTTCCTCAAAGAATGGCTTCACACTCAGACTATCTGCTTTGAGTTTAAGGTTTGTAACTTCAGCGTGGGGTCCTGGCATAGGGAAACGATAAAGGGAAATACAACATAAAAGTACAATCAATAGTAAGCAGTGGGAAACCCAATAATAAAGCAGTTCGTAGCTTCTGGTTATAGGTCTGGGGGTATCCCCCTGATGCCTGACATGAGCTGGGAGCACAGTAAATATGGAAACAGGAAGTTAATCTGACAAAACTTGCAGTTTGATCCCAATTACACAGGCGAGGGATTAGTGCACCACCCTGTACCTTCTCACACAGCAGTGTCACATCAGAGTTTGGCGTTTAATCTTCGGGGTCCTTAGGACACATGTCCACAAATGGTAAGGACCTTCTGTATTACCTGTCACATTCAGGTATGGTGCAGCAGCCATGATTTACTACGTCATTATATAATTAGAGGTTCTGATCCATATTTGAGCTTTAAAAATCTTCTTTAAAATGGCAAACATTTACACTTTACTACATGCCAGGCTTGTTACAAGACTTCACATTTAAAAAATGAAAAAAAAAAATTACATACAGTGAAATACATAGCATTTAAGGGTTCAATTCGATGAGTTTTGACACACCCGTGTAACCAACACCCCAGTCAAGATATAGAACATTTCTGTGACCCCAGGAAGGTCCTCTTGACCCTTCCAGAAACCCTCTCCCCACAACTACTGCTCTGATTTCTATCATCATAGGTTACTTTTGCTTGTTTTTGAGCTTAATATAAACAGAATCATATAGTATATATTCTTTTGTATACTTACAGTATATATTCTTTGTATATGTGCACAGTATTTTTAAACTTCACCCATGTTGTTGTCTTTACCTATTCTCCTGTTGATGAAACTTTGGATTGTTTCCAGTTGTTGGCTATTTTGAGTAGAATTGACATAAAAATTCTGTAAGTCTTTATATAAACATGTTTTCATTTTTGCTTGAGTACGTTGCTAGGTGTGGTATTGCTGATCATAGGTATATGTTTAACTTTATTAAAAAAAAACTGCTAAATAATTGTGCCAAGTTCTTGGACAATTTTACAGTCCCACCAGCAAAGTGTGTGAGTTCTAGTTCTTTTGTATCAGGGTTTGGCAAGCTTCAGTTTGCCACCTGTTTTTGTACAATTCATGAGCTAAGAATGGCTTTTACATTTTTAAATGGTTGGAAAAAAAATCAAAAGAATAATATTTTGTGACACTTGAAAATTATATAACATTCAAATTTTAGTACTTATGAATAAAGTTTATTGGAATATGACCACACTTATTTATGTACTTATTGTCAGCGGCTGCTTTCGTGGTACAAAAGCCGAGCTGAATGGCTGCGACAAAGCCTATGGCCTGGAATATCTAAAATATTTACTATTATCCCTTTACATGAAAAGTTTGCTGACCCCAGTACTACATCCCTGTCAACATTTGGTACTGTCTGTCTTTAATTTGAGCCATTCTAGTGGGTGTCACCATGAGTTGGAATCGACTTGGATGACACTGGGTATGATATGGTATTAGCGGGTGTGAACTGCTATCTCTTTGTGACTTTAACTTGCATTTCCTTGATGACTAATGATGTTCGCCCCTTATTGGGTCTTCATGTATATTGTTTTGTGAAATGTCATTTGCTCGTTTTAATTGGGTTGTTCATTGTTTTATGTCAATTTGTAGGATTTGTTTATAAGTTCTGAAAACAAGCGTTCTGCCAGAGGAACACACACGAACATTCTCTGCAGCATGCATGGTGCATCTCTCAGCCCCACTGCAGGGGGTCCCTGCCCGGCCTCTGTCTGACCTGCCTCAGGTGAGCTCCCGTGCAGGCTCCTGGGTTCTCCCTTCTGCATGCTCACTCTGCTCTGGAAGCTTGCCCTACAACCTCCAGCCCTTGTAGCAGCTCCAGACACCCCTCTGCCTCCTCAGTTCAATGAGACCACCGAACCGTGTGTGCTACCTCCCTCAGCTTGTGAGCCCACCTCCTGCAGTTCAGAGAGACGATCACACTGTGTGCGTCCCTCCCTGAGCCACAGCAAAGAAACCCTGTGAGGGAGGCTTGGTTTTTATCCCATTTCACAGATAAGCAAGCTAAAGAGCCAGATAACTTAATTTCTTCTTTTTTAAGAGGAATAAGAACACTTTCTGGGCTGTACTGGGTGGTTTTTGTGTCAGCCCTGTTTGTTGCTACTATGACATGGAGGCTGTTTCCTTTGCTACTACTGCAAAGGACTTTGGATGTGCCCGTCCCTAACTTAGAGCGCTATTAACAGAACAATGTTAAACAGACACATGGTGTTAGGGAACTATTTTCATATCAGCAGGCAAGCCTTGTGGAAAAAGAGAAATATTTTATTTCTGCAGAAATTTACTGACCAACTACTTTGTGTCAAGGGCTACGCAAAATGTTGAGGATATAAAGATGAATAACACAAAGGCCCTGCAATATTTGCTGGTGATGGGCACCAAAGTAACCCCAGTGCTGACACTCCGACAAGGTAAATGTTAGAGTCAAGTTGCTGTAGGTACTTTGGGATATCAATGCAGGAGCAGTGGGTTCTGCCTATGTACGTCAGAAAGGCCAGGCACAAGATGTACTCCGTGAACTGGGGCTGTGGGCTGGGGAAACACTGGATGAGGGAGCAAATTATTAGATCTGTTTAGAAAGATAGCAGCAGCAGCTTGAAAATCATTGGAGTGCAAGGAGTTCCGAGCAGGAGAACTAGTTTGGATGTCCTGGCAGCATACAGGGCCCAGAAGAAAGGGCCCAGACCAGGGCAGAGGGGACAAGGAGAGTAGGAGCAGAGTCTCAGAGTCAAAGTCAGTCAGACGTTGGTTCTGACCAAGTGGATGCAGAGGTCAAAGATCAGGAAGGGTGCAGGGCACCACTGGGGTTTCCAGCTTTGGACAAGTGCTGGCTGGTGACGTGGGTGACAGGAGAGGGTGTATGGAGAGGAGTATACCAGGTCAGAAGGTCTCATTGACACAAGAGGGAAAAGAGAATGAGGCTAAGAACACACCACCACATCTGTGAAACTGTCAGTCCACGTGAAGATCTCAACATTTAAAAGCATGTAGACGTTCTAATATTAGCAATTAGACACAAATCAAAACCACAGTGAGATACCATTTCATTCCCACTAGGTGCAGGAGGAGGATGTGGCAACTTACTTCTGTAAAGATTACAGCCTTGGAAACCCTATGGGGCAGTTCTACTCTGTCCTACAGGTCACTATGCATCATAACAACAATAGGATGGCTAAGAAAAAAAAAAAAACATAGAAAATAACAAATGTTGGTGAAGATGTGGGGAAACTGGAACCCTTTTCCACTGCTGGTGGGAATGCAAAGTGGTATACCCATGATAAACAGTGTGGCAGTTCCTCAAAAAACTAAAAATAGGACTACCATATGCCCCAGCAATTCCACTGCTAGGACTATACCCAAGGGACTTGAAAGCTGTGACACAAACTGACAAATGTACACCAATGTTCACTGCAGCACTATTCACAATAGCCAAAAGGTGGAAACAAGCTAAATGCCCATCAACAGATGAATGGATAAACAAATGTGGGACTTACAGACAATGGAATACTACTCAGCCAATAGGAGAAATGAAGTCTTGATACATGCTACAGTGTGGATGGAGCTTGAAGATACTATGCTGAGTGAGATAAGTCAATCATGAAAGGACAAATATTGTAGGACCTCAATTGTATAAAAAGACAAGAATGGGTAAATGTATAGAAACCAAAGTTTAATAGTGGTTACCAGGGGTGGGAAGAAGGGGGAAGGGGAGGTTATTGCTTATGGAGCACTGAGCTTTGGTTTATGGTGATGGAAAAATCACATTGATTAAAGGTAGGGTTGCAGAGCTGATTAATTGCTGTCAATAAGCTGTACACCTTTAAAAAGTTGAACTGGCAAAAGTTGTGTGACAGATATATTTACAACAACAATAAAAAAGAGCAGCTGCTGAAGCTGCTTAAGTACAGCCAAACACCTTGAGAGGTTTAGTGTCACCTCATGAGGTTTGGTTTCTTGCTTTGAAGGCTTAGGGTCTGGTTATGTGGGCCATCCCAGTTAATTGGCCTAATATCATGTCTAGTGCTCCTGTTCTATCTCCTAGTTCACTGTGCAGTGCCTGGGGTCTTAAGAGCTAGCAAGTGCCCATCCAAGGTACAACAATTGCTCTCTGTTCATCTGGGGCAACAGAGGAAGAAGAAGAGTCAGGAATAGGAAGATAAAACAGAATGTGTGGCTAATCACCTCCACCTCCTTTGCCTTGAGACCAGAACTGGATGGTGCCATTACTGAATGTTTTGATCAAAGACTCTATAGAAGAATGCTGATTAAAAGGAGAAAAATGCAGAACAGGATTTCAAATTCTCATGGAATCCAAATTTTCTGGAGCCATAGAGGCTGGATGAATCCCCAAAACTATTGTCCTGAGATAATCTTTAAACCTTAAACCAAAAATATCCCCTGAAGTCTTCTTAAACCAAACAGTACTTTAGCTTAACTAGTAAAGAATGTCTGCCTTGATCATTGTGCTCTTTTAAGAACTATCTATATGGGATCAAACTGACAATAGCAACTTGAAAGATTAGATAGGAAACTTCAGGGGTCAGTGAGTTTATGTTAATGGGGGAGGAACAATTCAGAAAAGGAAGGTGAGAGTGGTTGCACAGCTGGAAGAATGTAATCAGTATCAATGAATTGCACATGTAGAAACGGTTGAATCTGGTGTATGTTTTGCCATGTATATTCTCAACAACAACAAAAAATAAAATAAATCACACAAAAAAACATGCAGACATTCTAGGAAAATCGCTTTTTATATCTCTTCTTAAGAGGCACACATGAAAACATTATCAGGTTTAAATTTAAATAAAGGTTGAGTTCAGCTACAAGTGGGATGTCCACAAGGACAGGGACTTTCTGCCGTTTGTACCCCTGGAGCATAAAGGCCATGTCTGAAACACAGGAGGTGCTCGCATGTTGTTTCTGATTTGAATGAACATCCTCCTGTTAAATGGAATTTCCACCCAGCAGCATTTTGCTAATCAAGACCCACCTTGCTCATGTCTGTGTGGTTGTGGGGGAACCCGTGGAGTGTGGAAGTGAACCAAGACCCCCACGAGAAGCTATGGGTATGGAAGGCCATGGTCTAGGAAAGGGCTTCCAGAGTCCACCTTCTGAGCATTACTGAAAGCTCCCAGGTCACCTATAAACAAACAGAAATGGCCATCGCTAAAGCGAAGAGGAAACATTAGAAAGGTGGGTGCTGTCACCTAAAAGTTCCTGTGGCCTTCAAACTCAAACCTACCCTCTGAGAGCCAGGGCATTTGAAGGCTCCTCAAGGCTAAGAATTCATGATAGATGTTTGCCAGAGGAGTTTTCTTAAGTAGATTATGACTTCCTTCTGAGGGCAGCGCAGCAGGGCGTTCTCTCTGAGTACAGAAGAGTGCACAGGGTCAGATCCCTACTTTAATGAGGGCTTGTAATGACAAGTGTTATGAATTGAATCGTGTCCCCCAAAAATATGTGTCATAAATCCTAACCCCTATACCTGTGGTTGGAGCCCTGGTGGTGCAGTGGTTAGGTGCTCAGCTGCTAACCAAGAGGCCCGCAATTTGAATCCACCAGCCACTCCTTGGAAACCCTATGGGGCAGTTCAACTCTGTCCCACAGGGTCGCTATGTGCCAGAATTGACTTGATTTATACCTGTGGTTATAATTCCATTTGGGAATGGGTTTTCTTTGTTATGTTAATGAGGTAGGATTAGTATAGGGTATGTTTTAAATCGATCTCTTTTGAGATATAAAAGAGCAGAGTAAGCAAGCAAGCAGGAAAGGAGGGGAAGATAACGCACCACATGATCACCAAGGAACCTAGGAATAGAAATTGAACAGACACAAACACCTTTCCCTGGAGGCAACAGAGAGAGAGCCTGCCCTTAGAGCCGGCACACCAAATTCAGGTTTCTAACCTCCTAGGCCTGGTGTAGCAGGGGCTAAGAGCTACAAGCTACTCACCAAAAGATTGGCAGTTCAAACCCACCAGTCACTGGTATGAGTTGGAATTGCCTTGATGACAGTGAGTTTGGTTTTGGGTTTTGGTAACTGTGAGAAAATGAATTTTTGTTTGTTAAAGCCACTCCCTTGTGGTGTTTCTGTTATAGCAGCACTAGATGACTGAGGCAGCAAGGGAAGGCGCAACTCTACAGGAACAATGGGGTCTGGGTTTGGCGGCTACCACCTTTAATTCCACGATAATCCTGTGAGGAGATGCAGGCACAAAGAGGTTCTAGAACTTGCCTAGCATCTCTCAGCTAGTAAAGAGTCTGCCTGGGGTTCCAATCCCAAACTGCTGATGCCAAACCCCATTCTCTCTCCACTGATACACTGTTGACTAGACTTCAGTTCACTGCCTATTTCCTGCACCTCCTCTTACTTAGATTGTTTTCTTTGAATCAACTCATATTTTTCCTTAAATTTTAAAAGGTAACTGTTGTTGTTAGGTGCCGTGCAGTCGGTTTCGACTCATAGCAACCCTATGCACAACAGAACAAAACACTGCCCGGTCCTGCGCCATCCTTACAATCATTGTTATGCTTGAGCTCATTGTTGAATGGATGTTTGCAGCTGTTTCTTCTCATTTTGAGTTGTGCCACATCAGCAAATGAAGGTCCCGAAAGCTTTACTCCATCTACGTCACTAAGGTCGACTCTACTTTGAGGAGGCAGCTCTTCCCCAATCATCTTTTGAGTGCCTTCCAATCTGGGGGGCTCATCTTCCAGCACTATATCAGACAATGTTCTGCTGCTATTCATAAGGTTTTCACTGGCTAATGCTTTTCAGAAGTAGTCTGCCGGGTCCTTCTTCCTAGTCTGTCTTAGTCTGGAAACTCAGCTGAAACCTGTCCTCCATGGGTGACCCTGCTGGAATCTGAATACCAGTGGCATAGCTTCCATTAAAAGGTTTTTTTTTTTTTTAGTGGATAAGAAAAACTAGAGATGGCAGAGGAGAAAGCCAGGAAGGACAACTGCCTGAGAAAGTGCTGCACCTGGGCTGAAGACAGAGCTGGAAGTGCAGGCAGAGAGAAGGGTCTGGGGCAGGTGAACAGCAGAAGGTGGGAAGGTGCCAGAAGCACTCAGGCCTGGGGGCTCTACCCTGCCAGGGAGAGTTGTCAGAGATAGGGAAGGGATGAATTCAGGGCTCTGAGACAGACACAGGGGTGAGGCTGAGGGACTGCAGCAGAGGGAGGGCAGCAGCTGAGGCAGAGTGCTGCTCAGCAGGAGGCAAGAGAACGGAGAGTTGAGAAGGACACAACCAGAGCTGAAGCAGGAGGGCAGCTTAGGGAAGTTGGAGAGCTGGATGGGCATTGAGTCCAGCCGGGCTCTAGAACGGCTAAGGTGGTTGTGAGGACACGGACGAGAGCAAAGGGACAGATGGCGGTGAGGAAAGGCAGAGCCACAGGACGGGGCAGGAGCAGGCGGGGCTGCCCACTGCTGGCTTGTCCTTCAGGTGCTGGCGGCAGGCCCTTCTCCCCAGTAACAGAGGTCCTCTGGCAAGAAGCACAGGACTGCCTCATCCCTCGTGGGGCTACAGAAAAGATTTACTACTCAGTCTCAGAAGCTTCCTCCTCTTCTTTAAAACAAAGAGAGAGAGAAATATTCCTTAAAACGTTCCCCATTCTCTGGGTGTTCACAGGGCACCCCACAGGTGCCCTGGCCTTGCAGAGACAGAAGCAGGAGACCCAGTGGGGTAAGCCATGGCTCCTGGTGCCTGGAGTAGCCCCAGTGAAATCTTCAACTCTGGGCTTCTAGCTCAGAGTTATTTGGGAAATTTTAGAACACAAGTAATATTCTCACCCTTTGAATCATGGTTAGATAATTACATCTGGACACGGGCCAGGCTGGGTGTGGGATAGTATGAACAAAGTAACAAGTACACGCTACACACCTGCTAGGTAAAAGCATTGTAAGAGAAGCCTGGGAGAAAGGGGGCAGACAAGAAGCTCAGCCAGAAAGGGAGGAAGCCAGGCAGTACAGCAGGAAATCAGAGCCTTCTGAGGCAGTAGCAGGGTCCACAGCAGGAGGGGCGGAGGCTGACAGCTACAGGTGCTGGCCCCTCCCTGTTCCCTTCTGCCTCACTGAGTTTGATTGGTTTGATTTGGTTTTCGTTTTCAGCTTTGTTCAAAAAAAGAGATTTAGATGATGTTAATTTATATGAATGGTTATTAATAATAAGCAGTGTGCTGTTTAAGTCTGAAACCATACAGAGGACCCAAGAATTCCAGGTCCCTAAGAGTCCTCTGGGGTCCCTGGATGGTGCAAACAATTAATATGCTCGACCGCTAACTGAAAGGTTGGAGGTCCCAGTCCACCCAGAGGCACCTGGGAAGAAAGGCTTCTTGTTCTACTTCTGAAAAATCGGCTACCGAAAACCCTATGGAGCACAGTTTTACTCTGACGTACATGGGGCCTCCACGAGTTGGCATCTACTCCAGGACCAGTGGTTAAGAACCCTGAAGACAAAGTGAGAGCAGTGGGTTTTCCAATGTCTCCAACTCTGTTAGAATTGCTTGTTACAAGCAACACAGATCAACTCTGGTGAATTCAGGCAGAAAAGGGATGTAGTAAAGGTGCTGGATTCTCATTGAATCTCCAGGAAAGAAGCAGGCTTTGATGTTTATGCCACCAGGAGCAATATGCCAAATGATGCAGCGGCATCACCTGGGGAGACGCTGTCACCTCCACTGGGTGCAGACAAGCACCTGGGGTTCCAGTGGGTTCCAACCTCGCTGATCCCCACCCTGGCGCTGGGTATCAGCTCAGGTCCCTCCAGCCCTGCTGCTGTGCCACTCTAGTTTGTGGAGCCAGGTGGGTGAGTGGAGCTGGGTGGCCTGTTTCCTGCCACGGGTGCTGGGACAGTGCTGACCTGGCTTCCTCAGTTTCCCTGGCAGGAGGAGGGGTCTGTTTGAGAAGAGGAGGAGCCCATAAAAGCTTACAAGGTTCAGATGCTAAGGGGCCAGAATGACAAAGGCCCCACAGAGTAACCCTTCTTCTGCGTTAGGGCAGTAGGGGACTCTCACTAGTAGAGCACCCGTACTCCACCTCATGCTGCTCAAAACAAACAAAAATCAAACCCGTTGCTGTTGAGTCAATTCTGACTCATAGTGACCCTATAGGGCAGAGTAGAACTGCTTCCAAGGAGTGCCTTGTGGATTCGAACTGCCAACCTTTTGCTTAGCAGCTATAACACAAAGTGCCCTGAAGAGCAGCAGCAGCGACAGCACAGGGAGCTGGCCAGCAATGCGAATTTTCAGACCACCCGAGGCCTACAGATACAGAATCCGAATCCCTGAGGATGGAGGCCAGAACCCTGCGGGATTCTGAGGGACAGAGAAGTCTGAGAAGCATTGCTTTAAAGCTTTTCCTAATCCTGGCCTGAAACTGAAAGAAAGATAGACAGGACAAATGAACAACAGCAAATATTTGCTCTCTTCCTTCAATGAATGAGAAAGGACAGAAGTCCTGCAGCATCAGACGGAGGGTCAAATGGCCAGGCAGAAGGCAAGTGTGACAGGCGAAAGAACGGCTCCCCAGCCCCCGCACAAGGATGCCTAATCCACAGAACTCGTGAATATGTTGGCTACATGGCAAAGGTAGATTAAGGCTGCAGATGGAATTAAGGTTGCTAATCAGCTGACCTTAAAATAGGAGGATTATCCTGGATTAGCCGCTGGACCCCATCTAATCACAGGGTTCTTATAAGGAGGCAGAAGACAGAGAACCAGAAAGAAGGATGTGTGACGAGGACTAGATGTTTCCAGTTTTGAAGACGGAGGAAGGGGCCCAAGCAAAAAATGTGGGTGGCCTCTAGAAGCTGGAAAAGGCAAGGGAAGGAATTGTCTCCTGTTTTTGTTAGGTGCTGCTGAGTCACCTTTTGACTCCTAGTGACCCCATGTGACAGAGCAGAACAGCCCCATAGGATTTTATAGATGGTAACCTTACGGGAGCAGAAAGCCAGCTCTTTCTCCCAAGGAGCCACTAGGTCGGTTTGAACCACCGACTTTTCAGTTAGTGCCACCAAGGCTAGTAACACAGCCTTGCAGACACCTTGACTTTAGCCCAGAGACTTTTTGACTTCTGATCTCCAGAAGTGTAAGACAGTACACTAGCACTGTTTGAAACTGCTGAGTTTGTGGTAATTGTTACAGCAGCCTCAGGAAGCCAAGACAGCAGGTTCTTGATCTTCTCCCCTTCATCCCTTCTTGGCTCTTCCCCATCTCCCTCCGCTCTTGGCTCTTCCACCCTCCACCCTTCTGGACTCTTCCCCACCCTCCTCCCTTCTGGACTCTTCCCCACCCTCCTCCCTTCTGGACTCTTCCCCACCCTCCTCCCTTCTGGACTCTTCCCTACCCTCCTCCCTTCCGAAGGCCACTCCTCTTCCTCACCAGAGCCAAACCCACTTGGCATGTTCAGAGAAGGGAGTTCTTTCTCTTCATAGGAGGGCATACAGCCAAGGTGGGGAGGAGCCACGCTTACGGCAGGGTCCACTGCTAGATCATGCCACTGAACAGAGTAACTGGATGTGTCAGAAAGAGGTGACCAGACAGAAAAAAAAGTGAGTACTATAACAGCTGGCAGGGCCTGATGCGCTACCTCCAACAGCATGGAGGAACTGCCAGGAGGGAACTGGGCCTACTGCAGGGCACCTAAGTCTTCCGGGGTGTTAATGGAAGAACACCTGGGATATCCCACCTCCATGCACGAGAGCTGATGGCTCATGCATTTAAAAAGTATTTGAATATTTACTGTGTGCTTCTTTTATGGTAACAGATGGGGTAGTTATTGCTACTGATAAAAATGATCATTTCAAATAAACATCTGTTCATAGGTTTAGGGTTGTCTGTAGAGTTTGGGGTTGTTTGTAGAGGAGGTTAGCAAGCTGTGGCCTGCAGGCTAAATGTGGCCTGTGAGCCAAGAATTATTTTTACATTCTTAAATGGTTGGAAAAAAATCAAAAGACTATTTTGTGACATGTGAAAATTACATGAAACTCAAATTTTATAGTTTTGTTGGAACACATCCACCCACACTCATTCTTGCAGCGTTGTCCACTGCAGCCTGCATGGCAGCGTTGTGGAGCTGGACAGACTGCATGTGTCTTACACCTTGTCCTGCTGCTCTGAGCACTAGTAATCACACAGGGTGCAGCTTAGTCAGATACCGTTTCAAAGGCCACACGTATTGTGTGCCACAACGCTTTTTTTTTTTTTCTATCATCGGTGTATACTCACCATGTCAAAAGAAGAAAAAAGAGGATAGTGGACTTAGAATGCCTCACTTTTATGGGACAGTGGAGTGTGCATCATTTTGTCACTGAATTAGACGGCAAAGTAGTGTTTTATTATGCAATGACGTATACGGTATACGTATATGGTATATCAGCAGACTAAGCACTCATCATGATATTCCCAACTCACAGGAAAACAATGGTTAGAAAAATTAGGAGATTTAAACTGGACTATCTCAGCAGAATTTTCTGCACAAAAATGAAAACGAGGCTGCCACCAAAGTGAGTTTTCAAGTCATCTGTTAGCCAAGCAAAGAAAACCACTTACTGATGGTGAGCTAATGAAATCGTGTTTGATTGAAGCAACTCAAAAAAATGTGTCCAGAAAAAATAAATTAAAAACTATTAGCCTTTTGGGGGAAACAGCTGCTTCTGTTGAGAGTTGAGAAAGTTGGGAACACCATCAATAGTCAAAAAAACCCAAGGCAAATGGTTCCATGTGGTTTTCCTTGGCTCGTGACGAGGGGGCAGGAATGGATCACCCAATAAGCAAGGTGCACACAGGCACAGGTGGAATTGTGCACTATAGACTAGTTAGTAAGCACAAGTAAGCCCGTGTGTGCCTTGCTTGATGGCTCCTCTGCCCCTGGGTGGGAGGGGACAATGTGGCTAATACCGCTCAGCTGTTTATTCAATGAGTCAACGCCCAGTTTGAAGAATTAGCCTGTGACTAAGTGACTGAAGAATTAGTCCCTGTGAGTGGTCTGTGCAGAACAACTATGGGGAGAATATTTTCAAAGACACTGAGAAAAGGGTAACTCAGTTCAATGTGAAGTGGAATCTGCCAAGATGAGTTACCACTGGTGGCAGTAAAAATACATGCAGAGCAGAAAAAAGCTTAGTTTGACAAATTTACAAAGCTTGTGAAAATGTAAGGTTTCTTGGCTTAACAGTGGTAAAATTTTATTGTGGATTTTTGAGTTCAAGGCTGAGGTTAAAATTTCTCTGAAAGAGAAGAACCTCCCACAGTCCCTATTATTGAACACTGAATTACTTCAGAAATTAAATTCTGCTGAAGATTTGTGATGTTTCTTAATTAATTCAGCCTCAAATTAAAAGGCAAAACAGCACTTACATGCAAAACTTAAACTGCTGTGAAGTTATTAACACTTGAGTCTCACCAGTAATGCCACGTTGCTTTATACATTTATATGTGCTGTCAAAAAAGAAAACGAGAAGCTAGATCTCCATTTCCACAAACATATGCAGCAAATAGATATTTTTTGAGCTCAAACTACAGCTCCAGCAGCATTTTTCTGGACCTGGGCACAAGTGCAGGAAACTTCCAGTTTTCAAAATCCATGTAACCATGCAGTTGAGAAGCCCTCAACTGGACGTAGTTACTCTGCAATGTAAAGACTTGCTAAAAGTCAGTATCGAGAGACAGCACCAATAGAATTCTGCACATGCCTTCCAAGCAATAAATGTGCTTAATTAAAACCACATGCTTGTGGGCTGATATCAGTATTTGGCTTACCTACCTAAGTGAAAAGACATGTTCAAAGATGAAATACATAAAATCTCATTACAGATCAGCATTAACAGATGAACATTTGCAATCAATTCTGACGACTGGAAATACTACTCATTTCAATGACTCAAAATGTTATCCCCCTAAGCCAATTCCATTCTTGTTATTAGACCCTTATTACAAATAATTGTACTCCATAATTACTACTATTGTTATATTTAGTATTATTTTACTTTGAATTTCATCAGTAAAAGTTGTTGAAATTTGTTTTCTCTCTTATTATATAAATACCTACATAATATCCCCAGTTTTGCCTCTTGGCCTGCAAAGCCTAAACTGTTCACTGTTCAGAAAAAGCTTGCTGACTCCTGATCTAGACTCACCTTGTGAGCGTGCGCAGTCCAGCATGATGAGCATGTAGTGCTTGCTAGAAATCCAGAATCTCGGGCCCCACCTCAGGCCTACAGGATCAGAGTCTGCATTTTATAAAAACCCCAGGTGATTCACAGGAGCCCTGATGGCATAGTGGTTAAGAACTATGGCTGCTAACCAAAAGGTCTGGGTAGTTCAAATCCACCAGCTGCTCCTTGGAAACTCTATGGGGCAGTTCTACTCTGTCCTATAGGGTCACTATAAGTTGGAATTGACTTGACAGTAATGGTTTTTTTTTCGTGATTCACAAGCACCTTAAGGTTTGCAAGGCTCTGCTCTAGAACACTAGCCAAAAACAGTGAGTAGACATGCTGTTTTGGTCAGGCAGTAAAACCTCCAGATGACACCTTTCTCATGCACTCTGTTCTTTGTACATGCATGCTGCTGGGGATGTGTGGATGCTGAGTTGTATTGGTTCGGGTGAATACAACTTGTGAAGAAGTCTAGAAACACAGACTGTGTTCAAGTACACATATAATTACAATTTGTGAATGACCCAGAGAATCCTCAGGATTCCTAGGGTGAGTTTCAGGGCAAAAGATGGGGCTTATCCTGTGCATTGGCTTCCTAGGGTTGCTGTGACAAAAAACTACAAACTGTGGGGGTTGAAAGAACAGGAATTGTCTGACAGCTCCAGAGGCTGGGAGACTGAGATCAGGGTATCGGTCTTGTTGATATCTTCTGTAGCTTTCAGGGAGAATCTGTTCCATGTCTCTCCCCTAGCTTCTGGTAGTTCCAGGCATTCCTTGGCTTACTGTCACAGTATCATGTGACATCCTTCCTCAGTCTCCCTGTCTCTGTGAATCATCTTCTCTTTTATAAGGACACCAACCATACAGGATTAGGACCCACCCTACTCCAGTAAGATCTCATGTTAACTCATAACATCTTCAAACAACCTCTTTCCAAACAGGGTCACATTCACAGGTATAGGGGTTACGACCTGAACATATCTTTTGGGACACAATTCAACCCACAGTATTCTGTAAAAAGCAGCAAAGACAGTTGAATGCCTGCAATGGCACAGAATTGGACCTGAGAAAGCAGAAGCACCAGTAGAGAGTTACAGAGCATTTGTTCTCTCTTTCTCATCATTCTCACTGAGGAATCCGCATTACAAAAGTTTTGCTCCTTATAATTTATCTTCTACTAAAACATTTGCCTCTCAGTCCAACATGACAAACACTTAACTGTGAGCTAGCAATTAGCTTAGTGCTTTGAGACCTCTTTGAGACCTATTTTTCTAAAATATCTCTAAAATTAGTATTTCTTTGATTAAGAAATTTTATTAGTGGAACCAACATGCCCCTATAGACAGAAGCACCATGCCTTCCCTCCACAGCAATGACCTGAAAAATTAAGTAAAACAGAGACAAATGTCAATCCTGGTGCCCTAAGCGTCAAATGAAGAGATAACTCAACCAAGCACCAAACGTAATAAGAAATTGACAAGAGAACAGAGAGGGAAGAGAGATACCAGTGGAGGTCCCCTATCAGCCAATGCAGCACAGATGTGCCATCTTGGACTCCGGTTGGAGACTGGTGGACAGACAGTATGGGAAAGCAGCTTCACAGAGCTCCCAGCAGAAGACAGAAGACCTGGTAACCAAGGATACATGCTTTCCCACCCCTAACTTTCTTCCCCCTGTTCAGCCTTTGCCACTTCCCAGTGGGCCGTGGTCACTAGGCTGGGAGGTGCCGGCTCTGTGCCGCTTCGATTCCCCCTGCCCACACCTGCTGGCTCCTTCAGTGCCATTCTGTTGTTGCTGGTGTTGCTTTTTTCAGCTTCTTTTGGTTCCTTCCCTGCTTCTCACCTCCTCCCCCTCTTGTCTCTCAAACACCTGGCTCCTTGTGCCATCATTGCTTCTTCCTGACAGGCTGTGAAGTGCTGCTTGGCTGCGGAACTGCTTCCCTGGTCCACACCACCACACTGGTGGGATCCCCAGGGCCTTTTTGTTTTCTTTTTCTTTTCGCGGCTTGGGAGCCCCTTCTAGTTAGGCTGTACTGTGAGGCTGGGGAGCTACTTCTCCGGTCTTGTCAGCCACATTGTTAGGATCCCTAGAGGCATGTTTTCTCTTTTTTCCTTTTTCTCTTTCTTCATTTCTAAGTTTCTCGTCTCTCTCTCCTTGCCTTCTTTTCCTGGATCCTGAACACCTGGTGCTGTGTGCCATCTCTGCTCCTTCTAGCTAAGCTGTACTGCTCGGCTTGGGATCCACTACCCGGGTCTGCACTGCCACACCGGTGGGATCCCTGGGGGCTTTTCTTTCATTTTTTTTTCTTTTTTCCTTTTTGTTTTTCTTCATTTTTCGACTTCTTGTCTCTCTCTAGTTACCTTCTTTTCCTGTCTCCTGAATAACTGGTGCTGTGTGTCATCTCTGTCCCTTCTAGCCAGGCTACACTGCTTGGCTTGGGAGCCACTTCCTCAATCTGTGCAGCCATGCCAGTGGAATTCCTGGAGGCCTTATTTATTTTTCTTGTTTTTCTTCATTTCTTTCTCATCTCTCTCTGCTTTCCTTCTTTTCCTGTCTCCTGAATAGCTGTCATTGTGTGCCATCTCCACACCTTCTAGATGGGCTGTCCCCTGAGACCTGGGAGCCACTTCCCTGGTAGCCGGTGAGAACTCTGGGGGCATTTCTTTTTTAAATTTTTTAATATTTATTTATTTTTCTCTTTTCTTCATTTCTCAGTTTCTCATCTCTCCATTCCAATGGCAAGTTCCCTCAGCACTTTTTTTTATGGCTTCTGTTTCTCTAGCCTCTCTTCTTTCCCATACCCATCTTAGCTCCACACATGACAACCTCCCCCTTCCCTCCTGCCTACTGGCACCATGCACTGAACATCACACCCCCAAGCAGCATAGACACAGCCTACTGGAACCTGCTCTGCACTGACTCCTGGCCTGCCCTGTCAGCCCCAGTATGTGCCACAAACAACCCACCCCAGCCCCCTCCTTCAGCTGGACCTGCCCTGCTGTACCACAGCTGAGTGACTGGCCCTGTTCATTGGACAAGGAGGTGAAAAGTATTGTGACCACAGATAAGCAAACAACAAAGAATGCACAGCCCGCCTTCTCAGACATAACCAAATAAAACAAACAAACAAACAAAAAACAGTAAGAAACAAACAAATCTACATCCAATAAATGAAGAAAATAACTACTGAATGTCCTGAACACAGCAATTAAAAAACAAAAAAAACAGGACAAGATGGTTCCAGTAGGCGTCCAAAATAAAACACCAGGTGACTTTCCAGTAAAAGACAAGGCACTAGAACTACCTCACAGGGAATTCAAATCTCTAATATTCAGAGCTATCTAAGAGTTGAAGCAAAAATCAGACAAAAATGAGGAAAAATAGACAAATTCATGGAAAAGGCAGTCAATTTCATGGAAAATATAGACAACAAAGTGGAGAATTCAGGACAATAATATAGGAACAAAATGTCAAAATAAATTCACAACTAGAAATCATATAAAAACAATTAGAAATCCAAAAGATACACAACAAGATTTCAGAAAGAGACAGTGTCAGAGCAGGTCTGAGGAGCAGGTCTGAAACAACGGAAGGCAAGATCAGTGAAACTGAAGACAAATACTTGAATACCAATTTGTTTAAGGAAAAATCAGAAAAAAGAACAAAGAAAAATGAAGAAACCCTGAGAATTATGTGGGATACAGTCGAAAGCTAAAATGTGCAAGTGATTGGAGTTCCACACAGAGAGAGAAAACAGAAAACACAGGGATGATCATTGAAGAACTGCTGACAGAAAACCTCCCTAATATCATGAAAAGTGAAAAGCTTATCATCCAGGAAGCTCAAAGAACCCCCTATAGGATAGACCCCAAAAGAAAATCACCAAGGCATATCATAATCACACTCACTAAAACCAATGACAAAGAAAGAATCTTGAGAGCAGCCCAAGAAAAAAGAAAAGTCACATAAACCAAAACCAAACCCACTGCCGTTGAGTCGATTCCAACTCATGGCGACCCTAGAGGACAGAGTAGAACTGCCCTGTAGAGTTTCCAAGGAGCGCCTGGTGGATTCGAAAAGTCACACACAGAGGTGAAACAGTAAGACTGAGCTCTGGAAACCATGCAGGCAAGAAAGCAATGGGATGACATATATAACGCCTTGAAAGAACAAAATTGCCAACCAAGAAAAATATATCCTGCAAAACTCTCATTCAAGTACAATGGTGAAATTAGGACATTTCCAGATAAACACAAATTAAGGGACTATGTATAAACCAAGTCAAATTTACAAGAATTATTAAAGGGAGCTCTTTGGTTTGAGAACAAACAACATCAGATGACAGCCTGAATCTATGATGCAAGATCGCACCAGCCAGATATCAACCTAGGAAATGAAATCTCGAGGACTATTCAAAACCGAAAGATTTACAACGAACTGGAGAGGTTAATCTGTAAATGATGACACCTTCAGAACAATAAAAGAGGGAATGAACAGGGTAGGTATAGAACTTTCTAATGGAGAGGAAGGCAAGGCGATACCAAGGAATAATAGGCTCATTCAAATCTAGCAAGATAAGGGTGAATTTCAAGGTAACCACAAAGAAAGTTAACAAACCTACTCATCGAAATAAAGAAGAAAAGCATAAAATTTCAGTAAAAACAAAATCTAAAAAATGAAAGAAATGAAAAAAAAAAAAAATCCACAAACAAAAGGAACTCAGCACAGGAGAGTAAGAGGAACAAAGAAAACATCAGCTTCAAAAAAAAAAAAAACACTACAAAATGACAGCAATAAACTCACACCTATCAATAATTACACAGAACGTAAATGGCCTAAATGTACCCATAAAGAGATGGAGAGTGACAGAATGGATAAAAGAAAGAAAAAAAAAAAAAACAAGATCCATCAACATGCTGTCTATAAGAGACACATCTTAGAACCAAAGATGTAAATTTATTAAAATTCAAAGGATGGAAAAAAATATATCAAGCAAACAGCTACCGAAAAGGAGCAGGACTGGCAATACTCATCTCAGATAAAATAGACTTTAAAACAAAATCCACCACAAAAGACAAAGAAGGACACTATATAATGATTAAAGGGATGATCCATCACAAAGACATAACTATAATAAATGTTTATGTACCCAATGACAGGGCTCCAAAATACATAAAACAAACTCTAATGGCAATGAAAAGAGAAACTGACAGTTCCGCAATAATAGCAGGAGACCTCAACACACCACTCTCAGGAAAAGGCAGAACACCTAGAAAGAAACTCAACAAATATATGGTAGATCCAAAGGGCACAATCTGCCATCTTGACCACATAGACATATCTAGAACACTCCATCCAACAGCTGCAAAAGTACACATTTTTCTCCAACACACATGGAACGTTCTCCAGAACAGACCACGTCTTAGGCCACAGAGCAACCCTCAACAAAATCCAAAACATCGAGATAATACAAAGTATCTTCTCTGACCATGATGACATTAAAGTAGAAACTAACAACGGGAGGAAGAGCAAGGAAAAAAAATCAATTATAAGGAAACTGAATAATACCCTGCTTAAAAACTACTGGGTAATAGAAGAAATCAGAGATGGAATCAAAAAATTCCTAGAGTCAAATGAGAATGAAAACACATCATGCCCAAACCTTTAGGGCATAGCAAAGGCAGCGCTCAGAGGTCACTTTATAGCAATAGATGCACACATCAAAACAGTAGGGACAAAATCAAAATATTAGCTACAGAACTCGAAGAAATAGAGAACAGCAAAAGAAGTCCACAGCCACCAGAGGAAAGGAAATAATAAAGATTACAGCAGAAATAAATGAAATAGAGAATAGAAAAACATTAGAAAGAATCAATGAAACCAAAAGTTGGTTCTTTGAAAGGATCAACAAAATTAAAAAAACCACTGGCCCAACTGACAAAAGAAAAACAGGAAAGGACACAAATAACCCAAATAAGAAATGAAATGGGAGACATTATAACAGACCCAACTGAAATAAAAAAGATCATTACAGAGTATTATGAAAAACTATACTCCAACATATTTGAAAACCTACAGGAAATGGACAAATTTCTAGAAACACACTTCCTATCAAAACTAACACAAAATGATGTTGAAAATCTGAACAGACCCATAACAAGAAAAGAGATTGAAAAGGTAATTAAAAAAAACCTCCCAACAAAAAAAAGCCCTGGCCCAGATGGCTTCAGTGGAGAATTCTAGCAAACATTCAGAGAAGAGCTTACACCAGCACTACTCAAACTATTTCAGAACATAGAAAAGGAAGGAATACTTCCGAATTCATTCTATGGAGCCAGCATAACCCTCATACCAAAACCAGGCAAAAATAAATAAATAAAAATTACAGACCGATTTCTCACATGAATATAGACGCAAAAATTCTCAACAAAATTCTAGCCGATAAAATTAGCATCATATTAAAAAAAAATACACCACGACCAAGTAGGATTCATTCAATGTATGCAAGGATGGCTCAATGTTACAAAATCAAACAATGTAATCCACCACATAAATAAAGGAATCCCGCGATCATCGACAAAGAAAAGGCATTTGACAAAGTTCAACACCCATTCCTGATAAAAACTCAGTCAACATAATAAAGGGCATCTATACAAAACAAGGAAAACCTGGTGGCATAGTGGTTAAGTACTACAGCTGCTAACCAAGAGGTCAGCAGTTCAAATCCGCCAGGTGCTCCTTGGAAACTCTAGGGGGCAGTTCTACTCTGTCCTATAGGATCCCTATGAGTTGGAATCGACTCGACGGCAGTGGGGTATACAAAACAGCCAGCCAGCCTCATTCTTAATGGAGAGATGCTGAAAACATTCCTCTTTAGAACAGGAATAAGACAAGGATGCCCTTTATCACCACTCCTATTTAACACTGGGTTGGAAGTGTCAGCCAGAGCAATAAGGCAAGAAACAGAAACAAAGGGCACCAAACTGGTAATGAAGAAGTTAAACTGTCCCTATTTGCGGATGATATGATACTATACTTAGAAAATCCAAAAGACTCCATGAGAAAACTACTGGAAATAATAGATTCAGCAGAGTTGCAGCATCCGAGACAAACAGAAAAATCAGTTGGATTCCTATACTCCAATAAAGAGAACGATGGAAGGGAAATCAGGAAAACAATACAATTTATAATAGCTCCTAAAAAAAAAAAAACAAAAAACTTAGGAATAAATCTAACCAGGGATGTAAAAGACCTATACAAATTACTGCAAGGAACCAAAAGAAATCTACATAAATGGAAAAACATATCATGTTCATGGATAAGTAGTCTCAACATTGAGAAAATGACAATCTTACCCAAAGAAACTTACAAATACAATGCAATCCCAGTCCAAATACCAACAACATTCTTTAAAGAAGAGGAAAATCTAACCATTAACTTTATATGCAAAGGGCAGAAGCCCCGGGGAAGCAGAATACTACTGAAGAAGAATAAAGTAGGAAGACTGGCACTACCTGACCTCAGGCTCTCCTGTACAGCTACAGTGGTCAAAACATCCTGGTACTGGTACAATGACAGACACATTGACCAATGGAACCAAACTGAGAATCAAGATGTGACTCCATCCACCTACGGTCACCTGATTTTCAACAAGGGGCCAAAGTCCATCAAACTAGGTAAAGACAGTCTTTTTAACAAATGGTACTGGCAAAACTGGATGTCCATCTGCAAAACATGAAACAGGACCCATACCTGACACCATAAACAAAAGACTAATTCAAATGGATCAAAGACCTAAATATAAAGCTGTCATGGGTTGAATTATGTCTCCCCAAAAATGTGTGTATCAATTTGGCTGGGCCATGATTTTCCTATATGTTGTAAATCCTGTCTCTATGATGTTAATGAAGGAGGATGGTTGGCAGTTTTGTTAGTGAGGCAGGACTCAAACTATAAGACTGGATTGCGACTTGAGGCAATCTGTTTTGAGATGCAAAAGAGAGAAGCGAGCAGAGAGGCAGGGGGATCTCACACCACCAAGAAAGCAGAGCTGGGAGCGGCCATCTAAGATACAATATTGGCCTCACCCCATCTGGAGCAAGGGAGAATGAAGAAAACTGAACATACAAGGGAAAGATTAGTCCAAAGGACTAATGGACCACAACTACCCCGACCTCCACCAGACTGAGTCCAGCACAACTAGACAGTGCCTAGTACCACCACTGACTGCTCTGACAGGGATTACAAGAGAGGGTTCCAGGCAGAGCTGGAAAAAATGTAAAATAAAATTCTAACTCACAAAAAAATACCAGACTTGCTGGCCTGACAGAGACTGGAGAAACCCCGAGAGTGTAGCCCCGACACCCTTTTAGCTCATAAAGCAATATGTGTACTGTTCAGTGAGATGCTAGTTTGTTCTGTAAAACTTCATCTAAAGTACAATAAAAAACAGCAATGATACTACTGCTGATACCATACATTTGGGAAGGGCATATCCCCTAAAAGTGTTTAGAATACATATAACAGGAAAGCTAAGATGTTAGTATTCATGCAGTTAAGAGTTAACACTTGTTCTGACCCCTGGCAAACCAGGGCCCCGACAGGCCAGTATTAGTCAAGAAATTTCAAAAATGAGTATTTGTTGAAACTTTTTTGGGTTTATTAAAAGGGAACAAGAAAGATGTCCATCTCTCTTTCAGTTATGGTTGGTTTTTAATTATCTTTCCCCCATTACTGCTTCCAAAGAAGCCCTCCCTCCTGCTGCGAACATCTCAGCTTCTGCTAAGTCCAGTCCACTGCAGAGCCACGTGAACGTGTCTGGGTTTCCCAGGACAGCGCGTGTCCACTAACGCAAGGCTGGACTTGTCCGCAGGAGCTATGCCTATCTGTGCATTAGGGGCTCGGACACTTTAGTACCAACATTTATCACCTGCTTTTAAGACAAGGGGAATGCAGATTGTTTTGTGTTTCTTTCCCACAACCATTAGGTGGCTTTTAACGGCTGGTGGAAGGCAGTCTGCTTCCGCAGGCATTCCATCCCAGTCTCGTTAGAGGGAAAAACAGAGGCGCGGCCTTGGACTCCAGCCACTAAGCACTAAATACAACTTTCTGGTAACCCCCTCTCCCCGTGTATTGCAACATGTCTCTGCTGCTGCCGGGCTTCTCTGAATTACGTAAGAAGATAGATTTCAAAAAATCCAAATCAAACCCTCCCCTCCTTCAGTCCCCAACAGCCAGCTGCTGCTATCTCAGTTTAGGTGGAAAGACTTCTAGTAATTAAACAATTGAGATACGACAACCTCACACCCAGAGGCTAGTTATATTTAAAGTTTTGTTTTGAGGACATAAAGTACACACAGGAGGTGCTCAGTAAATGTTAGCTCCGCCCCCCCAACAATAATTTTCCTTCCTATCTACACACAACTCAACAGCAAATTCTGTGAAATTACTTTTAAAATCCATCTAAAAACCGATGACTTCTCTTCACTCCCATTGCCCCCGCCCTGCTCCACGCCACTACTGGTTATTCGGATACTTACAAACAGACGAGTGAAATCCACAGTCCTTTTAGAACCTTACAAGTACCTGTATGGCCTGGCCACTGGCCAGGGCCTTATTTCTTGAACACACTGGCTTCAAGCAGACCTCAGGGCATTTGTGCTTGCCTTTCCTTCTGCTGGAAATGCTCTTCCCCCAAGTATTTACCTGGTTCTCTCTTTTATCTCCTTCAGACCTCAGCTGAAGAGTTCACCTTCCCAGCAGTCTCGATCCTCATAAGTTACCCTTTACTGACAGCAAGGGTGGCACACCATGGACGTGCTAAATGGTGGGTCCCCGAGAAGAGAAATACTTGTAGAAAGGGTAAAGAACCTGAATTCCTTCCTGCACTTATTTCCGTTGTGTTTAGGAGCTGGCAGTGGAGGTTTCATTCCTTTAAATGATGACAAATGCAAATTCCCTGCTACAATGCAAATGTTCCTGTACACTTAGGTGTAAATTGGGGTCCCCCTGTGGTGCAAATGGCTAAGGAGCTCGGCTGCTAACTGAAAATTTAAAGGTTCGAGTCCACCCAGAGACACCTCAGAAGAAAGGCCTGGAGATCCACTTCCAAAAAAACCACCACTGAAAACCCTATGGAGCACAGTTCTACTTCGACACATATGGGGTCGCCTTGAGTCTGAGTTGCCTTGATGGCACCTGGCACTCGTAAGAAAAGGGTAAGCAAGAGACCTGCATCACTGAGATCCTGCTATGCTATCTCACCTTAATTTTTGTAACAAAGCTTCAGAAAAGTATTATCGACTTCATTTTATGCTGCAGGAGAAGGAGCTCAGTGGTGCTGATAGCCTGCCAGAGGGGGCAGGGCCAGATTCCAACAGTCCTCCCCTAGAGCTCGTCCTTTCACTGCCTGGCGGGTTCTCATGCTTAGGTCAGAGCTATGGCTTCCTCCGTGGTGTGTGTTCACAGAAGTCGCTTGATGTTGTGTACCTATGGCTCGTGCACACTTCTGGTTGAAAATCTGTTCTTAGTTTACTGAAGGAATTAAATACATCAGTGTCTCATGGTGTTTGCAAAAAGCACAGTGCTCTATCTGCAGCTCCAGGGTACCACTGGCTAGGGTATCAGAGAACAGCTGCTCCAGCTGACCTGGGGTGGGGCCTTTCCCCTCCCTCTTTTTTCTCTTCTCTCTCACTCCCTGCCTGGGAGGTGGCTTCACATAAGATGGAGGATCCTGAGACTATTTAGTGAAAGACACGGAGCACGCAGTGTCTGAAAGGCAGCCAGTATTAGCAATGGACAGGTCTGTTCACCTGGCAGATGTGTTTCTGAGCCCAGGCTAGGAGTGGCGGCGTCCTCCCCTCCCTCAGGTGGAAAAGCAGAGTAACGGAGCCAGTGCCTGCTGGGGAGGGCCGAGCAGTGAAATGCGAGCCAGGGGGGGAAACCAGAGGGGCCCATCACTCTACAGAAAAAAGTACCACAACTTTCATAGTTACTACAAAAGTTACAGATATGTTCCACTACCCTTTGACTTCCATTTGAGTAAAAATTATCTGATAAGAACATTTTATTTTTGATAATGGACTTAACATTTACCCCCTTTAGTAATTTTACAGGAATGATTAAAATGTCTAAATTAAAAGCAGGCTTGGATAAAGAGAAACCAAAAGAAAATACTGACATTAAAGAGGAAGAGACAGAAGTACAGGAGGTGGCGCCCAAAGATCCCACAGCAGCCACATGTCGGCTCCTTAGGTGGGGAAGGAGCTGGGCAGCGGGCGGCACCGCCCGCCAGACCCAAGCCCTGGCTCTCAGTCTGTACGTGGGGAGCAGCAGGATCAAAAAGAAAACCGAAACCAGCTACCACTGAGCAGACTCTGACTCACGGCGACCCCACGTGGGTCAGAGTACAACTGTGTTCCATAGGGTTTCCAAAGGCTGATTTTCCAGAAGTAGATCACCAGGCCTTTCTTCCAAGGCACCTCAGGGCAGACTCAAGCCTCCATTCTTTCAGTTAACAGCTGAGCAGTTAACTGTGTGTACTAAGGGGCACATTAAAGTTGGGGGGACCTCTATCATTACTGCTCATTGGTCATCCCTAGACCCATTCCTCATGCACCTCACCCTCTGCCATAAGACCTGGGCCACAAGTGGTACCTCAGAGCCCTGGTTAGTATCAGGGCACACTGGGGCCAAGGCAAGGGTGCAGATGGGCATCCTGCTCTGGGTGCTAGGGTGATAGTTGCGGTGGGGTGAGGAAACATCGTCACTGGCATTCTATGCTATAACTCCAAATATACTTACTGGGTGATCCACGGAGTGACCTCTGGTGTGATCCAGGGCGTGACCCAGGGTGTGACCTGCAATGTGATCCAGGGTGTGATCCAGGGTGTGATCTGTGGTCTGACCCAGGGTGTGACCTGCAATGTGATCCAGGGCGTGACCCAGGATGCAACCCAGGCTGTGATCCAAGGTGTGACCTGTGGTGTGACCCAGTGTATGACCTGCAGTGTGACTCAGGGTGGGACCCAAGGTGTAATCCAGAATGTGACCTGTGGTATGACCCAGGGTGTGACCTGTGGTGTGGCCTAGGGTGTGACCCACAGTGTGACATGGGATATGATCCAGGCTGTAATCTGCAGTGTGACTCATGGTATGATCCAAAGTGTGACCTGCAGTATGACCCACAATGTGACTCGTGTGATCTAGGGTGTGACTCAGAGAGTGACCCATGGTATGATCCAGGGTGTGACCTGTGGTGTGACACAGGGTATGATCAGGGGTGTGACCCAGGCTGTGATCTGCAGTGTGACCTGTGGTATGACCCAAAGCGTGACCCACAGTGTGACTGATGCTGTGACCTGCAGCGTGACTCGCAATGTGACCCACGGTGTGATGCAGGATGTGATCCAGGCTCTGACTCGCAGTGTAACCCATGGTGTAATCCAGGGTGTGACCTGTGCTGTGATCCAGGGTGTGACCTATGGTGTGACCCTGGGTGTGAACTGTGTCGTGCGCTGTGTTGTGATCCAGGGTGTGACCTGTGGTGTGGTCCAGGTGTGACCCGCAGTGTGACTCACAGTATGACCCACAATGTGACTTGTGGTGTGATCCAGGGTGTGACCCAGGTTGTGATCCACCATGTGACCTACATGTGAACTGTGGTGTTGAGGGCACTATCAAAGAATATGCTGCTTCTTTTCCATTGTGGGTCGAATAACAGATTTTGAAGTTACTCTAGAAACCCATTGTCTATTTTCCCAAATGAACACTTGGTTGTAATTGATATAAAACCAGGACTGTTTGCATTTATGCACAGTACACAAGGGAGAGATGGAGGCTGAAGTTCATTGACAGAAACGAAATGCCTTCCTTCTGGCAGGAGAGAGCTCAGCGGACCCAGGCAGAGGTCCCCCTTTACTCTGTCATGGAAGCTCACTTGTCCTCTTGTCTGTCTGCCCACAGACATGTGACCTCGCACAGCCACGGAGCTTCTCTCCTTCACCTCCACCTGTCAGACCAGTGACCCTGGCCCCCCACTATTTCTTAGAAAACATCATGACCCCAAAGGAGTGAAGTGGATCCAAACACTACACATTCTCCACTGGGCACAGCAAAGTGTGTCAGGCCGACTAGATCTCTGTACGTTTTTTAGTGCTATGGAGCACTTATCAAAGGGTTGATGTTCAGTGTGTTGCTACATTAAAAAATAATTCTAAAATAATTTCAGGGATGTAAATTACATAGTAAGTCCTTTAATGGTACAAGGAGGAAAAAAGACACTAACAGCTTTTCTTCCTCATGGCATTTTATTGCTTCTTTTCAGCACACACATTGAATTTTTTGTGTATAACATAAACACAGAGAAGTAACAAAAAATATTTCTCTATATTTCCTAAAAAAGAGGAGCACTTCTTTGCAGTCCAAAGGAGAGACACGCGTATCCACCAGAGTGCGTCTGAACAGGGCTCTGAGCAGAAGGGCTCCGAGCGGATCTACACATGGATGCAGCGATGGAAGATTGCTGAGTATTTTGTTTGTCACTGGCTACAATTTGAACCTTAACATGCTGCTTTCCAGTAAAACCCTCAAAATGGAAAAAAACAAAACTTGTCTGTGGTGCGATAGATGACTTTTGAGTGGCCTTTCTAGTCATGGACTTGTAATTCCCACCCAAGTGACTGGATGGAACTGTGTATGATAGGGTAATTGTGGCCCACCAAAGGGACTGGTCAGTTTTGCCACCCTGCTGGGCTTAAAATGAGCCGTCCCAGAGGTGGAAAAGAGAAGATCCCACCATCACCAACAAAGGACAGCCAGGAGCACAGAGTGCATCCTTTGGACTTGGAACTCCTGCGCCGAGAAGCTCCTGGAACCAGGAGACAGGGACAGAGAGAGAAAGTGGTGGCAGAGAAATGACAGCAGGAGAATGTGCAGTAGGCTTCCTGGCCCACAGAGATAGAAAGCTGAGTACCTAGGGTGCCTCTGGGGACTTACTGTCAGGGGCTAAAAGAGCTTTGTAACAGTTGCCTGAGCAGGGCAGAGGCCTAAGGCTAGAGAGAGGTGTGCCTGTGGCACGGCTGGGAAGGAGCTGTCCTGTGGAAGAACCGTATCCTGAGCATTCCTGAGCCTGAATTCTACCCTATAATCCTGAGTATCATCTGTGAGTTGTGTGTGGCCACTGCAATGAATTATCAAGCCCAGCAGAGAAGTAGAGAGTGCTGTGGGAGGGATGGTTGGTGTCAGAGTTGGTAAAGATGGCAGAGAGAGGAGGCATGTCTGACCTCCACCTCCTTGGGCTGTGGATCTCAATTCTCCTTCTCCCTTGTAAGGAGGTCAGACACTGCCCCATGCTGTCTATACATTGTCAAATTTAAAAACAATTATATTCTGCCAAATTATTTTGCTTTTTTGTTGAGGAAGCTCTCTGTAAGACCTGGACATCTTGAGGCTTGGCCGACCTCCCCTGGGATGGCGCCTTGTCCTGCCTCCCTTCTTTTCCAGGCTAGTGCCCACTCCTCCCCCGTGCCATCCACCACTAGTGTTATTTTAGGCTGTATCCTGTATCGTAGTGACTGGCTTTGCCTTTGTTTCCCCAACAAGAATATAGGTTCCTTGAGGACTTCCTTTCATGCTGACATCAAGCACAACCAGGCCCCTTGCAGATTCAACGCCTGTTGATTGAATAAACAAGTGGATTGTCCATAACCCAGCACTGACAGCTTTCTGAACACACACCGCAGACTCCAAATCAGTTGACTGAGTTGTCACTTGCACTCTCTGCGACACTCTAGCTTAGGCCTTGTTCTAGGCTCCTTACCAGGATCAGTGTGGCTCATGGCTTATCTACACTGGCTCCGGGGCAACTCGCCCTCTGGGCCTCAGGGAGCATTCCCAGGGATCAGCACCCCCTTCTCGTTCTGTCAGATTCACTCCTGGTCCATATCTGCCTGCTGAGGCCTGCTCTGCTGACTCAGTATGGCGAACTTTGTGTCCACAGGTTTCTGTAGCTGGCTCAATTTCAGTTAACTGTCTTTCCTGAGTAAACAAAATAACAACTTGAGTTTAGGTGAACATGTGCTTTGTGATTCTGACCTTAACCCAAAGTCCCAGTAAGCCAAGACACCTGCGTGGCTAGAGTTAGGACAGCATGGCTCTGCTCGGGGCTGAGTCTCCTGAGAGCACACTCCCTGGGTGTTCCTAGGAGTCCTGGTAAAAGGCACTGCTTCTCTGTGCTCAAGACCAAGGTTTCATGCACGGCTTAGCATTTGTTTTTGCCCACCTTCCTTACAATGATTTCCTTCTAATGGATAAAACAGGAGTTAATTTAGAACTCAACCATCAAAACTTTCTTAGACACTACCACGCAGGGAAGAATAATTGATGCCTGGATTGGCTTTTTTTAGGATCTGTGACCTCATATTACCATTTATTTACAATTCAGAGCATGAGTATCATAGAGAGAACTGGTTCAGTTGAATATAGGATTTAGAGATGGTACCAATTTACTGAGTATTTACCATGTGCTAAGCTCTATGCTATTACGGTTATATACATTAAACCCACTGCTGTCGAGTCGATTCTGACTCAGAGCGACCCTACAGGACAGAGTAGAACTGTCCCACAGAGTTTCTAAGGAGCGCTTGGTGGATTCAAACTGCCAACCCTTTGGTTAGCAGCCGTAGCGCTTAACCACTACGCCACCAGGGTTTCCTATATACATTATTACAATATATACATTATTGCAGCCGATTTCCCTTAATCATCTCAGTAGAATGCCTCTCACGGCATCAGAATTACTATTGATGTGGAAACTGAAGCTCAGAGGGGTTTACCTAAGGCCATGTAGCTGGTAAATGGGGTGCTGGTCTTTGGGTGGCACAAAAGGTTTGCACAGGACTGCTAACCGAAAGGTTGGCGGTTCCAACCCACTCAGTGGCACCACAGGAGAAAACCCTGGTGACCTGCTTCCATAAAGATTACAGCCAGGAAAGCCCTACAGAGCACAGCTCTATTCTGACACACACGGGGCTGTCATTAGTCAGAACTGACTGGAAGGCAACGGGTTTTCTGGTTTGAGGGTTTCAAATGAGGTCTGTTTGACGCCAGTGCCTATGTGCCTAACTATACCCTCCTCTTGCATCTTTTAGCAGGTCATAAGCATATCCCCAGCCTTTGCGAGAAGGACGCATAACACGGTGTGTATTCCAGTGACACACCCCACCGGCAGCAGGCGGCACCAGCCCGAGTCCATTTTCAGGGCCAGCACTGACCGTCTGTACACACGGATGGGTTACAAGTCAAAGAACGCATCTTTCATAGAGTGCTCTGAACTTCCGGTGTTTTTACAGGACAAAGAGCAACATAAATCCTGGAAGGAAATTAGGCTTCACGTAAAGGATGCAGCTTCAAGGCTGTAACATTGTAGTTAATAGTCTACACAATAGAAAGATACAGAAGTTCTGAATAAAATGCAACAACCTCATTGTATCTTCTGCAGAGGCCAGGAGGAAGCATTATGCTCTTGTGAGTTTAAAAAGTTAAGGCACAGAGAAAGTATTGGAGATTTCCACTGACTTTCAAAGCCGCAATGCCACAGGAGGCTGAGGCAGAAATGAAGACAGAAACTGATGTGTCTCAGATGTACACACAGCTCCAGTTGACCACATGGCTCAAAAATCATGGTCTTTTCTTGGTCATTTTATGTATACCATTAATTAAGAATAAAAAAGGTATTTATTAAAAAATAACTGATCAGAATCCCATAGTAGAAAATATTCCATTTTTTTGTGGTGTACCATGTACTTCCTTATAGAGGAACTAACGCTATAGATCGAGGTCATGTCAGCATTTTGGTTTATATTAATAGCCAAATACAAAAGAAAAACCATCAAGTGTCTCAAAGAGATCAATTCCTTCCTGAAAGATAAACTCCTGGCAGAGAAATATCAAAACACACAAAATATAACAGGAAATGATTGAATAAGGGAATAAACATGAATCCTACCCTTAGTTGACTATTTAAAATTTGAATAATAATCTGGAAAAAGAATAGTATCAAATGAATAGGTGCTACATGATGGTAGTTCCCCAATAGGAATGTATTGAGCAGAGAATTTAAATAATAGTCAACAAAAGATGTGGAAGAAAAATCAACTGCATCTACTATATTACAATTCCATGAACTCAGTGGCAGAAAATTCCTCTTGAAGAATCTTAAAGTGAATACTTTGATCCCACAGCCCAGTTATGTCCATTGCATCTTTTAATTGGTATTGGTCCAAGGTCACTGCACAAGGCCTCATATGTGAGTGACACTCCTTTGGAAACGCACACATGGCCTGGGGTAGACTCAAGGTAAATAGTCAGTGGCCTGTGGACCATATCAGGCACATAGGTTGTGTACAATGCCATTTTCTTAAAATGCTGTCTTGACCCAGTTTTGAGGCCCTGGCTGGAGGCCAGTCCATTCCCCTTCCTGAGCAGCTGAGTAAGTCTACTCTCCAATCACTCCCCTTATCAGGTTCTCACATTCCCGGGCCACTATGTACCCATCCTAATCGTCCTGGGACCAGGTACCCAACTAGGGACAGTCCTAGGTCCCCTGATCCTACAGAATTATTCAAAATGCCCAGCCCCCAGGAAGCCCATGCAACCTAGCTAACCCCACCCTGCTTGTCACACATAAGCTGTCTCCTACAATTCCAGCTCATTGTTACCTTGTCCCCGGGTGCAATCCCCCAGGTGGCCCTGCATCATGGTGCGCTGTGCCTCCCTGTCTCTGGGAACTGTGGTTATAATAAACCTGTTACTTCTCATGGCCTCCCTGGCTCCTCTTTCCTGTGTCATACCTCACTTAGCATCTCACAAATTTGTTAGAGCATTATGTTTAATTAATTTGAGCTGATGTTTAAAAATAAGTAGATTTCAGATAAAAATTGGGATTTCTACCTTATTCTGGAAATTTGGAAGACCTGGCAACACTGGGCCTCCCTTTTCACAAAGCAACAATGGGGTGAGGCTAAGATGCAACACTATTAGTCAGCTTTCCTTGACCTCCCTGACCAGGTCAAAGCTCTGTTAGACGTTCTCATAGTTGTTTTTTTTTTTTTTTTTTTAGTTTTTATTGTGTGTTAAGTGAGTTTACAAGCCAAGTCTGACTCTCATACAAAAATTTATAAACACCTTGCTATATACTCCTAATTGTTCTCCCCCTAATGAGTCAGCACACTCCTGCCTTCCACTCTCTCTTTTTGTGACCACTTGGCCAGCTTCTGACCCCCTCTGCCCTCTCATCTCCCCTTCAGACAGGAGATGCCAACACAGTCTCACGTGTCTACTTGATCCAAAAAGCTCATTCCTCACCAGTATCACTGTCTATCCCATAGTCCAGTCCAATCCCTGTCTGAAGAGTTGGCTTTGGGAATGGTTCCTGTCTTGGGCTAACAGAAGGTCTGGGGACCATGACCTCCAGGGTCATCCTAGTATATAGGTTAGTGGGGCTGGCAAATTATCTTTTCCCCCATTGTGAATTTATTCCTTCTCCAAGTCCGGGAGCATGGCTCAGGCACTCAGATGGGCCTATTTCAGGCCCAGGGAAATCAACAGCCACTGATGCCGGCTTGGGGGTGGGGGCACGGTAAAATATACGCAAGTACTTAGCTTTTGCCGAGAGCGCCGTTCTTCTTTGGGTCTGGAGATGTGAGCAGGCTGTGCGGCTGGCACAGTTTCCCTGAGGAACGCTAATACCAGCCCGCTGCAGCTGCTCCCAGAAATGGTGCCTGAGGGATCCCAGCGATTCAGGTCCTGTAGCTCCTCTCCACTTCTGAACCGACTATTCCTCCCCCTGCTGCTCAGTCCATTTTCTAACTTTGCCTTTGATGCTCAGGGCTCCTAGCTTGTCACAAATATAATCGTTTCACTTGATTTTCCGGGTCTTTGTTGTAAGAGGGATTGCTGGAAGCATCTGGCTATTCCACCATCTTGGCTTCGCCTCCTCATGGTGTTTTTTGAAAGTTGCAGTTTACATTCACTTATTATTATTTGACTGAGATCTGGTAACACCACTGTAATATGACCTCCATGAGGTCAGGGGTCTTATCTGTCTTTGCTTCCAACGGTGTCTCCAACACTTAGCACAGAGTGTCTGACACAGCAGTTATATTCATGGGAGAGAGGGAAGGAGAAGAAACACAATGAATCTATCTTCTAATTTTTCTGGATTCTTGGTCTCATCCACCTTGGTCTCCTCTATCTCCAACTTTTCCCTCTGCTGGTTATTTTGCTTTTGCTAATATTTGAGTCTCTACCATCTTACAGCCATCCTTCCTTCACCCTGTGTTTCCCTCTGCTACTTACTACCATACCCAGTGCCGTTGAGTCAATTCCGACTCCTAGTGACCCTATAGGACAGCGTAGAACTGCCCCACAGAGTTTCCAAAGAGCGCCTGGTGGATTCAAACTGCTGGCCCTTTGGTTTGCAGCCATAGCACTTAACCACTATGCCACCAGGGTTTCCATTGTATGCTGAATAAATAATACGAGAAGCTGGACTATATGAAGAAGAACAGGGCATCAGGATTGGAGGAAGACTCATTAACAACCTGCGTTATGCAGATGACACAACCTTGCTTGCTGAAAGTGAAGAGGTCCTGAAGCACTTACTAATGAAGATCAAAGACCACAGCCTTCAGTATGGACTGCACCTCAACATAAAGAAAACAAAAATCCTCACAACCGGACCAGTGAGCAACATCATGATAAACGGAGAAAAGATTGAAGTTGTCAAGGATTTCATTTTACTTGGATCCACAATCAACAGCCATGGAAGCAGCAGTCAAGAAATCAAAAGACGCATTGCACTGGGTAAATCTGCTGCAAAGGACCTCTTCAAAGTGTTGAAGAGCAAAGATGTCACCCTGAAGACTAAGGTGCTCCTGATCCAAGCCATGGTATTTTCAATCACATCATATGCATGTGAAAGCTGGACAATGAATAAGGAAGACTGAATAAGAGTTGACACTTTTGAATTGTGGTGTTGGTGAAGAATACTGAACATACCACGGACTGCCAAAAGAATGAACAAATCTGTCTTGAAAGAAGTGCGACCAGAATGCTCCTTAGAGGCAAGGATGGCGAAACTGCATCTTACATACTTTGGACATGTTGTCAGGAGGGATCAGTCCCTGGAGAAGGACATCATGCTTGGCAGAGTCAGCGGAAAAGAGGAAGACCCTCAACGAGATGGACTGACACAGTGGCTGCAACAAGAAGCTTAAGCATAACAACGATTGTAAGGATGGCGCAGGACCGGGCAGTGTTTCGTTCTGTTGTGCACAGGGTCGCTATGAGTCGGAACCGACTCGACAGCACCTACCAACAACTTACTACCATAACTGCTACATTGTTCTTCTCCCTTCTTAGCCAACCCATTGATAGAATAATCTATACTCACTGCCTCTTTTCTTTCTTATTTTCCCTTTACTCCTTCACCCTTAGCACCCTGGTTTTTGGGATTACCATGCCACTAAAGTAGCTTTGGGAGAAGGCAGTGGTAGTTCTTTGGCAGAATTCTCACCTTCCACGTGGGAAACCCCAGTTCGATTATCAACCAATTCCCCTCGTGCACAGCCACCATCCGTGTCAGCAGAAGCTTGTGTGTTGCTGTGATGCTGAACAGGTTTCAGTGGAGCTTCCAGACTAAGACGGACCAGGAGGATCTACTCCTGGATCCACAACTGATTACGGGGATGGTGCCGCACTGGACAGCACTTCGTTCAGTTTGCACGGGGTCATGATGAGTTGGGGCCAACTGCACAGCAGCTAACAACAAAGGCAAAAGAGCGGCGACAAAGGTCACTAACGAGTTCCTCACATCCCGCGTGTCCAGATCTAACAGACACTTTCAGTTGTATCCAATGAACCTCTCTGCCGCATTTGACTGTGTGGACGGCACCTTCCTTCAAACCTGCGTTCCCCCCTTTCCCCCAAAGGCTTGCCAGCTTCACTTTTTCCTGGTTCTATTTCTACTTCTATGTCTGCTTCTGCCTGGTCTCCAAATTGCCCACCCCTTATGCGTTTGACTCGCCACAGGTTCTGACCAGTCTTTTCCTCTTCTAACTCAGCATTTTCTTGGACTCTCTCATCTACCTCACACCCATTTGGTGATGATTCTCCACCCTTTATCTCTAGCCCTAAGCTCTTCTCTAGGCCTCAGATTTGTAAAATCAGCTTCCTGCTGGACAGAGCTACCTGGGTGTTACACAGGTAGGTTCCACTTAACACAATCTAAGCTGAGCTCTTGTCACATATACTACCCAGGCAACCAGTCTGGGGGTAGGAGACTGAGAATTATTTAAGGATTCCTTCCCACTTTCATGGAAACCCTGGTGGCGTAGTGGTTAAGTGCTACGGCTGCTAACCAAAGGGTCGGCAGTTCAAATCTGCCAGGCGCTCCTTGGAAACTCTACCGGGCAGTTCTACTCTGTCCTATAGGGTTGCTATGAGTCAGAATCAACTCGACGGCACTGGGTTTGGTTTTCTTGGTTTCCCACTTTCACCCTCCACATCCCCTCATCTCACCACTTCTCCAAGTCCAAGGTCTACTACGTTGCTCTAGTTCAGACTCCGTTATCTCCTGCCTGGGCTGCTGCCTTCCAGCAGGAACTTTCATCTGATCGCCATCCTACCCTGTATCTCCTTAAAACCCAGCCATCCCTTGCCTGAAAGAATGCTCTAACTACAATGAAAATGGGGCCATATCACCCTGGCTGTAAGTCCTCATTGTCATAATGGGTCCCAGACTCTTGTGCTGTTGCCTGGGAACCACCTGGGGGTGCTGAGTCCCGTACAGGAGACCAAGCTGAGGTCATCAGCATCGACGCCAGAAGGGAGGTCAGATCACATAGAGGTGCCTACAAAGTAACGCGTCCCATAGCGAAGTGCCACGTGAGAGGCAACGTGGACACAGATGAGTAAAGATTTATTCCTACTGCTGGAGACTCTGGGAAACCCTGGTGGCGCAGTGGTTAAGTGCTATGGCTGCTAACCAAAACGCTGGCAGTTCAAATCCACCAGGCACTTCTTGGAAACTCTACTGGGCAGTTCTACTCTGTCTTACAGG
Source organism: Elephas maximus indicus (assembly GCF_024166365.1). Lineage (NCBI taxonomy): Eukaryota > Metazoa > Chordata > Mammalia > Proboscidea > Elephantidae > Elephas > Elephas maximus. Next base: position 10,478,765 of record NC_064829.1, read on the forward strand.
GTTGCTGTGAGTCAGAACCAGCTCGATGACAATGGGTTTCGTGGACTCTGGGAAGGTGTCATAGAGGAGATATAATCACAGGGGTGGGGACTAACCCTGGACTAGGGGAATGGAGTGAGCAATGGCACTGAAGTGAGAGTGCTCCTCAGAAGCCTGCAAGCTCACGGTCCCCTGGTGTGGGGCTCTAGTGCAGATTTCCAGAAAAAAGCAGCGAATGGAGTCAGTGAGCCAAGATAAATGGTTAGGAAACACAACAGCAGCAGAAGCAAGCCTTTTAAAGATGTTAACGCTTCTGATTAAAAAATTTTCAGTTAAATCTACCCTCCATCCTAACAAAACTGAGAGCCTTTGTATGTTTAACTCAAATCTACACAAAATCTGATAAACAGTGTCAACCGGATATAATAGGATGCGTTTTACTATTGATATCATTGGGTGGAAAAGGGGATTTGATTCAATGTCATTTATGACACAAGTTGTACTGGGCTACAGGATAACCTCTCTAAAAAGTATCCATTCAAAATGGGTTACAAGAAGCTGGATCCTTGGCACCCATCACTCTATCCTTCCAACCTCATTCCCAAGCTCCCTTCACTTCTTAACACAGAACCCCAAATTGAGTCATTTTTTAAATTATACATCAAGTATCTTCTGCTTCACGTGTCCCCCCCCCCCTTTTTTTTTTTGACATTTCTGCTCAGCATTAAAACATAACAATGCTTGGCCTTTTTTTTTTTAATCTCACTCTTTGCTCTTTCTTGAGAACACAATTCACCCTTTTTGGGGTTATTTAACTTTGATGCATTCTTTTACTTGGCCAGAGTAATTTTTAATTAATTTCTTTCCAGAAAAATATGTGGGTGGGCCTACTTGAGCACATGGATTTCAGAAGATGTGTTTTACCCTCACGCATGAGCAACGGTTTCTGTCAGTATGGAATTCTAGGACTACCATTCTGTGTACTCAGTCCTCTGGAAACTGCTCTGTTGTTGTTGCTTGCCGTTGAGTCCATTAGGACTCCTGGTAACCCTGTGTGTACAGAGTAGACTGCACTGCACAGGGTTTTCAAGGCTGTGACCTCTTGGAAGCAGATCGCCAGGCCTGTCTTCCAAGGTGCCTCTCGGTGGGTTCAAACTGCCAACCTTCTAGCTAGTAGTCGAGTGCTTAACTATTTGCATGACCCAGAGACTGCTCTGCCATAGTCTAGGATTTAGCATTGTAGATAAGAACCCTTGCTGAGAGGATCCTTTCCCCTTTTTAGGTAACCTGCTTATTTATTTGCTTTTTTGCTCTTTGTTTTGTTTCTCCGAATTTTTTTCTTTATCTTAGAATTCAGGTATTTCACCCTGATACATCAGCTAGGTTTGTGTTGTTTTAATTATTAATTCTTGCAGTGTGTGAGTCCTTTCAAACTGAAGACTTAATTGTTCTCCAGATCTTAAATAAAAGTCACGTTCATTCATTAGCAGTTGTCTTACTCACCTCCTGGAAAAGGTCCTCTCCCTAAGCATTGCAATGTACAGCAATGGGCAATTATTCTTCCTTTTATCGCACAAAATTTGGATGAAAAGCCCACATTTATATATATTATATATATGAGTCAGAATTGACTCGACAGCACTGGGTTAGCACTGGGAGCCTTTAAATCCAAAGGTTAACAGGTAGCATCAGGAACTCATGATTTTTTTTTCTTTGATTCGACGCACAGTGTATAGACAATATTTCCAATTGTTAACTTGCAGAAACAATCTTGTACTTCATACAGCGAACCTTCCAAGAAAATACTAACAAACCGTGTAGTTTATTACTTTAAAATGCTAGTGGTTTTGCACCAGCTTCCTGTGGGCCTGCCACCACTGTTCTCTTGGTTCTGAAAGAGGAGCAAATATTCCCACAGCACCAGGGGTGGACTTAAACCACGAAATCTAAGTGCTCTATATTCAGCTGCTGAAATTACTTCTCAGAAGTAAGAAGCCACACCTACGGACAACTCTGTTATTACGCTGTTACTGGAATAAAAGCTTTGTGGTCAAGCTAAAAGGCCTTATAAACCTCCTTTCATTTGTGTTCATAAAATAAACTGCAGAGTGCCGCTCTCGGCAGGAAGTCAGGTGCTGGAATTAAGCAACCCTGTGCATCACCGCGCCCGTAAGTGAGCGGAGGGGAGGAAATTCCCAGAGAGGATCATTAATTAGTAATAAGTGAGCAACCGGCCACAATCACGGCGCGGAGAAGAGCACAATCACGCCGTAGACGTGTTCTCGGCAATCATAGGAGTAAACCCTGGGACAGAGATCATTTCACCAAGGATTTACAGGTGCACACACCAACCTGCGTCCTGCTCGAGTTCCGGGATTTGAGGGCGCCTCTCATGCCTCACTCCCTGAGCCCCACACTCGGAGCCCTCGGGCCCGTGAGGACTCGCGCCCCCCCCCCCAGAGGCCGGCGGGAGCTCTTTTAGCTGCCCCAGGGGGCCCCATAAAGCGAGGCGGCGCACCCACAAATCACTCAGGGGAGTTCGCTCTGAGACTAGCCCCGCGGCGCTGACCCGGCGGCGCCCCCGACGGGGTGCGCCTCGGACGCAGGGCGCGGCGGGACCTACCGAGCAGTAGTAGCCGGTGCGTCTGCCTGAAGTCGCGCTTCTGCTCCCGGAGCATGCGGTCGATGCTCCTGCTGACTTTCCTCGCCTCCTTCTCGGCCTCGCGCTCCTCGGCGCGCGGCTCGTTCGGGGGCCGCCGCTCCTCCCTTCGCCGGCCCCGGGCGGGCAGCAGCTGCAGCGGCCACCGCCGGGGCCGCGCAGACGCCGGGTCCCAACCCCAAGGGCCGCCCGCCCCTGCCGCGTCCCCGCCGGGGGATGTCTCCCGCGCGCCCCCGCTCGCCGCCGCCGCCGCCGGGACGCGGGCCGAGGTCCAGGCCGGCGGCGGGACCTTCGGGGGCGACTCGGGGTCCTCCTGGCCGCCGAAGAGCAGCGGCCGCAGACTGTAGCACAGCCCCATCCCGCCGCGGGCTGCGCTCAGGCAGCGTCGGCCGCCGGCGCGGGGTCCCCGGGGACCGCCCTCCGCCCTTGCGCGGCGCTCAGCCCGCCGGTCGCGGGCCGCGCGCGGGTGCGCCGGGCCAGGGGCGAGGGCCGGCGCCCCTCACCGCCCAGAAGGGCCATGTGGCATTTTCTGCTCGCAGCAGTAGGCGGCGGCCGCTCCTCGGCGGATCACCTGCTGCCGCAGGGCAGCGGACCGCGCCGACGGCCCTCGCAGCCCGGCCTGGTTACGGTAAAGACCGCCGCCGGGCTAGCTCCCGTTACCGTAAATATTGTCGCGCACCCCGTTCCATTACCGTAAACACTGCCTCCTGGGCCAGCTCCATTACCGTAAATACCGCCGCCAGGCCGGCTCCGTTACCATAAACACCACCAACTCGGCCCGCGCGCGGCTGTGGACGCTGCCGCAGTGGCAGTGGCTGTCACCACCCCGCAGCTGCCGCACTTAAAACACTACTGTGGTTTTGATCGCGGGCAATGGTGAATAAGAACATCAACCAGTGCAGGGACAGAGACGCTAGCTAGTTTTAAGGCATTAAATCCCCTAAAGCATTTCCTGTGTAGATTTTGCCGCTCCTTTTTCTGCTTTTCTGCTTACTTACATCTTAGGCGCTCACACGTCCTCACACGCTTGACCACTGCCTTAATGCTATTGACCTTTACCTCCACGAAATCTCCAATTCACGTCCATGACTCCATTTTCAACAATCTCCACACTTACTAAAAACTTTAAGAACGAGCACATACAATTGTCTTATACTATTTATATTTGCTAAAACAGAATATGAAATTGCACATTTTATTCTCTTTCCTGGAGTCCCTGTGTGGTGCAAATGGTTAACCCTCTCGAGTCTGAAAATTCGAGCAGAGGCATCTTGGAAGAAAGGCCTGGCGATCTACTTCGGAAATATCAGCCATTGTAAAACCCATGACACACGTGGGGTTGCCATGAGTTGGAGTCTACTCCGAGGCAAAACTTTTTTTTTTTAATTCTCTTTCCTAACCCACAACCCAGCGCAGAGACGATGAGAGACACATTCATACCAAGGGTGCTCTCTCCATGCCTCATAGCATACAAACCCACCCGGAGTTTCCCATCTTCTTGATTATTTCCCACTTAATGTCCGTCATCTTACAGAGCTTCTGGAACTGGCAAAAATCTCAATGGAGCTTTTTAAGAAAACTGGTATAACACGTGTTCCCTTCCTTCAAAGAAAATGGCCTGGCCTTTAACTGATGAATGTATCTCATATAAGCCCCATTAATAAAGCCTGTTTAAAGCAATACAGCATGTGGCACAATGTGCAGTGTCCAGTTGGCGCTAAGTGTAAATGTACATTTGACTATTTTTAAATAAGGAAATTGGACAGCCATATTCACATTTATGTCAGGGCCTTGTTAGTAACAAATACATATGCCATATAATGCTTTTAAGCTAACATGATCTCAAAATGCTTGCCAAAATTATGCTTTACTTTTAGATCTTGAGTATTAGAAGAATAATAAAAAATCCGAAGAGAAACAAGAAAAAAACAGAAAAAAGTTACTAAGTATCACTGCCATTTTCACTAGTCATTCACAGATCCACCCCTCCATTTATTCATTCCTTCACTTAATTGGTATTTATCAAGCCCCACAATGTGCCGGCATTCTGACGGTGTTGGGTGAGACAGGAGGCATGGCTCCTCACGGAGCTCATCAGCTAGTGAGGCGGCAACATGTGCAATCATATAAACCCAAGTAAATGTATTCATGAAATACTACATCTAATACACATGCTGGGAAGGAAGGAACAGGGCTTGCTGAAGTAATAGGATCCAGTGGGAGGTTTGCCTCTGGACAGAGAGGGCCCGGAAGAGGAAGGAATATTTGAGCTGAGACCTGCAGGGTCGATATCAATGCCTTTTCTATTATATTAGCTAAGCTTTATCAAATATTGTCACACGGTACATACAAGATTTTGTTTATAGATTGAAGCGAGCCGAAAATAGAAACAGATGTACTATGGATTTTTAGAGCAGTTTTAGGCTTACAGAGAAACTGTGCACAAGTTCAGAGTTCCCATGTCCCCCCTCCCCGCACAGTTTCCCCCCATTATTAACATCTTGCTTTCCTATGGTACATTTGTTATATTAATGAAGGAACACTCATACATGGTTATTAAGTAAAATGCATAGTTCACATGGTTGTCCTTGTGCCTTACAGTGGATTCTCATATCCACCCCATGTGACAGAGTAGAACTGCCCCCTAGGGTTTGAGACAGATAGGGTTAACTGTGCTGGTGGCTGAACAAAAGAGCTTTTAAGAGATTACCATCTGGAAGTTGGGTAAACAGGAACCCACCCTGTCAATTTGAGATAGGATTGGGGCAGCCGGTGAATTACTATCTCCTTCTTAGTATCTTTCTAGTCCCCTCCTCCTTTGCAGGCTTTGTATGCGCAGATGAGCAGAGCGTGACTGCTGTTTGACCTTCCTTAGCCCTCCGAAGTTGGCGATGTAGTACCGAAGATCAAGTGCACTTGAGCTATATCCCATAATAAGTGATGCCAGGGGCTGCCAAGATGACTCCATCTTGAATATCAGGGGGTTCCATCTTAGATTCCAGATGTGAGCACAACCTAATTAACATGAACCACCATTCTGAGAATTATCCGTCCCTTGTTTTTTTTTTTTTTGAAAGAAGCCCACTAAATATTCATTACTCTATTGTCTCCAGGAACCCATATAAGTTCTAGCCTTGCTTCCCTTTTTGTGTCAGTCTTTTGGAGAGGCTTAGGTTCCCCCCTGACTCTTTTTGCTTGACTCAAGCAAAATAAAGCTTGCTAAAGGTAAAGTTTGTCTTTCACATGTATTCTCACTCAGGATAGGACAAGGACCCTTTGAGTCAGATTGGTAACAAGTTTCCTAAGCTATAATCTTTATGGGAGCAGATGGCCAGGTCTTTTCTTCCACGGAGCCGCTGGCGGGTACAACCACTGACCTTTCAGGTAGTAAGCCAAGTGTTTAACCACTTGTACCACCAGGGCTCTTTATAGTTTACATTGCTGTTGTCATCATTAGGTGCTGTCCAGTCGGTTCCAAATCATATGCCACCAGGGCTCCACAGTTTTCATTAGGATTCACAGTTTGTGAATCCAAACAGTGCTACCGCTTTTGACAAATGCATAATGTCACGGTGGTGCAGCGGTTAAGAGCTTGGCTGCTAACCAAAATGTTGGCAGTTTGAAGCCACCCTATGGGGAAGTTCTGCTCTGTCCTATAGGGTTGCTGTGAGTTGGAATTGACTTGATGGCAATGGGTTTTGTTTTTGTTTAAATAATGTCCTGTGACCACATGTCATGGATTGAATTGTGTCCCCCCAAAAATATGCATCAACTTGGTTAGGCCATGATTCCCAGTATTGTGTGGTTGTCTTCCATTTTGTGACTGTAATTTTATGTTGAGAGGATTAGGGTGGGATTGTTATACCATCCTTACTCAGGCCACCTTCCTGATCCAAGGTAAAGGGAGTCTCCCTGGGTTGTGGCCTGCACCACCTTTTATCTCTCAAGAGATAAAAGGACAGGGAAGCAAGCAGAGTTGGGGACCTCATACCACCAAGAAAGCAGCAACAGAGCGTGTCCTTTGGACACGGGGTCCCTGTGCCTGAGAAGCTCCTCGACCAGGGGAAGATTGAGGACAAGGACCTTCCTCCAGAGCTGACAGGTAGAGAAAGCCTTCCCCTGGAGCCAACACCCCGTGTTTGGACTTGTAACCTACTAGACTGTAAGAAAATAAATTTCTCTTTGTTAAAGCCATCCACTTGTGGTATTTCTGTTACGGCGGCACTAAATGACTAAGATACCACAGTACAGATCATACAGAATTGTTTCACTGCCCTAAAATGCCCTTCTCCTGAGCCCCTGGAAACCACTGATCTTTTGGCTGTTGCGAGTTCAGGGTATTTGAGGCTGACCAAGAAAAGAGATATGACCACAAAAATAGCATTGCACAGCAAGCTATTTATTGGGGGTCAATGCACTGACAGCTGAATGCAGTGATGGTCCCCCACAGCAGAAAGTCTTCCAGAGGCAAGCCGTGCAAGGAGCTACCAAAAGCGGAAGCACATGAAGACCCCCAACGAAGAGAAGAAGGGAGGGGGCCTATGTACACCTCAGGTGAGGCGCTCCTGCAGCTAACTGGGGAGTCTCTGGGAGAACTTAGGGTCCTTATAACTACAAAATTTTATCTTATTTAGAGCTAGCACGTGTTGGGTGCAATTTCAAAGAATACATAAATCAGGCAGGCTCTAAGTGGCTAAACATCTGTGCATTATGGACTTTTAAAACAATTACCAAAACACAAACCCAGTGCTATCAAGTTGATCCCAACTCATAGCAACCCTAAAGGGCAGAGTAGAACAGCCCCACACAGTTTCCAAGGCTGTAATCTTACAGAAGCAGACTGTCACATCTTTCTCCCATGGAGCAGCTGGTGGGTTCAAACTACCTACCTTTTGGTTAGCAGCCAAGTGCTTTAATCACTGCTCTACCAGGGCTCCTTTTTAAAACAGTTGTTAGGTGTCATTGAGTTGGTTCTGACTCATAGCAAGTGACCCTTTGCACAACAGAAGGAAACACTACCAGGTCCTGTGCCATCCTCACAATCATTGCTGTGTTTGAGCCCATTGTTGCAGCCACTGTGTCAATCCATCTTTTTGAGGGTCTTCCTCTTTTTCGCTGACCCTGTACTTTACCACAAGCATGATGTCCTTCTCCAGGGACAGATCCTTCCTGATAACATGTCCAAAGTACATGAAACATAGTCTCTCCATTCTTGCACCTAAGGAGCATTCTGGTTGTACTTCTTACAAGACAGATTTTTTCATTCTTTTGGCAGTCCATGGTTTATTCAATATTCTTTGCCAACACCACAATTTAAAGGCATCAATTGTTCTCTGGTCTTCTTTAGTCATTGTCCAGCTTTCACATGTATATGAGGTGATTGAAAACACCATGGCTTGGGTCAGGCACACATTAGTCCTTAAAGGGATAGCTTCACTTTTTAAGACTTTAAAGAGATCTTTTGCAGCAGATTTGCCCAATGCAATACATTGTTTTGTTTCTTGACTGCTGCTTCCATAGGTGTTGATTGTAGATCCAAGTAGAATGAAATCCTTGACAACATCAAACTTTTCTCTGGTTATCATGATGTTGCTTATTGGTCCAGTTTTGAGGATTTTTATTTTCTTTATGTTGAGGTGTAATCCACACTGAAGGCTTTGTTTGGTCTTTGGTCTTCATCAATAAGTGCTTCTAGTCCTCTTCACTTTCAGCAAGCAAGGTTGTGTCATCTGTACATCACAGGTTGTTAATGAGCTTTCCTCCAATCCTGATGCCCCACTCTTCTTCATATCGTCCAGCCTCTCCAATTATTTGCTCAGCATTTAGACTGAATAAGTATGGTGAAAGGATACAACCCTGACACACAGCTTTTCTAACTTTAGCCTCTCAATATCACCTTGCTCTGTTCCAAGATCGCCTCATGAGCACAATTAAGTGTTCTTGAATTCGCATTCTTCCCAATGTTATTCATGATTTGTTATGATCCACACAGTCTAATGCTTTTGCACAGTCAATAAAATACAGGTAAACATCTTTCTGATGGTCTCTGGTTTCAGCCAGGAGCCATCTGACATCAGCAATGATATCCCTCGTTCCATGTCCTCTTCTGAATATGGCTCGAATTTCTGGCATTTCTCTATCAATGTACTGCTGTAACTGCTTTTGAATGATCTTCAGCAAAAATTTACTTGTGTTTCATAGTAACGATATTGTTTGATTATTTCCACATTTGGTGGGATCTCCTTTCTTTGGAGTGAGTACAAATATGGATCTCTTCCAGTCAGTTGGCCAGGTGGCTCTCTTCCAAATTTCTTGGCATAGATGAGGGAGCACTTCCAGCGCAGCTTCTATTTGTTGAAACATCTCAGTTGGCTTTCCGTCAATTCCTGGAGCCTTGTTTTTCACCAATGCCTTCAGTGCAGCTTGGACTTCTTCCTTCAGTACCATTGGTTCTTGATCATATGCTACCTCCTGAAATGGCTAAATGTCGACTAATTCTTTTTAATACAATTACGCCGTGTATTCCTTCCATCTTCTTTTGATGCTTCCTGCATCGTTTAATATTTTCCGTACAGAATCTTGAATTTTTCCAAGACTGGAAATCTTGGAAAATCCAGTCTTGAATTTTTTCTTCAGTTCTTTCAGCTTGAGAAATGCCGAGCATGTCCTTCCCTTTTGGTTTTCTAACTCCAGGTCTTTGCACATTTCATTATAATACTTTACTTTGTCTTCTCAAGCTGCCCTTTGAAATCTTCTGTTCAGCTGTTTTATTTCATCATTTCTTCCCTTAGTTTTAGCTACTCTATGTTCAAGAGCAAGTTTCAGAGTCTCTTCTAACATCCGTTTTGATCTTTTCTTTCTTTCCAGTATTTTTAATGACCTCTTGCTTTCTTCATGGATGATGTCCTTGATGTCATTCCACAACTCATCTGGCCTTTAGTCGTTGGTGTTCAATGCATCAGATCTGTGCTTGAGATGGTCTCTAAATTCAGGTGGGATATATTCAAGGTCATATTTTGGCTCTCATGGACTTGTTCTAATTTTCTTCAACTTCGGCTGGAACTTGCATATGAGCAATTGATGGTCTGTTCCACAGTTTGCCCCTGGCCTTGTTCTGACTGCTGCTGTTGAGTTTTTCCATTGTCTCTTTCTGCAGATGTAGTCTATTTGATTCCCATGTATTCCATCTGGCGAGGTCCTCGTGTGTAGCCGCAGCCTATGTTGTTCAAAAAAGGCATTTGCAATGGTAGCCGCAGTTTATGTTGTTGAAAAAAGGCATTTGCAATGAAGAAGTCGTTAGTCTTGCAAAATTCTATCACACAATATCTGACATTATTTCCATCACCAAGGCCATATTTTCCAACTACGAATCCTTCTTCTTTGTTTCCAACTCTCTCATTCCAGTCGCCAGTAATTATCAATGCATCTTGATCACATGTTTATCAATTTCAGACTGCAGAAGCTGGTAAAAATCTTCAATTTCTTCATCTTTGGCCTTAGTGGTTGGTGTGTGAATTTGAATAATAGTGTATTAACTGGTCTTCCTTGTAGGCATATGGATATTATCTTATCACTGACATTATTGTACTTCAGGATAGATCTTGAAATGTTCTTTTTGATGATGAATGTGATGGCATTCCTCTTCAATTTGTTATTCCTGGCATAGTAGACCATATGATTGTCTGATTTAAAATGGCCAGTATCAGTCCATTTCAGCTCACTAATGCCTTTATGTGTGCTGTTTCATTTTTGATAACTTCCAGCTGTTCTAGATTCATACTTCATACATTCCACATTCCAGTTCTTAATGGATGTTTGCAGCTGTTTCTTCTGTTTTTGAGTCACGCCACATCAGCAAATGAAGGTCCTGAAAGCTTGACTGCATCCATGTCATTAAGGCCAACTCTGCTTTGAGGAGGCAGTCGTATTTTGAGTGCCTTCCAACCTGAGGACTCACCTTCCGGCACTTTATCAAAGTTCTGGGCTATTCATAAGGTTTTCACTGGCCAATTTTTTCGAAAGTAGACTGCCAGTTTCTTCTTCCTAGTCTGTCTTAGTCTGGAAGCACTGCTGAAACCTGTCCTCCAAGGGTGACCCTGCTGGTATTTGAAATACTGATGGCAAAGCTTCCAGTATCACAGCAACATGACAGCTGACACAGTAGGCAAACTGACAGACACATGGTGGTTTTTAAAACAATTAAAAAAAATTAGACGGGTACAAATTGGAGTTTGGCGCCAATGGGCTTTTTTGGGCTTAATGGGCCTCATTGCTATAAAGAAATAAAGGAAAACTTGGGGGTAATATACAGGGGCCACTTTTAACTCATTTATGTAACAAATGTCTCTGTAATTTTGACTTTTCCAGAATGTCATATAGTTGGAATTGTCCCGTATGTAGCTTTTTCAGACTGGCTTCTTTCACTTAGCAATATACACTTAAGGTTCCTCCATGTCTTTTTGTGGTTTGATCGCCCACTTTTTTTTTTTACTGTTGAATAGCATTCCATTGTATGGTTGTATCACAGTTCGCTTATTCATTCCCTAATTGAAGAACGTCTAGTTGCCTCCAATTTTTGGCAATTATGAATAAAGTGGATTTAAACATTCATGCGCAGGTTTTTATGTGGGCATATGTTTTCACCTGACTCAGGTAAATACCTAGGAGTACGATTGTTGGATGGTATGGTAAGCATACATTTATCTTTGTATGAAACTTCCAGACTGTCTCCCAAAGTGGCTAAAAAAAAACAAACAAACCAGCGCCCTTTTGAATTTCCACCAGCAATGGTTAAGAGTTCCTGTTGTTTCACATCCTCACCAGCGTTTGGTGCTGTTGGATTTTAGCCATTCTCATTGTTTTGATTTACAATTCCCCAATAACATATGACAGTACCTGAATGGTGCAAATGATTTAGCTCTCAGCTACTGGCTGAAAGTTTGGCAGTTTGAACTCACCTGGGGCACCTTGGTAGAAAAGCCTGGCGGTTTGTTTCTAAGGGTCACAACTTTGAAAACCCTATGGAGTGCAGTTCTACTCTGTAGTACATGGGGTTGCCGTGAGTCAGAATCAACTTGATGGCAACTGGTAGTTGGTGGTAATGACCTATGATGTTATTTTTCCATATACAATAATGCACCACATAACATCTGTCCGGGCAACATCCGACTGCAGGTATGTCCATCATCCCATAAGTTTATATTAGAGTTCAGAAATCCCCATTGGAAAATGGGACGTAGCAGGTGTAACGTCAAAAACAAAGAAAAGATTCTCTAAGCTGTTAAAAGATAGGCTCCAACGAAAGCTACAAGGCTAATGAAATTGTGAGAGGGACCTGTATAAGATATGGAGGAATCAATAATGACGTGGACTGAGGACCAAGCACAAAAGCCAGTCCCTCTCAGCACATTGACAATAACTGGTAAGGCAGGAAGCTTGTTCGAGATGCTTAGAGAAGAAGCAGGACCAGACTCCGATACTGAGTTTAATGCTAGCTCTGGGTGGTTCAAGCAGTTCACTGTTTTTCACTGCATAATGTAAAAGTGAGCGATGAGTCTGCGAGTGCTGATGTGAAGACAGCGGAAGAATTTATTGGAGCCTTAGGTGTTCATACAACATCCAAATCACATAATGTCCTATTTCATAGAACGTAACATGGACATTAAGGGATGCTTAGCTGTACTTACTTGCCATCTGTATATCTTCTCTGATGAGGTATTACAGTACAATGAGTCACTTTTATATAACCTTTCTAGCCATGGTCTTATAACTTCCATAAATTCCATTTGCTGGGATCATGCAAACAAGGTATGTGGAACCCTTATGAGGATTGGACAGTCTGCTAATGCAAATGAGGTGCATGGAATCCTTGATGGGGATTGGTTATTTTGTAGTCTTGCTGGCGGAGGGGGCACATCTCAAAACTGATAAGGAGCTTGCTACATAATCAGCTTCCCTGACAGACGCTTTAGACAGAGACATGGAAAGAGAGATGAAGGAGCTGTACCCTGAATATTGTGAGAGATGGTGTGTGGCAGCAGCAAGAGCAATAGCAGCACAATACAACAGGAACCAGGAGACTAGCACAAGACAGCTCCACGGAGTTAAGAGCTGTAACACTTGCCCAAATAGGGCTTGCGGCAGAAATCCAAGAAGAAGCTGTCCTGATTGAAGAACTGTATCCTGAGTTGTTCCTGTTACTTCCAAGTTGATCCTGATCTCAGGTTGTAACTTGTTATTTCCCTAATAAACCTCATAACGGTAAGTGGCTTAGTTATCTAGTGCTGCTATAACAAATAACACAAGTGAATGGCTTTAACAAAGAGAGATTTATTTTCTCACAGTCTAGTAGGCTAGTAGGCTAGAAGTCCAAATTCAGGGCATCAACTCCAGGTGAAGGCTTTTGCTGTTGACTCCGGAGGTAGGTTCTTCTCATCAATCTTCCCCTGGGCTAGGGTCTCCAAGCAGGAACCCTGGGTCCAAAGGACACGCTTTGCTCCTGGCACTGCTTTCTTGGTGGTATGAGGTACCGCCACCCCTAAAAGTAGCCAAAAAAAGATACATTATGTACGAGGAACAATATATGAATAATGTTGACTTTTCATCAGAAACAATGGAAGCTAAAAGACAACAAAAAAGTGTTGAAAAACAAATAACCTCTGTCAACCCAGAATTTTATATCTTGCAAAGCTGTACTTCAAGAATAAAGGTGAAAAAAAAAAGAGACTATCTAAATAAACAAATAAATATCTAAATAAAATAAGATAGAGAGCAATGAGACTATCTAAATGACACCATAAACCTCTGTAATGGATTGAATTATGTCCCCTTGAAAGATGTGTTGAAATCCTAACCCCCATATTTGTGAGTTTGACCCTGTTTGGAGATAGGAATTCTTTTGGTTATGTTAATGAGGCCATACCAGAGTAGGATGGGTCCTAAACCTAATCCCATATGAAAACCAGTTGCCATCAAATCGATTCCAACTATGGCAACTCCATGTGTGCAGAGTAGAGCTATGCTCCACAGAATTTTCAAAGCTCTGACCTTTCAGAAGCAGATTGCCAGGCCTTTCTTGCAAGACACCTCAGGGTAAGTTCAAACTGCCAATCTTCAGTTAGTAGGTGAGCACTTAACTGTGCCACCTCAGGACTCCTAATACCTTCTGAGTGGTGTCTTATAAAGGAGAGTGCAGATGCACAGAGACAGACACATACACATAGGGGAATACCCCCATGCTAGAATGTTTTTTTTTTTTTAGAATGTTGGCAGGTGCATCTATAAACCCAGGAACACCAAGTATTGCCAGCAGGTACTAGGAGCTGAAGGACTCAAAGAAGGACCTACTCCTCCAGTGCATGCCCTGAATTTGGACTTCTAGCCTCCAGAAGTGTAAGAACACAAATTTTTGTTCTTTAAAGCTGTCCATTTGTGGTATTTTTGTTACAGCATCATTAGGTAACTAAGCCAACTACCTTTACCTAATTATATTTCTAGAATAGTTGTTGTTGTTGTTAGGTGCCGTCCAGTTTGTTCCGACTCATAGCAACCCTGTATACAACAGAACGAAACACTGCCTGGTCTTGTATCAACCTCACAGTCATTGTTATGCGTGAGCCCATTGTTGCAGCCACTGTGTCAATCCATCTTGTTGAGGGCCTTCCTCTCTTTTGCTTACCTTTCTACTTTACCAGGCATGATGTCCTTCTCCAGGTACTGGTTCCTCCCGATAACATGTCCAAAGTATGTGAGATGAAGCCTCACCATCCTGGCTTCTAAGGAGCATTCTGGCTGTTCTTCTTCCAAGATAGTTTAGTTCATTCTTTTCAGTATTCTTCATCAACACCATAATTCGAATTGAATTATGGAACAGTAGACCAAACAAACGAAAAATGATATTTCCAAGCAGTACTTAGATGAACATTTATAGCTTCAATTGCTTATATTAGAAAGGCTTAAAATCGTTGATCTTGCTTCCTGCTCTACAAATCTAGACAAAGACAAGAAATAATACCCAAAATAAGTAGAAGGAATTAATAAAGAACAGAAATAAATTAAATTGAAAATAAAGGCAAAATTTGTACTTCGAAAAGTTTAGTAAAATTGATAAATCATCCCAAAAGATTTTTCCATAGAAATTGATAAGTTTATTCTAAAATTTATATGGAAATACAAATGACCTAGAATATCTAGAAGTTAGCAGCCAAGTTCTTAACCACTGTACCACCAGGGCTGCTTCTTTGTGACCTAGAGGTAGGCAAAGACTTCATATGTAGGACACAGAAAAAGTAACCAGAAAGGAAAATTTGATAAATTTAATTTTATAAAATTAAAACCTGTTAAGCAAAAAATACTATTAAAAATTAATAGACTAATAGAAAGCATTTCCAATACATGTATCTGACAGTGAACTCCTACAACCCAAAGACAATAAGAAAATTAACTGAAAATTATGCAAAAAGACTTGAACAAATGCTTCACAGATGAAAATATCTGATTGGCTAATAAGCTAATGAGAAAATGTTTAACATCTTTAGTCATCGGCAAAATGCAAATTTAAACACACCTCCTAATTAGTTAAACCTAAAAAGATATTCAAACCACCAAAATCATTGCCGGATAATCTTTAAACCTTAAACCAGAAATATTCCCTTAAGTCTTCTTAAAACCGAGCAATAGTAAAGAATACCTGCCTTGAGCATTATGTTCTTTTAAGATCTAGCTCTATGGAATTAAAGTGACAACAGCAACTCAAAAGATTAGATAGGAAACTTCAGGGGCAGTGAGCTTATGTTAATAGGGGAGGAACAGCTTAGAAAAGGAGGGTGAGGATGGTTGCACAACTCGAAGAATGTAATCAGTGTCACTGAATTATACGTGTAGAAATGGTTGGATTAGTGTATGTTTTGCTGTATATTCTCTACAACAACAAAAAATAAAATAAATTTTATATGTAAAGACACTCAACACTGAGTATTGGGTGAGGATATGCAGAAACTGGAATGCTCCCATATTTCCAATTGCTCGGAAAAGTTGTGAGACTTATAAAGTTAAACATTTACTTATTCTTCAACCTAGCAATTCCACTCGTAAGTACTCAGCCAAAATAATTATAAATATGTGTCCACAAAAAGACTTGTAGAGGAATGGTCATAGCAACTTTATTCAAAGTAGCCCAAAACTGAAAGAACACAAATCTGTTATCAGGAGAACAGTTAAACAAATCATGGTGCATTCATACAGTGGAATACTACTCTTTAATAAAAAGAAGCATACTAGTAATTTAACAACATGAGTGAATCGCACAGACATTATGCTCAGTGAAAAAAAGCTGACACAAAATAGTATGTACTTCACTTGTATGAAGTTCTGGAACAGAACTAATTCAAGTTGAAAAATTTTAAGGTGGTTTCCTCTGGGGGATGGGATGGAATGAGATAAGTCATGAATTTTCAGGGAGATGAAAAATGTTCAATATTTGATAAGGATGTGGGTTACACTGGTATGCCTATTTTTCAAAATTGTACAACTAAGATGTGTGCCAGGGGCCGACTGCAGATCAGACTGTCAGTTACTCATATGTAAGTTCAAGTTGAAACCGAAGAAAATTAGAACAAGTCCACGAGAGCCAAAGTACGACCTTGAGTATATCCCACCTGAATTTAGAGACCCTCTCAAGAATAGATTGGACAAATTGAACACTAATGACTGAAGACCAGACTAGTTGTGGAATGACATCAAGGACATCATCCATGAAGAAAGCAAGAGGTCTTTAAAAAGACAAGAGAGAAAGAAAAGACCTAAATGGATGTCAGAAGAGATTCTGAAACTTGCTCTTGAGCGTCAAGGAGCTAAAGCAAAAGGAAAAAATGATGAAAAGAGCTGAACAGAAGATTTCAAAGGGCAGCTCGAGAAGATAAAGTATTATGATGACACGTGTAAAGACCTGGAGATGAAAAACCAAAAGGGAAGAACATGCTCTGCATTTCTCAAGCTGAAAGAACAGAAAAAAAATTCAAGCCTCGTGTTGCAATATTGAAGGATTCTGCAGGAAAAATATTAAATGACACAGGAAGCATCAAAAGAAGATGGAAGAAATACACAGAGTCACTGTACCAAAAAAAAATTGGTCGACACTCAACTGTTTCAGGAGTTAACACATGATCAGGAACTGATGGTACTGAAGGAAGAAGTCCAAGCTGTACTGAAGGCATTGGCGAAAAACAAGGCTTCAGAAATTGACATATTACCCACTGAGATGTTTCAACAAATGGATGCAGTGTTGGAAGTGTTCACTTGTCTATGCCAAGAAATTTGGAAGAGAGCTACCTGGCCAAATGACTGGAAGAGATCCATATTTATGCTTATTCCCAAGAAAGGTGATTCAACTGAACATGCAAATTATCAAGCAATACCATTAATATCACATGCAAGCAAAATTTTGCTGAAGATCATTCAATAGCGGCTATTGACAGGAAACTGCCAGAAATTCAAGTCAGATTTAGAATAGGACATGGAATCAAGGATATCAATGCTGACAACAGATGGATCCTGGCTGGAAGTAGAGAATACCAGGAAGATGTTTAACTGTGTTTTATTGCCTATGCTAAGATAGTCAACTGTGTGGATCATAACAAATTATGGATAACATTGCAAAGAATGGGAATTCCAGAACACTTAATTCTGCTCATGAGGAACCTGTACATGAACCAAGATGCAGTCATTCAAACGACAAGGGGATACTGCATGGTTTAAAGTCAGGAAAGGTGTATGTCAGGGTTGTCTTCTTTCACCATACCTATTCAATCTGTATGCTGAGCAAATAATCCAAGAAGCTGGACTATATGAAGAAGAATGGGGCATCAGAATTGGAGGAAGACTCATTAACAACCTGAGTTATGCAGATGACACAACCTTGCTTGCTGAAAGTGAAGAGGACTTGAAGCACTTACTGATGAAGATCAAAGACCAGAGCCTTCAGTATAGATTATACTTCAACATAAAACAAAAATCCTCAACATTGTGATGAATGAAGAAAAGAATGAAGTTGTCAAGGATTTCATTTTACTTGGATCCACCATCAACACCCATGGAAGCAGCAGTCAAGAAATCAAAAGACACATTGCATTGGGCAAATTGGCTGCAAAAGACATCTTTAAAGTGTTGAAAAGCAAGGATGTCACCTTGAGGACTAAGGTGCGCCTGACCAAAGCCATGGTGTTTTCAATCACCTTATATGCATGTGAAAGGTAGACAATGAATAAAGAAGACCAAGGAAGAACTGATGCCTTTGAATTGTGGGGTTGGCAAAGAATATTGAATATACCGTGGACTGCCAGAAGAACGAACAAATCTGTCTTGGAAGAAGTACAACCAGAATGCTCCTCAGATACAAGGATGGTGAGACTATCTCTCACATACTTTGGATATGGTATCAGCAGGGATCAGTCCCTGGAGAAGGACCTCATGCTTAGTAAAAATAGGAAAGTAGAGGATCAACGAAAAAGAGGAAGACCCTCAACAAGATGGATTGACACAGTGGCTGCAACAATGGGCTTAAGCATAGCAACAATTGTGAGGATGGCGCAGGACCAGGCGGTGTTTCGTTCTGTTGTGCATAGGGTCATTTTGAGTTGGAACCAACTTGATGGCACCTAACAACAACAACAACAAGATGTGTGCATAGTAACTATGTTAATTTACCTAAAAAACTAAAATTAAAAAAATGAGTGGGGTGTGGCAAGTGGGTGGAGTTATAGATGAAAGAAGAATGGCAGAATGTTTATGATTATTGAACTTGGGTGCTGAGTACATTTGGGTTCATTTTACTATTCTGTTTAATTTGTGTATGTTTGGACAGTCCCATAATAAAACATTTAAAAATCATGCACTATAAAAAGTTAAACATATTATACAATATTATGGTAATGAAAAATGTTGAAAAATTTAATGGCACAGAAAAACATTCATGGAAAATGAACAAAGGAACTTAAAACACTACATTTTGAAAAGAAATATCAATGCATAGAAAGTCATTGAAAAAATACATCCTGAAATGTAAGCACTGTTGTCTCACAGTAGTCCTGCCTTATTAACATGTAGAGGTTAGGATCCACAACACGTAAAATGGAGGACAACCATACAACACTGGGAATCGTGGCCTAGCCAAGCTGACACATAACCCCAACCTTCACAGGTTCCATGTACCTTATTTGCACAGTGCCACTCAATCATTGTGTGTGAGTCACAAAGACCATGGCTAGAAGGGCCGTATTAAGTAATTCATTGCACTGCAGGATTGTATTAGTCAGGGTTCTTCAGAGAAATATATGTGTGTGTTTATTTGTGTGTGTATGTGTATTTTTTAATTATCATTTTTATTTGAAGGAATTATCTCAAGTGACTGTGGCAAGTCTAAAATCTGTAGGTCAGGCCAGCAGGCTGAAAACTCAGGTACAAGTTGATGTTGCAGTCTTGAGGAAGACATTCTTTCCCCTGGGGAACCTCCGTTTTTGCTCTTAAGCCCTTCAACTGATTGGATGAGGCCCACCTGCATTATTGATGATAAACTGTTTTACTTAATGTCAACTAATTGTAAATGTTAATCACATCTGGAAAATGCCTTCACAGTAACATCTAGATTGGTGTTTGACTAAATAACTGGGTTTTTATGTAGCCTAGCCAAGTTGTCATAAAAAATTAATCATCACAACAATAGACACCTAGACCAATGGAGTAGAATTGAGAGTCCAGAAATCCACACATCTATGGCCAACTGATTTTTGACAAGGGTATTAAGTCCATTCGATGGGAAAAGAAGAATCTTCAATAAATGGTGCTGGGAAAATTGGGTTTTCACATGCAGGAAAATGAAACAACATCAATGTGTCACACCACATACAAAAACAAACGTGCAAATGTGCACACTAAATGTGCAAACTAAAGCCATAATATGCTTGGAAGAACAAACGGGCAATGCTGTCAGACCTAGCTTTCAACAGTAGATTATCTAATATAATTACAAAAGCACAAACAGCAAAAGACAAAATAAATGGGACCTCATAAAAACTAAAAACTGTTCATCAAGAGTTTACTAAAAGAATCGAAAAGGCAAGCTACTGGCTGGGAGGATATCTTTGGAAACCATATATCTGACAAGAAACTAATAACCTATATATATATATATATATACATGGCTTGAAGGGCTTATATATATATATATATATATAAAACTTTGACAACATCAAAAGGACAAATAACCCAATCATAAAATGGGCAAAGGACTTGAGTAGGCATTTCACCAAAGAGGACATTTAAATGGCCATCAAACATATGAAAGGAGGCTCAGCATCATTAGCCATCAGAGAGATGCAAATCAAAATTACAATGAGATACCATTTCACTCCCACGTTAGGATGGCTAAGATTAAAAAAAAAGAAAAGAAAATAAATATTGGTGAGGATGTGGGGAAATTGAAACCCTTATCGATTGCTGGGGGGAATGCAAAATGGTAGAGCCATTGTGGAACAGTGTGACGGTTCCTCAAGAAACGAAAAATAGAGCTACCATGTGACCCAGCAATTCCACTTGAAAGTGGAGACTCAAAAGGAGATTTGTACACCAATGTTCATTGCGGCACTATTCACAATAGCCAAAAGGTGGAAACAACCTAAATGTCCATCAACAGATGAATGGATAAACAAAATGTGGCAAATACATACAATGGAATACTACTCAGCCAGTAGGAAAAATGAAGTCTTGGTACATGCTGTAGTATGGATGGAGCTTGAAGACATTATGCTGAGTAAAATAAGTCAACCACCAAAGGACAAATATTGTATGACTTCACTTTTATAAAAAGACAAGAAAAGGCAAGTGAATAGAGGCCAAAGTTTATTAGTGGTCACCAGGGACAGGAGAGAGGAGGGAAAAGGGGGGTTAACAGTCATGGAAAATTCGCATTGATTAAGGGTAGGGTCGCACAGCTGATTATTGTAATTGCTGTCAATAAGTCGTACATCTGTAAAAAGTTGAACTGGCAAAAGTTGTGTGGTAGATATATTTACAACAACAACAAAAAGAAACAGAAGCTGCTGAGATTGCTTATGCACAACCAAACACTTCCTGGGACTTGGATCTTTGGTTTGGAGGTTTAGAATCCTGTTTCTTGGGACATCCCAGTTTGTTGGCCTAATAATGTGTTTAGTGTGTCTGTTCTACTTCCCAGTTCTTTGCATAGGGCCTGGACCTTAAAAGCTTGCAAGGCACGACAATTGGTCTGTGTTCACCTGGAGCAACAGAGGAAGAAGGAGAGTCAGGAACAGGAGGAGCATATGGAATGTGTGGCTAACTGCCCCCATGAACTACTGCCTCCTTTGCCGTGAGACCAGGAGAACTGGATGATGTCCAGGCACCATTACTGAACATTTTGATCAAAGATGCCACAGAAGAGTCCTGATAAGAAGGGAGGAAATACAGAACAGAGTTTCAAATTCTCATGGACTCCAGACTTCTTAGAGCTACAGAGGCTGGATGAACACCTGAAACTACTGCCCTGAGAGAACTTTAAACCAAAAATGTCCCCTGAAGTCTTCTTAAACCAAATAGTGGTTTAACTCAACTAGTAAAGAATATCTGCTTTGAACATTGTGCTCTTTGAAGATCTGTCTGTAATGGGATCAAATTGACAATAGCAACTTGAAAGATTAGATAGGAACCTTAGGGAGTAACGAGTTTATGTTATTGGGGGAGGAGCAACTCAGAAAAGGAGGGTGAGATTGGTTGCACAGCTTGAAGAATATAATCAATGTCAGTAAATTATACATGTAGAAATGGTTGAATTGGTGTGTGTTTTGCTGTGTATATTCTCGACAACAACAATACAATTTTTTAAAAAAGGAGAAAAAAAAAAAAGGAATCATCCCAGGGATGAATGGAGAGAGTAAGGCATAAAGAAATTAAATCACTAACATAAAAGGACTTATATTGTTAATATTTTGTCTACTTAGACTCTGCTCGGAAAATACCAATTAGAAAACGAAAAACAACCACCAAGACTCTCTACCTCCAAAACTAAAACAAACCCACTGCCGTCAAGTCGATTCTGACTCTATACCTTCACTAAGAAGGAAATCAGGAAATAAGAGGAGGACGTAATTACCATGCTCTTCTTTAATGATTGATACAATGTCATAAAAATAAAATCTAAATTGGATACTTTTCCTACTATTTCATTTACCTAATTCAAGATTATGAGGTTGAATTGCTCATGGGGATACTTTAGCATCATACTCAGAAAATGAGGTATTAATTATTACTACTAATAAAATTTACCTACAGTAAGTTATTTTTTTAAGTTATTAATTAAGTAATTATTATTAAGTTATTAATATGTTTATAAATATGCTGGGTATGATGAAAGTAATTATTTAACAACAAAAGAGAGAGAAACCATTTTGAAAACGTAATGAAACCTGGGACATTGTAAAACTTTCAAATTTCTTAACCTTTATAAACTGAGCTAGTCAACTTGGATGTCAGACAAGACTTCTGTTGTGATCTATAAAATGACGAGGCTGAATGTAACAACTAGATCGTCACACACAAATACGGACATATTGGATAATATATGTGTATGTGGTTTAGAAATATTGTTCTGATGGATTTCCAGCACCTAGAACAGTGCCTGGAACACCCGTAGGCATTCAGTAAACTTTTGCTGCTTCTCAGCTACAATGCCAACTCTGTGTGACATATCATCTCTCAGAAACTTCTCTTTTTGTTTAGTTTGTATTTTTATCAAAATTACACATATACATAGTTTAGAAGACAATTCTTCAATGTTTATGAAAAACAGCTTCACTGTGTCCTTTTTCCACCATTTTTTTTTTTTTTTTTACTTAGAGGCAACCAATTTTAACTTTCCTAACTCTTTTTAAAATATTTATTTTGTTCCTACAATTTGCATGTATGCATTTTTTTTTATTTCTTCATTGTTCAATTTTAGGCATGATCTATTGGCTTCTGTTATGGGTTGAACTGTGTCTCTCCAAGAGGTATATTGAAGTCGTAACCCCTAGTATCTGTGAATGTGACTGTTATCGATTGAATTGTATCCCCCCAAAATGTGTGTCGACGTAGCTAGACCATGACTTCCAGTGTTATATGATTGTCCATAATTTTGTCTGATGTGATTTTCCTATGTGTTATAAATCCTGCCTCTATGATGTTAATGAGGCAGGATTAGAGACAGTTATTTTTTTTTTATGTTAAAGAGGCAGGCTCAATCTACAAGATTAGGTTATATCTTGAGTTAATCTGTTTTGAGATATAAAAGAGAGAAGCTAGCAGAGAGACAGACTGTAATAGAGAATAAATTTCTTTGTTAAAGCCATCCACTTGTGGTATTTCTGTTATAGCAGCACCAAATAACTAAGACAGTGACCTTATTTGTAAACTGGATCTTTTTCTTATTAGTTAACATGAGGTCATCCTAGGGTAGGGCAGATCCTAATCCCATCTAAGTGCTGTCTTATAAAAAAAGAGAAAAGACACAGAGAGTTAGGCAGAAAAACAGTCATGTGATTATGGAGACAGACGCAAGCCAAGGAAAGTTTCAGGATTGCCAGGAGTCACCAGAAGCCAGGAGAGAAGCATTAGCAGTTTCTCTCTCAGAGCCCTAAGAAGGAATCAACATGGCTGATGCCTTGATTTGGACTTCTAGTTTCCAGAACTGTGAGAAAATATATTTGTGTTCTTTAAAGTCACCCCCTTCGTGCTATTTGTTATGGTAGCCCCAGGAAACCAAGACAGAGTTTGGTCCAGGAAGGGGGTGCTACTATAGAAATACCTAAGAATGTGGAAGTGGCTTTAGAATTGGGTAATGGACAGACGCTGGAAGAGTTTTCAGTTGCTTGGTGGTAAAAGCCTATATTCTCTTTAAGAGACTGTTGATAGAATTATGGACAAAAACGGTAATTCTGATGAGGACTAAGAAAAAAGTAAGGAGAGCCATAGAGAAAGCTTCTATTGTCATGTATAGAATATTGCTAGTTATGTGGACATTAAACTTGCTTTTGGTGAGGCCTTAAAAGGAAATGATGAATACGTTTTTGGACACTGGAGGAAAAGTTATCCTTGTTATAAAGTGGGAAAGAACTTGGATGAATTCAGCCAAATTTTGTGAGTGTTTTGAGGAAAGTGGAACTTATAAGTGATGAACTTGAATATTTGGCTGAGGAGATTTCTAAGCAAAATTTTGAATGTGCAGGAGGAAAGAGAGAGATTGAGACATGAACTGTGCATAAACGAGCCAGAACTTGAAAATTTGTAGACTTCCAAGTTTATCTGTGTTGTGAAAATTAAGAAAGCATGCTCTGGAGAGGACACCAAGGGTGTGGCTGGACAAGAGTTTGCTAAAGAGATTAGGCATGTGATTTATGGAACCAATCAACAAAAAGACTGCCAACTCAGACTGAAGGGTTTAGAGAAGGAGTAAAATGAAGGAAAGCTGTTCAATTCCTGGATTCCTGAAGGCAGAAAAATGGCCGATGGAGCTACCTGGCTGTAAACACCTGTTGTCCTTCAAGAAAAGGAAAAAATGATCCTGGGAGAAGTTCAGATGCCAGTAGACTGCTGGCATGGGGTCAGGGGTCAGGGTCGAAGCCTCCTTAGTTTGAGAGGCAGGGCCACCTCCTCGGCTCTAGGAGGTGGGACGACCGCTCTGGTGAGCTTAGAGGACAGACGATTATTTTTAAGTCTTGAAATGTAATGAAATTTGCTCTGCTGGGTTTTGGATTTGCTTGATACCTGTGACCCCTTGTTTCTCTCTAATTCCTTCCTTTTGTGATATGAAAGTTTATCCTATGCCTGTATCATCATTGCACTTTGAAAGTAGATAATTTGTATTCTAGGTTTCACAGATCCACAGATGAAAAGAAATTTTGCCCCCGGATGGGACATACCCAGGGTCTCACCCACACCCGATTTAGGTGATTTAAGACATGAGATTTTGGACTTAGAGTTGATATTGGAATAGGGTAAGACTCTGGGGATGGTGGGATAGGGTGAACGTATTTTGCATGTAGGAAGGGCAAGAATTTGGGCAGGTCAGTAGGCAGACTGTTACAGATTGAATTGGGTCCCCCCAAAACATATGTTGAAGTCCTAACTCCTAATACATGATATTGTGACCTCGTTTGGAAATAGGATCTTTGAAGATCTTATCAGTTAACATGAGGTCATGCTAGAGTAGTTTGGGTCCTAATCTCATCCGAGTAGTGTCTTATAAAGATGCAAATGGACGTGGAGAGTTAGACAGAACAGCTATATGACCATGGAGACAGATGCAAGCCAAAGAACACCAAGAATTGCCAGGAGCCTCCAGAAGCTAGGAGAGGGGCATAGAACAGCTTCTCTCTCACAGCTTTCAGAAGGAATTAACATGGCTCATATTCTGGTTTGGACTTCTAGCCTCCAGTACTGTGAGACAATAAATTTCTGTTCTTTAAAGTCACCTACTTTGTGGTACTTTGTTACAGCAGCCTTAGGAAGCCAGGACAGCTTCCCGTTAGTGAAGATGGGAATTGAGCTATCTTTAACACCTCTTGGAGCCCTGGTGGCGCAGTGGTTAAGTGTTTGGCTGCTAACCAAAATGTCGGCAGTTCATATTCACCCGCTGCTCCTTGAAAACTCTATGGGGCAGTTCTACTCTGTCATACAGGGTCACAATGAGTTGGAATTGACTCGACAGCAATGGGTTTGGTTTTTTTGGTGTTAACACCTCCTGCTCTCACCTTGCATTCCAAACCTTACCACATAAGTTCATTCTCCATTCCCTTTCAAAATCCTAAATAGGGTTTTATTGAAATTAATTTAAATCAGTATTTAGTATTTACATTATTATGAGTAGATAAATTCTATTTACAGATGAACTATTAAATATATTAGAATCACTTTTTTTCTGCGCCAAAACCAAAACCAAACCCATTGCCGTAGAGTCGATTCCTACTCATAGCGACCCTATAGGACACGGTAGAACCGCCCCAGAGAGTTTCCAAGGAGCACCTGGTGGATTCGAACTGCCAACCTTTTGGTTAGTAGCCATAGCTCTTAATCACTACACCACCAGGGCTTCCTTCTCTGCACAGTGTTATATTTATTTTGGGATGATAATCCTCTTTTTCTACCCTGGTTTTCTAAGTTCTTAATGCTAATTCAGATCTCCATCCTGCCTCCTCTCCGCCACCACCATAAGAAATCTCTTCCAAACAAGCATGTTGGTATTATCAATTTCATCTTCTTTTAGAAATGGCTCTTGGATTCTGATCTGCTCCCATCTGGATTGGTTGCCTGTTGCACGGATGTTGCCGGGCTCTCCCTTCCATAGGAAATATCCTCACCTTCGGTGTTATTTTCACCTCTCTTTTGTACAGGATTCCCTATTTCCTGGCTGCTATGAATTTCTTTTTCTTGGTTTACTGCCTCTGTTTTATAGAAAATATCCTCTAATTGTTTTTAAGGAGTCCTGTGTGGTACAAATAGCTTATGTGCTCAGCTGCTAACTGAAAATTAGAGGTTTGAGTCCACACAGAGGCACCTTGGAAGAAAGGCCTGGCAATATACTTCTGAAAAATCAGTCAATGAAAACCATGTGGAGCACAGTTCTACTCTGACACACATGATGCCATGAGTGACTGCAACTCATTAATAGCTTCTTCAGAAAGGTATACTGGAGGTAAATGTTTGAAACCTGGAATATCTACCTTAATTGCTGGTTATAGAATTATAGATTAGAAATATTTTTCTTTTAGAATTTTTAAGGTATTTCATTGACTTCCAGTTACCAGTGTTGCTTTTGAAAATTTCAATGCTCTTTTGATTACTAATCCTTTGTATGAAACCTGTTTTTTTCCTTTTGAAGCATATGTGCTGTTGTTTTCAGGATTCTGGAATTTCACAATGTGGTTCTTGATGTGGGTCTAATTGGATTCATTTTGCTAGGTACTTTTTGTTATTTAATTTTTGGACTTTACCTATTCCATCAATCTAGAAGGTTGGCGTTTCAGTTATGGGAAAATTTCTTGATTTTCTTGATTTTTCCTCCCTCTCTTTTAGGTTTCTTTCTAAGAAATCTTTTCACTCAGATGTTGGACTTCCTGGTCTTATTTTTTGTCTTCTGTTTTATAGCTATTTATCCTTTCACTTATTTTTAGGGTGATTTTTCTTAACTTTATATCCCAAACATTCATTGATTCCTTAAGGCAATACACACATACACCCACACACCCACACACCAGTACACACATTTACATATTTATCGAGATAATCAGTATAGCATAAATTCACCTTTTTAAATTGTACAAATCAGCAGTTTTTAAGTATATTCACAAAGTTGTGCAACTATAACCACGTTCTAATTCCAGAATGTTTTCATTACATCCCCCTAAAACCCATTCCCATTGATGGTAATTCCTAGTTCTCTCTCCCTCCAGTTCTTGGCATACACTAATATGCTTTCTCTAGCTATGCATTCGCCTGTGCTGGACATTTCATACAATGGAATCACGCAGTGTGTGCCCTTTGCCTCTAGTTTCTCTCACTTAGCCTTATAATGTTTTCAAGGTTCAACCATGTTGTAGCATGTAACAGCACTTCATTCTTTTACTGAATAGCCTTCTATTGCATACCGTACCCACATTTTATTTATGCATTTGTCAGTTGGTGGACATTTGGATTGTTTTCACTTTTTGGCTGTTATGAATAATGCTGTTATGAACATTTGTTCCCATATTTGTATGGACCTAAGTTTCCATCTCTGTTAGGTATATACATAGGAGTGGAATTGCTAAGTCATATGGTGTCACAGTGGTTAAGAGCTCGCCTGCTAACCAAAAGGTCAACAATTCAAAACCACCAGCCACTCCTTGGAAACCCTATGGAGTGGTTCTACTCTGTTCTATAGGGTTGAATGGACTCAACAGCAACAGGATTTTTTTTTTTTTTGGTGGGGGGGGTTTATGATAACTCTATGTTTAACTTTTTGAGGAATTGCCAAACTGTTTTCCAAAGTGGTTGCATCATTCTACATTCCCACCAGTAATGTGTGAGAACTCTAATTTCTCTTCATCTCCACCAACACTTGTCATTGCCATCTTTTTCATTATGGCCTTCCTAGTGGGTGTGCTGGAAACCCTGGTGGCATAGCGGTTAAGAGTTTGGCTGCCGTAGAGAAGGTCCACAGTTGCAATCCACCAGTTTCTCCTTGGAAACCCTACGGGCAGTTCTACCCTGTCTCTAGGGTCACTATGAGTCAGAATTGACTTGATGGTAGCGGGTTTTATTTGTTTTTAGTGGGTGTGGAGGAGTAGTTTTGATTTGCATTTTATTTTTTTTAATGACTGAAGATGTTGAGTCATTGATTTTTAAAACCTGCCATCAAACTCTTAATTCCCAAGAGCTTTTTTGCTTGGTTGCTATTCAGATATATGTGTATGTATATTCCTGCTCTTGTTTAACAGACACATATCTTTCCTTGTTTCTGTAAGGATAATAATGAACATATTTTGAAGTTTTCTTATTCTTGTATTCTTAGCCTCCTCTGAGTTTCTTTTTATATGTTTGTTATTGTATCTTTCATTCTCTACCATGCCCCTCAAATTGTCCAGTTATCCTTTAAACTTAAAAATTGATTGGACCAGGACCTGGGCAGAGGCAGAAATGGGGAATTATTGCTAAAGGAGCATCGAATTGTTTGGGGTGTTGAAATATTTTTGGAAATAGATAACGGCGATGGTTGTACACAATGGTGAATGTCATTAATATCACTGAATTGTACACTTAATTTGATTAAAATGGCAAGTTTCTGTAATACATATTTTGACCGCAAGGAAAGTAATTTTAAAAAAGCTTAATGGAACCACTGTCCATGTGGGCAGCACTAACCAACTCTGCGATCAGATCCTCCCCACAGGATAATTTGCTTGCCTGTGTCACAGCAGGGGTCCCCCTTGAGTAATTTAGGTCTTTTCTCCTGGGATGATCAGATCACCCAGAAAAGACCGTTCGGTTTTTCTTTTGCTCAGAGGATCTAAGCTTGAGCTTGGCTCTCTGAATTCTGACAGCTGAGTTGGGTAGGGCAGAGTAGCTTGGGAGTTGCCGCATTCAGTGTGTAAACTCAGTTACCCTCTCCCCATCCCCCATATTTTCAGTACACTGACCCCTCCTTTAACTGTGCCCAATACCCCCCAGGTTAGACATCCTGATTTACCCTCTCCAAAGACTAGGCCTCCAGCCTTCCACCAAGATGGGTGAGGGAAAGTCATTCAGCTATGTCCAGGGAGAGGGGGCCTATGGGGTCTAATTGCTTTTTTTTTTTTTTTTTTTTGAGTATTTGGATGTGGCTTTATTTTTTTCTTAAAATAACATTTATTTTCATAAATACAACATAAATACAGAGATACACACTCCCACCTTTTTTTCTGTTTGTCCCTCTGGTGCTGGCCTTGGGAGAAGCAAGAGAAAAAAAATAGATGCTTTCTTATATGACTTCCCATGACAAGTTGGCTGTGTTTTTTATTCTAGTCACAACTGCTTTTCTCGTACATGAGCAGAACACTTTTGGTGGTGGGAAGAGTGGTCGTCCTTCTTGTGTGTTACTCCAGTAGATTTTTCTCAAATGTAGGCTTGGCATGAACTGGTGGTATTCCTAACATGCCTACTGGAGGGAGTTTCAATCCTAAGAACGCATCCTAGGCCATGGAGGTTCTTTGGGAATTTCAACTACATCTTCTGGGTAGTAGCCTCATGCCTCTTTTCTTGGATTCTCCTCTTTGAGCTATGTTACACTGGTTCAGAGAGCCAGATAGCAGATAGACTCCATCTCTCATCTTTCATTCATGTCTCCAGTTCTGGTGACATTGGTATGTTTCAATTTCTGTATATCTTTTGAGGTCTGGGAACTTCAAGGAAGTAACTCTTGCCCACTTTCTCTCTGGTCATACCATGACATCACCTTTTTTTTTTTTTTTTAATAACTTTTATTAAGCTTCAAGTGAACGTTTACAAATCCAATCAGTCTGTCACATATAAGTTTACATACATCTCACTCCCTACTCCCTCTAATTGCTTTTTAAAAAAAGTTTTTAGCTCTGTGCTTATCATCATTTCTAGTGTTAAAAAACAAAATGAGGCACATGTTGATATACTCCTTTGAGTGTATAGGAAAATTCACAGAGGTCAGTGACTGTTGTGGAATGTATCCCCAAAACAGGTGGAAGGAAATAACGTAGAGACACAGTGACCATGAAGTTGCCCAGATTCTCCTCAACAATTCTACATCTGCTCTGGATGTCACTTCCACTCACTCGTTCACTGGTTTTCTTGCAATTTTTTCCTTTCTTTCTTGCATCACACATTTCTTGTTCTCCACTGAATTATTTCCAATAGACTACAAAGAAGCCCCCCAAAAGTCCTGGATTCTCCCATTTAAAAAGAAACAAATAAAAAAAGTACCTTCTCTAGAACCCTCTAGCCATTCCCTCATTTCTTATTTTGCTATTCTCCTTCAGAGAAAAACTTTTCAGAACACCTGTCTATACCTCCGTCTCCACTTCTTCACGTTCCATTCCCTCTTCAACCTTGCTTCCTCTGGCACCTGACCTCACTGCTCCCCTGAGACTTCCTGTGTCAAGGTCAGCTTGACTTCCATGTTGCCTAACCCAATGCAGACTTTTGTATCATCATCCAGCTCAACCACATTGACACAATTCTTAGAATCTGTCCCAGTCTTGTCTTTTGGAATGGGACACTCCTGATTTTTCTTCTTCTTCTCTAGCTGTTCCTTCTCAATGCCCTCTGCTGTTTCCACTTCTTTTATCTATCTCTGGCACTGGATAAAGGGTGGTGAGTCCTAAGACCCAGCCTTAGCTCTCTTCTAGCCTCCATCTGTACTCTCTTCAGGTCATAGTTTAAATTCAGTGCATGGTTTAAATCTCACCTACATGTTGATGACTCCCAGATTTCTTATCTAGTCCTCACCTCTTCACCTGAGTCCCAGACTCCTAAATTTAATTAACTACTTGACATCTCCATTTGGATGTCTAATAGTCATCTCATTGTAAAACAAGCAAAATGGAACTCACGAGCCCTGATGGTGCGGTGGTTAAGTGCTCAGCTGCTAACTGAAAGGTTGGTGCATCCAACCTACCAGGGGCTCCATGGGAGAAAGATGAGGTGGTCTGCTTCCGTAAAGATTTACAGCCTTAGAAACCCTATGGGGCAGTTCTACTCAGTCCAACTGCATTGCTATGGGTTGGAATTGATTCGATGGCAGTGGGTTTGGTTTGGTTTAGTTTGGCATGTAAGTGTAAAGTAAATGATAGTTGTACAGCAAAAGAGGTATTCAGGCTCTTGATATGGTAATGAAAGTTTGTCTTGAAACTGAATCGATGTGGTGCAAAATAAAAGAGACCAATAGCTTAAAAAAAAAGGGAACTCATACTCCTCCCATCAAACCCATTCCTTCTCTCCTTCTAAGCTCAGATAAGGAAACCATGCATGGCCCAACTACTGCTCACACCAAAATGTGGAGGCTTCCTTAATTCCTCTTCTTCATGCTCCACAGCAAATCGGTGGTCAAGTTCTGTCATGTCTTCCTTCAGTACATATATCTCCGATACTTCTACCATGGCCGCTGCCTCAGCCTGAGTTTAAACTACTACCTTCTCTTACTCAGAGTACATGGGAGCCTAATCTAAGTGATATCTCTGCACCCGTTACACAGAGTGGCTGCACTAACTTTAAAAATATAAATCCTATCATGTCATTCTATTTCTATAAACCTTTGGTGGTTTCCCTTTGCATTTGGAATAAAATCTCAACTTCTTGTCATGGGGTTGCCCTGCATGGCCCGGGTCTTGCCTCATCTGCCGCCTCATGTTATACTTTGTGTCTTAGGACATGCCTTGGTCACCTGGTCGTCCTCATTGCCTTAAACACCAAGTTTGTTCTTGCCTCGGGACCTCTCAGGTGCGCTTTCCTCTGCCTGGAGTGTTCTTCCCGAGACAGCTAGTAGTGTTCAACATGGCTGATTGGCTAGTAGCATGTAACAGGAAACGAATGTGAGTTCCACGAGAGTAGGAACTGAGTTTTTCCGTATCTCTAGTATCTAGTTCAAGAAGCCCTGGTGGTGCGGCTCAGTGAATGAGTGGGTAAAATTTGTTTTAATCATGGTGCCCTCCCTTCCCCAGAATAGAGAAGATTCTCTAAGCTTGGCTAATGAGAGACAGAAGACAAGATGTGCCTTGCTTCCTGGGTGGGACACTGGGGTTGCAGCAGGAACCAGAGTGAGAGAGAATTACTAGGTGTGCTGCTAGTGGACCAGGGCCCAGACGGCCTTGAAGAGGCCTCTGGTTTTCCTGTGTGTCATGAAAGTAGCAGACAGCATAGTCAATCCTGAAGGACCGTGTGGCCACATCTGAGGGGACTGTCTGGCCAATGACTCAGGGCTAGATAGCCCTCCATGCAATGTCACAGATTTACATGTGTTCTCAGGAACTCAGATAATCCCCATCTCCCACCAAGGAGCTGGAGCCCAGATGAAGCTGGGGCTGGCTCCCCCAGCTCAAGCACCAATTGTGTGCATCTGTTCCCAACTCTACAATCATCGACATCATATCAGTAGCTTGAAACTGGCAATGGTGGGACTATTTGTATAATGGAAATAATAAATGCTAGAAATCAGGGCTCCTTTTCATCTTCCCCTGGAGATCCTGTCTTACCAGTACACAACCGAAAACTAGTAACTGACTGAAGAATTGGTTTGGTCTGGGGGGAAATGAGGTCTCTAAATAGAAATTTGGTTGCATTATAGGAAAATAAGTTTTATTCTTTGTATGCACTAGGTTGGGGAAAGTGATTTATTATTTTAGTTTGTTTTTTACTGTTTCATGTTGGGAGTTGTGTTAGATGGGGCCTCTAAGAAGCAGAGCCTGGGACAGAGACTTGGGTGAAGTGATTCACTAAGGATGTTCTCTCAGGAGACTAGTTAGAGTAGGGGAAGCAGGGTAGGGCAGAACCAAGCAAGGGCAGGATTTCAGACGTAACTGCAGGTTCAGCAGGCCCTGCAGGGTGCGCTGGAACATACAGTCTCCTGCAGCTTTGGTGCTGCCTCATGCATGGGCTCTGGGCTTTCATGCCTCTCAGTTATCAGGCACTGGCTACATGCTGCTCAAGGGCCTCAAACTCTCAGGTTCTTCCCACTGTTAGCATGTCTAGTTCAAGTGTCCTGTAACCCAGAGGTGGTAGTCCAGAGAAGGCTGCAGGTGCAGCACTTATGAGCTGAGCACACAGAAGCTAGGGGTGGGTCTGTGCCCCAGAAAATATGGTCAGGGCACCAACAGCATCCTTTCCACACAGTGCCCAGGAGGGAGATGAAATTATTCCTACTCCTTGGTTCACGGCCCCTTATCATTTGTCTGTTCAAGGCCACTCTTTATCTCATTTTTCCTGCTTTATCACCAGCGCCCACTCCCATTTACCCCGTAAAAACCTCTCTAACATGTGGGATGGAGAACCACACCCATTACAACATGTAGGCATGTTTGAAGATTATACTTTTACCTAAGGTACATGCATTGGGATGCTGCAGAAATTCAGGTAGGCTTTAGTTTTTTAGGGACCCAGCCAGGCAGGCCCAGAGAAGAGGAGAGCAAGGTGGAGGCCCACTCCCTAGGAATGTGGGAAATGCCTCTGGCTGCAAAAGTTAGCACAGGTGAGTCCAGGACAGAAATTGGACTATTTGCATTAGAATAGGGAGGGCACACAGGGCATGCCAAGCTTTGGTAGCATTCTGCTGTCAAGGCCAGAGCATCCGTCCAGATATTGGGAATGGTGGAGGCAAATTCATTGCATCTCTGTCTGTGGAAGGCAGGTGTGGGTCAGCATCGCCCTTTGCTAGCTATAGGCAAGCAGGGTTAGGATGAGATTTGGGAGGATTCCCAGTGCTGGGAACAACAACAGACTGAATAATTATATAGCCCTAGAATCAGGCAGACCCCTGGGGAGGAGAGCAGAGAAGGCTGAGCTTCTGGAATCACATGGATTCAGCTCCTTCTTAGCACAGTGGTTCCCAGGAGTGCTTGGTGGCAAACCAAGACCCAAGAATGAGACAGGTGAAACATGTGAGGGCTTTATTCTATTAGTTATGACATAGAGACTCAACTCAAAATCTACTCTATGGCACCTCCAGCCTACTGTTCACTTCTGATGGATGGGTTCAGTCTACTGTCCTCTTCTGACTTGTGGGTTTGATCTAGGGGATACTTTCTGATCATCTGCCTAGCTCATCAGCCATGTTCCCCCTCTACACAGGGTGGACTTCAGCTGGCATACTTGTACTGCATGATGCTACCTCTCTACCTGTTTGGGTCAGGGTGAAGCCTTGACTTTGGGTGAACCAATGACAAAGTCACAAGTTGTTTGGGAATGTGATATGTAAACTCAGGCACTGTGGGGAGCCAATCACTGTAGGACTGGGAATCAGAGGAAGGCAGTCTGCAGAAAGAAAAGAGCGAAACAGATGTTAAGAAAGAGCAGAGGCAAGACACTGCTCGTTCCAGTCCCTTTGGGGAACCCCACTCTGATCTTGAACTTGGGAGTCCATGAGACACTCCACTATGTTGGCAATGAAAGCCCTCATTTTGCCTCTCCCATGTGCTTTCTCTGGTGAAGTCCTCCTTATCATTCAAGATTTAGCTCAAGCCCCTTTTCTTTAGAAAAGCCCCCAGGGCTTTGCAGGCAGGCTGAGCATCCTCATCGTGACCCCAACAGACACTCAGCCCCTGTCCTCCCTCCTCTGAGTTGCTTGAAAGGGCTCTGTCTGAACTTGTTTTCAGAGCCCCACTGTGTGTTACAGAGCTTATCAACACTCAGGAGCCCAAACTGAGTTTGAAAACAGTGTTCAACAGAATAAGATACCCCAAAGACAGGCCCCAGTAAGAGGATGAAACGTGTCTACAGCTTCTGACAATTTGAAGATCACTGGTGTCTTTTGTAGAAGACAATTTTGGCCACATTGTGGTAGGAGAGGCCAAGGAGCAGTGGAGAGGTCAGGAGGGATGTAAGGAAAGGGAGAAAAACAAAAACAAACAAAAAACTGAGGCAAAATGTTCAAGAAATCTGGCTGTGAAGGGGAGAGAGTGTAGTATGTGGGAGAGGGTGGAGGAGTAACTTGGTCAAGAAGACCCAGGCAGCAGAAGTCTGGGTGTGCCTGGGGAAAGGTGGACAACCAGGGCAGATCTTGGCTAACTAGTGGCCCTGAACAGTGTAAAATTTGAAATGATTGATTTTCTGGGCATTTAGTCCTAACGTTACAGCCTTGATATTGAGGCAGAAGGTAATGGCAAGCAGAGAGTGCTAGACTTTAGACAAATCTTACGAATAGTCAAAATGAGGCAGAATACTGTTCCATAGCATTATGTGCTTTTTAAGAAATAGTGTTTGTGCAGTCCTGGCCTGCTTGTGTCCTCAGAAGACTCAGGCGATGGAAGAGCTGGGGAACCACTGATCACAGCAATAGCTAACCCTCAGCACCATTCAGAAACTCTTAGAAGATGATGGTTAGTCCTGGGGGTGGAAGACTAGAGGAAGGTAAGAAGAAAATGCAAGAGGAGTGGAGGAGATGAGGAGGGGTCTGGTCCAGGCTGTGGAGCCAGGGACCTGGAGTGGTTGTGAGAGAATGGCAGTTGCTTAGAAGCAGTTGAAGGTGGGGCAGCAGTTGGAACTTTGAGGCAGTTAGAAGCACTGGTTCTACAGGGATCACTTTCATAGGAGCTGGAGGTGCTGTGAGTGGCAGAGAGGGACTGTGGCAGCCAGAGGGGCCAGACAGACAGCACAATGCTTGCTGAAAGACTCTTCCTTCTTGGTGCTTCTACATTTCGCAGCCACACACCGGCTATTGTAGGGTCCTGAGAATGGCAGGCTGGGAGGGAGCACTCTGCCCATTTCCTGCTGGAGTGGGGTGAGCTTTGCCCTGGTGGGGAAGTGAACAGACCCTGCAGGTGCAGGGCACCCTCACCGTCAGGGGCACTGTGTGGAGAGTATGGCTCGGCAGCGCGGGGCTCCCTGGCAGGCCAGTGAACAGGGGGCCGACACATCACAGACTCCTGGCCTGGGCAGCCTCTGTCAAGTGTGTTGAGCTGACAATGACTTTGGCTCCTGTTTTCCTATTAGCCTGACTAAAATGAGAAAAAAAGAAAAGGGGGAATTCAGACCTACTATTTCCCAATTCTCACCTCTATCACTGGCTCCCAACATTCTTTAACTGGGCTGTGGATATACAGCATTTCTTCGTGGTTTTCTCTGAGTCTAGTCTACTCTGCAACGGCAGCTACAGTAATTAAAAAAAGAAAAGTCACGTCAGTCCCTATCAAACTCTTTACCGTCTTCTCAGACTTACCTGGCACACAAAACCGTTTCTGAAGTGATCCCTGCCTCCGTGTTAAAATTCCTGTCCTTGGCCCTGTGCTGGGTTCCTGCCGCCCTGGCCCCTGCCAGTTGCTACAGCCACTGCAGCATTTCTACCTTGAATTCACCATCTGCTCCCTCTTCTGGAAACCTGTCCACATCTCCTTGTGACTTGGTTCTCCTCACCCTCCATCCAGATCTCAGCAAAGATGTCACCTCCTTAGAGGTCTTCCTATCTAACAGGGCCTCCCTGTTCTTTTCTCTCTCTGCACCTTGTTACTCTCTTTGGCGCTCTTGCCACAAAGAATGCACATTTTCTTGTTGATTGCCTGTTTCCCACGGTGGACTCAAGCCTTCTGGAGGTGGTACTGGGTTTCTCTCGCCCTGTACCCAGCGCTCTGTCTGGTGCTTGGAGTATGCTCTGAACCAACGAGCTCTAGCTTCTCTTTCCCACAACCTCTCCTGCATTTTGCCACAAGGAAGTCTCCACTGTTGTGCTGTCCTTCTGCTCACAAGTGGGCAGCTTTGGCATTTACAGTGCTGCAGTGTCTGGGCCAGGCTTCATGTTGCGTGGCACATCTGACCACACTGCCCCGGTGACACTCCTCACTGTCCTCAAAGCAAACCAGCTCTTTGTAGACTGTGTTCTTTGTCATGGTCTTCTCTGTAATGGACTCCTCCCTCTTCCCTGAGAAACCTGTTGCTTCC
The DNA here is from genome assembly GCF_024166365.1 of Elephas maximus indicus. Taxonomy (NCBI): domain Eukaryota; kingdom Metazoa; phylum Chordata; class Mammalia; order Proboscidea; family Elephantidae; genus Elephas; species Elephas maximus. Next base: position 10,515,573 of record NC_064829.1, read on the forward strand.
AAACGTTGTATTCTGATTTCTCTTCTTCTGAATTATTTTCATTATTCATTTTGAGGGCACTAACTTTTGACACTCAATCATATATCTTTCACTGGTAGCTGTTTTTATGAATGTGTGTGTCTTGCTGTTCCCCAACTACTTTAAATTCTTAAGGGACAAAGACTATAGGTTTCATATGACTCTCAGTGCCTTGCAGGCATAGAGCATGCCCTTAATCAAGCCTTCTTAAATTGAGTTTTCTGAAATAAAAAAACAAAAAACACGTGATTCCCAATAGAATATAAGCTCTATGAGGGCAGGTTTTTTTTTTTTTTTTAAACTGTTTTGATGTTGTGTGCTCAGCCCCTTGAGTAATGCCTGGCACAATCAATATTTGTTGAGTGAATTAATCTTGTAAAGCATGGGAGGGAAAATTTATAGGCTAATCTTTATTATATGAAACTTCCAGATTTCCTAATAAAAAAATACAACTTGGAAGTAACGTTCCTAACTTGTTCTAGTCAGTAGTTTTGAATTACCTTGAATGTTACTCTAATTTATCTGCCAAGTTCTACTACACTGCATTCAAATAATCTGCTAGAAAGATTGATTTACTGTTTCATCACAGAAGTAAATGGGAAAATAGTGTTTGAATTACAGAAACTTGCTTTACAGCCAAACGCTTCAGGAAGAGAAATGCAGGGTGGCAGACAGTTAAAGCGTTTATGAAGGGGAGGGGCTTGAGGACCTGAGGGAGGGCTCTGTGCCTGAGACAGGAGGCTGATGTCCTGCCCCAGTGTTGTGAGTCAGCTTTGGACCGAGAACCTCTTTGGCAATCTCTTGTCTTATCTGTAAACAGGAGGGGGTTATATTTGGTTCCCTCTAGTTCTAAAATTTGGTGGTCTACTTCCTGATGATATAGGTTGCTTCTGAAGGTTACCGTGATGTGGCAGAGAAAGACCTGGACTGGAGTCCAGGAGTCGTGGAGCCATGGTGCCTCAGGGTGACAGGGATACTTGTCAGAAACAGAAGTCCAGCCTCAGGGACTTAAATGTGCACAATGAATGGGCGAGAACCGAGGGCAGCCCTTGCTCTTGGCCCCCAGGACTGACTCACACAGTTTAGTAATTGGCTTTGGTGTAGCCTTAGTGAGATGTGTCAGGAGCCAGTTCCTGGAGAGCCTGGAAGTCCATCACATGTGCTGTTTCACTGCCTGAGGGGGTGGACTGCGTGGGGCTGGAAAATGGGAAACCAGAAAGACTGATCAGTACAACCCCAGTCTTTTGCAGGGGAGGGCACTGGCTTGCTCCCTATGGGTCTGCTCTGCTCATTACCCTCATTTACATGGCAGAGCTGGGCCTAGAGTGGTCACAGAGACCCATGCTCTCTGAGTTTGAGGATGCTAATCACTCTGGGGATACACAGGTCCGTTCTGTTCTGATGGTAAACCCAGCAAGCAACTTTGGGATTATAATTTGGCTTCCCATTTGTAACTGCCCAAAGACCTACTGATACACACATCTTGATCTATGTGACCATCATACCACTAACTGAAAGCCAGTACTTGGGCTTATTGTTCAGTCTCTTGGAAGGTTTGCTTAGTCCACCTCTGAGCTCACAGATAAAATCGAGTTTCTGGGCTTAAAAAGCTGAAGTCCAGAGCCTAGGCTTTGAGACTCAACCAGAGCGCTGCTATCTATCTGCACCAGGGACAAGACCTGGTCTCAAAGATTTCAGGGATGTGATCCTTGTGCAGAGTGGCATGTAGTTAAAACAATCTACAAAAGAGGGGCAGCAGAAAGAGGAAGATGACAGGTTATACCCCAGTTTTTATGGTGTTGAGCTAGTTACCTAAGATACTTGGTTGTGGAATTTCTGGGCCTCATTTCTCTAAAATAAAGGGGCTGAAATAGATGATCTTTGGACTTTCTTTTGGCTCTATTCTGTGATTTAATTTTTCATTCCTGAAACAATAGGCACTAGATAAATTTTTGGCCTGACCGTACTCTCTTTGGTTAGTGATTTTTGGTACTCTTTGTTGTTGGAAGGGCTTGGGCGGGAGCGAGAGACGCCACAACTGGTACAGCCCAAACCAACATATGAAAGCTACTGCAAATGAGTTCTGTCGTCTCTCTGGCTAGGGTTCCTTCATTAAGTAATGCTGATGGGTATAAGAAGAAAGCCTTGTGCACCAGAGTGTGTTTGTTACTGGTGGAATAAACTGCCAGATGTGATCCTCCAGAAATTCTCAAGCTTACTACACCAGTGAATCCCCCTTTTATCCCACCGACCTGAAACTTTTCCCCATATGATAGCTGAGATTTCCACTAACAGTTCCTTCCTTCCTCTTGTGAGCTGAATGTCACAAGAGTGCCGCCCTTTTCTCTATATCTTGTTTGCATGAACAAGAATCTTGAGGTTTAAGGCATGTTTTTATTAATCGTGCTCACCTAAATTTACCAATACAATATTTCTATTAATAATACCATTAATAATGATTAGTGCCATTAATACTTACCATCACATGTAAAGTATTCTCATCTGTGTTATGACCACATATTTATACATTTTCCTCTACAAAATTTCTAAGTGAATAAATTAAAAACACTAATTAATCTGGGAATTTAATATACACAATATACAACTTAACCACTAGATTTTACTCCAGATCAATACTAGCTTTAATAGTCAGAGTCTTTGTTGCAAGGGACAGAAACCCAACTCAAACTCATTTAAGCAAAAAAAAAAAAAAAGAATTTATTGGATTAGGTAACTTAAAAGTCTTGGGTCATGGTTTTCAAGCTTGACTATATCCAGGGGCTCAAACATCATCAAGACACTTGCTATTGTCTCTTAACTTCACTTTCTCTCTGCATTGGCCTCATTCTAAACAGGTTCTCCCTAGGAAGAAAAAAAAAAAAAGACACCAAACCCATTGCCGTCCAGTTGATCCCGACTTGGCTCATCCTCACGGCTAGTAACGTAAGCCCAAAGAGAATGCTTCTTTTCTGATAGTAATTCCAGCAAAAGTTCTTGGAAGCTGTCTGAGTGGAGAAATGTGAGTCTATGCTCATTCCCAGATCAATACCTGCGACCTTGAGGAGAAAGCACTCGGTTGGCTGGGGCTGCATCCTATGCCACTTCCAGATCTGGGCGGGAGAGCTCGCCCACCTGAAGCACCAGGATGGAGAATGGGTGAGGGGTGGTTCCCCAAGTAGATGCTGGGCAAACAAATAGGCTGTTGCACTAGCCCAGATGCACAGTTACGGAATGAATGAAGATCTGCTACAAAGCCAATGCCTCTTCCCAAGCTCCTTGAAGTTCCCAGGAGTGATGCTCTGGAGAAGCCGGACAGTTCTTATGATACACTGTCGTAGATGATAGCTCCTTGGACAATATCTCAGGAAGGCAGAGGTGCCCCATGTTTCAGGCAGGAACGTGTAATATCTTGTGGTGCTTAATGTGCCTTCTCCACTGGCTCTGAGTTGCTGACTGCCCCACCAGTTCCCAAAATGGGTGTGCTGAGACGACTAACTTAGTTAACAAGGAATTCTTACCGAGGTTGTTCCATTTGCCGATAAATGTCCACCAGCTGGGTTCAGTGCAGCATCTTGTCCCCAGGTGCTGCTGAGCAAAATGTCGAGAAAGCACTGGTGCTCAGGCTGTGAGGCCCTGGATTCAGATTTTAGCTCTCCATGTTCACAGGTTTGGCAATCCGGGCTTAGGCATTTCACTTCACTTTTCTGACTGGTAAAATGGGTGACATTCTCAGTTTCTTCTATCTCAGAGGTTTTTGTGGGGATCAAATGAGATTATGCATGGGAGAGTGCTTTCATAAAATGCAAATGGTTAGATAATTATAAGTTGTATATTTTATAATTTATTCTAATATATATACTTCTCTCAAATGTTTGCTTGTTGTTGTTAGTTGCCATTAAGCGATTCTGCTTCATGGTGACCCCTTATGTGCTCCATAGGGCTTTCAAGGCTGTGATCTTTCAGAAGCAGGTTACCAGGCCTGTCTTCAGAGGTGCTTCTGGGGGGGTTCAAACCTCCAACCTTTGCTAAAGTGAATGAATTTAAGAGTTCTAAATCTTTTGTCCACTTAAAAAAGCTCCCATTTATGTTCAATTAAGATATAAGTATTTTGCACAATTTACAACATTATGATTCTGATCAAGGTACCAAGTGGCCCAGAGGGGTGGAGGGAGCCCTCCTAGTGGGGATTACGGACCCTGGAGGGGTCAGATCTGAGGGATTTGGCACATAAAAATGCTTGCACTCCACCAGATACAAAGCCTGTACTGGTTGAGAAGTTACCTGTCTTTGGCCTTGGACATTCATACGTGCTGTGGTAGCTCTGAGGTGATGACACTGGTTTCTAACACACAGATGTAGATTCCAGTCACTTCATCATTTACTGCATGTTAAGTGACTCTTATAATGAATTTCTTTTTATTTTTTTCTAAAGCAAAATAAGCCCAGGGGTTAACAATCCATCTCAGAAGGCAATCTAAGTGAGCACCACAGCTCTAGTTTGACATTGGGGTGCCAGTGGTGTCAGTACAACTCAAGGGGTAGTCTATAATCTTTTGTGAACTTCTTTGGGATATTATTCTGGGCACATGCCTGTGCTAGTGAGGGCACGATTATTGTTCCTTGAACTGAAAAGGACAATTTTAAGAAGCTTATCTTTCATTCTTCATCTTAAAATTATACATTTGAGCTAAAATTTAGAAATAAAGTAGATACAAACTCCTTCCCCCCCCAACACACAAATAAATGATTCTTTTACCCACCTTGCTTTCCATCCTTCTGAAAAACAAATGGGAAACTTCTTAATTTTCTAAAGAAAACATTAGTCTGAATGATAATCAGATATACAACCAATTTCAGAAAAATCCTTCAACATTCCCTGAAATAGGGGCAGAGAGAAGATACTGTTGCGTTTGAACTGCATATTTCTGTGCAAATGTTTTCTCATAATTTCTACTCTGTAAAGAAGTCACTATTCCTCTTGGGGTGGGGAAGTATGTGTGTGCACTGAAACAATATAAACCAGAAGAAACACATGGAGCCTCATGCCCTAAGCTGACAATTTATAAGGCAAATCCAGTTAGCCCAAGTGTGTTACTTGGTTCACACAGGGCTTTAAGAAAGCTTGAATTGTTTACACACACTTAAAAATCGAGACATTTCATTAAAAAATTTGTGTTTCTGATTTCTGTTGAAAAACCAGAAGACAAGGCCTCTGGGGCCTCCTTGTGGGGAAAGGTGGCTGGAGCTGAGGCACGGCTGCCCACATGGCAGCCGGGCTTTGCTCCTCCCTGCTACACTGCTGATGGCAACTGATTGGATCCCTTAATGTCTCCTGCCTGACTTCTGTAGTTATCTGAATTTGTGATCTTTGCTGAGATATTCTCAGAAAGAAAGAGGATAAACCAAGGAAAAGTTAAGAAGGACTTTAAAAGATGAACTTTCATGACAACCCAGACAAGGTCCTGGGTGTCTGAAAGCAATCCCATTAGCTATTATGGGATTGAAACCTGAACTTTGTGAACTTGACTTTTCTTTGTGGATTTCCCATGTTTGCTTATATCATTAAAGTCCTTTAGAAAATATCAGCTTTTTCAGATGGCTAAGGTTAAAAAAAAAAAAAGGCGGAATGGGCTGTCTTGGGAGGGAAAGAGTAAGTTCTCCACCACTGCGGATGTCCAGACGGAGGAGGGGTTTGGTTTACAAAGGATTAAGGAGTTAACCAGGTTGCTCCACACATCACCTTCCTTGTTACTTCTTCCCTGGAGAAAGGAGTATTCTGCTTGTTTGTTTGATCAGTTGTGCTTTATTCACGTTTGTCAGAGAGAAAAGTTGGTAGGTGGAGGCTGGGGCTGAGAGAGGGAATACCCTAAGAAGCAAATGAAAACTTAAAAGAAAGCAGACAAGAAGTCTCCTTTTTTCTTATCCTTAGGAGAATTTTGAGTTGTTTTGGCTGAAAGCTTATAAAAACCTTACAGAAGGAAAGGCATTCACAGTGCGGTTTGAGAATTTACTTCTTGCTTCAAGTGTAAAGGTTTAACTCATCCCTTTTTTTTTTGTTCAGGAGGAGGCTTAGAATCATTTTATAGGTTAGGATCAGGGGCACTTTCAGACTACTCCTAAACTACAGTTTACGGCCCGAATCCGTTCAAGGTATCCTGGTGCTAATGCCCTCCCTGCCTCGCCTCGTCAGACGCCGCTGGGGCGCCCCCTTCAGGTCGTCGCCGTTGGGGAGCCCGTCATGGCTTCCCACCACCTTTGCTGCCCACCTGCTGCCCCCTTCAGGCCAGACCTGGCGCAGCGGTGCTTCTGAACAACAAGCCCTTAGGTTGAACCCTGAAGCCAATGAGGAGAAAGTTGACTTTTACTTGAGGTAGTGAGGAGAAAGCGAAGAAGATTCCTTCCTCTCCCTTGCTCTCTCCTATGTCCTTGTAGTGTCTTCTTCCAGATCTTTTTCTTCCCAAAGATTTTCTCTGAGCTCCCTTCGAAGCCACTCACTATCATTTCCTCTCTCATTTCTTAAAATCTCCTCAGCTTTCACTCTTCTCAGGAAAAAAATAGAAATTTGCCTAAACCTTGATTACCTGTGGTTCTTCAGTAGACCCTTTGGGTTTGGACAGGGAGGGGCTCCCTTTTAATTCCTCATAGTTAGAATAAGTCAGAGGCACCACGCATGAATGCTTGTTTAGGGATTATTTGACTGCCAGCTCTCAAGTGCCCTCTTTGAGGCATGTACTCCAATGGAGACATGGACTTTTGAGCAAAAATAAAGCCAAACCCTGTACTTCTGTGTTTAACCAGAAGTACAGACAAAACACTAAATAAGATTTAAAAGCTTTATTTTTAAGACATGCCTACAAATGCCTTCTCCAGAGGGTGGGAGCTGGCACCCTTTCCACAGAGGATTTTGTCGGTTTTATGTTTGCAGCACTGGGGGTCAGAAAAGTTCCAGGCGAGTGGAGCAGAGAGGGGGCCTGGATGAGACAGCCAGGGAGGATGCTGTGGGGGAGAGCCCAACGGCCAAGTAGATGGCAAGGGACTCAGAAAACAGACAGGTCAAATGTGCGTTTTTAGGTTTCTGGTCGGGATTGGGGTAGACATGCCTATTCCTTGTGTGTTACCAGTGGAAGAATCAGTAGTCTACATTGCTCACTCATGCTTTTGTGAAAGTTGATTCTTTTGGGAAAATTTGAAGAGAAAATTAAATTTCTTGAGTTGATGGAATTAGGAGGGCAATGGGGGAGATCATGGGTGGATGGGAAGCACAGGGGACTGAAAGGAAAGGCAACCGTGAACAAGAAAGTGTCTGGGAGCTTGCAGAAAGGTAGAGGGAGGAGGCCATTTACACTAGATTCACAGTGTTTGAAAGCACGAGAAGCCAAGGAGGTTGTCAGTGAGGAAGCTGGACAAGCGGCATAAAAGAAGCCAAGAAGCTCGGGGAAGGGCCCTAGGGTCTGTGCCATTTCATTCCTGAGAGCTGAAAATTGGGTGGCAACACAGAAATTTTTTGAAAGACCCCCTGCCCCAGTTTGAAAGGGTAATGCACCACTTGATATGCTGCTTGCCTTTTGCTTTGTTGAAGATCGCCCAAACGTGCTGTGTGCTCTGTTCAGTTGAAGACACAGTGGCTACTGTGGATTCTGGCTGCTTTTTGTTTGTTTTCTTGGCCTCATCCCCTGTCAGTAAACTGGAAGTGATGATACTCCATCAACCTGCCAGGACTGTTGTGAACATTCAATGAGATGACAGATGCAGAGTGCTTATGTGATGCTCAGTGTAACTGACGGCACAATACAGGCCTGCGCTGTGGGCTTACTTGACTTTTGGCAGCAAGACTTGCCTGGGCCTGAAGAGAAATGTACAGAATGTGTGCAGAATGAAAACAAAAAAGCTTTCTGGTCCTAGTTACTTGTTGTGGGTATGGTATATAATTTACATGTATAATAGTTTTTCTTAGAGAAAGGCGCCATCTAAAAGTCCTAAGTAGATATGAAAAAAGAGATTCAGAAGACAAGGCTGTATAATTCTGTATTGTGCATGTGCTTGGGAGAGTTTGGACCTCCTTGAAGAGAGTGCTGTGCTGTTCTGGCCACTCCTGTCAGTCATGTAGAACTACCTTTCTCTACCTTAGTTTGGAACACCTTATTCTAAATCTGAATTATGGGTCCAGTTCCTAATAGCCTTGCTGATTCTGCCTTGTCTCACATGCAGTCTCCTCCGTGTGACAGCCAGAGCAATGTTTTAACTTGCAAATTTGATCCGCTCATTCCCAGGTTTATAGTGCAGTGAGTTTCCACCACCCTAAGCGTGGAGCGAGAAGACCATAACAGCCTCCCAGCCTCCACCTGTGCTCCTGCCCAACAGTGAACTTCAGGTCATGCAGTTCAAGCCCCAACACGGCACTCGGCTTCTTGTCTGAATATGCCTTTGCACATGCTCCTCCTACGTTTTGGAAGGCTTTCCCCTTCTTCCCAAATTGAGAATTAGGTGACATCTTCCACATGCTACCACCTCTAACAGAAAAGTTAAAGAAGTTCTTCTGCCTTCGTATTGAAGGACTGGGAGAAATACCAAGTTAATCTGGGTTCATAAACAACTGTCTTTTCCCTCAAGGCCAGTAATAAGCAAATGTATGGTCATGCATTTGAGGAGGTACACAGGTTGTCCATATCAACATATGCTTTGTTTGTGATATGTCTGTGGGAACACTGCTGTCTTCTATGTTTGGTTTAAGTCACATCTCTCCCCGGGCCATTTTTTTTCTCAGGAATCCCACCTGTGGACACATTTGTTTGACATAGTATCTATATTGATGTCCACTGTTAGCTAGCCTTTGATTGTGGTCAGATCATGTCACTCCCCTGCATGAAACCCTCTATCCACTTAGAATAAAATCCAGATTCCTCATCTGGGCTTCGAAGGCTCTGCATATTGCAGTTTTTGCATAATTCCTTGAGCTCAACTCAAACTGCTCTTCTCCTGGATTACCTGCTTCTTTGGCCGTTGTTAGATACACGGAACATGACAAACCCACACTTCCCACCCCTCTGCCTGGGAAAGCCCTTCCTCCAGGTCTTTGCAGGCGATCTCATCACTACTGAGGGGTCAATTCAAGTGTTACACCTCCAAGAAGAGGGTACCTCTAGCCTCGCAGCCTTTGGGAGTGGTCCAGACACTCCGTCATGTGATCCTGCTGACTTTGTAGCATTTCTTGCCACCCAAACTGATTTTATTTATTCATATGCTTTCATGTTTTCTGTTTCCCCACTAGATTGGAAACTGGTAGAGGGCAAGGCCCTTGTTGGTTTAGTTCACTGCTTCACCATTAGTGCCTAGAACAAAGCCTGGCACACATACCAAAAGCCAAACTCGTTGCCACTGAGTCGATTCTGACTCATAGTGACCCTATAGTCAGTCACTCAATAGAACTGGTTGGATAAATGTCTTGTTTTCCAACTAGACTGTAGCTCTTGAACACTGGGGTAGTGTGATCTTACTTTCATTCCTTCCCCGAAGCACCTGGCACCCAGTAAGTGCTGGGCGCATGTTTATTTATAGATTGTTGAGTATGGTAACTTATCATTTAGCGAACACTAGTTGGAGAGGTGGACATCCGCACAAGTTTCCAAGTGGCGGTGTGAAATTTTCTCTTGTATGCTAAGCAAAAATCAGGAGTAGTGAGGTGGGAAAAGGTTTGATTCTGGACTCAAGTGTCCTGGCTTCTAGTTCCATGGCTGCCGCTAAGAAGCTGTAGGTTCCTTGAGCCAAGTATGTTACATATTCTCTAAAGGGGTAAGTCACTTAGTCTCTTTAACTTTTCACTCTCACATCTTTGAACAAAAGTATCGAACTAAGGGATATTTAAAGCTTCCTTTCAGTTCCAACTTCTAGATTTAGGTCCTTTTAAACCATCACCGTCAGTAAGGAGTTGTTTCCTTTGGGCTTTTTGCATAGATGTAAGTTGATATGGGAAGCTTAATCCCATGCTATAGAAGAAAAGACGAGAGACACACAGAGGGGAGAAGTGGAGACTTAGGTGGGAAGCTAAGTGCAGAGAAGCAGGAGAGATGAAGGGGCTCTGTTGCTGGAGAGCAAGGCCTGTTCTGGGACCTGTTGGCAGAGGCCAGTTTGTAGTCAGGCCGCCTGGCAAGGGCAAATTGCCCAAATCTTCAAACAAAGCCAAGTCTTATCAGAGTCCTCCAGCTGCCCAAGGACCAAGTATAATGTAAAGATTATTCATACTACTTTGAAAAGGTGAAGATGGAGTTTGGCTATTATTTTAGATACTCCAGCCTGTATACATTTTCTTTTACCCTCCTCCCATATTAAGAAGCATTTGCTAAAAAGTGTATGCAAGGGGGTAAATAATATGATTCAGTGGAATTTGGAAGGTTGGGGGTTCTAGTTGGGTTTAGAACACATCTTTGTGAATGCGAAATGTACCTATGAATAAAAAGATTTGGGTATAAGCCAAACGTGCTTTGAGGAAAAAGCGTCACAATTTGTCTTCATCAGCTGCTTCTGCTGGTGCCTCTGTTGGTTTCCACTTGCACATTTTTCTTCTCTCCGTTCTTAGGCTAGTCTTAACTAAGGCAGAATGAATAGCAGTATCCTCAGTCCTAAAGCTGGTGGGTCTTAACAGTTCTTGGAATAATGTCCAGGGCGATGAGCTACTCAGTTTCCACCCAAGGTAGAGAAGCGCTCATATGCCTCTCTTCTCTTTTGCCTTACCAAGTTGTTATAGTTTGTTTGAGTGGGTTTCTGCCTTAGTTTCCCTGCCTAGCATTCCAGGCCCTTGGTGAGACTGAAGTACCGCCCTGAAAGCCAAACTTGGGTGCCGAAGAAGACGCCAAGCCCTGCCTAACTTCTTGGTTCTCTTGGCAGGAACATGTTCCCCTTCCCCCTGCTGCTGTCTGGAATCCTGCCATGAATGGATGGTTTCTGGAAACACAGTGCTACCACCCACATGACCTCACAAAACTGTGGTCTCCATTCTTTAACCCAACCCTTGCACCAAACCGCTTCAAATATCAAACGAGCCTGAATTTGCCAGCCCCTCTGGTCCCTCTTTGCAGGCTGAGATTGATGAATCTACTCCTATGGGCCACAGCTGTTGATGAGCCCAGAAATGGTTTCCCTTCCTTTCCTGTAGGCTCAAGTTGCTAAAATTGCACTATGCTTTGTGCTTGAAACCACACTGTATTTGATAATAAAACTTCCCCTAAAAAGGAAGTTACTTCATGTTTGAAAACAATCCCAAAGGCTATCTTGCTAGTATGGGAGGTAGATATGAACTCTATATTTGAGTGTTCAGAGCTTAAAAAAAAATTTTTAAAACACAATTAACTGAGGAATCTTCAGAAATGATACACTAGAAAAAAAACGAACAAATCACCTGATTTCAGAGAAATGCATTATCGTCCAGCAGCCAACAAATCTGCAACGTTTTGTAAATAAAGGCAGCAGAGTTTTGTAAGTTGGGGAATGTTTGGGGATATTTGTGTCTGTCCTTGTTTTTAAACCTTGCTCTTTTGGACGTTATGCTTTTGTTTGAGCACATGATGATCCAGAGTGTTCATGGAAAGCAGCTCTTGAGATTAGGTTTGCAAACTAAATGAATATTTAATCCACATTGCAATTACTTTCTCTAACCAAATGGGCATATGAAAAAAATTTTTTTTCATTAAATATGGAATCATAGAATCCTCAGGTAGGACAGGAATTAAAAGCTTACCAGGCTTTTTTTGATTCTGGAATTCTCTTGACAGTATTCCCACGAAGTGGCTGACTGCCCTTTATCTGAACACCTCTGATGACAGCAAAGACAAGCTTGTACTTGGATGGCTCTGCTAGGTTTTGTGCTGAGCCAGAATGTGCCTTCCTATATTCCCTCTCACTCTTTAGTCCTAATTCTACCCTTTAGGGTCCCATGGAAGAAAACCCTTGTTTGACCTTGCATTTACAGGAATCTGAGCCTGTGGCAGAAGATATGGGGGGAAGTGAGGAAGGGCAGCCAGGCAGGGCAAACCTCAGGGAACATGCTGTTGCTAAGAGCAGCTGACTTCTCAGCCCAAGGTCCAGTGCCTCCGAGAAGCCTTGGGCTCTTCCCTCTGTGGTAGAAATGTGGAAGGGGAGGGCTCAGGTGCTGGCTCCCACCTCACAGTGGTCAAAGATTTGCCCTGTGGGTGTGGACCTCCACATGGCAGGTTATGCATGTGTCAGTGTGGACACCTCATGGGATGCTTGGGGACCTCTCCAAGGTGCCGGAAGCATCAGGTAGAGGTAGGGGCAGGGTGCTGCTGGGTGTGTGGCATTGAGTGGGTCAGAGCTGGGGTCAGAGCTATAGTTTTGTACTCTGAGAAAGAGGACATAGTTAATAATTATGCCAGGGCTACAGGTGTAAAACTGTGACTGCCCTGTGCAAACTGGAGTGTACAGTCCCCCTTGTCAGCAGCACAAAGTGCTGGGTATGGGCTCAGAGGCCTAGAGGCTCTGAGAAGGAGTGACAGGAGATGGCCCTCTGATCTGCCCACACCTCGGTGGGCAGATGAGGCCCCAGGGAGGCCACGGCAAGTAACACCGTGGGATCTGCACTCAGGGAGCTGATGGATTAGGAGAGCAGACACCCACTTTACAAGCAAGCATGCAAGTAGTTACTGAGTACACTTGTGGTGCAGTGGAGAAATGCTATGAATGGATAAAGAGCTTTAACTTCTCCCGGAACTAGGGCAATCAGGAGAATGTTCCCGAAAGAGTAACATTAAGGTTGAGATGGTAAAGTCTGAGTAGAACTGGCTAAGTAATGTTGGGTAGAAAAGGGAGTGCGAAAGGAAAAAGGGGCATTGGGAGGGCAGGAGAGAAATGTTCCAGGCAGCATAAACCTCACTAAAGAAGGCTTGAGGGCAGAAAGGCATCTGGTGCCCAAGAGGGCCTGAAATTTGGACATGTATCTAGGGCACAGCAGCTAAGGGGAGGGGCTGGATGGAAAGGCCCCGGTGGCACAGGGCAGAGCTACTACACATGGTATTAACTGTCAGGTGATGTAAGAGTTGTAAGCAGTGTTCTTACAACTCGCTGTTGTGTGTAGCTTGTTGGGGGGGGAAGAGGAAGCCTTAAGATGCTTTTGAGGTGTCAAAAGTGGAAATGTTAGCTTTCTTGGCTTGAATGGAGGGAGTAGAGGTGGAGACAAGTGGATGGATTTGAAATGTATTTAAGAGACAGAATTGGCAGAAGTCAGTGACCCACTGGATGCAAATGGTGGGGAAGAGGGTGGTGTCAGAATGAGTCTTTTGCCCAGAGGAAGAGCTGCCTGGATGGAGATGTCATTGCATAAGATGAAAAGGCTGGAGAAGGAGGAAGTATCTGTGTGTTGGGAAGAGGCAGACACTGCCTTCTGTTTTGGATGTGCTGAGATTGAGGCAATGTGAAGCCTCTAAATGGTAGCTGGATTCAGAGGACTGAAGCTTAGAGCAAAGGCTGGGCCTGGAGATAGAAATTTGAGCATTGTTAACATATTTGAAGCCATGGGACGTGGGGAGGGTAAGACTTTTGAGGGAGAGATTACGAAGTGGAAATACAGGAGTGTCTAGGACAGAATCCTGAGGAAATCAATGATTAAAGATTTGAAGAAGGAAGAGGAGCTCTCAAAGGAAACTCAAAAAAAAAAAAAAAAAAAATGTGGCCAGAGAATCGAAGGTAAAAAAAGAGAGTGGATACCTGGGAAGCTGAGGAAAGAGTGTTTCAGGAAGGAATAAAATGGTTAACTGTGTCTGAGGCTTCTAAGAAGTCAAAAAGATAAAGGCTGAGAAACAGCAGATTTAGCAATATGCAAGCCTTGATCTAAACAAGAGTAGTTTAAGTGGAGTGAGTGGAGTGGAAGTTAGATAGGAGGGGTAGAGACATGAGCTGAGGAATTGGAAACAGTGAGAGTGGATGAGTCAACAGCTTGGTCTGTGAGGAGGAAGAGAGGGAGAAGGAGCTAGAGACGGCACAGCATCCAGGGAAGTTTAACAGGGAACCAAACCAAACCTACTCCCGTCAAGTCGATTCCAACTCATAGCGACCCTATAGGACAGAGTAGAACTGCTCCATAGGGTTTCCATGGAGCACCTGGTGGATTCTAACTACTGACCTTTTGGTTAGCAGCCTTAGCACGTGACCACTACACTACCAGGGTTTCCTTAATGGGGAAAGAGTGCAGTATATTTGAATGCTGATGGGAAGGAATCAGTTGCAACAGACAGGTTGAGATTATAGAAGAAAAGGGGGTGGGGGAAATGGAGTAAAGTCCCTAAGAAGGCAAGGGAATGGAACTCTGAAATGTATATGGAACCCCACTTCACCGTGACTCCCCGCTTTTCATTTGCTGCCCTTGCAAGCCATGATCCCTAACCACAGTTTGCTCTGAGCCCACCACCCTTGCAAGCCTCGGCTTTTAACCCTGGTTTGTATTTGGCATCAGATCTTTGTGCTTGCGAGGGCCAGGATCTTGGTACATGTGCAGATCTGGAGAATCGTGTCCTTACCTGACCCTGGACCTGAGCATTGCTGGAGGGGAAGATATTCTCTGGCACACAGCACCATCTGAGCCCCTTTTCAAAGCGAGAAGTCCCACAACTTGGACTTCCTATGGAGAGTGACTTAGCATTACTCAGCACCCGAATCTCCAAATCTGGGCATGGGAGGGCTCGGGGTGTAGGGTTTCAGGTGCCAATCCCTGTCCTCTGGGGGCTGGAGGACATAAAAGTCCCCAATCCCCTTGGGCAGGGACAGTGTGATCTTTTGGCTGCTAGGCCCCACGTTGCTCCTTGTCTGCACAGACAATAAATTGCCACTTTCTGTTTCCTTTGCAATTGGTGCCTGTCTTATTTAGATCGGCTAATAGGATAGGATAAGAATCTGAGGAAATTTGCTTACAAATTCTAGAAAGTTTGCATTTTATTTGATGGGAGGAGAGACCCTTTGTTTTAATAGGACAGATGATGGCGTTAATGGAAATGGCTGCATGTAGGTTTGGATAAAATGGTATCAGGATATGGTAGGATTCCTGACTACTGGCTTCGTGTTTTCTTTGATGTATTTGAGACAAGGTTACCTGCAATATGGTAGCAGAAAAAGTGAGAGGTTTGAGGAAAATGAAGGCTGTATGAAACTGTTGTGGAAAGGGGGGAGCAGCTATTTAGAGACATTTATTAAGTGTCATGAAGATGAATCAGAAGACCTAACCAGCTCTTGACTATTTAGAATAGAATTTTCCCCAGAAGTTGACTTAGGGTAGTTGAAGTGGCAGTACCAGTGGTAGCCACTTTCTTTAGTGCCTGTGCTGGAATTTGAAGCACAGAGTTTGTCTTACCTCAAAAGTAGGGCTGGGCTCAGTCTTTTTGAGCGTCTGAGTGGCTGTCTCTGCCTTTTTAATTTACTCATTTAAAAATAGTTTCCCAAGTGACTTTTCCTGTTTATAGATCTGAAATTTGGCTTGGGGAAAAACAAACAAATGACAACAAAAAACAAGCATGTTCTGGATGCCAGTGCCTGAAGTTGAAGCAACAAAACCTGTACCCTTTAGAACAAAGCAAATTTTTGGTAGCTCATGCTTTTGCGTTTATTGGTTGGGGTAGAGGTTGTGCATGTATGTGTGTGTGCGGGGGAGGGGGGTAGTAAAGGTAGATTTCACTGGTAAAGGGGTGGTGCCACATATGAGAATCATCGGTGACAACTGAGCCCCTTGTAGGGGGAGAAGACAAAAGAGTGTTGACCTGGGATTTGTGGTTTCATGGTATAGCATTTCTGGTGGATTCTTTTATACAGAGTATAAACTTCCCACTCTAAAGAGGTTACTGGGATTGAAAGATAACAGCCATTCCTAAGTATAAAAGCAGCTGAGTGCCTGAGCTGGGGTCCCAATGCTTTGCAGTCTGGTCTGAGTCCACTCTTGTCTCCACCTAATTCCTCACAAGAATTTTCTGCTGTAGCTGTATTGATTAAATACTGACGAATTGTCCCTGAACTGCCCCCTTAGCCCTCCTGTGTCAGTCTCTTTGTTGTCTGTTAGCAGGTCAGTTCATTGAAGACAGGGGCCTCGTCTCATTTCTGTTTATAGTTTCCAGTGTTTCACACCCAGTCAGTACCTCACTGATGGACTTATCTCCTTGAATTTTCAGAAAAGTTACTCAATCATGAAGGCTGCAGGTTGAATTTGTTACTGAGATTTCTAAAAATGGGGCCTTTTTTCTTCTGCTGTGGTATCAGAAAGTTCTGTCTGTGTATACTTCATGGACACTGCCCACCATGTGGCTTTCCTGCTGTGTTTTGGTTTCTTCCTCAGACCCAGCTCTCTGGTTGTTCTACTTTTCCTCTCCATTACTGCTCTGCTATTGAATTAATAAGACTGGGGTAAAAAGTGGAAGCCATTTGGAAAACAAGTTTTTGGTATTCAGTAGCTAAAGAAGATCTTTAAACAGTGATTCATCACACATGAATTTCCTCACAAACAACATAAAAAAACAACATACTGGGTTGGAAATGTGAACAGTGGTGTAGACATACACCTGCTGGCCTCATTAGGAATCCCAGAGCCTTGTCACTCCCCTTGGGTCACAGCAGCAACTCAGCTCCTTGGAAACACAAAGGCAGCGTTTGTTACTGCCCTGGGGACCCACGCTCCCCCAAAGTTTTGTGGGTAAATTGCTTAGCATCACGTGGGCAGATTGTGTGGCTTTACAAATAAAAACTTTTTACTTTACAGTTTGACCAAATCCATATGCTCAGTGAAGCTGTCCTTGAATTTACACCATCGCTGGAAATCCCAGGAGGAGGGCTGTGCTGAGGGGCCCAGGGAAACCAAGGCGGCCAGGCTGTGAAAAACGCTCAGGCTTAGCTTGAGGAGATGTGGGTATGATTCCTGGCTCCTTCTCAAAGCTGGGCTTTTTGTGGTTAAAAAAAATAAGGTGGTTTGATTAGATGATGCCTAAGAACTCTTCCAGCTCTGTGTCTGTGGCAGCCAGCACCTGCTGCCTTCAAGAGTTTATAATCTGGGTAGCAGGTTTGGCTGCAGCGGCCATGATGATTGGTGAAAGCATGTAGCCTGGGGTGCTGATCGCACTGGAGTTTTCTTTGACCTGACAAATTATTTGCCACCTCTGTGCCTGTACCTGGGCTGCTGAATCCGCTGGGCACACATGCACACACCTTTGCCTCAGAAATTCAACGAATTCGCATCTGCTAAAGTCTTCTAGATATCCAGCATGGCTCAGCAGTTCCTGAGGGTCCCCACTCAGCATCCCCTTCCTGGGCCCACAGAAGCCATGTCCAAACTTCCACCCCTCCCCAGTCCTTCAATCCTGCCATCTTTCCCCACACTTTCAGCAGGTAAGGCAGTGATCCTCCTCCTACTTCACGGAGAACAATAGAAGAAAGAATTTAGGCCTGAATTGCCCACCTAGCCTTCACTGCCTGCTGGTCTCTGTCAGTACTTACCATGCTCATGTCAATCCATCAAACAAACAAACAAACAAACAAACAAAAAACCTGTTTCTGGAGCCCCACCCTGTTCACTGATCTCTCACCTTCCTTCACAGCCAAATTTCTTGAAAGCAGTGTCTACATCCACTGTCTCCTTCTTTACCCCCCATTCATTCCCTAGCCCACTGCAAAGCTGGCTTTCTCCCTCCTCAGGCCCCTGAAGATGCATTTTTTCAAGGTCACCAATGATTTCCATGTTGCCAAAGCCCATGGATACTTGCAGTTCTTGGCGTATTACTAGCATTAGACCATGGCTAACTGTTGCACCTTCAGCCTCTCTCTTTTCTTGACTTAGTGACACAATTTACACGTGGTTTTCTCCTCTCTGGCTACTTCTTCCCAGTGTTAAGCGTCCCTCTGCTTTGTCCGTTCTTTGGATCTGCCTGAGGTGCTTTTGTATTTTGCTCTGCACACTCCCATTGGGGAAGAGAGACAGGAGCAGAGACAGGGGGCGGGAAACGGAGTGGGGAGGTGTCTTAGAGAGGTGAGGTTAAAAAGCCTGAAAGGGAGAAGATTTGGCTCTGCTTTCTGTTGGGAATCTAGGAGGAGAGCACCTAGCTGGTTCTCTGACCTCGCTCTTTAGAGCACAGCTCGGTGTGCTCAGGCACAGAGAAAACACCTGGGAGAAACTTCTGAGGGGTGTACAGCATGGATATGAGAGTCTTGCCAGAGAAGGCCATCAAGGTGGAGTGGTGGGGACCTCACAGATGAGGGTGGCCAGGACAGCTGTCTGGACCAGGGGTTGGGTGGGGGTGGGAGGGCTGTTGTTGTAACAAGCATACCCCAAGAGGCCACAGGACCCACAGGAACTGACTTGTAGAGTTCTGTCAGCAAGAGAGGTAGCCAAGAATGTTGGGAGGAAGGCCCATGCTAAAAGAAAAGCTGCCTTTTCCCGATGAATATTCAGGATGCAACCAGACCTACCTCACCAACGTGCACCCAAGGAAGGACTGAATCCAAGGTGAAGATCAGTACAAGGACCAGCAAGCTCCCCAATGCCATGAGGGCACTTATACTCACTCCTGGCCAGATGCCCTCTTGGAGAAGAGCAGGGAAGTGAGAGAAAATATTTACCCCAAAAGCAATCCAAAAGAGCCCATCTAATTGGGCAGAGACTGCAATAACATAAATTGTCAAGTGTAGTTTACTTGTCTCCTATTACTCAGAAAGGCTGGGACTCACAAGAATGATTAAGTACAAGGGATAAAGAATTCACCTTTTCTTTGCACATCTGAGTATAAAGTGAGAAATGTTAACATTTACAAGAAACTTGAATGGACTGTTATACATCTATAATAATGATAAACAAAGTCTGTGGACTAAAATGAAAACATGTAAGATATACTATTAAGTGAGCAAAGACTAAAACTTGTGTGTTTGATTGTAACTATGTGATATTATATGCGTTTGAGTAAAACGTGGAAGAAAAGAATGGAGAAGTAACACCAGCTCTGTCACTGTGGTAGGCATGTGGGTGGATTTAAAAAAGCTTTTCATCTTATTAATAATAAAATAATTAATAAATCCATTTTATTAATTTTGATAAATGAAAAAACCAAACCCATTGCCATTGAGTTGATTCTGACTCACAGCCACCTGGTAGGACAGAGTAGAACTGCCCCACAGGGTTTCCAAGGAGTGCCTGGTGGATTCAAACTGCCAACTGTTTGGTTAGCAGATGAGCTCTTAACCACTGTGCTACCAGGACCCCATTAATTATGATATGTTTTAAAAATAAATAATGAATGAATTCATAATTTCATTTTATTTTTGGTGATGTAACCTACCCTTTTTTTCCTCTCACTGGAACTGATGTTTGTGTTTGAAAATCACACATAATAGCCATTAATTAAAAAATCTTTCTTAAAAAACTTGAAACTGACATTTTTGTTCACTCTGAAAAATTAAAATTATGAAATTACAAATCATAAGTTATGTAAAATTTAAGTGTAAAACAGGCTATAAAATAGTAAATATAGTATGATGTTTATGTAAAACAATCAGTTGTATCAAACTCCTTATTACACCCCTGTTATAAATTTCTTAATACATTCTCCATTTTCCTTCTGTTTCTGTATAGCTTGCTTCTTTTAAAATTTTTTTTATTATAAAATATGTTAGTTATTGTTGCATAAAAATTACCCCAACACTCAGTGAGTTTGAGCAATGATAGCCATTTATTACTTCACACTGATTCTGTGGATGAGGAATTTGCATGTGGCTTAGCTGGGTGGTTCTGGCTTGAAATTGCTCATGAGATCAGTCAAGATGTCACCAGCACTCCAGTCATCTGAAAGCTTTACTGGCGCTGGAGGGTCCCATTTCTGTTCACTGTCAAATCGACAGCTTCCCTTACATTTTAGGTTTTTGTTGCAGTAGCACCCTGCTTCCATGCTCTAAAATCTATCTATTGCTGCATAAAAAATCTCCCCAAAACTTAGATGTTTAAAACAGCAATTTCAAGATGAGTGACATGTTGGCCTTGTTTTTTGGCACGAGGCCTCTCAGTTCTGTGCCACATGGGACTCCCATAGGACTCCTTATATGTCTTTACAGTGTGGTAGTTGGCTTTCTCTAGAATGAGTGATCCAAGAGAGCACAAGGACAGGCCAAATGTCTTTTATTATCTAGTCTGGGAAGTCATTCACTGTGCTTTCTACAATATCTTATTGGTTATATGGGCAAGCCTCACTTATTGTGGGAGAGGAGTACATAGGGGCATGAATACCAGGAGGTGAGGAACACTGGTGGGCCATCCTGGAGGCTGGCTATCACAGTTCATCCTGCGGTCCCCAATGACTCATGTCATTCCCACATGCAGAATATACTCATCTCTTCTCCAGGCCCCCAGAAGTCTTATCCCATTAGAGTATCACCTCTCATCATCTAAATTAGGCCCAAGTATGGTTGTAGCTGTTCAGGACCAGCTCCTCACAATCTGAAGACCCATGAGTTAAAGAGACAGGTTAATTGCCTCGCACACATCTAACATATAGTAGTGGAACAGGCATAAGATAACACTCTAGACATTCCTGCCCAAAAGTGGAAATGGGAGCCATACAGAAGTCACTGACCCATAGCAATTCTGAAATCCATCTGGGCACAGTTTCTAAGTTCTTCAACAGGACTCAGTCCTACTCATGCCTGGGAATGATTCTCCTTGCCTCTTGGCTCTGCCCTCTGGGCTCTTGTTTCTACCCTCAAATCATTCTCAATTTTCCTTGAAAGGTAGCTTAGGTTTGCAACTGAATACTTTTTTCAGTCTGCTTCCTGTTGGTAGAAGTTTGAGGGTTGAAAGGCCACTTTTCATTTTGAACTGTCTCTGTCCCTTTCAGTACAAGCTGGTGGTGTTTCTGCCAAAACAATCCTCTTACAGTCTTTGTGGGTCTCCTGTCTCATTGGAGAGGACAACACTGGACAAAAGCCATACCCACAAATCTCTTCAAAACCAGCCTTTCTCTGCCTTGGGCTGACCCTGAGACTGCTGGAAGGCAACACTTTTAAAATACCGAAAAGCCCTATTTTTGGACTGAACAGCTCTTTGGGACCACAACAAAGGATTTTATAGTCACACGTTCAACTTCATCTTTAGAACATGTTTTCTTCAAAGTGCCCTGAATAATCTTTACACAGAGCCATTTCTTAATTTTTGCATCCTTTGCCATCTAGAAAGGCTGGAATTTTCTGACCCCAAATTGCTGGCTCCTTCCTGCTCAATGTCCTTCCTTTAGCTTATCTCTGCCTGTTGCACTTTAGTATAAGCAATAAGAAAAAAGTCAGGCTTTCACTAACACTCCTTAAAGTCCTTCCATCTGCCACCCGCTGCCAAATCCACAGCTTCATCTACATTTTAGGTGTTTTTTACAGTAGCATACCACCTCTGCATTTCAAAATCTATTAGTTAGCTATTGCTGCATAACAAATTACCCCAATACTTAGGTATTTAAAACAGCAATACCATTATCACATGCGTTTTCTGTGGGTCAGGAATTAGGGAATGGGTTAGCTTGGTGGCTGTGTCTTGAGTCTTTCAAGAAGTTGCAGTTAAGATGTCAGCTGGAGCTGCAGTCATCTGAATACTTGCCTGGGACCAGAAGATCCAACTCCAGGATGTCTCACTCACATTGCTGGCAAGTTGTTGCTGCCTGTTGGTAGGAGGCCTTAGTTCCTTGCCACATGGACTTTTAGATAGGGCTGCTTGAAGCTTCTCACAATACAGCAGCTGGCTTTTCTCAGAACAACCAAGAACTTGGTTCTTGTGACCTAGACTTTGAAATTATATACTGTCATTTCTGCAACGATAGTCTGTCCTGCTTATTGTGGGAGGGCCTCATTACAAGTAAGCAAGGACCACTGAGGGCTATCTCGGAGGCTGTCTACCATGTGATATATATAAACAAAATATGTATGTGCGTGTGTATTCCCACATACATGTACTCACACAAAACAAAAAACAAACCCCCCCAAAACAAAAGAGAAAACACACACACACATAATACAGATAAGGAGTAAAAGAATAAAATGAAAATTATGAAATTTCAACCAAGTATGAGAAATAGCACATTACCAATAACTTTAACTTTTAAGCTTTTGTTTCCAATATCTCATTCCTTCTCTGAAATAGGAAGAAAATGAAATTTGTATTTATATATTCTCAGCTTTCTTTATAGATTTATTGAGGTGTAACAGTCAAAATATTTAACAACTAGTATGATGTGAGCCCTACTCAGTCGATGGGATGTGGCTGCCAACAGCCAGCATACCTGCGTCAGCCTGTGCTGGTTAATCTCGTGCTCGGTTTTACTACCATGAGTGTTTTTGAGTTTTGTTTTTTTTAGTCAATATTGCATTTCTGGGATTCATTAATGTTGAGGCATGTAGCTGTAGTTCATTTTCACTCCTGAATAGCGTTCCACTGTGTGACAATACCTTATTTTATGGACACTTTCTCCTGACTGTGGCCCTTGTGTTCTTCCCAGTTTTTTTTTTTTCTGCTTTTATAAACAATGCTTCTCTGAAATTATTTGTGTATTTCTCTTGGTTCACTCGTACGAGAATTGTTCTAGATATGTACCTAGCAGAGGGTCTCAAGGTATGTGTGTGTTCAGTTTTAAAAGGTAATACCAAATTGTTTTCTAAAGTGTACATAAGAATTTATATTCTCACTAGCATGGTTAAAGGATTTTCTTTGCTCAACATCTTGGTATTGTTTACCTTATTATTATTATTATTTTCCAGTCTGATGGGTGTAAAATGGTATCTTATATTTTAATTTCAATTTTCTTTGTTAGTAACGAGGGTGATTGAATCTTTATATCTTGGTGTTTGGTTATTCCTGTTTCTTCTTCCTTTTTGAATGCCACTCCATGTCTTTTGCCTATTTTTCTATTGAGCTGTCTCTCTTTCTCTCCTCAGTCTATATATGTTTTATTGGCTCAGATAATGAAAATTCCAAATCTATGGCTCAGTGATGTCACTAATGGCATCAAGGCCTGGTTTGGTCCATCCTGCCTGCCTCTGTGCAGTGTTTACTACTCCCAAAGGGCTGTCCCTCAGGGTAGCCAAGTAGCTGCAGTGACCCTGAGCCTCACACCCTGCCTGCACTTCCAGAAGCGGATAGAATATCATTTGTTATGTGTATTTCTTAAGACTGGGCCCCGGAAATACAGGGAATATTGTCTGCTTAATCAAGGTTGTGTTCACAGCCCCTGGCATGTTTTGGGCACTCAGTGAGCATATGTTAAATGAATGAGCAAGAATTACTTTCCTTAGAGGCTCCACCACAACTACCTCATGGACCACAGGTGAACCTCACAAGGCTGGGGACCGCCATATGCTGTTCAGGCTTGGATTAATTGGAGGGTCCCTGGGGGCACTGGGATAGAATTTTACCTCAGAGCTAGTGGGACTTTCAATCTCTATATCCGATATAAGATGGAATGGGTCATTGTCTTAGTTATCTAGTGCTGCTATAACAGAAATACCACAAGTGGATAGCTTTAACAAACAGAAATTTATTCTCTCACAGCCCGGGAGGCCAGAGCACCAGTTCCAGGGAAGGCTTTCTCTCTCTGTAGGCTCTGGGGGAAGGTCCTAGTCATCAGTCTTCCCCTGGTCTAGGAGCTTCTTAGCACAGGAACCCCAGGTACAAAGAATATGCCCCGCTTCCAGCTTTGCTTTCCTGGTAGGAGGTCCCCCTGTCTCTCTGCTCGCTTCTCTCCTCTCTTTTATATCTCAAAAGAAATTGGCTCAAGATACAGCCTAATCTTGTAGATTGAGTGCTGCCTCATTAATGTAACTGCCTCTAATCCTGCCTCATTAACATTACAGTTGTTAGGATTTACAAAACATAGGAAAATCACATCAGAAGACAGAGTGGACAATCACACAACACTGGGAATCATGGCCTAGCCAAATTGATACACATCCTTGGGGGACACAACACAATTCATAACAGTGACTGTGGGATCTCTTTGAGGGCAGGAGCCAAGATATTCTGTAAAAGCAGTCTTCCATTTCATTTACAACAAGCAGTGAAAGGAGAAAAAAATCCTCAAGGGGATCCTCTCCTCTGCAGACTTGTTTAGCTTACAGGACTCCAATCTTTTTGGCGATTGTTGACATGATCCTTGTGCAGTGGTGGTGGTGATGCAGGGTTGTAAGCTGTGGTGGTGGTGATGCAGGGTTATAAGCTGTGGTGGCGGCAGGAACAGGTAGGGGGCGGGTGTAGCAGTCACGGTTTTGCCTGATGCAGAGCTGCTTTCTCTGGAGAAGCAGTGTCTTCAGCTGAATATTTTCCTGTTCCATCTAGTAATTTTTATTTTTTAGCTCTTTAGGTTGCTCTTTGAGAGGATCCACTTCATCTCCAACCTCAGGAGTCAAATATCTCCCTACCAGATCCACAGCTTGCCTACATTTGTACTCAATCCTTCTCCCTTTACACCAGAGGAGGGACTGCAAGTTCTCAGGTCCTCCTTAGGGGACTGGGGATTGCAAGTCCAGGACAAAGGCAAGAAAGTTCGTACCTTACATGGAAGAGATCCTTCCGAAGTGCATGTAGGATGGCCTCTCTTTTTGGGTTTTGTCACCTCCGTAGATCGATAGCAAGTGTATTGAAAAACAGAGAGAAAGAATTGGAGCAGGAAGCATTTTTTGAAGGAACACACATTTTTTTCTGAACCAGATCTGGCATGATTAAGGAAATCAATTATGGTGACTGTGCACCTTATATCAAGGAAATGTTTGGACTCCAGTTTTTTTCCAGTTTTATTTTGAGGTGTGATCATGTAAAAAACTGTACCTATTTAAAGTGTACAGTTTGATGAGTTTTAACGTGCGTACACAGCTGTGACACAATCTTCACAGTCAAAGTGATGGACATATCACCAACATCAAAAGCTTCCTCATGTCTCATTGTAATCTGCTCCCAGACAACCAGTAATCTGTTTTCTGTCATTACAGATGACTCTGCATTTTACAGACTTTAATATAAATGGAATTTTATGGTAGGAGTCTATTTTTGTCTGGCTTCTTTCACGCAGCATAATTATTTTGAGATTCATTTGTCATTGCATGTATCAATAGTTTGTTCCTATTTTATTGCTGAATACCATTTTATTGATATCCCACAATTTATTAATTCACCCAATAAAATACATTTGATTATTTTCCAGATTTTGACAATTACCAATGAAGCTGTTATAAACATTCACGGCCCAGTCTTTGTTTGGACACATGTTTTCATTTCTCTTGGTTAAATACTGAGGAGTAGAATAGCTGGTTTGAATGGTCGGTGTAAATCTAACTTTTTAAGAAACTTGCAAACTGTTTTCAAAAGCAGTTGTATCATTTTACATTCCTACCAGCAATGTAAGAGATTTCCAGTTGCTCAATATTTTCACCAACACTTGATATAATCAATCTTTTTTTTAATTTTATCTATGCTAGTGGTTGTGTACAGGTCTCTCGATTTGTCATACTGTGGGGGCTTGTGTGTTGCTATGATGCTGGGAGCTATGCCACCAGTATTCAAATACCAGCAGGGTCACCCATGGCAGACAGGTTTCAGCTGGGTTTCCAGACTAAGACAGGTTAGGAAGAAGGGTCCGGTGGTCTACTTCTGAAAAGAATTAGCCAGTGAAAACCTTATGAATAGCAGTGGAAGATGAGCCCCCAGGTTGGAAGGCACTTGGGTTGGAAGATCTGCCTCCTCAAAGTAAAGTCGACCATAGTGACATGGATGGAGTCAAGTTTTTGGAACCTTCATTTGCTGTTGTAGCATGACTCAAAATTAGAAGAAACAGCTGCAAACATCCATTAATAATCAGAACCTAGAATGAAGCATGAATCCAGAAAAATTGAAAATTGTCAAAAATGAAATGGAATGCATAAATATCCGTATCCTGGGCATTAGTAAGCTGAAATGGACTAATATTGGTCATTTTGAATTGGACAATCAAGCAGTCTACTATGCCACGAATGACAACTTGAAGAGGAACAGCGTTGCATTCATCGTCAAAAAGAACTTTTCTAGATCTGTACTGAAGTACAACTCTGCCAGTGATAGGATAATATCCTTACACCTACAAGGAAGACCAGTTAATATGACGATTATTCAAAGTGATGCACCAAACACTAAGGCCAAAGATGAAGAAATTTAAGAGTTTTACCAACTTCTGCAGTCTGAAATTGATTGAACACGCAACCAGGATGCACTGATAATTACTGGGGATTGGAGTGTTGAAGTTGGAAACAAAGAAGAAGGATTGGTAGTTGAAACATATGGCCTTGGTGATAAAAATGATGCCAGAGATCACATGATTGAATTTTGCAAGACCAATGACTTCACTGCAAATACCTTTTTTAACCAACATAAATGGTGACTATATGCATGGACCTCACCAGATGGAATATGCAGGAAACAAATTGACCACATCTGTGGAAAGAGATGATGGAAAAGCTCAATATCATCACTCAGAACAAGGCCAGGGGCTGACTGTGGATCAGAACATCAGTTACTCATATGCAAGTTCAAATTAAAACTGAAGAAAATTAGAACAAATCGACAAAGAGCCAAAATATGACCTTGAGTATATCCCACCTGAATTTAGAGACCATCCAAAGAATAGATTTGATGCTTTGAACAGTAATGGCTGAAGAGCAGATGAGTTGTGGAATGATGTCAAGGACATCATACATGAAGAAAGCAAGAGGTCATTAAAAAAAAAAGAGAGAAAGAAAAAACCTAAGTGGATGTCAGAAGAGACCCTGAAACTTGCTCTTAAACATCCAGTAGCTAAATCGAAAGGAAAAAAATGATGAAGTAAGAGAATTGAACAGAAGATTTCAAAGGGCAGCTCGAGAAGACAAAGTAAAGTATTATAATGACATGTGCAAAGACCTGGTGATGGAAAACAAAAAGAACACTCTGTGCATTTCTCAAGCTGAAAGAACTAAAGAAAAAATTCAAACCTTGAGTTGCAATGCTGAAGGACTCTACGGGGAAAATATTAAAAGATGCAGGAAGCATAAAAAGATGATGGAAGGTATAGAGTCTCTATACCAAAAAATGGTCAATGTTTAACCATTTCAGGAGGTAACATAAGATCAGGAACTGATGGTCTGAAGGAAGAAGTCCAAGCTGCCCTGAAGGCTTTGGCAAAAAACAAAGCTCTGGGAATTGATGGAATATCAATTGAGATGTTTCAGCAAATGGATGGAGAACTGGAAGTGCTCAGTCGCCTATGCCAAGAAATTTGGAAGAGAGCTACCTGGCCAAACAGCTGGAAGAGATCCATATTTATGCCTGTTCCCAAGAAAGGTGATTCAACCGAATGTGCAAATTATGGAACAATATCATTAATATCAACTGCAAGCAAAGTTTTGCTGAAGATCATTCAAAAGAGGCTGCAGCAGTACGTTGACAGGAAACTGCCAGAAATTCAAGCCAGATTTAGAAGAGGATGTGGAACCAGGGATATCATTGCTGATGTCAGGTGAATCCTGGCTGAAAGCAGAGAATACCAGAAAGATGTTTACCTGTGTTTTATTGACTATGTTAATGCATTCAACTTTGTGGATCATAACAAATTATGGACAACATTACAGGGAGTAGGAATTCCAGAACACTTAATTGTGCTCATGAGAGACCTGTACAGGGATCAAGAGGCAGTTGTTTGAACAGAACAAGGAGATACTTCATGGTTTAAAGTCAGGAAAGGTGTGTATCAGGGTTGTATCATTTCACCATAACTACTCAATCCGTATGCTGAGCAAACAATCCAAGAAGCTGGACTATATGAAGAAGAACAGGGCAACAGGATTGGAGGAAGACTCATTAACAACCTGCGTTATGCAGATGACACAACTTTGCTTGCTGAAATTGAAGAGGACTGGAAGCACTGATGAAGATCAAATACTACAGCCTTCAGTATGGATTACACCTCAACACAAAGAAAACAAAAATCCTGACACCTGGACCAGTAAACAACATTATGATAAACGGAGAGAAGATTGAGGTTGTCAAGGATTTTATTTTACTTGGATCCACAATCAACAGCCATGGAAGCAGCTGTCAAGAAATCAAAAGACATTGCATTGGGCAAATCTGCTGCAAAAGACCTCTTTAAAGTGTTGAAAAGCAAGGATGTCAACTTGAGGACTAAGGTGCATCTGACCCAAACCATGGTGTTTTCAATTGCCTCATATGCATGTGAAAGCTGGACACTGAATAAGGAAGACTGACGAAGAATTGATGCCTTTGAATTGTGGTGTTGGTGAAGAATGTTGAATACACCATGGACTACCAAAAGAACGAACAAATCTGTCTTGGAAGAAGTACAAACAGAGTGCTCCTTAGAAGCAAGGATGGGGAGACTACGTCTCACATACTTTGGACACGTTACCAGGAGGGATCAGTCCCTGGATAAGCACATTATGCTTGGTAAAGTAGAGCGTCGGCGAAAAAGAAGAAGACCCTCAATGAGGTGGATTGACACAGTGGCTGCAACAATGGGCTCAAGCATAGCAACAATTGTGAGGATGGTGCAGGACTGGGCAATGTTTTGTTCGGTTGTGCAGAGGGTGACTGTGAGTCAGAACCGACTCAGTGGCACCTGACAACAACAACAGTGATTGTGTAGTGGGTATCTCATTAGGATTTTAATTTGTATTTCCCTAATGACTAATGGGAAGACAACCCTGGCAATCTACTTCTGAAAAATCAGCCACAAAAAGCTCTGTGGAGCACAGTTCTATTCTGGTACACGTGGGGTCATCAGGAGTCAAAAATTCCATGGCAACTGGTATATATATATATGGATCTCTTCCAGCTGGTTGGCCAGGTAACACTCTTCCAAATTTCTTGGTATGGACGAGTGAGCACTTCCAGTGCTGCATTCATTTGTTGAAACATCTCAATTGGTATTCCGTCAGTTCCCGGAGCCTTGTTTTTCTCCAATGCTTTCAGTGCAGCTTGGACTTCTTCCTTCGGTACCATCAGTTCCTGACCATATGTTTCTTCCAGAAATGTCTGAACGTTGGCCAACTTTTTTTGGTATAGTGACTCTGTGTATTCTTTCTATCATGTTTGATGCTTCATGTATCATTTAATATTTTCCCTGTAGAATCTTTGAGAATTTTTTCTTTAGTTCTTTGATCTTGAGAAATTCAGAGCGTGTTCTTCCCTCTTGGTTTTCCATCTCCAGTCTTTACATATCATAATACTTTACTTGTCTTCTTGAGCTGCCCTTGGAAATCTCTTCTGTTCAACTCTGTTATTTTTCAGGGCTGTAATTGAGCTGGATAGTGAGGGATGGAACTAGGGCCAGTGAAAACACCGTAAAGGTTGCTGTTCTTACCAACATTCAACCATTTCTCTTGAATAAACACTTCCGGGTTTCTCCAAGCAAGTTTATAGTCAGAGTTGTGAAAAACTTGATTCTGACAATTTTTTCCCAATTTTTTTTTCTAAGGGAGAAGTGAATTTTCACAGGTCCTTAGTCTGCCCTTTTTACCAGTATCACTGTTTATTTTTCAGTGAGCTTTTTTTCTTTTTTGTATTTCATGTTTTTCAAAAGATGTTTCCATTTATCCCAAGTTGTAGTATTTATTGGCATGCAGTTATTCATAATATTCCCTTGTCATACTTTTAATATTGTGAAATCTCTAGATATGTCATTGGCCTCATTCCTAATATTGGTAATTTGAATCTTTTCTCCTGTTTTCTTTATCAGTCTGTCTAAAGTTTCAATTTTATTGATCTTCTCAAAGAAACAGCTTTTGGTTCCACTGAGTTTCTCTGCTAGTTTAGTATTTTGAATTTCACTGATTCCTACTCTTTATTTTCTTCTGCTTATTTTATATTTTATTTGTTCTTTTGTTCTCTTTCTTAAGGTGGAATTGCTTTAACTGCATTCTATATATTTCATATTTTATGTTTTTATTCAATTCCATTTGGTCAAAGAACATGTTTTGTGTAACTTGAATACCTCAAAATTCATTGAGACTTGTTTTATATCCCAGAATATGGTCTATCTTAGGACCGGTTCTGTGTGCATTTGAAAGAAACGTGTATTTTGCTGTTTTTTGAGTGGATTGATCTACGAATGTCACTTAGGTCAAATTGGTATGGTGTTATTCAGGCCTTTCATATCTCTACTCTGGTGGCGTAGTGGTTAAGAACTATGGGTGCTAACCGAAGGGTTGGCTGTTTGAATCCACCAGGCACTCCTTGGAAACTCTATGGGGCAGTTCTACTCTGTCCTAAAGGGTTGCTTTGAGTCGGAATTGGCTCAATGGCAACAGGTTTGATTTTAGTTTTATATCCCTACTCTCTATTGCCCTACTCCACATCCTGTTTGTCACTTTGTTGTACTGTAGTGGCTTATGTGTTGCTATGATGCTGGAAGCTGTACCACCAGTATTTCAGACACCAGCAGGGCCACCAATACTGGCCAGGCTTCAATTAAATTTCCAGACTAGGACAGACTAGGAAGAAAGACCTGATGATTTACTTCCGAAAATTAGCCAATGAAAACCTTATGGATTTCAACAGAAGTGTCCCACTCACTTGCAATGGAGGGATCAATCACTAGGGTAAGACTTTTTTTTTTGGTAAAGTAGAGGGACAGGAGACACTTGGGGAGATGGAGTATCACAATAGGCAAAAGGACAGACTGAACATACTGGCAATTGTGAGGATGGGGCAAGATCAGACAACATTTTGTTCTGCTGTATGTAAGGCTGCCATGAGTCAGAGTTGACTTGATGACATCTGTCTGTCTGTCTGTCTAATAAAACTAATTAGATAGATAGTACCACTGCCCCTGAGATCATCTTCAGCATGATCCTGGTGAGTCTTTTCCATCAAGGTTTTTTATTTGAAGGGCCGATAAGCACACAAACTAGTCGATGTGTTCGGCAGTCAGGATTATACATCTCTAGAACTATTTTTTCCGAGTGCGTTTTTATCTTCTTTAAACTTAGGAAAGTCTTTCATGATGCCTCTTAATTTTGACCTAGACCATAGATTCAAGTCTACTTTGAATGGTTCCCTGTCAAGTTTTTTAAAAGACAGTGGAAGTTAAGGTGACTCAGGTAGATCAGAGTTATAGGGAGGAATGATAGACACGCACAGCAGAGCAGAAGTAAAGGGAGAGTACTGGAAAGAGAGGTGTGGTCAGATAAAGCGAACAGGAATTGGGGGATTTACCAATTTGGATGTCTTTTATTCCCCTGTCATGGATTGGGTTGTGTTCCCCCAAAATATCTGTCAACTTGGCTAGGTCATGATTTCCAGTATTGTACCATTATCTACCATTTGTCATTTGATATGATTTCCCTATGTGTTGTAAACCCTATCACTATGATGTTATTGAGATGGATTAGCGGCAATTATATTGATCAGATCTACAAGATTAGATTGTGTCTTAAGCCAATCTTTTTTGAGATACAAAAGAGAGAAGCAAGCAGAGAGACATGGGGACCTCATACAACTAAGAAAGCAGTCTCAGGAGCACAGCGTGTCCTTTGGACCTGGAGTCCCTGCACAGAAAAGCTCCTCGACCAGGGGAAAATTGATGAGAAGGATTTTCCTCTAGAGCCAACAGAGAGAGAAAGCCTTCCCCTGGAGCTGATGCCCTGAATTTGTACTTATAGCCTACTCAACTGTGAAAGAATAGCTTTCTTTTTGTTAAACCCATCCACTTGTGGTATTTCTGTTATAGCAGCACTAGACAAAGACATTTTCTTTCTTGCCTTATTGATCTAGCTAGGACTTCAAGTGCAATATTGAATAAAAGTGATGATAAAGGGCATCCTTGTCTGGTTCCCATTTTCAGGGGAAATGCTTTCAGTCTCTGTTAAGAATAATGTTGGCTGATGGTTTTGTATATGCCCTTAGTTATGCTGAGGAATTTTCTTTCTATTCCTATTTGTCTGAGAGTTTTTAATCAGGAAAGTGTGTTAGATTTTATCAAATGCCTTTTCTGCATCGATCAAAATGATCATGTGATTCTTTTCCTTCGTTTTATTTATGTGATGAATTGCATTGATTGATTTTCTAGTGTTGAACCATCCTTGCATCCCTGCTATAAATCCCACTTGATTTTGATGTATTATTTTTTTGATACACTGTTGACTTCTATTGGCTAGAATTTTGTTGGAATTTTTGCATTGATGTTCATGCAGGATATTGGTCTGTAATTTTCTAAGTGGTGTCTTTGCCTGGTTTTGTTATCAGGGCTATGCTGGCTTCATAGAATGAAATATGAAGTGTTCCTTCCTCTTCTATGTTCTTGAATAGCTTGAGTAGAATTGGTGTCAACTCTTCTCTGAATGTTTTGTAGATTTCTCTAGTGAAGCCACCTAGCTGGGCTTTTTCTTGTTGAGAGTTTTTTTATGACCTCTTTAATTTCTCCTTTGTTATGGGACTGTTCAAACTTTTTTTTTTTAACCTCTGTTTGTGTTAGTCTAGGTAGGTAGTATGTTTCTAGAAATTTGTCCATTTCTTTTAGGTTTTCCAATTTGTTGGAGTTCAATTTTTCATAATATTCCATTATGATTCTTTTTATCCCAGTTTGTTCTGTTATAATGTCGCCCATCTTATTTCTTATTTTGGTTACATTGTGTTTTTTATAGATAGTTTGAGAGAAAATAGAAAATGATTTCTTATATCCATAAAACAGAACATTAAAACATCAATAATATTCCCCCACATCAAACCCATCATAATATTTTGGTCCACTCAGTCTTGTAATTAGTTTTGGTTCCATGTATCCTCGATCAGCAGGCACGAACCCATTGGCTTCTCCACAAGAGTTCAGGAAATCTTGAGTCAGTCCAGTGGTGTCTTAGGCTGGGTTCTCTAGTGAAGCAAAACTAGTAAAGCATATAAATATATATAGAGAGAGATTTATATCAAGGAAACAGCTCACTCGCTTGTAGAGGCTGGAACATCCCAAGTCTGTGGATCAGGATAGAGGCTTCTGTCGATTCACATAGCCACAGGTGAACCCAAGATTGGCAAGTTGGACAGCAGGGATCCTGCTCTCAGACTGTGAAGGTCGACGAGTTCCAAGATCTGCAGATAAGATGATAGCTCTAGTCCCCAAAGCTGGAGGTCAGACGAACAGGACACAGCCACAGGATCCAGAGTGAGCGAAAAGCTAGAATGTCTGCTTATATTCGAATGCAGGCCAAACCCCCGGTGAAAATTCCTTTCAACTGATTGGCTACTCACAGCAGATTCCTTCATGGGAGTGATCACATATAGACACTGAGAATCACGGCCCAACCAAGTTGACACACAATATTAACCATCACAGTCCACCCCTTGTCAACTTGGCACATGTACACCTCTCCTTAAACCATATATAACCTCTGAATAAAGAGAATTATAAAGTCATACTTGTGCCTAATATGATACAACTAAGACTCGTACAACTGAAAATGCACTAGCCCAGTTTACATCTTATATTTTATAAGTGAAGAAAACAAAAATATTTGATGCACACATAACAAATCAGAAATACAACAATTACAGTCCTCATCTCTGCAACTGGTCATGTGGCCATAACTGGTATTTAGAGCTACTTTCTTTCACCACCCATTCTATATTCCCTTTGCCCTCAGCAAGCATCTTAGTTGGTCATGGTTCTTTGTCTGGTGAGGTGACCCAAAGCTTCATACATGAAGGGTCTGGGTCATTAGTAGTCATTTAAGAATTGGGTTGCTGTAGTTTTTCATTGACTTTAATCACAGGTCATGATAGTACTAAGAGACGCTGTAAGGGGCCTCCTGCATTCCAGACATACTCTTCTTTACCTCCATTATGTAATATCAATCTGATTTCTTCTTGGAAATCAGGATCAATCACACCAGCCAGTATGGTAACTCCCTTCTTTGTCTGTTGATCCAGAGGCATAAAGAACCCAAAATGGCCAGGTGGCATTCTTAGCTTCTAGTTCAACGGAATTAGTGATGTGTCTCCAGGTGGGAGCATTCCTCCCTTTGGAACTAAGACCTCTAAACCCGCAGAACGTAAGGTCACGGGAACAGGAAGCAAAAATCTTGGGAGTGGATCACTAGGGGAAAAAGTGAGTGGTGCCACTCCCATTTCCATCTCTTGATTCCTGGACTCATGAATCCTGGCTATGGGAAAAATAGCACCATATATTTGATGCTGGTTTAGAGCATATACAGCCTCCTACAGAACATTGCCCCAATGCTGTGAGTATTGCCACCTAGCTGGTGCTGTAATTGTGTCTTTAGAAGGTCATTCCATCGTTCTATCAAGCCAGCTGCTTCAGGATGATGAGGGACATGGTAAAACCAGTGAATTCCAGAACATGGGCCCACTGCTGCACTTCATTTGCTGTGAAGTGAGTCCCTTGATCTGAGGCAATGCTGTGTGGGATACCATGATGGTGGATAAGGTATTCTGTAAGTCCACAGATGGCAGTTTTGGCAGAAGCATTGTGTGCAGAGAAGGTAAATCCATATCCAGAGTAAGAATCTATTCCAGGTAGGACAAAATGCTGCCCTTTCCGTGGTGGAAGTGATCCGATTTAATCAACTTGCCACCAGGTTGTAGCTGATCACCTCGAGGGATGGTGCCGTATCGGGGACTCAGTGCTGGTCTCTGCTGCTGGGCACTTGGCAGTGACTGCAGCCAAGTCCGCCTTGGTGAGCGGAAGTCCATGTTGCTGAGCCCATGCATAACCTCCATCCCTGCCACCATGCCCCCTTTGTT
Source organism: Elephas maximus indicus (assembly GCF_024166365.1). Classification (NCBI taxonomy): domain Eukaryota; kingdom Metazoa; phylum Chordata; class Mammalia; order Proboscidea; family Elephantidae; genus Elephas; species Elephas maximus. The sequence continues at coordinate 10,550,359 of NC_064829.1, forward strand.
CATGAGCTCATTGAGCAATAATGGGAATAGCTGGGTGAAAAGGATGAATGGTTTCCACAGAACATGTCATCCTATCCACTTGATTGTTAAAATCATCCTCTGCTGAGGTCACCCTTTGGTGAGAATTCGTATGAGACACAAATATCTTCACTTCTTTGGCCCATTCAGAGAGTCTATTCACATACTTCTTCTCCATAAACCCTTGTCTCCAATTTTCTAGTCATTTTCCTTCATGGCCCTGACCATCCAGCCAAACCACTGGCCACAGGTCATGAACAAGTATACAATCACACATCAGGCCATTTCTCCTTCCAAACAAAATGAACAACCAGGTGCACTGCTTGAAGTTCTGCCCACTGGGAAGATTTCCCTTCACCACTGTCCTTTAGGGAGGTCCCAGAGAGGGGCTGTAGTGATGCCACTGTCCACTTTCAGATGGTGCCTGCATATCACGCAGACCCATCTGTAAACCATACAGGGCTTTTCTCCTCTTCAGTCAACTGATCATTAGGAACTCCCCAGGAGGCCATAGTTGCAGACTGGGAAATGTGACACCAGTGGAGACCATGGGCATTTGGGCCATTTCCTCATGCAACTTACTTGTGCCTTCAGGCCCTGCTCAGGCCCAATCTTGTATATATCACTTGCATTTAATGATGGAGTGCTGCTGTGCATGTACAACTTTATGACTCTGTGGGTCAGACAACATCCAGTTCATCACGGGCAGCTCAGGCTGCATGATGACTTGGTATCCCATGGTTAAACGTCCAGTCTCTACTAAGGTCCAGTAACAAGCCAAAAGCTGTTTCTCAAAAGAAGAGTAGTTATCTGCAGAGGATGGCAGGGCTTTGCTTCAAAATCCTAAGGGTCTGTGCTCTGATTCACCAATAGGGGCCTGCCAAAGACTCCAAACAGCATCTCTGTCTGCCACGGACACTTCAAGCACCATTGGATCAGCTGGATCATATGGTCCAAGTGGCAGAGTGGCTTGCATAGCAGTCTGAACCTGTTGGCAAAGCCTTCTGTAGTTCTGGGTCACACTCAAAACTAGCAGCTTTTCAAGTCACTTGATAAATAGGCCGGAGTAGCACACCCAAATGAGGAATGTGTTGCCTCCAAAATCCAAAGAGGCCCTCTAGACATTGTGCCTCCTTTTTAGTTGTGGGAGCAGCCAGATGCAATAACTTATCCTTCACTTTAGAAGGAATATATCAACATGCCCCCCACCACTGGACCCCTTGGAATTTCACTGAGGTGGAAGGTCCCTGAATTTTTGTGGGATTGATTGCCCACCCTGTAGCATGCAAATGTCTTACCAATAAGTTCAGAGTCACTGACACTTCTTCCTTACTAGGCCCAATCAGCATAATGCCATCAGTGTAATGGACCAGTGCGATGTCTTGTGGAAGGGAAAGGTGATCAAGTTCCCTGTGGACTAAATTATGACATAGGGCTGGAGAATTGATGTAACTCTGAGGTAGGCAACTGAAGGTGTATTGCTGGCCTTGCCAACTAAAGGCAAATAGATTCTGATGGTTCTTTGAAACAGGTATGGAGAAAAAGATATTAGCAAGATCAATAGCTGCATACCAGGTACCAGGAGATGTATTAATTTGCTCGAGCAATGAAACTACATCTGGAATAGCAGCTGCAATTGAAGTCAACACCTGGTTAAGTTTTCAGTAGTTCACTGTCATTCTCCAAGATTCATCTGTTTTTTTCACAGGCCAAATAGGTGAGTTGAATGGGGATGTGGTGGGAATCAACATCCCTGCATCCTTCAAGTCCTTGATGGTGGCAGTAATCTCTGAAATCCCTCCAGAAATTGCTTTTGGTTTACTGTTTTCCTAGATAAGGGCAGTTCTAATGGCTTCCACTTAACCTTTCCTACTATAATAGCTCTTACTCCACATGTCAGGAATCCAGTGTGGGGGTTCTGCCAGCTTCTGAATATATCTATTTCAGTTGTGCATTCTGGAACTGGGGAAATCACTGCAGGATGAATTCAGGGACCCACTGGATCTACTGTGAGACTGACATAGCTGACATGAGCTAAAACCAACAAAAAAGCAAACCCATTGCCATTGAGCTGATTCCGACTCATAGTGACATGAGCTAAGACTCCATTAATAAACTGACCTCCATATGCCCCCACTCTGACTGGTGGGCCACAGTGACGTTTTGAGTCTCCTGGAATTAGTGTGAATTCAGAACCATTATCCAGTAATCCCTGAAAAGTCTGATTATTTCCTTTCCCCCAGTGAACAGTCACTCTTGTAAAAGGCCATAGAATCCTTTGGGGGAAGACTGGAAGACAGATTAACAATATAAGTTTTTGGCAATGTATTGGAGTCCTTCATCAAGGGGACCTGGCCACGCCTTCGATAAATGGGTTGTGGGTCTGTAAATTCACTAAAGTCTGGGAATTGATTGAGGGACTGTGACTCTGTGCTGATGATTTCAGTTAGACTGCTGTTCACTTGACCTAGGATTCATCCACTTGTACGGATCAAGTAAATATTTAGTAGATAGCCTGTCTCCTTCACTTCTAGGGACATCATGACTAAGTAGCCAGTGCCATAAGTCCATATGAGTCAGACTATTGTGATTACTGCTTTGACGCTGCTGTCCATTATGGTAACCATGCCCACCTTGTCTTTGTTGTTTGAGTGCTGCCACTTGGCCCCTATCACCATGGGCTCTAATCAGCCCCATTGTAGCTATGTGTCTTAATTCAGTTAGGGTAGTTTACACTGTCAACTCTGACTTAAATAGCAATCACAGCAGCCTTCAAGGATGCTGGGTCTACCTTCACAAATTTGTTTCTCACTGTTTTGGTAAGAGGTGTGTCTTCTGGGCACTCCACATGTGAGTCTGTAGGTCTAACCTGATAAATCCACTCTAACATGCCAATTTCCCTAAGCCTTTGGATACCGTCTTCTACACTATACCAAGGCAGGTCTGGTACTTCAACTTGATTTAGAGTAGGTCACCAAGTAATCTATGCTTCAGCAGCCCAATCAAATAAACTCTTAGGTCCTTTCCTAACTTCTCAAGCTGAAACATTGAGTGAAGAATCTGTGCTTACTGAGCCCATATCAATAAACTCAGACTGATCCATCTTTATGTTCCTTGCACCATTATCTCACACCCTTAACAACCACTCCCACACATATTCCCTAGGTTTCTATTTGTACATATTAGAAAAGTCAAGCAGCTATTTAGGAGTGTAGCATACCTCCTTCTGGGTTACACTTTGTACTTCACCTTTTGGGGCTCCCAGGGACTTAAGTCTAGCTATAGGTCTAGAAGACAAAGTCGATGGAGAGATTTTCTGAGATCATTCAGCATTGTCTTATAAAGCATTAGCCTCAGGCAATGGCCCAGGTAATGACTCAGACAAAGGTGCTTTAGATACAGCTGGATTAATCTCATTAGATGGGAGTTGAGGGGTTAATGGGTCTGTTGGCAAGAGTGGTTCAACGTAACTTAGGGGCTCAGTGTCTCCACCTTTCTGATTATCTGCCCATGTGCCTCCATCCCAGGTTTCAGGATCCCAATTCTTCCCAATCAATGCCCTCACTTTAACTTCAGACACCTTTCGAGATTGGCAGTTGAGTTGGCATTGTAATACAGCCACTCTTACAGTAATACTCAGGGTTTGGCTTTTGGCAATATCAGCTCTGTTACTATAAGAAATAAGGCTTTCTTTGAAGGCATAATTGGAAATTTTGAGGTTGTTTATGCCACGCTTAAGCTTTGACTGTGAAGCCCTGAGCTCATTTCTTTCTTTCACCAGTTTGTCTAGCGAAAGCAGGATCAGCCAACCACTTCCTTATACTTCTCATTATGACAAAACTGTAGAAAGGTTTCATCCATGCAATCACCCAGAGCCTCATCTTATTGGCGGTGATATTTTGCATATTTGAATTGCCACCTCACACCATGGATTAGCAGTTTTTTTTTTTTTTTTCTTTACTACTGGAAGCAGAGTCATCAATGTCTTTAAGACTAATCAGACTTGAGAACCAATTTAGAAAATTCATCCTTACAGTTTTGTTTCTCTAGAACCAGTTTCGGTACCAAATGTCTTAGGCTGGGTTCTCTAGAGAAGCAAAATCAATAAAGTGTGTAAATATGTATATAGAGAAATTTATATCAAGGAAATGGCTCACACGGTTGTAGAGGCTGTAACATCCCAAGTCCATGGGTCAGAATACAGATTTCTCCTGATTCATGTAGCTGAAGGGGCTGGCGAACCCAAGATCAGCAGGTCAGAGAGCAGGGTTGTCGCTCACAGGCTGTGAAGATCAACAAATCCCAAGATCGGCAGGCAAGACCACAGGTAGATTGCTAGCTCAAGTCATGAGAACCAGAGGTCAGATGAACAGGAGCCAGCTTCAGGATCCAGAGCAAACAAAAAGCCCCAGAGTCCTGCCAGAACGTCTGCCCACACTTGGTGCAGGCCACATGCCCAAGAAAACTCCCTTTCAACTGATTGGCTACTCATAGCAGATCCCATCATGGGGATGTATCACATACCAAATCTCAACAGGGAAGTGGTCACATTGTATTACTGCCAAAACACTGAGAATCAAGGCCTAGCCAAGGTGACATACAATCTTAACCATCACATGTATTTTTGGGTATAATAAATCTGTAGTTGTAAGAATGGTATACTCTGTGAGTTTTTCCAGCGAATTATCAAATCCAAAGGGGCAGTGGGAGCCAGCAGGTCAGAAAGTAAGGGTGTTGTGTGGATCCCCGAGCTGTGGCTGACATCCTCAAGGAGTAGTGGGAAATAAGCTCTAAGTTTGTGGCCAGCAGATCAGAAGGTTGGGGTGTCCTGTGGAATCCCCCAAACTTGTGGCTGGCTTCTGCCTACTTAGCAGTCTGAAGGATGGTGTCCTGTTAGCTTGTGAGCTCTGACCTAGCTCCAGGGTGGCTAGGGTTAGAGAGAGAAGAGAGTGTCGCCTCTGCAGCTGCTGACAAGGATGGAGAAGTGGGAATGTGAGGACTGGCTCAATCTCCCCATTTTGGGGATTGGATTCGTGCTAATCCTTACCATGCACAATTATTAATGAGACATTTTACATTCTTTTAAAATACTAAATCTTTAAGATACAATGTGTAATTTATATTCACGACACATCTCAATCCAGACCAGTCCCACTGCAAATGCCCAAGAGCCACATGTGGTTAGTGGCTATGGTGGTGGACAGGACAGGGAGGAGAAAGACTGTAACCAGATGAATCTATAACAATGTAACTAGAGCCATGATTCAGGCATGAACATGGGACTGCAAGACCCAGGCAAGAGAACTGACTAACACCCCAGTGGGTCTGAGGGTGACTTGTTTGAGGCAGCAGTGATTAAACCCAATTCGAACATAAGTAGGTACCCACCAGGCAAACAGCTTACAACCCGCCTCCCGATGGCTTCCTTTGTCACTTGGTTCCGGGCTCATTCCAGGAGCACAAGCTTGCTGTGCCCCTGAGTATATGTGAGAGGAACAGGGGCGCAGGGAGGGTTCTGTTGTAGCTGCATCACTGTCAGTCTCCCCTCTGTCCAGGCCCACATCCCTCACCTGCACAGGCCTGTTCCTGACCGCTCTCTCCAGCAACCCTCAGCTGCCAGCTTGTCTCTATTTCCTAGTGGGTGTCTTGAACTGACTGAAAATAGCACGGAGTATCTTGTGTGGTCCCCACAATAGTCCTGAGGAAACCCGTTGCCATTGAGTTGATTCCAACTCATAATGACCCTTTAGGACAGAGTAGAACTGCCCCATAGGGTTTCCAAGGAGAGCCTGGTGGATTCGAACTACCAACCTTTTGGTTAGCGCCAAGCTCTTAACCACTGCGCTGGTAGGGCTCCATACTTTATAAATTTTACAAATGCAAAACTAAAGCTGGGAAAAGTTAACTTGCTCAGGGCTTGAAAACTAGCAAGGATTCGAATCTGCAACATGCTCCTAGAGTCTTTAGGTGCTGTTCTGCAGGAAGATTTCATTAATTCTTTTTAATCGGTGAGAAAATTATAAATAACTCATTTGTGACATCTTCCTAAATAACTTCCTAAATATCCAGTATTTCCCTGCTCACAAAACTTCAGTGATACCATTTTTTTTTAACCTGCCTGCATTTCCAGACATTCCCTGATTTACCTCCATTCTGTGATTCCAAACATCACCTACTAACGTCAACATGCGCTGTGTATTCTAACTAGGTTATTTTCGCAAGAGGTCTTCTTGCCCTTGATCTGCCTGTGTCTGGCTGAACAGCTGTCTAGAGGAGGCCCAAGCAAAACGTGCCAGGAGGAAGTCACAAATCCAAATGCTCCTTATTTGACCAGAAAGTATTTATTGTGTCCTTTTTTGCAGCAGAAGAGGGCACTGTTGGCTAAGAAAGGGATGTTTTGTTCGCTCAGCTTTTGAGCCACCATAGGACCCTAAACCTGAGGGTGACTTTTGGGGGAGCTACAAATGTTTTGAAAACCCTGGTGGCATCGTGGTTAAGCACTACGGCTGCTAACCAAAAAAGTCAGCCTTTCAAATCCACCAAGTGCTCCTTGGAAACCCTGTGGGGCAGTTCTACTCTGTCCTGTAGGGTCACTGAGTTGGAATCGACTCCACGGCAATGGGTTTGGTTTATAAATGCTTTATAGCCAATATTTGTAACACAATCAGAAACATGAGCAACTTAGATATCTATAAGTTATTTGTAAAGCATTGTTTTGTTTTTTAGCACTTTCTGAATGAATACAAATTCACAGCTAAACTTTTATTTCAGTGATGAAGGATTTTATAGGTATATAGGGCAATTTATTCAATATTTCATATATGCAAAGCTCTTCGTACCCGTTATTTGCATTGTCTACTTAGAAATGTTTCCAGTAGATGAGAATCCCCTTTCTGTCACTTGGTATTTTAAAGGACTATTAAAAAGTGGCCAATTGTGGGAGAGCTACTTTCATCTCATGTTGGCTCCAGGATCCAGGCCTTGGTCAGCGACTACAAACAGGAAGGGCTTCACTCTTGCAGGGCACGGGGCCTGGACAGTTTACTTAGAGAACTTGAAGGTCAGGTTCACAGGGCAGGAGTCAGGACTAGGAGACAAGATCAGGCTGAGACTTACAGAAAGCCTGGTTCCACGTGTGGTCTCAGGGACGCTTTGCTAGAGCTTCTTGAATCCATCCCTCCTCCCTCCTGCCTGAGGGAAAGTCGGAGGGGAGGGGTGGTCCTAGAGCCTGACAGTGGAGGTAAAAAACCAAAAAAACAGATGCTGTCAAGTCAGTTCCAACTTAGGCAACACCGCATGTGCCAGCGTGCCGCCGTGGGGTTTTCGGTGCCCGCCTGGCCAGCGTGCCGCCTTGGGGTTTTCGGTGCCCGCCTGGCCAGCGTGCCGCCGTGGGGTTTTCGGTGCCCGACTGTCCAGCCTGCCGCCATGGGGTTTTCAGTGCCCGACTTGCCAGAGGTAGATCATCAGGCCTTTCTTCTGTGGTGCTTCTGGGAGAACTCGAACCTCCAAGTTTTTGGTTAGTAGCAGAGCTCTAAGGGTTTGCCCTGCCCGGAAGCTCTGATGGTGGAGGTAGCCAGTGTTAACTGATGGGGTTGGGGTGGTGGGGAGGGAGGGATGCAGAAGACGGCCCCCAGATGGGCAAGATGCCAGCCTAGGCAGGGTTTTCTGTTTCCTGCCCCCAGGAAAACCAGGTAAGTGGCCAGGCCAGGAGGACTGTGCTGGTCACATGGGGTGGCACACGGGGTGGTGGGTGATGGGATGGCAGTGATGGGAGTGCTGGGAGGCCATTTGGAGTCCAGGTCAGGCTGCCACTGCAACCTTCTCTTGTTTCCTTGTACAGAGTTACGAGAGGTCGACTCCAAAGATCTACTCTACTCTGTCTTGGGATTTTTTTTTACTCTAATTTTCAATTTTGTATTTCTGCATTCGTTTTTTTAAAAGTGGAAAACAAAAAGAAAAATAATCACCTTGTAATCAACTCCTAGATTTTTGTATCAGCATTCTGGTTTTCAAAGGCCTAAAACATTGTGCTCCAACATTTATTATGCTCTGTTTTTCTGGGCTTCTTTTCCTATATCTAATTTTCTTAGCTGCACTCTCAATGGTTCAATTTATTTTCATGATTGCATTTTAAGTCTTCTTAAATGCTAAATGATATAAAATTTCCTAATTGAATAATGTTGGGGTGAAAGTGTTTTACATGTGGCAAGGGTGTGAATTTTGGGGAGCCAAAGGGTGGAATGTTATGAATTGAATTGTGTTCCCCAGAAATGTGTATCAACTTGTCTAGGCCATGATTCCCAGTATTGTGTAACTAAGACATACAAGCACCACACTGTTTTGATTACTATAGCTTTATAAAAAAAAAAGTTTGAAATTGGGAAGTCTGAGCCCTTGTACTTTGTTCTTCTTTTTCAAGATTGTTTTGGCTATTTGTGGCCCCTTGAAATCCATTTTCCATTTCTGCACAATAGTCTGTTGGAATTTGATAGAGATACATTGCTTTAGGCAGAGCTGTGTCTCCTAGGCAGTGGGAGAATAAATTTCTCTTTGTTAAAGCCATCCACTTGTGGTATTTCAGTTATTAACAGCACTAGATAACTAAGACATATTGTATTCCTAGCTAGTTGAGTGCTTTTGTCATGAAAGGGTGTTGGACTTTGTCAAATACCTTTTCTGTGTCAACTGAGATGATCGTGTGGCTCTTTTACTTAGTTCTGTTAATAGGTGTATTACATTGATTAGAGATCCCTGGTGGCAGTGGAAACCCTGCTGGCATTGTGGTTAAGAGTTCGGCTGCTAACCAAAAGGTCGGCAGCTCGAATCCACCACGTGCTCCTTGGAAAACCTATGGGGCAGTTCCACCAGCAAATCTGTGGAAGAAAGATATGGGAGTCTGTTTCTGCGAAGATTACAGCCTTGGAAACCCCATGGGGGCAGATCTGTCATGTCCTATAGGGTTGTTATGAGTTGGAATTGACTCGACAGCAACGGGGTATTACACTGATTGATTTTCTAGTGTTGAACCACCCTTTCATTTCTGTGACAAATTCCACTTGGTCATGGTGTGTAATCCTTTGAATATGTTGTTGGATTGTTTGTTAAGATTTTGTTGAGGATTTTTGTATCTATACTCATTAGGAATATTGGTATGCAGTTTTCTTTTCTTGTGGTGTCTTTATCTGGCTTTGGTATCAAAGTAATGCTGGCCTATGTAATGATTTAGGGAATATCTCCTTTTCTATTTCCCCCTCTTTTCAAAGTCTATCGTTATAACTATGCAATGCCTTAATGTGTCTTAATTCCTGTAGGCTCCTCTGGAAATAGGCAAAACGACTGCTTCCTCTGCGTGTCCACCTCCAGAGGTGTAACTAAGGTGTGGCAGTTAAGGTGTGTGCCCTGGGCACAGCTTGAGGAGGGGCGCTAATGAGCAGTTTCTATCGGCCATTGGAGGTTGAGATCGTTCAGCAACTTAACTGCCATAAGCACTATTTTCCACAGATAGAGCTAGCTACCTGCGGTGTTTGAAAGTGTTTGTATTCTTAAAATTGCTCTGTAAAAAAGGTGTGACCAAAAGTGTTGGAAGCTAAATATTTTTGTGTGTTTTCTGTCTTCTGACCCTTTCATACTTTTAGTAATCTTTGGTATGGAAAAAAAAAAAAAAAAGCAAACCTGTAGTCATCAAGTTGATTCCGACTCCTAGGGACCCTATAGGACAGAGTAGAACTGCCCCACAGGGCTTCCAAGGAGATCTTTGTTATAGGTGGTTATAAAATCACCAATATTAAAATAAAAATAAAAACAAACAAAAAACCCACCAGCTTTTCTGTTTACTTTTTTTTTTTTTTCCTCTTCCCCTAATTCATCTAAGTCCTGTTGTGCTTGCTGGATATTAGTTTAAAACATTGTCATGGATTGAATTACGTACCCCTCCTCCCCCTAGCAAAATGAGTGTTATCAGTTTGGCTGGGCCATGAATCCCAGTATTGTGTGATTTTCCTATATGTTTTCAAGCCTGCCTTTATGATGTTAATGAGGGAGGATGGGCAGCAGTTGTGTCAGTGAAGTAGGACTCAATCTACAAGATTGGATTGTGTTTTGAGGCAATCTCTTGAGATATAAAAGAGAGAAGGCAGCAGAGGGACAGGGGGACCCCATGCCACCAAGAAAGCAAGTCCTTTGGGCCTGGGGTCCCTGCACAGAGAAACTCCTAGTGGGGAGCAGGGAAGGATTGATGAGAAGGCCAACAGAGAGAGAAAGGCTTCCTCTGGAGCTGATGCCCTGAATTTGGACTTTAGCCTACTTTACTATGAAGAAATAAATTTCTCTTTGTTAAAGCCACCCACTTGTGGTATTTCTGTTACAGCAGCAATAGATGACTAAGACAAACATGATATTCATTCTCGGGACAAGATTGCTTTTTTGTCATTGGCATCCTCAATGTCATCCCAGTTAAAAAGCATTTATGGTGTATATTTACAATATAATGTTCTGTTTGTTGAGTAATTTTAGATAAACAGACTTGTCCTAAAGAGACATTTGAAGAAAATTAAAGCTCACAATCAAAGTCTCTTAGAAATTACCTCTCTAACATTTTTCCAGTGTACGAACCCTCCTGGAGAGTTGGATGTTCAGCTCTGTTGGAACGCTTCAGTAGATGAAATGATTTCCCTTATGAGGCAGCTCGTTCCCCTTTGGGTCAGCTCTACTTAATAAAAAAGCTCCTGCTAATATAGTCAACGTTTTCCTATTTGTAACTTCTACCTAGGCGTTTTAGTTATGCCCTCTTGGGTTACATAAAATAATGTTAATTTCTCTTCCACAGGACAGATTTCCAAGTGTCTGAAGCCAGGGATTATACACACTCTAAGGCTTTATTTTCTTCCAAGTAAGACATCTGCAATTTCTTCCATCTTACCTCATGTCATATGATTCTAGTTCTCTCTCCACTCTTGCTTCTCTCTGCTTCCCCTAGAAAACAAATACACCCTATTCGTATTTGTGGGGTCTAGGAATCAACCACAGTATTGGTGAGGATGTTTAGTCATGTGAAATAGCTTAAAGATAAACACTAAATACCTACTTGTAGGTGAAATACCAAATAAGATACAGGGTGTTTTATTTGTCATGAGAGATACCTCCCACTTGAACCAGGATACTCGAACAAAACTTGTTTCCAAAGGTTGATCAGAAAACAGAAGTCTCAAATAAAGAAACCCACACACGAAGCTTTCTTTAGGGGTAGAAATTATTTCACCTCACTTGGTTCTAATTTCACCTAAAGGCCAGGAGGACACCTTCTTGGCTGCACAATGAAGAACTTTCTTGTGTATCCTCTTCTTCTTCTCCCCAGTCTAACCTCCTGCCCTGTAAGCACGGTTCTGGGATCGGGGTTGGGGAGAGGCACTGTAACAGTGAGCAGACAGAGGTGTGGGAGCTTTCCTGCCTTGTGAGAGAGAACTCTAGTATGTGCTAGGAAATTGCTGTTCTGTCTCCTTCCCATTCATGGGAGGATTTAACACGGATTTGTTACTGGTTATCTCTGGCACACCTGCCATGGGCCCGTTTGGCAAGCCAAGGAGAAAGCTGTCTGCTGGCACTCATTTGTCCTCCCTCAGAGCTCTCTCGGCTGCCAGGGACCCCACATTGCTCCATGGTGGTCCGGGCTCCCTGTAGCTCTCACTGGCCAGAGTGTCCTGGGTGCCCAAATTTCCCATGACCTTCCATAACTCTTTGCCTAAATTTTTTTTTTTTTTGCCTCTTTCTTCCAGCCTCTAATCTCTGGTAGGAGACAGAAGGTAGAATAGACTAACCAAATAAATGGATCCTCACTAATACGTTAGCTGGTTAACTTGCTATTTCTCCCATGATGCTAAGACTTATTTAAAGACATATCTCCTAACTAAGGTGAAGGTAAGTGGTCTGTCCTTCAGAGGGCTGGATATTTTGTGATATTGTGGCATGTGGGCCTTTTAAACCCTTCAAATCACGCTGCCTAGCCTGCCTGAGGCATGTCAATCAAGACTTGTCCATCCATTAACTGCCTCTTTTGATGCTTCAAACTATGCATTGTGAATTGACTTGTGTTGTTCTGTACCCTGGTTTTGAAAACTTCTTTTCTGGCACCTTTCACAAATATTAGCTCTCAGCAGGTGGCCGGAGGTAGGAGTATGCAGGCCACAGGAATTTCTTTGAGTAACCAGATAATAACAGCCATTCCCCAAGTCTTTTCTTAAAATGCTCATTTTAAAAATCCAAGCATTCACTTATTAAAATTATAACACTCAGTTCCCTAGCAAAACATTAGAGTCGTGGTGCTTAGAAACCCAGAGATGAGCCGTGGCCCTCACACGGCAAGCCCTGGCCCTTGCCCGCCTCATCAGGGGCCTTGTGGGAAGACAAAGTTTATAACTCACACTTTCAGAAGATCTTAGCAAAACCGAGTTTTGGCTAGCCTTTTTAGTTCTACCAGGTGGGTTCTGTTTGCCTATTTTCAGCTAGTCTTTTCAATGCATGCACAGCTCTAGCTTCCTTTCCTGTCTGCAACCTCCACGGAAGTTTTCTCTGCTGTGCTTTAAAGAAGTTCCAGGTTAGCAGAGTCTCATGAACAGGCGTCTACATGCTCCCATCACCTGCACCTCAAGTCTAGTGGCGTCAAGTCGGAGGAATGCACCTGTATCAGTAGTCTGTGTGTGTTGGGCCCCTCTGTAGATGGACAGGCGGAGGGGTGCTGCTAGAGAAGAAGGATCAGGTGGATCTCCTCCCAGGGTCATGGGAGTAGCGAGAATGGATCCCATCTAGTTGTAATGAGAAAAGGGACACAGTCAGGGACCCTGTGCCTCCCAGTCTCTACTACTGCTCTGCAGAGCAGGAACACAGGCTTTGAAACCACGTGGACCTAGTCCCAAGCCCAGCCTGGCACTTCAAACCCAGTTATGTCATGTCCCCAACCAGGGCTCAGAAACTCACATGATTGTAAGGGCCAGCTGGTGGGAGACACGAAGGGGAGGGCCTGTGGGCTTGGCAAAGCCGAGAGCACTGCAGAGAGCATACAGAGAGCATGTGGAGAGCACTACGGAGGGCATGCGGACAGCACTACAGAGGGCATGTGGAAAGCACGCGGAGAGCACTACGGAGACCACGGCAGAGAGTATACAGAGAGCATGTGGAGAGCATGCAGAGAGCACTACAGAGAGCATTGCGGAGAGCATATAGAGAGCACTGTGGAGAGCACTACAGAGAGTACTACGGAGAGCATGTAGAGAGCACTACGGAGAGCACTGTGGAGAGCATTATGGAGAGCACTGTGGAGAGCACTACAGAGAGCATGAAGAGAGCATGTGGAGAGAAATGTGGAGAGCACTGCAGAGAGCACTGTGGACAGCGTGTGGAGGGCACTGCAGAGAGAAGTGCAGAGGGCATGCAGGGAGCACTGCAGTGAGCACTGAAGAGAGCATGCAAAGGGCATGTGGCACTGCAGAGAGTATGCAGACAGCACTGCAGTGAGTACTCCAGAGAGCATGTGGAGAGCACTGCAGACAGCATTGCAGAGAGCATGTGGAGAGCACTGCAGACAGCACTGCAGGGAGCATGTGGAGAGCACTGCAGACAGCACTGCAGGGAGCATGTGGAGAGCACTGCAGACAGCACTGCAGGGAGCATGTGGAGAGCACTGCAGACAGCACTGCAGGGAGCATGTGGAGAGCACTGCAGACAGCACTGCAGGGAGCACGTGGAGAGCACTGCAGACAGCACTGCAGGGAGCACGTGGAGAGCACTGCAGACAGCACTGCAGGGAGCACGTGGAGAGCACTGCAGACAGCATTGCAGGGAGCACGTGGAGAGCACTGCAGACAGCATTGCAGGGAGCATGTGGAGAGCACTGCAAAGAGTATGTGGAGATCATTGCAGAGAGCACTGCTGGCATCACCACTCGGGCTCGTTGTGGCCATGCCATCACATTTTTCAAGAAAAAATCAGAAAACTGGATTTCAATGTGAACCCCCCTGCTTTTTAAATTTTAGAACAAATATACAGACATGTACCTATGTATATATGTATATATATGAATATATTTAATTTTATTTTAGGTGAAAATATACATATCAAAACATGGTCCCATTCAACAATTTCTACACATATTGTTCAGTGACATTGGTTACATTCTTCACATTGCATCAACATTCTCATTATTTCTGCTCTAATTGTCTCACCCTCATTAATTTGGACTCACTCCCCTCTAAACTTCTCATCTCTGTCTTAGAGTTACTTTTGTCCCATTGTTCTATTTTATAGATGAATATATATATATATATATATTAGATCACAATACTTAAATATGACATTCTTTATATTTTGAGCTAAACTGGTTTTTGTTTAAAGATGACTTCAGGGGCTAGTTTGACAAGTATTCCAGGCCAATAGTCTCAGTGATTTCTCCAGTCTCAATAAGTCCAGCAGGTGTGGATTCTTTGGAAATTACCAGTGTCGTTCCACATTTTTTATAAGGATCCATTTATTTTGTCCCCATTCAAAACATTAGGTAACGGTAGCTAGGCACCATCCAGTTCTCCTGGTCTCATGTTAGAGGAAGCAGTGGTCCATGGAGGCTATTAGTCCTGTAGTCCATTTGCTTCTCTGATTCTTGGCTTTCCTCCTTCCTCTGTTGTTCCAGGTGAATAGAGATCAAGTGATGTATCTTGGATGGCTGCTCACAAGTTAATAAGACCCTAAGACACTACTCACCAAACTGGGAGGCAGAACAGAATGTTTAAAAACAGTATTATGCCACCTGACTGGATTGTGCCCTGAGACCCTGACCGTAATCCTTCAGACTGAGAAAATTACTTCCGTGAAGTGTTTGGTTATGCCCAAATGCATCAGCGGCTGTAGCTCATTTTGTTTTTCTGTTTGTTGTTCCAAAATTACATATAACACTTGCCAATACATCCTCTTTCTTAAGTACAGCTTAGTAATGTCATTTACATTAGTCCAGTTGCATAATTTTCACTCACATTTGGGACACGTTTCCCATCACCAAAACAAAAATTTACTGCTACCTAGAGAATGGTTCCCCCTTTTTCCCGCACCTCCACCCTGCACAAGTATTTAAAAACCCTGTCATTTAGCATGGTCTTCCAATTCTCCCCATCAGCATTTACACCTCAGTTTCTTCATCTGCAACATAGAATAATAATATCTAAGCCTCACAGGGTTATGTGGGGATTACATGAAACAAGGTTTGCCAAGAATAATTGTATGGAACGTGGTTAAAAAATAAGCAGTTCCCATTTAGTTGGTTCCAACTCATGGTGAATCCGTGTGGTGTTGTACAGAGTTTTCAATAAGTAGCCACTATGGGGAGACTTTAATATTATTGGTGCTGTTATTATTTGAGATAACCAAAATCAGAAGGAACCTACAATGATTACTGATTTGTTCTGAACAAATGAAATCCTTCCATAGCATGGATTCCAAATACCCTGGAATCCAAATATAATTCTGGGTGGGGTGGGGTCCTCTGGATTTGGTTTCAAAGCTCACTCAACCATTTGACACCTGTGTTGAGTATCCCCTGTGTGCCAGATAAGAAGGTTACAGTAGGGAACAAGGTAGGTAGTTTTTTGAGGGGTGACTTTTGAAGTGTGGACATGCAGGAGAACTGGATGTGTCTGTAGGGGCCATATTTGTATCACCATCTCTCAGTGTTTCTGAATTCTCTCGGCCAGCTTAACAATAGAGCTCGGTATTTACCGAGATTGTTCAGTCAAATGACATACATACAATCTATTTGTGAATATAAAACATTTTCCCTAGATTATGAAACACTTATAAATGTAACGGCTTCTGATAATCTACTAACATTCCACACTCCTCTACCCCTTGCTGGGTGACCACCTCATTTTCCGCAGCATGATTTTGTTATTACCATTAATTCCCAGGCAAGTTAAGATTATAGCCTGACAACAGAATTAGAACTAAGCAGTTCTTTGAGCGCTCTGGGGTAGCCCATGCACTTGTTAGAAAGGTTGCTGGCTGGCTGCCCCTAACCACCTTCTAAGTTGAGTGTTTTCCTGAAAATCTAGGAAAAATGTGAGTGTAAATTATGTTGATTATTAGCTCTAATAAGCATTGAAATGAGATAATGCGGAATTGCTTATTTACTCTGGACAAATTAATTAGGAGGGCAGGTCATTTGATGGCTAACATGTTCAATCATTACAATGATGTTCTAATTCAATGGAGTGTTTGTATGTAATTCACATTAGCAATGCAGACTTTAATATATATCCTCAGAATGTGCCAGGATGAAAAGGGGAGGGGAGAAGTATTCATTCTGACAGACAATAAATTCTATGAAAGGACATAGTGGTTTCATTGGCTCCCAAATTATTTGTTAAGTATCTACTAAGTGCCAGGTGCTATGATAAATACTGAGGATACACACTGCAGTCCAAATCATTAAGAATTTGACTCAGTAACATTTGTGGAGTGGAAAAAGATGTGACCTGTACCCTCACTGCCTTTCACGGCCCAGGCAGGGGCTCTCACTTGGCTGCACATGAAGAATTGTAATTCAGAGAGCTTAGAAAAACATCAGAACCATTGAGGCCGGGATCCCATCATTACCAATTTCTAAAGCTCTCAAAAAATGTATTGCATTGGGAAAATCTGCTGCAAAAGACATTTTAAAAGTGTTAAAAAGCAAAGATGTTGCTTTGAGGACTAAGGTGTGCCTGGCTCAGCCATGTTATTTTCAATAACTTCACATGCATGTGAAAGCTGGACAATGCATAAGGAAGACTGAAGAAGAGTTGGTGTCCTTGAATTGTGGTGTTTGGGAAGAATGTTGAATATACCATGGACTGCCAGAGAAATGAACAAGTCTGTCTTGGAGGAAGTACAACCACAGTGCTCCTTGGAAGCCAGGTTGGTGGGTCTTCATCTCATGTACTTTGTATATGTTATCAGGAGAGACCAGTCGCTGGAGGATGTTGCGCTTGGTAAACTAGAGGGTCAGTGAAAAAGAGGAAGACCTTCAGTGAGATGGATTGATACAGTAGCTGAAACAATGGTCTCGAACAAAGCAATGATTGTGAGGATGGCACAAGACAGGGCGGTGTTTTCGTTCTGTTGTACATAGGGTCCCCATGAGTTGGAACTGACTCAACAGCACCTAGTAACAACAAAGCTCCCAAGGTGTGTACTGAAGTTGGTGAGCCCCCGTCTTAAGCTGGAGGTGGGATGCGTATCATCTGGCTTTTGCACTGATCTGGAATCTGGGCTGGTTTTATTTCGTTCAGATGGGAATGCCCTGGGGATTGAGGTTCAGTTGCTCAGCTTTAACCACTTACAGTGAAATGATGTGTATTCAGATTCTTTCCTGTGTGCCATGAATATTATAGAAATCGGAGAAACTCTTATTCTACAGTCATGTATCTGCACAAGGTTGAGCATTCTACCCCACTCCAGCCCTCCTCAATGTTCCCATCCCTGTGAATGACCACTATCCAGCCAGTTACACAGACCACAGTCCTGACCCTCCACCTGGACCCTTACTCACCTTCCCCCTCTCTGCTCCCATCACCAAGTTCCTCCTTGTTCAGGCCACCCAACCAACAGCCTGCCAGCTGGGCAGGGTCAGGAAGATTCTTTAACAGAAGTATCTATGTCATGGAACGACACCCTCTTAGTGTTCAAGGCTTTGAGGACAGAAGGTGTTTCTGCAGCTCTACTCCACCGAGCCCCGCCCCCAGCTGCTCCTGCTCCTGCTCCCCACCACTTCAGCATTGAAGCCTTTCTAGCACTTGTCCTTTCCCGGCAGTGGGCCACACTCCTGCCCAATTCCAGCTGGTTCTAGTAGCCTCCCCACCCCGGAGCAGGGTGAGGAGTGATGGCCTCCACGTGTCTCATGGGCCCTCTGCCTCCCAGCCTTACAGTGGATGGGCCACGTCACTACTCTACTCTGGCCAGCGTGCTGGGAGGCGATATGACCAGTGTCATGTGGGGCCTACAGCAGAGGGGAGACTCCACGTTCTCTCTCCTCCTGCCACGGGGACTGTGGAACTGACCAGAAGGGCAGAGCTGCAACACTGCAGCATCCTGCGTTGGGTCAAGGGTCGGCGTGTCTGAGAACCACCAGAGTTTGAGTGAGTGACAAATGCATTTTATTTATGTTTATTTTTTTCTCACTCAAAGTGTAATGTGCTGTGCCTTTGCCTGGCGGGAAACCTCCCATATGTTAGGGAAATCAGGCCCCTTTTTCTTAGAGGCCACCCTCTCTTAGCACCTCAGCGTCCTCGCCACTGAGTCAAACAGAAAAAGGAAGGGGGCAGCGGGTGGGTGAGCTTTATGGGCCGGGCACGCTCCACTGCTCTCCTCGTCTGTGGACCAGACGCATCCCTTGTCGCGGCGACTGTCCGGACATTGCGTGCCCCAGCCTCACTGCTACCGACTGGGCGCTGTGCGCCCCAGCCTCACTGCCATGGACCCGACGCACCCCTCGCCGCAGCCGCCCTGCAGTACCCGCTGCCCCCCAAGCCCGCTCACCGTACCTGCTGCGCACGGAGGTGCAGCCTCCACCCCTCCGCCGCCCCAGCCTGCACGTGTGGACTCCTCCAGGCCTCAGCTACAAAGTTGGCCTTTCACACAGATGGGCGGCCTGCTTGTGAGCTCCGTTTGCTGTCTGAGACTCTTACCTGGGGGGTTGACACTAGGAACAATCTTGGTGTTGAGGCAGGTCCCGACCAAGCTGCTGGGGCGTCGCCTGTAAAACTACAGCCTACACAGGGGCCGAAGCAGGTGGCAACCTAAGCCATCACCGGTGAGTCATTTCTGTACACCCATCTCCCCAGATCAGACCATGTAAAAGTTTCACCCTATTTCCCTTATCCACAGACTAACATTCCTTTTTCAGAAGGACTTACTGATACTTCTGGTTATAATTTGATTTGAGCTGTCTAAATTCTCAAAAACAAAACAACCCAAACCCGTTGCCATCCAGTTGATTCAGAGTAGAACTGCCTCATGGGGTTTCCCAGGAGTGCCTGGTGGCTCTGAACTGCTGACCTATTGGATAGCAGCCAAACTCTTAAGCACTACTCTACCAGGGTTTCACAAATTCTCCAAAAGATATCTCAAGTTCAAGACTAGATTTCTTCTGTTGAATCAGTTGAACCCTAAGGCAAAATCATACAACCTACATGCACTCCCACTTTAAGGATTTCAAATGCCAACAACTTGTCATTTTCTTCTGTATTCCGTTTTTATATTCTTTTGAAAAACGAATTGCTGTTGTTGATTTCATATAATTGTTGTATACCAGTGTTGTATATAAGATGCTGAATGCCCTGTGTATTACACATTTAATGATTAATTTTAATAAGATGATATCGTCTATTCCACCTTGAACTTTTGATTAGAGAAGCTTCAGTTAGCACTACCATACTTTATAAGAAAATAAACATTGGAGGTATTACAGAGAAGAATGTTCCTTGCATGTTTAAGGACCAGCAAGGGTGGCCAGTGTGGCTGCAGTTAATGGACAAGAGGAAGAACAAAGTGAGAACAGCTGTAGCTGCTGTTTCGCCCGTATTAAAACCTGTAGCTACCAGTGACTCTGATTTTTTAACAGCACCAAAGTCAAGTCCTCTAGGTAAACAAAAGTTCTTCAAAGACTGTTAAGGATCAATGGATGTGTACTTGAAGCATCTCTCCAAGTACATTCAACACAGCTTCTGAGGTCAACAAGTTTAAGCGTGCTGTCTTAAAAAAGAGGTAGCAATTAGGGGTTGCATTTGGCTGTTATAACAGAAAACCAAGACACAGAGGCTTAAACCAAATTAGAGATTGATTTCTTCTCGTATAATACCAATGTGCAGGTGGCCAATCCATGCTGACATGGTAGCTTTACAATGCTATCAGGAACCCAAGTTCTTTACAGCTGTCACTTCCGCTGACCTTTATCCTCATGTTCTCAAGAAGGGCTACTGAAGTACCAGCCAGCATGTCTCCATTTTAGCAAGGAATAAGGGAATGGTCAAAGGGCCAAAATGATATGAGTAAACTGAGTCAATCTCAATTCCCTTTACAGTTGGTTACATTGCATCTCCTCCAAAAGGTGGGCTGTTGTTGGTGTGGAAGGAGGGGCTAAGGACTATTGGATAGGTCAACAGTGTTGTCTGCTACCATGACTTCTCAGAATTTTTAATATTCTACTCTGCTTTATTTTATTCTTGCAGAGTTCTCAGTACACAATGCCTCTCGAACTGATCTTGCTCTGTTTTACTTTTCCAGAGCATCATATAGATGAGTCTTCTTGGGAACAACGTTAGAAAGTACTACTTCAGTTATAAGCTTATAGAAACTCACGTCAACCTCTCTGCTCCTCTTCAGGCATACATAGACTGTTCACAATCTAACCTACCTTTAAAATTTAGAGCAGAAAGAAGTAAAACAACAAAAGTTAAACTTGGCAAGCTAGTTTCTGAGACTGTTGTTAGCTGCCATTGATTTGGCCCTGAACTCATGGTGGCCCACGTACATCAAAATACAGACAATGGAACACAGACCATTGTGATCCTTAGGGTTTTCATTGGCTGATTTTTGGAAGTAGATACTCCAGGTCTTTATTCCTAGTCTGTCTTAGTCTAGAAGCTTTGCCGAAACCTGTTTAGCATCATAGCAACACACAAGCCCCCACTGACAGACAGGTGGGCCGCACATGAGGTGCCTTGGCCGGGAGTCAAACCCGAGTCTTCTGCATGGAAGGTGAGAATTCTACTGAACTACCACAGCCTTCTAGTTTTTGAGGCTAGACCCACATTTTTGGACCTGGATGCTAGTGCTACATCCATTAGATTACCATGGTGCTCAGTTCACATGAACCCAGGGTACTTTTCGTGTTCAAATATTCCCCTTAAACTTCCTCCCTGGCTGTGCCAAATAAAACCCTGCTGTGTTTTTTTTTTGTGTGTCACCCTTCAGGGTTAAACTTTACTCCTCACAGTCGCAGACATGGACTGTCCTGTGAGAGCCTGGGGATGGTGCAGCTGGTATCTGCTAAAAGCAGCACTTCTTGCTCTTAGTGCTCCGTGTGAATTCAGTACCCTCCCAAGTGACCCCATCCCCGAGGGGTTAGCCCAGCACAGCTGTTACTCTTGGCTCACACAAACAGCAAGCGCTTGTGTTTATGGTATTTGTTGATGTGGAGGAAGAATGCTTCGTTATTATGAAATGTCACTTAAAGTTGGATGATCCCAGCAAATGTAAAGAATGTTAGTTCTCCACAAGTGTTGGCATTTGAAAGCTGTGCACTGGAATTTCATCAGCCCTGGGCCTGGGTCGGTGGAAGCTTTTAGAGGGAAGTTCTCCACTGCACTCCAGTTCAATGCTTGGGTGGTTTCATTGTGAGATTAGGGTGATGATCAAGCTACTGAGAATTGTAGGCACCTCCAGATTGGCAGGTACTATAGTCACGTGGCCACTATGTAACAACACTTGGTTGGAGGTAATGGGAATGGGATGAAATGTTTAAAATGAGAATTTATGTGAGTGAAACACATATGAAGCCCAATTCCTCATAGTAGAATTACTGTATTTTTATGCAAATAACCCACACCTTCTACTTTTGTTTACCAACTGCTCTCTCCCCCTGTGAGGTATTTTCATATCACTGCTATGCCAATTTTTTTTTTTTTTACATGTTGCTATAAAGAAATTAACATAGCATGCTTACAAAAATACCTTGTGGGGAGAGGGAGCCATTGGCAAACAAATGTAAAAGGCGTGTGTTATTTGCGTAAAATACAGTAGAACCCTGGATAGACGTGTTTATTTAATAATATATTTGTTGAAAGTTAGATAATTCTGAAAAGCTAGATAAGTTCAAGATGTTAACAGAAAAAAGAGCCACATCTAGGAAATTGTTGTTTGACTAAACCCTCTGAAATCCATCACATTTTAGATAATGTGTTTATCTGAAAAGTCTTCTCTAAGATCTGTAATGAGGATTTGATCTGAATAGATGATAATAGTGTAATTTTAACTGTTCAGTAGGTTGAAAACAGAATTTTGTTCATTAATTTTGGCTATTTAGTGTGGGAATGCTAATTGTATTTGCATATAAAAGAGCACAAGTTGCTGAAAACTGAATCACCACTTTCCTACATTTAACAAGCCGAATCATTTATTAATGTTAACAAAAAGAATGCTTCTCTTAAGCAACAATAGTTTGACAACAGGCCTTAGCACAGCTAGCCTAATTATTGTTTGTGGAAGACCTCTTAGGGGTATTTAATACCAACCATCCAAAGTTTATTTCTGAGGTCACGGTCAGTATAAAACAATGGGAAGTCCAATTGAAAATTGTATTAGTTTCTTTTGGCTGCTGTAACAAATTACCACAAACTTGGAAATGTAAAATAACAGAAATTTATTCTCGCAGTCTCAGAAGCCAGAAGTCTGAAATTGAGGTGTTGGCAGGGGTGTGTACCTTCTGGAGCCTCCAGGGAAAATCTGTTCCTTGGCTCCTCCAGCTTCTTGTGGCTGCCAGCATACCTTGGCTTGTGGCCACATCCCTCCACTGTCTTCCATCATCATATTGCCTCCTCCTTTTCTCTTTTGTGGGTTAAATTTCCCTCTGCCTCTCTTTTATAAGAGTACTGCGATTGCCTTTAGGGCCCTCCTGGATAATACAGAATAACTTCCCTATCTCAGAATCCTTAACCATAACTGCGAAATCCTTTTTTTTTTTTTTTTTTTAATGTAAGGTCACATTCACAGATTCCAGGGATTAGGATGTGGCTATCTTTTGGGGGACCATTGTTCCATCTACCACCAAATAAAAACTGACCGTCTGGTAAAATTTAACAGAGGCAAGTGGGAAAATGTGCCCAGATGGAATCCAAATGTTTTAGGAGCTCCACATTGTTGTCATAGGAATCACTACAGAATTTCAAACTCAGGTTAGAGTAGAACCTGGGATAACCTGCTAACCTCTGGGGTGAGGAACTTACCCATGTTGGGGGTTAGGAGGCCCTTGGGAAGGTAGACTGATTCTGCTGTGGGGATTTATAAAATCAGTGAGGTGTCCCAGGGAGTTCATGTACTGTTTTTGGCAGCTGAGAGATTCAAACTCTGGGTGAAATTTTTCCTGGTGGTTTTATGTTGAGATCAGGTGCAATTTTCTTTTTTTTAATCCAGGGATTGCCTGCAACCATAGGAAATCTAAATGAACCCTAAATGAAGGTGGCGGATGCCCTTCTGGCCACAAATTTGGGACTGGTTTTCTACTATCCTTTCAGGATGCTAGCTACGAGTCCAGGAATCCATACGACAGACAGCCTCACTTTCTGACCTGCTGGTTCCCATTGATCCTTTAGATTTGATAATTCACATTTGCTGGAATGACTCACAATTTAGAGAAAGTATACCATACTTTGGGGCCCTGGTGGTGCAGTGGTTAAGAGTTCTGCTGCTAACCAAAGGTCAGCAGTTTGAATCTACCAGCCGCTCCTTGGAAACCATATGGGGCAGTTCTACTCTGTCCTATAGGGTCCCTATGAGTCACAGCCGACTCGATGGCAATGGGTTTTGGTTTATACTGTACTTACAACTATGGATGGGTTTATTACAGCCAAAAAGAATGCAAATAGGGCGAGGTCTGGGAAGGTTTCCAATGTGAAGCTTCCATGTCCCAAGGGACGCACTGTGCTCTAGAGAGCAGAAGTTCTCATCAAGCAAGAAGCTCTCTGGTCCTTAGAGCTCCCAGCTTTTATGGGCCAGATGTGCACAATAGGCTAAGTCATGCCTCCCGAGGCTAGTTGATATTGGGCTCCCAGGTGAGTCTTTACTGGCCTGGCCATTCCACACTCACCAGCACAAATTCTTAGGTGTTGCCTGGAAGTCCCATACCAAGCATCCCAGTTACTCCAGTGGTTATTTCTTTGGAGCCAAGGACAAAGGACACCTTACTTGGGGGCAAAACTAGATCTTTTACCCCACATAACACAACAAGCTTGACTTGAATATTTACTATCTTGTATATTGTTGCATATTCTATAGACCAGTTCAGGTCTCTGCCTGGTACCTCAGTAAATCCAGTGTCAGTTACCACGTGGCCCCCAGACAGGTGTGGCAGGCTCAGATGGTGACATTTGGTTCCAAATTCTGATGTGATGGACTCACTGAGGTGGAATGTGGGACTGCCTTTGCTGTGTGGTCTGGCTTTAGGGGGCTAATCAGCAGTTCTTTCTTGGGTGAGTGTTACCCCTTGACAGTAATCGCCTTAACAGCTTGTTTCTGGAACAGTGGTGTCGTTGTAATAGTAGTTCCCGGGGAAGCCTGTGGAGAAAAGCTCATTTGACAACACTCTGAATTTATTGTGTTTTAGAGGCTCTTCACTAATCAGCTAAGTGAATTTGGAAGAGTACATCCAACTTTCCTCATGTGTAATACAAGGCTTTTGGCAGAGATGCCTTCCAAGGTAACATTTGGACTTTGCATTATGTTGTTCTAAGAGATCACGATGGTTTCATGGAAATGTTACCCTCAGCTCTCATAAAGGGACCCTGTAAGGAAGACAATCAGATGAAGCTTTCTCAGTGTTAGCTCTTGGACAAGTTTGTTCATCCTTCCAACCTTAAAAGCAAAAACCTAAAAAGTCAAACTATATATTTCATAGAATGTTTATATTTTAGTTAAATTCAGACTAGAAACATCTTTGATGCCACTGTTGCCCAATTAGGGTCTGTGTCCTGCAGAAGTCGAGCCAGTGAAACATACTCCAAGTCAGAGAGAGAGAAAGTTTATTTAGGAGGTGACACCAACGGCAGCAATGTAGGCTGTCTTTACGGAGTCCCGAAAGGCAGTTTTACATTAGAGATTATATATGATTTCTACAAGGGTTAGAAATGTCTTTGTAGCCCACAGATGGCATGGACTGATGAGTTATTCAAGATAATTACAAGAGACTATCAGACTAAAGAGATACATGCTGGACATCTCCTTATCAGGCTAAATCAGACATCTGGGCTCTAGTCTACATGTGGGGGGTGGGGAAGGGAAGGGGCCATAAGTCACAGGTGTCTGGACAGAACAAAATAAAGTCATTAACAAAGGTATGTGGAAAGGAGAGGGCAGGCAGAGGAAGGAAAAAAAAAAAAACTTATAAGGTCGTCACAGCGTTAGTTATGTCAAGTTCTCAACTGCCCATTTTGTAAAGGAGAAAACATGCTAGGGAGTATTAGGGTCACACCAACAGATTTATTAGCCTAAGGTGGTATATACCTTCTAAAAATCATCCTGTGCAAATATAATCATTGGCCCTTTCTCATTCTGAATTTTTCATTTTTATATTTTCTCTCAGTTCTCGTGGAATTACTTTGACCATCTTAGAACCTCCAATTTGACTTACCTGGTTGGATTTCTTTGGTTCAGCCTGATGCTGATGCAAATTGGTCTAGTCACTTCTCATGCTGTTACTCTTTGCCTTTGGGCTTAGTGGTTACGGGGTCAGTTGTTTGAGTACTCATTTAGGAATAACCTTACTTCTCTTTAACTGCACACCCTAACCCCCAATCCCATTCCAAGATGCTAACAATATCCTATCTAAGGAAAGAAATGAAAAATGACAGAGGAATTTTTGTAAGACACCAAGCAGTGGACTTTTCTCCTCTAAGAGAGGCTTGAAAAAAACCCTTACAAACACTTTGATAAGGAGAAGGCCTCAGGGCACACAATGCTTTTGCTAAACCTCTGCTTGTTGCCCCTGTGGAACCAAGAGTTGCAGATCTGAAGTAGTAGTGAATGCAGCTTGCGAAGTCCAGCTCGGCCTGACTCTCTGCAGGTGAGCTCAGTTGTCCCCACAGAGGAGAGCACAGGTGTGGCCTTGGCAAGTTGTTTAATTTTTGTGAGCTTCAGTTTTCTCTCCTGCAAAAGTGGGGTGAATAATATTTCATACTTCATCGAGCTATTATGAAAATTAAACAAGATAATCTGTGTCAAATACATAGCTTGGGTCCTAGGACTTAATGAGGACTCAACACATGTTAGCTTGAACTGTTATTACTGAAGTTCATTAGTTTGGGTTTTAAATCCCTTCAGGAGGAACCAGTTTGAGTTTCCTTGCAGTCTGCAGCCCAGGTGCATGGGAGTGGGTAACCAGGAAAACCTAACTGTAAATCTGTCACATTTTCTGTTGACGTGATAGTTTTAGATATTTAAATATTCATGTGTTTTGCAAATGCCTTGGGACTAGAATCCTGAATCTGAAACATATACACAGTTATCTGGAACATTAGAGGTGGACAAATGGTCTTTGGGGTATCAGGGATTGACCCAGCACACATTATTAATTCAGATGGTTACATGTCATTAAGCCTCAGCCCATTTTTCTTTCACTTCTCTATAGGGTGCAGAACAAGGTGCACTGTATTGATAAAAGCAAAGTATAATGCAGATCAATACGATCAGATCAATATGATCAGCTTTAAAGGGAACTGCAAGTACAGAGAATGTACATTTTTAGAAATTCAATTTTTCTTTTTATGGGAAATAGCTTTGTTATTTTAGGTATAGGTCAGCAGATAGAGTTCCTGTCTTCTTAAACTTTTTTTTTTTTTTAATACAAGCAATTTATTTTTGTGGGGGAAAATTTTGGAATGTAGAGAAGAAAAAAAAAATCCTATAATCTTTCCAACACATCATTTTAATTTATTTATTTAATTTGTTGTACTTTTAAAATGAAGGTTTATACAACAAATTCGTTTCTCATTAAACAGTACACATATTGTTTTATGACATTGGTTAACAACCCCACAACATGTCAACATACTCCCTTGTCCACTTTGGGTTCCCTATTACCAGCTTTCCTGTCACCTCCTGTCTTCTAGCCCTTGCTCCTGTGCTGTTGTGTTGCTTTAGTCTCGTTTTGTTTTATGGGCCTGTCTAATCTTTGGCTGAAGGGTGAACCTTGGGAGTGATTTCATTACTGAGCTAAAAGGGCGTCCAGGGGCCATACTCTTGGGGTTTCTCCAGTCTCTGTCAGGACAGTAAGTCTGGTCTATTTTCGTGAGTTAGAATTTTGTTCTACATTTTTCTGGAGCTCTGTCTGAGACGCTCTGTTGTGGTCCTTGTCAGAGCAGTCAGTGGTGGTAGCCAGGGACCATCTAGCTGTATTGCACTCAGTCTGGTGAAGGCTGTGGTAGTTGTGGTCCATTAGTCCTTTGAACTAATCTTTTCCTTGTGTCCTTAGTTTACTCCATTCTCCCTTGCTCCCGAAGAGGTGAAACCAGTGGAGTATTTTAGCTGGTCGCTCACAAGCTTTTAAGACCCCAGACACTACTGACCAAAGTAGAATGCAGAACATGTTCTTTAAAAACTATGTTATACCAATTGAACTAGGTGTTTCCTGAGATCATGGTGCCCATAGCCCTCAGCCCAGCAATTCGGTCCCTTGGGGAATTTGGTTATATCTATGGAGCATCCATGACGTTGCCTTGTACAAGTTGTGCTGGCTTTCCCAGTATTGTACTGTTTTACTCTTCACCAACGATACCACTTATCTATTGTCTATTTAGTGTTTTTCCATCCCCACCCCTCCCCTCCCTCCTAACCATCAAACATTGTTTCTTTTTGTGCATAAACCTTTTCATGAGTTTTTACAGTAGTGGTCTCATACAATATTTGTCCTTTTGTGATTGATTTTTTTCACTTAACATAATGCCCTCCAGATTCATCCGTGTTATGAGGTACTTCACAGATTCACCGTTGTTCTTTATTGTTGCGTGATACTCCGTTGCGTGTATGTACCAAAGTTTGTTTATCCATTCATCTGTTGATGGCATCTAGGTTGTTTCCATCTTTTTGCTATTGTGGACAATGCTGCAATGAACATGGATGTGCATATGTCTGTTCGTGTGATGACTCTCATTTCTCTAGGATATATTCCTAGGAGTGGAATTGCTGGATCATATGATATTTCTATTTCTAGCTTTCTAAGGAAGCACCATATTGTTGTCCAAAATGGTTGTATCATTTTGCATTCCCACCAGCAGTGCATAAGAGTTCCGATCTCCCTGCAGCCTATCCAACATTTGTTATTTCCTGTTTTATTGATTCGTGCCAGTAATGCTGCAGTGACATGGTATCTCATTGTGGTTTTGATTTGCACTTTTCGGTAATGGCTATTGATCTCGAGGATTTCCTCATGTGTCTCTTGACTGCTCGAGTATCTTCTTTGGTGAAGTGTCTGTTCATTTCCTTTGCCTATTTTTTAACTGGACTATTTGTCTTTTTGTTGTAAAGGTGTTAGATTTTCTTGTAGATTTTAGAGATTAGACCTTTGTCTGATTTGTAATAGCCAAAATTTTTTTCCAAGTCTGTAGGTTCTTTTTTTAATCTTTTGGTAAAACGTTTTGATGAGTATAAGTGTTTAATTTTTAGAAGATCCCAGTTATCTAGCTTATCTTCTGAAGTTTGTGTATTGTCGGTTATGGTTTGTATCCTGTTAATGCCATGTATTAGGGCCTCTAGCATTGATCCTACTTTTCATCTATGAACTTTATACTTTTTGGTTTTATATTTAGGTCTTTGATCCATTTTGAATTAGTTTTTGTGTATGGTGTGAGGTATGGGTCCTGTTTCATTTTTTTGCAGATGGACATCCAGTTTTGCCAGTACCACTTGTTAAAAAGACCATCTTACTCCATTTGATGGATTTTGGGCCCTTGTCGAAGATCAGGTGACTGTAGGTGGATGGATTTACATCTGGGTTCTCAATTCTATTCCATTGGTCAGTGTACCTGTCATTGCACCAGTACCAGGCTGTTTTGACTACCATAGCTGTATAGTAGGTTCTGAGGTCAGGTAGTGAGAGTCCTCCTACTTTATTCTTCTTCTTCAGTAGTGCTTTACTTATCCGGGGCTTCTTCCCTTTCCGTATAAAGTTAATGATTCATTTTTCCGTCTCTTTAAAGAACGTTGTTGGTATTTGGATCGGGATTGCATTGTATTTGTAAATCCCCTTAGGTAGAATTGTTATTACACAATGTTGAGCCTACCTATCCATGAGCATTTTTCCATTTATGCAGATCTCTTTTGGTTTCTTGCTGTAGTGTTTTGTAGTTTTCTTTGTATAGGTCTTTTACATCTCTGATTAGATTTATTCTTAAGTATTTTATTTTTTTTAGGGGCTATTATAAATGGTACTGTTTCCCTGATTTCTTCTTCGTTGTTCTCTTTTTAGTGCATAGGAATCCAACTGATTTTTGTATGTTTATCTTATATCTTTCTACTCTGCTGAATCTTTCTATTAGTTCCAGTAGTTTTCTCATGGAGTCTTTTGGGTTTTCTATGTATAGTATATCATCTGCAAATCGGGACAGTTTAACTTCTTTATTATCAATTTGGATGCCCTTTATTTCTTTTTCTTGCCTTATTGCTCTAGCTAGGACTTCCACACAGTGTTAAATAGGAATGGTGATAAAGGGCAACCTTGTCTTGTTCCTTTTCTCAATGGGAATGTTTTCAGCCTCTCTCTGTTAAGAATGATGTTGGCTGTTGGTTTTGCATATACACCCTTTATTAGTTTGAGGAATTTCCCTTCTATACCTATTTCATAGAGAGTTTTTATCAGGATGGGTGTTGGACTTTGTCGAATGCCTTTTCAGCATCTATTGAGATGATTGTGTGATTCTTTTCTTTCCTTTTATTTATGTGGTGGATTACATTAATTGATTTTCTAATGCTGAACCATCCTTGCATACCTGGTATGAATCCTACTTAGTTGTGGTGTGTTATTTTTTTGATATGATGCTGAATTCTATTGGCTAGAATTTTGTCGAGCATTTTTGCATCTATATTCACGAGAGATATTGGTGTGTAGTTTTGTTTTTTTGTGGTGTCTTTGCCCGGTTTTGGCATCAGGGTTATGCTGGCTTCATAGAATGAATTCAGAAGTATCTCTTCCTTTTCTGTTTTCTGAAGTAGTTTGAGTAGTACTGGTGTAAGTGCTTTTCTAAATGTTTGGTAGAATCCTCTAGTGAAGCCATCTGGGCCAGGGCTTTTTTTTTTGTTGGAAGTTTTTAAAATTACCTTTTCAATTTCTTCTATTGTTATGGGTCTGTTCAGATTTTCAACATCATTTTGTGTTGCTTTGGGTAGGTAGTGTGTTTCTAGAAGTTTGTCAATTTCCTCTAGGTTTTCAAATTTGTTGGAGTATGGTTTTTCATAATACTCTGTTATGATCCTTTTTATTTCAGTTGGGTCTGTTGTAATGTCCCCGATTTCATTTCTTTTTAGGGTTATTTGTGTCCTTTCCTGTTTTTCTTTTGTGAATTTGGCCAGTGGTTTGTCCATTTTGTTGAACCTTCCAAAGAACCAACTTTTGGTTTTGTTGATTCTTTCTATTGTTTTTTTTTTTATTATTATTCTCTATTTCTGCTCTTCATTATTTTCTTTCTTCTGGTGGCTGTGGTTTTTTTTTTTTTTTTGCTGTTCTCTTTCTATTTGTTCACGTGGTGGAGCTAATGTTTTGATTTTATCCCTTTCTTCTTTTTTAATGTGTGCATCTATTGCTATAAATTGACCTCTCAGCACTGCCTTTGCTGTGTCCCAAAGGTTTTGGTGTGATATGTTTTCATTCTCATTTGGTTCTAGGAATTTTTTTATTCCATCTCTGATTTCTTGTATTACTCAGTGATTTTTAGAGTGGTGTGGTTTTAAGCAGGGTGTTATTCAGTTTCCATGTAATTGACTTTTTCCCCTTCCTCTGCTTGTTGTTAATTTTTACCTTAATGGCACTGTGGTCAGAGAAGATACTTTGTATTATCTCAATGTTTTGGTTGTTGTTGAGGGTTGCTCTTCAGCCTAACATGTGGTCTATTCTGGGGAACATTCCATGTGTGTCCAACACATCATTTTAAATATTTTGCTGTATTTTTTCCAGCATATTTCTTCTACACTTAGTTTTCTGTTCTAACAGTGTTGTATGCATTATTTATTTTTTAATTCTCTTCCTTTTCACCCATTATTTGTCATAAATATTTAAAACCATTTTAATATTATTTAAAAATAATAATGATATTGTTGTTGTGAGTTGCCATTGAGTTGGTTCTGACTCATAATGATCTTAGGTACAACAGAGCAAAACACTTCCTGATGCTGCACATTCTCACTGTTATTGCTATGTTTGAGTCCATCGTTGCAACCACTGTATCAATCCATCTCGTTGAGGATCTTCCTTTCTTTTGCTAACCTTCTTCTTTACCAAGCATGATTCCCTTCTCCAAGAACTGGTCCCTCCTGATAACATGTCCAAAGTAAGTGAGATGAAGCCTCTCTATCTTTGCATCTAAGGAGCAGAGACAGATTTCTTCCAAGATAGGTTTGTTCATTCGTCTCACAGTCCATGATATATTCAGTATTTTTTGCCAACACCATAATTTAAAGGTGTAAATTTTTCTTCTGCCTTTTTTATTCATTGTCCAGCTTTCAGGTGCATATGAGGCAACTGAAAATACCATGACTTGGTCTGCAAAAAAATGAAGCAAGACCCATACCTCACACCATGCACAAAAATTAACTCAAAATGGATCAAAGACCTAAATATAAAATCTAAAAGA
The DNA here is from genome assembly GCF_024166365.1 of Elephas maximus indicus. Classification (NCBI taxonomy): domain Eukaryota; kingdom Metazoa; phylum Chordata; class Mammalia; order Proboscidea; family Elephantidae; genus Elephas; species Elephas maximus. The sequence continues at coordinate 10,581,999 of NC_064829.1, forward strand.
ATAAAGATGGTGGAAGAAAAAATAGGGACAATGCTAGGAGCCCTTATACGTAGGATAAACAGTATACAAAACATTACTAACAATGCATGAACACCAGAAGAGAAACTAGATAACTGGGAGCTCCTAAAAATTAAACACTTATGCTCATCCAAAGACTTCATCAAAAGAGTGAAAAACAACCTACAGACTGGGAAAAAATTTCTGGTTATGACAAATCCAATCAGTGTCTAATCTCTAAAGCCTACAAGATACTGCAAAACCTCAACCACAAAAAGACAAATAACCCCATTGAAAAAGGGGCAAAGGATATGAACAGGTACCTCACCAAAGAAGACATTCAGGCATCTAACAGATACAAGAGGATATGCTCATGATCATTATCCATTAAAAAAAACTACAATGACATACCATCTCACCTCAACAAGGCTGGCATTGATCCAAAAAACACAAAATAATAAGTGTTGGAGGGGTTGGGGAGAGACTGGAACAGTTATATACTGCTAGTGGGAATGTAAATGGTACAACCACTTTGGAAATCGGTTTGTCCCTTCCTTAAAAAGTTAGAAATAGAAGTACCATCCAATCCAGCAATCCCACTCCTTGGAATATATCCTAGAGAAATAAGAGTCATCACATGAATAGATACATGCACACCCATGTTCATTGCAGCACTGTTTACAATAGCAAAAAGATGGAGACACCCAAGATGCTCATCAATGGATGAATGGATAAACAAATTATGGCATATTCCCAGAATGGAATGCTACACAGTGATAAAGAACAATGATAAGCCTTTGAAACAGCTCATAAGATGGAGGAATCTGGAAGGCATTATGCTGAGTGAAATTAGTCACAAAAGAACAAATATTGTATGAGACCACTCTTATAAGAACTCAAGAAACGGTTTAACCACAGAAGAAAACATTCTTTGATGGTTACGGGGGTGGGGAGGGAGGGAGGGAGAGGGGTATTCACTAACCAGGTAGTAGACAAGAATTTATTTCAGGTGAAGGGAAGGACAATACACAATACAGGAGAAGTCAGCACAGCTGGACTAATCCAAAAGCTAAGAAGTTTCCTGAATACAACCAAACACTTCGAGGGACAGAATAGCTGGGGTGGGGGTCTGGGAACCATGGTTTTGGGGGACATCTAGGTCAACTGGCATAACAAAGTTTATTAAGAAAACGTTCTGCATCCCACTTTGGTGAGTGGCATCTCGGGCCTTAAAAGCTAGCAAGCGGCCATCCAAGATGCATCAATTGGTCTCAACCCGCCTGGAGCAAAGGAGAATGAAAAACACCAAAGACACAAGGAAAATATGAGCCCAAGAGAAAGACAGGGCAATATAAACCAGACACTCCATCAGTCTGAGACCAGAAGAACTAGATGGTGCCCGGCTACCACCAGTGACTGCCCTGACAGGGAACACAACAGAGAATCCCTGATGGAGCAGAAGAAAGCGGGATGCAGACCTCAAATTCTAGTAAAAAGGCCAGACATAATGGTGTGATTGAGACTGGAGGGACCCCAGAGATCATAGATCCCCGGACTCTCTGTTAGCCCCAAACTAAAACCATTCCTGAAGCCAACTCTTCAAACAAAGGTTAGACTGGACTATAAGACATAAAATGATGCTGGTGAGGAGTGTGCTTCTTAGCTCAAGTAGACACATGAGACTATGTGGGCAGCTCCTGTCTGGAGGCAAGATGAGAATGCAGAGGAGGACAGGTGCTGGATGAATGGACATGGGAAATGCAGGGTGAGAGAAGGAGAGTGCTGTCACTTTGTAGGGAGGGCAACCAGGGTCACATAACAATGTGCGTATAAGCTTTTGTATGAGAAACTGAATTGAATTGTAAACTTTCACTTAAAGCACAATTTAAAAAAATAAAGTTTATTTTGGGATATGTTAAAAAAAAAAAAAAAGGTAATACCATGGCTTGGGTGAGGCACACCTTAGTCCTTACAGTGACGTCTTTACTTTTTAACACTTAAAAGGGTTCTTTTTGCAATAGATTTGTCCAAAGCAATACATCATTTGATTTCTTGACTGCCGCTTCCATGGGCATTGATTGTGAATCCAAGTAGAATGAAATCCTTGACAACATCAATATTTTCTCCATTTATCATGATGTTGCTTATTGGTCCAGTTGTGAGCATTTTTGTTTTCTTTATGTTGAGGTGTAATCCATAGTAAAAGCTGTGGTCTCTGATCTTTGTCAGTAAATACTTCAAGTCCTGTTTGCTTTCTGCAAGTAAGGTTGTATCATCTGAATATCACAGATTGTTAATGAGCCTTCCTCCAATCCTGATGGCACATTCTTCTTCATACAGTACTGCTTCTCAGATTATTTGCTCAGCATACAGAATGAATAAGTAGAGTGAAAAGATACAACCTTGATGCATGCCTTTCCTGATTTTAAACCATGCAGTATCCTCTCGTTCTATTCAAGCAACTCCTCTTTGTCTAAGTACAGGTTCTTCATGAGCACAATTAAGAGTTCTGGGATTCCCATTCTTTGCAATGTAATTCATAATTTGTTATGATCCACACAGTCGAATGCCTTTGCATAGTCAGCAAAACACAGGTAAACATCCTTCTGGTATTCTCTGCTTTCAGCCGGATTCATTAGCAATGATATCCCTTGTCCCATGTCCTCTTCTAAATTTCTGGGGGCTTTTTTAGGGAGCCAGGAGGGTGCTGGGAGGGAGAGCTGGACCAGAAGGGGTAGGCTCTGCAGTGCAGCAAGGCTCTCAGCATTGGGCGGAGGTGGGAGGGAAGCGTGTGGAGTAGGGCCGCTCAGCCCACCAGGAGTTGCCGCATGAGTTACCACGGTGGGCGACACCAATCCTAGCGATGCTACTGCCCGAGGTTGGGTCATAACAGCAAAGCTGCTTCCACCATGTTCTCTCCAGATGCTCTCCTTTAGAGTTGGGCCACGGTTCTGGGCAGAAGGCAAGCAGCTGCGTGGAGGGGCCTCGGGATATACGTTCCTGCCCACAGCGGCGTCAGATTCCAGATCAGTGAATGAGTGAGCACCACGCTATTTCAGCCTCAACCATCCTTTGAGCTGTGCCAGCTGATGTCCATGCAGCAGAAATGCACCAGTCCCTCTGATGCCTGTCCCAAATGCAGATTTGTGAACTAAGTGAATAGTGGTGGTGGTTTTACGCCACTGAGTCTGGGGTTGCTTTTTAGGCAGCAATAGATAAATGGAACATCACAGTCACACTCTAGATTTAAACATTTTCCTTGATGTTTTTAGGAATCACTGGGCAAGTAAGTAGTTGGAAACCACTTTTTGGATTAGAACAGGGCCAATTAAATTATAAAAGTAAAAGATTTATTTAGAATTTCACTATCGTCTATGGAGAAAGTAGATCAACGCTCTGATAGTAGAAATCACTGAAATTTTGAGATAGGCAACTATGACTCCCTTAACTTCTAGTACCACCACTCATCTGTCAGTTTATCATACTGTGTTGGCTTAAGTGTTGTGATTCTGGAAGCTATGCCACTGATATTTCAAATACCAGCTGGGTCACCCATGGTGGATAGGTTTCAGCAGAGCTTCTAAACTAAGACAGACTAGGAAGAAAGGCCTGGAGATCTATTCCTGAAAAGTAGACAAGGAAAACCTTATGGACCACAACAGGGCATTGTTCAACTTGCCTGCTTTGGACATGTCATTCGGAGGGGTTAATTGCTAGAGAAGGACTTTATGCTTGGTGAAGTAGAGGACCAGTGAGGGCATGGGAGACCATTGGTCCCCTTTCCCTGGTGCACAATTACTAAAGCCAACAGCCGTGGCCCCTTTTGGGAAGGGCTAGGGAAGATCATTACCATATACACACTTGCTAGAGAATTGTAGCATTTTTCCTCTTGGGGACAAAACTACCCTTCAGTTAAAGGCCTCCTGGTCTGCAGTTCGAATCCACCAGGTGCTCCTTGGAAACACTATGGAGCAGTTCTACTCTATCCTATAGAGTTGCTATGAGTCGGAATCAACTCGATGGCAATGGGTTTGATTTTTTTTTTTTTTTTGGTATGAAAACTGGCTACAATTTGGAAGCTGAGCAAGGGATTGTGACTTTTTTTTTTTTTATTAGAGCAACTACCCTAAACTAAGCATTCATCCTTGGTTTTTAAAAACTGTACACATTGAATAATACTTGTGTTAGCTGCTTATCCACCTTGACCCTAAGAGCACTGTGTTCTATTAATCATTTCCACAGCTCTCTGCAGGCCAGGTCCCCTGGATGCCATTCCATTCTTGCACCCACATTGCATCTGATGGTTGAGTGCCTACGTCTGGCTTCTATTATGTTAGGATCCTGTCATCCCCATTACTGTTAGTTCTGTAACAGCATCTCCTATGGTCATACTTGCTGAGAGAGGATGACCACCTCTGAGCTTCCTGATGACACTGATGCCCCCTCACCAACAGTGTTTATCCCAGTGGTAAATAGAGTGAGGGGGATGGTTTGCTGCCTTATGTGGAACATATACTCTAATGTGTAAGCCTTTTGATGGGTTCTTCTAGTCTCTGCTGCAACAATTCTGATGTTTCCACTTCATTTAGTGTGGATCATTGTTATACAACCTTCCAAGAATCCTCCTACCATGATCCTTGCTGGAGTGTTTCATTCTGTTTTAGAGGAAAGAACTCTCACTTCAATAAGCTCTTCCTCTTCCAACTTTAGGTTTTACCACTCTTGACCTAGCACCCTCAGAATCTAGTCTCATGTATACTGTCATGGCTCTTGCTGGTACAAGTCGCGTGGGTCCTATGCCTCCTTCAGCATCTAGTCCTCAAACTTAGTGGTTTAGGAAAAAAAGAAACCCATTTTATTATATCTCACAATTTTTTTGTGTGTTAGGAATAAAGGCTGAGCTTGGCTAGGTGGCTCTTTTATTCCACAGACATCAGTGGAGGTACTCAGTGGCATTTAGCTGGAGAATGGGCTGCTCAGTGCTTGTTGAATGGAACTTTGGGAATGAACCTCAGGTCAGAATAACAGAGAGTTAGGACCAGAAAGCAGTCAGGGTTGGTTGGCTGTGGTGAAATTCCTCTTTCATGACTGAGACTGGATCCTTTGAATTAAGTGTAGGAGTAAGTACTATACAAAGCTAGGTTCCTTGTTAGAATACTTTGCTTCAGGTGCATTATGAGTAAAATGGTCTTTCTTAAACTAGCTTTAAAAGGCAACATTTTCTAATTATGCTTCTATTAAATAATGAGATCAATATACTAATGATTCATTTAAAATGAATTTCTGGAATAGCTTTATTTGTATTAAGTTAGAAACCGTGCTCTACTTCTTAAGATGGGGAAGTAGAGCAATTCTAGAAAGATTATTAGCAGCAGGGATTGAAACAATAAGAGGCTCCTGGTCAACTAAGTGGCTTGGCCAACTATTCATAGTAAGTATAACTAGGGGCAGGAAGTTAAAAGTCTCATACTGGAAAAACACATTTATTTGCTTTCTTGCCAGAGATGATACTTGGAGAAAGTTCCTGTACAGCAAATATTAAAAACTGTGATGGAGGCTTGGGTCTATGCCCCAAATCAGGAGAGTTAGAAAAAAGCTGTAAATGGAGGGATATTGATATGGCGCAGATAATTCACAATGGGGCTTGGGACTTGGTGCAAGGAAAGATGGCACTTCTCCAACTCCGATTGCAGCAGAGCTACAAGGGCGCCTTGCTGTCCAACCCCACGTCCTTATACAAGCAGCAGCCACTTCCTAACTTCCCAACAAGACAACCTCAGCTTTGAAAAGAAGGCCTCTTAAAAATGCTATTTATTCTTGAATCTTATCATTTTTTCAATTCATTAATTAAAAAATTGATAAAAATATCACTGAAGCACACTAGAAATTTTTGAGTCATCCTGGATTTTAAAGCAATAGATTGTTTTCTTTTAATATGAATATTAAAAAAAACTTTCAGTACTACTCATAAAGCCGAAAAATGAACATTCTATCCTTACCTAAGGTGACTTAGTCTCAGACAGAAATAAATATATGCTTTGAATTGGTCCTTTTGCACCTGGCCCCATATTGTAAACAAATTGCCAAGTTAGCAGTCTAGAAGCAGAAAAATAATAACTGTTCTGCGAAATTTCTGATAAGTTGAGAAAGGACTTAAAAAACTTAGTATTTGGGCCTGGGAAGCAAATTTCCTAGAAATATTTAAACCTCTAGCTTGATTTATTACAACTAGTTTATGGCAGGGAGTCCCTGGGTGGTGCAGACAGTTAACACACTCGGTTGCTTATTGAAAGATTAGAGCTTCAAGTTCACCCAGAGGCATCTCAAAAGAAAGGCCTGGTGGTCTACTTCTGGAAAATCAGATACCGAAAATCCTGTGGAGCACAGATCTGCTCTGACAGCCACGGGGAGTCTGTGAGTTGGAGTGGACTCTACAGTAATGCAGTTACGGTAAAGAGTAAAATGGTAGAGATTAGAATGGTGACTTCCAGTTACCATCGAGTTGATCCTGCCTTCTGGCAGCCTGTGTTAGTCATCTAGTGCTGCTATAACAGAAATACCACCAGTGGATGGCTTTAACAAACAGATGTTTATTCTTTCACAGTCCAGTAGGCTAGAAGTCCAAATACAGGGTGCCAACTCCAGGGGGAGGGCTTATCTCTCTGTCAACTCTGGAGGAAGTTCCTTGTCATCAATCTTCCTGTGGTCTAGGAGCTTCTCTGCACAGGAAGCTCTGGTCCAAAGGATGTGCTATGTTCTAAGTCCTGCTTTCTGGGTGGTATGAAGTCCTCCTGTCTCTCTGCTTGCTTCTCTTTTTTATATCTCAAAAGAGATAGGCTTATGACACTTTCTAATCTTGTGGATCTTATCCATAGAACTGCCAGTAATTCATCTTATTAATATCATAGTGATAGGATTTATGATACATAGGATAATCTCATCAAATGACAAAATGGTGGACAATCACACAATACTGGGAACCATGGCCTAACCAAGTCGACACATATTTTTGGGGGACACAGTTCAATTCATGATACAACCCCATGTGTGTCAGAGTAGAGTTGTGCCCTACTGGGTTTTCCATGGCTGATTTTTCAGAAGTAGATCACCAGGCCTTTTTTAGAAGGCACCTCTGGGTGAACTTGAACTGCCAACCTTTTGGTTAGCAGCTGAGCGTGTTAACCATTTGTACCTTCCGGGGACTCCTGCCAAGGCAACAGTGGCTAATAATACAAAGTCTCAGATGTGACTATCAGGGTTCCTCTGGGAGGTAAAAGGTGGACTTAGGTTGTTTACTGGAGCTCCTGATGGACTGGTAGATACTTGCTGAAAATACAAATTAGAGGTTAAAACATTTTAGGTTAAAATCAGTCTGTGGGGAGTCTGGTTAGTAGTATGAGATACGAATTTCCATATACTTTGCCACAAAGTAGGACAATTGTGCAGTGGAGTGAGTCCCACAGGAAGGTGGGAAGGCAAGGTTAAAATGTGGGCCTTGCACTTCACAAGCTGAGCTTCCTTTTCATCACTCATAAAACTGAGAGTTCCTATCCCAAAGGATTGTTGTGATGATCTGGCATAACAGAGCCAAAAGTTTGCAGCAGGCCTGCCTAGCACCCAGATAGATGCCCAACAATAATATCAGTAACATCTGGGTTTATTAAATGAGATAGTGCGTGTTTAGCACTTGGCATAATGTGTATAATGCTTGATGTTTAGTAAAGAAAAAAATTCAAAGAATAATTTTTCTCTTTCTGGTACGTTGAATGGTATGGTGCATTTATAAAAGATAGAGTTAACAACACCATCTCCTTACTCTGTGCTCATTAGCAAAGCTATTTTTTTCATGAGCACTACACTTCGCTCATGCAAAAATATTTTTTCTAACAAATATTAATTATGCCATGGTGTTAGGCGCTAAGTGAGCAAAGAGATAAACAAAGCAGACTTGGTCCCTGCCTCTAGACCCTATGAGGCATCAGTCAGACAACCATGGAGATAAGCTGATCAGTTCACATTTACCAATGGCGAGAGGGTCCATGGAAGAGAAGCAGTGGGGTGCTGTGACAGTCTATGATGAGGGCCCAGGAAGTATACTTACAGGAAATGATTCTTTACTTTTTTTAGCACTTTAGATGAAGGTTTACAGAGCAAACTAGTTTCTCATTAAACAATTAATATACATATTGTTTTATGACATTGGTTAACAACCCCACGACATATCAACAGTCTCTCCTTCTCCACCTTGGGCTCCCTATTACCAGCTTTCCTGTCCCCTCCTGCCCTCTTGTCCTTGCCCCTGGGCTGGTATGCCCGTTTACTCTCATTTTGTTCCATGGGCCTGTCTAATCTTTGGCAGATCAGGAGTGACTTCAGTACTGAATTAAAAGGTTGTTTGGGGGCCATACTCTAGGGGTTTCTCCAGTTTCTGTGAGATCAGTAAGTCTGGTCTTTTTTTGTGAGTTAGAATTTTGTTCTACATTTTTCTCTAGCTCTGTCATGGACCTTTTATTTTGAGTGTTTGGTGGTGGTAGCCAGGCACCATCTAGTTGTACTGGACTTAGTCTGGTGGAGGCTGTGGTAGTTGTGGTCCATTAGTCCTTTATACAGGAAATGATTCTTAAGCAGATATCTGACAAATGAGTAGCAACTCGCAAGAGAAATCAAGTGAGAAGAGGGAAGGACCTGGAGGGAGGCAAGGAGGAATGGAGGAATGGAAAGTCAGAGCTGCCGATAGGCTGCAGGTGGGTTGGAGGTGGGAAAGAAAGTGAATGATGAAGATCATGCAGGGCTTCCAGTCCTGAGGAGGATTTCAATCTCAATGCAATGGGGCGCCACTGAGGGGCTTTGGGGTAGGTGCAGACAGAGAACATGATGGATGCAGCATAAATAACAAATTTTAGAAGGTGTGGATGGACTTGGGCAGACTCAGCAGGCCCAAGTGTATAATTGTAACTTGGACTGGGCAGATGTAGTGGAGGTGGAGAAGACAAACAGATTCTCTAGATGTTTAGGAATTTAAACTTACAGGATCTGGTGATGAATTGACTATGTCAGGTGGAAGAAAGGGAGTTTTCATGATTACTTCCCAGATTCTGGACTGTGCATCTGGAAAGATGACTGTGCCAATTGCTGGTGTAGGAGATACATGGGGTCGAGGAAGATTTTGAGTTCCCTCCTGGACATGGGAGTTGAAGTTGCTTTTGATTCATCCAAGTGGTGGACATAAGGGTCTGGAACTCTGCCTAACAGTCTGGCCTAGAGGTAGAGGTTTAGGAGTTACGTTCCCCTGTGGGTAACGGTGAGACGTGAGTAGGACAGGGCCTGTGGTTGGGCTTTGAGGATCTCTACTGTTTGGTGGTCGCTTTGGCCACAGACCCTGAATCTTGGCCAGAAATGCACCAGACCATTGATCTATTGAATTTCTAAGGGTAATAAATGCTAAGAGTCTGGACACCACTTAATGATGCTAGTCTAGAATCAAGAAGAAACCCAGAAGTAGGAGTTCTCTCCCTCACAGCACTTGGGCTGTGGTCAGGGTGGGGTGGGTCACGATCCATGCTTTTTGGAATAAAAGGCAGAGATCAGAATGAAATATAAATATAAATGAATTTCTGATATTGTTTGTTGTTATTGCAAGTACTAAAGTTCAATGCAGAGGAAAACCATTTACGTACAGTCTTTGCTGTGGATTGAATAGTAATAAAGGGAAAGAATTGATTACTTAATGTCATTGCTTTCTTTTTGAGAAACTTTTTGAGGCCTCCCATTTAAAACTGCAAATACACATACAACCACACATACATACAACCACACACACAATCATACATACAACCACATGCAAACATTACAACACAGTCACACACACACCCAAAACTGGATGGTTGCCCAGTTTAGTTTACATAGTTTGAAGGATAGCCCAGGGAAGTGAAGGGAACGACTCTAATTACTTTTCTGTTAGAGGATAAAATATAAAGATGCTAAGCTGCTTGCTTATCTGTCTCCTGTGAGGTACATGAACAATATAAGATGATTCCTGCTTGCATAGAACGCTGGAGAGAACCAGTGTACCTTATGAAGCAAGCAACCTGGACCAAGAAAAAAACACACCAAATGGCTGACTTCATGGTAACATTAATTGAAACTCATTAACTAGTACAAAAACAACCCCATCCACAGTAGATTATCCAATCCAATGCCATCCAGTTGATTCCAACTCATAACGACTCTATAGGACAGAGTAGAACTGTCCCATAGGGTTCCAAAGGCTGAAATCTTTATGGACATGGACTTCCACATCTTTCTCCCACAGAGTGGCTGATGGGTTCAGACAACTGATCTTTCAGTTATCAGCCCAGTGCTTTAACCACTGTGCCACCAGGGCTCCTTCCGTCATAGATTAGACATGTTTTTGCCTGGTTACCTGCATGTATCCTTGCACATAGGCACATAGCTCTCCCTGCACATTAGATGCACACCCTACTCTGCCCTGTGCAGATCTCTACCCAGGAGGCTTGCAGCGTAGCTGTCCATTGTGGGAATCTTGGCGCCAACCTCTAAGTTCCCTAATAAAATCTTATTCTACCTCTTTTTTCAGAATCCCACCTGTGCCCCTCAGAGCCACTCCTGCCACTCACTGGTCTGGTAGGGTATGACAAATATTACTGTGAACAGGATTCTGGAAAAACAGGCTCAGGGAAAGAGAACTTGCAGGGGGAAATCCCTGGTTGGTCCCAAGTTTCTATGTGGGGACCAGTGGTGAGTCTGCTGGATGCTTAGGGACCACCAAGGGAGTACGGGGAAAGCCCCCAAACTACCATAGGATTGGCAGAGATTTTGGACAGACTGAAACTGACCAGTCTAAATAAAGATGGCTGCTGCTGGGGCAGCAAGGTTACTCTGGGTGGTGTGCTTAGCAATGGAGGCCCAGTTAGAAGCAGAAGCAAAGATTGGAAAACTTGGGATAGTGTTAAGGCTAGAGAAGGATGTGAAACAACTGCTTCCATGTTGGTTGCTGACTTAGCTGAAAAAACAGAACAAAAGAAAGAGAAACTGAATATCTTCACCTGCAGTTATGCCAAACTGAAGGTGAAGAAAAATTCCCAGAGTATTCATTAGGGCTATTACAAGCTCTCCTGGCTGGGATGTGTGCACTTGGGACCACTAAGTGAAGATAGTGGCTTGGAAGACGTTGAGGTAGTGGATGAGTCTGAGGAAGATGAGGCACAGTTCTCCTACTCATGATCCCTAGTTCAGGTTAAGACAAGGCAACCCCTTCATGTACAGCCCTTAATCCAGAACAAAGTTTAACAGGTTACATAGGAGGGAGAGGAGAAGGGGGAAGTCATACCCCCCTGCCTGCTAACCAGACCCTTACAGTGAGGGACTACACCCCTGCTGAACTAATTGACCTGGCTAGTATGTTAAAACAAAACCAAGGGAGTCCATCATTTCATGGATGGTGCAGTTATGATACACTGAGGCTGACAGTGTGCTGCTTTCACGGATTGAACCTGAGAAAATCAGCAACATCACATCTCACCCGATGGTATGCCAATGATTTCATTTGGTTTGGAATATTGAGGGTAATCTCACCCTCATAAAATGGATAATAAACACCCATGAGAGTGCCCGGCCTACTGAGGGAGAGATAACAGGAGAACCAGAGCTGTGGAAAACCACTGAGGGTGGGCAATGGGTGCTCTGAGAACTGACCATGAGAAATGCTATACACACGGAAGCTTTTAGAGGGCTGATAATATGGTGTTTACACAGTTGCTGTTGTTGTTAGGTGCTGTTGAGTAGGTTCCGACTCATAGCGACCCTATGTACCACAGAACAAAACACTGCCCAGCCCTGTACCATCCTTACAATCGTTGTTATGCTTGAGCCCATTGTTGCAGCCACTGCATCAATCCATCTCGTCCAGGGTCTTCCTCTTTTCCACTGACCCTGTACTTTGCCAAGCATGATGTCCTTCTCCAGGGACTAATCCCTCCTGACAACATGTCCAAAGTATGTAAGACGCAGTCTCGCCATCCTTGCTTCTAAGAAGCATTCTGGTTGTAGTTCTTCCAAGACAGATTTGTTCGTTTTTTAGGCAGTCCATGGTATATTCAATATTCTTTGCCAACATCACAATTCAAAGGCATCGATTCTTCTTCTGTCTTCCTCACTCATTGTCCAGTTTTTGCATGCATATGATGCAATTGAAAAAATACCATGGCTCGGGTCAGGCGCACCTTAGTCTTCAAGGTGACATCTTTGCTTTTCAACACTTTAAAGAGATCCTTTGCAGCAGATTTGCCCAATGCAATGCGTCTTTTGATTTCTTGACTGCTGCTTCCATGGCTGTTGATTGTGGATCCAAGTAAAATGAAATCCTTGCCAACTTCAATCTTTTCTCAGTTTGTTTTCCACCACAAGCCTGTCAGTTTGTTGTACTGTGGGGGTTTGTGTGTTGCCCTGAGGCTGGAAGCTATGCCACCGATATTCAGATACCAGCAGGGTCACCCATGGAGGACAGGTTTCAGTTGAACTTCCAGACTAAGACAGATTAGGAAGAAGGGCCTGGCCGTCTACCTCTGAAAAGAAATAGCCAGTGAAAACCTTAGGAATAGCAATGGGACATTGTCTGATATTGTGCTAGAAGATAAGCCTCCCACCTTGGAAGGCACTCAAAAGATGACAGGGGAAGGGCGCCTCTTCAAAGTAGAGTCAACCTTAATGACATGGATGGAGTCAAGCTTTCAGGAACTTCAACTGCTGATGTGGTGCGACTCAAAATGAGAAGAAACAGGAACCTGGAATGTACGAAGTATGAATCTAGGAAAATTGCAAATTGTCAAAAATGAAATGGAACGCATAAACATTGATATCCTAGGCATTAGTGAGCTGAAATGGACTGGTATTGGCCATTTTGAGTTGGATAATAGTATAGTCCACTATGCCGGGAATGACAACCTGAAGAGGAATTGTCAAAAAGAACATTTCAAGATCTATCCTGAAGTGTTTACCAGAGAAGTGGAAAATAAGGTACTAAAAGGAGCCCCTCCCTATTGGAAAGGAACACTGATCCCCTTGTTCACAGGTATATGATGTGGGACAAGCCCTAGCTGTCTTGGGTGAATTAAAACAGGCCAGATCCCAGCTGCAGAGTACCATAAAAGGAAAGTGTGAGCTCAAGAAAGGGGAAGCAAAATAAGCCACACGTAAGCAAATGTGGTATGATCTCATCAAAGCAGGAACCCCCAAGGAAAACATAGACAAGCAGCCTAATGCAATACTTTTTAAAATGTGGAAGAAACTGTTCCCTAAACAATAATACATGAAGCCCAGTAAGGAAGGTAAACGGGAACTGGGAGAGCCTTCAGAGAAGGAGGGGCTGGAAGAGTACCCAGGATGGAGACTCCTGTGTCCTCTCCAGCGACAAACTGGCCAAGGTTCTCTTCAAAGTAGGGCCATTCAGGGGGAGCACTGGCCTCATATCAAGGTCTCTATGGAACAAACAAAAGGTCCTGGCTTTGGTTAACACTGGAGCTGAATTCACTTTAATTCATGGCAATCCAAATAACTTTTTAGGTCCTGTGCCTGACATTGATGGGTAAGGAAGGGCATCAATGTCAATAAAATGGGCAAAAATCATAATGTAAATTGGGAATGTAAATCCGAATTTTGGGTATATATACCTACTGTTCCAGAAAACATTCTGGGCATCAACACTTTCCTTGGAGCCTGTCTGAAAATAACAGTAGGGGAGTTCTGCCTGTGAGCCACGTGTCAAACCAGTTCTGCTAAGATGAACCAAATGGGAACCACTCTCATTATCCTAGCCCCAGAGAGTAGTAAACATCAAACAACATCATTTGCCAGGAGACCTCAAAGAAATCTCACAAACTGTAATGGAACTAGAAAAAGGCACAAATTATTAGACAGGCCCAGATTCCTTACAATAGCCTAGCGTGGAGCGTCGCAAACCTGGTGGAACATGGAGAATGAATAAGGGATTACTGAGAATTAAACAAGGTGACCCCTCCATACATCCAGCTCTACCTACCATAGTCGCTTTCTGGAGCAGCTGACTACATGCTCAGGAATATCACACAGTTTTAGATCTAGGAAATGCTTTTTTCAGTATTCCCCTCAACCAGATTGTTCAGGATATGTTTGCCTCCACATAAAAGGGAAGGCAATGGACCCTCCAAATGTTGCCCCAAAGATATTTTCATAGCCCTGCAATTTGTCATGCCATGGTAGCTCAAAATTTAGCTGCTGTCCCCTTACCAGAGGGGGTATGTCTTAGGCTGGGTTCTCTAGAGAAGCAAAACCACTAGAGCATATAAATATGCAGAGATTTATATCAAAGAAATGGCTCACATGTTTGTAGAGACTGGAATGTTCCAAGTCTGTGGGTCAGAATAGAGGCTTCTCCTGACGAATGTAGCCACAGGGGCTGGCAAACCTAAGATCAGCATCTCGGAGAGCAGGGCTGTTGTTCACAGGCTGTGAAGATTGACAAATTCCAAAGGTTGACAGGCAATACTTCTGGTAAGCTGTTAGCTCCAATCCCAAGAAGCAAAGCCAGCTGCAGGATCCAGAATGAGCAAAAGCCCCTAAGCCTTTCCAGAATATTCCCTTATATTCAATGCAGGCCACATGCCCAAGGAAACTCCCTTTCAACTGATTGGCTACTCACAGCAGATCCCATCATGGAGGTGGTCACATAATATCAAATCTCATCATGGAATTGATCATGCCATCACACGACTATCAAGCCACAGAAAGTCATGGCCCAGCCAAGTTGATATACGGCTTTAACCATCACAGGGTACATATAGAACATGTAGATAGTATCATGTTAACATCTAATGATTTGAGTGTTTTGCAAACAACAACCAACCTAGTAATGAAACACCTCCAACATCAAGGATAGACTATAAACCCACAAAAAATACAGAGACCAGTGCTCACAGTCAAATATCTGGGAGTCATCTGGTCAGATAAGACCCAAGTCCTGTTTGCCATGGTTAGAGATAAAAATCACTGCCTTTCTCTGTCCCCAGACTGTTAAAAAAAGCACAAGCTTTTGTGGGGTTATTAGGAGATTAGAGAGCCTTTATCTTACACTTGGCATAATGTCTTCCACCGCTCTGTAGAATGATAAAAAAGGGGACTACCTGGGACTAGGGCGCCTCACAAGAAAACTCATTTACTCAATCCAAGACACTAGTGCAACAAGAAGAGGTGCCTTTCGAATTAGATGTTACTGTTACTGAGATGGCATGGGTTGTCCTTGTGGCAGAGGGAAAATAAACAGAGGCAGTCTATAGGATTCTGGTTATAGCTATTCAAGGGTGTGGAGACATGCTATGCATTGGTAGAAAAACAATTTTTGGCTGTGTCCAATGCATTGTTGCAAACAGAAGCCCTCACTAGAGAAGCACAAGAAGTAAGAACAGCATACCTATCTATCAAGGCGTGGGTTGAGGACCTCTTTGCCAAGTCATGGTCAGCTGCGGCACAGAGCAGTGCCTTGGTGAGGTGGCATGCCTATCAGCAACAACTTTGTAAACTGTCCTTTCTCCAAAGACTTCCAGGAATATTTTAGATCTATCAAATTTACACAGGACATACCTGCTGGCCTCCAACAGATACCTCTGAAACACCCTAAATGTGTCAAGGAGGGGGCAGGCACACAGCTAGAGGACATCTGGTACATGGATGGTTCTAGTACAGGCTGGTTCCCTCAATGGTCAGCCATTGTGACCCAGCCCAGTAGTGACATCATGTGGACAGAAACACGTACTGTATGCAGTAGCCAATGTGCTGAACCAAGGGCAGCCTGCCTAGTAATCACCCAGGAGCCCCATCCCTTAGCTTTTTTTTTTTATAATTTTTATTGTGCTTTAAGTGAAAGTTTACAAATCAAGTCAGTCTCTCACACAAAAACCCATACACACCTTGCTACACATTCCCAGTTACTCCCCCACCTAATGAGACAGCCCGTTCTCTCTCTCCACTCTCTCTTTTCTTGTCCATTTTGCAAGCTTCTAACCCCCTCCACCCTCTCATCTCCCCTCCAGGCAGGAGATGCCAACATAGTCTCAAGTGTCCACCTGATCCAAGAAGCTCACTCCTCACCAGCATCCCTCTCCAACCTATTGTCCAGTCCAAACCATGTGTGAAGGAAGAGTTGGCTTCGGGAATGGTTCCTGTCCTGGGCCAACAGCAGGTCTAGGGGCCATGAACACTGGGGTCCTTCTAGTCTCAGTCAGACCATTAAGTCTGGTTTTCTGAGAATTTGGGGTCTGCATCCCACTGCTTTCCTGCTGCCTCAGGGGTTCTCTGTTGTGTTCCCTGTCAGGGCAGTCATCGGTTGTAGCTGGGCACCATCTAGTTCTTCTGGTCTCAGGATGACGTAGTCTCTGGTTCATGTGGCGCTTTCTGTCTCTTGGGCTCATAATCGCCTTGTGTCCTTGGTGTTCTTCATTCTCCTTTGATCCAGGTGGGTTGAGACCAATTGATGCAGCTTAGATGGCTGCTTGCTAGCGTTTAAGACCCCAGATGCCACTCTTCAAAGCGGGAGGCAGAATGTTTTCTTAATAGATTTTATTATGCCAATTGACTTAGATGTCCCCTGAAACCATGGTCCCCAGACCCCTGCCCCTGCTACACTGGCCTTCGAAGCATTCAGGTTATTCAGGAAGCTTCTTTGCTTTTCGTTCAGTCCAATTGTGCTGACGCCCCCTGTATTGTGTGCTGTCTTTCCCTTCACCTAAAGTAGTTCTTATCTACTATCTAATTAGTGAATGCCCCTCTCCCACCCTCCCTCCCTGCCCCCTCTTGTAACCACAAAAGAATGTTTTCTTCTCAGTTTAAACTATTTCTCAAGTTCTTGTAATAGTGGTCTTATACAATATTTGTCCTTTTGCAACTGACTAATTTCACTCAGTGTAATGCCTTCCAGGCTCCTCCTTGTTATGAAATGTTTCATAGACTCCTCACTGTTCTTTATCCATGCATAGTTTCCCATTGTGTGAATACACCATAATTTATTTATCCATTCATCCATTGATGGGCACCTTGGTTGCTTCCATCTTTTTGCTATTTTAAACAGTGCTGCAGTGAACATGGGTGTGCATATATCTGTTCATGTAAAGTCTCTTATTTCTCTAGGATATATTCCAAGGAGTGGGATTGCTGGATCGTATGGTAGTTCTATTTCTAGCTTTATAAGGAAGCGCCAAATTGATTTCCAAAGTAGTTGTACCATTTTACATTCCCACCAGCAGTGTATAAGTGTTCCAATCTCTCCACAGCCTCTCCAAAATTTATTATTTTGTGTTTTTTGGATTAATGCCAGCCTTGTTGGAGTGAGATGAAATCTCATTGTAGTTTTGATCTGCATTTCTCTAGTGGCTAATGATCGTGAACATTTCCTCACATATCTGTTAGCTACCTGAATGTCTTCTTTAGTGAAGTGTCTATTCATATCTTTTGTCTATTTTTTAATTGGGTTATTTGTCTTTTTGTAGTTGAGTTTTTGTAGTATCATGTAGATTTTAGAGAAAAGATGCTGATCAGAAATGTCATAGCTAAAAACTTTTTCCCAGTCCGTAGGTAGTCTTTTTACTCTTTTGGTGAAGTCTTTGGATGAGCATAGGTGTTTGATTTTTAGGAGCTCCCAGTTATCTAGTTTTTCTTCTGCATTCTTAATAATTTTTTTTTCCTTTTATTTTATTTTTTAACTGAACGTTTACAAATCCAATCAGTCTGTCACATATAAGTTTACATACATCTCACTCCCTCCTCCCACTTGCTCTCCCCCTCTTGAGTCAGCCCTTTCAGTCTCTCCTTTCTTGACAATTTTGCCGGCTTCCCTCTCTCTCTATCCTCCCATCCCCCCTCCAGACAAGAGTTGCCAACACAATCTCAAGTGTCCACCTGATATAATTAGCTCACTCTTCATCAGCGTCTCTCTCCCACCCGCTGACCAGTCCCTTTCATGTCTGATGAGTTGTCTTCGGGGATGGTTCCTGTCCTGTGCCAACAGAAGGTCTGGGGACCATGGCCGCCGGGATTCCTCCAGTCTCAGTCAGACCATTAAGTTTGGTCTTTTTATGAGAATTTGGGGTCTGTATCCCACTGATCTCCTGCTCCCTCAGGGGTCCTCTGCTGTGCTCCCTGTCAGGGCAGTCATCGATTG
This sequence comes from Elephas maximus indicus, assembly GCF_024166365.1. Taxonomy (NCBI): domain Eukaryota; kingdom Metazoa; phylum Chordata; class Mammalia; order Proboscidea; family Elephantidae; genus Elephas; species Elephas maximus. The sequence goes on from NC_064829.1 coordinate 10,600,201, forward strand.
TGGCCGGGCACCAACTAGTTCTTCTGGTCTCAGGATGATGTAGGTCTCTGGTTCATGTGGCCCTTTCTGTCTCTTGGGCTCTTAGTTGTCGTGTGGCCTTGGTGTTCTTCATTTTCCTTTGCTCCAGGTGGGTTGAGACCAATTGATGCATCTTAGATGGCCGCTTGTTAGCCTTTAAGACCCCAGACACCACATTTCAAAGTGGGATGCAGAATGTTTTCATAATAGAATTATTTTGCCAGTTGACTTAGAAGTCCCCGAAAACCATGTTCCCCAGATCCCCGCACTTGCTCCGCTGACCTTTGAAGCATTCATTTTATCCTGGAAACTTCTTTGCTTTTGGTCCAGTCCAATTGAGCTGACCTTCCATGTATTGAGTGTTGTCTTTCCCTTCACCTAAAGCAGTTCTTATCTACTGATTAATCAATAAAAAACCCTCTCCACCCTCCCTCCCTCCCCGCCTCGTAACCACAAAAGTATGTGTTCTTCTCAGTTTATACTATTTCTCAAGATCTTATAATAGTGGTCTTATACAATATTTGTCCTTTTGCCTCTGACTAATTTCGCTCAGCATAATGCCTTCCAGGTTCCTCCATGTTATGAAATGTTTCAGAGATTCGTTCTTTATCGATGCGTAGTATTCCATTGTGTGAATATACCACAATTTATTTACCCATTCATCCGTTGATGGACACCTTGGTTGCTTCCAGCTTTTTGCTATTGTAAACAGAGCTGCAATAAACATGGGTGTGCATATATCTGTTTGTATGAAGGCTCTTGTATCTCTAGGGTATATTCCCAGGAGTGGGATTTCTGGGTTGTATGGTAGTTCTATTTCTAACTGTTTAAGATAACGCCAGATAGATTTCCAAAGTGGTTGTACCATTTGACATTCCCACCAGCAGTGTATGAGAGTTCCAATCTCTCCGCAGCCTCTCCAACATTTATTATTTTGTGTTTTTTTGGATTAATGCCAGCCTTGCTGGTGTGAGATGGAATCTCATCGTAGTTTTAATTTGCATTTCTCTAATGGCTAATGATCGAGAGCATTTTCTCATGTATCTGTTGGCTGCCTGAATATCTTCTTTAGTGAAATGTGTGTTCATATCCTTTGCCCACTTCTTGATTGGGTTGTTTGTCTTTTTGTGGTTGAGTTTTCACAGAATCATGTAGATTTTAGAGATCAGGCGCTGGTCGGAGATGTCATAGCTGAAAATTCTTTCCCAATCTGTAGGTGGTCTTTTTACTCTTTTGGAGAAGTCTTTAGATGAGCATAGGTGTTTGATTTTTAGGAGCTCCCAGTTATCGGGTTTCTCTTCATCATTTTTGGTAATGTTTTGTATTCTGTTTATACCTTGTATTAGGGCTCCTAGGATTGCCCCAATTTTTTCTTCCATGATCTTTATCGTTTTAGTCTTTATGTTTAGGTCTTTGATCCACTTGGAGTTAGTTTTTGTGCATGGTGTGAGGTATGGGTCCTGTTTCATTTTTTTGCAAATGAATATCCAGTTATGCCAGCACCATTTGTTAAAAAGGCTATCTTTTCCCCAGTTAATTGACACTGGTCCTTTGTCAAATATCAGCTGCTCATACGTGGATGGATCTATGTCTGGGTTCTCAATTCTGTTCCATTGGTCTATGTGCCTGTTGTTGTACCAGTACCAGGCTGTTTTGACTACTGTGGCTGTATAGTAGGTTCTGAAGTCAGGTAAAGTGAGGCCTCCCACTTTCTTCTTCTTTATCAGTAGTGCTTTGCTTATCCAGGGCTTCTTTCCCTTCCATATGAAATTGGTGATTTGTTTCTCTATCGCCTTAAAATATGACATTGGAATTTGGATCGGAAGTGCATTAAATGTATAGATGGCTTTTGGTAGAATAGACATTTTTACTATGTTAAGTCTTCCTATCCATGAGCAGGGTATGTTTTTCCACTTAAGTATGTCCTTTTGAATTTCTTGTAGTAGAGCTTTGTAGTTTTCTTTGTATAGGTCTTTCACATCCGTGGTAAGATTTATTCCTAAGTATCTTATCTTCTTGGGGGCTACTGTGAATGGTATTGATTTGGTTATTTCCTCTTCGGTGTTGTTTTTGTTGATGTAGAGGAATCCAAGTGATTTTTGTATGTTTATTTTATAACCTGAGACTCTGCCAAACTCTTCTATTAGTTTCAGTAGTTTTCTGGAGGATTCCTTAGGGTTTTCTGTGTATATAATCATGTCATCTGCAAATAGTGATAACTTTACTTCTTCCTTGCCAATCCGGATACCTTTTATTTCTTTGTCTAGCCTAATTGCCCCGGCTAGGACTTCAAGTACGATGTTGAATAAGAGCGGTGATAAAGGGCATCCTTGTCTGGTTCCCGTTCTCAAGGGAAATGCTTTCAGGTTCTCTCCATTTAGAGTGATATTGGCTGTTGGCTTTGCATAGATGCCCTTTATTATGTTGAGGAATTTTCCTTCAATTCCTATTTTGGTAAGAGTTTTTATCATAAATGGGTGTTGGACTTTGTCAAACGCCTTTTCTGCATCAATTGATAAGATCATGTGGTTTTTGTCTTTTGTTTTATTTATGTGATGGATTACATTAATGGTTTTTCTGATATTAAACCAGCCTTGCATACCTGGTATAAATCCCACTTGATCATGGTGAATTATTTTTTTGATGTGTTGTTGGATTGTATTGGCTAGAATTTTGTTGAGGATTTTTGCATCTATGTTCATGAGGGATATAGGTCTATAATTTTCTTTTTTTGTATTGTCTTTACCTGGTTTTGGTATCAGGGAGATGGTGGCTTCATAGAATGAGTTGGGTAGTATTCCGTCATTTTCTATGCTTTGGAATACCTTCAGAAGTAGTGGTGTTAACTCTTCTCTGAAAGTTTGGTAGAACTCTGCAGTGAAGCCGTCCGGGCCAGGGCTTTTTTTTGTTGGGAGTTTTTTGATCACCGTTTCAATCTCTTTTTTTGTTATGGGTCTATTTAGTTGTTCTACTTCTGAATGTGTTAGTTTAGGTCGGTAGTGTTTTTCCAGGAATTCATCCATTTCTTCTAGGTTTTCAAATTTGTTAGAGTACAATTTTTCATAATAATCTGAAATGATTCTTTTAATTTCATTTGGTTCTGTTGTGATGTGGTCCTTCTCATTTCTTATTCGGGTTATGTGTTTCCTTTCCTGTATTTCTTTAGTCAGTCTAGCTAATGGTTTATCAATTTTGTTAATTTTTTCAAAGAACCAGCTTTTGGCTTTGTTAATTCTTTCAATTGCTTTTTTGTTCTCTAATTCATTTAGTTCAGCTCTAATTTTTATTATTTGTTTTCTTCTGGTGCCTGATGGATTCTTTTGTTGCTCAGTTTCTATTTGTTCAAGTTGTCGGGACAGTTCTCTGATATTGGCTCTTTCTTCTTTTTGTATGTGTGCATTTATCGATATAAATTGGCCTCTGAGCACTGCTTTTGCTGTGTCCCAGAGGTTTTGATAGGAAGTATTTTCATTCTCGTTGCTTTCTATGAATTTCCTTATTTCCTCCTTGATGTCTTCTATAACCCAGTCTTTTTTCAGGAGGGTATTGTTCATTTTCCAAGTATTTGATTTCTTTTCCCTAGTTTTTCTGTTATTGATCTCTAGTTTTATTGCCTTGTGGTCTGAGAAAATGCTTTGTAATATTTCGATGTTTTGGACTCTGCAAAGGTTTGTTTTATGACCTAATATGTGGTCTATTCTAGAGAATGTTCCATGGGCGCTAGAAAAAAAAGTATATTTTGCAGCAGTTGGGTGGAGAGTTCTGTATAAGTCAATAAGGTCAAGTTGGTTGATTGTTGTAATTAGATCTTCCATGTCTCTGTTGAGCTTCTTACTGGATGTCCTGTCCTCCGAAAGTGGTGTGTTGAAGTCTCCTACTATAATTGTGGAGGTATCTATCTCACTTTTCAATTCTGTTAAAATTTGATTTATGTATCTTGCAGCCCTGTCATTGGGTGCATAAATATTTAATATGGTTATGTCTTCCTCATCAATTGCCCCTTTTATCATTATATAGTGTCCTTCTTTATCCTTTGTGGCGGATTTAAGTCTAAAGTCTATTTTGTCAGAAATTAATATTGCTACTCCTCTTCTTTTTTGCTTATTGTTTGCTTGATATACTTTTTTCCATCCTTTGAGTTTTAGTTTGTTTCTGTCTCTAAGTCTAAGGTGTGTCTCTTGTAGGCAGCATATAGATGGATCGTGTTTCTTTATCCAGTCTGTGACTCTCTGTCTCTTTATTGGTGCATTTAGTCCATTTACATTCAGGGTAATTATAGATAAATAAGTGTTTAGTGTTGTCATTTTGATGCCTTTTTATGTGTGTTGTTGACAATTTCATTTTTCCACATACTTTTTTGTGCTGAGGCGTTTTTCTTAGTAAATTGTGAGATCCTCATTTTCATAGTGTTTGACTTTATGTTAGTTGAGTCGTTACGTTTTTCTTGGCTTTTATCTTGAGTTATAGAGTTGTTATACCTTTTTGTGGTTACCTTATTATTTACCCCTATTTTTCTAAGTAAAAACCTAACTTGTATTGTTCTATGTCACCTTGTATCACTCTCCATGTGGCAGTTCAATGCCTCCTGTACTTAGTCCCTCTTTTTGATTATTGTGATCTTTTACCTATTGACTTCCATGGTTCCCTGTTATTTGTATTTTTTTTTAATTAATCTTAATTTGTTTGTTTTTGTGATTTCCCTATTTGAGTTGATATCAGGACGTTCTGTTTTGTGACCTTGTGTTGTGCTGATATCTGATATTATTGGTTCTCTGACCAAACAATATCCTTTAGTATTTCTTGTGGCTTTGGTTTGGTTTTTGCAAATTCTCTAAACTTGTGTTTGTCTGTAAATATCTTAATTTCGCCTTCATATTTCAGAGAGAGTTTTGCTGGATATATGATCCTTGGCTGGCAGTTTTTCTCCTTCAGTGTTCTGTATATGTCGTCCCATTCCCTTCTTGCCTGCATGGTTTCTGCTGAGTAGTCTGAACTTATTCTTACTGATTCTCCCTTGAAGGAAACCTTTCTTTTCTCCCTGGCTGCTTTTAAAATTTTCTGTTTATCTTTGGTTTTGGTGAGTTTGATGATAATATGTCTTGGTGTTTTTCTTTTTGGATCAATCTTAAATGGGGTTCGATGAGCATCTTGGATAGATATCCTTTCGTCTTTCATGATGTCAGGGAAGTTTTCTGTCAGGAGTTCTTCAACTATTTTCTCTGTGTTTTCTGTCCCCCCTCCCCGTTCTGGGACTCCAATCACCCGCAGGTTATCCTCCTTGATAGAGTCCCACATAATTCTTAGGGTTTCTTCATTTTTTTAAATTCTTTTATCTGATTTTTTTCAGCTATGTTGGTGTTGATTCCCTGGTCCTCCAGATGTCCCAGTCTGCATTCTAATGGCTCGAGTCTGCTCCTCTGACTTCCTATTGTGTTGTGTAATTCTGTAATTTTATTGTTAATCTTTTGGATTTCTACATGTTGTCTCTCTATGGATTCTTGCAACTTATTAATTTTTCCAGTATGTTCTTGAATAATCTTTTTGAGTTCTTCCACAGTTTTATCAGTGTGTTCCTTGGCTTTTTCTGCAGTTATCCTAATTTCATTTGTGATATCATTAAGCATTCTGTAAATTAGTTTTTTATATTCTGTATCTGATAATTCCAGGATTGTATCTTCATTTGGGAAAGATTTTGATTCTTTTGTTTGGGGGGTTGGAGAAGCTGTCATGGTCTGCTTCTTTAAGTGGTTTGATATGGATTGTTGTCTCCGAGCCATCACTGGGAAACTAGTTTTTCCAGAAAATCCGCTAAAAAAAAAAAAATGGAGTCAGATCCCTATCAGAGTTCTCCCTCTGGCTCAGGCTATTCAGATGTTAATGAAGCCGCCTGGGGAGGGTGGGGAGGGAACAGAGAGATAGAAGAGTAGCACCTCAGAATATAGCCAGAGTTGCTTGTCTTGCTTGGAATGACTATTATATCTGAGATTCCCACGGGGCGCGTCGCCTATGTGTGCTGGCTGTGTGGAGATTGCCCCCGGGGGGTCTGGCCCGCTGGAGTCACGGTCAGATTCTCCGCTTCCAGCCCCACGCCCAGCGTCAAGGCTCCCCTACTGGGACGGTGCACTCTCGACTCCAAAATCAGTCGCTGCCTCCCAGGGACCTCTCGTCCCTCCAGCCGCGTGGCCGTGCCGCACCCGAGAGCCAGTTGGGCCTCCTCCCAGGGTTAGTTCAGATGGGTGGAGCAGCTCCCCGTGCTTGTGCCGTGACCGAGTGTCCCGGCTGGGATGCTGTTCTCCCCGCTCCAATACCAGTCGCTGCCTCCCGGGGACTTCTCCTACCGGCTGCGTCCCACGCCGCCCGCGCGACCCGGCTGGTCCCCTTCCTGGGGTTAGTTCAGGGGGGTGGAGCAACTCTCCGTGTTTATGCCGTACCTGCGTCCAGTCCAAATCCCTGCGGGACGGTTCCCCGGCTCGGACGCTGCTCTTTCTGCTCCAAGACCAGTCACTGCCTCCCGGGGACTTCTCCTACTGGCTGCGTCCCACGCCGCCCGTGGAACCGGCTGGTCCCCCTCCCGGGGTTAGTTCAGGGGGGTGGAGCAGCTCTCTGTGCTTGTGCCATACCTGACTGGTACGCTGGCTCCAGGCTCTGGAAACAATCGCTGCTTCCCCGTATTAGTTCGTTCTCTGTCTCTAAATCTGTGTTTGTTGTTCAGGGTTCGTAGATTGTTATGTATGTGATCGATTCACTTGTTTTTCCATGTCTTTGTTGTAAGAGGGATCCGAGGTAGCGTCTGCCTAGTCCGCCATCTTGGCTCCGCCTCCCAAGGTTTTCATTTTTATCTACAAGAAGGAAGACAATTCACAAGCCTTCTCTTTTCTAAACGATGAGGAACCCGAGGCGCCTGCTTCAGGCCCAAACTTTGCCACCACGTCCACCTGAGCTCCCGGAGGGCGTCAGAAGGGAAAGGATGGAGGGAAACGGAGCAGGACGGTGAGGAAGCGAAGAAATAGCGAAGGCCCTGAGCTCCACACCTCCGAATTTTCCACCACGGTTATGCCAAGTCCTTTCTACCCGCTCGCATACCCAGGTTTTTTCCTTAATAATGTTTTGTATACTGTTTATACCATGTACTAGGGCTCCTAACGTTGTCCCTATTGTTTCTTCCATGATCTTTATCATTTTAGATTTTATATTTGGGTGTTTGATCCATTTTGAGTTAGTTTTTGTGAGTGGAATGAGATATGGGTCTTGTTTTCATTTTTTTGCAGATGGATATCCAGTTATGCCAGCACCATTTGTTGAAAAGACTGTCTTTTCCCCATTTAACTGTTTCGGGGACTTTGTCAAATATCTACTGCTCATATGTGGGTGGATTTATGTCTGGATTCTCAATTCTGTTCCATTGGCCCATGTATCTGTTGTTGTACCAGTACCAGGCTGTTTTGACTACTGTGGCGGTATAATAGGTTCTAAAATCAGGTAAAGTAAGGGCTCCCACTTTGTTCTTCTTTTTCAGTAATGCCTTATTTATCTGGGGCCTCTTTCCCTTCCATATGAAGTTGGTGATTTGTTTCTCCATCTCATTAAAGAATGTCGTTGGGATTTGGATCAGAATTGCATTAAATGTATAGATCGCTTTTGGTAGAATAGACATTTTTATAATGTTAAGTCTTCTTATCCACGAGCAAGGTATGTTCTTCCACTTATGTAAGTCTCTTTTGGTTTCTTGCAGTAGTGTACTGTAGTTTTCTTTGTATAAGTCTTTCACATCCTTGGTAAGATTTATTCCTAAGTATTTTATCTTCTTGGGGGCTACTGTAAATGGCATTGATTTGGTGATTTCCTCTTCGATGTTCTTTTTGTTGGTGTAGAGGAATCCAACTGATTTTCGTATGTTTATCTTGTATCCCGATACTCTGCTGAACTCTTCTATTAGTTTCAGTAGTTTTCTGGAGAATTCCTTAGGGTTTTCTGTGTATAAGATCATGTCATCTGCAAATAGAAATACTTTTACTTCTTCCTTGCCAATCTGGATGCTCTTTATTTCTTTATCTAGCCTAATTGCTCTGGCTAGGACTTCCAGCACAATGTTGAATAAGAGTGGTGATAAAGGGCACCCTTGTCTGGTTCCGGATTTCAATGAAATGCTTTCAGGCTCTCTCCATTTAGGGTGATTTTAGCTGTTGGCTTTGCATAAATGCCCTTTCTTATGTTGAGAAATTTTCCTTCTATTCCTATTTTGCTGAGAGTTTTTATCATGAGTGAGTGCTGAACTTTGTCAAATGCCTTTTCTGCATCAGTTGCTAAAACCATGTGATTTTTTTCTTTTGTTTTATTTATGTGGTGGATTACGTTAATTGTTTTTCTAATGTTGAACCATCCCTGCATACCTGGTATGAATCCCACTTGGTCATGGTGAATTATTCTTTTGGTATGTTGTTGAATTCTATTGGCTAGAATTTTGTTGAGGATTTTTGCATCTACATTCATGAGGGATATAGGTCTATAGTTTTCTTGTGGTGTCTTTACCTGGTTTTGGCATCAGCGATATGGTGGCTTCATAGAATGAGTTTGGTACTTTTCCGTCCTTTTCTATGCTCTGAAATACCTTTAGTAGTAGTGGTGTTAACTCTTCTCTGAAAGTTTGGTAGAACTCTGCAGTGAAGCCGTCTGGACCAGGGCTTTTTTTTTTTGTTGGGAATGTTTCGATTACCTTTTCAATTTCTTCTTTTTTTTTTTTTATGGGTCTATTTAGTTGTTCTACCTCCGTTTGTGTTAGTTTAGGTAGGTAGTGTGTTTCTAGGAATTCATCCTTTTCTTCTAGGTTTTCAAAATTGTTTGAGTATAGTTTTTCATAGTAATCTGATATGATACCTTTAATTTCAGTTGGGTCTGTTGTAATATCGCCCATCTCATTTCTTATTCCGGTTATTTGCTTCCTCTCCTGTTTATCTTTTGTCAGTTTGGCCAGGGGTTTATCAATTTTGTTGATTTTTTCAAAAAACCAGCTTTTGGTCTTGTTAATTCTTTCAATTGTTTTTCTGTTTTCTATTTCATTTAGTTCAGCTCTAATTTTAATTATTTGTTTTCTTCTGGTACCTGTGGGTTTCTCTTGTTGCTCTCTTTCTCTTTGTTCAAGTTGTAGGGATAATTCTTTGATTTTGGCCTATTCTTCTTTTTTGGATGTGTGCATTTATTGGTATAAATTGGCCTCTGAGCACTGCTTTTGCTGGGTCCCAAAGGTTTTGATAGGAAGTATTTTCATTCTCATTGGATTCTCTGAATTTCTTTATTCCATCCTTAATGTCTTGTATAATCCAGTCTTTTTTGAGCAGGGTATTGTTCAGTTTCCAAGTGTTTGATTTCTTTTCCCTGCTTTTCCTGTTACTGATTTCCACTTTTATGGCCTTATGGTCAGAGAAGATGCTTTGTAATATTCCAATGTTTTGGATTCTGCTAAGGCTTGCTTTATTACCTAACATGTGGTCTATTCTAGAGAATGTTCCATGTGCACTAGAAAAGAAAGTATACTTGGTTGCTGTTGGGTGGAGTGTTCCGTAAATGTCTACGAGGCCAAGTTGGTTGATTGTGGCATTTAGATCTTCCGTGTCTTTATTGAGCTTCTTTCTGGATGTCCTGTCCTTCACCGAAAGTGGTGTGTTGAAGTCTCCTACTATTATTGTGGAGCTGTCTATCTCACTTTTCAATGCTGATAGAGTTTGTTTTATGTATCTTTCAGCCCTGTCATTGGGTGCGTAAATATTTAATATGGTTATATCTTCTTGGTATATTGTCGTGTTAATCATTATATAGTGTCCTTCCTTATCCTTTCTGATGGATTTAACTTTAAAGTCTATTTTGTCAGAAATTAATATTGCCACTCCTGCTCTTTTTTGATTGTTGTTTGCTTGATATATATTTTTCCATGCTTTGAGTTTTAGTTTGTGTCTCTAAGTCTAAGGTGTGTCTCTTGTAGGCTGCATATAGACGGATCTTGTTTTCTAATCCATTCTGCCACTCTCCGTCTCTTTGTTGGTACATTTAGTCCATTTACATTCAGGGTAATTATGAATAGATATGAATTTAGTGCTATCATTTTGATGTCTTTTTTTGTGTGTTGACAGTTCCTTCTTCCCACTTGATTTAATGTGCTGAGTAGTTTTTTTATATATATTGTCCTTTCCTCATATTCATTGTTGTTGATTTTGCTTCTGTTGAGTCTGTATTTTTCCCTTGTATTTTATTTTGATGAGTAGGATAGTTTATCTTCTTTGTGGTTACCTTATTATTTACCCCTATTTTTCTAAATTTGAAACTAACTTTTATTTCTTTTTATTGCCGTTTCTTCCTCTCTGTATGGAATGTGTATGAATACATTTCTTAGTCCCTCCTTGTTATTGAATGTTGTTTTCTTTTATATAATAACATTGCTTTTCCCCTGTTTTGGGCTTTTTTTTAGTTTTTTATAATCTTGGTTTGCTTTCTTTGGATTTCCCTGTCTAGGTTGACTTCTGGTTGCTCTGCCCAGTGTTCTAGTCTTGGATTGATACCTGATATTATTAACCAAAGAACTCCCTTTAGCATTTCTTGTAGTTTCGGTATGGTTTTTACGAATTCCCTAAACTTATGTTTATCTGGAAATGTCTTAATTTCACCTTCATATTTAAGAGACAGTTTTGCTGGATATTTGATTCTTGGTAGGCAATTTTTTCCTTCAATTTTTTAAATATGTCATCCCATTACCTTCTTGCCTGCATGGTTTCTGCCGAGTAGTCTGAGCTTATTCTTATTGGCTCTCCTTTGTAGGTGACTTTTTGTTTATCCCTCGCTGATCTTATAATTCTCTCTCTATCTTTGATTTTGGCAATTTGATTAGAATATGTCTTGGTGACTTTCTTTTCAGTTCTACCTTATGTGGAGTTTGATGAGCACCTTGGATAGGTATCTTCTTATCTTTCACAATATCAGGGAAATTGTCTCCCCAGAATCTTCAACAATTTTATCTGTATTTTCTGTTATGCTTCCCTGTTCTGGTACTCCAGTCACTCTTGGATTATTTGTCTTGATAGAGTCCCATATGATTCTTAATGTTTCTTCATTTGTAAAAATTCTTTTATCTGATTTTTCTTCAAATGTGTTAGTGCCAAGTGATTTATCCTCGAGTTCAGAATTTCTAGCTTCTACTTGCTCAATTCTGCTCCTCTGACTTTCTATTGAGTTATCTAATTCTGTAATTTTATTAGTAATATTCTGAATTTCTGATTGCTGTCTGTCTATGGATTTTTCCAGCTTATTAAACTTTTCATTATGTTTCTGCATAATCTTTCTAATTTCTTTAGTTGCTTTATCTATGTGTTCCTTGGTTTGTTCTGCGTATTGCCTCATTTCCTTCCTGACGTCTTGAAGGGTTCTGTATATTAAATTTTCATATTCTGCCTCTGGTAATTCCAGAAATGCACTTTTATCTAGAAGATTCCTGGATTCTTTGTTTTGAGAGCCTGTTGAGGTGATCATGGTCTGTTTCTTTGTGTGACTTGATATTGACTGTTGTCTCCGAGCCATGTATAAGTTATTGTATTAGTTTATGCTTGCTTACTGTGTCATAGCTGCTTGCTTTGTTTTGTTTTGGTATACCCCTTTGGGTTGCTTGAGTGAGCTAGCTTGATTATTTTTTTCCTTGGAGCTCTGTTGTCCTGTCCCCAGCTGGCTATTTCTCTTATCAGGTATATCAGTCTAGAGTCCATTCAGTTTTCTTGTATGAATTCAGCTTACGTTTCCAGGTAGCTGATCATCAAGTGTGTGGTGCAGGCTCTGTCCTACAGTCTTAGTGGGGCAGGGGTGATTAGCGTATATACCGGTATCTAATTGCTGCAGGGGGTCACACTCTGAACAAGGCAGGAGGCTGCAAGCTGACTCCCAAATGCCTCTGAGGAAAACGCATCTCTGTTCCCTACAGCGTGCTGGTGGGTGGGTTCTCCAGATGGACAATGAGCACCTATATATTTTGGTTGTGAGGACTGGGAGGTATCAGTTATCTTTGGACCCCTGTCGCCGGTGGCTGGGTGACCTTAGTAGAGCTACCCGTCCTTACGTCCCTGATGTGGGTAGGTGAGGACCTTGTTTAATAGGCAAAGCAATGTCAAACATGAAACACCCACCTCTCCACTGCACAGCCGAAATGGTTGGAGTTTGTCAACAAGGGCCTATTCTCCTGAAATAGGCCCATGCAGGTCCGTGCAGAAGGGAAAGGTGCTCAAGGTCTACGGATGGCTAATGCCTGGACAGGAGCCACTTCTGTCCTGAGCTCCCCTGGTTAACGGAGCTAGCAAATTACCTTTTCCCCCCAGTTGCAAATTTTTTCCTTCCCCAAGGCTGGGAGGATGGCTCTAGGTGCTCAACAGGGTCTACCTCAGGCCTAGGGATTCAGCTGCTGAAGCTGGCTTGGAGGTGGTGGTGGGGGGGGGGGCGGTAAAATATATGCAAGTAGTTAGCTTTTGCCAAGAGCGCTGTTCTCCTCAGGTTCCAGAGGTATGAGTAGGCTGTGTGGCTGGCTGCTTCTTCCTGAGGAAACTGCAGCCGAAAGCTACTACCAGCCTCTGCCACCGCCACTCCGGGAATGGTGCCTGAGGCCTCCCGGTGATGCAGGTCCAGTAACTCCTCTCCACTTCTGAATGGTCTCTTCCTCCCCCTTCCCCTCAGTTCCTTGTCTAAGCTTTCCTTTGATTCTCAGGGCTCCCAGCTTGTTACTAATATACTCGTTTCACTTGTTTTTCCAGGTCTTTGTTGTAAAGAGGGCTCGCTGGAAGCCTCACCTTGTGGATATTCCATTGGGAAAAGGATGGTTGGGAAATTAATGGAAGTCCCCTGTGGGGGTGGGAATTATGGCGAGCTATCTGGGAAAAATTGCAACAATCTGGTTCCAAAGTGACTGTGTATCTTGTCCCAGCACACACGGTGAATTCTCCAGTGGGCAACATAGAAGCAGATGCCCTAGCAGCAGTGAGGACCATTGTCCCCACTGATAATTTAGATATAGTTTTGTGGATACATGAGAAAGGGGGTTATCGAGGAAACTTGCCCAAGGAGTGGGGCTCGCCATTACCAGACAAAAAGAAGAGGCTATTGAGCAGTGTCCTGTATGTTGCCCCAACTTCCCTGTTCTACATAAGGATAAGATAGGGCATATTTAAAGAGGCAAGGGTCCCTTACAGATTTGGCAGAAGTACAGGATATTTATTTGCTCTCACATGTGTGGATACCTACAGTGGATTACTCCAAGCTTTCCCTACCGTTAAAGACAATCAGATGGCCACCATTTTGAGTTTGGAAAAACTGATATGTATGGTACTAGAAACCCTCATGGCGTAGTGGTTAAGAGCTATGGCTGCTAATCAAAAGGTCAGCAGTTCAAATCCACCAGGCACTCCTTGGAAACTCTATGGGGCAGTTCTACTCTGTCCTATAGGGTTGCTATGAGTCAGAATCGACTCTACGGCAATGGGTTTGGTTTTATGTATGGTACTCCTAAAAAAATGAACAGTGATCAGGGTCTCATTTACAGGGCTTTTTTTTTTTTTTTTTTTTGCAGCAATAGGCCTAGAAAGAAGGTATAGACTGGCAATTTCACCGACCTTGTAAGCCTCAGGGAGAAGTATTGATTGGAAAGAAAAATGGCCTTAAGGAACAAATAAAAATACTGATGGGCTTGCCTACCTGGCACCATTGGGTAGTTATTTTGCCTGAAGCTATAAATGCCTTAAATGAAGCTTCTACTGTGGGAGGGTGATCCTTGTTTGAGCAGTAGTGAACCACCCCCAGGTCAAGCTATAATGATATAAAAACACCCAGTGCCATCGAGTCGATTCCGACTCATAGCAACCCTATAGGATAGAGTAGAACTGCCCCATAGAGTTTCCAAGGAGTGCCTGGTGGATTCAAACTGCCGACCCTTTGGTTAGCAGCTGTAGCACTTGGCCACAACACCACCAGGGTTTCCATAACGATACAGAAGACAGAAAAAGATGAGTGTCCTGTTTTTGGTCCTAATAAGCTTCTTTCTTTCTGCTAAAAGTGTGATGATCATGCTTCCTTGTGCTCCCACTGCATCTCTACTGAAGATGTGGGGGGATAACTTCCTAACATGGGCTTTGCTCACTGCCAAGATGATGAACCAGCTTGACTGCTGGGTATGTGGACTAATGCCCCTTAGCAGCAAGGAGGGGTCACCATGGTGGATTTCTCCACTGGGGGGATAGGATTGGGCAGCTGTACATTATATTTGCAGATATATAGTTGATGTATACAGAAACAAGTCTAGTATGATCTAAGGATATTACTAGATTCCTGATAGAAGATTAGTAAGTAGATCATCAGCTTCAGGGCCTCGGAATCCAATTTTCTGAGGCAGCAACAACCAGACGGGCCATCACTAAACCCAAAGACCAACAAGATAACGGTGCCTCACAACAGTTGGGTGAGTATTGGCAGACATGGGGTGGATTCACATGGCCAACACCAGTGGTCGGCATGTTGTCAGAAGTGACTGGTGTATGTTGGGAACAAAGTAACCGTATTAAAGATCAAAACCAGTGAACATCCACCATCTGGGTAAAGTACCAATGCATTGGTGCTGGTGCATCGTATATTTGTAGGTCTATGATTGGTCTGCTACTAATTGGCTCAGCTGCCCAGGAATATATTGAATGGCCCTCAATGACAGTGGTTATGTGGTACCAACCTCTGGCCTTGGGTGCCTCCAGGTTGGCTTGGCAGATGTACAGTAGGCTTCCCATGGGTCCATTCCTGCATTTCAAAAACTATCACTGTCCCTTATAATGAACCCATCTGGAGACGCAGGTGGAGTAAAAGGTATGTTTTCTGTTGGTAAGGTTAACTTCCTGCTATATTTATCCCCACTATTAACAGCATGGCTAAAATTGAGATTTTGTGGAAATTCATTTCATCTGCCCTAAACGACACTGAACATAGACTGGCTGCCTTAAATGAAGAACAGCCAGTCAGGCCATCACTGCAGCCATGAGGAAGATGGTGTTGCAAAACTGGATGGCTTTGGAAATGATTACTGCAGCACAAGAAGACACCTGTGCTTTACTAAAAATGGAATGTTGTGTATATATTCATAGTAATGAAGCACTAGTACATCGCTCCCTTATACATTTACAAACACAACTAGATAAAATTGAGCACCTGGGCTATGATACGTGGTGGGCTGAGATCAAGGGGTGGTTCTCTGGTAGAAGAAATTACTACTTGGATTATTGTGTATAATAATTGAGGGAATATTTTGTTACACTTGTCTTTATTGTTGGTGTAGATTTTGCTTACAATGTTTTACCAAATTGGGAGGTAGGACTCTAGTGACATTACCTGCCCTCTCATGCAGGCTCAAGGACAATCACTGCACTGGAAGAGGGAGGTGTGTGAGATTGTAAGAGTTAGGTAGGAAGGGGTAGGTTGTGAGGGCCATGAATGCTACAAGATGGTTCCTGCCCGCATAGATGGGATAGAACCAGTGCACCTTACTGAGAAAGAAACCTGGGCCAAGAAAAAACACACCAAACACCTGACTTCGTGGTAATGTCAATTGAAATCCGTTAACTAGTACAAAAACACCCCATCCATCAGAGATTAGACATGTTTTTTCCTACTTCTCCTGCATGTATCCTTGCACATTGCTCTTCCTACACATTAAAAAAAAAAAACAAAAAAACACATTAGATAGTATATAAACCCACACCTCACACTGCCCTCTGTGGACCTCCACCCAGTGACTTGCAGCATCACCGTGGGTCAAGAGAATCTTGGCACTGACTTCTGTGTGCAAGTTCCCCAGTAAAAGCTAGATCTGAGCAACCTGGCTTTCTCTATTTCTTTTTTCAGAGTCCGAATTGTGCCCCTTAGAGTCACACCTGCCACTGGTCTGGTAGGTTGTGACATCTCCTCATTTACTTAATTAAAAAAAAAATAAATAAATAAACTTTCTTAGTGAATGATTTTTGAGTCATACGTATAATGATTGCTAGAAATGCCGCAACCTCAGAATGTTTGTTCCAAATAGGCGGGGATAAGGCGCTGTGGTGGAAAAAACTCCACACAGCAGCAGGTGCTCACATATGTATATCTTGACCGCACCTCAAGGGATGTATTTGATTTTATTTAATTTTTTAAAGAAAATTGCTTAAAGAGATCCATGACCAAAAAATACGAAGGGGATTCTAGAACGTGAAGGCATAAACAGACCATCATTCCAACAAATACACCAAGAAATAGAACAAAGGAGTGGTGCCCAACTTTGAAGGACTCTGAATAGAGGAGCAGAGGGAAGCAGACAGGCAAGAATCAACAAATCAACAACGAGTCACATACAGTGAGAAAATCACTTCTCCTACCATCCTTCCCTCAGCCATATGGGTTGCTAGCGGCTGTGAAGTGGGGAAGTGGTCCTAGCAGAAAAGCCTGCTTCCCTAAATGCCACACTCCCTGCCTGTACAAAGATATAGGCCTTCAAACTTCTGCTGTAAAATCCATAAGACAGACCTCCCTGGGGTCCATTTGGAGTGCGACAACCCCTCCCCCACCTGGAAACTGTCACTTGCAAGCCAGTTGTGAATTGCCACAGAATACCCTGCAGTGGAGTCTGCGCCCATTGTCAGCACTCTGCCTGCCTCCATGCATACACCACAGGCCTCTGAAACCAGCAGGACAGGCCTTCCTGGGGGTCCGTTTTAGTTAGTATGCCACCATTTCTGGTTGGTGCTGAGGGCTGCTGATGGAGGCTGCTGTGTGCTAGAAAACAGGCGTCTGGAGTGGAGACTGCATTCATAGCCAGCTGACTACGTGTGGGGATGGGCTCTGATAGCAACAAGGCAAACTTCTGCAGGAAATCTGACAGGAGCACAACACTCCCTCCACCATCTGGTAACCGTTGGTTTTCAGGCTGTGGAAACTGCTATATAAGCCTCCTCCAGTGGAGTCTGCTCACATACTCAGCACTCCATCTGCCTCCCTGTTCACTCCATATCTCAGGCCTCTGAAACCAAAAGGACAGACCTCCCTGGGGATCAGTTTGGGTGTGTCTGCTCCCCTTCTGGTTGGTGCTGAGGACTGCTGACTAAGGCTGCTGTGTGCTAGGAAGTAGGAATCTTGAGTGGAGGCTACACTCACCATCAATATACTGCGGGGTGGGCTCTGATAGCAACAAGGTAGACTCCCTGGGGGTCCATTTGGAGTGTGATAATCCCTTCCCCACCTGGTAACTGTTGTATGCTGGACTGATATGAACTCCTACAGAATTTCCCTACAGTGGAGCTAGGAGGAGGGTCACCTAAGTGGAAGCTGCTCCCCCCACTGCCACAGAGCCACTGGGGCTCTGAAACCAACAAGATGGATCTTTTGGAGGTCCTTTTGGGGAGTGCCAGCCCCCTCTTCTTGAAATGGAGGAAAGTCTGGCTATGCTTCCTGTGAATGCCAAATCAGATATAATCAGTCCCCACAGAGCAGGGAAGGAAGACTTGGGAAAAACCAGACGGCAACAACCAGCCTAGAAGGGGGATCACTGGGTGTGGGTTTCCAACTGAAAACGTGGTTGCAGAAACAGAAGGTAAAGGAGTAACAACATGCGAGAGAGGACTGTGCCCCGCTGGTGGACAGATTGACCACAGTGTGTTCTCCGGTGTATTTGGGAGACATTGAAAGTAAAAACCGAGGTCTGGAACTTTTGAATGCTAATTAAACCAAGGAGGGAGAAGGAGCTATCACACAGAGAGGGAGAAAACAGTAGCAAAGGCTGAAGTCTCTGCCTGCCTGTTTTTTGGAGAAAGTAGTGCAGGCAAAAGCACCAAATACTGAGGAGAACAGAGAAAGTTCCCTCAAAAATTCCAATGCCCCAAGAAAAAATCACAAGACAAAGAACAGAGAAATGATGGTCCATCCAAATGTACTGCATCTTACCGAGGCTGAGTTGGCTACAGCCACTGCTGAGCGCCCAATCTGCCAGCAACAGAGACCAGCACTGAGTCCCTGATAAGGCACCATCCTTTGAGGTGATCAGCCAACAACCTGGTAGCATGTTGATTACATCGGACCACTTCCATCATAGAAAAGACAGCATTTCGTTCTTGCTGGGATAGATACAACTGGATAGAGATTTGGCTTCCTTGCATGAATGCTTCACCAAAACTACCATCTGTGGACTTACAGAATGCCTTATTCACTGTCATAGTATCTGGGTTCTCCACAGAAGCAAAACCAATAAAGTGTATAAACATTTATATAGAGAGATTTATATCAAGGAAATGACTCACATGGTTGTAGAGGCTGGAATGTCCCACAGTCCATGGATCAGGATAGAGACTTTTCTCTATTCACGTAGCCACAGGAGCTGGCGAACCCAGGATCAGCAGGTCAGAGGGCAGGGCTCCCACTCACAGGCTGTGAAGATTGATGAATCCCAAGATTGGCAGATAAGCTGATAGCTCAAGTCCCAAGAACTGGAGGTCAGATGAACAGGAGGCAGCCACAGGATCCAGAGTGAGCAAAAAGCCAGAAAGTCTGCTTATACTTGGATGCAGGCCCCAGTTCCAAGGAAACTCCCTTTCAAATGATTGATTACTCACAGCAGATTCCATCATGGGAGTGATCACATATAAACACGGAGAATCATGGCCCAGGCAAACTGGCACACAATCTTAACCATCACAATATCCTACAGAGCATTGCCTCAGATCAAGGGACTCACTTCACAGTAAATGAAGTGTGACAACGTGCCCATGCTCATGGAATTCACTGGTCTTACCATGTTTCCCATTATTCTGAAGCAGCTAGCTTGATAGAATGATGTAATGGCCTTCTGAATATGCAATTATGGTGCCAGCTGGATGGCAACACTTTGCAGGGTTGGGGCAATGTTCTCCAGATGGCTGTATATGTTCTAAACCAGCATCCAATATATAGTGCTGTTTCTACCATAGCCAGGATTCATGGTTCTAGGAATCAAGGGGTGGAAATGAGAGTGGCAACAATCACTATTACCCCTAGTGACTCGCTCGTAAAATTTTTGCTTTCTGTCCCCACAACCTTATGCTTGCAGGTGTAGCGGTCTTAGTTCCAAAGGGAGGAATGCTCCCTTTCTGATTTTATAGAACGGGATGTTAAGAATGCCACATGGCTACTTTGGGCTCCTCATGCCTCTGGATCAACAGGCAAAGAAGGGAGTTATCATATTGGCTTGTGTGATTGATCCTGATTACCAAGGGGAAATCAGACTGATATTACGTAATGGAGATAAAGAAGAGTATGTCTAGAAAACAGGAGATCCCTTAGGACATCTCAGTACTAAAGTACTCAGTAAATGGAAAACTACATCAACTCTTTTCTGACATGATTGCTAATGGCCCAGACCCTTCATGAATGAAAGTTCGGGTCAACCCACCAGGCAAAGAACAATGGCCAGCTAAGGTGCTTCCTGAGAGCAAAGGGAATATGGAATAGATGGTGGAAGACGGTAGTTCTAAATACCAGTTATGACAATGTGACCAGTTGCAGAAATGAGGACTGTAATTGTTATGAGTATTTCTTCCTTGTTTTGTTATACATGTATGTGTGTATGTATATATATATATATAATACATATATATATATATATATGCATGTATTTTGGGAGCCCTGGTGGCACAGTGGTTAAGGTTGGCAGTTCCAGTCCACCAGCTGCTGCTTGGAAACCCTATGAGGCAGTTCTACTCTGTCCTATAGTGTTGCTGTGAATTGGGATCAACTCGATGACAACAGGCTTGTTTTTTTTTGTTTTATGTATATATACATATAGATATATGGAAACCCTGGCAGCATAGTGGTTAAGAGCTATGTCTGCTAACCAAAAGGTTGGCAGTTCGAATCCATCAGGCACTCCTTGGAAACTCTATGGGGCAGTTTTACTCTGTCCTATAGGATCGCTGTGAGCCAGACCATTTTGTGATCTGATGTGAGTAACCAATCATTTGAAAGAGGAGTTTCCTTGGGGGTGTGGCCTGCATCTAATATGCATGATGTTGTAGTAAAGCTCATTCCATCTTGATCCTGCATTTTGTCATCCTCTGATCTCTGGTTCTTAGGATGTGAGTCAGTAGCCTGCTGCATAACCTGCAGATTTTGGGATTCACCAGCTCCTGCAGCCCCATGAGCCAGCAGTCTGCCATCTGACCTGCCAATTTTGGGTTGACGTGAGTCAGGAGAATCCTCCAGCCTGATGTGTGATGCATGGATTTGGGACTTGCCAGCTTCCACAACTGCATGAGCCATTTCTTTGAAATAAATCTCTCTCTACAGATACACTTCTCTGGTTTTGCTCCTTTAGAGAACTCAGCCTAAGACAATCAGTGTTCCATTTAAAACTTCATAGGGCCTTCCATGGTCTATAGAGGAACATTTAAAGATTTTCAAGTTCTAGCTCATTCTATTTTGCTATTCCTCTCCTCACCTCTGCATCTTAGGATGTGCTGTCCCTTCTTTCTGGAATGACCTCCCATTGCATCTGACTGGAAGAGCCTTACCTAACCTCCAGAATCATGGTCACACACATGAGTGTCAGAGATGAATACCTGCTACCCTGGGCTGTGGAAGGTGCCCCCTGCTTGTACCACCTGTATTGCAGCACTCACCGTACACACCACTGCTGTGTGCTCACACACCCGTTTCCCCAAAGGGACTGAGCACTCAGGTCAGAGACAGACATTCATGCAAGGATGTCAAACACCTGTGGAGTTCTGAACACCTAGAAGATCTTAAGGTCTCTTGAGAGAATGAATGTTACACTCAGTGTAAACCTGCAGAGATCCATGGGTAAGGTGACTGATTTCACTTTCTGAAAACTTTTCTAATGTTCTTTTCATTAGTAACCAAGAAGTTTGTACCTAACCTTCTATTTTCAATGAAATTAAACATAAAGCAGAAAACAAAATATGCTTTATAGTATAAGGTTTTTATGGCTTTGGTTTCAAGCCCAATAATTGATTGAAAAGAGCCTTTTAACATCTAACAGTATAAAATATGAGTTCCTGTTCAGTGAAATAGCTTTATATCAGCTTCACCATTTCAAGAAAACATTGCATGGTGATAATTTAAAATATTAAACACATTATTAGTAAGGAAAGCAAGCTTTGTGAATCTCATGTTACTCTTTGTCCCAATGAAGTTATAATTTTGGTAGGAAATGAAGTGTTCATTAGCTATTAAGCACAGGAGAAAGATATGGCCAGGCATCTAGTACTCACCTGAAACTTCACTCACGAGAGTCTCTGTCACAACTGTTCGCCTAGGTCATTGTAGGGTAAGAGCGGGGGTAGACAAAATGGAAATGAAGAAGAGTTGCTGTGTTCCAAGAAAACTTTATTTATAAAAATAGGTGGTAGGCTCTATTTGTGTACCCTGATCTGAACCACCCCCACCTCCACCCCCACTAGCTCCACAGCAAAATGGCCTGTAGAACAACCTTCTGACAATAAAGGCAGAGGACCAGGGCTAAAAGGCAAGGCCATCAGTTTAACTCTCTCAAGTCCTTACTGGGGCTCTTGTTACTCCTAGAAGCCTCTGCAGGCCTAACAGATAGCAGAACTAGATGTCTTATGTAGACATACCTCTCCCTAGGGGCACAAAGACAAAGCCACCCTCTGGAATGGGTCAGGAGGCCCCCTCTTCATGAATATTTGTGAATTCTTGGGTTTTTTCTATTGTGGCAGGCCTGCAGGGAGTTGGCTTCTTCGAACAACAGGCCATTTTCCTCATAGAATATTTGCTGGACGGGTATTGTCCCCTCCCCCCTCCCTGCCACAGCTGTCTCAAAATGTATGCTCAGTGGAAAATTCTCCTAACACCTAATCAAGTGGCCCAACAGGCCACCTTTCCTCTCTGCTGGCCTTCAGCTTTGAAGATGGTCCTGTGATGCCTCTGCTCCAGGTTGGGGTCCATGACATCTGCAGTCTGAATCTGTTAATGCCCAGTGATTTTATCTGCGTGCTGCAGTGATTGAAGCAGTGGGCACAATATTATAAATGAATTAGGCTTTGCCTCCTTGACTGTGTGGTTGCCTGACTGACTGGTGTAGTGTTGCTGCTGAGCGCAGCATGCCTGGGTGAGTCACCCTGGCTGAAACCTGAGTGCGGGCCAAAGGGTCTAAGTGCTTGCTAGGAATGGACAACACAGGCCTGTGCTTGCTGGTCTGCAGAATCACTCTAAATCTTGTTATAAACAAGTTCTTCCAGGGTTGTGCAGATGGAAGGAGAGTAATTGGTGCTTGGAATTCTGAACAACGGTGACTTTCCACAGAAACTTTTCAGCGTAACAGAAACTTAGAAGTACACAGACTTTCTTCCAAGAAGTAAAATCTGCCTTGTGGAGATTATTTCAGTAATCGTAATTTATCTTCTTTTGAATTCTAAATGAAATCTATAAAACTGAATCTATAAAATCCTTAAAACTGCAAAATTTCTTTTGATAATGATTTTGATACTATTATTTCCCTTTGCTTAAGGATTTCATTGATAAATCACGGTTTCTATTAATAACCAATAACTTCTGTAATAAATTTGTCTCTTTTCAATCCGTCTACTTGCTTAACCCAAATTTTGCTTTCTTTTGCCCCTTTTATCACATTTCTTTAGTCCCTTTCTAGATCTTTCTGATCAAAGCTGCTAGTTTGTATACCAATCTCTACCATTTCCCATGAACTGAAGAGGAAAGAAGATGCTGATTCCAACAGTAAAGCCACTGGCTTTAACTGCTTGATGGAAGTTGACTTCGTACCAAGCCGTGTGCACAGAACAAAGGATCTAATATTCCGAATGTACCTGCCCATGTTGCTTTCAGAGGATGAATTCAGTTGGAAGTAGTGCTATAGCTTGAGACTGCCATTGAAAATGTAACTCCCCGAAATTATTTTGTATGATAACGTGATTTTTGTCCAATCCTGGGCAGATTTCTAATGAACATTAATTACTACCACTGAATCATCAGCAATGAGGAATCTTCGTTAGCCATCAAGACAGATCTGGGCCTTTCTCATTCTTATTCTCTTCTCCAGTGACTGTTTTTTTTTTTCCTATCTTGTCCACTGTGGTGCAGAAAATATATCTTTTCTGTAGATTGAGGAAACTTAATTTTCTTTCAGAGTAAGGAAACTTTAGGGAATATGCTGAATAGAGCTCAGCAGTGAGCTTGGCACAGATTTGGAATATTAAGCAAACGTTTTGGATCAGTGCGCTTCTTGAAACCTTCCATACCTGCACACCCTGTGTCAGCTGCACCCTTGGGGACAGGTAAGCAGAACACCTACCAACAGAGGCTGGTGACAGTGGAACTTAGATGCCTGAGAGAATAGTCATGGATCTCAGTCTGTAACAGAGGGCTTCATTGGGCTAAATGTTTCCCAGTGGATCTGCCTGGAATTACAGAAGTGGAATATATTATCTTCTCATTTCCTTTAGACAAATGGTCGCAAGAAAGGGAGGATGCGCCATGCCAGGAATTATCTAAGTGGAACCAAATGCAGCTGAGGAAAGCTCTTGGACTTGGTTGTTTCCAAAACCTCTTTCTTTGTGGAATGAAATCAGCCCAAACTTTTGACTAGAATGTAATAAAAATTGAGAGGGTGTTCTGCTTATAATATTGTGTTAGGAGACACTGTTTCTATGCCAGCCCTTGTAAGGTTATGTGATGTGAGAGGTTTTGGAAGCCTGGTTCTTTTCCTGGTATGGGAAAACTGATAAAGGAAAAATATTTTGCCACCAACTTGCCACAAATGGGTTTGCAAAAGCCTCTGCTCCCATTGCCTAGTTAAGAATCGAATATGATTGCTTCAAGCTTTTAGTCACCCCATTCCCTAGTTTGCATCTCTGTGAATTTCAATGTGACACCCAAGCCCATAAAAGTAATGATGAAAGCCTTGCATTCTGTAGTCCAAGTTAGAGGTTTTTCTAATAGATGTGGAAATTTTGAGTCAGGAGAAAGAATTTCATCTAAAAATACTTTAAAAAGTACTTTTATGTAAATAAAAAAATTAGAAAAATAAAAATACAAAAAAGTAAAATTTTCATTATGCTTTCACTTCTCTTGTTTTAGCCTATGAATAAAAAGTGAAACTCTCCCTTTACTTTCCACTGGTCCCTAGGCAGCCACCACACCAGACTGTTCTCTGTGCCTCTCTCTGGCTTATATACATGCATGTGCGTATGTATGGTTATGGCACCTTACTGCATTGGAAGCTCCTAACACACTGTTTTACAGCTTCTCTTTTTCATTCAGTAATTTCTGATGTGGATATACTTTCAAATCAGTTCATAGAAATCTACCTCCTTTCTTAAAGTTGTTACATAGTACTATGTACATGAATGTAGTATAATTTACTAAGTCATCCCCATTTTGATTGACCTGTAGGTTATGTTTGAGAGGTATCTATTACAAATAATAAAGATTTAGATCTTAGAGATCATCTAGTTAAATTTTCTGTTTTTATAAATGAGGAAATCAACACTAAATGACTGGCATAGTTAATAGAACTCATATCTCCTGGTTTCTTTCTGTTACCTCATGTTTTGGGGCATGAAGGCTCAGCCTGTGTCAAAGAAGAGGACCTGAGACAGCTCATGGCAGGGTGGAGCTATAAAGAAGCATTCATTCATTCACGTTCTTCTGTAAGGACACAGCACTAAAGAGGACAGAAAATAATCCCTTCCCGTAGAAGCTCACAGCTTAGTTGGATGGGTGGGAGGACACGTACTATAAAGAAAATGAATAAATTATATACTATACTGGAAAGTGATAAAATTTGTGATGATAAATTGAGGAGAGGGTTAGGATGTAGAGTTCATATTGCAATTTTAAGTCAGAGGATTGGGGTCAGAGAGGCCTCAGTGATAAGTTTCCTTTTTTTTTTCTTTTTTTAACAGCTTTATTGAGCTGTAATTGGCATACAGTAAACCACACATCCACCACACATCTGTCAGTTTGTTGTGCTGTGGTGGTTTGTGTGTTGCTGGAAGCTATGCCGCTGGTATTTCAAATACCAGCAGGGTCACCCAGGATGAATAGGTTTCAGCAGAGCTTCCAGACTAAGCCAGAATAAGAAGAAGGACGTGAGAGTCCACTTCTGAAAAAATTGGCCAGTGAAAACCTTTTGAATAGCAGCAGAATATTGTCTGATACAGTGCCGGAAGGTGATCCCCTCAGGTTGGAAGGCACTCAAAATACAATTGGGGAAGAGCTGCCTCCTTAGAGTCCACCTTAACGACATGGATGGAGTCAAGCTTTTGGGACCTTCATTTGCTGATGTTGCGTGAATCAAAATGAGAAGAAATAGCTGCAAACATCCATTAATAATTGAAATGTGGAACATACGACGTATGAATCTAGGAATACTGGAAATTTTCAAAAATGAAATGGAAAGCTTGAAGATAGATATTCTAGGCATTAGTGAGGGGAAATGGACTGATATAAGCCATTTGGATCAGACAATCATGTGGTCTACTATGCCAGGAATGACGAACTGAAGAGGAATGCCATGGCATTCATCACCAAAATGAATATTTCAAGATCTATCCTGCAGTACAATATTGCCAAAAAACAAAACAAAATCAAACCTGTTGCAGTCAGTCGATTTTGACCCATAGCAACCCTATAGGAGAGAATAGAACTCCCAGCATAGCTCTTAATCATTACGCCACCAGGATTTCCACAACACTGTCAGTGATAGGATAATATCTACATACCCACAAGGACGACCAGTTAATACGACTATTATTTAAATTTACCCACCAACCACTAAGGGCAAAGATGAGGAAATTGAAGATTATTACCAACTTCTGCAGTCTGAAATTAATCAAATGTGCAACCAAGATGCATTGATAATTACTGGATTGGAATGTGAAAGTTGGAAATGAATAAGAAGAATTGGTAATTGGAAAATATGTCCTTGGTGATAGAAACAATGCCAGAGATTCGCAGGATGGAATTTTGCAAGACCAACAACTTATTCATTGCAAATGCTTTTTTTCAACAACATAAACCGTGACTATGCTCATGGACCTCACAGGACGGAAAACACAGGAATCAAAATCGACTACATCTGTGGAAAGAGATGATGGAAAAGCTCAATATCTTCAGTCAGAACAGGGCCAGGGGCCAACTGTGAAACAGGCCATCAATTGCTCATATGCAAGTTCAAGTTAAAGGAGAAAAAAATTAAAACAAGTCCATGAGAGCCAAAATATGACCTTGAGTATATCCTACCTGAAATTAGAGACCACCTCAAGAATAGATTTGTGGGATGACATTAAGGACATCATGCATGAAGAAAGCAAGAGGTCATTAAAAAGACAGGAAATTAAGAAAGAAAGAAAGAAAAAAAAAAGACCAAAATGGATGTTAGAAGAGAGTCTGAAACTTGCTCCTGAATGTAGAATAGCTAAAGCGAATGGAAGAAATGATGAAGTAAAAGAGCGGAACAGAAAATTTCAGTGGTTGGCCGGAGAAGACAAAGTATTATAATGAAATGTGCAAAGACCTGGAGTTAAAAAAACCAAAGGGGAATAACATGCTTGGCATTTCTCAAGCTGAAAGAACTGAAGAAAAAAACTCAAGCCTTGAGTTGCAGTTTTGAAGAATTCTATGGGCAAGATATTGAATGATGCAGGAAGCATCAAAAGAAGATGGAAGGAATACACAAAGTCACTGTACCAAAAAGATTTGGTCAACATTCAACCATTTCAGAAGGTAGCATATGATCAAGAACCAATGGTACTGAAGGAAGAAATCCAAGCTGCACTGAAGGCACCAGCGAAAAACAAGGCTCTGGAAACTGACAGAATACCAATTGAGATGTTTCAACAAACAGATGCAGCACTGGAAGTGCTCACTTACCTATGCCAATAAATTTGAAAGACAGCTACCTGGCCAACCGACTTGTGCCCATTCCAAAGAAAGGTGATCCAACAGAATGTGGAAATTATTGAACGATACCGTTAATATCACACACAAGTAAAATTATGCTGAAAATCATTCAAAAGTGGTTGCAGCAGTACATTGACAGGGAACTCCCAGAAATTCAAGTTGGATTCAGAAATGGATGTGGAACAAGGGCTATCATTGTGATGTCAGATGGATCAAGGCTGAAAGCAGAGAACAACAGAAAGGCATTTACCTGTGTTTTATTGATTATGCAAAGGCATTTGACTGTGTGGATCAAAACAAATTATGGATAACATTGCGAAGAATGAGAATCCCAGAACACTTATTGTGCTCATGTGAAATCTGCATATAGACCAAGAGGGAGCTGCTTGAACAGAAGAAGGGGATAATGTGTGGTTTAAAGTCAGGAAAGGTGTGCATCTGGGCTGTATCCTTTCACCATATCTATTCAGTCTGTATGCTGAGCAAACAATCTGAGAATCTGGACTACATGAAGAAGAACAGGGCATCAGGATTGGAGAAAGACCCAATAACAACCTACGATATGCAGATAACATAATCTTGCTTGCTGAAAGTGAAAAGGACTTGAAGCACTTACTAATGAAGTTCACAGACCACAGCCTTCAGTATGGATTACACCTCAACATAAAGAAAACAAAAATCCTCACAGCTGGACCAATAAGCAACATCATGATAAATGGAGAAAATTTTGAAGCTGTCAAGGACTTCATTTTACTTGAACTCACAACCAATGCCCACGGAAGCGGCAGTCAAGGAATCAAACGGGGACCTCATTACCGCCAAGCAAGAAGAGCCAGGAGCACTCATCCTTTGAACCTAGGGTCCCTGTACTGAGAAGTTCCTAGACTAGGGGAGGATTGATGACAAAGTCCTTCCCCAAGAGCTGACAGAGAGAGAAGCTGGAGCTGACACTGCAGGTAAGCTGCTAGCTTAAGTCCCGAGAACTGGATGTCTGACCAACAGGAGCCAGCTGCAGGATCCAGAGAGAGCAAACACCTGTGGGCCTTGCCAGAATGTCCACTTCTAGTTGACACAGGCCACACACCCAAGGAAACTCCCTTTCAACTGATTAGCTACTGACAGTAGATCCCATCACGGAAAGGACCACATTATATCAGATTTCATCTTGGACGTGAAAACATCATCATATGACCGCCAAACCACTGAGAATGACGGCCCAGCCACGTTGGCACACGACTCTGAAGATCACACCACCGTCGTCAGTCGTCTCGCTAGATCTGGAGAACTTGCTACATCTTCTACAGCAGCACTTACTGCTTCATCTTGCTCTTTTATGGTATGGAGATGCCTTCTTTCCTTAAATCTCATGAATCAAACTCTCCTAGCTTAAAACATTTTTTTTTCTGCAACTTCTTCACCTCTCTAAACCTTCATAGAATTGAAGAGAGGACCTTGCTCTGGATCAGGCATTAGCTTAAGAGAATGTCGTGGCTGGTTTGACCTTCTACCCAGACCACTAAAACTTTCTCCATATCAGCAACAAGGCTGTTTTGCTTTCTTATCATTCATGTATTGGAGTAGCACTTTTAATTTTCTTCAAGAACTTTTCCTTTGCATACACAACTTGTCTAACTGTTTGGTGCAAGAGGCCTAGTTTTTGACCTATCTCGGCTTTCAACATGCCCTCCTTACTAAGCTTGATCATTTCTAGCTTTTGATTTAAAGTGAGAGATGTGTGACTCTTCCATTCACTTGAACACTTGGAGGCCACTGTAGGGTTATTAACTGGCCTAATTTCAATATTGTCATGTCTCAGGGAACAGGGAGGTCTGAGGAGAGGGGGTCATGGGAATAGTCCGTTGGTGGAGCAGTCAGAACACACACAACATTTATCGATTAAATCTATCATCTTATATGGGCACAGTTTGTGATGCCCCAAAACAATTACAGTAGTAACTTCAAAGACCACTGATCATAGATCAGCATAACAGATATAATAATGAAAAAGTTTGAAATATTACCAAAATATGACACAAAGACAAGAAGTGAGCATATGCTGTTGGAAAAATGACATCAGTAGACTTGTTTGATGCAGGGTTGGCACAAACCTTCAATTTGTAAAAAATGCAATATATACAAAGTACAATTGAGTGAAGTGCAATAAAATGAGGCATGACTGTATTTTTCTAGGTGTTTTCTTAGTGCTTACCACAAATATTACATTACACAGCTTACAATTGCAGCAACATTTAATATACAAACAAGTAACAAACAACATTAACATACTACAACTATTTTTGATTTGCTGCTCCCTCCCACTTTTTTGTTTGTGAGTCTCCATTGACATCACTGAACCTCCTATATTCTGTAGATTTAGTACTGATGTCCTATGCACTTGATATTGTATTGCTTGTGAAACTTAACTATTGAATTTATTCCCTGAAAATATTGTGTATTTTGTCCTTATATTTGTCCATGCTGTTAGTTTTTTGACATCCCTCTCTCTATTATTATTTCCTATGTGTTTATTTGAGTATTTGTTTACTGTTCTTTCTTTTTCTTTTGGAGAACTCCCTTAAGTAATACTTGCAGAGCTGGTCTGGTACCTCTAAAAAGATTGGCCAGTGAAAAGCTTATGAACGGCAGCAGAACATTGTCTGATATAGTGCTGGAAGATGAGCCCCTCAGGTTGGAAGACACTCAAAATATGACTGAGGGAATGCTGCCTCCTCATAGTAGAGTTGACCTTAATGATGTGGATAGATTCAAGATTTTGGGACCTACATTTGCTGGTATAGCAAAACTCAAAATAAGAAAAAATAGCTGCAAATGTCCAGTAATAATTGGAATGTAGAATATATGAAATATGAATCTAGGAAAATTGGAAGTTGTCAAAAATGAAACGGAAAGCTTGAAGATAGGTATTCCAGTCATTATTGAGTTGAAAGGGACCGACACTGGCCATTTTGAATTAAACAATCATGTGGTCTTCTATGCAGGGAATGAAAATGGAAGAGAAATAGTGTCACATTCATTGTCAAAAAGAATATTTCAAGATCTATCTGAAGTACAACACTGTCAGAGATAGGATAATATCCATACACCCACAAGGAAGACCAATTAAGATGACTATTATTCAAATTTATGCACAAACCACTAATGCCGATGATGAAGAAATTGGGGATATTTACTAACTTCTACAGTCTGAGATTGATCAAACATGCAATCCAGATGCATTGATAATTACTGGTGATTGGAATGTGAAAGTTGGAAACAAAGAAGGATCGGTAGTTGGAAAATACGACCTTGATGATAGAAACAATGCTGGAGATCCCATGATAGAATTTTGCAAGACGTATTCATTGCAAATACCTTTTTTCAACAACATAAATGGCGACTGCACATGTGGACCTCACCAGATGGAATACACAGGAATCAAATTGATTATGTCTGTGGAATGAAACGATAGAGAGGCTCAATATCATCATTTGGAACAAGACCATGGACTGACTGTGGAATAGATCATCAATTGCTCATATGCAAGTTCGAATTGAACCTTAAGGAAATTAAAACAAGTCCTCAAGTTCTGAAGAGCCAAAATATGACCTTGAGTATATCCCGCATGAATTCAGAGACCATCTCAAGAAAAGATTTGATGTATTGAGTACTAACGACCAAAGACTAGGCGAGTTGTAGGATGACATCAAGACACCATACATGAAGAAAGCAAATTGCCATTACAAAGGAAGGGAAGAAAGAAAAGACCTAAATGGACATCAAAAGAGACTCTAAAACTTACTCATGAATGTAGAGTAGCTAAAGAGAAAGGATGAAACGATGAAGTAAAGGAGCTGAAGACAAGATTTCAAAGGGTAGCTTGAGAAGACAAAGTATTATAATGAAATGCACAAAGATCTGGAGTTAGAAAACCGAAACGGAAGAACATGCTTGGTATTTCTCAAGCTGAAAGAACTGAAGAAAAACAATGCAAGCCTCGAGTTGTAATACTGAGGGATTCTGTGGGCAAAATATTATACAAAGCAGGAAGCATCAAAAGAAGATGGAAGCAATACACAGTCACTGCACCAAAAAGAATTGGTCGATGTTCAATCGTTTCAGGAGGTAGCATATGATCATGAACAAATGATATTGAAGGAAGAAGTCCAAGCTGAACTGAAGGCATTGACAGAAAACAAAGCTGCAGGAATTGATGGAATACACAACTGAGATGTTTTAACAAACAGTTGCAACTCTAGAAGCGCTCACTTATCTATGCCAAGAAATTTGGAAGAGAACTACCTGGCCAGCCAGCTGGAAAAGATCCATATTTGTGCTCATTCCAAAGAAAGGCAATACAACAGAATGTGGAAATTATCAACAATATTATTAATATCATATTTTTTTTTATGCAAGTAAAATTTTGCTGAAGATAATTCCAAAAAAGGTTGCAGCAGTACATTGACAGGAGCTGTCAGAAATTCAAGTCAGATTCAGAAGAGGATATGGAAAGAGGGATATCATTGTTGATGTCAGATGGATCTTGGTGAAAGCAGAAAATACCAAAAAGAGGTTTACCTGTGTTTTATTGGCTATGCAAAGGCATTCAGCTGTGTGGATTATAACAAATTATGATGTTGATGAAGAATATTGAATATACCATGGACTTTTTTTTTTCCAGAAAGATGAATAAATCTGTCTTGGAAGAAGTACTACCAGAAAGCTTCTTAGAAGCAAGGAAGGTGAGACTTTGTCTCATGTACTTGGGACACATTATCAGGAGGGATCAGTCCCTGGACAAGGACATCATGGTTGGTAAATGGATGGTCAGCAGAAGAGACGAAGTCCCTCATTGAGATGGATTGACACATTGGCTGCAACAGTGGGCTCAAACATAACAGTGATTGTGAGGACAGCGAGGGATCAGACGGTGTTTCATTCTGTAGTACGTAGGGTTGCTATGAATCGGAACAGACTCAATGGCACCTAAGAACAACAGTGTATTGATTTATTTGTTCATAGGTTTTCCCCTTCCATTTTGAGCACTCCCTTAAATAATGCTTGCATAGCTGGTCTGGTAGCGGCAAATTCCCAGCGCTTCTCTTTATTTGGGAACACCTTGATTTCCCTTTCATTTTTGGATGACAGCATTGCTGTGTAAAGAATTCTTGGTTGGGAGTTGTTTTCCTGTAAAATTTTGTATATGTTGTTCCATTGTCTTCTTGCATTCAGGGCTGCTCAGGCGAAATCTTCACTTATTCTTATGGTGGACCTTTGATATATTATATTACGCTTTTCTCTTGGTGCTTTCAGAATTGTCTCCTTGTCTTTGATTTGCAGTAATTTTGTTACTATACATGTGAGGTGGATCTCTTTATATTTCTTCTGTTTGTTGTTCCTGTAGCTTCCTGTATTTGCAGGTTTGGGTCCTTATTCAGATTTCGGAAATTCTCTCTAATTATTGTACTTTTAAGAAAATAACACCTGCCTTCTATGTTTGTTTCTCAACTGCTTCCTTGCCCCATGAGATGTTTTTGTAAGCACGCTATGCTAATTTGTTTACAGCAAGATGAAAAAATTTGGCTTACCAGCACTTATGAAAATATCTTGTGAAGGGAAGGAGTGGTTGGCAAACAAATGTAGAAGGTTTGCATTATTTATGTAAAATATGGTATTACTCGGCAAATTTTTTCTACAATTTTATTACTCTCATGATGCTGTGGACATCCAAAAATTCTAATGTTAGATTTCTTAATTAAATCCCATATTTCCATTTTGCTTTGTTTACTTTTCTTTGTTCTTTTCTTCTGGAAGTTAATAAGTTCATTTACTCTGTCTTCTAATTCACTTATTCTATCTACTGTGTTCTTGAATCTATTGAATAATGTTTCTCGTGCATATTCTAATTGAATTTTACTCTTCAGTTCCAGGTTTTGTCTGTGGTTTTTTTTAATGTTTTCAGTTTCCTTATTGAATTTCTCATTTTGTATCTCATTTTGTTTCCTGATCTCCATTAATTTGTTTTCTGTGTCTTCTTTGCTTTCTTGAAATATATTCAACACTAATGTCTATAATGTCTATAAGTCTTCTATTTTATTTATTATCCTAGTCTCCATAGGAGAAATTTCTGCTTCTTCAACTTTTTCTTTTGATTGGGACATCTTCTCTTGTAGTTCTATATGTTTTATTTTTTTGTTGTTGTTGTTGAACGTGGGGCATTTTAAGATCTTATTGTGATATTCAGAGTTTTTTGTAATTTAAGGAATTATTTCTCTTAGGTTTACCTCTACAGTTTTCTCCTAAGTTCCACTAGTGGGTGCTCTGGCCCTTTGGTTCTTTCAAGGCTGAGTCAGTGTTTCAACTGAGGATTTAAGTCTGTTATTATTGCGTTCTAGTCTATCTCCATTTGGAAACCCTGGTGGCGTAGTGGTTAAGAGCTACAGCTCCTAACCAAAAAGTCAGCAGTTTGAATCCACCAGGTGCTCCTTGGAAACTCTATCGGGCAGTTCTACTCTGTCCTATAGGGTCACTAGGAGTCGGTATCGACTCTACGGCAATGGGTTTGGTTTTTGGTTTTAGTCTATCTCCATAGGCTTTAGGCATTTTGGAAAGTTTTAAGTCTCTAGGTGCTTACTCTGGCTGGCATTCCCTAAGGTGGAAGATTTTACTGGTATGTGAGGGTTCCTTTGTCCTCTGTGGATTTGGTTGTAGCCTTCGCCATGTGGCTGCAGTGCTGGGGCTGAATTCCTTCACTTCCTTTGTAGGGCTGTGGTACAGCTTTCACTCTATGGCTAATTGCACATGTGTGGGACTTTTCCACTGGCTGTGAGTGGAAGTGATGGTACTTGACTTTCCTGGGGTGGGGGTGGGGAGTCCTTTATGTCCTTCCCTCATAGGCAGCCCTGAGCAGGCTCTCTTGAAGTGCCTGGCTGTGGGTAGGGAGGGAGTTACTTTTTGATGTATGGCCTATTTGATATATTTTTCTTGCCCTGGCTGTTGGAAGGGTTTCACAGGTCTTTGGTGACCCAAGGTCCTAGTGCCCCTTAATCCTCAAGTCACAGCAAGATTAAATAGCACTCAGTCACACATCCCTGTGTCCCTTGCCAAGTCCATGGCTTTTGAATTCCCATAGCCAGTATGAGCCACCTTAATTGGACTACACTTCCCTCAGTTTAGTTCCTGTCCTGTGTTCTTTGTTCAAGGTGTTGCCTGTCCCTATCTCAAAATGGTTGCAGTGAGCAAAGTCTTCCAGATGCCAGCAGCCAGAAACTCTCAGCTTCTCTGCTGACCCCACTCCTCCTCGCCCTTATTTCAGGACTCACCTCAGCTCTGCAATACTTCAACTGCCATCTGGAGCTCTGAGATCTCAGTCCGTCTGTTTTTATTTGTTGTTTCAGTGGAATAGTTGCAGGGGGTGATTGGGAGTGACTGTTTACTCTGCCATCTTGTCTTGCCTCCCTATATTATTTACATTTAATGTGACTATTAATATGGTTAATTTTAAACCTATTATCTTGCTTTTTGAGCCCTGTTGGTGCAGTGCTTAAGAGTTCAACTTCTAACCAGAAGGTTGGCAGTTTGAATCCACCAGCTGCTCTTTGGAAACCTTATGAGGCAGTTCTACTCTGTCCTTAGGGTTACTGTGAGTCAGAATCTACTCGATGGCAATGGTTTTTTTTTTTGCTTTTAAAAAAAAAGTTTTTCCCGTATGTTCTTTGTTTTATTTTTGCCCTTTTTCTGCCTTCTTTTGGATTAGATGTATTTTTAATTTTTTTTTCATTTTTTATTGAACTTTAGATGAACATTTACAGAATAAATTGGTTTCTCATCAGTTAGTACACACATTGTTGTATGACATTGGTTAACAACCCCATGACATGTCAACACTCTCCCTTCTCAACCGTTTTCCTTTTCCCTCCTACCTTCCAGTCCCTGCCCCAGGGCTGGTGCACCCCGTTAGTCTTGTTTTCTTCCATGGGCCTGTTCGATCTTTGGCTGAAGGGTGAACCTCAGGAGTGGCCTCATTACTGAGCTGGAAGGGTGTCCAGGGGCCATACTCTCAGGTTTCTCCAGTCTCTGTCAGGCCAGCAAGTCTGGTCTTTCTTTTTGAATTAGAATATTGTTCTACATTTTTCTCCAGCTATGTCCAGGACCGGCAGAGCAGTCAGTGGTGGTAGCTGGGCACCATCTAGTTGTACTGGACTCAGTCTGGTGGAGGCCATGGTAGATGTGGTCCATTAGTCCTTTGGACTAATCTTTCCCCTATGTCTTTATTTTTCTTCATTCTTTCTTGCTCCTGAAGGGGTGAAACCAGTGGAGTATCCTAGATGGGCACTCACAGGCTTTTAAGACCCCAGACACTACTCACCAAAATAGACTATAGAACACATTCTTTATAAAGTCTGTTATGCCAATTGAGCTAGATGTTCCCTGAGACCATGGTCCCTACAGCCCTCAGTCTAGCAATTTGGTCCCTCAGTGAGTATGGGTATGTCTGGGATACCCAGATTCATCCACGTTATGAGATGCTTCACAGATTCATCGTTGTTCTTTAACATTGTGTAATACTCCATTGTGTGTATGTACCACAGTTTGTTTATCCACTCATCTGTTGATGGGCATCTAGGTTGATTCCATATTTTTGCTATTGTGAACAATGCTGCAATGAACATAGGTGTACATATATCTATTCGTGTGACGACTCTTATTTCTCTAGGATATATTCCTTTTTTTTTTTTTTTTTATATTCCTAGGAGTGGTGTTGCTGAGCATATGGTATTTCTATTTCTAGCTTTCTAAGCCCCATATCATTATCCAAAATGGTTGTATTATTTTCCATTCCCACCAGCAGTGCATAAGAGTTGATCTCCTCGCAGCCTCTCCCACTTTTGTTATTTCCTGTTTTATTGATTTGTGCCAGTAATGCTGGAGCGAGATGCTATCTCATTTTGGTTTTGATCTGCATTTCTCTGACGGCTAGAGATCATGAGCATTTCCTCATGTGTCTTTTGGCCTCTTGACTGTCTTCTTTGGTGAAGTGTCTGTTCATTTCCTTTGCCCATTTTTTAATGGGATTATTATTATTATTATTTTGCTGTAGAAATGTTAGATTTTCTTGTAGATTTTAGAGATAAGACCTTTGTCTGATTTGTAATAGCCAAAATTTTTTTCCCCAGTCTGTAGGTTTTCTTTTTACTGTTTTGACGAAGTCTTTTGATGAATGTAAGTGTTTAATTTTTAGAAGATCCCAGTTATCTAGCTTACCTCCTGGAGCTTGTGTGGTGTTGGTTGTGATTTGTATCCTATTAATGCTGTGTATTAGGACCTCTAGCATTGATCCTATTTTTTCTTCTATGAACTTCATAGTTTTTGGCTTTATATTTAGGTCTTTGATGCATTCTGAGTTCGTTTTTGTATATGGAGTGAGGTACGTCAGTTTGTTGTACCGTGGGGGCTTGTGTGTTGCTGTGATGCTGGAAGCTGTGCCACCGGTATTCAGTTACCATCAGGGTCACCAAAGAAGGATAGGTTTCAGCTGAGCTTCCAGGCTAAGACAGAGTAGGAAGAAGGACCCGGCAGTCTATTTCTGAAAAGCATTAGCTAGTGAAAACCTTACGAATAGCAGCAGAACATTGTCTGATGTAGTGCTGGAAGATGAGCCTGCCAGGTTGGAAGGCACTCAAAAGATGACTGGGGAAGAGCTGCCTCCTCAAAATAGAGTCGACCTTAATAATGTAGATGGAGTAAAGCTTTTGGGACATTCATTTGCTGATGTGGCATGACTCAAAATGAGAAGAAACAGCTGCAAACATCCATTAATAACCAGAACCTGGAATGTACGAAGTATGAATCTAGGAAAATTGGAAACCAACAAAAATGAAATGGAATGCATAAACATCAATATCCTAGGCATTAGTGAGCTGAAATGGACTGGTGTTCGCCATTATGAATCAGACAATCATATAGTCTACTATGCTGGGAGTGACAACTCGAAGAGGAATGGTGTTGCATTCATTGTCAAAAAGAACATTTCAAGCTCTATCCTGAAGTACAATGCTGTCAGTGATAGGATAATATCCATATGCCTACAAGGAAGACCAGTTAATATGACTATTCAAATTTATGCACCAACCACTAGGGCCAAAGATGAAGAAATAGAAGATTTTTATCACCTGCTGCAGTCTGAAATTCATCGAACATGCAGTCAAGATGCATTGATAATTACTGGCAATTGGAATGCGAAAGTTGGAAACGAAGAAGGATCAGTAGTTGGAAAATATGGCCTTGGTGACAGAAACAATGCCGGGGATCGAATGATAGAATTTTGCAAGACCAACGACTTCTTCATTGCAAATACCTTCTTTCACCAACATAAACGGTGACTAGACACATGGACCTTGCCAGATGGAACACAGAAATCAAATTGACTACATCTGTGGAAAGAGATGATGAAAAAGCTCAATATCATCAGTCAGAACAAGGCCAGGGGCCGACTGTGGAACAGACCATCAATTGCTCATATGCAAGTTCAAGCTGAAACTGAAGAAAATCAGAGCAAGTCCACGAGAGCCAAAATATGACCTTGAGTATATCCCACCTGAATTTAGAGACCATCTCAAGAATAGATTTGATGCATTGAACACTAGTGACCAAAGACCAGACGAGTTGTGGAATGACATCAAGGACATCATCCATGAATAAAGCAAGAGGTCACTGAAAAGACAGGAAAGAAAGAAAAGACCAAGATGGATGTCAGAGGAGACTCTGAAATTTGCTCTTGAGCATTGAGCAGCTAAAGCAAAAGGAAGAATTGATGAAGTAAAACAACTGAACAGAAGATTTCAAAGGGCCTCTTGAGAAGACAAAGGAAAGTATTATAATGACATGTGCAAAGAGCTGGAGATGGAAAACCAAAAGGGAAGAATGCGCTTGGGTTTTCTCAAGCTGAAAGAACTGAAGAAAAAATTCAAGCCTAGCGTTGCAATAGTGAAGGGTTCTACGGGGAAAATATTAAACGATGCAGGAAACATCAAAAGAAGATGGAAGGAATACACAGAGTCATTATACCAAAAAGAATTAGTCGATATTCAACCATTTCAAGAGGTGGCATATGATCAGGAACTGATGGTACTGAAGGAAGAAGTCCAAGCTG
This sequence comes from Elephas maximus indicus, assembly GCF_024166365.1. Lineage (NCBI taxonomy): Eukaryota > Metazoa > Chordata > Mammalia > Proboscidea > Elephantidae > Elephas > Elephas maximus. The sequence goes on from NC_064829.1 coordinate 10,638,323, forward strand.
CTCTGAAGGCATTGGCAAAAAACAAGGCTCCAGGAATTGATGGAATATCAATTGAGATGTTTCAACAAACAGACGCAGTGCTGGAGGTGCTCACTCGTCTATGCCAAGAAATATGGAAGATAGCTTCCTGGCCAACTGACTGGAAGAGATCCATATTTATGCCTATTCCCAAGAAAGGTGATCCAACTGAATGTGGAAATTATAGAACAATATCATTAATATCACACGAAAGCAAAATTCTGCTGAAGATCATTCAAAAACAGCTGCAGCAGTATATCGACAGGGAACTGCCAGAAATTCAGGCCAGTTTCAGAAGAGCACGTGGAACCAGGGATATCATTGCTGATGTCAGATGGATCCTGGTTGAAAGCAGAGAATACCAGAAGGATGTTTACCTGTGTTTTATTGACTATGCAAAGGCATTCGACTGTGTGAATCATAACAAACTATGGATAACACTGCAAAGAATGGGAATTCCAGAACACTTAATTGTGCTCCTGAGGAACCTTTACATGGCTCAAGAGGCAGTTATTGGGACAGAACAAGGGGATACTGATTGGTTTAAAGTAAGGAAAGGTGTGCATCAGAGTTGTATTCTTTCATCATACCTATTTAATCTGTATCCTGAGCAAATAATCTGAGAAGCTGGACTATATGAAGAAGAGCGGGGCATCAGGATTGGAGGAAGACTCATTACCAACCTGCGTTATGCAGATCACACAACCTTGCTTGCTGAAAGTGAAGAGGACTTGAAGCTCTTACTAATGAAGATCAAAGACCACAGCCTTCAATATGGATTACACTTCAACATAAAGAAACAAAAATCCTCACAACTGGACCAATGAGCAACATCATGATAAACAGAGAAAAGGTTGAAATTGTCCAGGATTTCATTTTACTTGGATCCACAATCAACAGCCATGGGAGCAGCAGTCAAGAAATCAAAAGACACAATGCATTGGGCAAATCTGCTGCAAAGGATCTCTTCAAAGTGTTGAAGAGCAAAGATGTCACCCTGAAGACTAAGGTGGGCCTGACCCAGGCCATGGTATTTTCAATCACATCATATGCATTTTAAAGCTGGGCAATGAACAAAGAAGACTGAAGAAGAGTTGATGCCTTTGAATTGTGGTGTTGGTGAAGAATATTGAATATACCACTGACTGCCAAAAGAACGAACAAATCTGTCTAGGAAGAAGTGCAGCCAGAATGCTCCTTAGAAGCAAGGATGGCAAGAGTGCATCTTACATACTTTGGACATGTTGTCAGGACGGATCAGTCCCTGGAGAAGGACATCATGCTTGGCAGACTACAGGGTCAGTGGAAAAGAGGAAGACCCTCAACTAGGTGGATTGACACAGTGGCTGCAACAATGAGCTCAAGCATAACGATCGTAAGGACGGCACAGGACAGGGCAGTGTTTCTTTCCATTGTGCATAGGGTTGCTATGAGTCGGAACCGACTCGACGGCACCTAACAACGACAACAACATGGGTCCTGTTTCATTTACTTGCAGATGGACATCCAGTTTTGCCAGCACCATTTGTTAAAAATACTGTCTTTTCCCCATTTGTTGGAGTTTGGGCCCTTGTCGAAGATCAGGTGACCGTACGTGGATGGATTTACATCTGATTTCTCAATCCTGTTCCATTGGTCAATGTACCTGTTGTTGTACCAGTACCAGGCTGTTTTGTCTACCGTAGCTGTATAATAGGTTCTGAGGTCAGGTGGTGCAAGTCCTCCTACTTTATTCTTAGTCTTCAGTAGTGCTTTACTTATCTGAGGCTTCTTCCCTTTCCATATAAAGTTAATGATTCGTTTTTCCATCTCTTTAAAGAATGTTGTTGGTATTTGGATCAGGATTGCATTGTATTTGTAAATTGCTTTGGGTAGAATTGTCATTTTCACATTGTTGCGTCTACCTATCCATGAGCATGGTATGTTTTCCCTTTATGTAGACCTCTTTTGGTTTCTTGCTGTAGTCTTTTGTAGTTTTATTTGTATAGGTCTTTTACAGCCCTAGTTAGATTTATTCCCAAGTATTTTATTTTTTTTTTTTAGGGGCTATTATATATATATATTTTTTATTATAAGTGGTATTGTTTTCCTGATTTCCTTTTCATTGTTCTCTTTATTGGTGTATAGGAATCCAACTGATTTTTCTATGTTTGTCTTGTATCCTTCAACTCTTCTGAATCTATTATTTCCAGTAGTTTTCTCATGGAGTCTTTTGGATTTTCTAAGTATAGTATCATATCATCCGCAAACGCGGACTGTTTAACTTCTTCATTACTGATTTGGTGTCCTTTATTTCTATATCTTGCCTTATTGTTCTAGCTGACTTCCAACACAGTATTAAATAGGAGTGGTGATAAAGGGCATCCTTTTCTGTTCCTGTTCTCAAGGGGAATGTTTTCAGCCTCTCTCCATTGAGAACGATGTTGGCTTTTGGTGTTACATATATATGGCCTTTATTATGTTGAGAAGTTTCCCTTCTATACCTATTTTATTGTGAGTTTTTATCAGGCACGGGTGTTGGACTTTGTTGAATGCCTTTTCTGCATCAATTGAGATGATCATGTGATTCTTTTCTTTCCTTTTATTTATGTGGTGGATTATATTAATTGATTTTCTAATGTTAATCCATCTTTGCATACCTGTTATGAATCCTACTTGACCATGGTGTATTATTTTTTTGATATGATGCTGAATTCTAGTGTCTAGAATTTTGTTGAGAATTTTTGCGTCTATTTTTTTTTTTTTTTTATAGTCATGAGAGATATTGGTCGGTAATTTTTTTTTTTTTTTGTGGTATCTTTGCCTGGTTTTGGTATCAGGGTTATGCTGGCTTCATAGAATTAATTTGGAAGTATCACTTCCTTTTTTGTGTTCTGAGATAGTTTGAGAAGTACTGGTGTAAGCTCTTCTCTGAATGTTTGGTAGAATTCTCCAGTAAAGCCATCTGGGCCAGGTTTTTTTTGTTGTTGTTGTTGGGGAGTTTTTTAATTACCTTTTCAATTTCTTCTCTCGTTATGGGTCTGTTCAGGTTTTCAACATCATTTCGTGTTAGTTTATGTAGGTAGTGTGTTTCTAAAAAATTGTCCATTTCCTCTAGGTTTTCAAATTTGTTGGAGTACAGTTTTTCATAATACTCTGTTATGATCCTTTTTATTTCATTTGGGTCTGTTTTAATGTCCCCCATTTCATTCCTTATTTAGCTTATTTGTGTTATCTCCTGTTTTTCTTTCGTCAATTCAGCCAGTGGTTTGTTGATTTCGTTGATCCTTTCAAAGGTCCAGCTTTCGGTTTTGTTGATTTTTTCTATCATTTTTCTAAACTCTATTTCATTTATTTCTGTTCCGATCTTTGTTATTTCCTTTCTTTTGGTGGCTATGGGCTTCTTTTGCTGTTCTCTTTCTGTTTGTTCAAGCTGTGTAACTAACGTTTTTATTTTGTCCCTTCTTTTTTATTTGTGCATCTAGTGCTATAAATTGACCTCTGAGGACTGCTTTTGCTGTGTCCCAAAGGTTTTGGTATGATATGTTTTCATTCTCATCTGATTCTAGGAACTCTTTGATTCCATCTTTGATTCCTTCTGTTACCCCGTGGTGTTTAAGGGGGGTGTTATTCAATTTCCATGTAACTGATTTTTTTTTCCTTACCCTTCTGGTTGTTAATTTCTGCTTTGATGGCATTGTGGCCAGAGAAGATACTTTGTGTTATCTCAGTATTTGAGATTTTATTGAGGGCTGCTCTGTGGCCTAAGATGTGGTCTATTCTGGAGAACGTTCCATGTGCTTTGGAAAAGAATGTGTATTTTGCAGCTGTTGGGTGGAGTGTTCTGTACATGTCCATGAAATCAAGTTGGCTGATTGTGCTCTTCAGCTCTTTTGTATCTTTGCTGAGTTTCTTTCTAGATGTTCTGCCCTTTACTGAGAGTGGTGTGTTGAATTCTCCTACTATTATTGTGGAATTGTCAATTTCTCTTTTCAGTGCTGTTAGAGTTTGTTTTATGTGTTTTGGAGCCTTGTCATTGGGTGCGTAAATATTTATTATGGTTAAGTCTTCGTGGTGGACTGTCTCTTTAATCATTATATAGTGCTCTTCTTTGTCTTTTATGCTGGATTTTTTTTTTAAAGTCCATTTAATCTGAGATAGTATTGCCACTCCTGCTCTTTTTTTGGTTGCTGTTTGCTTGATATATTTTTTCATCTTTTAATTTTTAATAAGTTGTTTCTAAGGTGAACCTCTTGTAGACAGCATATTGACGGATCCTGTTTTTTAATCCACTCTGTCACTCTGTGTCTCTTTATGGGTGCATTTAGGCCATTTACATCCAGTGTAATTATTGATAGGTGTGAGTTTATTGCTCTCATTTTGTAGCTTTTTTTTTTTTTTTTGTGGTGCTAACATTTTCTTTGTTCCTCTTACTCTCCCATGCTGATTTCCTTTTGTTTGTGGATTTCTTTTTCATTTCTTTTGTTTTTGTAGATTTTGTTTTTATTGAGACTTTATGTTTTTCTTCTGTATTTTGTTGAGTAGGTTTGTTAACTTTCTTTGTGGTTACCTTGAAATTGACCCTTACCTTCCTAGGTTTGAACCAGTCTATTATTACTTGGTATCACCTTGCTTACCTCTCCATTAGAAAGTTCTATACCTATACAGTTTATTCCCTTTTACTGTTCTGATGTTGTTGTCATTTACAGATTAACCTCTCTGGTTCCCTGTTGCAATTGTTTTGGTTTTGGATATCCTTGAGAGTTCATTTCCTATATTGGTATCTGGCTGGTACAACCTTGTGTCCTAGATTCAGGCTGTAATCTGATGTTGTTCATTCTCAGACCTAAGCGCTCCCTCTAATAATTCTTGTAAATTTGGTTTGGTTTTTAGATATTCCCTTAATTTCTTTTTATCTGGAAATGTCCCAATTTCACCATCTTATTTGAACAAAAGTTTTGCAGGATATATTAGTCTTGGTTGGCAATTTTTTTTTTGTTTGTTTCAGGGTTTTATATATGTCATCCCATTGCCTTCTTGCCTGCATGGTTTCTACCAAATAATCAGAGCTTAATCTTATTGTTTCTCCTCTGTATGTGGCTTTTTGTTTTTCTCTAGCCGCTCGCAGGGTTTGTTCTTTGTCTTGGTTTTAGTGAGTGTGATTATGATATGCCTTGGTGTTTTTCTTTTGCAATCTATCCTCTATGGGTTTGGTTGAGCTTCTTGGATGGTCAGCTTTTCACCATTCATGAAATCAGGGGTGTTTTCTGTCAGCAATTCTTCAATGATCCTCTCTGTGTTTTCCATTTTCTCTCTCTGTTTTGGAACTTTGATCACTCACAAATTTTTGCTTTTGATTGTATCTGACGCAATTCTCAGGGTTTCTTCATTTTTCTGTGCTCTTTTTTTCTGATTTTTCCTCAAACAGAATTGTATCCAAGTGTTTGTCTTCAATTTTGCTGATTCTGTATTCCATCATTTCAAATCTGCTCCTCAGCTTTCTAAAAATGACAATGTCAATTTCTGAAATCTTGTTTATCTTTAGGATTTCTAATTGTTGTTGTTATATGGTTCCTAGTTGTGAATTTATTTTGGCATTTTGTTCCTGTATTACTTTCCTGAATTGTTCCATTTTTTGGTCTATATTTTCCATGCACCTGTGTGCCTTTTCATAAACTTGTCTATTTTTTCCTCATTTTTGTCTGCTTTTTGCTTCAACTCTTGGATTGCTCTGAATATTATAGGTTTGAATTCCCTGTCAGGTAGTTCTGCTGCCTTTTCTTCTACTGGAAAGTCATCTGGTGTTTTATTTTGGATGCCTACTAGAACCATCCTGTCCTTTTTTTTTTTTTTTAGATATGTTTTGATATTGTCTGCTGTCTTCAGGACATTCAATAGTTATTTTCCTTGTTTCTTGATTGTAGATTTTTTTGTTTCTTCCTGCTTTTTTTTTTGGTTGTGTCTGAGCAGGTGGGTGGTGCATTCTTTGTTGTCTGCTTGTCTGTAGTCATGACACTTTTCACCTCCTTGTCCAGTGGGAATGGCCAGTCATTCAGCTATGTTGCAGCAGGGCAGATTCAGCTGAAGGGGAGGGGCTGGGGCAGGTTGTTTGTGGCATGTACTAGAGCCAACAGGGCAGGCCAGAAATCAGTGCTGGGCAGGTTCCAGTAGACTGTGCCTGTGCTGCTTGGGGGTATGATGCTCAGTGCACGGTGCAGGTAGGCAGGTAAGAGGGAGGAGATTGTGATGGGTGGAGCTAATAGGGGTTTGGGAAAGAAGAGAGAGAGGAGAGAGAAACAGAGGCCGAAAACAAACACGCAAACAAAGAAAACAAAATAGCTAAGAGAGCTTACCGTTGGAGTGGATAGATGAGACACTGAGAAATGGAGAAAAGGAAAAAGAAAAAGGGCAAAAGAAGAAAAAAGGTAAGTAGATAAAAATTTGGAAAAGAAAAACCCTCAGGAGTCCCAGCATCCCACCAGTGGGGCTGCTAAGACTGGGGAAGTGGTTCCTAGGCTGGGCAGTATAGCCTGGGTAGAGGGGGCATAGACGTCATACAGCACCAGGTATTTAGGAGACAGGAAAAGAAGATAAGTGTAGAGAGATGAGAACTGAGAAATTAAGAAAGACAGAAAGGGAAAAAGAGAGAGAAAAGAAAGAAATGCTCCTAGGGATCCCACCGATGCAGCTGTGCAGTTTGGGGGAGTGGTTACTAAGCTGTGCGGTGCAGCCTGGCTAGAAGGGGCTCCCAATCTGCAAAAAGGAAAAGAAAAGAAAACAAAACAGAACAAAGCAAAACAAGGTTAAAAAAAAAAAAAAAAACCAGGGATCCCACCAGTGTGGTGTTGTGGGCCAGGGGAGTTGTTTCCCAGTCAAGTGGGGCTTCATAGCCTTTTAAGAAGAAGCAAAGATGGTATAAGGATCCAGGTGTTCCAGAGAAAGGAGGGGGCGGTGGTAGGAGGACAGAAGTAACCAAAAGAGACGGAAAGAACCAACACCAGCTCAGGGGCCTGGTCAGTGTGGGCATGGCGAATCCAAACAGCCTGAGGCCAAAGCAGTTGCCTCATGGCCAAGAGAATGAAGCTGGAAGGAAGAAGAGGAGCCTGAAGGAGGGGGGATAAGGGGGACAGTTAGGAAAGCATATGTTGCTGATTACCCAGTATACTGTCTCCTGCTGGGAACTTTGTGAAGCTACTTTCCCTTACTCCCTGTCCACTGATCTCCAATGTAGGTGGGGCAAATCCAAGCAGCATGGATGCTGTACTTCCTGGCTGGCTGAGCCACTGCTGCCAGCCAGGAGGCTTGGAGCTGGAGCTGTGAGGAGAGAATGGGGAGTGGGAAAGAGTGTATCTTTGGTTATCAGGTGCTCTGTCCCCAAGCTACTTTCCTGTGCTCCCTGTCTGCTGATCCCTGACAGGAGTCCAAGATAGTGGATCTGTGCTGTGTTAGCTGATGGGATCCTCTGCACGTCTCTCTCCTCACTCTCTGTTTTTTATCAGTTTCTTATTCCATTCGGTGCTTGGATGAGTTCTTTATCTCTTCATTTGAAACTTCAGGTTCCAGGGATGATGTTTGTCTCTGTTTCACTTAGTTTTTCAGGTCTTTGCTGTGGAGGGACGGTGTGGTGCTTCTGTCTGTGGACACCATGTTGGCCGAAAGTCCCTGGATTGAGTGTATTTTGTGATTTTATATATTTTGTTGACTTGATTTATATACCTTGTGTTATTTTAGTGATTCCTTTAGGATTTATAATATACATCTTTGACTTACCACTGTCTAACTTCAAATGAGAATATAACAGCTCATGAATATATAACAACATTTAGTAGTGTATTTTTGCTTTTCTGCAAATGGTTTTTATGTTACTGTTTTTATACATTTTATTTTTACATACATTATCATCCTACAGTGTCACTTTGAGGACTAAATTGTGCCTGACCCAAGCTATGGTATTTTCAATCACCTTGTATGGATACAAAAGCTGGACAATGGTTAAGGAAGACTGAAGAAGAACAGATGCATTTCAATTATGGCGTTGGATCAATATTGACTATACCATAGACTGCCAGAAGAAAGAACAAATCTATCTTGGAAGAAGTACGGCTAAAATTCTCCTTAGAAGAGAGGATGAAGAGACTTTGTCTCATGTACTTTGGACATGTTATCTGGAAGGACTTGTCCCTGGAAAAGGATGTTATGCTTGGTAAAGTAGAGGGTGAGCAGAAAAGAGAAAGGCCCTCAACAAGACGGATTGACACAGTGGCTGCAACAACGGGCTTAAAGATAGCAACAATTGTGAGGATGGCACAGGACCAGGCACCATTTCATTTTGTTGTGCACAGAGTTGCTATGAGTCAGAACGAACTTGACAGCACCTAAAAACAACAAGAACATAATCCTAGAATAGAATTTTATTATTTTTGCTTTTAAGAAGTTGATTATCTTTTCAAGAGATTTAAATAATAAAACAGACTTAAAAAAAATTAGCAACATATTTACCATTTCTGCTGTTCATCATTCCTTTGTGTGGACCTTGATCTGGTTTCATTTTGTGTCCATCTGATGAAATATTTTAAAAAATGTTTCGTGTAGTGCAAATCTGCCAGTGAGGTGTTATTTCAGCCTTTGTATGTCTGAAAAATCTTTGTTTTGCTTTTGTTTTTGAAAGATTTTCAGTGTTTTTAGAATTGTACACTGAAAGTTTTTTCTTTCAGTATTTTAAAGATATTGCTTCACTGACTTTTGGCTTGAATTGTTTTCAACAAGAATTCTGCTGTCATGTCCATCTTTGTTCTTTTGTCCGTAGTGTGCCCTTTTTCTCTACTTTCAACATAATGTACCTTGTGGTAGTTTTTTAATGTCTTTTTTATTTGGGCCTTTTTTATGTCATCTATATCTTTACTTAATATGTTCAGTATTTCTTCTAGCTTCTTGAACATATGTAATACTGTTAAAATAACTGTTACATTTTTTAGTGTCTCGTGCCCAGTGTCTTAAAAACAATTGCTTTGTGTATTTTTGTCTACTTTTTATGTTGCTATTGTTTCAGGAAGGAGGGTAAAATCAGTAACTATACTTTGTCTTTCCGCTAGAGGTCCTGTCTGGCTGTGTTCTTCAGACAGTCTTGTCCTGGTCTATGGCAGGCTCTGGACCGTGGAGGCCTTGGGCCTCACGTCTGCATATCCCATGTTCGGAATGTGTGTTCCTAAGTGAACTGGCTGGCACCAGTTCTGAAGAGTGTTTTATATTTTGTTATTAGTGGTGCTATGGTTCTATTCTAAAGTGTTTCTGAAGTTAAAAACACTGGAATGTTTTGGGACTTAAAAATGACATGTTTTATCTTACACTAGGCTTAGGCTTAAAGTGTGTTTTGAAAGAAGAGTAATCTAAGATGCATCAGTTGGTCTCAACCCACCTGGAGCAAAGGAGAATAAAGAACACCAAAGACACAAGGTAATTATGAGCCCAAGAGACAGAAAGGGTTACATAAACCAGAGACTAACTCAGCCTGAGACCAGAAGAGCTAGATGGTGCCTGGCTACAACCAGTGACTTCCCTGACAGGGAACACAACAGAGAACCCCTGATGAAGCAGGAGAACAGTGGGATGCAGACCTCAGATTCTAGTAAAAAGACCAAACTTAATGGTCTGACTGACACTGGAGGGACTGCAGAGGTCACAGTCTCTGGACCTTCTTTTAGCCCAGGATAGGAACCATTCCCAAAGCCAACTCTTCATACAGGTATTGGACTGGACTATAAGACAAAAATGATACTGGTGAGGAGTGAGTTTCTTGACTCAAGTAGGCACACGAGACTATGTGGGCAGCCTCTGTCCAGAGGTGAGATGAGAAGGCAGAGGGGGACAGGAGCTGGCTGAGTGGAGATGGGGAATACAGGGTGGAGAGGAGGAGTGTGCTGTTTCATTAGGGGGAGAGAAACTAAGAGTACATAACAAGGTGTATATAAATTTTTGTATGAGAGACTGAATTGATTTGTAAACTTTCACTTAAAGCACAATAAAAAAATTAAAAAGGAGTAAAATATCAAAGTATGTGTTCTTTTTTATAATTTTATTGTTGTTGTTGTTGAAAATATACATAGCAGAACATACACCAGTTCAACAATTTCTACATGTACAATTTGGTGACATTGATTACATTCTTCAAGTTACCCAATCATTCTCACCCTCCTTTTCCCAATTGTTCCTCCCGCATTAACGTAAACTCACTGCCCCTTAAGGTTTCTATCTAATCTTTCACGTTGCTGTTGTCAGTTTGATCCTCTGTAAATAGTTCTTAAAAGAGTACCATTCTTAAGGCAGACATTTTTTACTAGTTAAGTTAAACAATTGTCTGGTTTTAAGAAGACTTCAAGGAATATTTTGGTTTAAGGTTTAATATTTAAAGAGTATCAGGGCAATAGTTTCAGGGGTTCGTCCAGCCTCCATGGCTCCAGAAAGTGTGGGTTCCATGGGAATTCAAAATTCAATTCTGCATTTTCTCCCTTTTGATCAGGATTCTTCTACAGAATCTTTGATCAAAATGCTCAGTAATGGCAGCCAGGCACCATCCAGTTCTTCTGGTCTCATGGCAAAGGACGTAATTGTTCATAGAGGCAATTAGACACACATCCCATTTTTTATTTCTATTCCTGACTCTCCCTCTTTTTCTGTTTCCAAACAGAGACCAATTCCTGTACCTTGGATGGTGCTTGCAAGCTTTTAAGACCCCAAGCACTATGCAACAAACAAAAAGATAGAACAGAAGCACTAAACACGATATTAGGGCAATTAACTCAGAAGTCCCATGTAACCATGACTCTAAACTTCCAAACCAAGAAACTGAAACCCACGAGGTATTTGATTATAGCCTCAGCAGCTTCTCTTGTTTTTTTTTGTTGTAAATATATCTATCACACAACTTTTGCCAATTCAACTTTAGGGGTATATTATTGACAGCAATTATATTAATTGGCTGTGCAACCCTACCCATAATCAATAAAATTTTTCCGTCACCCATAAATTGAAAGTCAATGCTACATAAAGCAATAACCCCTTTCCCCCCTCTCCTTCCTGCCCCTGGTAACCACTAATAAACTTTGGTCTCCGTACATTTGTCTGTTCTTATCTTTCTATATAAGTGGGATTATATAATATTTGTCCTTTTGTGATTGACTTATTTCACTTAGCATAATGTCTTCAAGCTCCATCTACATAGTAGCATGTATTAAGACTTCATTTCTTCTACTGACTGAGTAGAATTCCATTGTATGTATGTACCACAGTTTGTTTATCCGTTCGTCCAGGGATGGGCATTTAGGTTGTTTCCACCTTTTGACTCTTGTGACTAGTCCTGCAATGAACATTGGTGTACATCTATGTCTGTTTGCATTACTGCTTTAAAAAAGAAAAAAAAAAAAATTATATCCCTGGTATATACCTAGAAGTGGAATTGCTGGGTCATGTGGTAGTTTTATTTTTAGTTTTCTGAGGAAAAGTATGTGTTCTTATAACTATTTTTTTACTCAAACAACTTCAAATGATCATGAGCAAGCACGCCTGGTGACTTCAATTTTCCAGAGGTAATATTTGTGTTGCCATTGTCCGTATCCTCCCTCACTAGAGCACTTTTAGGTGAGTCTCATGTAATGTTTTCTCTAAAGCAAGGACCTTTACTATTAATTTCAATTGAATCTAAGCTATCTTAGAGGATGCTCGCTATCATCCAAGAAAACTGAGGTGAACACAGCCAGCTTGGACAATGTTGCGAGATTGCTCAAGTTTGGCCTTGGAGACTCAACTCTAATTGTCCATCTCTTGGCTGCTTTTCTTCTGTGGTGATACCCCTTCATCCTCCTCAGGTCCAGTACAATCAGATGGCCTGTGGGAAGGGGTTTCAATTAATGTATCACTTTGCTACATTTTTAGCTCCACCTCAAATTGTGAGAGGAAGGCTTTTCTCCTAGATTTATGTCTGGCATTAGTAAACATGGTTAAAGAGAAGATCGCTGTCAATAAATTGTATACCTGTAAAAAGTTATTTAAAAAGATTAATGAATGCATACATATTTATATGTTTTGATTAAAGTAAAATATTTAAGGGGGGGGAAGAGCAAGATGAAGAGGTTCTCCACAAATTGTCCCCAAAACAAAAAAATGTAGATTACTATTTCCTTGTTTTAAAATAGGGACATACTAGTACTCATCTCAGGGTTGTTGTGCAGATGAAATAAGGAAACGCCCAGACCTTGACTGTGCTCCACTGGGCTTCTCTGCTGCTACCACCACCACCACCACCTCTACGGGCACTGCTACTAGTTCTATTGCTTCAGATTCTTTAGCAAAGGGCTCCTAATGACCCCCAAGCCCAGAAGAACTGCTTTACTGTGCAGCTCTGAGAACTGGAGAAGCAAGCACGCGTGAAGTCTTCTTCCTGTATAGCCACAGCACTGGAGCCAATCTATAGTGTACAAATAATATTAAATCTAATCATTCTCTTGAATTCTTCACTGTTATGACTAATGTTATGGAGTGAATTGTGTTCCCCCAAAATGTGTGTCAACTTGGCTAGGCCATGATTTCCAGTATTGTACGATTGTCCACCATTTTGTCATCTGATGTGATTTTCCCAGGTGTTGTAAATCCTACCTCTATTATGATGTTAATGACACAGGATTCAAGAAAATTATGTTAATGAGGCAGGACTCGATCTACGAGATTACATTGTATCTTTTTTAAAATAATTTTTATTGTGCTTTAAGTGAACGTTTACCAATCAAGTCAGTCTCTCACACAAAAACCCATATACACCTTGCTACACACTCCCAATTACTCTCCCCCTAATGAGACAGGCCGCTCTCTCCCTCCACTCTCTCTTTTCCTGTGCATTTCACCAGCTTCTAACCCCCTCGACGCTCTCATCTCCCCTCCAGGAAGGAGATGCCAACATAGTCTCAAGTGTCCACCTGATCCAAGAAGCTTGCTCCTCACCAGCATCCCTCTCCAACCCATTGCCCAGTCCAATCTCTGTCTGAAGAGTTGGCTTCGGGAATGGTTCCTGTCCTGGGCCGACGGAAGGTCTGGGGGCCATGACCTCTGAGGTCTTTCCAGTCTCAGTCAGACCATTAAGTCTGGTCTTATGAGAATTTGGGGTCTGCATCCCACTGCTGTCCTGCTCCCTCAGAGGTTCTCTGTTGTGTTCCCTGTTAGGGCAGTCGTCGGTTGTAGCCGGGCACCATCTAGCTCTTCTGGTCTCAGGCTTATGTAGTCTCTGGTTCATGTGGCCCTTTCTGTTTCTTAGGCTTGTAATCGCCTTGTGTCCTTGGTGTTCTTCATTCTCCTTTGATCCAGGTAGGTAGAGATCAGTTGATGCATCTTAGATGGCTGCTTGCTAGCGTTTAAGACCCCAGACGCCACTCTTCAAAGTGGGATGCAGACTGTTTTCTTAATAGATTTTATTATGCCAATTGACTTAGATGTCCCCTGAAACCATGGTCTCCAGACCCCTGCCCCTGCTACACTGGCCTTCGAAGCATTCAGGTTATTCAGGAAACTTCTTTGCTTTTGGTGTAGTCCAGTTGTGCTGACCTCCCCTGTATTGTGTGCTATCTTTCCCTTCACCTAAAGTAGTTCTTATCTACTATCTAATTAGTGAATGCCCCTTTCCCACCCTCCCTACCTCTCCCCTCTCATAACCACAAAAGAATGTTTTCTTCTCAGTTTAAACTATTTCTCAAGTTCTTATAATAGTAGTCTTATACAATATTTGTCCTTTTGCAACTGACTAATTTCACTCGGCATAATGCCTTCCAGGTTCCTCCACATTATGAAATATTTCACAAACTCCTCATTGTTCTTTAACCATGCGTAGTATTCCATTGTGTGAATATACCATAATTTATTTATCCATTCATCCGTTGATGGGCACCTTGGTTGCTTCCATCTTTTTGCTATTTTAAACAGTGCTGCAATAAACATGGGTGTGCATATATCTGTTCGTGTAAAGTCTCTTATTTCTCTAGGATATATTCCAAGGAGTGGGATTGCTGGATCTATGGTAGTTCTATTTCTAGCTTCTTAAGGAAGCACCAAATCGATTTCCAAAGTGGTTGTACCATTTTACATTCCCACCAGCAGTGTAGAAGTGTTCCAATCTCTCCACAGCCTCTCCAACATTTATTATTTTGTGTTTTTTGGATTAATGCCAGCCTTGTTGGAGTGCGATGAAATCTCATTGTAGTTTTGATCTGCATTTCTCTAATGGCTAATGATCGTGAACATTTCCTCATGTATCTGTTGGCTCCTTGAATGTCTTCTTTGGTAAAGTGTGTGTTCATATCCTTTGCCCACTTCTTGATTGGGTTGTCTTTTTGTAGTTGAGTTTTTGCAGTATCACGTAGATTTTAGATAAAAGATGCTGATCAGAAATGTCATAGCTAAAAACTTTTTCCCAGTCTGTAGGTAGTCTTTTTACTCTTTTGGTGAAGTCTTTGAATGAGCATAGGTGTTTGATTTTTAGGAGCTCCCAGTTATCTAGTTTTTCTTCTGCATTCTTAATAATGTTTTGTATACTGTTTATACCATGTATTAGGGCTCCTAACGTTGTCCCTATTGTTTCTTCCATGATCTTTATCATTTTAAATTTTATATTTAGGTCTTTGATCCATTTTGAGTTAGTTTTTGTACATGGAGTGAGATATGGGTCTTGTTTTCATTTTTTTGCAGATGGATATCCAGTTATGCCAGCGCCATTTGTTAAAAAGATTGTCTTTTCCCCATTTAACTGTTTTGGGGCCTTTATCAAATATCAACTGTTCGTATGTGGATGGATTTATGTCTGGATTCTCAATTCTGTTCCATTGGTCCATGCATCTGTTTTTGTACCAGTACCAGGCTGTTTTGACTACTGTGGCAGTATAATGGCTTCTAAAATCAGGTAAAGTAAGGCCTCCCACTTTCTTCTTCTTTTTCAGTAATGCCTTATTTATCTGGGGCCCCTTTCCCTTCCATGTGAAGTTGGTGATTTGTTTCTCCATCTCATTAAAGAATGTCGTTGGGATTTGGATCAGAATTGCATTAAATGTATAGATCGCTTTTGGTAGAATAGACGTTTTTATAATGTTAAGTCTTCCTATCCACGAGCAAGGTATGTTTTTCCACCTATGTAAGTCTCTTTTGGTTTCTTGCAGAAGTGTAGTATACTTTTCTTTGTATAAGTCTTTTACATCTCTGGTAAGATTTATTCCTAAGTATTTTATCTTCTTGGGGGCTACTGCAAATGGCATTGATTTGGTGATTTCCTCTTCGATGTTCTTTTTGTTGGTGTAGAGGAATCCAACTGATTTTTATGTTTATCTTGTACCCCAATACTCTGCTGAACCCTTTTATTAGTTTCAGTAGTTTTCTGGAGAATTCCTTAGGGTTTTCTGTGTATAAGATCATGTCATCTGCAAATAGAAATACTTTTACTTCTTCCTTGCCAATCTGGATGCTGTTTATTTCTTTATCTAGCCTAATTGCTCTGGCTAGGACTTCCAGCACAATGTTGAATAAGAGTGGTGATAAAGGGCATTCTTGTCTGGTTCCCGATTTCAATGGAATGCTTTCAGGCTCTCTCCATTTAGGGTGATTTTAGCTGTTGGCTTTGCATAAATGCCCTTTCTTATGTTGAGGAATTTTCCTTCTATTCCTATTTTGCTGAGAGTTTTTATCATGAATGGGTGTTGAACTTTGTCAAATGCCTTTTCTGCATCAATTGATAAAAGCATGTGATTCTTGTCTTTTGTTTTATTTGTGTGGTGGATTACATTAATTGTTTTTCTAATGTTGAACCATCCCTGCATACCTGGTATGAATCCCACATAAAAAAAAAAAAAAACACATGGTCATGGTGAATTATTTTTTTGATATGTTGTTGAATTCTATTGGCTAGAATTTTGAGGATTTTTGCATCTATGTTCATGAGTGATACAGGTCTATAATTTTCTTTAGTTGTGGTGTCTTTACTTTGTTTTGGTATCAGGGATATGGTGGCTTCATTGAATGAGTTTGGTAGTATTCCATCCTTTTCTATGCTCTGAAATACCTTTAGTAGTAGTGGTATTAACTCTTCTCTGAAAGTTTGGTAGAACTCTGCAGTGAAGTCGTCCAGACCAGGGCTTTTTTTTTTGTTGGGAATGTTTCAATTACCTTTTCAAGTTTTTCTTTTTTTATGGGTCTATTTAGTTGTTCTACCTCCGTTTGTGTTAGTTTAGGTAGGTAATGTGTTTCTAGGAATTCATCCCTTTCTTCTAGGTTTTCAAAATTGTTTGAGTACAGTTTTTCATAGTAATCTGATATGATTCTTTTAATTTCAGTTGGGTGTGTTGTGATATCTTATTCAGGTTATTTGCTTCCTTTCCTGTTTTTCTTTTGTCAGTTTGGCCAGGGGTTTATCAATTTTGTTGATTTTTTCAAAAAACCAGCTTTTGGTCTTGTTAATTCTTTCAATTGTTTTTCTGTTTTCTATTTCATTTAGTTCAGCTCTAATTTTTATTATTTGTTTTCTTCTGGTGCCTGTGGGTTTCTTTTGTTGCTCTCTTTCTCTTTGTTCAAGTTGTAGGGATAATTCTTTGATTTTGGCCTTTTCTTCGTTTTGGATGTGTGCATTTATTGATATAAATTGGCCTCTGAGCACCAATTTGCTGTGTCCCAAAGGTCCTGTTAGGAAGTGTTTTCATTCTCACTGGATTCTCTGAATTTCTTTATTCCATCCTTAATGTCTTGTATAATCCAGTCTTTTTTGAGCAGGGTGTTGTTCAGTGTCCAAGTGTTGGATTCCTTTTCCCTGCTTTTCCTGTTATTGATTTCCCCTTTATGGCCTTATGGTCAGAGAAAATGCTTTGTAATGTTTCGATGTCTTGGATTCTGTTAAGGTTTGCTTTAGGACCTAATATGTGGTGTATTCTAGAGAATGTTCCATGTGCACTAGAAAAGAAATTGTACTTGCTGGTGTCAGTTGGAGTGTTCTGAATATGTCAACGAGGCCAAGTTGGTTGATTGTGGCATTTAGATCGTCTGTGTCTTTATTGAGCTTCTTTCTGGATGTTCTGTCCTTCGACAAAATTGGTATGTTGGTATCTCCTACTATTATTGCGAAGCTATTTCAGTTTTCAATGCTGATAGAGTTTGTTTTATGTATCTTGCAGCCCTGTCGTTGGGTGCATAAATATTTAATATGGTTATATCTTCTTGGTGTATTGTCCCTTTAATCATTATGTAGTGCCCTTCCTTATCCTTTATGATGGATTTAACTTTAAAATCTACTTTGCAGAAATTAATATTGCCACTTCTGTTCTTTTTTGATTGTTGTTTGCTTGATATATTTTTTTCCATCCTTTGATTTTTAGTTTGTTTGTGTCTGTAAGTCTAAGATGTGTCTCTTGTAGGCAGCATATAGATGGATCGTGTTTTTTAATCCATTCTGCCACTCTCTGTCTCTTTATTGGTGCATTTAGTCCATTGCCATTCAGGGTAATTATGGATAGGTATGAATTTTTTTTTTTTAATTAATTTAGTGCTATCATTTTGATATCTTTTTTTGTGTGCTGTTGACAGTTTCTTTTTTCCACTTAATTTTATGTGCTGAGTAGATTTTCTTTATATATTGTCCTTCCCTCATTTTTGTTGTTGATTTTGTTTCTGCTGATTCTCTCTTTTTCCCTTTTATTTTATTTTGATGAGTAGGATAGTTTGTCTCCTTTGTGGTTACCTTATTATGTACCCCTATTTTTCTAAATTTAAAACTAACTTTTATTTCTTTGTATTGTCGTACCTTCCTCTCCATATGGAAGGTGTATGATTACATTTCTTAGTCCCTCTTTATTATTTAATGTTGTCTTCTTTTATGTAATAACATTGCTGTTACCCTGTTTTGAGCTTTTTTTTTGTTTGTTTGTTTTTACAATCTTTGTTTTTTTGGATTTCTCTGTCCGGGTTCACTTCTGGTTGCTCTGCCCAGTGTTCTAGTCTTGGGTTGATACCTGATATTACTGATTTTCTAACCAAAGAACTCCTTTTAGTATTTCTTGTAGTTTTGGTTTGGTTTTTATGAATTCCCTAAACTTTTGTCTGTCTGGAAATGTCTTAATTTCACCTTCATATTTAGAGACAGTTTTGCTGGGTATATGATTCTTGGCAGGCAATTTTTTTCCTTCAATTTTTTAAAATATGTCATCCCATTGCCTTCTTGCCTGCATGGTTTCTGCCGCGTAGTCCAAGCTTATTCTTATTGGCTCTCCTTTGTAGGTGACTTTTCATTTATCCTTTGCTGCTCTTATAATTCTCTCTTTATCTTTGGTTTTGGCAAGTTTGATTATAATATGTCTTGGTGACTTTATTTTAACATCTACCTTATGTGGAGTTTGACGAGCATCTTGGATAGCTGTCTTCTCATCTTTCACAATATCAGGGAAGTTGTCTGCCAACAAATCTTTAACAATTTTCTCTGTTTTTTCTGTTATCCCTCCTTGTTCTGGCACTTCAATCACTCCTAGGTTATTTCTCTTGATAGAGTCCCACATGATTCTTAAGATTTCTTCATTTTTTTTAATTCTTTTATCTGATTTTTCTTCAAATATATTAGTGCCAAGTGATTTATCTTTGAGTTCACAAATTCTACCTTCTACTTGATCAATTCTGCTCCTCTGACTTTCTGTTGAGTTGTCTAATTCATAATTTTATTGTTAATCTTCTGAACTTCTGATTGCTATCTGTCTGTGGATTTTTCCAGCTTATTAAACTTTTCATTATGTTGCTGAATAATCTTTCTGATTTCTTCAATTGCTTTATCTGTGTGTTCCTTGGCTTGTTCTGCATATTGCCTCATTTGCTTCCTGATATCTTGAAGAGTTCTGTATATTAAACTTTTGTATTCTGCATCTGGTAACTCCAGGAATTTACTTTCATCTAGAAGATCCCTGGATTCTTTGTTTTGAGAGCCTGTTGAGGTGATCATGGTCTGTTTCTTTTTGAGAGTTGATATTGAGTGTTGTCTCCGAGCCATGTATAAGTTATTGTATTAGTTTATGCTTGCTTACTGTGTCATAGCTGCTTGCTTTGTTTTGTTTTGGTATACCCCTATGGGTTGCTTGAGTGAGCTAGCTTGATTATTTTTGCGTTTGGAGCTCTGGCGTCCTGTCCCCAGCTGGCTAGAGCTGTTATCAGGTATATCAGTCTAGGAGTCCATTCAGTTTTCTTGTATGAATTCAGCTCAGGTTTCCAGGTAGCTGATATCAAGTGTGTGGTACAGGCTCTGTCCTACAGTCTTAGAGGGGCAGAGGTGATTGGCGTATATACTGGTATCTGATTGCAGCAGGGGTCATGCTCTGAACATGGCAGGGGCTTAGAACCAACCCCCAAGTGTCTCTGAGGAAAACGCCTCCCTGTTCCTTACAGCGTGCAGATGGGTGGGTTCTGCAGATGGACCATGGGCACCCAAAGGTTTTGGTTGTACAGACTGGGAGGTACTAATTATCTTTGGACCCCTGTCATGGGTGGCTGGGTGACCCAAGTGGAGCTACCAGACCTTAGGTCCCTGATGTGGGTAGGTGGGGACCTTCTTTAACAGGCAAAGCAATGTCAAACATCAAACACCCACGTCTCCACCTCACAGCTGAAATGGTTGGAGTTTGCCAGCAAGGACCTATTCTCCTGAAATAGGCCCACACAGGCCTATGCAGAAGGGAAAGGTTCTCAAAGTCCACGGATAGTTTATGCCTGGACAGGAGCCGCTTCTGTCCTGAGCTCCCTGGTTAATGGGGCTAGCAAATTATCTTTTCCCCTGACTTGCAAATTTTTTCCTTCCCAAAGGCTAGGAGGATGGCTCTAGGTGCTCAACATGGCCTATCTCAGGCCAGAGATTCAGCTGCTGAAGCCGGCTTGGGGGTGGGGAGGGCACGGTAAAATATACGCAAGTACTTAGCTTTTGCCAAGAGCGCTGTTCTTCACAGGTTCCAGAGGCGTGAGTAGACCGTGCGGCTGGCTGCCTCTCCGTGAGGAAACTGCAGCTGAATGCCAGCACCAGCCCGTAGCCGCCGCCACTCCGGGAATGGTGCCTGAAGGCTCCTGGAGACCCAGGTCCGGTAACTTCTCTCCACTTCTGAACGGTCTCTTCTTCCCCTTGCCCTTCAGTTCGTTGTCTAAGCTTCCCTTTGATGCTCAGGGCTCCCAGCTTGTCACAAATATACTTGTTTCACTTGTTTTTTTGGGTCTTTGTTATAAAGAGGGCTCGCCAGAAGCATCTGTCTATTCTTCCATCTTGGCTCCGCCTCCTAGGTTGTGTCTTGAGTCAATTTCTTTTGAGATATAAAATCGAGAAGTAAGTGGAGTGATGGAGACCTCCTACCACCAAGAAAGCAGAGCTGGGAGCAGAGTGTGTCCTTTGGACCTGGGGTCCCTGTGATGAGTTGTTCCCTAGACCAGGGGAAGATTGATGACAAGGGCCTTCCCCTAGAGTTGACAGAGAGAGAAAAGCCTTCCCCTGGAGCTGGTGCCCTGAATTCAGACTCCTAGCCTCCTAGAGTGTGAGAAAATAAATTTCTCTTTATTAAAGCCATCCACTTGTGGTATTTCTGTTATAGCAGCACTAGACAACTAAGACAACTAATAACAGTATAACATTGATTAGGCATTTTAATAAATGTGTGTAAGTCAAATCTATTTCCAGTTAAAAATATGATGTTGGATTCTGATTGTGATATGAAGACTTTGCAGTTGTTTATTAGTTTCACCGCCTCTTTCAAAGGAAGTAGCAAGGACATTGGTCTTCCAAGTGCATAATTTATCCCATTAGTGACCTTTTTAGGCAACAATGCATACACAGAAGTTTTACATAGTTTAGTGTGTTCTCTTTTCTCAGCAGTGGAGATGGTGTGTTCTAGCGCTCCCAGGCATTTAGTGGAACCGAGGTCTTTTTTTTTTTTTTTATTGATTATTGTTGTGTTCTTTTTTCTCTTTCTTTTTGCTGTGTTCTGATTTGGTTTATGGTTTACCTAGTGCTGGGTGAACTAAGGGGTGGTCAGCAATATGGACTTTAAAGTCTAAATTTAGAAGTTGCTGATTTATTCCACATCTTTAAGGAATTTGTTTCAGGTCTAGCCTGTGGTTTGGCAGCTGGACCAGGCCCTCCAGAGGGTGGGCCAAGGGTCAGTCAGAGGTAACGTTCCTGGCTTTGCAGAGTCAAGATGTGGGTCTGACTCACTGCCTTGCCTCAGGACGATTGGAGCCCTGGGCCGAGGAAGGGGGTTGGGAAAAGGCATTCTCTGTGTGATAAAAGAGGTGCTGCTAGTGCCACCCCAGGATCTGCCTACAGATACGCATGTGTCAGCACTTGTCACCACTTTCAGCACCGAGGGGATACAAGACATGAATGGTACTTCGGACCTGAAAAGGGACAGAGAAGCTGTTCCTAGGATAATGCTTTAGAGTGAAAGCAAACTCAGGGCAACTGAGTTGGACTGCATATTTGGAAACAAGGGACCTAAAACAGAGAGAAGCTCAGTCACTCCTCTGCAGTGGGAAGTGTGGGCTTAGATGCAGAAGCCTTAGGCTTCCAATTGGCCACCACACTGACTAGGTCTGTGATCACAAGAAAGCTAACTTACTTTTCTGAGGTTTAGTTTTCTCATCTCTTTAATGGTGCTAATAATGCATAATAATTCATAAGCAATGATTAAATACTCTGTGTAAACCTTTCTGCAGACATAAAATATAATTATTTAACTAGTGCAAAATTAGTTGAAGTGAGAGTCTTGTTGAGAAGCAGATTTGTTGTTGCTTTGCTTTGTTATGTTGTCTCTAAATATCACAGAAGCTCAGCTTCCTTGACTGCGTGCATTTCTTCCTGTGAAATGGGGCCACCGTTTAGCCTAGAAACATGCATTCCTAATGTTTGTTTGTAGATTTGAGGTCTGCATTGTAACAACTGTAAGCAGATGACCTTTTATACAGCATGGACATTCTTAAAAATAAGACATTGTTATTTAAAAATTGGTCTTGCCTCTTTAGAGGGCAATCTTCTTTTTTGCATGCCTAGGTCACCCATTTCCACAGAAGGCTCACCCAAAATTTCCCAGTTCACCTCAAACAGGGCCTGGTGGCTGAGTGCACCCTCAGGCTAAAGGGTTTCATTCTGAAGTTCCTCTGGGCTGCTAGTCTCAGGCTACTTGCTATCACTGAAATCTCAATTAAGTACAGCCTGAAAATCCCGGGGAAAAGTATCAACTGTTGAAGGGAGTAAGAGGGTTGAGGAGGTGATCCCCTGCAAAGAATGCACTGGAGCCCCTACAGATTCTAGAGAAACTCCCTCGAAAATAGGTTTGACGCGATTCATAGAAAACGGACAGAAGAGTCAGTTTGCTTCAAGGTGGAAGTAGTTCTGGTGAGCCCACGGTCTCCAACACATCATCCCTGGACACTGAACACAGGACGGCTCCTGCCCCTTCTGAGGTGTGCTTTTTGTACTGTAGTGTCAGAATGGTGGTTTGTTCAAGTGGCCCGGGAGGTATAATATACCAGGTCTACGTGAACTTCCTGATAGTGTCACCTTGCCCTCCCTAGGGAGCATCTGCATTTTGGCCAAACATTAGGAATTTAATATTTAATGCTAAAAGAGAAACTGCTCAGAAAGTCTAGAAACCTGTCATGTGCCTCATGGCAATTATAAGATCCCTGGGCTCCCCTTAAACAAAGAGCTTTGTTCTTTTAAAGCAATTACCAGAAGTAAAAAAGCTCCAATGCCAGTAAAACTTTTAAAAGGCACATCTGCTGAAAGATTTGAGTTCAGGCTGTCTGTGGGTAGCTGGAGATCTATCGGTGCCCAGAGACAGGGTCTGCAGTCAGTGTTTGCAAATGGTGTCCCCCCAACCATTGCTTGGCTAATGCCCCATCTGTGGCTGGCGGCAATGTTAGCCTTTAATTGACATTATACCTTGATTTGATGGAACACACTGCATCAACTACGTAGTCTTGCATCTGGAAGTTGTTTTTCTACCAGGTTGCCAGTATCTTTATTAGCAAATTGTTGTTAGATTGGTAAAACAATTGGATCAGTGAAAATGGCTGAACATTATTCAATAATTTTGCTTGTGAATCACCTTTGTTGATTGGAAAGCAGCAAATCTCAATCCTCTCAGAGTCCTCCAGCGTGGCCCTTGACCTTCCTATTAGTGAATGTCTCTCTCACCTGGGCTGCAATGTGCATGGTGCCCAGGTGCCTGTTGGCTATGCTCCCATTCCAGTGTGCGAGGAAGGGGCTTAGGATAAGGAATAGGGACCTCGGTGGAAGGGGGCTGACCCTGGCCTTAGTGACCACTTGCTAATTTGACTTTCTCCTTCTAGAGAACCGTATTCACAGAACCTGGTTCATCTCTGCAAGCTCTGTTCTCCTTTCCCATTCTTTTTGCTACTTCAGATCACCCTTGTGCAAAGTTTCTTTTTTCTCCCTTTTTTCCTAACTCAAGCACACGTCATTGAATGGGACCAATTCATAATCTTCATCAAGAATTCCTTTAGAATAAGAGGAGAAATCTCTTTCCCTTGGTTTGTTATCGCCACAGTCACATCTATGCATGTGTTTGGGGTAAACCAAAAACCAAACCTGTTGCTGTCGAGGTGATTCCAACTCATAGCGACACTATAGGTCAGAGCAGAACTGCCCCATAGAGTTTCCAAGGAGAGCCTGGTGGGTTTGAACTGCTGACCTTTTGGTTAGCTGCTGCGGCGCTTAACCACTATGCCACCAGGGTTTCCTGTGTTTGGGGGTAGCAGTTTTAAAAACTCAAAGTCACACAAGACCTCTGCAAATTTTTTTTCATACATCTGAGTACATGATACATTTATTTTAGTTAAAAAATGAGATAATCTCATACTTAAATTTCTACAATTTGATGTTTTAGATAATATCATATTTGAAGATCATAGAGACTCATAGCAATCCCATAAAACTGCCCCCATAGGGTTTTCTTGGTTGTAATCTTTATAGGAGCAGATTGTTAAGTGTTTCTCCTGCGGAGCTGTTGTTGGATGGGTTCCAACTGCCAGCCTCTTGGTTTTGTGCCACCAGAGCTCCTTGACAGTCATGAAAACCAAACCTAACCCATTGCCATTGAGTCGATTCCGACTCATAGTGACCCTATAGGACAGAGTGGAACTGCCCTATAGGGTTTCCAAGGAGCCGCTGGTGGATTCAAACTGTCAGCCTTTTGGTGAACGGCCGTAATTGTTAACCACTGCACCACGAGGGCTCCACTGATAGTACATATAGATGAACTTAATTCTTTTCAACATAACGCTGTACAACGAATGTGCTGTTGTACATAACTGTTTCCCTATCCATGGAAATGTTGGGGTTGAAGGGTTCATTTTTTTAAAAAAAATATTTTATTGTATTTTTGGTGAAAATATACACAGCAAAACAGGTTCCCATTCAACAGTTTCTATACATAATGTTCAATGATATTGGTTACATTCTTCACATAGTCTCGACATTCTCATTATTTCCATTCCAATTAGCCTAGTCTCACTGCCCCCAACCTTCTCATTCCTGCATTAGAGTAACCGTAGTTCATCTCATTTCGTATATACAATTTTTTAAAACAGTGCAGTACTCAACGGTGACATTCTTTACTTTTTGAGCTAACCTGCTACTTAGTTAAAAGGTGACTTCAGGAGGTAGCTTCTCTTCAAGGTTTAAAGAGTATCCCAGGGCAATAATCTCGGGGATTCCTCCAGTCTCAAACGGTCCAGTAAGTTTGGAAGCTTTAAGAATTTGAAGTTCTGTTCCACATTTTTCCCCCTTCCTATCAGTATCCACCTATTGTCACCCTAGCAGAACATTCAGTTCTTCTGGCCTCAAGATAGACAAGGCCGTGGTTCATGCAGACAGTTTGTCTTGTAGTCTGGTTCCTTCTCTGATTCTCAGGTTTCCTTCTTTCTCTCTTGCTCCAGATGAATATAGACCAATAGTTGTATCTTAGATGGCTGCTCACAGGCTTTTAAGACCCCAGACACTACTCAACCAAACTAGGATGTAGAACATGAATTTTAGGAACTGTATTATGCCAATTGACTGAGTTGTCCCATGAGACTATAACACTAAGTTGAAGGGTACATTTCTATAAAAAATATTTTAATTATTTTAAAACACTTCTATAATTAGAGTTTTCTGTACAAAGTCAAAATTCTTTTTGTTGAGAACCCTACCCTTTGCAGAGTATCAGTCACAGAAACATATGGAGCAGTTTTGTTTGGAGAGTCATCAAGTCTCGTTTCCTCTCTGTTTTCATTAAGTTTCAGAGAAGCCTCTGTACCCAGCATGGGCCCAGGCACTGGAAAGCGAATGAGTCTCAGCCACGGAGTGTCTTACAACTGAAATCACTAATTAATGCAATACTACTTATAACAAGGGAAACCTAATGGTGCAGTGGTTAAAGCGATTGACTGCTAAACCAAAGGTTGGCAGTTTGAAACCACCAGCAGCTCCGTGGGAGAAAAACGTGGCAGTCTGCTTCCATAAAGATTTACAGCCTTGGAAACCCTATGGGGTTGCTATGAGTCCTAATCTACTCAATGGCAGTGGGTTTTATTTATAACAAAGAACAATTGATTCTGACTTCTTTTTTTTTTTTTTTAGAGGTCAGACAAGCGAGACGAACCTGGATCTGGAGAAGAAGCTGCTGGATGGGAGACACAGGACCTGGGTGAGTTTCCAGTCCCATGCTGGAGGTGGGGCCCTTCCTGAGTGCGGAGCTGCCGCCTCATCCTCAGGTTCAGCAACATTTCATCACATAAAAGCCTGAGGGAACCACAGGTTACAGTGTTACGCAGAGCTGAGTGACACAAGTTAGAAATTTTAAATTTCCTTTGAAAGGCATGAAAATGTCCAGGGAACATATGGCCTACCTCGTGATTGGATATGCCACCTACCAGACTTGTAGCCTCAATTTTCTCACCTGAAAAATGGTAATAATAATATCTACTTCACGCTGTTATTGAGAGATATAGAAATAATATATTCAATAGGCTTAGCAAAATTCCTCACCCAGAGCAGATACATGGAAATATTGTCTGTTATTAATGACACAAAGAACGTGACATTAATGACACAAAGAACATGACATCAAGGCTTACAGAGATTTAGCTGTGTCCAACATCGCTGATAGTAAAGCCACTGTGGTGATCTGGTTTCCTGACACCAAATCCCCCACTTTTGCCAATTCACTGTGCTTTCTCTCAGCAAATGCTCGTAAAAGAGCGCTGGCTGGCTGAGGGATCCTACAGTGGAATCCCTTTTGGACTCCTCCAGAAAGCCACTGGGTGCTTCTTTACTGGACTCTGCAGAAAGAAATTGTGCAATCTACAAAGCTGTTTCTTCCAAGCACACAACTCGGATGCTTATATTTAATATAAAAATCCAATATATAATATTAAATGGGCAGAACTGCATGATTTAAAAAACTAAATATTTGAAGAATTGTCTCCCAAATCTAAAAACCCCTTCATCTTTATACAACTGCTATGTATTTCTGTATTTCTTCACAGTCTCGTATTTATTCAATTTTAAAGTTAAATTTCTTTCAAAGAAATTACAAAAATAGCACATTTAAACAATGTCCAAAAGGAGAGAAAAAGTTAATAAAATCCTGTCACGATCCCCACTGCTATTTACCTCCACCTGCCTCAAGTTAACAGCCTTGCATGTGTTTTTCTGCACTTTCCTTCTGGCTCAGGGGTGATTTTCAACTGTTATTTTCACAAGAATGGGTTCTCTCTAGAGAGAAAACTCATTCTTGTGAAAACAACATATTTTATATGTATGTAATATGTGTGTTATATATATCATACATATTATATAAATATATAATATAAATTGTTAAAAAAAGGTATTTCTGGTAAGTCACTGGTCTTGCAAAATTCTATCCTGCAATCTTCAGCGTTTTTTCTATCACCAAGGCCATGTTTTCCAACCACTGCTCCTTCTTTGTTTCTAACTTCTGCATTCCAATTATCAGTAATTATCAATGTTTCATGACTGCATGTTTGATCAATTCCAGACTGCAGAAGTTGGTAAAAATCTTCAATTTCTTCATGTTTGGTGTCAGTGGTTGGTATGTAAAATTGAATAATAGTTGTATTAGCTGGTGTTCCTTGTAGGCTTCTGGATATTATCCTATTACTGACAGCGTTGTACTTCGGGATAGATCTTGAAATGTTCTTTTTGATGATGGATGTGGCACCATTCCTCTTCAAGTTGTCATTCCCAGCATAGTAGACCATGTGATTGTCAGATTCAAAATGGCCAATACCAGTCCATTTCAGCTCACTAATGCCTAGGATATTGATCTTCAAACATTCCATTTCATTTTTGACAACTTCCGATATTCCTTGATTCATTGTTCACACATTCCAAGTTTTGGTTGCTAATGGATGTTTGAAGCTGTTTCTTATTTTGCATTGTGCCACATCATCAAAAGAAGGTCCGAATAGCTTTTCTCCATCCACAATATTAACAAATTGTAGATAACATTGTGAAGAATGGGAATTCCAGAGCACTCAGTTGTGTTCATGTGGAACCTATACATAGAAAAGGCAGTGATTCGAACAGAACAAGGGGATACTGCGTGCTTTAAAATCAGAAAAGGTGTGTGTCAGGGCTGTATCCTTTCACCACACTTAATCTGTATGCTGAGAAAATAATCTGAGAAGCAGGGCTATATGAAGAAGAATGCAGCATCAGGTTTGGAGGAAGACTCATTAACAAACCGAGCTATGCAGATGACACAACCTGCTGAAAGTGAAGCGGACTTAAAACATCTACTGATGAAGATAGAAGACTACAGCCTTCAGTATGGATGAATAGCACAAAGGAAACAAAAAATTCTCACAACTGGACCAATAAAGCAACACCATGATAAGTGGAGAAAATATTGACCTTCGTAGGGATTTCTTTTTACTTGGATCCACAATCAACCCCCATGGAAGCAGCAGCTAAGAAATTAAATGATGTATTCCATTGGGCAAATCTGTTGCAAAAGACTTCTTTAAAGTGTCAGAAAGAAAAGATGTCATTTTGAGGCCTAAGGTGCACCTGACCCAAGCCATGGTATTTTCAGTCACCTCATATGTATGCAAAATCTGTACAACAAATAAGGAAAAACAAATAAGAATTGATGTATTTGAATTATGGTGTTGGTGAAGAATATTGAATATACCATGGACTGCCACAAAAATGAACAAATCTATCTTGGAGGAAGAACAGCTGGAATCTCCTTAGAAGTTAGGATGGCAAGACTTAGTCTCACTTACTTTAGACATATTATCAGGAGGGACTAATCCCTGCAGACAGGAATCACGCCTGGTAAAGTAGAGGGTCAGTGAAAAAGAGGAAGATGTTCAATGAGACGGATAGACACAGTAGCCGCAACAATGGGCTCAAACACAGCAATTGTGAAGATGATGCAGTATTGGGCAAGGCTTTGTTCTGTTATACATGAGGTCACTGTGAGTTGGAACCCACTCGATGGCACCTAACAACAATAAAAAGTGATATATGTATGTACACACACACGTATATGTATATTTAATATATGTATTATAGTTTCTCACTTAACAATAAATCCTTTATATTCCTCCAGATTAACAGAAATAGGTCTTAATTCTTTATAATAATTCCATTGTATGGGCATATCACAATTTTTATTCAAACAATGCTTTGATAAACATTTTTGATTTATTTATCTTTATATACTGGTGTTTTTGTTTCCATGTGACATATCTTGTCTAATTCCTGATCTCAAGGGGAAGGCTCTCAGCCTTTCTCCATTGAGAATAACGTTGGATGTTGGTTTTTCGTGTATGCCCTTAATTACGTTGAAAAATTTCCCTTCTATTCCTATTTTGCTGAGAGTTTTTAATCAGGGAAGTATGTTGAATTTTATTAAATGCCTTTTCTACATCAATTGATCTGATCATGTGGCTTCTTCTCCTTTGTTTTATCTATGTGGTGAAGTACATTGATTGATTTTCTAATGAAACACATTTGCATTCCTGGTATGAATCCCACTGGATCATGGTGTATGACTTTTTTAACGTATTATTGAATCTTGCTGGCTAGAATTTTGTTGAAAATTTTTGCATCTGTCTTCATGAGGGGTATTGGTCTGAATTTTCTTTTTTCTGTGATGTCTTTGCATGGTTTTGGGTATGCTGGCTTCATAGAATGAGTTAGAGAGTACTCCTCCCTCTTCTAAGTTTTTAAAGAGTTTGAGTAGAATTGGTGTCAGCTCTTCTCTGACTGTTAAAACTCCCTATCTGAAGACATCTGGTCCTGAGCTTTTTTTTTGTGTGTATGTCAATTTTTTGATGACATCTTCAGTCTTTTCTTTTGTTATGGGTCTGTTTATATTTACTACCTCTACTTAAGTTAGTTTAAGCAGGTAGTGTGTTTCTAGGAATTTTTCCATTTTATCTAGGTTTTCAAATTTGTTGGAGTACGGTTTTTCACGATATTCTGTTGTCTCTTTATCTCAGTTGGGTCTGTTTTAATGTCTCCAATTTCATTTCTTATTTTGGTTAATTGCCTCTTCTTGTCTTTTTTGTCAGTCTAGCCAATGATTTGTCCATTTTATTGATACTTTCAAAGCACCAACTTTTGGTTTTGTTGATTCTTTCTGTTTTCTATTTCATTTATTTCTGTTCTGATCTTTATTATTTCCTTTCTTCTCATAGCTTAGATCTTCTTTTGCCCTTCCTTTTCTATTTGTTCAAGTTGTCAATTCAAGTTACAGATTTTGGAGCCTTCTTTCTTAACTTAGGCGTTTATACTGTGAATTTCCCTCTGAGCACTGTTTTTGCTGTATCCCAAAGGTTTTGGTATGTGGCTTTCATTTTCATTTGATTTCAAGTATTTTTAACTTCACTTTTGATTTCTTCTATGACCCAGTAGATTTTTAGTAGTGTGTTATTTAGTTTCCACGTAATTTCTTTTTCCTTATTCTTCCTGTTGTTGATTTCTAACTTCATACTGTTATGGTCAGAGAAGATGCTTTGTATGATTTTAATCTTTTTAAATTTGTTGAGACCTGTTTTGTGGCCGAGCATGGTCTATTCTGGAAAATAATGCATGTGCCCTGGACAAAAATATGTATTGGTCTGCTGATGGGTGGAGTGTTCTATACACGTCCATTAGGCAGAGGTGGATTAACAAGTAAGCAAGGTATGCAAGGGCTTACTTGTAGTTACTTACTAATTTGTAGTGCATAGTTTCACACGGGATTCACCACATCTTGATGTGGTAACAAACAGGTGAAGTTGTGCACTACCGATTAGTAAGTAAGCACAAGTAAGCCAGTGTGTACCATGTTTATCGGGTAATCCGTCCCTGCCATTAGGTCAAATTGGCTTATGGTCTTAAGTCCTCAGTGTCCTTACTGGCCTTTTTAAATGTTCTATCTAGAGTTGAAAGAGGTGTTGACAACTATTATTGTGGAGTTATGTATTTCTCCTTCCATATTGTCAGTGTTTGTTTCATGTATGTGGAACATTCATGCTAAGTGTGTATATATAATTGTTATGTCTTCTTGACGGATTGACACTTTTATTATTGTGTAATGTCCTTTTTTATCTCTTATAATAGATTTTGATATAAAATCTATTTTATCTGATATCAGGATGGCCACTCCTACTCTTTTTTGGTTACTAGTTGCATGGAATATTGTTTGCCATGCTTTTATTTTCAGTCTGTTTGTGTCCTTATGTCTAAGGTGTGTTTCTCGTAGGAGCAAAAGGATGGATCATTTTTTTTTTAATCCATTCTGTCAGTTTCTGCCTTTCGCATGGGAAGTTTAGATCATTTGCATTTAAGGTTATTACTGAAAATGAAGTATCTACTTCATTCATTTTGCTTATTATTTTTTATGTGTCATATAATCTTTGAATTATTAATTCTCATTTTTCTGTTTTTTGGTGTGTTTAGCTTTTTTGTGATAAGTCTTTTGATTTCTTCCATTTTTTTCTTCTGTTTATTTTTTCTAAGTGTTTTCTTAATGGTTACCACAAATATTTTATTACACATCTTTCCATTGCAACAACATTTAACATACAAACAAGTTACACACAACATTAATGTACTACTTAACATACTACAAATATTTCTGGTTTGCTCCTCCCTCACCTTTTTCTTTTGGTGAATCTCCATTGACATCATTATATTTCTCATATCCAATAGATTTAACTTTTACTTATTTCTTATGCACTTGACATTGTATACCAAAAAACCCACTGCTGTCAAGTTGATTCCGACATCGTATAACTTGTGGAAATTAACTACTGAATTTATTCCCTGAAAATATCACATACTTGGTCCTTATATTTGCCCATGCTGGTGCTGTAGTGGAAACCCTGGTGCCGTAGTGGTTGAGTGCTACAGCTGCTAACCAAGAGGTCGGCAGTTCGAATCAGCCAGGCTTTCTTTGGAAACTCTATCCGGCAGTTCTACTCTATCCTATAGGGTCGCTGTGAGTCGGAATTGACTCGAGGGCAATGGGTTTGGTCTTTTTTTGGGTTCTCTGGTGTACTGGTTAAGAGTTTGGGTGCTAACCAAAAGGTTGGCAGTTCGAATCTATGAGGCACTCCTTGGAAATCCTATGGGGCAGTTCTACTCTGTCCTATATGGTCACTGTGAACTGGAATCAACTCAATGGAAATGGGTTTGGTTTGGTTTTTTTTTTTGGTTACTTTTTTTGGAGATCTCTATATCTCTTTTAAAAAATTATTTTCATTTCCCATATGTAGGTTTGAGTATTTGTTTAATACTCTTTCTTTTCCATTTGAAGAGCTCCCTTAAGTAATACTTGCAGAGCTGGCCTAGTAATGGCAAATTTCCAGAGCTTCTGTTTATTTGGGCATGTCATGAATTCCTTCTCATTTTTGAATGACGAATGACACCTTTGCTGGGTAAAGAATTCCTGGTTTGCAATTTTTTTCCTGCAAAATTTTATATATCACCCATTATCTTCTGACCTCCTGGGTGTCTGGGGCAAAATCCACATTAATTCTTTTGGTGGAGCCTTGATATTGTGCTTTTCTTTTGCTGCTTTCTGAATTCTCTCCTTGTCTTTTGTTTTCAGGAATTTATTATGATGTGTCTTGAAGAGGACCTTGTTGTTTTTCTTCCGCATGGAGTTTGTGTAGCTTCCTGTATTTGCAAGCTTGGTTCCCTTTTTCGGGTTTAGAAAATTCTCCATGATTACCTCTTGGCAAATTCTATGCGTTCGTTATTATCATAAATGCTCTGCAATTCCAAAAATTCTAGATTTTTTAATTCCGTCCTACATTTCCATTTGGCTTTGTTCACTATTCTTTGTTCCTTT
This sequence comes from Elephas maximus indicus, assembly GCF_024166365.1. NCBI lineage: Eukaryota > Metazoa > Chordata > Mammalia > Proboscidea > Elephantidae > Elephas > Elephas maximus. The sequence goes on from NC_064829.1 coordinate 10,670,725, forward strand.
CTCTTATTTTTCTTGAGACTTAATAAGTTCAGTTACTCTGTCTTCTAGTTTACTTATTTATCTTCTATCTGCTGGAATCTATTGTTGAATGTTTCTCTTGCATTTGCTAATTCAATTATTTTAGTCTTCAGTTCCATTATTTCTCTCTTTTTTTTAAACATTTTCCATATCCTCGTTGAGTTTCTCATTTTGTATCTCTTTTTGTTTCCTGATCTCCATTAGTTTGTTTTCTGTGTGTTCCTTGTTTTCTTTAAACATATTTAACACTATTGTTGGGAAGTGTTCTATTTTTCCTATTATCCTGGTCTCCATAGAGAGATTTATACTTCTTCATGTTTTTCTTTTGATTGGGTTTTCTTCTTTTGATCCTGTATGTTTTATTACTATTATTATTTTAATAATTTTTATTGTGCTTTAAGTGAAAGTTTACAAATCAAGTCAGTATCTCATGCAAAAACTTGTATACACCTTGCTACATACTCCCAATTACTCTCCCCCCTAATGAGACAGCCTGCTCACTCCCTCCACTCTCTCTTTTCCTGTGCATTTCGCAAGTTTCTAACCCACTCTACCCTCTCATCTCCCCTCCAGGAAGGAGATGCCAACATAGTCTCAAGTGTCCACCTGAACCAAGAAGCTCATTCCTCACCAGCATCCCTCTCCAACCCATTGTCCAGTCCAATCCATGTCTGAAGAGTTGGCTTCGGGAATGGTTCCCGTCCTGGGCCAACAGAAGGTCTGGGGGCCATGACCTCTGAGGTCCTTCCAGTCTCAGTCAGACCACTAAGTCTGGTCTTATGAGAATTTGGGGTCTGCATCCCACTGCTGTCCTGCTCCCTCAGAGGTTCTCTGTTGTGTTCCCTGTTAGGGCAGTCGTCGGTTGTAGCCGGGCACCATCTAGCTCTTCTGGTCTCAGGCTTATGTAGTCTCTGGTTCATGTGGCCCTTTCTGTTTCTTAGGCTTGTAATCGCCTTGTGTCCTTGGTGTTCTTCATTCTCCTTTGATCCAGGTAGGTAGAGATCAATTGATGCATCTTAGATGGCTGCTTGCTAGCGTTTAAGACCCCAGAAGCCACTCTTCAAAGTGGGATGCAGACTGTTTTCTTAATAGACTTTATTACGCCAATTGACTTAGATGTCCCCTGAAACTTTGGTCCCCAGGCCCCTGCCCCTGCTACACTGGCCTTCGAAGCATTCAGTTTATTCAGGAAACTTCTTTGCTTTTGGTGTAGTCCAGTTGTGCTGACCTCCCCTGTATTGTGTGCTATCGTTCCCTTCACCTAAAGTAGTTCTTATCTACTATCTAATTAGTGGATGCCCCTTTCCTGCTCTCCCTACCTCCCCCCTCTCATAACCACAAAAGAATGTTTTCTTCTCAGTTTAAACTATTTCTCAAGTTCTTATAATAGTAGTCTTATACAATATTTGTCCTTTTGCAACTGACTAATTTCACTCGGCATAATGCCTTCCAGGTTCCTCCACATTATGAAATGTTTCACAGACTCCTCATTGTTCTTTATCGATGCGTAGTATTCCATTGTGTGAATATACCATAATTTGTTTATCCATTCATCCATCGATGGGCACCTTGGCTGCTTCCATCTTTTTGCTATTTTAGACAGTGCTGCAATGAACGTGGGTGTGGATATATCTGTTCTTGTAAAGGCTTTTTTTCCTCTAGGATATATTCCAAGGAGTGGGATTGCTGGATTGTAAGGTAGTTCTATTCCTAGCTTTTTAAGGAAGCGCTAAATCGATTTCCAAAGTGGTTGTACCATTTTACATTCCCACCAGCAGTGTATAAGTGTTCCAGTCTCTCCACAGCCTCTCCAACATTTATTGTTCTGTGTTTTTTGGATAAATGCCAGCCTTGTTGGTATGAGATGGAATCTCATTGTAGTTTTGATTTGCATTTCTCTAATGGCTAATGATCGTGAGCATTTCCTCATATATCTGTTAGCTACCCGAATGTCTTCTTTACTGAAGTGTCTGTTCATATCTTTTGCCATTTTTTAATTGGGCTATTTGTCTTTTTGCAGTTGAGTTTTTGCAGTATCATGTAGATTTTAGAGATCAGGCCCTGATCGGATATGTATTGCTAAATTTTTTTTCCCAGCCTGTAGGTAATCTTTTTACTCTTGTGGTAAAGTCTTTGGATGAGCATAGGTGTTTGATTTTTAGGAGCTCCCAGTTATCTAGTTTTTCTACTGCATTGTTAGCAATGTTTTTTATACTGTATGCCGTGTCTTTATTGCTTTAGATTTTATATTTAGGTCTTTGATCCATTTTGGGCTTGTTTTTGTGCATGGAATGAGGTTTGGGTCTTGGTTCATTTTTTTGCAGATGGATATCCAGTTATGCCAACACCATTGTTAAAAAGACTGTATTTTCCCCATTTAACTGTTTTGGGGGCCTTTGTCAAATATCAACTGCTCATATGTGGATGGATTTATGTCTGGATTTTCAATTCTGTTCCATTGGTCCATGTGTCTGTTGTTGTACCAGTACCAGGCTGTTTTGACTACTGTGGCAGTGTAATAGGTTCTAAAATCAGGTAAAGTAAGGCCTCCCACTTTGTTCTTCTTTTTCAGCAATGCCTTATTTATCAGGGGCCTCTTTTCCTTCCATATGAAATTGGTGGTTTGTTTCTCCATCTCGTTAAAGAATGTCGTTGGGATTTGGATCGGAATTGCATTAAATGTATAGGTCACTTTTGGTGGAATAGACTTTTTTATAATGTTAAGCCTTCCTATCCACGAGCAAGGTATGTTCTTCCACTTATGTAAGTCTCTTTTGGTTTCTTGCAGTAGCATACTGTAGTTTTCTTTGTATAAGTCTTTTACATCTCTGGTAAGATTTATTCCTAAGTATTTTATCTTCTTGGGGGCCACTGTAAATGGTATTGATTTGGTGATTTCCTTTCAATGTTCTTTTTGTTGGTGTAGAGGAATCCAACTGATTTTTGTATGTTTATCTTGTATCCTCATACTCTGTTGAAACTCTTCTATTAGTTTCAGTAGTTTTCTTGAGGATTCCTTAGGGTTTTCTGTGTATAAGATCATGTCATCTGCAAATAGAGATAATTTTACTTTTCATTGCCAATCTGGTTGCCCTTTATTTCTTTGTTTAGCCTAATTGCTCTGGCTAGAACCTCCAGCACAATGTTGAATAAGAGCGGTGATAAAGGGCACCCTTGTGTGGTTCCCAATCTCAAGGGGAGTGCTTTCTGGTTCTCTCCATTCAGGATGATGTTGGCTGTTGGCTTTGTATAAATGCCCTTTCTTCTGTTGAGGAATTTTCCTTCTATTCCTGTTTTGCTGAAAGTTTTTATCACGAATGAGCGTTGAACTTTGTCAAATAACTTTTCTGCATCAATTGATAAAATCATGTGATTCTTGTCTTTTGTTTATTTATGTGATGGATTACGTTAATTGTTTTTTGAATGTTGAACGGTCCCTGTATACCTGGTATGAATCCCAGTTGGTTATGGCGAATTATTTTTTTGATATGTTGTTGAATTCTATTGGCTAGAAATTTGTTGAGGATTTTCACATTTAAGTTCATGAGGGATATAGTTGTGTAATTTCTTTTTTTGTGGTGTCTTTACCTGATTTTGGTATCAGGGATATGGTGGCTTCATAGAATGAGTTTGGGAGCATTCCGTCCTTTTCTATGCTCTGCAATACCTTTAGTAGTAGTGGTGTTAACTCTTCTCTGAAAGTTTGGTAGAACTCTGCAGTGAAGCCGTCCAGGCCAGGGTTTTTTTTTAGTGGGGGTTATTACCTTTTCCATCTCTTGTTTTGTTATGGGTCTATTTAATTGTTCTACCTCTGACTGTGTTAGTTTAAGTAGGTAGCGTGTTTCTAGGAAATCATCCATTTCTTCTAGGTTTTCAAATTTGTTAGAGTGCAGTTTTTCATAGTAATCTGATATGATTCTTTTAATTTCAGTTGGGTGTGTTGTAAATTGCCCATCTTATTTCTTATTTGTGTAATTTGCTTCCACTTCTGTTTTTCTTTCGTCAGTTTGGCCAATGGCTTATCATTTGTGTTGATTTTTTCAAAGAACCAGCTTTTGGTCTTGTTAATTCTTTCAATTGTTTTTCTGTTTTTTTTTTTTTATTTCATTTAGTTCAGCTCTAATTTTTATTATTTGTTTTCTTCTGGTGCCCGAGGGTTTCTTTTGCTGCTCTCTTTCTATTTGTTCAAGTTGTAGGGATAATTCTTTGATTTTGGCCCTTTCTTCTTTTTGGATGTGTGCATTTATTTATATAAATTGACCTCTGAGCACTGCTTTCACTCTGTCCCAAAGGTTCTGATAGGAAGTGTTTTCATTCTCATTGGATTCTATGAATTTTTTTATTCTGTCCTTAATGTCTTCTGTGATCCAGTCTTTTTTGAGCAGGGCATTATTCAGTTTCCAAGTGTTTCATTTGTTTTCCCTGCCTTTTCTGTTATTTTTTCCACTTTTATGGCTTTACGGTCAGAGAAGATGCTTTGTAATATTTCAGTGTTTTGGATTCTGCTAAGGCTTGCTTTATGACCTAATATGTGGTCTATTCTAGGGAACGTTCATGTGCATTAGAAAAGAAAGTTTACTTGGTTGCTGTTGTGTGGAGTGTTTGTATATGTCTATGAGGTCAAGTTGGTTGATTGTGGTATCTAGATCTTCCGTGTCTTTATTGAGGTTCTTCTTTATGTCCTGTCCTTCACCAAAAGTGGTGTGTTAAAGTCTCCTACTATGATTGTGGAGCTGTCTCACTTTTCAATGCTGATAGAGTTTGTTTTATATATCTTGTAGTCCTGTCATTGGCACATAAGTATTTAATATGGTTATATCTTCCTGATGTATTGTCCCTTTAATCATTATATAGTGTCCTTCCTTATCCTTTCTGATGGATTTAACTTTAAAATCTGTCTTGTCAGAAATTAATATTGCCACTCCTGATCTTTTTTGATTGTTGTATGCTTGATGTATATTTTTTCCATCTTTTGAATTTTAGTTTGTTTGTGTCTCTAAGTCTAAGGTACTGGTTTTTTTTTTTTTTTTCTGGGTATAAGTCTAAGGTGTGTCTCTTGTAGGCAGCATATAGATGGATCATGTGTTTTAATCCATTCTGCCACTCTCTGTCTCTTTATTGGTGCATTTAGTCCATTTACATTGAACGTAACTGTGGATAGGTATGAATTTAGTGCTATTATTTTGATGTCTTTTTTTGTGTGTTGTTGACAGTTTCTTCTTCCCACTTAATTTTATGTGCTGGGTAGAATATCTGTATATATTGTCCTTTCCTCATTTTTGTTGTTGTTGATTTTGTTTCTGCTGAGTCTTTTTTTTTTTCCTTCTTCTTGTGTTGTATTTTGATGAGTAGGATAGTTTGTCTCCTTTGTGGTTACCTTATTTTTTAACCCTATTTTTCTAAATTTAAAACTAACTTTTATTTCTTTGTATTGTCATATCTTCCGCTGCATATGGAAGTTGTATGAATACATTTCTTAGTCACTTTTTATTATTTTAATGTTGTCTTCTTTTATATAATAACATTGCTGTTACCCTGTTTTGAGCTTTTATTTTTTTAAAATCTTACTTTGTTTTTTTGATTTCCCTGTGTGGGTAGACTTCTGTTTGCTCTGCCCAGTGTTCTAGTCTTGGGTTGATACTTGATATTATTGATTTTCTAACCAAAGAACTCCCTTTAGTATTTCTTGTAGTTTTGGTTTAGTTTTTACGAATTCCCCCAACTTCTGTTTATCTGGAAGTATCCCAATTTCGCCTTCATATTTAAGAGATCTTTTTTTTTTTTTTTTGCTGGATATATGATTCTTGGCTGGCAATCTTTTTCCTTCAATTTTTTAAAATAAGCCTTCCCATTGCCTTCTTACCTGCATGGTTTCTGCCGAGTAGTCCAAGCTTATTCTTATTGGCTCTCCTTTGTAGGCGACTTTTCGTTTATCCCTAGCTGCTCCTAAAATTCTCTCTTTATCTTTGGTTTTGGCAAATTTGATTATAACATGTCTTGGTGACTTTCTTTTAACATCTACCTTATGTGGAATTAGATGAGCATCTTGGATAGATATCTTCTCATCGTTCACAGTATTAGGGAAGTTTCCTGCCAACAAATATTCAACAATTCTCTCCGTATTTTCTGTTATCCTTTCCTGTTCTGGTACTCCAATCACTCGTAGGTTATTTGTCTTGATAGAGTCCCACATGATTCTTAAGATGTCTCCATTTTTAGAAATTCTTTTATCTGATTTTTCTTCAAATATATTAGTGCCAAGTGATTTATCTTCAAGTTTAGTAATTCTGGCTTCTACTTGTTCAATTCTGCTCTTCTAACTTTCTATTGAGTTGTCTACTTCTGTAATTTTATTGTTACTCTTCTGAATTTCTGATTGCTGTCTATGGATTTTTCCAGCTTATGAATTTTTTCATTATGTTCCTAAATAATCTTTCTAATTTCTTCGTCTATGTTTTCCTTGGCTTGTTCTGCATATTGCCCGATTTCCTTCCTGATGTCTTGAAGGACTCTGTATATTAAACTTTTGTATTCTGGCTCTGGTAATTCCAGGAATGCACTTTCCTCTAGAAGATCCCTGGATTCTTCCTTTTGAGAGCTTGTTGAGGTGATCATGGTCTGTGTCTTTATGTGACTCCGTATTGACTGTTGTCTCCAATCCATCTGTAAGTTATTGTATTAGGTTATGCTTGCTTACTGTGTGTAAGCTTCTTGCTTTGTTTTGTTTTGATATACACCTATGGGTTGTTTGAGTGAGCTAGCTTGATTATTTTCACCTTTGGAGCTCTGACGTCCTGCCCCCAGATGGCTAAAGCTGTTATCAGGTATATCAGTCTAGGAGTCCATTCACTTTTCTTGTATGAATTCAGCTTAGGTGTCCAGGTAGCCGATCATCAAGTGTGTGGTACAGGCTCTGTCTACAGTCTTAGAGGGGCAGGTGTGATTGGTGTGTGTACTGGTATCTGATTGCTGCAGGGGGTCACACTCTGAACAAGGCAGGGGGCTGAGAACCGATCCCCGAGTGTCTCTGAGGAACGTGCGTCCATGTTCTATAGAGCGGGCATGTGGGTGGGTTCTGCAGAAGGACCATGGGCACCCAAAGTTTTTGGTTGTAAGGACTGGAAGGTACCAGTTATCCTTGGACCCCTGTTGTGGATGGCTGGGTGACCTGAGTGAAGCTACCAGTCCTTAGGTCCCTGATGTGGTTAGGTGAGGACCTTGTTTAATAGCAAAGCAACGTCAAACATCAAACTCCCACCTCTCCACTACACAGCTGAAATGGTTGGAGTGTGCCAACACAGGCCTATTCTCCCAAAATAGGTCCACACAGGTCCACGCAGAAGGGAAAGGTGCTTGAAGTCTATGGAGTGTTTATGCCTGGCCAGGAGCTGCTTCTGTCCTGAGCTTCCCCAGTTAGTGGAGCTGGCAAATTATGTTTTCCCCCAATTGCAATTTTTTTCCTTTTCCAAGGCCAGGAGGATGGCTCTAGGCACTCAGCAGGGCCTGTCTCAGGCCCAGGGAATTCAGCCGCTGATGCTGGCTTGGGGCGGGGCATGGGGCATGGTAAAGTATATGCAAGTACTTAGCTTTTGCCAAGAGTGCCGTTCTTCTCTGGTTCCGGAGGTGTGAATAGGCTGTGTGGCTGGCTGCTTCTCCCTGAGGAAACTGCGGCCGAACACTAGAACCAGCCCGCCAATGCAGCCACTCTGCGAATGGTGCTTGATGGCTCCGCACGATTTGGGTCTGGGAAGTCCTGTCCACTTTTGAACAGTCTCTTCCTCCCCTTGCCCTTCTGTTTGTTTTCTAAGCTTGCCTTTGAAGCTCAGGGCTCCTAGCTTTTCACAAATATACTCGTTTCACTTGTTTTTTCAAGTCTTTGTTGTAAAGAGGGCTCACCAGAAGCACCTGTCTATTCTGCTATCTTGGCTGCACCTCCTCATTATTATTTTTGACTCTGTTGCATTTTAATGTTATTCTAACTTAAAATTCAGAGTTTTCTTTATTTCAAGGAACTATTTTTGTTAGGTTTACCTCCACAATCTTTTTCTAAGTTTTACTAGGGAGCACTCTGGCCCCTTGGTTCTTTCAGCACCAAGTCAGCAGTTCTGTCTGAAGATTTATCTCTATTATTATTGAGTTCTATTTTGTCTCCTTAAGTCTTAGGTTTTTGGGAAAGTTAGAAGTCTCTGGGGGCTTACTCTGGCTGGTTTTCCTAAGGTGGCTGACTTTACTGATGCGAGGGTCCCTCTGTCTTCTTTGGCTCTGGCTGAAGCCGTTTTTAGATGGTTGAACTCCTGGGCCTGAATGCCTTCACTTCCCTTTGTAGGTTTGGGGTACAGCTTTCCATCTGTGACCAACTTTACATGCATTGGAGTTTTCTGCTGACTTTGGGTAGACGTGGTGGCATTCTTCTTTCCTGAGGCAAGGGATGGGGGTGCTTTATGTCCATCCCTTACAAGCATCCCTGAGCAGGCTGTCCTGTGGGCCAGTTATTTCTTTTTTTTTTTTTAAATTGTGTTTTAAGTGAAAGTTTACAAATCAAGTCATTCTCTCATACAGAAACTTATATACAACTTGCTATGTACTCCTCTTTGTTCTCTCCCAAGTGAGACAGCACACTTCTCTCCACTGGGTATTCTGCATGTCCATTCAGCCAGTTCCTGTCCCCCTCTGTCTTCTCATCTCCCCTCCAGAGAGGAGCTGCCCACATAGTCTCCTATGTCTGCTTGCACCAAGAGACTTGCTCCTCATTTTCTGTCTTACAGTCCAGTCTGAAGAGTTGGCTTTGGGAATGGTCCCTGTCTTGGGCTAACAAAAGATCTGGGGACCATGACCACTGGGGTCCTTCTAGTCTCAGTCAGACCGTTAAGTCTGGTCTTTTTACAAGAATTTGGGTCCTGCATCCCACTGCTCTCCTGCTCCCTCAGGAGTTCTCTTTTATGTTCCCTGTCAGGGCAGTAATTGATTGTAGCTGGGCACCATCTAGTTATTCTGATCTCAGGCTGATGTAGTCTCTAGTTTATGTGGCCCTTTCTGTCTCTTGGGCTCGTAATTACCTCGTGTCCTTGGTGTTCTTCATTATCCTTTGATCCAGGTGGGTTGAGACCAATTGATGCCACCTAGATGGCTGCTTGCTAGCATTTAAGACCCCAGACGTCTCTCTCCAAGGTGGGATGCAGAGTGTTTTCTTAATTGATTTTATTATGCCGGTTGACTTAGATGTCCCCTGAAACCATGGTCTCCAAACCCCCACCCCTGCTATGCTGGCCTTTGAAGCATTCAGTTTATTCCAAAAACTTGTTTGCTTTTCGTATAGTCCAGTTATGCTGACCTCGCCTGTATTGTGTGTTGTCTTTCTTGTCACCTAAAGTAGTTCTTATCTACTCTCTATTTAGTGAATGCCCTCTCTCCCCTTCCCTCCCTCCCCCCTCTCGTAACCGTCAAAGAATATTTTCTTCTCTGTTTAAACTATTTCTTGAGTTCTTATAATAGTGGTCTTATACAATATTTGTCCTTTTGCAACTGACTAATTTCACTCAGCATAATGCCTTCCAGGTTCCTCCATGTTATGAAATGTTTCACAGATTCCTCACTGTTCTTTATCAATGCATAGTATTCCATTTTGTGAATATACCATAATTTATTTATCCATTCATCCGTTGATGGGCGCCTTGGTTGCTTCCATGTTTTTGCTATTGTAAACAGTGCTGTAATGAATATGGGTGTGCATATATCTGTTCTTGTAAAGGCTCTTATTTTCTCTAGGATATATTCCAAGGAGTGAGATTGCTGGATTGTATGATAATTCTATTTCTAGCTTTTTAAGGGATTGCCAAATTGATTTCCAAAGTGGTTGGACCATTTTACATTCCCACTGGCAGTGTATAAGTGCTCCAATCTCTCCACAGCCTCTCCAACATTTATTAGTTTGTGTTTTTTGGATTAATGCCAGCCTTGTTGGAGTGAGATGGAATCTCATCATAGTTTTGATTTGCTTTTCTCTAATGGCTAATGATTGTGAGCATTTCCTCATGTATCTGTTAGCTACCTGAATGTCTTCTTTAGTGAAGTGTCTATTCATATCTTTTGCCCATTTTTTAATTGGGTTGTCTTTTTGTAGTCGAGTTTTTGCAGTATCATGTAGATTTTAGAGATAGGCGCTGATGGGAAATGTCATAGCTAAAAACTTTTTCCCAGCCCGTAGGTAATCTTTTTACTCTTTTGGTGAAGTCTTTGGATGAGTATAGGTGTTTGATTTTTATGTACACCCAGTTATCTAGTTTTTCTTCTGTATTGTTAGTAATGTTTTATATACTGTTTATGCCATATATTAGGGCTCCTAATGTTGTCCCTATTTTTTCTTCCATAATCTTTATTGTTTTAGATTTTATGTTTAGGTCTTTGATCCATTTTGAGTTTGTTTTTGTGCATGGACTGAGGTATGGATCTTGTTTCATTTTTTTGCAGATGGCTATCCAGTTATGCCAGCACCATTTTTAAAAAAGACTGTCTTTTCCCCATTTAACTGTTTTGGGGCCTTTGTCAAATATCAACTGCTTATATGTGGATGGATTTATGTTTGGATTCTCAGTTCTGTTCCATTGGTCTATGTATCTGTTGTACCAGTGCCAGGCTGTTTTGACTACTGTGGTGGTATAATAGTTTCTAAAATCAGGTAAAGTAAGCCCTCTCACTTTGTCCTTTTTCAGTTAGTACCAGTTATTTCTTGTTGTTTTGCCTGTTTGTTGTATTTTTCTTGCCCTGGGTGTTAGATGGATGCCTTGACTCTTCTGCTGCCATGGGTCGTAGAGATCATTGGCCTCAGGTTTTGGTAAGATTCAATAACACTCACTTGTAGCATCCTGGCTTCCCTGCACTCCTTCCAACCTGCGTAGCTTGAGAATTTCCATAGCCAATCTCTGCCAACTTAATTAGACTACATTTTCCCCCACTTCCTATGTTCTTTGTTCAGGGTGTTCTCGTCCCCATGCCAAAATGGCCACAGTGACCCAAATCCTCCAGGCATAAGTGACCAGAAACTCCCAGCTTCTGCACCAGTCCCATTTCTCTCCTGTGTTTCGTGACACACTTCATGTATTCAACACTTAAACTGTCCTGTGCTCTGAGATCTTAGTCTGCATCTGTTTTTATTTGTTGTTCAGTGTGTTATTTGCAAGGAGATAAATGGAAACAGTTATTTACTCTGCCATTTTGCCCTGCGTTTGCTAGTCTCTTCTCACAGTAACTGTGCAGACCTTGTGGTGTTAAATATATTTTTTTTGAACATTCGTGTAATCAGTGACTATACGTATTTTCCTATTCTACTTTTTCTCATTTCACGTTACCTTATGTACCCCTATTTATATATCTTTCTAACCTTGTATTTACCATTTTTTAATGAGCGAATATCTTTATGGAATGATTCTTTAAGAGTTGATTGCTCTTCAACTATTAGGTATAACAGTTGTGAAGAATACTCATTTGTTGCTCTTTCTCTCCATACCTACCCATGAGTGAGATGACTGGATTTACTGAAGTCATGGAGAAAAGTAAATCCCACAATGATGTTGTCATAACAGGAAGTATCTGAACAAGTTCTACTTGCTTTGAGCATGAGATTGTGAAAATACTGGGGTGTGTTTTATTGATAGGAAAAAGTGTAGGTTTTCCAATATGTAAACAAAACTGCATTTACTGCAAAATAAAGGACTAATGGATTTTGATTTTCCAGTTATTGCATCTGCAGCACATTAGAAAGCTGTTTTCTGCTCTGACATCTTCCATGGTGTTTCTTTGTTCCCAAATTCCATCAGAATTTGGAAGAAGATGTTCACTGAGCAATTGAATATTTCATAGAGCCTCATTCAAAGTGGATATCTGCCTTACAGTATGGAATCACTCTATTGTTTTCTTCTTCTGTTGTCAATTCTGTTTAAATGATCACTTGCACATTGAAAAAAAAAATTGGATACACAGATACCAGAAAAAAGTTTGTTTGGTGGCCTTTGTTTGCTTTTTAGGACGTCCATATTGCACTGAGTTCAACATTCCTGGAGAGCAACTAAAACCCCAACCAAATGTATGATTTCACTGCTCATACTATAGAGGATGACACCAGATTGGAATGTTGATCATTTGCCTTTGGCTTCTGAGGTCCATTTTCCAAAAACAATATGGTGAGATAAAGTTGTACAGTTTACTTTTCCTGAAAGCACTGGGTACGTATTATACAAAATTAAGCCCTTGGTTTAAGATGCTCATGTTTCAGGAGGCAGCTCAGCTATCTCATTATAATAGCATCAACTCATTTCACAAATCATATTTTTGGTACGTGGAGCTTCTAGGAGACTAAGGCTTACTGGCCTGCTGGTTTGAAGGTGTAAACAGGAGAACAAACTGGAGTCTGCATGACACACAGCTGCTCCCTGAGGTACTCAAGCTCTCCCTGGGCACATGGCTCTCTCTGGGCACAGGGCCTTAGTCTAGAGAGGATGGGGTTGACCCCTTGATGCCAAATGGTGGACGGTCATGGTGGCTCAGCCATGACAGATCCACAGGACACTCAATCCTAAGATCAGCATCATGGGAAACAGTGACTGAGGAGAGCTTCTAGGAGACAAAAAAGTAAATTTCATTTCAAAGTTAATGTAGTGAGTTGTAGTACTTAATAAGTTGTTAGGCTGAAGTAACTCTTGGCACCTTTGGAAAAATCACAGAACACTGCTCAAAAATGGGAAGCCCTGAAGAATTGTTTCCTGTGAGGCATATCTGGCTGAACAAGTCATGGTTCTCAGCATCACCTGCAGTGGTTGTTAAAAGGTAGGTTCCTGGACTTTTGTCCAGACCTAGTGAGTCAAGTTCTCCAGGTCATTTTTAAACAGTTAAGTCTTTTGAAAGCCTGCTATGTGCATGCGAGATGGCTCCTGTGCAGAGCAATTTCACTGTAGCTAGATCTGGGTTCCCTTCCAATCTTTGAAAGTTTCTGTCTGTTTTCTTTTTCTTTTTTCCCCTCTTCTTTTTTAAATTTTACCCCGTTAAAGAAGAAATGTTCTTGGGGTCAAGTATTTATAGGTCATCCAGTTTAAACACAAGCATCTGTATAACCAATAGTAATTAAATTATTCCTTTGTACTGAGGAACTTTCAACCAGTGACCTACTCCTTTCTGGAAAATACATAAACACCAGCTTCTTTTTGTTGCCTTGGCAGTGATAACTTACAAGGAGTCTGGTATCCTGAGTTTCTTCCATTTTCAGAGGATGAAAAGAATTACTTGTTTTCAAAATAAAAAAAAAAAAAAATCCAAATGACTAATCTTTTAAATTTAAGAGCAAAAACATAATTTGAAAATATGCTTACAAATTCATTGCCTGTTGCTAAGGCTGAATATGACCTTTTATTAGTTATTTGGCTGCAGGGCTTTAATCCTTGTCAAGACTTTGCTCTTTCCAGCACTGTGTGGTGAGTCATACAAGGTTGAAGTTGGGTAGCTGTGGATTTGACCGCCCTGGTGTACAGCTGAGACTTTTATTTTAGGTTAGTTTTCTTTATAGCTTATTTTCACTGATTTTTTATTTTCATGAGAGGCTAGGATGATGTGAATCAATTAAATCCTCAAGGTAGTTTTTGCTAGGGATTTCAATAGCTTCCCTAGATAAGTGTGGGCTAGCAAGTAGGCAGAGCAAACTGCCCCTTTTGTCTTGCTGTAAAAGACAAGTTGTCTCTTCTAGAAGAGATGAAAAAAATTAATGAAATTGTTGAAGTCAAGCTTGTTGAAGGAGAAGGAAGAGGAGGGGGAAGGGAGAGAACCTGCGAGACTGACAGCTCAAGTGCAAACTATGCACTGCTAATAACCCAATTCACATCATAGAAGTTCACATGAAAATGGTAAAAATGTTGACTGATATTTATTCAATCAATATTTATCAAGCACCTACTATGTGCCAGGCTCTGTTCAGGCTCTGGGGATTCAATACAGAAACAACAAAATCAGACCTGGTTCCTGCTCCCAGGGAGCTTGCAGGCTAGGGACACACAATCGCAGAAATGAATGCAAAAGCACAACAGTGACAAGTGCTACAAGAGAAAGTAAATGGTGTTGTGAGTGCCATTGTAAGCAGGCCTGGCCAGGACAGGGATTCAGGGAAAACTTTCTTCAGGAAGCAATGCTTCAGCTGAGATCTGAAGGAGAAAAAGGACTTAGCTCATAAAAGATGAATAATGCCTTACGGGTAAAGGGAGAATGTACTCAGGGCCTGTGGGGCGGCAGGGTGGGGGAAGACCTGAAAGTATACACACGTGACTGGTGCTGGGACAACGTGGGGTGCGTGGTGTCGGACAAAGCTAATGTAGTAGGCAGGAGTGGACCATGAAGTGCTTCATGGGCTTTGTAAAGAAAACTAAGGAAAGCCATGAAGGGTTTTATCTAGCAAGGCAATACAATCAGATTGGCATTTCTAAAAGAACATTCTACCCACCATGTAGAGAACAAATGTAGAGGGGCAAGAGCAGTAGTATAAGGAGACAAGTTGAGAGGCTGTGGCAGTAGGAAGGCCATGGTTTCTGGGATGAGGGTAGTAGTGAGGGTGGAGATTGAGAGATGCCAGGAAGGGAAATCTCCCTTGACTTGGAGACAGATTATTTGTGGGTAGTGAGGGAGAGAAAGGCTTGAACCTGACTACCAGATTTTGAACTCCTCCAAACAGTTGGATGGTGATTTTATTCATTCAGATAGGGACTACTGGAAGAAGGCTAGTTTTTTGGGGGATATATGAGTTTAGATGTGCTTAATGTTGAATTTGAGGCATATCTTTCTGGTGTTCTAATAAATACATCTAGAAAACAGTTGATGGTATAGACATGGAGCTTAGAAGAGTGCCTAGACTGGACTTAGGAGTTTCGGAGGCGTCTCTGTATAGCCCTGGGTATGGATATAATGAACTATAGATGAACTTTGAGAAAGCACAACATTGAATGACTAGGTGGAGGTTGTTGAGCCAGAAAAGACTGAGAAGGAAGAGAAGAAGGAAAACCAAAAGAATATAGTTTCCTGGACACCGAAGAAAGGTGGTATTTCAAAGAGGACAGAATAATAGTCAGTGGTGCCAAATGCTACAGATGGTCAAATAAGATGAGGACTGATAATATTCCACTGGATTTAGAAACATGGAGATTCTTGGTAACCTGAGGAAGATTAACTGTAGAAATTAAAGTGAAATCCAAGTGCAGGGAAACTTTTTACCCAACAGAAGATATAACAATATTTTTAGAACACTAACTGTAAGTTTAATGACAAAGAAATATAGACCTCCGGCCTGGCTGGTTCCACAAAGAGATATGAATATTTTTGGAAAGATTCGTAGCTTTCTGTATACACAGTGGTGTAGGGAAGAAAGGTAACAAGTTGAAGTGTGGAGGAAGAAAAAGAATCAGAAGACCTGAACGTTAATCTTTGGTCTTTCTTTAACTAACTGTGATGGACTCCCCTCTGCAAGCCACCTGTATAAGTTCCAGCCATGCATCTCTAGGGCTGCAGGCTCAGATGTGATTCCTCAGCCTATGAAGTGTCAGTGCCTGGACTCTCTCCAGCTGAGGCAGAGTGGCAGGGCATCTACCCGGCTCTCCCTCCAGTTATAAAACATATTGGGGGCACTGGGCACTTTACTCGATTTCTCTGGGTTTAACTTTTTTTTCATTTGAAAACAAGGCTGGTCTAGGTTTTTCTAGGGCCATTTTCAGTTTCAAAATTACAATAATTATGTTCATCAAGGTGAATATCTAATTTTGTCTGCTCAATTAAGTTAATTAGGCATATCCTCTTCACAGAGTGAGCAAATTCTGTACATGTTTTTCTAAAATCATAACAGTTTGCCTTCCCACTTGCCTTTAATTCTCTGTGCATGAGTGAGTGAGCTGTCATGGTCCCGCACCTATGGGTGAGCTCATGCTTATTCCCCAAGACTTCCTCTGTGGAGTAATGGTCTCTCTTTACAGCACAAGAGCACACATTTTCAGTAATAAACACAGTTGAGAATGATGATTCCCTGGTTTCATAAAATCTCTAAGGAACATTAGATAATGTTCACTGATGGGAGTAAAATTCAATTATCCCCTGTGCCAGCAGTTTTTATGTCTCATAAAAGATTCTACTGGTGCGATCCTTGTGCATTTCAAAGCTGTTTGAAAACAATACATTGATGGAATTGTCTTCAACAGAAAGTCATTAAATGTTTGTTTATGTCTTTTAGTGGATCTATTGAAACCACTTGGCTCTACCATTGTTATACTTTTGATTTTTTTTTTTTTAAATAATGGGAGGGCTCTAACTTCGCAGCAAAGGGGCAGGTACTCTTGAATACTGAAATCTCACTGAATTCTGGAAGGATAGGAACTTTGAGAATTATACTTCAGTGGGAGAAATCATTAGAAAGGCAATTTTAGTCACTTTGTACTCTACAGTGCCAGTGGAATAATTAAAAAACATAGTGATTTAAGCAGACTGTGGATTTGATGGAAAAATATTAAATTTAGTTTGAGTAGAGTATGTAAGTTTTTTTTTTTTTTTTTAAGTCATTTTGAAACCTTAGGCTACTATGGCAGTTGTTGAAAATTGATTCACTGGAATGTGTTTAATACATATCTTATACATACACAGGAAAAAAATATAAAGAATATTAAAAATACAAAGAACAATAAAAAATATAATATTGAGAATATGCCATGGGTGCCTTTGAGAATAAGATGAATAACGAGTGTCTTCTCTTGAGACAAAGGCACGTAGACAAAGGCCAGGTACAGTGTCCACTCCTCACCGGACTAAGGTTGGGCATTAACAAACAACAACTATGGCAGGGTGTTGCTTAATGCCACAGGGTAGCTCGGCACTGGGACGCTGCCCGGGAGTGATGCTTCAGATTGGGCAGTTACCAGCTGACACAATCTTCTATTTTTCCCACGTGAAACACAGAGACAGAATAGCAACACCAGAAGCAGAAGCAAAAGACATAGATGGAGAAAGAAGCAGAATATCAGTTGGATATTTGAAAATATAGCTGAGATGATAAGCCTTAGACTTGAAAATTTCACTTGATGTTATATCAGCTCATAAAATAGAGAATACGGAATTATAAAATTGTAAAACCAGAGATCTTAATAATCATCTAAACTTATTTTCTAGATTAAAAAATAATTCTAAAGATTTAAAATCACATGTTTTACCATGACCACAATAAGGTGTGCTAACATACACCAGTTGCCATCCTTTTCATTCCGACTCATGGTGACCCCGTGAGTGTCAGAGTAGAACTATGCCACAGGGTTTTCAATGGCTGATTTTTTGGGAAGTAGATTACCAGGCCTTTCTTTCAAGGTGCCTCTGGGTGGACTCGAATCTCCAATCTTTCAGTTAGCAGCTGAGCCCATTAACCATTTGCACTACCCAGGGACTCTGTGCGAACACATGTTAAGTGCTTAACAGATGCTAGGTTCTGTGTTGAGCACTGTGTATTATTATCTGCAGTTTACAAATGAGAAAGCACATCTAACAGTGGTGGAGCTGGGAGTCAAAACCAAGACTGAGAGCGCAAAGCCCATGCTCATACCAGCCGCAGCACCACCTCTCCAGGTGAGGGAGAGACAGCAAGCCTGGGAGTGAAGACGTCCACAGGTGTGCAGGCAACACTCTCGGGTTGTAAGACGGAACAGCCCTGACAATCCATTTTATGCTGCACCCCAGTGAGTGTCAGGCACTGTCAGCCTTCCCGGAACTGCTGTGAGCTAAAGTCTCGGACCAGGAGCGGGTCAGCATGCAGTCTATGTGGCTGCAGCTCTTCAATTTTTATAGAAATGTTTTAAAACACTTTCTCCCTGAAACAATTTACAAAGATTTAACAGCAACTTGACAATTTAAATTACATGTTAGTTTAATTAAAATATTGAGATCAGAGTCAGATATTATTTCTCCATAGAAATATTTTTCCAACAGGACATCATTTTTGTTAGTAGATTAGTAAACAGATACCGGTAAACTATCTGATAGGGTTTTTTTTTTCTCCCCCCAAGGGAAAGAGTTTATTGTGTTCCCATTGGATAAGCAGAGTTCTTGTAGGATAGTGACAAGGAATAGAAACATCCATTCTCATGCATCAGGAATTTATCGAGCTTCTACTCTGCACCATACGTGCTGTGAGTTGCTGCGGACAGAGAGAACGGAGCAGTATTTTCCTCTGGTATATGCTGCAGAGCGCTTGAGATGTTATCGAGGAGGCATTTCCACAGGGCCTCTGTAGAAGGAGTGTTCTTAGAAAAATCCCACTCTGCTATTTTTACCTTAATACTGACAGCTTGAAAAATCTTGTCAAAGGCCTGCGGCTGTCATGTTACGAATTACAAAGAGTTAGGTTTGTCATCATGTTACAAATACATTACAGATAAAGAAACGGAAGTCAGGGAGCCAGGTGACCTTGATGAGAACCCAGAACCAGTTAGAAGTGCCGTCAGGAGTAGAAACCCAGTACCCTAATTTCCAACTTGTCATTATTTTACTACACTACTGAAAAAAAAGGGCACATATCTTCATCTTCAAGGTGATAAACATACTTAATCAATTCTAGATATATTATAAATTATTAATATCTTCTACAAAACTCATGTTTCCAAGTAATTTCAAAGGCTTGAACATGCATTGTCAATAGTTCATTATAAATATAAATATCCCTTTACACGTGTATGTGTATAAATATCTCAGATATCAAATTAAGCTAAAAAAAAAAAGCTAAACACATAGTTTAATTCAATATCTGTTTTGTGATTTTCTTCAATGAAAAAGTAGAACAATTGATGGTTGTCCTAATTTTGATAAATATTCATGTTGGTAGCAATACATAGCTCCCAACTTTTATATAAGTTTTGGGTGTATCTTAAGACTGTGTGAAGCAACAACTCAGTTTCTGTGTGTACAGAAGTATATATACACAGTGGTGAAGTCCAGATGGCCATCACCTTTGGAGTTCTTTCCTTCTTCTATATTCGTAGAAATTGAATATATATATATAATCAGTATGTATATTTATAAAATAATATATATATTTATAGATATATAAAATAATAAAACCTGCGAAAGCCAGAAGCTTCGTAAGGTGGAAACCTGTCAGAGAAGGAAAACTCAACTATTTTCCACTAAATGGAGGGTGATAGAAAAGCAGTGACTGCACCTTGTCAAAGGTGGAAAACCTGTGAGGCCCAGAAAAACAAGGCAGTTCCATAGAATTCTGGCTCTCACAGGCTTCACTGTATACATATAAATATACAAAACCCATTGCGGTCGCATTGATTCTAACTCATAGCAACCCTATGCGACAGAGTAGAACTGCCCCATAGGGTTTCCAAGGCTGTATAGCTTTACGGCTCTACAGTATGTGTGTGTGTATAAATATATATACATACACACATACATATTATTTATTTGTGTGTATATATAATACGTATACATAAAAGGAGCCCTGGTGGTGTGGTGGTTAAGCACTAGGCTGCTACCCAAAAGGTCAGCCATTTGAACCCACCAGCAGCTCTGCGGGAAAAAGATGTGGCAGTCTGCTGTTGTAAAGATTTACAGCCTTAGAAACCCTGTGGACAGTTCCACTCTGTCCTATAGGGGTGCTATGGGTCAGAAGCAATGGCAATGGGTTTGGTTTTGAGATACATACATATGTAAGTATAAAAAAAAAGCCCTGCTGCTGTGGACTTGATTCCGACTCATAGCAACCCTAAAGGACAGAGTAGAACTGCCCCATAGGGTTTGCAAGGAGAGCCTGGTGGATTTGAACTGCTGACCTTTTGGTTAGCAACCATAGCTCTTAACCACTACACCACCAGGGTTTCTCTATATATGTATATGCATATGTATGTGAATTTTTTTTTTTATCTATATAAAGTTTGACTTCCCTAGGAAACAGACTCTGAGGCTCTGAATGTACATGCTGATGGCTTTTTGGGAGGGCTTTTGGGGAATACACCTGTCAGAGGTGAGGAAAGCAAGTTGAGACAGGGAAAATTTGAGCCCTGACGCAATTGCTACAGAGGCCTCAGCCAATCTGAGGAGGAGCCCTGAGCTGGGTTGGCTCTTCACTGGGACTGGGCTGCTCCTAGGGAGGGGGCATGGCCTCCGGTGAGATGGCTGTTTTTATTTGAGTGCCTTTCTCAGCTGGGACACTGATAGCTCCAACCCTAAAGGGCTCTCTGGGTGCTGCTGAGGGGAATGGCATGGCTTGGAGCTTATCTGCTGCTTCCCACAGTAAATGTTGGCAGATGCCTAAAATCACATTGGGGGGAAGAGAGCTGGGGCAACTGGTGAATTCTTGTTGCTATCATTAGAATTATAATTTAAAATAGTTTTAAAAAGCTGACGGTGGAGAAATGAGGTGCACTTGGCGTGTGTCTTCTTTCCTTTTCTTGGCGAGGCAGTGTGTGAGCAGCTTTTGCTGGAGCAGAGATATATAAGGCTTCAAGCAGCTCCTCACCCTCCCTTGCTTGTCAGGAGCTGTGGTCAGGGAGCCCAGAACAGGCAGTGATTGCAGATCAATTGTCACATTGAAAAATTTCTTATTGAAGATGAACATTTCAGGCAGAATTTTGGCAACTGGCCCAGCTCTCTACTGACTCACCAATTGCCTGGAAGATGAGACTTAAAAACAATAACATAAATCAAAGGGCTCTGGCGAAGAGACGTGGGCGTCAGGGAGGACGGCTGCAGTTTCTCCAAAACTCAGCATTTCCTGAGTGCTCGGCCATCACAGCCTAACCCGGCTTGCTCTTGGGAAGCTGGGTCAGCTTGAGCGTAGGATGAAGGAATTAAAAACCTTTAAAGAGAGAGTATTTGAGATTTAGGGAGATAAATAATTCAAAGTATCAACTCTGAAAATTAAAAACAAACAAAAAAAAACTACCTCTATGGTTCACTTCTCCAGAAATAGTGTTGTTTATTTTTTATCCAAGTCATAATTATAAGATGTGCTTGAAGATATTTATAACATATTTGAATAATCATTTTGGGTAGCCTGGATGTTGAAGATCAGAAAGCTATGTCATACATGGTATAATGGAAACAATGAAGAATGTTTAGCTTGGAACACCAGTAACTAGATAGTGGGTAACAGCCTTCAGACATGAAATTCTCACCTGTAGAAAGGGGAAGAAACTTAGATTGTGTAGCTCTAGAGAAGAACAGGAGCCATGGAGCAGACACAGTGTTGCAGGTTAAGATTTCCCAGTACAAAACTAAGTTCTGTCTAGGTCCTTGCCTTCTCCTGACCAAGAATGACCAGGAGAGGTTCAGAAGTTCCACAGGAACAAAGGTTTATTTTTATTAGTGGCAGAGAGAAAAAGCAGAGCTCCAGAGGGAGAGAGGAAGAGGGGCTTCCGCCTATGTTAGCCTCCAGGCTCTCTCTGAACAAAGGATCTCCCAGGGTTTATAAAGGTTTTTTGGGGGGGGCGGGGTATTATCTTTATTCATGAAGTGGGTGGGGATCTTCGAGAGAAGGGGCGGGATTATGGAAATCAGATGCGTGCAGCCAGAAGTCAAGATGCCCCCCTCCCACTCAGGGCTGTGGGAACAAAGGTGAAGTCCGTCGTGCCGGCTGTTGGGGGTCCAACAGGACTCACTCTGCGAGGCTGTGCAAGCTCCGCAACCGGCGAGGAACCCAAAAAACCACCCTGAGGAAGTTGCCCTTTACCTGCTGCTGACAAAAATGTAAGAAAATGTTATTTACTCGGAAGAGAATACATTCCAACAATCCATAGGAGGGGAGGGGCGGTGGAGCTTGTGTGAGGCTTCAGTTAGTATTGAGCCAGAGTTATCTACCCCAGCCAGTCTGATGCCCCGTCTGTCTCAACAGGTAGACATTTGATTCAACTGAGAAACAGCCTCTGACATTCACATCGGTGTCGGCCGCTGGGGGAGGGATGGAGGAGGAGTCTTGGGGAGGGGGACCTCCCCCACAATAGGATTTACTCAAGCCTAGGGCGTGGGCGTCTTCCGGGATTCTGAGCAGCAGTTCTCAGCTGCTGAACGCCAGGTTGGACTCTACAGTGCGGAAGACCTTCCTTGTTCAGGATTCATTACTCCGAATCCTCAGAGATGAGTTTCCGGTGTTATGCTCGGCGGCTGGCTTGTTTCTGGCAATCACCAGCCTGAATCAAACTAGCAGGTTGTAAGGATGGCTCTCCTCTGACCTGCCGCCTCCCTGTGACTCCAATGTAGTTCCCGCCCAGAATATGGGCAGGGCACTGTCGTGGGAGGAGCGCTGACTCGGAATCTGGCAATCTTGTAGGAGAGTTCTAGCTGTGGTGCAGCCTCGGCTAAGTCTCCTCACTCTCCTGACCTTTAGATTCCTCTGCATAAAATGGGCCCCTTTATTCTTTTTCTCTAGGGCTTCTTGCATGTTCTTTCTAATTACAGCCACTATATGTGATTTATGAGTCGGAATCGACTCGACGGCACTGGGTTTTATATGTGATCACACATAATGTTCAGTGACTTCAGCTCCACTCTGGTATGTCCATTTGCCAAAATTAGGTATCAGAGACACAGGGAGAAAGCTAGGGTACCAGAGCCGTAAAGGATGCATGGCCTGATGTTCCTTCCTCTCACACTCAAAACCAATGGCCTCATCCCTTTCATCAAGGCACCTCCTTCCTCCCGTTCTTCTCTTAGCGACCCCTGGCCACACAACTGTGACCTTGTGAAAAGTTGCCTGGGGAAGGGGTGGCTTAGGAGGAGAGCCAGCACCTCAGGAGACAGTGCCAGGGTCTCTTCAGCATGAAGGCTGGGAGCAGTGAGGTGGGCCTGGCAGAGTCGGTAGCAGGGCTGACTGAGCCTGGTGCAAGGAGTGCTGCCAGGCCAGGGCTCAGGACGGGATATCCCATCCCCACTGTGATGCCCTCCCAAGAAGGGGTTGTGGTCCCTGTTGTCTGCCTAGTGCCTTGCAAGATATGGATTACAGATACGGAAACCTTTAGTTGGGCAATGCTACTCTAAAAATTCAAGAGAGATCACAAAAACCGAATATGACAACTTAAATGAGAGAGAGAGACAGAAAACAAAACAACAACAAAAAAAAAACCATTGCCATCTAGTCGATTCTGACTCATAGCGACCCTACAGGACAGAGTAGAACTGCCCCATAGGGTTTCCAATGAGTAGCTGGTGGATTCGAACTGCTGACCTATTAGTTACCAGCAGTTAACTCTTAACCACTGCACCACCAGGGCTCCAAATGAGAAAAAAAAAAAAGTATCATACATATTTGCAGGAACTCAACACAATCCTATTTGATGATTTAATGACACCAGCAACTCAGTTTGCTGAGTTTTTATTGGTATAATTCTGGATGTAAAACCATAGACTCACATAGCACAGCGAGGGAATCAGGTTAGCTTGGACAATCATGGAGACCACTCCAGGGCAACTTGGGGGCTTCTTAATGCTTTTTGACAATTCATATGCCAAACAAGATAAACCAGGATTCAACCTACCCGGAAGCCATATCTGGAGACCAAGGGACAGACCAGCGGTTTAGGCAGGACAGAGTGAGGAAAAACTCTGTAAAGGTTGAATCTACCATAACATCTGTTTTGCATTAATAAGAACTTTTCGGTCTTAAGGAAAAGAACCTGATCCAATCTATCTCAAGCCAAAAAAGGGAAAACAGTTGTTTCACAGAAACCAGTCCTAAAAAAAGGTCCTGCCTGAAACAGGTACTGTTGGTATCATGCCCAGGTGGCCTGGGACCCTTTTCCTGGCTCCATGTGCTCAGCTTCCGGACACTGTGGTGCTCCAACTACTATCAAAATGATACAGCAGAATCTCCTGGAACTCTAAAAACTCTAAAAGTAGGAATAAATTTAAGTCTGTTCCACTCACTATTGTTGGGAAACAAACAGCCCCAAACCTTAGTGGTATAAAGCAACTGTTTTCTATGCTCACAGATTCTGTGGGTGAGGCATTCTGGCAGGACACAGCAGGAATGGTTCTTCTGGGCGCCATGATATCTGGGACCTCAGCTAGGAAGATTCTAAGGCTGGTGATGATTCCACATCTGCGGACTGTGGTGTCTTCACTTAAATAGCTGGTATTTTGATCAAGACCTATCCATGACCTCCGATTTTGTCCTGAGCTTCTTCCCAGCCTGGTGACATCAGGGCAGTCAGACTTCCCACCTAGCAGCTCCAAAGGTGAGTGCCCAGTTTAGAAGGCAGAAGCAGTATCACCTGTTGTGACCCAGCTTCAGAAACCACACAGTGTTAATTCGGCTGCATTCTATTGGATACAAGTGAGTTACAGTCCACCCAGATTTAAGGGGAAGGCAACTGTACCCCATCTTCTCCTGGAAATGGAATGCCAGGCTTTGGAAGTGTGTGTGGAATGGAGATACTGTTTTGGCCTTCTTTGGAAAGCACAATCTTCTGCAGCCTGTAGATAAATAGCTGCTGTTGAGTTGACTCTGACTCACGGCAACCCTATGTACAACAGAACGAAACATTGCCTCGTCCTGTGCCATCCTCACAATCACTGGCATGTTTGAGTCCATCAATGCTATTGACCCAAGTCATCATGCCAATCCATTTCACCCTCACCCTCACTGGCCCTCTACCTCACCAAATGTGATGTCCTGCTCTGGCTGTTGATTCCTCCTGAGGACGTGTCCAAAGCAAGTGAGTCAGACAGTGTTTTGTTGTGATCCATAAGGTTTTCACTGGCTAATTTTCAGAAGTAGATTGCCAGACCTTTTTTCCTAGTCTGTCTTAGCCTGGAAGTTTCGCTGAAACCTGTCCACCATGGGTGACCCTGCTGGTGTTTGATATACTGGTGGCATAGCTTCTATCACCACAGCAACACCCAAGCTACCACAGTACAACAAACTGACAGACAGGTGATGGACAACCCTTGAGTAGTTCTCAAATCAGTAATTGAAAAACCATGAAGCACTCAAGCCGTTTCTTTCTTTACCTCTATCTCATTCTTCTCTCTTCTTGCATTCTGACTCTGCTTTTCAGTCTACATGTGGGACAGGGAAGTTTATTCCATGAGCTTCGAGATTATATCTTTAAAACAGGGATACTAATCCCTCGTTTTTTTAAAGAATTAATAAAATACTCTAGATAAGAGAGTCTGTAAAAGAGTCTAGGACAGACTAAATTAGAATTGTATAGCTCCATTACGAATTGCCAGGATAATCAGATAACCAAATGATAATCAGATTTTCCAAACTTGGATCAGGTGCCTCCTTGGTTCAGTCAGCTGTGGCTGGGGACCAGGATAAACATGGGCTCCAGGGCTCTCCTCTAAACTAGGCAGACACTCTAAAGGGGCCTACTGCAGCTCTTACATGATTTTACCTTCCCCGACTTGTTTTAAAATTATATTGTCAGACTCAGAATTTCTATTCACCCATTAAAAGTATGCACTCTTAAGATTCTCCAAGTGCCATTTGCAATTAGCAAAGCCTTTATGTAAATAGTTAATGAAACTCATCAGACTTACTGTAGGGATGACAGTGTTGCTTTAGCAAAGTACTCTGTGGGCATCAATTTATTTTTGTTTCTCATACTATTTTAATTTGAGCCAGGCCTAGAATGACAATCAATCTTCTCTTGATTTTTCTTGCACAACTACTTTCAATATCCATTTCAAACATCACACACACACACATACCACACACGTGTGCACATATGCATGGACACACCTCATGGACTTCCTTGCCAGGCTCTTCAGACTCCATGCTTTCCTGACAGTCATAAAGACTCTGGCTTGGCCTGCTCTACCTGGGTGATTGTCATCATCTTCTGAACTTGCTTAAAACATACTTATATTCCAACTCAGTTCTAAGTTAGCTGTAATATCAAAACTAACATCAGAAACTTTTTAGATGCTAGTAATCATGATAGAATACAGACCGTTTGGGGGCAATGATTTTTGTTTGTTTTATTTATTGCTTTATCTCCAGCCCCTGAATATTTGTTCAATGTGAGATGCATTGGCAGCTTAATGTGTTAGCTCTCCAGGAAATATCTGCATTTTTGTGTTTGGTGCTTACACATTTAAAAGAATGATGGAGTAATTGCAAATCATAAACTTTCAGGTAGAGATGTTTCTGGGTAGATATCCTCCCCAGTAACCCTTAATTAAAGAACAGTTATGGAGCTATTTTCACTATGAAGCTTTTGCACATACTGAACCCAGTTTCTCTCATTCATGTTCTTGGATAATATCCCTTCAGATGTAGCATGACTACATGGGACTTAGAGTTTGGCATTTTGTGGAGTTTGTGAACCAGTGATCCATCTGGGCACTTATTTGCATGGCAATGCTCAAGGGTTTTGCCTGAAGTATGATGAAGAAATTGAAGATTTTTACCAACTTCTGCAGTCTGAAATTGATCAGGCATGGAATGAAGACACATTGATAATTACATGTGGTTGGAATGCAAAAGTTAGAGACAAAGAATTGTTGTTGTTGTCATTAGATACCTTTGATTCAGTTCTGACTCATAGCGATCCTATGCACAACAGAATGAAACACTGCCCGGTCCTGCACCGTCCTCACAATTGTTGCTATGCTTGAACCCATTGTTGCAGCCACTGTGTCAATCCATATTATTAACGGATTTTGAGTGCCTTTCAACCTGAGGGGCTCATCTTCCGACACTGTATCAGACAATGTTCCACTGCTATTCATAAGGTTTTCACTGGCTAATTCTTTTCAGAAGTAGACTGCCAGGTGCTTCTTCCCAGTCTGTCTTAGTCTGGAAGCTCAGCTGAAACCTGTCTGCCATGGGGGACGCTGCTGGTGTTTGAATACCAGTGACATAGCTCCCAGCACTGTATCACAGCAACACACAAGCCACCACAGCATGACAAAGTGACAGAAGCATTGGGGGAAGAATTGGTAGATGGAAAATATGGCCTTGGTGATAGAAACGATGCCAGAGATTGCATGATAGAGTTTGGTAAGACCAACGACTTCTTCATTGCAAATACTATTTTTCAACAACGTGAACAGTGACTATACACATGGACCTTACAAGAGGGAATACACAGAAATCAAATTGACTACATCTGTGAAAGAGAAAATGGAAAAGCTCAATATCATCTGTCAGAACAAGGCCAGTGGCTGACTGTAGAACAGACCATCAATTGCTCATGTGGAAGTTCAAGTTTAGGTTGAAGAAAATTAGAACAAGTCCATGAGTACCAAAGTGCAACCATGAGTATATCCCACCTGAATTTAGAGATCATTTCAAGAAGAGATTTGAAACATTGAACACAAATGACTGAAGTCCAGGTGAGTTGTGGAATGATATCAAGGACATCATAAGTGAAGAAAGCAAGAAATCATTAAAAAGAGAGGAAAGAAAGAAAAGACCAAAGTGAATGTCAGAAGAGATCCTGAAAATTGCTGTTGAAGGTAGAGTAGATAAAGCAAAGGAAGAAATGATGGAGTAAAAGATCTGAAGAGGAGATTTCAAAGGGTAGCTTAAGAAGACAAAGTAAAGTATTATAATGAAATGTGCAAAGACCTGGAGATAGAAAACCAAAAGGGAAGAATATGCTCAGTATTTCTCAAGCTGAAAGAATTAAAGAAAAAATTCAAGCCTTGACTTGCAATATTGAAGGACTCTGTGGGGGAAAATATTAGATGATGCAGGAAGCATCAAAAGAAGATGAGAGGACTACACGGAGTCCTTGTACCAAAAAGAATTGGTTGATGTTCAACCATTTCAGGAGGTAGCATATGATCAGTAACCAATGGTACTTAAAGAAGAAGTCCAGGCTGCACTGAAGACATGCGAAAAATAAGGCTCCAGGAATTGATGGAATACCAATTGAGATGTTTCAACAAACGGATACAGTACTGGAGGTGCTCACTGGTCTGTGCCAAGAAATTTGGAAGACAGCTACCTGGCCAACCGACTGGAAGAGATCCATATTTGTACCCATTCCAAAAAAAGGTGATTCAATAGAATGCGGAAATTATGAAACAATATTGATAAGTAAAATTTTATTAAAGATAATTCAAAAGCAGGTGCAGTAGTACATTGACAGGGAACTTCCAGAAATTCAAGCCAGATTCAGAAGAGGGATATCATTGCTGATGTCAGATGGATCCTGGCTGAAAGCAGAGAATACCAGAAAGACGATTACCTGTGTTTTATTGAATATGAAAAGGCATTTGACTGTGTGGATCATAATAAATTCTGGATAACATTGCAAAGTATGGGCATACCAGAGCACTTAATTGTGCTCATGAGGGACCTGTACATAGACCAAGAGGCAGTCTTTCGAGCAGAACAAGGGAACACTGTGTGGTTTAAAATCAGGAAAGGTGTGCATCAGAATCATATCCTTTCACCAAACTTATTCAATCTGTATGCTGAGCAAGTCATCCTAGAAGCTGGACTATATGAAAAAGAATGCGACATCAGGATTGGAGGAAGACTCATTAACAACCTGTGATATGCAGATGACACAACCTTGAAAGTGAAGAGGACTTGAAGCACTTACTGATGAATATCAAAGACTACAGTCTTTAGCATGGATTACTCCTCAACATGATGCAAACAGAAATCCTCCCAGCTGGACCAAGAAAAACATCATGATAAGTGGAGAAAAGGTTGAAGTTGTTGAGGGTTTCATTTTACTTGGATCCGCAGTCAATGCTCATGGAAGCAGCAGTTAAGAAATCAAATGATGTATTCCATTGGGCAAATCTGCTGCAAAAGACCTCTTTAAAGTGTTAAAAAAGCAAAGATATCACTTTAAAGACAAGGGTGCACCTGACCCAAGCCATGGTGTTTTCAATCTCCTCATATGCATGTGAAGGCTGGACAATGCATAAGGAAGACCGAAGAATTGATGCCTTTGAATCATGGTGTTGGCAGAGAATATTGAATATACCATGGACTCCAGAAGAACAAACAAAATCTGTCTTGGAAGAAATGCAGCCAGAATGCTTATTAGAAGCAAAAATGGCGAGACTTGATCTCATGTACTTTGTATATGTTATTAGGAGGTACCAATCCCTCGAAAAGGCAATCATGCTTGGCAAAGTAGAGGGCCAGAGAAAAAGAGGAAGACCCTAAACGAGATGGAGTGACACAGTAGCTGCAACAATGGGCTCAAGTATAACAATGATTGTGAGAATGGTACAGGACTGGGCAGTGTTCTGTTCTATTGTACGTTGGGTCACTATGAACTTTTGGTTTGCAGCTAAGTGATTTAACCACGGCACCAAGAGGGCTCCTAAACTCAACGGCACCTAACAACATGAGATGGAATTGTTTTTATAATCAAAGGTGGCCTAGTATTTGTTCCACATTTGGTCCCTTGGTGCTTTTCACAGTTTTTAATTTTCTTTTTCCTCCAGTAGAGACAAGGGTTAGACACAAAAACTGAAGTATGTATTTTCATAAGACTTTGTAAGGCTTTGGATATGCAAAATATTTATTTGGGGTGTGGGTGACAAAATTCTGTGTAGCCCTCTGGAGAAGGGAATTCTGTTCATGCCTGTGTAGATCCCTACACAGCCCTGCCTACCCTGCCTGCATAGCTTCTTCGGGAAGTCAGATCCCTGCTTTTGTGGCTTTGCACTGAGTTGGCATTACCAGGCTCTGGGGTTGCCCTGGCAACAGTTCCTGAGATAAGGGCTGGTGCACCCTGGCACTCCCTCAGGATAAGGGATGTCTGAACTTTTAGGTATATACTTAAAAAAAAAGATTATACAAATAAAAGGTCAGAAAGAGGTTAGCAGAGTTTTTAATATTATTAATAAAATTACCAAAGAAGATTTCTGTTGAGTTTCATGCTAAAATTTATTTTTGTCTTTCACTTACAATGTCAAATTAATTTTTTTGTGATCACTTGTATCCTTAGAGCAGCAATTTCCAAAATTTTTCTTTAAATCACTAGCCTATAGGATGTTCCCTCAAAAACAATTCTGCAGGTCAATAGGTTTTTTCCATGTATGGCATATTATATTGCCCTTTTGGATATTTTCAATGCTTATTAGCCTATTAAATCCCAAAGAAATCCTTTAGTAAGGAAACATTATTTTTTGTTAACCTACTATACTAAAACTTACATGACCACAGGAACCCTCCAATCATATTTTTTTCTTCCCAAGAAACCATTAATATCTGGAGGAAGCAGTAGACTCAGAACACTTTTGGGAAAACCCTGTCCTAGAGTAACCAGCAGTTCATCTACCTTGAAAGTTACTGGGATAGAAGAGTTTCTAAGGAAGCATTACTCTTCTTAAGACCACTGCTGCTGTTGCTGTTACCATTTTTGAGCTCCTGCTGTGGATGAGGTGCTTACATATATTTTCTCGAATCCTCACCATATCCCAACCAGGAGGACACGACAATCCTTATTTGGCCAGTGAGGAAACAGGTTCATGGAGGTTAAGAACTTTGCCCAAAGTCTAAGCGAACTCAATTCTATTCGGCTATACACACTTTTGGAAATCCTGGTGGCTTAGTGATTAAGAGTCTGGCTGCTAACCAAAAGGTCGCCAGTTCCAATCCACCAGGAGCTCCTTGGAAACCTTGTGGGGCAGTTCTACAGGTTATCTGTCCTATAGGTTCGCTATGAGTCGAAATGGACTCGATGGCAACGGGTTATATATACTTTTTACTATATAATATTCCTTTCAAATAATGCTGGGCTCTTTTGCAACCAAGGGTCAGCTCAGTCAATAGATACACAAAATCCTTCCTCATTGTTTAAGCTGAACAATCGTTTCCTCTCATTGTCCCTTAATGTAGTTGCTTGTTTAGTCCTGCTTATTTTCTATATGTGCAGTTCTACTCTATCCTATAGGGTCGCTATGAGTCGGAATCGACTCGACTGCACTGGGTTTTTTTCTGGGTATATGTGCAGTAGTAAGAAGGTAGTTCCAGTAATGAATCATGCATCCGAAAGAAACCCACTGCCATCCAGTCAGTTCCAACTCATAGTGACCCTGTAGGACAGAGTAGAGCTGCCTCATAGGGCTTCTAAGGCTGTAATCTTCATGTAAGCAGACTGCCACATCTTTCTCCGGCAGAGCAGTGGGTGGGTTTGAACTGCCGACCTTTTGGTTTGCAGCTGAGCGCTTTAACCATGGTGCCAGCAGAGCTCCTAAATAGACTCCTTAAATAGTGGATTACAAGAAGGAAACTAAAAGGTTATGTGTTCAGTTGCTGATGTAAGCATGAGAAAGGTGGATAATGATGGATCAGGAAAGGAGAGGAACTAACAGACGCTTCTCTCTGCAAACTTGCCGAGTAGGAAATTTCACAGAATTGCCTCATTAATTCTCTTTGACTGTTTTCCCTGCTGCTTCTCCTTACTCTAGCACAAAACCCACCTTTCTAATCATCTGAGGGTTTCTGAAAGTCGCTGTTGTTGGCTCTGAGAAAGTTACTGCTTTTAATGCTGCCCTAACAGCAAAGGTTGGATGGCTTAAAGCTATTAGTATCAGTTTTCTAGGTACCAGCATATCTGAAAATCCAATTCAAACACTTAAACTTTATCAACCTAAGTGCGAAGCACTCCATTTATTTTAAAACAATTTGCTATGTGTTTTAGGAAGGAAAGTTATTATGTTCTTTCTAAAACAATTGCATATAATGCTGGTCAATTTTCTTTTTCTCTGAAGAAAGCTGGACCCTGGTTTTTTCAGGGGCTCAGCTGTATAATGAATTGGGATCTTGCATTGATTAAAAAATGCTATGATTTTGACGATAGTCTACAATTGATGAGAGGATATTCATGTGTGTACAGAGACCCCCTTCTCTTCTTGGACATGTGACTATGAGTTGCAATTGTAATTATCATATAGGTCTGTAGGTGAGTCTCAAAGGAAAGGTGAGACCCAACTGGTCAATCTATAGAATGTACACTTAAAATATGCTCTTCATGGTCACCATTAGGTGATGTCACCAAAATTAGTTCACTGACAAAGATTCTGAGATTAAAAAAAAAAGTCCCCAAAGTGCAGCATTAGGGAAATTTAAGGTACTGTCTCTCATGTTTATGTAGGTAGAAAATGTTAGGTGATGCACAAATTTCTCAGATGCCTCAAAGATTTTCAAATTCTATAAAAACTAATAGCACATACATGAAAACTAAATTAAAAATTACCTTAAAAATACTACGCTTTAATTTTCAAATAAATTTGTTTGGTTTTTGTCTTTTTTCCCATCTTTAAGTTGCTTAAATCCTGAGTTAAGCATATCACAGACTTTAATCTTAGGAAGAGCAGAAAATCACTGCATTCATAGACGAATCCCAGAAGTCAAAAGCAATCTCAAATCAAGAAAGAAGAGAGAAGGCCAGTAAAGCTATGAACTTATCTTTTATTTTGATTAAATTCTGAACCTGTGTTCCGAAGTCTTCGTGTTACTATCTGCTCATAAAGTCTATTTTAGAAATACTTCTTTATCAGGGTGTATGTTTTTCTATGCATTTTTGTTGGAAGTAGCTCAGGCAACAGGAGCTTCTCAAGTTAGTTTGGCTACTTTTTCTTAGTAGGTGAGAATCTCTTGGAGGCTATGGCTATCTTTTCTGGATCAGAGTTATCGTTTCAGGGAATGGGGATGCTCTGTGACTCTGGGCCTTGAGGTAACTGCATCCCAGAATGTGAGTAGAATCAAAAGTGTTAACCCATTTGAGTCATTCAACTGGAAATTTAAAACAACAACAACAAAACGGCTATAGGAAAATTTACTTGAAGCATGTTGTCTTTCTTCCGTCCTTGAACCAAAAATCTATGTAAATCTTTTAGGTATGTGATTGAGAACAAGGAAAGGCAGATAACAAATATTAATTTTAAACTGAAAGGATGGTTCGCCTCCTACTTTGGAGGGGTGGAGCCAAATAGAAATTTCTTATTTCCCAAGGAACTAGACTCTTTTGGCTGTTCAGTCTCTGCTTTTAGAAGGCTGGTTGCCTCTTGAGTAACTACATCAACATTTCCCAACCCATCTTAGAACCCAGAGCTAAATCAGTGCTCCCCAATCAATTCTGGATTAGTCAAAGTTAAAGTGAAAAAAATAAAATGCATGCATGAAAGAGATCATGTAGCATTTTAGCATAAAAACCTCTGCAAGTTTCCCCAACCTATGAACATGGACAATTTTCCCCATAAGAAAGGCCCTTTCCTTAAAAAATCTTGAAAATATCATAATTTACCAATATGTGCTTTAAGTCAACCACGGTAGTTCCTCCCAAAGAGTGTATGTTTACAAATATCATTGTATCTATTCCCAAACCTGTGTATATCAGTTAAAATTATTATTGTTAATAAAATATTTACATATTACATAACCCGATAAAATATCTGTTTGTTGAGAGTTGCTATTTTTATAAAAATTAAGTTGGGTGTTTTCAAAAGACTGTAAAAAAGTTGGGTTAAAAATTTTATGTTGAATTAGGTCTGAGTGAGATTACAATTAAAAAATTGGAATAGTATAAAAATCTGAGTGAGATTACAATTAAAAAATTGGAATAGTATAAAAATCTAGAACGAGTCTTCCCTTGGGTTTGCTTTCTGGAGTGTTTGTAATATTTTTCTCCACTAAAAAAAAGTGGAAGTCTTAGATGATGCTTTATGGGTGTGGCTTGTGCAACAAAAGCATTACGACACTCCAAAATGCAAGACCATACTCAAAGAACGTGCCTTATCCTTAGATCGAAAGACTGGAGAAAATGTATATTTACATTTTATTTTAATTTAAAACAAAATGTTTAAGGTATGAATGTGTCATTGTTTTATGATTCCCTAATTGGCTCAACTCTTTTCATTCCCCAGTCCTACCAGTCTCAGATTTCATCAGACAGGTGGTCTTCTATTTTAGATTTTGTTAGAAGAATGTACACACGAAGGAGAATGAGGAGACAATCCCAGTCCTCAGTGATGTGTTAGCCTGTTTCTTCTCCAGGATGTCAGCAGTTTCTTCCCTTTCCTGAGGGAGTTAAGGAGCACTTGCAAATCACGAAAGATTTAGGCTTTTAAAGTAGCATTTCTTTATCTTGCTAGTCATCTGTCTGATCTCAGATATACAAGCAATATTAGATCATCTCTTCCAGCAAAGGCTTTGGGAAAGCACTGTAATATTGCTTAAAAGTGTTGATGCAATCTGTATCTTAGAAATATGAAATTAGCTTTAGAATATAGTTTAATAAAAAGTTATTCTAGAATATATGCATGAAAAATACAGCTTAAATCACACCTCGTAATATATGTGCCATTTTCAAACATGGGTAGATGTTTCACTACAGAATGTAAATACATTTATTTGATAATCTCTAAGATTTCTTATAGCTGAAAAAGCCTAAGGCCCCTTTGGCTTCCATCATATTCTGACAGTATAGATTTTAGGACAATGATTCGATTTATAGCTTTTCCATATGCATTTTCTCTGGGTGTAGTGCTGGTCTGATTTTTTTTTTTATAATAATATTTATTGTGTTTTTGGTGAAAGTTTGTACAGCCAATTAGGTCCCCATTTGATAATTTCTATACAAGTTGTTCAGTAACATTAGTTACATTTTTGACAATGTAACAATATTGTAATTAATTGCATTCTGGTTGTTCCGCTTCCAGTACTCTAGTTTCTCTGCCCTCCCTCCTCCATTTTCTCATCTTTGCTTTAGAGTAACTGTTCAACTTTTGGTCTCACCTAGACGAGCATGGTACTCATGGGTAATATCCTTTATTTCATGTGCTGATCTGTTATTTTGCTAAAAGGTGACCTCAGGGGATAGTTTTTGTTCAAGGTTTAAAGAGCACCTCAGGGTAGTAGTCACAGGGAGTCTCCAGTCTCAACTGGTCCAGTAAGTCTGGGCTTTTTAAGAATTTGAGTTGTGTTCCACATTTTTCTCCCATTCTATCACGGTCCATCTATTGTAGCCCTGATCAAAATGGTCAGTACTGGTAGCAGACCCCAAAACAACCCAGTGCCGTAGGTAGCAGGGCACCATCTCATTCTTCTGATTTCAGGGTAGAGGCTGTGGCTTGTGTAGGCTGTTAGCCCTATAGAATATTTTCTTCTCTGTGATCATCTGATTTTGATGATGAGACCATACTGGTGTCTGTGAACCTAGTGGGGTTACAGGAACATTCGGTGCAGGCTCAACTATGGCTTTTCTACATGATCATATCCAATTAATAGTCCTGCCAAGGTTGTCCATGTAGTCTTTTTGGCGACTAAGGGACTGAATGAACCCTGCTTATTTGCTTCCATTGCTTCCACTAAAAAAAAAATTGTATAAATAGATTGATTTCAGTAATTGCCACCATCTACCCATTCATTTTTACCCATTCATTATCTATTCATTCCTTTATTGATATCATGAAAAAATTCATCCAATATGTTGTGTTTTTCAATTCCAGGTTCTCTAGAAAACAGGAAAGACTGTTTTGAAACTCATTTCCTAGTTAGCTAAGTCTCATCAGAATTCTCCTTCTATCCTTATTTTTAGACCATTCAGTATGTTATTGTGGTTGTTGTGTGCCATTGAGTTGATTCTGTCTTATATTAACCCTATAGGACAGGGAACTGCCTCATAGTGTTCCCTAGGCTTCTATCTTTATGGGAGCAGATCACCAGGTCTTTTCTCCCGTAGAGCAGCTGGTAGGCTCAAGTCACTGATCTTTTGGTTAGCAGCTGAGGAGAAGCTAAAATGCTCTTTCTTATATAAATGGGTAATTTTAATCATCATTTAGAAACACTTGCACGTTGTACCATACTTTCTGGCAAGGCTCTTGGACTTGTGCTAGCTCTGGATCCTGCAACTGTCTCCTGTTCATCTGACCTCCATTTCTTGGGACATGCCTGCTGATCCTGGAATTTGCCAGCCTCTGCAAGCTGTGAACCAGAGGTCTGTTGTCCGACCTGCCAATCTTGGGTTCACGAGCCCTGCAGCTACCTGTGTGAGAAGAAGCCTCCAGCCTGACCCGTGGACTTGGGGCTTCCCAGCCTCTATAAGATTGTGAGCCCTTTCCTTGATATAAATCTCTCTCTCTCTCTCTTTCTCTCTATATTCTGTTACCCATTGCCGTTGAGTCTATTCTGACTCATAGCGTCCCTATAGGACAGAGTAGAACTTCCCCAGAGGGTTTCCAAGAAGCACCTGGTGGATTGGAACTGCTGGCCTTTTGGTTAGCAGCTGTAACTCTTAACCACTACGCCACCAGGGTTTCCGTGTATGTATACATATATGCATATATATACATAGCTCCATATATAGCTTTATGTGTATATACTATCTATCTGTCTGTCTATTTCTCTCTTTCTCTCTATCATCTATCTGTCTGTCTGTCTGTCTCTCTCTATCATCTATCTATCAATCTCACCAGGGTTTCCATATATATATACACACACACATACATACATAGATCCTTCACTGGCTT
Source organism: Elephas maximus indicus (assembly GCF_024166365.1). Lineage (NCBI taxonomy): Eukaryota > Metazoa > Chordata > Mammalia > Proboscidea > Elephantidae > Elephas > Elephas maximus. The sequence continues at coordinate 10,707,193 of NC_064829.1, forward strand.
TGCTTCTCTAGAGAACCCAGCCTAAGACAGGAACAAAAATGATTCACTAAATAAACCAGCAAAACACAAAAGCAAGCAGTAGTGAAGGCCAAAGACAAAGAAAGCTTAAGACACACAAAAATGAAATAACAAAATGGCAGAAGTAATTCACTTCTTATCAGTAATTACAGTAAATGTAAATGGACTAAAGACTCCAATCGAAAGACAGAAAGAGGCAAAATGAATTTAAAAAGTGATCAAACTATATACTGTTTACAAGCGATGCTCCTTAGACCCACAGACACAAATAAGTTGAAAGTGAAAGGATGGAAGAAAAAAAACCCCATGCAAATAAATAACCAAAAGAGAGCTGGGATGGCAATGTTAACATCACACAAAGTAGATTTTAAGAAAAAATCTGTTAGAAGAGATAAAGATGGAGATTATATAGTGACAAAAGTGTCAATGAAGAAGACACAAGAGTCATAAATATATATGCACCCGACATTGGAGCACCTAAATGTATAAAGCAACTACTGATAGAATTGAAGGGAGAAATAGATAGCACTGCAATAATAGTTGTAGATTTCAATACATTGGCTTTTAATATTGGACAGAACATCCAGAAAGAAGATCAACAAGGAAACAGAGCAGCACCTGAATGACACTAGAAAGCAACCACATTTAACAGACACATATAGAAGATTCCACCCAACAATAGCATAATATGCTTTCCACTCTAGGATGGAATATGGGTTCTTCCTATATCTCTTTTATATCATTCCAAATCTTGTTACAGGTTTATTACCAAACTTTATTTTGTTGTGTTTGTTCAATTTTTAGTTTGACTATCTTGTTTCTTAAGCTTTCTGATTTGTGCCCACCCTAAAAAGGGAAGCCTTAATTGGGTGTTCAGTGAAGTGTATCCAACTGAAAATATGTGCATCAAGTCAAAGAAAATTAAGAATTTCTTTAACACAGACTATAACTTTTAAAAGTTAAATAAAAAAGTTCACAAATTTTCGGAAATTTTTCCTTTTATGAGAGGGGGATGGGGGGAGGAGGGCCTATCCTTACTTTGCCACTTATCTCTATGTACCTAGAATGGTCCTTTTGGCTTGAGGCTCAGTTTCCTCCTCTGTAAAACAAAGGATTGAGACTAGATTGTTTTGGGGTCTCTTTTGCCTCTACAATTATATCTTGAAATTTGTGATGGAATCTGTATAAACTACAGACAAAAGAAATAATTAAACCAATGGGTTTACCCAATATCTTAGTAGTTATCTAGTGCTGCTATAACGGAAATACCGCAAGTAGGTGGCTTTAACAAACAGAAATTTATTTTCTCACAGTTTAAGAGGCTAGAAGTCTGAATTCAGGGTGCTGCCTCTAGGGGAAGGCTTTCTCTCTCAGCCCTGGAGGAAAGTCCTTGTCTCTTCTGAGCTTCTGTTCCTGGGCAGTCTTCATGTGGTTTGGCATCTCTCTTCTCCCATCTCTGCTTGCATAATCTGCTCCTTTTATATTTTGTAAGAGATTGACTCAGAACACACCCTACACTAATCCTGCCTTATTAACATAACAGAGACAACCGATTCCCAAATGGGATTATAACCACAGCTATAGAAATTAGGATTTACAACATATATTTCTGGGTGATACACTTCAATCCATAGCACCCAATGTATTTGTGGTGTGCATGTGGGACTGGAGAAGAAAATTATTGTCTTAACAATAGCTCATGCATCTGTCAGTTTGTTGCACTGTGGGGGCTTATGTGTTGCTGTGATGCTGGAAGCTATGTCACTGGTGTTCAAATACCAGCAGGGTCACCTGAGGCAGACAGGTTTCAGCTGAGCTTCTAGGCTAAGACAGGCTAGGAAGAAGGACCTGGTGGTCTACTTCTGAAAATAATTAGCCCCTGAAAACCTTATGAATAGCAGTGGAACATTGTCTGATATAGTGCCAGAAGATGAGCCCCTCAGGTTGGAAAGCACTCTAAATATGACTGGGGAAGAGCTGCCTCCTCAAAGTAAGTTAACCTTAATGACTTAGATGGAGTCAAGCTTTCGGGACCTTCATCTGCTGATGTGGCATGACTCAAAATGAGAAGAAACAGCTGCAAACATCCATTAATAATAGGAATGTGGAATGTACAAAGTATGAATCTAGGAAAATTGGAAGTTCTCAAAAATGAAATGGAATGCATAAACATTGATATCCTAGGCATTAATGAGCTGAAATGGACTGGTATTGGCCATTTTGAATCAGACAATCATGTGATCTGTTATGCCAGGAATGACAACTTGAAGAGGAATGGCATTGTATTCATCATCAAAAAGAACATTTTAAGATCTATCCTGAAGTACGATGCTGTCAGTGATAGGATAATATCCATACCCCAAAACATACACCTACAAGGAAGACCAGTTAATATGACTACTATTCACATTTACTCATCAACCACTAAGGCCAAAGATGAAGAAATTGAAGATCTTTACCAACTTCTACAGTCTGAAATTGATCAAACATGCAATCAATTTGCATTGATAATTACTGGTGATTGGAATTCGAAACAAATTTGGAAACGAAGAAGAGTTGGTAGTTGGAAAATAGGCTTTGGGATAGAAATGATGCCAGAGATTGAATGATAGAATTTTGCAAGACCTACAATTTCTTCGTTGCAAATACCTTTTTTCACCAACATAAACGGTGACTGTACCCGTAGACCTTGCCATATGGAATACACAGGAATCAGATCAAGTACATCTGTGGAAAGAGATGATGGAAAAGCTAATATCATCAGGGACCGACTGTGGAACAGACCATCAATTGCTCATATGCAACTTCAAGTTGAAGCTGAAGAAAATTAGAACAAGACCACGAGAGTCAAAGTATGACCTTGATTACATAGCATCCGAAGTGGAATATGAGGCCGTTTTTCTACCACCTCAAGGAAAATGTTAACTTAATAAGCTGTATTTGAGTACATAAAAAAGATAGCAAAAGCACTGAAAGTTGTTCAAGTTTTCTACTATGACTGGCCAAAGATTGGAAAAATGTTTCAGTCCATTGAAGTGGAAATATCTTTCATGCTTAGCATGTTGTTATCTCTATAAGTGTGAAAAAGTAATAGTATTTTGGAACTGGAGCATATTTTTTCACTTAATCTAATTATGTCTATGTGTACCCATATTTTTGCTTCAACTTATCTTGGAATCTGGAAACAGAGCAGAATGAATGAATGAATGAGTGACTGAATGAATAAATCCCACCCCACTTGGCAATGTTACTGCCTGGCAGTAGCTGCTAAAGGAGTCAAAGCTCACTTTTAAATCCTTGTCATTGATGAGGACTCATGACCTAGCTCTGGATGGGCTTTGGAGAGGCCTGAGGTTGATAGAACAGTCGCCAAGGGCCTGAAAGGATGGCCCTTCCTTTAGAAGTGAGAGGAAGAGAGGCAGACAATGGTAAACTTTGAAGGTTGCCTTCCCCACCCTAGAACTCCCTCTCAGCCAGACCATTATTTTTTGAGGTGGTTCACTTGCCTTCTACTCACTAAACAAAGCAACCTGTACCCTGTGTGCTCAAGCAGTTCCCTGTTTCAGAGGTTGAGTTCATGGGTAAATGGCATTAGTTGATTCAGCTTTAGAAGAAAGATCTTGCTATCTTGAGTTATGTTTCGATGCTCTGACAAGCCTTACTAGCAGGTTATGATATTTGACTGATTGTACATGATTCATGGGTCATGTTTGCAATTACATTGATAAAATAAGCATTCCTTGCCTGTGCAATTCTCTTATTCACTTAAATATTGAGATTGTATTGAACACTTTCTATTTTTTCTCAGTGGGCCTCAGACCTGAACTCTTCAGTAGTAATGATTAATAATGGTTGGAGTGGCTAGAAACATAGTTAAAAATACTAAACCTATTATAATTGGGTTTTGCTGCTTTCTGGGCAGTGCTATGTCTTGAGACGTGGCTAAGCGCGGTGCAGTTATCTGTTATGTGTTGAGGCAGATGGGGAGGGGCCAGTGACTGGCACTTAAGTCGTTACTTGTGTGGCGCAGGAGCAGGACTCAGACCCAGTGCAGACATGGACAAAAGTCTGGTTTGGTGATCTGGACTTGGTGTCTCAACAGGGCATCATAACAGGAGGTCTAACCTAATGAAAGGATAAGGTATTCAGGGTGTGCCTTGAAGGAGGTAGAAGTGCATGTTGCAGCTTGAAGGGAGCAAGTGATGAGATCGATGAGATGGCGAGGGCAGCCACTTAAGCAGACTGGCTGTCAACTGGACAGGTCCCCACAGGTCCTTAGAAGAGGCTGAGCCTCACCCTGGTCCTGGGATCTCTAGGGTTCTCAAAAGTCACTAAACTGGAGGACTGACTCACATTAAATTCAGCAGGGACTGATGATTAAAAACCAAAATACCAATTTATTTCTTGACAATAAGAACTCTAAGCACAGCAGATATTAGATTTGTTGCCCAGTTTATTTCTTCTTTGTGGACATACCTATAATTAGAGCCTGCTTGGTGAGTGAGAGGAGCAGTCTGAAGTGTTAGCCTCTCACGTGTACACTCCATTAAAGGAGAATCCTGCCACCCCAACAGGTCCAAGCTGTCTGAGGGTGGGCCATCTCCCTTGCACGGGCCAGGAGACATGGTGTCAGAATCTGCCCCTTGCTGCCATTTTCTCTGCCTCCAATATTGACTTCTCCTTGGGACAGTGTTTCTTTAGAAAGGCTAGTATTTTTTAGGTCTAGTCGGGTAAGCCATTCTGTCTCTTTATAGTGAATTGGTATAGCTCTGTCCAGATCCATTGAATGTTTGTTTTGTGGTTTAACTCTCAGTGATTATCCACTTTCCAAGTTCCTTGGGGTTGGGAAGTTGAGGGAGAAAAGCACCTCGTTCTTGAACCGAGGACTTACAATGACTAGAGAAGCAGAGTGGCAAGGCTGCCAGAAGGAGTCATGGTTAGAGACCTAAGCAGTAGGGAAATGACTAGGCTGGAAATACCATCTTAGCCATCTGCACACCACTTTTGGCATTCTACGTTGCCAAGGCACAACCCTATCTATAGTTAGGTTCAGTACCTCTCTAGCTCAGATAGCAAAGAGCAAAAACAATCCTTCCTCCCTCCCTTCTTTCCTTATTTCCTTCCAACAATTTAAGGCTTTAATTGCTTCCATATACAGTCACTGAAAATACAGACAATTTGCTAGGTATTAATTCTTATTTACAACAATTTACATCCTGTATCTGAAACATTCCAGGTTTACCTGCTGCTGCTGTGGCTTGTTTCTTATGTCCATCCTCTATCTTGGTGACTTGCTTTTCTTCTAAGTTGACTTTCAGATGGAAGGAGTAGATATATCCATGTTATCCATCAACTCCATCTTCGTTTTCTTCTTCAGATATTTTTCTCTTGTAATTGTTTACCTTCTTCGGCCTTGTTTTTTCCTCCCAGCAGGATGGTGCTAGATGGCTGCTTCATTGTCTTTGCTGATTGCCTCGCTGAAACATTGCTTCAATTAAAGGAATTGGCAAATCTAAAAGGTTCTTAAATATTTCAGAAAAATAAATGGCAGATAATATCCTAAATAGTTAATTGTTGGGACTTCTACTTCCAGGAAGGTGTAGTAAACATAGTTTTCACTATTTCTTCCATTAAGTACAACTGAATACCCTGGACATTATGTATGAAACAAATATAAGAAGACTCTGAAAGGTGGAGAAAATAAGACAGACTGACTAGACAAACTGACTAGGGTTTTTGGGACCCAAGAAACAGCATGGTGATAAGTTCCTTAGTTTTTTTCTTTTTTTCTCTCTCTCATATACTCCAGACTTGAAGATGAAGAAGCTGGCAACCTGAAAATGCCAATGGGCATAAACCAAAAAGGGCCCAACAAAAGCCTGTTCTCTCTAGCCAAAGGACCAGAAAAGGAGCAGCCTAGCAAGACAGAAAACTTTTAGACAATAACTGCTCTACTCCAACCAAACACAACAGGAAAAAATCTGTGACCCCAATCCACCACCAAAGGTCTAAATGGAGAGCCTAGACTTCCACTCTTGTCAGGCTGTCATGGCACCCAACCCTCCACTGGGGTGCTGTTAGAGAAAGTGGAGTAGGAAATTTGGTCTTCCATTCCCACCAGCTGGCCATGAGGCCTCTCTTCCACCATGTCAATGAAGACCACTTGGGAGCAAGTACTTCTTCTCTACCCAGGATTAATAAGGCACTCTTTGCCCTTCCTGCTGGAGTGGTGTCAGAGGAGGCTTCCTGGAGAGTCAGGACTTTGTTCAGTGGCCAGGAGTAATGAGGCCACCACTCCCTGTGGTGTCAGTGAAGGCTATGTGAGGAGAAGTAACAAGGCAAATCTACTACTCCTAGTCAGGGTGATACCAACAGAGACCTACAGGGAAGTTGAAACTCCAACTCTTGCCCAACAATAATAAATATTCTCCCTCCCTCTTGAGTTTCTTAAAAGGCTGGGTGGGAAACCTGGACTGAACCTTCATCTAGCAGCAACAAGGTGATGGCCCGTCTTTTCCTTTGTTAGAGTGATGTCAGAAGAATCTGGCTAGGTTTAAATAAGATCCAGAGTCTCCTAACATAACACCCAGAATTTCCAGGCTTCAGCAGAAAAGTCATTCATCATACCAAGAACCAGGAAAACCTCAACTTAAATGAGAAAGATAGTCAATAAATGCCAACACTGAGATGACAGAGATGTTAGAATTATCTGACAAAGATTTTAAAACAGTTGCCATACAATATTTATTGACAAATTACAAACATGCTTGGAAAAAAAAATGAAAAAATAAAAAGTCTCAGCAAAGAAATAGATAATATAAAGAATGAACAAATGGAAATTTTAGAACTGAAAAATACAATATCCAAAATGAAAAATTCAGTCAATGGGAATGAACACAATAGAGGAAAGAGTAAGTGAATTTGAGGATAGAACAATTGGGATTACCTAATCTGAACAAAAGTGAGAAAATAGACTGGGAAAAAAAATGAACAGAGCCTTAGGGACCTGTGAGAGTATAACCAAAGATCTAGTCATGTCATTGCAGTCCCAGAAGGAGAAGAGAAATAGGGCAACATTGAAAAAGTACTCAAAGAAATAATGACTGAAAACTTTCCAAATTTGACCTATCAGAGAGAAATCAATTCAAACAACAGTGCATTTCTCATCAGAAACCGTGGAGACCAGAAGGAAGTGACACAAGATTTTCCCAAGTGCTGAAAGAAGACAACTGTCAACTCTGAATTCTATATGCAGCGAAAACATCTCTCAGGGGTGAAGGGGAAATTCCCAGATGAAGAAAAACTCAGGGAATTTGTTACTATCAGTTGTACCCTAAAAGAAAGGCTAAAGGAAGCTCTCTAAACAGAAAGGGAAAGTTAAGAGAAAAGATCTTTGGTCATTAGGGAGGGAAGAAAGAACAATGGAAAGAGTAAAAGCAATGGTAAATACAGTATATATACTGTCTCGAGTTTTCTAAATTACATTTGATAGTTGAAGCAAAAATTATATCACTGTATGATGTGTTTTTAAGAATATATAAAGGAAATATTTAAGACAGTTATAAATGGGGGATTGGTAAAGGGATGTAAAGAGAGGTAAATTTTCTGTACTTCACTTGAACTGGTAAAACAATGATACCAGTGAACTGTAATAAGTTGTATATATATAATATATATATAATGTGGTACCTAAAGAAACTACTAAGAAAATTATTCAAAGTGATACACTGAAAAATACTATAGATAAATCAAAACGAAGTTCTAAATATGTTCAAGTAATCCATAGGAAGGAAAGAAAAAAAACCCAGAGAAACAAGAAAACAGAGATACCAAATGGAAGACAAAAGATAAAATGGCAGACTTAAGCTCTAACATATCAATAGTTACATTTAATGTAAATGGTCTAAACATACCAATTAAAAGACAGAAATTGACAAAGTGGATTAAAAAACATGATGAAACCATATGTTGTCCATAAGAAAATTCAAATATTATGGTATAACCCAGACCCAACCCAGTGCCGTCTGTAGGTTGAAAGTAAAAGGATGTAAAAAGATATATTGTGATAGCATTATTTAAAGGAAAGCTATTATAGTATTAGAAACCCTGGTGGCGTAGTGGTTAAGTGCTGTGGCTGCTAACCAAAGGGTCAGTAGTTCAAATCTAATATAATACCAGATAAAGTAGACTTTAAAGCAAAGAAAATTACCAGGGTTGATACGGACATTACCTAATGATAAAAGGGTCAAACCACCAAGAAGGCATATCAATGCTAAGTGTGTATGCACAAAAACAACAGAGCGTCAAAACATGTAAAGCAAAAGCTGACAGAGCTGAAAAGGGAAATGAATAAATTCACATTATTTACTTATTTCTTCAGCAACCGTCTTTCAACATTGATAGAATAAGCAGACAAAAAACCAGCAAGAATATACAAGAACTCAAAAACACCATCAACCAACAGGATCTAACTGACGTTTAATAGAACACCCAACAATAGAATGTAAATTCTTTGCAAGCATCCGTGGATAGAACATATACCAATATAGAGCAATTCCTGGGTCCTAAAACAAACTTCAGTGAATTTAAAAGAGTTAAAATCTTACAGACTGTGTTTTCTAACTACAGTGGAATCAAACTAAAAATCATTGAGACATATAATAGAAAAATCTCTAAGCACTTGGAAACTGAACAACGCACTTCTAAATAATTCATGCATCAAAGAGAAAATCTCGAGAGAAAGAAAAAAATACCCTGAGGTGAATGTAAATGAAAATACAACATATGAAAATTTGTGGGGCACAACTTAAGCAGTGCTGAGAGGGAAATTTATGCCACTGAATGCTTACCTTTTGAAAAGAGCAGAAGGCTCATATCAGTAACAGCAAAATAGACCCAGAGCAAGAAGGGAGGAAATTTTAAAGGTAAGACAAGAAATCAATGAAATTCAAAACAGAAAAATAATAGAGGAAATCAATGAAACAAAGAGCTGATTCTTTGAAAAGATCAATAAAATTGGCAAACCTCTAGCAAGGCTAACAAAGAAAACAAAGAGAGAACACAATCTATGAATATCGGTAATGAAAAAGGCAGTATGACTACACACCCTACAGACATCAAACGGATGAAAAGTATAAATACTACAAACAGCTCTACACACATAAATCTGACCACTTGGATTAAATGAATCAATTCCTCAAAAACACAAACTATCACAACTCACCCAATATTAAAGAGAGAATTTTCATAGAATATAAATAATAAGGAAATTGAATTCATAATTTAAAAACTCTTAAAAAGTTAATCTCGAGGCCCAGATCATTTCACTGGATAATTCTACTAAATGCTTAAAGAAGAATTAGTACCAAGTTACACAGTCTCTTCCAGACAACAGAAGAGGAGGGACCACTTCCTAATTCGTTTTAGAAAAGTGGTGTTACACCATTACTATAACAAGACAAAGGTAGTACAGAAGAGTAACCTACGGACCAATATCCCACATGAACATAGATGCAATCGTTCACAAAGCACAGAATTCAGCAATATGTAAAAAAGACATACACATTATGACCAAGCGGCTCCCCACCCCCGGCCCTGGGATGCAAGGCTGGCTCTGTATTTAAAAATCAGTCAACGGAGACTACGTATTAAGGGGCTAAAGAAGAAACATCACATGATCATGTCAGCTAAAGCAGAAAAAGCATTTGACAAAATTTAACATTTACTTGTGATAAAAAAAAAAAACTTTCAGAAAAAAAAAGAATGTAGGGAAACTCCCTCAACTTGATAAATATTATCTAGAAAAAAAACTAACAGCTTACACTGTACTTAATGGTGAAAGGCTGAATACTGTCCCCTAATATCAGGAACAAGGCAAGGATGTCTACTCTTACCACTTATTCAACATGGTTCTAGAAGCTCTAGCCAGTGTAATAAGGCAAAAGAAGGAAATAAAGGCATACAGGGCAGAAAGGAAGAAATAAATTGTCCCTTTCTGCAGATGACATGACTGTCTATGTAGAAAATCCCAATGAATCTACAGAGCACTTCCAGAACGAATAAATGAGTTCAGCGAGGTTGAAGGATACATGCTAAACATACAAAAGTCAATTGTATTTCTGTCTACTTGCAACGAACACTTGGACACCAAAATTAAAAATGCAGTACCAATTACAATTACTTGAAAGTAAAGGTATTTAGCTGGAAGTCCAACAAACATGTGCAGGAATTGTATGTTGAACACTAAAAGTCATAGATGAAAGAAAGAAAAAAGGTATAAATAAATGGGGAAACACACTGTATTCAGGATTGGCAGACTCAACATACTAAAGATGCTAATTCTCTCCATAGTGACACAGCGGTTTAATGCAATTTCTATTGCATTAGTCTAATCTAAAAAATCTCACTGAGACCTTTTCGTAGATATAAATAGAATCATTATAAAATTTATATGAAGTGTAAAAGAATTAGAATAGCTAAAATATTTTGAAAAAGAAGAAAAAAGTGGGAAGAATCAATCTACCCAATTTTAAGACTTACTGTATTCCTACAGTAATCAAGACTATATAGTGTTGGTGGAGGGATAGACATATAGATCAATAGAACAGAATTGAGAACCCCAGAAATAGACTCACACAAATATGCCAGATTCATTTTTTGACAAAAGTGCAAAAGCAATGGAATGGAGAAATGATGGCCTTTTCAACAAAATGGTGCTGGACTACGTGGGCATTCACAGGCAAAAAAACAAGCCTCATATCTTATACAAAAATTTACTCAAAATGGATCACAGATTTAATGTAAAATTTAAAACCGTAAAACTTTTAGTAAAAACAGGAGAAAATATTTGATATTTAGGGCTAGGTAAAGAGTTCTTAGATTTGACACCAAAAGCACAATCTATAAAAGAAAAAGTGATAAATCGGACTTCATCAAAATTTAAAACTTTTACTCTTCAAAACTTTTACCAGGAGTCCCCGGGTAGCGCAAATGGTTAAGTGATCAACTAAAAGCTGAAAGGCTGGCCGTTTGAACACACCCCAAGGCTCTTGGAAGGAAAGCCTGGCAATCTACTTCCAAAAGGTCACAGCCTTCAAAACCCTATAGGACACGGTTCTGCTCTGCGTACAGGGGGTCGCCGTTAGTCAGAATCAACCTGACGGCGACTAACAACAGCTGTGCAGAAGACCCTGTTAAAAGATGAGTCTACAGGCTGTAGACTGGGAGAAAATATGTGCAAAGCACGTCTCTTTCGAAGTACTAGTATCTACAATATATAAAGAATTTGCGAAACTCAGCTGTAGAAAAATAAACAGTTCATCTAGAAAATAGGCAAAGACATGGATAGGCATCTCACCAGAAAGGATATATAAATGTCACATCAGCACATGAAAAGATGTTCAACATCACTGAGCAGTAGGGAAATTCTAGTTAACACCACGATGAGATATCACTACACACTTATCAGAATGACTAAAATAAAAAATAGTGACAGCACCAAACGTCGGTGAGGGTGTGCAGAAACTGGGTCACTCGTAAATTGTTGGCAATGTAGAATGGTACAGCTACAGTGGAAAATGGTTTAGCATTTTCTTAAAATATTAAACGTGTAACTACTGTATGACCCAGCAGTTTCCTTCCTGGGCATTTATGCCAGAGAAATGAAAATTGTGTGTTTACACAAAAACTTACACCTGAATGTTCGTACCAACTTTATTCATAATAACCGGAAAACAACTGAAAACAACCCAGATGTCCTTCAGTGTGTGAATGGCTAAACTAACTGATACATTCACACCATGGAATACTGGTCAGCAAAAAAAGAAACAAGCTCTTGACACATACAGCAACAAAGATGAATCTTCCGAGAATTATGCTGAGTGAAAAAAGCCAGTTCCAAAAGGTTCCAGTACACACTGTATGATTCCGTCTATATAGCATTGCTGAAACAACACAATGATAGAACCAAGGAACAGATTATTAGTTGCCAGTGGTTAAAGATGAGATGGGAGGGGTGTCCAGAGGGAAACGCAGCCAGAGGGGCCCTTGTGGTGAGGAAATGTTCTGGTTGTGATATCGTACTATAGTTTTGAAAGAAATTACCATTGGAGAAACTGGGTAAAGGGTGCATGGGACTTCTTGGAATTATTTCTTAGAGCAATGTGTGAGTGTATCTCAAAATAAAAAGTTGAATTGGTATGAATGAAGAATTTGACGCAAATTTCATTGTACACTAGGAATGATTCACTTTGAAGTTATTTGTCTCCTATTCACCTTGTGCCTATTCGTGAATATGGGCGAATTCCTATTAAAAAGTTGCTGATTTTATGATTAACTTATCCATTATTTCAATAGTTATCTCTTCATAGTTGTTTTGACTAATTAGATGGAAAATTTTAATTACAAAATAATAATTATAAAACTTAATCACTAGTATGTAAATTCAAATCTACAAGACTTTGAAAATTGATTACCCTTAAAATTTTATGTTTTTATTCCAAAATGATACAGATTTCACACCCAGTATTTGATAACGTTATATTTTATTCTTTAAGATAATAAGTGTGATTGTTAATGTTATGTGTCAACTCGGCTAGGCTATGATTCTCCGAGGTTTGGTACACACTATGCAATCATCTTCCCTTTTGTGATCTGATATGAACAGACAATCAGTTGGAAGGGGAGTTTCTTAGGGGTGTGACCTACATCCAGCATACAAATGGATGTTCTGGCAAAGGTCACTCTTGCTCTCTCCTGCTATCTTCTTGTTGTCTGACCTCTGGTTCTTAGGATGCGGGCCAGTAGAGGCCTCGAGCCTGTTGCCAATCCCTGCAACCCTGTGAGCCAGCAGAATTCTTCCGCCTGTTGTCTGACCCAGGGATTTGGGACTTGCCAGCCCTCAAAATTGCACAAGCCATTTTCTCACAATTGTGTGAGCCATTTCCTTGAAGTAAATTTCTATCTCTATATATCTTATATCTGTATGGAGCCATGGTGGTGTAGTGATTAAGAGCTTGGCTGCTAACCAAAAGGCTAGCAGTTCGAATCTACCAGCTGCAACTTGGAAACCCTATGGGGCAGTTCTACTCAGTCCTATAGGGCTGCTGTGAGTGGGAATCAACTCGAATGCAGAGCAGCTCAAATCCACCAGCCATGCCTTGGAAACCCTATGGGCAGTTCTTCTCTATCCTATATGGTCGCTATGAGTTGGAATTGACTTGACAGCAATAGTTTTTTATATATCTATATATGCTTCACTGGTTTTGCTCCTCTAGAGAACCCAGATTAAGACATTTGGTACTGAGAGTGGTTCTAGAGGAACAAAATCTTAAGGATGAGTTTTCTAACTGGTTCTCAAGGCTGGCTAGAGGTAAAGAGGGCACTGCTAATCCATAGCATGAAGCTGCCATAGAAATACACAAAATGCCACCACCATTTGATCAAAGGCAGTGAAACCTGTGATAGCTGGAGCTCAACAGGACTGCTTTTGACAGAGTGCAGTTTTGCCATTTTTCTATCACTGTTAAGATTTTATAGGACTGGAAAAGAAAAAAAAAATTTTATGATTTGCATGTTTATTCAAATTATGTACAGATAGGTGCATATACTATTCAAACAAAAATATGGGTAAAATTCCCTTTTTATTTATTTTTTTTCTAGCAATGTATTTTTTTTATTGTGCTTTAGATGAAGTTTTACAGAGTAAATTAGTTTCTCATTAAACAATTAATACCCATATTGTTTCATGACATTGGTTGCCAGCCCTGCGATGGGCCAACCCTCTCCCCCTCTCGACCTTGGGTTTCCCATTATCAGCTTTCCTGTCCCCCCTGCCTTCTCATCCTTGCCCCTGGGTTGGTGTGTCCATTTAGTCTCATTTTGTTTTATGGGCCTGTCTAATCTTTGGCTGAAGAAATTTCTCTTTTTAATGAAAGCATCTAATGTTAGCTGTTTGTTTTCATGAGATTATTGAAACAAATTTCCAAGCCTGCAGTCTTCTCCAAAAATTCTTAGTCTTCTTTAATTTTTCCAAATTCCTTGAAAGTGTTTATGTAGCTGAAAACCTGTGTTTGACTTAAAGACTCAGACTCTTCTAATGGTAGGTCTTCATCATTTTCATCATTGTCATCTTTGGATTGCCAGTCCACAATTTCTTGCAGGTTTGTAGTGTCCATTTCTATGGCAATTTCTTTATTGATATCAATGTAAGATGTGGCACTGACCCTATTTTCTGAAGCACCACCACTATAAATGTCATTTATTGTATCCTGAATCTACATGGTATTAATGGGCTTGATAATTGTTTCATTTTGTATACTATTGCCACTGCCAAATTAGAAACCACAGTTCTTTAAGCATTTTCTTACTTTTTATTCCTTAATCATTTTGATTGATCACTTAAGAAATGAAATTGCATCGAGGACATTGATTTTTGCGAAAATTTTTGATGTCATCTTACACATCTCAGTGTTGGCAGTTTTTCAAGCAACAGTTTCCTGTAGTTTACTTTAAGGGTTTGGATAATGTCATTGTCCAGAGGTTGTAGGACCAACATCATGGATGGTGGAAAAAATTAATGTAGTATTGGACAGGGGCAGTAACTGATGACAAGTAGCATTGTCAATGAACAAAAGAATTCTTCAATTTTGTTTTTTTGTGCTATTGTTGAATTTATTTAAAAACTCTTCGTAAATTGTTCGCATCGTCCTAGCTTTTGTATTCCATTTCCATTCTACTGAAAGTTGATTAATTTTGACATTTTTGAAGCATCATGGTTTCTCCCTCTGTCCAATTACGTAAGGTTTCTCAAATGTACCATCAGAAAATGAGATCAAGAGAATGATAAGTTGATCTTTCAAAAACCAATCCACTGCCCAGTTTCTCCCCTTCATTTTCTGGGTCACATTAGGCATTGCCTGCAAAATAGAGCAACCTCACCAGCATTTGCAATGTGTCAGGATCATGTCTCCTTATGATCTCTTCTAGTTTTGTGAACCAGTTTTGAACAACGTCTTTGCCAACCTCTTTTGACTCCTTACAAACTATAAATGATTCTTTTTTTTTTTTTTTGAAGCTCTGAAGCCACCCATTAGACACTTAGAATCCATCAACTTTTAAAAGTGTCATTTCCTTTGACTTTGCCTGCTTGCAAGATAGGTCCTGAAAAGGGAACATTTTTGTCAGAGGCTTGAAGAAACCACTCAAAAATAGATTTGTTGATTTTTCCATAATATCCATTCCTTCATTTCTTGACGTTTATGTTGGTGTTGGTCATATATTTCTCAATTATTTTGTCCTTTTCTTTCATAATTGAATAAATTTCTGTTTTGTTACACTTGAACTTAGTTATGGCTTCCTTGATGGTCTTTTTCTCTTTGGTCGTCATTTTGACAACGTCAAACTTTTTTTTCAGTGATAAATTTCTCACTCTCTTATCCATGGCTGTGAAGGAATAAGTTTTTGTAAAAAAAGGAAGTAAGTTCTTATAACACTTAAGGAATTTATGATCATATCTTCTCAAAAACATGAATATCTCAAACAAAATGAAAACTATCAATATCACTATATGATAAAGTTAGCACACTTCAGTAAAATATTGAAGAAAAAAACACCTGAAAAGAATGTTTTTGGTTTTGTACACACACTGAATGTGTTAAATGAGGAAATGCCTCTCTAGTTTTTGGATAAAACAAGAAATTTTGAATGAAAGAATCCCGAGGAAATGAAGGGGTGGATTTTGAAAATTGTGATAATGTTTATCGAAGTTACAAATAGCTAAAGTGGAAACTAAAAATTAAAGATAAAGAGAAGAGTAAAACTTCTCAAGACAAGGGAAAAAATGTGCTTTGCTAGATTTCAGTAAAATAAAGAAATTCACTAGTATTTCTTACCTCTTCCAAACTTACGGATATTGTCCTTCACTGGGAAAATATTTACAGGCAAAAACAAAAACAAAAAAAGCTAACAAAATGTACAAAAGTAAAGAATAGATGTACTCTGAGAACAGTAACGATGCACAGTACGCAGTCATACACAGTAACAATGCAAAATGAAGTAGAAGGCTGAGCCTTCATCTCTGACTTCTTGGAATTATTTCCAGCTTTCATGTCTGTGCTTCCTTGTATTTGGGTTGCAATACCAATGATCTTATGATTCTGTTTGCATCTCATAGGTTCCAGCTTTCAGAGAATATTTTTTAGGCTGAAGTAATCGTTTTAGTGGAAAAGACTTGAGTTTTCCTTCTCTGACAGGTTTCCGCCTTATACAGATTCTGGCTTTCAAAGGTTTCACTGTGTTTGTGAGAGACAGTGATTTGGGTGATTGTGTGTATTTGATATCTTCCAACATTTTTGTCAAACTGAGAAGTATAATGAAGGTTCGTTGGTCCTACTTCAGCTAGACAAAGTGGAGAAAGAAAACTATGGGCTCAGGGCTTCAGAGTCACAGTTCAAGTAGCACATAAAAGATCTGAAAATTGCTATTTGTGTCCTGAAAGAAAGCCTTATTTCCTGTAGTAACAGTGATGTTGCCAAAAACCAAACTCAGATTCTTATCAAAAGAGTGGCTGAATTACAATGCCAAATGAATTTCCAATCTTGAATGGTGTCTGAAGTTAATTGAGGGCATTGATTGGGAAGAAATGGGATCCTGAAATTTGAGATGACAACATATGGACAGGGGGCAGATAATCTGGAAGCTGGGAACATTGAGCACCTAAATTCTGTTGAATCAATCCTGACAACAGAACCAGCCTTCTCACTACCAACTGAAAAGACTACTCCAGCTTTGTACGCTAAGTCACCTTCCCCACTAAAACTATCCCTTCCACCCCCATCTGACGAGATTAACCCAGCTGTGTCTAAAGAGTCCTTGTCTGAGAAATCGCCTGTGGCAATGCCTGGAGCATTGCCTGGGGCATTACCTGATGCAGATGCCTTACAAGACTGAATATTCATCCCCACCACACATTTTTGCTTCCAGACCTATAACTAGACTTAAGTCCCAGCGAACCCCAAAAGGTGAAGTACTAAGTGTGACCCATGAGGAAGGATGCTACATGCCAAAAGAACTGCTTGATTCTTCTAATATATACAAATAGAAACCTGAGGAATATGTGGGAAAGGGTATTAAGAGTGTGGGATAATGGTGCAAGGAACACAAAGTTGGATCAATCTAAGTTTCTTGATATGGACCCACTAAGCAGCAATTCTTCATTCAGTGTTTTAGCTTGACAGGTTAGAAAAGGATTGTCCTGGTCATCTAGTGCTGCTATAACAGAAATACCACAAGTGGATGGCTTTAATAAAGAGAAATTTATTTCCCATAGTAAAGCAGGCTAAAAATCCAATTTCAGGGCATCAGCTCCAGGGGAAAGGCATTGTCTCTCTGTTGGCCTTCTCATCAATGTTCCCTCAGACTAGGAGCTTCTCTGTGCAGGATCCTAAGGCCTAAAGGATGTGCTCTGATCCCAGTGTTTCTTTCTTGGTGGTATGAGGTCTACTGACTCTCTGCTCGCTTCTGTCTTTTATATTTCAAGAGATTGCCTCAAGACACAATCCAATCATGTAGAGTGAGTCCTGCCTCACTAACACAACTGCTGCCCATTCCCCATCATTAACATCATAGAGGCAGGATTTACAACATATAGGAAAATCACACAATACTGGGAATCGTGGCTCAGCCAAATTGATATACACATTTTGGGGGGGACATAATTCAATCCATGACAATGATCATTAGATCATTAGTTTATTTTGTTGGTTGACTGAAATGCAGACCAAAAAGTGGCCTACACTAAATCAAGTTGAAATGCCATAATTGCCTTGCTATACTGTAGAATAAGGTATCCAAAGGCTTAGGAAAATTGGAATGTTAGAGTGAATTTATCATGTTGGACCCACAGACCCATGCAGGAAGGGCCACAGGACATACATTTCACCACAAATATGAGGAATAAATTTGTGAGGGAACCCAAGAATCCTTGGAGACTGCTGTGATTACTCTTTTATGTAGGTTAGGTTTTACAGTGGGACTGCCCTAACTGAATTAAAACTCCTAACTACAATGTGATTAGATCCTGGGGTGGCAGGGGCCAAGTGGTGGCACTTAATCACCAAACACAAGGTGTGTTTAGTTGCCATAATAGACAGCAGAGTCAATGCAGTAATGGGAATAGTCTGACTCCCACAGAACTATGGCATTGTCTACTTAGTCATGGTGTCCCTGGGGTGAAATAGATGGGAAACCTACTAAATATTTACTTGATCTGTACAAGTGGAAGAATTCTAGGTCAAGTGAATGGAAGTCTAACTTCAATCACCAGAATCAAAAGGCATGGCCCGTCAATCAATTCCCAGGCTGGAGACAGTTTATAGACCCAGAACCTCTTAAACGAAGGGGAGAAGTGGTCCTCTGAGGAAGGATCCCACTACACTGCCAAAATTTATGTTAATATTTCCCCAGCCTTCTCCAAAGGGATCTACAGCCTTTTACAAGAGTGACTGTCCATTGGGAAAAGGAAAATTGACTTTTAGGATGACTGGACACTGGTTCTGAACTGACACTAATTCCAGGAAATCCAAAACATCATTGTGACCCACTAGTCTGAGTACAGGCATATGTAGGTCAGATTATAAATGGAGTCTTAGCTCAGGTCTGTCTCACAGTGGGTCCAGTGGGGAACATTCTGTGGTGATTTCTGCTGTTCCAGGATACATAATTGGAATAGACATACTCAACAACATTGGATGCCTGGCAAGTGGAGTAATGGCTATTATGGTAGGAAAGGCCACGTAGAAGCCATTAGAACTGCCCCTACCTAGGAAAATAGTAAAGCAAAAGCAATACCACATTCCTAGAGGGATTGTGGAGATTACTGCCACCATCAAGGACTTGGAGGGTGCAGGGGTGGTGATTCCCACCAGCCTCCAGTCAACTTGCCTATTTGACCTGTGCAAAAAACAGATAGATCTTGAAGAATGAAAGTAGAGTATTGTAACCTTAACCAGGTAGTGACTCCAATTACAGCTGCTGTTCCTGATGTGCTTTCATTGCTTGAGCAAATTCATACTTTTCCTGGTACCCGGTATGCAGCTATTGAGGTGGCTAATGCCTTTTTCTCCATACCTGTTTCAAAGGATCACCAGAAGTAGTTTGCTTTCAGCTAGCAAGTCCAATAATGCACCTTTACTATCCTACCTCAGGGGTATGTCACCTCTCCAGCACTATGTCATAAATTAGTCTACAGGGACCTTATGATAGCTTTTTCCTTCCAGGAAATGTCACAGTGGTTCATCACATTGATGACATGATGACTGGACCTAATAAAGAAGAAGTATCAATGAACCTAGACTTATTGGTAAGAAATTTGTATACTAGTAGGTGGGAAATTAATCCCACAAAAATTCAGGTGCCTTCCAGCTCAGTGAAATTTCTAGAAGTCCAGTGGTGTGGGGCATGTCGAGATATTCATTCTAATCTGAAGGATAAGTTGTTACATTTGGCCCATCCTACAACTAAAAAGGAGGCACAATGCCTGGTGGGCCTCTTTGGATTTTGGAGGCAACATATTCCTCATTTGGGTGTGCTACTACAACCTTTTTATCAAGTGACTCAAAAAGCTGCTAGTTTTGAGTGGGGCCCAGAACAAGAGAAGGCTCTGCAACAGGTTCAGGCTGCTATGCAAGCCACTCTGCCACTTGGGCCATATGATCCAGCTGATCCAATGGTTCTTGAAGTGTCAGTGGCAGATAGAGATGCTGTTTAGAGTCATTGGCAGGCCCATATTGGTAAATCATAGGATAGACTTTTAGAATTTTGGAGCAGAGCCTTGCCATCTTCTGCAGATAACTACTCTCCTTTTGAGAGATATGTTTTGTCTTGTTACTGGGCCTTTGTAGAGACTGAACGCTTAGCCATGGGCCACTATGTCATCATGTAGCCTGAGCTGCCCATCATGAACTGAGTGTTGTCTGACCCTCAGTATTACGAAGTTGCACATGTACGACAGCACTCCATCATTAAATGGAAGTGGTATATATGAGATTGGGCCCAAGCAGAAGCAGGACCTGAAGGCACAAGTAAGTTGAGGCCTGCATGAGGAAGTACCCCAAATGCCCATGGTCTCTACTCCGGTCACATTACCTACTGTCTCCCAGTCTGTACCTATGGTCTCGTGGGGAGTTCCATATGATCAGTTGACTGAAGAAGAGAAAATCCGTGCCTGGTTTACAGATTGTTCTGTGCGATATGCAGGCACCACTCAAAAGTGGACAGCTACAGCACTATATCCCCTTTCTGGGACTTCCCAGAAGGACATTGGTCAATGGAAATCCTCCCAGTGGTTCGAACTTTGAGCAGTGCACCTTGGCTGTTCACTTTTCTTGGAAGGAGAAATGGCCAGATGTGTGATTGTATATATACCGATTCATGGGCTGTGTCCAAAGGTTTGGCTGGATTGTCAGGGACTTGGGAGCAACATGATTGGAAAACTGGTGAGAAGGAGGTATGGAGAAGAGGTATGTGGATAAACCTCTCTGAATGGGCCAAAGAAGTGAAAATATTTGTGTCTCATGTAAAGGCCCAACAAAGGGTGACCTCGGAGGAGGAGGATTTTAACAATTAAGTCAATAGAATGATGCATTCTGTGGAAACCAGTCATCCTCTTTCCCTAGCCACTCCCATCATTTCCCAACAGGCTAATGAACAAAGTGGCCATGGTGGCAGGGATGGCGGTTATGCATGGGTTCGGCAACATGGGCTTCCACTCACCAAGGCCGACTTGGCTACAGCCACTACTGCCACTACCGAGTGCCCAATCTGTAAGCAGCAGAGACCAACACTGAGTCCTGGATATGGCACAATTCTTGAGGTGATCATGCAGCAACCTGGTGACAGGTTGATTACATTGGACCTCTTCCATCATGGACTGGGCATTTCATTCTCACTGGGATTGACACTTACTCTGGATATGGATTTAACTTCTTTGCATGCAATTCTTCTGTCAAAACCACCATCCATGGAACCACAGAATGCCTTATCCATCGTCCTGGTATCCCACACAGCATCACCTTGGATCAATGGACTTACTTCACAGAAAATGAAGTGTGGCTGTGGGCCCATGCTCATAGAATTCACTGATCTTACTATGTTCACCATTATCCTGAAACAGCTGGATTGATAGAACAATGAAATGGTCTTCTAAGAACACAATTATGGTAACAGCTAGGTGGCAATACCTTGCAGGGTTGGGGCAACGTTCTCCAGGAGGCCATATATATTCTAAACAGGCATCTAATATATGGTGCTTTTTCTCTCATAGCCAGGATTCACGGTTCTAGGAATCAAGTGGTAAAATGGGAGTGGCCGTACTCACTACTACCCCTAGTGACCACCTCACAAAATTGTTTCCTGTCCCCACGACCTAATGCTGTGCAGGTCTAGAAGTCTTTGTTCCAAAGGGAGGAATACTCCCACCTGAAGACATAACATGGATTTTATGGATATAGAAGTTAAGAATGCCACCCAGCCACTGTGGGCTCCTCATGCCTACGGATCAACAGGCAAAGAAGGGAGTTACCATATTGGGTGGTGTGATTCATCCTGTCTACCCAGGGGAAAGCAGGTTGATGTTGTATAATGGAGGTAAAAAATGATTGTCTGGAATATAGGAGATTTCTTGGGGAGTCTCTTAGTACTACTGTGCCCTGTGATTAAAGTCCATGGAAAATTATAGCAACCCAATTCTGACGTGGCTAATAATGGCTCAGACCCACCAGGCAAAGAACCATGACCAGCTGAGGTGCTTGCTGAGGATAAAGGGGATATGGGATGGGTGATGGAAGAACCCACTGCCATCAAGTCGATTTCGACTCATAGTTACCCTATAGGACAGAGTAGAACTGCCCCATAGGGTTTCTAAGGTGGTGTATTCAAACTGCCGACCTTTTGTGTTGGAAGAAGGTAGTTCTGAATGCCAGCTCTGATCATGTGACCAGCTGTAGAAATGAGAACTGTAATGTTATGAGTATTTCTTCCTTGTATGAGTGCATCAAATATTTTTGTTTTCTTCACTTATAAAATGTAAGATATAAACAGGACTAGTGTGTTTTCAGTTGTAGATGTGTTTGTTTTATCATGTTGGACACAGTAGGACTTTATAACTGTCTTTATTTAGAGATTATGTATGGTTTAAAGAGATGTATACAGTCACCAAGTTGACAAGGGGTGGACTGTGATGGTTATGGTTGTTTGTCAATTTGGCTGGGCCATGATTCTCAGTGATTTGGCAGTTATGATGTATTTTGGCAGTTATGTAATGATGTAATCACTTCATGATGAGATTTGATATAATTTGATCACCTTCATGATGAGATCTTCTATGAACATCCAATAAGTTGAAAAGGAATTTCCTTGGGGGTGTGGCCTGCATGTTTTTTTTTTTTTTTTTGGTAAAGCTAGCTGGCTTTGCTCATTCTGTATCCTGCATCTAGCTCATCATCATCTGACTTCTGGTTCTTGGGACTTGAACCAGCATCTTGCTGTATTGCTTGGTGATCTTGGGTTTGTCAGCCTCTGCAGCCAGTGAGCCAGCAGCCTGCCATCTGACCTGCCAACCTTGGGTTCATCAGCCCTTGCAGCTATGTGAGTCAGGAGAAGCCTCCAGCCTGATGCCTGACCCATGCACTTGGGACTTTCCAGCCTCTACAATCACGTGAGCCATTTCCTTCATATAAATCTGCCTGTCTCTGTCTCTCTCTCTCTATAAAACCCACTGCTGTCAAGTTGATTCCAACTTATAGTGACCCTGTAGGGTTTCCAAGGTTGTAAATCTTTATGGAAGCAGACTGCCACATCTTTCTGCTGAGGAGCTGCTGGGCTAGAGCCACTGATGAGTGTCCAATCTTCCAACAGCAGAGACCATCACTGAGTGCCGATATGGCACCATTCCTTGGCGCCATCAGCCAGCAACCTGGTGGCAGGTTGATTACATTGGATCTCTTCTGTCATGGAAAGGGCAGCATTTTGTTCTTACTGGAATAGATGCTTACTCTGAATACAGATTTTATATGCAGACCTACTGAATGCTTTATCCACTGTCATGGCATCCCACACAGCATTGCCTTGGATCAAGGAGATCACTTCACAGCAAATGAAGTGCAGTAATGGGCCTATGCTCATGGAACTCGTGGTCTTATCATGTTTCACATCATCCTGGGACAGCTGGCTTGATAAAACAATAAAATGGCCTTTTAAAGGCATATTATGGTTTCAGCTGGGTGGCTGGTTAGCCTTACAGTGCTGGGGCAACGTTTTCCAGGAGAGTGTCTAATATATGGTGCTGTTTCTCCCATAGCCAGGATACATGGGTCCAGGGATCATGGGATGGAAATGGGAATGGCACCACTCGCCATTAACCCTAGTGACCCATTGGCAAAACTTTTGCTTCCTGTTCCCACAACCCTATGCTCTGTGGGCCTAAAGGTCTTAGTTCCAAAGGGAGGAATGCTCCCACCAGGAGACACAACACTGATTCTATTGAACAGGAATTTAAGAATGCTACCTGGCCACTTTGGGCTCTTCATACCTCTAGATCAACAGGAAAAGAAAGGAGTTACCATATTGGCTGGTGTGGTTGATTCTGATTACCAAAGGGAAATCAGATTGGTTTTGCATAATGAGGATAATGAAGAGTGTGACTGGAGTACAGGAGATCCCTTAGGGCATCTCTTAGTACTACCATGCCCTGTGATTAAAGTAAATGGAAAACTATATCAACCCAATTCTGACATGACTACTAATGGTCCAGACCCTTCAGAAATAAAGGTTTGGGTCACTCCATCAGGAAAAGAACCATGACCAGCTGAGGTGCTTGCTGAGGGCAGAGGGAATGTGGACTGGGTGGTGGAAGAAGGTAATTTTAAAAATCACCCTTGACTACGTGACCAGTTGCAGAAACAAGAACTACAATTGTTATGAATAAGTCTTCCTTGTTTTGTGTGTGTTCATATCTATCTATTTCTATCATCTATCTATCTATCTATCTATCTATCTATCTATCTATCTATCTATCTATCTATCTATCTATCTATCTATCTATCTATCTATCTATCATCTATCTATCTATCATCTGTCTATATTACATTGTATCTCT
This sequence comes from Elephas maximus indicus, assembly GCF_024166365.1. Classification (NCBI taxonomy): domain Eukaryota; kingdom Metazoa; phylum Chordata; class Mammalia; order Proboscidea; family Elephantidae; genus Elephas; species Elephas maximus. Next base: position 10,731,362 of record NC_064829.1, read on the forward strand.
TCCATCTTCGAAAGGGCAGTGTTTTATTCTTACTGGGATAGATGCTTACTATGGATATGAATTTGCTTTCCTTGGCATGCAATGTTTCTGCCGAAACTACTATCCCTAGATTTACTGAATATATGTATATATGTGTGTGTGTGCGTGTGTATTTATATACATATGGCAAATATTTTTATTTTCTTCTCTCCCTTATTACATTAACCAAAAACCAAACCAAACCTATTGCCATCAAGTTGATTCTGACTCATAGTGATCCTGTAGGACAGCAAAGAACTGCCCCGTAGCATTTCCAAGGCTGTAATCTTTACAGAAGCAGATTGCCACACATTTCTCCTGTGGAGTAGCTAGGGGGTTTGAATCACCTACAGATGAGTGCTTAGCCACTGTGCCACCAGGGTTCCATTCTTATCCCCTTACTTATAATAAAATATAAGACGTAAACTGGCCTATTGCATTTTTGGTTGTACACGTTAGTTGCATCATGTTAGGAGCAAGTATGACTTTATAATTGTCTGTATTTAGAGAATACGTATGGTTTAAGAGATTGTATGGGTGCCGAGGTGGTAAATGTTACGTCAGCTTGGCTAGGCTATGATTCTCAGTGGTTCGGCAGACACTAAGTAATCATCTTCCATTTTGCTATTTTATGTGGGCAGCCAACCAGTTGGAAGAGAAGCTTCCTTGGGGGTGTGGCCTGCATCCAGAATATAAATACACATACTCCTCACTTATTGACTATCTTGTTATCAGACATTTTGTGTTTACAATAGTCGAAAAATCTACTATCTGATTATTTTGTGCATTAACAAGGAGGATGGCATGGCATCAATGGCTGCAGAGCATCCCTTCCCTCTAGGAGGGTCTCTAGGTGGTCTCCAGGAAGCTGGGCCACACTGCCCTGCACCCTTCACTCCCTCCTGCCAGCAGGGGTGCTGCATCCAGCTGCTGCACTGGGGCAGGCCTCCTCTATGGCCATTGCCTCCAGGCGGATACACAGACAGCACCAAGCCAGCAGGCACCTGTTCCGGGTTCCCAGCTCCTATGCAGCCTGAGGCCCTGCAGCTCAAAATTGCCGTGGGGTGGAAAGGGAGGAAAAAAAGAGGCTTTGGAGAGGGTGTTTGGAAGAAATGTGTGCAAGTTTAATGACATCCCAAAGTGAACGAAGTTGGTCCTGAAGCCTCTGCTTCAGTGGGACTGTGTGTGCAGCCAGGCTCCCAGCGGCTCTTGTAGGAAGCACTGAGCCTTGGTGATTCACCAGGCCAGGAGGGCAGGGCAGGCTCCAGGATAGTGAATGCAGGGCTTGCAGTGGCAGAAGTGAAGCCCTGGAGGTGGCTCCACAAGGGAAACTCTGACCCAAGAGGAGGAAGGTGAAGTGGTTAAGCTGTGGGCCCTCCAGTAACAGCCCAGCATTATCTGGCTTTGTCTCCTCTAAGCCACAGAGGGATATGCTATAACTGGACTCATGAAAGTGATGAGAACATCAGTAAAACTTAGCTGTTATTATTTCTATGATAATATTTTTTAAATAAAAAAATTGGGCAAATTGATGGTCTGAAAAAAAAAATTCTCCATTTTTGCAAAATGCTGATTTTCTCCTAACGATGTGATCTTTGGAACTTTTTGACTATTACGTCAATAAGTGAGGGTGGAAGGTGTTCTGGAAAATCTTGCTTTCTCTCCCAACCCTGCCATCCTCTTGAAGCTTGACCTCTAGTTCTTGGTACATAAGCCAGCAGAGGCCTCCGGCCTGTTGGCTGACCTACAAATTTTGGATTCTCCAACCCACACAACCCATGAGGCAGCAGAGGCCTCCAGCCTGTTGTCTGCCCTGCAGGTTTTGGGTGCTTCAGCCCCTGTAGCCAAGTGGGTCAGCATCAGCCTATCATCTGACCTGTGGATTTGCGACATGCCAGTCTCCCAAATTGTGTGAGCCATTTTCTTGAACTAAGTCTTTATATACATATATCTATGTATGCTTCATTGATTTTACTCCTCTAGAGAACTCAGACTAAGACAGTAAGTTTTTTTACCTATATTCCCTTTGGAGAAAAAAATCATCTGGCATAAAAGAGCAGAGGAAACATAGGACACGCAATATGTTGTAACAACCAATGGGAGGTGGTATTATACAAGAGAAATTTCACTTGAATTTGTTGTTTTTCTTAGGTGCTGTTGAGCTGGTTCCGACTCATAGCGACCCCATGTACCACAGAATGAACACTTCCCAGTCCTGTGCCATCCTTACAATCGTTGTTATGCTTGAGCCCATTGTTGCAGCCACTGTGTCAGTCCATCTTGTTGAGGGTCTTCCTCTTTTCCACTGATCCTGTACTTTACCAAACATGAGGTACTTCTCCAGGGACTGATCCCTCTTGACAACATGCCCAAAGTATGTAAGATGCAGTTTCACCACCCTTGCTTCTAAAGAGCATTCTAGTTGTACTTCCACGGGTGACCCTGCTGGTATCTGAATACCGGTGGCATAGCTTCCAGTATCACAGCAACATGCATGCCCCCACAGTATGACAAACTGACAGACACGTGAGCTTCCAGGCTAAGACAGACTAGGAAGGAGGACCCGGCAGTCTACTTCTGAAAAGCACTAGCCAGTGAAAACCTTATGAATAGCAGTGGAACATTGTCTGATACAGTGCTGGAAGATGGGCCCCACAGTTTGGAAGGCGCTCAAAAGACGACTGGGGAAGAGCTGCCTCCTCAAAGTAGAGTTCACCTTAATGACGTGTATGGAGTAAAGCTTTCAGGACCTTCATTTGCTGATGTGGCATGACTCAAAATTAGAAGAAACAGCTTGAAACATCTATTAATAATCGGAATCTGGAATGTACGAAGTATGAATGTAGGAAAATTGGAAATCGTCAAAAATTAAATGGAATGCATAAACATTGATATCCTAGGCACTAGTGAGGTGAAATGGACTGGTATTGGGCATTTTGAATCAGACAATCACATAGTTTACTATGCTGGGAATGACAACTTGAAGAGGAATGGTGTTGCATTCAACATCAGAAAGGACATTTCAAGATCTATTCTGAAGTACAACACTCTCAGTAATAGGACAATATCCATGCGCCTACAAAGAAAAAAAAAATTTTTTTTTTTTTACAAGGAACCAGTTAATATGAATATTATTCAAATATACACACCAACCACTAGGGCCAAAGATGAAGAAATAGAAGATTTTTATCAGCTGCTGCAGTCTGAAATTGATCGAACATGCAATCAAGATGCATTGATAATTACTGGTGATTGGAATGCAAAAGTTAGAAACAAAGAAGAAGGATCAGTAGTTGGAAAATATAGCCTTGCTGATAGAAACAATGCCGGAGATCGAATAGTAGAATTTTGCAAGGCCAATGACCTCTTCATTACAAATACCTTCTTTCACCAACATAAATGCGACTATATACATGGACCTTGCCAGATGGAACACACAGAAATCAAATTGACTACATCTGTGGAAAGAGACGATGGAAAAGCTCAACATCATCAGTCAGAACAAGGCCAGGGGCCGACTGTGGAACAGACCATCAATTGCTCATATGCAAGTTCAAGCTGAAACTGAAGAAAATCAGAGCAAGTCCACAAGAGCCAAAATATGACCTTGAGTACATCCCTCATGAATTTAGAGACCATCTCAAGAATAGATTTGATGCATTAAACACTAGTGACTAAAGACCAGACGAGTTGTGGAATGACTTCAAGGACATCATCCATGAAGAAAGCAAGAGGTCACTGAAAAGACAGGAAAGAAAGAAAGGGCCAAGATGGATGTCAGAGGAGACTCTGAAACATGCTCTTGAACGTCGAGCAGCCAAATCAAAAGGAAGAATTGATGAAGTAAAAGAACTGAATAGAAGATTTCAAAGGGCGGCTCAAGAAGACAAAGTATTATAATGATGTGCAAAGAGCTGGAGATGGAAAACCAAAAGGGAAGAACACGTTTGGCATTTCTCAAGCTGAAAGAACTGAAGAAAAAATTGAAGCCTTGCGTTGCAATACTGAAGGATTCTATGGGGAAAATATTAAACGACGCAGGAAGCATCAAAAGAAAATGAAAGGAATACGTAGAGTCATTATACCAAAAAGAATTGGTTGATGTTCAACCATTTCAAGAGGTAGAATATGATGGGGAACTGATGGTTCTGAAGGAAGAAGTCCAACCTGCTCTGAAGGCATTGGTGAAAAACAAGGCTCCGGGAATTGATGGAATATCAATTGAGATGTTTCAACAAACAGATGCAGCGCTGGAGATGCTCACTTGCCTATGCCAAGAAATATGGAAGACAGCATCCTGGCCAACTGACTGGAAGAGATCCATATTTATTATGCCTATTCCCAAGAAAGCTGAACCAACCAAATATGGAAATTATAGAACAATATCATTAATATTACAAGCAAGCAAAATTTTGCTGAAGATCATTCAAAAACAGCTGCAGCAGTATATCGACAGGGAACTGCCAGGAATTCAGGCTGAATTCAGAAGAGGACGTGGAACCAGGGATACCATTGCTGATGTCAGATGGATCCTGGCTGAAAGCAGAGAATACCAGAAGGGTGTTTACCTGTGTTTTACTGACTGCGCAAAGGCATTCGACTGTGTGGATCATAACAAGTTAGGGATAACATTGTGAAGAACGGGAATTCCAGAACACTTAATTGTGCTCAGGAGAAACTTTTATATAGATCAAGAAGCAGTTGTTTAGACAGAACAAGGGAATACTGCATGGTTTAAAGTCAGGAAAGGTGTGTGTCAGGGTTGTATTGTTTCATCATACCTATTCAATGTGTACGCTGAACAAATATTCCGAGAAGCTGGACTATAAGAAGAAGAAAGGGGCTTCAGGATTAGAGGAAGACTCATTAGCAACCTGCATTATGCAGATGACACAACCTCGCTTGCTGAAAGTGAAAAGGTCTTGAAGCATTTACTAATGAAGATCAAAGACCACAGCCTTCAGTGTGGTTTGGACCTTGACATAAAGAAAACAAAAATCCTCACAACTGGACCACTGAGCAACATCGTGATAAACAGAGAAAAGATTGAAGTTGTCAAGGATTTCATTTTACTTGGATCCACAATCAACAGCCATGGAAGCAGCAGTTAAGAAATCAAAAGAGCCTCTTTAAAGTGTTGAAGAGCAAAGATGTCACTTCAAAAACTAAGGTGTGCCTGACCCAAGCCGTGGTATTTTTAATTGCATCGTATGCATGTGAAAGCTAGGCAATGAATAAGGAAGAACTGACGCCTTTGAATTGTGGTGTTGGTGAAGAATATTGAATATACCTTGGACTGCCAAAAGAACGAACAAATCTGTCTTAGAAGAAGTACAAACAGAATGCTTCTTAGAAGCAAGGATGGTGAGACTGCATCTTACATACTTTGGACATGTTGTCAGGAGGGATCAGTCCCTGGAGAAGGACATCATGCTTGGCAAAGTACAGGGTCAGTGCAAAAGAGAAAGACCCTCAATGAGGTGGATTGACAGTGTCTGCAACAATGAGCTCAAGCATAACAACGATTATAAGGATGGCACAGGACCAGGCAGTGTATCGTTCTATTGTGCATAGGGTCGCTATGGGTCGGAACCGACTCAACAGCACCTAACAACAACAGTTGTACTTGGGTCAGGCGCACCTTAGTCTTCAAGGTGACAGCTTTGATTTCAACGCTTTAAAGAGGTCCCTTGCAGCAGATTTGCCCAATGCAATGCATCTTTGAATTTTTTACTGCCGCTTCCATGGGTGTTGATTGTAGATCCAAGTAAAATGAAATCCTTGAAAACTTCAATCTTTTCTCCATTTATCATGATGTTGCTTATTGGTCCAGTTGTGAGGTTTTTGTTTCCTTTATGTTGAGGTGTAATCCATACTGAAGGCTGTGGTCTTTGATTTTCATCGGCAAGTGCTTCAATGACTTTTCACTTTCAGAAAGCAAGGTTGAGTCTTCCTCCAATCCTGATGCCCTGTTTTTCTTCATATAGTTCAGCTTCTTGGATTATTTGCTCAGCATACAGATACAGATTAAATAGGTATGGTGAAAGAACCCTGACACACACCTTTTCTGACCACTCAGTATCCCCTTGTTCTGTCAGAACAACTACCTCTTGATCTGTGTACAGTTTCCACATGAGCACAATTAAATGTTCTGGAATTCCCATTCTTCGCAATGTTATCCATAATTTGTTATAATGCACACGGTTGAATGCGTTTGCATAGTCAATAAAACACAGGTAAACCTCCTTCTGGTATTTTCTGCTTTCAGCCAGGATCCATCTGACATCAGCAGTGATATCTCTGGTTTCATGGCCTCTTCTGAATCCATCCTGAATTTCTGGCACTTCCTTGTCAATATACTGCTGCACCCTCTTTTGAATGATCTTCAGCAAAATTTTGCTTGCTTGTAATAGTAATGATATTGTTCTATAATTTCCACATTAGGTTGGATCACCTTTCTTGGGAATAGGCATAAATATGGATCTCTTCCAGTCCGTTGGCCAGGAAGCTGTCTTCTGTATTTCTCGGCATAGACTAGTGAGCACTTCTAGCACTGCATCTGTTTGTTGAAGTATCTCCATTGATATTCGGTCAATTCCTGGAGCCTTGTTTTTTGCCAGTGACTTCAATGCAGCTTCAAGTATCATTGGTTACTGATCATATGCTACCTCTTGAACTGGTTGAACGTCGACCAATTCTTTTTGGTATAATGACTCTGTTTATTCCATCTCCTTTTGATGCTTCCTGCATCATTTAATATTTTCCTTGTAGAATCCTTCACTATTGCAACTCGAGGCTTGAATTTTTTCTTCAGTTCTTTCAACTTGAGAAACGCCAAGCGTGTTCTTCCCTTTTGGTTTTCCATCTCCAGCTCTTTGCACATGTCATCTTAATACTTTACTTTGTCTTCTTTGAAATCTTTGAAATCTTCTGTTCAGTTCTTTTACTTCATCATTTCTTCTTTTTGCTTTAGCTGTTCGACATTCAAAAGCTTGTTTCTGAGTTTCCTCTGACATCCGTCTCAGTCTTTTCTTTCCTTCCTGTCTTCGCAATGACCTCTTACTTTCTTCATGTATGATGTCCTTGATGTCATTCCACAACTCATCTGGTCTTTGGTCATTAGTGTTCATTGCATCAAATCTATTCTCAAGATGGTCTCTAAATTCAGGTGGGATACACTCCAAGTTATGTTTTGGCTCTCATGGACTTGTTCTGATTTTCTTCAGTTTCAACTGGAACTTGCATATGAGTAATTGATGGCCCACAGTCAGCCCCTGGCCTTGTTCTGACTGATGATATTGAGCTTCTCCATCTTCTCTCTCCACAGATGTAGTCGATTTGATTCCTGTTTATTCCATCTGACAAGGTCCTTGTGTACAGCTGCTGTTTATGTTGGTAAAAAAAGGTATTTGCGATGAAGAAGTTGTTTGGTCTTGCACAATTCTACCATTCAGTCTCTGGCATCGTTTCTATCACCAAGGCCATATTTTCCAACTACTGATCCTTCTTGGTTTCCAACTTTCACATTCCAATCACCAGTAATTATCAGTGCCTCCTGGTTGCATGTTTGATCAATTTCAGAAGCTGATAAAAATCTTCAGTTTCTTCATCTTTGGCCTTAGTAGTTGGTGGGTAAATTTGAATAGTAGTGATATTAACTGACCTTTCTTGTAGGCATATAGGTGTTATCCTATCACAGACAGCATTGTACTTTAGGATAGATCTTGAAATGTTCTTTTTGACGACAAATGCAACACCATTCCTCTTCAAGTTGTCATTCCCAGCATAGTAAACTATATGATTGTCCAATTCAGAATGGCCAGTACCAGTCCATTTCAGCTCGCTAACACCTAGGATATTGATGTTTATGTGTTCCATTTCGTTTTTGACAATTTCCAATTTTCTTAGATTCATGCTTAGTACATTCCAGATTCTGATTATTAATAGATGTTTCAAGCTATTTCTTCTAATTTTGAGTCATGCCACATCAGCAAATGAAGGTCCTGAAAGCTTTACTCCAACCGTGTCATTAAGGTCGACTCTACTTTGAGGAGGCAGGTCTTCCCCAGTCATCTTCTGAGTGTCTTCCAAACTGGGGGGCTCATCTCTGGCACTATATCAGACAATGTTCTGCTGCTGTTCATAAGGTTTTCACTGGTTAATTCTTTTCAGAAGTAGACTGCTTAGTCCTTCTTCCTCGTCATAGTCTGGAAGCTCAGCCGAAACCTGCCCTCCATGGGTGGCCTTGCTAGTACCTGAATACTGTTGACATAGTTTCCAGCATCAGAGCAACACACAAGCCCCCACAGTACAACAAACTGACAGACATGTGGGGGACTTGAATTTGAGCCCTTATTATTTACTAACTTAGCAAATAAATTAACTTCTTGGAAGGTATTTCTTAATCTATACCATTTGGATTACAATATCTGGTTTACTGGGTTGAAGGGAATACTTCATGTGAAAAAGCTTTATAAAGTGTGACCTGGTCTGCAAATGTAAGTGAAGGCCTTTTATCTGACGTAGGTGGGACAGGATTAATTGAGAAATGTGCTATACTGAAAGAATGATGAATGCTGTAATATTTACCTAAATTTTGGAACAGGAACTGGGAGACATGCTTGGGTAAATTAGTAAGATATTTTGAGATCATGTAGAGGTTTTAAACTATAGAACTATTGGATATGAAGCCAAGGTGATAAAAGACCTTGTGTAGGAGGACTTTTTCACTTCCTTCTAACTTAGCACTAATCACATTGATAGGTTAAATTGTTATTAAGTTTACTTTTTAAAAATATTTTTGGTATGATTGAACATTTTTGCAAATATATATAATTAATTTGTATTTCCCCATGCCCTTTATCCATGTATCTTTTGTGGCTTTAGCATTCTTACTGGTTTGTATAAAATCTTTACATATTAAGATACTGATCCTTTCTTACGTTGGTTCCAAATTTTTTTTTGTTTTGTTTTGCTTTAAAATTTTAGATGCTTAGGAGTTTTTAATCTTTATGCAGTTAATTTTCACTCTAACTTTAAATATATTCAGTTGTTGACAACTGTAGTAATTTGGATCTGCATAGTTTTATAAATGTTAATTTCGTTCAATTACTTCAACTATTGCCTCTGCCAAATCTCTTATTAATATTCTTAACTGAAAACAAAATGAATTGATATGTTAAAATACTCTTCTGCTAATTCAATTGTGAATATAACCTTTATTCGCAAGGAAGTGCTGACAAAAAATGATATGCAGAAAATTAGCAATTGATGAGTGGGCTACTCTGGGTTGAGTAATTTGCTCCACTTCGGGAATTCAGTTACATTTGCTATAATCATCATGAAATGTTGAGAAAGCTGAAACCTAAAGATGTCAGTGGCTAGTCCAAGTTTATACAATATTTTTGAGGCAGAATTTCTATAAGAAAACTATCATCACTTCCTGCTCAATGCTCTTTCTATTACACTGCAGATAACCTTAACCCTCCCCATTCATTGTAGAGCATGGGTTTTGAATCCTAGACTTAGTAATGATGTCTGCTTAGCTTACCTTCCTGCTGGGTTCCTCCTGTGTGGGGAAAAGACAGAACTTTGGAAAGTGGACTTATAAATCTTCTGGTATTTGTAAGACAGCCAGAAGTCTGTTCCTCTCTAATTTATTCTTTTTTATGCATTTTTGAATTATCCCTCAACTTACGGTTTTCACAAGTTATGTGATAAGAGCTGAGTTCATAGGAGGACATCAGAGCAAATAAACTAACATCACATTAGAATGTACCATCAGTTTTACGTTTATTTTATTGAATTTTCTTAACATAATTAGTTTTCTTTATAAAAAATATTTCTTTATCCTATTAAAGGAACATTTAAATGATTCCATTATCATTCAGGATTAATATTCTTAAAGTTCTACAAATCAGTGACTAAGTTATATAGAATCAGTGTGAGCTAGGTGGTTAGAAATTTAGGATGGATGTGAGTAGAAGTGTTAGAAAGCTATTGAGATTGCTTAAGAAGGAAACCCTGAGTAAATAACTAAATGAAGTGCACGCACGCGAGCGCGCGCACACACACACACACACACTTCTCTTTGGGGCTGGAGATGAGACAGAACAGAGGCAGAGAAAAGAGTAAATACTGTGAAAAGAGTAAACCAATGTGAAAGAATAAGGAACCCTGGGGGGCAATGGTTAAGTGCTCTGCTGCTAGGTGAGAAGTCCATGAGCCTTCATGAGGCCTGTGGTGCTTAGATCATAAAACAAAATTCTCTGTTGGAGACGAGATTGTTTATGCTTTTCTTTTACTGCTTACTAAAGGGCAACATTCTACTTCAGAGAGATCGATATTCCTGAATTGAAAACTTTTTAGAAGGCTAGAGGAAATAGATCCCTCTCAAGCTAAATGTTAACTCTCTCCTTGCTACACGAGAGCAAAGCTATTTTCCCCCTACAATTTAATTTTGATCTTCTTTGGTAGAAAGAAAGGGTAGTCTCCCAGGATCCTGTGACTTTTTAGCCTTAGCTTTTTAGAATTATAGTCAGCTCTCCTCACCTCCCTTAAAAAAATATAAGCTGGCTTTGGGCCCCTGAGAGCATCAGGCCAGATGTGGATATTTGCTGTGTGTTCTCATGCTCCTCTGCATAAATCCCTCAGCCCAGTCAGCCACGAATGAGTTATCTCTTTATTATTCTTCATTCTCAAGGCTCTAGCTTGCTCCCCACTTTCCTTAGGGGGGACCTCTCTGACTCCCTAGACCTCCTAACATATGTTCTCAGAGCTACCTACTTTTTCTCTATCCTAGAACTCTCCTCATTTTATTGATAATATTTGCATAATTTTCTGCCTTCTCCACTGCCTTGTAAACTATACGAACACAGATTATGTCTGTCTTGTTTTCAAGACCATTGCCCGACTGCAGGTGAGGCGCTCAGTAGATATGTGTGTTAGTGGACTGGTGGAGTGCTGGCCATATTGGGGCTTCACTATGCCTGCAGCCCTGGAGCCTTGTGGGCACCAGAGAGACATCACATTGTACCCTGGGTTCACAGCAAGAGATCAGTTCTGTTAGTTTCAAACTGAAATCTGCACATTGCCAGAGTCCATGCTCCTTCCACTATGGAATGCTTCCCCCAACATTCCCTGAACTCCAGATACTGAGGGTCCTGGAAGGCAGACTGTAGGAAAACCCTGGCTGCCCCCTACCCTAAGACATTGTGGCAAGTACTATCCAGGGGAGCCTTTTTTTTGCCCCATTCTCAAATGAAATCATGTGTAAATGGTGGTGAACCAAAGGCAGCACTCCCCTCTCTAGCTAACTTACAACTTGTGGGGTGGAGCAGAGGTGAGTAAGGGTAAGTAGAAATTTGGGAGAAGCTTCCTTGGAGCAGGCCTGGGGTGGCAGCCTTACTGCCTGGATTAGAAGATTGAGGCCTCACTTTGACATGCCCCGGGATGTACTAGGACCACAGATTGCCAACATCAGCACTATCCTGGAACTTGCTAGAGTAGCAGAGTCCCAGGAGACAAGAAAGCCTGCTCCAGCCTACACAGAGATTCAAAGATGTACAGAAGGCCTAACCAGAGCAGTCTGCTGCAGACCCCAAATGAAGCATAACTCAGTCCTTGGCAAGCTATGCCCAGAATGTCCAATCTAGCCCACTGCCTACTTTGCATGTTCCTCAAGCTAAGAATGGTTGGAAAAAAAAGAATAACAATATTTCATGACATACATGAAATTCAAATAAAAAAAAAACAACCAAATTTTAGTGTTGATAAAGTTTTATCGGAACAGAACCATTAGCATTTATTTACACACTGTCTATTGCCAATTTTACACTAAACATCAGAGTTGAGTAGTTGCAGCAGAGACTGGCCTGCAAAGCCTAAAATGTTTACCATGGGTAAATGTTTTACAAAAAAGTTTCCTGCCTTTGCTCTAGTTAAACATTAAAAAAAAAAAAAAAAATCAAACATTAAAAAAAAAGTTAACCATTAAAAAAAATTTTTTTTAAGGATAAATTCATGCCTTTAGGGAGATGGCAAGATTGTCTCTCCCAGCAATCTTCCAATCTAAGAATATCCAACTGTTGAAAATAAATAATCTATGAAGCTTTTTGGTGCTTCAAACAATAGCAGCAACAATAGGCACAAACTTCCATATCTCTTCAACCTTCAAAATCAGTCACAGTTTTGAGCCCTAGTTTTTCTAATCTTGTGGGCTGGGGTCACATGTTCTCAGTTACCATGTTAGATAATGTTCCTATCACAGCCTGCATGGTCAAGGCTTTGAAATAGGCTAACACTACCTCTCTGACACACAAAATTACATCTTTACCAAGTGGTGGAAGTAGGGAAGTGACTTGCTTATAACAGTTCTGATCACTGAGCTGAGTGGATAAGAGCAATGAAGTTGAAAGGTGGAACTATATTTTACCATTTCCAGTGCAAGTTCTACTCATGGTTTTAAATAGTTAAAAATTAAATTTCAACCAATATACTTGATATCTAGAACTTGAAGAGTGATTAATGACTTAAAAAATGGCACATTTTATTTTGCATTGTGGCCAATCATGAAGCAGGTAGCATCATCACATTATGGATGACAAAATATTATTATTTGACATTATAATGAGATGGCTCATGTATCATGAGCTTATGGGAAATCAGGGTACATATCCACCTTTTTTTACCTAGAGGTTATTGCTTACACTTCACAATGTCTTCATGTTTAACTACAAATTATCCTTTGGAGGTGATACAAGAATTCTAATCATTTGTATTTAAGATCATGGCAAGCACCCCTGGCTTCATCAAGAACCAATGACCAGAGACACCAATGAGAGTCTTTTCACGGGTTGAATTCCTTTGTCACGTGACCTTCATTTATTCATTCATTCAATCAACAAATATTTACTAAGCATTTATGTGCCCAGGAGCTGAGGCCACCAATAAGCTTAGAGGGAGATTGACAAGTAAATCAATGATCATGGTGTGTAAAGAATGTAATGGTAGAACAGAATGGAGGTATCTAAATCATGCTGGGGTGATTCTGGAAAAAATGGTGCTAGATCTGAGTTTTGACAGGTGAATCTAATTTATCTACAGGAGGGAATGGGGAAGTGATCGTGCATGTATAGTACATAGTAAAAGCATAGAGGATTGGAAGCTTGACTTATTTAGGGAATTTTAAACAGTTTGGTTGTAGCAGAGAGTGCTTATGGAGAAATTCAGGGGAGTAAGACTGGTACTAGGCCAAGGATGGTTTTGTGTGCTGAGCTTAGAAGTTTGAACATGTTTCTATAAGCTAAGAGAAGCCAAAAAAAAAAAAAAAAAAATTCAAGTTAGAGAAGTAACATAATCAGGTTTGTGTTTTAGGAGGATTATTTTGGCAGCAGAGTGGAAGATGAAACAGAGCAGGGGCTAGACTGCAGGCAGGGAGACCAGGTAAGAAGCTGTTGCAATAATCCCAGTGAGAAGTAACAAAGCTCTGAAAAGACGGTAGGTAACGGTGAGAGAGGAGTGAGAGGAGCAGATTAATGGTATCAAAGAGGGAAAAATAGAATGTTAGTTGCAGTGTTTTTGTGTGCACGCGTGTGTGTGCCTACACGTGCATGGAGGGGAAAGCAGAGCAATATGAATACACAGAAGGAGTCAAGGATGACACCCACAAGGATTTATTGATCTCACGGAAGAAGCAGCCTGTATAAAAACCAAGTGGCCACAGTTTACATTGGCAATCTTATTCTGAATTTGGACTCTACTCCTGTTCTTATTTTTCTTCTGCCCTTTCCCAATTTTGCAAACCCTTTCCCAGTAATTAAATGTAATGTAAGCCTTAGTTGTTGTTGTGTGCAGTCAAGTCAATTCTGACTCATAGGACCCTACAGGGTAGAAACCCATAGGGTTTCCAAGGAGTGGCTGGTGGATTCGAACTGCTGACCTTTTGGTTAGCATCCTGAACTCTTAACCACTTTACCACCAAAGTTCATAGTTCATTTGTCTTTCTTTCTTTGTCTTATGTTAAACACCCATTCTCTCAACTGAGGAAAGAGATGTAGCTAGTCATTTCAACTCCTTTAAGTGTTACTATTATTCCTGCGGAAATCCTGGTGGTGTAGTGGTTAAATGCTATGGCTGATAACCAAAGGTTCAGCAGTTCGAATCTGCCAGGTGCTCCTTGGAAACTCTATGGGGCAGCTCTACTCTGTCCTATGGGGTCACTGTGAGTCAGAATCAACTCGGCAGCACTGGGTTTGTTTTTTTTGGTTTATTATTCCTGCAACCTTCTAGCTAGAGATCCTTGCATTGAAATTCCCTGCTTCCATCTCCTGAGAAGGCTGATAGGAAGCACGTTCTTCTGCTATTATGCATGCTGAGCCTTCAAGGAATAGCAGTTGTATCTGCTCCATAGTCTCCTACACAGGTAGAGGGAAGATATTTCTCATAACTACACAGAAGCCATCTCTTCTGTACAGTGGCCTACTCTCAAATTTTGAAGAGGGACACCCTGTTCTTTAAACCAACACCAAGACTGCACATCCTTCAATATCTGTCCGGTCTATCTGTTTTGCTTTATTCAGCAGGATCACTTTGTCTTGATTGGAAGATTTGTTTCTAATTTTCATGTTTCCCTTTCTGATTGCCTGCCTTCCCTCAAGACGTGTTTGTTGAACAACTTCTAGATACAGTCACTGTACTAAGAATTAGGGATTTAGTGGTAAAGACTATATTTTATATTCTGGTGGATAGACAAATAATAAACAAATAAAAGAGTTTCTGAAAAGACCCTATCAGATAGTAGTTGATGTTATGAAGTGAATAAATAGGATGTTGTGATAGAGGTTAACAAGAAGGATGGAACATGGGTCAATTGAATTCTTCAGAAAAGACCATCTAAGCTGTCATCATGGATAAAATGAACCTGATGCAGAACTGTTAAAAAACATTTCAGACAGATTGAAGAATAAGAGGCTTCTAAAAAGGGGAAAAGCTTGATGCCTGTGAAGGTGAGTGTGGCTGGCATGCACTGAGAGATGAAAAGTATATGTATGATTCAGATCATGCTGGACCTTGTGCTTTGTGGCATATGTAAGAGTTTGAATACTACACTAAGAAAAATGTGAAACCATTAAACTTTTAAAAAAATTGTTGTAAAAATATACACACCAAAACATTCACCGTTTTAACAATTTCTACATGTAAAATTCAACCATTAATCTGTTTTAAGCAAGGAAGTGAGTTACCTAATCTCTATTTTAGACTGAGAAGCTTGTAGATAATGTGTTAGAGAAGGGTAGGAATAAGGAATCTAGCTGGAGGCATTGTAATATCCAAATAAAAAATGATAAGACCTAAGCTAGGATGATAGTAGTGGACAGAGATAACTGAGGACATTTGAGATATATTTTGGGGGTAGAATTGAAAAGACTTGAGAAACTGGGTGAATAATGATGCTTTTTACTGAGATGTAGACATCTGGGTGAAAGAATGAATGGATGGAAAAAATCAGGCACTCTATTTTAGGTATATAATGTTTGAAGATACCATTAAACATCAAAATGGTAAATCAAGTGAATAGTCTGACCTGAAAGATTACCAAGAAGGAACTGGAAAATCAACATGGCAATCTGACCCTGTAACTGTTTTAGCAGGAATTATTGGTCTTAGGAACCAAAAGAATTGTTTCTTAGTGATCAAGCTGAGACAAGAGTTCAGGCATATCATGTGAAGTAAGGCTGTATGTTGGATCTGAGATCTTTTTTTTTTTTTTTATTAACTTTTATTAAGCTTCAAGTGAACCTTTACAAATCCAATCAGTCTGTCACATATAAGTTTACATACACCTTACTCCGTACTCCCACTTGCTCTCCCCCTATTGAGGCAGCCCTTTCAGTCTCTCCTTTCGTAACAATTTTGCCAGCTTCCCTCTCTCTCTCTATCCTCCCATCCCCCCTCCAGACAAGAGTTGCCAACACAATCTCAAGTGTCCACCTGTTATAATTAGCTCACTCTTCCTCAGCGTCTCTCTCCCACCCGCTGACCAGTCCCTTTCATGTCTGATGAATTGTCTTCAGGGATGGTTCCTGTCCTGTGCCAACAGAAGGTCTGGGGACCATGGCCGCCGGGATTCCTCTAGTCTCAGTCAGACCATTAAGTTTGGTCTTTTTATGAGAATTTGGGGTCTGCATCCCACTGATCTCCTGCTCCCTCAGGGGTTCTCTGTTGTGCTCCCTGTCAGGGCAGTCATCGATTGTGGCCGGGCACCAACTAGTTCTTCTGGTCTCAGGATGATGTAGGTCTCTGGTTCATGTGGCCCTTTCTGTCTCTTGGGCTCTTAGTTGTCGTGTGGCCTTGGTGTTCTTCATTTTCCTTTGATCCAGGTGGGTTGAGACCAATTGATGCATCTTAGATGGCCGCTTGTTAGCATTTAAGACCCCAGACGCCACATTTCAGAGTGGGATGCAGAATGATTTCATAATAGAATTATTTTGCCAATTGACTTAGAAGTCCCCGCAAACCATGTTCCCCAGACCCCCGCCCTTGCTCCGCTGACCTTTGAAGCATTCATTTTATCCCGGAAACTCCTTTGCTTTTGGTCCAGTCCAATTGAGCTGACCTTCCATGTATTGAGTGTTGTCTTTCCCTTCACCTAAAGCATTTCTTATCTACTGATTAATCAATAAAAAACCCTCTCCCACCCTCCCTCCCTCCCCGCCTCGTAACCACAAAAGTATGTGTTCTTCTCAGGTTTACTATTACTCAAGATCTTATAATAGTGGTCTTATACAATATTTGTCCTTTTGCCTCTGACTAATTTCGCTCAGCATGATGCCTTCCAGATTCCTCCATGTTATGAAATGTTTCACAGATTCGTCACTATTCTTTATCGATGTGTAGTATTCCATTGTGTGAATATACCACAATTTATTTACCCATTCATCCGTTGATGGACATCTTGGTTGCTTCCAACTTTTTGCTATTGTAAACAGAGCTGCAATAAACATGGGTGTGGATATATCTGTTTGTATGAAGGCTCTTGTATCTTTAGGGTATATTCCCAGGAGTGGGATTTCTGGGTTGTATGGTAGTTCTATTTCTAACTGTTTAAGATAACGCCAGATAGATTTCCAAAGTGGTTGTACCATTTTACATTCCCACCAGCAGTGTATAAGAGTTCCAATCTCTCCACAGCCTCTCCAACATTTATTATTTTGTGTTTTTTTGGATTAATGCCAGCCTTGCTGGTGTGAGATGGAATCTCATCGTAGTTTTAATTTGCATTTCTCTAATGGCTAATGATCGTGAGCATTTTCTCATGTATCTCTTGGCTGCCTGAATATCTTCTTTAGTGAAATGTGTGTTCATATCCTTTGCCCACTTTTTGATTGGGTTGTTTGTCTTTTTGTGGTTGAGTTTTGACAGAATCATGTAGATTTTAGAGATCAGGCGCTGGTCGGAGATGTCATAGCTGAAAATTCTTTCCCAGTCTGTAGGTGGTCTTTTTACTCTTTTGGTGAAGTCTTTAGATGAGCATAGGTGTTTGATTTTTAGGAGCTCCCAGTTATCGGGTTTCTCTTCATCATTTTTGGTAATGTTTTGTATTCTGTTTATGCCTTGTATTAGGGCTCCTAGGGTTGTCCCAATTTTTTCTTCCATGATCTTTATCGTTTTAGTCTTTATGTTTAGGTCTTTGATCCACTTGGAGTTAGTTTTTGTGCATGGTGTGAGGTATGGGTCCTGTTTCATTTTTTTGCAAATGAATATCCAGTTATGCCAGCAACATTTGTTAAAAAGGCTTTCTTTTCCCCAATTAATTGACACTGGTCCTTTGTCAAATATCAGCTGCTCATACGTGGATGGATCTATGTCTGGGTTCTCAATTCTGTTCCATTGGTCTATGTGCCTGTTGTTGTACCAGTACCAGGCTGTTTTGACTACTGTAGCTGTATAATAGGTTCTGAAATCAGGTAAAGTGAGGCCTCCCACTTTCTTCTTCTTTTTCAGTAGTGCTTTGCTTATCCAGGGCTTCTTTCCCTTCCATATGAAATTGGTGATTTGTTTCTCTATCCCCTTAAAATATGACATTGGAATTTGGATCGGAAGTGCGTTAAATGTATAGATGGCTTTTGGTAGAATAGACATTTTTACTATGTTAAGTCTTCCTATCCATGAGCAAGGTATGTTTTTCCACTTAAGTATGTCCTTTTGAATTTCTTGTAGTAGAGCTTTGTAGTTTTCTTTGTATAGGTCTTTTACATCCTTGGTAAGATTTATTCCTAAGTATCTTATCTTCTTGGGGGCTACTGTGAATGGTATTGATTTGGTTATTTCCTCTTCGGTGTTCTTTTTGTTGATGTAGAGGAATCCAAGTGATTTTTGTATGTTTATTTTATAACCTGAGACTCTGCCAAACTCTTCTATTAGTTTCAGTAGTTTTCTGGAGGATTCCTTAGGGTTTTCTGTGTATATAATCATGTCATCTGCAAATAGTGATAACTTTACTTCTTCCTTGCCAATCCGGATACCTTTTATTTCTTTGTCTAGCCTAATTGCCCCGGCTAGGACTTCAAGTACGATGTTGAATAAGAGCGGTGATAAAGGGCATCCTTGTCTGGTTCCCGTTCTCAAGGGAAATGCTTTCAGGTTCTCTCCATTTAGAGTGATATTGGCTGTTGGCTTTGCATAGATGCCCTTTATTATGTTGAGGAATTTTCCTTCAATTCCTATTTTGGTAAGAGTTTTTATCATAAATGGGTGTTGGACTTTGTCAAATGCCTTTTCTGCATCAATTGATAAGATCATGTGGTTTTTGTCTTTTGTTTTATTTATGTGATGGATTACTTTAATGGTTTTTCTGATATTAAACCAGCCTTGCATACCTGGTATAAATCCCACTTGATCAGGGTGAATTATTTTTTTGATGTGTCGTTGGATTCTATTGGCTAGAATTTTGTTGAGGATTTTTGCATCAATGTTCATGAGGGATATAGGTCTATAATTTTCTTTTTTTGTAATGTCTTTACCTGGTTTTGGTATCAGGGAGATGGTAGCTTCATAGAATGAGTTGGGTAGTATTCCGTCATTTTCTATGCTTTGGAATACCTTCAGAAGTAGTGGTGTTAACTCTTCTCTGAAAGTTTGGTAGAACTCTGCAGTGAAGCCGTCCGGGCCAGGGCTTTTTTTTGTTGGGAGTTTTTTGATTACCGTTTCAATCTCTTTTTTTGTTATGGGTCTATTTAGTTGTTCTACTTCTGAATATGTTAGTTTAGGTAGGTAGTGTTTTTCCAGGAATTCATCCATTTCTTCTAGGTTTTCAAATTTGTTAGAGTACAATTTTTCATAATAATCTGAAATGATTCTTTTAATTTCATTTGGTTCTGTTGTGATGTGGTCCTTCTCGTTTCTTATTCGGGTTATTTGTTTCCTTTCCTGTATTTCTTTAGTCAGTCTAGCCAATGGTTTATCAATTTTGTTAATTTTTTCAGAGAACCAGCTTTTGGCTTTGTTAATTCTTTCAGTTGTTTTTCTGTTCTCTAATTCATTTAGTTCAGCTCTAATTTTTATTATTTGTTTTCTTCTGGTGCCTGATGGATTCTTTTGTTGCTCAGTTTCTATTTGTTCAAGTTGTAGGGACAGTTCTCTGATTTTGGCTCTTTCTTCTTTTTGTATGTGTGCATTTATCGATATAAATTGGCCTCTGAGCACTGCTTTTGCTGTGTCCCAGAGGTTTTGATAGGAAGTATTTTCATTCTCGTTGCTTTCTATGAATTTCCTTATTGCCTCCTTGATGTCTTCTATAACCCAGTCTTTTTTCAGGAGGGTATTGTTCATTTTCCAAGCATTTCATTTCTTTTCCCTAGTTTTTCTGTTATTGATTTCTAGTTTTATTGCCTTGTGGTCTAAGAAGATGCTTTGTAATATTTCGATGTTTTGGACTCTGCAAAGGTTTGTTTTATGATCTAATATGTGGTCTATTCTAGAGAAGGTTCCATGTGTGATAGAAAAAAAAGTATATTTTGCAGCAGTTGGGTGGAGAGTTCTGTATAAGTCAATGAGGTCAAGTTGGTTGATCGTTGTAATTAGATCTTCCGTGTCTCTATTGAGCTTCTTACTGGATGTCCTGTCCTTCTCCTAAAGTGATGTGTTGAAGTCTCCTACTATAATTGTGGAGGTATCTATCTCACTTTTCAATTCTGTTAAAATTTGATTTATGTATCTTGCAGCCCTGTCATTGGGTGCATAAATATTTAATATGGTTATGTCTTCCTGATCAATTGTCCCTTTTATCATTATATAGTGTCCTTCTTTATCCTTTGTGGTGGATTTAAGTCTAAAGTCTATTTTGTCAGAAATTAATATTGCTACTCCTCTTCTTTTTTGCTTATTGTTTGCTTGATATATTTTTTTCCATCCTTTGAGTTTTAGTTTGTTTGTGTCTCTAAGTCTAAGGTGTGTCTCTTGTAGGCAGCATATAGATGGATCGTGTTTCTTTATCCAGTCTGTGACTCTCTGTCTCTTTATTGGTGCATTTCGTCCATTTACATTCAGTGTAATTATAGATAAATAAGTTTTTAGTGCTGTCATTTTGATGCCTTTTTATGTGTGTTGTTGACAATTTCATTTTTCCACATACTTTTTTGTGCTGAGGCGTTTTTCTTAGTAAATTGTGAAAGCCTCATTTTCATAGTGTTTGACTTTATGTTAGTTGAGTCGTTACTTTTTTCTTGGCTTTTATCTTGAGTTATAGAGTTGTTATACCTTTTTGTGGTTACCTTATTATTTACCCCTATTTTTCTAAGTAAAAACCTAACTTGTATTGTTCTATATCGCCTTGTATCACTCTCCATCTGCAAGTTCAATGCCTCCTGTATTTAGTCCCTCTTTTTGATTATTGTGATCTTTTACCTATTGACTTCCATGATTCCCTGTTATGTGTATTTTTTTTTTAATTAATCTTAATTTGTTTGTTTTTGTGATTTCCCTATTTGAGTTGATATCAAGACGTTCTGTTTTGTGACCTTGTTTTGTGCTGATATCTGATATTATTGGTTCTCTGACCAAACAATATCCTTTAGTATTTCTTGTAGCTTTGGTTTGGTTTTTGCAAATTCTCTAAACTTGTGTTTGTCTGTAAATATCTTAATTTCGCCTTCATATTTCAGAGAGAGTTTTGCTGGATATATGATCCTTGGCTGGCAGTTTTTCTCCTTCAGTGTTCTGTATATGTCGTCCCATTCCCTTCTTGCCTGCATGGTTTCTGCTGAGTAGTCTGAACTGATTCTTACTGATTCTCCTTTGAAGGAAACCTTTCTTTTCTCCCTGGCTGCTTTTAAAATTTTCTGTTTATCTTTGGTTTTGGCAAGTTTGATGATAATATGTCTTGGTGTTTTTCTTTTTGGGTCAATCTTAAATGGGTTTGATGAGCATCTTGGATAGATATCCTTTCGTCTTTCATGATGTCAGGGAAGTTTTGTGTCAGGAGTTCTTCAACTATTTTTTCTGTGTTTTCTGTCCCCCCTCCCTGTTCTGGGACTCCAATCACCCGCAGGTTATCCTTCTTGATAGAGTCCCACATGATTCTTAGGGTTTCTTCATTTTTTTAAATTCTTTTATCTGATTTTTTTCCAGCTATGTTGGTGTTGATTCCCTGGTCCTCCAGATGTCCCAGTCTGCATTCTAATTGCTCGAGTCTGCTCCTCTGACTTCCTATTGCATTGTCTAATTCTGTAATTTTATTGTTAATCTTTTGGATTTCTACATGCTGTCTCTCTATGGATTCTTGCAACTTATTAATTTTTCCAGTATGTTCTTGAATAATCTTTTTGAGTTCTTCCACAGTTTTATCAGTGTGTTCCTTGGCTTTTTCTGCAGTTATCCTAATTTCATTTGTGATGTCTTGAAGCATTGTGTAACTTAGTTTTTTATATTCTGTATCTGATAATTCCAGGATTGTATCTTCATTTGGGAAAGATTTTGATTCTTTTGTTTGGGGGGTTGGAGAAGCTGTCATGGTCTGCTTCTTTAAGTGGTTTGATATGGATTGTTGTCTCCGAGTCATCGCTGGGAAACTAGTTTTTCCAGAAAATCTGCTGCGTCCAGTCCAAATCCTGGCGGGATGGTTCCCTGGCTGGGACGCTGCTCTCCCTGTTCCAAGACGAGTCACTGCCTCCCGGGGACTTCTTCTACTGGCTGCGTCCCACACCACCCGCGGAACCGGCTGGTCCCCCTCCTGGGGTTAGTTCAGGGGGGTGGAGCAGCTCTCTGTGCTTGTGCCGTACCTGACTGGTACACTGGCTCCAGGCTCTGAAAACAATCACTGCTTCCCCGTATTAGTTCGTTCTCCGTCTCTAAATCTGTGTTTGTTGTTCAGGGTTCGTAGATTGTTATGTATGTGATCGATTCACTTGTTTTTCCGTGTCTTTGTTGTAAGAGGGATCCGAGGTAGCATCTGCCTAGTCTGCCATCTTGGCTCCGCCCCCTGGATCTGAGATCTTTATATGAAGTTTAGACCCTTGGAGCACCAGGTTATCAGTGAGTGAATTAAAAAAATTGTACTTCAACACTTTGAAATAACAAATTGTCTTTCTCAATCTGAGTTCAGGAACAAATAAAGAGTTACACTTGAGAATTTGTAACCACGGGCATGTCCTCATGAGATTTGTGGTTTGAATATATATTGCCTATTTGATCTGGTACCCCATAAACGTAAATATTAATATTCAAACATAGTTTATGGAGTTTTAGTTCCAGAAATGATGGAATACCTTTTAGCAGAATAATTCTTCCACAGATAACAATTATAAACTCTGAGTGAAATATTTTTAAAAAACACAAGTATTTGAAGCCAGTGAAGAACAAACAAAAGCAGGCTGAAGCTGGAAGGTGTTTGACCTTTGAAAGAAGAAAAAATTCACAGGATTTATACAGCTTTTCTCCTGAAAAAACCATCCTCAGCCCACACACTAGAATTCAAGCAGGAAACCACCACTGTTTTATTGGCATGAGGTATCAAAAGATGGAGTTTTAGGCTTCCAAAGACGATATACATTGAGAGAAAAATCCTGAAGAGGAGGTAACTACAGAATGAGGAGCTTACAAATATCATATATACTCCCCTCATATGCAGGAGGAAAATCCCAGAGGCCTAGAAGAAAGCAACAATAAGGCTGAAAAATCTAAGCTGCTTCTCAACACAATGGAGGCAGAGTTTAAGCTTGAATCTAATCAAGTTAGAGGGATTTTGTAAACATCTTAGGCATTCTGTTGAAATTCCACAAAGGCCATAATTTAGGAATAAATATTATATCTCAACACTAAAAATGAGTGCTAAGATTATAGAAGAATTTGAAAATTATGCACCTAACAAATTTTAAAATGTAGGCTCCACATGTACAAAGTGATGAGCTAGTAATTAAATTGCATGGCAGAACGAAAGTAAACAGGAAGATAAAAGTAAGATAGAAGAATTGAGAATCTCTATGTTGTATCACATACAATATCAGTATACAATATAAAATAAGGCATAAGAAGAATTAGAAAAAAATGTGATGCCTATTAAAAAGAAAAATAGTCAATAAAAACAGACTATAAGATTACCCCAGATGCTGGGATTAACAGATAAGGACCTTAAAGCAACAATATAAAATATTCTCAACACCTTGAAGGAGAAGATGATAATAATGAGTGAATAGATGTGGTATCACAGCAAAGAAAAGTAAAATGAAAACAAAATGGAAAAATACAACATCTAAAATTTAAAACACAATTGACTGGGACTGACAGCAAATTAAAGATGAAAAGAGAAAAAAAAAAGCCAGTAAAATTGAAGAATAATCAACAGAAATTATCTAATTTGAAGAGAAAATAACATTTAAAAAATGATCAGAGCCTCAGTGATGTGTGTCCTAACACATGTATAATTGAATTCCCTAGAGTTGTTTTTTTTAGAGTTGAGGAGAGAAAATGGAGAAGAAAAAATCTTGAAGAGATAAAAAAAAAAAAAATTTTTTTAGAGTTGAGGAGAGAAAATGGAGAAGAAAAAATCTTGAAGAGATAGTGCCCCCAAATTCCTCAAATTTGGTAAACACATTAGCTTATGGATTCAATAATTACAGAGAACTCCAAACAAAATCAAAGAAAATAAACCATGTCTCCACACAACATGGTCAAACTTCTAAACACCAAAGATTTAAAAAAAAAAAAAAAAAATTGAGAGCAGCTAGAGCAAAAGAAACATTACATATAGCGAACAATGATACAAATTAGGGTCAATTTCTCAGAGGAAAAAAAGAAAAGCAAGAAGGAAAAGGAACAGTATCTTTAATGTGCTGAAATGAAAAAAAAGAAAAAACCCAGAAATCTATACATATCAAAAACATTCTTCAATAAAAAGGTGAAATAAAAAATTTCGGATAGAGGTCAGAGACATGTGTTACAAGAAATTATAAAGGAAGTTCTTTTGGCTGAAGGAAAATAATACCAAATGGAAACCCAGATATACAAGAAGGAATGAAGAGCAAAAGCAAGGTAAATATGTGGGTAAATATAAAATAACTCTTGTTTTTCAGTTCTTCTTTTCCTTAATAGAGAATTGAAAATTAATTGAAAAACACAACATCATATTTGGGGTTTAAAACAAGTGCAAATATAAAATAAAGACAACAATGGCAAACAAACTTGATGTAATTGATACTCATACAAAACCAGACTCAACAACTGCAGAATGCAATTTTTTTTAGAAGTGCAAAAGAACACTTGCCAATATAGAACATGTTCTAGCGCATAAAATGTGTCCACAAATTTGAAAAGACTATCAGAAAGGACAGGTTAGGTAAATGAAATTATTCTGTTGCAAGATTTTTACATTTTATGTGAAGTGATACAATATTAAGTCTAAATAGACTGTGATAAATTGCATATTGTAATCCTTTAAGAATCACTAAAATACTATACAGGTCATTAGAGGAATTAAAAAGAAATAATTCAAAAATATATTTATCAACGGAATTCATGGAAGGAGTCTGAACAACAAAAACCAGATGGAAAAATAATAAAGGAAAAAAAAAAAAACCCAAACAATAGCAAAAAAGTAGTTCCAAACCCAATCATATCAATATTAACATTATAAACCCAGTACCGTCGAGTCAATCCTGAATTAACACTTGAGTTAAAAGGTGCAGATTATCAGAATGGAAAAAAAGCAAGGCCCGACCGTATGCTGTTTATAAGAAACTCACTTTAATTCTAAAGACAGAGGGAGAAATTAAAGGAATAGAGAAACAAATACCTTGCACATTGTAAGCACTACTTTAACTGCACCCTACAAACTTATTTGTTGCATTTTCATTTTTATTCACTGTAAAA
Source organism: Elephas maximus indicus (assembly GCF_024166365.1). Classification (NCBI taxonomy): domain Eukaryota; kingdom Metazoa; phylum Chordata; class Mammalia; order Proboscidea; family Elephantidae; genus Elephas; species Elephas maximus. The sequence continues at coordinate 10,756,742 of NC_064829.1, forward strand.
AATGCCCTAATTTCTCCTATGCCTTCATCTTTCATTGCTGGGTTTTTTAGACGTGTGTTATTTAGTTTCCAAATATTGGGTGATTTTTATAAAGATCTTACTACATTAATATTTAATTCCATTGCCATCAGAGAACATATTCTATAATATTATAGATTTTTAAGATTAGCAAGTTTTATGCCATAACACATGTTCTATATTGGCAAGTATTCTTTTGCACTTAAAAAAAGTATATTCTGCTGTTGCTGTATCTGGTGTTGTATGAGTATCAACTAGATCAAGTTTGTTGATATTATTACTGACACTTTGTATAATTGCTTTTTCAATTACTGATAATTATTAAAATTTCTAACTATTGTTTCGGATCTGTATAGTTCTCCTTTTATTTTTTCTTCATGTATTTTTAAGACTTGTTGGTAGACCCGTGCACATTTGGAATAGTTATGAAATAAGTTAAGAAAAATAAATAAAAGGAATATAGTTTATAAAGGAAGAAATATTATTGAAAAGGGGATTAATATTATTTGGCACCTGGAAAAATGCAAATTAAAGCCACAATGAGATAATACCATACACCCAAAAAACAAACCCGTTGCTGTAAAGTCAATTCCGACTCATAGCAACCCTGTAGGACAGAGTTTCCAAGGAGCACCTGGTGAATCTGACCTGCTGACCTTTTGGTTAGCAGCCATAGCTCTTAACTACTATGCCATGAGAGTTTCCATATACCCAATAAAAAAAAAAAAAAAAAAAATTTTTTTTTTTTTTTTTTTAGGATGACTAAAAATATAAACGCTGTCAACACAAAATGTTGGAAGTAGTGGAGAACAGCTAGAAGTCTCACACATTGCTCCAAAATGGTATGACCACTTTGAAAACTGTTTATTACATGTGGGTAAACGTAAAATAATTCTTGTTATTTATATGCCGAGGCCAATATATGCCACCTGTGTGATCCTACAATTCCACTCCTACTATTTATCCAAGAAAAATGAAAATTTGTGTTCACAAAAGAGTCTTGTACATGAATGTTTGCAGAAACTTTATGCATAATAGTCTGAAATTGAAAATAACTCAAATATTCATCAAGAGAATAGATAAACAAGTGTATATTCATGAAATTGATTACTCAGCAATTAAAAAAAAGTACTCCATTATATGAAACAACAGAGATAAATATCAAAAGCATCATGATGAATAATATAAGAGATACAAAAGAGTAAACACTAATTTTTATGAAGTTTTATAGTGATTAGAAATAAAAGTAGTGTTGCCTATGGGAGGTGGGAATTGACTTAAAGAGGGCCTGAGGGAGGTTTCTGGAATGATGGAAGTGGCCTGTACCTTGATTTGTGTGATAGTTACACCAGTTATTCAAAACTCATTGAATTGTACATTTAAGATATTCATTTCACTGAATGTAAATGTTATTAGAAAAATAGACTAATAAAAAAGTAGTCCAGGCTGCTCTGGGGCTTATGGAAGAAGATGAATTAAAACCTTCTGAGAGATTAATATTCCTCTACCAATCAAAGAAGAGTCCCAAAAATAAAGCCCCGCTAAAAATGATAACACAAGTCCAAATCATAGAACGATTGAGAAAATAATTTACAATGAGTAAGAGTTGGTGGACAATAAATACTTCAGATTTGGAGCTGTCCTAAAGAATATATCAAGCAAATCTATTAAAGGTAAGAAAATAATAAAGAGGCAACATGAGAAAAAAACACAATTCTATTGAAATAAGAAATAAATTTAATAGAGACATACAGAATATATAAATGAAAAATATAGTCTTTAAAATTAAAATTCAATTGACACATACAGTTAAAGAGAGAATAGAAAAACTTAAGATAGATCTGAGGAAATTTAACGGAATACAGTGCAAGAGAGCAAAAGGTTGAAAATATGTAACTCAGGTAAAGAGACAAGAAGACTAGAATAAGAACATTCAGATTACAACACATTTAAATTATCTTGAATAGAGAGAAAAGAGGAGAGGCAATATTTATAAATAGTATGTTTGGGACTAATTAAAGATATGAGTTTTTCAGGTCATGAAGCATGAGACTTAACTATGATTAAAAAAACCCTCATACCTAAAAATATTAGAGTGAAACAGAAGAACATGAAAAAAAAAAAAAAGATCTTAAAAGCAGCTGTCATGATAGGGGTAAGTATTAAGGTAACCACAAAGGAAACTAACAATCCTACACATTAAAATAAAAAACTAGAAAACATAAAGACTCAGCAAATACAAAGTCAACAATAATGAAAAAGATGAAAAGAAAATACATAAAGAAAAAAGTCAACACAGAAAATTAAGTGGAACAAAGAAACTGTCAATGACCCCCCCAAAAAGGCATCATAATGATAGCACTAAACTCATACCTATAAATAATGATGCTGAATGTAAATGGACTAAATGCACCAATAAAGAGACAGACAGTGGCAGGATAGAGTAAAAAAACACAGTTCATCTATACGCTGCCTACAAGAGACACAACTTAGACTACCGGGTTATAGAAATAATTAAGGATGAAATAAAGAAATTCACAGAATCAAATGAGAATGAAAACACATACTACCAGAACCTTTGGGACACAGAAAAAGCAGTGCTCAGAGGTCAGTTTATAGCAATAAATGCACACATCCAAAATGAGGAAGGGGCCAAAATCAGAGCATTAACCCTACAGCTTGAACAAACAGAAAGAGAGCCTGTGGGCACCAGGAGAAAGCAAATAATAAAAGTTTGAGCAGATTTGATTAAATAGAGAATAGAAAAACAATTGAAAGAGTTAACAAGACCAAAAGCTGGTTCATAGAAAAGATCAACAAAATTGACAAACCATTGGCCAAACTGACAAAAGAAAAACAGGAGAGGAAGCAAATAACCCAAATAAGAAATGAGATGGGTGATATCCCAACGGACCCAACTGAAATTAAAAGAATCATAACAAAATACTATGAGAAACTGTGCTCTAACAAATTTGAAAACCTAGAGGAAATGGACCAATTTCTAGAAACACACTACCTACCTAAGCTAACACAGAGGTAGAGCAGCTACATACATCTATAACAAGAGAAGAGATTGAAAAGGTAATTAAAACTCTCCCAACAACAACAACAACAAAAAATCTCGGGCTCTGACAGCTTCACTGGAGAATTCTACCGAGGTTTCAAAGAAGAGTTAACACCACTACTATTAAAGGTATTTCAGAGCACAGAAAAGGATGGAATACTCCCGAACTCATTCTATGAAACCAGCATAATTTAACCCTGAAACCAAAACCAGGTAAAGATACCACAAAAATATAAAATTACAGACCAAAATCCCTCATGAACATAGATGAAAACTTCTCAACAAAATTCTAGCCAATAGAGCTCAACAACATATCAAAAAAGAAAATAATTCACCATGACCAAGTGGGATTTGTACCAGGTATGGAGGGATGGTTCAACATTACAGAAACAATCAATGTAATCCATCATATAAATAAAACAAAAGACAAGAACCACAGGATCTTATCAATTGATGCAGAAAAGGCATTTTACAAAGTCCAATACCCATTCATGATAAAAACTCTCAGCAAAATAGGAATAGAAGGGAAAGTCCTCAACATAATAAACGACATTTATGTAAAGCCCATGAGGAACCTTTGCATAGATCAAGAGGCAGTTGTTTGGACAGAACAAGGGGATACTTATTGGTTTAAACTCAGGAAAGGTGTGCATCAGGGTTGTATTCTTTCACCGCACATATTCAATCTGTATGCTGAGCAAATAATGTGAGAAGCTGGACTATATGAAGAAGAACAGGGCATCAGGATTGGAGGAAGACTTATTAACAACCTGTGTTATGCAGATGACACAACCTTGTTTGCTGAAAGCGAAGAGGACTTGAAGCACTTACTAATGAAGATCAAAGACCACAGCCTCCAGTATGGATTGCATATCAACATAAAGAAAACAAAAATCCTCACAACTGGACCAATGAGCAACATCATGATAAACGGAGAAAAGACTGAAGTTGTCAAGGATTTCATTTTACTTGGATCCACAATCAACAGCCATGAAAGCAGCAGTCAAGAAATCAAAAGACACATTGCATTGGGCAAATCTGCTGCAAAGGACCTCTTCAAAAAAGTGTTGAAGAGCAAAGATGTCACCTTGAAGACTAAGGTGCACCTGACCCAAGCCATGGTATTTTCAATAGCATCATATGCATGTGAAAACTGGACAATGAATAAGGAAGACCAAAGAAGAACTGATGCGTTTGAATTGTGGTGTTGGGAAAGAATATTGTATATACCATGGACTGTCAAAAGAACGAACAAATCTTTCTTAGAAGAAGTACAACCAGAGTGCTCCTTAGAAGCAAGGATGGCGAGAGTGCATCTTACATACTTTGGACATGTTGTCAGGAAGGATCAGTTCCTGGAGAAGGACATCATGCTTGGCAGAGTACAGGGTCAAAGGAAAAGAGGAAGACTCTCAACGAGGTGAATTGACACAGTGGCAGCAGCAAGGAGCTCAAGCATAACAACTATTGTAAAGATGGCTCAGTAATGGGCAGTATTTCATTCTGTTGTGCATACAGTCGCTATGAGTCAGAACTGACTCGACGGCACCTAACAACAACAACAACAAAATATAAAGCCAACAGCTAACATCCTAAGTGGAGAGCATCTGAAAGCATTCCCCTTGAGAACAGGAACCAAACAAGGATGGCCTTTATCACCGCTCTTATTCAACATTGTGCTGGAAGTCCTAGCCAGTGTAATTAGGCTAGATAAAGAAATAAGGGCATCCAAATTGGTAAGGAAGAAGTAGAAGTATTTCTATTTGCAGATGATATGATCTTAGAAAATCCTAAAGAATCCACAAGAAAACTACTGGAACTAATAGAAGATTTCAGCAAAGAATCAGGATATGAAATAAACATACAAAAATCAGTTAGATTCCTCTACACCAACAAAGAGAACTTCGAAGAGGAAATCATCAAATCAATACCATTTACAATAGCCCCCAAGAAGATAAAATACTTAGGAATAAATCTAACCAGAGACATAAAACATCCACAAAGAGAACTATGAGACACTACTGCAGAAATCAAAAGAGACTTACATTAAGTGGAAAAACATATCTTGCTCATGGACAGGAAGACTCAACATTGCAAAAATGTCAGTGATACCCAAAGCCATCTGTAGATACAATGCAATCCTGATTCAAATTCCAGTGGCATTTTTTAATGAGATGGAGAAACAAATGACCAACTTCATATGGAAAGGGAAGAGGCCCTGGGTTAAGTAAAGAATTACTGAAGAAGAAGAAGAACAAAGTGGGAGGGCTCACGCTACCTGCTTTTAGAAAATATTATATCACCAGGGTAGTCAAAACAGCCTGGTACTGGCACAGCAACAGATACATAGACTAATGGAACAGAATTGAGAATCCAGAAGTAAATCTGTCCACATTTGAGCAGCTGATATTTGACAAAGGCCCAAAGTCAGTTAAATGGGGAAAAGACAGTCTCTTTAACAAATGGTGCTCGCACAGCTGGATATCCATCTGCAAAAAAAAAAAAAAAAAAAAGGAACCAAAACCCATACCTCACACCATGTACAAAAACTGACTCAAAAGGATCAAAGAGCTAAATGTAAAATCTAAAATGATAAAGATTATGGGAGAAAAAATAGGGACAATGCTTGGAGCCCTAATACATGGCATAAATAGAATACGAAACATTACTAACAATGCACAAACACCGGAAGAGAAATTAGGTAACTGGGAGTTCCTAAAAATCAAACACTTATGCTCAACCAAGGACTTCACCAAAAGAATAAAAAGACAAACTTCACACTGGGGAAAAATTTTGGGCTGTGACAAATCTGATCAGTGTCTAAATTTCTGAAATTTAAAAGATACTGCAAAACCTTGACAACAAAAAGACAAATAATCCAATTAAAAAATGGGCAAAGGATATGAACAGGCACTTCACCAAAGGAGATATTCAGGCAGCTAACAGACACTTGAGGAAATGCTCCTTATCGCTAGCCATTAGAGAAATGAAATCAGAACTACAATGAGATACAATCTCACCCCAAAAAGGCTACCATTAATCCAAAAAACACAAAATAAATGTTGGAGAGGTTGTGGAGAGGCTGGAACACTTACACACTGCTGGTGGGAAGGTGAAATGGTACAACCACTTTGGAAATCAATTAGATGCTTCCTTAAAAAACTAGAAATAAAAGTGCTGTACGATCCAGCAATTCCCCTCCTTGGAATATATCCTAGAGAAATAAGAGCCTTCACACGGATGGGTATATGCACACCCATGTTCGTTGCAGTGCTGTTCACAACAGCAAAAAGATAGAAACAACCTAGGTGCCCATCAATGGATGAACGGATAAACAAATTATGGTATATTCCCACAATGGAATATTATGCAACAATAAAGAACAAGGTTGAAACCTTGAAACATTTCATAATATGGATGAATCTGGAAGGAATTATGCTGAGTAAAATTAGTCAGTAGAAACAGGACAAATATTGTATGTGACCACAGTTATAAGAACTCAAGAAAAGATTTAAACATAGGAAAAAAAAAAAGTATTTGATGATTACAAGGGTGGGGAGGGAGTAAGAGGTGTGTTCACTAACCAGATAGTAGACAAGTGTTATCTTATATGAAGGGAAGGACAACACGCAATACAGGGGAAGTCAGTACAACTGAACTAAAAAGCTAAGAAGTTTCCTGAATACAGCCAAACACTTCGAGGGACAGTGTAGCAGGGGCAGGGTTCTGGGGACCATGGTTTCAGGGAACATCTAGGTCAATTGACATAACAAAGTTTATTAAGAAAATGTTCTGTATCCCACTTTGGTGAGTTGCGTCTGGGGTTTTAAAAGCTAGCAAGTGGCCATCTAAGATATAGCAATGGGTCCCAAACCACTTGGAGCAAAGGAGAATGAAGACAACCAAAGACACAAGAAAAAGATAAGCCCAAGAGACACAATAACCAGAGACTCCATTAGCCTGAGACCAGAAGAACTAGATGGTGCCTGGCTACCACCAGTGACTGTCCTGACAGGGAACACAACAGAGAGTCCCTGACGGAGCAGGAGAAAAGTGCGATGCAGAATCCAAATTCTAATAAAAAGACCATGCTTAATGGTCTGACTGAGACTGGAGGGACCCTAGAAGACATGCCCCCCAGACTCTCTGTTATCCCAAAACTAAAACCATCCCCGAAGCCAACTTTTCAGACAAAGATTAGACTGAACTGTAAGACATTAAATGATACTTGTGAAGACTGTGCTTTGTAGTTCAAGTAGATACATGAGACTAAATGGGCAGCTCCTGTCCGGAGGCAAGACGAGAAGGCAGAAAGAGACAGGAGCAGGTTGAATGGACACGGGAAACCTGGGGTGGAAAGGGGGAGTGTGCTGTAACATTATAGGGAGAGCACCTCGGGTCACGTAACAATGTGTGTATAAATTTTTGCATGAGAAATTAACTTGAACTGTAAAATTTCACTTAAAAAAAACCCATTGCCGTCGAGTCAATTCCCACAGAGTTTCCAAGGAGTGCCTGATGGATTTCTACTGCTGACCCTTTTCGTTAGTAGCTGCATCACTTAACTACTATGCCACCAGGGTTTCCTTTCACTTAAAGCACAATAAAAAATTAAATTTAAAAAAGTATCATGGGTTGAATTGTGTCCCCCAAAAATATGTGTCAACTTGGTTAGACCATGATTCCTAGTATTGTTTGGTTGTCCTCCATCTTGTGATTATAATTTTATGTTACAGACAATTAGGGTGAGATTGTAACACTCTTACTAAGGTCACATCCCTAATCCAATGTGAAGGGAGTTTCCCTGCACCACCTTTTATCTTACAAAAGATAAAAGGAAAGGGAGGTAAGTGGACAGTGGGGGACCTCACATCACCAGGAAAGCAGTGCCAGGAGCAGAGTGCATTCTTTGGACCCAGGGTTCTGTGGGGAGAAGCTCCTAGTCCAGGGAAAGACTGATAACAAAGACCTTCCACCAGAGCTGACAGAGAAAGCCTTTCCATGGAGCTGATGCCCTGAATTTGGACTTCTAGCCTACTAGACTGTGAAAGAATAAATTTCTCTTTGTTGAAGCCATCCACTTGTGGTGTTTCTGTTATAGCAGCATCAGATGTCTAAGACACGTTTTAGTTTTTTAGTGCTGCTGTACCAAATATATGAAAGAGTGGAAGTTTATATTCTCACAGTTCTGGAGGCTAAAACTACAAACCGAAGTCTCAGCCATATCAATTCCTTGTTTTGGGGTAGCCCTGGGCCTTCTCTGGTTCTTGCCTTATTGATAATGCTCATATTGCATCTGTCTTTCTCCATGTTTTCATGCCTCTGTGTCTAATCTGCTCTTTTCATAACTCAGAAGAGATTAGATTTAGAACCCACCCTACTCAAGTATTATGTAATTATATAACAAAGAAAACACTATTTCCAAACAGGATTACATCCGCAGGTAGAGAGGTTAGAATTCCAAGACATATTTTAGGGGGACACAATTTAATTCATAATAGTAGCCCCCCCAAAAAAGATGAATTATTCAAAAGAAAATAACAGAGGGAGAGCAGGCTTCTCAACAATAGAAACTGGAGTCCAAGTTTTCAGGTAAAACAACTGAAAACTACAATTCTGTATATCTAAAAGACTTAAACTGTAAGGTTGTAATCAAGACATTTTCAGACAAAGAATGGTAATAGTTCATAGACTCTCACAGAAAAAACTATCTGAAAGATTTAGGAAAAGAAAATTCAATCTGGTGGGAAAGACTCAGATGAAATAAAGACCGATGATTGAAGAACTTGACACTCATATGTGTAAATCTAAATATGCATTGATTACATACTATGATTGGCTATTTGAAGAAAATTTATGTAAAGACATATAAGAAACTATTTTTTTTTTTATTGGTAGTGGTTAATACTGAGATGTGATTTTAAAATAAAGAATGAGAGGAAGACTTTTTTTTTTTTAATTTTGCTCTTTGAATCTTTTTGCCACATGCATATATTGGCAGGATATAGAGCAAAAAGAAATACAGAAATAAATAAGCAAGAATGTATTGGCAACATAAAACAACAACAATAAAAATGACAATTCAGGGAGGAATAAAAACCAGACTGGGGCGGGGGCGGGACGGAAGGATGGGAGAGATCAGCAGAGATAAAGCAAACTAAGAAGGGTAAGGATATTTAATAACTTTGCAGAATGTTTAATCAAATATATGTATATTAATATTTAATGGTAAACACTGAAGAAATAGAGACAATATGTAACATAAAAACTGAAAGACTGGTAAATATGAAATAAAGAAAACTTGATAAATTTAACTGACATAGATAAAGAAATACAGAAAAAAAAGTTTAAATAAACGTATAAAACAAAAAGGTCAAAATAAAACCGAATATATCAGTCATCACATACGATAAGTGTAAAAGTACTAAAGTAGCATGTAAAAAATGATGACTAGACTGGATTTAAAAAGAAGCTAAATCTGTTTGTTAAAAGCATAAGCATACAGCGTATTTGAAATTAAAAAGATACTTTAAAAAATGAAGCTTATTAATCACATAATTTAAAGCAAAAATGCAGCATAAAGTATACAGTCACTAAATAGTGATAAAAGGAACAATTCCTCATGAAGATATAACAATTTAAACATGCATACAAATAAAAATATATCTTCAAAATATATAAGCCAAAGTGTATTATTACATGTAATAATAAAACAGAATTAAGCAGACCAGTTAATAAATTTAAAATCAGTGATATTTTTAAACATAATTTTTCAGCAAGGAATAGTTCAAGCACAAATTAAATTAGTAAAGATGTAAATCATTTGAAAAACAAGATACAGTACATGCATTCTTGTCAAGCCCTCAGGAGTATTTGTAAAAATAGACCATGTGGGAGACCATAAAGCAAGTCTCAACAATTACCAGACCTCTAGTATCACGATGAACGTCCTATCTGACCACGGCACTATAAAGGCATTAACAAACATAACTGATTTCCCATACTTTTGAAAATTAAAAACAAAAAACAAAACAAAACAAAAAACTTCTAACTGATGAATCAAAGTAATCAGCACAGAAATTTACATACGTTTAAAAGCAAATGGACACAGCATCAGAGTGTTAAAAAAACTGGACAAATATTGGAAAATGACCAGAAGCAGAAACAAATGAGACAAGTTGATTGTTTCTGCCAACAAATCTTCAGCAATTCTCTCTGTATTTTCTGTTATCTGTTCTTGTTTTGATACTCCAATCACTCGTAGGTTATTTCTCTTGATACAGTCCCACATGATTCTTAGGGTTTCTCCATTTAAAAAAAATTTTTTTATCTGATTTTTCTTCAAATATATTGGTGCCAAGTACTTTATCTTCAGTCTCACCAATTCTGCCTTCCACTTGCTCAATTCTGCTCCTCTGACTTTCTATTGAGTTGCCTAGTTCTGTAATTTTATTGTTAATCTTCTGAATTTCTGATTGCTGTCTCTCTATGGATTCTTGCAGCTTATTAAATTTTTCATTATGTTCTTGAATAACCTTTTTAATTTCTTCAACTGCTTTATCTGTGTGTTCCTTGGCTTGTTCTGCGTATTGCCTGATCTCCTTACTGATCTTGTTCCTGATGTCTTGAAGAGTCTGTATTCTGCATCTGGTAATTCCAGGAATGCACCTTCATCTAGAAGATCCCTTGATTCTTTGTTTTGAGAGCTTGTTGAAGCAATCATGGTCTGCTTCTTTATGCGATTTGATATTTACTGTTGTCTCCAAGCCATCTATAAGTTACTGTATTAGTTTATTTTATGCTTGCTTACTGTATCCTAGCTTTTTGCCTCATTTTGTTTTGATATGTCCAAATAGGTTGCTTGAGTGAGCTAGCTTGGTTATTTTTGCCTTTGAAGCTCTAACGTCCTGTCACCAGATGGCTAGAGCTGTTATCAGATATATGAGTCTAGGAGTCCATTCATTTTTCTTGTATGAATTCAGCTCAGGTGTTGAGGTAGCTGGTCATTAAGTGTGTGGTACAGGCTCTGTCATACAGTCTTAGAGGGGCAGGGGTGATTGGTGTATATACCAGTATCTGGTTGCAGCGGGGGGTCATGCTCTGAAAAAGGCAGGGGGCTGACAACCATACCCCAAATGTCTGTGTAGGAAGTGTGTTCCTGTTCCCTAGAATGCATAGGTGGGTGGGATCTGCAGATGGACCATGGGCACCCAATGCTTTTGGTTGTAAGGACTGGGACGTACCAGTTATCCTTGGACCCCTGTCATGGGTGGCTGTGTGGCCTGAGTGGAGCTACCAGTCCTTAGGCTCCTGATGTGTGTAGGTGAGGACCCTGTTTAACAGACAAAGTGGTGTCAAACATCAAACACCCACCTCTCCACTGCACAGCTGAAACAGTTTCAGCCTGCCAACAAGGGCCTATTCTCCTAAAATAGGCCCACACAGGTCCATGCAGGGGGGAAAGATATTCAAAGTCCACAGACTGTTTATGCCTGGACAGGAGCCCCTTCTGTCCTGAGCTCCCCAGGTTAGCAGAGCTGGCAGATTATCTTTTCCCCATTTGTGAATTATTCCTTCTCCAAGACTGGGAGAATGGCTCAGAGTGTTCATCAGGGCCGTTCTCAGGCCTAGAGAAATCTATAGCCACTGAAGCCATCTTGGGGGCATGGTAAAATATATGCGAGTACTTAGCTTTTGCCAAGAGAGCCATTCTTCTCTGATTCTGGAGGTGCCAGTAGGTTGTGCAGCTGGCTGTTTCTCCCTGAGGAAACTGTGGCTGAATGCTACCATCAGCCCACCACAGCCTGAGGGTTCCTGGCAATTCGGGTCTGGGAACTCCTCTCCGCTTCTGAACCATCTCTCCCTCCTCCCTGCCATTTGGTCTGTTATCTAACTCTGCCTTTGATGTTCAGGGCTCCCAGCTTGTCATAAATATAATGATTTCACTTGTTTTTTTTTTTTTTTGGTCTTTGTTGTAAGAGGGTTCACCAGAAGTGCCTGACTATTCTGCTGCCTTGGCCCCGCCTCTCAAGTTGATTCTTGAAAGGCTGTTATTACATGGGGTAAAAGCTATCAGCTTATGGCTTTCCTACTGAGGCCACTTTACAGTTCCCTTGCCTAGTCAGACACTGGGCTTACTGGATTGGAGGGTGAAATGATGGTTTAGCAGGGCAGCTGCAAATTTTAAGGGGAAAATCATGAAAGCAAGAGAGCCACAGAAAGGCAAAGATCCAAAATCTGAGCATAAATTTCGTCCAAATCCCTTGGTGACCACTAAACTATGCATGTGCACAAGAGCATCCAAAAGTTGCAAGAAAAAGCAGGCAGAATTTAGAGGAGTCTACACTTGAAGCCAGAACTTCTGGTAAAATATTTGAGTTTTCAGTGCATTTGAGTGCATTTTCCCCACAAAAATATCTCAAGCTGCTAAAAGGTGGAACCACACTGGCTTAGTGTCAGAGTGCAGAATTTAGGGTTGGCAAAGCAATTGGAATTTAGGGCAACAAACTTTGAAATCAAGGGAATCACTGAGAATGTAAGTCCCAAAATGTCAGTATAAAGTACATAAATCTCTGGCTTATTTGCTGACAGTTAAACTACACAGATACAGGACAATCCCTCCAGGAGGCCAAGCCAAAGAAAGCATCTACTGGCTGCAAAACTACAGCAGGTGTGAGAGATTTCATGATTTGGTTCCAGGTATGTTAACTGCCCTTTAGAACAACAACAAAAAAGTTTCAGAGAAATAAAACATATTTCAGAGATCATACAAAGTACACTGTGTTATCTAAATATATATAAAAAAAATCTATAATGCCCAGTTTTTAGCCAAAAATTACTTGACATGTAAATGAACAAACAATTGTGTCCCATACTAGAAAAAAACAATCAATAGAAACTGGCCAAATGGTTCAGAAATTGCATTTGGCAACAAAGAACTTAGAGAAGCCATTGTAAATGTGTTCAAAGAATTAAGAGAAAATATGTTCAAAGAATAAAAGAAACACATAGTATCAATGAGTGAACGGATAAAGAATCTCAACTAAAAATGCAAACTACAAAACAATAAGCAAATGGAAATTCTGAAGCTGAAAAGTAAAATACTTAAAATGAAAAACTCATTATATGGATTAAAAAAACTTTTTTAGTTGGTTCTGACTCATAGTGACCTTATGTACAACAGAACGAAATACTGCCTGGTCCTGCGCTCTCCTCACAGTTATTGTTATGGTTGAGCCCATTGTTGCATCTACTGTGTCAATCCATCTCATTGAGGGTCTTTCTCTTTTTTGCTGACCAAATATGATGTCCCTCTCCAGGAACTGTTCCCTCCTGATAACATGTCCAAAGTATGTGAGAGGAAGTCTTCCCATCCTTGCTTCTAAGAAGCATTCTGGCTATACTTCTTCCAAGACAGATTTGATTGTTCTTTTGGTGGTTCAAGGTATATTCAATCTTCTTCACCAACACCATAATTCAAAGAGCCAATTCTCCTTCGGTCTTTCTTATTCATTGTCCAGCTTTCACGTGCATATGAGGTGACTGAAGACACCATGGCTTGGGTCAGGCGCAGTTTAGTCTTTGAGGTGACATCTTTGCTTTTTAACACTTTAAGGAGATCTATTACGGCACTGGATTGCCACACATTTGCCCTGTGCAATGGGTCTTTTGATTTCTTGGCTTCTGTTTCCGTAGGTGTTGAAGTTGAAGACAGATAATAGAAATTATGCAATCTGAGGAACATATACAAAAGAGATTGGGGAAAAATGAACAATGCCTTACAGCCATGTGGAACAATATCAAAAAGTCCAACATACATGGAATTGGAGTTTCAGAAGGAGAAGAGAAAGAGAACAGGGCATAAAAAATATTTGAAAAAATGATGAATTTCCTAAATTTGGTGAAAAACATTAAAGTACAGATCCAAGAAGCTCAATAAATTTTAATTAAAGTAAAGACACTACACTAAGCACATCACGGTCAAATCTCCAAATGCCAATAATAAGGGAAAAAAACCTTGAAAGCAGAAAGAGAAAAAAAGTGCCATATTACATCCAGGTGAACAATACTAAAATTAGTGCACAACATTTGAACAGAAACAATGGAAACAAGAAGATGTAATGACATATTAAAAGGACTGAGACAATAACAACAAAAACCTGTAACCAATAATTCTATGTCCATCAAAACTACCTTTTTTCAAAATTGAGGTGTTAATAAAAACATTTTCAGATAAACAAAACCTGAAAAAATTGTTAGTAAAGTAGTACTTCGATATATACTAAAGACTTTTTAGACTGAAGGAAAATGACACCTGACGGTAACTTGATCTACAGCAAGGAAGTAAGAGTACCAAAAAATGGCAAATATATGAGTATATATGTAGACCTATATATTCTTTCCCTCAATACCTATGAATTCCTGTTGCCAGTTTTCTACATTTTATCAGAAGTAATTAAAAGTTAACTTTAAGTAGATTGTTACAAGTTATACTCCCTAGAAGAAGCCCTAAAAATTATTCAAATAAATAATATTAAAAGTTTCATCAACACATACTCATGGTGACTGGACATTTGACCAAAGTCCCTGATTACCAACCAGTGATGGCCACTGAATATCTTAGATTAGAATATTGTCTGAAGTGGCTGTAAGATAAACTCTTTTTTGAGAGACAATTATTAGTCTGTTATTGAGGACTGATTTAAATTATATATATATTTTTTTCTTTACTAAATGACATTAATTTATTTTGAAACCTGAAATACTCTGCATGTAATGGGTTATGTCAGATAGGGATGGAAATGCACGAAGAGTTCCTTTTTCTTCTGTTTGGGAAGAGTTTGAGTAGGATTGGTGTCAAACCTTCTCTGAATGTTTGGAAAAATTCCCCCGTGAATCCCTCTGGTCCGAGGCTTTTTTTTTTCCCCCCACCCTGGGAGGTTTTTGATGACTGAAACAATCTCTTCTCTTGTTATGGGGTTTGTTTAGATTTTCTATTAGTGTTAGTTTAGGTTGTTGTTGTTGTTGTTGTTAGGTACCGTTGAGTCGGTTCCAACTCATAGTGACCTTATGTACAACAGAAGAAAACACTGCCCAGTCCTATACGATCCTCACAATCCTTGTTATGCTTGAGCCCATTGCTGGAGACACTGTGTCACTCCGTCTTGTTGAGGGTCTTCCTCTTTTTCGCTGACCCTCTACTTTACCAAGCATGTTGTCCTTCTCCGGGGACTGATCCCTCCTGATAACATGTCCAAATTATGTGAGATGTAGCCTTGCTATCCTTGCTTCTAAGAAGCATTCTGGCTGTACTTCTTCCAAGACAGATTTGTTCATTGTTCTGGCGGTCCATGGTATATTCAGTATTCTTTGCCAATACCATAATTCAAAGGCATCAATTCTTTGGTCTTCCTTGTTCATCATCTAGCTTTCACATGCATGTGAGGCAATTATGAAAACACCACGGCTTTGGTCAGGCACGTCTTAGTCTTCAAGGTAACATCTTTGCTTTTCAGCACTTTAAAGAGACCTTTTGCAGCAGATTTGCCCAATGCAATGCGTTGTTTGATTTCTTGACTGCTGCTTTCATGAGTGTTAATTGTGGATCCAAGTAAAATAATAAGATCCTTGACAACTTCAATCTTTTCTCCACTTATCATGATGCTGCTTATTAGTCCAGCTGTGAGGATTTTTGTTTTCTTTATGTTGAGGTGTAATCCATATTGAAGGCTATAGTCTTTGATCTTCATCAGTAAGTATTTCAAGTACTTCAAGTTCTCTTCACTTTCAGCAAGCAAGGTTGTGTCATCTGCACAACACAGTTTGTTAATGAATCTTCCTCCAATCCCGATGCCCCATTCTTCAGGTAGTCCATCTTCTCAGATTATTGGCTCAGCATACAGATTGAATAGGTATAGTGAAAGGATACAATCCTGACGCACAGCTTTTCTGACTTTAAACCCTGCAGTGTTCCCTTGTTCTTTTAAATGACTGCCTCTTGTTTTTCTTGATCTATGTACAGGTTCCTCATGAGCATGGGATTCCCATTCTTCACAATGTTATTAAAAATTTGTTAAGACCCACACAGTTGAATACCTTTGCATAGTCAAAAAATCACAGGTAAACCCTCTTTCTGGTATTCTTTGCTTTCAACCAGGTTCCATCTGACATCAGCAATGATATCCCTGCTTCCACGTTCTCTTCTGAATCCGGCTTGAGCTTCCAGCAGTTATCTATGTACTGGTGCAACTGCTTTTGAATGATCTTCAGAAATTTTTACTTGCATGTGATATTAATCATATTGTTTGATAATTTCCTAGTTCTGCTAGATCATCTTTTTTTTTGGAAGGGGCAGAAATGTGGACCTCTTTCAGTCGATTGGCCAGGTAGCTGTCTTCCAAATTTCTTGGCGTAGATGAGTGAGCACTTCCAGTACTATATCCATTTGTTGAAACATCTCAATTGGCATTCCATCAATTCCTGAAGCTTTGTTTTTTGCCAATGCCACCAGTGCAGTATGTACTTCTTCCTTCAGCATCATCGGTTCCTGATCACATGCTACCTCCTAAAACAGTTGAACATCGGCCAATTTTTTTTGGTATAGTGACTCTGTATTCCTCCCATCTTCTTTTGATGCTTCCTGCATTGTTTAATATTTTCCCCATAGAATTCTTCAATATTGTAACTTGAAGCTTGACTTTTTTCCTCTGTTCTTTCAGTTTGAGAAATGCCTAGCATGTTCTTCCCTTTTGGTTTCCTATCTCCAGCTCTTTGCACATGTCATTATAATACTTCACTTTGCCTTCCTGAACCACTCTTTGGAATCTTCTGTTTAGCTCTTTTACTTCATCATTTCTTCCATTTTGCTTTAGCTACTTGATATTCAAGAGCAAGTTTCAGAGTCTTTTCTGACATCCATTTTGGTCTTTCTTACCCATCTTTTTTTTAAATTATTATTATCCTTTAAGTGAAAGTTTACAAATCAAATCAGTCACTCATACAAAAACTTATACACACCTTGCTACATAACCTTAGCTGCTCTCACCCTAATGTGACAGCACACTCCTCCGCTATACCCTGTATTCCCTTGTCCATTCAACCAGCTCCTGTCCCCCTCTGCCTTCTCATCTGGCTGCCAGACAGGAGCTGCCCACATAGTCTCATGTTTCTACTTAAGCCAGGAAGCTCACTCCTCACCAATACTGTTTTCTAGCTTGTACTTCAGTCCAATCCCTGTCTGAAGAGTTGGCTTTTTCTTTACCATCTTTTTAATGGCCTCTTGCTTTCTTCCTGTATGATGTCTTTGGTATTGTTCCACAATCTGTCTGGTCTTCAGTCATTATTGTTCAACATGCCAAATCTATTCTTGACATAGTCTCTAAATTCAGGTGGGACATACTCAAGGTCATACTTTGGCTCCTGTAGACTTGTTTAGATTTTCTTCAGCTTCAACTTGAAGTTGTATATGAGCAATTGATGGTCTGTTCTGCAGTCAGCCCCTGGCCTTATTCTGACTGATGATATTGAGCTTTTCTATCATCTCTTTCCACAGATGTAGTCGATTTGATTCCCGTGTATTCCATCTGGCGAGGTCCACATGTATAGTTGCCCTTTCTGTTGTTGAGAAAAGGTATTTGCAATGAAGAAGTCATTGGCCTTCCAAAATTCTATCATGGATCTCTGGCATTGTTTCTATCTCAAGGTCATCTTTTCCAACTACCAATCCTTCTTGGTTTCCAAGTCTCGAATTCCAATCACCAGTAATTATCGATGCATCCTGATTGCAGGTTTTATCAATTTCAGACTGCAGATGCTGGTAAAAATCTTCAATTTCTTCATCTTTGGCCTTAGTCTTTGGTGGGTAAATTTGAATAATAGTCGTATTAACTGGTCTTCCTTGTAGTCGTATGAATATTAGCATTGTACTTCAGGATAGACCTTGAAATGTTCTTTTTGTTAATGAATGCAACACTATCCCTCTTCAAGTTGTCATTCCTTGCACAGTATACCCTATGATTGTCCAATTCAGAATGGCCAATATCAGTCCATTTCAGCTTATTAATGCCTAGGATATTGATCTTTATGCATTCCATTTCATTTTTGATGATTTCCAATTTTCCTAACTTCAAACTTCCTGCATTCCAGGTTCTGATTATTAATGATGTTTGCCATTGTTCCTTCTCAATTTTAGTCATGCAACATTAGCAAATGAAGGTCCCAAAAGCTTGACTCCATCCACATCATTAAGGCCGACTCTACTTTGAGGAGGCAGCTCTTCCCCAGTCATATTTTGAGTACCTTCCAACCTGAGGGTGCGCATCTTCTGGCACTATATCAGACAGTGTTCTGCCGCTATTTGTAAGGTTTTCAGTGGCTAATTCTTTTCAGAAGTAGACCGCCAAGTCCTTCTTCCTAGTATGTCTTAGTGTCTTAGTATGTATTAGTGTGGAAGCTCACCTGAAACCTGTCTGCCATGGGTGACCCTGCTGGTTTTTGAACACTGGTGTGGTATAGCTTCCAGAATCACAGCAATATACAAACTCCCACAGTATGACAAACTGATAGATGCGTTAGTTTAGGTAGGTTATGTATTTTTAGAAATTTGTCTATTTCATCTAAATTTTCAAGTTTGTTGGAGTAGTTTTTATTATTATTTTATGACGCTCTCTATCTCAGTTGGATCTATTGTAATGTCTCCACTTTCATTTCTTATTCTGGTTATTTGTATCTTCTCTTTGTTTTTCCTTTGTATGTTCAGTCAGTGATTTATCTATTTTATTGATCCTTTCAAAGAACCAACTTCTGGTCTTGTTAGTTCTTTCTATTGTTTTTCTAGTCTCTATTTCTATTTATTTCTGCTATGATCTTTATTTTTTTCCTTTCTTCTGGTAGCTTTCAATATCATAGGCATTAGTGAGCAGAAATGGACTGTTATTGACCATTCTGAATTGGACAATCTTAGTTTTTTTTATGGTCTATGCCAGGAATGACAACTTGAAAAAGAATGGCATTGCATTCATTATCAAAAAGAACATTTCTAAATCTATCCTAAAGTACAATGCTGTCAGTAATAGGATAATATCCATACACCTACAAGGAAGGCCAGTTAATACTACTATTTTTCAAATTTATGCACCAACCACTAAGGCCAAAGATGAAATTGAAGATTTTTACAAACATCTGCAGCCTGAAATTAATCATGCAATCAGGATGCATTGATAATTACTGGAGATTGGAATGCAAAAGTTGGAAACAAAGAACAAGCATCAGTAATTGGAAAATATGGCCTCGGTGACAGAAAAGACTCCAGAGATCGCATGAGAGAATTTTGCAAGACCAATGATATCTTAGTCACCTAGTGCTGCTATAACAGAAATACCACAAGTGGAATTTGGGAGGCGAAGCCAAGATGGCAGAATAGACAGACACTTCCGGTGAGCCCTCTACAACAAAGACCCAAAAAAACAAGTGAAACGAGTGTATTTATGACAAGCTGTGAGCTCTGAGCATCAAATGCAGCCTTAGCAAACGAACCGGGGCGGGGGGGGGGGGTGGCGATTCAGAAGCTGAGAGGAGTTACCGGACCTGAATAGTGGGGAGCCCTCAGGCACCATTCCCAGAGCCTCAGCAGCAGGCTGGTACTAGTGTTCAGCTGCAGTTTCTTCAGGGACAAGCAACCAGCCACACAGTCTACTCACACCTCCACAACCAGAGAAGAATGGCACTCTTGGCAAAAGCTAAGTACTTGCATATATTTTACTGTGCCCCCCCAACCCCAAGCTGGCTTCAGTGGCCGAATTCCCTGGGCCTGAGATAGCCACTGTTCAGCACCTAGAGCCATTCACCTGGCCTCGGAGAAGGAAAAAAAATTGCAATTGGGGGAAAAGATAACTTGCCAGCTCCACTAACCTGGGGAGCTCAGGACAGAAGTGGGTCCAGTCCAGGCATAAACAGTCTGTGGACGTTGAGCACCTTTCCCTCTGCATGGACCTGTGTGGGTCCATTCCAGGAAAATAGGCCCTTGTTGGCAGACTCCAACTGTTTCAGCTGTGTGATAGAGAGGTGAGTGTTTGAAGTTTGACATTGCTTTGCCTATTTAACAGGGTCCTCACCTACCCGCATCAGGGGCCTAAGGACTGGTAGGTCCACTCATGTCACCCAGCCACCTATGACAGGGGTCCAAGGATAACTAGTACTTCCCAGTCCTTACAACCAAAAGCATTGGGTGCCCATGGTCCATCTGCAGAACCCACCCACCTGCATGCTCTAGGGAACATGGGTGTGCTTTCCTCAGAGACATGCAGGGGTTGGTTCTCAGCCCCCCACCTTGTTCAGAGCGTGACCCCCTGCTGCAATCAGATACCAGTACATACACCAATCACCCATGCCCATCTAAGACTGTAGGACAGAGCCTGTACCACACACTTGATGATCAGCTACTTGGACACCTCAGCTGAATTCATACAAGAAAAATGAATGGACTCCTAGACTGATATACGTGATAACAGCTCTAGCCATCTGGGAACAGGACGTCAGAGCTCCAAAGGTGAACATAATCAAGCTAGCTCACTCAAGCAAGCTATTTGGGCATACCAAAACAAAACAAAGCAAGAAGCTATGACACAGTAAGCAAGTATGAACTAATACAATAACTTATAGATGGCTTGGAGACAACAGTCAATATCAAGTCACATAAAGAAACAGACCATGATCACCTCAACAAGCTCTCAAAACAAAGAATCTGGGGATCTCCTAGATGAAAGTGCATTCCTGGAATTACCAGGGGCAGAATACAAAAGATTAATATAGAGAATCCTTCAAGACATCAGGAAGGAAATGACACAATACACAGAACAAGCCAAGGAACACACAGATAAAGGAATTGAAGAAATTAGAAAGACTATTCAGGTACATAATGAAAAATTTAATAAGCTGGGAAAATCCATACACAGGCAGCAATCAGAAATTCAGAAGATAAACAATAAAATTACAGAAGTAGACAACTCAATAGAAAGTCAGAGGAACAGATTTGAGCAAGTAGAAGCCAGAATTTCTGAACTTGAAGATAAATCAGTTGGCACTAATATATTTGAAGAAAAATCAGATAAAAGAACTTAAAAAATGAAGAAAACTTAAGAATCATGTGGGACTCTACCAAAAGAAATAACCTACGAGTGATTAGAGTACCAGAACAGGGAGGGATAACAGAAAATACAGAGAGAATTGTTGAAGATTTGTCGGCAGAAAACTTCTCTGATATCGTGAAAGATGAGAAGATATCTATCCAAGGTGCTCATCGAACTCCACATAAGGTAGATGCTAAAAGAAAATCACCAAGACATATTATAATCAAACTTGCCAAAACCAAATAAAAAGAATTTTAAGAGCAGCTAGGGATAAAGGAAATGTCACCTACAAAGGAAAGCCAGTAAGAATAAGCTCAGGCTACTCGGCAGAAGCCGTGCAAGAAAGAAGGAAATGGGATGACATATTTTAAAAAATTGAAGTAAAAAAATTGCCAGCCAAGAATCATATATCCAGCAAAACTGTCTCTTAAATATTAAGGTGAACTTAGGATATTTCCAAATAAACAGAAGTTTAGGGAATTTGTAAAAACTAAACCAAAACTAAAAGAAATACTAAAGGGAGTTCTTTGGTTAGAAAATCAATAATCCAAGACTACAACACTGGGCAGAGCAATAGGAAGTCAAGCCAGACAGGGAAATCCAAAAATCAAAGCAAGATTAAAAAAAAAAAAAAAGGCTCAAAACAGAGTAAAAGGGATGTTATTATATAAAAGAAGATAATGTTAAAACAATAAAGAGAGAATAAGAAATGTAACCATAGATCTTCCATATGGAGAGGAAGATATGGCGATACAAATAAAAGTTAGATTTAAATTTAGAAAAATAGGGGTAAACAATAAGGAAACCACAAAGGAGACAAAGTATCCTACTTATCAAAATAAAATACAAGAAAAAAATAGAGAATCAGCAGAAACAAAATAAACAACAATGAATATGAGGAAAGGGCAGTGTATAAAGATAATCTACTCAGCACATAAAAGTAAGTGGGAAAAAGACTGCCAATAACACACAAAGAAGACATCAAAATGATAGCACGACATTCACACCTATCCATAATTACCCTGAATGTAAATGGACTTAATGCACCAATAAAGAGACAGAGAGTGGCAGAATGGATTAAAAAACACGATCTGTCTATATGCTGCCTACAAGAGACACACCTTAGACTTAGAGACACAAATGAACTAAAACTCAAAGGATGGAAAAAAATATATCAAGCAAACAACAATCGAAAAAGAGCAGGAGTGGCAATATTAATTTCTGACAAAATAGATTTTAAAGTTAAATCCATCAGAAAGGATAAGGGAAGACACTATATAATGATTAAAGAGATAATATACAAAGAAGATATAACCATATTAAATATTTATACACCGAATGACAGGGCTGCAAGATACATAAAACAAAATCTAACAGCATTAAAAAGTGAGATAGACAGCTCCACAATAATAGTAGGAGACTTCAACACACCACTTTTGGTGAAGGACGGGACATCCAGAAAGAACCTCAATAAAGACACAGAAGATCTAAATGCCAAAATCAACCAACCTGACCTCATAAACATATACAGAACACTTCACCCAACAGCAGCCAAGTATGCTTTCTTTTCTAGTGCACATGGAACATTTTCTAGAATAGACCCACATATTAGGTCACAAAGCAAGCCTTAGCAGAATCCAAAACATCGAAATATTACAAAGCATCTTCTCTGACCATAAGACCATAAAAGTAGAAATCAATAACAGAAAAAGCAGGGAAAAGATATCAAGCACTTGGAAACTGAACAATACTCTGCTCCAGAAAGACTGGGTTATAGAAGCCATTAAGGATGGAATACAGAAATTCATGGAATCCAATAAGAACAAAAACACTTCCTATCAGAACCTTTGGGACACAGCAAAAGCAGTGCTCAGAGGTCAATTTATATCAATGAATGCACACAACCAAAAAGAAGCAAGGGCCAAAATCACAGAATTATCCCTACAACTTGAACAAATAGAAAGAGAGCGAGAAAAGAAACTCTCAGGACCAGAAGAAAACAAATAATAAAAATTAGAGCAGAACTAAATGAAATAGAAAACAGAAAAACAATTGAAAGAATTAACAAGACCAAAAGCTGGTTCTTTGAAAAAATCAAGAAAATTGATAAACCATTGGCCAAACTGACAAAAGAAAAACAGGAGAGGAAGCAAATAACCCAAATAAGAAATGAGGTTGGAGATATTACAACAGACCCAACTGAAATTAAAAGAATCATATCAGATTACTATGAAAAATTGTACTCTAACAAATTTGGAAGCCTAGAAGAAATGGATGAATTCCTAGAAACACGATATCTACCTAAACTAACACAAACAGAAGTAGAACAATTAATAGACCCATAACAAGAGATTGAAAAGGTAATGAAAAAACTCCGAACAGCAACAACAACAAAAAACCCTGGCCCGGACAGCTTCACTGCAGATTTCTACCAAACTTTCAGAGAAGAGCTAATACCACTGCTACTAAGGTATTTCAGAGTATAGAAAAGGACAGAATACTATCAAACTCATTCTATGAAGCCAGCATACCCCTGATACCAAAACCAGGTAAAGACACCACAACTAAAGAAAATTATAGACCTGTATCCCTCATGAACTTAGACACAAAAATCCTCAACAAAATTCTAGCCAGGAGAATTCAACAACATATCAAAAAAATAATTCACCATGACCAAGTGGCATTCATACCAGGTATGCAGGGATGGTTTTACATTAAAAAAACAATTACCTTAAACCATCATATAAATAAAACAAAAGACAAGAATCATATGATTTTAACAATTGATGTAGAAAAGGCATTTGACAAAGTTCAACACCCATGTATGATAAAAACTCACAGCGAAATAGGAATAGAAGGAAATTTTCTCAGCATAATGAAGGGCATTTATACAAAGGCAACAGCCAACATCATCCTAAATGGAGAAAGCCTGAAAGCATTCCCCTTGAGATCAGGAACCAGACAAGGATGCCCTTTATCACCACTCTTATTCAACATTGTGCCGGAGGTCCTAGACAGAGCAATTAGGCTAGATAAAGAAATAAAGGGTATCCACATTGGCAAGGAAGAAGCAATATTATCTCTATTTGCAGATGACATGATCTTCTACACAGAAAACCCTAAAGAATCCTCAAGAAAACTACTGAAACCAAGAGAAGGATTCAGCAGAGTATCAGGGTACAAGATAAACATACAAAAATCAGTTGGATTCCTCTACACCAACAAAAAGAACGTCAAAGAGGAAATCACCAAATCAATACCATTTCCAGTAGCCCCCAAGAAGATAAAATGCTTAAGAATAAATCCTACCAGAGGTGTAAAAGACTTATACAAAGAAAACTACAATACACTTCTGCAAGAAATCAAAAGAGACTTACATAAGTGGAAAAACATACCTTGCTCATGGACAGGAAGACTGAACATTATGAAATGTCTGTTCTACCAAAAGCAATCTATACATTTAATGCAATTCCAATCCAAATCCCAATGACATTCTTTAATGAGATGGAGAAACAAATCACCAACTTCATATGGAAGGGAAAGAGGCCCCAGATAAGTAAAGCATTACTGAAAAAGAACAAAGTGAGAGACCTTACTCTACCTGTTTTTAGAACCTATTATACCGCCACAGTAGTCAAAACAGCCTGGTACTGGTACAACAACAGATACATGGACCAATGGAACAGAATTGAGAATCCAGACATAAATCCACTTACAAATGAGCAGCTGATATTTGACAAAGTCCCCAAAACAGTTAAATGGGGAAAAGACAGTCTTTTTAACACATGGTGCTGGCATAGCTGGATATCCATCTGCAAAAAAATGAAACAAGACCCATACCTCACTCCATGCACAAAAACGAGCTGAAAATGGATCAAAGACCTAAATATAAAATCTAAAAGGATAAAGATCATGGAAGAAAAAATAGGGACAGTGTTAGGAGCCCTAATACATGGCATAAACAGTATACCAAACATTACTAACAATGCAGAAGAAAAAGTAGATAACCGGGAGCTCCTAAAAATCAAACACCTATGCTCATCCAAAGACTTCACCGAAAGAGTAAAAAGATTACCTACAGCCTGGGAAAAAGTTTTCAGCTATGACATTTCCAATCAGCACCTGATCTCTAAAATCTACATGATACTGCAAAAACTCAACTGCAAAAAGACAAATAACCCAATTAACAAACAGGCAAAAGATATGAATAGACACTTCACTAAAGAAGACTTTCAGGTGGCTAACAGATACATGAGGAAATGCTCAGGATCATTAGCCGTTAAAAACCAGCAAACCCAAACCCAGTGCCATCAAGTCAATTCCAACTCATAGTGACCCTATAGGACAGGGTAGACCTGCCCCACAGAGCTTCCAAGGAGCAGCTGACGGATTCAAACTGCCGACCCTTTTTTTAGCAGCTGTAGCGCTTAACCACTATGCAGCCAGTGTTTCCCATTGGCCATTAGAGAAATGTAAATCAAAAGTACAATGAGATTTCATCTCGCTCCAACAAGGCTGGCATCAATCCAAAAAACCCAAAACAATAAATGTTGGAGAGGCTGTGGAGAGAATGGAACACTTATACACTGCTGGTGGAAATGTAAAATGGTACAGCCACTTTGGAAATCGATTTGGCGTTTCCTTAAAAGCTAGAAATAGAACTACCATACTATCCAGCAACCCCACTCCCTGGAATATATCCTGGAGAAATAAGAGCCTTTACAGGAACAGATACATGCGGACCCATGTTCCTTGCAGCACTGTTTACAATAGCAAAAACCTGGAAGCAACCAAGGTGCCCATCGACAGATGAATGGATAAATAAATTATGGTATGTTCACACAATGGAATACTATGCATCGACAAAGAATGGCAATGAATCCGTGAAACATTTCATAACATGGAGGAATCTGGAAAGCATTATGCTGAGTGAAATTAGCCAGTTGTAAAAGGACAAATATTGTATAAGACCACTATTATAAGAACTTAAGAAATAGTTTAAACAGAGAAGAAAATATTCTTTGATGGTTATGAGAGGGGGGAGGGAGAGAGGGTGGGAGAGGGGCATTCACTAATTAGATAGTAGATAAGAACTACTTTAGGTGACAGGAAAGATAACACACGATATGGGCAAGGTCAGTAGAACTGGGTTAAATCAAAAGCAAAGAAGTTTCCTGAATAAACTGAATGCTTTGAAGGCCAACGTAGCAGGGACAGGAGTTTGGGGACCATGGTTTCAGGGGACATCTAAGTCAATTGGCATAATAAAATCTATTAAGAAAACATTCTGCTTCCCACCTTGAAGAGAGGCGTCTGGGGTCTTAAATGCTAGCAAGTGGCCATCTAAGATGCATCAATGGGTCTCAACCCACCTGGATCAAAGGAGAATGAAGAACACCAAGGACAGAAAGTAATTACGACCCCAAGAGACAGAAAGGGCCACATGAACCATAGACTACATAAGCCTGAGACCAGAAGAGCTAGATGGCGTCCAGCTACAACCGATGACTACCCTGACAGGGAACACAAGAGAGAACCCCTGAGGGAGCAGGACAGCAGTGGGATGCAGACCCCAAATTCTCTTAAAATGACCAAACTTAATGGTCTGACTGAGACTAGATGGACTCCGATGGTCATGGCCCCCAGACCTTCTGTTTGCCCACGACAGGAACCATTCCCAAAGCCAAGTCTTCAGACCAGGATTGGACTGAACAATGGGTTGGAGAGGGATGCTGGTGGGAAGTGAGCTTCTTGGATCAGGTGCACACTTGAGACTATGCTGGCATCTCTTCCCTGTAGGGGAGATGAGAGGGTAGAGGGGGAAGAAGCTGGTGAAATGGACACGAAAAGAGAGAGTGAAGGGAGGGAGTGGGCTGTCTCATCAGGGGGAGAGCAATTGGGAGTATGTAACAAGGTGTATATAAGTTTTTGTGTGAGAGACTGACTTGATTTGTAAACTTTCACTTAAAGCACAATAAAAATTAAAAAAAAAAAAGGAAAGAAATACCACAAGTGGATGGCTTTAACACAGAGAAATTAATTTCTTCCCAGAAAAGTAGGCTAAAAGTCCAAATTCAGGGCATCAGCTCCAGAGGAAGTCTTTCTCTCTCTGTGGAGCTTCTCATCAATCTCCCCCCGCCCCGCCTCCCAACTAAGAACTTCTCTGCTCAGGGACCCTAGTTCTACAGGACTCGCTCTGCTCCCATCACTGCTTTCTTGTTGGTATGAGGTCCCCTCCCCTCTCCTCATTTCCATAGGTGGTACAGGCCACAACTCAGGGAAACTCCCTTTACATTGAATCAGAGATGTGACCTGGGTAAGGATGGTTTTACAATCCCACCCTAATCCCTTTTCACGTAAAATTACAATCACAAAATGGAGGACAACCACACAATACTGGGAATCATGGCCTAAACAAGTTGACACATATTTTGGGGGGACATAATTCAATCCATGCCAAATGACTTCTTCATTGCAAATACCTTTTTTTCACCAACATAAACGGCGACTAAACACATGGACCTTGCCAGATAGAATACACAGAAATCAAATCGACCACACCTATGGAAAGAGATGATGGAAAAGCTCAATATCATCAGTCAGAACAAGGCCAGGGGCCAACTACAGAACAGACCAGCAGTTGCTCATATGCAAGTTCAAGTTGAAATTGAAGGTTTAGAACAAGTTCATTAGAGCCAAAGTATGACCTTGTGTATATCCCACCTGAAGTCAGAGACCATCTCAAGAATAGATTTGACCTGTTGAACACTATTGATGGAAGATCAGGTGAGTTGTGGAATGACATCAAGGACATCACACATGAAGAAAGCAAGAGGTCATTAAAAAGGCAGGAAAGAAAGAAAAGACCAAAATGTCTGTCAGAAGAGACTCTGAAACTTGTTCTTGAACGTTGAGTAGCTGAAGCAATGTAAGAAATGATGAAACAAAAGAGCTGAACAGAAGATTTCAATGGGCAGCTTGGGAAGACAGAGTATTAGAAGGAAATTTGCAAATACCTAGAGGTGGAAAACCAAAAGGAAAGAACACGCTCAGCATTTGTCAAGCCGAAAGGAACTAAAGAAAAAATTCAAATTATGGATAATGTTGCGAACAATGGGAATTCCAGAACATTTAATTGTGCTCATGAGGAACGTATGCATAGACCAAGAGGCAACTGTTCCGACAGAACGAGGAGATACTGCATGGTTTAAAGTCAGGAAAGGTGTGCATCAGGGTTGTATCATTTCACCATACCTATTTGATCTGTATGCTGAGCAAATAATCCGAGAAAAAACAAAAACCAAACCCAGTGCCGTCGAGTTGATTCTGACTCCTAGCGACCCTATAGGACAGAGTAGAACTGCCCCATAGAGTTTCCAAGGAGCATCTGGCAGATTCGAACTGCCAACCCCTTAGTTAGCAGCTGTAGCACTTAACCACTACTCCACCAGGGTTTCCAATAATCTGAGAAGCTGGACCATATGACTAAGAACAGGGCATCAGGATTGGAGGAAGACTCATTAACAACCTGCGTTATGCAGATGACACAACCTTGCTTGGTGAAAGTGAAGAGGACTTGAAGCACTTACTGATGAAAATCAAAAACCACAGCCTTCAGTATGGATTGCACCTCAACACAAAGAAAATGAAAATCCTCACAACTGGACCGATAAGCAATATCATGATAAACAGAGAAAAGATTGATGTCGTTAAGGATTTCATTTTACGTGGATCCACAATCCACACCCATGGAAGCAGCAGTCAAGAAATCCAAAGATGCATTGCATTGGGCAAATCTGCTGCAAAGGACCTCTTTAAAGTGTTGAAAAGCAAAGATGTCACCTTGAAGATTAAGGTGCGCCTGACCCAAAGCCATGGTATTTTCAATTGCATCATATGCATGTGAAAGCTGGACAATGAATAAGGAAGACAAAAGAATTGATGCCTTTGAATTGTGGAGGTAGCAAAGAATATTGACTACACCACGGGCTGCCAAAAGAATGAACAAATCTGTCTTGGAAAAAGTACAGCCAAAATGCTCCTAGAAGCAAGAATGGCGAGACTGCGTCTTATGTACTTTGGACATGTTGTCAGGAGAGAGTAGTCCCTGGAGAAGGACATCATGCTTGGTAAAGTATAGGGTCAACAAGGAAGAGGAAGACCCTCAACGAGGTGGATTGACACAGTGGCTGCAATGGGCTCAAGGTTAACAACAATTGATCGTGGGCATGATGCAGAAGGGGACAGTGTTTCATTCTGCTGTACATAGGGTTGCTATGGAATTGGAACTGACTCGATGGCACCTAACAACAACACTATTATTGTTGGTCTGTGTATTTCTGTCTTTAATTCTGTTAGTTTGCTTTATAAATTTTGGGGCTCTGATGTTAGGTCTGTAGATGTTTATAATTGTTATGTCTCCTTGTGAATTCACCCTTTTATGATTACACATTGTCCTTTTTTGTCTCTTATAATGTATTTTGGCTTAAAGTCCATTTTTTTTTCAGATATTAGTATTGCCACTCCTGCTTTCTTTTGGTTGCTGTTTGCTTGGATTTTTTCCCCCATACTTTGATTTTTACCTATTTATATCTTTATGTGTAAGGTGTGCTTCTTGTAGGCAACATTTGAATGGTTCATGTTTTCTTATCCATTCTGCCACTGTCTGTTACTTGGCATTTACATTCACTGTAATTATTGGAAACCCTGGTTGTGTAATGGTTAAGTGGTACGGCTGCTAACCAAAAAAAGTCGGCAGTTCGAATCCCCCAGGCTGCTCCTTGGAAACTCTACAGGGCAGTTCTACTCTGTCCTATAGGGTCACTATGAGTTGGAATCAACTCGATGGCAGTGGGTTTTTTGGTTTTGGTAATTATTGATAGGGGAGGATTTACTTCAGCCATTTTATTATACTTTTTTGTGTCTGAGAGATTAGTGGCCCCTTTGTTCCTCTTCAGTGGTGAGTTCTTTTTAAATGTAGATTTTCTTTCCTTTTATTTATTATTGTTGTTTTTGTGATTGCTGAGTCTTTTTATTTCCCTTCTTTTTAATTTTGGTGAGTGGTTTTATTTACTTTCTTTGTGTTACCATGAAGATTACGTTTAACATCTGAACAACATGTTGTATCTTTAAGCTGCCTTAACTTCTTCAACATACTAAAATTCTATATCTACACCAATCATCCTTCCTTTTATTTTGATGTTGTCATCATTTGCAACTTTGTATCTAGGTTTCCTTGTAATCTAAATTTAAATTTACTTTATTGTTATATGTATTCAGGTGGCTGTTGCCAGTACTTTTCTTTCTGGAGGACTTTCTTCAGCATTTCTTGAGGAGCTGACCTGGTATTAACAAACTCTCTTAATTTTTTTAAATCTGGGAATGTTTTAATTTCAGGGGCATTTTTGAATGATAATTTTGTTGCATATGTTATTCTTGGTTGACAGTTCTTTTCTTTTGGTACTTCAAATATGACGTCCCATTGCCTTCTTGCTTGCATGGTTTCTGAAAAGAAGTTGGCACTTAATGTTATTGGGATCTCCTTCTATGTAATGCTTCCCTTTCCTTGTGCTGCTCTTAAAATTCTCTCTTTGTCCTTGGTTTTCAAGAGTGAGTTTCATGGTGAATTTCTTTTAGAAGTCATCCTGTATGCAGTTCATTGTGCTTCTTCGATGGGAAAATTCCCAACTTTTGTCATGTTTGGGAAATTTTCTAAGATTATTTGTTCACACAGTTTCTGAGCCTACCTTATTCTTTTCTTGCTCCGAATCTCCTATTCTGCATAAATTAATCCTTTTAATGGAGACCCACATATTCCTTAGGCTTAGTTCACTTTTTTTCTTTCTTATTTCTGTTTGCTTTTCAGACATTTCATTTCTACTTCTGTGCCCTTCCATGATGTTTTTCATTTGTTACTTTACTTTTAACCTCCAGTATTTCTAATTCTTCTTTTTTTAAAATTTCTATCTGTATTGAATTTTTTGTTGTTGTTCTCGTATGGTTTTCCTGATTTGCTTTAGCTCTTTATCTGTGTCTTCCTTTATCTCTTTGAGCATTTTAAGCACTAATGCTTTGAAATTTTGTCAGACAATTCCATTATTTGTTCTTCCTCAGGGATGATTTTTGACCCTTTGCTTTGTTCATTTGTTTGTGGTATTCTTTCTTCTCTCTTCTTTGTTGCCTAGGAGACATTAATATGTATTTATTTGTTTGCTTTTACTTTAGAAGATCAGAAGATTAGCTTCTTTTCCTTCTCTTTAGAACATTCTTCTTGCTCATTGCTATTTCCCAGGGTTCACAGGGTCTCCCATCCCAGACAGCTTGCTCAGGTACTTTGGCCTGTGTTACTTCAAGCTAACTTCTCTGTGGCTGAGTGCTTCCGGTGTTGGGATGGGGTGTGTGTGATTGTGATGTTGGGCTTGGATGGGGTTATCAGTGATTCTGGGCTGGGATGAGGTATGGTTGCTGCACTAGTCTGGGGTGGGCCAGTTAGTAAGGCGCTGGTTCGAGGCGCAGCCTATGGTGTTGCACTGAATGAGGGTGGGGCTGCAGGTAGCATACAGGACCAGGGGTGAGGCTGTTGGCTTTGCTCAGGTCAGAGGCAGTGCCACAAGTGCACTGCCGACCTGTACAGGATTCCAAGAGTGCCACCAGTTCACAGCCAGTGTCCTGGGCTCCATGCGGGATCAGAGAAGGAGACTTGGCTTCTGCACTGGCCTGAGGGCTTGGCCATGGCTGTGGTGCCAGTCCAGAGGCAGTGCCTCAGGTGTTATGCTGGTCCTGACTGGGCCCTTCAGGTTTCTGGGTGAGTTGTCTGCTCTTGTAGGTGTGGGTTTGGGTGGGTGTGTCCGCAGTGTTGAGACAGTTGCTCTTCAAGTGTTGGGCTGGGCTGGGCATGTTTATGATTTTAGGTGCTCCTTGGGGTGGGGGGAGGGGCGATCCCAGGCATGGGCCACCTGGGTGGTGTTCTTGCCATGGATGTCCAGGTGGAATTTCCTCCTCCAGTCCATCAGTTCATGGTAAGGAGCTCAGCCTATGGGTGCCTCCTACCTTAGATGGCTGGGGTAGCCTCCAATGGATGGCTGGGCTGAAGAATGGCCTCTGCTCACTCCAGCAGATGGGCTTCCTGGGTGATGTGTGTTTATGGGACCAGTTCCCAGTGATTTCATTTTGTTGCGGTCCCCAAGGTGACACCACTACATTTTCTCTATGCCCTTCCCCATGACACTCCTATCAGCCTCCCTGTTCCTTGAATGGGATTTCCCACAGTTCAATCCATACCACTCTCCTCAGGTAGCACCCCCTTAGGGCTCTGGGGATTTCATTCTGTGCTACTCCTGAGCCCTACTCTCTCCTAGGTCTGCTGAGTTCCCAGTGTGCTCTGTGCACCTTGTTGCTCTCTTCCAGGCCAGTTTCTGAATTTCTTCATCTCTGTCTATTTTCTTTGTGTTGCTCCTTCCCTTTGGTCTCTGTTTGGAGGTGACTTTTGCCTTAATCCCAAAATAGCTACGATGAGTCAGACTGCTGAGTCAGGTGTGTACAATCTGCTAAACTTTGCTTTCCCACCATGTGTATTCCACCTTCTTCTTGATTCTGCTCTCCTTTTGGTTCTCTGACTCCTCAGTTGCTGTCTGGGGTTTCAAGAGCTTTGGTCATAAATTCTTAATTTTCTATTTCTAGCATTGCTGCAGGGTGATACAATTTCATGGCCAGCTATGTTGCCATTTTGCCTCCTCCCTGCAGGGGTAATTTTATAATGATGAACTAGTCAATGCAGGAGAAAGAAATAACACTTAAAAATATATGTGCCATTTTTTTTTGTGTGTGACTTTGGAGACCCCCATGTGTTACAGAGTACAACTGCTTCATATGGTTTTCTTGACTGTAATCTTTGCAGAAGACGATCACCAGGTCTGTTTCTTCCATGGTGCTACTGGGTGAATTTGAACCACCAATCTTTTGTGTACCAGCTGACTACAAGCTTTTGCACCTTGCAGGTGGGCCATCCAAGGTACAACTATTGGTCTCTATTCACCTGGAACAACAGAGGAAGAAGGAGAATCTGGAATAGGAGGAGGAGATGGAATGTATGGTTAATTGCCTCCATGAACAACTGCCTCTTTTGCCATGAGACCAGGAGAACTAGATGGTGCCTGGCTACCATTACTGAACATTTTCATAAAAAAAAATTCTATAGAAGAATCCTGATCAAAAGGGGAAACTGCAAAACGGATATAGAATCCAGACTTTCTGAAGCCATCGAGACTGGATGAACCCGCAAAACTATTTGCCTTAGTTACCTAGTGCTGCTATAACATGAATACCACAAGTGGATGGCTTTAACAA
The DNA here is from genome assembly GCF_024166365.1 of Elephas maximus indicus. NCBI lineage: Eukaryota > Metazoa > Chordata > Mammalia > Proboscidea > Elephantidae > Elephas > Elephas maximus. Next base: position 10,790,294 of record NC_064829.1, read on the forward strand.
ACAGAAATGTATTCTCTCACAGTCTAGTAGGCTAGAAGTTCAAATTCAGGACACTATCTCCAGGGGAAAGCTTTTTCTCTCTGTTGGCTCTGGAGGAAGGTCCTTGTCATCAGTCTTCCCCTGGTCTAAGAGAATCTCAGTGCAGGAACCCCAGGTACAAAGGCCATACTCTATTCCTCACACTACTTTCTTGGTGGTATGAGGTACCCCTGTCTCTCTACTTGCTTCTCTTTTTTATATCTCAAAAGAGATTGACTCAAAACACAGTCTAACCTTGTAGATTGAGTCCTGCCTCATTAACATAACTACCTCTAATCCTGCCACGTTAACATCATAGAGGTAGGATTTATAACATATAGGAAAATCACATCAGATGACAAAATGGTTGACAATCACGTAACACTGGGAATCATGGCCTAGCCAAGTTGACACACATTTCAGGGGGACAGAATTCAATCCATAATACTATTGCTCTGAGATAATCTTTAAACCTTAAACCAAAAGTATCCCCTGAAATCTTAAAACCAAACAATATTTTAGTTTAACTAGCAAAGAACGTCTACCTTAAGCGTGGTGTCTTTTAAGCGCTATCTATAGGGGATCAAATTGGCAACAGCAGCTCAAAAGATTAGATAGGAAATTTATGGGACAGTGAGTTTATGTTAATGGGGGAGCAACAATTGGGAAAAGGCAGGTGAGAATGGTTCCACAATTTGAATAATGTAATCAATGTCACTGAAATGTACATTTAAAAATTGTTGAATTGGTGTATGTTCTGTTGAGTATAGTCTCAACATGAATAACAAAAAGTAAAATAAATTTAAAAAAAGACAAAAAAGTATGTCTTATAATAGCTCCAAAGTACATTAAACAAAACTGTCAGAACTGAAAGGAGATACAGAAAAAAGACCAACTATAGCTTGAAATTTCAACACTCTGTAATTGATAAAAGTAATTGATAGTAGATGGAAAATCAGTAAGAATATGGACTTGAACAAGATCATCAAACAATTTGATCTAGAAGATTTATAGAACACTCTACCCAACAATGGAAGAATATATATTCATATTATTCTGATATGTATCAATATATGTCTGTATCTATCTATACATGTATACACATATAACAAAACATTTTCTATTTCAATATTTTTTTATGTGTACAATTCTGTGACATTAATTACATTCACTATATTGTGAAACCATCATTATCCTTTTCCATATTTTTTCATCACCCTTAACCAGGAACTCATTGTCCACTAAGAAATGACTTCCTGTTTTTCCTACCTCCTGCCCCTAAGCATTAATGAACTTTGATATGTATACATTTGCCTATTCCAGGTATTTCATATAAGTGGGATCATATAGTATTTGTGCTTTTGTGTTTCAGTTTTTTTCACTCAGCATAATGTTTTCAAAGCTCACCCATGTTGTAGCATGTACTAGGGCTTCATTTCTCTTTATTGCTGAGTAATATTTCAGTGTATGTATATACCACATTTTATTTATTCATCTGTTGATGGACATTTCAGTTATTTCCATCTTTTGGCTATTGTAAATAGTGCTGCAATGAACACTGGTGTACAAATACCTGTTTATATATGTTCTTTATTGTTACCATGAGGATTACATTTGACATCTTACATTTATAGCATCCTAGTTTAAATTGTTACCAACTTAACTTCAGTAACATACAAAAACACTAATCCTATACCACCTCCCCTGATTTGTTATCACTTATTACATCTTTATGATCATGTGTCCTGTAACACAAATTTATTTTTATGTTCTCTGTATTTATTATTACAAAGCATGAAGAATAAAACAACCAGGATTACAAATAAAACCGTACGTATTTTTTAGGTGCACATGAATACTCTCTGAGGTAAACCATATGCTGAGATATTAAACAAGTCAATAAATCTAAAATGTCTGAAACCATATAGAGTATATTCTGTAATGACAAAAGAATTAACTATAAGTTAATGACAGAAAGCTAACAAAAGTCTTGATATCTGCAAATAAATAACTCATCTAAATTTCAAGGGAAACTAGGAAATATTTTTAACTGAACAACAGTGAAAGTACAACTTGTCAAAAGTTGTGAGACTCAGATAAAACAGTATTTAGAAAGTTCATTTATTGCCTTAATACTCATGTAAGAATGAAAGACCTAAAAATAATTCTCTAAGCTCCCATCTTAAGAAGCAAGAAAAAGGAGAATAAAATAAACCAAAGGATATTACCAATATCAAGAATAAAAGAGAGGCCTTTGATTCAGTTCTGTTAGACATGAAAAGGAAAATAAGGGAGTATTTTGACAGCTTCAATGAAATGGTCATATTTCTTGAAAAACCACGCTTACCAAAGTAGCTTAACAAGACACAGATACTCAGTGTCAATGAAAGAAATAGATATTTCAATATCAATGGAAGAAATCGAATTCATTGTTAAAGCTTCTCATATAGAGAGATCCAGACTCAGATGATTTCATTGGTGAATTTTTTTTTAATTCGTTGTGCTTTAAGTGAAAGTATACAAATCAAGTCAGTTTCTCATACAAAAACTTATACACACCTTGCTATGTACTCCTAGCTGCTCTACTCCTAATTGAGACAGCACATACCTACTCTCCACCCTGTATTCCCCGTGGTCCATTCAGCCAGCTCCTATACCCCTCTGCCTTTTCATCTCGTCTCCAGGCAAGAGTTGCCCACATAGTCTCAGGTGTCTACTTGAGCCAAGAAGCTCACTCCTCACCAGTATAATTTTCTGTCTTATCATCCAGTCCAATCCCTGTCTGAAGAGTTGGCTTTGGGAATGGTTCCAGTCTTGGGGTAACAAAGGGTCCAGGGACCATGACCTCTAGTCTCAGTCAGACCATTCCAAAAACCAAACCCTTTGCCATCAAGTCAATTCTGACTTATAGCGACCCTGTAGGACAGAGTTAGAACTGTCCCATAGGGTTTCCAAGGAGTGCCTGGTGAATTCAAACTGCCAAACTTTTGGTTAGCAGCTGTAGCTCTTAGCCACTACACCACCAGGGTTTCCAGTCAGACCATTATGGCTGGTCTTTTTACGAGAATTTGAGGGCTGCAATGCACTGTTCCCCTGCTCCATCAGGGATTCTCTGTTGTTTCCTTGTCAGGACAGTCATCAGTGGTAGCTGGGCACCATCTAGTTCTTCCAGTCTCAGGCTGATGTAATCTCTCTTTTATGTGGTGCTATCTGTCTCTTGGGTACATTTTTACCTTAAGTCTTTGGAGTTCTTCATTCTCCCTTGCTCCAGGTGGATTGACACAAAATTGATGCATCTTAGATGGCTGCTTGCTAGCATTTAAGATCCCAGACGCCACTCACCAAGATGGGTTGCAGAACATTTTCTTAATACATTTTGTTATGTCAAATGACCTAGTTGTCCCCTGAAACCATGGTCCCCAAACCCTGGTCCCTGCTTCTCTGGCCTTCGAAGTGTTCAGTTGTATTCAGGAAACTTCTTTGCTTTTGGTTTAGTCCAGTTGTGTTGAGCTCTTCTGTATAGTGTGTTGTCTTTCCCTTCACCTAAAATAGTTTGTCTACTATGTAATTAATGAATACCACTCTCCCTACCACTCTACCCTTATAAGCATGAAAGAATATTTTCTTCTGTGTTTAAACTTTTTCTTGATTTCTTATAATAGTGGTCTCATACAATATTTGTCCTTTTGCAACTGACTAATTTCACTCAGCACAATGCCTTCCAGATTCCTTTCATGTTATGAGACGTTTCACCATCATCAATCTTAATCATTGCATAGTATTCCATTATATGAATATACCACAATTTACTTATCCATTCATCCATTGATGGGCACCTTGGTTGCTTCCACCTTTTTGCTATTGTGAACAGTGCTACAATGAACATGGGTGTGCATATATCTATTTGTGTGAAGGCTCTTATTTCTCTAGGATATATTCCAAGGAGTGGGATTGATGGATCATATGGTAGTTCTATTTCTAGCTTTTTAAGGAAGTGCCAAATTGATTTCCAAAGTGGTTGTACCATTTTACATTCCCAACAGCAATGTGTAAGTGTTCCAGTCTCTCCACAACCTCTCCAACATTTATCATTTTGTGTTTTGGGGATTAATGCCGACCTTGTTGGAGTGATATGGAATCTCATGGTAATTTTGATTTGTATTTCTCTAATGGTTAAAGATTTTGAGGATTACCTCATGTATCTGTTAGCTGCCTGAATGTCTTGTTTAGTGAAGTGTCTGTTCATATCCTTGGCCCTTATTTAATTGGGTTGTTTGTCTTCTTGTTGTTTAGTTTTTGCAGTATCATGTAGATTTCAGAGATCAGATGCTGATCTGCAATATCATACCGAAAAAGTTTTACCCAGTCTGTAGGTAATCTTTTTACTCTTTTGGTGAAGTCTTTGATTTTTAGGAGCTCCCAGTTATCTAGTTTCTCTTCTGGTGTTTGCGCATTGTTAGTAATGTTGTGTATACTGTTTATGCCATGTGTTAGGGTTTCTAGCGTTGTCCCTATTTTTTCTTCCGTGATCTTTATTATTTTAGATTTTATATTTACCTTTCTGATCCATTTTGAGTTTGTTTCTGTGCGTGGTGTGATGTACGGGTCTTGTCTAATTTTTTTGCAGATGGATATCCAGGTAAGCCCATACCATTTGTTGAGGAGAATGTCTTTTCCCCATTTTACAAAAATTTGGGCCTTTGTCAAATATCAGCTGCTCATATGTGGATGGATTTATGACTGGATTCTCAATTCTGTTCCATTGGTCTATGTATCTGTTGTACCAGTACCAGGCTGTTTTGACTACTGTGGCGATATAATAGGTTCTAAAATCAGGTAGAGTGAGGCCTCCCACTTTGTTCTTTTTTCAGTAATGCTTTACTTATCCAAGGCCTTGTTCCCTTCCATATGAAGTTGATGATTTGTTTCTCCGTCTCATTAAAAATGTCATTGGAATTTGGATTGGAATTGCATTGTATGTATATATCGCTTTTGGTAGAATAGACGTTTTTACAATGTTAAGTCTTCCTATCCATGAGCAAGGTATGTTTTTCCACTTATTTAGGTCTCTTAGTTTCTTGCAGTAGCATCTTGTAGTTTTCTTTGTATAAGGCTTTTACATCTCTGGTAAGATTTATTCCTATGTATTTTATCTTCTTGGGGGCTACTGTGAATGTTATTGATTTGGTGATTTCCTCTTCGATGTTCTTTTTGTTGGTGTAGAGGAATCCAACTGATTTTTGTATGTTTATCTTGTATCCCAATACTCTGCTGAACTCCTCTATTAGTTTCAATAGCTTCTTTGAGGATTCTTTAGGGTTTTCTGTGTAGAAGATCATGTCATCTGCAAATACAGATACTATTACTTCCTCCTTACCAATCTGGATGCCCTTCATTTCTTTATCTAGCCTAATTGCTCTGGCTAAACCTCCAGCACAATGTTGAATAAGAGTGGTGATAAAGGGCATTCTTGTCTGATTCCTAATCTCAAGTGGAATGCTTTCAGACTCTCCCCATTTAGGATGATGTTGGCTGTTGGCTTTGTATAAATGCCTTCTATTATGTTGAGGAATTTCCATTCTATTCCTATTTTGCTGAGAGTTTTTATCCTGTATGGGTGTTGAACTTTGTCAAATGCCCTCTCTGCCCCAATTGATAAGATCAGGTGGTTCTTGTCTTTTGTTTTATTTATATGATGGATTACATTAATTGTTTTCTAATGTTGAACCATCCCTGGATACCTGGTATGAATCCCACTTGGTCATGGTGAATTATTTTTTTGATATGTTGTTGAATTCTACCGGCTAGAATTTTGTTGAGGATTTTTGCATCTAAGTTCATGAGGGATATAGGTGTGTAATTTTCTTTTTTTGTGGTGTCTTTACCTTGTTTTGATATCAGGGATATGCTGGCTAGATAGAATGAGTTTGATAGTATTCTGTCCTTTTAATACTTTTGGTAGTAGTGACATTAACTCTTCTCTGAAAGTTTGGTGGAAATCTGCAGTGTAGCCATCAGGGCCAGGGCTTTTTTTTTTTTTTTTTTTTGCTGTTGGGAACTTTTTCATCTCTGTTTTGTTATGGGTCTATTTAATTGTTCTACCTCTGTTTGTGTTAGTTTAGGTAGATATTGTGTTTCTAGGAATTCATCCATTTCTTCTAGGCTTCCAAATTTGTTAGAGTACAATTTTTCATAGTAATCTGATATGATTCTTTTAATTTCAGTTGGGTCTGTTGTAATATCTCCAACCTCATTTCTTATTTGGGTTATTTGCTTCCTCTCCTGTTTTTCTTTTGTCAGTTTGGCCAATGGTTTATCAATTTTCTTGATTTTTTCAAAGAACCAGCTTTTGGTCTTGTTAATTCTTTCAATTGTTTTTCTGTTTTCTATTTCATTTAGTTCTGCTCTAATTTTTATTATTTGTTTTCTTCTGGTCCTGAGAGTTTCTTTTCTCGCTCTCTTTCTATTTGTTCAAGTTGTAGGGATAATTCTGTGATTTTGGCCCTTGCTTCTTTTTGGTTGTGTGCATTCATTGATATAAATTGACCTCTGAGCACTGCTTTTGCTGTGTCCCAAAGGTTCTGATAGGAAGTGTTTTTGTTCTTATTGGATTCCATGAATTTCTGTATTCCATCCTTAATGGCTTCTATAACCCAGTCTTTCTGGAGCAGAGTATTGTTCAGTTTCCAAGTGTTTGATATCTTTTCCCTGCTTTTTCTGTTATTGATTTCTACTTTTATGGTCTTATGGTCAGAGAAGATGCTTTGTAATATTTCGATGTTTTGGATTCTGCTAAGGCTTGCTTTGTGACCTAATATGTGGGTCTATTCTAGAAAATGTTCCATGTGCACTAGAAAAGAAAGCATACTTGGCTGCTGTTGGGTGAAGTGTTCTGTATATGTTTATGAGGTCAGGTTGGTTGATTTTGGCATTTAGATCTTCTGTGTCTTTATTGAGGTTCTTTCTGGATGTCCTGTTCTTCACTGAAAGTGGTGTGTTGAAGTCTCCTACTATAATTATGGAGCTGTCTATCTCACTTTTCAATGCTGTTAGAGTTTGTTTTATGTATCTTGCTGCTCTGTCACTGGGTGCATCAATATTTAATATGGTTATATCCTCCTGATATATTGTCCCTTTAATCATTACATAGTGTCCTTCCTTGTCCTTTGTGGTGGATTTAACTTTACAGCCTATTGTGTTGGAAATTAATACTGCCACTCCTGCTCTTCCTTGATTTTTGTTTGCTTGATATATTTTTTTTCCATCCTTTGAGTTTTAGTTCATTTGTGTCTCTAAGTCTAAGGTGTGTCTCTTGTAGGCAGTATATAGACAGATCACTTTTTTAAAATCCATTCTGCCACTCTCTGTCTCTTTATTGGTGCATTGAGTCCATTTACATTCAGCGTAATTGTAGATAGGTATGAGTTTAGTGCTGTCATTTTGATGTCTTTTTTTGTGTGTTGTTGACATTTTCTTTTCCCACTTAATTTTTTCTGCTGATTAGTACATACCATTGTCTTTTCCTCTTCTTCATTGTTGTTAATCTTGTTTCTGCTGAGTCTCTATTTTTTTCTTGTATTTTATTTTGATGAGTAGGGTAGTTAATCTCTTTTGTGGTCCATAATATTTATCCCTGGTTTTCTAAGTTTAAACCTAACTTTTATTTCTCTATATCACCTTTTCTCCCCCTCCATATGAAAGATCTGTGAGTACATTCCTTAGTCCCTTTTTATTGTTTTAATGTCTTCTTTTACATGATGACATCGCTGTTTCCATTTTGGGGGGTTTTCTATCTCAATTTATATTCGTGATTTCCCTGTCTGTGTTGACCTCTGATCACTCTGTCCAGTGTTCTAGTTTGGGTTGATACTTGATATTATTGATCTTCTAACCAAAGAACTCCCTTTAATATTTCTGATAGTTTTGGTTTGGTTTTTACAAATTTCCCAAACTTCTGTTTATCTGGAAATGTCCTAATTTCACCTTCATATTTAAGAGACAGTTTTGCTGGATATACAATTCTTGGCTGGCATTTTTTTCCTTCAATGCTTTATATAAATCGTCCTTTGCCTTCTTGCCTGAATGTTTTCTGCTGAGCAGTCCTAGCTTATTGATTCTCCTTTGTAGGTGGCTTTTGTTTATCCCTAGTGCTCTTAAAATTCTCTCTTTATTTTTGGTTTTGGCAAGTTTGATTATAATATGTCTTGGTGACTTTCTTTTAAAATGTACCTTATGTGGAGTTCAATGAGCATCTCGGATAGATATCTTCTCATCTTTCACAATACCACGGAAGATTTCTGCCAACAAATCTTCAACAATTCTCTCTGTATTTTCTGTTTTCCCTCCCTGTTTTGGTACTCTAATCACTTGTGCGTTATTTCTCTTGATAGAGCCCCACGTGATTCTTAAGGTTTCTTCATTTTTTTTAATTCTTTTTTCTGGTTTTTCTTCAAATATATTGGTGCCAATTGCCTTATCTTCAAGCTCACCAATTCTGCCTTCCCCTTGCTAAATTCTGCTCCTCTGACTTTCTATCAAGTTCTCTAGTTCTGTAATTTTATTGTTAATCTTGTGAATTTCTGATTGCTGTCTTTCTGTAGATTCTTGCAGTTTATTAAATTTTTCATTATGTTCTTGAATAACCTTTTTAATTTCTCCAGCTGTTTTGTCTGTGTGTTCCTTGGATTTTCCTGTGTATTGCCTGATCTTCTTCCTAATCTCATTCCTGATATCTTGAAAAGTTCTGTATATTAATCTTTTGAAGTCTGCATATGGTAATTCCAGGAAGGCACCTTCATCCAGAAAATTCATTCTTTATTTTGAGATGTTGATGAGGCAGTCATGGTCTGTTTCTTTATGTGACTTGATATTAACTGTTGTCTCTGAGCCACCTATAAGTTATTGTGTTAGTTTATTTCGCGTTTGCTTACTGTATCCTAGCTTATTGCTTTGTTTTGTTTTGATATGCCCAAATGGGTTGCTTCAGTGAGCTAGCCTGATTATTTTGACCTTTGAAGCTCTGACTTCCTGTCCCCAGGTGGCTAGAGCTGTTATCAGGTATATCAGTCTAGAAGTCCATTGACTTTTCTTGTACGAATTCAGCTCAGGTGTTGAGGTAGCTGATCATCAGGTGTGTGGTACAGGCCCTGTCCTACAGTCTTAGGGGGCAGGTGTGATTGGTGTAGGTGCCAGCATCTGGTTGCAGCAGGGGGTCACACTCTGAACAAGGCAGGGGGCTGAGAACCCTCCCCCTATTGTCTGTGAGGAAAGCACATCCCTGTTCCCTAGAGCGTATAGGGGGGTGGGTCTGCAGACAGACCATGGGCACCCGATGCTTTTGGTGGTAAGGACTGGGAGGTACCAGTTATTCTTGGGCCCCTGTCATGGGTGGCTGTGTGACCTGAGTGGAGCCACCAGTCCTTAGGCCCTGATGGGAGTAGGTGAGGACCCTGTTTAATAGGCAAAGTGGTGTCACACATCAAAAATCCACCTCTCCACTGTGCAGCTGAAACAGCTGTAGTCTGCTAGCAAGGGGCTATTCTCCTGAAATAGGCCCACACAGGTCCATGCAGCAGGGAAGCATACTCAAAGTCTGTGGACCATTTACGCCTGGACAGGAGCCGCTTCTGTCCTGAGCTCCCCCAGTTTGTGGAGCTGGCAAATTACCTTTCCCCCAATTGTGAATTTATTCCTATTCCAAGGCTGGGAGGATGGTTCTGGGTACACAACAGGACCTACTGCAGGCCCAGGGAAATCAATAGCCTCTGAAGCTGGCTTGGGAGCAGAGGGTGCAGTAAAATATACACAAGTACTTAGCTTTTGTTGAGTTTGCTGTTTTTCTCTGGTTCTGGGGATGCAAGTAGCCAGTGTGGCTAGCTGCTTCTCCCTGAGGAAACTGTGGTCGAACGCTACCTCCAGCCTGCTGTAGCCACTCCCAGGAATAGTGCCTGAGGGATCCCGGTGATTCAGGTCCGGCAACTCCTCTCTGCTTCTGAACTGACTCTCCCACCCCCTGCTGCTGAGTCTGTTTTCTAACTTGCCTTTGATGTTCAGGGCTCCTAGCTTGTCATAAATATAATCGTTTCACTTGATTTTTCAGGTCTTTGTTGTAAGAGGGATTGCAGGAATCATCTGGCTATTCTGCCATCTTAGCCCCGCCTCCTCTTCTATTTTGTTTTGATGTGTAGGATTGTTAGTCTCCTTTGTTTACCTTAAAATTTACCTCTGTTTTTCTAACCAAGCTTAGATTTCTTTATATCGCCTTGATTTCCTCTGCATCTGAAAGTTCTATGAGTACATTATTTAGTTCCTCTTTTTTGTTTTAATGTTGTCATCTTTTACTTATTGATGTCTCTGCTTCCCTATATTCAGTGTTTTAGCTTTCATTTATTTTTGTGACTTCCCCATCTGGGTTGATATCTGGTTCTTCTGTCCTGTGTTCTACTCTTGGGTTATCTGATGTTATTGATTTTCTAACTGGAGGACTCCCTTTAGTACTTCTTATAATTTTGGTTTGGTTTCTGCAAATTCCCTAAACTTCTATTTATCTGGAAAGGCCCTAATTTTGCCATCATATTTGAGCTACAGTTTTGCTGAATATGTAATTCTTAGCTCGCAATTTTTTTCCTTCAAGACTTTATATATGTCATCCCATTGCCTTCTTGCTTGCACGGTTTCTGCTGAGTGGTCCGAGCTTAGTCTTATTGACTCTACTTTGTAGATGACTTTTTGTTTATCCTTAGTTGCCCTTAAAATTCTCTCTTTATCTTTGGTTTTGGCAAGTTTTATTATAATATATCTTCGTGACTTTCTATTGGGTTCTACCCTGTGTGGTCTTCAATGAGCTTCTTTGATAGGTATCTTCTCATCTTTCACAATATCAGGGAAGTTTTATGCCAAGAAATCTTCAAAAATTCTCTCTGTATTTTCTGTTATGTCCCCCCCACCCTCCCGTTCTGGTATTCCAAACACTCGTAGTTTATTCCTCCTGATCAAGTCTCACATAAATCCTTGGTTTTCTTTATTTTTTTTAATTCTTTTATCCAACTTTTCCTCAAATAAATTGGTGTCAAATGCTTTATGTTCCTTCTCACTAACTCTGACTTCCCATGCTTCATTCTGCTCCTATTACTTTGTATTGAGTTGTCTAGTTCTGAAATTTTATTGTTAATCTTTTGCATTTCTATTTGCTGTCTTTCTATGGATTCTTGCAGACTCTTAAATTTGTCATTTTTCTCTTGTGTATCTCTCGTAAATTTCTCTATTGCTTTGTCTGTGTTTACTTTGGCTTGGTCTGATTTTTGCCTGATCTCCTTCCTGATCTCTTGAAAAGCTCTGTGTATTAATACTTTAAATTCTACCTCTGGTAATTCTGAAAATTTCTCTTCTTCTGGAAGGTTTTCTTGTTCTTTGTTTTGGTCACTTGCTGGAGCCATCATGGTCTGCATCTTTATGTGATTTTGTATTGACTGTTGTTTCCAAGCCAGCAATAATTTATTATATTCATTTACTGTATGTTTGCTTACTATGTCCTAGCTTCTTGTTTTGTCTTTATATGCCCAAATAGGCTGCACATGTGGGCTACTTTGATTACTGGCATCTTTGAAGCCCTAATATCCTGTCACCAGGTGGTTAGAGCTGCTACTATGTATGTGAACCCAGGAGTCCATTTACTTTTCTTGTGTGGATTCAGCTCAGGTGTCCAGGTCGTTGGTAACCAAGTGTGGTACAGGCTCTCATCTAAAGTCCCAGACAGACAGGGCTACATAGGGTTGATTTTAACAGGCACAAGTATCTGGCTACAGTAGGAGGTTATGTGCTGAGCAAGATAAGGGGCTGATAGCTGCCCCTGAGTGCCTGGGTGGAAGGTGTGTACCTGTCCCCTACAGCATGTAGGTGGGTGGGTTTTGCAGCTGGACTTTGGGTACCCAATGTTGGTGGCTGTAAAGACTGGGAGGCACCATTTATTCTTGGACCCCTACTGTGGGTGTCTAGGTGGATTGGGTTGAACCCCCAGTCCTCAGGCTCTGATGTAGGTAGTGGAGGACCCTGCTTAATGGGCAGTGTGGTGTCACATGTCATGAATCTGCCACCCCCCTTGGCTGCTGCAGTTGAAAATAGGCTTCAGGTATATACCCCACAGTACTATGCTAAAGAGGGCCTACGCTGTTGAATAGGCCCACACAGATATAGGCTGGGATGAAAGGCATTCAAAGTCTGTGGACCCCATATGCCTGTACCTAGGCAAAGGGGCAGTGCCTGCCCTGAGTTCCTGGGTTGGGGGGTTGGCAGTTTCTTTTTTCCTATTTGTTCATTTGTTTCCTCCCCAAAGCCAGGAGACTGGCTTGGGCACATGCCAGTTCCCACTTCCAGACTGTGGGTGCAAGAACCACTGAACACTGCAGGACCAGGACCAGAGCAGAGGAGGAAGGGGCCGGGTGAGGGCAAGAGAGGCACTTCCCAGAGGGTGGAAGGGTTATTTTGATTCCATGTGGTAGGTTAGAAGCTTGCACTTAACTTTTGAAGATCCAGTGCCACTTCCCCCTGGATCAAGAGGCTTGCGCAGACTCTCCACTGCTTGCTTTCTCCTGATGTGGAAAATGCTTCCTTAGCACTTCTGCTTGCCTCAGCCTGCGTGCACCAAATGATCCAGCTTGCAGGGTCCCGGACAGGTCAGTTCTGGCACTTCCTCACTGCTTTTGAACTGTCTTTCCCTTCCTCTGCCACTCACCCCGACTAGTCAGCTTTATCTTTGATGTTCAGGGCTCCTAGATTGTCATATATAATCGATTCACTTGTTTCTTGGGGGGGCTCTTTTTTGTAAGAGGGACCACAGGAAGTGTCTGACTATCCCATCATCTCGGCTCTGCCCTCCTTGTAGTTCTGTGGTATGCTAGCTCCTTTGACTAACCGATTTAGACAACTGTATTTCCTGGTGAGTATGTAAATGCTTCAGGAATTCTTATAATAAAATCCATTGCCTATGTCTCACATGCATGGCCATGTAATTAAAAAATTACCTTAAAAAATGTAAACTAAACCCCAAAATGTACATTTTAATTTGTTGAATTTAAACACTGGGAAAATTTTCATTTGGATGAATTCATCTCTACATTATACTTCCATAATTTTATAGGAACTTAATGCACCACCATTTGGGGATTTGTAAGTAAATCAATTTGCATATCTCAATAGAGTTTATGCAGATTCCTCTATTAAAAACCACACAGAATAATTTACTTACTATGTTTGCAAAAACACAGTGGAATGAAAAAAATATAAAGATTCCCACTATATACACCTCTTTGTCAATGGAACTTCTTCTCAAAAATCACCTAAGCAAACTCTTTTTTAAAAAATTGTAGCAAGTATATATATAACAAAACATTTGCCATTTCAACATTATTTTACTTGTAAAATTCAGTGACATTGATTAAGTTCATCATGTTGTGCAGCTATCATCACTATCCATTTCCAGGTTTTTCAATCAACTCTAACCAAAACTCAGTGCCCCTAAGCAAAGACTTCCTCTCCCTGCTCCCTCTGGCCCTTAGTAATGACTAATAAATTTTTATCTTTATAAATTTGCCTATTGTAGGTATTTCATATAAGTGGGATCATATAATATTTACCCTTTTCTGACTGACTTATTTCACCCCACATAATGTTTTTGAGGGTCATCCATGTAGTCTATATCAGAACTTCATTTCCCTTTATGGTAGAATAATACCTTCTGAGAAAAAAATCTATCAGTACTATTCCAAATGAAGACCCTCCAGGGTTTCCCAGGGTATGTTAAGGACAATGGTTAGCTACTGAAGGGCATGGAGTGGCAAAATAAAACCGATAGGGATGGCAGAATTCTATGCAATTTTCTGAATTTTGATTTCCACAAGGGAAACTCAGATGCTGCTTGTGTGATAAGTGCAAAGTGGGCAGGGGCTATGCTGTTTTGCTCAACTCTGTACACCTAAAAGCACAGAGCTTGGCACTCAAAAGTAAATGTTTATTTAAATAAATATAAATAAATCAATACTTGTTGAATGAATACATGAATAAAAAATCAAAATATATACATTAAGAACATACATAAACTGGCATAAGAATAAACCAATTTGCCTTATTTATAGCATCTTCATCAAGAGGTTCCAATTGTGTGTGTCATTGTAGGCTAACACCAACATTGATAGTCTTACAGAGGCAGTCCTGATGTAGACATAGGTAGAGTATAGAGAATATATTTTCTCTCAGAATTTCAAACAACTATTGTCCTGAAAATGAAATGTTTGTCAGAAATCTCAAGTCTAAATGGAAACTATTATTTCTTTAGATTGGCTGAATCAGCCTACATTGTTTTTGCATGAGTGCAGAAGAGTACACTTTAAACAGTGGTAGCAATTGCTGTACTTATAAGAAGCGTGAATAGAGGGCCATTTTCTGCTGACTGTTAAATAACGAGGTTGCCGGTTTAGCAGGGGTATTTGTCATGGACTTGATGCTTTAGGGAATAGACCACGTGTGTTGTGGTCAGTCAGAGACTGCTGGCAGCAGCTTAATAGCAGTGGGAAAGTTTTCTCTTTAAATCTCTAGACAGTCAACAGAGACCCATTACAGGCTTCAGGTATATTAATTTATTTTAGAACTACTTCCCAATTCTGCAAGCAATGTTTTCAGCTTTGTTGGCATAAACTCTCTACAATTTTTCTTAAATTACTAAATCAAATGAGGATGGATTTGGCTGCCTGTGTGATCTTGGCAGGGTGCAGCCAAGTTTTCTTTCTGTAGTCTGTTAGGGGCAATTTCTACCAGAAAATCACTGCACCTCAGAGATTACTGCTGTGATGGCTTCCGAGGAGAGTGAACTGTCTTAGTCTTGACTCTAGGATTGGTTTGTGTGTTCCTTTTTCTAGAGTGAATGGAAGAGGAGGAAAATAAAAGAGCAGAAGGAGTTGCCACATTGCCAAAGCTTTGTGACAAAAGATGCCTCTCAGACCTCAAGCATGACAGCTTTTGAAATGTTTTTTATGGCTGGGCATGCATTCCATGAGCAGCAGCAGTGAGGGCCCCACATGGTCTCCTGCTCAACCTGCTCAGGGCATGATCTGACTCATTGCCTGCTTCCGTGTTTCTCTGACCAATTTCTCTGCCCACCAAAGCCCACTTTGATGGCCTGCAAAATAAGTCAGCAAAGGAATTTCTTGGGGGAAATTTACACCCCTAGGAGCAGTCATCAACCATTGACAAGAGTGGGTGAGTAAACACCTCAGCTATCTCATCTCTAGACACATGCTCCACACTGGCCCCCAATTTCCCCAGTGAAAGTGATCCCAGCACCTCCGTGGTGACCAGCTGATTACACACCATTTATTGTCTCCCTTTGCTGTTGGTTCTTGCCTCCCACTCCCCAGGTGAGGTTTTCTTTACCTCCCCAGTCAACGAAGAGTGCTCAGATTCTTGTCTCTCGGTCTGCTCTGGAAGAACCCAAACTACGACACTGCAAATCAGATCACTTTTAGCGTAATGTACCTGGCCCAGCAATTCAACAATACGTATCTACAGAGTGGTCACTCAGAAAAAATGCACACTTTTCTGCTTGATGCTGTTGGTGCTCCCAGTGCAGCTATAGAAAACCAGCAACTGAAGTGAAAACAATCTTCCTTAATCCAGTTTGATGATCTAGCCTATGCCCACTCTCCCCATTTTATTTAATATTTAAGGGGTTTTAACCACATGGACTTGAGATGTTTACTTTTCTCTATGAGTTCAAATAGTGCTTAACAAGCGTAAGAAAGTCAGTGATCAGCTCTGAAGAATCCTGGTCATCTTACATCTATCCTCCTATGAAAATCTGACTATCTCCAGAATTGTTTAGGCTGCCCTTTTGGGAGTCTCAGGATCATACTGTATTTCCGGTGAAGATATACATGTAGCATAATGCCTTCTATTTTATTTCTAGAGTTTTTCTCATCATCAATGCATGGAACAAATATTTATTGAGTGTTCTTGCTCTGTGTGAGGTTTGTAATAAAATCCAATGATTCACTAAACTTTTTGGAATTTTGGCATGTTACAGTTCATTAAATTAACGTATTCAGGGAAGCAACAGGACTCCAGGACTTTAAAAAAATTTTGTTAACAATGGAAGCCTTTCCCTTCAAACACCCAGGACATTCTACCTGTAACTCTGAAATGGAACTTGTGCTCTAGCTGCTATAATTTTTAGGTAAATATATTCTGCAAATAACCCCTGCTACATTATAAACTCTGTGAGGTACAAGCCACGCAGTATTTAGCTTTATTTCTCCCACACTAAGATCTGCTCTCTATATAAAAACAAAAAAACAAACTTGCTGCTGTTGAGTCAATTCCAACTCATAGTGACCCTACAGGACAGAGTAGAACTGCCCCAACAGGGTTTCCAAGGAGCGGCTGGTGGATTCGAACTGCCGGCATGACATTTTGGTTAGCAGTTGTAGCTCTTAACCACTGTGCCACCAGGGCTCCATTCTAAATAAAGTAGGGGCCAAATAAGTGTTTCTTACATAAGTATTTTGGAAACTTTTCTTTCTAAAACTTTAACTTGTTCATGGTGAGGCTTATTTGCCACTTTCATATGCAGTCACATTTACTGAGCTCATCTTGGGTTAAATTGTCATCACTTAGGCATTTCGTTATCTAGAAAAACAAACCAAAATGACTTAATATCATCTTCCTTCTTAGAGATTTCCCTTCTAGTTTACTGGGGAGTGGCCAATGTGGATTTCTGCTTTGAAGTGGCACATGGGTAGATGACCTTTACATTTCCTGCCAATGCTAAGAGTCTATAAATTAGTTAGTAGGGGAAGCACAGGCTTATCGATAGCTGAGCAAGACCACTGAGAGAGGTTCTTCCTTTGCTCTTAAGTGCACATCCTGTTTTGCCTGTGTTCTCTTAGCGGTCATAAAAAGCATTTCCATGTGATGAGTGCATCTAGATAATTCTACTACAGACCTAATGTCATTGCCAGTGTGGAGTTTAACTATTCAAGTCCCATGAAATTTGGTGAAAATTCACAGCCAAATGGATTACCTATTACACTTTAATTTAACTGCATGTACAAGGCCACATGAATTTCTCAGCCATCTGGCTTTTTAAAGGGATTTGTGGGGCTAAATTAAGCATAGTTCATCTGGGCATCAATGAAGGCAGGGCAGGGCAGACCCTGAAATGAATGGTAGGAATATGAAGTGTGAATGATTCTATCATGTAGTTTTCCTATATTGCTCTTCTCACACATTATCTGGACTAATGTAGGAGAAAACAATGCTCATATAAATCAGGAAATTATTACAGGTGATGTTGTTAAATATTAATAACTGATGTCAAACTTCTCAGTTTGAGTCAAATTACACAGTCAAATGTAGGGGAATATCAGACCCAGAAAACGAGGGGCTGGTGAGTGGGGATGGTTATGTGTAATGAGTGTGTATTATGTCCAGACCCTGCTGTGTGTTTTCATATAATGCAATTTCAGTTAATCTTCGGAAAAATTTCGTAAGGGAAATATTATTTCCAGGGCTATCAGCAAGATTGCTGAAAATCAGAATAAACTTGTTTGGAGTCACACAGCTTGTAAATGATAGAGCTGGAATCAGACCCAGTCTGTCTGACTCCAAAGCCCATGGTTTCAACAAGGAAAAAGAAGGAAGGAAGGAGGGAGGGAGGGAGGGAGGAGGGAAGGAGGGAAGGAAAGGAGAAGGGGAAGAGAGAGGGAGGGAGGAAGAGAGAGAAAGAAAGGAAGGAAGGAAGAAAAAAGAAGAAAGGAAAGAAAGCTAACACACAGGATGCAAGATAGTACTGTGAATAAAGGGCCACAGAATGGGAGGGATGGAAGGGGTGGGTGGAAATAAGAACAAGGGAATTCCCAAATGGGCTGTGCCCAAGATGGGGGGCCTGTGAGCCTCTCCAACACACAGAGCAAGGAGGCACAGATCCCTTAGAGCTGAGTGCTCTCTTTCCTAACATCTCTTTCCTAAACTAAGTCTTAAAACAAAACAAAAACGTTATTTAAAATCAGCTGTTGTGGAGGAAGGGGCTGGAAAATTATAAGGATTGTTTTGAAATAGTAAAAGGATGCTTAATGAAAAATAGGTTTGGTTTATTTGCTGTAAATATTTGAACTTTTAATGAATGTCTCCAAACCAAAAAACAAACTCAGTGCCACGGAGTTGATTCCGACGCACAGTGACTCTATAGGACAGCGTAGAACTGTCCTCTAGGTTTTCCAAGGCTTTTTTAATCTTTACAGAAGCAGATTACCACACTTTTCTCCAGGGAGCAGGTTGTTGAGCATCAAAGCGCTTAACCACTGTGCTACCAGGGCTCCAGGGGATTTTAAATGTTGACATTGGTTTTCCATGGTGGTAATAAAACCAATCAAAAAAAAAATGATTATTAAAAACATTGTTCCTTCCTTGAAAGAGGTAAACTCATTAGACACGGAGTTTGAATCTCCGGGGGCAGAAGGAGGGGCCGAGAAATGCTGGGGCAGCTCCTGAGCGAGGCTTCGGCCTGGGCAAGGACTCTCCGACTCTCATCTCCAGGGTGCAGGAGGCACCAGCCTCTCGGCGGCCTGGTGGTTAACGTGGAGCTGGTAAATGCACTTGCAGCTATGAACAGTGGCAGTAGGATGCATTATTGATGCCTCACTGAGAAGAATAACAAGAGGCTTTTGTGGTTTATGCAGTGAACGGTATTTTCACTTAAGAGTGGAATATGGTAAGTACAAATTGATGATACAGGCAATAGTAATCATAAAACCACAGCACAAGCAGGCTGACAACAGAGGTCTTGTGCCAATTTGCACTTAAGTCAATGGCAAATGTTTGCCTTTAAAACGTTTAAATAGTTAGCAAATACTTTTGCCGCTTCAGAAAGCTTTGGTCACATAAACATCTCTGAAATTCCATAGTGTGGAAAGGTCAATTTATTCTTCAAATATAATTTGGCTTGTAAACTTACTTAATGGTTACTATTTTCAGAATTCAACTTTTTTTTATTTTTAAATAACGTAATTAAAAATATAATGAATTGAAACATCCCCTACCCCCTTTTTTGTTTTTAGTATCTGTAAAGCAGAATGGAGCCCTGGTGGCACAGTGGTTAAGAGCTTGGCTGCTAACCAAAGTGTTGGCAGTTCAAATCCACCAGCCTCTCCTTGGAAACCCTGTGGGGCAGTTCTACTCTGTCTATAGGGTCACTATGAGTCAGAATAGACTCCATGGCAATGGGTTTATTAACAGAGTGGAGCCCTGATGGCTCAGTGGTTGAGTTGCACTGCTAACCAAAAGTTTAGCAGTTCCAATCCACCAGCTGCTCCTTGGAAACCCTACGGGCAGTTCTAATCTGTCTATAGAGTCTCCATGAGTTGGAATCAACTCAAGAGCAACGGGTGTGGGTTTTTTTTGTCTTTTGCTTTTTTAATAGAATGATGTTGGTCCTTAGTGAAACAATGTTTTCTTACCCATTTCATTGCTTTGAGAGAGAACTTGGTTCACCAGGTCTCAGTTTGTAAACCATCAGTCAGCATAAACAGCCCCTCTGCCCTACTCCCTTATGGTTGAAGCCACAGCTACAGGAGCTGTTGCCATCGGCCACGACTCTGAGGCTGAAAATATCGTAGGCACATCTCAGCTACAGTTTGGGTAAAATAGATTTCTGTGGGCGGGTCAGGTAGTCTAAGCGCATGTGGGTGTATGGGGGCAGAGAGTCTTAACTGCAAACAACTTAGAGAGGGGTGATGGGAAAACAGCCCATTCTTAGGTTGGCAGCTACCTTAAATACAGATGTATTCTTACCAATCAAGCTTACTTATACATCTGCCATACTGGAATATTTCCTCAACAATGCTCTGAAAATAACAAAAATCCCACCTCAGGTCAAGATACAGGAAATCCAGCAGCAGCTTGTAGTGTGGTTTTTAAACAGTAAGGACACCTGATTCTTGCTGTGTGTGTTAGCGTTTCAGCTACTGACTTCAGAGTTGCAGTGCTACGGCTGTAAGATTTAGAAATGATTTTCCTCTTCATACTCATCATATCCTTCTACACACTTTCAAGAAAAAAAACCATATTCTAAAAGAAAATTCCATCTTTGTCACAATGAACAGTAAACAAGCAATTTAGGAACAAGCAAAAGACACCATGTATATGAAAGGGAAGAGAATGGTTGATGATGTGTTTACTGCAAGCAAAATGTGGTATATTTCGAAGTACAGTTTTACTTCTCAGAGAAAACAGAGCACTTTAGAGATTTGACTTTCACTGTTTATTTCTTATTTCTAAATTATGTATTGCCTTTATTTCTTGAAAAACAGAAGATGGTCTAAATGGTCACAAAAGAATCTGGCAGTATCTTTGAGAAATTTTCCACATAAATAGTATAAAAACACATTTTGCGAACAGTTTAAAGATTCTACTGCAGGGCCAGCTGGCTCCGGAGATGGCCATTTCTTGTTTGTTCCAACTCCTCCAGACTTACACACAGTCCTCACACCCACTCTGTGTGTCTGCCTCTCTCTCACACACATACAGTTATTTAGAATGTTTTAATATGTAGTCAACAGTGATCTTCACAGGCATCGCCCAATGTAAACATTTGTGATGACTTCACCTTCTTTTCACAGAAAACAGAGAAGTGTAAGAAGGATTGCTATTTGTAAATCTCTTTCTTGGTAAACCTAGAGAGAAGTTGAATACCATGGCCGTATTAATTTTTTGCAGGATAAGTGGCTGAACCATTTAAAAGTGAAAAATACATCCTTTAATGTTATATCATGGCTTTGCCTTCTTCAGCTTGTCATAAAGTTTATTGTACTGTGGAAAGATTACATGATGTTTTAGGATTGGGCCCAGATGTATATCCAGAATGTAAAATTGCAGAGAGAAATGTATAAAATATAGCCTTTAATTCTTAAGAAAGTTATGAAGCCTCTGGGTCTCAAGAGCTGTTATGACCTGGATGTTATAAAACAAGGTCACTGAAGATATTTGTGCTTTTCATTACAATTGTGTCATCAACTGGAAGGAAAGAGATACTGGATAATTTGGGGACAAAATATTTAGTGACATCAGCTTCTGCCCTGTGAGTGGTTTATCCTGTCCCTGCCCAAGTGCTAGAAAACCTGATACACTATCTTTACCATGGAAAGAGAAAAACACTCTGCTCTTCACCCCACTAGGTCCACACTGGGAGCTGGTCTGCAGCTGCCAAGGTGATTCTGGGGGCAGACATTCTCCTCTGGAGCCTCCAGAGGGAGTGTGGCCTCACCGACATCTTGATTTTTGGCTCGGTAAAATAGATTTTAGACTCTTGGCTTCCACTCTGTGAGAGAATAAAATCTGTTGTTTTAAGCCACCCAGTTTGTGGTCATTTGTTACAGCAACCACGGGAAAATAATACCTCTACCTTTCCACTCTTCCTGGCTACAGTTTGTCAACTGGACGTTGAAGTTTGGCCTTCTGGTCCCCTCTGTGGCTGTCCATCAGTAGCAATGGCAGCAGAAGCTGAAGCTGCATGATTAAGGCCTTGGGTCTGGCTGTCGAATGGAAGGGGAGAGAAAAGGTCTTCCAACTTCTGAGCAGTTGCAGACAAATAGCAAGGCCCCTCCCAGGGCAGACTCCAGTACAGTGTAATGATGCTAGTTAGCAGTTCATTCTCCCGGTGCAACATCTTCTAAACAAGAGCCAGGGGCAGATAATCCAATAGGCAAGATAAGCATGCTGCTTACCTCGCTTACCAGCTCATCTGTAGTGAACGGTTTCATGTAAAACCGTTCACTACAGATTAGTAAGTAAGCACAAGTAAGCCTGTGCTTTTCTTGCTTACTGAGTTTACAATCCCTGGCAGGGACTCTAAATTTGAAAAGAGGCTTTGATTCTGTAGGAAGGTGCTGTGGGGTTGGGAGAGAGACAGATGCCAGCCATACCCAGAAGTAGAATCTTTTATGTGGTGAAAAAACATGAAATTGTTCACTACAGATGATTTGGTAAGCAGGGTAAGCACTGTGCTCACCTTGCCCACTGGCTAATTTGCCCCTGGATTGAGAGTCCATCCCCTGTGTCAAGGGCACAACTTAGAAAAAAAGAGAGAAATGACACTTGAAGAAAATTGCACTGCTACCAAATCAAACTTAATTCTTTATCAGAAATACATGAATTGTTTTTATCTGCTTTAATTCGATGGCAGAGAATGGCTAGGACAATATTCCTGGAGTATGCGCACTGTTATATGGCTACCAAACAAGCAGAGAAAAAGTAGGAGTAATGATATCCTCAGTATTATCCTTTTTCTTATAATTGTTCTAGCGCTTGGCTTAGAGGAGAGTCATCTGGTGGCTAGAAAGGCCTCACTGTGCTTAAGGGACCAGTTGAAGGGGATGCTCTGAGAACTCTTTTACTCAACAAAACAAAAACAAAAAAAACCTGCTGGCCATAATTAATCAAAACATTCATTTATGACCCCTACTAGCAAATCCTCCTGGTTTGGCAGAAGCTCAGCCCCACGGTGAATCCTGCAGATGCTCTCTGATTACCTCTGCCTTCTCTTCTGGATTTCCTTCCCTCTTATGAGGTCTACTTCTAATGCTTTTTAAGTTTCTATGCTGGTTGCTTGTATTTGCCTTATTTTCTTGCCAGTCAACTTTTTCTGTGAGTCTATGGAGGGCTTTTTCTTTTTATGGAGGGCTTACTGCCCATTCTCGCTTCTTCTGCTCTAAATGACCAAAACTTAAAAATGCCATCTGTGTCATTTTTCTAAAATCCCCCTGGCAATCTCTAAAGCTTCTAATTAATTACCCACGAAGAAACGAAGCCTGAAGTAAAGCTCTGCAGATTTCTTCCTCTTTATGCTGAGAAACTTGGTTTGAATAAATATTTCACGTAGGGAATGCCTGAAAAATTATGCCACTAAGGCCAAGGAGACTGCACAAAAAAATAACGTGCTGCATACAAGAGATTCAGCTATGGAGCAGAAAGTCTAATCATTTGTTCAATTACTTTCTTTTCCTCATCTTTGACCTTTTTGGGGGTTACCCTCAACCCCGTGAAAAAATCAGTTATGTTTTTGATTCATCTCAGCATCTGAAACATTCACGCCTTTTCTATGTGTTAATTTTAAGTAACGCATCTGAAGTGTGATGAAAGAAAGAAGGATGCAAAAGAGAGAGGAGAATGTCCCCCACATATGTGACAACGAGTGCCCAGTAGGAGACTTGGCCTGGGCTAGAAAAGCCTGTGGTTCTTGGCCAGAGCTCCTGTGGTGGTGATGGAGTTTGGCCAGCCCCGAGATCTGCAGGTGCGGTATGAAGCTTAAGCCTACCTGTTTGGGGAGATTCTAAACATCTTTAGTAATCATATGTATTTGGGGCTCAGTAATTCTAGGGTGATACAGCATGACTGAAAGCAGCGTCAATTGTGGAAAAATGTTCTCACATCAGAAATTTCAACAATGCACATTATTTTCCTAGATATAATATGTTGTTCTTAGGTGCTGTTGTTTCCAACTCAGTAATCCTGTGCACAACAGAACAAAACACTGCCCAGTCCTGCACCACCGTCACCATTGTTGTTATGCCCGATTCCATTGTTGCAGCCACTGTGCCAATTCATCTCATTGAAGATTCTCCTCTTTTTCGCTGACCCTTTACTTTACCAAGCATGATGTCCTTCTCCAAGGACTTGTCCCTCCTGATAACATGCCCAACGTATGTGAGACAAAGTCGTACCATCCTTGCTTCTAAGCAGTATTTGGGCTGTACTTCTTCCAAGAAAAATTTGTTCATTCTTCTGGAAGTCCAAAGTATATTCAATATTCTTCACCAACACCATAATTCAAAGGCATCAGTTCTAGGTGGGGGGAGAAAGAAAAGAAAAAAAGAAAGAAAAAATAGTCGTGGTGGTGGGAGCGGCGGGGCAGTCCTGGGTGGCGTCTCATATTGTAGACCCTGGTGATGGGGGCTGCTGGGATGGCAGGGTTCTTGCTTCTACTCACCAAAAGGGTGATGGGTAGGAAGCATGTTTCTCTGGTTATCAGATGTCCCAGCTTTGATGTTTGTATCTGTTTTACTTAGTTTTTGGGGGGCTTTGGTGCAGAGGAATGGGATGGTGTGGCTGTCTAGGGTTCCAGGTTGGCTTTCCCCACCCCGCCCACTCCGTAAATGATTTTGAAGGCTCAAGGCATTCAGTTGGTCACGAATTAAACCACTTATCCATCTAACATCAATTATTCCATTCATGTTCAGTAATTGCTGAGCTATGACTTTGTAACATGCACTGTGCTACATGATGGGAACACAAAGAAAAATCAGTGGTTTTGCCGTTAATCACCTGTACTAATCTGGGTAAATCTCTTGGCCTTAGTTTATTTATCTATAAAATAATGAAATTGGACCAGGTGTACTCAAGGCCCCTTCTAGCTTTAAAATTCTATATACTTACGAAAGAAACCTCTTTTCAACCTTAGTTTAGAATGCAGTTCTTCCACTCCTCTGGAAACATTACATGGCCTAGGAAATAATTTTTTCTGCATCCCTTTTTTTTCTTTGATTTTTATTTTATATATGGTTTAAAAACCTCTTTCCTCTACAATGTTACAAAGATTTTCTCCTATAAGTTTTATGATTTAGCTTTTAACCTTAGGTCTATGATCCAGTGTGGTATATGCTTGTGTCTCTGTGTGTGTGTGTGGCATGTGTGTGAGGTAATGAAGCGGGCAGAGGGTTATTGACCATCCCATAATAGCTATTTTTCAGAAAAGACTACTCTTGTTACATTGTTTTTTTTTATAATTTTTATTGTGTTTTAAGTGAAAGTTTACAAATCAAGTCAGTCTCTCACAAAAAAACCCATATACACCTTGCTACACACTCCCAATTACTCTCCCCCTAATGAGACAGCCCACTGCCCGCTGTCTCCCTCCACTCTCTCTTTTCCTGTCCATTTCACCAGCTTCTAACCCCCTCCACCCACTCGTTTCCCCTCCAGGCAGGAGATGCCAACATAGTCTCAAGTGTCCACCTGATCCAAGAAGCTCACTCCTCACCAGCATTCCTCTCCAATCCATTGTCCAGTCCAATCCAGTTCTGAAGAGTTGGCTTTGGGAATGGTTCCTGTCCTGGGCCAACAGAAGGTCTGGGGGCTGTGACCACTGGGGTCCTTCCAGTCTCGGTCAGACCATTAAGCCTGGTCTTTTTATGAGAATTTGGGGTCTGCATCCCACTGCTCTCCTGCTCCCTCAGGGGTTCTCTGTTGTGTTCCCTGTCAGGTCAGTCATCGGTCGTAGCTGGGCACCATCTAGTTCTTCTGGTCTCAGGATGAAGTAGTCTCTAGTTCATGTGGCCCTTTCTGTCTCTTGGGCTCGTAATCACCTTGTGTCCTTGGTGTTCTTCATTCTTCTTTGATCCAGGTGGGGTTGAGACCAATTGATGCATCTTAGTTGGCTGCTTGCTAGTGTTTAAGACCCCAGATGCCACTCTTCAAAGTGGGATGCAGAATGTTTTCTTAATAGATTTTATTATGCCAATTGACTTAGATGTCCCCTGAAACCATGGTCCCCAGACCCCTGCCCCTGCTACACTGGCCTTTGAAGCATTCAGTTTATTCAGGACACTTTTTGCTTTTGGTTTACTCCAGTTCTGCTGACCTCCCCTGTATTGTGTACTGTCTTTCCTTTCACCTAAAGTAGTTCTTATCTACTATCTAATTAGTGAATGCCACTCTCCCACCCTCCCTCCCTCCCCCCTCTTGTAACCACAAAAGAATGTTTTCTCAGTTTAAACTATTTCTCAAGTTCTGATAATAGTGGTCTTATACAATATTTGTCCTTTTGCAACTAATTTCACTCAGCATAATGCCTCCCAGGTTCCTCCATGTTATGAAATGTTTCACAGACTCCTCACTGTTCATTATCGAGGTGTAGTATTACATTGTGTGAATATACCATAATTTATTTATGCATTCATCCATTGATGGACACCTTGGTTGCTTCCATCTTTTTGCTATCGTAAACAGTGCTGCAATAAACATGGGTGTGCATATATCTGTTCATGTAAAGGCTCTTATTTCTCTGGGATATATTCCGAGGAGTGGAATTCCTGGATCGTATGGTAGTTCTACTTCTAGCTTTTTAAGGAAGCATCAAATCGATTTCCAAAGTGGTTGTACCATTTGACATTCCCACCAGCAGTGTAGAAGTGTTCCAATCTCTCCACAGCCTCTCCAACATTTATTCTTTTGTGTTTTTTGGATTAATACCAGCCTTGATAGAGTGAGATGAAATCTCATTGTAC
This sequence comes from Elephas maximus indicus, assembly GCF_024166365.1. Taxonomy (NCBI): domain Eukaryota; kingdom Metazoa; phylum Chordata; class Mammalia; order Proboscidea; family Elephantidae; genus Elephas; species Elephas maximus. Next base: position 10,816,636 of record NC_064829.1, read on the forward strand.
TTTTGATCTGCATTTCTCTAATGGCTAATGATCGTGAACATTTCCTCATATATCTGTCAGCTACCTGAATGTCTTCTTTAGTGACGTGTCTATTCATATCTTTTGCCCATTTTTTAATTGGGTTATTTGTCTTTTTGAAGTTGAGTTTTTGCAGTATCATGTAGATTTAGGGATCAGGCGCTGATCAGAAATGTCATAGCTAAAAACTTTTTCCCAGTCTGTAGGTAGTCTTTTTACTCTTTTGGTGAAGTCTTTGGATGAGCATAGGTGTTTGATTTTCAGGAGCTCCCAGTTATCTAGTTTTTCTTCTGCATTCTTAATAATGTTTTGTATACTGTTTATACCATGTATTAGGGCGCCTAACGTTGTCCCTATTTTTCTTCCATGATCTTTATGTTTTTAGACTTTATGTTTTTGATCCATTCTGAGTTAGTTTTTGTGCATGCAGTGAGGTATGGGTCTTGTTTCATTTTTTTGCAGATGGATATCCAGTTATGCCAGCACCATTGTTAAAAAGACTGTCTTTTCCCCATTTAACTGTTTTGGGGCCTTTGTCAAATATCAGCTACTCATATGTGGATGGATTTATGTCTGGATTCTCAGTTCTGTTCCATTGGTCCATGTATCTGTTGTTGTACCAGTATCAGGCTGTTTTGACTACTGTGGCGGTATAATAGGTTCTAAAAGTGGGTTGTTTAAAATCGGGTAAAGTAAGGCCTCCCAGTTTGTTCTTCTTTTTCAGTTATGCCTTTTTTATCCGGGGCCTCTTTCCCTTCCATATGAAGTTGGTGTCTAGTTTCTCTATCTCATTAAAGAATGTCGCTGGGATTTGGATCAGAATTGCATTAAATGTATAGACCGCTTTTGGTAGAATAGACATTTTTATAATGTTAAGCCTTCCTATCCATGAGCAAGGTATGTTCTTCCACTTATGTAAGTCTCTTTGGGTTTCTTGCAGAAGCGTACTGTAGATTTCTTTGTATAAGTCTTTTACATCTCTGGTAAGATTTATTCCTAAGTATTTTATCTTCTTGGGGGCTACTGTAAATGGCATTGATTTGGTGATTTTGTCTTTGATGTTCTTTTTGTTGGTGTAGAGGAATCTAACTGATTTTTGTATGTTTATCTTGTACTCCAGTACTCTGCTGAACTCTTCTATTAGTTTCCATAGTTTTCTGGAGGATCCCTTAGGGTTTTCTGTGTATAAGATCATGTCATCTGCAAATAGAGATACTTTTACTTCTTCCTTGCCAATCTGGATGCCGTTTATTTCTTTATCTAGCCTAATTGCTCTGGCTAGGACTTCCAGCACAATGTTGAATAAGAATGGTGATAAAGGGCATCCTTGTCTGGTTCCTGATCTCAGTGGGAAAGTTTTCAGGCTCTTTCCATTTAGGATGATGTTGGCTGTTGGCTTTGTATAAATGCCCTTTATTATGTTGAGAAATTTTTCTTCTATTCCTATTTTGCTGAGAGTTTTTATCATGAATGAGTGTTGAACATTGTCAAATGCCTTTTCTGCATCAATTGATAAAATCATGTGATTCTTCTCTTTTGTTTTATTTATGTGGTGGATTACATTAATTGTTTTTCTAATGTTGAACCATCCCTGCATACCTGGTATGAATCCCACATGGTCATGGTGATTTTTCTTTGATATTTTGTTGAATTCTATTGGCTAGAATTTTGTTGAGGATTTTTGCATCTACATTCATGAGGGATATAGGTCTATAGTTTTCTTGAGGTGTCTTTACTTTGTTTTGGTATCAGGGATATGGTGGCTTCATAGAATGAATCTGGTAGTATTCCATCCTTTTCTATGTTCTGAAATAACCTTTAGTAGTAGTGGTGTTAACTCTTCTCCGAAAGTTTGCTAGAACTCTGCAGTGAAGCCGTCTGGACCAGGGTTTTTTTTTTGTTGGAAGTTTTTTGATGACCTTTTCCATCTCTTCTTTTGTTATGAGTCTATTTAGTTGTTCTACCTCCATTTGTGTTAGTTTTGGTAGGTAGTGTGTTTCTAGGAATTTATCCATTTATTCTAGGTTTTCAAATTTGTTTGAGTATAGTTTTTCATAGTAATCTGATATGATTATTTTAATTTCACTTGGGTTTGTTGTAATACTGCCCTTCTCATTTCTTATTTGGGTTATTTGCTTCCTCTCCTGTTTTTCTTTTGTCAGTTTGGCCAGTGGTTTATCGATTTTGTTGATTTCTTCAAAAACCAGCTTTTGGTCTTGTTAATTCTTTCAATTGTTTTTCTGTTTTCTATTTCATTTAGTTCAGCTCTAATTTTTGTTATTTGTTTTCTTCTGGTGCCTGTGGGTTTCTTTTGTTGCTCTCTTTCTATTTGTGCAAGTTGTAGGGATAATTCTTTGATTTTGGCCCTTTCTTCTTTTTGGATGTGTGCATTTATTGATATAAATTGGCCTCTGAGCACTGCTTTTGCTGTGTCCCAAGGTTTTCATAGGACGTGTTTTCATTCTCATTGGATTCTATGAATTTTTTTATTCCATCCTTAATGTCTTGTATAATCCAGTCTTTTTTGAGCAGGCTATTGTTCAGTTTCCAAGTGTATGATTTCTTTTCCCTGCTTTTCCTGTTATTGATTTCCACTTTTATGGCCTTATGGTCAGAGAAGATGCTTTGTAATGTTTTGATGTTTTGGATTCTGCTAAGGCTTGCTTTATGACCTAATATGTGGTCTATTCTAGAGAATGTTCCATGTGCACTAGAAAAGAAAGTATAGTTGTTTGCTGTTGGGTGGAGTGTTCTGTATATATCTACGAGGTCAAGTTGGTTGATTGTGGCATTTAGATCTTCCGTGTCTTTATTGAGCTTCTTTCTGGATGTCCTGTCCTTCACTGAAAGTGGTGTGTTGAAGTCTCCTACTATTATTGTGGAGCTGTCTATCTCACTTTTCAGTGCTGATAGATTTTGTTTTAGGTATCTTGCAGCCCTGTTATTGGGCACATGAATATTTAATATGGTTATATCTTCTTGGTGTATTGTCCCTTTAATATATATATAGTATCCTTCCTTATCCTTTCTGATGGATTTAACTTTAAAGTCTATTTTGTCAGAAGTTAATGTTGCCACTTCTGCTCTTTTTTGATTGTTGTTTGCTTGATATATTTTTTTCCATCCTTTGAGTTTTAGTTTGTGTCTCTAAGTCTAAGGTGTGTCTCTTGTAGGCAGCATATAGATGGATCTTGTTTTTTAATCCATTCTGCCACTCTCCGTCTCTTTATTGGTGTATTGAGTCCATTTACATTCAGGGTGATTATGGAGAGGTGTGAAGTTAGTGCTATCATTTTGGTGTCTTTTTTGTGTGTTGACAGCTTCTTTTTCACAGTTGATTTTATATGCTGAGTCGATTTTCTTTATATATTGTCCTTTCCTCATATTCATTGTTGTTGATTTTGTTTCTGCTGAGTCTGTATTTCTCCCTTGTAATTTCTTTTCATGTGTAGGATAGTTTGTCTCCTTTGTGGTTACCTTATTATTTACCCTTTTTTCTAAATTTAAAACTAACTTTTTTTTCTTTGTATCACCATATCTCCCTCTCCATATGGAAGGTGTATGATTACATTTCTTAGTCTCTCTTTGTTATTCTAATGTTGTCTTCTTTTATATAATAACATCACTGTTACCGTGTTTCAGGCTTTTTTAAATATAATCTTGGTTTGTTTTTTTGGATTTTCCTTTCTGGGTTGACTTCTGGTTGCTCTGCCCAGTGTTCTAGTCTTGGGTTGATACCTGATGTTATTGATTTTCTTACCAAAGAACTCCCTTTAGTATGTCTTGTAGTTTTGGTTTCGTTTTTACGAATTCCCTAAACTTGTGTTTATCTGGAAATGTCTTAATTTCACCTTCATATTTAAGAGACAGTTTTGTTGGAGATATGATTCTTGGCAGACAATTTTTTTCTGTCCGTTTTTTAAATATGTCATCCTGTTGCCTTCTTGCCTGCATGGTTTCTGCCACCTAGTCCAAACTTATTCTTATTGGCTCTCCTTTGTAGGTGACTTTTTGTTTATTCCTCGCTGCTCTTATAATTCTCTCTTTATCTTTGGTTTTGGCAAGTTTGATTATAATACGTCTTGGTGACTTTCTTCTAACATCTACCTTATGTGGGGTTCTATAAGCATCTTGGATAGATATCTTCTCATCTTTCACAATATCAGGGAAGTTTTCTGCCGACAAATCTTCAACAATTCTCTCTGTATTTTCTTTTATCCCTCCCTGTTCTGGTACTCCAATGACTCATAGGTTATTTCTCTTGATAGAGTCCCAATGATTCTTAAGGTTTCTTCACTTTTTTAATTTTTTTATCTGATTTTTCTTCAAATATATTAGTGCCAAGTGATTTATCTTCGAGTTCAGAAATTCTGGCTTCTACTTGCTCAATTCTGCTCCTCTTGCTATTGAGTTGTCTAATTCTGTAATTTTATTGTTAATCTTCTGAATTTCTGATTGCTGTCTATGGATTTTTCCAGCTTATTAGACTTTTCATTATGTTCCTGCATAATCTTTCTAATTTCTTCAGTTGTTTTATCTGTGTGTTTCTTGGCTTGTTGTGCATATTGCCTCATTTCCTTCCTGACATCTTGAAGGGTTCCGTATATTAAACTTTTGTATTCTGCATCTGGTAATTCCAGGAATGCAGTTTTATCTAGAAGATCCCTGGATTCTTTGTTTTGAGAGCCTGTTGAGGTGATCATGGTCTGTTTCTTTATGTGACTTGATATTGACTGTTGTCTCCGAGCCATTTATAAGTTATTGTATTAGTTTATGCTTGCTTACTGTGTCATAGCTTCTTGCTTTTTTTTTTTTTTTTTTTTGGTACACCCCTATGGGTTGCTTGAGTGAGCTAGCTTGATTATTTTTGTCTTTGGAGCTCTGTTGTCCTGTCCGCAGCTGGCTAGATCTGCTATCAGGTATATCAGTCTAGGAGTCCGTTCAGTTTTCTTGTATGAATTCAGATCAGGTTTTCAGGTAGCTGATCATCAAGTGTGTGGTACAGGCTCTGTCCTACAATCTTAGAGGGGCAGGGGTGATTGGCATATATACAGGTACCTAACTGCAGCAGGGAGTCATGCTCTGAACAAGGCAAAGGGCTGAGAACAGTCCCCCAAGTGTCTCTGAGGAAAACACGTGTCTGTTCCCTAGAGCATGCTAGTGGGTGGGTTCGGCAGATGGACCATGGGCACCCAAAGTTTTTGGTTGTAAGGACTGGGAGGTACCAGTTATCTTTGGACCACTGTCGTGGGTGGCTGGGTGACCTGATTGGAGCTACGAGTCCTTAGGTCCCTGATGTGGGTAGGTGAGGACCTTGTTTAATAGGCAAACCAATGTCAAACGTCAAACACCCACCTCTCCACCGCACGGCTTAAATGGCTGGGGTTTGCCAACAAGGGCCTATTCTCCTGAAATAGGCCCATACAGGTCCATGCAGAAGGGAAAGGTGCTGAAGGTCCACAGACAGTTTATGCCTGGACAGGAGCTGCTTCTGTCCTGAGCTCCCTCAGTTAATGGAGCTAGCAAATTATCTTTTCCCCCCAATTGCAATTTTTTTCCTTCCCCAAGGCCAGGGAGATGGCTCTAGGTGTTCCCCATGGTCTATCTCAGGCCCATGGATTCAGCCGCTGAAGCCGGGTTGGGGGTTGGGGGTCTCGGTAAAAGATACGCAAGTACTTAGCTATTGTCAAGCCTGCTGTTCTCCTCAGATTCTGGAGGTGTGAGTAGGCTGTGCAGCTGGCTGCTTGTCCCTGAGGAAAGTGCCGCCGAATGCTAGTACCAGCCCGCCGCCACCACCACCGCTGCTCCGGGAATGGTGCCTGTGGGCTCCCCACGATTCAGGTCCGGTAACTCCTCTCCACTTCTGAATGGTCTCTTCCTCCCCCTCCCCCTCCCCCTCTGTTTATTGTCTAAGCTTGCCTTTGATGCTCAGGGCGCCCAGCTTGTCACAAATATACTCGTTTCACTTGTTTTTTTTCGGGTCTTTGTTTAAAGAGGGCTTGCCGGAAGCATCTGTCTATTCTGCCATCTTGGCTCCCCTTGTTACATTTTTGTTGCAACTTTCACAACACCTCAGCATGACTGGTTGATTCACCAGGTTTCCGCTCTTCTCCTGGCAGGAGACCAAGGCTCAGGCACACCGACTCTGAATTTACCTGCTACACGCCCTTCCTTGGGTGTCAGTAGTGAGCCTTCACCATTTTTGGGGGGCTGTGTGCAGTGTTTTTAGAGCCGTGGGCAAAAACTCATGCATGAAAATTACTGAGACTGTGCATGAATCGCAGGATTGAAGATCCTCACCTCACTGTTCATGAATATGTGTGTCTCTCCCTATGTAAGGAGCAAATCTGGTTTAATTCAGGGAGCTGGCAGCCTTAGGTGGTGAGACCTGGCCTGCCTCCCAGTTTGCAAACTGTGAATAAACCCTTCTGTTCTTCCAACCCGTGTCTGACTGACTTCGATTTGCTAGTCTGCTTGTCAGCTTCATTAGGATTTAGGGTTAATTTTGTTTTACAAGTAAATAACCTTTATTATTTATATTCCCATTAAATTTTCTTAGCACCATTGATGAAAATCGATTAACTAAACATGTGACACTCTTTCTGGACTCTTCAGGCTATTTCCTTGTCTATATATCTATCCTTATACCAATACTGCACTCTCTTGATTACTATAGTATTACAGTAAGTCTTGAAATCAAGTAGTATAAGCTGTCTGTCATGGATCGAATTGTGTTCCCCCCAAACATCTGTCAGCTTGGCTATGTCATGATTCCCTGTATTGTATGATTGCCTACCATTTTGTCATCTGATATTATTTCCCTACATGTTGTAAATCCTATCACTATGATGTTAATGAGATGGATTAGCAGCAGTTATATTGATAAGATCTACAAGATTAGATAGTGTCTTAAGCCAATCTCTTTTGAGATATAAAAGAGAGAAGTGAGCAGACAGACATGGGCACCTCATACTACCAAGAAAGCAGTGCCAGGAATAGAGCCTGTCCTTTGGGCCTGAGGTTCCTGCGTGGAGACCGAGGGAAGACCGAGAGAAGATTGATGACATGGACCTTCCTCCAGAGCTGACAGAGAAAGCCTTCCCCTGGAGCTGACACCCTGAATTTGGGTTTGTAGACTACTAGACTGTGAGAGAATACATTTCTCTTTGTTAAAGCCATCCACTTGTGTGGTATTTCTGTCACTGCAGCACTAGATAACTAAGATACCCTCCAATGCAGTTTTGTTATGTATTTTTCCTAAACTGATTTGGCTAAACTAAGTCCTTTGTATTTCTATATACACTGTAGAATCAGCCAATCAATTTGTACCAAATATTCCTCCTGGGATTTTCAATGAGATTGTGTTGAATCAATAGATAAATGTTGCTTCTTTCTTTAATTTTGTCAAGGTTGCTTCATGTATTTTAAAGCTCTGTTGTTAGATACAGACATGGCCATAATTGACACCTCTTCCTGATAACTCAACCATTTTATCATAATGCTTCTCTTTATCTCTGGTAATATTTTTTATCTTGAAATATATTTTTATTTTTTTAGTTTTTATTGTGCCTTAAAGTGAAAGTTTACAAATCAAGTCAGTCTCTCATACAAAACCTTATATACACCTTGCTATGTACACCTAGTTGCTCTCCCCCTAATGACAGCACACTCCTTCTCTCCACCCTGTGTTTCTGTGTCCATTCAGCCAACTTCTGTCCCCCTCGGCCATCACATCTCCCCCCTAGACAGGAGCTGCACACATAGTCTCATGTGTCTACGTGATCCAAGAAGTCGACCCCTCACCGGTATCATTTTCTGTCTTATAGTCCAGTCCAATCAAACAAGCATATAGTTTACCATGCTGGGAATGACAACTTGAAGAGGAACGGTGTTACATTCATCATCAAAAAGAACATTTCAAGATCTATCCTGAAGTATAATGCTGTCAGTTATAGGATAATATCCATATGTCTGCAAGGAAAACCAGTATTAACTGGTTTTAGGCGTATGGATACTACTAAGTCCAAGCTGCACTGAAGGCATTGGCGAAAAATAAGTCTCCAAGAATTGACTGAATACCAACTGAGGTGTTTCAACAAACGGATGCAGGGCTGGAAGTGCTCACTCTTCTATGCCAAGAAATTTGGAAGGCAGCTACCTGGCCAACTGCCCGGAAGAGATCCATATTTATGCCTATTTCCTGAGAAAGGTGGTCCAACTGAATGCAGAAATTATCAAACAATATTAATATCACAAGCAAGCAAAATTTTGCTGAAGATCATTCAAAAGCAGCTGCAGCAGTATATTGACAGAGAACTGCCAGAAATTCAGGAAGGATTCAGAAGAGGACGTGGAACCAGGGATATCATTGCTGATGTCAGCTGGATCCTGGCTGAAAGCAGCAAATACCAGAAGGATGTTTACCTGTGTTTTATTGACTATGCAACGGCATTTGACTGTGTGGATCATAACAAATTATGGATAACATTGCAGAGAATGGGAGTCCCAGAACACTTAGTTGGGCTCATGAGGAACCTTTACATAGATCAAGAGGCAGTTGTTCGGACAGAACAAGGGGATACTGAGTGGTTTAAAGTCAGAAAAGGTGTGTGTCAGGGTTGTATCTTTTTACCATACCTATTCAATCTGTATGCTGAGCAAATACTCCTAGAAGCTGGACTATATGAAGAAGAACAGGGCATCAGGATTGGAGGAAGACTCATTAACAACCTGAGTTATGCAGATGACACAACCCTACTTGCTGAAAGTGAAGAGGACTTGGGGCACTTTCTGATGAATATCAAAGACCACAGCCTTCAGTATGGATTACACCTCAACATAAAGAAAACAAAAATCCTCACAACTGGACCAATAAGCCACATTATGGTAAATGGAGAAAAGATTGAAGTTGTCAAGAATTTCATTTTACTTGGATCCACAATCAACAGCCATGGAAGCAGCAGTCAAGAAATCAAAAGATGCATTGTATTGGACAAATCTGATGCAAAGGACCTCTTCAAAGTGTTGAAAAGCAAAGATGTCACCTTGAAGACTAAGGTGTGCCTGAACCAAGCCATGGTATTTTCAATCACATCATATGCATGTGAACGCTGGACAGTGAATAAGGAAGACTGAAGAAAAATTGACGCCTTTGAATTGTGTTGGTGAAGAATATTGAAAATACATACCACGGACTGCCAAAAGAACCAACAAATCGGTCTTGGAAGAAATACAACCAGAATCCTCCTTAGAAGCAAGGATGTCGCGACTGGGTCTTACATACTTTGGACATGTTGTTGGGAGGGATCAGTCCCTGAGGAAGGACATCATGCTTGGTAAAGTACAGGGTCAGCAGAAAAGAGGAAGACCCTCAACGAGATGGATCCACACAGTGGCTGCAACAATGGGCTCAAGCATAACAATGATGGCACAGGACCGGTCAGTGTTTTGTTCTGTGGTATATAGGGTTGCTATGAGTTGGAACGAACTCAACGGCACCTAACAATAACAAGTGATGTTTTAGCTATATTTCGTCACATTATTACTTAATGATTGCTCTAGGGATTATAATACATAACCTTGATTTTTCACACCTGACTTGCAGTTATTTTACCAGTTCATGTAAAATGTAGAAATCTTGCAATATTATATGTCCGTAATTATTCACATAACAGTAAATAAGAGTAACTATTCACATAACACTAAATAAGAGTAAACAGTGAAAAAAATAAAAATAAGAGTAAGGAAGCAAAAAAAAAAAGTATTTTGTATTTATCCAGTGATTTACCATTTCTGATGTTCTCCATTTCTTTCTGAGAATTCAAGTTTCCACCTGGTGTCATTTTTCTTCAGCGTGAAGACATTCTTTAGGAACTTTTAAAATGATTCTCTTAGTTTTTTTTTTTTTTAATCTTAAATGTCTCTATTTTTCCATTAGTCTTTAAGGATATTTTTAGAAGACATAGAATTGGGAGTTGTTCATCTTTTTCCTTTACCACCCTAAAGCTGTTGTTTCACTTTTTTCTGTTCACCATAGTTTCTCATGAGAAGACCCCATTAGTTGAATTGTTGTTCCTATTTATATAATGGAAACCCTGGTGGCTTAGTGGTTAAGAGCTATGGCTGCTAACCAAAAGGTTGGCAGTTTGGATCTACCAGGTGTTCCTTGAAAACCCTATCGGGCAGTTCTACTCTGTCCTATAGGGTCACTATGAATCAACTTGACCGCAGTGGATTTCGGCAGGTTATTTATGTAATGTATTGTTTTTCTCTTATGCTTTCAAAATTTTCTTTTTATCTTTGGATTTAAAATTCCAACTTTGATGCACCTCAGTATGGGCTTCACTGTTAATTCTGTTTTGTGTTTATTGGTCATCTTGTATCTATAGATTTCTGTCTTTCATCAAATTGGGGAACTTAAGTCAGTATTTCCTCATATGTATTACTTTTCCCCATTATCTTTCTCTTCTTCTTTTGGTGCTCTAATTATATAAAAAAAAAAAACAACAGGACCCTGATAATCTATTCATTTTTGTTTGTTTTTGTTTTTTTTAACTTTTATTTCTGTTCTTCACATTGGATAATGTTGATTGATCTGTCTTCAGGTTCATATACTCTTTCCTCTGTCATCTCCATTCAGCTTTTAAGTGTATCCAGTGAATTCCTTATTTCAGATTTTATTTTTCAGTTTTATATCCTCCATTTGGCTTATTTTTATTGTTCTTATTTCTACTATTTCATTTATTAAGAGCATATTTATTGTACTTCATGGAGAATAATTATCAGTGACTTTAAAATCCTTGGCTATTAGTTTTAATATTGGAGTAATTTATATTTGATTTTCTTTTCTCTTGATAATATATTTCATTTTTATGGCTGTTTGTGTTTTGGATAATTCTGTATGTTATACATTTTTCTCTAATGTCTGTTTTGTTTTTGAGTCCAATTATCTTGTTTGGACTTGAAGTGAAAATTTATTTAAGGGATGGGGACTCTGTTCTCTGTTCAGGTTGCATGTTGTTAGCTAGAGTGCTTTGAGTCCATTCTATGACTTCATGGTCCACAAGTCAGTCAGACATGTGGATTGGCATATTTTGCAATCCCCTCTTTGGCTTTTTCTATCTGGTTTCCCCTACTGTCCTCAATAGTCACAGGTTTCTAGTCTTCCAGGTCAGAAAGTGCAGTTTTTCCACTGATGCCCCCACTTCCTCACATGCTGAGGTGTTATTTTTTAGGTGGGAGGTGTTATTTTTTAGGTGGGAGGTGTTATCGGGACATAACCCACATCACTGGACCTCCTGCATTTTCATGGGATTTAATTTTCATCGTTTGTCATGCATGTGTCTTACAAGGGCATCAAAAGCACCTGCTATTTTTACCTTATTATCAGGTCCCATCTTCATGATGTCATCCATGTAGTGAACCAGCATGATATTCTACTGGGGGGGGGGTATAGAATCAATGTCCATGATGATCGAATTATGTATGGCAGGGAGCTATAGAATTGATGGAGTCCTGAGGTAAGAGCATGAATGTGTATTGATATTCTAGATGGTTGAAAGAAAAATAGATTCTAGTGCACTTTTTTTTTACTGATATAGGAGAAAAACATTTCTTCCAGGTCAAGAGCTGCTTACTAATTGTCCAGTGTGTATTGGTTTACTCCAGGAAATAATTTCAAGGTGGAACAGCAGCTGTAATTGCCACATAATTAAATTTATGATAATCCACTATACTATTCAGGATTTTGCAAATTTAAAAAAGAAATGGCAAAATTTTGAAAAATAAATTAAATTATAAATTTAATGATTTTTTAAATCTGTACCATTTTACTTGTGAAGATAAAATATTATAATGAAATGTGCAAAGACCTGGAGTTAGAAAACCAAAAGTTAGGAACATGATTATCATTTCTCAAGCTGAAAGAACTGAAGAAAAAATTCAAGCTTCGAGTTGCAAATTTTGAAGTATTCTGTGGGCAAAATATTGAATGATGTAGGAAGCATCAAAAGCAGATGGAAGGAATACACAGAGTCACTCTACCAAAAAGAATTGTTCTATGTTCAACCATTTCAGAAGGTAGCATGTGATGATGGTATTGAAGGAAGAAATCCAAGCTGCACTGAAGGCATCTGCAAAAAAGCTCCAAGAACTGATGGAATACCAGCTGAGACATTTCAACAAATAGATGCAGTACCAGAGGTCCTCAATCGTCTAGGCCAAGGAATTTGGATGATAGGTACTTCGCCAACTGACTGGAAATGATCCATATTTGTGCCCATCCCAAAGAAAAGTGATCCAACAGAATGCAGAAATTATTGAACAATATCATTAATATCACACACAAGTAAAATTTTGCTAAAGAGAATTCAAAAATGGTTGCAGCAGTGCATCAACAGGGAACTGCCAGGAACTAAAGCCAGATTGAGAAAAGGATATGGAAAGAGGGATATCATTGCTGATGTCAGATGGATCGTGACTGAAAACAGAGACTACCAAAAAGATGTTTACCTGTGTTTTATTGACTATGCAAAGGCATTAAACTGTGCAGATCACAACAAATTATGGAGAACATTTCAAAGAACAAGAATTCCAGAGCACTTAATTGTGCTCATGTGGGAACTGTACATAGAACAAAAGGCAGTCACTCAAAAAGAGCACGGGGATACTGCATGGTTTAAAATCAGGAAAGATGTGTGTCCTTTCGCTGCACTCAATCTGTATGCTGAGCAAATAATCCGATAAGCTGGACCATATGAAGAGAAGAACATGGCATCAGGACTGAGGAAGACTCATTAACAACCTATGATCAGCAGATGACACAACTCACTTGCTGAAAGTGAAGAGGACCTGAATCACTTACAGATGAAGATCAAAGGCTTTTTCAGTCCTTCTGTTCCTACCATTCATTATAATGGTTTATCACTGCAGCTACTGAGTTAGCCAAAGACTTGCTTTCAATAGGCATTTCATTCCAGGAAATCACAGAAAATAAGTAACATTTTGTGACGCTGCCTTTAGTCCCAACCATGGCATATAGCCAATCTTAGATTTTTGTTTTCTTGATCGTCTATTGCCTAACACCACGTCTACCACTGTCTTAGTTATCTAGAGCTACCATAACAGAAATTCTATATAAGAGGGTGGCTTTAACAAGCAGGAGGCTAGAAGCCTGAATTCAGGGCACAGACTCTAGGGGAAAGCTGTCTCTCTCTGTCAGCTTTGGGGGAAGGTCCTTGTCTCTTTTCAGCATCTGCAGGCCCAGGGTTCCTTTGCCCCTTGGTGATCTTTATGTGGCATCACATCTATCTTCCCCCATCTCTCCTTCTTTTGCGTGCCTGTTTCATCTCTTTTGTATCTCAAAACATAACAAAGTCTCATTAACATAACAAAGACAACCCATTCCCAAATGGGATTTTAACTACAAGCATGCAGCCAGGATTTACAACATGTATCTTCGAGGGACATAATTCAATTCATAACGGCCATCAATCACTGTATCTTCTTGTATTTTTAGTTGCAAATGATAGAAGAAAAATGATGCAGCACCATATTAGGAAATTGAGCCTAGATGTTATACACCCAAGATGGACAAATTCCGGAGGAATACCCAGTCTTCCCTGGCAGAATCTCAAGGTGCTGCTGCCCACTGTTTGGCATCCATGAAAAGTTTTTTGAAACTGAAACTTCTGCTAAAACTGCTGCTGAGGTGCCATATATCCATATCTCTGTGTTTTCCAGAGACTTTCTAAGAGCTAGGCTGCTATCCAAAAGGCCAGCAGTTTGAATCCACCAGGAACTACTTGGAAACCCTATGGGGCAGCTCTACTCTGTCTTGTAGAGTCACTATGAGTCAGAATCAACTCGAAGGTAACTGGTTTGGTTTTGGCTTTAGAATCTTCCTTCATGACTTCCGCCTCTTGTTCATTTCCACTTCAATTTCTTACATGAGTACATCTACTCAGCAGAACCTGGGTATCCAAAACCCGTTGGGTTGACATGCAAAAGAGACAGAGCAATGCAGTTTCCAGCTTACCCAATCTTAATATTATAGGAAGGCAAGGTAGAAGTGAATTGGAGAAGGTGTAGAATAACTCCATCTGCAATATTTGTCACAGTTGACCTTCTGGCCCACACACCTCTTCATCCTGCTGTTCACAATTTCTCTACATTCAGATAGAGTACAAAATCCTAAAACAAAAACAAAACTGGTAGCAAAATGCATTTTGGGAGAGATAGTCCAATGAGCAAGCTACTCATGTGTTGGGTCATTGATAGAAAACCCTTGATATCAGGGAATGATAAAGATTGCATAAGACAGAAGCAGTCAAAGAGTAAAGGAGAGATGTTATTTAGTAGGGAAGAGATACAGAAGGTGAAGCCTGATATAATCTGAGAATTGGATTTTGCTTCTTAGTGGTAGCTTTGAGACAACAAGATTAAAATCAAGGGAAATTAAAAATCCTAATGTCAATCCTCATCTATCTTCAGTTGATGATCTGAGATAGTGTACTTGAGCTCACAGAGAGTAGGAAAAAAGGAATATTCATAAACCCAGTTTATTGATAAATACTGGGTTATATCATTAAAGATGAGCAAATGGAAAAAAAAAAACCACAGAAACTTGAAAAAGTAGCTTAAAACCAAGCAAGAGAGCAATCTAACTGGATCATAGGATGTGCATACATCTGAAAATAATTGAGAAGAATCAAATAAAAAACTGTAATCCTCAGAGTAAAAGAAAATATAGCCTCTATGAAGGAGGAATGGAATATTATAAGGAAGCAAGCAACTGAGATGAATATCAACAAAAGAGGAGATGGATGAAATAAGAAAATTGCTAGGATACTAAAAATACAACAACATAATTCAAATCCATATTTATTCAAGTAGAAACCAGAATTGGTTCTGTAGGAGGTAATATCATTAATGTGGAGCATAAAGCTGAAAAGACCTTTTTTTCCCCGAATACAGACCAAGTGATCAAGGATGTGAAAATTATGAGAAAAGGCGATATACATATGAAGATAGAGATCCTGAAAGAGAAACCAGGATAATTCAACAGAAGCAGTAATCAAAGATATAATGGCAGGAGGAAGGGGGTTTATCACATGATGCTAGGAAAACTAAAGATCTAAACTTATTCTGGCAAAACTTTCCATGAGAACAAAGCATACATTTAAAAACATGATGGGAGAGAGTGGGAGGGGAAAGTGAAAGAGAGGCTAGGGGAGGTGAAGAAAGGGAAGAGAAGGTAGAAAGATTGATTGCCCACAAAAGAAAAATCAGCCTCTTAGACTCTGAGATACAGCAGTAAATGCTGCCCCAGAGTATTAGCCTCCTAATCTTTAAGGTTAAGTGCTATGACTCAAAGATTTTGAGTCTATCAAACCCTCCTCCCCTTTTCTAATGCATCAAGGTAGAATAAACACGTTTAAACGTGTTCCATGAAACTGCTTGCAGAATCTAGTCTCTTTGAAAGATAAATTGATACTCATCTCAAAAAAGGGAAAAAGTCTTACAGTAAGACTGTCTCACAGAGTACAAAGAGACACATGGTAAACAGGAGACCAGTCAAACAATAGAAATAAATGAAATCACCTGTACAGCTAATTTAGAAGCAATGCAGATGTCAAGTATTTTTCTTAAGAGACACATTAAATGATAATATAATATAGTTAGTATTTAAAATCTCTTACTAATTTTACTAACAAATTCCAGGAGTGTGTTAGGGAGAGAAGAGTGGGTGCAGAAGAAAAGTGTTTAAAAATATTTTACTCAATAGAGGAAAATTCAAACTATGCTGTTTTCTTCTTCACTATGGTAATGTAAGGAGCACAAGTTAATAAACATAGGTTAAGTCAATTCCAGCTCATAGTGACCTTACATGACATAGTCGAACTGCCCCATAGTGTTTCCTAGGCTATAATCTATATGGCAGCAGATCACCAGGTCTGTTCTCCAGCAGAGGGGCTGGTGGGTTCCAACTGCTGACCTTTTGATTAGCAGCTGAGTGCTTAACCATTGCACCATCAGGGCTCCTTGACATGATTTAGAAAAGCTTACAAGTTAAATTAAGCTTAATTAATTAAAATTGAAAACAGGATGCATATCTATGTACCTCCCTATCTGAAAACACTGCTTACAGTAAAAGTAAAGATCATGTGGCTTATCTGGTAAGAAAACAGAAAATAAAAATAAAAAAGAAATGGCAGGGAAATTTTATAAACAAAATGAAAGCGTAAAAAGACATCTAAATATTTTAGTTGAGTATGCTAATTGGTTGAACTACCATATTAAAAGACAAAGCCTCTGAGATTGGGTAAAAAACAAAAAATTTTGTTTAAACAAACATATCAAAAGCAAAACTACTTTAAAAAGAATGAAAGCACAAATGTGGACATTTACAAGTCATGAAAATAGAAACAAAATAAAGCAAACATCAGAATATTAGATATTAAAAGATAATCAACAGTTCAAGGCAAAAAGATTTAAATGGGGGAAAAGGATCATTTTATACTGATAAAGTACAATTCTTGTTTTAAAACATAATATACATTATTTCACACTGCATGTATTTTTTTGTATTTCCTTATTTTTACTAAATATGCTTTTGAGGTTCATCCAGCTTGAAAGGTCTTTCTCAAATTCATTTTTCATTCATGCATAAAATTCCATTGCATGAATATATTAAAACCAAACCATCCAAACCCTTTGCCTTCAATTCCAACTTATAGTGATCCTACCAAAAAACCAAAACCAAACCCAGTGCCTTTGAGTCGATTCAGACTCATAGCGACCCTATAGGACAGAGCAGAACTGCCCCATAGAGTTTCCAAGGAGCGCCTGGTGGATTTGAACTGCCAACACTTTGGTTAGCAGCCGTAGCACTTAACCACTATGCCACCAGGGTTTCCAGTGATCCTACAGGACAGAATAAAATACTACATGAGCTAACAGAAGTATAAAAAATGCATAAGAAAGATAAACTTCAAAGTTAGGGTGATGATTTTATCTGGGGAAGGAGGAAGAAGGATAGCCCAGGGAAAGGATCACAAAGAAAATTTAATTGTGCTATGTTTCAGTTTTTAAGTTGGGTTGGTAGTATACAGGTATTTGTTATGTTGTTTTTATAGTTTTGTATACTTCTTAAATATTGTGAAATAAATAAATAAAAATAAAAAATTAAGTGACAAGTAGTATTATTTATTTTGTCAGTTTAAGTTTTATGAAGCTGTGCTAAAACAAATTGCATTAAAATATATAAAGTATATAAAAAACCCAAACCTGTGCTGTCAAATTGATTCTGAATCACAGTGACCATACAGGACAGAGTAGACCTGCCCCACAGCGTTTCCGAGGAGTGGCTGGTGAATCTGAACCACTGACCTTTTGGTTATCAGCCTAAGCTCTTAATCACTGTGCCACCAGGACTCCTATAAAACAAAAGACCTTAGTAATTCAATGAAAAAATGACAGAAATACAACAGTATTGGGAAACTTTAAAATATCTGTCTCAACACCTAAGAGTTCAGGTAATAAAGAAAATAGAGGATTTGAAAATTTACTAATTTACTAAATTTTTACCAAATTACTAAAAATTTACTAAATTATTTCAGCTGTTCTAGTAAATGCATATGAACTTTTTATCCTATAGGGAGAATGACTCCTCCTTTTCATTGCCCGTTTAGTATAAGGAAGCAATATTCCCCCAATTGGAACTGACGCAGACCATATTTTGTGAGCACCACTGCATTTTAGAAAATGTCTTCTTTGACTCAATAGTCATTAAATATTTGTTTGTTTTTTAATTTCAACCTGGTGAATTCTTTTTGATGGGCTTTTGGCTAAGTAAGTTTTGAATGGAGTAGATCATTTTTCCTTCAAGCTTTTTTACGATTTCAGTATTGATGAATTAACTAGTATTTGGAGACGCATTCACCGCAGGCTCAGTCTCTTTGTACCGTCAGAGGAAGAAGAGGCGACTGAGGGAAGAAGTCCAAGCTGCACTGAAGGCGCTGGGAAAACAAGGTCCCGGGAACTGAAGGGGTACCAACTGAGATGTTTTAACAAACAAATGCTGTGCTGGAAGCGCTCACTTCTCTATGTCAAGAAATTTGGAAGACAGCTACCTGGCCAATTGACTGGAAGAGAGTCATATTTAGGCCTATTACCAAGAAAGGTGTTTCTACTGAATGCGGAAATCATCAAACAATATCATTAATACCACATGCAAGTAAAAATTTCTGACGATTATTCAAAAGCAGCTTCAACAGTATATTGACAGGGAACTGCCAGAAATTCAAGGCAGATTCAGGAGAAGACATGGGACCAGGGATATCATTGCTGATGTCAGATGAATCCTGGCTGAAAGCAAAGAATACTAGAAAGATATTTACCTGTGTTTTATTGATTATGCAAAGACATTCAACTGTGTGGATCATAAAGTATGGACAACATTGTGAAGAATAGGAATACGAAAACGCTTATTTGTGGTATAAGGAACCTGTACATAGATCAAAAGGCAGTCATTCGAACAGAACAAGTGGATACTGTGTGGTTTAAAATCCTCACCACTGGACAAATAAACAAAATCAGGATAAACGGAGAAAATATTGAAGTTGTGAAGGATTTCATTTCACTTGGATCCACAATCAATGCCCATGGAAGCAACAGTCAAGGCATCGAAAGATGCATTGCATTGGGCAAATCTGCTGCAAAAAAAAAAAGGCTTTAAAGTGTTAGAAAAACAAAGATGTCACCTTGAAGACTAAGGTGCACCTGACCCAAACCATGGTGTTTTCAATAGCCTTATTTCATATGCATGGTAAAGCTGGACAATGAATAAGAAAGACCGAAGAAGAATTGAGACCTTTGAATTGTGGTATTGATGAAGAATATTGAATATACCATGGACTGCCAAAAGAATGAACAAATGTGTCTTGGAAGAAGTACAACCAGAATGCTCCTTAGAAGCAAGATGAAGAAAGTACATCTCACGTAAGACATGTTGTCAGGAGGGACCAATCCCTGGAAAAGGACATCACGCTTGGTAGAGGGTCAGTGAAAAAGAGGAAGACCCTCAATCAAATGGATTGACACAGCAGTTGCAACAATGGGCTAAAGCATAACAACCGTTATGAGGATGGCACAGGACTGGGCACTATTTCGTTCTGTTGTACATAGAGTCAATATGAGTCAGAACTGGCACTAGCAACAACAACAACAACAGAAAATACATTACTTTCAGGGAGCAAGACTTCCTATGCCTTTACACATGGGTCACTTATCTTACTCATTGTTCTTTTCAAAAGTAATTTTCCACTCAGGACAAGGGGTAGATTATATGGGCAGCAAGAAGCTGTATCTAAAAGGAATGTGAGGAACCGACCTGAAATAAGAAAAGGTCATGGAGGCTATGATGACTGATGGCTGCCCTCAGGCAGTCGGGGAGGGATAAGGCTGATTCACAGATAGTCTGTGTCTGTGATTGCACGGTCCTCATGCAGTCAGCTTGTGGAAAGTATTTGAGCAAATTGATTGAGACAGAGATGAAAATTAGAAAAACTCATTTGCTTGCATGCTGAGGTTGTAGGGGGCCAAGTAAGGGGACAGTTGACTGAATTTCTTGAAGGGCGAGTTAATGGTAAAGCATAGAGTGTGCACTTAGACGGTTCTGCTTTGAGACTGCTGAATGTACAATTTTTTTTTTTTTAGCAACAGTTATGTGAAAAGATGAGGGTATAGACAAGTTACCAATGTGCCTAATGAAGACATAGGTGAAAAAAAGAAAAAAAAAAACACACTTATTTGTAATTACTGAACACCAGTTACGATGAGGAAATTGAGTAATTTTACATGATAAAACTTATGCCGCAATGCTGTTAGAAACATTTCATCAAGTTTTAGCAAGTAATATTTGATATCTGTCTTCAGAACAATGATTAAAGAACAATAAATTCCAGCATATATATGATCCTCCCACGTCTGTCGGTTTATCATACTGTGGGAGCTTTTGTGTTGCTGTGATGCTGGAAGCTATGCCACCGGTACTCAGATACCGGCAGGGTCACCCATGGAGGACAGGTTTCAGCTGAGCTTCCAGACTAAGACAGACTACGAAGAAGGACCCGGCAGTCTACTTCTAAAGAGAATTAGCCAGTGAAACCTTATGATTAGCAGCAGAACATTGTTGATATAGTGCCAGAAGATGAGCCCCCAGGTTGAAAGGCACTCAAAAGATGATTGGGGAAGAGCTGCCTCCTCAAAGTAGAGTCGACCTTAATGATGTGGACAGTTTCTAGCTTTCAGGACCTTCATTTGCTGATGTGGCACAACCCAAAATGAGAAGAAGGAGCTGCAAACATCCATTCATAATCGGAACATGAAATGTACAAAGTATGAATCTAGGAAAATTGGAAATCATCAAAAATGAAATGGAACACAAACATCGATATCTTAGGCTTTAGTGAGCTGAAATGGATAGGTATTGGCATTTTGAATTGGGCAATCGAATCGTCTAATACGCCAGGAATGATGACTTAAAGAGGAATGGTGTTGCATTCATCGTCAAAAAGAACATTTCAAGATCAATCCTGAAGTACAACACTGTCAGTGATAGGATAATATCCATATGCCTACAAGGAAGACCAGTTAATATGACTATTATTCAAATATACGCACCAACCACTAAGGTCAAAGGTGAAGAAATTGAAGATTTTTACCAGATTCTGCAGTCTGAAATTGATTAAGCATGCAATCAGGATACATTGATAATTACTGGTGATTGGAACTCGAAAGTTGAAAACAAAGAAGCAGGATTGGTAGTAGGAAAATACGGCCTTGGTGAACGAAACGATACCAGAGATCTCATGATAGAATTTTGAAAGACCAGTGACTTCTTCATTGCAAATACCTTTTCTTTTATCAACATTAGTGGTGACTATACACGTGGATCTCGCCAGATGGAATACACAGGAATCGAATCGACTATATGTGTGGAAAGAGACAGTGGAAAAGCTCAATATTATCAGTCAGAACAAGGCCAGGGGCAGACAGTGGAACAGACCATCAATTGCTCATATGCAGGTTCATGTTGAAACTGAAGATAATTAGAACAAGTCCACGAGAGCCAAGGTACGACCTGGAGTATATCTCAAGAATAGATTTGATGAATTGAACACTATGATCAAAGACCAGACAAGTTGTGGAATGACATCGAGGACACCATACATGAAGAAAACAAGAGATCATTAAAAAGACAGGAAAAAAAGAAAAGACCCAAATGGAGGTCAGAAGAGACTCTGGAACTTGCTCTTGAATGTCAAGCAGCTAAAGCAAAAGGAAGAAATGATGAAGTAAAGAACTGAACGGAAGATTTCAAAGGGCGGCTAAAGGAGACAAAGTATTTTAATGACATGTGCGAATAGCTGGAAAAAGAAAACCAAAAAAGAACATTCGGCATTTCTCAAGCTGAAAGAACTGAAGAAAAAATTCAAGCCTCGAGTTGCAATAGTGAAGGATTCTATGAGAAAATATTAAACAAGACAGAAAGCATCAAAAGAAGATGGAAGGAATACACAGAGTCATTATGCCAAAAAGAATTGGTCGATGTTCAACCATTTCAAGAGGTAGCATATGATCAGGAACCAATGGTACTGAAGGAAGAAACCCAAGCTGCACTAAAGGCATTGGCAAAAAGTAAGGCTCCAGGAATTGACCAAATTTCAATTGAGGTTTTTCAATAAATGGATGCACTTGTCTATGCCAAGAAATTTGGAGGCAGCTACCTGGCCAACTGACTGGAAGAGATCCATATTTATGCCTATTCCCAAGAAAGGTGATTTAACTGAATGTGGAAATTATCGTACAATATCATTAATATCACATGCAAGTAAAATTTTGCTGAAGATCATTCAAAAGCAGCTGCAGCAGTGTATCGAAGGGGAACTGCCAGAAATTCAGGCAGGATTCAGAAGAGGACCTGGGACCAGGGATATCATTGGGGATATCAGATAGATCCTGGCTGAAAGAAGAGAACACCACAAGGATGTTTATCAGTGCTCTATTGACTATACTAAGGCACTTGACTGGGTGAATCATAACAAATTATGAATAATATTGCAAACAACGGGAATTCCAGAACACTTAATTGTGTTCGTGAGGAACCTGTATATAGATCAAGAGGCAGTTGTTTAGACAGAACAAGGGGATACTGCAAGGTTTAAAGTCAGGAAAGGTGTGCGTCAGGGTTGTTTCCTTTCACCATACCTCTTCAATCTGTGTGCTGAGCAAATAATCTGAGAAGCTGAACTACATGAGGAAAACAGGGCATCAGGATTGGAGGAAGACTCATTAACAACCTGCATTATGCAGATGATACAACCTTGCTTGCTGAAAGTAAAGACTACTTAAAGCACCTACTGATGAAGATCAAAGACCACAGCCTTCAGTATGGATTACACCTCAACGTAAAGACAACAAAAATCGTCACAACTGGACCAATAAGCAATATCATGATAAATGGAGAAAACATTGAAGTTGTCAAGGATTTGATTTTACTTGGATCCACAATCAACACCCACGGAAGCAGCAGTCAGGAAATCAAAAGACGCATTGCATTGGGCAAATCTGCTGCGAAGGATCTCTTTAAAATGTTGAAGAGCAAGGATGTCACCCTGAAGACTAAGGTGGGCCTGACCCAAGCCATGGTATTTTCAATCGCATCATCTGCATGTGAAAGCTGGACAATGAATAAGGAAGACCGAAGAAGAGTTGACGCCTTCGAATTGTGGTGTTGGCGAAGAATATTGAATATACCACGGACTGCCGAAAGAACAAACAAATCTGTCTTGGAGGAAGTACAACCACAATGCTCCTTAGAAGCAAGGATGTCGAGACTGCGTGTTACATATTTTGGATGTGTTGTCAGGAGGGACCAGTGCCTGGAGAAGGACATCATGCTTGGTAAAGTACAGGGTCAGCAGAAAAGAGGAAGACCCCCAACGAGGTGGATCCACACAGTGGCTGCAACTATTGGCTCAAGCGTAACAACGATTGTACCGGTGGTGCAGGGCTGGGGACTGTTTTTCCTGTGGTATGCAGGGTTGCTTTGATGCGGGACCTAAAAACAACAACGTGTATATGATTGTATGTTTTTATAATTCATTATCATAAGCATGAACCAGAACCAGTTGCTAGGGTATTTTATAAGAGGCAGAACTGAGTGGCTTGCTCTGAGCAAAGCCTCTCTTTTCAAAATGGTGATTTGGAAACATTCCAGGAAGTGGTTTAACTTTATGAATAATGCAATCTTTCTACAGTTTGCTTTCCCTCCTGTTTTTGGTCTCCCCAGTGGCTTTGGAAGCTACTGTGTTCCTCAGTGTGATTCACTGCTCACCTCCTGCAGGTGTCTGGTGCTTGTCAGCTGCAGGGCAGCTGGGGAACCAGAACGGTAACACACAGCCCTCGCTTCTGCAGTTTGCATGCCAGTGTCATTTGGTAAATATGTTGTTTGATGAGGTGATGTTGTTTAGAAGAATCAATCAGATTTCTTTAGCAACTTCAGCTCTTCCTCTACCAAGGGCACCTGGAGACCGGGATGTCTTTCTTTTATAGTACAGAATTGATTAATTTAATAAATATTTCCCCTGATCACATTTTGTCATTCCCTCATCGTAAATTCTGATTTGTAGTCATTATTTCTCAGAAGTACACATTTTCCTTGGTCAAAATTTGCAGTTATAAATTATATCATGATACTGGGATTCATCTGCCAGTTTTTAGGCAGCAGAAAATCTTACTATATGAAGTTTTAGCCAGTAGCACTTTTATTTTTTGTTGATTATTTCTATAAATATTATTTATTATGAATTTGAAAAATACATGATTTTTTTCTAATCAATAAGAAATTTGGGAGAAATGTCATGGGACAAATAGATGAGGGGAGAAATAATGGAAGACGAGGCACTAAGGGGAGGAAGTAGGAAAGAGGGGGAGGAAAAAGGAGTGGGAGGAGGCACTGGAGGGAGAGAAGAGGGGAAGTCAGAGAAGGGGAAGATGAAGAGGACAAAGGGAGGAGGAGAGCGGAGGGCAAGGTGATGGAAGGTAGAAAGGGGCTGAGATGAAGGTAAATAGGGAGAGGAAGAAGGAGAATGGGCGGGGGACGAGACGGTGAGGAAGACAGGAAAGGGGAGGATAACAAGTAGAAGGACAATGAGTGAGTTACGGGGAAGGGAGGGAGAGAGAAGGGGCCAAAAGAGACTCAGGGTCTAAAAATTCCACTAAGCATTTTGAGGTTCCCGTTGAAGAAATGCTCTGATTCTAACTGGTGGTTGGGAAACATTTTTCTTTAAAGATATGGGGGCTTAAAAAATTCTAATCTCCCTACAAAATCTATGTTTTCCGTTATTACCAATGTTATCATTTGCTTCTAATTTGGAGCCTGGGTGTGTCAAGTCTCAGGGTATTACCTGTGCACAGATGGCACTACTAGTGGTGGAGCGAAGATGGCCGTGCGTGTGTGTGCGCGCGTGCGGGTGCAATAGAAGCCTGAAAGAGTCTCACCCATCTCTCCACTCCTGCAGTGTGCTTGCAGGCATTTTCCATGCCTTTGACAGGGGTTGGCTCAGGGGTGGATTATCTAATAAGCAAGGTAAGCACAATGCTTACCTTGCTTGCCAGATCATCTGTAGTGAACAATTTCATGTTTTTTCACCACATCAGGGACAGTTCCACGTATGGCTTCCATGTATGGCTGGCATCTGTCTCTCTCCCAACCCCACAGCACCTTCCTACGGAATCAAAACCTCTTTTCAAATTTACAATCCCTGACAGGGGTGGATGACACAGTAAGCAAGGTAAGCATGGGCTCACTTGTGCTTACTTACTAATCTGTACTCATACCTATTGCCGTTGAGTCAATTCTGATCCATAGCAACCCTATAGGACAGAGTAGAACTGGCCCATAGAGTTTCCAGGGAGCACGTGGTGGATTCAAACTGCCTGCCTTTTGGTTAGCAGCCGTACTACTTGACCACTCCACCACCAAGGTTTCCATACTAACCTGCAGTAATCTTTAATGTGGTGGAACCCGTGTGAAATAGCTCACTGCAGACTAATAAGTAAGCACGAGTGAGCCCGTTCTTACCTTGCTTATTGGATGATCTGCCCCTGGGCTGGATGTTAGTAGAAAGAGAGACCTGGGCCTGGAGCGGCCCTGGAGTCACAGCACACAGCAAACTCCTCAGATGATAACTGGAGAGGTGATGAGAACGGAGATTGGTCACCAAAAGTAGACACCCCTTCCCCACACCTTGTCACCCACAGCCTGAGCACTGCAACCGCCTCCTTTCCGCTGCAATGAGAATTTGCACTGATCCTGCTGAAAGTTAGGCCAGCACAGGCTTCTAGGCATGCACATACAAGTGCACACATATGCACCCAAGCGCACACGTACACACACATGCATACACTAGCATCCACATGCATGTACACACAAGTGCACACACACATGCACACATCCACACATGCACACACAAGTGCACACATATACACACACATAAGTGCATACATGCACATACACTTCTTTTTTTTAAACTGTGATTACTCTAGTCATTTGCTTTTTGCTAAGGTTTTGTTAAACTCGTCTCTTTTGGCTTCCTCTCTGCTGCCCTCCCCCACTCCCCAGCAGGTCCTGAAAACAAAACTGATCTGTTTTCTGTCACCATCACTAGATAATTGTTCACTTTTTCTAGAAATTGTCTTATGTCCTCTATTTTGTTTCATTTCATTCACCCAGCATACTTATTTTGAGATTCATCCACATTGTTGTATGTTGATTAACAGTCCATTCCTTTTTACCGTTGAATAGTATTCCATTGGGTAACCCAAAGAATTTAAGCACTTGGCTACTAACTAAAAGGTTGGCAGTTCGAAGCCAACCAGAGGTACTCAGAAGAAATGCCTGGCAACCTACTTCCAAAAGGTCACAGCCATTGAAAACCCTATGGAGCACAGTTCTACTGTGCACACATGGGGTTACCATGAGTTGGAATCAGCTCCATGATAACTGTTACTGTTCCGTTATACAGATGCCACAATTTCTTTATCCGTTAACCTACCCTTGGGTGGTTTCCAGGTATTGATTATGACCAATAAAGCTGCATGAACTTTAGTGTGGGTGTTAGTATGGACCCATGTTTGTATGGATATGTATGTTCACTATTATTAAAGAACTATCTAGGAGTAAAATGGCTTGATTACATGGCGAATACATGTTGAACATTTTAGACATTGCCAAATGCTTTTCCAAAGGAATTGTACCATTTTACATATTCACTGTGGGTTAAAGAATTTAGCTTTACCTAAAGCAAGGGGGCCTTTGCTCCTAATTCCTTAGAATTAACCCTTGGAGTAAATGAGGTACCTTGAGTCTGGAACTTCCAGGCCACACCCAAGGATTTGTATTGGTGAGTAGGGGCTGACCAGACAAGAAAGACTCATTTGGGGAACTGATAACAAGTAGCCTCAGGAGGCTTGATTCAACCTATTATGCAGGACTGGCCAACAAAAGTCTGGAACATGAAGGCTCAGTGAGATTCCTGGTTGCTGAAGGGAGAATGAGACACAGAAGCTCTGAGTTGGGAACCCTCCCAGACCTCACCCATGTGTCACTTCCTTTTAACCACCCTGTTTAATATCCTTTTGCTATAATACATCTACAATTTTAAGTATACTGCTTTCTGTGAGTTCTGTCAGTCATTCCAGCAAGTTGTCAAATTGCAAAGAGAAGGAGTAAGCAGCAGGTGAAAGTGAAGGTGTCGTGTAGACTTCTAAACTTGCAGCTGTTATGTGCCTATTTGGCAATCTAAAGGGCAGTGTCCTTTTAGCCTGTGAGGTCTGCCCTAGCTCCAGGTGGCTAGGGTCAGGGAGGGTGTGTGCTGCGTGGGCAGCTTGTTAGAAATGATTGAGAAGTGGGAAAGTGGGGACTGCATCAATCTCCACATTTTGGGATTGGATTCATGCTGATTCTGATCTACAAAATTATCCATGAATCTACCAACAGTCTATGAGAGTTCCATTCACTCTGTCTATTGCCAACACTTGGTGCAGTCAGTCTTTTTTACTTAAATTTTTAATTTTAGATATTCTAATAGGTGTGTAATGATGCATCATTGTGGTTTTAATTTGTGTTTCCCTAACGACTCATGATATTGAGCATGTTTTCATGTGCCACAGGTATGTTTTTTGGGTAAAATATCGGTTCAAATCACTTGCCCATTTAAAAGTTGTTTTTATTTTTTAATTATTCTGTTCTCAGAGTTCTTTATATATTCCAGAAAAGAATTCCTGCAGTAGGCAGACTTCTAAGATGGCCCTGAACGCTTCTGCCTCTAGGCACTCACTCCCTTGTGTAATTCTCTTCTTTTGAGTGTGGCCTAGACTTAGTGAATGACATTTAGTGAGTAGAGCAGGTAAAAGTAATAGGAGTCATTTCTGAGATTAGGCTACAAAAGATGGTGACTTCTGTTCACTAGCATCCTCTCGTTTACTGGCATTCTCCCTGGCTCTCCTCGCATGCTTGCTCTAAAAAGGTGAGCTTTAGAGGCCCATGTGGCAAGCAACCCCCAGTGGCTTCCGGTCAACCATCAGTGAGGAACTGAGGCCCTCAGTCCAACAACCCTTGAGAAACTGAACCCTGTGAACAACCATGTAAGCGGCCTGGAAGCACCTCCTTCCCAGCTGAGACTGCGCCCTCAGCTGGCGCCTTGAAGCTAGAGCCTCGTGAGAGACTGTGACGCGGAGGGCTCAGCGGCGTATACCGAGATTTCTGAGCCACAGACTGTGAGACAATAAATGTGCTTTTTTAAGCCACTAATTTTAGGGTAGTTTGTTATCCAGCAATAGATAACCAAAACAAAGTCCTGCGTCTGATAGGAGATTTGCAAATATCTCTCCTGGGTCCCTGACTTATCTTTTCATTTTCTTAAGAGGATGGTCTTTGGAAGAGCAGAAGTGCTTAATTTTGATGAAGTCCTTTTGTCTCGTATGGATCATGCTTTTGATGTTATATCTAAGAAATCTTTGCCTAATGTAAAGTACATAATTTCACCTATTTTTTTTCTTCTAGAAGTGTTATAGTTTCAGGTTTTACATTTAGTTTACATTTAAATTTAGTTTTATAATCCATTTTGAGTTACTTTTTGTATATGGCATGAGGTATAGATTGAAGATCATTTGCGTGCGTGTGTTTGTGGCAACTGGATATGCAATTGTTTTAGAAAAATTTGTTGGCAGGGGGAACCATCCTTTCTCCATAAAATTGCCTTAACACTGCTGTCAAAAACTAATTGACATAATTGTATGGGTTATTTCTGAACTTTCTATTCAGTTATATTGATTTTGAGTTCTGTACCAAAATGTTTAAGGACCCCTGGTGGTGAAACAGCTAAGTGCTTCGTCCATAGTTTGAACCCAGCACCCACTTCATGGGGAAAAAGCCATGGCAATTTGCTCCCATAAAGATTTCAGCCTAGGAAAGCCCATGGGGCAGTTCTACTCTACGTCACTATGAGTTGAAATTGACTCAGTAGCACACAACAACAACAACCAAAAATGTTTCATTATTGTTCCTTTTTTTAGTAAGTTTTGAAATCATATAGTATAAGTCCTCCAACTTTGTTGTTCTTTTTCAAAGTTACTCTTGCTCTTCTATGTCCTTTGTTTTGCCCCCATAAATTTTAGAATCGGCTTGACAATTTCTACACAAAAATCCTGCCGAGATTTTGACTGGGTTTGCTTTGAATCTATTGGATTGGAATCTACTAGGTCAATTTGGGGAGAATTGACATCTTAACAATTTTGAGTCTTCCAAATCATAAATAGGATACACCTATCCATTTATTTAAGTCTTCCATTATTTCTGATGAAGACCAAAGACTACAGCCTTCAGTATGGATTACACCTCACCGTAAAGAAAACAAAAACCCTCACAACTGGACCAATAAGCAATATCATGATAAATGGAGAAAAGATTGAAGTTGTGAAGGATTTCATTTTACTTGGATCCACAATCAACACCCCATGGAGACAGGAGTCAAGGAGACAGGAGTCAAGAAATCAAACGACGTATTGCATTGGGCAAATCTGCTCTCTTTAAAGTGTTTAAAAGCAGAGATGTCACTTTGTGGACTAAGATGAACCTTACCAAGCCATGGTGTTTTCAATTGCCTCGTATGCGTGTGAAAGCTGGACAATGAGTAAGGAAGACGGAAGAAGAACTGATGCCTTTAAATTATGGCGTTGACCAAGAATACTGAATATACCATGGACTGCCAGAACAGCAAACAAATCTGTCTTGGAAGAAGTACACCTAAAATGCTTCTTAGAAGTGAGGATGAGAAGACTTGTCTCACTTACTTTGGACATGCTATCAGGAGGGACCAATTGCCTAAGAATGACATCATGCTTGTTAAAATGAAGATCAGCAAAGAAAAGGAAAGACCCTTAATGAGATGGATTGGCATAGTGGCTGCAACAATGGGCTCAAGCACAACAACAATTGTGAAGATGGTACAGGACCAGACAGTGCTTCATTCTGGTGTACATAGGATTGTTATGAGTCAGAACCAACTCGACGATACCTAACAACAACATTATTTCTTTCAGCAATGTTTGTAATTTTCAGTGTACACCTCTAGTACATCTTTTGTTAACTTTATTCTGAAGAATTTAACATTTTTAATGCTATTATAAATAGTGTCAGTTTTTAATTTTTGAATGTTGCTAGTATATAGAAAAAATGATTTTTAAAATATTGATCTTGTAACCTGCAACATTGCTATAATCACTTATTAATTCTAGTAGCTTTTTTGACTTTTCCTTCATATTTTTGCTTAATCATGTCTTCTGCAAATAAAGACAGTGTTACATTTGTATTTCTAATATAGGTGCATTTTATTTCTTCTTCTTACCTTATTGTACTGACTAGAACCTCTAGCACATATTGAATAGAAGTGGTGAGAGAAAACATCCTTGCCTTGTTTCCAGTCATAGAGGGAAGGCATTCAGTCTTTCACCCTTAGATATAATGTTAAAAAAAAAAAAAAAAAAAACCCATTGCTGTGGAAAAAAAAAGTAGGTGTAGCTTTTTCATAGATTCCCTTTATCAGGTTGAGGTAGTTCCTTTCTCTTCCTCATTTTCTGAGAGTTTTTACTAGAAATATTGGATTTTGTTGAGTACTTTTTCTGCCTCTATTGAGATATTCATATAGTTTTTCTTTTTGGGTTTATTAATATGAAGAATTATAATGACTTGTTCTCCAAGGTTAAACTTACCTTACACTTCCAGGATAAATCTGTTTGAACGTGGTGTGCTATCTTTTTTACATCCTTGATTTTGTTTGCTGAAATTTTATTTGGAATGTTTGCATGCATGTTCATGAAGCATATTGTTCTCTAGTTTTACTTTCTTGTAATGTTTTTTACTGGGTTTGGTATCAAGTAATGCTAGCCTCATACTATGAGTTTGGAAGTATTTGCTCAGTTCAATTTTCTAGAAATAATTTTGTAGGGATTGGTATTATTTACTTCACAAGTAAAATCACTTTGGCCTGAGATTTCCTTCTTGGGAAGTTTTTTAAATACAATTTCAATTTCTTTAATAAAAATAGGGATAGTTCTAGAGTGGGCTTTAGTGGTTTGTGTCTTTCAAGAAATTTGTCTAAGTGACCTAGGTTGGAAAGTATTGACATAAAGCTGTTCATAATATTTCATTACTCTTATAATACCTGTGGAATCTGTAGTGATATCATTTCTCTCATTTCTGATAATGGTAACAATAATTTGTGTCTTCTCTCTGTTTTTCCTTGATAAGTTTGGCTAGAGATTTTTCAATTTTATTGATTTTCTTGAAGAATGAGGTATTTGTTTCTTGATTTGTTCTATTTTTTAATTCATTGATTTGGACTTTGATCATTATTATTTCCTTCCTTCTCTTTTTGTGTTTAATTTGCACTTCTTTTTCTAGTTTCTTAAAGGTGGAAGTTTAGTTCATTGACTTGAGGGTTTTTTTTTTTTCTAATATAGACATTTAGTGCTATAAAATTTCCCTTAAGTACTGCTTTTGTGACATGCCACAAATTTTTAGATGTTGTATAATGATTTGCATTTATTTTAAAATACTTCCTAATTTCCTTTTTGAATTCTTCTTTGACCCATGGGTTACTTAAAACTATGTTATATTATGAATAAGGAATACCAAAGGAGAACTGACACCTTTGAACTGTGGTGTTGGGGAAGAATATTGAATATACCATGGACTGCCAAAAGAATGAGCAAATCTGGGTTGGAAGAAGTACAGCCAGAATGCTCCTTAGAAGCAAGGATGGTGAGACTGCGTCTTACATACTTTGGATATGTTGTCAGGAGGGATCAGTCCCTGGAGAAGGACCTCGTGCTTGGTAAGGTACAGGGTCAGCGGAAAAGAGGAAGACCCTCAATGAGATGGATTGACACAGTGGCTGCAACAACGGGCTCAAGCATAACAACCATTGTACGGATGGTGCAGGGCCAGGCAGTGTTGTGGATAGGGTCACTATGAGTTGGAACCATTCGACGGCACCTAACATGACATGTATTATGTTATTTCCAAATATTTGATTATTTTCCTGTTATTTTTCTTTTATTTATTTCTAATTAATTCCATTGTGGTCAGAAAATATATATATATATATATGCATAGTTTAAACAGTTATTTATTTCTACTTTATTTTCAATATCAAATGGAGATATTATAAAGTCTGTAATAAATATTTTGCTTTTGTCAGTTTTTCTTTATGATTTCAGTAATTTTCGATATAAAATATTCATCTATAAAAGCATAAGTTATGTATTTTAAGGTTGTGGATTTTTGTAACCCAAAAGTTCATAACAAGTACATTTTATTATGTATTGTACCTTTTTTAATAAGAAAATAAAATAAGCTTCTTTGTCTATTTAATCCTTTTATTCTTAAATTTTGTATTGAATAATAATTTTAGATTTTCTTTATTTTTATGTATTCTGTATGTTTTTGAGGACATGTTATGAAAATTCTATACCTGTCTATTACAATAATAATTATTTTCGTTTACATGACAGACATTTTTTTTTTCCCCACTGGGGGCCATTTTATTTGATGTGGCATCCAAAATAAATAAAATTTTCATTTTTATCTATGCTATAATATTACTTGCCCTCTAAGTTTTTTTTTAACTGTAAACTCATCTAATCTTTAGGTAAAATTGGCTAAAAACTTCATGACAATGCCCTATTTCCTTTTTTCCCTTTAGTTTCTTTCTTTCTTTTGTAATAATGTAGTCAGTTTCTGCCATCCTGCTTTTTTTAAAATAATTTTTATTGTGCTTTAAGTGAAAGTTTACAAATCAAGTCAGTCTGTCACATATAAACTTATATACACCTTACTACATACTTCCTCTTACTCTCCACCTAATGAGTCAGCCCGCTCTCCTTCCAGTCTCTCCTTTTGTGACCGTTTTGCCAGGTTGTGTTTCTAACCCCTTCTACCCTCCCATCTCCCCTCCAGACAGGAGATGCCAACATAGTCTCAAGTGTCCACCTGACACAAGTAACTCACTCCTCATCAGCATCTCTCTCCAACCCATTGTCCAGTCCCTTCCATGTCTGATGAGTTGTCTTCGGGAATGGTTCCTGTCCTGGGCCAACAGAAAGTCTGGGGACCGTGACCACAGGGATTCTTCTAGTCTTAGTCAGACTATTAAATCTGGTCTTTTTATGAGAATTTGGGGTTTGCATCCCACTATTCTCCTGCTCCCTATGGGGTTCTCTGTTGTGCTCCCTGTCAGGGCAGTCATCGGTTGTGGCCGGGCTCCATCTAGTTCTTCTGGTCTCAGGATGATGTAAGTCTCTAGTTCATGTGGCCCTTTCTGTCTCTTGGGCTCATAATTACCTTGTGACCTTGGTGTCCTTCATTCTCCTTTGATCCAGGTGGGTTGAGACTCCCTGATGTATCTTAGATGGCCGCTTGTTAGCATTTAAGACCCCAGAAGCCACACTTCAAAGTGGAATGCAGAATGTTTTCTTAATAGAATTTATTTTACCAATTGACTTAGATGTCCCCTGAAGCCATAGTCCCCAAACCCCCACCCTTGCTCCGCTGACCTTCGGAGCATTCAGTTTATTCAGGAACCTTCTTTGCTTTTGGACCAGTCCAGTTGAGCTGACCTTCCCTGTGTTGAGTGTTGTCCTTCCCTTCACCTGAAGTAGTTCTTATTTACTAACTAATCAGTAAATAACCCTCTCCCACCCTCCCTTCCCCTCATAACCACAAAAGAATGTGTTCTCAGTTTAAACTATTTCTCAAGATCTTGTAACAGTGGTCTTATACAATATTTGTCCTTTTGCATCTGAGTAATTTCACTCAGCATAATGCCTTCCAGACTCCTCCATGTTATGAAATGTTTCACGGATTCATCGTTCTCCTTTATCGATGCGTAGTATTCCATTGTGTGAATATACCACAATTTATTTATCCATTCATCCATTGGTGGACACCTTGGTTGCTTCCAGCTTTTTGCTATTGTAAACAGTGCTGCAATAAACATGGGTGTGCGTATATCTGTTCGTGTAAAGGTTCTTATTTCTCTAGGCTATATTCCAAGGAGTGGGGTTTCTGGGTTGTATGGTAGTTCTATTTCTAACTTTTTAAGGAAACGCCAGATAGATTTCCAAAGTGGTTGTACCATTTTACATTCCCACCAGCAGTGTATAAGAGTTCCAATCTCCCCGCAGCCTCTCCAACATTTATTATTTTGTGTTTTTTGGATTAATGCCAGCCTTGTTGGAGTGAGATGAAATCTCATCATAGTTTTAATTTGCATTTCTCTAATGGCTAATGATCGAGAGCATTTTCTCATGTATCTGTTAGCTGCCTGAATATCTTCTTTAGTGAAGTGCGTGTTCATATCCTTTGCCCAATTTTTAATTGGGTTGTTTGTTTTTTTGTGGTTGAGTTTTAATAGGATCATATAGATTTTAGAGATCAGGCGCTAGTCAGAGATGTCATAGCTGAAAATTTTTTCCCAATCTGTAGGTGGTCTTTTTACTCTTTTGGTGAAGTCTTTAGATGAGCATAGGTGTTTGATTTTTAGGAGCTCCCAGTTATCTGGTTTCTCTTCGTCATTTTTCATAATGTTTTGTATTCTGTTTATGCCTTGTATTAGGGCTCCTAATGTTTTCCCTGTTTTTTTCCCCATGATCTTTATCGTTTTAGTCTTTATGTTTAGGTCTTTGATCCACTTGGAGTTAGTTTTTGTGCATGGTGTGAGGTATGGGTCCTGTTTCATTTTTTTGCAAATGGATATCCAGTTATGCCAGCACCATTTGTTAAAAAGGCTATCTTTTCCCCGGTTAACTGATACTGGGCCTTTGTCAAATATCAGCTATTCATATGTGGACGGATTTATATCTGGGTTCTCAATTCTGTTCCATTGGTCTATGTGCCTGCTGTTGTACCACTACCAGGCTGTTTTGACTACTGTGGCTCTATAATATGCTCTAAAATCAGCTAACGTGAGGCCTGCCACTTTGTTCTTCTTTTTCAGTAATGCTTTACTTATCTGGGGCTTCTTTCCCTTCCATATGAAGTTGGTGATTTGTTTCTCCATCACATTAAAAAATGTCATTGCAATTTGGCTCGGAGGTGCATTGTATATATAGATGGCTTTTGATAGAATAGACATTTTTACTATGTTAAGTCTTCCTATCCATGAGCTAGGTATGTTTTTCCACTTATGTAGGTCCCTTTTAGTTTCTTGCACTAGTGCTTTGTATAGGTCTTTTACACCTTTGGTAAGATTTATTCCTAAGTATTTTATCTTCTTGGGGGCTCCTGTGAATGGTATTGATTTGGTGATTTCCTCTTCGATATTCCTTTTGTTCATGTAGAGGAATCCAAGTGATTTTTATATGTTTATCTTGCAACCTGATACTTGCCGAACTCTTCTATTAGTTTCAATAGTTTTCTGGAGGATTCCTTAGGGTTTTCTGTGTATAAGATCAGGTCATCTGCAAATAGAGGTAATTTTATTTCTTCCTTGCCAATCCGGATGCCCTTTATTTCTTTGTCTTGCCTAATTGCTCTGGCTAGAACCTCCAGCACAATGTTGAATAAGAGCAGTGACAAAGGGCATCCTTGCCTATTTCCAGTTCTCAAGGGAAATGCTTTCAGGCTGTCTACATTTAGAATGATGTTGGCTGTTGGCTTTGTAGAAATGCCCTTTATTATGTTGAAGGAATTTTCCTTCAATTCCTATTTTGCTGAGAGTTTTTATCATGAATGGGTGTTGAACTTTGTCAAATGCCTTTTCTGCATCAATTGATAAGATCATGTGGTTTGTGTCTTTTGTTTTATTTATATGGTGGATTACATTAATGGTTTTTCTAATATTGAACCAACCTTGCATACCTGGTATAAATCCTACTTGGTTGTGGTGGATTATTTTTTTGATATGATGTTGAATTCTATTGGCTAGAATTTTGTTGAGGATTTTTGCATCTATGTTCGTGAGGGATATAGGTCTGTAATTTTCTTTTTTTGTGGTGTTTTTACCTGGTTTTGGTATCAAGGATATGCTGGTTTCATAGAATGAGTTAGGTAGTATTCCATTCTTTTCTATGCTTTGAAAAACCTTTAGTAGTAGGGGTTTTAACTCTTCTCTGAAATTGTGGTAGAAGTCTGCAGTAAAGCCGTCTGGGCCAGGGCTTTTTTTTGTTGGGAGTTTTTTGATTACCTTTTCAATCTCTTTTTTTTGTTATGGGTCTATTTAGTTGTTTTACTTCTGATTGTGTTAGTTTAGGTAGGTAGCGTTTTTCTAGGAATTCATCCATTTCTTCTAGGTTTTCAAATTTGTTAGAGTAGGCTTTTTTGTAATAGCCTGATATGATTCTTTTAATTTCAATTGGGTCTGTTGTGATATGGCCCATCTCATTTCTTATTTGGGTTATTTGTTTCCTTTCCTGTATTTCTTTAGTTAGTCTGGTCAATGGTTTATCAATTTTGTTAATTTTTTCAAAGAACCAGCTTTTGGTCTTGTTAATTCTTTCAGCTGTTTTTCTGTTCTCTGATTCATTTAATTCTGCTCTAATTTTTATTATTTATTTTCTTCTGGTGCCCGATGGATTCTTTTGTTGCTCACTTTCTATTTGTTCAAGTGGTAGGGACAGTTCTCTGATTTTGGCTATTCTTTATGTATGTGTGCATTTATCGATATAAATTGACCTCTGACCACTGCTTTTGCTGTGTCCCAGAGGTTTTGATAGGAAGTGTTTTCATTCTTGTTGCATTCTATGAATTTCTTTATTCCCTCCTTAATGTCTTCTATAACCCAGTCTTTTATGAGCAGGGTATTGTTCAGTTTCCAAGTATTTGATTTCTTTTCCCTGATTTTTCTGTTATTGATTTCTACTTTTATGGCCTTATGGTCTGAGAAGATGCTTTGTAATATTTCGATGTTTTGGATTCTGCAAAGGTTTGTTTTATGACCTAATATGTGATATATTCTAGAGAATGTTCCATGTGGACTAGAAAAAAAAGTATACTTTGCAGCTGTTGGTTGGAGTGTTCTGTATAAGTCTACGAGGTCAAGTTGGTTGATTGTAGCAATTAGATCTCCTGTGTCTCTGTTGAGCTTCTTACTGGAAGTCCTATCCTTTGAAAGTGGTGTGTTGAAGCCTCCCACTATAATTGTGGAGGTGTCTATCTCACTTTTCCATTCTGTTAAAGTTTGTTTTATGTATCTTGCAGCCCTGTCATTGGGTGCATAAATATTTAATATGGTGATATCTTCCTGGTAAATTGTCCCTTTAGTCATTATGTAGTGTCCTTCTTTATCCTTTGTGGTGGGTTTAACTTTAAGTCTATTTTGTCAGAAATTAATATTGCCAATCCCGCTCTTTTTTGATTGTTGTTTGCTTGGTACATTTTTTTTTAATCTTTTGAGTTTTTGTTTTTTGGTGTCTCTAAGTCTAAGGTGTGTCTCTTGTAGGCAGCACATAGACAAATCATGTTTATCCAGTCTGAGGCTCTTTGTCTGTTTATTGGTGCATTTAGTCCATTTACATTCAGCATAATTATAGATAATTATGAGTTTTTTTTTTATGAGTTTAGTGTTGTCATTTTGATGTCTTTTTGTGTGTGTTGTTGACAATTTCATTTTTCCACTTACTTTTTTGTGCTGAGAAGCTTTTCTTTGTAAATTGTGTGTTCCACATTTTCCTAGTAGTTGAATTTATGTTTGGTGAGTCATTATGTTTTTCTTGGTTTTTATTTGAATTATGGAATTGTTAGACCTCTTTGTGGTAACCTTAATATTTACCCCTTTTTTCCTATGTAAAAACCTAACTTGTATCGTCTTATATCGCCTTGTTTTCCTTTCTGTATGGAAGATCTATGCCTTCTGTATTTAGTCCCTCTTTTTGATTATTGTGATCTTGTACATAATGACTTCAATGATTCCCTGTTTTGAGCATTTTTTAAAAAATTAATCTTATTTTGTTTTTGTGATTTCCCTATTTGAGTTGATATCAGGATTTTCTGTTCTGTGACCTTGTGTTGTGTTGGTATATGATATTATTGATTTTCTGTCCAAACAATTTCCTTTAGTAATTCTTGTAGCTTTGGTTTGGTTTTTGGAAATTCTCTAAGCTTGTGTTTATCTGTAAATATTTTAATTTCACCTTCATATTTGAGAGAGAGTTTTGCTGGATATATGATTCTTGGCTGGCAGTTTTTTGCCTTCAGTGCTGTATATATGTCATCCCATTGCCTTCTTGACTGCATGGTCTGCTGAGTAGTCTGAACTTATTCTTATTGATTCTCCTTTGTAGGTGACTTTTCTTTTATCCCTGGCTGCTTTTAAAATTTTCTGTTTATCTTTGGTTTTGGCAAGTTTGATGATAATATGCCTTGGTGATTTTCTTTTTGGATCAATCCTATATGGGGTTCGATGAGCATCTTGGATAGATATCCTTTTGTCTTTCATGATGCCAGGGAAGTTTTCTGCCAACTATTCTCTCTGTATTTGCTGTTACCCCCCGCCCCCCGTTCTGGAACTCCAATCTCACTGAAGTTATTCTTCTTGATAGAGTCCCACATGATTCTTAGGGTTTCTTCATTTTTTTAAATTCTTTTATGTGACTTTTCTTCAACTATATTTTTTTATATTGGTGTCAATTGCCTTATCCTCCACCTCCCCCACTCTGCATTCCAATTGCTCGATTCTGCTCCTCTGACTTCCTATTGAGTTGTCTAATTCTGTAATTTTACTGTTAATCTTTTGGATTTCTGAATGCTGTCTCTCTATGAATTCTTGCAGCTTATAATTTTTTCCACTATGTTCTTGAATAATCTTTTTGATTTCTTCAACTACTTTATCAATGTGTTCCTTGGCTTTTTCTGTAGATTGCCCTATTTCATTTCTGAGGTTATCCCTGATGTCTTGAAGCATTCTGTGAATTAGTTTTTTATATTCTGCATCTGGCAATTCCAGGATTGTATCTTCATTTGGGAAAGATTTTGATTCTTTTGTTTGGGGGGTTGTAGAAGCAATCATGTTCTGCTTCTTTATGTGATTTGATATCGACTGCTGTCTCTGAGCCATCTATAAGATATTGTAATGCATTATTTTATATTTGCTCACTGAGTCTAATCTTGTTTTGTTTTCTTTCAATATACGTAAATGGGCTACTAGATTGCGCTGTCTTGATTGTTGTAGCCTTTGAATCACTGATGTCCTATTACCAGCTGGTTTGGGCTATTACCAGATATATAAGCCTAAGAGTCCATTCACTATTCTTGAATAGAATCAGCTTAGGTGTTGTGATTTTGGGTCACTAAGTGTGTGGTGTAGACTGTCACCTACTAACTTAGAGAAGTAGTGGTGATAGTTGTGTGCACCAGATTCTAGTAGCAGCAGGGGTCACACTCCAAGGAGGGCAGGATGCTGACAGCCTTCCCCCACGTGACAGTGAGGTAGGTGTGTCTCTATTCCTAAAGCGCTTTGTTGGGTGGGCTCTGCAGCTGTACCTTAGGCACCCAATGCTTATACCACTAAAGATTGGTAGACGTCAGTATCCTCAGATCCCTTTGGCAGGTGGCTAGGTGGCTTGGGTGGATCTTCAGCCCTCAGTTCCCACTGTGGATCAGTGAGGGCTCTGTTTAATAGGTAGAGATATCAGACCTAGAAAATTTGTCTTTCCAGAGCTCTGCTAAAACAATTACAGTCAGATATTTATCAGAGTTGCCTTTGCATTATAATAGCCACATTGTTCCTTGTGTGGATGAAAGCTAAAGACTATGGATCTAATATGCTTGGCTGGAGCTGGTTCTGTATTTTTATTCCAATTTGGGGAAGTCAGGGAAAGATTTTTCATCCCTGGGTAGTTAGTAGCTGCTTCTCTCAGGCCAGGAGAATGGGTTAGGAAAGAAAAAAAAAAAAAAACCCAGAGAGCACTTTACTCCCTGGCCCAGGAAATTCCAATGTTAATGAAGCCACCTGGGGCAGGGAGGGGAGGGATCAGATAGATAGGAGAGAGTAGCACCCAGCAATATAGACAAAGTTACTTATCTTGCTTGGTGATGACTCTTTTATCTGAGATTCCTGAGGGGCATGTAGCCTGCGTGTGCTGGCTAGGTTTCCCCCGAGGTTACTTCAGGGGGCTAGGGCTGTGTCCATGCTTGAGCTATCTCAGGAAACCATGCTCAGCTCCTCTGCACTTAGTGCAAAGCTCAGTGCCAAGGTTTTCTGACTGGGACGCCAGCTCCAGGCTCCGAAAACAGTTGCTGCTTCCCCGTGGTTGCTCATTGTCTTGTCAGTCACATCAGTGTGCAGCCTGCTTGCTCTGGCTGAGTCTCTAACGAGGTTACCTCAGGGGGTTAGGGGTTAGGACTGTGTCCCGTACTTGCCCCGTCTCAGTAAGCCACAATCAGCCCCACCACTCAGCACCAGGGAACCGCGAGGGCTCAAGGCTGTGGCACAGGATGACGGTTCCAGAAGCAGTCGCTGCTTCAGGGTGCGGATTTTCGCTCCCCTGTCACTCAGGTCAACTCTTTAGTTCTGTGTTTGATGGTCAGGGTTCGTAGATTGTCATGTATGTGATCGATTCACTTGTTTTTCTGAGTCTTTGTTGCAAGAGGGATCTGCGGTAGATTCTACCTAGGCAGCCATCTTGGCCCCGCCCCCCAGATATTTTTTAAGAGTTATAGTATCTAAATTCTATTTGTCAACTGAAGTTGTCAACAGTTATTTAAAATGTATTCTATGTATAAATAGATTTAGCATTTTTTACCAGCTACTCATGTTTTCTTACTCATTCGTGAATTGTTTACTTTCCCCAAACTTTGTTGAGGTAAAATTCATATATAGTTAAATTCACCCATTTTAAGTTTCATTGGTTTGAAACTGAATGTTCTCCTGTGCTCTGTGCAGTCCGACCTGTTTGCCTGATTCCAGCATAGGCAGCCACTCATCTACTTTCTCTGTAGTTTGACCTCTTCTCTAATTTCATACAAGTGAACTCATGCAGTACGTAGGGTTTTATGTTTTACTTTTTTTTTTTACATAGCATAATGTTTTTGTGTGTATCAATATTTCTTTTTCTATTGCTAAGTAATATTCCATAGTATGGATATACCATAATTTGCTAATCCACTCACCAGTTGATCTATATTTGTATTATTTCTAGTTTTTGTCTGTTATGAATAATGCTATGATAAATATTCATGTATAGTTCTGTCTGGATATATGTTTTCAATTGTCTAGAGTAAATCTTAAGAGCAGGGTAGCTAGTTCATAAAGTAAATGTAATTTTGGCTTTAAAAGACACATCCAAGTTGTTTTCCAAAGCGGCTTTACTATTTTGCATTACCACCAGCAATGTATGAGTGTTCCAGTTAGTCTGCATACATATCATCTTTTGATATTGTCAATTTTCAAATTTTAGTCATTTGAATGACCTGGTGGTAATATCTCACTGTAGTTTTAATTTGTACTGTCCTGAATACTAATGGTGTTGAACATGATTCATGTTCTTGTTGGCTATTAACATATCTTATAGGTAGGGCCACTATGAGTCAGAATCAACTTCACGGCAATGGGTTTGGTTTTCTTTTTTATAAGGCGTCACTTCAAAATTTTTGCCCATTTTTTATTGGGTGAGTTTTTTTTTCTTTAAATTGTGCTTTAATTGAAAGTTTACAAATCAAGTCAGTCTCTCACACAAAAACTTATCTACACCTTACTGCATACTCCCAATTGCTCTCCCCCTAATGAGACAGCCCACTCCCTCCCTCCACTCTCTCTTTTCATGTCTATTTCGCCAGCTTCTAACGCCCTCAGCCTCTCCTCTCCCCTTCAGGCAGGAGATGACAACATAGCCTCAAGTGCCCACCTGATCCAAGAAGCTCACTGCTCACCAGCATCCCTCTCCAACCCATTTTCCAGTCCAATCCCTGTCTGAAAAGTTGGCTTTGGAATGGTTCCTGTCCTGGGCCAACAGAAGATCTGGGGTCCATGACCACCAGGGTCCTTCTAGTCTCAGTCAGACCATTAAGTCTGGTCATTTTATGAGAATTTGGGGTCTGCATCCCACTGCTCTCTTGCTCCCTCAGGGATTCTCTGTTGTGTTCCCTGTCAGGGCAGTCATCGTTGTGGCTGGACACCATCTAGTTCTTCTGGTCTCAGGCTGATGTAATCTCTGGTTTATGTGGCCCTTTCTGTCTTTTGGGCTTGTAATTACCTTATGTCCTTGGTGTTCTTCATTTTCCTTTGACGCAGGTAGGTTGAGACCAATTGATGCATCTTAGGTGGCCACTTGCTAGCGTTTAAGTCCCCAGATGCCACTCCAAAGTGGGATGCAGAATGTTTTCTTAATAGATTTTATTATGCCAATTGACTTAGATGTCCCCTGAAACCATGGTAGCCAAACCCCTGCCACTGCTACGCTGGCTTTCGAAGCATTCATTTTATTCAGGAAACTTCTTTGCTTTTGGTTTAGTCTTGTTGCGCTGACCTCGTCTCTGTATTGTCTTTTCCTTCACCTAAAGTAGTTCTTATCTACTATCTAATTAGTGAATACCCCTCTCCCACCCTCTCTCCCTCCTTGCTCTTGTAAGCATCAAAGAATATTTTCTTCTCTGTATAAACTATTTCTCGAGTTCTTATAATAGTGATCTGCTTATACAATATTTGTCCTTTTGCAACTGACCTCAGCATAATGCCTTCCAGATTCCTCCATGTTATGAAATGTTTCACAGATTCATCACTGTTCTTTATCAATGTGTAGTATTCCATTGTGTGAATATACCATAATTTATTTATCCATTCACCTGTTGATGGGCACCTTGGTTGCTTCCATCTTTTTGCTATTGTAAACAGTGCTGCAATGAACATGGGTCTGCATATATCTGTTCGTGTAAAGGCTCTTATTTCTCTAGGATATATTCCAAGGAGTAGGATTGCTGGATCGTACAGTAGTCCTATTTCTAGCTTCTTAAGGAAGCGCTCAATCGATTTCCAAAGTGGCTGTACCATTTTACATTCCCACCAGAGGTGTATAAGTGTTCCAATCTCTCCACAGCCTCTCCAACATTTATTATTTTCTGTTTTTTGTATTAACGCCACCCTTGTTGGAGATGAAATCTCATTGTAGTTTTGATTTGCATTTCTAATGGCTAATGATCGTGAACATTTCCTTATATACCTGTTAGCTACTTGAATGTCTTCTTTAGTGAAGTGTCTGTTCATATCTTTTGCCCATGTTTTAATTGGGTTCTTTGTCTT
Source organism: Elephas maximus indicus (assembly GCF_024166365.1). NCBI lineage: Eukaryota > Metazoa > Chordata > Mammalia > Proboscidea > Elephantidae > Elephas > Elephas maximus. The sequence continues at coordinate 10,859,511 of NC_064829.1, forward strand.
TTTGCAGTTGAGTTTTTTTTTTTTAATTTTTATTAAGCTTCAAGTGAACATTTACCATTCCAATCAGTCTGTCACATGTAGGTTTACATACATCTTACTCCCTTCTCCCACTTGCTCTCCCCCTATTGAGTCAGCCCTTACAGTCTCTCGTTTCGTGCCAATTTTACCTTCTTCCCTCTCTCTCTATCTTCCCATCCCCCCTCCAGTCAAGAGTTGCCAACACACTCTCCCGTGTCCACCTGATTTAATTAGCTCACTCTTCATCAGTATCTCTCTCCCCCCCACTGACCAGTCCTTTTCATGCCTGATGATTTGTCTTCGGGGATGGTTCCTGTCCTGTGCCATCAGAAGTTCTGGGGAGCATTGTCTCTGGGATTCCTCTAGTCGCAATCATACCATTAGGTGTGGTCTTTTAATGAGAATTTGGGGTCTGCATCCCATTGGTCTCCTGCTCCCTCAGGAGTTGTCTGTTGTGTTCCCTGACAGGGCAGACATCGATTGTGGCCGGGCACCAACTAGTTCTTCTGGTCTCAGGATATTGTAGGTCTCTGGTTCAAGTGGCCCTTTCTGTCTCTTGGGTTCTTAGTTGTCGTGTGACCTTGGTGTTCTTCCTTTGCCTTTGCTCCCGGTGGGTTGAGACCAATTAATGTATTTTAGATGGCTGCTTGTTGGCATTTAGGACCCCAGGTGCCACAATTCAAAGTGGGTGCAGTTGAGTTTTTGCAGTATCATGTAGATTTTAGAGATCAGATGCTGGTCAGAAATGTCATAGCTAAAAACTTTTTCCCAGTCTGTAGGTAATCTTTTTACTCTTGGTGAAGTCTTCCGAAGAGCATAGGTGTTTGATTTTTTAGGAGCTCCCAGTTACCTAGTTTTTCTTCTGCATTGTTAGTAATGTTTTGTATACTGTTTATGCCATGTGTTACGACTCTTAATGTTGTCCCTATTTTTTCTTCCATGATCTTTATTTTTGTAGGTTTTATACTTAGGTCTTTGATCCATTTTCAGCTGGTTTTTGTGCGTGGAGTGAGGTATGGGTCTGTTTCATTTTTTTTGCAGATGGATATCCAGTTATGCCAGCACCACTTGTTAAAAAGACTGTCCTTCCCCAATTAACAGTTTTGGGGCCTTTGTCAAATATCAACTGCTCGTATGTGGATAGATTTATGTCTGGATTCTCAATTCTGTTTCGTTGTTCTTTGTGTCTGTTGTACCAGTATTAGGCTGTTTTGACTACCGTGGCGGTATAATAGATTCTAAAATCAGGTAAAGTAAAGCCTCCCACTTTGTTCTTCTTTTTCAGTGATGCTTCACATATCCGGGGTCTCTTTCCCTTCCATATGAAGTTGGTGATTTGTTTCTCCATCTCATTAAAAAATGTCGTTGGAATTTGGATCGGAATTGAGTTAAATCTATAGATTGCTTTTGGTAGAATAGATATTTTTACAATGTTAAATCTTCCATGAGCAAGGTATGTTTTTCCACTTATGTAGGTCTCTTTTGGTTTTGGTTTCTTGCAGAAGTGTTTTGTAGTTTTCTTTGTATAACTCTTTTACAACTCTGGTAAGATTTATTCCTAAGTATTTTATTTTCTTGGGTGCTACTGTAAATGCTATTGATTTAGTGATTTCCACTTCAATGTTCTTTTTGTTGGTGTAGAGGAATCCAACTGATTTTTGTATGTTTATCTTGTATCCTGATACTCTGCTGAACTCTTTATTAGTTTCAGTAGTTTTCTTGAGGATTCCTTGGGGTTTTCTGTGTGTAAGATCATGGCATCTGCAAATAGAGATACTTTTACTTCTTCCTTGCCAATCTGGCTGCTCGTTATTGGTTTATCCAGCGTAATTGCTCTGGCTAGGACCTCCAGCACAATGTTGAATAGGGGTGGTAATAAAGGGCATCCTCGTCTTTTTTTTTTAATCTGGTTCCCGATCTCAAGGGGAATGCTTTCAAGCTCTCCCCATCTAGGATGATGTTGGCTGTTGGCTTTGTATAAATTGGCTTTGTATAAATGCCCTTTATTATGTTGAGGAATTTTCCTTCTATTCCTATTTTGTTGAGAGTTTTTATCACGAATGGGTGTTGAACTTTGTTAAATGCCTTTTCTGATTGATCAATAAAATCATGTGGTTCTTGTCTTTTGTTTTATTTATATGACGGAGTACTTTAATTGTTTTTCTAATCTTGAACCATCCTGTATACCTGGTATGAAGCCCACTTGGTCATGGTGAATTATTTTTTTGATATTTTGTTGAATTCTATTGGCTAGAATTTTGCTGAGGATTTTTGCATCTAAGTTCACGAGGGATATAGGTGTTCAATTTTCTTTTTTTGTGGAGTCTTTACCTGGTTTTGGTCTCTGGGATATGCTGGCTTCATAGAACGAGTTTGGGAGTATTCAGTCCTTTTCTATGCTCTGAAATACCTTTAGTAGTAGTGGTGTTAATTCTTCTCTGAGAGTTTGGTAGAACTCTGCAGTGAAGCCGTCCAGGCCAGGGCTTTTTTTGGGGGGGGAATTTTTACATTACATTTTCAGTCTCTTTTGTCATGGGTCTATTTAGTTGTCTTCCCTCTGTTTGTGTTAGTTTAGGTAGGGAGTATTTTTCTAGGAATTCATCCATTTCTTCTAGGTTTTCAAATATTTTAGAGTAAAATTTTTTGTACTAGTCTGATATGATTTTTTTAATTTCAGTTTGGTCTGTTGTAATATTGCCCATCTCATTTCTTATTTGGGTTATTTGCTTCCTCTCCTCTTTTTCTTTTGTCAGTTTGGCCAATGGTTTATCAATTTTCTTGATTTTTCCAAAGAAGCAGCTTTTGGTCTTGTTAATACTTTCAACTGTTTTTCTGTTTTTTATTTCACTTCCTTCAGCCCTAATTTTTATTATTGTTTTCTTCTGGTGCCTGAGAGGTTCTTTTGTTGCTCTCTTTCTATTTGTTCAAGTTGTAGGGATAATTCTTTGATTTTGGCTCTTCTTTTTGGATGTGTGCATTTATTGATATAAATTGACCCCTCAGCACTGCTTTTGCTGTGTCCCAAAGGTTCTGATAGGAAGTGTTTTCATTCTCATTGGATTCTATGAATTTCTTGATTCCATCCTTAATGTCCTCTATTCCAGTCTTTTCTGAGCAGGGTATTGTTCAGTTTCCAAGTGTTTGATTTCTTTTCCCTCCTTTTTCTGTTATTCATTTCCACTTTTATGGCCTTATGGTCAGAGAAGATGCTTTGTAATATTTCAATGTTTTGGATTCTGCTAAGGCTTGCTTTATGACCTAATATGTGGTCTATCCTAGAGAATGTTCCATGTGCACTAGAAAAGAAAGTATAGTTGTTTGCTGTTGGGTGGAGTGTTCTGTATATGTCTATGAGGTCAAGTTGGTTGATCATGGCATTTAGATCTTCTGTGTCTTTATCGAACTTCTTTCTGGATGTCCTGTCCTTCACTGAAAGTGGTGTGTTGAAGTCTCCAGTATAATTGTGAGCTGTCTATCTCACTTTTCAATGCTGTTAAAGTTTGTTTTATGTATCTTGCAGCCCTGTCATTGGGTGCATTAATATTAAATATGGTTATGACCTCCTGCTTAATTGTCCCTTTGATCATTATATTTTGTCCTTCCTTATCCTTTCTGATGGATTTAACTTTAAAGTGTATTTTGTCAGAAATTAAAATTGCCACTCCTGGTCTTTTTTGATTGTTGTTTGCTTGATGTATTTTTTTCCGTCCTTTGAGTTTTAGTTTGTTCGTGTGTCCAAGTCTAAGGTGTGCCTCTCGTAGGCAGTATATAGTTGGATCATGCTTTTTTTAATCCTTTCTGCCACTCTCTGTCTCTTTATTTGTGCATTTAGTCCATTTACATTCAGCTTAATTATAGATAGGTATGTTTACTGTGGTCATTTTGATGCCTTTTTTTCTGTGTTGTTGACAGTTTCATTTTTATCTTACTTTTTTTGTGCTGAGAAGTTTTTCTTTGTAAATCGTGTGTTCCTTTTTTTCATTGTCATTGAATTTGTGTTTTCTGAGTCTTTTTGTTTGTCTTGGTTTTTATTTTGAAGTGTGGGATCGTTAGTCTTCTTTGTGGTTAATATTTACCCTTATTTTTCTAAGTATAAATCTAACTTGTATCTCCCTGTATTGCCTTGATATCCTCTCCATATGGAAGATCTATGCCTACTTTATTTAGTCTCTCTTTATTAATTATTGCCATCTTTTCCATAATGACATCACTGATTCCCTGTTTTGAGCGTTTTTTAATCTTTATTTCTGTGATTTACCTATCTGAGTTGATATCTGGATGCTCTGTTCTGTGTCCTTGTGTTGTGTTGGTATCTGTTATTATTTCTTTTCTAACCAGAGAATTTCCTTTCATATTTCTTGTAGTTTTGGTTTGGTTTTTGTGAATTCCCTAAGCTTGTGTTTATTTGTAAATGACTTAATTTCACCTTCATATTTGAGAGACAGTTTTACTGGATTTATGATTCTCGGCTGGTAATTTTTCTCCTTCAATGTTGTATATATGTCATCCCATTGACTTCTTGCCTGCATCATTTCTGCTGAGTAATCTGAACCTATTGATTCTCCATTGTAGGTGACTTTTCGCTTATCTCTGGCTGCTCTTAAAATTTTCTCTTTATCTTTGGTTTTGGCAAGTTTGATGATAATATGTCTTGGTGACTTTCTTTTGGGATCTACCTTGTATGGGGTTCGATGAGCATCTTGGATAGATATCCTCTCATCTTTCACAATGTCGAGGAAGTTTTCTGCCAAGAAATCTTCAATATATCTCTCTGTATTTTCTGTTATCCCTCCCTGTTCTGTTATTCCAATCACTCACAAGTTATTCTTCTTGATAGAGTTCCACATGATTCTTAAGATTTCTTTATTTTTTAAAATTCTTGTATCTTATTTTTCTTCAAACATATTGGTACCAAGTGATTTATCCTCCATCTCCCCAATTCTGCATTCCAGTTCCTCAGTTCTCCTCCTCTGGCTTCCTATTGAGTTGTCTAATTCTGTAATTTTATTGTTAGTGTTTTGAATTTCTGAATGCTGTCTTTCTATGGATTCTTGCAGCTTATTAAATTTTTCATTATATTCTTGAATAATCTTCTTAATTTCTCCAACTGCTTTATCTGTGTGTTCCTTGGCTTTTTCTGTATATTGCCTGATCTTGTTTCTGATATCCTTTCTTATGTCATTCATGATGTTATGAAGCTTTCTGTATATTAATCTTTTTTATTCTGCATCTGGCAATTCCAGGAATACTTCTTCATCCAGGAGAGTCCTTGATTCTCTGTTTTGGGAGTTTGTTGAAGAAATCATGGTCTTCTTTATGTGATTTGATATCAACTGCTGTCTTCAACCCATCTATAAATTATTGTAATAATTTATTTTGTTTGCTGACTGTGTCCTATCTTCTTGCTTTGTTTTGTTTCAATATACACAAATAGGCTACTAGAGTGCACAAACTTGATTATTGGAGCCTCTGAAGCACTAATGTCCTGTTACCAGATGGTTAAGTCTGTTACTAGGCACATGAACCTATGAGTCCATTCACTATTCTCATGTAGATTCAGCTTAGGTGTCCTGATGGTCAGTCACCTAATGTGTGGTGTAGGCTCTCACCTACTGTCTTAGAGGAGTAGTGGTGATGGTTGTATTCACTGGTTTCTGGTAGCGGCATGGGGTCACACTCTGAGGAGGGCAGGGTGTTGACAGCCTTCCCCCAAGTGTCAGTGAGGAAGGAGCATCTCTTTTCTCTAGAGTGCTCTGGTGAGTGGGCTCTGCAGCTCTACCTAAGGCATCCAATGCTTATACCTGTAAAGATTGGTAGGCACCACTATCCTCACACTCCTTTTGTGGGTGGCTAGGCGGCATGGATGGAGCCTCAGCCCTCAGGGCCCTGCTGTGGATTGGTGAGGGCTCTGTTTAATAGGCAGAGTGGTATCAGACCTCCAAAACCTGCCTCTCCACCACACAGCTGAAACAATTACAGTCAGACCGTTAACAGATTTGTCCTTGCATTATAATAGCCACTTGGTTCCATGTAGGAGTGAAACCCAAAGTCTATGGATCACTTATGCCTGGACTAGAGCTGCTTCTGCTCTGAGCTTCCAGTTTAGAGGAGTCGGGAAAGTACTTTTACCCCATTTATTAATTTGCTCCTTCTTCCAGGCCAGGAGAATGGGTCAGAGACAGCATGGCATGTTCCATCTCAGGCCCAGAGAATTCAACTGCTAATGATGCTGGCTGGGATAGAGAGGGGAGGGATCAGATAGATAGGAGAGAGTACTTTCAGAAGAAGGAGCTATTAGATCCACATGGTAAACTAGACAAAGTCACTTATCTTGTGTCAAGAGCACTGTTTTATCTCAGATTCCAGAGGCGTGTGCTTTTGGTCCTTTGTGCCTGTCTGGGTCCCCACTGAGATTGCCCCAGGGGGTTAGGGCTGTGTCCCGTGCTTGCCTTCTTTAGCTGAAGCAGCTTTGTCCTCAACCCCACAGCCAGACCTGTGACTGTCACACCAGGGGGTCAGGGTGTTGGCACTTCATGTGTCTTTTTTCGCTGAAGCAGCTGCTTCCTAAATGCTGTGGCCAGCACTGCTGTAGACATGCCACAGGGTCGGGGGTGCACCACTTTGCTTGCCTTCTTTTGCTGAATCTGCCGTGTCTCAGGAAACTACCATCAGCCCCACTGTGTTTGTACTAAAGAATGGCACCAAGGAATCAGGGCTGAGGCACTGCACAGGCTAGGTAACTCATCACTGCTTCTGCACCGTCTCTTGTTCCCCTGTCAGTCAGATTGACTCCTTAGTTCTGTGTTTGATGCTCAGGGTTTGTGGATTGTCATATATGTAATCGATTCACTTGTTTTTTCAGGTCTTTGTTGCAAGAGGGTTCAGTGGAAGCTTCTGACTAGCTAGCCATCTTGGCCCTACCTCCTGCTGAGAGTATTTATCATGAATGGGTGTTAGACTTTGTCAAATGCCTTTTCTGCATCAGTTGATAAGCTCATATGATTCTATCTTTTGTTTTATTTATTTGATGGATTACATTGACTGTTTTTCTGATGTTGAACCATCCCTGCATATCTGGTATGAATCCCACTTGGTTAGGATGAATTATTTTTTGATATGTTGTTAAATTCTATTGGCTCGAATTTTGTTGAGGATTTTTCAACTACGTTCATGAGGGATAACCCAGTCCCTGTGCCATCGAGTCGATTCCAACTCATATCATGAGGGATATAGGTCTGTAATTTTCTTTTTTGTGGTGTCTTTACCTTGCTTTGGTAACAGGGTTATGCTGTTGTACCTTTAGTAGCAGAGGTGTTAACTCCTGTCTGAAAGTTTGGTAGAATTCTCCAGGGAAGTGGTCAGGGTGAGGGTTTTTTTTGGGAGGGGCAGTTTTTTAAATTACCTTTTCAATCTCTTCTTTTCTTATGGGTTTATTTAGCTTTTCTACCTTGGTTTGTCAGTTTAGGTAGGTAGTGTGTTTCTAGAACTTTGTCCGTTTCCTTTAGGTTTTTGAATTTGTTGAAGTACAATTTTTCATAGTATTCTGTTATGATCCTTTTTATTTCACTTGGGTCTGTTGTGATATCACTCATTTCTTATTTGGGTTATTTGCTTCCTCTTTTTTTGTCAGTTTGGCCAGTGGTTTTTCGATTATACTGATCTTTTCAAAGAATCAGCTTTTGGTCCTGTTGACTCTTTCAATTGTTTTTCTATTCTCTGTTTCATTTATTTCTGCTCTAATCTTTGTTATTTTCTTTTTTCTGGTGTTGAGGGCTTCTTTTGCTGCTCTTTTTCTATTTGTTCAAGTTGTAGGGTTAATGGTCCAATTTTGGCCCTTTCTTCTTTTTGTATGTGTGCATTTATTGCTATAAACTAACCTCTAAGCACTGCTTTTCCTGTGTCCCAAAGCTTCTGGTAGGATGTATTTTCATTCTCGTTTGTTTCCATGAATTTCTTTATTCCATCCTTGATTTCTTCTATAACCCAATAGTTTTTGAACAATGTATTGTTCAGTTTCCATGTATTTAATTTATTTTCCTTGCCTTGTCTGTTATTGAATTCCACTTTCGTGGCTTTATGGTCAGAAAAGAAGCTTTGTAATGTCTTGATGTTTTGAATTCTGTTAAGGCTTGCTTCATGGCCTAATATGTGGTCTGTTCTGGAGAATGTTCCATGCCCGGTGGAAAAGAAAGTATACTTTGCTGCTTCAGGGTGGAGTGTTCTGCATATGTCTATGAGGTCAACTTGATTGACTGTGACATTTAGATCTTTCATGTCTTTAATGAGCTTCTTTCTAGATGTTCTGTCTTTCACTGAAAGTGGTGTGTTGAATTGTCCTATTATTATTGTGGAGCTGTCTGTTTCTCTTTTCAATGCTGTTAGAGTTTGTTTTGTGTATTTTGGAGCCCTGTCTTTGGGTGTGCATATATTTATTATGTTTATGTTCTGCTGGTGTATTGATGCTTTAATCATTCTATAGTATCCTTCCCTACCTTTTGTGGTGGACTTTGCTTTAAAGTTTATTTTGTTAGAGATTAATATTGCCACTCCTGTTCTTTTTTGGTTGTTGCTTGCTTGATATATATTGTTTTCCATCCTTTGAGTTTTAGTTTGTTTGAATCTAAGGTGTGTCTCTTGAGGGCAGCATATAGACTGATCATGTTTTTTTAATCCATTCTGTCCCTCTCTGCCTCTTTATTGGTGCATTTCGTCCATTTACTTTTGGTGTGATTATTGATAGGCATGAGTTTAGTGCTGTCATTTTGATGTTTTTTCTTTTCTTTTCTTGTGGTGTTGATAGTTTCTTTGTTCCACATAATTTTGTGCTGAGTCATTTTTCTTTATGTATTTTCTTCTCACATTTTTCATTGCTGATTTTGTATTTCCTGAGTCTTTATGTTTTGCTTCTTTTTTTATTTTGATTGGTAGATTTGTTAGTTTCCTTTGTGGTTACCTTAAAATTAACCTTTATTTTTCTAAGTTTAAACCAATCATTTATGTCTTGATATCACCTTAACTTCCTCTCCATATGAAAGTTCTGTGACTACTCTATTTAGTCCCTCTTTTTTGTTTTTATGTTGTCATCTTTTACATATCTCTGTTTCCCTATTTTCAGTCTTGACTTATTTTTGTGACTTCCCTATCTGGGTTGATATCTGGTTGTTCTGTCCTATGTTCTAGTCTTGAGTCATTATCCAATATTGATGGTTTTCTAGCTGAAGGATTCCCTTTAATATTCTTTATAATTTTTGTTTGATTTTTACAAATTTCCTCAACTTCTGTTTGTCTGGAAATGCCCTAATTTCACCATCATATTTGAGAGACAGTTTTGCTGGATATTTAATTCTTGGCTAGCAATTTTTTCCTTCAAGGCTCTATGTATGTCATCTCATTGTCTTCTTGCCCACGTGGTTTCTGCTGAGTAGTCAAAGCTGTGTTACTGACTCTCCTAGGTAGGTGGCTTTTCATTTATCCCTAGCTGCTCTTAAAATTCTCTCTTTGCCTTTGGCAAGTTTGATTATAATATGTCTCGGTGACTTTCTTTTTGTATCTACCCTATATTGGGTTCAATGAGCTTCTTGGACACATATCTTCTCATCTTTCACATCAGGGAAGTTTTCTGTCAGCAAATCTTCAACAATTCTCTCTGTATTTTCTGTTATCCTCCCCCATTCTGGTACTCCAGTCACAGGTAGGTTATTCCTCTTGACAGTGACTCACTTAATTCTTAGATTTTCCTCATTTTTTAAAGATTCTTTTACTTGACTTTTCCTCAAATAAGTTGATGTCAAGTGCTTTATCTGCAGTCTCACTATTTCTGACTGCCATTGCCTCAATTCTGCGCCTATGACCTTCTATTGAGTTGTCTAATTCTGAAATTTTATTGTACATTTTTTTGGTTTCTATTTGCTGTATCACTGTGAATTCTAGCAGCCTGTTAAATTTGTCTTCCTGATCTTGTATAGCTTTCCTGAATTCCTCTATTGCTTTGTCTATGTGTTCCTTGGCTTGGTCTGAGTTTTGCCTGATATCTTTCCTGATCTGTTGAAGAGCCTATATATTAATCTTTTGAATTCTACCTCTGGTAATTCCCAGAATTTCTCTTCCTCCAGGAGAATTCCTGTTTCTTTGTTTTGGTCACTTCCTGAAGCCATCTTGACCTGCCCGTATGTGACTTGATATTGACTGTTGTCTCTGAGCCATCAATAAGTTATTATATTTATTTATTGTAAATTTGCTTACTGTGTCCTAGCTTTTTGATTTTGTTTTGTTTTGTTTTGATATGCCCAAATAGGCTGAATGTGTGAGCTACTTTGGTTATTGGCATCTTTGAACCTCTCACTTCCTGTCACCAGGTGGCTAGAGTTGCTACTAGGTGTATGATCCCAGGAGTGCATTTACTTTTCTTGTGTGGGTTCAACTCAGGTGTCCAGGTCGTCGGTCACTGAGTGTGTGGTGTAGGCTCTCACCTACTCCTAGACAGGCAGGACTATGTAGGGATGATTGGAGCAGGCACAGGTATGTAGCTGCACTAGGGGGCTATGTGTTAAGCAAGGCAGGGGGCTGATGCCTGCATCTGACTGCATAGGTTGGAGGCATGTCCCTGTCCCCTATTGTGCATAGGTGGGTGGGTTTTGCAGCTGGACTTTGGGTACCCAATGCTGTTGGCTGTAAGGACTAGGAGGCATCACTTATTCTTGGGCTCCTGTCATGGGTGGCTATGTGGAATGGGTGAAGCTGCCAGCCCTCAGGACCCTGATGTGGTTGGGTGAGGACCCTGCTTAATGGTCAGAGAAGTGTCAAATGTCATGAATCTGCCACTACCCCTTGGCTATCGCAGTTGAAAATAGGCTTCAGGCATATACCTTGTTGTTCTATGCTAAGGAGGGTCTATGCTATTGAATTGGCCCACACAGGTCTAGGCAGGAGTGAAAGGCATTTGGAGTCCATGGACCCCTTATGTCTCTGCCTAGCAAAGGGGCGGTGCCTGCCATGACTTCCAGGCTTAGGGGGCACTGGCCATTTTTTAAAGCTGGAAGACTGGTTTGGGCAGTTAGTCCTGAGTACCTGACTTGGGGGAACTAGCTTTTTTTTTTTTTTTTTAATTTTTCCCTAAAGCCACAGAGACTAGTTTGGGTGCCATAGCTCCTATTTCTGACTTCAGTCTGAATACTGCCAGACTGGTATCAGAGCAGAGTGGGGAGGCAAGAAGGGGAGGGTAAAAGAGGTACTTCTCTGCTATGAAAGTCTCAAAGGAAGAGGAATTTTTTTGATCCCACATGGTAATTTAGATGCTTGCACTTAACCTTCACCAATCCAGTGCCACTTCCCTCTGGATCCAGAGACATGTGCAGACTTTGCCACCTGGTCTTTCCTGGCATGGTAAAATGCATTCTGAGCACTACTGCTTGCCTCAGTCCACGTGTGCCAGCCTATGCAGCCTGCTGGGTATGGGCTAGCTCAAGTCTGGCACTTCTTTGCTGCTCTTGAACTGTCTCTCCCTCTCCCTGCCACTTGGTCCAACTCCTCAACTTTGTCTTTGATGTTCAGGGCCCCTAGATTGCCATAGATAATTGATTCACTTGTTCTTTCGAATCTTTGTTGTAAGACGGACCACAAGAAGCATCTGATTATTCTGCCATCTTGGCCCCTCCTCCAAGGTTAATTTTTTTCCCAAACTGATATCCAGTTGTTACAGCACCATTCTTTGGAAAGACTTTCCTTTCCTATTAAATTACCTTGGAACATTTGCCAAACCCATTTGAACGTATATGTGTGCAGCTAGGTTTTTGTTTTTCACTGTATTGTGTTCCATTGATGTATATGTTTATTCTTATGCCAATGCCATTCTTTTGATTGTTTTAGTTTTATTGTAATTCTTTAAAACAAACAGTAAAGGTACTGCAATTTTCTTCTTTTTAAATTTGTTTTGGCTATTCTAGGTTATTTTCTTAGGTTCTGAGAAAAAAATTACTTTTAATATTTATTCTTCGTTTCCTTCTTCAGTTCATAAACCTGCTGAAAGACTAAATTTCTCAGTGGCCATTTTGTATATCAATAAAGTTTTGTGACAATATTTTGACCAATCAGACACAAGCACAAGTGTTATATGTACTTCCAAAAAGGCTTTTGTGAAGGAGGTGAGGCAAGTACCCTTTTGGCTTTCCTTCAGTTCTTTACTCTCTTACCAATTTGCAATGTAAAAATAAATGACTGGAACTCTAACAGATACTTTTATCTATGAGATGGCTTTGAAAATGGAAACCAAAACTGAAGAGCAAAGTAAGAGCAGCTGAAAGTCCTTCAGTTACTATTTGCTTTCTTTTCCTTTCTTTTTTATTATACAGATTTACTCTACCAGATCTTTCTTAATCCACCGGTATTTTGTGGTGTTCTGTTCAGTGAAGCCAAACCCATTCCTAACTGATAAATGTTCTGTGTGTGTTTTTGTTTTTTCCACTGTACATCCATCTTAGAAAAGAGCCAGCGTTATCGTAGCCTGTTTCCAAGGTAGTGTAGATGGATTCTTCTGTTCTTTTTGGGTTCCTTTTTTTGATTAATGGTGGCCAGGTGGAATTTCTCCATTAAAAAGAAAGATGTCTTAGGTAGTGATGGCTCAAGCTATCTTCGGTGCACTTTTGGGTTACCTACCCATCACCCTTTTCTCCTTTACCTCTTTCAAATAGTAACCAGATAGTCACTTGTGTAACCATTTCTCCCTCATCAGCCCATGTTCTCAGTTGAAAGCTGAACCCCAGTTCCAGGGTGTTCCCTTTTGGCTTATGTCATTTAACACATTCCACTGCTCTTATGAAAGATGACCATTCCCAGGTGGCCCTATGGCCTGATTGCTCTCGCAGCCACCCTGTGACTATCAGTACTGCAAAGATATGGTGAAAAGAAGGCATCGCCCTGCAGTGGGTCAAGTAATCATGTACCCTACCCCACAACTGGTCTTTTAGGTATGTGAGCCAAAAAATCCCTATTATTATTGAATGCAGTCTAAATTGAATTTTCTGCAATACGAAGATGTCTGATTGATAAGCAATATGCTCTTACATTAAGCTCATTAAGAATGTAGAAGAAGAGCTGGATGGTGGGCACCTGGAGGTTTGGAGTTTTGTTCCAGTGTTTTCTCTTGGTATTGGTTGAAATCCACTCCCTATCAGCAGGTCTTCTAAGTTGAGAGTATAACCCAACCAACTGGAGCATTCCCCCTCAAGTTTTATTTGTCCTCCCTACCTTGGGAATGAATGAACTACTTTAAACAAAGTGTTCACATCATGCAATTTAGTTTATGGTGTCTGTCTGTATTTTTTTTTTTTGTCTTAGTTTCCTCAAGTTGAAACTCAGCTGCAAAAATAATGATTCCTATGAAACTTTTTAATTTGTTGCTCCCATATTTCATCTCTTACCCCAGCATTTGCCTTCCAGAATAGGAGGGTGCTGTGCACATATCAAAAAAAAAAAAAAAGCATGATAATATTAGACAGTCAAATTAGAAGAGTAAAAGCAAATTCAGGTATAGCTGTTATTTGCACCATCCTTTCATTATACAATCAAAAAATATTCAGTTTTTCCCTAGTTCTTATCCTTGTCCTTCCAAATTTGGGGATATTAGTAGTTTTCCAAATTTCCTCAACTTACTTCAGACTACAATGTACTGTTTGTTCAAAAATGGAAGTTTTGTAGAGGAATATGTTGACAGGTATTTTCTCAACAAGTCTACATGTGTACATAGAGGGAGAACCAAATTAATTCTAGGCATATATATATATCCGTAATAATAATGGTAACTGTACTAATTATAACAATTAACTTATCATTATGTATTTTACTTGCGTTATCTCATTTAAAACTCCCATCACTATGTACAAGGAATGTGATAGTAGTCCATTTTATAGATGAGAAAATAGATTCTTAGAGAGGTTAAGCAATTTTCTAAAAGTTAATCAGCTGTTAGGTGATAAAACTGGGATTTGAAACCAATTATATCTGACTCCCAAATTTACCCCAACCTATTTCTCTTCTGTTATACCATGCTGCCTTCAATTAATATTATTTATAGTTCAGAACCAATCATGTGTCAATACACATGGACTGAGCAGTTGCCTGAAAGGAATGGATTAGCTATGTCCTACTCTGTGTCTTAGTCATCCAATGCTGCTGTGACAGAAATACCACAATGGACGGCTTTAACAAAGGGAAATTAATTTTCTCATGGTCTAGTAGGCTAGAAGTTCAAATTTAGGGTGTCAGCTCCAGAGGGAGCCTTTCTCTTTTTGTTGGCTCTGGAGGAACTTCTTTCTCGTCAATCTTCCCCTGGACTAGGAGCTTCTCCACACAGGGACCTCAGGTCCAAAGCACATGTTCTGCTCCTGGCAGTGCTTTCTTGGTGGTATGAAGTCCCCCATCTCTCTGCTCATTTCTTTCTTTTATATCTCAAGAGATTGCCTCAAGACACAATCCAATCTTGTAGGTTGAGTCCTGCCTCACTAATGCAACTGCCATCCACCCTCCCTCATTAACATCATAGAGGCAGGATTTACAACATATAGGAAAATCACACAATACTGGGAATCATGGCCCAGCCAAATTGATGCACACATTTTTGGAGGGACATAATTCAATCTATGACAGTCCACCCTTTGGTTCCCCGCAAATCACATCCTTCCAACATGCAAAACAGATTCACCCCATAGTATCATAGCAGAAGTCTTAACTCCAAGCCCAAAATCCAAAAATTCCTCTTCATCTGTGAAATCTAGAATACGAGTTATTTTCTTCCAAAGGCACAATGGCAGAACAGGCACAAGCTAGACATTTCCATTACAAATGGGAGAAACTGGAGGAAAAGAAGGGATAACAGGCACCAAGCAAATCAGCAGAACACATTACATTAGCCCTCAAAGCTTTGAAAATAATCCTCTGTTCTCTGAGACAATTTACACAATGGTCCTGCCCCTCAGACTCTAGATATCGGTCACACTCTCCAGATTCTGAGTGCAGGCCTCTCAGTCCTGGGCTTCAGCTCTGCCTTCCAGGCCCACTGGGACGGCAACTCTACTCCCTCGGCTTTAAGTGCACCATTCTTCTAGTCCATCTGAGTGGCAACTCTACCCTTAGAAACACCAGAGGCCATGGCTCCACCCTTTGAAACTCCAGAGGTCGAGGCCATATCTTTTGAGGCTGGGGCAGCTCGGCTTCCTGTGTTTTTTGGCCTCTCAGCCCTTAGACCTCAAGCCTGCATCTGCCTTGCTAGGGCAAGTGTTCCAAAGCTCTGCAGCTCCACCGGTAACTGCCCAGAGGCATCCCACTCCACCAGGAAGCCTCCTGCACACAGGCACTCAGCTGTCTCACTCCATGGGTCGGCTCCAGTGCTGTCTGGCGCTGGTCTCCTGGTTCTGCTGTTGCCAAGTCTCTGCTGCTGCCAAGTCTCTGCTGCTGCAGATCCTCTGCTATTTCTCACCATCTGTGTCTTCTCTGGTGCTAACAGTTCTCCCCACTTCCTTGTGAGTCTTCTATCCATTCACAGTTTCAAAACCTTTTCCACATTTAGGTATTTTTTTTTAGAGCAGTGCTCCACTCTCAGTACCAAATTCTGTCTTAGTCATCTAGTGCTGCTATAACAGAAATACCACAAGTGGGTGGCTTTAACAAAGGGAAATTTATTTTCTCACAGTCTAGTAGGCTAGAATTTCAAATTCAGGGTGTCAGCTCCAGGGGAAGGCTTTTTCTTTCTGTCAGCTCTGGAGGAAGGTCTTTTTCATCAATCTTCCCTGGACTAGGGACCCTAAGTCCAAAGGACACACTCTGTTCTTGGCACTGCTTTCTTGGTGATATGTGGTCCCCCATCTGTCTGCTCATTTCTCTCTTTTATATCTCAAGAGATTGCCTCAAGACACAATCCAATCTTGTAGGTTGAGTCCTGTCTCATGAACACAACTGCCACCCATCCTCCCTCATTAGCATCATAGAGGCAGATTTTACAACGTATAGGAAAATCACACAATACAGGATTCATGGCCCAGCCAAATCCATATACACATTGGGGGGTGGTGACATAATTCAATCAATGACACTCTGACACTTGATTATATTACCTGCTACTATTTATCAGTAGATGGGATCGAGCAGAACCAGAAGAACCTGCCCAGAGAGTCAGTAACATTTCAGAACTGTATAGAATAGTCCAAGATTGGACATCTAAGGAATTTCGGAAATTGTTTTCCCTAGAGAAATTAAGAGGATACTTTCCCATCTGCTTTAGTAAATGGTCATCATTTTGCTCTGAAGATAATGATTGAAGCAATTGACATCTCATATCCTTTTCTAGTAATTGGGCCAGAGTCATCCTTTACTGAATATACAAGGATTTGATGTGATGACATCCTTAAGTCAGAAAAAGCTTGGTCCAAATCCAGAGTCTCCTAATTATTTTCATTTTGAATCAGTTTTAAGTCTGTACAATGAAGAAAATAGCATTAACATGTATGATTGCATTTGACTATTTAATAAAACGAAGAATCTTAAGTACCAGGCACTTAGTAGTCTATAGTCATTCTTAATATTGCTCCCACACTGTCTAATCTTGAAAGGGCTCCTTAATTACAATTAATTAATCATGACTAATAATCAGAGGGAAACCCTGGTGTCATAGTGGTTAAAAGGTGTCAAAAGGTCAGCATTTCAAATCCACCAGGTGCTCCTTGGAAACTCTATGGAGCAGTTCTACTCTGTACTATAGGGTAGGTATGAGTCAGAATTGACTCAGTGGCAACGGGTTTGTTCTTTGCTTTTTGATAATAATAGAAGTCAGAGCATAGAGAGTGAAATCTTCAGAAGAAGGGAGTCGTGCTGGTCTTCTGTGAAATCTGCTTTGTGATGGTCCATTGCAGGAAGTACTGGCTGGTTGTCTCATATGCAGGATATTCTTGCTGTGTCAGATGCATGCATCACATAATCCAAGACACAGATCCAGGGTTTACAAAAGTAAGGCACTATTATTAAAATGATTTATGGTCCTTTTGGATAGGAAATGTAAAGGAAGGGCAAACTAAGACATCTTAATTATTTATGTTTTTATTATACCAGCGGAAGTCTCCAGTACTCTTCAGCTTGGAGAAGCCCAAAGAAAAAGTCATGATAATGGAGGACTCAGTTCTAGGGTTGTTAACTGAAAACATTATTCATGCTCATCAAAGTGGTGCATAGAAATCTTTTGATGCGGTTGTCTTTTCACTTGAAAGTGTGCTGGCTATATTGATGGTTTCTGCTAATGTGTAGTAAAACAAATTGCAGTGGTTCCTATACTCATGTTTTATTTCTGATTCTTTGTCTTATCTTTCCTGTGAGTTTCCTTAAATGTTTACCTTCCATTTAATAGGTAAGCATTTAGCACTGAACCCCAATACAGTCCCCAGCAATAAAAAGGTTTCTCCCATGGGACTCTAACAACCCCTTAGAAAAAGGCTGATCTCAGGCTCAGGGCTCTGTGAAACGAGTAATGAGTCAGAACAGGATTGATTTGGTCCAGAGAGGGATGCTCTTTGGTCATTTCAAGAGCTCAATAGCTCTGCCTTCCGCTTTCCCCTCAAGCATACCAGGATAATTAGCCTGGTACTGGTTGTTTTACAAGCCATTTGTGGGCATCAAATGAGTTAATGCACTTGCAATTTCTGAGAGAAGTGACAGCATCTGAAAGAACAAGTCATTAACTTTCCTGTCTCAATATCACTCTCTTGACCATGTGGTCATCAGCACAGAGAAGCGTGATGTTAAAAATAATCAAAACTCAACAAAATTTGAACATAAGGTTTATTCTGAGCAGTTTTTCTATATGTATATAGGGAGGCTGTTTTGATTTCAGAAAAAGCAAATGGCTCAAAAAAGTTAAGTACAATGACGCTTATAAAGAGAAGAGGAGGGAGAAATACAGAAGACCAACCATTGACTAATCTTAACATGATTGATTGAACACTACCCTCCCCCTTTTACTGAGGTCAACAGATATCAGGTTACAAGATCTCTGCCCCTCCACCAGCCATGTCTTCTGAATTTAAATTTAGTAAGCTTTAGGTTTGGACAGGAAAGAAAGGATTTGCAGCTTTAGGTGAAAGAACAGCCTTTGGTGGATTAATTTTGGTCAGGGATTTCTTTAAAGTGAATATTTGGTTTCATGGGTAAGAAAACTCCCAAATCAAACCAAGGTGTCTGCTAACATTTTTTGTCTTTTGCACTGAGTATATGATTTATATGTGAGTTGCTGTTGTTGTTGTTAGGTGCCATCGAGTCATTTCCAACTCACTGTGACCCTAGAAGGAAGGGCAGAAGAAACACTTCCCAATCCTGTGCCATCCTCACAATCCTTGTTATGTTTGAACCCATTGTTGCAGCCCTGGTGTCAATCCATCTCCTTAGGGTCTTCCTCATTTCCACTGACACTTTATCTTACTAAGCATGATGTCCTTCTCCAGGAACTGGTCCCTCCTGATAACATATTCAAAGTACGTGAGATGAAGTCTCACCATCCTCGCTTCCAACAAGCACTCTGGCTGTATTTCTTCCAAGACAGACTTGTTTGTTCTTCTGGCAGTCCATGGTATATTCAATATTCCTTACCAGCACCATAATTCAAAGGCATCAATTCTTCTGTCTTCCTTATTCATTGAGGCAATTGAAAATATCATGGCTTCAGTCAGGAGTACCTCAGTCCTCAAAGTGACATCTTGGCTTTTTAAAACTTTAAAGCGGTCTTTTGCAGCTGATTTCCCAATGCAGCTTCCATGAGTGTTGATTGTGGATCCAAGTAAGATTAAATCCTCGACAATGTCAATCTTTTCTCCACTTATCATGATGTTGTTTATTAGTCCAGTTGTGACTATTTTTGTTTTTTTTATATTGAGGTACAAGCCACAGAGAAGACATTTAGGTGGCTAGCTAACATATACCTGAGGACATTTTCACAGTCATTAGCCGTTAAAGAAATGCAAATCAAAACTATAGTGAGGTGCCATCTCACTCCAACAAGGCTGGCATTAATTCAAAAAACACAAAATAATAAATGTTGGAGAGGTTGTGGAGAGACTGGAACAGTTATACACTGCTGGTGAGAATGTAAGATGATACAACAACTTTGGAAATCAATTTGGCACTTCCTTAAAAAGCTGGAAATAGAACTACCATATGACCCAGCAATTCCACTCCTTGGAATATATACTAGAGAAATAAGAGCCCTCACACGAATAGATATGTGCACACCCACGTTCATTGCAGCACTGTTCACAATGGCAAAAGATGGAAACAACCAAGGTGCCCATCAACAGATGAATGGGAAAACAAATTATGGCATATTCACACAATGGAATACTATGCAAGGATAAAAAACAACAATGAGTCCGTGAAACATCTCATAACGTGGAGGTATCTGGACAACGTTATGCTGAGTGAAATTAGTTAGACCACTATTACAAGAACTCAATAAAAGGTTTAAATACAAAAGAAAACATTCTTTGATGGTTACAAGAGTGGGGAAGGAGGGAGAGGGTTGTTCACAGTAGACAAGAATTATTTTAGGTGAAGGGAAGGACAACACACAGTACAGGGGAAGTCAGCGCAACTGGACTAAACCAAAAGCTAAGACATTTCCTGAATACAGCCAAACACTTCACGGAACAGGGCAGGAGGGGGTGCGGGTCTGAGGACCAGGGTTTCAGGGGACATCTAGGTCAATTAGCATAACAAAGTTTATTAAGAAAATGTTCTGCATCTTGCTTTGGTGAGTGGCGCCTGGGATCTTAAAAGCTGGCAAGTGGCCGTATAAGGCGCATCAATTGGTCTCAATCCACCCAGAGGAAAGGAGAATGAAGAACACCAAAGATACAAGGAAAATAAGAGCCCAAGAGATAGAAAGGGCCAGATAAACCAGAGACTTTATCAGCTTGAGATCAGAAGAACTAGATGGTGCACGGCAACCACCACTGACTGCCCTGACAGGGAGCACGACAGAGAATCCCTGATGGAGCAGGAGAAAAGTGGGTTGCAGACTTCAAATTCTAGTAAAAAAAAGACCAGACTTAATGGTCTGACTAAGACTGGAGGGACCCCAGAGGTCATAGCCCCCAGACTCTCTCTTAGCCCAAAACTAAACCATTCCCAAAGCCAACTCTTCAGACAGATTAGACAGGACTATAAGACATAAGGAAACCCTGGTGGCATAGTGGTTAAGTGTTACAGCTGCTAACCAAAAGGTCAGGTGGTCGAATCCACCAGGTGCTCCTTGGAAACTCTATGGGGCAGTTCTACTCTGTCCTATAGGGTCGCTATGAGTTGGAATCAACTCGATGGCAGTGGGTGTAAGACATAAAATGATACTGGTGAGGAATGTGCTTCTTAGCTGAAGCAGACACATGAGACTGTGTGGGTAGCTCCTGTCTACAAGTGAGATGAGAAGGCAGAGGGGACAGGAGCTGATTGAATGGACATGGAAAATACAGGGTGTGGAAAAGGAATGTGCTGTCACATTGTAGAGAGACCAACTAGGGTCCCATAACAATGTGTGTATAAGTTTTTGTATGAGAAACTGACTGTATAAACTTTCACTTAAAGCACAATAAAACAAATAAATAAATATATTGAGGTACAATCCATACTGAAGGCCATAGTCTTTGATTTTCATCAGTGAGTGCTTCAAGTCCTCTTCACTGTCAGCAAGCAAGGTTGTGTCATCTGCATACTGAGTCTTCCACCAACACTGATGCCACATTCTTCTTCTTATAGTCTGTCAGTTTGTCATACTGTGGTGGCTTGCACGTTGCTGTGATACTGGAAGCTTTGCCACAGGTATTTCAAATACCCTTGGTGGACAGGTTTCAGCAGAGCTTCCAGGCTAAGACAAACTAGGAAGAAGGACCTGGCAGTCTACTTCTGAAAAAAATTGGCCAGTGAAAACCTTATGAATAGCAGCAGAACACTGTCTGATATAATGCCAGAAGATGAACTCCTCAGGTTGTAAAGCACTCAAAATATGACAGGCGAAGAGCCTCCTCTTCAAAGTAGAGTCCACCTTAATGGATGTGGACACAGTCAAGCTTTCGAAGCCTTCATTTGCTGATGTAACACAACTTGAAACGAGAAGAAATAGCTTTAAACCTCTATTAATAATCGGAATGTGAAATGTATGAAGTATGAATCTAGGAAAATTGTAAGTCATCAAAGATGAAATTATATGTTAGAGGGTAGGACAAAATGATATGCTGGGGAGAGGGACACAATATTTATAGCTTGTAATACTGTGCTTGAAAAATGATTTGTCACAGAGAATTTGCTTTTTTTTGCTCCCATTTGTTTCCAGTTATGAATTTGACAGATTATTTTCAATATTTGTAAGACATGCTAAGTGGCCTTATTAATTTGGAAATCTTCCTTGGCATGAGAATCCAAACCACAGGGTATAGCTTCCTTACTTTCTTCTTCCTGACTCTGCTACTGGCTTGTTAGCTTCCCTTTGTTACCGGGTAGGAATACCAGGTTCTTGCTCAGGATGACTGTATTGGTCAATAAACAGGGAAGCCATATTTATTTCATTGTACAAGGAAAGGGAGTCAGCTGGAGCTGCTGCTGCCAAGACTGTTCCCCCAGGGTGGGCAGGCAAGTTTCTTTTACGGGACTTACACGTAAGGATTCATAGAAGTTACGTCAGCAACATTCTTAATCATATTACACAGGTACAATGTGGTTTACATATAACCTCCAAGCAAAAGCAGATCCAAATGCAAAGATGGTAGAGGGGTGGGGAGCCCAGCAAAGGAAAAGATTGTTCAATACAGCACTGTAGGGGAGGAAGCCAGGTAAAGAATGTAGCACTGTGGGGCCTCTGTTTCACTCCACCCATTTCTTTCTGGACATTTGTCATTCAAGACTAGTGTCCATTTTAAACTATAGCCTGGCTTGGAATTGTTTAGCATATTTTTGGGGAGGGGCAAATATTAGACCTAGGCCTTTCATTGTGGCTACTGACCTCTTGTTGGTTTATAACTATTTACTAATATTAAAAGAAAACAAGTGGCTTTTATGCCATGTTTACGTGAATGTCTCGCTAAAAGATTCTCTCTCTTTTTTTTTCTTTCCAGCTTGTCTTAGCTACTGTCTTTATATCTCAGGGCCCAGTTGATGTGTCTTTATGAGTCTTTGTGAGTCCAGCTCCAAGTGGGTCACATTCTTTATGCTCAGGGACAGGGAATAATGGCTCCAATATTATCTCCTAAATTATTCTTTTCTTTTGATCAGATATTGGAGATATTAATACCTGGACTTAGTTGAGCCTTAGATGGTGGCCATGGCAGGCTCTTCAAAGTCACAGTGCTGGTTTTCCACTGGATACCATCTGGTTCTTCACTAGGATCTTAAGTAAGAATGACGTTCTCATCAATTTTATTGCCGAAATGAACAGACTCAACGTACGTCAACATTTTAGCTCGAGGCCTTGTTTTGCTGTTTTAAGTGTATAAGACAATAGAACATTAATTTTATTACGCCTAATACTATCAGGATGCAGACTAAGAACATTACTATTGCTTGCAGTACTGATCTAGCCCATGTATTTATTCCTGATTGTAACCAACCAAATAAACCTGCTGTTCATAAGGGTGTTACAGTGTGTAACCTGGTAGCTTGCTGTCTAATTCTATGTATATCCTGTTCTACATCTCCTGTGTTATTTACCCAAATGCAACAAGAGGTATTTATTACAGCACAGACTACACTTTCTTAGGCTAATAAAAAAATCTGAGACATTTTGTTATTTCATGTCACCTTAGCTAATGAGATCAGAGACTACTGTTGTGTTATCTCATTAGCAACTTTGTTATTTGTGCCATAATGATTGATAAATTTCTTAAAGATTTCTCCAGTTCAACTATTCCATAGCTAGGAATTAAAGATACCAATCAAACCCTGAATGTGAGACCCATGGGTTCCTTTTTCACTCTCGTTTTATAGTGTGTAACAATATAACATTACCTATTCAATATTTACTAGCATCATTACTCTGGACATATAAAGGTAATATTAAAATTCTCAAAGTGCATTGCCCATGCATTCACCAAGAATCTAAACAAGAGATTGGCTACACACCATTCCCTGGAGTGACCGGAGGGGCTGGTGGCAGCGTTCCAGATGTGGTTTCCTCAAGGAGGGACAGCGAGCCACACAGACTACTCACATCCTCCAGAACCAGAGAAGAACGGCGCTCTTGGCAAAAGCTGAGTACTTGCATTTATTTTACTGTGCCCTCAGCCCCAAACCAGCTTCAGTGGTTGTCAATTTCCCTGGGCCTGAGATACTTCCTGCTGCACACCCTGAATCATTCCCACAGCCTTGAAGAAAAAATAAATTTACAACTGGGGGAAAAGATAATCTGCCAGCTCCACTAAGCTGGGGAGCTCAAGACAAAAGTGGCTCCTCTCCAGGCACAAATGGTGCACAGACCTTGAATATCTTTTACCTCTGCAGGGACCTATGTAGGCTCATTTCAGGAGAATAGGCCCTTGTTGGCAGACTGCAACAGTTTCAGCTGTGCAGTGGAGAGGTGGGCGTTTGATGTTTGACACCACTTTGCCTATTAAACAGGGTCCTCACCTACACACATCAGCGGCCTAAGGACTGGTGGCCCCACCCACAACACCTAGCCACCCATGACAGGGATCCAAGGATAAATGGTATCTCCCAATCCTTACAACCAAAAGCATTGGGTGCCCATAGTCTGGCTACAGAATCCTCCCACCTGTGTGCTCTAGGGAAGAGGGATGCGCTTTCCTCACAGACACTCAGGGGACAGTTGTCAGCCCCCTGCCGTGTTTGGAGTGTGGCCCCCCACTGCAACCAGACACCCGTACCTACACCAATCACCCCTGCCCCTCTAAGACTGTAGGACAGAGCCTGTACCACACACTTGATGACCAACTACTTGGACACCTGAGCTGAATACATACAAGAAAAGTGAATGGACTCCTAGGCTCATATACCTGGTAACAGTCTGGCCATCTGCTGACAGGATCTTAGAGCTTCAAAGGTGAAAATAATCAAGCTAGCTCATTCAAGAAGCCTATTTGGACATATCAAAACAAAACAAAGCAAGAAGCTATGACACAGTAAGCAAACATAAAATAAACTAATACAATAACTTACACATGGCTTGGAGACAACAGTCAATATCAAATCACATAAAGAAGCAGACCATGATCGCTTCAACAAGCTCTCAAAACAGAGAATCAAGGAATCTTCTGGATGAATATGCCTTCCTGGGATTACTAGATGCAAAATACAAAAGATTAATATACAGAACTCTTCAAGACATCAGGAATGAAATAAGGCAAAATGCAAAACAAGCCAAAGAACACACAGATAAAGCAGTTGAAGAAATTAAAAGGTTATTCTGAACATATTGGAAAATTTCATAAGCTACAAGAATTCATAGAGAGACAGCAATCAGAAATTCAGAAGATTAACAATAAAATTACAGAATTAGACAACTCAATAGAAAGTCAGAGGAGCAGAACTGAGGAAGTGGAAGGCAGAATTGGTGAGACTGAAGATAAAGTACTTGGCACCAATATATTTGAAGAAAAATCAGATAAAAGAATTTTGAAAAATGAAGAATCCCTGAGAATCATGTGGGACTCTATCAAGAGAAATAACCTACGAGTGATTGGAGTACCAGAACAGGGAGGGATAACAGGAAATACAGAGGAAATTGTTGAAGATTTCTTGGCAGAAAGCTTTGCTGATATTGTGAAAGATAAGAAGGTATCTATCAAGATGCTCATCGAACTCCACATAAGGTAGATCTCAAAAGAAAACCTCGAAGACATTATAATCAAACTTGCCAAAATCAAGGTAAAGAGAGACTTTTAAGAGTGAAAAGTCACCTACAAGAGAGTCTATAAGGATAAGCTTGGACTACTTGACAGAGACCATGCAGGGAAGAAGGCAATGGATGACTTACATAAAGCATTGAAGGAAATAAAATTGCCAGCCAAGAATCATATATTCAGCAAAACTGTCTTTCAAATATGAAGGCAGAATTAGAACATTTCCAGATAGACCAAAGTTTAGGGGATTAGTAAAAATCAAACCCAAACTACAAGAAATACTAAAGAGAGTTCTCTGGTTAGAAAATCAATAATATCAGATATCAACCCAAGACTAGAACACAGGACAGAGCAACCAGATGTCAACCCAGATAGGGAAATTACAAAAATAAATCAAAATTAAAAAAAAGGCTCAAAACAGGGAAAGAATGATGTCATTGTGTAAAAGAAGACAACATTAAAGCAATAAAGAGGAACTAAGAAATGTAGTCATAGACCTTTCATATGAAGAGGAAGTCAAGGTGATATAAAGAAATAAAAGTTAGGTTTAAACTGAGAAAAATAGGGGTAAATATTAAGGTAATCACAAAACAGACTAACAATCCTACTCATCAAAATAAAATACAAGAAAAAAAAAAACTCAGCAAAAACAAAATCAGCAACAATGAATAAGAGGAAAAAACAATATATAAACTACCCAGCACAAAAAATTAAGTGAGAAAAAGAAACTGTCAACAACATACACAAAGAGACATCAAAATAACAGCACTAAAATCATGTCTATCCATAATTACACTGAATGTAAGTGGACTAAATGTACCAATAAAGAAACAGAGAGTTGCAGAATGGATAAAAAACACGATCCATCTATATGCTGCCTACAAGAGACACGCCTTAGACTTAGAGACACAAACAAACTAACACTCAAAGGATGGAAAAAATATATCAAGCAAACAACAATCAAAAAAGAGCAGGAATCACATTTCGGAGAGTGGTGACTGGGGTCATAAATGCTAGCAAGCTCCCATCTAAGATGCATCAATTGGTCTCAACCCACCTGAAGCAAAGAAGAACGAAGAGCACCAAAGACACAAGGTAATTATGAGCCCAAGAGACAGAAAGGGCCACATAAACCAGAGACTACATCAGCCTGAAACTGGCTACAACCGATGACTTCTGTGACAGGGAACACAACAGAGAATCCCTGAAGGAGCAGGAGAGTAGTGGGATGCAGATCTCAAATTCTTGTAAAAAAAAAAAAAAAAAAAACTAGACTTAATCATCTGACTGAGACTAGAATGACCCCAGAAGTCATGGTCCCCAGACCTTCTGTTAGCCCGAGACAGGAACCATTCCCAAAGCCAACTCTTCAGACAGGGATTGGACTGAACTATGAGATAGAAAACGATACTGGTGAGGAGTGAGTTTCTTGGGTCAAGTAGACACATGAGACTATGTGTGCAGCTCCTGTCTGGAGGGGAGATGTGAAGGCAGAGGGGGACAGAAGCTGGCCAAACGGACACAGAAATACAAGGGGCGAGAAGGAGTGTGCTGTCTCATTAGTGGGAGAGCTAGTAGGAGAATATAACAAGGTGTATATAAATTTTTGTACGAGAGACTGGCTTGATTTTTAAACTTGCCCTTAAAGCACAATAAAAATTAAAAAAAAAAGAGAGAGATTGCCTACATAAATTCACTGTCAGTTTGAAAGGGATCATTTAAAACTAGTATAGTTGGAGACACCACTCAAAAAATTTCTCTAGAGGTAACAGAAGGTATAGAAAAATTTATAAGTGACAACCAGATTTTCATTAAAGAATACATGATTAACAAGATAATATAGAATGGACTCCTGTTGGAGGTCTTCAGTTCATTTATTTAAAACATAATAAGTGTTTTTCTCAAGGGCAAGCCATCCCTCCGTGGTCTACCTATTAACAGTCATGGGCCGCTTTTTCAGAAGGAGAAGTGATACAAAACTGTTTTTATGAGAGAAGAACTTCTAATTCAAGGGTTAAAATATCTAAACTAAATAATTTAGGGGAAAGGAAAATGGCTTCTTATATGCAGAAATTAGGACCTTAAAACATCAGCAATGTTCCCACATAAAACCCATAGTATTCCTTTACTCAGTCTTATGTACTTAATTTCTGTTCCAAGTGATTCTATCAGCCGCAGTCTGTGAGCCCATCAGCTTCTACGAAAGGGTTCTGGAAATTTTATTCAGTCTAGTCACAGTCCTTTTTGCAAGTCCAATACAGTCCATCTTTTTGTAGAGATATTTTGCTCAAACGTTTTCAGCAAGTCAGCAGTCAAAACTTATCTGCAGATGACAAAACAATATGGCCATGGTTAATTTATAAAAATAATACTGTTATAGTGAACGACTTGATAGAAATGAATTACAAGCATATAAAATCAGTTAAAAGAAAACCTTAGATAAAAATATTTCTAAATATAACCATTAACTGTATTTTTTAAAGAATTTCATAATAATCTTGAGGCATAATACCTTTTTTTTTATAATACCATATAGTCAGGATATACAAAGAATATACTGAAATTATCAAGTTTCTGAATACCTGAATAGTTAAAAAATAAAATAAAAAAACGTCATAGGTAAGTGATGTAAATTCCCCAATCAAACCATTGGTTTTGATAAGGTTGCAACCAAGTTAGCAATTAAATAATAATAAAATTATGACATAATATTATGTGTTTGCTGTCTAATATTAGGCAAAAACACAAAAGGAAATACTAACATAAATTTTAACTCAAAGAGAAACAGGTGTTTCTCTTGATTTTGACAACACGTTCCGTGTAATTTATTAAATGAAACTTTTTAGCACTTTCCCTTTATAAAAGATTTTTGTGGCTTTCCATGAAGTTTCAGAGTTGTCAGGAGTTTATTTTAGGTCACCATGAAACAATACTTAAGTTCTTTAACCAAAAATCTTAAAATAAAAACCTTCACTTTTTTTTTTTTTTTTTTTAAGCCATGCTGCTTGGTTTCGACTCAGGAATCTTATTCTAATGAGAGGCCAAACCTGTGCCTTTGAGACAGATTACACAAAGAATAAATTAACCCTTCAACCCAGAAATCAAAGAAAATTTTGTTATTTTAACAGTGAGAAACTCATTCTTTGTTTTATATGCTATAAAGCTCTTAAAATCTCATAAATTAAACCATTAAACTTTAGATAAAATTTTTGACCATATCAAATAAAATTTTTTTAAATAAACATTTTAAATGTTGTCTTGTTGCATATCTCTTATAGTACATTCTTTTAAAATGGCATAAAAAGCAAAAGTATGTAAGCTTAAATTATGACAAATACCTGTTAACATCAATAAACTACCTAAAAGGTCTTAGAAATTATTTTAAGCCTATATACCATAAAACATAACTGTTCTTGAAAGAAAGCCTGTTTAAACATTCTAAGTTTTCATTCAACTTTTACTATTTCCCATATTTTCCCAATTTAATTTTAGCCCTTAAAGATTTTATCAACTGGCTTTGGAAATCACAAAGTTGCTACTCAACTGACCAATTCATTGATATGGATATAACCTTAAGTGTCTGGCTAGGGTTGGAAATATTTTCCCAGGCCATTTCAAGTGTGTCTCATTGTTATTTATATTTTTTGGCTTCTTAAAGTTCCCCTACAATACAGAAAACTTGTTTACAGTTCTTTTATTATTGGTATCCACCCAATGTCTGATAACTGTATTTCTAACAGTGTAAAGTTTCCTGGAACTATATGATCTTGGAGACACAGAACTGGGGAAGCTTGATGTTGTCCCACCCTCCTTATTTTTGACTCATGGTAGAAGACAAGATTAGGCTATTCTGATTCATTTACACATGTTTAAATTAATCTAGGCATTTTGAAACGCTATCTACCCAGTGAATACCAAAGCTCTTTAGCAATTTTGTAAATGAATCCATCAATTCTTGCCTAGCCTTTTTTTCTCCTAAGCTTGTCCTATGTCTCCTTTTACGTACTCTGGAACTACTAGTTTTACTTTAAGACAAAATTATTTTTTTCCTTAAATAAAACACATTTAATATAATTATCTAGCAAACTTTGAAAGGTCTTGCTTTTCAGATTGACTTAAAGTTTTTCAATGTAGCTACTAAAAATTTAAATCATAAGACAGACAAAAGACAGTTTTTCTTAGATTAGGAAGGAACTGAGGTTCTAAGACAGCCTTACAAAAAACGGCAAGTCTCGGCCATAGCCTCCAACCTGACACAAGACAGAAACAGATATTTTCAGTTGCATCATATGCATGTGAAAGCTGGACAATGAATAAGAAAGACTGAAGAAGAATCGACGCCTTTGAATTGTGGCATTAGTGAAGAATATTGAAGGTACCATGGACTGCCAAAAGAAGGAACAAATTTGCTTGGAGGAAGTACAACCAGAATGCTCCATAGAAACAAGGATGGCAAGACTGCATCTTACATACTTTGGACATGTTGTCAGGAGAGATCAGGCCTTGGAGAAGGACATCATGCTTGGTAAAGTACAGGATCAGTGGAAAAGAGGAAGACCCTCAATGAGATGGATGACACAGTGGCTCCAACCATGGGCTCAAGTATAGCAACGATTGTAAGGATAGCAGAGGATGGGGCAGTATTTTGTTCTGTGGTACATGCGGGCGCTATGAGTCGGAACTGACTCGACAGGACCTAACAATGACAACAACTTTAGTGGTTCAAACACCTGAATCTGGACCTAAACTGCAGTTCACCAAGAGTTACTAGATATCACAAACCATCAAGCAAAAATCTAAGAAAGATTCTCCTTAAGCAAACAACTGGCTTTTCAAACAAATATGCCAAGCAAAACTTTAGAAAACATGAGAACAAAAAGAACAAGCAAAGTCTTGTTTTCCAAGAGCACTCACCCTGTTGGTATCAAGGGACATGGAGTGCGAATGCTTAGGTCCAGAAGATAGGATCTGTCTTTTCGCCAGCTTCTGCTCCACAGTCCAGGTCTCCTCGAGGTCAACTGGATTCATGGTTTTAGAATCCCTGCGACAACTACACCATTAACTCTCGTAGGGTGAAAATTCCAAGAAGCTTAGTAAAGCAAAAAGAAAGGTTTTAATTCAGCATATATTTAAAGAGGCAAATGTAGGAAAGGGATGCATGCTGCCAGAGGCATGACTGTCCGAGTCTCTGTTCCCAGTTCTTAAGGATGCATCTTAGCTGGCTGCATTCTGGGCTCCCTTAAACACTCCCCATTTTCTGGATACACACACTTACACACTCGCACAATCTAATTCGGTGCACTAACTTAACAGGTATGAGCCTTTTATGCCCTCAGCAGTCAATTCCTCCTGCTTCTTGAGACTCTTCCAAGACTGCTCACCAAGGGTGGACAGGCAAGTTACTTTTAAAGGGGTTTACAAGTAGGGATTCATAGAAGTTATGTCAGCAACATTCTTAATCATACTATATATGTGCAATGGGGTTTACATATAACCTCCAAGCAAAAGCAGGATCCAAATGCAAAGCTGGGAAGGAGGGTACCCAGCAAAAGAAATGACTTTTCAACACAGCATTGTAGGGCAGGAAGCTAGGTAAAGAATACAGCATTGTAGGGGCTCTGTCTCGCTTTCCCTTCCTGCTTCTCAGCTTTCAGGTGAAAATAATCCACGTTTACTACTATTACTACCATTACTAGAAGAGTACCTATATGCTTTATAGTTGTGGCTGCTGTAATTATTTATTAGGTAAAGTCTTGGCTGATGACAATTAAACAGGACTTTGGTTTTAATCTAAGGGCTTCAAATGCTTTCAAGCCAGACCTAATGGCAAAGTGAAAAGGAAACTGGACCTGGGCAGGAAACCTGGACACTTTTCCAGGTCTGCAGGTAATTAACTGTGCATCTTTGGACATGCATTGAAACTCTATGGTCCTTAGTTTCCCATCATTATGATGGAACTAATTTTTACACTTCTGAAAACTCAGTGAGGTTGAAATGCAATGATTCTATGCAGATTCCACAAGAACAGTTATGTTAGTGCCTCCGTGATCCGTTGACCACATTGGCAGGTGGCCAGGATGAGGATGAGCCATCAGTTCCCTTCCTCTGACCCCCACTCCCTCCCCACCCACTTGGGTGGTCCTATGCCCTTTGCTACCCAGGGCACCCACTGTCTGCACACTGCCTTTTGCTGCCCAGGACTTTCATCACCATCCTACATGAGGATCTTCTCTTTTCTCTTTACCTCTCAAAACTCTTCTCTTCTGCCCATGTTACATTTCTTCTCTATACCCTACTTTCAAGCCAAGCTGTCAGTAGCTGCTCCTTACCTAATGAGTCGCTTTACAAAAACAGCCTTTGCATTTTAGGCATTTCGATTCTAAACCTCAAAGAGTGTAGAACGCGAAGAATAAAATTTCAAAAATGAGTGAGGGTGAAGGGATTTAGAAGATGGTATGGGTGAGACCTGACCCAATGAGTAGCACCATGTAGACTACTACTTTGATATAAGACAGAGATGTGTCACACCATGGGGTTCAAGTTGGTAAAATTTAGGGAAAAAAAAAAGATTATTATAAAAATTGAAATTATACAAAAAATGGACAAAAGAAAAAAAAATACCCCAAGAAGGGAAATAAATTTCTTCCTGTCTTAGTCACCTAGTGCTGCTATAACAGAAATACCACAAGTGGATGGCTTTAACAAAGAGAAATTTATTCTCTCACAGCCTAGTAGGTTACAAGTGCAAATTCAGCGTGACAGCTCCAGGGGAAGGCTTTCTCTCTCTGTTGGCTCTGGAGGAAGGTCCTTGGCTTCCATAGTTGATGTACAACAACTAAATAGACCCATAACAAAAGAAGAGATGGAAAAGGTAATCAACAAGCTCCCAAAAACAACAACAAAAAGCCCTGGCCCTGACGGCTTCACTGCAGAGTTCTATCAAACTTTCAGAGAAGGGTTAACACCACTACTACTAAAGGTATTTCAGAGCATAGAAAAGGACAGAATACTCACAAACTCATTCTATGAAGCCAGCATATCCCTGATGCCAAAAGCAGGTGAAGACACCACAAAAAAAGAAAATTACAGACCTATATCCATCATGAACTTAGATGCAAAAATCCTCAACAAAATTCTAGCCAATAGAATTCAATAACATATCAAAAAAATAATTCACCATGACCAAGTGGGATTCAGACCAGGTATGCAGGAATGGTTCAACATTTGAAACACAATAAATATAATCCATAATATAAATAAAACAAAAGACAAGAACCACATGATTTTATCAATTGGCGCAGAAAAGGCATTTTACAAAGTTCAACACTCATTCATGATAAAAACTCTTAGCAAAATAGGAATAGAAGGGAAATTCCTCAACATCATAAAGGGCATTTATACAAAGCCAATAGCCAGCATCATCCTAAATGGAGAGAGGCTGAAAGCATTCCACTTAAGATCGGGAACCAGACAAAGATGCCCTTTATCACCACTCTTATTCAACATTGTGCTGGAAATCCTAGCCAGAGCAATTAGGCTAGATAAAGAAATAAAGGCCATCCAGATTGGCAAAGAAGATGTAAAAGTATCTCTATTTGCTTATGACATGATCTAATACATAGAAAACCCTAAGGAATTCTCAAGAAAACTACTGAAACTAATAGAAGAGTTCAGCAGAGTATCAGGATACAAGATAAACATACAAAAATAAGTTGGATTCCTCTACACCAACAAAAAGAACATCGAAGAGGAAATCACCATATCAATACCATTTACAGTAGCCCCCAAGAAGATAAAATACTTAGGAATAAATCTCACCAGAGTTATAAAAGACTTATACAAAGAAAACAATAAAACACTTCTGCAAGAAACCAAAAGAGATCTGCATAAGTAGAAAAATATTCCTTGCTCATGGATAGAAAGACTTAACGTTGTAAAAATATCTATTCTACCAAAAGCGATCAATAGATTTAATGGAATTCTGATCCAAATTCCAAAGACATTTTTAAATGACATGGAGAAATAAATCACCAACTTCATATGGAAGGGCAAGAGGCCCCTGATAAGTAAAGCATTACTGAAAAAGAAGAACAAAGTGGGAGGCCTTACTCTACCTGATTTTAGAACCTATTATACCGCCACAGTAGTCAAAATAGCCTGGTACTGGTACAACAGATACATAGACCAATGAAACAGATTTGAGAATCCAGACATAAATCCATCCACATATGAGAAGTTGATAGTTGACAAAGGCCCCAAATCAGTTAAATGGGGAAAAGACAGTCTTTTTAACAAGCGGTGCTGGCATAACTGGATATCCATCTGAACAAAAAAAAAAAAAAAAAATGAAACAAGGCTCATACCTCACACCATGCACAAAAATGAACTCAAAATGGATCAAAGTCCTAAATATAAAATCTAAAATGATAAAGATCATGGAAGAAAAAATAGGGACAGTGTTTGGACCCCTAATACACAGCATAAACAGTATACCAAACATTACTAACCATGCAGAAGAAAAACTAGATAACTGGAAGCTCTTAAAAATCAAACACCTATGCTCATCCAAAGACTTCACCAAGAGTACCTATGACTGGGAAAAAGTTTTTAGCTCTGACATTTCCGATCAGCGTCTGATCTCTAAAATCTACATGATACTGCAAAAACTCAACTACAAAAAGATAAAGAACCCAATCAAAAAATGGGCAAAAGATATGAAGAGACACTTCACTAAAGAAGACATTCAGGTAGCTAACAGATACATGAGGAAATCCTCATGATCATTAGCCATTAGACAAATGCAAATCAAAAGTATAATGAGATTCCATCTCACTCCAACAAGGCTGGCATTAATCTAAAAAACACAAAATAATAGATGTTGGAGAGGTTGTGGAGAGACTGGAACACTTACACATTGCTGGTGGGAATGTAAACTGGTCCAACCACTTTGGAAATCGATTTGGCGCTTCCTTAAAAAGCTAGAAATAGAACTACCATATGATCCAGCAATCCCACTTCTTGGGATATATCCTAGAGAAATAAGAGCCTTTACACGAACAGATATATGCACACCCATTTTTATTGCAGCACTGTTTACAATAGCAAAAAGATGGAAGCAACCAAGGTGCCTATCAATGGATAAATGGATAAATTATGGTATAGTCACACAATGGAATACTACGCATTGATAAAGAACAGTGATGAATCTGTGAAATATTTGACAACATGGAGGAACCTAGAAGGCATTATGCTGAGTGAAATTAGTCAGTTGCAAAAGCACATTGTATCAGACCACAATTATAAGCACTCGAGAAATAGTTTAAACAGAGAAGAAAGTATTCTTTGATGGTTACGAGAGGCGGGAGGGAGGAGAAAGGGAGAGAAGTATTCGCTAATTAGATAGTAGATAAAAAGTATTTTAGGTGAAGGAAAAGACAACACGCAATATAGGAGAGGTCAGCACATCTGGACTAAACCTAAAGCAAAGAAGTTCCCTGAATAAACTGAATGCTTCAAAGGCCAGCATAGCAGGGGTGGGGGTTTGGGGACCGTGCTTTCAGGGGACATCTAGGTCAATTGGCATAATAAAATCAATTGAGAAAACGTTCTGCAGCCCACTTTGGGGAGTGGAGTCTGGGGTCTTAAACGCTAGCAAGCAGCCATCTAAGATGCATCAATTTGTCTCAGCCCACCTGGACCAAAGGCGAATGAAGAACACCAAGGACACAAGGTCAAGAGACAGAAAGGGCCACACAAACCAGAGACTACATCATCCTGAGACCAGAAGAACCACATGGTGCCCGGCTACAACCGATGACTGCTCCGATAGGGAACACAATAGAGAACCCCCGAGGGAGCAAGAGAGTAGTGCGATGCAGACCCCAAATTCTCTTAAAAAGACCAGAGTTATTGGTCTGACTGAGAGTAGGACGCTGGTGGTCATGGCCCGCGGAACTTCTCTTAGCCCAGGACAGGAACCATTCCCAAAGCCAACTCTTTAAACTGGGATTGGACTGGACAATGGGATAGAAAAAGATGCTGATGAAGAATGAGCTTTTTGGATCAAGTAGACACTTGAGACTATGTTGGCATCTCCTATCTGGAGGGGAGATGAGAGGGCAGAGGGGGTTAGAAGCTGGTGGGATGGACACAGAAAGAGAGAGTGGAGGGAAGCAGTGAGCTATCTCATTAGGGGGAGGGCAATTAGGTATATATAGCAAGATGTATATAAATTTTTGTATGAGAGACTGACTTGATTTGTAAACTTTCACTTAAAGCACAATAAAATTTTTTTAAAAAATTCTTACCATTTTGTTCTGTGTATTTATTACAAGATCTATGCCAATCTGGCTTATGGGAACAAAAAGTATTTCTGGCCATGTGTGATTTCCAGTAACTGTTTAATTTTTCTTTGCAAAGCTTCTTTCCCAGGCTTTCAGTAAGATTCTCATAGTGTGTGTTAATCACTGCTCTTCAGAAGGGACTAGGGGAGCTCTGCATATCTCTGGAGCCCGCTTTTTGTGCTATTGTTTCCCCTCATCATTCTATCTGCTTGGCTTCCCAGAGTTCTCATCTCTCTTCCTCAACTCACAGAGAATGCTCCTCTCAGCTAAAGGTTTCCTCCCTGCATTGGGACGCTGAATTCTCTCTAAGTGATAATGTGTGTAATCCTAAGGTTCACCTTGGTCTATTCACCCTTCTGTGAGTGAATACCCCTCTCCCCTCTCGTAACCATCAAAGAATATTTTCTTCTCTGTTTAAACTATTTCTCCAGTTCTTATAATTGTGGTCTTATACAATATTTGTCCTTTTGCAACTGACTAATTTCACTCAGCATAATGCCTTCCAGATTCCTGTCTGAAAATCACTCTTTAATGTATTTTGTCTTTTTTCTTAGTTGTTTGAGGCAGGGTAAACCCCGGAGGCATAGTGGTTAAGTGCTGTGGCTGCTAACCAAAAAGGTCGGCAGTTTGAATCCACCAGGTGCTCCTTGGAAACTATGGGGTAGTTCTACTCTGTTCTATAGGGTCTCTGTGAGCTGGAATCAACTTGACGGCAGTGGGTTTGGTTAAGGCAAGAGGTTAGTTCTGGTCCCTGATACTCTATCATTGTCAGAAACAGAAGTCTGTTTTGTTTCTTTTTCTTCTTTTAATTGGAATCCTCTTTTACACTATGCCAACTGATTCTTATCAGGGGTACAGAAGCTCTTCCCTGGCCTCCCAGCACATATGGCAAACCTGAATGGGAAAGGCATTGGTGATATCAGGAAAAATTATGGGTAAAAAAGATAAAAGTTGAGAAGTAGGAGAGGAGATGAGATAATTCAGGATGGTTATAAAGAGAATCAAGGACCCCAAAAGCTTTCAGAATGACTTCATGTTTCAATAATACCATTCAGCTCTATCAACTACCCTAGCTCAAGCATCAACTCTTGTTACTGTAATTCCAGGGCAGAATATAGTGTTAATGTAAGTTTACCTTGAACTCTATCTACAATGACATCCTGTGATCAATGAAGTCCCCCAAATAGCATTAATAGCAAAGCCCTAGAAAATGTAGTTATAGGAATTATCTCCATGCTCCAGTTATGATTCCAATAGGGGTGAGATGATACATGCAGTTGTATTGCTTGTGAAGAGTTATGGAAGAGATCTCACCATCTGTCTGCGAGTTTGTCCTACTGTGGTGGTTTGTGTGTTACTGTGATGCTGGAAGCTATGCCCCTGGTATTTCAAATACCAGCAGGGTCACCCATGGTGAACAGGTCTCAGTGGAGCATCCAGGCTAAGAAAGACTAGGAAGAAAGACCTGGCAATCTACTTCCAAAAATTAGCCAATTAAAATCCTATGGATCACAATAAAACATTGTCCAACTCGCTTACTTTGGACACATCATTAGGAGGGATCAATCAATGGAGGAGGATGTCATGTTTGGTGAAGTACAGGGCTAGTGAGAGTGAGGGAGACCCTCAGTAAGATGGATTGGCACAATAGCCACAGTGATGGACTCAAATATGCTGGTGATCATGAGGATGTTGCAAGACAGGGAAACAGTTTATTCTGCTGTACATAGGTGACTATGAACAGGATTTTACTTGATGGTATCAGCATCTGTCTCTCTAGCTATCTAGGAGATTATTTAAAGGTGTGAGATTACTTAAAGGGATTGTTAAAGGAAAATCAGAAAACCATTAATACAGTACTCCAAGGCCATTAACAGAAGTCAGATTGTAGGGGGGTGGTTTGGAGCTACAACTGAAACTCCTAGCAAGAAGGAGGATGTTTTCAAAGAGCTACCTGATAGGAGCTGTGACCCTTGGTCAAAGAATACAGTCATCCCTTGATAACACCACAGGGAAAGAGCAAGGACAATTAATGCCCGACTTCACTATGCCTTCACACTGAATTTCCTACAAGTGCTTCCCATTGGCCAAACCAAACTACAATCCAATAGGCAAAACCAATCATTTGACCCCACTGATGTAGTCCATACATTTCAGCCTTCTGCAGAACAGAGCAGGGTATAAAGGAGTCACTCATGGGAGGAAAATAGAGGATATCCATCACGCTCATTTAAAAAAAAAACACATACGTGTCCCTCGCAGAAATTTTAGAAAATTACAGATAACCCAAAGACAAAAAATCAAAATTTCTGGAAATAACCATTTTTGTGTGCAACACTCCAGTCTTTCCTCTTCCCAGCTTTCTGTTTGCATATGCATATCACACCTGCACTTGAATGTCACACTTATGTAAACATATCACTTACATGCTCATATCATCAAGTTCTCTACAATTTAACTTATTCACTGAAGTTTTTTTACTTTATATTTTAACAAAATGGGAACATACTGTATATTGCTGTTTTATATATTGCTTATTCACTTGGCAATATATCAATATTTTTCTAGAGAAGAAAAGATTCTTACCTATTGCTTTAACCCAGAGATATATACCACTAGAAACCATGGGTTCTAGAGATTTTGATTTTGTTTGTGGTGTGGTAAGAAGTCCTATTTTAAATATATCCTCGAAGGTTCAGACAGAACAGCAAATTGGGTGAGAGTTTCCTGAATACACCTAGTCTTCACTTATCGACTACCTCATTATCCAACATTTTGCATTTATGACACTAGTAAAAAATCTACTTTCTGACTATTTTGCACGTTAATGATGTAATGCAGTAATGAACACTGAGGTGCGAGGCAAGAGTAATGCTGTCTGTGATGGTTAAGGTTATGTGTCAACTTGGTTAGGTCATGATTCTCAGTGGTTTGGAAGTTATGTAATGATGTAATTTGGTAGTTGTGCAATGATGTAGTCATCCTCCATTTTGTGATCTAATGTGGTCATCCTCCATTTTTGCACAATGCCAGTTTTTGCATAAAGGCCTGGTATTTGGAACCTAACCATGCTCCAAGTGAGGAGTGGGTATATTACTTTTACCCTCTTTCCATCAAAATTAAATTAGCTCAGAGCTTTTCTTCTGAAGTGAAAGCTTGCAGAATATCCACTCTTTTCAGATGAAATCTCCAAAAAATATTCAAAAGGAAATTTCCTAGTTTTAGTCAAGCTTTAGAAGATTTCCTCAATTACTAATAGATCAATAGGAGTTACAGTAGAGATTTTTAAAAAGTAAAGTAGTATGCATTCAACTGGGGTCTTTATTTTAATTAGAAACATTTCAACCCTCAACAGCTCTGTGTGGCTCTGTGGAAAACAATGGAATGCAATTAAGTAAATTTTGATAATTTTCATATTGTCTGTACTGAATTAGTGCTTATCTCGTTTTCCTTATCTTCCCACTGACTCACTGGGATTCCGCAAGGACAGTAGCACCAATATGGAACAATAAATATCCTCTTCATTTGACCAGGTAGAAATCCATAAATGTGTAAAGGAAAAATCTATCTACCTATAAGCAAGCATAATAATGCTTAATTTTCCCTTTTGAAGACATCTCCTTGACTCTAAATATTTGTCTGTTTTCTTTCAAAGATAAAATGCTCTCTCATCTTTTCTGTTTTCACCCCTTAGGGTTTCCTAAGACATAAAAAGAAACTAAGATATTTAGCTGAATTTTCACAGTGAAATAGTCCCTTCTCTCAAAATAAGCTAAAGTAAACCCACAGAATCTTAAGATTCCCTTGATGTGGATTTTTTAGCAAGGTTTCGAATCTTTCCACACCGGTCTTCTTACTGGTTTGGCTTTTGTTTTTCTTTGATAATATGACAGGTAATCTTTCCCAGGAGCAACATTATCCATACTATTTGTTTTATGCTTCCATATTAGAGACAACTACGTCTGGTGAGCTGAAGGAAGTTCACCTTCTTCAGAAAAGTGGCCGTGGCAGCTCTTGGTTTTCTGTTTTATTTCTTAGCATACTGAGTTGGGAAGGTTCTCCTTCCGAGCGAAGCAGACTGCCAAAGTTTTCCCCGAACTTGAAGATTCTTTCATTTTGGCTTCATCTTCAAGTCCCTGCGGACACACAAAATCATGATTCTTGAAAAGTAGTTTTTCTATTTAAAAAAAAATGAGGACTTTCTGATCATTTTATACCAAAGTGGACAAAAATGCTGATATTTCTGAGAGACAAATTTAAAAAGTTCAAAAGTTTGTTCTTTTATGAGAAATGTTTTACTAATTTCCCTTTTCCTGCACTGGGTGACTCAAGTATTCTCAGTTTTTAAGCTGCACAAATTTTTCAAAACAACCATTGGGAGCCATTGCCCAATATCTGTTAAATGTATCAGAAACTAGGAAAAATGCAATGTCATATGGAGTCAATAACTCTCTGTTGTAAATCTTGTCAATGGGTAAAATATCAGGGCCAAAGACAGAAGGTTAAAGAGTGTTATTACAGTGATTGATTGAAAGAAAGAATATGCTAAGAATTTGGTAGCTGTCAGTGAAAAAATTGTAAATGGGATGATTCTGAAAAAAATTAATGGGAATAAATGTGGGGATCAAGAATATGGAATAAAAGGCCTATAAAGTATGTTTGGCTTTGGAATGTTTTCCTTTAATCAAATAGGA
Organism: Elephas maximus indicus; assembly: GCF_024166365.1. Lineage (NCBI taxonomy): Eukaryota > Metazoa > Chordata > Mammalia > Proboscidea > Elephantidae > Elephas > Elephas maximus. The sequence continues at coordinate 10,899,435 of NC_064829.1, forward strand.
TTCTGAGGACAGACTTAGCACATAAGGAATTTGGAAATGCAGGCCAGGAAAATAGTGATGCTGATTTTATGCCAGACTTATCCCCTCCTCCAACAAATGGAAGGGGCAAGACATAAAAATGTTCTTGTATGCTATTATTCTACCTCTTCTGCTATTGGCCATAATGCAACATTTTTCATCAGGCTCTCTCCAAGCTTCATATTCATGTTTTGGTTGTTCGATGTGTATTAAATACAGTTTAGTAGGTGCAAAACAGAGAATTGCCAGAATTTCCAGGTGGATTCAAAAGAGTACATGGAATAAGGGATATTATTGCTGATGTCAGATGGATTTTGGTCGAAAGAAGAGAACACAAGAAAGATGTTCGTCTGTGTTTTATGAACTATGCAAACACATTTAACTGTGTGGATCATAACAAATTATGGATAACCTTATGAAGGATGGGAATTCCAGAACATTTAAATTGTGCCCATGAGGAACCTTAACATAAATCAAAAGTCAGTCATTCGGACAGAACAAGGGGATACTGCATGGTTTAAAATTCAAAAAGGTGTGCAGCAGGGCTGTGTCCTTTCACCTTACTCATTCAATCTGTATACTGAGCAAATAGTCTGAGAAACTGGACTATGTGAAGAAGGCCATGGCATTAGAATTAAACGAAGACTCATTAATAATCAGCGATATGCTGAAAATGGAGATTACTTAAAGCACTTTCTGATGAAGATCAAAGACAACAGCCTTCAGTATGGATTACATCTAAATGTAAAGAAAAAGAAAATTCTTACAACTGGGTCCATAAACAACATCATGAAAACTATGAAGAAATAGAAGTTGTCAAGGATTTCATGCTACTTAGATCAACAATCAATGCCCTTGGGAGCAGCAATCAAGAAATCAAATGATGCATTGTATTAGGCAAATATGTGGCAAAAGACCTCTTTAAAACCTTAAAAAGGAAAGATGTCACTTTGAGGACTAATGTGCCCCTGACCCAAACCATGGTATTTTCAATTCCCTCATATGCATGTTAAAGCTGGACAATGAAAAAGAGTGAAGAAGAGTCGATACATTTGAATTATGGCGATGGCAAAGAATATTGAATATACCATGGACTGCCAGAAGAACAAATTAGTCTTGGAGAAGTACAGCCGGAATGCTCCCTAGAAGTGAGGATGACAAGACTTTATCTCTCTTACATTGGACATGTCATCCAAATCCAAACCCAAACTCCCTGCTGTTGAGTCAATTGCAACTCATAAAGACCCTATAGGGTTTCCAAGGCTGTAAATCTCTACGGAAGCACACAGTCACATCTTTTGCCCTTGGAGCCACTGGTGGTTTCTAATCCCCAATCTTTTGGTTAGCTGTTGATCGCTTTAACCACTGCACCACCAGGGCTCGTTAAGGACATGTCATCAGGACGGACCAACTGCTGGATAAAGACATCATGCTTGGTGAAGGAGAGAGAGGGTTAGTGAAAAAGAAGGAGGCCCTCAATGAGATGGATTGACACAGAGACAATGGACAACGCTGGGCTCAAACATAGCAATGATTCTGAGGACAGTACAGCACCGGGCAGAATTTCATTCTGTTATATGCTAACAACACCAATAACAAAGGTGGTAGAAGAAAGTATCTCCAGTGGCCAGGCAAGTTCTCACTGAATATGTTCGTCATGAGTCAGGCAACAAAAAGTCCTGAGGCTCCTGCTAAGAACATTCCAGATATGCATAAATAAATATTTTTTCAGGTAGTTTTAGATCCTTCACCAAGTAAGCTCTGTGACAAACTGTTGTAGTCTTGTTCATTCCAATCTCTGCCTCACCTAGGAGGGAGGCCAGCACGGGAGAGGTGCTCAATAGATTTTTTTTTTTTTTTTAATGAAGAACCTTGTGTTTAAAGAGGCTTATATAAATCTCTTCCAATCTTATCTATAGCTGTTTGGAAACCAGATGAAATAAGGTATGATTGAAGTATGTTGTCAAACATCGTCATACCCTCAATTAATTCACATCTTAGTCTTATTCACCTTCCCATCTCTCTGGAATGTGGAGGCCCAGGAACCAATAAGAACACTGGTCCATTCTTATATCAGAATCAGAAGTGCTGTTTCTGAGCCCCACTCTGGTTACTTCCCTGAACATAACACCTGCTTGATTCCCTGGTGGCCATTTACACTTTTTTGGGGGGGGATCATGTTACTTGGACTTAGATCTACCTCGTTAAAGCCTCCTGATGTCTGTTGTCAGACTACTGGGTACCAGGTTCTGTTTGCAATCTAGGCTCCCCCAGCCCTGTCTTGACAGTGGGCCCTACCCTGGTAGAGAGTCCATCCCAGACCACAGGCCCTCCCAGCCTAGTATCTCCAGCAGTGGACAGTGCAGAACATGACCGACAGCAGCAGTTTGCTGGGAGTGCTGATTGCTTCCACTTATCCCTTAGACCCCTGTCTACCCTTCTCCAATCTCTGTGTCTTCTGGGCAGACCTGTGGACTGATTAGCAGCACCTGGCTCTCACTGAAGTTGTCCTCCGGCTGCCTCTGGTCCAGAGGTTTCAGGCATTTTTAGCTCCTTTCCTTTCCTTCTCTCTCTCACCCCCTGGAACTGCTTCTTCTCCAGGCCAATGTTGTTAGCCCCAGGTCCAAGGCCACTACTCCTTTTGTGAATAGTCCCTTTACTAATCTTTCTTCATATGACCAAATTTGAGTGCGGCTTCTGCTCAGGCGACAACCCTGGCTGGTCGGGAGGACACCTGCTTGTTCTTGTAGAGCCAGATCTGAGCAGCCAGGTGGCCAGGTGACTGTCTTACAGTGTCTCTCTGCTGCTGGGCTTCTGGGCCCTCCTATTGGTGTTTGGTTTACTAGTCACTGTCTGGGGGTCATTATTCCTGATATGTAGGACAGTAATGATGTTGTTCTGCAGTTCTCTGTCATCTACTAGCTTTAATCTGTCAACAGCAAACAGGGGCCAGTGCTTCCCTTTACAGTTGCACAGAAAAGAAGATCCTACAATCTCCACCCTGGGTTTTGTTTTGTTTTTTTGTCTTTCCTACTTTTGGCAAAGTTTACCTCACAGGGAACCCTGGTGGCACAGTGGTTAAGAACTTGGCTGCTAATCAAAAGGTCAGCAGTTCGAATCCACCAGCCACTCTTTGGAAACCCTATAGGACAGTTCTACTCTGTCCTATAGGGTTGCCATGAGTTGGAATTGACTCAACGACAACGGGTTTGATTTTTATTTTTTGGTTTTACCTCATAAGGAGCCCTGGTGGCAATGGTTAAAAGCTCGACTGCTAATCAAAAGATCAGCAGTTTGAATCCACCAGCCGCTCCTTGGAAACCCTATGGGGCAGTTCTACTCTGTCCTATAGGGTCACTATGAGTTGGAACTGACTCAACAACAACGGATTTGGTTTTTTGTTTTGGTTACCACATACATGAATGAATTATCCTAGTTTCTCATTAGTTCTGCAATGCAATAAGTTGTAATTAACATAATGAGAGTAATAACAATAACAATAAAATAAAATCTTAATTTCTTTGTAATGAGAAGAATTTTCTCTTATTGCCTCAGCCCAGTATTTCTTTATTTCAATTAACTGTACAAAATGAAAGAAAGAAGTTAATGGCTCAGAAACGAGCCTGCCCTGGAGTGATGATAAATGTTAGAAAACTAATGAAGACTAGTACTGTTTCCACAACGAACTGCGCTACACCAAATTAGTTTTTAATTTTTACTGTAATTCTAATGGCCTTGGAACAATGACATTTTGAAGAATGTTTTGTTTGTGTCCCTGAATAACTAGGTCATTTGGCCATGGATTCAGAATAGAATACGTTAATTCTAAAACTTACTTATGCAAGGTTACAAATTCATTACATTTTTAATCAACATCTGTCAATAGCTCTGACCCACCTTATTACACTCCACAGATACTCTTTCTCACTTCCTATAGTGACAACCTCTGTGACTAGGCCAGAGAATCCCTTACCTGGGGACTATGTCTTGTTGCCCTTGTCTCTGTTCTCACTGCCCAGCCCAATGCCTGAACAAGTAGTACCTGCATTTTTTAGAGGCATGCATATTATTTAACACCCACAGCAACATCAAAATTGCCACTAACTGCATGGGGCCTTGAGTGGGAGTCAAGGTTCTTTTTCCCTAAAGCCCCTGTAGTGTTCCTCTTGACTACTAATCCAGGTGCCAAGCGAGGCCCTCTATTTCTCACAGCCAAACACTTTTGCGGAAATGGTCTCTAGTACTCATTCCTCAGAAGATGGGAATCTAGAAATAACTCCTAAGTCAACAAATCATGCATTTACTAATGCTGGAGGAGATCTCTGAAGGAGAAGAAAATATTTTGAAACCGCCTGGGGAGCCACCTTTGGGCCTTGGATGTTCTATGCCTTAACCAAAGATTTAATACAGCAAGACAGAGTCTCCTAGAGCTGCCAGCAGCTCTGAAATGAACTACAGTGAGCTTTCTGAATGGTGTGGAATTTATAACATTTCTGAGCGACCCTGTGATCTTCGGACCGTTGGCATGATTGAGAGGGAGGCACAACTCATAACCTTGCATTTCTGTGAGGGCAAAGCAGACAAAAGGTCTTCTGTGTATTTATTTACTGGCTAGTGCATGTAAGCCCTGTCTGGCTTGCAATGAGAAGGATTTCATTGCTTTTCCTCAGAATTAGCTGGCAGTTGATGACTCTAAAGTTATTACTTTGCACGTTGGGCTGAGGTTTTTGTCACATGTAAGGACACATGATAGCATTTTCACGGCCATAACATGTAGTAGCAAGCGATTTCACCCATTCTGAGAGTACTAGGGGAACAGGGCTGAATATGCCTGTGTGTGTGTGTGTGTGTTGTCAGGAGGGCCTTGGGGACAGCCTACGACCTCCAGCCTCCCTAGCTGTGGCAGCAGACCATACCTGTTTGACACATCTCCATGGCATCACAACAGCAGCCTATGACCTCCGCCTCCCTAGCTATAGCAGCAGGCCCTATCTGTTTGATGCATTCCCATGGCATCGCAGCAGCAAACTGTGACCTCCGGCCTCCCTAGCTGTGGCTGCAGACCATACCTGTTTGACACGTTCCCATGACATCACAGCAGTTTGCCCGCTGCAGGTGTGTATGCATTCTGGCTGGCCCTCGGTGGCCAGAGGGACATCACACTGCTCTCTGTTCTCCAGGTCCCAATGACCAAGTTAGACCATCATAAAGCAGAGTGTCTGAAGCGGGCTGTGACCAGCTTTTTGTATGTATTTAGGCTTCGTAGGGGACCCTAGAATCAGTGACAGGTTTCATTATAAAACCTCTGGAAGCTGGCTTTATCAGGAGAAGGAAATCAGACCCTTGAGGCAACACACTTTGCGCCAAATGGCCCGGCTGCAGGGCAGGTCAGGATTCAGACTCAGGTCTGTGCTGCATGAAGCTACGTGGCCATGGCCCTCTCCTTCCTGCTCTGTGCATAGCTGTGTCCTGTGTGGGCTTCATTCCTCCTGGGAGGAAAGGAGGAGAATAAGAACTGGCTTGGTCTGGGTGTCCCAGGGGGCCCTCTGCTGGCTGGGTATCTCCATGGAAGGTTGCAGTTCCCATCCCAGACCCTTCGCTCTAAGCCCTGATAATGGTCTCCACCCCTCCCTGCCTCAGGCCTAAGAGTGCTCGGGTGGCAGTGGTGTCATTGTTAGCCCTGGGGCATTGCACAGCCCAAGATTCCCACACCTTTGGAAACAACCCTCAGGAGATGCTCCTCACCCTGCTGGGGTGACTGTGTCCTCTTCTTCTTGCCCCCACTCTCTTCACTGAAACACCTTCACTGCATTAGAGTTCACTTATAAGATGTCTTCAGCTCTTACAGAGTATTTGCACCAAAATCGTCTGTTAGGAAGGGTCTCCTGATCTTTTGCAAAGCTATAATTACACACCTTAATATTAATCAATATTCCCTTTATAAGTTACCAAAGTACCCATATTCTCTTGTTGCTCTCTCTCTATTTGTTCAAGATGTAGGGATAATTCTTTGATTTTGGCCCTTTCTTCTTTTTGTGTGTATGCATTTATTGATATAAATTGACCTCTGAGTACTGCTTTTTTAAGGGGGAGAGCTTGCACTTGAGAAAGAAAGAGAGGAAATGGTCCCTACGGGGTCCATGACTCGACAGTTAAATGTTAATAGAAAGTCAACAAAAGGGAAGGAACTTGTACTCCAGGAGAGAAAGAGAAGAAATGGTCCCTACAGGGGTCCCTGACTTGGCAGTTAAACATTAACAGAGGGAGGGGGAGAGTTTACACTGGAGAGAGAGAAAGAGGAAATGGTCCCTACCGGGGTCCCTGACTTGGCAGCTAAACGTTAACAGGGGGAAGTTGGGGGGAAAAGGGTATAAAGCCCTAAGAAAACAACTGTATCGGGGAACTCAGACTCTCTCTCTATCTGAGTAGTCTGCTTGACACTCCCTGGTCAAGCGTACTTTCGCTACTAACCCTCTGCTAGCTAATAAACCTCTGCTTGTTTGATACTATTTGTCTCAGTGTTTGAACTCTTTCCTACACTGAAGACAAGAACGGAGCATCTTCTGGTGCTGTGACTCGGATCAAAAACTTCCTCCTCCTTCGTCCGGAAAGTGGTGAGTCCACCTCAGAGTGCGGGCTCTCTTTTTTTTCCTTTCCAGCCCTGTGCCGAGGTACCCCTACCTCTATGTGTGTGTGTTTTGTTTCTTCTTAGGAAGGAGGTCTGAGAGGTGCTAGAAAGATTTGTCTGTACTTAGTCTGACTATGACAAGAATATGGTAATAATGAGTGTCTGAATCTTTTAGACTCTGAAGAAAAGAGGCACTTCCTCCCTCTGCTTTGCAGAGGCATCTGGGTCAAACCTGAGATGTGCAGGGGCCTCACAGGGACTTCCAACTTCCCTTAATTAACAACTAGGCTTGTCTGGGGATGTGCACATAAGCGTTGGCCGCCCAGGGCTCTGAGCCCTCCTGACTGTCTTAGACAACTGGGAGAGAAGCTGAGACACATAAAAGAAGCATCGGCCGAATAGAGGGGTCTCACCCCTAGGAGTCCTGCTCACAAAGCAGCACATTTTCGGCCCAGAATACCTGACCTCCGCTAACCTCAGCAATAGTCATGCCAAGTCAGCAAGTCTCTTTAAGTGATCAGCTACCCATCTACCTTTTGCACCTCTCAGCCCCATCCAACTTCTGGCTAACATATGTGTATCCTCCATGTGTGCTTTGCAAAAGGGATCAGTGCTGTATTTGTAATAGGCTAAGGGATTTTTTTTTTTTTAAGGGATAATTGTCCCAGCAAAGAACCTCCCTCCCTTTTCTGTTTATACTGCCATTGTGAAGCTAAACACAGGCAGCCTTTCCTTGATTTGCTCCTCCTGCTTTCATGTTATAGGAGAATGAATAGAGACACACTGTTCTGCCTCATCGAATTAAGAATCTTAAGGTTGTTCATTAGACTAACTAAAGTTGTATCTGTTACTCCCCTTACAAAGAATCTGAATGGGCAAGAGTATACAAAGAAGTGGGCTGCACGAGTCTACTTTATGATAGCCCTCCATGCCCTGATTCCCTCTTTCAGTGTCCTGAAACAATTTATAAAGTATACAGACAAGAGTAGGCATGAGGAATGGGTTTGTTGGTTCTACATAGAAAAAGAAGGAAGGTGCCTAAAGAATAATAAGATTATCCCCCCTTGAGTATGGACAGAAAAGGGGCTCCCACAAATGCTAAATCATCTCCTATGCCCAATTCCAAGGGACCCTCAGGATTATGTGTTGCGAGGCAATCAAGGTGTCAGCTTCAATGGATAGCAAAGTTTGCTAATGAAATGAAGACTTCCCAGACAGAGGCACAAAGGACCCTTACCCTCAAATGGCTGGCAGGATATACAAGGACATCAACAAATATATAGGTTCATGTCTCGTCAAGCCTGCAGATGTAGATAGGAGCAAAGACCCCTAGGACAGAGGCAGTAAGAAGTTTCTAGGCAAGAAACTTCAGGTGTGGGCTACACAGTAAAAAAAAAAAAGACTAGTTAATTCTGGAACCCCCGGCCTGAGAAGGGATGTCTTCTCTGGGCAGTGATTTAACATAGCGAGGCTCAGGAGACATCCTACCCCCTATGATTCATTCCGTTCCTTTCTAGGTGGGAAACCAAAACTCAGTACCACTGGCCTTGCCTCTGGGATGTATCCTCAAAAATTGGGACAGGTTTGACCCTCAAACCCTGAAGAAAAAGAGATTAGTCTGCCTTTGTAACACCACGTGGCCTCAATATAAATTGGGAGATGGAGAAATCTGGCCAGAACAGGGGAGTCTAAATTACCATACCATCCTAAAGCTAGATCTGTTTTGCTGGAAACAAGGCAAATGGACAGAGGTCCCTTATGTCCAAGTTTTTATGCCCTTGAGGGAAAACCCAGAACTGTGTAAAAAATTGTAAGTTAGACCCCACAGTTCTCGCCATTGTTACAAACCAAGCAATAGACTCCTTAGACCCAAACCCTACCAACTTTACAACCCCACCCTTAAATACCAAAGAAATGTCTGTTCCTCCTACTCCTCCCTACTCCAATTCCTCGCCCACAGCACCTTCACTACCTTACCTGTGCCCCCTTCAAGAAGTGGCTGGTCCTAATGGACCAGTCAAGGTACAGGTTCCCTTTTCGATGCAAGACTTAAGAAAGCTAAAAACAGAGCTAGGAAGTTTCTCTGATGACCCTAACAGCTACACAGAAAAATTTAGGAACTTAACACTCACCTTTGATTTGGGTTGGAAAGACATAATGATAATCTGTAACCAAACGCTCACCCAGGGAGAAAGATTAAATCTCACTGAGGCAGCCAAATGATTTGCAGATGGGCTATATATACAAAATCAACAGGCCTACCCCCTGGGCACCACCACAGTCCCAGGCATAGACCCAGGGTGGGATTTATAATACCCAAGAAGGCAGACAGGTGAGAGACCACATGTTAGTGTACCTGGTTGAAGGAATGAAAGCTTATGGGATAAAACCTACCAATTTCAATAAATTAGCCACCATTGACCAAAGGCCCCAAGGAAACCCCACTGCCTTCCTAGAAAGATTAAAAGAGGCCCTCTTAAAGTATACCAGTTTAGACCCAGGATCACCAGAAGGGTGACTAGTCTTAAAAGATAGATTTCTAACTCAAGCTGTTCCAGACATTAGGCGTAAACTTCAAAAACAAGGGCTAGGAGCCCAAACTCCCTTTAATGAACTATTGAAGGTCTCTTCTTTGGTTTTCTATAATAGAGACCAGGAAAAGGAATGAAGGCTCCAAGAAAAAGAGAAAAAAAGAAGAGGAAAGACAGGCCTGTCTCTTTGCTGCCCTACAGGGAAGGCACCAATTGCTGCCAGTAGGAAGACCCAAAGATACTCCACTCGGTACATGTCACAAATGTGGTCAACTTGGCCACTGGAAAAGGGATTGTCCCCAGGACAAACAGCTGCAGAAGCCCTGTCCCAATTGTCAACAACATTGCCATTGAAGGCAAGACTGCACTGAGAGTCGATGGACTCCCAGGCCCGATCCCTCAATGGAAATGGCCTTAAGTTGACAGGACCCTGGGCTCCAAGAGGCTCCAAATGGGAAAACCGAAGGCATCAACATCGGTGCAGAGGAGCCAAGGGTCACCCTAGATGTAGCAGGAAGGTCAGTACCTTTTCTTTAAGACACAGGAGTCACCTTCTGGACTAACGTCCTATCGAGGACCCCTTTCTTCTAACAAAAGCACAGTTCAGGGAGTAGAAGGGAAACCCACAGCAAAATATTTTACTCTGTCATTACACTGTCTGTGGGGTGCAACAAGCTTCTCACACCAATTTTTAATCCTCCCAGAATGTCCTGTACCACTTCTAGGGAAGGACATATTAAGTAGGGTAAAAACTCAAATGATCTTCTCAACAGAAGATCTAACTCCTAAACAAATAATGACCTTACAAGTTAACTGAAATGGAACTTACATAGATATAGATGAGCAGCAAGAGTTAAACCACCAGGTTTGGGCTACCAAGATACCAGGAAGGGCACATAACCCCTCCCCAGTAATGGTAAGGTTAAAGGACTCCAACAAATTTCCAATAAAAAAACAATGCCCCATTAACTTAGAAGCTAGGCAGGGACTGCAAAACATAATTACTACCTTTCTAAGACACAAAATATTACCTCCCTGCAACTCCCCTTGCAATCTCCCATTGTCCTTGTCAAAAAGAAACATGGGAAATATAGGCTAGTACAAGACCTTAGGATCATTAATGAGGCTGTAATTCCTCTCCCCCCCACCTCCCTTGGTTCCTAACTCTTACACCATCTTGGGAGAAACACTGCCTAACACCCAATGGTTTTCTGTTTTAGACTTGAAGGATGCATTTTTTTGCATCCCTTTAGACCTGGCTTGCCAGTTTCTTTTTGCCTTCGAATGGTCTCAACCTGCTGGTCACAAACAACGGTTAACATGGACAGCCTTACCCCAAGGGTTCAGAGACAGGACTCACCTTTTTGGCCAAGCTTTGGCACAGGACTTAGAGGACCTAACACTTGAGGGGGGCAGGCAAGTTGTTCAATATGTAGATGACCTGCTCATCTGCTCCCCCACAGAACAATTGGGATGCCAGCACGTTGTTCAAGCTCTAAATCACGTGGCAGAAAAATGGTACAAAGTCTCAAAAGAAAAGACCCAACTTTTACAACAAGAAGTAGAATATCGGAGGTGGGGCCAAGATGGCTGACTAGGTAGAAGCTACCTTGGATCCCTCTTGCAACAGACTCAGAAAAACAAGTGAATCAATCACATACGTGACAATCTACAAACCCTGACCATTAAACACAGATCTAAAGAGTTGACCTGAGTGACAGATGAGTGAAAAGCTGCATCCTGAAGCAGCAACAGCCTCTGGAACCGGTGTCTGGGGCCACAGCCTTGAGCCCTCACTGTTCCCTGGTGCCCGGTGGCAGGGCTGATTGCGGCTTACTGAGGCCGGGTAGGCACAGGACACAGACCTAACCCCTAGCCCCCTAGGGTAACCTCTATAGAGACTCAGCCAGTGCAAGCAGGCTGCACACTGATGGGGCTAACGAGAGAACGAGCAACCATGGGGAAGCAACTACTGTTTTTGGAGCCTGGAGCCAGCATCCCAGTCAGAAACCCTTGGCGCCGGGCTTTGGACTGGGAGCAAGGGAGCTGAGCATGGCTTCCTGAGAGGGCGCAAACATGGGACGCAGCCCTAACCCCCTGAAGTGACCCCAGGGGAAGCCCAGCCAGTGCATGCAGGCAGTGCAGTGATGCAGCTGACAGGAGGAGAAGTCACTGGGAGGCAGTGACTAGTTTTGGAGCCTGGAGTGCGGTGTCCCAGCTGGGAAACCTTGGCGCTGGGCTTTGGACTGGGAGCGGAGGAGCTGACAAGGCTTCTGAGACAGCACAAGCACAGGACACAGGCCTGACTGTCGGGGGCAATCTCGACCCAGCCCGCACACACAGGCTACACACCCCTCGAGAATCTCAGACAAAACAGTCATCACCAAGCAAGATAAGTAACTTTGTCTATATTCCTGGGTGCTACTCTCTCCTGTCTATCTGATCCCTCCCCTCCCTTCCCAGGCGGCTTAAAATTTCCTGGGCCAGGGAGTGAAGTGCTCTGTGGTTTGTTTTTGTGTGTATGACTTTTCCTAACCCATTCTCCTGGCCTGAGAGAAGCAGCTCCTAAAAACCCAGAGACCAAAAATCCTTCCCTGACTTCCCGAAATTGGAATAAAAATACAGAACCAGCTCCAGCCAAGCATATGAGGTCCACAGTCTTGGGCTTTCATCCCTACAGGGAACAAGGTGGCTATTATAATGCAAAGGCAATTCTGATAGTGATCTGACTGTAATTGTTTTAGCTGGTTACTGGAAAGACAAGTTCTCCAGGTCTGATATCTCTACCTATTGAACAGAGCCCTCACTGACCCACAACAGGGAACTGAGGGCTGAAGCTCCACCCAAACCACCTAGCCTCCTGCCAAAGAGTTCTGAGCATAGTGACACCTACCAATCTGCAGAGGTACATGCATTGGGTGCCTAAGGTACAGCTGCAGAGCCCACCCACCAAAGTGCTTTAGGAATAGAGACACACCTACCTCACTGGCACTTGGGGGAAGGCTGTCAGCATCCTGCCTCCCTGGAGTGTGACCCCCTGCTGCTACTAGAATCTGGTGCACACAACTATCACCACTACTCCTCTAAGTTAATAGGTGACAGTCTACACCACACACTTGGTGACCCCAAATCAGATTCTATTCAAGAATAGTGAATGGACTCTTAGGCTTGTATATATCTGGTAATAGCCCAAGCCAATTGGTAATAGGACATAAGTGATTCAAAGGATACAACAATCAAGACAGCGCAATCTAGTAGCCCATCTACGTATATTGAAAGAAAATAAAACAAGACTCAGTGAGCAAATATAAAATAAATCATTACAATATCTTATAGATGGCTTGGAGACAGCAGTCGATATCAAACCACATAAAGGAGCAGACCATGATTGCTTCTACAACTCCCCAAATTAAAGAATCAAAATCTTTCCCAAATGAAGATACAATCCTAGAATTGCCAGATGCAGAATATAAAAAACTAATTTACAGAATGCTTCAAGACATCAGGGATGACCTCAGAAATGAAATAGGGCAATCTACAGAAAAAGCCAAGGAACACACTGATAAAGCAGCTGAAGAAATCAAAAGGATTATTCAAGAACATAGTGGGAAAATTAATAAGCTGCAAGAATCCATAGAGAGACAGCATTCAGAAATCCAAAAGATTAACAGTAAAATTACAGAATTAGACAACTCAGTAGGAAGTCAGAGGAGCAGAATCGAGCAATTGGAATGCAGAGGGGGGGAGGGGGAGGATAAGGCAATTGACACCAATATAGTTGAAGAAAAATCACATAAAAGAATTAAAAAAAATGAAGAAGCCCTAAGAATCATGTGGGACTCTATCAAGAAGAATAACTTGCATGTGATTGGAGTTCCAGAACAGCTGCAAAGTATACTTTTTTTTTCTAGTGCACATGGAACATTCTCTAGAATAGATCACATATTAGGTCATAAAACAAACCTTTACAGAATCCAAAACATCGAAATATTACAAAGCATCTTCTCAGACCATAAGTCCATAAAAGTAGAAATCAATAACAGAAGTATCAGGGAAAAGAAATCAAATACTTGGAAATTGAAAAATACCCTCCTGAAAAAAGACTGGGTTATAGAAGACATTAAGGAGGGAATAAAGAAATTCATAGAATGCAACAAGAATGAAAACACTTCCTATCAAAACCTCTGGGACACAGCAAAAGCAGTGCTTAGAGGTCAATTTATATCGATAAATGCACACATACATGAAGAAAGAGGCAAAATCAGAGAAATGTTCCTACAATTTGAACAAATAGAAAGTGAGCAGCAAAAGAATCCATCAGGCACCAGAAGAAAACAAATAATAAAAATTAGAGCTGAACTAAATGAATTAGAGAACAGAAAAACAATTAAAAGAATTAACAAAGCCAAAAGCTGGTTCTTTGAAAAAATTAACAAAATTGATAAACCATTGGCCAGACTGACTAAAGAAATACAGGAAAGGAAACAAATAACCCGAATAAGAGATGAGATGGGCCATATCACAACAGACTCAACTAAAATTAAAAGAATCATATCAGATTATTATGAAAAATTGTACTCTAACAAATTTGCAAACCTTGAAGAAATGGATGAATTCCTAGAAAAACACTACCTACCTAAACTAACACAATCAGAAGCAGAACAACTAGATAGACCCATAACAAAAAAAGGGAGATTGAAAAGGTAATTAAAAAACTCCCAACAAAAAAAAGCCCTGGCCCGGACGGCTTCACTGCAGAGTTCTACCAAACTGTCAGAGGTGAGTTAACACTACTACTGCTAAAGGTATTTCAAAGCATAGAAAATGATGGAATACTACCTAACTCATTCTATGAAGGCACCATTTACCTGATACCAAAACCAGGTAAAGACAACACAAAAAAAGAAAATTACAGACCTATATCCCTCATGAACATAGATGCAAAAATCCTCAACAAAATTCACAGTAGCCCCCAAGAAGATAAAATACTTAGAAATAAATCTTACCAAAGATGTGAAAGACCTATACAAAGAAAACTACAGAGTACTACTGCAAGAGACTAAAAAGGACCTACTTAAGTGGAAAAACATAACCTTGCTCATGGATAGGAAGACTTAACATAGTAAAAATGTCTATTCTACCAAAAGCTGCCTATACATACAATGCACTTCCGACCCAAATTCCAATGACACTTTTTAATGTGATGGAGAAACAAATCACCAACTTCATATGGAAGGGAAAGAAGCCCCGGATAAGTAAAGCATTACTGAAAAAGAAGAAGAAAGTGGGAGGCCTCACTCTACCTGATTTTAGAACCTATTATACAGCCACAGTAGTCAAAACAGCCTGGTACTGGTACAACAACATGCACATAGACCAATGGAACAGAATTGAGAACCCAGATATAAATCCATCCACATATGAGCAGCAGATATTTGACAAAGGCCCAGTGTCAGTTAATTGGGGAAAAGATAGTCTTTTTACCAAAGGTGCTGGCATAACTGGATATCCATTTGCAAAAAAATGGAACAGGACCCATACCTCACACCATGCACAAAAACTAACTCCAAGTGGATCAAAGACCTAAACATAAAGACTAAAATGATAAAGATCATGGAAGAAAAATAGGGACAAAGTTAGGAGCCCTAATACAAGGCATAAACAGAATACAAAACATTACTAAAATTTCAAAGAGAAACCAGATAACTGGGAGCTCCTAAAAATCAAACACCTATGCTCATCTAAAGACTTCACCAAAAGAGTAAAAAGACCACCTACAGATTGGGAAAAAATTTTCAGCTATGACATCTCTGACCAGCACCTGATCTCTAAAATCTATATGATTCTGATAAAACTCAACCACAAAAAGACAAAGAACCCAATCAAAAAGTGGGCAAAGGAAATGAACACGCACTTCACTAAAGAAGATATTCAGGCAGCTAACAGATACATGAGAAAATGCTCTCGATCATTAGCCATTAGAAAAATGCAAATTAGATGAGATTCCATCTCACTCCAACAAGGCTGGCATTAATCCAAAAAACACAAAATAATAAATGTTGGAGAGGCTGCGGGGAGATTGGAACTCTTATACACTGCTGGTGGGAATGTAAAATGGTACAACCACTTTGGAAATCTATCTGGCGTTTTCTTAAAAAGTTAGAAATAGAACTACCATGTAACCCAGACATCCCACTCCTCGGAATATATCCTAGAGGAATAAGAGCCTTTATACAAACAGATATATGCACACCCACGTTTATTGCAGCACTGTTTACAATAGCAAAAAGCTGGAAGCAACCAAGGTGTCCATCAACAGATGAATGGTTAAATAAATTATGGTATATTCACACAGTGGAATACTACCCATCAATAAAGGACAATGATGAATCTGTGAAACATTTCATAACATGGAGGAACCTGGAAGGCACTATGCTGAGTGAAATTATTCAGATGCAAAAGGACAAATATTGTATAAGACCACTATTATAAGATCTTGAGAAATAGTATAAACTAAGAAGAACACATTATTTTGTGGTTATGAGAGGGGGAAGGGAGGGAGGGTGGGAGAGGGTTATTTACTGATTAGATAGTAGAAAAGAACTACTTTAGGTGAAGGGAAGGACAATACTCAATACAGGGAAGGTCAGCTCAACTGGACTGGACCAAAAGCAAAGACGTTTCCTGGATAAACTGAATGCTTTGAAGGTCAGCGGAGGAAGGGCAGGGGTTTGGGGACTATGGCTTAAGGGGACTTCTAAGTCAATTGGCAAAATAAATTCTATTAAGAAAACATTCTGCATCCCACTTTGAAGTGTGGCGTCTGGGGTCTTAAATGCTAACAAGTGGCCATCTAAGATGCATCAATTGGTCTCAACCCACCTGCATCAAAGGAGAATGAAGAACACCAAGGTCACACGATAACTATGAGCCCAAGAGACAGAAAGGGCCACATGAACTAGAGACTTACATCATCCTGAGACCAGAAGAACTAGATGGTGCCCGGCCACAACCGATGACTGCCCTGACAGGGAGCACAACAGAGAACCCCTGAGGGAGCAGGAGATCAGTGGGATGCAGACCCCAAATTCTCATAAAAAGACCAGACTTAATGGTCTGACTGAGACTAGAGGAATCCTGGCAGTCATGGTCCCCAAAGCTTCTGTTAGCCCAGGACAGGAACCATTCCCGAAGACAACTCATCAGACATGGAAGGGACTGGACAATGGGTTGGAGAGAGATGCTGATGAAGAGTGAGCTACTTGTATCAGGTGGACACTTGAGACTGTGTTGGCATCTCCTGTCTGGAGAGGAGATGGGAGGGTAGAGAAGGTTAGAAACTGACAAAGCGGTCACAAAAGGAGAGACTGGAAGGAGGGAGTGGCCTGACTCATTAGGGGGAGAGTAAATGGAAGTATGTAGTAAGGTGTATATAAGTTTATATGTGAGAGACTGACTTGATTTGTAAACTTTCACTTAAAGCACAACAAAAATTATTTAAAAAAAAAAAAAAAAGTAGAATATCTGGGACTAAGGCTGGCCCCAGGAGAAAAACGATTATCTCCTCAATGAGTTTTAGCCAGAGCAAACATCCCAGAACCCACCTCTACAAAAGAGCTCAGATCCTTCTTAGGTTTAACAGGCTTTTGCAGGCTATGGATTCTTGGATACAGTGAAAAAGCCAGGCCACTATATAATGCCCTCAAAATAGACAACCAACAGGGAACTAATGAATTAATGTGGACCAAAGAGCAGAAACATGCCTTTGAAAACCTAAAAAAGGCCCTCCTACAAGCTCCTGCCTTGGGATTACCCAACCCAGAAGAACCAACCCTTCCAACTATATGTAACAGAGACAAATGGAGCGGGCCTAAGAGTCCTCACCCAAACCTTAGGACCCCATAAGAGACCAGTAGAATACCTATCTAAAGAACTTGATAAGTAGCTCAAGGGTGGCCTCACTATGTCCAAGCGATGGCAGCCACCACCGCTCTTGTAGAGGAAGCTCTAAAATTAATGCCAGGGCAGAATATTGATTTCTATACTTCACACCAAATCAGCCCCTTGTTAAACAACAAGGGCCCTCAGTGGCTAACAAATACCAGAATCCTAAGATACCAAGTAGTTTTAGTAGAAAATCCACAAGTCACAGTAAAAGAATGCTCCACTCTAACCCCTGCTTCCTCGTTACCCACCCCGAACCCTAAGGACACAGACCTCCACAACTACTGTGAAGTCATTAGTCAGATCCGTGCCAGTCAACAAGATCTTACCGACCAACCTCTCATAAACCCTGATGAGGAATGGTTTACTGATGGCATCAGTTTTGCCAAAAAGGGAAACGACAAGCAGGGTATGCGATCGTGTCTCTACACCGGGTAGTGGAGGCTAAATCTTTACCCGTGGGAACCTCAGCAGAGGCGGCAGAGCTAATTACATTGACCAGGGCCCTCGAGCTGGGAAAGAAAAAGAAGGTGAACATTTACACAGATAGTATGCCTTACTTATAGTACATGCCCATGCAGCTTTATAGAAAGAAAGACGGTATCTAAATGCTAAGAACAGTCCCATAAAATATGGGCCCCATATTTTATGACTCCTGGAGGCAGTCCACCTGCCTCCACAAGTAGCCATAATGCATTGCAAAGGACACCAAAAAAGAGTGAAACAGCCCTAGGTAACCAACTAGCTGATCAGGTGGCAAAACAGCTGCAGTAGTGCCCTACTTCTTTCAGCCAGCTTAAAATGTCTTACACCACAGTACAACAAAGAAGAAAACCAGTGGGCTGAGGAAAAAGGATATTCCCAAAATAAAGATGGGTGGTATCAAAGAGAAAGAGTCATTCAACTGTCCTGAAATATTCAATGGAAAATCTAAAGGGTCTACATGATTCACGCCACCTTGGCCGATATAAAACAGATCAGCTTTGCTCCCGCTTGTTTTCAGGTAAAGGGCTTCAGAAAGCTGTTAAACAAATTATCCAAGGATGTCCCCTTTGTACAATAAACACCTCTCAAGGTGCCCGCCTACTACCTGTGTTAGTAAAACCTGTCCAAAGAGCTGGGCCATATCCAGGAGGAGATTGGCAATTAGATTTCACCCAGATCCCAAATGCCTAGGCTACAAATATTTATTAGTCTCCATATACACCTTCACAGGATGGGTAGAGACATTTCCCACAAAAACAGAATAAGCCCAGGAAGTTGTAAATAAACTACTAAAAGAAATCATCCCCAGGTATAGGCTTCCTAGGTCTCTACACAGTGATAATGGCCCAGCATTCATTTCAACCATAAGTCAGAGGGTAAATACAGCACTTGGAATTAAGTGGAACTTACACTCAGCCCGGAGGCTTCAATCCTCAGGAAAGGTAGAAAAAGCAAATCAAACTCTAAAAAGAATTTTAGCCAAGCTGTGCCAGGAAACCCACCAAAATTGGATCCAGTCCCTCCCTATAGTGCTGCTCCGCATGAGGATAAGCCCTACTTCTCCTTTAAAGCTTAGTCCCTTCGAAATCCTGTATGGCAGACCATTCCTTAGAACAGGTCTGGTCCTAGATGCAGAAATCAACCAACTAGTACAATTTGTAACTTCCCTGGCAAGTTTCCAACAAGCTATTTAAGAGCTAGGAATACCAAAATCTCCATTATACAGCTCAGTCCCTTTATACGAGCTCGGAACTCTAGCTCTATTGAAAACTTAGCAGGATGGGTCCCCAGCATCCAGACTTGCCCCAATGTGGAAGGGGCCGTATATTGTTCTGCTTTCTACCCCTACAGCTGTGAAGGTGCCTGGAATTTCTAGCTGGATACATCATTCCCTGGTGAAACCCTGCCACACTAAACATACATTTGAAGAAACCCCGAGCCAACATCAAGAGTAGACGAGTGAACCCATAGAAGCCTTGAAGTATCTGTTCAAAAGAAAACAAGACTAACAACAGATAAGTCAAAATGCATTGTGTTCTTTTCTGTGCCATAACACTTTCACTTGCCCAATTAACATGGCCCGAGCCTATCTCCCCATTTATTAAACCATTACAGGGAGTCATAAAGTTGCTTACAGGTGTCAAATACAACCAGTCCTACTGGATTTGTCTACAGGCTTGGGGACAGTCTGCAGAAAGCTGGCTCACTTCTTGGCAGGTCTGGGCTCAAACATCAGGTTTTCTTCACTATACCCTCTCCACCAGAGCACAGGAGGTGTTCAAAAGCTACAATAACCAAACTACACACCCAGTCACAGGGCCAGTGTACCAAAGAGTACAAATAAGAGGGGGTCAAAGCTTGTTGTGCATTTACTCACCAAGTCCCTGAGAACACTCATATCAAGTAAGATATTTAAATTGCTCCTTTTGCAATGTAACTGTCTCGATAACACACAACCTTAGAAACCTAACTTCATCCTTCCCTGATTCTCCGCCTTCATTCAGCCGGTTAACCTTCCCCCCCCAATACCTCTTTCAGACACACAGTTAGACTATACTTGAGGGTTTCGCCAGGGGAGACCACTGGGTTGCGACTATTTGGCCCTTCTGGCCACTTCCACATGGAAATCTGGCAGCAACAGAAATAATTACACTTTAGTACATGAAACTGCCAAAGAAAAGGTTTTCACAGAATCCATCCACAGAATGATCTTCTGGGAAAACATAAAAAACAATGCCACCCATAACATTACCTCCTGCTTCAGTCCACTAACAGCAGCTGCCCTAGCTGCCAAATACTTTCGGAAATATACCTCCACCTTTCAAAGGCCAACTACACACAATTACACCTCGTTAGGTGTATACCATGTCTCAGGTTGTCTTCCATTATCTTCAAGCCTATATTATGTATGTGGAAATGCAGTTTATATATGCCTACCCACAAATTGGACGGGATTATGCACAGTAGGATATGTCCTCCCTCCTGCAATTCTAGCTGAAGCAGGAGTTCCTATCCCTTTACCTTTAAACGCCATTCATAAGGTGACAAAAAGAGCGGGGCCCCTAATTCCCATATTAATAGGACTTAGCAATCTTATCAGAATGGCTGGCTTCGCAGCTGGAACCACCGGGGCAGTAGGAGCTGCTCAAGTTTATGCAAACCTCTCACTTGAACTAGCCCAGCTAAATACCCAGGTAGCAGCCTGTATAGCTACTCTACAAACCCCAAAAAATTCTTTGGCAGCTGTAGTACTTCAAAATCGAAGAGGTTTAGACATGTTGGTGGCTAGCCGTGGGGGTATATGTGCCATGCTCGGTTGAGCAATGCTGCTTTTGGGTGAACCAAACTGGCCAAGTCCGAGAACATATCTGCTGCTTTTTAGTTAAGGCCAGACAACTCCAAACACAAGCTAAACAAGGATTGAACTCTTGTTCATCCGTCTGGTCATGGGGACCTTGGCTAATACTATTTCTTGGCCCTTTAATGTCTTTGATTCTTCTTTTACTGTTTAGACCCTTCCTCCTTAAAATACTAACTCATTTTGTATCCTCCAGATTACAAAAGTTTCATTTACAAATGGCTGTAATTCAGACATCATCAAATAATGCAATTTCTGAAAGCTCTCTGGATCAAGCTGCCCAATGTTTCCATCTTCAGCTCCCGAAGTCAAGCAAACCCCCCATTAGGGAACAAGTGCCTCTCCTAAGGCCAGCTCTAAGCCCCATTAACAACACAAAGTACCTACAGAAGACAGACTACTCCCCTTCAAAAACCCCAAAGAGTTGGGAGAATGGCACTTGAGAGAGAAAAGATGTAAGGGGGAGAGCTTGCACTCGGGAAAGAAAGAGAGGAAATGGTCCCTACAGGGGTCCCTGACTTGGCAGTTAAACATTAACAGGGGGAGGGGGAGAGCTTACACTGGAGAAAGAGGAAGAGGAAATGGTCCCTACAGGGGTCCCTGACTTGGCAGTTAAGCGTTAACAGGGGGAGGTAGGAGAAAAAGGATATAAAGCCCTAAGAAAAAGACTGTATCAGGGCACTCAGACTTGCTCTCTATCTGAGTAGCCTGCTTGACACTCCCTGGTCAAGTGTACTTTTGCCACTAACCCTCTGCTAGCTAATAAACCTCTGCTTGCTTGACACTATTTGTCTTAGTGTTTAAATTCTTTCCTACACCGAAGACAAGAACCTAGGCTATTCTCTGGTAACACTTTCACTGTGTCCCAAAAGTTCTGATAGGGAGTGTTTTTGTTCTCATTGGATTCTATGAATTTCTTTATTCCATCCTTCATGTCTTCTATAATCCAGTCTTTTTTGAGCAGGGTATTGTCCAGTTTCAAAATGTTTGATTTCTTCTCCCTGCTTTTTCTGTTATTCATTTCCACTTTATGGCCTTATGGTCAGAGAAGATGCTTTATAATATTTCAATGTTTTGGATTCAGCAAAGGCTTGCTCTACGACCTAATATGTGGTCTATTCTAGAGAATGTTCCATGTACACTAGAAAGAAAAGTATACTTGGCTGCTGTTGGTGGAGTGTTCTGCATATGTCTGTAAGGTCAAGTTGGCTGATTGTGGCATTTAGATCTTCCTATTGAGCTTCTTTCTGGATGTCCCATCTTTCACCGAAGTGGTGTGTTGAAGTCTCCTACTATAATTGTGGAGGTGTCTATCTCACTTTTCAGTTCTGTTAAAATTTGCTTTATGTATCTTGCAGCCTGTCATTGGGTGCATAAATATTTAATATGGTTATATCTCCCTGGTATATTGTCCGTTTAATCATTATATAGTGTCCTTCCTTATCCTTTGTGGTGGATTTAACTTTAAAGTCTATTTTGTCAGAAATTAATCTTGCCACTCCTGCTCTTTTTTGATGGTTGTTTGCTTGATATTTTTCCATCCTTTGAGTTTTGGCTTGTTTCTATCTCTAAGATGTGTCTCATGTAGTCAGCATATAGACAGATCATGTTTTTTAATCCATTCTGCCACTCTCTGTCTCTTTATCAGTGCATTTAGTCCATTAACATTCAGCATAATTATGGATAGGTATGAGTTTCGTGCTGTCATTTTGAAGTCTTTTTTTGTGTGTGGTTGATGGTTTCTTTTTCCCACTTAAATTTTTGCTAAGTAGTTTATCTTTATATATTGTCTTTTCCTCTTTGTTGTTGTTGATTTTGTTTCTGCTGAGTCTCTATTTTTTTCTTGTATTTTATTTGATGAGTTAGTCTCCTTTGTGGTAACCTTAATATTTACCCCTATTTTTCTAAGTTTAAACCTAACTTTTATTTTTTTTATATCACCTTGTCTTCCTCTGCATACAAAAGATCTATGATTACATTTCTTAGTAGAAAGACAGTTTTACTGGATATATGATTCTTGGCTGGAAATCTTTTTTCTTCAATGCTTTATATGTCATCCCATTGCCTTCTTGCCTGCATGGTTTCTGCCGAGTAGTCCGAGCTTATTCTTATTGGCTGTCCTTTGTAGGTGACTTTTTGTTTATCCCTAGCTGCTCTTAAAATTCTCTCTTCATCTTTGGTTTTGGAAATTTTGATTATATTATGTCTTGGTGACTGTCTTTTAAAATCTACCGTATGTGGAGTTTGATGAGCATCTTGGATTGATATCTTCTCATCTTTCACGATATCAGGGAAGTTTTCTGCCAACAAATCTTCAACAATTCTCTCTGTATTTTCTTTTATCCCTCCCTGTTTTGGTACTTCAATCACTCATAGGTTATTTCTCTTCATAGAGTCCCACATGATTCTTAAGGTTTTTTCATTTTTTTTTAA
Source organism: Elephas maximus indicus (assembly GCF_024166365.1). Taxonomy (NCBI): domain Eukaryota; kingdom Metazoa; phylum Chordata; class Mammalia; order Proboscidea; family Elephantidae; genus Elephas; species Elephas maximus. The sequence goes on from NC_064829.1 coordinate 10,922,332, forward strand.
TTCTTTTATCCAATTTTTCTTCAAATATATTGGTACCAAGTGCTTTATCTTCAAGGTCACCAATTCTGTCTTCCACTTGCTCAATTCTGCTCCTCTGACTTTCTATTGAGTTGTCTATTTCTGTAATTTTATTGTTAATCTTCTGAATTTCTGATTGCTGTCACTCAATGGATTCTTGCAGCTTATTAAACTTTTCATTATGTTCTTGAATAACTTTTTTTAATTTCTGCAACTGTTTTATCTGTGTGTTCCTTGGCTTGTTCTGCATATTGCCTGAACTCCTTCCTGATGTCTTGATGATTTCTGTATATTAATCTTTTGAATTCTGCCTTTCATAATTCCAGGAAGGCACCTTCATCTAGAATATCCTTTGATTCTCTATTTCGAGAGCTTGTTGAAGTGATCATGGTCTGTTTCTTTATGTGATTTGATATTGACTGTTGTCTCTGAGCCATCTGTAAGTTATCGTACTGGTTTATTTTATGTTTGCTTACTGTATCCTAGTTTCTTGCTTTGTTTTGTTTTGATACGTCCAAATGGGTTCTTTGAATGAGCTAGCTTGATTATTTTTGCCTTTGGAGCTCTGACGTCCTGTTACCAGATGGCTAGAGCTGTTATCAGGTATATGAGCTCATGAGTCTATTCACTTTTTTGTGTGGATTCAGCTCAGGTGTCCAAGTAGCTGGCCATCAAGTGTGTGGTACAGGCTCTATCCTACAGTCTTAGAGGGGCAGTGGTGATTGGTGTAGGTACTGGTATCTGGTTGCAGCAGGGGGTCATGCTCTGAACAAGGCAGGGTGCTGAGATCAGTCCCCTAAGTGTCTGAGGAAAGTGTGTTCCTGTTCCCTAGAGCATACAGGTGGGTGGGTTCTGCAGATGAACCATGGGGACCCAATGCTTTTAGTTTAAGGACTGAGAGGTACCAGTTATCCTTGGACCCCTGTTGCAGGTGGCTGTGTGACCTGGGTGGAGCCACCAGCCCTTATGCCCCTGATGTGGGTAGGTGAGGACTCTGTTTAATAGGCAAAGTGGTGTCAAATATCAAACACCCACCTCTCCACCACACAGCCTAAACAGTTGTAGTCTGCCAGCAAGGGCCTATTCTCCTGAAATAGGTCCACACAGTTCCATGCAGGGAGGAAAGATATTAAAAGTCCATGGTCCATTTATGCCTGGACAGGAGCTGCTTCTGTCCTGAGCTCCCTAGGTTCATACAGCTGGCAAATTCTTTTCCCCCTTTATGAATTTATTCCTTCCCCAAGTCTGGGAGCATGGCTCAGGTGTTCAAATGGGCCAATCTCAGGCCCAGGGAAATCAACAGCCACTGAAGCTGGCTTGGGGGCGGGGGGCATGGTAAGATACACACAAGTACTTAGCTTTTTCCAAGAGCGCCATTCTTCTCTGGGTCCGGAGGTGTGAGTAGGCTGTGCAGCTGGCTGCTTCTCACTGAGGAAACTGCGGCTGAAAGCTACTACCAGCCTGCTGCAGCTGCTCCCAGAAATGGTGCCTGAGGGATTCCAGCAATTCAGGTCCAGTAACTCCTCTCCACTTCTGAACTGACTCTCCCTCCCTGCCCCTGCTCAGTCTGTTTTCTCACTTTGCCTTTGATGTTCAGGGCTCCTGGATTGTCATAAATATAATCATTTCACTTGATTTTTCGGGTCTTTGTTGTAACAGGGATTGCTGGGAACATCTGGTTATTCTGCCTTCTTGGCCCCACCCAGTACCCATATCCTCTATGTACAATAGCAAGTGATGAATTTCTGGTTTAGTTCATTTATATGAAAAAATGTATTTTTCAGACACATTTATTGGTGCTTTTTCTTTTTTTGTCAGAAAAAATAGAACCATGCTAACCAAGGTGCTTTAGACTGGCTTCAGGCACGAGGACAGTAAACACCTTATCTCCAGCAGCTGGCAACCACTCCTTCTTTTGTTTTCCTCCTATTTTTGGCTCATTTGCTCTTATTTTGCAACCTACCTCAAATTCTTTAGTAAGGCGGTGAGAGAAACTTCCTCAAGAAGTACAGGCACTCTTCAGCTTAGAAGCAACATCTGTTCCTAAGTCTGTCTTTAAGTCAAATTTGTAGGTACGTCAAAACAGGTACATACCATTCTTATTTAGTGTCAGTCAGATGTTTGTCTTAGTATATATTATATATCTTATCTTTATATGCATATAGAAAACTGAAGAAACACTTCTAAACCATGCAATGTTTTAATGAGTATCACAAATCAAACTGCAGAATGTTTTCATGAGTGTCACAAAGTAGTGCGTGTGTTCAATATTACAAACCATTGTATTTAACTCAAATTTTTCACATAATAGGCTTTATGGCAGCCCATTCTTAAGTACGTTTGCCCGTAAGTTGGATGGTCTTAACCCAAGGATTTACCGTAACAGGCTTTATGGCAGTATGCTCTTAAGTACGAGTTGTCGGTCACAAGGCCATAACCAGGGGACTGCCTGTAGATCACTCCCATCTGCCTGCCTCATTTTGCTGAACAGTCGTTTCCCTGAAGACAATAGCTTTTCCTGCATCCTCAGCTGTGCTAGAGCAAATGTGGTTATTTGAATGAGAAGAATTGATAATAGTTTTAATAATTGATAATAGAAAAATTAACTCTTTTCCTTTTAGTTCCCTGTTCAGCATTTTGGGGCCTTCCAATGGTGGGGAACAATGGGCTGACTGAATTGATAGTGAGTATCAGCTAAAACAGCACAAATTTGTTTTTTCCCCAATTGCACAGAGATTAATGACATAGATGAAAACTTAATCAGGAACTTTTTTTTTTATCAGCTAAAACAGCACAAATTTGTTTTTTCCCCAGTTGCACAGAGATTAATGACATAGATGAAAACTTAATCAGGAACTAAACACATTAGAGTCCAGGACTCTTATTTCAATTTTTTTTTTTATGAGACGGTGATGCTTGACTGCTAACTTCCTGCTCCTCTCCCCAGCTCCCCATCCCCCACACCCCCTCCCCAAAATTCCAAGGCCTTCTCTCAAGTTAGGCAGGACTTTAAGTTTACAAAAGAGTTGTGATTTTTGTAATGCATTTCTTAGACTCCTTCAAGAGGGTCGAAAACACTCAGGTATTCATGCAGTTTGGGAAATTAAATCTCCTTCCACTGAATTACTGAAAAACCAGTGCTTTGTAACGTCTTCAGTAAATGCTCACTTTTGCATCAAAAACAAAATATGTCATAAAACAATATGTGTATTAACTGTTCAACAAGAAACTAGTCTGTTCTGTAAACCTTCATCTAAAGTACAATAACAAAAGTAGTTAAAAAAGAAAATATCCCAAATAAACATGATTTTGGTCATAGGATCAATTTAAAACAGCAATTCTGATTTTTTCATTTCCCAAGAACATACTGTTTGATATTTCCCACATTGCTGGGGTAAGTAGAGGATAGAAACCAAGAAGCCTTTGTTATGTGACACGTGGGACTTGCTCCCTGCTGAATTGCCCTGTTTTGCGTGTATATATGCAATATCTTTCCAGGTGCTAGAATTGGAAGAAAACTGGTTGTGGCTTGGGAAACCCAGGTTTTTAATCTTGCATCTTGACACCAGGTAGCCACGTAATTTCACCTTTCTCCCCCTGGATTAAAAGGCCATGTGATGTCAGGGGTTTTCAAATTTTTTTAGTGAAAAACTTCTCTTCAAAGAAACACTTATGGAAACTAAATATGAACAACAGATAGTTTTTGGATCTACTGTGATTTTAGCATAATTATGGACCAGAAGTGCATCACTCTCCATCTAACCTACTCCGCCATCCCACCTTCTGCTCTTACCACATGATCTGAAATCCTGAGTGTCCCTGGATGAGAGGGAACTCCTGGATCCCAAATGGCTAGGGGTCCCTTACTTTTTTTGAAGTTATTGATCAAACATATGGAACTAGTTTAGTGGACAAAATCATATTTAATAATATATAATGTGCAACACATCCATTATAGAAATAAGAGATATCTGCATCTAAGCAAAACTGCCAGGCTGTATTGTGTTTTAAGAATGCTAACAACCTGGTGCAGACCGTGCTATTGCTGCTGCTTCATCACAGACCAAAATCTAATCAGGCACAGAGGTGGGAAATGGAACATTTACACATCATCTCATTCTAATCTTCACAGCAATCCCCTGCAGCTAATGGCACCATTTCCCTTTTATGTGGGTACGCTGAGACTCAGAGAGCTTAATATCCAGTTGAGAGACACAGTTAGGATCCCACCCAGACTGTCCTCACTCCAAACCCTGGGCTCTGTGACTGTTTGCTATAGTGGCTGTGATAAGTGAGCTTTGTGAGGGAAATTGAATGAAACTTCCAGACGGATGAATGGGCTGTATCTGGATTAACCACCAAGCTGAATTTTGTGGCCTTTTCTTTGAAGGATGTTATTGACCAGTCATTTGTGGCTACTCACTTTTAAATATGCTCCTTGTGTTTTTCTACTAAATAAAATTACCCAGCTAGTAAGGGTCAAACAGTCACCTACACTTTTCTTCCTGTTACAGATGAAAAGAGAATAAAGAGGTCCCTGTGTTCAACAAATATCTCCAATAAAATGTGGACTGAGGGAGGGTGGCTTGGATGCAGTAGTATTTACATTCTGGCAAAAGAAAAAATTTTCTTTATTTTTTCATTTTCTCCCTCTTTCTCCATGTCTGTCTCTCTAACATTTTAGAGTATATCTGACATTGTATATACAAAGGGGAACAAACTATATCAATTTCAGTTTTGGTGTGAATGATTCTTAAAAAGACATAAATATGAGTGATAAATTACAACCTGTGTTGATTGAACCACACTTTTCTTAGACACTGTAATGACTTAAAGTTAGAATGATTCAAAACAAAACTTATATTTTTCTTTATTATGTTTTCCCAATGATATTAGAGAAAACAGAATAAGCAGAGTTTTTACTGGATGTTGCTATCTGAGATAGCATTCTGCCTTGTTGACGAAATACTCACAAGCTGATCAGAGTGGCTGTCCAGGATACTTCCCCATTCTGGCATTAACCAGCATGGTTAGTGCATCTTTTCATAGTGGGACTATTAATCATATGCATCAGACTTTGTTGAGGTACTTAATAAAAACTTAGATTTCTGGGACCAACTACAGATTTGGGGTCATTGGGTGCTGGAATGTACATTCTATGTAAGCACTCTTGGTGATTCTCATGCACCCTAAAGTTTGAGAATTAGTTGTGGTATGGAAGGTTACACTAGCAAAGTTAGGAAAAACTGGTTTCAAATACTCCATTGCTTCATAGCTATAGGGGTTTTGGAAGGCTTCTTGTATTAACTTTGTGGGGTTAATGTGCACAACTGTGAAAACAAGTAACTCAATGCCTGGTGTGTCGCTGGGATCCAGAAAATATTAGCTACTATTACTTGAAGATAAGGTTTATCAGAGAGAGGAGAATCACGCTTGGCACATAGCAGCCTCAGTAAATGTTAGCGTGTATTCTCACAGTGTGTGCAGAAAATGCATTTTTCTCTTAGTGCTTAAATAAAAGATACGATGAGACCTTCCCAACAAAAGGGGACATGATGTGGTAGTAAGGGACCACCACTGAATCAGTGTTATGGGTTGATTTGTATCCTCACAAAAGATATATTCAAGTCCTAACCTACCCTCTTATACTCCCCATACCTGTGAATTTTGTGAATGTGACTTGATTGGATATAACATCTTTGCAGATATAATGTTAAGTCACAGGAGGTTACACAAGCATAGAATAGGCCTGGATTCAACATGACTGGTGTCTTATAAGGAGCCCTGGTGGCACAGTGACTAAGCACTTGGCTGCTAACTGAAAAGTCAGCAGTTCAAACTCACCAGTCGCTCCATGGGGGAAAGATGTGGCAGTTTGCTTCCATAAAGATTTACAGCCTTGGAAAATATGGGGCAATTCTACTCTGTCCTGTATGGTTGCTATGAGTTGCAATCAACTCCATTGCAACAAGTTAACAGATGCCCTCATAAGAAAGACACAGACACAGAGGGAAGACAGCTGAGGGAAGATAGAGAGATGGGAGCGATGCTGCCACAAGCCAAGGAATGCCTGGGCCTACCAGAAGCTGGAAGAGACCTCAGAGAAAGCATGGCCCTGATGATGCCCTGAATTGAGAGTTCTAGTTTCCAGAACCAAGAAATAAGAAATTCCTGTTGTGTTAAGCACCCAGTTTGTGGCACTTTGTTAAGGCAGCCTTGGGAAACTAGTCATAGCAGAACGTTTGTCAGTATTAGGAGCAGCATGCTCTAAGGACCTCGATGTCATACTCTGCACCAAAATATATTTCTCACGTTGTCACAGGGATGCAACTTATTCACTGAGACTCATTATTGTAGGCATGAAATAAATACTGCTTAGGAAGATAAAACTCACAGACCATCAGCACCTATCCAGATCACATTCCATGGGGATGCCCAGAGAACAAGCGTGTATTGGAAAGCAGGCTGGGAGGGCCAGGGTGATGGGTGGGGACACCAAGCCTAAGGGTCAGATTTCCCACACCACAGCTGCCTGGGACAGGCTTTTTCTCAATAGTTAGATTTGATCTACTGACCGTAAACTGAGCAGAGAACTAACTGGCAAATTTAAATGAAAAATAAAGCAGGAGATGTAATATAAAGTTGAATTAGAAGCATAAAGAAGTCCTTTTTATATGGATCAGAAGTGTTATCCACTATAAAGAGAGAAACAGACAACAGGCCAAGAGACAACAGACATGGAGAGTTGAACACATTTTTCTCAGTTCTTCATGATCAAATAATAATAAACATGTATATAGAATATCTGAATGAAGTAATAAGTATCAAATAGATAAAAGGTACTTAAATCTACATCTCATAGAGACTAGACTCCCAACTCAAATACTCACAGAACATTTATAAAAACGAGCCATGTATTAGATTACAAAGAAATAGGAAAATAAAAGTAAAAATTATAGGATTATGCAATGGTATTATGAATAAGTATCAACAGTCGAAACAAATAATAAAATCCCAACCATTTTGAAACTATAAAAAGCATGTTGTAAACAACTTTAGGATCAAAGAGTAAATCAAATCTGAAATTGCAGAGTACTTAGAAAATAACATTAAAGGGAACAACACTCCAAGTGAAAATTTATGACTTATTGCCAAACCTGTATTCAAAGGAAAAAAGAATTGATAATAAAGCTTGAGTAGTTAAAAATTAACAGAAAAGAAACCTAGGCAAAGCAGAGGGAGAAATTAATAAATTTTGAAGCTATTATAAATCAGAAAAAGAAAAAATAGCAGAATTGGTGTATATATCAAGGTCTGTACCTTTCAAGCCATTACCCGGCTATCAGTTTGTTGTACTGTGGTGGCCTGTGTGTTGCTGTGATGCTGAACAGGTTTCAGTGGAACTGCCAGACTAAGACAGACTTGGAAAAAAAGGCTGGCAATCTACTTCCAAAAATCACCCAATGAAAGCCTTATGGATCACAACAGAACATTTTACTTTAGACACGTCATCAAGAGAGATCGACTGCTAGAAGAGGACATCATGTTTGGTGAAGTAGAGGGCCACTGAGGGTGTGGGAGACCCTTGTGAAATGAATTTGCACAATGGCCACAGGATGGACTCAAACATGTTGGCAATTATGAGGATGATGCAGGACTGGGCAATGTTTTATTCTGTTGTATATAAGGACACCATGAGTCAGAGTCGACAGCGGCTAAAAACAACAAGAATACACCTTGAAGAGGAGCCTTTGAGTGCTGGAAACAGTTAAGCACTTGGCGTGGTTGGTGGTTTGAATCCAAAAAGAGGCACCTTGAAAGAAAAGCCTGGTGATCTACTTCTGAAAGATAATAATAAAAAAAAAGATAATAGCCATTGAAAATTGCATGGAGTACAGCGCTAGTCTGAAACACATGGGGTCACCAGATGTCAGAACAAACTCAAAGACCACTGTTTTTATGTTTTGATTTTTTTTTAAATACCTTCAAGAGAAAAGTAAACAAAAAGTTAGATAACTCAGTAGATAGCCCAGTCAGAATGTGGGGCAGGGGGAGGAGTGGAAGGATGCCAAATTAGAAAAGAGGAGAATAACCAGAGATATAGAGAAGATTAAAAGAATTATAAAATAATACTACTTTACACAAATCTATTAGGATTGACTTGACAGCAGTGGGTTTGTTTTAGTATCTTAAACAAAATTAAATATAGAATAAAATAAAAAAGTAACTGCAAAACTGATTTTAAAAGAGAGGGAGGCCAAAGATCAATTACATGAAAATTATCAATCTCAAAACTCTTCCAAACTAAGAAGAAACAGATGAATTTGTCCATTATTTCAACTGTTCTGACTTTTTTTATAACACCTATATAAAAAAAAAAAAATTTTTTTTTTTTTTATATAAAAGCTCATAGGGTTGCTATGAGTCAGAATCGACTTGACGGCACTGGGTTTGGTTTTTGGTTATATAAAAGCTGTACCAAAACCAGATAAAGGCAACACACAATATAAAAACTATAGATCCATGTCACTTATAAACATTGACGGCAAGTAAATAAAATATTTAGAAGTAGAATCTGTCAGTACATTGAAAGCATACATAATAAGGATGGTAATGGGCTATTTAACTCATTGGGGAAAAAGAATCCATGTATCCATACTACTGAAGGAATGAATGAATGTATGAAGAAGCTAGGGAGAAGGGAAAGCGCTTCCCCATAGTAAAATGCCAACCCATAATGTAGAAGAGAGGCAGTTTGACATACCATGTTTCTGCCAGCATAGTTATATTTGATTCAGGCAAAAGTCATCAACCAATTCTTAATATTAAAGGGCAAAACTTAGATGAGGAAAAAAATATTATACAGTCTCAGGTATTCCTATGCCTCCGCAAATTACTTACAAATTACAAAGGAAACAATGGTCACTTAACATGGCAGACATCATGGTGTCAATGAGACCAATGACAGGTTGGCTGACTTAGATGCTTCCTGATGTACACATTGAGAATGACAGAGTGTCAGTGCTGTGGTGCTCCTGCCAAAACACAGGCACTGACATCATTAACAACCAGAAAGACAAACTCAATTTGAGGGACAGTCTATACAGAAATTGGCCTGTATTGTTCAAGATTTCAGTGTCTTGTGAGGGAAAAAAATTTCTGGGGAACTTTTTCAAATGAAAGCAGACTACAGAGACTCAGAACAACTAAATTTAATGCATGAAGTTGGATTGGATCCTGGATTAGAAAAACAAAACAAAAAATAACAACAAAAACAGCTACAAACACTATGGGGGTGTCATGGATTGAATTGTGTCCCCCCAAAAATATCTGTCAACTTGGTTAGGCCATGATTCCCAGTATTGTGTGGTTGTCCTTCATTTTGTGATTGTAATTTTATGCTAAAGAAGATTAGGGTGGGATTGTAACACCATCCTTACTCAGGTCACCTCCGTGATCCAATGTGAAGGGAGTTTCCCTGGGGTGTGGTCTGCACCACCTTTTATCTCTCAAGAGATAAAAAGAAAGGAAAGCAAGCAGAGATGTGGGAACCTCATACCACGAAGAAAGCAGCACCAGGAGCAGAGCGAGTCCTTTGGACCCAGGGTCCCTGTGCCTGAAGCTCCTTGACTGGGGGAGGATTGAGGATAAGGACCTTCCTCCAGAGCTGACACAGACAGAAAGCCTTCCCCTGGAGCTGACGCCCTGAATTTGGGCTTGCAACCAACTAGATGGAAACCCAAACAGCTGCTAACCAAAAGGTCTGCAGTTAGAATCCACCAGGCACTCCTTGGAACCTCTATGGGGCACTTCTACTCTGTCCTATAGACAGAGTCAGAATAGACTCGATGCCAGTGGGTTTTTTTTTTGTTTTGTTTTTGGAACCTACTAGACTGTGAGAAAAAAAAAATCTCTTTGTTAAAGCCATCCACTTGGGGTATTTCTGTTATAGCAGCACTAGATGACTAAGACAGAATTTGGTACCAAGAGTGGGGTGCTCCTCTAACAGATACCTAAAACGTGGAAGTGGTTTTGAGACTGTGAATGGATAGAGTTGCGAGAGCAGCAGAGGACCAGCACAGCAGAGAATCAGCAGCAGCAGAACCAGGAGTCTAGTGCAAGACAGTGCTGGAGCCCATCCATGGTGGATTCGAACTACTGACATTTTGGTTAGCAGCCAATCTATTAACCAGTGCACCACCAGGTTCCCTCCTCCCAAATAGTTCAGTAAATGTGAATATATGTGAATATAAATGTACTAGGAGTGGGATCCCCCACGTGTCTGTCAGTTTGTCGTACTGTGGGGCCTTGTGTGTTGCTGTGATGCTGGAAGCTATGCCACCGGTATTCAGATACCAGCAGGGTCACCCATGGAGGACAGGTTTCAGCTGAGCTTCCAAACTAAGACAGACTAGGAAGAAGGACCCGGCAGTCTACTTCGGAAGAGCATTAGCCAGTGAAAACCTTATGAATAGCAGCAGAACACTGTCTGATATACTGCTGGAAGATGAGCCCCCCAGGATGGAAGGCACTCAAAAGATGACTGGGGAAGGGCTACCTCGTCAAAGTAGAGTTGACCTTAATGACGTGGATGGAGTAAAGCTTTTGGGACCTTCATTTGCTGATGTGACACGACTCAAAATGAGAAGAAACAGCTGCAAACCTCCATTAATAATTCGAAGCTGGAATGTATGGAGTATGAATCTAGGAAAATTGGAAATTATCAAAAATGAAATGGAACGCATAAACATCAATATCCTAGGCATTAGTGAGCTGAAATGGACTGGTATTGGCTATTTTGAATCAGACAAACATAGAGTCTACTATGCTGGGAATGACAACTTCAAGAGGAATGGTATTGCATTCATTGTCAAAAAGAACGTTTGAAGCTCTATCCTGAAGTACGACGCTGTCAGTGATAGGATAATATCCATACACCTACAAGGAAGACCAGTTAATACGACTATTATTCAAATTTATGCACCAATCACTAGGGCCACAGATGAAGAAATAGAAGATTTTTATCACCTGCTGCAGTCTGAAATTGATCTTACATGCAAACAAGATGCACTGATAATTATTGGAATAGGAATGTGAAAGTTGGAAACAAAGAAGAAGGATCAGTAGTTGGAAAATATGGCCTTGGCGATATAAACAATGCCGGGGATTGAATGATAGAATTTTGCAAGACCAATGACTTCTTCATTGCAAATACCTTCTTTCACCAACATAAACAGTGACTATACACATGGACCTCACCAGATGGAACACACAGAAATCAAATTGACTACATCTGTGGAAAAAGACAGTGGAAAAGCTCAATATCCTCAGTCAGAACAAGGCCAAGGGCCGACTGTGGAACAGACCCTCAATTGTTCATATGCAAGTTCAAGCTGAAACTGAAGAAAATCAGAGCAAGTCCACGAGAGCCAAAATATGACCTTGAGTATATCCCACCTGAATTTAGAGACCATCTGAAGAACAGATTTGATGCATTGAACACTAGTGACCGAAGACCAGACGAGTTGTGGAATGACATCAAGGACATCATCCATGAAGAAAGCAAGAGGTCACTGAAAAGACAGGAAAGAAAGAAAAGACCAAGATGGATGTCAGAGGAGTCTCTGAAATTTGCCCTTAAGCGTCGAGCAGCTAAAGCAAAAGGAAGAATTGATGAAGTGAAACAACTGAACAGAAGATTTCAAAGGGCCTCTTGAGAAGACAAAGTAAAGTATTATAATGACATGTGCAAAGAGCTGGAGATGGAAAACCAAAAGGGAAGAACACGCCTGGTGTTTCTCAAGCTGAAAGAACTGAAGAAAAAATTCAAACCTCGAGTTGCAATAGTGAAGGATTCCATGGGGAAAATATTAATTGACGCAGGAAAAATCAAAAGAAGATGGAAGGAATACACGGAGTCATTATACCAAAAAGAATTAGTCGATATTCAACCATTTCAAGAGGTGGCATATGATCAGGAACTGATGGTACTGAAGGAAGAAGTCCAAGCTGTTCTGAAGGCATTGGCAAAAAACAAGATGCCGGGAATTGATGGAATACCAGTTGAGATGTTTCAACAAACAGATGCAGCGCTGGAGATGCTCACTCATCTATGCCAAGAAATATGGTAGACAGCTTCCTGGCCAAATGACTGGAAGAGATCCATATTTACACCTATTCCCAAGAAAGGGGATCCAACCAAATGTGAAATTATAAAACAATATCATTAACATCACATGCAAGCAAAATTTTGCTGAAGATCATTCAAAAACGGCTGCAGCAGTATATCAACAGGGAACTGCCAGAAATTCAGGCTGGTTTCAGAAGAGCACGTGGGACCAGAGATATCATTGCTGATGTCAGATGGACCCTGGCTGAAAGCAGAGAATACCGGAAGGATGTTTACCTGTGTTTTATTGACTATGCAAAGGCACTGGACTGTGTGGATCATAACAAACTATGGATAACATTGCAGAGAATGGGAATTCCAGAACACTTAATTGTGCTCATGAGGAACCTTTATATAGACCAAGAGGCAGTTGTTCGGACAGAATAAGGGGATACTGATTGGTTTAAAGTCAGGAAAGGTGTGCGTCAGGGTTGTATTCTTTCACCATACCTATTTAATCTGTATGCTGAGCAAGTAATCCAAGAAGCTGGACTATATGAAGAAGAACGGGGCATCAGGATTAGAAGAAGACTCATTAACAACATGCATTATGCAGATGACACAACCTTGCTTGCTGAAAGTGAAGAGGACCTGAAGCACTTACTGATGAAGATCAAAGACCACAGCCTTCAGTACGGATTACACCCCAACATAAAACAAAAATCCTCACAACTGGACCAATGAGCAGCATCATGATAAATGGAGAAAAGATTGAAGTTGTCAAGGATTTCATTTTACTGGGATCCACAATCAACAGCCATGGAAGCAGCAGTCAAGAAATCAAAAGATGCATTGCATTGGGCAAATCTGCTGCAAAGGACCTCTTCAAAGTGTTGAAGAGCAAAGATGTCACCCTGAAGACTACAGTTTGCTTGACCCAAGCCATGGTATTTTCAATCACATCATATGCATGTGAAAGCTGGACAATGAATAAGGAAGACTGAAGAAGAGTTGACGCTTTTGAATTGTGGTGTTGGTGAAGAATATTGAATATATCATGGACTGCCAAAAGAACGAACAAATCTGTCTTGGAAGAAGTGCGGCAAGAATGCTCCTTAGAGCCAAGGATGGTGAAACTGCGTCTTACATACTTTGGACATGTTGTCAGGAGGGATCAGTCTCTGGAGAAGGACATCATGCTTGGCAGAGTACAGGGTCAGCGGAAAAGAGGAAGACCCTCAACGAGGTGGATTGACACAGTGGCTGCAACAATGAGCTCAAGCATAACAACGCTTGTAAGGATGGCGCAGGACCGGGCAATGCTTCGTTCTGTTGTGCATAGGGTCTCTATGAGTTGGAACCGACTCGACGGCACCTAACAACAACAAGCACAGGAGTGGGATAGGGTGGTTGTGGGGGAAAAAATATAGCAGTCAATAGTTGATAAATTTGGGTGAGGAATATAAATTCATTGTATTAGTCTTATAACTTTCCTGAGATCTTGTTTTTGTTTTCTTTTTAACAAATGATTTGTTAAGAAATAAATACTAAGTAAACATTTTGAGAAGTAGAAGATGATCAATATCAGGAATTACTGAAATAATTTATGATAATAATGATCCTAAAAAGGGAACACTATAATTTTCATCTCTAGAGTTTCCAAAGTAACAGTTGTCAAAAATTCCAGAATCATTCCTAATTTTAAAAATATGAATTCTAAAATACAACAGGACAACAGAAATCCCCACAAAATTATATCTGGAGTCTTGATGGAACAGTGCTAACCAAAAAGTTGGTGGTTCAAACCCACCAGTCACTCCGAGGGAGAAAGACCTGGCAGTCTGCTTCCATAAAGATTACAGACTTGGAAACTCTGTGGGGCAGTTTTCAAGTATTTTTCTGAACCTGAAGAAGAAAACAATAAAACTGTACTGAAGAACATAGGGAAAAAATTGAATAAATTGAGTGATAATTTTATGAAAAAAAAAAATTTCCTGAAGTTAATCTATTCCAGAGTAATACCAAGATCATTCTAAAATTTACCTTGAAAAAACCCAAGAAGACTTGAAAATTATGAGACTGAAAGAAAAGTGGGAAGGCTCATGCCATAAGATCATTATACATACAGGGAGTCCTTGACTTAGATGTACTTGAGTTACGATGAACTGCATTTATGACTGTCTTTTTATATATGTATATATACATATAATCATTAGCAATGTATACTACATACAATGTGCAGCACATAATTTGCTGATGTTATTCTCAGATGTTCACTCACAGATGTTTAATTTTATGATTTACTGTTCAAAACACTACTGTGTAGATTTAGTTTTCTAAACTAAATCAGGGGCTTCATTTCCATGAAAACATGGACCCAAACACTGGTCACTTTGCTAAAATTGATAGGCAGATTTGGGAAGCAGTGAGAGGTTACTGAGAAATATATGAAGAAAAAAAGAAAAGGACCATACAATTTTCTGACTAGAAACACCATCCCTGTTCCCAGAGATAATCCAGATGATCCAAAACCTTCCACAAGTGGAGTTATTATAGCAACCGACAAAATGCCAATGTCATCCAACTCCTTGCCATGGGGACACACCCTAGCACACTGGTCAGCTCCTTTAGTGCCATTTTTTTGTTGCCGTTGTTGCTTTTTTGGTTTCTTCTCTCTTTCACATCCTTTCCCTTCTCATGAACACTTGGTGCCATCTGCCATCTCCACTCCTTCTTGATGGGCTGAGCAGTGCCACTCAGCTGGGGAACCATTTCCCTGGTACATGCCACCAAGCCAGTGGGTTACAGGGCTTCTTCTTTTCCCTTTTGTCTCTGTTTCTTGTCTCTCTATACCATCCTTCCTTTCTGTTCTCTTGAACACCTGGCATCATGTGCCATCTCTGCTCCTTCTAGTTGGGCTGTGCAGTGCCACTCAGATAGGGAGGCCTTTCCTTGGTCCACACTGCCAAGCCGGTGGGCTCCCTTGGGGCATTTTTTTCCCCCTTGGTTTCTTGTCTCTAACTTCTTTCCCTTCTTTTCTCCCAAACATCTGGTGCTGCGTGCCATCTGCACTCCTTCTAGACAGGCTGTGCAGCTCTGCTCGGTGGGGAACTGTTTCAGTGGGCTAACTTGGGGCTTTTGCTTTTGTTTTTCTTGATTTTTTATCTCTCTCTACCTTCCTTCCTTTCCTTTCTCCCAACCACCTGGCCATGTATGCCTTTCTCTCTCTTTTTTCTTTCTAGTTTCTTATCACTCTCTCCCTTCCTTCTTTTCCTTTCTTCTGCCCATGTGGTCACATGTACCAACTCTGCCCATTCTTGAGGGGTTGTGCCACACTTCCCAGCTAGAAAGTCATCAGTACACAGCTTCCCTGAGTCTGCACCACTCCAACGGTGGGCTCCCATAGCACCTTTTTGTTTGTTTTGTTTTGGCTTCTGTTTCTCTTTCTTATTTCTCTTCTTCCCCACACGCACATAGCTCCACACATCACATCCTCACATTCCCTCCTGCCCATCTGCACTGCATGCTAAAAACTACACTCCAGAGTGGCACAGGCATGAACTGCCAGACCCTGCCCTGCAATATCCCAAGGCCCCTCCCTGTTGGAGCCAGTATGTGCCACAAAAGGCCCATCCTCACACCACACCTCTGCTGGACTTGCCCTGCTGCACCATAGCTGAGCTACTGGCCCTGCCCATTGAACAAAGTGGTGAGAAATATCATGCCTATGGACAATCAAACAACAAACGATGCCCAGCTTTCCTCCAGTGACATAACCAAATAAAACTAAAAAGTAGGATGAAACAAATAAATTTACAACCAATAATCTAAGAAAATAATTACTGAATGTCCCAAAGACAGCAGACAATATCAAAACATATGAAAAAATGGGACAAGATGGTTCTGAATGACCTTCTGGTAAAAGAAACGACACTGAGACTACCTGATAGGGAATTCAAAATGCTAATATTCAGGACTAGCCAAAAGGTGACAGCAAAAGTGAGGTAAAAATATACAAAATCATGGAAAATACAGGAAAAATCATGGAAAAGACAGACAAGCAACAGAAGAATTTAGGAAAATAATATAGGAACAAAATGTCAAAATGAACACACAACTAGAAATCATACAAAAACAAAAATTAGAAAATCAAAAGATAAACAACAAGATTTCAGTAACGGACAGCATCATAGAAGGTTTGAGGAGCAAGTCTGAAACAGGATCAGTAAAATTTAAGACAAATCCTTGGACATCACTTTGAGGAAAAATCAGAGAAAAGAACAAAGAAAAATGAAGAAACCCTGAGAAATATGTGGAATGCAATCCAAAGCAAAAATATGCAAGTGTTCAGAGTTTCAGAACGGGGGAGAAAACAGAAAACACAGAGAGGATCATAGAAGAATTGCTGACAGAGAACCTCTCTAATATCATGAAAGACAAAAAGATGACCACCCAAGAAGCTCAATGACCCCAAAAGAAAATCAACAAAACATATCATAACCACACTTGCTAAAAGCAAAGACAAAGAAAGAATCTTGACAACAGCTCTAGAAAAAACAAAAAGACACATACTGAAGGGACACAGTAAGATTAACCTCTGATTACTCAGCAGAAACCATGCAGGCAAGAAGGCAATGGGATGATATATACAAAATCTTGAAAATAAAATAAAAAAAACTGCCAACCAAGAATAATATATCCACCAAAACTCTCACTCAAATATGATAGCAAAATTAGGACATTTCCAGATAAACAGAAGTTAAGGGACTTTGTAAAAACCAAACCAAACTTACAAGAAATATTGAAGGGAGTCCTTCAATTAGAGAACCAACGACAGGAGAAAACAGCCTGAATCTAGGATACAAGACCACATCAGCCAGATACCAACCTAGGTAAGGAACTTTCGAGGATAAAACAAAACAAAAAGATTTACAACAGAGAACCAGAGAGGTTAGCCTGTAATTGACAGCAATGTCAGAACAATAAGAGGGAATAAACAGTGGAGGTACAGAACTTTCAAATGGAGAGGAACTCCAGGTGATACCGTATAATAAAAAACTGGTTCAAACTTAGGAAGATAGCAGTAAATTTCAAGGTAACTGCAAAGAAAGTTAACAAAACTACTCATCAAAATAAAGAAGAAAAACATACAGTCTCAGTAAACACAAAATCTACAAAAACAAAAGGAACAAATCCACAAACTAAAGGAATTCAGCACAGGAGAGTAAGGGAACAGAGAAAATGTCAACAGTACAAAAAAAGCACTACAAAATGACAGCAATAAACTTACACCTATGATAATCACACTGAATGTAAATGGCCTAAATGTACCCATAAAGAGACAGAGAATGACAGAATGGATAAAGAAAATAGGACCCATCAATATGCTGTCTACAAAAGACACACCTTAGAAACAAAGACAAAAATTTATTAAAAATCAAAGAATGGAAAAAATTATATCAAGCAAATATCTTTCAAAAAAGAGCAGGAGTGGCAATACTAATCTCAGATAAAATAAACTTTAAAACAAAATCCACCATAAAGGACAACCCCCCCAAAAAACCCACTGGTGCTGTAGATAAAGGGCACTACATACTGATTAAAGGGACAATCCATCATGAAGACATAACCATAGTAAACATCTATGTACCCAATGACAGGGCTCCAAAATACATAAATTCTAACAGTGCTGAAAAGAGAAATTGACACTTCCACAATAATAGTAGGAGACTTGAACACATCACTCTCAGTAAAGGACAGAACATTTAGAAAGAAACCCAGCAAAGATACAGAAGATCTAAAGGCCACAATCAAAAAACTTGACCTCATAGACATGTATAGAACACTCCACCCAACAGCAGCAAAGTACACATTCTTTTCCAATGCATGTGGAATGTTCTCCGGAATAGACCACACCTTAGGCCACAAAACAACCCTCAACAAAATCCAAAACATTGAGATAATACAAAATGTCTTCTCTGATCACAATATCATAAAAGTAGAATTTAATAACAAGAAGAGCAAGGAAAAAAAAATCAAATACATGGAAACTGAATAATGCCCTGCTTAAAAACCACTGTGTAATCAAAGGAATTAAAGATGGAAATCAAAAAACTCCTAGAATCAAATATAAATGCAAACACATCATATCAAAACCTTTGGGAAACAGCAAAGGCAGTGCTCAAAGATGAATTTGTAGCAATAGATGCACAAATCAAAAAAGAAGAAAGGGACAAAATCAAAACATCAGCTACATAACTGGACCAAATAGGAAGAGAACAACAAAAGAAGCCCACACCCACCAGAAGAAAGGAAATAATAAAGATCAGAGCAGAAATAAGTGAAATAGAGAACAGAAAAACAGTAGAAAGAATTGACAAAACCAAAAGATGATTCTTTGAAAGGGTCAACAAAATCAACAAGCCACTGGCCAAAATGACAAGAGAAAAACAGGAAAGGACACAAATAGCCCAAATAAGGAATGAAATGGGGGACATTACAACAGATTCAACTGAAATAAAAAGGATCATAACAGAGTACTAGGAAAAACTATGCTCCAATAAATTTGAAAACTTAGAGGAAACGGACAAATTTCTAGAAACACACTAACACAAACTAACACAAACAGAAGTAGAACAACTAAATAAACACATAATGAAAGAGATTGAAAGGTAATTAAAAAACTCCCAACCAAAAAAAGCCCTGGCCCAATGGCTTCACTGGAGAATTCTACCAAACATTCAGAGAAGAACTTATGCCAGTACTACTCAAATTATTTCAGAACATAGAAAAGGAAGGGATACTTCCAAATTCATTCTATGAAGCCTTCATAACCCCGATACCAAAACCAGTCAAAGACATCACACAAAAAAGAAAATTACACACCAATATCTCTCATGAACATAGATTGAAAAATTCTCAACAAAATTCTAGCCAATAGAATTCGGCATCATATCAAAAAAATAATACACCACCACCAAGTGGGATACGTATCAGGTACGCAAAGATGCTTCAACATTAGAAAATCAATCTAGTCTACCACATTAATAGAAGAATCACATGATCATCTCAATTAATGCAGAAAAGGTATTTGACAAAGTCAAACACCCATTCCTGATAAAAACTCTCAATAAAATAGGTATGGAAGGGAGTTTCCTCAACATGATAAAGGGTATCTATACAAAACCAACATCCAACATCAGTCTTACTGGAGAGAGGCTGAAAACATTCCCCTTGAGAACGGCATTAAGGACGTCCTTTATCCCCACTCTTATTTAACATTGGGCTGGGAGTCCTAGCTAGAAGGCAAGAAAAAGAAATAAAGGGCATCCAAATTGGTAATGAAGACATAAAACTGTCCCTATTTGCAGATGATATTTTATGATACACAGAAAACCCAAAAGACCACGAGGAAGCTACTGAAAGTAATAGAAATATTCTGCAGAGTAGTAGGATATAAGATAAACGTAGAAAAATCAGTTGAATTCCTATACAGAAATAAAGAGAACTATGAAAAAGAAATCAGGAAAAAAAATACCATTTAAAATGGCCCCTAAAAAAAAAATACTTAGGAATAAATCTAACCAGGGATCTAAAAGATCAATACAAAGAAAACTACAAAACACTGCTGCAAGAAACTAGAAGAGATCTACATGAATGGAAAAACACATCATGCCTATGAGGTAGCCTTAAAATCGTGAAAATTGTCAATTCAGCTCTAAGCAATCTACAAATACAACACAATCCCTATCCCAATACCAACAGCACTCTTTAAAGCGATGGAAAAATAATCATTAACTTTATATGGAAAGGGAAGAGGCCCCAAATAAGTAAAGCACTATTGAAGAGGAAGAATAAGGTGGTAATCAAAGCAGCCTGGTACTGGTACAATGACAGAAACATTGACCTATGGAACAGAATTGAGAACCCAGATGTAAATCCATCCCATTTATGGTCACATGATTTTCAACAAAGACACAAAGTACATCAAATGCGGAAAAGATATACAGTCTTTTAAACAAATTGTGCTGGCAAAACTGCATGTCCATCTGCAAAAAAATGAAACAGGGCCCGTAGTTCACACCATACACAAAAACTAATTCATAATGGATCAAAGACCTAAATATAAAACCCAAAACTATAAAGATCTTTGTAATAAAAACGGGGTCAATGCTAGAAGCCTTAATACACGGAATCAACAAGATACAAACCATAACTAACAATACACAAACACCGGAAGATAAGCCAGATAACTGGGTTCTTCTAAAAATTAAACACTTAGGTTCATCAAAAGACTTCACCAGGGGACTCCATAAGGACAGACTGTGTTGCTGCTGGGTCCCCGGTGACGTATGCATCTCCTTAATAAACTTTCTCACTCTTTCCGACTTGGAGTATGTTTCATTGGCTCAACTGCTCCAGGGCACGGACCCTAACCCGGTAACAAATATTTGGTGCCCAACGTGGGGCTCGAATTACGCAGGCCCTGGTTCCGTCTCCCTAAGGACCAAGCCCCTGGGATGGACCCGGGAAGAGAGAAGGTGAACCCCTGATTGAATTGTGGAGGTCTCTCAACCTGTGGTGGCCCAGAGGTCTGGCAACGGGGGAGGACTCCAGGGCAGCAAGCTCCAGACAGAGGGAGAAAGTTCCTGTTGGCCATGGTAGGTAACTGGGCATCGGGTGGTAAATCCTCTGTAAAAGCCACAGGGGTGTCGGCTCTCATAGACTCCCTCCAAGAACGGGTGACTGGGTCCCGTAAGGTTGGACGAGAGACCAGTGAGGTTCCCCATTGCTAGTGGGTACCCAGGAGGTAAGTTTCTGGCCGAGAGTCCACTAAGAACTGGACTTATTTAAGATGGGATTCCCTAACTAGGAGACGTCTTAATATTTGGCATAATCACATGTGGTCTGTAAATGGTTCTGGAGATTTTGGTACTATTGTAAAGCTTGATCTGTTCTGTACTGGAATGACAAGTGAGACGAAAAGCTCTATGTGAAAGGTTTTATGACTTTATGGCCTGGAAAAAGGATAAAGCCTCTGTTTTAGCCCCTCTTGTGCAGGTGAGTGATGACGACGAGGTATGCGATGAAGAACCTGAGGATGCCCTTATTCACCCACCTGGAAAAACCCCATTTGTGACCCCCCCCAGGTGGTATCAAAAGATGAGAATGGGAAGGTGCTGAAAGGGGGGCAGAGGAGGTGGGATAGATATGGTCGCCCCACCCCATACTAGCAGCGGGGTAGAATTTGGCCCAGTTCCCCCAGAAGTGCTTTACCCACGCCAGGAGGTGCCAGTCCCCACTGCAGAAGGGCCACCTCAGATAATCTGAGTCCATAATCTGCCCCTGGCATCTGAACGCATTTAAGGCCTTTACCAAAAGAGATCAGGTAAAAGAGGTCGAGAAAAAGAAAGGAAAAGACTGGGACATGAAGAAACAGGCCAATCTACTGCTGTTCCTAAGATCATTTAGAAGACGACGAGACCAAGGTAAGGACGGGCCCTGACTAAAAGAAAAACCAAAGTGCATTTTGCAAACAGGAGGGACACTGGAAAAATGAGTGCCCCCCCGCCCCCACCAAAACATAGAAAAGGGCCAGGCAATATTGAAAGAGGGGAGAAGCTTTTTCAAAGAATTACAAAGAGCAGGAGGAGGACAGCCAGTAGACTTTTTGGTTGATACTGGAGCAGCCTTATCGGTATTCACCCAGAAGCCTAAAGAGACTGCCTCAACCAGCAGTACTCAAGTTGTCGGGGGTGACTTGAAAAGAGGTGACTAGATCCTTTTTGCAGCTAATAGACTGAAATAAGAGAAACTAAGCTATCCTGCCAGTTTCTATACAAGCCCAAATGCTCAGTCCCACTTTTTGTGACGAGATTCCTAAGTAAAGTGCATGCTGAAATCTCTTGAAAAAAAAAGGCCTGTCTATGACAGTACCACCAGTGAATACCTGGAATGTGGAAACAGCTCTTAGCATTCACCCAACCAGTGCTATCCCACAGTTCAAAGAGTGGTTGATGCTGTGACCCTGTGGCTTTGGGCCAGTGGCCGGCCAGGACGAGCTCAGACTGTCCTCCCTGTGACTATGGAGCTGTTACTTGACATCATGCCTCCTCTGATTAAGCAAATTGAGGCTCTGCTTGCCTGGGGCTGCAGGGACTGATCACTGGATGCCAAGAGTGAGGAGTGTTTTTGGAGTGCGAATCCCCATTCAACACTCCTGTTCTCCCAGTGAAGAAGACATCGACTGGTGAGTACCGTTTTGTTCAAGATTTGCAGGCTGTTAACAAAGTTGTGAAGACCTTATCCCTGGTAGTCCTGAACCTACATACCTTACTATCAGCTCTTTCACCTTCCAGTACTCAGTTTACTGTTTTAGATTTAAAAGAGGCTTTCCTTGGAACCCCCGCTGACTTTGGAGAGCCAGCTAATCTTTGCTTTCAAATGGAAAGGGGACAAAAGGGAAGAAACAATTCTGTTAGACTGCACTATGTCGAGGGTTTAAGAACTCTCTCACTGTTTCTGAAAGAGTGCTAGCCCAAGGTCTAGAGCAATTACCTCCCTTCAGCTGAGGAATATTCCTGCTATATATGGACCTCCTGATAGGGAATAAGTCTGAGAAAGACTCTTACAAATACTGTGACTGTCTTAAACTCTTTGGACGGAGTGTCTTTAAGAAAGTTACAGGCTAACCTCTATCAGGCTACTCGGGGGCAGAGAGAGATCCTTTCAAATGGACTCCTGAGTGTCAATGAGCCTCTTGAGATTTAAAGTCCCGGTTAATGAAAGCCACAGCCCTGGGGCTGCCAGGTTATCAAATCTTTTGAATTATATAAATAAAAGAAGGGGAGTAACTGTTGGTGTATTAACCCCTTTCTTGGGACCACAGAGACACCCTGTCGCCCACCTATTTCTCTAAAAATCTGGACACTGTCTCAAAAGACTGGCCGGCCTGCCTTTGAGCAGTTGCTGCTACTAACATTATCAAAGGTGGTTGAGTTAATTTCTTTGGGACATGATACTATCCTGTTTGTCCCTCATGCAGTGACTGTAGTATTAGAACAAAAAAGACATTTGTGACTCACATCCAGCCAACTAACAGTGTATCAAACACAGCTTTTGAGAGAAATCAATTTAACTTTTGTGAAGTGTTCAAAACTAAACATTGGATGCAATATTTACTGGTGTGTGTAGATTCTTTTTCAGGATGGGCAGATACTTTTCCCTGCCAGACCAAGGTGGCTAGAGAGAAGTACAACAGGTTTCAACTGCTTTAAGAATAAAGTAGAAACTCCACACAACATGGAGACCTCAATCTATCAGAAAAGGGTGAAAGAATGAATCAGACCATAGAACGTCATCTTAGTAAACTGCCCTAGACAGATAGGTGTTCTGCCACTGGCCCTCTTCTGAGTCTGTATTGCACCCCAGGGAAAACTTAAAATCAGTCCTTCTGAGATGCTTTACGGGAAACCATATTGTCTCAACCAACTCTCCCTGCAATCCTCCACCCAGCCCCAAATGTGATGATGTCTAAATATTTGCTTTCTCTAACCAAAATTCTTTCCCAGTTACATCATACAGAAGTTCCTTCTTGAAATAGCCTTGACCAAGTGCTCCTCCGAAAGTAGAAGGGTCTCCCAACCACTACAGCCTAAGTGGCCTGGACCCTTCACACCACTCAGCACTGATACAGATCTGAAACTTGCAGGAGTTGAACTGTGGATCCATCCTTCCCACGTCAAGCCCTGCCTGGTCTACAGTGACAAAAGGAGTGAAAAAGGCCAACCCATCCACGGCCTGAAGCTAAGACTTTCTAGAGCTAAAAAGTAAAAATGTTTTTAATGATAACTTAGATGAGACTACTATTAGGGGCCAGAGAGACTTTTGCCCAGAGAATCTTTGTCCCTGAGATAAACACCCCACAACCCCTTATTAAAAGATAAAATTTTTTAGATCTGAAAAAAAAAAAAAAAAAGACTTCACCAAAAAAGTAAAAAGAGAACCTACAGAGTGGGAAAAAAATCATGGCTAGGACAAATCCAACAAAGGTCTAATCTTTAAAATCTACAGGACAATCCAACACCTCTACAACAAAAGGAAAAATAATTCAATTAAAAAACAGGCAAAGAATATGAACAGATGCTTCACCAAAGAAGACATTCAAGCAGCTACAGACACATAAGGAAATGCTTGCAATCACTAGCCATTAGAGAAATGGAAATCAAAACCACAGTGAGATACCACCTCACGCTAGCACAAAAAACAAACAAACAAAGAAAATGTTGGAGAGGCTGCAGGAAGGTTGGAACTCTTACGTGCTGCTTGTGTGAATGCAAAATGGTTCAACCATTTTGGAAAATGATATGGCACTTCCTTAAAAAGCTAGAAATAGAAATATCATATGATCTAGTAATATCAAACCTAGGGATATATCCTAAAGAAATAAGAGCCATCACATGAATAGACATATGCACAAGCATGTTCATTGCAGCATTGTTCACAATAGCAACAATATGAAAACCACCTAGATGCCCGTGAACAGAAGAATGGATAAACAAACTATGGTACATACACACGATGGAATACTATGCAACAATAAAGAACAGTGATGAATCTGTGAAGCATCTCACAACATGGATGAATCTGGAGGGTATTACGATGAGTGAAATAAGTCAATCACAAAGAACAAATATTGTGTGCGATAACTACTACAAAAAATCATGAAAAGATTTACACACAAAAAGAAACTATCTTTGATGGTTACAAGAGAGGGAAAGGGTGGGGAATGAAAAATACTAAAGCGACAATAGATATGTAGTAACTTTGGTGAAGGGTAAAACAGTACACAATACTGGGGAAGCCAGCACAACTTGTATAAGTCAAGGTCATGGAAGCTCCATGGACCCAACCAAACTCCCTCAGGAACCAAATTACTGGGCTGAGGGCTTTGGGGACCATGGTCTCAGGGAACATCTAGCTCAATTGGCATAACACAGTTTATAAAGAAAATGTTCTACATTCTGCTTTGGTGAGTAGTTGTCTGGGGTCTTAAAAGCTTATGAGTGGTCATCTAAGATACTCCACTGGTCTCACTCCGTGTGGAGCAAGGGAGAATGAAGAAAACCAAAGACACAAGGGAAAGATTAGTCCAAAGTACTAATGGACCACAAGTACCACAGCCTCCACCAGGGTCAGTACAGCACAATTAGATGGTGCCTGGCTACCACTGATTGCTCTGACAGGGATTACAATAGAGGGTCTGCCATGGACTCAATTATATCCCCCCAAAAATGTGTGTATCAATTTGGCTGGGCCATGACTCCCAGTATTGTGTGATTTTCCGATATGTTGTAAATCCTGCCTCTATGATGTTAATGATGGAGGATGGGTAGCAGTGGTGTTAGTGAGGTAAGATTCAATCCACAAGACTGAATTGTGCCTTGAGGCAATCTCCTGAGATATAAAAGACAGAAGCAAACAGAGAGACAGGGGGACGTCATACCACCAAGAAAGCAGTGCCAGGAGCAGAGCACATCCTTCGGACTTGGGGTCCCTGCCCAGAGAAGCTCCTAGTCTGGGGAAAGATTGATGAGAAGGCCGACAGAGAGAGAAAGCCTTCCGCTGGAGCAGACATCATGAATTTGGGCTTTTAGCTTACTTTACTGTGAGAAAATAAACTTCTCTTTGTTAAAACCAACCACTTGTGGTATTTCTGTTATAGCAGCACTAGATGACTAAGACAGAGTTTGGTACCGAGAGAGTGAGGTGCTGCTCTAACAGATACTTAAAATGTGGGAGTGGTTTTGAAACTGTGAATGGATACAGGAGCAGCAGCGACAGAGGCCAGTAGCAGCAGAGAACCTACAGTGGCAGATATGCAGCAGCTACGGAGAGCTAGCAGCAGCAGAACCAGGATACCAGCTCCAGACAGCACTGGAGCTCACCCACAGAGTGAGAAAGCTGAGTATCTACACACAGGAGGCTTCCTGGTGGAGTGGGGTGCCCCCAGGTACTTATTGGTGGAGCTACAGAGCTTTGGAACACTTGCCTAGGCAGGGCAGATGTGGGCGTGAGGCCAGAGAGCCTAGAGGCCAAGAAACCAGGAAGCAGAAGCTGAAGAGAGAAGACACATAAGAAGCTGAAATGCCTCAGTCTCAAAAGGTATGGTCATGACCTCAGGGGTTTCAAAGGGTGGAGCCATGGCCTCTGGTGTTTCTAAGGGTGGAGTCGCCACTCAGATGGACTAGGAGAATGGTGCACCTAAAGCAGAGGGAGCAGAGTTACCGTCCCAGTGGGACTGAAAGGTGGAGCTGAAGCCCAGGGCTAAGGGATCTCCACTCAGAATCTGGAGAGTGTGGCCAATACCTAGAGCCTGGAGGGCTGGGCCATTATGTAAATTGATCAGAAAACAGAGGATTATTTTTAAAGCCTTAAGGGTTAATGCAATATGTTCTGCTGACTTGCTTGGTGCCTGTTATCACTTCTTTCCTTCCAATTTCTCACACTTGTAATGGAAATGGAACCTGCCTATTCTACCGTTGTACTTTGGAAGCAGATAACTTGTATTCTAGATTTCACAGAGGAGGAGAAATTTTTGGATTTTGGACTTGGAGTGATTTTTTGGGGGCCAAAAGATGGAATGTCATGGATTGAATTATATCCCCCAAAAATGTGTATCAATTTGGCTAGGTCATGACTCCCCGTATTGCATGATTTTCCTATATGTTGTAAATCCTACCTCTATGATGTTAATGAGGGAGGATGGGAGGCAGTTGTGTTAGTGAGGTAGTACTCAATCTACAAGATTGGATTGTGTCTTGAGGCAATCTCTTGAGATATAAAACAGAGAAGTGAGCAGAGAGACTGGGGACCTCATACCACCAAGAAAGCAGTGGATCTGGGGTCCCTGCACAGAGAAACCCCTAGTCTGGGGGAAGATTGATGAGAAGGCTGACAGGGAGAGAAAGCCTTCCCCTGGAGCTGACACCGGAGTTTGGAATTTTAGCCTATGTTACCATGAGAAAATAAACTTCTGTTTATTAAAACCATCCACTTGTGGTATTTCTGTTACAGCAGCTCTAGATGACTAAGACAGGGTCCCAGACAGGGCTGGAGAAAAATGTAGAACAACATTCTAACTCACACACACACACACACACAAACTTACCAGTCTAACAGAGACTGGAGAAACCCTGAGATTATGGTCCCCAGACACCCTTTTAGCTCAATAATGAAGTCACCCCTGAAGTTCACCCTTCAGTCAAAGATTAGACAGGACCATCAAACAAAATGAGACTAAATGGGCACACCAGCCCAGTGGCAAGGACAAGAAGGCAGGAGAGGACAGGAAATCTGGTAATGGGGAACCTAAGGTCAAGAAGGGGAAAGTGTTGACATGTTGTGAGGTTGGCAACCAAGGTCACAAAACTATGTATAATTAATTATTTAATGAGAAGCTAGTTTGCTCTGTAAACCTTCATCTAAAGTACAATGTAAATAAATAAATGAAGCTAGCCACAAGGGCCAGATGCGAGGAGAGGAGAATTAGATTCCATTTTTTGATGTGAGGAGAGACATGCATATACAAGGAAGGGAGGAATTTTGGTGGCTATCTTTGGACACTATCACATTGATCACGAAAAATTATTCCTTAGAAAAATATTTTATGATATATTGTTATGTGAAAAAAAGAACTAGTGTTGAGAATAAAATGTTGCATAAAAAATGGATTACTTAATATAATAACAAAAGTACAAACAGTAAAAGACAAAATAAATAAATGAGATCTCATAGAAATTAGAAACTTCTGTTCATCAAAAGACTTCACCAAAAAAGTGAAAAGACAAGTTACCAATTGGGAGACTATCTTCAGAAACCATATATCCAATAAGAATCTAATAATCAAAACATATACAAAACTTGGACAACTTAACAACAAAAAGACAAATAACCCAATCATAAAATGGGCAAAGGACTTGAATTTACATTTCACCAAAGAGGACATTCAAATGGCCACCCAGAACATGAAAATATGCTCAATGTCATTAGCCATCAGAGAGATACAAATAAAAACCACTATGAGATACAATTTCAATTCTGCTAGGATGGCAAAAGGAGCTCTGGTTGTCCTATGGTTAAGCACTCAGCTGCTAACAGAGAAGGTCAACATTTCCAAACTACCAGCAGCTCCATGGAAGAAAGATGAGGTAGTCTGCTACTGCGAAGATTTAAGCCTTGGAAATACTATGATGGCTTGCATGTTGCTGTGATACTGGAAGCTTTGCCGCAGGTATTTCAAATACCAGCAGGGTCACTCCTGGTGGACAGGTTTCAGTAAAGCTTCTAGACTAAGACATACTAGAGAGAGCTACTTGGAAGTTTACTTCTGAAAAAACTGGCCAGTGATTTATGAATAGCAACAGAACACTGTCTAATATAGTGCTTGAAGATGAGCCTCTCAGGTTGGAAGGCACTCAATATGCGACTAGGGAAGGGCTGCCTCCTCAAAGTAGAGTTGACCTTAATGACGTAGATGGAGCCAAGCTTCCAAGACCTTCATCTGCTGATGTGGCACCACTCAAAAAGAGAAGAAACAGCTGTGGATATTCATTAATAACCATTTCCACTGCCGTCGAGTAGATTCTGACTTATAGCGACCCTATAGGACACAGTATAACTGCCCCATAGGGTTTCCAAGGAGACTGGTAGATTTGAACTGTCGACTTCTTGGTTAGCAGCCATAGTACTTAACCACTACACGTGAGGGTTTCCCATTAATAACCAGAATGTGGAATGTAAAAGTATGAATCTAAAACAATTGGAAGTCATCAAAAATGAAATGGAACAAATAAAGATCAATATCCTAGGCATCAGTGAGCTGAAATGGACCGGTATAGGCCATTTTGAATCAGACAATAATATGGTCTACTATGCCAAGAATGACAAAGAGAAATGATGTTGCATTCATCGCCAAAAAGAACATTTCAAGCTCTATCCTGAAGCATAGCACTGTCAGTGACAGGATAATACCCATATGTCTACAAGGATGACCAGTTAATACGGCTATTATTCTAATTTACACACTAGCCATTAAGGTCAAACATGCAGAAACTGAAGGTTTTTACCAACTTCTGCAGTCTGAAAATTGATCAAACATGCAATCAAGATGCAGTGATAACTACTGGTAATTGGAATGCAGAAGTTGGAAAGAAGGATTGGTAGTTGGAAAATATGCCCTTGATGATAGAAATGGTGCTGGAGACCACATGACAGAATTTTGCAAGACCAAAGACTTCTTCATTGCAAATACCTTTTTTCAGCAATGTAAATGGTGACTAAACATGTGTACCTCACTGGATGGAAAACACAGGAATCAAATCAACTACATCTGTGGAAAAAGACGATGGAAAAACTCAATATCATCAGTTAGAACTAGGCCAGGGGACAACTGTGGAACAGACCATCAAATACTCATATGTAAGTTTAAGTTGAAGCTGAAGAAAGTTAAAACAAGTCCATGAGAGCCCAAATATGCCCTTTACTATACTCCACCTGAGTTTGGCTATCATCTCAAGAGTAGATTTGACAGCATTGAACACTAATGACCAAAGACCAGACGAGTTGTGGGAAGACATCAAGGACATAGTACATGAAGAAAGCAAAAGGTCATTAAAATGACAGGAAAGAAAGAAAAGACCAAAATGGATGTGAGAATAGACACTGAAACTAGCTCTTAAATGTACAGTAGCTAAAGCGAATGGAAGAAATGATGAAGTAAAAGAGTTGAACAGAAGATTTCAAAGGGCAACTCAAGAAGACAAAGCCAAATATTATAATGAAATGTGCAAAGGCCTGGAGTTAGAAAATGCAAAGGAAACAACACACTCGGCATTTCTCAAGATGAAAGAACTGAAGAAAAAATTCAAGCCTTTAGGTGTGATATTAAAGGGTTCTATGAACAAAATATTGAATGACACAGGAAGCATCAAGAGAAGATGGAAGGAATATATACAGTCACTGTACCAAAAAGAATTGGTTGATATTCAACCATTTCAGGAGGTAACATGATCAAGAAATGATGGTATTGAAGGAAGAGGTCCAATCTGCACTGAAGGCGTTGGAGAAAAACAAGCCTCCAGGAATTGACAGAATACGAATTGAGATGTTTCAACAAATCAGTGCAGCGCTGGAGGTTCTCATTCATCTATGCAAAGAAAACTGGAACACAGATACCTGGCCAACCAACTGAAAGTGATCCATATTTGTGCCCATTCCTAAGAAAGGTGATCCAAGGGAATGCGAATATTATTGAACAATATCATTAATATCACACACAGGTAAAATTTTGCTAAAGATCATTCAAAAGTGGATGCAACAGTACATGGACACGGAACTGCCAGAAATTCAGTCTGGATTCAGAAGAGGAACTTCTGATGTCAGATTGATTTTGGCTGAAAGCAGAGAATACCGGAAAGATGTTTACCTGTGTTTTATTGACTATGCAAAGGCATTCGGCTGTATGGATCATAACAAATAATGGACAACGTTGTGAAGAATGGAAATTCCAGAACACTTAACTGTGTTCATGTGGAACCTGTACATAGACCTAAAGGCAGTCATTCACGCACAGCTAGGGAATACTGCCTGGTTTAAAATCAAGAAAGGTGTGCATCACAGTTGCATCCTTTCACCATACTTATTCAATCTGTATGCTGAGCAAACAATCTGAGAAGCTGCACTATATGAAAAAGAACACAGCATCAGGATTGCAGGAAGACTCAACAACCTGTGATATGCATGTGGCACAACATTACTTGCTGAAAGTGAAGAGGACTTGAAGCAGTTACTGATGAAGATCAAAGACTACAGCCTCATAAGGAAACAAAAATCCTCACAACTGGACGAATAAACAACATCATGAAAAATGGAGAAGATTGATGCTGTCAAGGATTTCATTCAACTCGCACAGAAACAGCAGTCAAGATATCAAATGATATATTGCTTTAGGCAAATCTACTGCTAAAGACTTCCTTGAAGTGATAAAAAGCAAAGATGTCACTTTATGGACTAAGGTGCACCTGACCCAAGCAATTATATTTTCAATTCCCTCATATGCATGAGGAAACTGGACAATGCAAAAGGACTACCAAAGAAATATTGATGCCTTTGAATTATGATGTTGGAGAAGAATATTGAATATCTGTGGACTGCCAGCAGAAAGAACAAGTCTGTCGTGGAAGAAATACTGTCCTAGTGCTCCCTGGAAGTGAGGATGGCGAGACTTAGTCTCACATACTTTGGACATGTTATCAGGCGGGACCAGTTCCCTGGAGAAGGACATCATGCTTGCTAAAGTACAGGGTCAATGAAAAAGAGGAAGATTGGAGGTGGGGCCAAGATGCTGCAGGAGTCAGAAGCTTCTGGTGATCCCTCTTACAACAAAAACCTGAAAAAACAAGTGAAATGATTATAGATATGACAAGTTAGGACCCCTGAACATCAAAGGCAAAGTTAGGAAATTGGACTGAGAGGCAGGGCGAGGGAGAGACAGTTCAGAAGTGGCAAGAAGTTGCCAGAACTAAGAGTGACTGGAGTACCAGAACAGGGAGGGATAACAGAAAATACAGAGAGAATTGTTGAAGATTTTTTGGCAGAACATTTTCCTTTTATCACGAAAGATGAGAAGATATCTATCCAAGATGCTCATTGAGCCCTACATGCGGTAGATCTCAAAAGAAAGTCACCAAACCATATTATAATCAAACTTGCCAAAACCAAAGATAAAGAATTTTAAGAGAAGCTAGGGATAAACAAAAAGTCACCTACAAAGGAAAGTCAATAAGAATAAGTTCTGACTACTCAGCAGAAATCATGCAGGCAAGAAGGCAATGGGTTGACTTACATAAAGCATTGAAGGAAAAAATTGCAGGCCAAGAATCAAATATCCAGCAAAAATGCCTCTAAAATATGAAGGCAAAATTAGGATATTTCCAGATAAACGGAAGTCCAGAGAATTTGTAAAAAACAAACCAAAACTACAAGAAATACTAAAGACAGTTCTCTAGTTAGAAAATCAACAATACCAGATAATCAACCTAAGACTAAAAAAAATAGACTAGAACACAGGAAAAAGCAACCAGATATCAACCCAGATAGGGAAATCACAAAAATATATCAAGATAAAAAAAATCAAAACAGGGGAACAGTGATATATTTTGTAAAAGATGACAACATTAAAACAATAAAGAGGGATTAAAAACTGTAGTCATATATCTTTCATATGGAGGGGAAGTTAAGGTGATATAAAGAAATAAAACTTAAGTTTAAAACTTAGAAAAATAGGGGTAAATATTAAGGTAACCAGAAAGGAGAGAAACAATCCTCTGCATCAAAATAAAATACATGAAAAACATAAGAATCAGCAAAAACAAAATCAACAATAAAGAATAAGAGGAAAAGACAATATATAAAGATAAACCATGCAGCACAAAAAATTAAGTGGAAAAAAGAAACTGTCAAAAAACACAGAAAAAGACATCAAAATGACAGCACTAAAAAAAAAAACCTCATACCTATGCATAATTGTGTTGAATGTAAACTGACTAAATGCACCAATAAAGAGGCAGAGAGTGGCAGAATGGATAAAAAAAAAACTTGATCCATCCGTATGCTGCCTACAAGAGACACACATTAGACTTAAAGATAAAACAAACTGAAACTCAAAGAGTAGGAAAAAATATATCAAGCAAACAACAATCAAAAAAGAGCAGGAATGGCAGTATTAATTTCTGAAAAAAGACTTTAAAGTTAAATCCACTACAAAGGACAAGGAAGGACACTATATAATGATTAAAGGGACAATATACAAGGATGATATAACCATATTAAATATTACATGGATTCAAGACACATACAACAAACTCCCACTCTTGGAAAGTGAGATAGACAGCATCACAGAAATAGTAGACATCGACATGCCACTTTTGGTGAAGGACAGAACATCCAAAAAGAAGCTCAATAAAGACACAGATCCAAATGCCACAATCTACCAACTTGACATCATAGGCATGTACAGAACACTCCATCCAACAGCAGCCAAGTATACTTTCTATTCCAAATGCACATGGAACATTCTCTAAAATAGACCACATATTAGGTCATAAAACAAGACTTAACAGAATCCAAAACATCGAAATATTGCAAAGCATCTTCTCTGACCATAAAGCCATAAAAGTAGAAATCTATAACAGAAGTAGCAGGGAAAAGAAATCAAACATTTAGAAGCTGAACAATACCATACTCAAAAATAACTGCATTATAGAAAAAATTAAGGATGGGATAAAGAAGTTCATAAAATCCAATGAGAATGAAAACACTGCCTATGAGAACTTTTGGGACATGGCTTAAGCAGTGCTGAGAGGTCAATTTATAGCAAAAAATCCACACATACAAAAAGAAGAAAGGGCCAAAATCAAAGAATTATCCATACAATTTGAAAAAATAGAAAGAGGGCAACAAAAGAAACCCTCAGCTACCAGAAGAAAGCAAATAATAAAAATTAGAAGAGAATTAAATGAAATAGAGAAAAGAAAAAACAACTGAAAGAGCTAACAAGACCAAAAGCCAGTTCTTTAAAAAATCAACAAAATTGGTAAACCATTGGCCAAACTGACAAAAGAAAAAGAGGAGAGGAAGTAAACAACCCAAATGAGAAATGAGATGGGCAATATCGCAATAGACCCAATTGAAATTAAAAGAATCTTATCAGATTACCACAAAAAATTGTACTCCAACAAATTTGAATACCTAGAAGAAATGGATGAATTTCTAGAAATGCACTACCAACCTAAACTAAGACAAACAGAGGTAGAATGACTAAATAAATCCATAACAAAAGAAGAGATTGAAAAGGTAATTTAAAAAGTTCCAACAACAACAAAAAGCCCTGGACCTGACAGCTTCACTGGAGGGTTCTACCAAACTTTCAGAGAAGAGTTAACACCACTACTATTAAAGGTATTTCAGAGCATAGGAAAGGATGGAATACTCCCAAACTGATTCTATGAAGCCACCATATCCCTGATACCAAGACCAGGTAAAGACACCACAAGAAAAGAAAACTACAGACCTATATCCCACACAAACTTACATGCAAAAATCCTCAACAAAATTCTGGCCAATAGAATTCAACAGCATATCAAAAAATAATTCACCATGACCAAGTGGGACTTATACCAGATATGCAGGGATGGTTCAACATTAGAAATACAACTAATGTAATCCATCATATAAATAAAACAAAAGACAAGAACCATATGACCTTATCAATTGATGCAGAAAAGGCATTTTACAAAGTTCTACACCCATTCATGGTTAAAAAAAAAAACTCTCAGCAAAATAAGAATAGAAGGAAAATTCCTCAACATAATAAAGGGCATTTATACAAAGCCAACAGCCAACACTATCCTAAATGAACAGAGTCCTAAAGCATTCCCCTTGAGGAAAGGAACCAGACAAGGATGCCGTTTATCACCAGTCTTATTCAACATTGTGCTGGAGGTCCTAGCCAGGGTAATTAGGCTAGATAAGGAAATAAATGGTGTCCAGATTGGTAAGGAAGAAGTAAATGTATCTCCATTTGCAGATGACATGATCTTATACACAGAAAATGCAAAAGAATCCTCAAGAAAACTACTGAAACTAATAGAACAGTTCAGCAAAGTATCAGGATATAACCTAAATATACAAAAATCAGTTGGATTCCTCTACACCAACAAAGAGAACGTTGAAAAGGAAGTCACCAAATCAATACCATTTACAGTAGCATCCAAGAAGATAAAATACTTAGGAATAAATCTAACCAGAGACATAAAAGACCTCTATAAAGAAAGCTCCAAGACATCACTGAAAGAAACCAAAAGAGATGTACATAAATGGAAAAACATACCTTGCTAATGGATTGGAAGACTCAACATTGTAAAAATGTCTACTCTACCCAAAGCAATCTGTAGATACAATGCAATTCCAATCTAAATTCCAAAGACATTTTTTAATGAGGTACAGAAACAAATCACCAGCTTCATACGGAAGGGAAAGAGGGCCCAGACAAGGAAAGCATTACTGAAAAAGAAAAACGAAGTAGGGGGCTTCACTCTACCTGATTTTAGAACCTTTTTATACCACCACAGTAGTCAAAACAGCCTGGCACTGGTACAACAACAGATACATAGACCGATGGAACAGAATTGAGAATCCAGACATAAATCCGTTCACATATAAGCAACTGATATTTGACAAAGGTCCAAAGCCAGTTAAATGGGGAAAAGGCAGTCTCTTTAACAAATGGTGCTGGCATAACTGGATATCCATCTGCAAAAACATGAAACAAGACCCATACCTCACACCACGCACAAAAACTAGCTCAAAATTGATCACAGACTTAAACGTAAAATATAAAGGATAAAGATCATGGAAGAAAAAATAGGGACAACGCTAGGAGCCCTAATACACGGCATAAACAGAATAGAAAACATTGCTAACAATGCACAAACACCAGAACTAGATAACTGGGAGCTCCTAGAAATCAAACACCTATGCTCATCCAAAGACTTCACCAAAAGAGTAAAAAGATTACCTACAGACTGGGAAAAGGTTTTAGCTATGACATTTCTGATCAGCACCTGATCTCTAAAATCTACATGGTACAGCAAAAACTCAACTACAAAAAGACAAATAACTCAAGTAAAAAATGGGCAAAGAATATGAACACGCACTACACCAAAGAAGACATTCAGGCAGCTAACAGATACATAAGGAAATGCTCACTATCATTAGCCATTAGAGAAATGCAAATCAAAACTACAATAAGATTCCATCTCACTCCAACAAGGCTGGCATTAATCCAAAAAACACATAATACTAAATGTTTGAGAGGTTATGGAGAGACTGGAACACTTATACACTGCTGGTTGGAATGTAAAATGGTACAACCACTTGGAAATCGATTTGGCACTTCATTAAAAAGCTAGAAATAGAACTACCATATGATCCAGTAATACTATTCCTTGGAATATATCCTAGAGCACTAAAACCCTTTACATGCACACCCATGTTCATTGCAACACTGTTTACAATAGCAAAAAGATGGAAGCAACCAAGGTGCTCATCAACAGATGAATGGATAAATTATGGTATATTCACACAATGGAATACTACGCATCAATAAAGAACAATGGTGAATCCATGAAACATTGTATAACATGGAAGAATTTGGAAGGCAGTATGCTGAGTGAAATTAGTCAGTTGCAAAAGGGCAAATACTGTATGAGACCACTATTATAACAACTCAAGAAAGTTTAAAGAGAAGAAAATATTCTTTGATGGTTAGGTGGGTGGAGAGGGAAGGAGGGAGAGGGGTTTTCACTAATTAGATAGTAGATAAGTTTTATTTTAAGTGAAGGGAAAGGGAACACACAATACAGAAGAGGTCAGCACAACTCAACTAAACCAAAAGCAAAGAAGTTTTCTGAGTAAACTGAATGCTTCGAAGCTCAGAGTAGCAGGGGCAGAGGTCTGGGGACCATGGTTTCATGGGACATCTAGGTCAATTGGCATAATTAAGAAAAATTAAGAAAACATTCTGCATCCTACTTTGGTGAGCAGCGTCTGGGATCTTAAACCCTAGCAAGTGGCCATCTAGGATGCATCAATTGGTTTCAACCCACCTGGAACAAAAGAGAATGAAGAACACCAAAGACACAAGGTAATTATGAGCCCAAGAGACAGAAAGGGCCACAAAAATCAGAGACTACGTCAGCCTGAGACCAGAAGAAGTAGATGGTGCCTGGCTACAACCGATTGCTGCCTTGACAGAGAACACAACGGAGAATCCCTGATGGAGCAGGAGAGCAGTGGGATGCAGACCTCAAATTCTTGTAAAAAGACCAGACTTGATGGTCTCACTGACCCCAAACCTTCTGTTAGCTGAAGACTGGAACCATTCCAAAGCCAACTCTTCAGACAGGGTTTGGACTGGACTGTAAGATAGAAAATGATACTGGTGAGGAGTAAGCTTCTTGGCTCAAGTAGACACATGAGACTATATGGGCAGCTCCTGTCTGAAGGGGAGATGAGAAGGCAGAGGGAGACAGAAGCTGGCTGAATGGACATGAGGAATACAGGGTGGAGAGAAGGAGTGTGCTGTCTCATTAGGCGAAGAGCAACTAGGATTACATAGCAAGGTGTATATAAATTTTTGTATGAGAGTCTGGCTTGATTTTAAACTTTCACTTAAAGCACGATTAAAAGAAAAAAGAAAAAGAGGAAGACCTTGACAAGATGGATTGACACAGTGGCTGCAACAATGGCTCAAACATAGCAATGATCATGAGGATGGTGGAGGACCAGGCAGTGTTTCATTCTGTTGTACATAGGGTCACTATGTGTTGGAACTGACTCTACAGCACCTAGCAACAACAACAGAATACAAAAAAAAAAAAAAAAAAGCGAGAGAGAAAGAATAACAAATGTTGGTGGGGATCCGGGGAAATTGAAACTCTTATCCATTTCTGGTGGAAATGCAAAAATGTACAGTCATTGCAGAAAATTGTGATGTTTCCTCAAAAAACTAAGAATGGAACTTATATATGACTCAGTAACTCCACTTCTAGGTAGATATCCAAAAGACTTGAAAGCTAAGATACTTACATACCTATGTTCCTTTTGCATTATTCACAATATTCAAAAGAAGGAAACAATGTAAATAACCATCAATGGATGAATGAATAAACAAAATATGGTATATATATACAATGGAATATTGTGCAACCAGTAAGAGAAATGAAGCCTTAATACATGCAACAATATGGATGGAGCTTGAAGACATTATACTGAGTGAAACCACCAATATTGTATGATCTCATATATAAAAACACAGGAACAAAAATCAGCTGGATTCCTCTACACGAACAAAGAGAATGTCAAAGAGTAAATCACCAAATCAATACCATTTACAATAGCCCCCAAGAAGATAAAATACTTGGGAATAAATCTAACCAAGGAGGTAAAAGACCTATACAAGACATTATTGCAAGAAACCAAAAGAGACCTACATAAGTAGAAAAATATACCGTGCTCATGGACAGGAAGGCTCAACATTGTGAAAATGTCAATTCTACTTAAAGGATCTACAGATACAATGCAAACCTGATCCAAATTCGAATGACAATTTTAATGAGATGGAAAAACAAATCTCCAAATTTATATAGAAAGAGAAGAGGCCCTGGATAAGTAAAGCATTACTGAAGAAGAACAAATTAGGAGGCCTCGCACTACCTGATTTTAGAACATATTATACCATGACAGTAGTCAAAACAGCCTGGTACTGGTACAACAACAGATACATAGACCAATGGAACAGAATTGAGAATCCAGACATAAATCCATCCATATATGACAAGCTGATATTTGACAAAGGCCCAAACCAGTTAAATGGGGAAAAGACAGTCTCTTTAACAAATGGTGCTGGCATAACTGGATATCCATCTGCAAAAACATGAAACAAGACCCATACCTCACACCATGCACAAAAACTAGCTCAAAATTGATCACAGACTTAAATGTAAAATACGAAGGATAAAGATCATGGAAGAAAAAATAGGGACAATGCTAGGAGCCCTAATGCATGGCATAAACAGAATAGAACACATTGCTAACAATGTACAAACACCAGAAGAAAAACTAGATAACTGGGAGGTCTTAAAAATCGAACACCTATGCTCATCTAAAGACTTCACCAAAAGAGTAAAAAGTCTACCTACAGACTGGGAAAAAGTTTTTAGCTATGACATTTCTGATTAGCGTTTGATCTCTAAAATCTACATAATACTGCAAAAACTCAACAACTAAAACACAAATAACTCAATTAAATAATGTGCAAAGGATATGAACAGGCACTTCACTAAAGAAGACATTCAGGCAGCTAAAAGATACATGAGGAAATAAATGCTCACGGTCATTAGAGATGCAAATCAAAACTGCAATGAGATACCATCTCACCCCAACAAGGCTAGCATTAATCCAAAAAACACAAAATAATAAATGTTGGAGAGGTTGTGGAGAGGCTGAAACCCTTATGCACTGCTGCTGGGAATGTAAAATGGTACAACCACTTCGGAAATTGATTTGGCACTTCCTTAAAAAGCTAGAAATAGAGAGAGTGTACAGTCCAGCAATCCCACTCCTTGGAATATATCCTAGAGAAATAAGAGCCCTTGCACGAATAGATATATGCTCACACATGGTCATTGCAGCACTGTTCACAATAGCAAATGATGGAAACAACCGAGGTGCCTATCAATCGACGAAGGGATAAACAAATTATGGTATATTCACACAATGGAATACTACACAACAGTAAAGAACAACGAAGAATCGGAGAAACATCTCATAACATGGATGAATCTGGAAGGCATTATGCTAAATGAAATTAGTTAGTGTCAAAAGGACAAATATTGCATGAGACCACTATTATAAGAACTCAAGAAAAGGTTTAAACACAGAAGAAAATATCCTTTGAAGGTTAAGGGTGTAGGGAAGGAGGGAGAGGGGCATTCATAAACTAGATAGTAAAAAAAAAAATTCATAAACTAGATAGTAGACAAGAATTATTTTAGGTGAAGGGAAGGAGAATACACAATACAGGGGAGGTCGGCACAACTGGACTAAACCAAAAGCTAAGAAGTTTCCTGAATATAACCAAACACTTTGAGGGACAGAGTAGCAGGGGTGGGGATCTGGGGACCTTGGTTTCAGGGGATATCTAGGTCAATTGGGATAACAAAGTTTATTAAGAAAATGTTCTTCTTCTCACTTTGGTGAGTGGCATCTGGGGTCTTAAAACTAGCATGCGACCATCTAAGATGCATCAACTGGTCCCAACCCACCTGGAGCAAAGGAGAATGAAGAACACCAAAGACATACGGAAAACATGATCCCAAGGGATAGAAAGGGCCACATAAACCAAAGACTCCATCAGCCTGAGACCAGAAGAACTAGATGGTGACCAGCTACCACCAATGGCCACCTGTCAGGGAATACGACATAGAGTCCCCGATGGAGTGGGAGAAAAGTGGGTTGCAGAACTCAAATTCTAGTAAAAAGACCGGACTTGATGGTCTGAGACTGGAGGGATCCCAGAAGACATGGCTCCCAGACTCTCTGTTAGCCCAGAACTAAAACCATTCCTGAAGCCAACTCTTCAGACAAAGGTTAGACTGGAATATAAGACATAAAATGATACTGGTGAGGAGTGTGCTTCTTGGCTCAAGTAGATACATGAGACTAAATCTGCAGCTCCTGTCTGGAGGCGAGATGAGAAGGCAGAAGGGGACAGGAGCTGGTTGAATGGACATAGGAAATACAGAGTGAGGAGGAGGAGTGTGCTGTCACATTGTAGGGAGAGCAACTAGGGTCACATAACAATGTGTGTGTAAGGTTTTGAATTGTAAACTTTCACTTAGAGCATAATAAAAAAAGAAAAAATATAAGAAAAACTACTGAAAATTCTTATCTTTATACTGAAGGTTTTTCCTTTATGTTCATCTTCCATGTTAAGGAATTTTCCCAAAAATTGTCCTCAGTGCCATTACATTTTGTGAAAAAGAAACCATCCTATAATTCCATTTAGAGGGAATGGGCTAAGCAAATTATTGCATGTTCACTTAACGGACTAAGCTGATGAAAATGTTAATGTAGATAGTAACGTTTTTCATGGAAACACGATCATGGCATAGTGCTGAGGTAAAAAATTATGTTATAGAATAGCACACATGGCATAAGTTAACTTACGTACAATTATTTGTATTTATATCTACATATGTGTATACATTAGGGGAGAGAAATGGCTAGAACTGTAAGAATGGTTACCTCTGTGCTGTGAAAAAATCAGGTGACTTTGTTAATTTTAGCTGTGGTGAAGTCAGCCCCAACTCATGGTCACCCCATGCACAACAGAATAAGCTCTACTCTGCTCTTTGCCATCCCCATGATTAGTTGTGGATCTGACTAGTACAATCCATAGGGTTTTCATTGGCTGATTTTTGGAATTTGATCTCCAGGACTTTCTTCCTAGTCTATCTTAGTTGGAAGCTCCATTGAAACCTCTTCAGCATCGTAACAACACACAAGTCTCCACCAACAGAAGAAAAGCTTGGCATGCATTGGCCAGGAATCTAACCAGGCCTCCCACATGGAAGGTGGGAATTCTACCACTGAATCACCATTGCCTCATGGGGTGACTTGACTTTCCTCTTTAGTTTGTATAGCTGGACTGTTTTTTGTTGTTGTTATTATTTGTTTGCTGTGTTTTCTTTTTTACAAGAATCAATTAATCTAAAAGAAACTTCTCAAAAGGAAAAAATCCATTAAATTTAGCAAAAATATTTACCAGTTTGTGAAGTGAATCTGAGAGTCTGTAGAGTAGATGTGGGAAATCAGAACACTGTATTTCGTGGGAAACCCCTGAGAAAAGAGCAAACAACCAGGAAGCAGATGGAGAGGCAGGCATGTCTGCTGAGATCCAAAAAGGCCAAAGGACAGCCCTAGCCAGACGTTTTATATTTTGGAGAGCTTTCAGGAGCATGACAGCCTTGTCAAAAAGGGTGACATATTTAGCTGTCCCATGAAAGGGAGACTAGGGTGGGTTCTGAAGGAGGTGGAAGTCACCTGTGAACTGCAATAGAGAAACTGCACGGACACCACTGTGATAGGCAACACGGTCCGGGCTAGATTTCCCATGAAGAACAGAGGGAACAGCATCTAACATTTTATTTGGCTGGAATAGTAAATAACAAATAAATAATAAAAAGCTGTTTTTCCTTTGACATATAAAATATATGTCAACGGTAAACGGTGTTTGACAAAACAGCAATGTTGGTACAGATTTTGTTTTTCAGTTTACACTTTAAATGTGAAAATGGCTATGTAGGTGTACGGTGTTTCACAGCAATTATTAGTCATTCTCGTTGCTGTCACGATCAAGGCCTATTTGCTCACATCGAATTTTGTGTTTGTTCTAATTCAACCAAAACAAACAAATGTGAACAGCAGGACTTCCCATGGCCCTGGTGATATCCTGTGAGCGAATCTCAGTGGATGCTGGCTGCTTTACAAATCGGATGTGCCCTGAAAAGGAGCAAAACGTCTACTCCCAGCCTCCTTGGCCAGAAAACAAGTAGCCACCTTGGAGAAGTAATGACTGAGAGAACAACTTGTATATAAAAACTTTCCTAAGGCTGAAAACAACACAGATAGGAAGGGGAGAAGGAAAAAATATCAGGTATTGTGAAGCACCCAGACCCCTTCAGAGAGAATGACTCACAATCACAAGGAGCATCAGGGCATCACATAGCTTTAGGAAGGGAAAGCGCAGCAACGCCATGGAGAGT
Source organism: Elephas maximus indicus (assembly GCF_024166365.1). NCBI lineage: Eukaryota > Metazoa > Chordata > Mammalia > Proboscidea > Elephantidae > Elephas > Elephas maximus. Next base: position 10,964,905 of record NC_064829.1, read on the forward strand.
TGAATCATAGGAAAACGCCTTTGTGTCCAGACCACAGCACTCCCTCCTCACCCATGAGGCTCCTCACCCTCCTTACAAAAAAAAACCCAGCGCCTTCGAGTCGATTCCGACTCATAGCGACCCTATAGGACAGAGTAGAAGTGCCCCACAGAGTTTCCAAGGAGCGCCTGGCGGATTCGAAGTGCCAACGCTTTGGTTAGCAGCTGTAGCACTTAACCGCCACGCCACCAGGGTTTCCTCACCCTCCTTGCCAACCACTAAAAGGAAAAAACATCTGATCTGGCCCTTTCCACTACATTTTCTTCAGGTCATTTCAACTTGGTAATTTAAATTGGAACCAAATTTCAGGCAAAATTTGTAAGGGATAATTAGGATAATTATATATTGTTAAGATGAATGATTTGGTAAGAGGATAAAATATCATGGATCTTACAACATAGTGTCAAAGTACATAGTGCAAAAATAACAAAATTAAATATAAGAAAAAATGATGAAATCACAAGCAAAGAATTAAATGCACGTATCTCAATACTGAGTAGAAAAATTAGTAAAAAAGTTGACAAGGATAGAGAGGTGTTGAAAAACACAATTGATAATGTTGATTTAGTAGACATGTAACAAGCCTGCAGTTACAAAACCTTTAAAAGCACTTGTTGAACAGCGTGACATAAGCTGGACCAGACTCAATAAACGTCAAAGAACCAATATCAGGTGATTATGAGGTTACTTGACCACAATGCAACTCAATTTGAAGTCAACAACAGAATGAGTAGCCAAAGAAATCCACCTCTTACCTCAAAATGTTTGGTAGTTAAAGAGCATACCTGAAAATAACGCAACAAACAAAAAAAGAATTGTAATGGAAATTAGAAAATACTTAGAACAGAATGTAAATTTTGAGACAGCGTTCGTGAAATCAGCCAATTAAAACCTAAAATACATGTGTGGAAAAATAACTCTTCCCTGGATTTCTCTTATTCCTGCCAAGTCCTGGCCTCCCGGGCCACTGAAACTGACAATGAAGCTAGAGAATGTCTGCTTAACGACCCCAAGAAATACTTTACTTTTCACACACTTTGAGTATTATATATGAAGATATTTGTCTCCTTAACCCAACCACTCCACTGCGGTCAGGTTTTGTCTCCTAAAAAAAAAAAAAAGGTGCAGCTAATTCATTCCCATACAAAGGATGATAAACCTTCTTTTATCTCCCTGAAAGGACCAAGGGGTTACATTCCTGGATCAGGAGCTGGGAAACTAGAAAGAATAGTTCAGAGCTCACCTGCGGGGTTTAGAGAGGTATCTTCCAAGGTGCTTACATTTCAAAAATTATGAAACCATGGATTGTACATCTGTAGAGGCTCATTATCTTCCCAACAGATTATTTACATCCCAAAAGGTAAGGATCCAAGATCCTCCCACCTCTGCCAGGAGGAAGTGTGGCTATTCTCTGCTTCTATATATGTGAAAATGTTCACATTTTGGGTCTCTCACCTACACTGCAATTCAGGAGCGCTTGTAGGACTGGGATCAATTTTGCAATGTTATTCTGGCTGCTTCTCTCTCTCTCTTATACAAGTCGGGAAACATCACAGAATACACACAGTTTGACTTAACAATGTTTAAAAAGGCAAGAAATGATAAAAATTAAGTTAGGAATCAAACTTAGGAAGTTAGAAACAGAACAAGAGACTAATTCCAAAAACAGTAAGAGAAAGTAAGTAAAAATAAAGGCAGAAATTAATGAAATGAAAATATAGACAAACTTCTGGCAAGGCTGAACATGTATACACAGTCCAGAAAAAAAAAAATTTTTTTTTTAGCATGCATAAATTATTAATTTTAATTCCACCCTGCCACACGACTTCTTACAGATTTAGAACTTGACAATTCCCATAATTACATGAGTTAATTCCTTAAAATCTCTTTCTCTGCCTCTTTTCCTTCCTTTCTCTTTCTGTCTTTATATATATATGTATTATGTACGTGTGTGTATATATATTATATACATACCTACATACATATTATTGGTACTGTTTTTCTAGAGAACATTAAGACATGTATCTAAATAATTTAATATTTTAAAAGGCTAGTATATTTATCCAGCTATTTACCTTATCTATCGGTCTTCCTGAATTTTCAAGATTCTTTCTGATATCATTTCCCTATACTGTGAAAAACTTCCTTTATCATTTCAATTAGAGCAGGGCTGTTTGTAATGAATTCTCTGTTTCACTGTTTTTAAATATATGTTTTTATTTCACCTTCATTTTGAAGCATATTTTTTCTGGGCATAGAATTCTGGGTTGAAAGTTCTTTCCTTTAAACATTTAAAGATGTTTTTCCACTGTTTTCTGGCCTTCATGTTTTTTAACAAGAAATCTGCAGTCATTTGACTTATTATTCCCTCATATGTAATATATTATTTTTCTCTGCTTTAATTTTCAGCAGTTTATGATATCCTGAGCAGATTTTATATAAATTTATTGTAATCATCTTTTGCACATTTTACCAAATTTGAGAAGTTTTCAGCCATTTTTTTCTTCAAGTGATTTTTTTTCTGCATTAATTTCTGTCATTTCCATTTTGTTATTGAGTTCATCCAGTGAATTCTTTTTACTTTTCAGCCTTACATATCTCTATAGTTCTTTTTTATGTTTTCTGTTTCTCTGATATTTCAGTATTTCTACTTGCTTTAAAATCATTTTCTGATAATTGGATCAATTCAGGTTTGGCATCTGTTAATTGTCTTTTCCTTCGAAAATTGTTCAAGTTTTCCTGGTTTTCGGTGTGTTAATTTTTAATTATATAGTGAACATTTTGAATATTATTATTTTTTCTTTTTTATTGAAATTTAGATGAAGGTTTACCGAACAAACTAGTTTCTCATCGAACAGTACACGCACTGTATGACATTGGTTAACAAACCCATGGCATGTGAACACTCCCCCCTCTCAACCCTAGGTTCCCTATTACCAGCTTTCCTGTTCCCTCTTGCCCTCCAGTCCCCACCCCAGGGCTGGTGCACCCCTCCAGTCTTGCTTTGTTCCATGGGCCTGTTCAATCTTTCGCTGAAGGGTGAACCTCAGGAGTGGCCCCATTACTGAGCTGAAAGGGTGACCAGGATCCATATTCTCAGGGTTTCTCCAGTCTTTGTCAGACCAGCAAGTCTGGTCTTTCTTTTTGAGTTAGAATTTTGTTCTACATTTTTCTCCAGCTATCTTGTACCCTCTATTGTGATCCCTGTCAGAGCAGTCCGTGGTGGTAGCCAGGCACCATCCAATTGTACTGAACTCAGTCTGGTGGAGGCCATGGCAGATGTGGTCCATTAGTCCGTTGGACTAATCTTTCCCTTGAGTCTTTAGTTTTCTTCATTCTTCCTTGCTCCCAGAGGGGTGAGACCAGTCGAGTATCCTAGATGGTCACTCATTCACAAGCTTTTAAGACCACAGACAGTACTCACCAAAGTAGAATGTAGAACATTTTCTTTATACACTCTGTCATGCCAATTGAGCTCGATGATCCCTGAGACCACTGTCCCCATAACCTCAGCCCTGCAATTTGGTCCCTCAGGGAGTTTGGTTGTGTCTATGGAGCTACCGTGGCCTTGACTTGTACAGGTTGTGCTGGCTTCCCCAGTATTCTGTACTGTCTTACCCTTCACCAAAGTTAACACTTATGTCTATTAAGTGTTTTTCTATCCCCACCCCTCCCCTCCCCTCCCCTCCCTCGTAATCATCAAATATTGTTTCTTTTTGTATGTAAAACTTTTCATGAGTTTTTACAGTAGTGGTCTCATGCAATATTTCCTTTTGTGATTGATTTATTACACCCAGCATAATGTCCTCCAGATGCATCCACGTTATGAGATGATTCACAGATTCATCATTGTTCTTTCTTGAGTTTATTGCTGTCATTTTGTAGTGCTTTTTTTTTGTGATGCTAACATTTTCTTTGTTCCTCTTACTTTTCTGTGCTGAATTCCTTTTGTTTGTGAATTTCTTTTGTTTTTGTAGATTTTGTTTTCATTGAGACTTTGTTTTTCTTCTTTATTTTGATGAGTAGGTTTGTTAACCGTCTTTGTGGTTACCTTGAAATTTACCCATATCTTCCTAGGTTTGAACCAGTCTATTACTCTATTACCTTGCATTCCTCTCCTTTAGAAGGTTCTATATGTATACAATTTATTCCCACTTTTATTGTTCTGATGTTGTTGTCATTTACAGATTAACCTCCCTGGTTATCTGTTGCAATTGTTTTGGTTTTGGACAGTTCTTGAGAGTTCATTTCCTTCGTTGGTATCTGGCTGGTACAATCTCGCATTCTAGATTCAGGTTGTGGTCTGATGTTGTTTGTTCTCAGATCGAAGGATTCCCTTTAATAATTCTTGTAAGTTTGGTTTGCTTTTTACATATTCCCTTAATTTCTGTTTATCTGGAAATGCCCTAATTTCATCATCGTATTTGAACAAAAGTTTTGCAGGATATATTATTCTTGGTTGGCAATTTTTTTCTTTCCAGGTTTTATATATGCACCCCATAGCTTTCTTGCCTGCATGGTTTCTGCCGAATAATCAGAGCTTAGTCTTATTGTTTCTCCTCTGTATGTGACTTTTTGTCTTTCTCTAGCTGCTCACAGGATTTTTTTCTGTCTTTGGTTTTAGCCAGTGTGATTATGATATGCCTTGGTGTTTTTCTTTTGGGGTCTATCCTATATGGGTTCACTGAGCTTCATGGATGGTCACCTTTTCATCATTCATATTAGGGAAGTTTTCTGTGAGCAATTCTTCAATGATCCTCTCTGTGTTTTCCGTTCTCTCTCCCTGTTCTGGAACTCCGATCACTCAAAAATTTTTGTTTTTGATTGTATCCCACATAGTTCTCAGTGTTTCTTCATTTTTTCTGATTTTTCCTCAAACAGAGCTGTATTCAAGTGTTTGTCTTCAATTTTTCTAATTCTGTCTTTCATCGTTTCAAACCTGCTTCCCAGTCCTTCTATGACACTGTCCGTTTCTGAAATCTTGTAGTTTGTCTTTTGGATTTCTAATTGTTGTTTTTGTATTATTTCTAGTTGTGAATTTATTTTGGCATTTTGTTCCTGTATTACTTTCCTGATTTGCTCCATTTTTTCTGCATTTTCCATGAATTTGTCTGCCTTTTCCAAAAATTTGTCTATTTTTCCTCATTTTTGTCTGCTTTTTGATTCAACTCTTGGACTGCTCTGAATATTAGGGATTTGAATTCCCTGTCAGGTAGTTCTAGTGCCTTTTCTTCTACTGGAAAGTCATCTGGTGTTTTATTGGACTCCTACTGGACCCATCCTGTCCTTTTTTTTTTATGTTTTGATACTGTCTGCTGTCTTTGGGATACCCCAAACCAAACCACTGCTGTTGAGTTGATTCCGACTCATGGTGACCCTATACGACAGAGTAGAACTGCCCCATAGCATTTCCAAGGAGCGCTTGGTGGATTAGAACTGCTGAACTTTTGGTTAGCAGCTGGAGCACGTAACCACTACACCACCAGGGTTTCCATCTTTTGGATATTCAGTAGTTATTTTCTTCATTTTTTGATTGTAGATTGGTTTGTTTTGTCCTGCCTTTTTGTTTTATTTGGTTGTGTTTGAGCAGGCAGGCTGTGCATTCTTTGTTGTTTGCCTGTGTGTAGTCATGATACTTTTCACCTCCTTGTCCAATGGACGGGGCCAGTCTTTCAGCTATGGTGCAGCAGGGCAGGTCCAGTTGAAGGGGAGAGGATGGGATAGATTGTACATATGGCAAGTAATAGGGCCAAAAGGGAGGGCCAGGAATCAGTGCTGGGCAGGTTCCAGTAGGCCATGCCTGTGATGCTTGTGGGTGTGCTGTTCACTGCATGGTGCAGATAGGCAGGAAAAAGGGGGGAAGTTGTGATGTGTGGAGGTAATAGGGGTGTGGGAAAGAGAAGAGAGAGGAGAGAAAAACAGGAGCCAAAAACAAAAAAGCAAGCAAAGGAACAGAGAGAAAAAAAAGAGTTTTAAGGGAGTTCACCATTGGAGTGGAGAGATGAGAAACCAAGAAATGGAGAAAAGCAAAAAAAGGGAAAAAGAAAGAAAAAATAACTAGATAAAAATTTGGGAAAGAGAAGAAGAAAAGAAGAGCCCCCAGGAGTCCCGGAGTCCACCAGTGGTGCTGCTAAGACCAGGGAGGTGGTTCCCAGGCTGTGCAATATAGCCTGGTTAGAGGGGGTATAGCTGTCACACAGCACCAGGTATTCAGGAGACGGGAAAAGAAGATAAGTGCAGAGAGGTGAGAACTGAGAAATAAAGACAGGCAGAAAGGGAAAAACGGAGAGAAGAAAAAAAGGAGAGAAATGCCCCCAGGGATCCCACTTACGTGGCTGCGCAGATTGGGGGAAGGAGCTCCTAAGCCGTGCAGTGCAGCCTGGCTAGAAGAGGCTCCCAAGCTGCAAAAAGTAAAATAAAACAAACAAAACAGAACAAAGCAAAACAAGGAAAAGAAAAAAAAGCCCTAGGGATCCCACCAGTGGGGTGATGTGGGCCGGGGGAGTGGTTTCCCAGTTAAGCATGGCTTCACGGCCTTTCAAGAAGAAGGAAAGACGGCACATGGAGCCAGGTGTTCCAGAGAAAGGACAGGGAGGTGGTATGAGGCACAGAAGAAACTAAAAGAGACAGAAAGAAGCAATGCCAGCTGAGGGGCCTGGCCAGTGTGGGTAGGGTGAATCTAAGCAGCCTGAGGCCAAAGCAGTTGCCTCCCGGCCAAGAGGCTGCAGCTGACGTGAAGCAGATGAGGCTGAAGTTGGGGTGCGGGGAGAAGGGAAGGTAGGAAAGCATATATTGCTCATTACCAGGTGGTCTGTCTCCTGCTGGAAACTTCCTGAAGCTCCTTTTCCATACTCCCTGTCCATTGATCTGTGATGTGGGTGATGTGTGCGGCACAGATGCTGCACTTCCCAGGTGGCTGGGCCACCGCAGACAGCCAGGAAGCTTGGAGGTAGAGCAGCAGGGAGAGAATGAGGGGTGGGAAAGCATGTATCACTGGTTACCTGGTGCTATCTGCTGCTGGGAGTTCCATGAAGCTGCTCTCCCATACTCCCTGTGTGCCGACCCCGACTGGAGTCCAAGATGGCGGGTCCGTACTGCATTAGCTGTTGGGGCCCTGTGCAGGTACCTCTCCTCACTCTGTCCTCTGTCAGTTTCTTAGTCCGTTCGGTGCTTGGCTGAGTTCTCTCTCTCTTCATTTGACACTTGAGGTTCTAGGAATGACGTCTGTCTGTGTTTTACTTAGTTTTTCAGGTCTTTCCTGTGGTGCTTCTGTCTATAGCGTCATGTTGGCTGGAAGTCTGAATATTATGTTTTGAGACCCTCTGTCCTGTTAAAATCATCTGGAGAATGTTGTTATAGCAGGCAATCAATTCAGTTAAATTTACATTACTAGTTTTGTCTCACTTTCTGTGAGAAGTAGTTCCAATGTCGATTTATTTTTCAAAAACTTTGCTATGCTGTTTCAGTCAGCCTTTTTCATGCACCCCTTGATCATTAGTATGAGATACCACACTGACTTGGTTACTGCAGCTGCAAGTAAGTCTTGAAGTTGGATAGTGTCAGCGTTCTGTCTTTGTTCTTTTTCAGTGTTCTGTTGGCTTCTCCAGGTCTTTTGCTTTTCCATATAAGCTTTAGAATCAGTTTGTCAATATCTACAAAATAACTTCTGGGAGTTGTTAAAAATAACTTTTTATTGGGATTGCCTTAAATATATAGATTAAGTTAGGAAAAACTGGTATCTTTACAATAATGTAATAGTGTGTCTTCCTATCAACGAACATGGAATCTATCTCAATTTATTTATATCTTTGATTTCTTTCACCATAATTTATACTTTTTGTTATATAGATACGGTGCATATTTTGTTAGGTTTACACCGAAGTATTTCTTTCTTTTCTTTTTTTGGTGCTAATGTGCATGGTGTTGTGGTTTTCAAAAATTTTATTGTGGTAAAATATGTATATGACATGGTACAGCTGTGTGGAAAACAGTTTGGCAGTTCTTCATGAACTTAAATATGGCCCTGCAATTCTACTCCTAAGTTTATATCCAAAAGACTTGAAAGCAGGGATTCAAACAGATGGATGTACACCAATGTTATTGCAGTGCTATTTGCTATAGCCAAGGAGTGGAAACAACCAAAATGTCCATCAATAGATGTAAGAATAAACAAAATACAGTGTATATACCAAATGAAATATTTTCAGCCATAAAGAGAAATTAAATTCTGATACGTGCTATGATATAGATGAACCTTGAAAACATTATGTAGAATGGAATAAGTCTGGCACCAAATGACAAGTGTATGATCCCACTTAAATATCTAGAAAAAGCAAATGCATAGAAACAAAAGTGTTTTAGTGGTTACCAGGGGCTGGAAAGAAGGGAGAATGGAGCTATCACTTAAGGGGCACTGAGTTTCAACTTGGAGTGATGAAAAATGCTTAGAAAAATATTGATGATGGTTCTACAACGTGGTGACTGTAATTGCTGTCACCAAATTGTACACCTGAACAAGACAAAAATGGTAAATTTTTGTTATATATATTTTACCACAATAAAATTTTTTGGAAATCACTGTATTGCCCCAATGTTTTATTTTATCGCACAGTAAATAAGATGTTATAGGATACAATTCATTTGAGCTAGAAGACTATCACTAAAAGCACAGAAACAGTCTTTGGTAAAATTGCAGAGGGAATTTACTGAGTGCTTTCCATCTTTTTCCCAGGGTTTGTACCCCTAATTTACTAGAAATTAGAAAAATAAGGTATTTAGACTATTGTTCCTTTCCTTTGCACAAATCTCTGTTATTGTAAAGAAACTGTTCTGTGATTGTTTTCCTAAAACAATGCCCAAGTCCAGTCACTCATTCTGGAGTTGTCTTAGACGGGTGTGACTGCTTTATACTATTGGAATCCCTTGGGTTAGTGAATGGAGTGTATTCTGAATTTCCTATTGATTGAATTGCTTCTAGGGTGTACATATTAACACATGTTTTAAGTACTTGAGGGGCTGTGTTTTTTCATTAAAATGAAACCATAAGCCAGCTGGTGAACAAAATGAGTAGTTGAATGGAAGAATTAGGAAAATAATGGTAAAGATACTGTTGGCTTGATGATGTCAATATACAAAGCCACAAAAATTTTAATTACTTTCAAAATGCTACAGGCTTCTTAGAAAATATGAAGTGGATGGTTATTTAGTTACGTCTTTCTTATGCAACATTGCTTAGCCAATAAGATTTCCTTGAACTAAAAACAGGCTTCAGGTATTAAAAATCGTTACTTCTAATGAAAATAAAATTTCTTTTGAAAATGGGTTTTTCTAATTGGCAGCCTGCTACATAGTAGACTTGCATGGTAATTCAAATTGTTTTTAATTTAAAATGTCTTGCTCTTCTTATCACAATAAATTTATTTTTACTTTCTAATTCTATTGTTGTTTTCACTGAAGTGATAAAACTGGAAAGTCTTCCACTCCACACTTGATTCTCCTTCCGAACAGGAGTACTTATGTAGTGCTAAATGCAGTGCCATATAAGCTGTTGTTGTTACTTGTATTGGCTGTAGAGTGGCGAGTGAAAAATAAAGAAAGCAGTTTCTTCATGGAGTTTAAGTCTAGTGGAACAATAAACAAAAAATATATATACTCAAATAATTAAAAATTATGAGGTTCAAAGGTAAAATTCCTGTGACTTATAGGGTTACTGGGGTTAGAGGGTTATTGAGGAGACTCTTGGAGGACTTAGGCCTTCAAAAATGAGACTTGAAGGATGGAAAGGTGCCAGACACATGATCTGAAGAGCAGAATGTACGCTGTCAAGCAAATGACACCACGTCCAGGGGAAGAGTCCCACCATGGAGAACATGACAGTGACTGTGCCAGGAGCAGCAGTCCTAGGATGTCAACCTACTCCTTGGCTCGCTGGTGTCGAGTCCCCAACAAAAGCACGACTCAGACTGGCACTGGATGGACAAATGCTTTACCCAGGTAAAGAGACAGAATGGGTCAGCTTCAATAGTGAGTGTTAGTGCCCACTGCCAGTGGGTTTTACTCTGCAGCACAGGCAGGGAGATGGTCTTCACACACCCCTCTTGTGCTGCAGAAGAAAGACCCTATTCCCTCCCTGCTGGGGGCAAATGTAACTGTGAGGTTGGCCAGGTGCCATAGAATGCATGAGTTTAGCTAAGCAGTTTCTGGGAATGTTAACACGTGCTCGGGGTGAAAGGGGAAGGATTGTGCAGACCTATGACTGTCTACTATGGAATGTGTTTTGGGCCAACACACCCCAGAAAGGGAGTCACCCCACACTCACATCCTGTCCTAGAAGCCAGGCTGGCACATCTGGTCCTAAGCACAGTGTCAGGCTGTACTTGGTTGGCCCTGTTCCACAGATGCATTCTGGATAAAGGAAGCAGTTTTTTTGTGTGTAAGAGTTTGAAGAAAGAAGCGAGTGCTGTGTGCTTGAGGAGCTGAAGGAAGGCTGATGTGTCTCTAGGCAAAAAGGCAGGAGATGCATTTGGAGATGCTTTAAATAGGGACCAGATTTAACTAACAGTGAGTTAAAAAAGATGGAAGATGATTTACCTCTCCGGTTTCAGCTGAAAGGTAGGATATGCAGGCCTGTTATGGCCATTTGGGTCTGTGAGAGTGTCCGTGGAGTCTGTCCCTTCTCTGTGTTGTTTTCACTGCCATTCCGGAATGTTGTCCTTATTGTCATGGTGCAAACTGTTACCTTCATCTTCATGGTGCAGTAAATCTGTGTACCAGTTGGTACAAAGAAAGGGGGAATGGAGAAGGTATATCTCTACACACTCCTCTGTAAGCCCTTAAGCTGGAAGTTGAGAATCACTCGTGCTGACCTAGTATTGGTCAGGAACCTGTCAAAGAGCTACACCTAACCACAAAAAAAAAAAAAAAAAAACCCACAAAAGGGGCAGAAAACTTAGCCATTGTTTTGGGTGATTTAGCTAGTAATTGTTACATAAGGCATTACTCCACAATCTAGTAAGTTCAAAGGGCACATGGTTATTCTCCCAGTTTATTTGGGTCGTGTCTTAGTTATCTAATGCTGCTGTAACAGAAATACCACAAGTGGATAACTTTAACAAAGAGAAATTTATTCTCTCAAAGTCTAGGAGGCTAGAAGTCCAAATTCAGGGTGTCAGCTCCAGGGGAAGGCTTTCTTTCTCTGACAACTCTGGGGGAAGGTCCTTGTTGTCAATCTTCCCCCAGTCTAGAAGCTTCTCAGCACAGAGACCCAGGTCCAAAGGACACACTCTGCTCCCAGCTCTACTTTCTTGGTTGTAGGAGGTCCCCCTGTGCCTCTGCTTGCTTCTCTCTTTTATATCTCAAAAGTGATTGAACTTAAGACATAACCAAATCTTGTAGATTGAGTCCTACCTCATTAGCATAACTGCCTCTAATTCTGCCTCACTGACATTATAGAGGTAGGATTTACAACACACAAGAAAATCACATCAGATGACAAAATGATGGACAATCACACAATACTGGGGAATCATGGCCAAGTTGACACACATTTTTGGGGGAAACATTTCAATCCATAACATATCAGGAATCTGGATGTGGCTTAGCTGGGTCTTTTGGCTCAAGGCATCTTAAAGTCTAGGTGTTGGCTGGGGTAGCAGCTATTTGAAGGGTTGACTGGGGACTATCTGCTTCCAAGGTCACTCACATGGTTATTTGCAGGATTCAGTTCCCTGTGGGCTTTTGGGCTGAAGGCCCCAGTGTCTTGTTGGCTGTGAGCCTCCCTAAGTCCCTTGACACCTGAGTATCTCCATAGAACAGCATACAACATGGCAGCTGGCTTCTTTCAGACAGAGAACAAGGGCAAGCAATATGCAAATCAGAGTCTCCTGATAACCCAATCTTAGAAATGACACCCTGCCATTTTTGCCATACTCTAATGGTTAAAGGAAGGCACTTGGTCCACCCCACACTCAAGAGGAGGGGATTGCATAGGAGTGTGAGTACTTAGAGGTGGGGATTACTAGGGACTAATTAAAGGCTGTTTAACACAGCAGCCATGTGCCCTCTGGAAGTGTTTCACTTAATAATAAAGGTGGGAGAATAAAACAAATTATACTGGGAGTGAGAAAACAGCATTCTCATTTTTATTAAAAAAAAAAAAAAAACAGGAGGCGGGACAAGATGGCAGATGCTTCCTGTGGTCCCTCTTACAACAAAGACCAAAACAAAGAAAAGTAAACTGATTATACATGACAATCTAGGAGCCCTGATTATCAAAGACAAAGTCGAGGACTCAGACTGAGTGGCAGAGGGGAAGAAACAATTCAGAAGCAGCAATGATTTGCCAGACCTGACCTGGCTGGCACCCTGCAGGATGGATTGGCTGGCGCTCATAGGCTGAGGCAAGCAGTCGTGCTCGGGACATGTTTTCCACATCAGGAGAAACCAGCCCTCCAGAACCAGGGAAAAGAGGCGCTCAATCGGCAAAAGAAGAGTACGAGCATCTAACCCACCACACAAATTTAAAAACCCCTCCTCCTTTGGGAAGTACCTTTCTTCCATTTACCTGCCCCCTCCTCACTCTGCTATGGGTCTGGCTTCAGCAATTGCTGTGCCCTGGGCCTCAGTAAGAACTGTTGTGCACCCCAAGCCATTCTCACAGCTTTGGAGAAGGAACAAATTAACAAACAAGAAAAAATAATCTGCTAGCTCCCCTAAGCCGGGAACTCAGGTCAGGCAGAACCCCTCTGCCTAGGTACAGGCATAAGTGGTCCACAGACTTTGAGTGCCTTTCACCCCTGCATAGACCTGTATGGGCCCATTTCAACAGTGTAGGCCCTCATTAGCACAGTACACAAGCACAGTACAACTTGAAGCCTATTTTCAACTGCAACAGCTCTAAGGCGGAGTAGAAGTTTTGTAAAATTTGACACCACCCTGCTCATTAAGCAGGGTCCTCACCTACCCACATCAGGGGCCTGAGGACTGGTGGTTCCACCCACTCCACCTAGCTACCCACAACAAGGGTCCAAGAATAAGTGGTAATTCCCGGTTTTTTAAAGAGCCAACAACACTGGGTGCCCAAGGTTCAGGTGCAAAACCCAACCACCTACAGGCTTTAGGAACAGGGACACATCTTCCACCCAGACACTCAGGGGCAGCTGTCAGCCCTCTGCCTTGCTCAGCACATGACTCCCTACTGCAGCCAGATAATTTGTGCCTATTCCAATTACTCCTGCTTGTCTAGGACTGTAGGTGACTGACAACCTGGAAGCCTGAGCTGAATCCATACAAGAAAATTAAATGAACTCCTGGGCTCACATACCTAGTAACAGCTCTAACCACCTGGTGATGGGACTTGAGAGCTTCAAAGACACCAAGAGTCAAAGTAGCTAACATGACCAGCCTATTTGGGCATATCAAAACAAAACAAAACAAGAAGCTAGGACACAGTAAGCCAATATACAAAAAATAAATATAATAACTTATTGATGGCTCAGAGACAACAGTTAATATCAAATCATGTAAAGAGGCAGACCATGATGGCTTCAGCAAGCTACCAAAACAAACAATCAAGAAACCTCCTAGAGGAAGATAACTTCTTGGAATTACTGGAGGTAAAACTCAAAAGATTAATATACAGAGCTCTTCAAGAGATCAGAAGGGAGATCAGGCAAAACGCAGACCAAGCAAAGGAACACACAGAAAAAAGTAACAAAGGAACTTAAGAGCGTTATACAAGAGCATATCGTGAAAGACGAGAAGATATCTATCTAAGAACCTCATCAAACCCCACACAGGGTAGATCCCAAAAGAAAGTCATCAAGACACATTATAGTCAATTTTGCCAAAACCAAAGATAAAGAGAGAATTTTAAGAGCAGCTAGGGATAAATAAAAAGTCATTTACAAAGGAGAGTCACTAAGACTTAGCTTGGACTACTCAGCAGAAACTATGCAGGCAAGAAGGGAATGGTATGACATATACAAAGCCTTGAAGGAAAAAAAAATTGCCTACCAAGAATTATATATCCAGCAAAACTGCCTCTCAAATATGATGGCAAAATTAAGGCATTTCCAGATAAACAGAAGTTTAGGAAATCTGCAAAAACTGGACCAAAATTACAAGAAATACTTCAGACACTCCTCTGATTAGAAAATCACTAACATCGGATAACTACCCAAGACTGGAACACAGGACAGAACAACAAGATAGGGAAGTCACAAAAATAAATCAAAGTTAAAACACTGAAAATAGGGAAACAGAGACGTCAATATGTAAAAGATGACAATAAAACAAAAAAGGGGGACTAAACAAGGTATACATAGAGCTTTCATGTGGAGAGGAAGTCAAGGTGATATCAAGAAATAAAATGTGGGTTTAAACTTAGAAAAACAGAGTTAAATTTTAAGGTAACCACAAAGGAAATTAACAATCCCACACATCAAATAAAAAGCAAGAAAAACATAAAGGCTCAGAAAATACAAAATCAACAACAATGAAAAACATGAAAAGAAAATACATACAGAAAAGCGACTCAGCACGGAAATTTAAGTGGAACAAAGAAACTGTCAACAACACACAAAATGACAGCACTAAACTCATAAAAAGTAGGCTGAATGTAAATGGACTAAATTCACCAATAAAAAGAGAGTGGCAGAATGGATTAAAAAACACAATCTGTCTATAAGCTGCCTAGAGGAGACACACCTTAGACTCAAGACACAAATAAACTAAAACTCAAAGGATGGAAAAAAAAATATTAAGTATACAACAATCAAAAAAGAGCAGGAGTGGCAATATTAATCTCTGACAAAATAGACTTTAAAGCAAAATCCACCACAAAGCTTAAGGAAGGATACTATATAATGATTAAAGGGTCAATATACCAGGAGGACATAAGCATAATAAATATTTACGCACGCAATGACAGGGCTCCAAAATAAGTAAAACAAACTCTAACAGCATTGAAAAGAGAAATATCTCCACAATAACAGGAAACTTTGGCACACCACTTTCAGTGAAGGACAGAAAATCTAGAAAGAAGCTCAATAAAGACACAGAAATGCTAAACGCCACTATCAACCAACTTGATCTCATAGGCATATACAGAACAGTCCACCCAACAGAGGCCAAGTATACTTTCTTTTCCAACACACATGGAACATTCTCCAGAATAGACCATGTATTATGCCACAAAGCAAGCCTTAACAGAATCCAAAACATCAAAATATTACAAAGCATCTTTTCTGATCACAGAGCCACAAAAGTAGAAATCAATAACAGAAAAAGCAAGGAAAAAAAATCAAATACATGGAAACTGAACAACACCTTGCTCAAAAATTACTGGGTTATAAAAAAAATTAAGGACAGAATAAAGAAATTCACAGAATCAAATGAGAATGAAAACACATCCTACCAGAACTTCTGGGACACGGCAAAAGCAGTGCTCAGAGGCCAATTTATAGCAATAAATGCACACATCTCAAAAAGAAGAAAGGGCCAAAATCAAAACATTAACCCTACAACTCCAACAAATAGAGAGAAGCAAAAGAAGCTCTTGGGCACCAGAAGAGAGGAAATATTAAAAATTAGAGCAGAAATAAATGAAGTAGAGAATAGAAAAGCAAGTGAAAGAATTAACAAGACAAAAGCTGTTTCTTTGAAAAGATCAATAAAATCCATAAACCTTTGGCCAAAATGACAAAAGAAAAACAGGAAAGGAAGCAAATAATCTGAATAAGAAATGAGATGGGTGATATCAAAACAGACCCAACTGAAATAAAAGAATATTATGAAAAATTGTACTTCAACAAATTTGAAAACCTAGAGGAAATGGACAAATTTCTAGAAACACACTATCTACCTAATCTAACAAACCGAGGTAGAAAAACCAAATAAACCTATAACAAAGAAGAGATTAAAGAGATAATTAAAAATCCCTCCCCCCACCCCCCAAAAAAGCCCTGGCCCTAATGGCTTCACTGGAGAGTTCTACCAAACTTTCAGAGAAGAGTTAACACCACTACTGCTAAAGGTATTTCAGAACATAGTAAACAATGGAATAATCCCAAACTCATTCTATGGAGCCAGCATAACCCTGACACCAAAACCAGGTAAAGACACAACAAAAAAAGAAAATTACAGACCAATATCTCTCACAGAGACACATAAATTCTCAAAAAAAATCCTAGCCAATAAAATTCAATAATATAACAAAAAAATAATTCTCCATGACCATGTGGGATTCCAGGTATACAGGGATGGTTCAACATCAGAAAAACAGTGTAATCCATTACATAAATAAAACAAAAGACAAGAACCACATGATCTTATCAATTGATGCAGAAAAGGCATTTGACAAAGTCCAACATCCATTCATGATAAAAACTCTCAGCAAAATAGGAATAGAAGGGAAATTCCTCAACATAATACAAAGCCAACAGACAACATCATCCTAAATGCTGAGAGTCTGAAAGCATCCCCCTTGAGAACGGGAACCACACAGGGATGCCCTTTATCGCCACTCTTATTCAACATTGTGCTGGAGGTCTAGCCAGAGCAATTAGGCAAGAAAAAGAAATAAAGGGCATCCAAATTGATATGGAAGAAGTAAAAGTATCCCTATTTGTAGATGATATGATCTTATACACAGAAAACCCCAAAGAATCAACAAGAATGCTACTGGAACAAATAGAAGATTTCAGCAAAGTGTCAGAATACAAGATAAACATACAAAAATCAGTTGGATTCCTCTACACCAAAAAAGAGAAAGTCGAAGAGAAAATCGCCAAAGCAATACCGTTTACAGTAGCCCCCAAGAAGATAAAATACTTAGCAACAAATTTAACCAGAGACGTAAAAGACCTCTATACGAGACATTATTGTAAAAAACCAAATAAGACCTACGTAAGTGGAAAAACATAACTTAGTCGGGGAGAGGAAGATTCAACATTGTGAAAATGTCTATTCTACACAAAGCAATCTACAGATACAATGCAATCTCCATCCAAATCCCAACGCCATTTTTTTTTTTATAATAACTTTTATTAAGCTTCAAGTGAACGTTTACAAATCCAATCAGTCTGTCACATATAAGTTTACATACATCTCACTCCCTACTCCCACTTACTCTCCCCCTCTTGAGCCAGCCCTTTCAGTCTCTCCTTTCTTGACAATTTTGCCAGCTTCCCTCTCTCTATCCTCCCATCCCCCCTCCAGACAAGAGTTGCCAACACAATCTCAAGTGTCCACCTGATATAATTAGCTCACTCTTCATCAGCGTCTCTCTCCCACCCGCTGACCAGTCCCTTTCAATTCTGATGAGTTGTCTTCGGGGATGGTTCCTGTCCTGTGTCAACTGAAGGTCTGGGGACCATGGCCGCTGGGATTCCTCCAGTCTCAGTCAGACCATTAAGTTTGGTCTTCTTATGAGAATTTGGGGTCTGCATCCCACTGATCTCCTGCTCCCTCAGGGGTCCTCTGCTGAGCTCCCTGTCAGGGCAGTCATCGATTGTGGCCGGGCACCAACTAGTTCTTCTGGTCTCAGGATGATGTAGGTCTCTGGTTCATGTGGCCCTTTCTGTCTCTTGGGCTCTTAGTTGTCATGTGGGCTTGGTGTTCTTCATTTTCCTTTGCTCCAGGTGGGTTGAGACCAATTGCTGCATCTTAGATGGCTGCTTGTTAGCATTTAAGACCCCAGACGCCACATTTCAAAGTGGGATGCAGAATGATTTCATAATAGAATTATTTTGCCAATTGACTTAGAAGTCCCCGCAAACCATGTTCCCCAGACCCCCGCGCTTGCTCCGCTGAGCTTTGAAGCATTCATTTTATCCCGGAAACTTCTTTGCTTTTGGTCCAGTCCAATTGAGCTGACCTTCCATGTATTGAGTGTTGTCTTTCCCTTCACCTAAAGCAGTTCTTATCTACTGATTAATCAATAAAAAAACCCTCTCCCACCCTCCCTCCCTCCCCCCCTCGTAACCACAAAAGTATGTGTTCTTCTCAGGTTTACTATTTCTCAAGATCTTATAATAGTGGTCTTATACAATATTTGTCCTTTTGCCTCTGACTCATTTCGCTCAGCATAATGCCTTCCAGGTTCCTCCATGTTATGAAATGTTTCACAGATTCGTCACTGTTCTTTATCGATGTGTAGTATTCCATTGTGTGAATATACCACAATTTATTTACCCATTCATCCGTTGATGGACACCTTGGTTGCTTCCAACTTTTTGCTATTGTAAACAGAGCTGCAATAAACATGGGTGTGCATATATCTGTTTGTATGAAGGCTCTTGTATCTCTAGGGTATATTCCTAGGAGTGGGATTTCTGGGTTGTATGGTAGTTCTATTTCTAACTGTTTAAGATAACGCCAGATAGATTTCCAAAGTGGTTGTACCATTTTACATTCCCACCAGCAGTGTATGAGAGTTCCAATCTCTCCGCAGCCTCTCCAACATTTATTATTTTGTGTTTTTTGGATTAATGCCAGCCTTGCTGGTGTGAGATGGAATCTCATCGTAGTTTTAATTTGCATTTCTCTAATGGCTAATGATCGAGAGCATTTTCTCATGTATCTGTTGGCTGCCTGAATATCTTCTTTAGAGAAATGTGTGTTCATATCCTTTGCCCACTTCTTGATTGGGTTGTTTGTCTTTTTGTGGTTGAGTTTTGACAGAATCATGTAGATTTTAGAGATCAGGCGCTGGTCGGAGATGTCATAGCTGAAAATTCTTTCCCAATCTGTAGGTGGTCTTTTTACTCTTTTGGTGAAGTCTTTAGATGAGCATAGGTGTTTGATTTTTAGGAGCTCCCAGTTATCGGGTTTCTCTTCATCATTTTTAGTAATGTTTTGTATTCTGTTTATACCTTGTATTAGGGCTCCTAGGGTTGTCCTAATTTTTTCTTCCATGATCTTTATCGTTTTAGTCTTTATGTTTAGGTCTTTGATCCACTTGGAGTTAGTTTTTGTGCATGGTGTGAGGTATGGGTCCTGTTTCATTTTTTTGCAAATGGATATCCAGTTATGCCAGCACCATTTGTTAAAAAGGCTATCTTTTCCCCAGTTAATTGACACTCGTCCTTTGTCAAATATCAGCTGCTCATACGTGGATGGATCTATGTCTGGGTTCTCAATTCTGTTCCATTGGTCTATGTGTCTGTTGTTGTACCAATACCAGGCTGTTTTGACTACTGTGGCTGTATAATAGGTTCTGAAGTCAGGTAAGGTGAGGCCTCCCACTTTCTTCTTCTTTTTCAGTAGTGCTTTGCTTATCCGGGGCTTCTTTCCCTTCCATATGAAATTGGTGATTTGTTTCTCTATCCCCTTAAAATATGACATTGGAATTTGGATCGGAAGTGCGTTAAATGTATAGATGGCGTTTGGTAGAATAGACATTTTTACTATGTTAAGTCTTCCTATCCATGAGCAAGGTATGTTTTTCCACTTAAGTATGTCCTTTTGAATTTCTTGTAGTAGAGCTTTGTAGTTTTCTTTGTATAGGTCTTTTACATCCTTGGTAAGATTTATTCCTAAGTATCTTATCTTCTTGGGGGCTACCGTGAATGGTATTGATTTGGTTATTTCCTCTTCGGTGTTCTTTTTGTTGATGTAGAGGAATCCAAGTGATTTTTGTATGTTTATTTTATAACCTGAGACTCTGCCAAACTCTTCTATTAGTTTCAGTAGTTTTCTGGAGGATTCCTTAGGGTTTTCTGTGTATATAATCATGTCATCTGCAAATAGTGATAACTTTACTTCTTCCTTGCCAATCCGGATACCTTTTATTTCTTTGTCTAGCCTGATTGCCCTGGCTAAGACTTCCAACACGATGTTGAATAAGAGCGGTGATAAAGGGCATCCTTGTCTGGTTCCCGTTCTCAAGGGAAATGCTTTCAGGTTCTCTCCATTTAGAGTGATATTGGCTGTTGGCTTTGCATAGATGCCCTTTATTATGTTGAGGAATTTTCCTTCAATTCCTATTTTGGTAAGAGTTTTTATCATGAATGGGTGTTGGACTTTGTCAAATGCCTTTTCTGCATCAATTGATAAGATCATGTGGTTTTTGTCTTTTGTTTTATTTATGTGATGGATTACATTAATGGTTTTTCTGATATTAAACCAGCCTTGCATACCTGGTATAAATCCCACTTGATCAGGGTGAATTATTTTTTTGATGTGTCGTTGGATTCTATTGGCTAGAATTTTGTTGAGGATTTTTGCATCAATGTTCATGAGGGATATAGGTCTATAATTTTCTTTTTTTGTAATGTCTTTACCTGGTTTTGGTATCAGGGAGATGGTGGCTTCATAGAATGAGTTGGGTAGTATTCCGTCATTTTCTATGCTTTGGAATACCTTTAGTAGTAGTGGTGTTAACTCTTCTCTGAAAATTTGGTAGAACTCTGCAGTGAAGCCGTCCGGGCCAGGACTTTTTTTTGTTGGGAGTTTTTTGATTACCGTTTCAATCTCTTTTTTTGTTATGGGTCTATTTAGTTGTTCTACTTCTGAATGTGTTAGTTTAGGTAGGTAGTGTTTTTCAAGGAATTCATCCATTTCTTCTAGGTTTTCAAATTTGTTAGAGTACAATTTTTCATAATAATCTGAAATGATTCTTTTAATTTCATTTGGTTCTGTTGTGATGTGGTCCTTCTCATTTCTTATTTGGGTTATTTGTTTCCTTTCCTGTATTTCTTTAGTCAGTCTAGCCAATGGTTTATCAATTTTGTTAATTTTTTCAAAGAACCAGCTTTTGGCTTTGTTAATTCTTTCAGTTGTTTTTCTGTTCTCTAATTCATTTAGTTCAGCTCTAATTTTTATTATTTGTTTTCTTCTGGTGCCTGATGGATTCTTTTGTTGCTCAGTTTCTATTTGTTCAAGTTCTAGGGACAGTTCTCTGATTTTGGCTCTTTCTTCTTTTTGTATGTGTGCATTTATTGATATAAATTGGCCTCTGAGCACTGCTTTTGCTGTGTCCCAGAGGTTTTGATAGGAAGTATTTTCATTCTCGTTGCTTTCTATGAATTTCCTTATTCCCTCCTTGATGTCTTCTATAACCCAGTCTTTTTTCAGGAGGGTATTGTTCATTTTCCAAGTATTTGATTTCTTTTCCCTCGTTTTTCTGTTATTGATCTCTAGTTTTATTGCCTTGTGGTCTGAGAAGATGCTTTGTAATATTTCGATGTTTTGGACTCTGCAAAGGTTTGTTTTATGACCTAATATGTGGTCTATTCTAGAGAATGTTCCATGTGCGCTAGAAAAAAAAGTATAGTTTGTAGCAGTTGGGTGGAGAGTTCTGTATAAGTCAATGAGGTCAAGTTGGTTGATTGTTGTAATTAGATCTTCCGTGTCTCTGTTGAGCTTCTTACTGGATGTCCTGTCCTTCTCCGAAAGTGGTGTGTTGAAGTCTCCTACTATAATTGTGGAGGTATCTATCTCGCTTTTCAGTTCTGTTAAAATTTGTTTTATGTATCTTGCAGCCCTGTCATTGGGTGCGTAAATATTTAATATGGTTATGTCTTCCTGATCAATTGTCCCTTTTATCATTATATAGTGTCCTTCTTTGTCCTTTGTGGTGGATTTAAGTCTAAAGTCTATTTTGTCAGAAATTAATATTGCTACTCCTCTTCTTTTTTGCTTATTGTTTGCTTGATATACTTTTTTCCATCCTTTGAGTTTTAGTTTGTTTGTGTCTCTAAGTCTAAGGTGTGTCTCTTGTAGGCAGCATATAGATGGATCGTGTTTCTTTATCCAGTCTGTGACTCTCTGTCTCTTTATTGGTGCATTTAGTCCATTTACATTCAGGGTAATTATAGATAAATAAGTTTTTAGTGCTGTCATTTTGATGCCTTTTTATGTGTGTTGTTGACAATTTCATTTTTCCACATACTTTTTTGTGCTGAGGCGTTTTTCTTAGTAAATTGTGAGATCCTCATTTTCATAGTGTTTGACTTTATGTTAGTTGAGTCGTTACGTTTTTCTTGGTTTTTGTCTTGAGTTATAGAGTTGTTATACCTTTTTGTGGTTACCTCATTATATACCCCTATTTTTCTAAGTAAAAACCTAACTTGTATTGTTCTATATCGCCTTGTATCACTCTCCATATGGGAGTTCAATGCCTCCTGTATTTAGTCCCTCTTTTTGATTATTGTGATCTTTTACCTATTGACTTCCATGATTCCCTGTTATGTGTATTTTTTTTTTTTAATTAATCTTAATTTGTTTGTTTTTGTGATTTCCCTATTTGAGTTGATATCAGGACGTTCTGTTTTGTGACCTTGTGTTGTGCTGATATCTGATATTATTGGTTCTCTGACCAAACAATATCCTTTAGTATTTCTTGTAGCTTTGGTTTGGTTTTTGCAAATTCTCTAAACTTGTGTTTGTCTGTAAATATCTTAATTTCGCCTTCATATTTGAGAGAGAGTTTTGCTGGATATATGATCCTTGGTTGGCAGTTTTTCTCCTTCAGTGTTCTGTATATGTCGTCCCATTCCCTTCTTGCCTGCATGGTTTCTGCTGAGTAGTCAGAACATATTCTTATTGATTCTCCCTTGAAGGAAACCTTTCTTTTCTCCCTGGCTGCTTTTAAAATTTTCTGTTTATCTTTGGTTTTGGTGAGTTTGATGATAATATGTCTTGGTGTTTTTCTTTTTGTATCAATCTTAAATGGGGTTCGATGAGCATCTTGGATAGATATCCTTTCGTCTTTCATGATGTCAGGGAAGTTTTCTGTCAGGAGTTCTTCAACTATTTTCTCTGTGTTTTCTGTCCCCCCTCCCTGTTCTGGGACTCCAATCACCCGCAGGTTATCCTTCTTGATAGAATCCCACATAATTCTTAGGGTTTCTTCATTTTTTTTAATTCTTTTATCTGATTTTTTTTCAGCTATGTTGGTGTTGATTCCCTGGTCCTCCAGATGTCCCAGTCTGCATTCTAATTGCTCGAGTCTGCTCCTCTGACTTCCTAGTGTGTTGTCTAATTCTGTTATTTTATTGTTAATCTTTTGGATTTCTACATGTTGTCTCTCTATGGATTCTTGCAACTTATTAATTTTTCCACTATGTTCTTGAATAATCTTTTTGAGTTCTTCAACAGTTTTATCAGTGTGTTCCTTGGCTTTTTCTGCAGATATCCTAATTTCATTTGTGATATCATTAAGCATTCTGTAAATTAGTTTTTTATATTCTGTATCTGATAATTCCAAGATTGTATCTTCATTTGGGAAAGATTTTGATTCTTTTGTTTGGGGGGTTGGAGAAGCTGTCATGGTCTGCTTCTTTAAGTGGTTTGATATGGATTGTTGTCTCCGAGCCATCACTGGGAAACTAGTTTTTCCAGAAAATCCTCTAAAAAAAATGCAGTCAGATCCCTATCAGAGTTCTCCCTCTGGCTCAGGCTATTCAGATGTTAATGAAGCCGCCTGGGGAGGGTGGGGGAGGGAACAGAGAGATAGGAGAGTAGCACCTCAGAATATAGCCAGAGTTGCTTGTCTTGCTTGGAATGACTATTATATCTGAGATTCCCGCGGGCGCGTCGCCTATGTGTGCTGGCTGTGTGGAGATTGCCCCCAGGGGGTTTGGCCCGCTGGAGTCACGGTCCGATCCTCCGCTTCCAGCCCCACACCCAGCGTCAAGGCTCCCCTACTGGGACGGTGCACTCTCGACTCCAAAATCAGTCGCTGCCTCCCGGGGACTTCTCGTCCCTCCAGCCGCGTGGCCGTGCCGCCCCAGTGAACCAGGTGGGCCCCCTCCCGGGGTTAGTTCAGATGGGTGGAGTAGCTCCCTGTGCTTGTGCCGCGACCGAGTGTCCCGGCTGGAACGCTGTTCTCCCCGCTCCAATACCAGTCGCTGCCTCCCGGGGACTTCTCCTACCGGCTGCGTCCCACGCCGCCCGCGCGACCTGGCTGGTCCCCTTCCCGGGGTTAGTTCAGGGGGTGGAGCAACTCTCCGTGTTTATGGTGTACCTGCGTGCAGTCGAAATCCCTGCGGGACGGTTCCCCGGCTCGGATGCTGCTCTTTCTGCTCCAAGATCAGTCACTGTCTCCCGAGGACTTCTCCTACCGGCTGCGTCCCACGCCGCCCGTGGAACCGGCTGGTCCCCCTCCCGGGGTTAGTTCAGGGGGGTGGAGCAGGTCTCTGTGCTTGTGCCGTACCTGACTGGTACGCTGGCTCCAGGCTCTGGAAACTATCGCTGCTTCCCCGTATTAGTTCGTTCTCCGTCTCTAAATCTGTGTTTGTTGTTCAGGGTCGTAGATTATTATGTATGTGATCGATTCACTTGTTTTTCCGTGTCTTTGTTGTAAGAGGGATCCGAGGTAACGTCTGCCTAGTCCGCCATCTTGGCTCCGCCCCCCCAACGCCATTTTTTAATGAGATAGGGAAACATACAAGCAACTTCATGGGGAAAGGAAAGAGGCCCAAGAGAAATTAAGCATTACTGAAGAGGAACAAAGTGGGAGGCGAAATCACTACCTGATTTTAGAACATATACTGTCACAGTAGTCAAAAGAGCCTGGTACTGGTACAACAACACACGTAGATGAATGGAACAGATGACAACCCAGACATAAATCTATCTACCCATGAGCAGCTGATATTTTACAAAGGCCCAAAGTCCATTAAATGAGGAAAAGACAATCTCTTTAACAAATGGTCCTGGCATAACTGGGTATCCATCTGCAAAAAAATGAAATAGGACCCATACCTCACACCATGTGCAAAAACTAACTCAAAATGGATCAAAGACCTAAATATAAAATCTAAAGTGATAAAGATCATTGAAGAAAAAATAAGGACAACACTAGGAGCCCTAATCCACGACATAAATAGTATGCAAACCATAACTAACAATACACAAACACCAGAAGAGAAACTAGATAACTGGGAGCTCCTAAAAATCAAACACTTATGCTTATCATAAGATTTCACCAAAAGAGTAAAAAGGCAACCTACAGACTGGGAAAATGTTTTTGACTATAACATATCTGATAACTCTAATTCACTTAAAAAGACCAGACTTAATAGTCTTACAGAGACTGAGGAAATCCCTGAAACTGTAGCTTCTGGACCTAGTATTAACTCAGAATTGAAACATTCCTGAAACGCACTCTTTAGACAAAGATTAGACAGAACTATAAAACAAAAAATAATACCCGTGAAGAATGTGTTTCTTAGTTCAATCTGAAAAAAATCTGTTAGACGAGACTAAATGGGGCAGCTCCTGTCCGAAGGCAGGATGAGAAGGTAGAAAGGGACAGGAATGGGTCAAATTGGACACAAAGAACCCAGGGTAGAAAGGATGAATGTGTTGTCACATTGTGGCAACTAATGCCACAAAACATTATGTGTATGAATTTTTGTGTAAGAAATTAACTTGAGCTGTCAACTTTCACCTGAAGCACGCACGCACGCACACACACACACACACACACAAAGGAAGTGCTGGTACTGAAGGAAGTTCAAGCTACACTGAAGGCAATGGTGGAAAACAAGTCTCCAGGTATTGACAGGATAGTAACTGAGAAACTTCCATAAATGGATGCAGCAATGGAAGCTCTTACTCATCTATGTCAAGAAATTTGGAAGACAGTTACTTGGACAACACTTTGGAAGAGATCCGCATTCATGCCCAATGCACAGAAAGGCGATCAAATGGAATATGCATATTATCAACAATATCATTAATATTCGGCTAGCAAAATTTTGCTAAAGATAATTCAGAAATGGCTGCAGCCTTATATCAACGAGGAATTGCCAGAAGTTCAAGCTGGGTTTAGAAGAGGACGCGGAACAAGGAATATCTTTGCTGATGCCAGATGTATCTTGGCCGAAAGCAGAGAACACAAGAAAGGTTTTTACGTATGTTTTATCGACGATGCAAAGGCATTTGACTGTGTGGATCATAACAAATTATGAATAACATTACAAAGAATGGGAAGTCCGGAACAATTAATTGTGCTCATGTGGAACCTGTACATAGATTAAGAGTCAGTCCTTTGAGCAGAACAAGGGGATACTGCATAGTTTAAAACTGGAAAAGGTGTGTAGCAGGGTTGTATATTGTCACCTCAATTATTCAATCTGTATGCTGAACAAATAGTGCAAGAAACTGGACTATACGAAGAAGAATGTGGCATCAGGGTTAGAGGAAGACTCCTTAATAAGCTGCCACATGCAGATGACACAGACTTGCTTGAAGAGGACTTGAAGCAATTACTGATGACTATCAAAGACTACAGCCTTCAGTAAGGGCTGCACCTGAATGTAAAGAAAAAGAAAATTTTCACAAATGGGCTTATAAACAACATTATGATAAATGGTGATGAAATAGAAGTTGTCAAAGATTTCATTCTGCTTGGATCAACAATCCATGCCCACTGAAGCAACAGTCAAGAAGTCAATGTACTGCATCGGGCAAATCTGTGGCAAAAGACCTCTTTAAAACCTTAGTAGGCAAAATGGCACTTTGATTACTAACGTGTGCCTGACCCAAGCCGTGGTATTTTCAATGGCCTCATTTGTATGTGAAAATTGAACAATGAAAAAAGAAGACTAAAGAAGAATTAACACATTTGACTTGTGATGTTGGCAAAGATATTGACTATTCCATGGACTGCCGGAACAAACAAATCAGGCTTGGAGGAAGTACAGCCCAAATGCGCCTTAGAAGCAAGTATGGTGAGACTTGTCTTGCTTACACTGGACATTTCATCAGGAGGGACCAGTCACTGGATAAGGTCATCATACTTGGTACTGGAGAGGGTCAACTAAAAAGAAGACCCTCAGTGAGATGGTCTGACACAGTGGCTGCAGCAGTGGGCTCCTACACGGCAACGATCGTGAGGATGGCACATTTTGTTCTGTTACACACAGGGTCTCTACAGGGTCTCTATGAGTCAGAGCCGATTTGACGTCACCTAATTTTTTTTTTTAATTATAATATAATTATAATATAATACACTGCCTTTTGGACTGAATGTTTTATAAATTAACACAGATAAGCTCTCACAAGTTGTGTGCTGGAGTTTTTTACTGATAGAAATAAGAGAAAAAGTAGTGAGTTTCAGATGTCATAGATGGTGATGCTTTTTTACTAAAAACAGAATAAACCATTCTACATGTTATGAGGTTAATTTTCTTAGTTTTCCAGGCCTCATTCAATCCAGAATATCTCAACACATTATCAGTTACAATGAAATATGGTAATAAACCGAAGTGTGTTTTACTCTGATTGCTATTGTCTTATAGTACAAGATAGAGACAGTGAAATTGTTTTTCTACACAGCCCGCCACCCCACTCCCACTACTGGCTTATTCTTCAGAGGACTGAAATTGTCTTACTTCTATTTCTTATGATTTTTCTCATATTATGAGATATAACGTTACTTTGAACCACAAAGAATTACCGAAGAAGATAAAATAGCCTAAATCAATGCCAGTTTGAGGTATTTACAGAGATTATCTGATAAAATGTGTTTTAAAAAAGGAGCCTAAGAAATTTAACACATACTTAGTCATTATTTCTGTTGTGTAAACTCATAATGGTATTGTTACAGTGCTAACGTGAAACTTTTACATAGTTGTTGGGTGCCATCAAGGTGATTCAGACTCACAGAGATCCTATACGGTTTTCTTGGCTGTAATCTTTATGGAAGCAGACTGCCAGTTTTTAGTCTGTCTGAGCTGCTGGCTGGATTCAGAAAACTTCTGTGATCACTTTAAAAGGCAATGTAGAAAGCAGTTCCTTCATAGTGGACACCAATATATACCTACAAAATGAATATCAGAAACAGTTGTACTAATGTTATGTAAAGGTATACTCTTAGTTTGGGGGAAATTTTTCAGCTACAATATCATACATTGATTCAAAAAGTGCTGTATTTCAAATTACTTTGAGGCAAGTAAGGATTATTGTTAGATGAATAAAAGAAGAAGTTCTCAAGATTATAAAGTCGTTGATAATAAAGCTGCATGTTAAGAGTTTGAGAAAAGAGTTTTATGAAATGTGAATATATAAAAAAGCAGTATTACCAAATTAATGTATCTCATTATTTGTGCCACATGTATCTCCGTTAGTTTCCCATAAATTCATGTACTCCAGTACAGCCAAAAATTATTTTTTAGATCTTCTCATTAGGAAGATTGTGATTGCCTTCTTTGTTGTGTTGCTTTACATTTGGTGTTGCTTCACAGTCTGCAGAGCCCTGGTGACGTGGTGGTTAAGAGCTCAGCTGCTAACCAAGAGATCGGCAGTTAGAATCCACCAGCTGCTCCTTGGAAACCCTATGGGGCAGTTCTACTCCAGCCTATAGGGTCACCATGAGTAGTAATTGACTGGATGGCAACAGGCTAGGTTTTTTTCATATTTTTTGTGGCTTAAAATTTTGGCATATATGGTAATTTCTCAAAATCTCAGTCTTCACATCTGAAAAGTAGGGCTAATAACTCATACATAACAAGATTGTATTAGGATTAAATATTATAATTATGAAAAGACTTGACATACAGTGTGTATTCAAATATAACTATCATCATTATGGAGCCCTGGTGGTGCAGTGGTTAAAAGCTTAGCCGCTAACCAAAACGTCAGCAGTTAGAATCCACCAGCCACTCCCTGGAAACCCTACGGGGCCTACTCTGTCCTATGGGGTCCCTGTGAGTCTGAATGGACTTGATGGCAATTTTTGGGGGGGGGGGGTTGTCATTATTAAGGTTTTCAAATTAAATACAATTCTGTTCCTTTTCCAATTTAACCACATACTGTTAGAAATGTTCACCCAGAGTTATGATTAATATGGTGTCATCCGAAGCCATTCCCTAGTATCTGGGAAGACAGACCTCAGTTTGTTAGTCATTCTGTAAATCCTTGTTTGTCACTACTTGGATTTTCCAGGAACTGTTGTAACCACTTATCTAAATTCCCCAATCACCCCGAATTTTTGTTGATTTCCTTCCTGCTTTCGTAAAATAAATATTTATGTAGCTGCTCTTTAAAGAAAAAATACATTAATTAATAAACAAAAATAAAACTCCAACCCACAAAAAATTACCACCAAAACAACCAGTGGGATTCAGAAGCAGATTTATGTAGCACTGGTACTAACGATGCTTCAACCTTTAAGGAGGAGAGAGATTGAAGTTACAGGGTTACTATAATTTTTTTTTTCATAGAAATGGCCAAAAGTAATGCATTGGTGGTAAATTAGCTATAATCTTGTTCATGTTTATATTTTAGTCTCTCCATTCTCTAAATTTATGACGTAGTACTTGCTATATAAAGAAATGTTTACAGACTTTATTTCATGTATACAAAATGTACAAGGTTTATAGACATAGATATTAAATTCAATGTAATATTTTATATAAATATAATTTTAAAAAGCCTGAAGAAAGTTTTTTTTTAAACCTCTAGATTTAAGCAATTTGATTGAAAAACAGTGTGTTAGTTTAATTATTATTATTATATTTTTATATTAGGGATTTGTTGAGCTTCTCGTGTCTCTGGCCTTACAGTTTTTGTGACATTTGGAAAAATTTAAGTAGTAATTTTATCAAATATTTTTGCCCCTCCCATCCAATAACATGCATATTAAGACATATGAAGTTGTCCCACAAGTTATATAATACACTATTTTTTTTGTACCTTTTTTTTCCTCTGTGTTTCATTTTGGGTAGTTTCTATTGCTGTCTTCAAGTTCACCGATCTTTTCTTCTGCAGTGTCTAATCTGCTGTTTACTCCACTCAGGATGAACAGGCATATCATCTCAGCATTGTATTTTTTATCTGAAAGTTCAATTTAGGAATATTTTATATATTCTATGTCTTTAACAGAATACTTTCCCTACCTTCTTTAACATATGGGATATAGATGTAATAACTTTTTAAATATCCAGGTTTATTAATTCTATCATTTGTATCCTTTCTTGGTCTGTTTCTATTAATTGACTGGTCTACTCATTATGGGAAAACCTGGGGGCATAGTGGTTAAGTGGTACAGCTGCTACCCAAGAGGTAGGCAGTTCGAATCTGCCAGGTGCTCCTTGGAAACTCTGTGGGGCAGTTCTACTCTGTCTTACAGGGTCGCTATGAATCAGAATTAACTTGACGGCACTGTTTCTTTGACTCATTATAGATCGCATCTTCCTGCTTCTTTGCATGCCTAGTGAGATTTGACTGGGATGCCAGAAACTGTGAAATTTATCTGGTTGGGTGCTGGATATTTTATTTATTTATTTATTTTATGAACTGATTGCCATCGAGTCGATTCTGACTCATAGCAACCCTACAGGAGAGAGTAGAACTTCCCCACAGGGTTTCCAAGGAGTGGATTCAAATGGCCAACATTTTGATTAGCAGCTGAACTCTTAACCATCACAACACCAGGGATCCTATATTCCCATAAATATTCTTAAACTTTGTTCTAGAAACAGTTTGGTTTTTTCAAGCCTTTCTCTTAAGCTTTGCTAGGTGGGACCTTTACTTTAGGGTTAATTTTATCTTACCTCAGAGGTAAAACCTGATGCCCCATGAGTTATGAGTTTTTATGCCCTGGCTGCTAGGAACACAAATGACCCTGAGGTCTGGGTGGGTTTTGGGGACTGCCACTCTGCTCCATGTTAGTCTTCTCTCCCTGCCTCAGGGCATATCCTTACATGGGCACAGATGCCCGCTCAGCTGAAGGCTCTCTGGGAAGCCCTCTTTGTTCTCCACTACTGAATTCTAGCCGCCTATCCTCTTCAGGCCCCAGCTCCATCTCCTCAATCGAGTATCCTCTCGGGATACCACTGGGTGCCATGCATGGACTGCTGAACAATGGCAGGGTTCACTTCATCTGTTTCCCCTCTCTCAGGAGCTACTGTTTGCCCTGCCTCATATCCCGCCTATGAAAACACTATTTCATATATTTTGTCCAGTTTCTAATTGTTTCAGGTGAGAGAAGAAATCTGGCCCTCGGCAGAAAGTAGAAGTCCTCTGAAGAAGTACATTTTTAAGGAAAATTGTGTGCTTTAATTTAAGTCTACAGAATGATCTGATTTTCTTGCATAAACATGTACTTTCCTGATATGCTGCCATCACAATGCATTATATATGACATTTTATGTGATAAGCTCGTAAAAAGGAAAAAAATCAATATTTTATTGAATATGAATGACTGCATTTCTGTAAATAAAATAAAGGCATTTTCAAGTGTAATAGTTCTTTATTAAAATTAGAGAAATCTTTAAGAATAAAAAATCCTAGATTAATCATAGGCAATTAGTTTGTTTTAATTTTAGAATATTTAATATTCTGTAATTCAGGGATCCTTTAAAAAAAATTCAAGCGATGAATTAATTTTCCTTGTCATTGCTTAGAGATCACCTAAGAAAACATGGACACATATGCTTCAAAAGACTCAAAAATAAAATGAAAGAGTTTGGGTGAGTCGGTGAAATGGGCAGCCGGCTAAATGTAGAGGAACAGGTTTATTAGAAATAATAAATTTCTCAGATAAAATCTTTCAGGGACAACAGTAAATCGCTTCAATTTTCTATCTTGTAGTAAGTAGAATTATTTTCAACCCCATCTTCCCCGAATTTCCAGCCTTTTAATATTTAAGCAAAAATTTAATATTAAACAAAATAATATGTGTTATTTTTATTGAACAAAAGAAGTACTGTACAATTAATTTTAATTTCTTTTTGTTTACTACACTACATAAAACTCTTCTGTTATAAATGACTTAATGTGATGTTAGACCCCATTTCAGGTAGGCTGGACCTATGTTTCAATGCTGTTCATTATCAATATGTTTCACAGTTCAAAATATTTTGAAGACCTTTAAATATGTACAAGCACATTAAGATTTAGTATTAGCTTCTGGCTGTGAATGAACCAACTGACTTTTTAGTATGTTTCATAGAGATAAAGAATGCATCCCATAGTAATTCAGGGTCATATTTTACAATAAAGAAACAGCTTTCTACTTCTACTTTGTGGAAATTCATCTCAAAGTTTTCCAAAACTCCTTTTAATAATTTATATCCACTGGCTACTAAACTGGGAAATACCAAAGAAATTTCTCCTCTGTTCCAACCTGTTATAATTTCTTACAAAACTTATTACCCATAGCCATCCCATTCCACTGTATTTGCAGTTACCACCCCTCATCCCTGGAACAGAGATGTTGCCCCAGGCTGTGCAGCCCCTTGCATTGGTCACCACCCAGCCCCAGCGCAGTGAGAACTAGCACCTGTAGCGCTGGAGCATGCCAAAGGCCCTGCCAACCCTGCCAGCATGCCGGGGAGTGAGCCATCTGCATACTCCTATCTCAGAGAATGCTTTCTGGGTCCGTCCTGGTGCTAGCTCTCTGAGACTGAATTTCCTGAACACAGACTCAGATATGGGGAAGTGCAAAGGAGCTTTTTGGAAGAGTGTTCTCAGGAGATAAACCTGTGGGGAGGGGAAGGTAGGGATAGGCGTGTTTTAGTCATAGTACCTTGGATGAGTTATGGTAAGGCCAGATGTAGATCAAGAGAGAGAGACTGGAAGTTTTAAAGGTTTCCCTAGGGAGAACATAGCACAAGGAGACCCAGGGCCATTCAGGTTTTGTGCCTAGAGACAGGGCAACAACAAGCTAGAATCCTAGAATCGTAGAAGAAGGCTTAGGTATGGCAAGGGGTGGGGCAGCTAGGCTTTGCAAGCTTCCTGGGGATTGGACATTTTGAATAATTCCACAGGGTCGAGGACATAGGGGGTGTCCCTAGTTGTTGAGTACCTGTCCCCGAGGCGATTGGAAGTGATGCACGTTGGTCCAGGAGTGTGAGAACCGGAGAAGGGGAGTGACTGGAGAATGAACTTAATTAGCTGCTCAAGAAGCAGGATTGAGTGGCCTGCAGCCAAGGCCTCAAAACTGTCAAGACAGCCTTTGTGAGATATTAGATTACAAGAAGCTGACTCACAATGCAGTTGCGACTGATGCTCCAGCCAACTCTTTGAGGAGCTCTGTGGCTGGAATGGCCCTTGAGAGTTGTCCCCAGTTGGGGGAGTGTCAGGTCTTTGTAAACTTACACCTGCCAGTCATTGATAAAGACCTCCCTCCTAGAGCAAGGTAATTCCTTGTGGCCGAGGATAATTACCACAGGTGAGTGATCAGCAGCCAGGCCATGGGTGCCTCACCCTTAACGAAACGGAATTTAAAATAAAACGTCATTTGCAGAATGCTACACCTTTAACAATCCACCTTAACTCATTATGTCTGGCACTTAATGAGGCTGAAATAGTTCCTCTTGAATGATTTGTTACCTGGACTGGAAGAGTTTTCCTATATAAAACTAGTTTCATTAAAAGCAACAGGACACCAAGGGCAAGGTTTTTGCCTTGCCTATTTTTTTTTTTTTTTTTTTTCTGTAGTGTCTTTCTCTGAAATCAAGGATGTTTGTATTGATATTTGCAAGTCATGGGTTAAAATTTAAACTAATCAATCAGATGTGCAACACACGTGCTTTTCTTCTCTATGTAGAACTGAAATTAACTTTAGCCCCTTTTTATGCTAATAGCAAATAATTCCTGGCCCATTTGCAGTATCATCTGGTTTTAAAGCTGACTCTTATACTAAATGCTGGCTGAATTTGTGTTCTCTCTTCGCTGTCTTCAGCATACTTTCCCCTGGGAGTGGGAAGAAAGACTGGGGCTTACGCTATCTTGGCAAAAAGGCAGGCACATCTGGTTTGCGTTCTGTCTTCACACTCACTGGCCTCTGCTGGCCTTACCTGGTCTTGATTACAAGGGCAGAACTCATCTCCATCCTTGGGAAGCTAGACCGTGCTGCTCTTCTGCCTCCAGATACTCTCCACCACACCCTTCCAGGTGTCATTGCAGGGAGAGGCCCAGGGCAGACCCCCGATCAGGGTCCCCCCAATGAGTGGGACCTCACCTTCCTGGTCCTCATTGCCTGCTGGACAAACCCTCTTCTTTGGGCTGAAGACAGCTCTTGTGCTGCCATGCATTCCTGCTGCTCTATGGCTTTGAGCAGAAATGCTGCACTCACTTTCCACATTTAGCTTCTCTTTAAAGTAAAAAAAAAAAAAAAAAATTTTTTTTTTTTGAAGTCCCGAATTTTAGTACTCTAAGAAAACATTTTTTTCTCTCAATAAGCTCTGGCAAGACAAAAGCACTTTTGCCCTGACACTTTGTTACAGAGTGTGCTGTCGT
Source organism: Elephas maximus indicus (assembly GCF_024166365.1). Lineage (NCBI taxonomy): Eukaryota > Metazoa > Chordata > Mammalia > Proboscidea > Elephantidae > Elephas > Elephas maximus. The sequence continues at coordinate 10,999,141 of NC_064829.1, forward strand.
ATGTATGTGCTAAAAAAGAAAAAGAAAGACAGAAAAAAAAAAAAAGGCCCCTCTGAAACAAAACAAAATAAACACCTATCTTGAACTTCATTGGTCTGGAAGTAGGTGTCTGTCTTAGTCATCTAGTGCTGCTATAACAGTAATATCACAAGTGGATGGCTTTAACAAAGAGAAATTTATTTCTTCACAGTGAAGTAGGCTAAAAGTCCAAATTCAGGCTGTCAGCTCCAGGGGAAGGCTTTCTCTTCCTGTCAGCTCTGGAGGAAGGTCCTTGTCATCAATCTTCTCCTGGACTAGGAGCTCCTCTGCACAGGAACTCTGAGTCCAAAGGCTGCGTTCTGCTCCTGGCACTGCTTTCTTGGTGGTATGAGGCCCCCCTCTCTGCTTGCTTCCTGTTCCTTTTATTTCTTGTAAGGTAAAACGTGGTGCAGGCCACACTCCAGGGAAACCCCCTTTATATTGGATGAGGGATATGACCTGAGTAAGGGTGTTACAATCCCATCCTAATCCTCTTTAACATAAAATTACAATCACAAAATGGAGGACAATCACACAATACTGGGGAAATTATGGCCTAACCAAGTTGACACACATTTTGGGGGGACACATTCAACCCACAACACTGCCTCTCTCTAAGGCAGTGTGTGCCAATGTCTGAAAGGGTAAGAAACCTAAAGAAACAAGAAATAATGCAGTAATAAATCTTTGATTTTAAATAGCCAAACATTATCCTGCCTCACAGGTCTCAAGACCTGTGGAGAAATAGAGAGGGGTGGTGGGCAGAAACATCATGTTCATTATTCACACTGAGGTGAGGAAGGCTTACTTCAAGCCATTGAGAGAATTTGAATCAAACGAATGGTGTGATCAGATCTCAGTTTACAAAGGTCATTCAGGAATAGCATACAGCATAATATAAATAAAGATTAAAAAGATAAGTTATTTAGTAATGGTACTTTCATTGAAATGTTTACACGAAGTAGTTAGATTAAATGAGGTATTAGCCTTTTAAGGCGCTCAGATGGAGCAAAAGGTTTGCTTTCAGCTACTAAACAAAAGGTTGGCAGTTCAAACCCATTCAGCAGCTCAGTGGAAAAAAAGCCTCGTGATATGCTTATGTAAACACAACAGGCAAGAAAACCCTGCAGGGTGCAGTTCTACTCTGAAGTACGTGGGGTTGCCAAGGGTCAGAATCAACTCAATGGCAACAAGATTTTTATTAGCCTTTAGATTATCTTTTCCATATGGGCTTTAAAAATATATTGGTTAAAATTATATTTATCTCTTCATTTTTTTTTAATTATCTTTTCCATATGGGCTTTAAAAATATATTGGTTAAAATTATATTTATCTCTTCATAGAGCACATAGGGCTTTTCTGAAAAAATTGTAGCCAGTTAGGGTAGCGAATTATGACCATGGATAGTCTGAAGTATTTGGAGAAGTTAACGAACAGCAGAACAAGAAAGGAGTAAACTGGAGAGGTGTTAGGGTCAGGAACTTATCTACCCTCAGGATAACCATAAGAACCTCCTTCCTAAATATCTAGGAATTGAGTTGTTTTAGGTACTTCTTTAAAATTGTTCCAAGAGCAGCACTGAAAAAACAGGAAGTTGATGCATAGAACAGTCTTTCTGTTCTCTTCTTGACACACACCTCTGATTTCACTAATTTGCAAGACTTAAAATCTATGTTGTATAGTATCTATGTAACATTTAAGAATACTTTCAGAACTATAGTACCAATATCCTCTGTAATACTATGATTTACTCCTCTTCATAGTTTGAATTTTTAATTGTTCGTAAGTACTGTAAGTCAAAACTTGGAATAATTTATTTTAATTAAGCAGATAAATTGAATAATCAGTTCAGTGTGCCTCTACCACTCTCTGTAGACAGGATTTGAACAAGGTTCAAAATTGCCTGTTTGTTCAAATCTTGTTCGAATGCAATCTTACGTTGACATAAAATTTCTGGGATACTTCTGGGAGTTGTTCTTCTTTAGCAATATCCATCCTTTAATTTTTCTTAAGTGTTTGACTAAATAAATAAGACATTTTGATTTCCATTTCTGGAAGTATAATAGTCTAGATGTTCTAAAATGTTTTCCCACTATCACCTCATAAAAATGTTAGATGAATGCTGTTATGGATTGAATTATGTCCCCCAAAAAAGTATGTGTCAACATGGCTAGGCCATGATTCCCAGTATTGTGTGGTCGTCTACCATTTTGCGACCTGATGTGATTATCTTATGTGTAGTAAATCCTAACTTCTATGAAGTTAATGAGGCAGGGTTAGAGGCGGTTACATTAATGAGGCATGACTTAATCTACAGGATTAGGTTGTATATTAAGTCAATTTCTCTTGAGATATAAAATAGAGAAGTGGGCAGAGAGGATAGGGACCTCCTACCACTAAGAAAGCAGAGCACTTGCCTCAGGGTCCCTGCACTGAGAAACTCCTAGACCCTGGGGAAGACTGATGACAAGGACTTTTTTCCAGTGCCAACAGAGAGATAAGGCTTTCCTTTGGAGCTGGCATCCTAAATTCAGACTTCTAGCCTACCAAACTGTGAGAAAATAAATTTCTATTTGTTAAAGCCATTCATTTGTGGTATTTCTGTTATAGCAGCACTAGACAACTAAGACAAGTGTAAGGAAACAAAACCCTATAATTTTAAATGCAGTGCTTTGCTAGAAAGAGAAAAGGAAATCTTCAGAGGCCAAAACAGAGAAAGCATGAGTCCAGAGAAGCAAATGAGCCCTGAAGCCAGCTAAAAAACAAAGGGCATCTGCTGATTTTTTGTGAGGGAGAGCTTCAGGTTTGACAGCCACATGAAGGAAAGGACACAAAGTTTAGGGCCCACACAAGGTGGAGAGTTGGAACAGAAGATCTGTATAAAACTAAGACCCCTGAGTTACTGTGACCTGAGGAGAAGAGTAAAGTTCCAAAATGGAAAATTTCCAGTCTTGATATTGGCCCTGGGTAGAGAAAAAATAAAAGTTTGGTGTTTTTTTTTTTTTTTTTTTTGGATTGCTTGTTTTAGTTTTGTAACCACAAGCAAACCCTAACAAGATTTGGGACCTGAATTCACATTGCCCCTGTAGTTCCAAACCCCTAGCCAAGAATTTAACTTGAGGTGTTCCTGGGTTTTCAGTGTGCACTGACTGGGACAAGAAAATGAAAACAAATTTCTTTCTGGAAAAATGTACACTGAAATGAAAACTTCAAGAATCCCTACAGATAAAGTTCCAATGACAATGGAAATTAACAAGAATAAATAACAGTAGAAACAGACTCGTAAACAATGTTGTTCTTGTTAGGTGCTGTCAAGTCAGTTCGAACTCATAGTGACTAGATGTAAAACGCTGCCCAGTCCTGCTTTATCCTTAGAATCATTGCTATGTTTGTGCCCACTGTTGCAGCCACAGTATCAATTCAATCAATCTCATTGAGGGTTTTCCTCATTTTTGCTGACCTACTTTACCAAGCATAATGTCTTTCTTCAAGGACTGGTCCCACCTGACAACATATCCAAAATATATCATAAAGTGAAGTCTCGCCATCCTCCTTCTAAGGAGCATTCTGGCTGTACTTCTTCCAAGACAGATCGTTCTTCTGGAAGTTCATGGCATATTTAATATGCTTCACCAACACCATAGTTCAAAGGCATCAATTTTTCTTCAGTCTTCCTTATTCATTGTCCAGCTTTCACATGCCTATGAGGTGATTGAAAACACCATGGTTTGGGTCGGGCACACTTTAGTCCGCAAAGTGACATCTTTGCTTTTTAACACTTTAAATAGGTCTTTTGCAGCAACTTTGCCCAGTGCAATAAATCATTTGATTTCTTGACTGGTGCTTCCTTGGACATTGATTGTGGACCCAAGTAAAATGAAATCCTTGAAAACTTCAATCTTTTCTCTGTTTATCATGATGTTGCTTATTGGTCTAGTTGTGAGGATTTTTGTTTTCTTTATATTAAGGTGTAGTTTATACTGAAGGCTGCAGTCTTTGATCTTCATCGTCTTTGCTTTCAGTTAGCGAGGTTGTGTTGTCTGCATATTGCAGGTTGTTAATAAGTCTTCTTCCAGTCCTGATGCTGTTTTCTTCTTCATATAGTAGATTCATAAACAGTAGATACAGAATAATAATAATTTTAGATAGAAGAATGTTTATATACAAGTTATATAATAATATGTCCCAAGAGAAAAAGAAGGAATTAAATGTATGAATGAAGAATGATGCCATCAAAAATGACTAGGCATAATTGAGAAGGACTAAATCTGAAAAGAGGAGTCTCTGGATAGTGCAAACAGTTAAGTGCTTGACTACTAACTGAAAGGTTGGTGGTTTGAACCCATCCAGGAGCACTTTGGAAGAAAGTCTCAGTGATGAAAATCCTATGGAGTTCAGTTCTACTATGCAACACATGGAGTTGCCATGAGTCAAAACTGACTTGATGATGACTGGTTAAACAGCCCTGGGGCACAGTGGTTAAACACTTGGCTGCTAACGGAAAGGTTGGCAGTTTGAATCCATCCAGCAGCTCCCTGGGAGAAAGAGCTTGCAATCTGCTCTGTAAAGATTAAAAAAAAAATTTACAGCCTAGAAAATCCTATGTGGCAGTTCTACTCTGTCACATGGGGTTGCTATGAGTCAAAAATGACCACATGGCACACAACAACAACAACAAATTTGAATAGTGAAAAATAATTACATAATTCAGTGGATGGGTTAAGTAGTGGATTATACACGGCTGAAGAGAGAATGTATAAGCTGGAAGATAAATATAAAGAAATTATTTAGAATTCAGTTTAGAGAAAAGAGACTGAAAATGTGGAGAAGAGGCTATACACATGGATATAGAGTGAAAAAATTCTAATATGGATGTAATCTGAATCCTGGAAATAAATGATGAAAAGAATGTTGAAAGGTAATATTGAAAAAGATATTGACTAATGAAAAAGTAGACCTAGCAGATGACTCCCTCACACACAAAAAAAAACAAAAACAAAAAACTATAAAACCTGAATATAATACAATTACCAACAATCTGAAGGCCCTAGAGAGCAAACAGAAGTAGACAGACTGGGATGAGAGTACATGATTGGAAAAAGGGAAGCAGGTGCCTGTATGAAGCAAGTTCTTATTATTGTGGCATTTAGCAAGAGGCTAGGTTTAACTGGTATAAACCAAAACCCAAACCCACTGCAGTCGAGTCAATTCCGACTCATATCGACCCTATAGGACAGAGTAGAACTGCCCAAAAGAGTTTCCAAGGAGTGCCTGGCAGATTCGAACTTAGTTAGCAGCTGTAGCACTTAACCACTATGCCACCAGGGCTTCCTTAATTGGTATATCGTGCATAAATCAGCAAGGTTCTTATGGAACAGCCACAATGTTTCTGGTCAGGAGAACCAAAAAACTGAAGGCAGGTAAACTGAAAGCTGAAAAGAGAGGAGGAATCTTAGAAATGAAAGGCCAAAGAAGAGGTTCTTAAATTCTATCCATACACATCTCTGACTAACCCTGAGTCACACAAACACTGGATAGACTCAAAGCAGCCGAGCTAAAGACAGACAACCCAAACTGAAATTGAAGTGGCCACTTAAGAAAAGTTTTCAGTTCAAGCTTAGCCAAGTTCATTCCCTGCTTAAAAGAAAAGCGACACCTATAAAAATAAGAGTCCGTAATCTCCTAGTCTCCATAACTTAACACTCATAGTGTCCAGTACAAAGAACAAAAAAGATGGAACTCAAGAGAAAAGAAAATCAAGTGATTTCAACCCTGAGATGAAACAGATCTTGGAACTGTCAAACAGGGATTCTAAACTGGCCACTATAACTATCCTCAATGAAGTAAAACAAACATTTTTTCTCAATTAATGAAAAGACAGGAAATCTCAGCAGAGAAATGGAAATGATAAAAAAGAGCCAAATGACAACCTGAGAACCAAAAAATTTAACATTTGAAATTAAAAATTTACCAGTTTTATTGAACAGCTAAATGGAGATGAAAAGAAAAGAGTAAGTAAACTTGAAAATAAGTCAGTAGAAATTATCTGATGTAAAGATCGTAGAGAAAAATAATTGAAAATTACATAATAGTAAATGGTTAAATATATGGCTAACTGGAATCTCAAAAGGAAAGGACAAAGCGACTAGGGCAAGAAAATATTTGAAGTAATAATGGCTGAAATTTTCCTAAATTTGATGAAAGGCAGAAATTTAAAATGCAAGCTGCTCGACAGACACCAAGCAGAATATACAGATAAAACCCCATGTTGAGGCACATCATATTCAAACTATTGAAAGGTTAAAAAAAAAAAAATTTAAAAACGGCAAGAGAAAAACAACACATTATCTACAAGGGAACAATAACCTGATTGTCAGCAAACGTCTCATCAGAAAACCTGGAGGTCAGAGGAGAGTAAAAGAAGATCTTCAAATTACTGACAGAAAAACAAAATAGCTGTCAAATCAGAATTCTATATGCAGTAAAAACTTCTTAAAACAAAATAGTTTAGCTTAACTAGTAAATATGTCTTCCTTGGGCATTATGCTCTTTTAAGAACTATCTATATGGGATCAAATTGACAAGAGTAACTCAAAAGGTTATATAGGAACTTTGGGGGGCAGTGAGTTTATTATGTTAATGGAGGAGGAACAATTCAGAAAAGGAGGATGAGAATGGATGCACAATTGAAGAATGTAATCAATGTCACTGCATAGTACATGTACAAACTGTTGAATTGGTGTATGCTTTGCTGTGTATATTCTCAACAATAACAAAATAAATAAAAAATCTTTAAAAAGAATGAATGCAAAATAAAAAAACATTTTTAGATAAAAGAAAATGAAGAGAATCTGTTGCCAGCAACCCAGAAGAGCAAAAAAACACTTAAGGGGATTTTTTGGGTTCAAAGGAAATACCACTGGATAGAAATTAAAATATTCAAAATAGAATGAAGAGCACTGGAAATGGTATCGTGTAGATAGCAAATACTAAGTTGTGTGGAAAAAAAAAAGTTGTAGCCAGTAGTAATTCAAGGCTTAGATTTCAACAAAAGCTCTTCTCTCTCTTTCTCTCTGTCTCTCTCTCTCACACACACGCACTTCTTACTATCTTGTCCTTGTGAATATAGCTCAGTTTATCTTCTGTTTTTAAGTACTTACAAGTTTTCTGAAAAAAGATCAATGATTATATAAAAAACCAATAAAAAAAATATCCTATTAAAAACTGTCAACCAAGAATAATATATCCAGTGGAACTGTTCTTCAAGAATGAGGGTGAAATTAAAACATTCCTAGAGAAACAGAAGCTGAAAGAGTTCATATCCACCAGACCAGCCCTACAAAAAACACTAACGCGAGTTCTGTAGATGGAAGGGAAAAGGCATTAGAAAGTATTTCAAAGACATACATAAAAAGAAAAATCCCTAATAAAGGGATTGTATGAACAAGAATAATGGCTAGTAATATGATATTCATGCTTGATAATTCTAATTGTTTTGTCCTTTGTGTTTTTTCATGACAAATCTTTAAAAATCAGTGATAAAATAATGTTACAGGACACATGAAATAGAAAGATGTAATTAGTGATAACAGCAACAAAATGGGGGAGGTGACAGGAGAATGGTATAGGCACAGAATTTCTTGGATGGTATGGAAGTTAAGTTGGTACCAACTTACCTAGGGTGTTATAAATACCCACTGTTAAACATAATATTTATGGTAACCACTAAGAAAATATCTAAAAAACATGAAAGGAGAAGGAAACCAAAATGGCTCACTAAAATAACCAACAGAACAGAAAAGCAAACAGTAGTAAAGGACAAAGACAAAAAAGGCTTAAGACATACAAAAAACAAATAACAAAATGATAAAAGTAAGTCACTTTTTATTGGTAATTATGGTGAATGAAAATGGACTAAATTCTCCAGTCAAAAGGCAGAAAGTAGCAGGATGGATTAAAAGCCAACAAACAAGCAAAAAATGATCAAACTACATGCTGTTTACAATAGACACACCTTAGACCCAAGGACACAAATAGGTTGAAAGTGAAACGAAGGTGTCTTAGTTATCTAAATTCATTGCTGTTGAGTAGATTCCGATTCATAGCAGCCCTGTAGGACACAGTAGAACCGCCCCGTAGAGTTTCCAAGGAGTGCCTGGTGGATTCGAACTGATGACCTTTTGTTTAGCAGCCGGAGCACTTAACCACTATACCACCAGGGTTTTCCTTAGTTATCTAGTGCTGCTATAACAGAAATACCACAAGCGGGTGGCTTTAACCAACAGAAATTTATTTTCTCACAGTTTAAGAGGCTAGAAGTCCAAATTCAGGGTGCCATCTCTAGGGGAAGGCTTTGTCTCTTTGTCAGGTCTGGAGGAAGGTACTTGTCTCTTTTGAGATTCTGCTCCTAGATGATCTTTATGTGGACATGTTTCTTCCTCCATCTCTGCTTGCCTACTTTTTTTTTTTTTTAATTGTTCTTTAGATGAAGGTTTACAGAACAAACTAGCTTCTCATTAAACAGTTAGTACACATATTGTTTTATCACATTGGTTAACAACCCCATGACATAGGAACACTCTCTCTTCTTGACCTTGGGTTTCCCATTACCAGCTTTCCTGTCCCCTCCTGCCTTCTAGTCCTTGCCCTGGGCTAGTGTGCCCCTTTAGTCTTGTATTTCATGGGCCTGTCTAATCTTTGGCTGAAGGGTGAACCTCAGGAATGACTTCATTACTGAGGTAAAAGGTTATCTAGGGGCCATACTCTTGGGGTTTCTCCAGTCTCTTTCAGGCTAGTAAGACTGGCCTTTTCTTGTGAGTTAGGATTTTCTTCTACATATTTCTCCAGCTCTGTCTGGGACCCTCTTTTGTGACCCCGTGGTTGCTTGCTTGTTTAACCTCTTTGATATCTCAAAAGAAATTGACTCAAGAAGAACCATACACTAATCTTGTCTCATTAACATAACAAAGACAACCCATTCTCAAATGAGATTATAACCATAGGCATGTTGTTGTTAGCTGCCTTCGAGTCGGTTCTGACTCATAATGAGCCTATGCACAACAGAACGAAACACTGCCTGATCCTGAGCCCTCCTCACAATTGTTGTTATGCTTGAGTTCACTGTTTTGGCCACGGTGCCAATCCACCTCATTGAAAGTCTTCCTCTTTTCCGCTGACCCTGTACTCTACCAAGCATGATGTCCTTCTCCAGGGACTGATACCTTCTGACAACATGTCCAAAGTGTGTAAGACACAGTCTTGCCATCCTTGCTTCTAAGGAGCATTCTGGTTGTACTTCTTCGGAGACAGATTTGTTCATTCTTTCGGCAGTCCATGGTATATTCAATGTTCTTCACCAACACCACAATTCAAAGGCATCAATCCTTCTTCAGTCTTCCTTATTCATTGTCCAGCTTTCATATGCATATGATGCGATTGAAAATACCATGGCTTGGGTCAGGCACACCTTAGTCTTCAGGGTGACATCTTTGCTCTTCAACACTTTAAAGAGGTCCTTTGCAGCACATTTACCCAATGCAATGCATCTTTTGATTTCTTGACTGCTGCTTCCATGGCTCTTGATTGTGGATCCAAGTAAAATGAAATCCTTGACAACTTCAATCTTTTCTCCGTTTATCATGATGTTGTTCATTGGTCCAGTTGTGAGGATTTTTGTTTTCTTTATGTTGAAGTGTAATCCATACCGAAGGCTGTGGTCTTTGATCTTCATTAGTAAGTGCTTCAAGTCCTCTTCACTTTCAGCAAGCAAGGTTATGTCATCTGCATAACACAGGTTGTTAATGAGTCTTCCTCCAATCCTGATGCCCTGTTCTTCTTCATATAGTCCAGCTTCTCAGAGTATTTGCTCAGCATACAGATTGAATAGGTATGATGAAAGAATACAACGCTGACCACACCTTTCCTGACTATAAACCGATCAGTATCCCCTTGTCCTGTCCAAACAACTGCCTCTCAATCTATGTAAAGGTTCCTCATGAGCACGATTAAGTGTTCTGGAATTCCCATTCTTCACAATGTTATCCATAATTTGTTATGATCCACACAGTCGAATGCCTTTGCATAGTCAATAAAACACAGGTAAACATCCTTCTGGTATTCACTGCTTTCAACCAGGATCCATCTGACATCAGCAATGATATCCCTGGTTCCACGTCCTCTGCTGAAACTGGCCTGAATTTCTGGCAGTTCCCTGTCAATATACTCCTGCAGCTGTTTTTGAATGATCTTCAGCAGAATTTTGCTTGCATGTGATATTAATGATATTGTTCTATAATTTCCACATTCGGTTGGATCACCTTTCTTGGGAATAGGCATAAATATGGATCTCTTCCAGTCAGTTGGCCAGGAAGTTGTCTTCCATATTTCTTGGCATAGACGAGTGAGCACCTCCAGTGCTGCATCTGTTTGTGGAAACATCTTCATTGATATTCCATCAATTTCTGGAGCCTTGTGTTTTGCCAATGCCTTCAGAGGAGCTTGGACTTCTTCCTTCAGTACCATCAGTTCCTGATCAGATGCCACCTGTTGAATTGGTGGAACATCAACTAATTCTTTTTGGTATAATGACACTGTATTCTTTCCATCTTCTTTTGATGCTTCCTGTGTCGTTTAATATTTTACCCATAGAATCCTTCACTATTGCAACTAGAGACTTGAATTTTTTCTCCAGTTATTTCAGCTTGAGAAATGCCAGATGTATTCTTTCCTTTTGGTTTTCCATCTCCAGCTCTTTGCACATGTCATTATAATACTTTCCTTTGTCTTCTCGAGAGGCCCTTTGAAATCTTCTGTTCAGTTCTTTTACTTCATCAATTCTTCCTTTTGCTTTAGCTGCTCAATGCTCAAGAGCAAATTTCAGAGTCTCCTCTGACATCCTTCTTGGTCTTTTCTTTCTTTCCTGTCTTTTCAGTGACCTCTTGCTTTCTTCATGGATGATATCCTTCCACAACTCATCTGGTCTTTGGTCACTAGTGTTCAATGCATCAAATCTATTCTTGAGATGGTCTCTAAATTCAGGTGGGATATACTCAAGGTCATATTTTGGCTCTCGTGGACTTGTTCTGATTTTCTTCAGTTTCAGCTTGAACTTGCATGTGAGCAATCGATGGTCTGTTCCACAGTCAGCTCCTGGCCTTGTTCTGACTGATGACGTTGAGCTTTTTCATTGTCTCTTTCCACAGATGTAGTGAATTTGATTTCTGTGTGTTCCATCTGGTGAGGTCCATGTGTCTAGTCGCCGTTTATGTTGGTGAAAGAAGGTATTTGCAATGAAGAAGTCATTGGTCTTGCAAAATTCTATCATTCGATCTCCAGCATTGTTTCTATCACCAAGGCCATATTTTCCAACTACTGATCTTTCTTGTTTCCAACTTTCGCATTTCAATCGCCAGTAATTATCAATGCATCTTGACTGCATGTTTGATGAATTTCAGACTGCAGCAGGTGATAAAAATCTTCTACTTCTTTATCTTTGGCCCTAGTGGTTTGTGCATAAATTTGAAGAATAGTCGTATTAACTGGTCTTCCTTGTAGGTGTATGGATATTATCCTATCACTGATAGCATTGTACTTCAGGATAGAGCTTCAAATGTTCTTTTTGACAATGAATGCAACACCATTCCTCTTCAAGTTGTCATTCCCAGTTTAGTAGACTATATGATTGTCTGATGCAAAATGGCCAATATCAGTCCATTTCAGCTCACTAATGCCTAGGATATCAGTGTTTATGCGTTCTGTTTCATTTTTGATGATTTCCAATTTTCCTAGATTCATACTTCGTACATTCCAGGTTCCGATCATTAATGGATGTTTGCAGCTGTTTCTTCTCATTTTGATTCATGCCACATCAGCTAATGAAGGTCCTGTAAGCTTTACTCCATCCACGTCATTAAGGTCAACTCTACTTTGAGGAGGTAGCTCTTCCCCAGTCATCTTTTGAGTGCCTTCCAACCTGGAGGGCTCATCTTCCAGCACTATATCAGACGATGTTCTGCTGCTATTCATAAGGTTTTCACTGGCTAGTGCTTTTCAGAAGTAGACTTCTGGGTCCTTCTTCCTAGTCTGTCTTAGTCTGGAAGCCCAGCTGAAACCTGTCCTCCATGGGTGACCCTGCTGGTATCTGAATACTGGTGGCATAACTTCCCACATCACAGCAACAGGCAAGCCCCCACAGTACGATAAACTGACAGACACGTAACCATAGGCATAGAGGTTAGGATTTAGAACACATATTTTGAGGGGGATGCAATTCAATCCATAACAGATGGAAAAAATATTCAATGCTAATAATGATCAAAAGAGAGCTGGGATAGCAATCTTAATGTCAGAAATAGCAGGCTTTAAGACAAAAGCCATCAGAAGAGATAAAGGTGGGCATTATATAGTGATAAAAGGGTCAGTTTATCAAGTATATTTAACAACCATAAATTATATATATATATATATACCCAACATTGGAGCATTTAAATATATAAAGCAAACATTGATAGAATTGAAGGGAGACATAGGTAGGAGTGCAATAATAGTTGTAGAATTCAGCACACCACTTTCAATATTAGACAGAACATCTAGAAAAATCAACAAGGAAACAGAGGTCCTGAATGACACTATAAACCAACCAGATTTAAAAGACATACATAGAACACGTCACCCAACAACAGCTCAATATACACTCTATTCCAGTGTACGTGGATCATTCCCCAGAATGGATTACCTGTTAGGTCACAAAGCAAATCTCATTAAATTTAAAAGCACTGAAATCATACAAAATATTTTCTCTGACCACAACAGAGTAAAGCTAGAAATTAATAACAGGAAAAAAAAAATACCCCACTGGAAAATACACAAACATCTGGAAATTAAACAACACACTATTAAACTACCAGTGGGCCAAGGAAGGAAAAAGAGAAATCACACATTTCTTAGAGTGAAATGAAATTGAAAGCACAATGTACCAAAGCTTATGTGATACAGACAAGGCAGTACTCAGAGGGAAACATATAGCAGTAAATGCCTACATGATAAAAGAACTCAAATCAACAGCCTAACTCGACAAATCCAGGAACTCAAAAGAGAAGTGCAATCTAAGCCTAAACATACTAGAAGAAAGGAAATAACAAAGATCAGAGTGGAAATAAATAAAACTGAAAACAGAAAAACAATAAAATCAATCAAACCAGAAGTTGGTTCTTTGAAAAAGATCAATAAAATTGACAAACTTTAGATAGTCTGACAAAGAAAAAAGAGAAAAGGTTCCAATAACTGAAATAAAAAAAAATTAAAGAGGAAAAATTACAACTGACTTGAAAGAAATAGAGAATTATGACAGAATATTATGAACAACTGTATGGCAACAAACTGGATAACCTAAATGAAATGCACAAATTCTTAGAAGGACATGACCTATCCAAAATGACTTAAGAAGAAATACGAAGTCTCAACAGACTCATAACAAGCGAAAAGATTAAATCAGTGATCAAAAACCTCCCAACAAAAAGAAATTCTGGACCAGATGGCTTCACTGGGGAATTCTACCAAACATGCACAGAAGAATTGACACCAATCCTGTTTAAACAAAACAAAACAAAACAAAAACCCATTGCCGTTGAGTCAATTCTGACTCACAGTGACCCTCTAGGACATAGTAGAGCTTCACCATAGGGTTTCCAAGGAGCGTCTGGTGGATTTGAACTGTTGACCTTTTAATTAGCAGCTGTAGATCTTAACCGCTGCACATAGAGAAGGAAGAACTACTCCCTAATTCATTCTAAGAAGCAAACATAGCCCTGATACCAAAAGCAGAGAAAGACCCCACAAGGAAAGAAAATTACAGACCATTATCTCTTTGGAATATAGATGCAAAAATCCTCCACAAAAAACAGCAAACAAAATCCAACAGCATATTAAAAGAATCATAAGCCATGACTAAGTGGAATTTGTTCCAGGAATGCAGCGATGGTTCAATATTAGAAAATCAATCAGTGTAATACACCACATCAATAGAAAGAAGGACAAGAACCCCATGATCATCTCTATGGATGCAGAAAAAAGCATTTGGTAAAATCCCACACACTTTCTTAATAAAAACCCTAAGAAGATTAACGTAGAAGGGAAATTTCTCAATATGATTCAGGACATATATGAAAAGCCAACAGCAAGTATTATACTTAACGGAGAAAGACTGGGAGCTTTCCCCTTGAAATTGGTAACAGGACAAGTGTGTCCACTCTCACTACTTCTATTCAATATTGTATTAGAAGTCTTAGCCATGCAATAAGACAAGAAAAATAAATAAAATGTATCCAGGTTGGAAAAAAAGTAAAATTATCTCTATTCATGGATAATGTGATTTTACATATAGAAAATCCCAAAGAGACAGCAAGAAAACTTCTAGAGCTAATAGCAGAATTTAGCAAAGTATGAGGATGACAAATAAAAATCAGTTGGGTTTTTATACACCAACAGTGAGAAATCTGAAAGGAAAACTAAGGAAACAATTCCATTTATAATAGCATCTAAGAGAATAAAATACCTAACCAGGGATGTGAAGGACCTACACAATGAAAATTATAAAACACTGCTGAAAGAGATTAAAGAAGACTTAAATAAATGGAAAGATGTTCCTCGTTCTTAGCTTGGAAGACTTAATATTGTTAGAGCGATACTATTCAAAGTGATCTATAGATTGAATGCAATCCTGACCAAAATTCCAAAAGGCTTCTTTACAGAAATGGAAAAACCAAACTTCAACTTTATGTGGAATGGCAAGAGGCTCCAAATAGCTAAAACCCATTGCTGTCCAATTGATTCTGACCCATAGACCCTATAGGACAGAGAAGAACTGCCCCATGGGGTTTCCGAGGAGCAGCTGGTGGATTTGAACTGCTGACCTTTGGGTTAGCAGCCATAGCTCTTAACTACTGCACCACCAGGACTCCCAAATAGCTAAAGCAATGTTGAAGAAGAACAAAGTAGAACCCACACTCCTAATTTTAAAAGAGCTAAAAACAAACAAACAGGAAAAAAAAAAAAACTCGTTGTTGTTGAGTCCATCCTGACTCATAACAACCCTATAGGACACAGTAGAACTGCCCTATAGGGTTTCCAAGGCTGTAAATCTTTGTGGAAACAGACTGCCAAGTGTTTCTCCTGCACTGCAGCTGGTGGGTTCTAACCACTCATCTTTTAGCTAGTAGCCAAACTCTTAACCACTGCACCACCAGGTCTCCTTATTATAAGCTATAGTGTTCAAAACAGCCCGGTACCAGTATAACAATAGAAACATAGACGAATGGAATAGAATTGAGAGTCCAGAAACAAACCCACATATCTATGGGCAACTGATTTTTAACAAGGGTGCTAAGTCTATTCAATGGGGAAAGAAAAATCTCTTCAAAAATGGTGTTGGAAAAACTGGATTTCCACATGCAGAAAAATGAAACAGGATTCATGCCTCACACCACACACAAAAACAAATTCAAAATTGACTAAGACCTAAATGTGCAAACTAAAACCATAACATTCTTAGAGGAAAATGCAGGGGCAACACTTCAGGCTTTCAACTATGGATTCTCTAATATAATAACAAAAGTACAAATAGCAAAACACGTAATAAATAAATAGGACCTCATAAAAGTTAAAAACTTTTGTTCATGAAAAGATTGTACCAAAAAAGCAAAAAACAAGCTACAGACTGGGAGAATGCCTTTGGAAACCATATATCTGATAAGAATCTAATAACCAAAATACATAAAAAATTTGACAACAACAAAAAGACAAGCCAATCATAAAATGTGCAAAGGACTCGAACAGACATTTCACTGAAGAGAATATTCGAATGGCCACCAAACACGTGTAAATCAAAAATCACAATGGGATACCATTTCACTCCCAGTAGGATGGCTAAGATTTAAATAAAACAGAAAATAACAAATGTTGGCAAGGATGTGAGGAAATTGGAACCCTTATCCATTGCTGGTGGGAATGCAAAAGAGTACAGCCACTGTGGAAAACAGCGTGGCAGTTCCTCGAGAAACTAAAAATAGAACTACCTTATGACCCAGAGATTCCACTTCTTGGTATATACTCAAAAGGCTCAAACAGAGACTTGTACAATGATGTTCATTGCAGCACTATTCACAATAGCCAAAAGCTAGAAACAACCTAAATGCTCATCGGCAGATGAATGGATAAACAAAACGTAATACACACATACAATGGAATACTACTCAGCCAGTAAGAGAAATGAAGCCTTGAAACATGCTACAATATGGATGAAGCTGGAAGATATTATGCTGAATGAAATAAGCCAATTATAAAATGACAAATATTGTATGACATCACTTAAATAAAAAGACAAGAACAGGCAAAGGTATAGAGACCAAAGTTTATTAGTGGTTTCCAGGGGCGGCGGGGGGGGGGGGGAGAGAGTTACTGCTTACAAAGAACTGAGTTTTGGTTTATGGTGATAGAAAAATTGTGTTGATTAAGGGTAGGGTTGCATAGCCAATTAATGTAATTACTGTCAATAAGTTGTACACTGGTAAAAAGTTGAATTGGCAAAAATCATGTAATAGATTTACAACAATGCCTAAAAATAAAAAAGAGTAGCTGCTGAGGGCACTTATGTACAACCAAACACCTCATGGGATTTGGGTGGTTGGTTTAGAGGTTTGGGGTCATGGTTTTGTGGGATACCCAGTTAACTTGGCCTAATATTGTGTATAGTGCTTCTGCTCTACCTCCTAGTTCATTGTCTTAAAAGCTTGTAAGTGGCCATCCAGAACACAACAGTTGGCCTCTATTCACCTGGAACAACAGAGAAAGAAGGGAAGCCAGGAATAGGAGGAAGGAATGGAATGTGTGGTTAATTGCCTTCATGAACAACTTCCTCGTTTGCTATGAGACCAGAAGAACTAGCTGGTGTCTGGCTACTGCTACTGAACATTTTGATCAAAGATACTATAGAAGAATCCTGATCAAAGAGGGGAAATGTAGAACATAATTTCAAATTCTCATGGAATCCAGATTTCCTGGAGCCACAGAGGCTGGATGTACTCCTCAAACTATTGGCCTGAGGTAATCTTTAAAACTTAAACCAAAAATATCCCCTGAAGTGTTCCTAAAACCAAATAATAGCTTAGCTTAACTAGTAAAGAATGTCTGCCTTGAGCTTTGTGCTGTTTTAAGATCTATAAGGGATCAAACTGACAACAGCAAACCAAAAGATTTGATAGGAAACTTAGGGGGCAGTGAGTTTAATGGAGGAGGAAAAACTGGGAAAAAGAGGGTGACAATGGTTGCACAACTCGAAGAATGTAATCAGTGTCACTGAATTGTACATGTAGAAATGGTTGAATTGATACATATTTTTCTGTGTATATTCTTAACAACAACAAAAATAAAATAAACTATGAAAACAAGTAAGATGTTGACTTCGTTACATACCGAATAATGTTTCTACTAACAAAAGTCATTTAGTAGTTCACAGTAGGGGTTAGATCTGGGAGGCCCCTGTACCTGGCGCCAACCCAAGTCAAGACTTTCCCTCCATTCTCACCTGCTCAGGTGTGGAGACAGGGGGCTCCTGGGTCCTTTGACTGATGAGGCTCCAGGGATAGAGAACCGAAGGGGGATTTGCCTTGTTCCCAAGCATCAGAGGCTTTCCTGCTGGCACCCTGGGCACCATCACCCATAAACCTACTTTTGTTGTTAAATGTGAACATAACAGTTCTGTTGTAACATAAATGTTCCACAAATTTAAGCCATATTTTTAGAAGGTCGTAGATTATTATTTTGTTCTTGATCAGAAGGGTATTTTGAAATCACTGGGCTTCTTACAGAAGCCGGCCAATCATTTTGGAACTAAAAAGAGAAATTTGGGTGTTTCGACTGCATAGCAGAGCACCTTTCTTGCCACCCTGCCAACATCCTGCAGTCCCCCCAGTTGAATCAAAGTTATAAATGTTTGTGCGCTTGTCTGAAGGCTTTGTAGGCTATTTGATCTTTGCCCCTTCCACACAGCTGCCTGACACATGAACCGTGAAAAATCTGGCTTGAGTTTAGAAAACCTCATATGAGAAAAATTCTTGGCTTTCTGAAGAACAGTCAGCAATTCCCCAGAATTTAATATAATAGTCAACAAGATTAATTTATACCATTAAGAACATGTACCTGGCTAACTGTGATACACTCCTGTGGAAAACATAATAGAATCAATATAAAATATTGGTAACGTATGCTATTTGACAGAACAGTAACACAGGCCAAAAATACTTTTTTTAATTATATGCCTGCATCTTTGGCTCTCAAGGCAGACAGATTGAAAAGACTAATCTTTAAAGTATGTCTCCTGTTCCTCCCTTCCAGGGTTGCTCTGTTGGGAAAGGATTGACTACTGGGAGCCATCCTGGGGTCTCAGAGGCTGCATGGTTTCAAGTCAATCCTGGTGATTGCTAACGCTCCCACTTGGAAGACTATGTTCAAAGTGACCAACCAGGCCTGGCCCAAATGAAAATGTTGGCTTTGAGATCAGAGAGCTGCTTAAGTCTTCTTACATGACAGGCAAAGTCTTATTATGACAGACAAAAGCAAACAATCCCTGAACCACCAATTTAAAGGAATTAAGAAAAATGTCAGACCGAATGAGAGGCTCTTATTTTTATCCCTTGTTTGAGATTTTCAAAATGAGGTCTAGGGTTATGCCGCCATCTTAGCCATTCTCTCAAAGAAGCACAAGAAAACATGACAGGGTAGTCTTTGGGGCTCTGCTGTAGTGACCATATTGAAAAATGATTTAAAATTAAGTTTTACATATAAGCAACAATAATGAATTTTTATTGAGTTCGGTGCATATAATAGTATACCTTGATACATATATAGTATTATTTAATATATGTAATATATAACTGAGCTACTATAATTATCTGCACTTTGAAAATAAAGTACACTTTAGAGAAATTAGAAAACTAACCACAGGTCACAAGCAAATAAATTGAAAAACTAGAACTTGAACCCAGATCTGCCTGACTCTGAAGATCTTGGTCGTAACTACTACGTTATACTGCACTACCTGGAAAAAGAGAAAATAGAACCTAGTTTTTAAAATTAGACATATCCAGGTGTCTTAGTCTGGGTTCTCTAGAGGAGCAAAAACTGTGAAATGTATATATAAGTCCAGAGATTTACTTCAAGGAGATGGCTGACACAATTGTGGGTTTGGCAAGTTCCAAACCCGTGGGTCAGATGGTAGGCTAAAGATTTCTGCTGGCTCACGTGGTTGTGGGGATGGCAAATACAAAATCTACAGGTCAGGTGGCAGGCTGAAAGCTTCTGCAGGATTCTGTCCCAAGAACCAGAGGTCAGGCGACGAGAAGAGTACATGGTTGAGAGAGAAAGCAAGCCTTGTCGGAACATCCATTTATATATTGGAGACAGGGCACATCCCCAAGGAAACTCACCTTTCAACTGACTGGCTGATCACATGAGATCACATCAGGAGGTGATTGTGTTATATTACATTACGGAAGAACAATCAGTCCAATATTTGCCAAACCCCTGAGAACCATAGCCTAACCAAGTTGACACATAACATTAACCATCACAACAGGTTCTAATTCTGGCTCCATCACTAATTAGCTGTGTGTTCTTAACAAATTAGAGAACTCTTAGAATCCCACTCCTCACTCACGAAGCAGGGTATGTTCCAAATGAGGTAACCTATACGAGAGCACTCAGCACAGTACCTGAGCAAGACCAGCTTGTTAACTTCTTCCCATAAAAAAAAAAAAAGAGAGATTTTCTCAGGACAGATATGAACAACACTACTAGTGAGACTGCCTAAATTTACACTGCCCAGCATGGCAGTCACTACCCATTCATGATCATTTAAAGCTTAAATTTAATTGAAAATTTAAAAACATTCTTTAAAAAATAAACACCACACACCATGGCAGGACATGTGAACACCAATGAGAGCCTAAGATCGAGAACAACTTTGTAGAAGGTAATTTCAGGGTATAAATAGCTCCTGAGGAAGCACAGGGTGTAGAAGAGCAGGAGGCAGAAAGGGCCCTGGAATTACTCTGGTCTCTGGACCATGGGAGACCCTTCTGGCTTTCAGGGCTTTTTCCCAGGAACTCGGCATTGAGCATGACCTTAGCTAGTGGGAGCTCCTGTCTCTGATCACAGGAGGATGAGGACACACTGTCCTGAGGAGCAGAGCCTGTGGAAGAGAGAGAGCCATGTGGCAGAGACAGGACCCATGACCCCTCAGGACCTCTGGGCACACACTCTGTCAGAGCAACACAGGAGGTGGCATGCTCACGGAGTGGACATTTGAGGACTGACAAAGATACTTCAGTAACTGCCATGTGGAAACGGGCGTGAGAGGCAGCAAGATGAGCTCTGAGAAACAGCCCAGCTTTGCCAGGTACCACCTGCCTGAACTCCAGCAGCTGCTGAGCCTCTCTGTTCTCAGTCTCCACCTGTTTAAAAGGGGACTACATGGTGCAGACATGGAAGAGATGTGAGTGTTGTTGCCTGCACACAGGAGGCTCCAAACTAATTATGTAGGTGTCCAGTTTAGTGAACAGTGAAAAAAACTCAACGCAGTAAGTAGTCTATGGCTTAAAAAAAAAAAATTCTTAGGCATCCCAAAATCTGCACTTGGACTTTCCAGGGAATACAGAGAAGTATAAAATATTACACCCAACTGGCATATCTGGGCTGACCATGTAATTTATAGTCTAACATGGGACACCCTTGAGAGGGGAGAGGCACAAGAGTATTAATTATGCTGCTATTACAGACATCCCCGGGGTCTTCCTGACACCTGGGCTCTATGGTCACCCTAAGTCACAGGTGAAGACTCCTGCCCTCCCTAAACTAGGCTCGGCACCCTGCCAATGTCTCCCTTGATATTCTCTTCTCCCTAACATAACCCTCACCATGTCACATGGAACTGCCTATTAATGGTCTTCTCGATTTAACTCAAAAGATGCACCCGCTCAGGTTGTCAGATGTGATGCAACACTGGGATCAGGACCCATGTCATTTGGTTCTAGGTCATCCCAGTTCTAGGCCTGCAGTTGAAGTTCAGTAGTTACTGGTGTGAATATGACTTTCAAGGTGAACCAGAGCAGTAATTTGTACCTCAATTTTACGTCTCATCTGACTATCTAAATATGTGTGTTCATATGTGTAAAATGGAGTATGTAATACAAGCACGTATAGAATAAATTCCAAAAATACATGGATTCTTGTTCTGTCCAATACAATAACTATGAGCAAAGTGTGACTATTTAAATTTAAATAAAAATGAAGTAAAATTAAAAATTCAGTGCATAATTTGCATTAGTCAAATTTCAAGTGCTCATTAGCAACATGCAACTCGTAGCTGCTTACTGGGCAGCACAGGAGAGAAATATTTCTGCCATTGCAGGAAGTCCTAACGGACAGGGCTGGTCAAGATACACGTGCCTACATGACTAACAGCATCTAGGGAGAGCTTTAAAGAGCCAGTCATTATCAAACTTCCTCAAAATTAGAGGACACAAGCCTACTGCTTTTTGTATAGAATGTTTTCTTGAAAAAAATATATAAAATTTGAATAATATAAAAAGGAAACCTGTTTACTGAAAACCCAAAATTATTCTAAAATTCCTAGTTACACCTTTCCTTTAAAAAAAAAAAATTTTTTTAGACACATATTATTGGCATTCTTTTCCTGCATCTCATACAAGTTCTTTTATTCTTTTTCTTCACGTTGACCTTTTTTGTTAGAAACTTAAGATCAGCTTCTAATTAACATATCTAATGACTTTTTTTAATGACTTACCAGTTCAAATCCACTAGAGGCGCCTTGGAAGACAGGTCTGGTGGTCCGTTTCTGAAAGAGCACAGCCTTGAAACCCTATGGAGCAGTTATACCGTACACACACGGGGTCGCCATGAGTTAGAATCGACTTGACAGCAACTAGCATCGACAACAGCAAAAATGATTTCTATAGTGTTTCAACAGCATAAAGTTGTAAAACTTAGGCTTCATTGCAATAGCAGCAGTCTGTAGTTCCATTTTTCAATGACTTTTTTTTAAATTGTGCTTTAGGTGACAGTTTACAGCTCGAGTTAATTTCTCATACAAAAATTTATACACTGATTGCTACATGATAGCAGTTGCAATCCCTGTAATATGACAGCACACTCCCCCTTTCCACCCCAGGTTTCCTGTGTCCATTCAAACAGTTCTTGTCCCTTCCTGCCTTCTCCTGCTGCCTCCAGACAGGAGCTGCCCATTTGGACTCATGTGTCTGCTTGAACTAAGAAGCACACGCTTTGCGAGTGTTATTTTGTTTTATAGTCCAGTCTAATCTTTGTCTGAAGAGTGGACTTCAGGAATGCTTTTAGTTCTGGGTTAACAGCATCCAGGGGCCATGGCTTTGGGCATTCCTTCAGTCTCAGTCAGACCATTAACTCTGGTCTTTTTATGTGAATTTGAGTTCTACTCCACACTGTTCTCCTGCTCAGTCAGGGACTCTGTCGTGTTCCCTGTCAGGGCAGACATTGATGGTAGCTGGGCACCATCTAGTTCTGGTCTCAGGGTTTATGTGACCCTTTTGTCTCTTAAGCTAATATTTTTCTTATGTCTTTGGTGTTCTTCATTCTCCTTTGGTCCAAGTGGGTTGGGACCAACTGATGCATCTTACATGGCCACTTGCAAGGTTTTAAGACCCCAGACACCACTTACCACCACTCTTTAAAGTGGGATGCAGAATATTTTCTTAATAAACTTTGCTATGCCAATTTACCAAGATGTCCCCCAAAATCATGGTCCTCAGACCCCAGCCTCTGCTACTCTGTTCCTCAAAGTGTTTGGTTGTATTCAGGAAACTTCTTAGCTTTTACTTTAGTCCAGTTGTGCTGACTTCCCTTGTGTTGTGTGTTGTCCTTCCCTTCATCTAACATGATTATTGTCTCCTTCCCTCCCCACACGAGTAACCATAAAAGAATGTTTTCTTCTGTATTTAAACATTTTCTTGAGTTCTTATAATATTGGTTTCATACAGTATTTGTCATTTTGCAACTGACTAATTTCACACAGCGTAATGCCCTCCAGATTCATCCATGTTGTGAGATGTTTTGAAGAGCCATTCTTGTTCTTTATTGTTGCATAGTATTCCATTGTGTGTATGTATCATAATTTATCCATTCATCTGTTGATGAACACCTAGGTTGTTTCCATCTTTTTGCTATTGTGAACAGTGTTGCAATGAACATGGTGTGCCTATGTGACAGCTATTATTTCTCTAGGATATATTCCAAGGAGTGGGATTGCTGAATCATACGGAAACTTCTATTTCTGGCTTTTAAGAAGAGCTGAATCAATTTCTAAAGTGTTTGTGCCATTTTACATTCCCACTAGCAGTGCATAAGTGTTCCAGTGTGTCCACAACCTCTCCAACATTTATTATTTTGTGTTTTTCAAATTAGTGCCAGCCTTGTTGGGGTGAAATTGTATCACATTGTAGTTTTGATTTGCATTTCTCTGAAGGCTAATGATCGTGAGCATTTCATCAGGTATCTGTTAGCCACCTGAATGTCTTCTTTGGTGAAGTGCCTGTTCATATCCTTTGCCCATTTTTTAATTGGGTTATTTGTCTTTTTGTTGTTGAGGTGTTGCAGTATCTTGTAGATTTTAGAGAGTAGACCCTTATGGGATATGTTTTAGCCAAAGATTTTTTCCTGATCTGTAGGTTCCTTTCTACTCTTTTCGTGAAGTCTTATGATGAGCGTAAGTGTTGACTTTTAGGAGCTCCCAGTTATCTAGTTTCTCTTCTGGTGTTTCTGCATTGTTTGTTATGGTCTGTATTCTGTTTAGACCATATATTAGGGCTCCTAGTGTTGTCCCTATTTTTTCTTCCATGATCTTTATCATTTTAGATTTTATATTTAGAACTTTGATCCATTTGAGTTAGTTTTTGTGGATGGTGTGAGGTATGGCTCTTGTTTCACTTTTTGCAGATGATTATCCAGTTATGCCAGCAGCATTTAACAAATTTTGGACCTGTGTAAAATATCAGCTGCTCATAGGTGGATGAATTTACATGCGGGTTCTCAATTCTGTTCCATTGGTCCATGTATCTGTTGTTGTACCAGCTGTTTTGACTACCCTGATGGAATTTTTTTTTTTTTTAATAGGTTCTAAAATCAGGTAGTGTGAGGCCTCCCATTTTGTTCTTCTTCAGTAATGCGCGACTTATCCAGGGCCTCTTCCCTTTCCATATGAAGTTGGTGATTTGTTTTTCCAGATCGTTAAAAAATGTTCTTAGAATTTGGATTGAGGTTGCATTGTATCTGTAGATCACTTTGGCTAGAATTGACATTTTCACAATATTGAGTCTTCCCATCCATGAGCATGGTATGTTTTCCCACTTATGTAGGTCTCTTTTGGTTTCTTCTAGTAGTGTCTTGTAGTTGTCTTTGGATAGGTCTTTTACACCTCTGGTTAGGTTTATTCCTAAGGATTTTATCTTCTTGGGGACTATTGAAAATGGTATTGATTTGCTGATTTCCTTTTCAAAGTTCTATTTGTTGCTGTAGAGGAATCCAATTGGTTTTTGTACGTTTATCTTGTATCCTGATACTTTGCTGAACTCCTCTATTAGTTTCAGTAGTTTTCTTGTGGATTCTTTGGGGTTTTCTGTGTGTAAAATCATATCATCTGAGAAGAGGGATACTTACCAATTTGGATGTCCTTTATTCCTTTTTCTTGCCTTATTGTCCTGGCTAGAACCTCCAGCACAATGTTGAATAAGAGTGGTGATAAACGGCTACCTTGTCTGGTTCCTGTTCTCTAGAGGAATGCTTTCAGGCGCTCTCCGTTTAGGGTTATGTTGGCTGTTAGCTTTGTATAAATGCCCTTTATTATGTTGAGGAATTTCCCTTTTATTCCTATTTTGCTGAGAGTTTTTATCATGAATGGGTGTTGGACTTTGTCAAATGCCTTTTCTTCATCCATTGATAAGATCATGTGGTCCTTATCTTTTGCTTTATTTATGTGATGGATTACATTGATTGTTTTTCTAATGCTGAACCATCCCTGCATACCTGGTATGAATCCCACTTGGTTATGATACATTATTTTTTGATATGTTGTTGAATTCTATTGGCTAGAATTATGTTGAGGATTTTTGTGTCAATGTTCACGAGGGATATTGGTCTGTAATTTTCTTTTTTTGAGATGTCTTTAACTGACTTTGATATTAGAGTATGCTGGCCTCATAGAATGAGTTTGGGAGTATTTTACCTTTTTCTATGCTCTGAAACACCTTCAGCAGTGCTGGTGTTAACTCTTTGAAAGTTTCGTAGAATTCCCAGTGAAGCCATCAGGGCCAGGGCTATTTTTCCTTGGGAGTTTTTATTACCTCTTCAATCTCTTCTTTTGTTATAGACTTTTTGGTTTTTCTACCTCAGTTTGTGTTAGTTTAGGTAGGTAGCATATTTCTAGAAATTTGTGCATTTCCTCTAGGTTTTCAAATTTGTTGGAGTACAATTTTTCATAGTATTCTGTTATGATCTTTTTAATTTCAGTTGGGTCTGTTGTGATATTGCCCATTTCATTTCTTATTTGAGTTATTTGCTTCCTCTCCTGTTTTTCTTTTCTTAGTTTGGCTGTTTTTTTTATTTTGTTGATCATTTCAAATAACCAACTTTTGGTCTCGTTGACTTTTTCAATTGTTTTTCTATTCTCTATTTCATTTATTTCTGCTCCAATCTTTATTATTTACTTTTTTTTTTTTGGTGCCCAAGGACTTCTTCTACTGCTGTTTTTCTATTTGTTTGAGTTGAAGGGTTAATGTTTTGATTTTGGCACATTCTTCTTTTTGGGTGTGAGCTATAAATTGAAGCCCAAGCTCTGCTTTTACTGTGTACCAAAGGTCCTGGTAGGATGTGTTTTCATTCTCATTTGAGTCTATAAATTTTTTTATTCCGTCCTTGATTTCTTCTATAACCCAGTAGTTTTTGAGCAAGATATTGTTCAGTTTGCATGTATTTCATTTTTTTTCCTTGCTTTTTCTATTATTGATTTCTACTTTTGCTTTATGGTCAGAAAAGATACTTTGTAATATTTCTTTTCTAATTTATATTGTGTTTTAAGTGAAAGTTTACAAATCAAGTCAGTCTCTCACACAAAAACTTATATACACTTTGCTACATACTCCCAGTTACTCTCCCCCTAATGAGACAGCCTGCTCTCTCCCTCCACTCTCTCTTTTCGTGTCCATTTCACCAGCTTCTAACCCCCTCTACCATCTCATCTCCCCTCTAGGGAGGAGATGCCAACATAGTCTCAAGTGTCCACCTGATCCAAGAAGCTCACTCCTCACCAGCATCCCTCTCCAACCCATTGTCTAGTCCAATCCATGTCTAAAGAGTTGGCTTTGGGAATGGCTGCTGTCCTGAGCCAACAGAAGTTCTGGGGGGAATGACCACCGGGGTCCTTCTACTCTCAGTCAGACCACTAAGTCTGGTCTTTTTATAAGAATTTGGGGTCTGCATCCCACTGCTCTCCTGCTCCCTCAGGGGTTCTCTGTTGTGTTCCCTGTCAAGGCAGTCATTGGTTGTAGCCGAATACCATCTAGTTCTTCTGGTCTCAGGCTAATGTAGTCTCTGGTTTATGTGGCCCTTAGTGTTTCTTGAGCTTGTAATTACCTTGTGTCCTAGGTGTTCTTCTTTCTCCTTTGATGCAGGTGGGTTGAGATCAATTGAGGCATCTTAGATGGCTGCTTGCTAGCGTTTAAGACCCCAGATGGCACTCTCCAAAATGGGATGCAGACTGTTTTCTTAATAGATTTTATTATGCCAATTGACTTAGATGTCCCCAGAAACCATGGTCCCCAAACCCCTGGCCCTGGTACGCTGGCCTTGGAAGCATTCAGTTTATTCAGGGAACTTCTTTGCTTTTGGTTTAGTCTAGTTGTGCAGACCTCGCCTGTATTATGTGTTGTCTTTCCCGTCACCTAAAGTAGTTCTTATCTACAATCTAATCAGTGAATACCCCTCTCCTAACCATCAAAGAATATTTTCTTCTCTATTTAAACTATTTCTTGAGTTCTTATATTAGTGGTCTTACACAATATTTGTCCTTTTGCAACTGACTAATTTCACTCAGCATAATACCTTCCAGGTTCCTCCATGTTATGAAATGTTTCAGAGATTCATCGCTGTTCTTTATCAATGCGTAGTATTCCATTGTGTGAATATACCATAATTTAGTTATCCATTCATCCATTGATGGGTAATGTGGTTGCTTCCATATTTGAGCTATTGTGAACAGTGCTGCAATGAACATGGGTGTGCATATATCTGTTTGTGTAAAGACTCTTAGTGCTCTAGGATATATTCCAAGAAGTGGAATTGCTGGATTCTATGATAGTTCTATGGTAGTTCTATTTCTAGCTTTTTAAGGAAGCACCAAATCGATTCCAAAGTGATTGTACCATTTGACATTCCCACCAGCAGTGTATAAGTGTTCCAATGTCTCCACAGCCTCTCCAACATTTATTATTTTGTGTTTTTTGGATTAATGCAAGCCTTGTTCAAGTGAGATGAAATCTCATTGTAGTTTTGATTTCCATTTCTCTAATGGCTAATGATCGTGAGCATTTCCTCATGTATCTGTTAGCTACCTGAATGTCTTCTTTAGTGAAACGTCCATTCATATCTTTTCCCCTTTTTTTAATTGGGTTGTCTTTTTGCACTTGAGTTTTTGCAGTATCATGTAGATTTTAGAGATCAGGCGCTGATCAGAAATGTCATAGCTAAAAGCTTTTTCCAAGCCTGTGGGTAATCTTTTTACTCTTTTGGTGAAGTCTTTGGATGAGCATAGGTGTTTGATTTTTAGGAGCTCCCAGTTATCTAGTTTTTCTTCTACATTGTTAGTAATATTTTCTATACTGTTTATGCCATGTATTAGGGCTCCTAAAGTCCCTATTGTTTCTTCCCTGATCTTTATCATTTTAGATTTTATATTTAAGTCTTTGATCCATTTTGAGCTCATTTTTGTGCATGGAGTGAAGTATGGATCTTGTTTCATTTTTTTCCAGATGGATAACCAGTTATGCCAGCACCATTTGTTAAAAAGACTGTGTTTTCCCCGTTTAACTGATTTGGGCCTTTATCAACTGCTCATATGTGGATGGATTTATGTTTGGATTCTCAATTCTGTTCCATTGGTCTATATATCTGCTGTTGTACCAGTACCAGGCTGTTTTGGCTACTGTGGCAGTATAATAGGTTCTAAAATCAGGTAGAGTAAGGCCTCCCATTTTGTTCTTTTTCGGTAATGCTCTACTTATGTGAGGCCTCTTTCCCTTCTGAATGAAGTTGGTGATTTTTTTCTCATTCTCATTAAAGAATGTCGTTGGAATTTGTATCAGAATTGCATTAAATGTATAGATCACTTCTGGTAAAACATTTTTAAAATGTTCAGTCTTCCTATCGATAAGCAAGGCATGTTTTTTCCACTTATGTAGGTCTCTTTTGGCTTCTTGCTGAAGTATTTTGTAGTTTTCTTTGTATAAGTCTTTTACATCTCTGGTAAGATTTATTCCTAAGTATTTTACCTTCTTGAGGGCTACTGTAAATGGCATTGATTTGGCGATCTCCTTTTCGATGTTCTTTTTGTTGGTGTAGAGGAATCCAACTGATTTTTGTATGTTTATCTTGTATCCCGATACGCTGCTGAACTCTTCTGTTAGTTTCAGTAGTTTTCTTGAGGATTCCTTAGGGTTTTCTGTATATAAGATCATGTCGTCTGCAAATAGAGATACTTTTACATCTTCCTTGCCAATCTGGATGTCCTTTATTTCTTTAGCCTAATTGCTCTGGCTAGGACCTCCAGCACAGTGTTGAATAAGAGCGGTGATAAAGGGCATACTTGTCTGGTTCCCATTCTGAAGGGGAATACTTTCAGGCTCTCTCCATTTAGGATGATGTTGGCTGTTGGCTTTGTACAAATGCCCTTTATGATGTTGAGGATTTTCCCTTCCATTCCTATTTTGCTGAGAGTTTTTGTCATGAATGGGTGTTGAGCTTTGCCAAATGCCTTTCCTGCATCAATTGATAAAATTCTGTGATTCTTGTCTTTTGTTTTATTTATGCGATGGATTACATTAATTGTTTTTCTAATGTTGAACCATACCTGCATAACTGGTATGAACCCCACATGGTCATGGTGAATTATTTTTTTTGATATGTTGTTGAATTCTATTGGCTAGAATTTTGTTGAGGATTTTTGCATCTAAGTTCATGAGGAATATAAGTCTGGAATTTTCTTCTCTTGTTATGTCTTTACCTGGTTTTGGTATCAGGGATATGCTGGCTTCATAGAATGAGTTTGGTAGTATTCCGCCCTTTTCTATGTTCTGAAATACCTTTAGTAGGGTAGTATTAACTCTCCTCTGAAAGTTTGGTAGAACTCTGTAGTGAAGTCGTCCAGGCCATGGATTTTTTTGTTGTTGGGAGGTTTTTAGTTACATTTTCAATCTCTTCTTTTGTTATGGGTGTATTTAGCTGTTCTAACTCTTTTTGCGTTAGTTTAGGTACTCAGTGTGTTTCCAGAAATTTGTGCATTTCTTCTAGGTTTTCAAATTTGTTAGAGTACAATTTTTCATAGTAATCTGATATGATTCTTTTAATTTCATTTGGGTCTGTTCTAATATCTCCCACCTCATTTCTTCTTTTTTTTTTAATTTTTATTGAGTTTCAAGTGAACATTTACAAATCAAGTCAGTCTGTCACACATAAGTTTACATACACCTTACTCCATACTCCCACTTACTCTCCCCCAATGAGTTAATGAGTCAGCCCTTCCAGTCTCTCCTTTCATGACAATTTTGCCAGCTTCCAACCCTCTCTACCCTCCCATCCCCCCTCCAGACAGGAGATGCCAACACAGTCTCAAGTGTCCACCTGATACAAATAGCTCACTCTTCATCAGCATCTCTCCTACCCACTGTCCAGTCCCTTCCATGTCTGATGAGTTGTCTTAGGGAATGGCTCCTGTCCTGGGCCAACAGAAGGTTTGGGGACCATGACTGCCCGGATTCCTCTAGTCTCAGTCAGACCATTAAGTCTGGTCTTTTTATGAGAATTTGGGGTCTGCATCCCACTAATCTCCTACTCCCTCAGGGGTTCTCCGTTGTGCTCCCTGTCAGGGCAGTCATTGGTTGTGGCCGGGCACCATCTAGTTCTTCTGGTCTCAGGATGATGTAAGTCTCTGGTTCATGTGGCCCTTTCTCTCTCTTGGGCTCTTAGTTATCGTGTGACCTTGGTGTTCTTCATTCTCCTTTGATCCAGGTGGGTTGAGACCAATTGATGCATCTTAGATGGCCGCTTGTTAGCATTTAAGACCCCAGACGCCACATTTCAAAGTGGGATGCAGAAAGTTCTCATAATAGAATTATTTTGCCAATTGACTTAGAAGTCCCCTTAAACTATGGTCCCCAAACCCCTGCCCTTGCTCTGCTGACCTTTGAAGCATTCAGTTTATCCCAGAAACTTCTTTGCTTTTGGTCCAGTCCGGTTGAGCTGACCTTCCATGTATTGAGTATTGTCCTTCCCTTCACCTAAAGTAGTTCTTATCTACTAACTAATCAGTAAAAAACCCTCTCCCACCCTCCTTCCCTCCCCCCCTCATAACCACAAAAGTATGTGTTCTTCTCAGTTTATACTGTTTCTCAAGATCTTATAATAGTGGTCTTATACAATATTTGTCCTTTTGCCTCTGACTAATTTCACTCAGCATAATGCCTTCCAGGTTCCTCCATGTTATGAAATGTTTCACAGATTCGTCACTGTACTTCATTGATGCGTAGTATTCCATTTGTGTGAATATATCACAATTTATTTACCCATTCATCCGTTGACGGACACCTTGGTTGCTTCCAGCTTTTTGCTATTGTAAACAGAGCTGCAATAAACATGTGTGTGCATATATCTGTTTGTGTGAAGGCTCTTATTTCTCTAGGGTATATTCTGAGGAGTGGGATTTCTGGGTTCTATGGTAGTTCTATTTCTAACTGTTTAAGATAACGCCAGATAGATTTCCAAAGTGGTTGTACCATTTTACATTCCCAATCTCTCTGCAGCCTCTCCAACATTTATTATTTTGTGTTTTTTTTTTATTGGAGTGAGATGGAATCTCATCGTAGTTTTAATTTGCATTTCTCTAATGGCTAATGATCGAGAACATTTTCTCATGTATCTGTTAGCTGCCTGAATATCTTCTTTAGTGAAGTGCGTGTTCATATCCTTTGCCCACTTCTTGATTGGGTTGTTTGTCTTTTTGTGGTTGAGTTTTGACAGAATCATATAGATTTTAGACATCAGGTGCTGGTCAGAGATGTCATAGCTGAAAATTCTTTCCCAATCTGTAGGTGGTCTTTTTACTCTTTTGGTGAAGTCTTTAGATGAGCATAGGTGTTTGATTTTTAGGAGCTCCCAGTTATCGGGTTTCTCTTCATCATTTTTAGTAATGTTTTGTATTCTGTTTATGCCTTATATTAGGGCTCCTAACATTGTCTCTATTTTTTCTTCCATGATCTTATCGTTTTAGTCTTTATGTTTAGGTCTTTGATCCACTTGGTGTTAGTTTTTGTGCATGGTGTGAGGGATGGGTGCTGTTTCATTTTTTTGCAAATGGATATCCAGTTATGCCAGTACCATTTGTTAAAAAGACTATTTTTTCCCCAATTAACTGACACTGGGCCTTTGTCAAATATCAGCTGCTCATATGTGGATGGATTTATATCTGGGTTCTCAATTCTGTTCCATTGGTCTATGTGCCTGTTGTTGTACCAGTACCAGGCTGTTTGGACTACTGTGGCTGTATAATAGGTTCTAAAATCAGGTAGAGTGAGGCCTCCCACTTTCTTCTTCTTTTTCAGTAATGCTTTACTTATCCGAGGCTTCTTTCCCTTTCGTATGAAGTTGGTGATTTGTTTCTCCATCACATTGAAAAATGACGTTGGAATTTGGATCGGAAGTGCATTGTATGTATAGATGGCTTTTGGCAGAATAGACATTTTTACTATGTTAAGTCTTCCTATCCATGAGCAAAGTATGTTTTTCCACTTAAGTAGGTCCTTTTTAGTTTCTTGTAGTAGTACTTTGTAGTTTTCTTTATATAGGTCTTTTACATCTTTGGTAAGATTTATTCCTAAGTATTTTATCTTCTTGGGGGCTACTGTGAATGGTATTGATTTGGTTATTTCCTCTTCGATGTTCTTTTTGTTGATGTAGAGGAATCCAAGTGATTTTTGTATGTTTATCTTATAACCTGAGACTCTGCCAAACTCTTCTATTAGTTTCAGTAGTTTTCTGGAGGATTCCTTAGGGTTTTCGGTGTATAAGATCATGTCATCTGCAAATAGAGATAATTTTACTTCCTCCTTGCCAATCCGGTTGCCCTTTATTTCTTTCTCTAGCCTGATTGCTCTGGCTAGGACCTCTAGCACAATGTTGAATAAGAGCGGTGATAAAGGGCATACTTGTTCTTAAGGGAAATGCTTTCAGGCTCTCTCCATTTAGAGTGATGTTGGCTGTTGGCTTTGTATAGATGCCCTTTATTATGTTGAGGAATTTCCTTCAATTCCTATTTGGGTGAGAGTTTTTATCATAAATGGGTGTTGGACTTTGTCAAATGCCTTTTCTGCATCAATTGATAAGATCATGTGGCTTTTGTCCTTTGTTTTATTTATATGGTGGATTACATTAATGGTTTTTCTAATATTAAACCAGCCTTGCATAGCTGGTATAAATCCCGCTTGGTCATGGTGGATTATTTTTTTGATATGTTGTTGAATTCTATTGGCTAGAATTTTGTTGAGGATTTTTGCATCTATGTTCATGAGAGATATAGGTCTGTAATTTTCTCCAAAAGTGGTGTGTTGAAGTCTCCTACTATAATTGTGGGGGTGTCTATCTCACTTTTCAGTTCTGTTAAAATTTGATTTATGTATCTTGCAGCCCTGTCATTGGGTGCATAAATATTTAATATGGTTATATCTTCCTGGTCAATTGTCCCTTTTATCATTATGTAGTGTCCTTCTTTATCCTTTGTGGTGGATTTAACTTTAAAGTCTATTTTATCAGAAATTAATATTGCTACTCCTGCTCTTTTTTGCTTATTGTTTGCTTGATATATTTTTTTCCACCCTTTGAGTTCTAGTTTGTTTGTGTCTCTAAGTCTAAGGTGTGTCTCTTGTAGGCAGCATATAGATGGATCGTGTTTCTTTGTCCAGTCTGAGACTGTCTCTTTATTAGTGCGTTTAGTCCATTTACATTCAGCGTAATTATAGATAAGTATGTGTTTAGTGTTGACATTTTGATGCCTTTTTATGTGTTGACAATTTCATTTTTCCATTGACTTTTTTGTGCTGAGACATTTTTCTTTGTAAACTGTGTGTTCCTCATTTTCATAGTACTTGACTTTATGTTTGCTGGGTCGTTACGTTTTTCTTGGTTTTTATTTTGAGTTATGGAGTTGTTATACCTCTTTGTGGTTACCTTAATATTTACCCCTAGTTTTCTAAGTAAAAACCTAACTTGTAATGTCCTGTATTGCCTTGTATCCCTCTCCATATGGCAGTTCTATGCCACCTGTATTTAGTCCCTCTTTTGTATTATTGTGATCTTTTACATATTGACTTCAATGATTCCCTGTTTTGAGCATTATTTTTTTTAATCTTAATTTGTTTTTGTGATTTCCCTATTTGAGTTGATATCAGGATGTTCTGTTCTGTGACCTTGTGTTGTGCTGGTATCTGATATTATTGGTTTTCTGACCAAACAATTTCCTTTAGTATTTCTTGTAGCTTTGGTTTGGTTTTTGCAAATTCTCTAAGCTTGTGTTTATCTGTAAATATCTTAATTTCACCTTCATATTTCAGAGAGAGTTTTGCTGGATATATGATCCTTGGCTGGCAGTTTTTCTCCTTCAGTGCTCTGTATATGTCATCCCATTGCCTTCTTGCCTGCATGGTTTCTGCTGAGTAGTCTGAACTTATTGATTCTCCCTTGAAGGAGACCTTTCTTTTCTCCCTGGCTGCTTTTAAAATTTTCTCTTTATCTTTGGTTTTGTCAAATTTGATGATAATATGTCTTGGTGTTTTTCTTTTTGGATCAATCTTAAATGGGGTTTGATGAGCATCTTGGATAGGTATCCTTTCATGTTTCATGATGTCAGGGAAGTTTTCTGCCAGCAGATCTTCAACTATTCTCCCTGTGTTTTCTGTTATCTCTCCGTGTTCTGGAACTCCAGTCACACAGAAGTTATCCTTCTTGATAGAGTCCGACATGATTCTTAGGGTTTCTTCATTTTTTTAAATTATTTTATCTGATGTGTTTCCAGCTATATTGCTGTTAATTCCCTGGTCCTCCAGATTTCCCACTCTGCATTCTAATTGCTCGAGTCTGCTCCTCTGACTTCCTATTGTGTTGTCTAATTCTGTAATTTTTATTGTTAATCTTTTGGATTTCTGAATGCTGTCTCTCTATGGATTCTTGCAACTTATTAATTTTTCCACTATGTTCTTGAATAATCTTTTTTAGTTCTTCAACTGCTTTATCAGTGTGTTCTTTGGCTTTTTCTGTAGCTTGCCTTATTTCATTTCTGAGGTCTTCCCTGATGACTTGAAGCATTCTGTAAATTAGTTTTTTATATTCTGTGTCTGATAATTCCAGGATTGTATCTTCACTTGGGAAAGATTTTGATTCTTTAGTTTGGGGGGTTGTAGAAGCAGTCATGGTTTGCTTCTTTATGTGGTTTGATATCGACTGCTGTCTCTGAGCCATCACTAAGGTATTGTAGTGATTTATTCTATATTTGCTCACTGAGTCTTATCTTGTTTTGTTTTCTTTCAATATACGTAGATGGGCTACTAGATCGCGCTGTCTTGACTGTTGTAGCCCTTGACTCACTTATGACCTATTACCAGCTGGTTTGGGCTGTTACCAGATATATATGCCTGAGTCCATTCACGATTCTTGAGTAGAATCTGATTTTGGGTCATCAAGTGTGTGATGCACCCTATCACCTATCCATCTTGAGAAGTAGTGGTGATAGTTGTGTGCACCAGATTCTAGTAGCAGCTGGGGTTCACACTTCACGGGGGGCAGGATGCTGACAGGCTTCCCCCAAGTGCCAGTGAGGTAGGCGTGTCTCTATTCCTAAAGCACCTTGGTGGGTGGGCTCTGCAGCTGTACCTTAGGCCCCCAATGCAAGTACCTCTACTGATTGGTAGGTGTCACCCTCCTTAGGCCCCTAAAGCAGGAGGCTAGGTGGTCTGGGGGGAGCTTCAGCCCTCAGTTCCCTGTTGTGGGTCAGTGAGGGCTCTGTTGAATAGGCGGAGATATCAGACCTGGTAAACTTGTCTTTCCAGTAAATCCGCTAAAACAAATGCAGTCAGATCCCTATCAGAAATGCCTTTGCATTATAATAGCCACCTTGTTCCCTGTAGGGATGAAAGCCCAAGACTGTGGATCACATATGCTTGGCTGGAGCTGGTTCTGTGTTTTTGATCCAATTAGGGAAGGATTTTTGGTCCCTGGGTTTTTTGTGGTTGCTTCTCTCAGGCCAGAAGAATGGGTTAGGAAAAGACCAAAAAAAAAAAAAAAAGGAAAAGAAAAGCCATGGAGCAGTTCTCCCTCTGACTCAGGAAATTCCAATGTTAATGAAGCCACCTGGGAAGGGGAGGGGAGGGTTCAGAAAAACAGGAGAGAGTAGCACCCCGGAATATAGACAAAGTTACTTACCTTGCTTGGGATGACTGTTTTATCTGAGATTCCCGAGGGGCGCTTCGCCTGTGTGTGCTGGCTGGGTAGAGATTGCCCCTGAGGGTCAGGCCCGCGTCCCATGCTTGCGCTGTCTCAGAAGCCGTGGTTAGTTCCTCCGCTCCCAGTCCAAAGCCCAGCGTCAAGGTTCCCCTGCTGGGACACTGCACTCCTGGCTCCAAAAACTGTCACTGCCTCCCGGTGACTTCTCCTCTGGCCAGCCGCATCACCGCACTGCCCGCGAGGACCAGCTGGGCCCCCCCGCCAGGTCAGTTTAGGGGGCTGGGGCTGCGCCCCGTGTTTGCACCATCACAGGATGTCGTGCTCAGCTCCCCCACGCCCAGTCCAAAGCCCCGCACCAAGGTTCCCCAGCTGGGACACTGCACTCCCGGCTCCAAAACCAGTCGCTGCCTCCCAGCGACTTCTCCTCCCACCAGCCGCGTCGCTGCGCTGCCCGCGAGGACCGGCTGGGCCCCCTCCTGAGGTCAGTTCAGGGGGGTAGGGCTGCGCCCCATGTTTGCGCGTCACAGGATGCCGTGCTCAGCTGCCCTGCGTCCAGTCCAAAGCCGAGCGTCAAGGTTTCCTGACTGGGACGCTGGCTCCAGGTGCCAAAAACAGTTGCTGCTTACCCGTAGTTGTTCATTCTCGGTCTCTGTAACTCAGGTCAACTCTTTAAATCTGTGTTTCTTGGTTAGGATTCGTAGATTGTCATGTATGTGATTGATTCACTTGTTTTTCTGAGTCTTTGTTGCAAGAGGGATCCGAGGTAGCGTCTACCTAGTCAGCCATCTTGGCTCCCTCCCCACCTCATTTCTTATTTGGGTTATTTTCTTCCTCTCCTGTTTTTCTTTTGTCAGCTTGGCCAATGGTTTATCAATTTTGTCAATTATTTCAAAGAACCAGCTTTTGGTCTTGTGAATACTTTCAATTGTTTTTCTGTTTTCTATTTCATTTAGTTCTGCTCTAATTTTATTTTTTGTTTTCTTCTGATGCTGAGGTTTTCTGTTGTTGTTCTCTTTCTATTTGTTCAAGTTGTGGGGATAGTTCTTTGATTTTGGCCCTTTTTTTGGATGTTTGCATTTATTGATATAAATTGAGCTCAGAGCACTGCCTTTGTTGTGTCTCAAAGGTTCTGATAGGAAGTATTTTCATTCTCATTGGATTCAATGAATTTCTTTATTCCATCCTTAATGTTTTCTATAATCCAGTCTCTTTTGAGCAGGGTATTATTCTGTTTCCAAATGTTTGATTTCTTTTCCCTGTTTTTTCTGTTATTGATTTCTACTTTTATGGCATTATGCTCAGAGAAGATGTTTTGTAATGTTTTAATGTTTTGAATTCTGCTAAGGCTTGCTGTATGACTTAATATGTGGTCTATTCCAGAGAATGTTCCATGTGTATTAGAAAAGAAAGCATACTTGGTTGCTATTGGGTGGAGTGTTCAGTATATGTCTATGAGGTCAAGTTGGTTGATTGTGGCAATTAGATCTTCCTTGACTTTATTGATATTGCCACTCCTGCTCTTTTTTGATTGTTCTTTGCTTGATATATTTTTTTCCATCCTTTGAGTTTTAGTTTGATTGTGTCTCTAAGTCTAAGATGTGTCTCTTGTAGGCAGTATATAGATGGATCATGTTTTTTAATCCATTCTGCCACTCTGTGTCTCTTTATTTCTACATTTAGTCCATTTACATTCAGTGTAATTATGGATAGGTGTGAATTTAGTGATATCATTTTGATGTCTTTTTTTGTGTGTTGTTGGCAGTTTCTTTTTCCCACTTGATTTTATGTGCTGAGTAGATTATCTTTATATATTGTCCTTTCCTCATATTCACTTTTGTTGATCTTGTTTCTGCCGAGTCTCTTTTTTTTTTTTCTTGTATTTTATTTTGATGTGTAGGATAGTTTGTCTCCTTTGTTGTTACCTTATCATTTACCCCTATTTTTCTAAATCTAAGCCTAACTTTTATTTCTTTGTATCGCCATATCTTAGTCTCCATATGGAAGATCTATGATTACATTTCTTAGTCCTTCTGTATTGTTTTAATGTTGTCTTTTATATAATAACATCTCTGTTACCATGTTTTGAGCTTTTTTTTATATATTAATTTGCTTTTTTGATTTCCCTGTGTGGATTGATTTCTGATTGCTCTGCCCAGTGTTCTATTCTTGGGTTGATACCTCATATTATTGATTTTCTAACGAAAGAATATCTTTTAGTATTTCTTGCAGTTTTGGTTTGGTTTTTACAAATTTCCTAAACTTCTGTTTATCTGGAACTGTCCTAATTTCACCTTCATATTTTAGAGACAGTTTTGGTTGATATATGATTCTTGACAGGCAATTTTTTTCCTTCATTTTTTAAAAATAAGTCATCCCATTGCCTTCTTGTCTTCATGGTTTCTGCCAAGTAGTCCAAGCTTATTCTTATTGACTCTCCTTTGTAGGTGACTTTTCGTTTATCCCTAGCTGCTCTTAAAATTCTCTCTCTATCTTTGGTTTTGGCAAGTTTCATTATAATATGTCTTGGTGACTTTAACGTCTACCTTATGTTGAGTTGAATGAGCATCTTGGATAGATATCTTCTCATCTTTCACAACATCAGGGATGTTTTCTGCCAACAAATCTTCAACAATTCTCTCTGTATTTTCTGTTTTACCTCCCTGTTCTGGTACTCCAATCACTCGTAGGTTATTTCTCTTGGTAGAGTCCCACATGATTCTTAAGGTTTCTTCATTTCTTAAGTTCTTTTATCTGATTTTTCTTCAAATATATTAGTGCCAACTGATTTATCTTCAAGTTCAGAAATTCTGGCTTCTGCTTGCTCAATTTTGCTCCTCTGACTTACTATTGAGTTGTCTACTTCTGTAATTTTATTGTTAATCTTCTGAATTTCTGATTGCTGTCTGTCTATGGATTTTTCCAGCTTATTAAATTTTTCATTATGTCCCTGAATAATCTTTTTAATTTCTTCAGTTGCTTTATCTGTGTG
Source organism: Elephas maximus indicus (assembly GCF_024166365.1). Taxonomy (NCBI): domain Eukaryota; kingdom Metazoa; phylum Chordata; class Mammalia; order Proboscidea; family Elephantidae; genus Elephas; species Elephas maximus. The sequence goes on from NC_064829.1 coordinate 11,038,004, forward strand.
TTCCTTGGCTTGTTCTGCATATTGCCTCATTTTCTTCCTGTTGTCTTCAAGGGTTCTCTATATTAATCTTTTTTATTCTGCCTCTGGTAATTCCAGTAATGCACTTTTGTTTAGAAGATCCGTGGATTCTTTGTTTTTGAAAGCTTGTTGAGGTGATCATGGTCTGTTTCTTTGTGTGTCTTGATATCGACTGTTGTCTCCATGCATCTATAAGTTATTGTATTAGTTTATTTTATGTTTGCTTACTGTGTCATAGCTTCTTGCTTTGTTTTGTTTTGATATGCCCAAATGTATTGCTTGAGTGAACTAGCTTGATTATTTTCACCTTTGGAGCTCTGACATCCTGTCCCCAGATTGCTAGAGCTGTTATCAGGTATATCAGTCTAGGAGTCCATTGACTTTTCTTGTATGAATTCAGCTCATGTGTCCATGTAGCTGATCATCAGGTGTGTGGTACAGGCTCTGTCCTACAGTCTTAGAGGGGCAGAGATGATTGGTGTAGGTACTGGTATCTGGTTGCAGTAGGCAGTCACCCTCTGAACAAGGCAGGGGGCTGAGAAATGTCTCCCATGTGTCTCTGAGGAAAACATGTTCCTGTTCCCTAGAGAGTACGGGTGAGTGGGTTCTGCGGATGGACCATGGGCACCAATGTTTTTGGTTGTAAGGACTGGGAGGTACCAGTTATCCTTGGACCCCTGTTGCGGGTGGCTGGGTGACCTGAGTGGAGCTTCTGGTCCTTAGGCCCCTTTTGTGGGTAGGTGAGGATCCTATTTAATAGGCAAAGCAATGTCAAACATCCAACGCCCACCTCTCCACCGCACAGCTGAAATGGGGCCTATTCTCCTGAAATAGGCCTACACAGGTCCATGCAGAAGGGAAAGGTGTCAAAGTCCTTGGACCTTTTATTCCTAGACAGGAGCCACTTCTGTCCTGAGCTCCCCTGGCTAGTGGAGCTGGAAAACTATCTTTTCCCCCAGTTGCAAATTTTTTCCTTCTCCAAGCCTGGGAGGCTGGCTCTAGGCACTCAACAGTGCCTATCTCAGGCCCGGGAATTCAACCACTGAAACCAGCTTGGGGGTGGGTGGGCACGGTAAAATATTTGCAGGTACTTAGCTTTTGCTGAGAGTGCTGTTCTTCTCTGGTTCCGGAGGTGTGAGTAGGCTGTGTGGTTGGATCCTTCTCCCTGAGGAAACTGGCCGAACGGTAGTACCAGCCCACCACCACTGCTCTGGGAATGGTGCCTGAGGGCTCCATGCAATTCAGGTCTGTTAACTCCTCTCCACTTCTGAACCGTCTCTTCTTCCCCAGCCCCTCTGTTCTTTTTCTAAGCTTGCCTTCGATGCTCAGGGCTCCTAGCTTGTCATAAATATACTCGTTTCACTTGGTTTTTTGGGTCTTTGTTGTAAAGAGGGCTTGCCAGAGAGTCTGTCTATTCCGCCTTTTTGGCTCTGCCTCCTCGCTTTGTAATATTTTGATGTTTTGGATTCAGTTAAGACTTGCTTTGTGACCTAATATGTGGCCTATTTTGGAGAATGTTCCATGTGCACTGGAAAAGAAAGCATACTTGCCTGCCGTTGAGTGGAGTGTTCTGATCATGCCTATGAGGTCAGGGTGGTTGATTGTGGCATTTAGATCTTCCATGTCTTTATTGAGCTTCTTTTTAGATGTTCTGTCCTTTACCAAAAATGGTGTGTTCAATCTCCTACTATTCTTGTGAAGCTGTCTATATCTCTTTTCAACTCTGTTAGAGTTTATTTTATGTATTTTGGGTCCTGTCATTGGATGTGTATATATTTACTATGGTTATGTCCTCCTGGTGTATTGACTCTTTAATCATTATATAGGGTCCTTCCTTATCCTTTGTGGTGGATTTTACTTTAAAGTCTATTTTTTCAGAGACTAATATTGCCACTTCTGCTCTTTTTTGTTTTTTTAGTTTGTTTCATATATATTTTTCTATCCTTTGAGTTTTAGTTTGTTTGTGTCTTTGAGCCTAAGGTGTGTCTCTTGTAAGCAGTATATAGACAGATGACGCTTTTTTATACATTCTGCCACTCTCTGTCTCTTTATTGGTGCATATAGTCCATTTACATTCAGTGTACTTATTGATAGGTATGAGTTTAGTGATGTCATTTTGATGATTTTTTTCATGTGTTTGTGGTGTTGACAGTTTCTTTTTTCCACTTAATATTCTGTGCTGAGTCATTTTTATGTATTTTCGGGTTTTTTTCATTGTTATTCATGTATTTGCTGAGTCTTTATGTTTTCTTCCTTTTTATTTTGAAGGATAGATTTGTTAGTTTCGTTTGTGATTACCTTAAAGTTTATCTCTATTTTTCTAAGCTTAAACCAAACTTTACTTCATGATATCCTCTTAACTTCCTCTGTAGACGAAAGCTCTATGACTACATTATTTAGTCATTCATTTTGTTTTAATATTTTTATCATTTGCATTTACCATGTGACTTCTCTGTCTGGGCTGATATCTGGTCATTCCATCCTATGTTCTATTCTTGGGTTGTTATCTGATATTGTCCTTTCTCTAGCTGAAGGACTCCCTTTAATGTTTCTTGTAATTTTTGTGTGCTATTTAAAAATTCCCTTAACTTTTGTTTTTCTGGAAATGCCCTAATTTTGCCTTCATATTTGAAAGAGAGTTTTGCTGGACACGCAATTCTCGGCTGTCAATTTTTTTTCCTACAATGCTTCCTATATGTCATTCCATTGCCTTCTTGTCTGCATGGTTGCTGCTGAATAGTCCAAGCTTAGTCTTATTGACTCTCCTTTGTAAGTGACTTTTCCTTTATCCCTGTTGTTGTTGTTGTTGTTGTTGTTAGGTGCTGTCGAGCTGGTTCCGACTCATAGCAACCCTATGCAGAATGGAACAAAACACTGCCTGGTCCTGAGCCATCCTTACAATCATTGTTATGCCTCAGTTCATTGTTGCAGTCACTGTGTCAATCCACCTCATTGAGGGTCTACCTCTTTTCCACTGACCCTGTACTCTGCCAAGCATGATGTCCTTCTCCAGGAACTGATCCCTCCTGACAACATGTCCAAAGTATGTAAGACGCAGTCTCACCATCCTTGCTTCTAAGGAGCATTCTGGTTGTACTTCTTCTAAGACAGATTTCTTTGTTCTTTAGCACTCCATGGTATAATCAATATTCTTTGCCAACACCACAATTCAAAGGCGTCAACTCTTCTTTGGTCTTCCTTATTCATCGTCCAGCTTTCACATGCCTATCCCTAACTGCTCTTAAAATTCTCTCTTTATCTTTGGTTTTGGCAATTTTGATTATAATATGTTGTGGTGACTTTCATTTGGGACGTACCCTGTTTAGGTTTCCATGAGCTTCTTGGGTAGCTATCTTCTCATCTTTCACAGTATTAGGGAGATTTTCAGCCAGCAAATCTTTAATAATTCTCTCTACACTTTCTGTCATCCCCCGACCCCTTTATGGTACTCCAATCACTTGTAGGTTTTTCCTCTTCATAGTGTCCCACATAATTCGTAGGAGTTCTTCATTTTTTAAATTCTTTTATCTCATTTTCCTCAAATATATTGGTGTCAAATGCTTTATCTTCAATCTCACTTTTTCTGACTTCCATTGCCTCAATTCTGCTCCTATGAGTTGTCTAATTCTGAAATTTTATTTTTAATGTTTTGGATTTCTATGGATTCTGGCAGCCTGGTAATTTTGTCATTCCGATCTTATATAGCTTTCCTAAATTCCTCTCTCTCTTTGTCTGTGCGTTCCATGGCTTGGTCTACTTTTTGTCTGATCTCATTCCTGATCTCCTGAAGAGCGCTGTATATTAATCTTTTGAATGCTACTTCTGTTGATTCTAAGACCTTCTCTTCTTCCAGAAGGTTTCCTGGTTCTTTGTTTTGGCTGCTTATCGGTGCCATCTTGATCTGCTTCTTTCTGTGATTTGATATTGACTTGTGCCTCTGAGCCATCAATATGTTATTATATTTATTTATTGTATGTTTGCTTACCATGTCCTAGCTTTTTGTTTTGTTTTGTTTTGATATGGCCAAATAGCTGGTCATGTGAGCTACTTTGATTATTGGTGTATTTGAAGCTCTCACATCCTGTCACCAGATGATTAGAGCTGCTACTAGGTGTGTGAGCCCAGGAGTGCATTTTTTACTTTTCTTGTGTGGATTCAGCTCAGGTGTCAGCTCTTCAGTCACATAGTGTGTGGTACAAGCTCTCACCAGGTATCTGGCTGCAGTAGGTGGCTATGTGCTGAGCAAGGTATGGGGCTGATGGCTGCCCCTGAGTGCCTAGGTAAAAGGCATATCCCTGACCCCTAGATCACATAGGTGGGCAGATTTTGCAGCCAGGCTTTGGGTACCCAGTGTTGTTGGTTGTAAAGACTGGGAGGTACCACTTATTCTCAGTCCCTTTTTAGACAGCGCTGGAGGTGCTCACTTATCTATGCCCAGAAATATGGAAGACAGCTTCCTGGCCAACTGACTGAAAGAGATCCACATTTATGCCTATTCCCAAGAAAGGTGATCCAACCGAATGTGGAAATTATAGAACAATATCATTAATATCACACGCAAGCAAAATTTTGCTGAAGATCATTTAAAAACGGCTGCAGCAGTATATGGACAGGGAACTGCCAGAAATTCAGGCCAGTTTCAGAAGAGGACATGGAACCAGGGATATCATTGCTGATGTCAGATGGATCCTGGCTGAAAGCAGAGAATACCAGAAGGAGGTTTACCTGTGTTTTATTGACTATGCAAAGGCATTTGACTGTGTGGATCATAACAAACTATGGATAACATTGCAGAGAATGGGAATTCTGGAACACTTAATTGTGCTCATGAGGAACCTTTACATAGATCAAGAGGCAGTTATTGCGACAGAACAAGGGGATACTGATTGGTTTAAAGTCAGGAAAGCTGTGCATCAGGGTTGTAGTCTTTCACCATACCTATTTCATCTGTATGCTGAGCAAATAATCTGAGAAGCTGGACTATATGAAGAAGAACAGGGCATCAGGATTGGAGGAAGGCTCATTAACAACCTGTGTTATGCAGATGACACAACCTTGCTTGCTGAAAGTAAAGAGGACTTGAAGCACTTACTAATGAAGATCAAAGACCACAGCCTTCAATATGAATTACACCTCAACATAAAGAAAACAAAAATCCTCACAACTGGACCAACGAGCAATGTCATGATAAACAGAGAAAAGATTGAAGTTGTCAAGGATTTCATTTTACTTGGATCCACAATCAAGAGCCATGAAAGCAGCAGTCAAGAAATCAAAAGACACATTGCATTGGGTAAATCTGCTGCAAAGGACCTCTTTAAAGTGTTGAAAAGCAAAGATGTCACCCTGAAGACTAAGGTGAGCCTGACCCAAGCCATGGTATTTTCAATCACATCATATACCTGTGAAAGCTGGACAATGAATAAGGAAGAGTTGCCGCCTTTGAGTTGTGGTGCTGGTGAGGAATATTGAATATACCATGGACTGCCAAAAGAACGAACAAATCTGTCTTGGAAGAAGTGCAGCCAGAATGCTCCTTAGAGGCAAGGATGGCGAGACTGCATCATACATACTTTGGACATGTTGTCAGGAGGGATCAGTTCCTGGAGAAGGACATCATGCTTGGCAGAGTACAGGGTCAGCGGAAAAGAGGAAGACCCTCAACGAGGTGGATTGACACAGTGACTGCAACAATGAACTGAGGCATAACAATGATTGTAAGGATGGCTCAGGACCAGGCAGTGTTTCGTTCTGTTGGAACCGACTCAACAGCACCTAACAACCACAACAACAACAGGTGGAATGGGTGAATCTGTCAGTCCTCAGGCCTCTGATATGGGTGGGTAAGGACCCTGCTTAATGGGGAAAGTGGTGTCAAATGCCACAAATCTTCCACTTCCCCTTGGCTGCTGCAGTTGAAAATAGGCTTCAGGAATATACCACTGTTGTTCTATGCTAATGAGGGCCTACAGTGTTGATTGTTCCACACAGGTCTAGGCCAGGCTGAAGGAAGTTCGAAGTCCATGAACTCCTTACGCCTGTGCCTAGGTAAAGTGGCAGTGCCTGCTCTGAGTTCCTGGCTTGGGGGGGTGGTGATTTTTTAAAGCCACAAGACTAATTTGAGGGCAGTTAGTCCTGAGTACCTGGCTTAGGGGAGTTGGTGGGGTTTTGTTTGTTTGTTTGTTTGTTTGTTTCCCTAAAGCTGCGAGATTGGTTTGGGTGTGATAGCTCCTATTTCCGGCTTAGGGGCATGGCAGTTGTTGAATACTGTCAGACTGGTATCAAAGCAGAACAGGGAGAGGGTTGGGTGAGGAGAAAAGAGGCACTTCTGTGCTAGGAATGTCCCAGAGGCGGAGGGGTTATTTTGATCCCACATGGTAGGTTAGACGCTTGTACTTAACTTTTGCAGATCCAGCGCCACCTCCCTCTGGATCCAGAGGCTTGTGCAGACTCTCTGCTTCCTGATCTCTCCTGATGTGGTGAACTGCATCCTGAGTGCTACTGCTTGCCACAATGTGTGTGCACCAGCCAATGTAGCCTGCAGGGTGCAAGCTAGCTCAAGCCTGGCACTTTTTCACTGCTTCTGAACTGTCTCTCACTCCCCCTCCCACTCAGTGTGATTCCTCAACTTTGTCTTTGATGTTCAGGGCTCCAAGACTGTCATATATAATTGATTCACTTCCGGTCTTTTTTATAAGAGGGACCACAGGAAGTGTCTGACTGTTCTTCTGTCTTAGTCCCTCCTCTCAGTCTCCAATCATTTTTATAAAACAAAGAATGAAGATGCAATATTAAAAGTATGGTATGAACACTGCCTTATAGATAAAGATAATGACAACCTTAGTTTCAAACATTTGTTATTTGAAGGGCAAAGTCTGAAGGGCACATACAAGCTGGTGAGTGGTGTCCAAAAGCAGAATGTGACCACCTATTCAGGTCAGTTATAACTACTTACGTTAACCAGTCAGGAAGGACCAGTCCCTGGAGAAGAACATCATGCTTGGTAAAGTAGAGGGTCAGCAAAAAAGAGTGAGACCCTTAACAAGGTGGACACAGTGGTTCCCACAGTGGGCTCAAACATAGCAACGATTATGAGGATGGTGCAGGATTAGGCAGTGTTTTGTTCTGTTGTACATAGGGTAGCTATGAGTCCACACCTAACAACAACAACATATTAACCATAAGGTCTGTGGGTTGCACAAATGGTTTGCACTCAGCTACTGACCTAAAAGGAGCCCCAGTTTCACAATGGTTAAGTGCTCAACTGCTAACCAAAAATTTGGTGCTTTCAACCCACCAGCAGAGCCAAGGGAGAGAAGACCTGGTGATCTGCTCCCATGAAGTTTTCAGCTTAAGAAACCCTATGGGGCAGTTCTACTCGGTCATATTGGGCCTCTATGAGTTCAAATCGACTCGATGGTACACAACAACTAGCCTAAAGTTTAGCAGCTTGAATCCACCCAGCGACAGTGCAGAAGAAATGCCTGGCTATTGGCTCCTGTAAAGATTACAGCCAAGAAAAACCTATGGAGCTCAGTTCTACTCTGTAACTCATGGAGTTGCCATTAGTCAGTATTGACTCAGTGGGCAACAGGGTTGATTTTCATTTTATGTTAACCATGTGTGCTGGATAGTCTCAGTTTCCCCCGGCAATTGCTCTCTACCCTTCCCCCCTAACCTGTGCCCAGGAGGCTGACTTCTAGGACTGCCTGCGCAGGCTCCTGTGCCTGAGTTTCCATGTGTTTAGTCAACAGGAGACGTGAGAGGGCAGTGGCAGTGTACTTATTCCCCTGTGCCCTCCCTGCTGTGCTGTGGCTGAGCAGTTACTATGTTCCTCCACCGAAGAACACACCACTTGTAGGAAACTCCTCTCCTATGGCTACAGGGCTCACAGGGTCCTGGCAACCACTTCACTCTGTTGCCACCCCTTCAGGCTTTGAGATGGTAGTGGTTGCATGATGCTGGGGGCTGGACCATCCCTCATTGTTGTTTTAATCTTGATCACACTCTGGCAAATTCTCTTTCACCAAACTATTTTCAGTCACCCAGTTTGAGTGTTCCTGAGATTCCAACTGATTTGTGAATCTATTTATTTGAAGATGGCCCAAAACTCATTACAAGGAAACTAGGTTTTTTTGGCTCATCACTTTGTAGTGTATATATGTACTGCAATGAAACCCCAGACTTTTGCTTTGGGTCCTCTTCTTAACTCACTTCTCTCCAATGACTTTAATACTATTTATATATTGATGATTCCTACATTTCTCTCTCCTGTCCCAATTTTTGCAGAGTTCTAGATTTGAGCTCTCTTTTTGAATTTCCTATACACAGCTCAATCTGAACATGTCCAAATATGACTTATCCTTTCCTATTTCTACCCTGCTCCCCAATCTGTTCTCTTCCCATCTTGTCTACTTTAAATTTCAGCAAGTTACACAAATACTTACCCAAATGCTCAAACTACAAATGTAAGTATTTATTCTTTAAGGCTACTTTCATTCCAGAATCCCTTTAGACACTGTCCTGAAAATTGTTGTATAAAAAAAAGTCCTCCAGGAATTTCTTTTTATTATTATTAGCTATGGTAAAATAAAAAGACATAAAATTGCAATGCAATGCTAATAGAACATAACATTACTAACATACTTTTCTATGTTTTGAGTTGTCCATAAGCCTGATCTTACTGAACTAACAACAACTTACAAACCTAAGCACTTCAAAATTTTTAGTACCTTTTGTAACAATTTAGGCTCATAAATTCTTTCATGTAGGAACTCAGATTAAAAACAAAAAACCTCCTAATCTTTTCTTGCCAAAGGTTTCATAAAATGAGTGGTTTGAAGGGGAAATATTCCTTTTGCAACCACATCCTATCTGCAGGCTCTCTCTTTATGCCAAAGACACGTTTGTGTTTATTCTTTGATTCTGAATCACTACTGAATGTAAGTTCCTTCCCTATGCCTGGGGTTGCAGATAAATTATTTTAGATAAGATTTATTAACATAATTGGTACCACCAATGAAAAATGCTTTAGTTTGTTTTGGCTCTGAAATTATCTTATATATTTTTTATAAACAGGGAAAAATGACCGTGGTGGGTTTCTAGGGACTTCTAGAATTTACTTTTAGACATTTGGTGTTTGGGGGTAGAAAGAAGTCCACAAATGTTAGAAAAGGACAAAAACATAGCTGATTCCTGGATTATTTTAAGAGGGAAGATTCAATACAGGTAATGGCACTTGGGAAACTTGGGCAGAGTTTTCCATCAGATGAAGGCAGAACAGCTTGTCACCAGGTGGATGGAAGGTCACTAAGAATACTTGCTGTTCTTGAAAAACATAGCCTCTCCCAGAACAATAATATCAGAAATGCCAAAGTTAGACTTGTATTATTTTATCATAAGGCTTCTTGTCCTCTGTTAAAATACAAACACCCCAAGGAGGCTATTGCACTAAGCCTTGACAGTAAGTATTCCATTACAATTAATTTCTTAGCTCATTTCCCAGAGCAGGTTTTGAAGGGTGAATAGAAGGAGGAGAAGAATACAGGGGAATTAGGTTTTCATGGAAATGAGAAGAGGGCTGAAATGCAAAAAGAAGCCTGAGGGTGGTGGGAGTAGATCTATGTTAAATTTTGGGAAGAATCAGGAAGACAAAAGTGGTGAGAGGGACAAATAAAACCAAATAATCATCAGGTACAAGGAGAATTGTTTTCATGTCCTCAGCATTTGAGCATATTTCCTCTCCATGCTTTGGCAGTCTGGCCTGGAAGCTCTGCACTATTTTACTGATAACCATTTTTAGATTTTAGATACTTCCAATCTTCTTAATCTTCCTTAGGTTTTGAAAAATAACTTACTTTTATGGCCTACTTTTCTTAATTTTTATTAATTTTTTCACTTATAATTAATTAAATGGTGAAAGTCAAGCTGAGGCAGATAAAGATGGTGCCATAAGCAGCTAGTCACTCCCATCCCTCCACAGCAAAACAGGAAGAAAAAAAAAAGCATTACAAATTGATGGAATCAACGGACTCAGAACTGTGGAAATCAGTCAAAGGGTTACAGCATCAAAGTGAAAAGGATGCATGTAAATGGTGGAAAAGCACTGGTTCTCCACCTGTCCAAACTTCACTATGTTCCCAGCTCAGCACAATCATCTTGGGGCAGCTTCGGTGGCCAGCACTGCCAGGTGGAGGGCCTGGTGTTAAAGTGGTGACTGCCAGTACTCTCAGACAGGAAGCCTGGTATCAAGGTGAATAACTACAGCCTTCAAAAATTAAGAAAAGGAAGTGGAGGAGGAGAAAACCTTGGGGAAGCGAAAGGATCTGATTTCTAGATCAATCACATTGTAATAGTCAAATATCTTGGTTTCAACAAAAAATTACAAGGCATACAAAGAAACAGGAAAGGACGACTCATGCAAAAGAACAAAAAAGTGACAGAAACTGTCCCTGAGGAAGCACACAAAATGGAAGTACTAGCCAGAACTTTAAAACCAAAGTATTAAATATACTAATGGGCTAAAGAAAAACAAGGGTAAAGAAGAAAAAAAAAATCAAGAAAATGATATAGGAACAAAACAGAAATTTAAATAAAGACACAGATGTTTTTAAAAAGAACCAAACAGAAATACTGGAGCTAAAAAGTACAATAACAGAAATGGAAAATCCACTAGAGGGACTCAAAAGCAGATCTGAGCTGGCAGAAGAAAGAATCGGAGAACTTGAATATAGTACAACTGAGATTATTAAGTGAGGAGCAAAAGAATGAAGAAAAGTGAATAGAGGCTAAGGAATTTGTGAAACACCATTGAGGGAATGAACATTCACATCATGGGAATCACAGAAGGAGAGAAAAGAAAGAGGCAGAAAGAATATTTGAAAAAACAATGGCAGAAAACTTTCCAGACATGGTTAAAGAGTTGAATCAGCAAATCGAGGAAGCTCAACAAACTCCAAATAAAATAAAACCAAATAGATCCACACTGAGACACATTATAATTAAAATCTTGAAAACCAAAGATAAAGACAGAAGCTCAAAAGCAGCAAGACAAAAGCAAATCATTACACAAAAGTGATCATCAATAATTAATAGCTGATCATTCCTCAGAAACCATGGAGGCCAAAAGGCAATGAGGTGATATATTTAAAGTGCTGAAAGAAAAAATAAAAACTGTCAACCAAAAACTAAATTTGGAAAAACTGCCCTTTAAAAATGAGGTGAGGACTTCCAGCCAACACAGTGCCATAGACAGAAACACCACATGGTCCCTCCACAGCAAAGACCCAAAAAGCTAAGTAAAACAAAGAAAAACATCATTCCTGGAACCTGAAGTGTCAAATGAAGAGATAAAGAATTCAGCAAAGCACTGAATAGAGTAAGAAACTGATAGAGACAGAAAGCAAGGAGAGATACGTGTGGAGGTTCCCAATCAGCTAAATAAAGCGGCACAGATCTGCCATCTTGGACTCCTGTCAGAGATTGGTGGACAGAGAGCAGAGGAAAGCAGCTTCATGGAGCTCCCAGCAGGAGACAGAGCAGCCGGTAACCAGTGACACATGCTCTCACACCACCCGTTCTCTCCCCACTGCTCTACCTCGACACTTCCTGACTGGCAGCTGTGGCTCTGCCGGCTGGGAAGTGTAGCATCTGTGCTGCTTGGATTTGCTCCCACCAACATCAGAGATATGGGGAGAGGGAGTATGGGAAAGCAGCTTCATGCAATTCCCAGCAGGAGACAGAGCACCCTCTGGACCTATCGTGCCTCACCACAGCTGAGCAACTGGACCTGCCCATTGGACAAGGAGATGAAAAGCATCGTGACCACATACAAACAAACAACAAAGAATGCACAACCCGTCTGCTCAGACATAACTGAATTAAAAAAAAAAAAGGCAGGACAAAACAAACAGATCTACAATCAGTAAATGAAGAAAATAACTATTGAATGTCCCTAACACAGCAGACAATATCAAAACATATAAAAATACAGGGGAGTATGGTTCCAGTAGGCATCCAAAATAAAACACCAGATGACTTTCCAGTAGAAAAAAAGGCACTAGAACTACCTGACAGGGAATTCAAATCTCTGCCACATCTCAGAGCTATCTAAGAGTTGAAGCTGAAAGCAGACAAAAATGAGGAAAAAATAGACAAATTCATGGAAAATACAGACCAAAAAAAATGGAAGAATTCAGGAAAATAATATAGGAACAAAATACCAAAATAAATTCACAACTAGAAATCATAAAATAAAAACAATTAGAAATCCAAAAGATAAGCAACAGGATGTCAGAAATGAACAGTGTCATAGGAGGGCTGAGGAACAGGTTTGAGATGATGGAAAACAGAGAGGATCATTAAAGAATTGCTGACAGAAGACTTCCTTAATATCATGAAAGACGAAAAGCTGACCATCCAAGAAGCTCAATGAACCCCATATAGGATAGACCCCAAAAGAAAAACCCCAAGGCATATCATAATCACACTCCCTATAACCAAAGACAAAGAAAAAATCCTGAGAGCACCTCGAGAAAAACAATAAGCCACATACAGAGGAAAAACAATAAGACTAATCTCTGATTATTCGGCAGAAACCATGCAGGCAAGAAGGCAATGAAATGCATATATAAAACCTTGAAAGAAAAAAATTGCCAACCAGGAATAATATATCCTACAAAACCCTCATTCAAATATTATGGTGATAATTAGGACACTTCCAGATAAACAGAAATTAAGGGAATATGTAAAAATCAAACCAAACTTACACAGATTATTAAAGGTAGCCCTTTGGTCTGAGAACAAACAACATCAGACCATAGCCTGATTCTAGGATGCAAGATTGTACCAGCCAGATACCAAACTAGGAAATGAACTATCAAGGACTATCCAAAACCAAAAGAAATGCAATAGGGGACCAGAGAGGCTAATATGTAAACGATAATAATGTCATAACAATAAAAGAGGGAATAAATGGTGTAGGTGTAGAACTTTCTAATGGAGACGAAGGCAAGGCGATACCAAGTAATAATAGACTGATTAAAACCTAGGAACATAAGGGTAAATTTCAAGGTAGCCATAAAGAAATTTAACAAATCTGCTCATCAAAATAAAGAAGAAAAACAAAGTCTCAATAAAAACAAAACCTACAAAAACAAAAGAAATGAAAAAGAAATTCACAAACAAAAGGAATTCAGCACAGGAATGTAAGAGGAACAAAGAAAATGTCAGCACCACAAAAAAAGCACTACAAAATGACAGCAATAAACTCGCACATATCAATAATTACACTGAATGTAAATGGTCTAAATGCACCCACATAAAGAGACACAGAGTGACAGAATGGATTAAAAAAAAAAAAAGGATCCATCAATATGCTGTCTACAAGAGACACAGCTTTAAAACAAAGACATAAATTTATTAAAATCAAAAGATGAAAAAAAAATATATCAAGCAAACAGCTACCAAAAAAGAGCAGGAGTGGCAATACTGATCTCAGATAAAATAGACTTTAAAACAAAATCCACCATAAAAGACAAAGAAGGACACTATATAATGATTAAAGGGACGATCCATCATGAAGACTTAACCATCTACATACCCAATGACAGGGCTCCAAAATACATAAAACAAACTCTAACAGCACTGAAAAGAGAAACTGACAGTTCCACAATAATGGTAGAAGACTTCAACACACCACTCTCGGTAAAGGACAGACCATCTAGAACGAAACTCAGGAAAGATACAGAAGAGCTAAGGGGCACAATCAGCCAATTTGACCTCATAGACATATACAGAACACTCCACCCAATAGCTGCAAAGTACACATTCTTTTCCAATGCACATGGAACATTCTCCAGAATAGACTATATCTTAGGCCACAGAGGAACCCTCAACAAAATCCAAAACACTGAAATATTACAAAGTATCTTTCTGACCACAATGAAATCAAAGTAGAAATTAACAACAGGAAAAGCAAAGAAAAAAAAAAAAGTAAATTACATGGAAATTGAATGACACCCTGCTTAAAAACCACTAGGTAATAGAAGAAATTAGAGATGGAACCAAAAAATTCCTAGAATCAAACAAGAATGAAAACACATGATACTAAAACTTTTGGACACACCAAAGACAGTCTTCAGAGGTCAATTTATAGCAATGGACACACGAATCAAAAAAGAAGAAGGGGAGAAAATCAAAACATTAGCTACACAGCTTGAACAATAGAAAGAGAACAGCACAGGAAGCCCACGGCCACAAGAAGAAAGGAAATTACAAAGATCAGAGCAGAAATAAATGAAATAGAGAACAGAAAAACAATAGAAAGAATCAACAAAATCAAAACTTTGTTCTTTGAAAGAATCAACAAAATTGACAAAACACTGGTCAAAATGACAAAAAGAAAACAGGAGAGGATGCAAATAACCCAAATAAGAAATGAAATGGGGACATTACAGCAGATCCAACTGAAATAAAAAGGATCATAACAGAGTATTATGAAAAACTGAACTCCAACAAACTTGAAAACCTAGAGGAAACGGGCAAAATTCTAGACACACACGACCTACCCAAACTAACACAAAATGATGTTGAAAATCTGAACAAGCCCATAACAATAGAAGAGATGGAAAAGGTTAAAAAAAAAAAAAAAGCCCTGGACTAGATGGCTTAACTGAAGAATTCTACCAAACATTCAGAGAAGAGCTTAGGCCAGTACTACTCAAACTATTTCAGAACGTAGAAAAGGAAAGTGACACTTCTGAATTCATTCCATGAAGCCAGCATAGCCCTGATACCAAAACCAGGCAAAGACACCACAAGAAAAACCAAAATTATACACCAATATCTCTCATGAATATAGATGCAAAAATACTCAACAAAATTCTAGCCAATAGAATTCAGCATCGTATCAAAAAAAAAAAAAATAAACAATACACCATGACCAAGCAGGATTCAAAGCAGGTGTGCAAGGACGGCTCAACATTAGAAAATCAACCAACATAATCCACCATATAAATAAAAGGAATGAAAAAAATCACATGATCATCTCAATCAAAGCAGAAAAGGCATTTGAAAAAGTTCAACACCCATTCCTGATAAAAACTCTCAATAAAATAGGTATAGAAGGAAAATTTCAACATAATAAAGGCTTCTCTGCAAAAGATAGATGCCAACATCATTCTTAATCAAGAGAGGCTGAAAACATTCTTCTTGAGAACAGGAACAAGACCAGGATGCCCTTTGTTACCTCTCCTATTTGACATTGTGCTGGAAGACCTAGCTAGAGCAAAAAGGCAAGAAAAATAAATAAAGGGCATTCAAATTGGTAATGAAGAAGTTAAACTGTCCCCATTTGCAGATAATATGATTCTATACACAGAAAACCCAAAAGACTCCACGAGAAAACTACTGGAACTAATAGCAAGATTCAGCAGAGGTGTAGGATACAAGATAAACATACAAAAATCAGTTGGATTCCTATACAGCAATAGAGAGAACAATGAAAAGGAAATCAATAAAACAATACCATTCATAACAGCCCCTTAAAAAAAAAATACTTAGGAATCACTCTAACCAGGGATGTAAAAGACCTATACAAAGAAAACTACAAAACCCTACTGCAAGAAGCCAAAAGACATTTATATAAAGGAAAGAACATACCATGCTCATGGATAGGTAGACTCAACATTGTGAAAATGACAATTCTACCCAAAGCGACTTACAAATACAATGCAAACCTGATCCAAATACCAATAATATTCTTTAAAGAGATAGAGAAAAATATCATTAACTTTATATGAAAGGGAAGGAGCCCCAGATAAGTAAAGCACTACTGAAGAAGAATAAAGTATGAGTACTCGCACTACCTGAGCTCAGAACCTACTATACAGCTACAGTAGTCAAAACAGCCTGGTACTGGTACAATGACAGATACATTGACCAATGGAACAGAAATGAGAGCCCAGACATAAATCCACCCACCTATGGTCACCTGATCTTCGACATGGGCCCAAAGTCCATTAAATTGGGAAAAGACAGTCTTTTAACAAATGTTGCTGGCAAAACTGGATGTCCATTTGCAAAAAAATGAAACAGGATCCCTACCTCATATCATATACAAAAACTAATTCAAAATGGATCAAAGACCTAAATATAAAGCCAAAACCTATGAAGTCCATAGAAGAAAAATTAGGATCAACCCTAGAGGCCCTTATACACGGCATTATAGGGATACAAACCACAAACAACAATACACGAACTCCTAAAGATAAGCTAGATAACTGGGATCTTCTAAAAATTAAACACTTATGCTCTCAAAAAACTTCACCAAAAGAGTAAAAAGGAAACCTACAGACTGGGAAAAAAATTGGGCTATTACAAATAAGACAAAGGCCTAATCTCTAAAATCTACAGGAAAATCCAACACCTCTACAATAAAAAGACAAATAACCCAATTAAATAATGGGCAAAGGAAATGAACAGACATTTTACCAAAGAAGACATTCAAGTGGCCAACAGACACAGGAGGAAAAGTTCACGATCTCTAGCCATTAGAAAAATGCAAATCAAAACCACAATGAAATACCATCTCACCCCGGCATTACTGGCATAAATCAAAAAAACAGGAAATAACAAATGTTGGAGAGGCTGCAGGGGGATCGGAACTCTTATGCACTGCTGGTGGGAATACAAAATGATACAACCATTTTGGAAAATGATATGGCGCTTCCTTAGAAAGCTAGAAATAGAAATACCATATGACCCAGCAATTCCACTCCTAGGAATATATCCTAGATAAATAAGAGTTGTCACACGAATAGACATATGCACACTCATGTTCATTGCAGCATTGTTCACAATATCAAAAAGATGAAAACAACCTAGATGTCCAAAAACAGATGAATGGATTAAAAAAAAAAAAAACAACTGTGGTACATACACACAATGGAGTATTACACAACGATAAAGAACAATGAAGAACCTGTGAAGCATCTCATAACATGGAGGAATCTGGGGGGCATTATGCTGTGTGAAATAAGTCAATCACGGAAGGACAAAAATTGTATAAGACTACTACTGTAAAAACTCATGAAAAGGTTTACACACAAAAAGAAACAATCTTTGATGGTTACAAGGGAGGGTAGGCATGGGGATGGAAAAACACTAAATAGACAATAGATAAATGGCAACTTTGGTGAAGGGTAAGACAGTACACAATACCGGGGAAGCCAGCACAACCTGTTCAAGACAAGGTCATAGAAGGTCCATAGATACATCCAAACTCCCTTAGGGACCGAATTGCCAGGCTGAGGGTTGTGGGGACCATGGTCTCAGGGAACATGTAGCTCAATTAGCATAATATAGTTTATAAAGAAAATGTTCTATATTCTACTTTGGTGAGTAGCGTCTGGAGTCTTAAAAGCCTGTGAGTGCCCATCTCGGATACTCCACTGACCTCACCCCTTCAGGAGCAAGGAAGAAAGAAGAAAGCTAAAGATACAAGGGAAAGACTAGTCCAAAGGACTAATGAGCCACGTCTATCAAGGCCTCCACCAGTAAAGCTGGATGGTGCTCGCTACCACCTGCTCTGGCAGGGGTCACAATAGAGTGTCCTGGACAGAGGTGGAGAAACATGTAGAACAAAATTTTAACTCAAAAAGAAAGACCATACTTGCTGGCCTGACTGAAGAAGCTCTGAGAGTATGGCTCCCAGACATCCTATCAGTTCAGTATTGAAGTCACTTCTGAGGTTCACTCTTCAGCCAAAGGTAGGATAGGCCCATAAAACGAAATGAGACTAAAGGGGCACACCAACCATGGGGCAAGGATTAGAAGGCAGGAGGGGACACGAAAGGTGTCAATAGGGAACCCAGGGTTGAGAAGGGAGAGTGTTGACATGTTGTGGGGTTGTTAACCAGTCCTAAAACAACATGTGTACTAACTGTTTAATGAGAAACTAGTTTGTTCTATAAACTTTCATCTAAAGCACAATAAAATAAATAAATAAAGGAGAAAAAAAAGAAAATGTTCTGCATCCCACTTTGGTGAGTGGCATCTGGGATCTAAAAAAAAAAAAAATGAGGTAAAATTAAGATACCCCCAGGTGAACAAAAGCTGAGGAAGTTCATTATCATGGAACCAGCTCTACAAAAGTACTCCAGGATGAAATAAAAGGACACTAGACAGTAACTTGGAAACCCTGGTGGTGTAGTGGTTAAATACTGTGGCTGCTAACCAAGAGGTCGGCAGTTCGAATCCACCAGGCACTCCTTGGAAACTCTATGGGGCAGTTCTACTCTGTCTTACAGGGTCGCTATGAGTCCAAATCGACTCGACGGCAGTAGGTTTGGTTTTTGGTTTGGTTTAGACAGTAACTGGAAGATGTATGAAGAAAAAAAAAGATCTGCAGTGAAGGTAATTTAATGGGTAAATATAAAGGTCGTTTTTATGGTATTTCAGTGTCGTAACTTTACTATCTTACATTACTTAAAATAGAAATGCATAAAATATAATTAGAAATTTATGTTGTTGGACACAACTTATAAAGATATAATTTCTGGCAACAATAAGAGAGGAGAGGAGAAGAATGGTATATGAACAGAGAATTGTATGTTATTGAAGTTAAGTTGGCACCAATTGAAACTAGGTTGTTACAGATTTAGGATGTTAAATGTAAGCACCCTGGTACCTACAAAGACAATATCTTAAAAACATACACTAAGGAAAAAGAAGGGGATCAAAATGGTTACCTACAAAATATCAACTAAAAAAACCTATGCAGAATTCTGTTTTTAAGCAAACACTGATAGAGTTGAAGAGAGAAACAGGCAGTTCTACAATAGCCTACAAAGACACGGAGTTAGAAGAACAAAAGGAAAGGACACACGCAGCATTTCACAAACGGAAAGAACTGAAGAAAAAATTTAACCCTCAAGTTGCAATATTGAGGGATTCTACAGTGAAAATATTAAATGATGTAGGAAGCATCAAAAGAAGATGGAAGGAATACACAGAGTCACTAATACAAAAAAGAATCGGCTGACATTCAACCATGTCAGGAGGTAGCATATGATCAGGAACCTATGGTACTGAAGGAAGAGGTCTAAGCTGCACTGATGGTATTGCTAAAAAACAAGGCTCCAGGAATTGACAGAATACCAATTGAGATGTTTTGACAAATGATGCAGTGCTGGAAGTGCTCACTTGTCTATGCCATGATATTTGGAAGATAGCTACCTGGCCAATTGACTGGAAGAGGTCCATATTTCTGCCTATTCCAAAGAAAGGTGATCCAACTGAATGTGGAAATTATCAAACAACGTCATTATATCACACACAAGTAAATTTTGCTGAAGATCTTTCAAAAGCAGCTACAGCAGTACACTGACAGGGACTTGCCAGAAATTCAAGTCAGATTCAGGAGAGGATGTGGAATATCATTGCTGATGTCAGATGAATCCTGGATGAACGCAAAGAATACCAGAGAGATGTTTTTCTGTGTTTTATTGACTATGCAAAGGCATCCCACTGTGTGAATCATAACAAATTATGGAAAAAAATATGAAGGATGGGAATGTCAGAACACTTAATTGTGCCCATCAGGAACATGCACATAGATCAAGAGGCAGTTTTTCTTACAGAAAAAGGGGACATAGCATGCTTTAAAGTCAGGAAAGGTATGCATCAGGCTGTATCTTTTCACCATACTTATTCAATCTGTATGCTGGGCAAATAATCCATGAAGCTGGACTGTATGAAGAAGAATGGGGCATCAGGATCGGAGGAAGGCTCGTTAACAGCCTGCGTTATGTGGATGACACAACCTTGCTTGCTGAAGCACTTACTGATGAAGATCAAAGACCACAGACTTCAGTATGGGTTATAACTCAACATAAAAAACAAAAATCCTCACAACTGGATCAATAAGCAACATCGTCATAAATGGAGAAAAGATTGAAGTTGTCAAAGATTTCATTTTACTTGGATCCACAATCAACACCCATGGAAGCAGTAGTCAGGAAATCAAATAATGCATTGTGCTGGGCAAATGTGCTGCAAAAGATCTCTTTAAAGTGCTAAAAAGCAAAGATGTCACTTTAAGGTTAAGGTGAACCTGACCCAAGCCATGGGGTTTTCAATCACCTCATATGCATGCAAAATGTGGACAAGGAATAAGGAAGACAGAAGAAGAACTGACATCTTTGAATTATAGTTTTGGTGAAGAATACTGAATATATCATGGACTGTCAAAAGAACAAACAAATCTGTCTTGGAAGAAGTACAGCCAGAATTCTCCTTAGAAGCAAAGATGGCAACAGTACATCTTACGTACTTCAGACATGTTGTCAGGAGGGATCAGTCCTTGGAGAAGAACAGCAGGCTTGGTAAAGTAGGAGGTCAGTGATAAAGAGGAAGACCCTCAAAGAGATGGATTGACACAGTGGCTGTAACAATGGGCTCAAGCATAACAACGATTGTGAGGATGGCACAGGACCAGCCACTGTTGCATTCTGTTGTACATGGGGTCACTAGGAGTCGAAACTGAGTCAAGGGCATGTAACAACAACATAGAACATTTAGACAGAAAATCATTAAGGAAATTGAGGTCTTGAGCAATACTAAAAACTGTCTAGACCTAACAGACATACATATAAAGAACACTCCATTGAACAACAGCAGAATATACATTCTTCTCCATCGCACATGATTCATTCTCCAGGGTAAACCAGATGTTAGTTCCCAAAACAAGCCTCAATGCATGTAAAAATATTCAAATCCTGCAAAGTATCTTCTCTGACCACAATGGAATGACACTAGAAATCATAAAGAAGAAAAACTGAAAATTTCACAAAAATGTGGAAATTAAACAACACAGTATTAAAAAAAAATTGGTCACAGAAGAAATCATAAGGGAAATTAGAAAATACTTAAAGCTGAATGAAAATGAAAGCGTAGCATACAAAACCTATGAGATATATCAAAAGCAGGGTCCAGAGGGCTGTTTATAGTAATAAATACATTAAAAAAAAAAGCAAAAACCAAATTTTACACCTGGAGGAACTAGTAAATGAAAAGCAAACTAAGCTCAAAGCTACCAGAAGAAAGGAAATAATAAAGATTAGAGCAGAGATAAATGAAATAGAGAAGAGAAAATCAGTGAAACTAAAAGTTGTTTATTTGAAAAGATCAATAAAACCAACAAACCATTAGCTAAACTGACAAGTGGGAAAAAAGAGAGGACTCAAACACTTAAAATTAGTAATTAAAGTGCGGCCATTACTTCTGAGCCTGTAGAAATAAAAAGAATCCTGAGATTACTATGAACAACTGTACACCAACAAATTAGATAACTTAAAGCCAGACACAAAAATCCACATATTGTGCGATTACGTTTATGACACGTGTCTTAGTTATCTAGTGCCTCTGTGACAGAAATACCACAAGTGGATGGCTTTAACAAAGAGAAGTTTATTCTCTCAGAGTCCAGTAGGCCAGATATCCGAATTCCGGACACCAGCTCTCTGTTGGCTCTGGAGAAAAGTCCTTGTGATGCATCAGTCTTCCCTTGGTCTGGAAGCATCTCAGCACAGGAACCTCAGGTCCAAATGATGCGCTCAGCTCCTGGTGCTGCTTTCTTGGTGGTATGAGGTTCCCACGTCTCTCTGCTTTCTTTTATATCTCAAAAGAGATTGGCTTAAGACACCATCTAATCTTGTAGACCTCATCAGTATAACTGCCACTAACTAGTCCATCTTATTACATCGTAGTGAGAGGATTTACAACACATAGGGAGATCACATCGGAAGATAAAATAGTAGATGATCGAGAGGCGGAGCCAAGATGGCGGACTAGGCAGACGCTACCTCGGATCCCTCTTACAACAAAGACACGGAAAAACAAGTGAATCGATCACATACATAACAATCTACGAACCCTGAACAACAAACACAGATTTAGAGACGGAGAACGAACTAATACGGGGAAGCAGCGATTGTTTCCAGAGCCTGGAGCCAGCATACCAGTCAGGTACGGCACAAGCACAGAGACCTGCTCCACCCCCCTGAACTAACCCCGGGAGGGGGACTAGCCGGTTCCACGGGCGGCGTGGGACGCAGCCGTTAGGAGAAGTCCCCGGGAGGCAGTGACTGATCTTGGAGCAGAAAGAGCAGCATCCGAGCCGGGGAACCGTCCCACAGGGATTTGGACTGCACGCAGGTACGCCATAAACACGGAGAGTTGCTCCACCCCCTGAACTAACCCCGGGAAGGTGACCATCCGGGTCGCGCGGGCGGCGTGGGACGCAGCCGGTAGGAGAAGTCCCCGGGAGGCAGCGACTGGTATTGGAGCGGGGAGAACAGCGTTCCAGCCGGGACACTCGGTCGCGGCACAAGCACGGGGAGCTACTCCACCCATCTGAACTAACCCCGGGAGGAGGCCCAACTGGTTCTCGGGGGCGGCACGGCCACGCGGCTGGAGGGAAGAGAAGTCCCCGGGAGGCAGCGACTGATTTTGGAGTCGAGAGTGCACCGTCCCAGTAGGGGAGCCTTGACGCTGGGCGTGGGGCTGGAAGCGGAGGATCTGACCGTGACTCCAGCGGGCCAGACCCCCCGGGGGCAATCTCCACACAGACAGCACACATAGGCGACGCGCCCGCGGGAATCTCAGATATAATAGTCATTCCAAGCAAGACAAGCAACTCTGGCTATATTCTGAGGTGCTACTCTCCTATCTCTCTGTTCCCTCCCCCACCCTCCCCAGGCGGCTTCATTAACATCTGAATAGCCTGAGCCAGAGGGAGAACTCTGATAGGGATCTGACTGCAGTTTTTTTTTTAGCAGATTTTCTGGAAAAACTAGTTTCCCAGTGATGGCTCGGAGACAACAATCCATATCAAACCACTTAAAGAAGCAGACTGTGACAGCTTCTCCAACTCCCCAAACAAAAGAATCAAAATCTTTCCCAAATGAAGATACAATTTTGGAATTATCAGATACAGAATATAAAAAACTAATTTACAGAATGCTTAATGATATCACAAATGAAATTAGGATATCTGCAGAAAAAGCCAAGGAACACACTGATAAAACTGTTGAAGAACTCAAAAAGATTATTCAAGAACATACTGGAAAAATTAATAAGTTGCAAGAATCCATAGAGAGACAACATGTAGAAATCCAAAAGATTAACAATAAAATAACAGAATTAGACAACACACTAGGAAGTCAGAGGAGCAGACTCGAGCAATTAGAATGCAGACTGGGACATCTGGAGGACCAGGGAATCAACACCAACATAGCTGAAAAAAAATCAGATAAAAGAATTTAAAAAAATGAAGAAACCCTAAGAATTATGTGGGACTCTATCAAGAAGGATAACCTGCGGGTGATTGGAGTCCCAGAACAGGGAGGGGGGACAGAAAACACAGAGAAAATAGTTGAAGAACTTCTGACAGAAAACTTCCCTGACATCATGAAAGACGAAAGGATATCTATCCAAGATGCTCATCGAACCCCATTTAAGATTGATCCAAAAAGAAAAACACCAAGACATATTATCATCAAACTCACCAAAACCAAAGATAAACAGAAAATTTTAAAAGCAGCCAGGGAGAAAAGAAAGGTTTCCTTCAAGGGAGAATCAATAAGAATATGTTCTGACTACTCAGCAGAAACCATGCAGGCAAGAAGGGAATGGGACGACATATACAGAACACTGAAGGAGAAAAACTGCCAACCAAGGATCATATATCCAGCAAAACTCTCTCTGAAATATGAAGGCGAAATTAAGATATTTACAGACAAACACAAGTTTAGAGAATTTGCAAAAACCAAACCAAAGCTACAAGAAATACTAAAGGATATTGTTTGGTCAGAGAACCAATAATATCAGATATCAGCACAACACAAGGTCACAAAACAGAACGTCCTGATATCAACTCAAATAGGGAAATCACAAAAACAAACAAATTAAGATTAATTAAAAAAAAAATACACATAACAGGGAATCATGGAAGTCAATAGGTAAAAGATCACAATAATCAAAAAGAGGGACTAAATACAGGAGGCATTGAACTGCCATATGGAGAGTGATACAAGGCGATATAGAACAATACAAGTTAGGTTTTTACTTAGAAAAATAGGGGTATATAATGAGGTAACCACAAAAAGGTATAACAACTCTATAACTCAAGACAAAAACCAAGAAAAACGTAACGACTCAACTAACATAAAGTCAAACACTATGAAAGTGAGGATCTCACAATTTACTAAGAAAAACGCCTCAGCACAAAAAAGTATGTGGAAAAATGAAATTGTCAACAACACACATAAAAAGGCATCAAAATGACAGCACTAAAAACTTATTTATCTATAATTACCCTGAATGTAAATGGACTAAATGCACCAATAAAGAGACAGAGAGTCACAGACTGGATAAAGAAACACGATCCATCTATATGCTGCCTACAAGAGACACACCTTAGACTTAGAGACACAAACAAACTAAAACTCAAAGGATGGAAAAAAGTATATCAAGCAAACAATAAGCAAAAAAGAAGAGGAGTAGCAATATTAATTTCTGACAAAATAGACTTTAGACTTAAATCCACCACAAAGGATAAAGAAGGACACTATATAATGATAAAAGGGACAATTGATCAGGAAGACATAACCATATTAAATATTTACGCACCCAATGACAGGGCTGCAAGATATATAAATCAAATTTTAACAGAACTGAAAAGCGAGATAGATACCTCCACAATTATAGTAGGAGACTTCAACACACCCCTTTCGGAGAAGGACAGGACATCCAGTAAGAAGCTCAACAGAGACACGGAAGATCTAATTACAACAATCAACCAACTTGACCTCATTGACTTATACAGAACTCTCCACCCAACTGCTGCAAAATATACTTTTTTTTCTAGCGCACATGGAACATTCTCTAGAATAGACCACATATTAGGTCATAAAACAAACCTTTGCAGAGTCCAAAACATCGAAATATTACAAAGCATCTTCTCAGACCACAAGGCAATAAAACTAGAGATCAATAACAGAAGAACGAGGGAAAAGAAATCAAATACTTGGAAAATGAACAATACCCTCCTGAAAAAAGACTGGGTTATAGAAGACATCAAGGAGGGAATAAGGAAATTCATAGAAAGCAACGAGAATGAAAATACTTCCTATCAAAACCTCTGGGACACAGCAAAAGCAGTGCTCAGAGGTCAATTTATATCAATAAATGCACACATACAAAAAGAAGAAAGAGCCAAAATCAGAGAACTGTCCCTACAACTTGAACAAATAGAAAGTGAGCAACAAAAGAATCCATCAGGCACCAGAAGAAAACAAATAATAAAAATTAGAGCTGAACTAAATGAATTAGAGAACAGAAAAACAATTGAAAGAATTAACAAAGCCAAAAGCTGGTTCTTTGAAAAAATTAACAAAATTGATAAACCATTGGCTAGACTGACTAAAGAAATACAGGAAAGGAAACAAATAACCCGAATAAGAAATGAGAAGGACCACATCACAACAGAACCAAATGAAATTAAAAGAATCATTTCAGATTATTATGAAAAATTGTACTCTAACAAATTTGAAAACCTAGAAGAAATGGATGAATTCCTTGAAAAACACTACCTACCTAAACTAACACATTCAGAAGCAGAACAACTAAATAGACCCATAACAAAAAAAGAGATTGAAACGGTAATCAAAAAACTCCCAACAAAAAAAAGTCCTGGCCCGGACGGCTTCACTGCAGAGTTCTACCAAATTTTCAGAGAAGAGTTAACACCACTACTACTAAAGGTATTCCAAAGCATAGAAAATGACGGAATACTACCCAACTCATTCTATGAAGCCACCATCTCCCTGATACCAAAACCAGGTAAAGACATTACAAAAAAAGAAAATTATAGACCTATATCCCTCATGAACATTGATGCAAAAATCCTCAACAAAATTCTAGCCAATAGAATCCAACAACACATCAAAAAAATAATTCACCCTGATCAAGTGGGATTTATACCAGGTATGCAAGGCTGGTTTAATATCAGAAAAACCATTAATGTAATCCATCACATAAATAAAACAAAAGACAAAAACCACATGATCTTATCAATTGATGCAGAAAAGGCATTTGACAAAGTCCAACACCCATTTATGATAAAAACTCTTACCAAAATAGGAATTGAAGGAAAATTCCTCAACATAATAAAGGGCATCTATGCAAAGCCAACAGCCAATATCACTCTAAATGGAGAGAACCTGAAAGCATTTCCCTTGAGAACGGGAACCAGACAAGGATGCCCTTTATCACCGCTCTTATTCAACATCGTGTTGGAAGTCTTAGCCAGGGCAATCAGGCTAGACAAAGAAATAAAAGGTATCCGGATTGGCAAGGAAGAAGTAAAGTTATCACTATTTGCAGATGACATGATTATATACACAGAAAACCCTAAGGAATCCTCCAGAAAACTACTGAAACTAATAGAAGAGTTTGGCAGAGTCTCAGGTTATAAAATAAACATACAAAAATCACTTGGATTCCTCTACATCAACAAAAAGAACACCGAAGAGGAAATAACCAAATCAATACCATTCACGGTAGCCCCCAAGAAGATAAGATACTTAGGAATAAATCTTACCAAGGATGTAAAAGACCTATACAAAGAAAACTACAAAGCTCTACTACAAGAAATTCAAAAGGACATACTTAAGTGGAAAAACATACCTTGCTCATGGATAGGAAGACTTAACATAGTAAAAATGTCTATTCTACCAAAAGCCATCTATACATTTAACGCACTTCCGATCCAAATTCCAATGTCATATTTTAAGGGGATAGAGAAACAAATCACCAATTTCATATGGAAGGGAAAGAAGCCCCGGATAAGCAAAGCACTACTGAAAAAGAAGAAGAAAGTGGGAGGCCTCACCTTACCTGACTTCAGAACCTATTATACAGCCACAGTAGTCAAAACAGCCTGGTATTGGTACAACAACAGACACATAGACCAATGGAACAGAATTGAGAACCCAGACATAGATCCATCCACGTATGAGCAGCTGATATTTGACAAAGGACCAGTGTCAATTAACTGGGG
The DNA here is from genome assembly GCF_024166365.1 of Elephas maximus indicus. Lineage (NCBI taxonomy): Eukaryota > Metazoa > Chordata > Mammalia > Proboscidea > Elephantidae > Elephas > Elephas maximus. Next base: position 11,065,143 of record NC_064829.1, read on the forward strand.
AAAAGACAGCCTTTTTAACAAATGGTGCTGGCATAACTGGATATCCATTTGCAAAAAAATGAAACAGGACCCATACCTCACACCATGCACAAAAACTAACTCCAAGTGGATCAAAGACCTAAACATAAAGACTAAAACGATAAAGATCATGGAAGAAAAAATTGGGACAACCCTAGGAGCCCTAATACAAGGTATAAACAGAATACAAAACATTACCAAAAATGATGAAGAGAAACCCGATAACTGGGAGCTCCTAAAAATCAAACACCTATGCTCATCTAAAGACTTCACCAAAAGAGTAAAAAGACCACCTACAGATTGGGAAAGAATTTTCAGCTATGACATCTCCGACCAGCACCTGATCTCTAAAATCTACATGATTCTGTCAAAACTCAACCACAAAAAGACAAACAACCCAATCAAGAAGTGGGCAAAGGATATGAACACACATTTCTCTAAAGAAGATATTCAGGCAGCCAACAGATACATGAGAAAATGCTCTCGATCATTAGCCATTAGAGAAATGCAAATTAAAACTACAATGAGATTCCATCTCACACCAGCAAGGCTGGCATTAATCCAAAAAACACAAAATAATAAATGTTGGAGAGGCTGCGGAGAGATTGGAACTCTCATACACTGCTGGTGGGAATGTAAAATGGTACAACCACTTTGGAAATCTATCTGGCGTTATCTTAAACAGTTAGAAATAGAACTACCATACAACCCAGAAATCCCACTCCTCGGAATATACCCTAGAGATACAAGAGCCTTCATACAAACAGATATATGCACACCCATGTTTATTGCAGCTCTGTTTACAATAGCAAAAAGTTGGAAGCAACCAAGGTGTCCATCAACGGATGAATGGGTAAATAAATTGTGGTATATTCACACAATGGAATACTACGCATCGATAAAGAACAGTGACGAATCTGTGAAACATTTCATAACATGGAGGAACCTGGAAGGCATTATGCTGAGCGAAATGAGTCAGAGGCAAAAGGACAAATATTGTATAAGACCACTATTATAAGATCTTGAGAAATAGTAAACCTGAGAAGAACACATACTTTTGTGGTTACGAGGGGGGGAGGGAGGGAGGGTGGGAGAGGGTTTTTTTATTGATTAATCAGTAGATAAGAACTGCTTTAGGTGAAGGGAAAGACAACACTCAATACATGGAAGGTCAGCTCAATTGGACTGGACCAAAAGCAAAGAAGTTTCCGGGATAAAATGAATGCTTCAAAGCTCAGCGGAGCAAGCGCGGGGGTCTGGGGAACATGGTTTGCGGGGACTTCTAAGTCAATTGGCAAAATAATTCTATTATGAAATCATTCTGCATCCCACTTTGAAATGTGGCGTCTGGGGTCTTAAATGCTAACAAGCAGCCATCTAAGATGCAGCAATTGGTCTCAACCCACCTGGAGCAAAGGAAAATGAAGAACACCAAGCCCACATGACAACTAAGAGCCCAAGAGACAGAAAGGGCCACATGAACCAGAGACCTACATCATCCTGAGACCAGAAGAACTAGTTGGTGCCCGGCCACAATCGATGACTGCCCTGACAGGGAGCTCAGCAGAGGACCCCTGAGGGAGCAGGAGAGCAGTGGGATGCAGACCCCAAATTCTCATAAGAAGACCAAACTTAATGGTCTGACTGAGACTAGAGGAATCCCGGCGGTCATGCTCTTCAGACCTTCTGTTGACACAGGACAGGAACCATCCCTGAAGACAACTCATCAGACATGAAAGGGACTGGTCAGCGGGTGGGAGAGAGACGCTGATGAAGAGTGAGCTAATTATATCAGGTGTACACTTGAGATTGTGTTGGCAACTCTTGTCTGGAGGGGGGATGGGAGGATAGAGAGAGAGGGAAGCCGGCAAAATTGTCAAGAAAGGAGAGACTGAAAGGGCTGACTCAAGACGGGGAGAGTAAATGGGAGTAGGGAGTGAGATGTATGTAAACTTATATGTGACAGACTGATTGGATTTGTAAACGTTCACTTGAAGCTTAATAAAAGTTATTATAAAAAAAAAAAAATAGTAGATGATCATACAAGCATACAAGGGAATCATGACCTAGCCAAGTTGACAGATATTTTTGGGGGACACAATTGAATCCCTGACAAAATGTCCGCAATAGGAAAATGCATAGAGACAGAAAGTAGATTCATGATTTTCAGGGGTTAGGGTGAGGGTGGAGCCAGTGGCACAACAGTTAAAGCGTTGGACTGCTAACTGAAAGGTTGGTGGTTTGAAACCACCTGTGGTTCCCTGGGAGAAAGATGTGGCGGTCTGCTTTCATAGAGATTTATAGCCTTGGAAACCATATGTGGTCACTATGAGTTTTAATCAACTCAACAGCAATGAGTTTTGGTGTAGGGTGAGGGGAGGATGTAGAAATAGATAGTAGTGATAGTTGCACAACTCTGCGAATATACTAAAAAACACTGAATGTACACTTCAAAATGGTAAATTTTGTGGTATGCTAATTTTATCTCAATAAAAAAAAATTAATTAAAAAAATTTAAAGTGCAAAGAGTTATCTAGAAAGTGAGAAAAACACTTTCTATACCATCAATCCTCCTTTTCCCCTCATTCCATGTAGAAGTTATCAACAATTTAATTTTTTTCTGAATTTTTATGTATTTATCATAAAAAAAAATACGTGCTATAAAATAGATGGGATTCTAGTGTATTGATGCCTTTATGATCTGCTTCTTTTTAAATAATGTATCACTAGTATCTTTCCACATCTTACCATGTACATATATCCTTGTTCTTTTTATGCACTGTATTATTTGAAGTATAAGTGAAATAATATTTATTTAGTCAGTTTCTCTTTGTAGGCATTTAATCACTTTCCACTTGATAAACAAATGTTTCATATTAGGGATATTATTAGTATAAGTTACAGCTAATAATTAGTGAAACATTTAACTTTAGGTAGATACAACCAATTTGCAATAAAATATGATTGATCCAATCTAGCAAACTAATACAGTATATTTGAGAGTTTCTGTCCATAAATCTGCAAAGCATTGATCAGATTTTGTAAATTTTTGCTAATGTGATGTGACAAAATGGTATTTTCTTGATCTTTGTCCATTTTTATATGATGTTTATCTCTTTCTTATTTTTAGGAACACTTTCTTTAAGGATGGAATCCCTGAGTAATACCAATAGTTAACTCCCTCAGCTACTAACTGAAAGGCTGGAGGTTCAAATCCACCCAGAGGTGCCTCAGAAGAAAGGCCTGGAAATTTACTTCCAAAAAAAACAAGCCATTGAAACCCCTATAACAAGGATTTCTGCGCTTGTCACTTCTAATCAAGATTGTATTAGAATTCCTAGCTACAGCAATAAAACAAGAAAAAGAAATGGAAGGTATCCGCACTGGAAAAGGAGAAAACTGTCTCTATTCATGGATCCTATATACAGGAAATCCCAAAGATTCCATGAGAAAACTTCTGGAGCTAATAGAAGAATTTAGCAAAGTTTCAGGTTACAAGGTCAACAAACAAAAATCAGTTGGGTTTTATCAGCAATGAGAAATCTGAAAGGGAGATTACAGAAACTATCGCTTGGAGCCTGGTGGCGCAGTAGTTAAAAGCTCAGCTGCTAACCGAAAGATCTGCAGTTCAAATTCACCAGCAGCTCCTTGGAAACCGTATGGGGCAGTTCTACTCTGTCCCATGGGGCCACTATGAGTTGGAACTGACTCCACAGTAACAGATTTGGGTTTTTTGGTTATTCCATTTACAATAGCATCTAAGAGAATAAATACCTGTAAGTAAATCTAACCAGTGACATGAAGGACTTACACAATGAAAACTATAAAACGCTGCTGAAAGAGTTTAACCAAACACCAAAACCCATTGCCGTCAAGTCGATTCTGACTCATAGTGACCCTATAGAGATTAAAGAAGGCTTAAATAAATGGAAAGATGTTTTGTGGTCATGTATTGGAAGACTTAATACTGTTAAGATGTCAATACTAACCAAAGTGATTTATAGATTCAACGCAATCCCAGTTACAATTCCAACGGCCTTCTTTATAGAAAAGGAGACCCTGGTGGTGTAGTGGTTAAGAGCTATGTCTGATAACCAAAAGGTTGGCAGTTTGAATCTACCAGGCACTCCTTGGAAACTCTATGGGGCAGTTCTACTCTGTCGTATAGGGTTGGTATGAGTTGGAATTGACTTGATGGCAGTGGGTTTGGTTTTTTTGGTTTTCTTTACAGAAATAGAAAAAAATCAATCCTCAACTTTATATGGAATGGCAAGAGGCTGCAAATAGCTAATGCAATGTTGAAAGAGAAGAGCAAAGTAGGAAGGCCCACACTTCCTTATTTTAAAACTTGCTATATAGCTATAGTAATCGAAAAAGCCCGGTACTGGTATAACGATAGACACATAGACCAATGGAATAGAACTGAGAATCCAGTAGTAAACCTGCACATGTATGGTCAACTGATTTTTGGCAAGGTTGCTAAGTCCATTTGATGGGGAGAGAAGATCTCTTCAATAACTTGTGCTGGGAAAATTGGATTTCCACATGAAAAAAATGAAAGAAGATGCAGGCCTCACACTATACACAAAAACTAAGGACCTAAATATGCAAACTAAAATCACAAAATTCTTATAAGAAAATGCAGGGACAATGTTGTCAGGCCTAGCTTTTAAAATGGATTATCTAATATAAAAAAAGCACAGGCGGCAAAAGACAAATAAATGAGACCTCATAAAAATTAAAAACATTTGTTCATCAAAAGACTTTACCAAAAAGTGAAAAGACAAACTACTAACTGGGAGAATATCTTCAGAAACAATATATCCAACAAGAACCTAATAACCAAAATATATAAATAATTTGACAACAAAAAGATAAATAACCCAATCATAAAATGGGCAAAGGACTTGAATAGGCATTTCACCAAAGAGGACGTTCAAACGGCCACCCAACACAGTTTCTGGCAACGTAAGAATGTTTCATCTACACTGAAAATCTGGTGCTTAGTGATCCACCGTCACGAATCATCTCAGCCAGACCTTCTGGTACCTCGCCGCAGCTTCCACATCAGCACTTCCTGCTTCGTCTTGTGCTTTCATGGCATGGGGACGGCTTCTTTGCTTAAATCTCATGAACCTGCCTCTTCTAATTTCATGCTTTTCTTCTGCAGCTTTCTCACCTCTCTCAGGCTGCACAGAATTGAAGAGAATTAGGATCTTGCTCTGGATTAAGCTTTGGCTTAGGGGGATGTTGTGGCTGATTTGGTTTCATGTCCAGAGCACTAAAACTTTCTCCGTATCCTCAATAAGGCTGTTTTGCTTTCTTATCATTCGCGTGTTCACTGGAGTAGCACTTTTAATTTCCTTCAAGAACTTTTCCTTTGTGTTTAGGACTTGGCTGACTAGTGCAAGAAGCCTAGCTTTTGGCCTGTCTTGGCTTTCAAAATGCCTTCCTCACTAAACTTAATCATTTCTAGCTTTTGATTTAAAGTGACAGACATGTGACTCCTCCTTTCATTTGAACACTTAGAGGCCACTGTAGGGTTATTAATTGGCCTACTTCAACATTCTCATGTCTCAGAGAATAGAGAGGCATGAGGAGAGGAAGAGAGGCAGGGGGGTGGCTGGTCGGCAGAGCGGTCAGAGCACACATAACATTTATCAATTAAGTTCACTGTCTTATATGGGTGAGGTTCGTAGCGGCTCAAAACAATTACAATAGTAACATCAGAGATCACTGACCACAGATCACTGCAACAGATACAGTAACGGTGAAAAGTTTGAAATATTGTGAGAATTATGGAAATGTGACAAAAAGACAGGGAGTGAGCACAGTCTGTTAGAAAAATGTCGGTAGACTTGCCCCACACAGGATTGCCACAAACTTTCAATTTGTAAAAAAACACAATATCTTTGACATGCAGTAAAGCCAAGCACAATAAAAGGGGGCGTGCCTGTACCGTAAAACCCATAGAACTTGGGGAGACTACCTTGATTTTTGGGTCAACTACCTTGATTTTTGGGTCTCACGAGTTTTCTGACTTTGACAGGGCACAGTCTTGCCATTTTTCTGTTGCTCTCTATTAGTGGAAAATATTTGAATTTTCCTTCTCTGACAAGTTTCCATCTTACACAGGTTCCACCTTTCACAGGTTTTACTGTATATGGATCTGTTTCTGGACTTCAGCCTGTTTTATTGACTGTTTAGTCTATTTCCGTTCCAGTCTAAACTCTTATCACTACTGTCATTATTTAATGTGATTTTGTATCTGGTATGGCAAATTGCCCTCATTCTACTTCTTTCTAAAATACATCTTTGCTACTCTCACCTATTTTCTGAACACACACTATGATGGTCAGTTTTATGGGCCAGCTTGGCTAGGGTATAGTGCCCAGTTGTTTGGTCAAATACTGGTCTAGATGTTGTTATGAAGACATTCAAACATTATTAAATCATTTAGCCATAAGTAAAGCAGATCACCCTCCACATCGTGGGTCAGCTTCATCTGTTCAACTGAGGCCTTAAGAACAAAAAGGGAGGTTTCCTGAGGGAGTGTTCTGCCTCCAGAGTTTAAGTAGACATTTTGCCAGAATTCTTGTCACTCTTCTACCACCTGATCTACTGATTTGGGGATATAAGACTGACAAAATGCCCAGCCTATTGCCTAACCTACAGATTTTGGACTTCTAGCCCCCACGATTGCATAAGTCAATTCCTCAGAAATAAATCTCTCTCTCTCTCTCTAATTGTTATGTGTTCGGCTGCTAAGTGAAAGTTGGCTGTTTGGACTTAACCAGCTGCTCCACAGGAGGAAGACCTAGTGATCTGCTTTCACAAAGATTACAGCCAAGAAAACCCTATGGGGCAGTTCTACTCTGTCACACAGGGTCACTGTCAGTAGAAAATGACTTGGTGGCACCCAACAACAACAATAATATATCGGTGTCTTCGGAGAACCCTGACTAAGACACACACATACATGCACACACACTTTAGAAATAGTATTTCACAATTTATAAAAATAGTGCTGGTAACTAGATGGTGCCTGGCTACCGCCACTGACTGCTCTGATAGGGATCACAATAGATGGTCCCAGACAGAGCTGGAGAAAAATGTAGAACAAAATTCAAACTCACAAAAAAAGACCAGACCCACTGGTCTGAAAGAGGCTGCAGAAACCTTGAGATTATGGCCCCAGACACCCTTTTAAATCAGTGCTGAAGTCACTCCTGAGGTTTATCCTTCAGCCAGGATTAGACAGGCCCATAAAACAAACAATAATACAAGTAGCTCAACTATGTATAGGAGACTAAATGGACACACCCGCCCAGGGGCAAGAACGAGAAGGCAGGAGGGGACAGAAAAGCTGGACGAATGAAAATGGGGAACCCAAGGTCAAGAAGGGGAGAGTGTTGACACAGTGCAGGGTTGGCAACTGATGTCACAAAACAATATGTGTATTAATTGTTTAATGAGAAACTAATTTGCTCTGCAAACCTTCATCCAAAGCACAACAGTGACAAAAATAATAGAGATGATGGAAAGAAATAGTGCCAGAGGTTTGACTGTGATTGCATTGTGTAGTTGATAAATTAAACTTGTGACCTCAGCAATAACGACCTTTAGTCAATCATTTACTTATTTCTTTAAAAAAATTTGCCTGATATAGTTTTGTCCATTTTAAATATATTGTTGTCCATTCTCTTATTTTCTAGCTTAATTTTGGTTTAGCAACACAGAAGTATTTTATTTTATTAGTCAGAATTTCTCTCATTTGGTTGAGGGATATAAGCTATTCACATTTTTTATTGCAAAAACAAATATGCTTTGGTGGTTACTTTGTTTATTATTGACTCATGCAACACATGGCTTTCTTGTTTATTGATTCATTTATCTTTTGGTTTTATCATTTAGTAATTTTATTTTCAGAAAGGATATGTAAATGCTAAAGTTTCTGAGTCTTTGTATATGTGAAAATATTTGTTCATTCTACATAAATAATTTTACCTTATATCTGGAATCCCTTGATATATATTAAAGTCTGATAACAGCTTTTTTTCATTATAGAAGCTTTAAGAATTTTCTATTATTGTGGTAACTAATGTCACAAAACAATATGTGTACTAACTGCTTAATGAGAAGCTAGTTAGTCCTGTAAAACTTAGTCTACATTGCAATAAAATTTTGAGAAAGAATCTTCTATTATTAAAAGTCAGAAATTTTGTATCTTTCTTCAGTATTCCCTTTAGACACTCAAACGGCCTTTCCAAATTGAAGATTAAAATCTTCATCTCAAGGAATTGTCTTTCTTCTTTTCTTAAAAATTATTTCATTTCTTCAATTCTTTCTAGAAGTCCTTCCTATTAGATGGATATGGAACTTCCTGGAAAAATCCTATTTACCAACTTTTCTTTCACTTTATATGTCTTTTCTTTTCTTTACAGTATATGTTTAGGGGGATTTCTCCAAGTGTATCTTGCTGATGAACAATTAGAACTTCATATAAACTTGAATTATTATATATAATAATTAAATTATTTAGTTTTGATGTTAACTTCTATTCATCTCCCTCTCTCCCTGTTATGTCATCTTTTCATTTCCAAGAACTATGCATTTATTTTCTTTGATTTCCTAGAGGCTGCTCATTATAAATAGAATAAATAATTTAATGACCTGAATATCTTTGAAAACACTAACAGGAGTTTTTAGCAAGATCTTTTCTTTTTTCCTTCTTCATCTCAGTGCCCTTACCAAGGGCTTAACATTCTGATTGTTTGTGGAGGTCTTTTTTCCTGTATGCCCTGTGTTTTATTCAAATGTCTCTTGATTTTTTTTATTTGTACATTTATATTGATTTCTGAAGGCCAAGATTTCTGGGATGTGCAACAGGGTAACAAGAATCAGTTTATGTATGGTCAGCAGCCATGTATATTCCTTTGCTACCATTCCTCAAGTAAAAGAGCAAAATTCTAGACTGATGGCGTATAAGATGAACATGCCAGCATGTTCCTGTTGCATAAAGATGCTGTCTTTATGCCCTTGAGGTGATATTAGATGAGTCATTTCTTCTCAAATGATTCCAGTATCTTTCTTAATTAAATTTAAACCTGCTTTTAAATGCCAACAGGAAGGCTGCTCCTTGTGGAGTCTGGTGGGAGGATGGGCGTGCAAGCCGGGCTTCCAATGACTGCCAACTGCTATAATTTCCTACCAGGCCTGCACCAAGAGAGGTGCTCTTGCCCCAAAAGCTGTGTCCATAGAAGAGATCTGATGCTATCTCAGGCTCCACTATACTTCTTTCTCCTGCCTAGTAGCTTGCTTCATGGTTGATACCCTCTCCGCAGAGCCACAACTCTGTTTAAAGATTTTTTTTTTAAGATTTAAATCAGGGACAAATACTAAAACCAGTTGTTCTTTATACGTGAAAAAGGAAGAATACAACATACTAAGCTATTTTGTAGACTGTTCTTAATTAAATACCATAATAATTAACCAGCTCTTACTATGTATTCTTACTTTTAGTTCTAAAAATTTATTTTATAATCATCTGTTCCTATTTTATAAATATTGTAGCTGTTTATATGTCCCTGAAAATACTAACTATATTTATTTAAAAATTGTCTTCTCTCTTCCAGATGAATTTCTATTCTCCTGGGAGCTGAATTTAATGTTTCTTATTTGTGATGTTTCTTTTTATTGCTTCTCAGGCTTCCAAACCTCTGCCCCCAGAGTTCCTAGCATATCTCTTGCCTTATGGCTTGGCTAACTCAAACTGTCCACTGCTGATCAAACCTTTCTTTCTTAGCCCCAGGACTTTCTCTTGTCAACTGTTCCCAAAAGTAGCCCTACTGGTTGTGAGACATAGCTCAGCTACCTTTTGCCTCTCAGCCTCTAGTCCCTAAGGAAAGAAAATGTAATGCTTCATTCAGTTGTGATCCAAGTGCAAGGACAGATGAGAAATGCAATGAAGATGAGGGGGCAGATGGATGAAAATGAAAGAAGTCAGTCTTTTATATCTCCTAGTCCTGCTTTCTGCATATGTCAGCACACTTTTCGGCGTAGCCACCCTCCGTCTCATCCATAGGATCAACAGGATGATGTCTAATCATGAGAGTATCTTCCCAGAATAATCTGACCTTAATCATTTGCTCCTCCCCAGGCTACTTTATGAATAGCTTTCTTATATTGTATGGTCGAATCAAGTTAAAAAAAAGAAAAGAAAAAACAACTGGGAAAGATTTTCTGCCTCTGAAATAGTTCAAGACCAAATTGTAAATGTAGTTTTTGTTCTTGGCCATTTCTGTTTGTTTTACCAATGTTATAATTGTATTGTATGTTTATACCTGGTGAATCAAATACATGGCTTACTCTGTTTAAAAAGATGCTGTCTTTATGCCCTTGAGGTGTTGTTTGATGAGTCATTTCTTCTCAAATGATGCCAGTTTTTTTCTTAATTAAATTTAAACCTGCTTTTCTCAAGCCAATAAGTAACTTCTGGGATTTGAGCATGGCTATTCCAATTCTGGAGCCCTGGTGGTGCAGTGGTTAAGAGTTCAACTGCCAACCAAAAGGTTGGCTGTTCGAATCCACCAGCTATTATGGGGCAGTTGTACTCTGTCCTGTAGGGTTGCTATGAGTTGGAATTGACTGGATGGCAATGGATTTGGTTTAGTTTTGGTTTATTTCAATTCTGGACACTATTATACAAAAAAAAAAAAAAACCATTGCTGTCAAGACTATCATACAGCTTAACAACCTCATGTGGTGATTTAACTCAATCAGTTGCCCAGACATACATTTTGTAACCATTTTACCTTGGTGAGTACACCAGGAAGTTTAATTACTCAGGATTAAATATTCTACAAGAACCTAACTGATTTCTTTTTCCATTATTACAAGGTGGGTGTTTGCTTATTTTTGATTTTAAAGATTTCCAGTAGTTTTCAAACTGTTAATGTCAAAAGCAACAGCCTGTGACACTTGGTGGTAGACTGATCAAGGATTATTTATCCGTAAGCTGTTACTGGGGTACCTGGGGGCCACCATGGACAGTCCATGGGGAGCTGGCTGGATATGGCCACACAGAACTACCCCTATCTCAATGGGAGCAGCTGTCTTGGTTGGTTTAATGGGTATTAGGCATTCACATAAGATTTTCTTTTAATAAAGGGTTCAATTGCTAAAACCACATGAAAGCAGCATTTTATGACCCACAACTTTTGGACTAGGTGATTCCTTCAGCATCACGTCACAGTAAACCTAAATTTCTTCTTAAGGCAATTGTGGCTCTCAGTCCACATGTGGGGAGAGAGGGAGGGAAGGGCTTCGTATTCAGACACATCTTCTCATCAGACTCCTCAGCGTTCACAAGGCCTCAGTGCTGCCTCAGTTCTACCTCAGTCCTACCTTTCCCTGCAAATCACCTGAAGCCTGTGGCTTTGCATTTTAACAGCATCATACTCCACAACTGACTGTACTCCAGGTATTTTTCAGGCGGTATTTTTTTTTTTTTATAAGTCTGCACCGCTGTCTTCCTGTACCTAACAGAAGGCATATTGTGAGAAATGTTATTTATCGCCAATGGCCTGGAGAATTTTCAATCCATTCATTTTTCTGAATGCTATAAAATCTATTCTTTATTAGGTTGGCTAATGTATATGGACCACATTGTCTTTTATTATTAGGTGCCCTTGAGTCTGTTCTGACTCATGGTGACCCTATGTACAACAGGACAAAACACTTCCCAGGCCTGTGCCATCCCTACAATCGGTGCTATGCTTGAGCACATGGTTGTAGTCATGGTGTCAATCCATCTCTTTGAGTCTTCCTCTTTTTCACTAATGCTTTACTCTACCAAGCATGATGTCCTTCTCCAGGGACTGATCCTTTCTGATAATATGTCCACAATATGTAAGATATAGTCTTGCCATCCTTGCATCTAAGGAGCATTCTGGTTGTATTTCATCCAAGACAGATTTGTTCATTCTTTTGGCAGTCCATGGTATAGTCAATATTTTTCGCCAACACCAAAATTCAAAGGTGTCAATTCTTCTTCGGTCTTCCTTATTCATCATCCAGCTTTTGCACACATATGAGGCCACTGAAAACACCATGGCTTGGGTCAGGCACACCTTAGCCTTCAAGGTGACATCTTTGCTTTTCATCACTTTAAAGAGGTCTTTTACAGCAGATTTGCCCAATGCAATGTGTCTTTTGATTTCTGGAGTCCTGCTTCCACACGTGTTGATTATGGATCCAAGTAAAATAAAATCCTCGACAACTTCAGTCTTTTCTCCATTTATCATGATGTTGCTTACTGGTCCAGTTGTGAGGATTTTTTTTTCTTTATGTTGAGGTGTAATCCACACCGTAGGTAGTGGACTACTGAACATTAAATTTGGTAACATGGATTTCACGGGTGATTTGACAGGAGTAGTAGGGACAAAAACTGGATCCAGATGAATTAACTAGGGAGTTGGAGAAGAGGTAGTGGAATTTGTGAGTGTGGAACAAATCCTCAAGAATTTTCTAATAAAGGGAGCAAAGAAATGGAAGAGTGGTATTATGAGGAAGTTGGATCAAGGGAGGATATTTTTAAGTTTGGAGAAATTTTAGCATATTTATATGCTTATGGGAATGATCCAGTAGAGAGAAAAAACAATTAAACAAGAAGAGAGGGGTCAAAGGCAGAAGTAAATTCTTGAGGGGACAAGAGATAATGGGATCCAGTGACCAAGGGGTTGTTATTTAATAATATGGCCAAAGTGTAATAATTAAAAAATGCAATTACCAAATTTGATTTCAGAAATACTATATTTAGAGGGTCTATACTTAGAAAATATGCATGAAATATTTACAAAATTTGATTATTTAGTAGCTCAAAAAGCAAATCTTAATACCTTTCCAAAACTTATAAGCATGTTCTCTCTGCCCAAAGCAATTAAGTTAGAGTTAAAAAATGAAAAACTCCCATGGGTTTGGACATTACAAAACACTCTTCTCAATAAAATATGGGTCAAAGGAGAAATTTTAATGGAACTCATGAAATACTTAAAAATGAGTGATAATGTAAACAGTACAGTAACACCTGCAGAAGCTGGAAACTTGGTAAGGTGGAAATCCGTCAGAGAACGAAAATTCAAATATTTTCCACTAAAACAAGTAATAGAAAAGTGGTAAAACTGCACAGTGTCAAAGGCAGAAAACTTAAGAAACCCAGAAAAATAAGGTAATCCTGTCAAGTTCTGGCTGTCACAGGTTTCACTGTACATATTAAAATTTATAGAATGCCAATATGTAATACCTATAGGTTTAAGTTCTTATATTACAACAGAAGAACATCTGGGGAAAAAATAAGTGTCCAACCTCAAAATTAGAGAAAAATAATAAACTCAAAGAAATCAGAAGAAGTAAAATAACAAACAAGAACAGAGAAAAAGAAATAAAGAGAAAATCAAGAAAGAAAAAAAAATTTTTTTTTTTTTTTTTGAGGACTAATCAAGAGACATCCCTCTGGTTAAAAATGGCATAAAAAAAGAGAGAGAGAAAAAGCGCAATAAATATTAGGATGAAAATGACATATAACTAAAGATACAGCAAAAGTTAAAAGATAGAAAGTGAATATAACTGACATTTCTATTCCAATAAATTTGAAACTTCAGATAAAATGGATGAATTCCTAGAAAACTATAATTTACCGAAAGTCACTCAAGAAGAAACAGAATATTTAAGTAGCCCTATGACCATTAAAGCATTTGAGTCAGTAGAAAATCTTCCCATAAGAAAACAATATGCCCAGTCACTTTCATTGGTAAGTTTCAAACATTTTCAAGGAAGAAACCATTGTAACCTCATAAAAACTTTCTCAGAGACTATAAAAAGAGAAAATGCCTCAAAATTCATTTTATGAGTTTTGTATAATCTCATACCAATGCCAGGTAAAAACAGTATGTTGTTGTTGTTAGGTGCCATCAACTCAGTTCCTACTCATAGTGACCCTATGTACAACAGAAAAGAAACACTGCTCGGCCCTGCGCCATCCTCATGATCCTTATTATGCTTGAGCGTATTGTTGTAGCCAGTGTGTCAGTTCATCTCATTGAGGGTCTTCCTCTTTTTTCTTGGCCCTCTACTTTACCAGGCATGATGTCCTTCAGCAGGTACTGATCCCTCCTGATAACACGTCCGAAATATGTAAGACAAAGTGTCACCATTCTCTCTTCTAAGGAGCGTTCTGGCTGTACTTCTTCCAAGACAGATTTGTTCATTGTTTTGGCCCAGTCCATGGTATATTCAACATTCTTCACCAACACCATAACTCAAAGGCATTAATTCTTCTTGGATCTTCCTTATTCGTTGCCAACTTTCTCATGCATATGAAATGACTGAAAACACCACGGCTTGGGTCAGGTGCACCTTAGTTCTTAAAGTGACATCTCTGCTTTTGAATATTTTAAAGAGGTCTTTTGCAGCAAATTTGCCGAATGAAATACATTGCTTGATTTCTTGACTGCTGCTTGCGTCAGTGTTGATTGTGGATGCAAGTAAAAGGAAATCCTTGACAGCTTCAATCTTTTCTCTGTTTATCATGATGTTGCTTATTTGTTCAGTTGTGTAGATTTTTGTTTTCTTTATGTTGAGGTGTAATCCATACTGAAGGCTGTAGTCTTTGACTTCCATCAGTATTTCGAGTCCTCTTCACTTTCAGCAACGCAGGTTGTTAATGCATCTTCCTCCAATCCTGATGCCCTGTTCTCCCTCATACAGTCCAACTTCTCAGATTATTTGCTCAGCATAAAGATTGAATAAGTATGATGAAAGGATACAACCCTGATGTACACCTTTCCAAACTTTAAACCACGAATTATCCCCTTGATCTGTTCAAAGCACTACCTTTTGATCTATGTACGGGTTTCTCATGAGCACAATTAAGTGTTCTGGAATTTCCATTCTTCACAATGTTATTCATAATTTGTTATGATCCACAGAGTTAAATGCCTTTACAAAGTCAAAAAAAAAAAAGGTAAATTTGATCCATCTGACATCAGCAATGATATCCCTTGTTTCACATCCTCTCCTGTATCTGACTTGAATTTCTGGCAGTTCCCTGTCAACGTACTGCTGCAACCGCTGGTACTGGCCATTTTGAATTGGGCAATCATATGGTCTACTACACTGGAAAAGACAACTTGAAGAGGAATGACATTGCTCTCATTGTCAAAAAGAACATTTCAAGATCTATCCTGAAATACAATGCTGTTAGTGATAGGATAATATCCATACACCTACAAAGAAGACCAGTTAATATGACTATTATTCAAATTTACATACCAACCACTAAGGCCAAAGATGAAGAAATTGAAGATTTTTACCAACTTCTGCAGCTCTGGAATTGATCAAACATGCAGTCAAGATGCATTGATAATTACTGGGGATTGGAAATCGAAAATTGGAAACAAAGAAGAAGGATTGGAAGTTGGAAAATATGGCCTTGGTGACAGAAACAATGCCAGAGATAGCATGATAGAATTTTGCAAGACCAAAGGCTTCTTCATTGCAAATACCTTTTTTCAACAACATAAATGGCAACTATACACATGGACCTCACCAGGTGGCATATACAGGAATCAAATCAACTACATTTGTGGAAAGAGACGATGGAGAAACTCAATGTCATCAGTCAGAACAAGGCCAGGGTCTGACTGCAGAACAGACCAATTGCTGATATACAAGTTCAAGTTGAAGCTGAAGAAAATGAGAACAAGTCCACAAGAGCCAAAGTATGATCTTGAGTACATCCCACCTGAATTTAGAGACAATCTCAAGGATAGATTCGACCCACTGAACACTAATGACTGAAGACCAGACCAGTTATGGAATGACATCAAGGATATCATACATGAAGAAAGCAAGAAGCCATTAAAAAGACAGGAAAGAAGCCATTAAAAAGACAGGAAAGAAAGAAAAGACCAAAATGGATGTCAGAAGAGACTCTGAAACTTGCTTTTGAATGTCGAGTAGCTAAAGCTAAAAGAAGAAACAATGGAGTAAAAGAGCTAAACAGAAAATTCCAAAGGGTGGCTCGAGAAGACAAAATAAAGTATTACAAAGAAATGTGTGAAGACCTGAGAACCAAAGGGAAGAACACCCTCAGCATTTCTCAAGCTAAAAGAACTGAAGAAAAAATTCAAACCTCGAGTTGCAATATTGAAGGATTCTATGGACAAAATATTAAATGATGCAAGAAGCATCAAAAGAAGATGGAAAATGGAAGGAATACACAGCATCACTAGACCAAAAAGAATTGGTCTACATTCAATCATTTCAGGAGGTAGCATATGATCAAGAACCAATGGCACTAAAGGAAGAAATCCAAGCTTCACTGAAGACATTGGTGAAAAACAAGCATCCAGGAATTGATAGAATACCAACTGAGATGTTTCAACAAGTGGATGCAGTGATAGAAGTGCTCACTCATCTATGCCAAGAAATCTGGAGGCCAACCAACTGGAAGAGATACATATTTATCCCTATTCCAAAGAAAGGCTATCCAACCAAAATCAGAAATTACTGAACAATATCATTAATACAACGCACAAGTAAAATTTTGCTGAAAATCATTAAAAAAGACAGTATAAGGAATGGAAATACTATTTCAGGTAGTTTAGTAGACTCAGTGATGGGAAGATGAGATTTTCTCCTGATTGTGGGTATTTTCTCACTGAAATAAATAAGCAATTCTTCACCTAATAGTTTTCAAGCAGAATTTTGGAGTTTGGGGTTGTTGGAAGTAAAAGATTAATAACATGTTTGTAACTATGCGCCTCACTCCTAATTTTGACTTCAAATAAACCTGTTTGGAAACATTCTGGTAGAATTTAATGACTGAAGAACAAATGAGGCTCTGCAGGGAATGTCTTATAGTAGTTTCTTATCTAGAGTATCTTTTTGGTAGGCTATACATGACCTTTTTTATGATTTTTAAAAGATATATATTTATTTTGTTGTTTTTGAGAATGAACACTGCAGGATGTAAACCAATTCAACAGTTTCTATGTGGACAATTCAGTGACATTGATTACATTCTTCCAGTTGTGCAACGATTCTCACCTTCTTTTTCTGAGTTGTTCCTCTCCTGTTAACATAAAATCACTGCCCCCTTAATTTCCTATCTAATTTAGATAAGCTCACAATTAATGGATTCCTGAGCCATACCACTGCTGACGAATGGAAATTAATTACATAGTCTTTGAGTGACCTTAAAACTAAGTAGGTAAATCATCCTGTACACACAGAGATATTCATTTTAAGTACAAAAGTCATTCCAATGTGAAGAAGGGTGATTCATAGCCCATGGATTTGGGTCTATCAGTCACCGATGTGCCGTGCGTTTCTACTGCTTCTTACTGATAATTTTTGCTAATCATTAAAAAGCTTGGTACTGGGTAAGACTTGTGTGTTATGTGCATCTGACTGAAAATTCATTCCTTTTTAATACAGTAGACAGGTAAACTCCATAAAATATAGTTTTTATTTTTTCGTTAGGTAAGTTTATAAAGTTAATGCAATGACAATAAAAATGCCAAATGTAGAGGGAGGAGGGTGTGTTGGAGAAAATAGGACAAGTTGATTCTGAACTTCAATATGAAAAAAAATACCCAAGCAAAACTAGCCAAATTTTCAGAAAAAAAGAGAGGAATGGATGGGAATAGTCTTAGCAGGTATTGAAACATAGTGTAAAACTACACGAATTAAGTCTAGTACTGGAGGGACCCTGAAAGACATGGCCCCTGGATTCTCTGTTAACCCAGAACTGAAATCATTCCCAAAGCCAACTCTTCAGACAAAGAATAGACTGGACTAAGCTCCTGTCTGGCGGCCAGATGAGAAGGCAGAAAGGGACATGAGCTGACTGAATAGACATGGGAACTCCAGGATGGAAAAAGAGGAGTGTGCTGTCACATTATAGGGAGAGCATCTACAGTCACATAACAATGTGTGTATAAATTCTTGTGTGAGAAACTAATTTGAACCACAAACTTCCACTTAAAGCACAATTAAAAAAAACTGTCTAGTAATGTATTTCTCTTGGTGGTGCAAGGAGTTTGCACTCCTCTACTAACCTAAAGTTTGGCAGTTCAAACCAACCCAGAGACATCACAGAAGAAAGGCCTGTTGATTTGCTTCTGAAAAAATGATAGCCAAGAAAACCACATGGAGCAGTTCTACTCTGTAACACATGGGGTCTCCGTGAGTTGGAACTGACTTCACAGCAACAGATTTGGTTTTTGGTTTGGTAATGTATTGGTTAAGAGAGGTTAGGTCATACTACAGTAACAAACCACCAAACATCTAAGAGGTTTAAGCAAAAACAAACCAGTTGCCATTGAGTCTATTTCAACTCACAGCAACTCGTGTGTCAGAGTAGAACTGTGATCCATAAGGATTTCAGTGGCTAAATTTTTGGAAGTAGATCACCAATCTCTTGGTTAGTAGCCTAGCACATTAACCATTCATACCACCCAAGGACTCCTACAAGTATAAATATCAGGTGTTTATTTCTTACTTAGACTCTATGTCTTTCATGAGTTAGCAAGGAGGCTCCTCTTACCACAATCACTTAGAGACCCAGGCTGACAAAGCAACTACCATCTTAAACATTTCTAATTGCTGTGTCAAAAGGTAAATATCTCAGGAGGATCTCAAAATGGCAATTAAATACTCAACCCTAGAAATGATACATGCCACTTTCACTTACAAGTCATTAGCCAGAATATTCATATGGGCCCATCTAATCACAAGAGAACCAAGAAATACAATTCTACTCTATGCCCAGAATGGGTGACAGTGGGGAATACTTGACAAACAACTGCATGACACCTCAGGTACCAATATGTAAATAGACACATCAATAGAACAGAATAGAAATCTCAGAATAGATCCAAATGCATGCAGAAATTTGGCATAGGATATATATGGCATCTCAAATCAGAGGGAGAAAAGATGGAGCATCAAATAATGGCATCAGGACAAATGAATACACATCTTTAAATTTGCGTAATTAGTAATATAATCGAAACCTTATGCCAGAATAAAGTGCAGATGTATCAAAAGTTTAAATGTGGAGGCGGAGCCAAGATGGCAGAATAGACAGACACTTCCGGTGAGCGCTCTTACAACAAAGACTCAAAAAATCAGGTAAAATGACTATATTTATGACAAGCTAGGAGCCCTCAAAGGCAACCTTAGGAAAAGAACAGAGGGGCAGGGGGAGGAAGAGACGGTTCAGAAGCAGAGAGGAGTTCCTGGACCTGAATTGCGGAGAGCCTACAGGCACCATGCTCGGGAGCGGGGGTGGTGACCACACTTCTCTCAGGGAGAAGCAGCCAGCCACACAGCCTATTCACAATGCCGGAACCAGAGCAGAATGGTGCTCTCAGCAAAAGCTAAGTACTTGCATATATTTTACTGCAACCTCCCCCCCCCCCCACCAAGCTGGCTTCGGTGTCTGATATCCCTCGGCCTGAGATAGGCCCTGTTGAGTGTCTAGAGCCATCCTCCCGGCCTTGGAAAAGGAAAAAAAATTCACAATTGGGGGAAAAGATAATTTGCCAGCTCCACTAACTGGGGGAGCTCAGGACAGAAGCGACTCCTGTCCAGGAATAAATGGTCCATGGACCTTGAGCACCTTTCCCTTCTGCATGGACGTGTGTGGGCCTATTTCAGGAGAATAGGCCCTTGTTGGCAGACTCCAGCTGTTTCAGCTGTGCGGCAGAGAGGTGAGTGTTTGATGTTTGATGTTGCTTTGCCTATTAAACAGGGACCTCACCTACCCACAAAAGGGGCCTAAGGACTGGTGGCTCCACTCAGGTCACCCAGCCACCCATGACAGGGGTCCAAGGATAACTAGTACCTCCCAGTCCTTACAATCAAAAATATTGGGTGCCCATGCAGAACCCACCCACCTGTACACTCTAAGGAACAGGGATACGCTTTCCTCAGAGAAACATGGGGGATGATTCTCAGCCCCCTGCCTTGTTCAGAGTGTGACCCTCTGCTGCAACCAGAAACCAGTACCTACACCAGTCACCCTTGCCCCTCTAAGACTGTAGGACAGAGCTTGTACCACACACTTGATGATCAGCTACCTGGACACCTGAGCTGAATTCATACAAGAAAACTGAATGGACTCCTAGACTGATATACCTGATAACAGCTCTAGCCATCTGGGGACAGGACACCAGAGCTCCAAAGGCGAAAATAAACAAGCTAGCTCACTCAAGCAACCCATAGGGGTATACCAAAACAAAACAAAGCAAGCAGCTACGACACAGTAAGCAAGCATAAACTAATACAATAACTTATAGGTAGCTCGGAGACAACAGTCAATATTAAGTCACGTAAAGAAACAGGCCATGATCACCTCAACAGGCTCTCAAAACAAAGAATCCAGGGATCTTTTAGATGAAAGTGCATTCCTGGAATTACCAGATGCAGAATACAAAAGATTAACGTAGAGAACCCTTCAAGACATCAGGAAGGAAATGAGGCAATATGCAGAACAAGCCAAGGAACACACAGATAAAGCAACTGAAGAAATTAAAAAGATTATTCAGGGACATAATGAAAAATTTAATAAGCTGGAAAAATCCATAGACAGACAGCAATCAGAAATTCAGAAGATTAACAATAAAATCACAGAAGTAGACAAACCCAGTGCCGTTGAGTCTATTCCGACTCATAGCAACCCTATAGGACAGAGTAGAATTGCCCCACAGAGTTTCCAAGGAGCGCCTGGTGGATTTGAACTGCTGACCTTTTGGTTAGCAGCTGTAGCACTTAACCACTACGTCACCAGGGTTTCCCAACTCAATAGAAAGTCAGAGAAACAGAATTGAGCAAGTGGAAGGCAGAATTTCTGAAATTGAAGATAAAGCACTTGGCATTAATATATTTGAAGAAAAATCAGATGAAAGAATTAAAAAAAAATGAAGAAACCTTAAGAATCATGTGGGAATCTATCAAGAGAAATAATCTATGAGTGATTGAAGTACCAGAATGGCGGGGGGGGGGGCGGGGATAACAGAAAATACAGAGAAAATTGTTGAAGATTTGTTGACAGAAAACTTCCCTGATATTGTGAAAGATGAGAAGATATCTATCCAAGATGCTCATTGAACTCAACATATGGTAGATTTCAAAGGAAAGTCACCAAGCCATATTATAATGAAACTTGCCAAAACCAAAGATAAAGAGAGAATTTTAATAGCAGCTAAGGATAAACGAAAAGTCACCCACAAAAGAGAGTCAGTAAGAATAAGCTTGGATTACTCAGCAGAAACCATGCAGGCAAGAAGGCAATGGGATGACATATTTAAAAACTGAAGAAAAAAAATTGCCAACCCAAAATCATATATCCAGCAAAACTGACTCTCAAATATGAAGGTGAAATTAGGACATTTCCAGATGAAAAGAAGTTTAGGGAAGTCATAAAAAATAAACCAAGGCTGCAAGAAATATTAAAGGGAGCTCTTTGGTTAGAAAATCAATAACATCAGGTATCAACCCAAGGTTAGAACACTGGGCAGAGCAATCAGAAGTCAACCCGGACAGGGAAATCAGCAAAATAAATAAAGATAAAAAAAATGCTCAAAACAGGGAAAGAACGATGTTATTATGTAAAAGAAGACAACATTAAAACAATAAAGAGGGACTAAGAAAACGTAATCATAGATCATCCATATGGAGAGGGAGATATGGCAATACAAAGAAATAAAAGTTAGGTTTAAATTTAGAAAAATAAGGGTAAATAATAAGGTAACCACAAAGGAGACAAACTATCCTACACATCAAAATAAAATACAAGAAAAAAATAGAGACTCAGCAGAAACAAGATCAACAACAACAAATATGAGGAAAGAACAATATATAAAGAAAATCTACTCATTACATAAAATTAAGTGGGAAAAAGAAACTGTCAACAACACACAAAAAAAGACATCAAAATGATACCACTAAACTTATAAAAAAAAAAACCTACCCATAATTACCCTGAACGTAAATGGACTAAAAGCACCAATAAAGAGACAGAGAGTGGCAGAAGGGATTAAAAAACACGACCCTTCTATATGCTCCCTACAAGAGACACACCTTACATTTAGAGACACAAACAAAGACTCAAAGGATGGAAAAAATATATCAAGCAAACAACAATCAAAAAGGAGCAGGAGTGGCAATATTAATTTCTGACAAAATAGACTTTAAAGTTAAATCCATCAGAAAGGATAAGGAAGGACACTATATAATGATTAAAGCGACAATATACCAAGAAGATATAACCATATTAAATATTTATGCACCCAATGACAGGGCTGCAAGATACATAAAACAAACTCTATCAGCATTGAAAAGTGAGAGAGACAGCTCCACAATTATAGTAGGAGACTTCAACATACCACTTTTCGTGAAGGACAGGTCATCCAGAAAGAAGCTCACACAGAAGAGCTAAATACCACAATAAACCGACTTGACCTCATAGACATATACAGAATACTCCACCCAACAGCAGCCAAATATTCTTTCTTTTGTAATGCACATAGAACATTTTCTAGAATAGACCACATATTAGGTCAAAATGCAAGCCTTAGCAGAATCCAAAACATTGAAATATTACAAAGCATCTTCTCTGACCATAAGACCATAAAAGTGGAAATCCATAAAAGAAAAAGCAGGGAAAAGAAATCATAC
Organism: Elephas maximus indicus; assembly: GCF_024166365.1. Taxonomy (NCBI): domain Eukaryota; kingdom Metazoa; phylum Chordata; class Mammalia; order Proboscidea; family Elephantidae; genus Elephas; species Elephas maximus. The sequence continues at coordinate 11,087,907 of NC_064829.1, forward strand.
ACTTGGAAACTGAACAATATCCTGCTCAAAAAAGACTGGATTATAGAAGACCTTAAGGATGGAATAAAGAAATTCAGAGAATCCAATGAGAATGAAAACACTTCCTATAAGAACCTTTGGGACGCAGTGAAAGCAGTGCTCAGAGGCCAATTTATATCAATAAATGCACACATCCAAAAAGAAGAAAGGGCCAAAATCAAAGAACTATCCCTACAACTTGAACAAATAGAAAGAGAGCAACAAAAGAAACCCTCAGGCACCAGAAGAAAATGAATAATAAAAATTAGAGCAGAACTAAAGAAAATAGAAAACAGAAAAACAATTGAAATAATTAACAAGACTAAAACTGGTTCTTTGAAAAAATTGACAAAATTGATAAGCCATTGGCCAAACTGACAAAAGAAAAACAGGAGAGGAAGCAAATAACCCGAATAAGAAATGAGATGGGTGATATTACAACAGACCTAACTGAAATTAAAAGAATCATATCAGGTTACTATGAAAAATTGTACAAATTTCAAAACCTAGAAGAAATGGATGATTTCCTAGAAACACACTATCTACTTAACTAACACAAACAGAGGTAGAATAACTAAATAGACCCAAAACAAGAGATTGAAAAGGTAATCAAAAAACTCCCAACAAAAAAAAAAACCCCTGGCCCGGACGGCTTCACTGCAGAGTTCTACCAAACTTTCAGAGAAGACTTAACACCACTACTACTAAAGGTATATCAGAGAGTAGAAAAGGATGGCATACTCCCAAGCTCATTGTACGAAGCCAGCATACCCCTGATACCAAAACCAGGTAAAGACAGCACAAAAAAAGAAAATTACAGACCTACATCCCTCATGAACTTAGATGCAAAAATTCTCAGCAAAATTCTAACCAATAGAATTCAATGACATATAAAAAAAAAAAAAAATTCCCCATGACGAAATGGGATTCATACTAGGTATGCAGGGATGGTTCAACATTAGGTAAACAATTAATGTAATCCAGCATATAAATAAAACAAAAGACAAAAACCACATGATTTTATCAATTGATGCAGAAAAGGCATTTGACAAAGTTCAACATCCATTCATGATAAAAACTCTCAGCAAAATGGGAATAGAAGGAAAATTCCTCAATATAAAAAAGGGCATTTATATAAGCCAACAACCAATATCATCCTAAATGGAGAGAACCTGAAAGCATTCCCTTTGAGATCGGGAACCAGACAAGGATGCCCTTTATCACCACTCTTATTCAACATTGTGCTGGAGGTCCTAGCCAGAGCAATTAGGCTAGATAAAGAAATAAACGGCATCCAGATTGGCCAGGAAGAAGTAAAAGTATCTCTATTTGCAGATGACATGATCTTATACACAGAAAACCCTAAGGAATCCTCAAGAAAACTAGTGAAGCTAACAGAAGTGTTCAGCAGAGTATCGGGATACAGCACACCAACAAAAACAACATGAAGAGGAAACCACCAAATCAATACTATTCACACTAGCGCTCAAGAAGATAAAATACTTAGGAATAAATCTTACTAGACATGTAAAAGACTTATACAAAGAAAACTACAAAATACTTCAACAAGAAACCAAAAGAGACCTACATAAGTGGAAAAACAAACCTTGCTCATAGATACGAAGACATAACATTGTAAAAATGTCTATTCCACCAAAAGCTATCTGTACATTTAATGCAATTCTGATCCAAATTCTAACGACATTTTTTAATGAGATGGAGAAACAAATCCCCAATTTCATATGGAAGGGAAAGAGGTCCCAGATAAGTAAAACATTACTGCAAAAGAAGAACAAAGTGGGAGGCCTCACTCTACCTGATTTTAGAACCTATTATACCACTGCAGTAGTCAAAACAGCCTGTTAATGGTACAAAAGTAGATACATAGACCAAAGGAACAGAATTGAGAATCCAGACATAAATCCATCCACATACGAGCAGTTGATATTCGACAAAGACCCCAAAGCAGTTAAATGAGGAAAAGACAGTCTTTTTAACAAATGGTGCTGGCATAATTGGATATCCGTCTGCAAAAAAATGAAACAAAACCCATACTTCACACCATGCACAAAAATGAGCTCAAAATGGATCAAAGACTTAAATATAAAATCTAAAATGATGAAGATCATGGAAGAAAAAATGGGGACAACTTTAGGAGTTAGGAGTTAAACAGTAAACAAAACATTACTAGCAATGCACAAGGAAAACTAGATAACTGGGAGCTCCTAAAAATCAAACACCTATGCTCACCCAAAACCTTCACCTGAAGAGTATAAAGATTACCTACAGACTGGGAAAAAATTTTTAGCTATGGTATTTCTGATCAGCGCCTGATCTCTAAAATCTATATGATACTGCAAAAACTCAACTACAGACAACCCATTTAAAAAATGGGCAAAAGATATGAACAGACACTTCATGAAAGAAGATATTCAAGTAGCTAACAGATACATGAGAAAATGCTCAGGATCATTACCCATTAGAAAAATGCAAATCAAAACTACAATGAGATTCCATCTCACTCCAACAACAACAAAAAAAATAATTCAAAAAACACAAAAGCATAAATGTCGGAGAGCTTGTGGAGAGATTGGAACACTTATACACTGCTTGTGGGGATGTAAAATGGTCCAACCACTTTGGAAATCGATTTGGCACTTCCTTAAAAAGCTAGAAATAGAACTACCATATGATCCGTCAATCCCACTCCTTGGAATATATCCTAGAGAGTTAAGAGCCTTTACACAAACAGATATATTCACACCCATGTTAATTGCAGCACTGTTTGTAATAGCAAAAAGATGGAAGCAACCAAGGTGCCCATCAGCGGATGAATGGATAAATAAATTATAGTATATTCACATGATGGCACACTACACATGGATAAAGAACAGTGATGAATCCGTGAAATATTGCATAGCATGGAGGAATCTGGAAAGCATCATGCTGAGTGAAATTAGTCAGTTGCAAAAAGGCAAATATTGCATTAGACTATTATTAGAACTCGACAAATAGTTTAAACAGAGAAGAAAATATTCTTTGATGGTTACGAGAAGGGGGAGGGAGGCAGGGTGGGAGAAGGACATTCACTAATTAGTAGGTAAGAACTACTTTAGGTGACGGGAAAGACAACACACAATACAAGTGAGGTCAGCACAGCTGGACTAAGCCAAAAACAAAGAAGTTTCCTGAATAAACTGAATGCTAAGGCCAGTGTAGCAGTGTAGCAGGGGCAGGGACCATGGTTTCAGGGGACATCTAAGTCAATTGGCTTAATAAAATCTGTTAAGAAAACATTCTGCATCCCACTTTGGAGAGTGGCGTCTGGGGTCTTAAACGCTAGTCAGCGGTCATCTAAAGTGCATCAGTTGGTCTCAACCCACCTGGACCAAAGGAGAATGAAGAACACCAAAAACACAAGGAGATTACGAGCCCAAGAGACAGAAAGGGCCACATAAACCAGAAACTACATCAGCCTGAGACCAGAATAACTAGAGGGTGCCCGGCTACAATACATGACTGCCCTGACAGGGAATGTAACAAAGAACCCCTGAGGGAGCAAGAGAGTAGTGGGATGCAGACCCCAAATTGTCATAAAAAGACCAGACTTAATGGTCTGAGACTAGAAGGACCCCAGTGGTCATGGTCCCCAGACGTTCTGTTAGCCCAGGACAGGAACCATTCCTAAAGCTAGCTCTTCAGACAGGGACTGGACTGGACAATGGGATAGAAAAAGGTGCTGATGAAGGATGAGCTTCCTGGATTAATAGACACTTGAGACTATGTTGGCATCTCCTATCTGGAGGGGAGATAAAGGGGTTAAAAGCTCTTGGAATGGACAGGAAAAGAGAGAGTGGAGGGAAGGAGCCGGCTGTCTCACTAGGTGGAGAGCAATTAGGAGTATATAGCAAGACGTATATAAATTCTTGTATGAGAGACTGACTTGATTTGTAAACTTTCACTTAAAGCAAGATAAAAATTAAAAAAAAAACTTTATTTTATAATTGGTCTGATTAGATTCATTGAAGTTCATTTTGGTATATTGAATTTTCTTATAGAAGTGTGTATTTCATCCAATTTTCAAATTTATTTACTGGTAGTAACCCTATAGAACAGAGTAGAACTGCACTATAAGGTTTCCAAGGAGCACCTGGTGGATTTGAACCGCCAACCTTTTGGTTAGTAGCCATAGCCCTTAGCCACTATGCCACCAGGGTTTCTATGGATAGGACAGCCATTTCTTTTACATATTTCCTTGTCATTCCCATTTCCCTTTCTCTTCTCTAACACTCGTTTTGACTCTTCGATTATATCAATTTTAGTATTAATGTTTATATTATTAAATGCAGTTATACCTCTATCACTTGATTGTTAGCCTTTTGATGTTGTATGCTAACTCTTAGTTACTAAAGATAAGAAAATCAGTGAATTGACACTGTATCCCACCTTCCACATTGCTTCTTTCCTTTGCTAGTTTTAACATCTCCACATTTTTCCTGGCTTTAACATTTATTTTCTGTTTTGAAAACATAATTCCAAAATTTACTTTAGTCTCAGTTCATCATTTAAAGAGTGTCAAGGTTAAAACTTGTCCTTTAGCCATATTTATGGTTTTTTTTTTTTTCTTCTCCCCAGGTATTTCTTGGTGCCTCTAGTGTTTCTCTTAGAGTCTTCAAGAAGAGTCCATAAGAACAATATTACCTGAGTTCTTGAAAGTTCAAAATTTTTTGTCTGCTCCTTTATACACTGAAATCTGTGGGAGCCAGAACTCAACGGGACTGCCTTGTTATTCTGGATCTCATAAGTTTTCCGTCTTTGACAGGTAGCAGTCTTGCCACTTTTCTATAGTTCTCTGTTAATGGAAAATATTTTTGAATTTTCCTTAGCTGACTGGTTTCCACCTTACACAGTCTTCAGTTTTCACAGGTTTTACCGTGCTATTATTAAGTATGGATGAATAGAAATTTTCTTGGGTAAAACTTTGTAGCTTTTGCATCTTGTAGGTGTTATTTTTTGTGGAAAAGTCTCTAAGTGATTTGACATTTTTGCCCAACTGCCCAAAGGACTCCTTATCTTTGCAGTCAACACTTTCTGAGATCTGAGTATCCCCAACTCCCACCTGCGCTACCTTCCCTCTTTGGAAAGTCCTGTCTCCATTTTATAGTTTGGATTTCAGCTGCCTCCAAGTTTCATTGGAAATGGAGTTTGCACTTCTGTTTCTTATTCTTCTTGTGGCTATAAAGTACTTTCCAGGAAAAAAAAATGCAACTTTCAACTTCATGCTACCATACTCAAAATATAAATGCTACTTCATGTTTTGATGTTTTGTTTTTAGACATTTAAATAGAATTTAATTGTTTCAAGTAATTTACATAAAAGGAGGCATGACTTTATTCTATAATGTGTTGTAACAATAATCTTTACATATATGTATATTTGTGTATATAATTTAAGCCTCTTTTTAGTATGAAAACTGACTACAAAATAGAATGATAATTAATGAACTTATTTCCCCTTCCCTTTCCTAAGGATGAATATAAAATAAAAATTTTTATGGCTAAAAATCTTCAGTAGATCACTTAACAAAGATTTGTTGTGAATTTCAAATATAATAGTATATGAAAAAGTATCTTGGGAACTGCAAAACATAATGCAAATGTGAGACATAGTATTAATCATATATATTTTAAGGAGAAAGAAAAACAATGAAATAAGGTAGTCAACCTTGATCCTCAGAACTAAGCGGGTACTTTGGCTACCTACTGAACAAATTATATAGAAAAGCAGATCCAGTAAACTCCCAGCACTGAAATGATGGCACCATTGAATATGCTAAAAAAAAGGAAACAGAAAGAAAAGAAAAGAAATCAAACTAAATAATCTAAACAGAAATAAATTAATTTAGGACCCTGGACTAAAATAGAGATCTATCCTAACCAATGTCTTGACTGCATGGTTACATGACATGTTTGAGTTTACAATACATAATAAGTTTACAGACTATTTTGCTACTCAAAATACTACAAACAACCTTTCCAGAAGAGCTATATTCCTTAAGGCTGAATTTGGTAGCAATCAGCTGCATCATTTTCAAGGGAACTTTTTTTTTTAACCTTTAAATCATATATGAAGCAAAACAAAGAAAAAATTAATTTCACAGAATTAAATGGACCAAAAGTCTGTATGAATGAGATAAGCACTCCTGATAGAGAGAAGTGTGATAAAGAAATCGATATCCTTGACGTTGGGTGGGTTGTCAGAAGTCTGGGTTTCACAACTAAGAAGGCATAGCAGGGCTAAGAGTGAGCAGCACCGCTGGGGTCCTCAGGACCACGGGGCTGCAAGTGTGCACAAGCACCATCTGCAGCAGCCTGGACGCTGGGGCTCAGCCTCTGGCCAGAGTTTGTACTGTTTGAAATAGCCATTCTGATGACTTTAGGAAGTGGGTCTCAGGGCAGACATGATAGCTAAATCCAATCAAACAAAACTCTCCCCCAGTCCCTCTCTGTCAAGCAAGATGGGCTAAGGCTCTCTTCTGAGGGGACTTCAAAGTATGAGATTCCCATCTGGGCTCTGGTCAACATCCCTACTTTTTTCTCCTTCCTCATGTACTGCCATCTGTGAAAAAGCACATGCTTATTTTTCCGGAAATGAATTAGTCCATTGCTATTTATTCACAAGGAATAAGTACAGAAATTTATTTGCAAAAAAAGAAGAATCGATGAGAAGGCATTGACCTGAGATGATGTTCAGCATTGTAGAATTCAAATGCTTTTTATTGTGAAGGTTTGTAGTATCTTCGTATTTTTTCTTATTTAGCTGCTCACTTGTTTTTAAACATGGCAGGCATAAAAGGGCCTCCCTCGCCGTATCTGTCAGTTCGTCATACTGTGGTGGCTTGCCTGTTGCTGTGATGCTGGGAGCTATGCCACTGATATTTCAAGTATCATCAGTACCCATGATGGACAGGTTTCAGCGGAGCTTTCAGACTAAGACAGACTAGGAAGAACGACCTGGCAGCTCACTTATTAAAAGAGCTGAACAGAAGATTTCAAAGGGTGGCTCAAGAAGACAAAGTAGAATATTATAATAAATGTGCGAAGACCTGGAGTTAGAAAACCAAAAGGGAAGAGCACACTCAGCATTTCTCAAGCTGAAAGAACTGAAGAAAAAATTCAAGGCTTGGGTTGCAATATTGAAAGATGCTATGGGGAAATTTTGAAAAACGCAGGAAGCATTGAAAGATTACGAAAGGAATACAGAGAGTCACTGTACCGAAAAAAGAATTGGTCTACATTCAATCATTTCAGAAGGTAGCATATGATCAAGAACTGATGGTACTGAAGGAAGAAGTCCAAGCTGCACTGAAGGCATTTGTGACAAACAAGACTCCAGGAATTGATAGAATACCAAGTGAGATGTTTCGACAAGGGATGCAATGCTGGAGGTGCTCACTTATCTATGTCAAGAAATTTAGAAGATAGCTACCTGGCCAACTGACTGGAAGAGATCCATATTTGTACCCATTCCAAGGAAAGGTGATCTGACAGGATGCCAACATTATCAAACAACATCATTAATATCAGACACAAGTAAAATTTTGCTGGAGATCATTCAAAAGCACTTGTAGCAGTACATTGACAGGGAACTACCAGAAGTTCAAGCTGGATTCAGAAGATGACGTGGAATGAGGGATATATTGCTGATGTCAGATGGATCTTGGTTGAAAGCAGGAAATGTTTACCTGTGTTTTTTTGGCTATGCAAAAGCATTTGACTGTGTGGATCATAACAGATTATGGATAACATTGGGAAGAATGGGAATTCCAGAACACTTATCTGTCCTCATGAGGAATCTGTACATAGACCAAGCGGCAGCCATTCTAACAGAACAAAGGGTTACTGTGTGATTTAAAATGAGAAAAGGTGTGTGTCAGGGTTGTAGCCTTTCACCGTACTTATTCAATCTGTATGCGGAGCAAACAATCCCAGAAGCTGGACTATATGAAGAAGAATGAGGCATCAGGACTGGAGGAAGACTCATTAACAACCCACATTATGCAGATGACACAATTTTGCTTGCTGAAAGTGAAGAGAACTTGAAGAAACTTTCTAATGAAGATCAAAGACTATAGCCTTCAGTACAGATTGCACCTCAACATAAAGAAAACAAAAATTCTCACAACTGGACCAATAAGCAACATCATGATAAATGGAGAAAATACTGAAGTTGTCAAGGATTTCATTTTACTTGGATCCATAATCAATGCCCATGGAAGCAGAAGTCAAGAAATCAAACGACGTATTGAATTCAGCAACTACACTGCAAAAGACCTTGTTCTAGTGTTAAAAAAAAAAACCAAAGATGTCACTTTGAGGACTAAGGGTCTCCTGACCCAAGCCACGGTGTTTTCAAGTGCCTTGTATGCATGCAAAAGCTGAACAATAAATAAGAAAGACTGAAGAAGAATTGATGCCTTTGAGTTTTGGTGTTGGCAAAGGATATTGAATACAATATTGACTGCCAGGAGAATGAACAAATCTGTCTGAGTGCTTGCTGGGACCAAGGATGCTTCAACAAACTTGGGCATGTTATCAAGAGGGACCAGTTCCTGGAGAAGGACATCATGCTTAATGAAATAGAGAGTCAGAGAAGTAGAGGAAGACCCTCAAGGAGATGGATTGACACAGTGGCTGCAACAATGGGCTCAGGTTTATAGATTGGACAGTAAGTTCTATGAATAAAGGAAAAAATCTGAACAGTATCTGGTACCTAAAAGGCACACAACAAATATACGATTTCAATTCTAAGTTACATTGCTTTTGCATTTAACGCTTCTGAAATTGGGATGCATCTTTTAATTGATGGCTCTCCCAATTATAATTGACAGTGTATACTTCTTAGAGGTACATAAAATAAGGGTGCATATTGTAGTCAATGGCGTGGCTGAGGTTTGATGAACTGCAGTAGTTGTTAAATGAATGAACACAGTGAAGTAGGGCCAAATTTGATGACTTAATCATTAGTCATTCCAGAACCCCTTCAATAATCTTGTGCTAAATTCAGGAATCAGCATTTCAATTTGTTGCATGATTTTTCAGGTTCAAAATAGACAAAGACCTTGATAAGGATGAGTGTCTTGTGAGAACTTCACCCTGAAGAACAGACTTATATCTATGTTTATATTCCATACCACAAAGTGGATGGAAGCTATGCAATGTGCTGTGAAAAAAAAGACCCAAATCCATTGCCATCGAGTCAATTCTGACTCATAGTGACCCTATAGGACAGAGCAGAACTGCCCCATAGAGTTTCCAAGGAGCTCCTGGTGGATTCAAACCGCTGACTTTTTGATTAGCAGCCACAGTTCTTAACCACTACGCCACCAGGGTTTCTGCTGTGAAAAAAAGTGGTATTTATTCGAACAGATGAGTATTTTTAGATCTGTTCCCCACCCACCCCAGTTTCTAAACCTCCGTTGAGACCGAGTTTGGTTGGAGTCCCTGGGTGATGCAAACAGTTACCGTGCTTAGCTGCAAACCAAAAGGTTGGCAGTTCAAGCCTACCCAGAGGTGCCTTGGAAGAAATGCCTGGTGATCTTCTTTTGAAAAATCAGCCATTGAAATCCCTATGGAGCACAGTTCTACTGTGGTACACATGCGGTCATCCTGAGTCAGAATCAACTGAAAGTCAGACCTTTTTGTTTTATTTTTAATATAAATGTGGTTGTCTTGCTGCTCCCTTTCTGTTTTCTTGCATGTGGTTTATGGCTTACCTTCTTTGGCCTGGAGCCCGGAGAGCTGCCAAGACCTAAAACTACCAACATGTTGTTTGGTCTATTTTATTTATCCCTTTCACGTATGTCTAAATAGTTTCTAGACTACAGGCTAAACCCAACCGCAAATGTTTAATGGCCAGTATATAACAGGAAACGTGAATGCACACAAAAAGCCTGTAGGGACACCTCTCCCTCTTTTCTACAGGCTCCGTGTGGCAGGAGCTGAGCAACACGTGCTCGCCTGTGCCCTGGTCTCCACATTTAACAGGGTTCTGACCGTCAGCATCTCCTGTTCATGGGCACCAGGTGCTACAATAAATATAGGAAAGCACAACAAACGGAGTCTTTTTCTTTACACGTGTTTGGGGGAGTATATAGCTACCATCTACAGGACTGATGAAGAATCCACAAGGGAACTTAAAAGGCACCATTGCCCAGTGTTTAAGGGATTAAATCAAGGCTCAGGTCCTCCATGGAGTAGAGGTCTATAAACTCTTACTTTGCAAATGCTTTATGTTAATTTCCTGTAGCACATTTGTAGGGTGTAATACATACGGAGCATTTCTCCTGCAAGTACAATACGAGCATTCATTACAGAGCCGGCATTTCTCACAGGCAGTATTAACTCTGCAACATCATGATGCAAACTGTGTGCTATGTTGCCACATATAAATACTGCTCCTGTTTGGGACTTTGCACATATGTACACTGTTCTTACAAACGCACGATGTAGAAAGCATTAGAGTATTTATGAACCAGAGACCATAGCCTTTTTCACAGTAAGAGAGGGAGAATATTTAGCAAATTGAAGTACTAAGCTCTAACGAAACTCTCTGGGAAGTTTTCTGTTAAGTTCCTCATGTGTCTGGCAAGATATATGGCTAGATCTACAAGAATCAGCTTTTTCAGCTTCTAAAACAATTGCTGAGATCATTACAGTTCTACTGAGCCTGGTCAATTTTAATCACCAAATAATCTTTTTTAAATACAAACAATACAGAAGTCCATATAATACAACTGGAGGGCACTGTGGGACACCTGAGCTGTTAGCACAGGCCTGCTGGTTTTTGAAGCCTGCTACCATCTGTTGCCATCTCATAGAGACCCTATTGGGCAGAGAATTGCCCCACAGGGTTTCCAAGGAGTGGCTGGTGGATTTGAACTGCAACCCTTTTGGTTAGTGGCTATAGCTCACTATAGTTCTTAATGACTATACCACCAGGGCAGAGCTGCGTAAAGTGTGGGTAAAGAGACTTTAGATAGAGGCCAGGTATGCTGGGAGTGTCTCTGAGGTTTATAAATGTGGGGCAAATATTGAGGAAATCAGGGCTGAGGTTTGGATTGGCTAGGGGCCAATGGGTTCATAGTCTAGGATAGAAGCAATATAGAATGTGAGAGTTTTACATGGTTTCCATCCAGAACAAGGTAAGGCCTCAAACCGTAGACCTCCAGGAGCAAGCCAGAGAGGATTTCAGAGAACCATGCTGGGGCCTGGCAACTACCCAGAGAGTGAGCAGCTTCTGCCAGGAAGATGGAGCGCTTTCTATAGCTTTCACACATGTGTGAGGCTTTAGCCAGAAGATAGGAAGGATGCCTCTGGACTTCCACCTCGCAGTTCACTGAAGACATCGTTTTTGTTTCCTTGTCGCGTTGCTGGCCCCAGCTGTAATATGTAAACACCAGAGCTTCTGGTGTGAAGGGGAGAAAAGCTAAGGCCAGGTAGGTGAGGCTTGATACAACTACTTCAGGGTAGGTATTTGCAATCCAAATCAATGGTCTATAAACAATTTTCATCAGAACACCACTATCAATGAAATATTTTAGAGCATATCCTGAATTTATGCATTTATTTATAAATTTGTGAACATTTTATTATACTGGCATATTTTACACATTATGTAATTTAAATGAAATAGGAATTTATAAAGGATCATATAAAAGTGCCATAAATAAAAAATGATTACTTTCATCTGCAAATATGGCTCCTGTTAGCAGCATTAGCTCTTCCTTCTGGCCTGCCTCATGCCCCCCCTCCTACTCCTCCTGATTCTCTACCTGGTCCTCCTGCTGGTCATCTTCCTAATCCTCCACCTTGTCCTGCTGATCCTTGTCCTGATCCTCCTCCTCCTGGTCCCGCTTTTCCTAGCTCTTGTCCTGATCCTCCTCCTGGCCCTCATCTGGGAGTACCTATGCTATTTCTCACCAGGGCGGAGCTCAGAGCAGCCCTGAAGGTCCTCTGCACCCCACAAAGCAAGGACAGGCAGGGGCTGCCTCATGCTATGCTCAGGGGGCGACAGCCTCTGCTGTAGGAAGTGGATACCAAACCAGAAAACCAAACCCGTTGCTGAGAAGTTGATTCCGACTCATAGCAACCCTATAGGACAGAGTAGAACTGCCTCATAGGGTTTCCAAGGCTGTAAATCTTTACAGAAGCAGACAGCCACATCTTTCTCCAGCGGAGCAGCTGGCAGGTTTGAACTGCTGAACTTATGGTTAGCAGCCAAACACTTTAACCACTGAGCCACCAGGGCTCTTAAGTGGCTACCACCGGGTACTTTTCTGATCACTGCTAAGAGAAGCGTTGTTCTGACTATGTAGGACCATCTGAGGAGCCAGAAGCTTTTCTCCCCACATATTTCTCCCCTACATATGTTAAATCTGATGGATTTAAGATTAGGATAGATTCAACGAATATTTGTTATATTGAAGTGAAATAAAAAGAAAAAGGAACTCTTAAAGAAATCTCTATGCCTGTTTTATGACTTATGTTATAAAAATGTTGACTTTTAAAAGCTTATCTAATGTCAGTAATTAAGTTTGGCTGCTAGTAACAGAAACCTGAAAAATAGTGGCTTACAACAAGACATAAGATTATTTTTTTCTCTCACATGATGAAATATACTGAAGGAGGCTGTCAGGGGTAGGGGGCCAGCCACGGTGTCTACCAGGTTCGAAGACCAGTGTTCCTGCCTAGAAGGAGAAAGGGTGTGGCTTAAAAGGGCAAAGGGGCTTTCCTGGCTGAATTTTCAGTTTAAAACTTATTTGACCAAAATATGTCACATAACCAACTCTGTGTGAGTACAGACTAGGAAGTAGTGTTCAGCCGGGCATACAGCGATTCTCTCACTAAGGGAAGAGGGGAGAATGAATATTGGTTAGGTGCCCATCAGCTCTCCCACAGACTATTCAAAATACCAGTTAAAACAATCTGCAAGTCTTCAAAATCTGAAAATTTAAAAGTGAGATTTACTATGGCCAAAGAACCACCAATAAAATACATGACTGAGAGAGAGAATTTAATGGCTTACTCTGTCCCCAAATCCTATCTAATCCTCTCCTTTGTATTATGGTCAGACTCATACTTTGCCTCCCAGGAGAGGTACCATTGATATTCATTCAACAGAAATTTAACAAACATCTACTAAATGCTAAGCACAATGTCAATTATTAGAGAAAGGGGAAATGAATCAGACAAGTTTCAACCCACGTGCTCCTGGTCTAGAAAAGAAATCTTGCAAGAATGTTAATGACTATGACACACTGGGATAAACACTGAAATGAAAACAATTACAAAGCTATCCTTTGTGTCACTTACTCATATATGGAGTTTTGATGGAGATGAGGGAAGAGGGTTAGGGACAGGAAAGTTCTGGACAATGGTGAATGGTAAACCTTATAGCTCAACTTTGGTGGGGGAACATTTGTGGTCAGCAGACAGCTCACTTGGAGCTGGGATAACCCATGGAAGGATGAAGGCAAAGGAGAAGGTTCCCAAGTTTACCTCACTCAAGTCTGGTCCACCATTATCAACTCTGCTCCAGTGTTCTGGTACTTCTTTCACCCTGAATAGTCACAGAAAAGGGGTTCAGAGGAATGTATCAATACCTCAAAACTGTAGGAATGGGGAAACAGTAGGGGTCAAGAAAGGCCAAGATTCAAGGTTTTTCATATTCCAGAAATTAAGGCCAGAAGTAGCTGGGTGGGGGTGAGAGAGGCAAACGCAGAGAAAGAGAATGAGAGTGGAAAGGCTTTTTAGGCCCTGCTAATTGGCACATCACCCTTCCCTCCATCAGAGCAACTCCAGGACAATCATAATGAGGGACATGGAGGATTAAAATGGCACAGATAGCCTGGAATTCTTCCTGCTGAGTTCTGCCTCTGTCCCTTCTTTGCAACTGACCTCCCTCAAAATGGGATATGAATGAAGACAGTGGCTGACCTACACAGCACATTCTGCATTTTCTTGGTTTTCCTAGAATGGCAGCTTTCCCAAGACAGCACTTCTCCTTCTTTATAAAATGATTGGAATTTAGCCTGAGGAGTTAGAGTCCAAGCGTCTCAGCTGCCTGGGGCAGCGAGCTCTGTAAGCTCAGAGACCCTGACCTGCACTTGGTTCCAGAGAAGCAGCTGGAGCAGTAGGGCTGCTCTGATGATGTCTGCACTCTCTCGTCTGTGCCCTTGCACCCTAGATGTTGCCAGCAAATGTCATAGCATGGCTTAGCTATAAATCAGGGTGGGTGAGAACTGTGTGTGGAGACCTCATTAACCACGAGGTCACAAGGGCCGAAGAGAGGATGAAAAGTCTTTGAGTTACTTAGCCTGTGAGGGCCCTTTAGGCAGCCAAAGTTTTCAGAGTATTATGGGTTTAGATATTGCGCAAGGTGTCTCAGCATGCCAGAGAGACCCAAGAAGGGAATAAGCCTCTCAGGAGAACTTTCAATTTTATACTTAATAAAGGATATGACCACTCTTACTGAAATTTGTACGCAAGGTCCAAGAATTCGAACATACACAACTGTAGGTGGGTATCTGTATAATATATAACTAACTGAAAGGAACTACATATTACTGGGAATGATCAGATTTCTTAGGGGGTAGCAAGAACAGTTTTTAAAGGATAGTATAAAATACAGAAAAAAAAAAAAAACCACTTAGAGTGATTCATGCCTCCTAAGTTTTGAAGTGCTCTTCACTTTAAGATAAAGTGGAATCATTCCCCATCTTCCATTTTTACTCTTATCTTTGCGTGGCTGTCACGTCTCATGTCAGGTCTTTGCTTGTTGCCCTTGTTGTGAAGTACTCCCACCCGCGTTTTCATTCATCTTGACTCATGAGCCTTAATGCATTCCATAGACCTTTACTCAGGGGCTGCTTGGTGGCAGGCCCTGTGCTAAGTACTCAGGATACAAATATAGAGGACACTACTCTGGCTCTCAAGCAGCTTAAGGTCTTGTTGGGATAGAAAGACATATACAAAATAAGAGTTTTACAGAGTCACTGGTGCCAAAACAGAAATACCTGCACAGTGAAGGAAGAGTCATTTCTTTTAAGGAGGGCCTTTGCAATTTAGCACAGCTCTTAAATCTGTCCTTTTTTTTTTAATCTTCATTGCCTCCACCTTAGACCAGATACCACCATCACTGCAGTAACCACCTAACCAGTCCCTCCCTATTTGCTTTCTCTCCACTAATCCAGTGTCTGAACTGCATCTGTGTGGCTGCAAGCCTGGTGATATGTTCTCTTGCTTACAGCTCTTGCTTTTTCCCATTCTGAAAGGATAAAATCCTATAGGGATGTGTAGGACCTGCCCACACTGCCTGCCTCATCTCAGCCATTCTTCTCTTCCCTCTTTTAACCTGGAAAACTTCAGCTTGCTTTCAGTTTTCAATTTACCTCAGAACCTTTGCCCAGCCCTTCTGCCCGATTAGTATAGTTACCTCCTGGCTCATCCTCTAAGCTCAATTTGGGCTCCTTCCTTACGGAAAGGAACTTTCCCCATGCTCCTAGACTGGATCTGACACCTTTTTTTAAATAATTTTTATTGTGCTTTAAGTGAAAGTTTACAAACCAAGTCGGTCACTCACACAAAAACCCATATACACCTTGCTACACACTCCTAATTACTCTCCCCCTAATGAGACAGCCTGCTGTCTCCCTCCACTCTCTCTTTTCATGTCCTTTTCACCAGCTTCTAACCCCATCCACCCTCTCATCTCCCTTCCAGGCAGGAGATGCCAACATAGTCTCAAGCTGACACCCTTTTTAAATATGGCCCCAGCTCCAGCCTTTTTTCCTTTATAGCACTTATTACCATTTCAGTGATATATTTTTGTGATTATGTGATTAATGTTAGTCTCTTTAAGGAAAATAAAGTAAATAATAGGGTAAGAAAGAAGAACAATATTTCTTTGTAAAATACTTGATTTCTTTGATAGGCCCCTTGAAGGCATAAATTATCTTTAAGTTTCAAGTACGTAGGTGAACATTTGGGAGTCCCTGGGTTTTGAAAACAACGTGTTAACGAAAGGTTGGGGGTTCAAGCCCATCTGAGGCACCATAGAAGAATGGCCTGGCAATCTACTTCCAAAAACTCAACCATTGAAAACCCAGTTCTACTCTGACACACATGGGATTTTGCGATGAGCCAGAATTGACTTGACAGCGACTGGCTTTTTAGACACACATTTACTGACCTAATGGTTCTCCTCCTTCTCCACTTGGAGGAGAGTGACACAGAGTCTAGGAGAGAGTGGGCATGTCCAAGAGGTGGTGGCAGATGTTATACAACCCATCACTTGAAATCCAAAACATTTCAAAATTCCTTCAGAATGCTGTTTTTTCTGCAGATAACCTGGGATTTCTCTCCCTGCCTTTCAGACCCATCACACCGTCTGATGGCTGCTCAGGGGTACCGTATCAGTTGTGGATGGGACATTAGTAGGTCAACGTTTGAGTAGTCCAGACTGGGGGCTGGGGGAGGGAGGATGCTTGCCTTTCTGCTCTAGAAAGGCTGAGATCTTCCATGACCTTGTTATGCTGTGTTGTTTATCTGCTTACACAAAGTCAAGTGAGCAATTAAAAATATATAGACTTCTTATTAGTAGATTCCATCATTAGGGACCTTTTGTAGTGCACTGGGAATGGTCACTTCTCATAGAGAACTCAGTCCTCAAGGGACTCATTTGAGATGCCCTGATCTAAGATGCCCAGATCTAAAGAAGCAAGTTTTTTGCTTGTGTGGTTTGGTACTTAATCTCAACTGCCCTTCACATGGAGCTTTTGACCTGTGACGCACTACATGGTACTTCCCTTAGACTCCCTAAGGTCTTGATGTGTATCAGTTGAAGACCAAGCTTCACTTGAGAATTTACTAAAAAATAAACTTTGTGACTGAGAAGAGATGGCCTCCCCAGATATATGGTGACTGCTACATTATGCATAAAATTGTAAAAATAGTCTGGGTGGTTATGTTTCATCTCTACAGATTTTGTATCCCAGGTCATTTCATTTCTTTGTCTTTTCCAGCAGCAGGATGGAGGACTCTGTTACGAGGCAACCACATTGCTATGCCTGGACTTGGGGGTCTGGAGGCTTGTGCTCCTTTTGAGGGAAGATGATGAGACAGCAGCATGGCGGTTCATTGTAAGCTAGAACTCCAGAGCTGCAGAAAGTACACAACGTGGAGTAAGGTGCGAATCAGACTTTTATTCAATCCTTACAGGGACCGCTTGTAGATAACATCAGTACAAATGCCCCAAATTATCAAGGATGAATGTAGTAATGACCTGCTATTCTCTCAAGCCTGCACAGCCACTTCGACTTGACAAACAACACGACAAACACCACGTGCTTCCCACACCCCCACCCAATCCACAACCTGACCCCTAGCACTCTCCCCATGGCTGGAACAGGTGCTATAGGATCTTGCCCAAGTCTCCCTGACCAGGTGGTCCACCCATTCCCCACTTGCTGGGAGAGTGGGTTCCTAATTGTTCACAGCTGCCACTCCTCTGGAGAACTGTCCCTCAGCCAATGGGAGCCACATGAACCTGGGAAGTTATGTCCTACAAAGCCCCCCAGGCTAGCACACCTGCCTCTTTGGGGGAAACACCCCCTCTCCTCAAGGGAATACCTCAGACGTTTTCCCTCCCATATCCTGCTTTCCCCGCCCTCCTAGGTTCTTTCCTGAGCAGGACCTCCTCCCTCTGTCCCCAGCTCTGCTCCTAGGGACCCAGGCCAGGACACTGTGGGAGCAGTGTGCTGGTGCCCCATTGCTGGGTCTGTGTCTGACCCTTTACCCTTAAGCTTCTGCCCTCATCATTCTCTCATCTAGTATCTACTCTTTCTGCCACACCAAAAAACCCAGTACTTGCACATGAGCCCACACTTCTGGGAACCACTGGTAATGGTAACCTCCCTACGTTGGGCACCCCTCCCCCACCACCCCCAGGAAGTTGCTGCTGAGTTGGGCCCTGCCCCTAGGCCCTGCCTCAGAGATTCACTGCAGACTTGTACTTGGCAGCACAAAGTTCTTGTTCTCAAGGGAGTGGGCTTGTGGCATCCTAGATATAGCTTTCAATAGAAATAATTATTTAAATAGTGGTTAGATACTATAATTAGCCAAATTCTGGGTTATTGATTCATTTACCATTTACCACCATACAGTTTACCAGAAGCAAATGGACCTATTAAAATGAAGACAGTATACAAGCTTAACTTTTTATAGGCAATAAAATCTCCGATCATGTGTAGCTCCCTAAATAAGGAGCATTGTGTCGAGAACTGTGCAGGGGCTGAGATTTTACCCTACTTGCAAGCTAACAGTTTAACCTGCCACAGTTTCATGGATGCTGGCAGAAGACACGAGACTTCTGGGTCAGAGACAAAGGACTTCATTACCCACAGCAATAGTAGTGTCCAGAGGATCAGCATTTTCTTGCACTGATTCTCTGAGCCCCAGTTCCCCCAAGTGACCAAAGGACTAAGTGGCACCTACACACACAGTGAGTGGGCTGCATTACAAGAGAAGACCCCTGAGCTTAGAGTGCCTAGATCTTTTATGCTGAACAGTAATCATGACTGCTCTTTGCTCCAAGAAAGGCACTATCTCTATCTTCCAAGGATGTTCGCTATAAAAACACCCTAGAAAAGGTAATTCAGAATAAAGGCATTTAGTGCTTCTGTTTGTAAGTTGTGCAAAAACGTGAGAAGCCCATAGAGAATTGCCTCCCAACACCTTGAACAATAGTTTTGCAGATATGCATAACAGTTATTAGATGGCCAGGTATTGATGAACCTCATTAAAATCCTGAAGTAAAGTTCTGAAACATTGTAGAGCTAGTGTCATGGATTGAAATATGTCCTCCCAAAAATGTGTGTATCAACTTGGTTAGACCATGAGGCCCAGTATTGTGTGGTTGTCCTCTATTTTGTGATTGCAATTTTATGTTAAAAGGAGTAGGGTGGGATAGTAACACCATCCTTACTCAGGTCACCTCCCTGATCCAAGGAAAAGGGAGTTTCCCTGGGGTGTGGCCTGCATCACCTTTTATCTCTCAAGAGATAAAATGAAAGGGAAGCAAGCAGAGAGTTGGGGACCTCATGCCACCAAGAAAGCAGCACCAGGAGCAGAGCACATCCTTTGGACACGGGGTCTCTGTGCCCGAGAAGCTCCTCAACCAGGGGAAGATTGAGGACAAGGACCTTCCCCCAGAGCCGACAGAGAGAGAGAGAGGCTTCCCCTGGAGCTGACGCCCTGAATTTGGACTTGTAACCTACTAGACTGTGAGGAAATAAATTTCTCTTTGTTAAAGCCATCCACTTGTGGTATTTCTGTTACGGCAGCACTAGATGACTAAGACAGCTAGCTTAATGTGATCTATGAATATAGCTTTCCAAACATAATTTGATTTGTCAGTAGAGGTTAGAAAACCTAGAGGAAGGATGCTTAAAGCATTTTTACCTGTGTTTGTACATATAGGTTGTTTCCATTGTCTTGTCATCAGTAGCTGAACAGTGGTCATCCCTCCTGGGCTTGGTCTGTTCTGGGGGAGTGTATTCACATTGTTGATGGCAAGAGTACAAAAACACTTTCAGTACCATCTATAAGGGTGGAAAACAGTATTTTCTTGAGGAATTTAGGGGTCTAACTTGAATTGTTGACTGAAAGGATAAACTTTTTGCATGAATATTATGAATGTGAGTGAAAGGAGAGCCCAGGTCAGACTGGAATGTTTCTTAGCCCCCAGTTTGGTTTCTATTTAAATGACTGCAGAACTCCTGACCAGGAAGTCTGGGCTCGAACCTTGAGTTAGTCTGTGAGTGAGCACAGGGAGTTCACGGCCCCCGAAATCATCACGAAAATGTATGTAAAACAAAGGAGCCCTGGTGGCACAGTGGTTAAGTGCTCAGCTGCTGACTGAAAGATGCGTGGTTCGAACCCACCAGTTGCTCTGTGGGAGAAATATTTGGCAGTGTGCTTCCATAAAGATTTACAGCCTTAGAAACTGTAGGAGGCAGTTCCACTCTGTTCTATAGCATCACTATGAGTCAGAGTAAGAAGACCTGGTGGTGCAGTGGTTAAGCACTTGACTGCTAACTGAAAGGTCGGCAGGTTGAACCCACCAGGCACTCCACAGCAGAAAGATGTGGCAGTCTGCTTCCATAAAGATTTACAGCCTTGGAACATCGAAGAGGAAATAACCAAATCAATACCATTCACAGTAGCCCCCAAGGAGATAAAATACTTAGGAATATATCTTACCAAGGATGTGAAAGACCTATACAAAGAAAACTACAAAGCTCTACTACAAGAAATTACAAAGGACCTACTTAAGTGGAAAAACATACCTTGCTCATGGATAGGAAGACTTAACATAGTAAAAACGTCTATTCTACCAAAAGCCATCTATACATACAATGCACTTCCGATCCAAATTCCAATGTCATTTTTTAAGGTGATAGAGAAACAAATCACCAACTTCATATGGAAGGGAAAGAAGCCTCGGATAAGTAAAGCATTACTGAAAAAGAAGAAGAAAGTGGGAGGCCTCACTCTACCTGATTTCAGAACCTATTATACAGCCACAGTAGTCAAAACAGCCTGGTACTGGTACAACAGGCACATAGACCAATGGAACAGAATTGAGGACCCAGATAAAAATCCATCCACATATGAGCAGCTGATATTTGACAAAGGCCCAGTGTCAGTTAATTGGGGAAAAGATAGTCTTTTTAACAAATGGTGCTGGCATAACTGGATATCCATTTGCAAAAAAATGAAACAGGACCCATACCTCACACCATGCAGAAAAACTAACTCCAAGTGGATCAAAGACCTAAACATAAAGACTAAAACGATAAAGATCATGGAAGAAAAAATAGGGACAACCTTAGGAGCCCTAATACAAGGCATAAACAGAATACAAAACATTACCAAAAATGATGAAGAGAAACCCGATAACTGGGAGCTCCTAAAAATCAAACACCTATGCTCATCTAAAGACTTCACCAAAAGAGTAAAAAGACCACCTACAGGCTGCGAAAGAATTTTCAGCTATGACATCTCTGACCAGTGCCTGATCTCTAAAATCTATATGATTCTGTCAAAACTCAACCACAAAAAGACAAACAACCCAATCAAGGAGTGGGCAAAGGATATGAACACACATTTCACTAAAGAAGATATTCAGGCAGCTAACAGATACATGAGAAAATGCTCTCGATCATTAGCCGTTAGAGAAATGCAAATTAAAACTACGATGAGATTCCATCTCACTCCAACAAGGCTGGCATTAATCCAAAAAACACAAAATAATAAATGTTGGAGAGGCTGCGGAGAGATTGGAACTCTTATACACTGCTGGTGGGAATGTAAAGTGGTACAACCCCTTTGGAAATCTATCTGGCGTTATCTTAAACAGTTAGAAATAGAACTACCACACAACCCAGAAATCCCACTCCTCGGAATATACCCTAGAGAAATAAGAGCCTTTACACAAACAGATATATGCACACCCATGTTTATTGCAGCTCTGTTTGCAATAGCAAAAAGCTGGAAGCAACCAAGGTGTCCATCAACGGATGAATGGTTAAATAAATTGTGGTATATTCACACAATGGAATACTACACATCGATAAAGAACAGTGACGAATCTGTGAAACATTTCATAACATGGAGGAACCTGGAAGGCATTATGCTGAGCGAAATTAGTCAGAGACAAAAGGACAAATATTGTATAAGACCACTATTATAAGATCTCGAGAAATAGTAAAAACTGAGAAGAACACATACTTTTGTGGTTACGAGGCAGGGAGGGAGGGAGGGTAGGAGAGGGTTTTTTACTGATTAATTAGTAGCTAAGAACTGCTTTAGGTGAAGGGAAGGACAATACTCAATACATGGGAGGTCAGCTCAACTGGACTGACCCAAAAGCAAAGAAGTTTCCGGGATAAACTGAATGCTTCAAAGGTCAGCGGAGCAAGGGCAGGGGTTTGGGGAACATGGTTTAAGGGGACTTCTAAGTCAATTGGCAAAATAATTCTATTATGAAAACATTGTGCATCCCACTTCGAAATGTGGCATCTGGGGTCTTAAATGCTAACAAGCGGCCATCTAAGATGCATCAATTGGTCTCAACCCACCTGGAGCAAAGGAGAATGAAGAACACCAAGGTCACACGATAACTAAGAGCCCAACAGACAGAAAGGGCCACACGAACCAGAGACCTACATCATCCTGAGACCAGAAGAACTAGTTGGTGCCCGGCCACAATTGATGACTGCTGTGACAGGGAGCACAACAGAGAACCCCTGAGGGAGCAGGAGATTAGTGGGATGCAGACCCCAAATTCTCATAAAAAGACCATACTTAATGGTCTGACTGAGACTAGAGGAATCCTGGCCGTCATGGTCCCCAAACCTTCTGTTGGCACAGGACAGGAACCATTCCCGAAGACAACTCATCAGACATGAAAGGGACTGGACAGTGGGTAGGAGAGAGATGCTGATGAAGAGTGAGCTAATTATAATCAGGTGGACACTTGAGACTGTGTTGGCATCTCGTGTCTGGAGGTGGGATGGGAGGATAGAGAGAGTTGGAAGCTGGCAAAATTGTCACGAAAGGAGAGACTGGAAGGGCTGACTCATTAGGGGAAAAGCAAGTGGGAGTACGGAGTAAGGTGTATATAAACTTTTATGTGACAGTCTGACTTGATTTGTAAACATTCACTTGAAGCTCAATAAAAGTTAAAAAAAAAAAAGATTTACAGCCTTGGAAATCCTGTGGGGCAGTTATACTCTGTCCTACAGGGCCTCTATCAGAAGAAATCAACTCGATGGCAGTGAGTTCGGATGAATTATGTATTCACGAGCATATTTTTCCCTAGTGTAAAGGATCCATAGGTCTCAACAGATCTGGCGGTGGTTATTAACCCTCTAAAAGTCAAGTAGCACCACCAAGGAGAACAGAAGGGACTTTGGGCCCAGAAAATTTTAAGGGCTACCATTGCAGTTTTCTGACTGTTGCTGACATATGGGGTCACCATGATTTGGAGTCAACTCAAAGCAACTGGTACTAGTAAGTAAAGACCTCACTTAGGGCTTTTTTTTTTTTTTTTTGGTCTCAGAATCTCTTACTTGTGGAGATAAATTGCCTGATTTAGTTATGTTATGGTATTTGACATAGACTGTTTTTCTTTAAAAATGTATCTTCCTTGTAAAACATTCCAAAGATATATTTGATGCTAAGTAGAAATCAATTCAAGTAGATTCATAAACTGAAATAAAGAGGAAGTTCTCAAATATGGATTAAGTAAGGGAAGGCAAACTTGCATTTTTGTTTAATTTCTCATAGAAACAAGCAGCTTGGGGAGTCAATATTCCAAGCAATTTCTAAAATGAAGAGAGCTTTATTTGATCCTTTACAACTTTTCTTTTTGTTTATATAAACTCCAAAGAATAATTGCATTTACTTGAATAAACTAAGACAGAAAGTTGTTTAAGAATGTGAAATTTTTTATTTCCAGATTGTTCTTCTTGATTTTGAGCTCTCATTTTCTGGTGAAAAATGTTTAAATTGTTCTCAAGCAAGATTTAAGGAACACAGAAATATGTCAACTGCAATTATCCGAAAAAGCTGAACAGTAGAGAAAAGCAGAATTACAAAAGAACAAAAACTGAAGGTTTTATTCTAAGTCCAAGTCTGATTCACTCAGGCTCATCAGTTCTTTTTTTTTTTTTTAGTTAAAGGAAAAGTTTCTACAGTAAATAAACTCAGACTTTCATTATATCATAGGAAAATCAGTAATATATGTTTTTGAAATCCCTGAAGTAATTTGGTTGCTTGGTCTAAATCAAGCAGTTACATGTAGAAATTATAGATTGCAGAGCAAGTCTGATTCGTAAGGCTACTTTCAAATCTTCAATCCTAGCTAATTAAGATTGAATTTCATTTTTTCTTTTATTGATGAAAAAAGTCCTCTGGGGAAAGATTTCCGACTAAGGTTAGGTTTCAGTGGAAAATTTTAAAAATCACAAACTTTTTGATATTTCCATAAGAATTTAAGCAATGCTGTGGCCTTATGAACCTGAGCAACTCTAAAGAGCCTCCAAAATTCAAGGCACTCTTGATAATGAAGGTGTTAATGATTAATGTATGAAAGGCAGAAGTAAATGATTTAATGATAAATTTAATGATATTAGATCAGGAGCAGGCAAACTATGGCCCATGGACCAACTACTGCCTGCCTTTTAATTTTGTAAATAAAGCTTTATTGGAACACAGTCACTCTCACTTGTTTACATATCTTATAGCTGCTTTCACAATACAGTGGTAGAGTTGAGAAGTCACCAAATGGCCCATAAAGTCTAAAATATTTTTTATCTTTACAGAAAAAATTGTCAGTGTCTGTACTAGATAATCAGTGCAGGGTTTTAACAGAACAGTGTGTCGGCAGACTTACTTTCTCTACTCCCACGCATCTTTCCTGGATGTAGTATTTATACACAGGAAAGCATTTGCTCACCATCTATAACCCTTCATTTTTGAAGTTAATTTCTTTGCTTTTTTGATTTAACATTAATAGTTTGAAATTTTTCGTCATTATTTCTAGGCTTATCTATATTATGTTTTGCTCACTAATTTTCAGTTTTGAAATCTGAAATATAAACTATGAATAATTTTGTTCCAGGCAGTGTATATTGTAGGAAAGAAAGAATACATTCCTGGGAGCCTGGAATCTGGACAGGAGTCCCCGTGTCACCTAACTTAGCTCTGTGGCCACCATCAAGGTATGATGCGGCTCAGTTCTTCAGGCTCCCAATAGATTTACTGGGGACAATAAGTCTGACCTGCCTTGTGGGGTTGTTTCCACAATGTAGTGGGAGTGAGATAAAAATGTGAAGAGGGAAGAAAAAAAAAAAAAGCTTTGAAATGTCATAGTACTTTTGAGAACTATTTGGATTGAAAATGTAGGTAAGAATATCTGGAACCAAAATATCTTCCGAAGAGAAAATCAAATTAACCTGTATTTATTGAGGGTCTGGTATGTGAGAGGAAACAGAGCCCAGCTAATGAGAGTAGAAAATCATGCCTAATGACTCACGCTGTGTCTTGAGTCTGAGAGGGACGACGGAGCCTGAGCTGGCCTGGGCTCAGGGAGTCCTGTGAATGTCCTGACCCAGCATACACAAGCCTGGGGGCCACCAAACAAGCAGGTCTCTCCCACTCCGTCATCTGTAGTTCTGAACTGTAGTTAACTTGAAGTTTTCAACTCTTAGTCAGAAACCTGCGTCTACACTTGGCCTCTCTCCAAACACAGTCTTAGCTGGATGTAAACCTAAGAAGCAATGCATCTCATTTCATCATGAGAGCAGGTAATTTGAAGCTCTGCCTTTCAGTGGTACTTGGCAGTAGAAAAATAGTTAAGAACAAACCCTGTGCTGTGACCACCAGACTATCGGAAGCAATTCCTAACACTGTGTCTGCGTTTTCAAACGCTGACTTTGACTAGGGAGGCAAGGTTAAACAACGCGGTGTCCAGAGGACTCTACTGGCTCCTGTCTTTAAGAATTGATAAATTCAGAGGCTCCACTGCCGTGGGTTATTTCTGAATGTTTTTCACGCTAAATGCTAAATAGTATAGAAATGTTCTCTGGGGAAACTTTTCATTTTAAAGCACATTCGTATTTCAGACAAATTGCCAACTTCTTTACTCTTTCAATTTATACAAATTTCAATAAGATGAACAACTAGTTCCCAAAGATTAAGAAAAAATACAAATCAAAGGAATATCTCTTTGATGTTTTAACAGTGGGTACCAAGAGATTAAGGACCCGTGGTGGCACAGTGGTTAAAGCGATCAGCTCCTAACTGAAAGGTCAGTGGTTCAAACCCACCAGCCACTCTGCAGGAGAAAGATGGGACAGTCTGCTTCCATACAGATTTACAACCCTGGAAACCCTGAGGCAGCTGTACTCTATCTAGTGGAGTTGCTATGAGTTAGAATCAATTCAGTGGCACCTAACAGAAACAACAACTTTACAAGTGCTAATTAATATTTTCAAAAAAGTCCTTCGCAGTTGGTGTTTTGTTCACATCTGCAATTTAAGCATGATAGAAGCGAGACATAGTGAGACCAAGTCACAGCCAGTCAGGGACAGAGCTGGCTTTTGTGCTCAGAGTCTGTAAAATTAGCTACTAAATTTTACTGCTTTTTTGTTGTTCAGTAAAGCAGTGTATAAAGATATATTTGCATAGCACTTGCCAGGTAGAAGGTATTTAACAAATAGTAGCAAGTACAATAAAAAAATAATGATAATAATAAAATTTTTTTTTTATTATGATTGCTCTGAGGCCTAAGATTTAATTTATTATATCAACCTTCGAGATCATGGAGATGATATATTTAGCAGGAACTTGGTAAAATCTCTTTAATTTTTGGAAACAGATACACTATTTTTCAGGGCAGAAGAACCAAGCGGTAAAGGAAGGAAAAATGGACAGATGTCTTGGTTTCCTGATGCTGCTGTAATGGGAAATGCCACAAGTGGCTGATGCTAAAGAACAGAAATCTATTTCTCACAGTTAAAAAGGAAAAAAAAAAAAAAAAAACATTGCAGTTGAGTCGATTCCGACTCCTAGCAGCCCTACAGGACAGAGTAGAACTGTCCCATGGGGTTTTCAAGGCTATATTCTTTATGGAAGCAGACTGTTGCATCTTTCTCCCATGCAGCAGCTGGTGGATTTGAACTGCCGACCTTTCAGTTAGCAGCCAAGTGCTGAACCACTGCACCACCAGGGCTCTTTTCCCAAAGTTGGGAGACTGAATGTCAGAACTCGGGAAGTGACTCTGAAGCAGGTGGTCTTTGTCCGATTTAGCTCCTAGTAGCTGCCAGCAATCTTTGGCATCACTAGACTTGTAGACGAATCTGCCTGTGGCTATCTATCTTCACACGGTGTCTGCTCCGTGTGTGTGTGTGTGTGTATGTGTGTCTTTGTCTATTCTGCTTTCATGAGACACCACTCAGAAGTGATTAGGTTTAGAACCCGCCCTATGCTGGTATGGCCTCATTAACATGACTAAAGAAAACTCTATTTCCAAGCAGGGTCATATGTATCATACAGGACTTAAGACTTTAACATTGGTTTGGGAGGGGGCACAATTCAATCCATAACAGATGTCAAAAATATACCCTCAGATAATCTTTATTGTGTTTTTTTTTTTTTTCTTTTAAATTGGGTCAAGTGTCAATGACCCCCAGTTGAGATTGTTGGGAAGTGAAGGATCTAAGGAAGGGTGTGGGTATTCTTTCCTGGACATCTGCAGCAAGGAGATGCCTTCTGCCTCGCTCTGTGTGGGGCCAGCCAGCAGAGACTCTGCCCTCTGGAGCCCTGTGCTCTGCTGGTCTGGCCTTCTTCACCTTTCCATTCCTAAATACGTGCTCCCTAAATGCTTGCTGAAGTAATGAATGTTTCATGATACAAATGCAAAAATGTATGCATTCATACAAGAACAAACAAGAAGTGAAATAAGAAGGCAAGTAATAATCAAAGAAGAACTAAAGGGGGTGAATTTTGTCTGCTGTAGCCCAGGCAAAGGTTAAAACTGACTAAGCCACTTACTAATAATATCTTGTGTTTGTGTGGTTACTTATCTTTTCAGAGTATTTTCACAGCTATTATTTTATTTTTCAGACGTACTATTTTATTTTAACCCAAAAATGATCCTCTATGTTTTATAGGGTAGTTATTATTCCATTCATTTAAAAGATGAGGAAACTGAGGCTTAGAGACACTAAGTAATTTGCTTTTAGTGATACAAATAATACTTTAAGCTTGAGAACTCGGGAGTCTTTTATTCGAAACCACCAGGTTTCATGTGGGGCACAGAGATTGAAAGGTTTGTGAAGGTCACTCTTTGGGGTATATCACCAAAGTGTCAAACATGCCTGTGTTGCCTTTATTCATTCAACAAACATTTGCCGAGCACCGCCTCTGTACCGAGGGTTCTGCTTTTAGGGCTGAGGAATATAAAAAGTAAAAATCCTTACCCTCTCTGTGCTTACATGCTACTGGGGGAAGACAGACTAGTAAATGAGATTGCTTAACAGCTAAAGCCTTGAGTTTGATTTTAGAGCCTAGACAACCCTTGAAATGCCAGCTAATTTTTATCTGTGCTCTTACAAAGGCAAGGTAAAGTCAGTAAATAGTCATACCATACTCTACTTCCCTCCTTCGGCCTAATGAGGATTCATTCATGTGGCTGAGAAGCTGCATGAGGAAAGTTCAGGAGACAAATGAAGGCATCGGTAGAGGAGCTGAACTGTCCCCAGAAATGATGCTAACTCTGAACTGTTTCTTCCCTTGGCGGGGGACAGAGTACATAAACAAGGTGATTCCAGTAGGGTCTCCACAAAGGGACAGCTCTTCTAATTCTTTTTTATCTAGCTAAAAATTCCAAAACCCTGTATGGTAAGAAAAATTACAAGAGCTAATCTTGTAGAGCTATTTGCTTCTCAGACTTCTGGTCAAGATTGGGGTTATTGAGGGCAGGAGCTATTAGACTGTGGGTTGTTTGCTGCGCTCCTCAGAAGAAGCCATCCTTCTCCCCAGCCCAGTGGCTGGTTTACATCAGCAATGGCTGGAAGCAGTGTGCCATGAATAGACAACATCTGGAGGTTTCGCCTTATATCCAGGCCTGTTTCAAGGGATGCATATACCCAGCTGTACTGCCCAAATCTCTTAAGTTGTCATTTAGAGGAAGTGGCTAATCACTGGACTATGTTTAAATGCATTTATTGCTTATCACCAAGATATTTATATTAACTCCCATCTAATGAAGAGCGCAAGTCACAGCTCATGTAATTGACCTTTGCTTCTAGAAGGCTAAGGAGTAAACTGACGGCGGTGCTTAGTGGCTGCTGTAGCTGCTAAATTTAGGAATGTTATTCCAGGGTCTGAATCCAGGGGCTCAACTGCCTCTCTGCTGGGCGATTGCAGAAAGCAAAGAAGCAACTCAATCTCTTGGGTAAAGACAAGAACACTTAAAATGCTTTCAGTGTCAGATAGTACTGTCTGATGGGAGTTAAATTATTAAAATAACAGGAGTTCTGGGAAAGATCAACCTGGGTTTGCAGGATGATTTGGCCTACACTCTAAAACTTTTCACTGGGAGCAAGTTTATTTTGTGAGCGTGCCCAGGAAATGAGAATTATAGCAGAGATAAAAGACCTGAGTGAACCTGGGTAAACTAGTGCAGGCTAACCAGTTGGCCATTTCGGAAATGAAGAGGCCATCCCCTGCGATGCTGCCTAAGGATTGTGAGTCCGGCAACTTTTGTCTGAGCACCGCTCCTCTCATTTTGGCATTGCCCAGAATGTCGTCTATTTATTTAGCTCGGTTAAATGAGTTAATTCTGCAGCAGAAAAATCATCAGGTATGTTTTCAGTGCCCTCCTACTCTTCCGCTCATCTCCCTCCCAGCCATTCCTCCTTGAATGTCCCTCTTGTGCTGTGTCTATCTTCATCGTCCCAGAAAGTGCCTTCTGTTCCTTTAGGTACTTCTGGCGGGAGGTCTGAAGAGGACTCTGTCATCAGAATCACCTTCATTATGTCTGACATACTTTGCTTAGTGAGGCAGGGAAATTGATAGTTTTCTTTCCTGTTTGTTTTCCCAGTTAAACCCCATCCCGGTTAAACTCCATCAGAAAGCTCAGCTGGCCACAGCCCTTCATCCTCTAGGCTAATCAAAACACTGCTGTCCTTTGCAAAATGGAAGTGGCAGTTTTGTTTCTAGTCACCAATTCTTTCAGCATAGCTTCACGTTATAGCATTTCAGAACCTGCAGCTGTAACTCTATGATTCAGCACAGGCACTGTGTTAGAATGGTAATGTATTAAAAGTTTAAGAAGTGAGAGCATTACAAAAAGCGATGGAAGGGCCTTCCCATGGTGCAGGCTTCACAGCGGCCTGGTGTCCCTGTGAAAACCAGGTCAGGTCAGGACGCTCCTCCATTTAACGCCTGCCCACGGCTCCCACCTCCCTGAGAGCAAAAGCCAGCATTCGCCCAGCCCTTGGCCCGCCGCTGTTCCTCCTGAGTGCCAGGCACACTCCCTCGCCTGGACTTCTCTTCCCGGGCACGGGCAGGGCTTGCAGCCTCATTTCCTAACCTCCTTTTTTTTTTTTTTTTTGCTTAGTGTTTCATCCCTTGTGCCTAAATAGTGCTGGCACATAGTGTAATACATGCTTAATAAATAGTTGTGAATGAATAATGAATGAATGATTTTGACTAGCGGAATACAAAAGAAAGAAAAAAGAGGGAGAAAGGACAAAGGAAAGAAGAAAGAAGAGGAGGGAGGAGAGACAGAAGGGAGATAAAGAGTGAGGGAGCAGGAAAAAAGAAGGAAGGAAAGCATGACTGGTTGTTCAGCTTGACACAATGCTACCTAATATTTTTGGTTAATCAGTAGCTTCTATTTTGCCCATTATTTCCACATTAGATTTATGAATTTCCTGAGTGTCAGAATGTAATGTTGGTCAATGTTATTTGCAGCAGATGTTTTCAACGCTGAAACACGCTTAAGGGACACTAAACTGCTGTGAGGAAAGGCTCCCTAGACATTCCCAAGAGTGGGATAGGGGATGGGTGCTCCACACACATTCTAGGTGCTTGATGGGAAGTGTTCACGGAAACTGGGCTTGGCTCATAGACTCCTCTTGAAGGAAACTTGTGATAAACAGGTCTGAGGACCATGCATAGAAAGTGAGGGTCGCCTTGTCCTGGAGCAGGCCTGAGAAATCAAGTCCAGAGGCCACCAGACCAAGCACAAGGAGGTTTCTGGGGAAGTCGCCCAGTGGAGCTGTGGGAGCAGAGGGGCATTGCACACACTTCTCAAAACTCCCTTTCTGGGAAGTAGCAGTCTCCTTAGTGTCCTCTGAAGTGAAAAACCGGATGCCATGACCAATCAATTTGCAAGGAACGTTCACAAGCAGATACTGCTCCTCCCTCTTGCGAGAGAGCAATGAAATATTAAAATAAATGTGGGGCAGAATTGGAGAGTTTGAAGAGGTGGCTGTTACAAACTTGAAGGACTCATAGCCATGAAGAAATATTAACAATGTGATCATTTGGAAACCGGAATTTCAATGAGCCTCAAAGGCCAGAATGCAGTCTTCCCGGCTTGCCCTGCTTCACGCTCCTGTTATGCTCCAGTCCTAAACGGAAACGGTCCAACCATTCTAGATGTCCTCTCCGCGAGATTTTCTCTCTCTAATGAGGTCCTGCTCTGTTTCTTGTTTCCTTTCTACTTTGTAGAAATCCAATTCCCATCTAACTGCAATTGAAATAGCTACTAGTTTTAGTTTCTTTCTTTACTCTTCAGATTCTCTCTCCAGTTCTTCACTTTCATTATTTCTGTACAGGTAGTCGTCCGATTACAAACAAGTTTCATTCCTAAATCTGTCTTTAAGTCGAATTTGTATGCAAATCAGAACAGCTATGTATGGCTTGTATATAATGTCAGTTAGTCAAGTGTTTGTCTTAGTATATAGCAATTGAGTACCTTTCTTTCTATGCATTAAAAATTTAAAGAAACACTTTCAGATACACTAAAGCATCTTTAACATAACAATACAGTAATAATACTTTTTTGATGTGCATTGCAAAGTATTGTCCATTTGTTTTTATGAACCATTGTATGCACCTCAAATTTTTAACACAATAGGTTTTAAGGGGGTGGGTTCCTAACTACAGGTTGTACATTCATAACCCAGGGAATGACTATATGTATTAATTTTTTTCTTCAAGTTCCAGGGTATAGCATATACCTACTACTTTATATCATTACAGAGAATTATATTTGCATTTATTTCTTTCCTAAAGCTTCCAAGGGGGAGGAGGGCTTAGAGTTATATATATTGGTTTAGGGATGCTGTTGCAAGTGAAATAGTCTATAGGACCCACCCATTGCCATCAAGTTCATTCTGACTTACAGTCACCACATAGGACAGAGTAGAACTGCCCGTAGGGCTTCCAAGGCACACTTTAAGGAGGCACACTGCCACATCTTTCTCCTGAAGAGACGTTGGCGGGTTCGAACTGCTGGCCTCTTGGTTAGTCAATATGAATGAATATTAAAGAATGTATGCCGGGTGTGTGTGCGTGTGTGTATGTGTGTGTAAGTAGTGTGGTGTGTGTGGGAGGGGGTGGCGGGATGTGTGTCTGCACGGTTCATTTGTGTGGTATGTATGGTATGAGTGTGTATCTGTGGTTTGAGTGTGTATTTATGAATATGTGTTGAAGGAGAGCAGAGAAAGGCGTGAATTGTCTAGTGAGTGTTGAATGAAAAGAGTGGCATAGGGTAGGGCATTGCAGGAGTCAAGGAGCCTGGCGTAGCGTCCGGTACAGGCGTGGGAGAGAGCACCATCATGGCAGCCTCCAGGCCTTACCAAACCCAACTGGGCCTCTCTGCTGGATTACCCAAGGATTTGTGCACTGGAGATATGCTCAGATACTAGTGAGGGACACAGCAAATAACAAGCCCATTCTTTCCCACATGGAGTGTACAAGTTTCCTGGGGCTGCAGTGACAAAGACCATAAAGCTGGTGCCTTAAAATGACAGGAATTTATTGTTTGCAGATCTAGAGGCTAAAAGTCTGAATTCGGGATGTTTGCTCTCCAAAGGCTCTAGGGGAAGACCCTTTCTTGTCTCTCCCTGCTTCTGATAGCCCCAGACATTCTTTGGCTTGCAACTGTATCTCTTCTCTTTAATAAGGACGCCACTCAGCCCAGCTCCAGTATGACCTCAGGTTAACATAATTGATAACATCTTCAAAGACCCTTTTTGAGGAGGCAGTGCTTCAGATAAGCTGGGTGACCATGGTTTTCTCTATTCCTCTCCCTGCTGGCATCTTTAGGCCTCAGAACAAACCACCTCCTCCCCGCCTCCCAGGCCTGATGTTTGTTGTTGTTAGTCGGTTCTGACTTGTAGAGACCCTATGTACAACAGAAACACTGCCCGTTCCTGTGTTATCCTTGCAATCGTTGCTGTGTTTGAGCCCATTGTTGCAGCCACTGTGTCAATCCATCTCGTTGAGGATCTTCCTCTTTTTCGCTGACCCTCTATTTTACCAAGCATTATGTCCCTTTCCAGGGACTGCTCTTTCCTGATAACATGTCCAACGCACGTGGGACGACGTCTTGCCGTTCTCGGTTCTAAGGAGCATTCTGGCTGTACTTCTTCCAAGGAAGATTTTATTCATTCTTCGGGCAGTCCAAGATATATTCAAGAATCTTCATCAACACCACAGTTCAAAGCCATCAATTCTTCTTCAGTTTTCTTTATTCATCATCCAGCTTTCATATGCATATGAGGCAATTGAAAACACCATGGCTTGGGTCAGGTGCACCTTAGTCTTTGCTTTTTAACACTTTAAAGAAGCCCTTTGCTGCAGATTTGCCCGATGGAATGTGTTGTTTGATTTTTTGACTGCTGCTTCCATGTGTGTTGATTGTGGTTCCAAGTAAAATGAAATCCTTGACAAGATCAATCTTTTCTCTGTTAGCAAGGTTAAGAAGATGCAGTTCTAGGCTAACCACCCCCTCCTCCTCAGGAAGTCAAGAGGGTATAATACAGTAGGATGTTTGTGAGTGGGGTTAAAAAGATAGAATTAGTCAAGTGGGCTAGGGGTATAAAATAGCTGGGGGAGGAAGTTTTCTTTGTCTCCTCAGCTGTGGTGCCAGTGAGGCATGCATAGCAAGCATTAGGCTTACAGCCCACCTAAGTGGACCCACCTGGCCAGGGGTAGATCGTCTGAAGGTAGGCTCCCATTGTGTCCTTCAGCCCTGATGCCAGGTAGAGGGTTTCTGTGGAAGAGTTCCACCAGGGCAGTTTCCAGAAGCCAGGGGGATGGTGTGTCACCCATGTCCCTCACCCATGACATAAAGTGGGATATGAATGGAAAAATCGTCATCTCTGCCCAGACAGCTTTTCAGCCCGGGGGATTACTTCTCTGCTGTATAATGTCTGATTCTTGTAAGTAATAAAAGCTATTTTCCATGTACTAACATGTGTTCAGGCTCTGATCAGAAGGATATGATATTTATAGAGCAATCCATATTAGCTGTTCTCTTTTTCTAACGGCCTCCTGGCTATTTAGAAACTGGGGACAGCCTGAGAGTGAAGGGGGCAGTCATGAGAGGGTTATTAACCATCCCATAATAGTTGTTTTTCAGAAAAGTCTACTCTTGCTACATTTTTGTTACAACTTTTACAATACCTCACCATGAATGGTTGATTCTCCAGGTTTCCTCTCTTCTACTGGCAGGAGGCCTAGGCCCAGGCTCACTAACTCCCAATCTACCCGCTATACATACGACCTCCCTGGGGTGGCAGTAGCGAGCCGTCGCCATTTTTTTTAGGGCTGCACCCAATATTTTTAGAGTGGTGCACAAAAACTCATTCGCAGAAATTCTGCGGACTGCAGCAGGCATCACAAGACTGAAGATCCTCCCCTTACTGTTCGTGCATATGTATGTCTCTCCCTATATAACGAGCAAATCTGCCTTAGTTCAGGGCGCTGGCAGCCTTAGGTCCTGAGATGCTGCCTGTGTCCCAGTTTGCAAACTGTGAATAAACCTTTCAGTTCTTTCAGCCCTGCATCTGGCTGACTTCAATTCGCTAGTCTGCTGGACAAGGACCCATTGGTTGACAGCCTCAAGGATGCATCCCAGATTTGCTTTTGCATCTCAAATTTGGTGCAGCCAAGCAGGGTCTGGCAATGTTGTCCATCAACCTTATTTCTAAACTAGGCCATGTTCGTAGGTACAGGGGTTAGGTCACCCCATAAATTTGGGGAGACACGATTCAATCCATAACAAGGAGGAAGACAGACTTCTGATAGGTCTCTGTAACACTGAATCACAGATAATTCTGGGAAGCTCGGGAAGGAAAGGCCTTGGTTTGCACAATGGAGAGACTGAGGCAGCAAACACAAGCACACAGCAGGGAGGAGAGAGGGGTGGGCCCTGATAGCAGAGGTGGAAGGATGCTGCAGACAAACTTCCAATTCTCAACTTGCCTCTTGCAGCTCTATGCCTGATAAACTATGTGTGGAGATGATAAGGGCTTTCTCTCTGTCAGATATTCATCAGGACGCCATGGCTACACCCTAAGAGCTATCCCTCCTGTGTCCTGGCTGCAACGAGGGCAGTGTTCCAGTGTTCAAGGAAAGGTGTGTATTCACAAGCCATGCATATCGTTTATGAAGGACGCTGTTGTAAAATCCCAAAGCCTTAATTCTCAATATTTTATAGTCTTTTATATATTTTTATTAAAGTTTAGGGAAAAAAGCCTGTGATTTTTTGAAAAGCTCAATATTTCAAACGGTCTTTTTATAACATAGTAAAAGATTGTTGTTGCTGTTGTTAGTTGCTGTCAAATCAATTCTGACTCATGGGGACCCTACGTGTGCAGAGTAGAACTGTGCTTCACAGGGTTTTCAAGGTTATGACCTTCCAGAAGCACATCACCAGGCCTGTCTCCCGAGGCAGTTCTGGGTGGGTTTGAACAGCCAATCTTTAGGCTAGTAGTCGAACTCTTAACCATCTCTGCCGTACAGTAGAAGAAAAAAAAAAAAAAAACTGATTCATTGAAGACATGTCCTACTTGGACAGGAAATCAAAGTCCCCTGTACTCTCTGCATCTTAATCCACAAGCATGTGGTCAACCTCCCTTCCTTCTGATTCTTCCACCCACAGAAATGCCTCTAGTAACTTGGTTAATCTGCACACTGGCTCCTTTATGACTGTCCTTGCAGGTGGACTGGGGCATTTTAAAGGAGCCTGAACTCACTGATGTGGAATGAGGGTGTGGCTCTTGAACAGTGATCCACCATTATGGGCCTCCTTCCACATTCCTTGGACCCTGACTGTGCTGTGTTCTAATTTGCTGCATCTCAAAACCTGTTGGTTTACTGCTAAATATGCATCCCAGTTGAAATAACTTTTCATCATGAAGTCAATGACCATTTATTTTGATACTGCATGATCACCTATCTCCTCTTTTTAATTTAGGGTCAGAATTCTTTAAAAGTAAACCCTACTTCCTGAAACCACAAACTTTGGAGAGCTACAGCTAGTAATATGGCTCACACAGATTCATGGGATGTTAAGTCAGGTGTGATGCAGCAGAGGGCAGTCAGGGAGGCCATGAGAAGTAACAGGCTTATTATACCCAGAGTTCCCAGAGACAAAGAGGCACAGCAAGCCATGACGCAGGGCCACACGGAGGACTGCATCCGGGGACAAGGTAACAATGAGCTGGAATTGTAGGAGAGGGCTTATATATGACAAGCAGGGTGGGGTTAGCTAGGATGAATGGGCTTCCTGTGTGCTAGGCATTTTGAATAATTCTGCAGGCTCAGGGGACATAGGGGCTGTCCCTAGTTGTTGAGTACCAGGTCCCAGGATGATTAGGATGGGTACATAGTGGTCCAGGTGTGTGAAAACCTGATAAGGGGAGTGACTGGAGAGTGGACTTACTCAGCTACTCAAGAAGAGGAACAGACTGGCCTCCAGCCAGGGCCTCAAAACTGTATCAAGACAGCATTTAAGAAAAATGGCATTGCACACATTTGAAGGGCCACCAGCCAGGCTGCTTTCCTGCACACAGCACAATCACGTTCTAGCACGGGGCCTGGGAACCACACCTGGATGTTCTTTCTTGAGAAATGAAGCTACGACACCTGAAAATCAGGCTTCTTCTGGTTTACCACTGGTGATAGTGACTCCAGTCAAATGATTGAAATCCATGTAATTTGTTTTCACTCTGACACTTAAAAAAAAAAGGACATGTAATCCAAACATCAACTATTGAAAGGTTCAAATAAGCACTAAAACCGTCCCATTTTATATGAAACACCTATTCTGCCATCACAAAGACATGGTAACCCCTTTTACTGTCCCATAAGCACTCATCATCCATGGCTCCTATTTCCCTCTCTCACTCATCCCTTCCAGCTGGAATCAGGCAGCAGTCATTTTGAAAGTGTAAAATCCAGGAATGTTCATGAAAATCTTAGTGTCTCAGTGAAATGAATCCTCTGGTCAGGACAATACATTTGTCATTGTAGTTAGGCATTCCGTTATCAAGGATGTAGGGAAAGAAGGCTAAGAGTGAAGGAAAAGCTTTAAAACACCATTTATCTAGTGAAATTTTTGTTTCCTTTTTTTATTTCATGGATGACAGAAATTAATTTCATTCTAGAAAGAAATCTTTCTAATACTGAATTAAATATTCATCCTTGACACTCTCAATTTTATTTGTAAGAGAGAAGGGGCTCGAAGACATAGACTATAATGATATAACTGGGGAAATAGAGCATAATGGTCCCTCAGCTCAGAGTTTCATCAGCCACTGTCATCTTTCTGGCTGAGACATCACAAACCTTGTCATTGCTTTCTGATTTTTTTAAACAAAATGATCAGACTTTTAATCACAGGATTAAATCCTTATAGTAAATTTGGCTTACATCATAATGAAATAAAATCCAAGTGCTTTCAAAATAAATCTAATTTAACATGGACCAATACTTCACATCATTTATAAAGACTTTTTTTTCTAGGCAGTTACACTCTGTGACTGACTTATATGATGCTCATATGTGATTCTAAGATCTAAAATGCCACTAAAATGGTTGGTATCTGGAATGGATTGAATTGTGTCTCCCCAAAATATATGTCAACTTGGTTAGGCCATATGTGGTTGTCCTCCATTTTGTGATTTTCCTATGTGTTATAAATCATAATCTCTGCCTGTGGTTAAAAGGATTAGGGTGGGATTGTAACACCACCCTTACTCAGGCCACCTCCCTGATCCAAGGAAAAGGGACTTTCCCTGGGATATGGCCTGCACCACCTTTTACCTCTCAAGAGATAAAAGGAAAGGCAAGTAAGCAGAGAGTTGGCGACCTCATACCACCAAGAAAGCAGCACCAGGAGCAAGGTGTATCCTTTGGACCCGGGGTCCCTGCACCTGAGAAGCTCCTCAACCATCAGAAGATTGAGGACAAGGACCATCCTCCAGAGCCAACAGAGAGAGAAAGCCTTCCCCTGGAGCTGATACTCTGAATTTGGACTCTTAGTGTACTTTACTGTGAGGAAATAAATTTCTCTTTGTTAAAGCCATCCACTTGTGATATTTCTGTTATGGCAGCACTGGATGACTAGGACAGTATCTATTTTATAAAATGAAATTTACATGCAAGGAAAATTATCACAATTCAAGAGAATCCTTTCGTCTTCACACTGTCTTTGAAGTCTGTCCCAGGCAACATATGTTACCTCCTCTTGCCTCAGGTGATTCTCTTGGGGGTTCAGTTAGGAAATAGCCATGACATAACTAGAGAAGTAGGGAGATACTGATGTATATGTAGGATCATGCTTCACAGAGGCACATACACAGGGGAAGACAGACAACGTGTGAGGATTGTCTACAAGCAAAGGACCAGCAAGGATCTCTGGCAGATGCCAGAAACTAGGAGAGTGGCTCAGAGAAGAAACTGACATGGCCATGACTCTGATTTGGAGTTTTAGCCTCTAGAACTGGGAAAGAATAAACTTCTGTTCTTCAAAGCCACCCTCTTATGGTATTTGTGTTACAGCAGCGCTAGGTAAATAAGACAGATGGTACTGATAAAAATTCCTGAAAACCTGACTTTTATAAATGGCTTCTGCAGGAGATATGCACCTGTAACTTTATGCTAATGTTAATATTAAAACAGCTTTTTCAACCAGCTTTAATATGTACAGTACTAGAAATCCATGAGTGCCAGTCACTTGGTTTGGGGTTGAAGATGCTCTTTGCTTTTCCATATGAAAAAAAAATTTTTTTTGAGCAACTTTATCAACATAATGGTTCTGGATGACCCAAGAATGGAGAAGGGCAAGTTAGGAAAATGCAAGCTAGGATATTGAGTGCTAATTATTTCATGACATGCAGCAATTATCCCTAGAAAGCATGAAAACATCCCTGGGTGGCCTGGGGTAGCCAGGAGCTGGTCCTTGCAGCACTGGACAAGGGGCTGTGCAACCCAAACACTCTTTATCAGAACCCCACTGGTGTGGGATTAGGCTGGAAGGTTTGGCTTCTGTGTACTAGCTTAATTTTCAAGTCATTGAATTAATACTACTGGTTTTTTTTTTTTTTGGTATGGTATGGTAACTCCCCACAAAAAAGCCAGTCAAATACCTTTTCTCCTCCTTGTTGAGGCAAATTTGCTCAACTGTTGAAAAGGGACTGTCTTTGTATTCTCTTTTGCTTAAGCCATGGCCAGGAGAAATTTCTTCTATTTTATACTTTATCTCTCTGTCCTTCAAGATTAAAATAAGATTAAGGCTTATTTTCTACACATCACTCTGAGTTAAAACAAATGAACAAAAAACATTTCTTAGTTTACTTTCAGAAGTATAGCCCTCACTCCCAGGCATAATTCTGTGGGATGGCTGGTCTGGAACAACTTCCAAATTTACCTGCACATATATCATGTCTGGTGGTTTCCTTGAACTCTAGTAAAAACCTCATATTGCCTTTTATTCATTTTGAATTCCCCTTTGAAGGACCTATTGTACTTCTCTGCCTGTAGCCTTTTTTTTTTAAATCAGGCAAAAAGATCAAACCTGATAATAACTAGTCCAAGATACAGATCCTCCTCAAGAAAAATATTTTATTTTCGTTCTCACATATGGAAAAGATATATCACATATCAGCTTAATTCTAGGACACTTTTTCCTTTTCACTATCGCTGGAATCACGAAGGATCTCAAACTGGATGAAACATGCTGTATGTCCTGAGTTGGTGACCCTTAGAAGTGTATTACCAGAGGAAACGGTTGAACTGAATATCAGTAGTTGCTATAGGTGGTGAATTTGCATTAATTTTTTAAAAAAACTTAAATTTTGTTGCTCGTTGCCATTGAGTGGACTCTGACTCAGGGCAACCTCGTGTATGACAGAATGAGCTGCTCAGTTCTTCACCGTTCTTACGGTTGTTTTATAATGTTTGAGCCCATTGTTGCAGCCACCATGTCAATTCTTCTCATGGAGGGCGTGCCTCATTTTTGCTGATTGTTCACTTTACTGACATGATGTCCTTATGTAGCAATTGATCTTTCTTGATGATGTGTCCAAAATAAGCAAGACAAAGTCTCCCCATCGTTGCTTCTGAGGAGCATTATGGTTGTATTTCCTCCCAAACTGATTTGTTTGTTCTTCTGGCAGTCCAGGGTATATTTGATAATTTTTGCCAACACTGCAATTCAGATTCATCAATTCTCCTTCAGTCTTCCTTTTCCATTGTCCAGCTTTCACATGCAGATGAGGCAATTGAAAAACCATGGCTTGGGTCAGGTGCACATTAGTCATCCAAGTGACATCTTTGCTTTTCAGCACTTTAAAGCCAAAAACTTAAATAGGTGAAGGTAAAAATTGTTCAGTGGCTTCAAGTAAATGCATAGATATTTGGGGAAGTTGTTTTAACATCCTAAGAAATCCTAGGAATTTTGCAGGACTTATGCTTTTCAGATTATTTAATCTGATTGAATCTATTGTCTATATTCAGCATAAGATACATATATATATTTAGTGTAAAACATATGCAATATAATTAACACTACTGACCCCGAGGTGTCTGATCACTTAATATAACATCTGAGATCTGTACTCTGCAGACCCTCTAGAGCCAGCTACAGACTTCTGCTTTGCTCATGGTCTTTTGACTATAGTGGAATTGCCACGGTCTCATTTCAGATGGATATAGCACAGATCCCAGGACTTGTTCTAGTTCATTGTTTCCTCACCAGATTGCAAAGGGTTATAAAAATAAGCACCCTGACACATGGACCTTTAGCTAAGACCTTAATAAAATGTTCATTATGGTGCAGTTCTGATTCACAGTGGTGGTGATGGTGTTGCAAAGGGTTGCCAGTAGCCCTCAGCTCACACCCTGAGGTGAAGAGCAGTGAACAAGTGGTCAACACTACCGCAGCCCTGCTTCTCCAGAGGGCCGTGTTCCTGTCCACTGGATGTCCACGCAGTGCCCGTGGGCTCGGCCCCAGTTTTCCTCGGCCCCATAATTTTACTCATGTGCCCTCTGCCTCTGGGAAGTGCCTCACCCCTCTGTGTATCCAAATTTTAGCCATACTTTCAGGCTCAGTTAAATGTCAGCCCCCTCAGTGAAGCTTTTCCTAAAACTCTGGGCAAGAAGTGCTTACACCTTCCTTTGGGTTCCTATAACATCTCAGCTCCACTGCTACTTCAGGACTTGCCAGCCTTCACCCTGTAGCAGAGTTATTTATTTACTAGCTGTAGCTTATCTACTGTACTCTAAGCTCTTTGACAGTTAAAACTATGTCATATAAACAGGTTGTTACCTCACACAGGAATATGTATTCGAGAACATTTTAAATGGATGCCGAGATGTTGCGTAAAGTTCTATCAGAAGACAGTTGCCACCACTACCATCACTCCTGTCCTCGTTGCTATCGTTGTCTTTGTTGTCTTCATCATTATCAACACCATTAATATCATCCTAGTCAGCTCCCATAGTCTCGAGTGAGCAGGTCCATTCTCTCACTTTAGGCTGCATCTTCCAACTGAGCCTTTATCAGGACTGAAGGAAATGCTTTGGCTCTCCACTTGTCTTCATTTTGTCTTATGTTTCAGTCTGTTCTAGGCCTGGGCAGGGAAGATGAGGCCCATTTACAGCCTGACTCAGAGACATGTCCGACCAGTCCATGAGGCGGGCCCACAGGAAGTTTACTGTTAGGGGAAAGAGAAGCTTTCTAGGGGAAAACACGTCCTAAGGGAAGCAATAGTCCTAATAAAACAATGATACTACTAGTAATACTTATTGAGCAATTACTATGTGCCAGGAGCTAAGGTTAACTTATGTGATGTTAACTACAACCCTGATGAGGTATGTCCTATTATTACACACAAGCAGTCACCGTGACCCAGTTGCAAAGCCTTAACTAGTTGATTCTCGTTAAAACAAGACACTGGTGGGCTTTGTTGGGGCTATTTTCACGATATTGCTACCTGTTTTAGGGAGAGAGATAATGTGAGTAAATCAGAAGAACCATTTTCATTAAATCTAAGGCAAAACCCTGTAACAATATAACCTCAAAAAGAAAAGCAGCATTTGCTCCCAACTTACTCTAGAACATACAGCCCTTTTGGCAATTCAAGGGCCCTGGGTCTCATCAATGGTGCTGAGCAGATAGAGCCATGCCTGGCTCAGGTGGGAAGGCTTGGTGGGAAAAGCAGCAGACAGACGGGAAAGCAGGAATATAGATGCGCTATATGGAGGGTGGTGAAACCCAGGGAGGAAGAAGCAACTCCTCACTGAGGTGTGACATCAGGTGACTCAGCAGAAATGTCAGTAGGTGCTAGTGTAGAAATGGCAGGGTCAGAGGGCTGGATCAGGAAAGAAGGGAAGAAGTACAAACAACTTGCTGAAAGTTCCTGCGAGCAAGTGTAGAAGAGCCCTGGAAATTCCAAGTATACCCGTGGGGGAGTCTCAGGTCTGCACTGGTGAGTGTAACTGTTATGGATTGAATTATGTCCCCCCCACCCAAAATGTGTGTATCAACTTGGTTAGGCCATGATTCCCAGTATTGTGTGGTTGTCCTCCATTTTGTGATTGCAATTTTATGTTGAGAGGATTAGGGTGGGATTGTAACACCACCTTACTCAGGTCACCTCCTTGATCCGATGTAAAGGGAGTTTCCCTGGAGTGTGACCTGCACCACCTTTTATCTCTCAAGAGATTAAAGGAAAGGGAAGCAAGCAGAGAGTTGGGGACCTCATACCACCAAGAAAGCAGCACCAGGAGCAGAGTGCATCCTTTCTACCTGGGGTCCCTGCGCCTGAGAAGCTACTCGACCAGGGCAAGATTGAGGACAAGGACCTTCATCCAGAGCCCACAGAGACAGAAAGGCTTCCCCTGGAGCCGATGCCCTGAATTTGGACTTGTAACCTACTGAAAAAAAGACTGTGAGAAAATAAATTTCTCCACTTGTGGTATTTTTGTTATAGCAGCACTAGATGACTAAGACAATAACCAAACTCATTGAATTGAGTCGATTCCGGCTCATAAATGATATAAAAAATGATATAGCGACCCTATAATAGGGACCAGCATAATTACACACACACACTCTTTCTCTTGCTCTCTCTCTCTTTTTTCTTTTACTTGTTTTTATTTAAAAAAGTCAAGAGAAGCAGAACTCTTCAAATCGCCAAAGCTCAGTGACAGGAACTGGTCCAAGCATCTAATGGTGCTCCCTACCTAAAACACTCTCTCTTAATGGTGCATCAGAAAGGAGGACAAGAAGGTGGAGTTCCCAGAAATGGCAATTTGGAAATCATAACGTTCTCTGTCCACCTGTTTCACATCATGTCCAGGTCTAATTATATCGACGTTTTCAGCCGTAAAATGAACAGAGCGACTCAGAGCTGGATCGACCCTGAAGCTCCCCGCCAAGCTCTGACAAGTCAATATGTTGTCTGCGGGAAATGAGGACATCATCACAAAGCTCAAGAGCCCCACTCCCTCTGACCTCTGTGCCCAAACTTTAAAACGGCACATGCTCCAAATGTGGCTAAAATCCAGAATTGTGTCCTGCCTTCATAGATGGAGAGAGTCACATGGAAAGGACCCATGTTAACAACAGCTAAGATTTACTGAGCACTGACTACAGGCTGGACACCATTCTACAGGACTGATATGTACTAATTCATTCAACTGCAGGAGAACACTGTGAGATAGTCACTACCATTCTTAATTTTGAGAGAGGAACTATAAAGCCCAAAGGGAGTAAGTAACTTGCCCATGACCACCCAGCTCTGAGTTTTGGACCAGGTGGCCAAGCAGGGAAGCCTGTGTGCTCACTGTCCAAAACCTGCCACTCATGCTGTTCCATCTTTATCTTAGAAGATGAGAGATGCGAGAAAGATAGGAGCTGTTTCTTTCCTATGACATTGTCATTAAGGAGCAATTAAATCATACACAGATAAAGAGGCAAAGCTGTTACTGTCTGAGAGAAGGAAAAAATAACATTTAACAGAGCCAAATACAAAGGTAAGCATTTGTGTGTGCCCAAAACAGTAACTAACTTTTAAGTGCAGAGTAGAGGACACTCTGTTCAATAGAAAAAAAAAAAAAAGAATCGGTTGCCATGGAGTCAGTTCTGACTCATGGTGATTTCAAGTGTTTTATAGTAGAGCTGCTCCATAAGGTTTCCAATGGAATCCGATCTCCAGGCCTTTCTTCTGAGGCACCTCTAGGTGGATTCAAATGGCCAACATTTTAGTTCGTAGCCAAGCTTAACTACCAAAGGATTCCATGTTCAATAGATGCGTGTGTGAAGAAAGGGTTTAGGGTTTTAGCTATATGTCAGTAGTGTGATGTTGCTCCCAAAACAATAATGCAAACTCAAGGGACATTAATTAGAGAATAAAGTCACAAATGGGAGCTGGTCAAAAACAGAAGCACTGGTGAACTCCAGAATAAGGTTTTTTTGGTGGTATTTTTTCTCAACAAATTGATATTTTTTAAAGGTTGATTCGATTGTGGCACTGGAAGCCCAGATAAAGAGAAATAGGTGAAAATTTGTGAACTTCCTAATGGATGTATTCTGAAATTGCTTACAGATACTATTGATGATTGTTATCTTAACAAATGTTAGAGGGTCACCTCCACCCCTCCC
This sequence comes from Elephas maximus indicus, assembly GCF_024166365.1. NCBI lineage: Eukaryota > Metazoa > Chordata > Mammalia > Proboscidea > Elephantidae > Elephas > Elephas maximus. The sequence continues at coordinate 11,132,748 of NC_064829.1, forward strand.
TCCACTTGTAAGAATAAGTCCCAAGAGCCCATTCGTAAGACCTTCTACAACATCCTCCTACAACTGCTGGAGGTCATGGTAACAGAGTATTCAACATGAAGTCCAGCAGCAAAAGATAAGGTCACATTGCCATGTGGTCACTTAGCTGGTCAGACAGACTTGGGAAGAAGCAATTAGACATTGACTTTTTTTTTCATCACTGTCCCTTCACACCCATTTTCTGGAAACAATTTCGGGTAAACTACTACTTTCCAAGCACTGTCAGATAATAAAAAGTTTCTCTTTTCCAGGCACTAAAGCTTCCTTTTAATGTAATGACAGCCCTCCAATCTTGACTTAATGCATACATCAGGCCCTCCTCAGCCAGGGAGCTCTGCAGTAGGAAAGGGGCTGTGCCTGATTTCTTTTCTCTCCCTGGTTCTGCTTCCTCTTCTGCTCATTAGTTGCTGTTTTGGAAACGTTTGAAATTCTAGTTGCAAGTTGGGAAGAGCGGTAAGGAACAACTAAGGTCTTACCTGATAGAATTGTAATTTGGGTATTGTGGGTTCCACAAATTTGTTCTTTCTTTCCTGGGGATCTTCTGGATTATTTTGACGATCAGCTCCATCCCCGGGGTCCTCCTATCTTGGGTGTGGCCTTTCTTCTCTGACTGTTTATGATTTCCTTGTCTGTTATTGGCTGAATTGTGCCTACCAATTGTGTTGGAATTCTAACCCCTATACTTGCTGCTGTAATCTAATCTAATGTAATGTAACCACTTTCCACAATGTCATCAAATGTAATCATTCAATCAGTTGCGGTCATACCGGTGTAGGGTGGGTCCTGAACCTAATCACTTCTGACTTATAACTTATTTAAAGAGCAGCACAGACACAGAGATACGGGCACACATGCTGAGGAAGACAGAGACCATGTAGGGATCAGCAAGAATGCCCAGACTACTGATAAGGAAGGAATTGACATGGCCAAAACCCTGATTTGGACTTTTAGCCTCCAGGATCATGAGAAAATAAATTTCTGTTCTTTAAAGCCACCTTCTTGTGATATTTGTGTTATAGTGGCACTAGGAAACTGAGACATTTTCAGGCCCTGGTTTCCTGCAGTCCATCTCATTCTACTAGCCCTCCAAGCAGTACTCCTGAGCAGAGTCTCTCTCAAGATAATGGAGTCTGGCTCTCCACAGTGGAGTCCACACCTGGCCCACAAGACCCGAACAACCTTCCCTGCACAGCTGCCATTTAAGGCTCCTGTCCTCCATCCTTTGCCACTTCAAGGCCACCAGCCAGGCCCCCATCCTTAGAGTCCTATGGTTCAAGCCAGATACAAGTCCTTGTGCCCTTCAAATTCCAGGGAGCAAGTGGTTATCTGCATCCACTTTCACTTGGAGCATACCCCTCTGCCTATGGGGAAGAGGGAAACAGGACATTGATCATCAATGGAATCCTAACTACTGTCCTCTCCAGACTCCTTAGTAAATGATTTCCTTCTCTTATATAGTCTGAAGATGGAGGATGGGCTCATGCTGTAAGAGCCCATTGTACAATTCCTCAGCAAGAGACTCACAGGTTGCCTGATGGGCCCCTTATAGTGTGATCATAGTTGGCATCTAACGTAATGATCTCAGACTTTGGGGCCTCAGCCAAAACTGGGATAGCAGGAAAAATAGCTTTAAGCATCCTATGAGGTCTGCTTCTTTCCCCTTCCTGGGTGAAGGGGCATTGCTTTGTCCCTGCTCCCCGTGCTGTGGCCTCCAGCCCTTGTATATCATCTGTGCTTTGCCCCATGAAATATCAATCTTATGAGATGGCCCTTACTTGCTTACCTATTGGCCATCAAGTTGATTCCTATTCACAGAGACCGTAAAGGACAAGGTAGAACTAAAACTATATTCCTATTTTCCCACGTGATCTATTTTTAATAACATTTATTAATTTTCTAGTGATACAGGCCAGTAATTTCCTCAGGCATGCTCTCTAGCCTGCATATTGCAATGGATTTTTTGCCCTTCAAGTGTGTGTGTGTGAGTGTGTTTGTGTGTGCGTGTACATGTGTTGGGGAAGGTAGGTGGTTGGTATAAGCTAGGTTTAGGGAAGAAGATAAAATATAACCAGCAGTATACCTTAATTACATCTGAGACTCAGAGGTTGACACTGTTTTGTCCTAGGTACATCAATAGCTACTATAATGGAGACCAGTGGGAATTTCCTACCCAGCATTCCTTTCTAAAAATTGCCTCCCTAACCTCTCTTCATACATCTATTGTGGGAACTACCATATTAGTATGGTGATCTCACCTCCCGGCCATGGTTGATTTGTCCAGGGTTGGGGGTGACCCACGTAGGTTAATAAAAATCTCCCCTTCATCAATTGTGGAAAGGAACTAAAAAGCGAGAGTCAGTCTAGAAGACACCATGAGAGGTCAGGAACAGTTGATGGCCAAGCAGACTAATGAAGCAGAGGGAGTTGTCAAGAGAATGACCAACAGGAATGCACCAGCAAGAGAAGAGAGAAGGAAAGAAAATCCCGATGTCAGGTGAGATCAGTCCCAGGTGATCCCGAGGCCCAACCATAACCTGCCCTTGCTTTCTGATCTCTCAATGTTGCCATTGTAAGTTTTTCATCTGCTTTAGGAAGCTTGAGGTGAATTTGTGTTACTTGTCAGAGTCCTAACAGATCAGTGCACTTCAACATATAAAAGAATAGGAACTTGACCTTGCAACTGTTTTCTGGCCTGGTAGGTGGAGGACACCCACGGGTAGATTCCTACTCCCTGGAAAGGTGGAGGAGTCAACACATTAGCTTGTGTTCTAGCAGTTTGTGCTGTTTTCTGTTTGGCCTGCCATTTGTCTTCAATGATCACTTTGAAAAGAAGAAGGGTTCCTAAATTTTCTCACATGCAAAAAATTCATAATTTGAAATTGCCCAGAGGAGATGAGGGCCTCTTGGACTGAGCGTGATGATGGAGAGAAAGGGCTAAGCATACCAGGGCAGTGAGTGGTCTGGGAGCTTAACAAAAAGTCAGAGACCAATAAATATTGAAAATTTATGATTCTTGGCTGAAGTGTTCCTTAAACCTGATAAGTAAGAATTTTGCAAAATGAGCACATCTGCCAAGAAAGGAGAATTTTAAAAATCCTCAGTTGAGACCCCAAATGAGAAGTCCCCCCAAAAAGGCAAATTCTTGGCAAGGAAGCAGGGTAGGAAATGTGAGAATGAAGAAAAATATCAACAATGTATAAAAAGGCAGGGTGCCACAGTCAGATTTCACCTAAAAAGCAGTGTGTGTGTGCAGAGTAATTCCACTTATTCTGTCATTTAAGTCCATCTGTGTGTTATGTACTTCATAGCAATGATTGTTTTACAGTACGTAATTGTGCATCCAAAAGCAAAGACTTTACCAGTAACCACAAAGGTTGCTGAGAAATGAAATGCCCGTGTGTGTGTGTGTGTGTGTGTGTGTGTGTGTAGGGGGATGGTGTCATTATGATGAAAGCTGGGAGGTGTTGAGTTCGTTGAAGCTCATTCTTTTCACTGAGTGATGGATAAATTGTTCAGATGGTCACTTCTGGGAGTTTTCTGATGAAGTGAAAAGCCAAAGAGCAAAAGTGTCATCTACCCCAGAATCAAAGGCAGAATATCCCAGAATATCAATATAGTGAGTGAAAGGCTCTTGCAGACACATGGCCAGGATTCTATGGAAGTACTTTGGAGGAAGCAGGAAATGCTTGATGGAGATGGCAGTATCTAGCCGGAATTCTGAAGGATGATGTGAGCTGTGGAATCATCTTGGAGAAAGCAGTTTGGCCTTTTGTTCTCTGTTCTTTTGAACCATGCTTACACCTGAAGCTAATGAATGAGGGCTGGTTAGCCCAAGAGGGGTTGGTGCTGACTAAGCCTCACAAGGCATGATGAAACTTGTCATGACTATGTGGTATGGCCAATAAAGGCCTTGGAAGATGGAGGCTCGAGGAGCTTCCTGGTTGATAAGAGTGAATATCTACTCTCCAGAGGATAGCACATTCCCTTGGGACATGGAAGCCTCATGCTGTGACACATCCCAGACTTCACCATATGCATCTCTTCATTTGTATCCTTTTTTGTTATATAACAGCTGTTATTTCAGGTATGGTATCTCCCATGAGCTCTGAGTCATCCCAGTGGATTGCCAGACCCAAATGAGCAGGAGGAGCTGGCCTGAAGTGGAAGGAGTCATGCGGATTCCTGAGCCTGTGGCTGCTACCCTGAGAGGGTAGAGGAAGATACCCCATGTTTGGAGCCAGCTGATCTGAAATGAAGGGAGTCATGTAGTCTCCAAGCTTGCAGCCAGTACCCACTGACCTAGGTCTGGGTGGCTGTTGATGAGAGACAGAAGGGCTGAGTGGACAGCCGGGGTCTGACTTGAACAGGGAAAGGGAGCTGAGATTTCCACAGAACACATTTGGTGTGTGGAGTGGGACTTGTTATCCACCACACATCAGAGTTGTGTGATCTTAGTCTCTCTGGACTGGTTTTCACAGATGACGAGTCACCCAGGAGCCAAATGAGGAAAAAGCACCACAACCAAGCAGACTAGGAGATGCAAACTGCAGAGATGAGAAAAACCTGGCCCATTTCAGCACTTGTACAATGCTCAAGTATGAGGAGTGTGTGTGAGTCTTTGTGTGTGTGTGTGTGTATGTAAGAGAGAAATCCAGGTTTTATTTACCTGCTTGTCTTAGTTATCTAGTGCTGCTATAACAGAAATATAAGGGGATGACTTCAACAAACAGAAGTTTATTCTCTCACAGATTAGGCAGCTAAAAGTCCAAATTCAGAGCACTGGCTCTTGGGAAAGGCTTTCTCTTTCTGTCAGCTCTGGAGGAAGGTCAATGTGATCAGGACAGCCATTTCTCAGCTGTGTCCACAGGCAGGCCTCTCTCTGGCACTCAGCCCCTCGGCTGGCCTCTGCCTTGCTCAGGAAAGTGTTACAAAGCTCTTTAGCTCTGCTGATAAGTATCCAGAGACACTCCACTCTGCCAGGAAGCCTCCTGCCTGAGGCACTCAGCTATCTCACTCTGTGGTTGGGCTCCCTTGCCATATTGTTCTGTTCTCCTGGTTTTGTTGCCACTGTTTCTCTGCTGCGGTTTCCCATCATCCATGCAATATCCAGTGTTACAGCTCTCTCTCTGTTTCCTGGTTCTGGAAGATTCTCAGCATTGGGACTCTGGGTCCAAAGGATGTGTGCCACTCCCATCTGTTCTTCTTGGTGGTATTGAGGTCTGTATCTCTGCTTGCTTCTCTCTCCTTTTATCTGTTGTATAAGGTAAAAGATATGACTCAAGTAAGGACATGACTTGAACCAGGGTGGTAAAGGTGGTGACTGGGGTACGGGTGGTAACTTGAGCCACATCCTGCTGACTTAAGATATGGCCCAGCCTAATCCTGCCTCATTAACATAATGGACAACTCACTCCCAAATGGAACAATAGCCACAGGCACAGAGGCTAGGATTTATGACACATCACAAAATGGAGGTTAATTACATCATATCGCAAAATGGAGGACCACTACACAATACTTGGAAGCATGGTCTAGCCAAGCTGATGAATGTTTTTGGGGAACACAATTCAATCCGTAACACTGTGTCATGGGACTTAAGCAACATCCATCAACATCAATAGCACAGAGTCGAAAGGGGAGGTCTCCAGAAGAGCCACAGGCCTTGTCATAACAGGCTGGAATGGCAGGCCCCAGCCAGAGGCACCACAATGACTGTGGGCATTTTGATGATCATGATGATCTCATGAGCCCTTCTCATCATGCTCTGAGAACACAAGAAAATGAATGGTTTGCATTTCTCAGATTACTGTTAACATTTTACAGATGAGAACTTGCAAAAAAAAAATAGAGAGGTGCTGACATAAATTGACCATAATTTCACAGTGATTCTGCGCTGAAGAGTGGAATGCACACCTGCCTTTGATCCCCATCAAGTCATCTCATCTCACAATTGTGCTGCTGCCAAGTGCTGGAAGAAAGAGGTGATGCTGTAAACAGAAGATGCAGTGCTTCGTATTGTAGACTAGGTGAATGGCAATGACCTGATGGTGCTGATGCCTGTCTTCAGTTATCTGTGACTCCTAATGAGAGATGTGTCTCTGTACCCTGAGAGGAGTTTTTGTGACAAAGTTGGTGGTTACCTAGTACTTTGTAATTGTGATAGTGTGCCAAGTGCTTATATTATTAATTCTTGACTCTATTAACTGGAGATTTAACAGCATTTCAGCACTCTCAAAATATAACCTCACAGTCAATACTTAATAATTGAGGGGCTGCATATTTACTGGATGAATTTTGAGAGTCTTTCCCTCTTTTATTTTCCCCTCCAGATGCTCATTTTTTGTCCAATTCTTTGCATTACATCATTTCCGTAAGAGGTCACAAGACCAGGCAGAAGCAAAATTCCCAGTGGCCATTTTGTTCTTATTTAGTAACTCTAGCAAAATATTTGATAGGACATATTGGCTAAAATGTTCTTTAGAGCTTACCATATTCATGTTGCTCCTTTGTTACTTTTCCTCTCTTACCTTACATACTCTTCCCAACTCCCATCACCCACATGCCCACCCACCACACACACACACACACCAATGCCCATCTTTGTGGGGTACGACTGAGGGTGTTGTTGTTGTTGTTAGATGCCATTATATTGGCTCCTACTTACAGTGACCCAATGTACAATGGAATGAAACACTGCCCAGTCCTTCACCATCCTCAATCATCACTATGTCTGAGCCCATTGTTGCAGCCACTGTGTCGATCCTTCTCGTTGAGGGTCAGTGACCCTCTACTTTAGCAAGCACGATGTCCTTCTCCAGGGACTGGTCCTTCCTAACAACATGTCCAAATTATGTGAGATGAAGTCTCACCATCCTCACTTCTAAGGAGTATTCTGGCTGTACTTCTCCAAGACAGATTTTTTTCATTCTCCTGGCAGTCTGTGGTATAAAACTGAGGGTAGGTTGTGGGTATTTAGGGTTCCTGATTAAGGAAGCAGAACAGTGTTTTAGAAAAACATACTATGCAGAACCTCCACTCAGAGTATGTTCTGCATCAACCACTAATTAGAAGCTTGCCCTTGATCATATCACTCACTGTATCTGAGCCTCCTTTTTCTCCTGTGAAGCTGGGAGTATTGGATTAAATGTTGTGCAGTATCCCTCTCAAATTCTGAAGACTTCACATGAGCAAAATGAACTTTCCACCACAAGGGCATGAAGAATATTCATCTGACGCTTAAGTTGGAGTAGTCTTTCTTTCTTTTCCAACAGCTGGAGAAAATTAATGGCAAAAAAAAAAAAGGTCTGCAGCCCAGCTTTAGAGATGAGACACTCTGTAGATGATGTTTCCATGAGCTTTGTAAGATTTATTGGTTGTGGAATATAGGCAGTCAGGCTTGAACCAACTTCAAGGACGGGATTGTAGCAGTGCTGGCTTACGGAGACCAGAGCCCACCTGGGAAGAATGATTATTTCAAGGTACCTTAGATCCCCAGCAGCACTGAAATAGTAATTAAGGTGAATGTTAAGGTTTTGATTTTAATTTTACTAGAAATAGAAAAAAAGTGTTTTTCCTTTTCAATCTGTTGGAGGAACTTTATTTGGAGGTAATTGGATCTTTACTCCATCTTTCCACAGAGTGGATTTTATCTCCGAGTCCATAGCAAAAGGATAAATTTATTAAACATGTTTAGCAAATGACGACAATTCTTTTCTGCCATGAATTTTTTAGATCAGCGCTAAGGATATTATCCCAAACTACTGTATTTTCCCTGAGTTTATATTTTTCATCTGAGAATAAAATAAGTGCCCAGGATTTGGAGGCTGTGTTTACATAATTTGACATAATGATGGGGAAATACGTGTGTGTGTTTTCCATTTTTTTTTTTCTTTTTCCATGCAGAGGCTTGGGAGAGAGAGGGAAATGTTGTGACTGGCTAGTTAATTCAGACTGGCTTTCTGTATTCTTAATACTTATTTGGAATTCTTATTTTTTTTTGTCTATCGTTTAGTGTGTCTCTTCATTAAAAAAAAAAAAAAAATCCTTCCTAATTGCAGAAATGACATTTAATTCAATTATGTGTTAAGAACTCCAAGGAAAGTATTTTCAATATTCTTTATTCAAGTATATTTTAGTGATGTTGATATCAAGAAGATAAACAAGGAACAACTAGCTTTGAAAAAGAAGGAAGGAACTGGCAGTGTCAGTGATACCTTGACCTGGCATCCCTTTTGTGGCTCAGGAGAATGGTAAGCAGAGTACCAGCCAGCCCCCTCCATGCTGGGATGCTTATCCAAGCTTTGAACTGGCTTCTCAAAGTTTTATGTCTTGAGTATTGACTACTCTTTTCTAGGAAAGAGCTTTCCTTCATTCAAGGCTACAAACAAATATATTCAAGGCTATTTATTGCCCTTTGGTTTAGTGACTGGTTTCATGAATATTGCTCTTACGCCAGGATATCCTCCTGCTTAGAGTAGTTTAAATCTAAATAGTTGGTCCAAGTCAAATCCACTGCCATCGAGTTGATTCTGACTCATAGCAACCCTGTAGGACAGAGTAGAACTCCCCCATAGGGTTTCCAAAGTTGTAATTTTTACAGAAGCAGACTGCCACAGCTTTCTTTCACAGAGCTGCTGTTGGGTTCGAACAGCCAACTTTTCGATAAGCAGTCGAGTGCTTAACCACTGCACATATGCCATTGATCCATGCTGTCACCTGGAGTTACTTTTCCAGGAGTGGAGACAAATTTCTACTATTCTCAACACCCCTGCACCTCACGATCCTGGGTCTTGTAGCACATTACAGAGGAATCACTGGTAAGATTGGTTTTTTTTTGTCTAAAGTTATCTGTGTGGGAACAAGTGCACCTCCTTGGCAGCTCAAGTCCTGTGCTCCGATAAATGGAGCTCACCTCACTGATGACATCATTGGGGTAAACTCTGATCCCTACGTTTTGTGTTTCATACCCTCACTAGTCTAGACATATAAAATGGAACTGGATTAGCAAATTAACCATGTTCTTCTCGGTATGGGAACATTGCTGCCTTCCTTTCTGACCTATTCTGGGCTCTTTTGTTCCAGAATGACAATTTATTTTCTTTTAAAATGTGGAGTTATTCTTGAATCACTGTTGGGTCCCCCACATTCTAACTGCCTGTGAGTCTACCTTGCTCTCTTCTCCTTGTCCATTGAGGATAAAGTATTCCAGGCCTCATCTTCTTCCAATTCCAGGGTTACTGCAATAGTTACCTTATGAGTCTCTCTACCTTCAGACTATCTCCAATCTTTTTCTTAAATGGCAAGTTAGTTCTCCTAGCACACTACTTACTATTATCAAGTTTTTATCTGAGACAATTGAATTATTTAATTTAATTTAATTTAATTTAATTTAATTTAAGTCTCCAACTCTGATTTCTACCCCAAACTTTAGACTCACAAATCCAACTGCCTACTGGATGCCTCCACATGGATGCCTAATCATCATCTCATATTTAACATGGTTGAAACTGAGCTCTTGATCCCTGCAAGACTTGCCTGTCTGAAATTATTTCCCATCTTGTTAAGTTGTTCCCCCGGCTTCTAGTTCATGCTCCAAACTTTGAAATTCACCCACCATCTTTCTTCACATCCATTTTTTAAAAAATTCTCTTGCACCTGTCTTTGGAATACATCTAAATGTAACCCCTTCTCATTACTTCCACTGCTAACACCCCAGACCTAAGCCACAAGCATATCTCAGTGGGTTATAGAAAGATCCTACTAACTGGGGCTCCCTTTTTCCACTCATACTCTCCTGGAAATTATTCTCCACACATTATCCAAAATGGCTCTTTCGAAACATAACTCAGATAATCTCACTCGTCTGCTCAAAACCCTTACCAAAGAGCAAATCCAAAGGCCTTTGAGGCCCTAGGCAATATGATACCCACCAACTTCTCTGACTTCATTCTTCTCTATCTCTCTTTCACTCACCCAGCTCCAGCCTCACTGGTCTCCTTGTTGTTCCTACGATTTACTGAGCACACCCTTTCTCCCCAGACTTTGCACTTGCTGTTCCTCAGATTGAAATCTTTGACTCCAGAAATGCCCATGCGGCTCTTGCTGGCTTCGCTTAGCTCTTTCTTGGCGTGTCACCTTCTCAGAGAAGCCTCCGTGGTCACTCTCAAGTAGTAACATTCCCATCTGCTCCTCCTTTCTGCTTCACTCTCCTCAAGCATGTTTCATCACCTGTCACATGTTAGACATAGCGTCTGGGTTCAGAGGCTTTATTTTACTCACTGCTTTATCCCCATCATCTAGATCAGAGGCTGGCAAATAGTAGGTGCTCCATAAATATTTATCAAATTGATTAATTAATAGGGCAATTTGAACAAGTAAATGAGCCAATGACATTAGAACTAAATCTGCAACTTGAATTTATTTTACAACTGTTCCCATCTCTAAGTTGCTTAAACCAAAAAAAAAAAAAAAAAAACCAAACCCAGTGCCATCGAGTCAATTCCAACTCATAGCGACCCTATAGGACAGAGTAGAACTGCCCCATAGAGTTTCCAAGGAATGCCTGGCGGATTCAAACTGCCGACCCCTTGGTTAGCAGTTAACCACTAGGCCACCAGGGTTTCCCTAAATTGCTTAAAGGCAGCAAAATCTGCATTCACGAGACACAGGGCCATGAGGGGAGAAATTAGATGATTCCTTCTCCCCTAAATTTACCTTTTACTAACACTGTCAGCTGCCCATTCATGGGGTGGGGGGGAATAAATGGTGGTTTTTTTGTTCCCCACCTTCTGTCTCAGTTCCTACAATGACTGGTCTTAATGTGTTTGCTGTAGCAAGAGTTGTGTTACTCTTTTATTGCTCTTTCCAATTTTCTTCTTTTCTTTTTTACCCATGTACAACAATGCCTTTGCTTGTAAGTAATATGCTTCTTTTTAATTTACCCATTCAAAGCACCTGGCTGGGTTATATAATTCCTGGTACTTTAAAAATTATTTTAAAAATTTTACATAGTTTAAAATGGACTCTTTTTGATGTGCAGTTCTGAGTTTTAACACATATATAGATTCTTATAACCACAGTCACAATCAAGATACAAGACATTTTTCTCATCCCCAAAATTCTCTCAATTGCAGTCAAACTGTCCCCCCACCCCTAACCCCTGATAATTTCTGATCTGTTTTCCTTCCCTTTCTAGAATGTCACATTAGTGGAATCACACAGTATGTAACTTTTTGAGACTGTGAGACTGGTTCCTTTTTTTTTTCCCCACTCAGCATAATACCTTTGAGATTCATCCACATTGTCCGTGGAACAATCGCTTGTTCTTGCTTATTACTGAGTTGTAATAAATCGTATAGATGTATAACACTTTACTTAACCATTGAATGGCATTTGAGCAATAATTATGAATAAACTAAACACATGAATATAGCTAAACATTCACACACAGATTTTGTTATGAGAACACAGTGTCTTTGCTTAGCATTTCAGGAGTCATGTTAAAACTTTATGAGTTCTGACATAATGATAATGTGAAAGCCTCCAAATAGTTGGAGATTAAACAATACCCTCTTAAAAAAAATCCATGGGTTAATTAAAGAGGAAGTCTTAAGGAATTTTGGAAAATATTTTAACTGAATAAAATATTCCCTTCACTTTTGTTTTTGGAAGAGAATGTGTAGAATTAGTGTTATTTCTTCTTTAAATGTTTGGTAGTATTCCTGAAATGATCTCTGTTTTCTTTTTAATAAAGTTTTTAACTACAAATTTGATTTCTTTAAATGATGTAAGACTGTTGGATGAATTTTATTACTTTGTTGCTTTTACAACTCTTAAGGAATTGGTACATTTTATCTGAGTTGTCGAATTCATGCGTATAGAGTTGTTAATGTGGTTATTGGATGCCATCCAGTCAATTACGACTCATGGCGACCCATATGACAGACTAGAACTGCACCATAGGGTTTTCTTCACTGTAAACTGTACAGAAGCAAGTCGTTGGGTCTTTCTCCTATGGAGCCACTGGGTACGTTCAAACTGCCAACCTTTCAGTTAGAAACCAAGTGTTTAACCATTGAACCACCAGGACTGTGTGCCATATTATTCATATAATGTCTGAAGGTTTGCAGTGATAGGCCCTCTTTCATTCCTAATATTGGTAATTTGTGTCATTGCTCTATGTTGTTAATATTATAATGTTATTTAATACACAAATATGTACATATATTTTCGGTATGACACCTGATGTGTCAAATAATGACGACACAAACCATTGGAATTTGCAATCAATTCTGTGCTTTAGAATTCACAAGAACATTTTAATTTATTACTTTTTTTCTTTGTAAGATAGTAAAATTAAAAAATTAGGTAACACAAAAATAAACTTAGATAGTTTTCCATTTGATAGAGACAAAGAGTTCAAATTTTTTTCCTTTAAAAAAATTATTTGGAGGCAGGCAAAGATGGTGGAGTACTCAAATGCTTCTGGAGATCTCTCTTACAACAAAGACCTGAAAAAACAAGTGAAATGATTACATTTATGACAAGCTAGGTGCCCTGAACATCAAAGGCAAACTTAGAAAACAGACTGAGCAGCAGCGGGAGGGAGAGACAGTTCAGGAGCAGAGAGGAGTTGCCAGACCTGAATTGCCGGTAGCCCTCAGGCACCATTCCCAGGAGTGACTGCAGCAGGCTGGTGGTAGCTTTCAGCCACAGTTTCCTCAGGAAGAAACAGCAAGCCACATAGCCTACTCACACCTCCAGAACCAAAGAAGAGCGGAGCTCTCAGCAAAAGCTAAGAACTTGCATATATTTTAATGCACCTCCAGCCCCCAAGCTGGCTTCAGTGGCTGCCAATTTTCCTTGGCCTGAGATAGGCTCTGCTGAGCACTCTGAGCCATTCTCCCAGCCCTAGAGAAGGAATAAATTCACAGCTAGGGGAAAAGATAATTTGCCAGCTCCAATAACCTGGGCAGCTCAGGACAGAATTGGCTTCTGTCTAGGCATAAACAGTCTGTAGACTTTGAATACTTCTCCCCCCCGCAAGGACCTGTGTGGGCCTATTTCAGGAGAATAGGCCCTTGTTGGCAGACTGCAACTGTTTAAGCTGTATGGTGGTGAGATGGGTGTTTAATGTTTGACACCGCTTTGCCTATTAAACAGGGTACTTGCCTACCCACATCAGGGGCCTACAGACTGGTGGCTCCACTCACGTCACCCAGACACCCACAACAGGGGTCCAAGGATAACTGGTACTTCTCAGTCCTTACAACCAAAAGCATTGAGCCCATGGTCCATCTAGAGAACCCACCCACCTGTGTGCTGTAAGGAACGGGGACATGCTTTCCTCACAGACACTCAGGGAATGGTTGTCAGCCCCCGCCTTGTTCAGAGCATGACCTCTGTTGCAGCCAGATACCTGTACCTACACCAATCACCCCTGCCCCTCTAACACTGTAGGGTGGAGCCTGCACCACACACTTGATGACCAACTACCTGGACACCTAAGATGAATCCATACAGGAAAAGTGAATGGACTCATAAGCTTATATACCTGTTAACAGCTCTAGCCATCTGGTGACAGGACGTTAGAACTTCAAAGGCAAAAATAATCAAGCTAGCTCACTCAAGCAGCCTATTTGGGCATATCAAAACAAAACCAAGCAAAAGCATAGGGTCCAATAAGCAAACATACAATAAACTAGTACAGAACTTATGTAGATAGCTCGAAGACAACAGTCAATAACAAATCAAATAAAGAAGCAGACCATGATGGCTTCAACAAGCTCTCAAAACAAAGACCCAAGGGGTCTTCTGGATGAAGGAGTCTTCCTGGAATTACCAGATGCAGAAAACAAAAGATTAATATACAGAATTCTTCAAGACAACAGGAAGGAGATAAGATAATACACAGTACAAGCCAAGGAACACACAGATAAAGCAGTTGAAGAAATTAAAAAGGTTGTTCAAGAACATAATGAAAAATGTAATAAGCTGCAAGAATCCACAGGGAGACAACAATCAGAAATTCAGAAGATTAACAATAAAATTACATAATTAGACAACTCAATAGAAAGTCAAAGGAGCAGAATTGTGGAAATGCAAGGCAGAATTTGTGAGATTGAAGATAAAACACTTGGCACCAATATATATGAAGAAAAATCAGATAAAAGAATTAAAAAAAAGAAGAAACCCTGAGAATCGTGTGGGCCTCTATCAAGAGAAATAACGTATGAGTGATTGGAGTACCAGGACAGGAAAGGATAACAGAAAATACAGAGAGAATTGTTGAAGATTTGTTGGTAGAAAACTTCCGTGATATTGTGAAAGATGAGAAGATATCTATCCAAGATGCTCATCTAACTCCACATAAGGAAGATGTTAAAAGAAAGTCACAAAGACATATTATAATCAAACTTGCCAAAACCAAAAATAAAGAGAGAACTTTAAGAGCTTTAAGAATGAAAAGTCACCTACAAAGGAGAGACAATAAGAATAAGCTTGGACTACTTGGCAGAAACCATGCAGGCAAGAAGGTAATGGGATGACTTACATAAAGTGTTAAAGCAAAGAAATTGCCAGCCAAGAATCATATATCCAGCAAAACTGTCTCTCAAATATGAAGGCAAAATTAGGACATTTCCAGATAAACAGAAGTTCATGGAATTTGTAAAAACCAAACCAAAAGTACAAGAAATACTAAAGGGAGTTCTTTGGTTAGAAAATCAATAATATCACATATCAACCCAAGGCTAGAACACAGGACAGAGCAACCAGATGTCAACCCAGATAGGGAAATCACAAAAATGAATCAAGATAAAAATACCCTCTAAACAGGGAAATAACGATGTCATTATGTAAAAGAAAACAACATTAAAACAACAAAGAGAGACTAAGAAATGTAGTCATACATCTTTTATATGGGGAGGAGGACAAGGTGATATAAAGAAATAAAGGTTAGGTTTAAACTTAGAAAAAAAGGGGTAAATATTCAGGTAACCACAAAGGAAACTAACAACCCTACTCATCAAAATAAGACACAAGAAAAAAATAGAGACTCAGCAGAAACAAAATCAACAATAATGAATAAGAGGAAAAGACAATATATAAACTACTCAGCACAAAAAATTAAGTCAGAAAAAGAAACTGTCAACAACACACAAAAAAAGACATCAAAATGACAGCACTAAACTCATAAAAAAAAAAAAAAACTCATACCTATCCATAATTTCGCTGAATGTAAATGGACTAAATGCACCAATAAAGAGGCAGAGAGTGGCAGAATGGATTAAAAAACACGATCCTTCCATATGCTGCCTACAAGAGACACACCTTAGAGACACAAACAAACTAAAACTCAAAGGATAGAAAAAAATATATCAAGCAAACAACAATCAAAAAAGAACAGAAGTGGCAATATTAATTTCTGAGAAAATAGGCTTTAAAGTTAAATCCACCACAAAGGATAAGGAAGGACACTATATAATGATTAAAGGGACAATATACCAGGAAGATATAACCATATTAAATATTTATCCATCCAGTTACAAGGTTGCCAGATACATAAACTCTAACAGCATTGAAAATGAAGGCGAGAGCTCCAAAATTATACTAGGAGACTTCAACACACCACTTTTGGTGAAGGACAGAGCATACCTAAAGAAGCTCCATAAAGACACGGAAGATCTAAATGCCACAATCAACCAACTTGACCTCATAGACACATACAGAACACTCCACCCGACAGCAGCCAAGAATTCTTTCTTTTCTAGCCCACACGGAACATTCTCGAGAATAGACCACATATTAGGTCATAAAGCCAGCCTTAGCAGAATCTAAAACACTGAAAGATTAAAAAGCATCTTCTCTGACCATATAAGTGCATAAAAGTAGAAATCAGTAACAGACAAAGCAGGAAAAAGAAATCAAACACTTGGAAACTGAACAATACCCTGCTCAGAAAAGACTGGGTTATAGAAGATATTAAAGATAGAATACAGAAATTCATAGAATCCAATGAGAATGAAAACACTTCCTATCAGAACCTTTGGGGCAGAGTGGAAGCAGTGCTCAGAGGTCAATTATATCAATAAATGCCCACATTCAAAAAGAAGAAAAGGCCAAAATCAAAGAATTTATCCCTACAACTTGAATAAATAGAGAGCAACAAAAGAAACCCTCAGGCACCAGAAGAAAGCAAATGATAAAAATTGAGCAGAATTAAATGAAATAGAGAACAGAAAAAATTGCAAGAGTTAACAAGACCAAAAGCTGGTTCTTTGCAAAAATTAACAACATTGACAGATTACTAAGAAAAATTGTACTCTAACAAATTTGAAAACCTAGAAGAAATGGGTGAATTCCTAGAAACACACTACCTATCTAAACTAACACAAGCAGAGGTAGAACAACTAAATAGACCCATAACAAAAGAAGAGATTGAAAAGGTAATTAAAAAACTCACACCAAAAAAAAAAAAAAAAAAAGCCCTGGCCCAGGCGGCTTCACTGCAGAGATTTAAAAAAAAAAAAAAAAAAATTTTTTTTCTTTTTTTCTTTTCAAAGAAGAGTTAACACAACTACTACTAAAGGTATTTCAGAGCATAGAAAAGGACAGAATACTCCCAAAGTCATTCTATGAAGCCAGCATATCCCTGATACCAAAACCAGGTAAAAACACCTCAAAAAAGAAAATTCCAGACCTATATCCCTCATGAATTAATGAAAAAACCCTCAACAGAATTCTAGCCAATAGAATTCAACAGCATATGAAAAAATAATTTACCATAACCAAGTGGGATTCATACCAGGTATGCAGGAATGGCTCAACATTAGAAAAACAATTAACGTAATCCATCATATAAATAAAACAAAAGACAAGAACCACATGATCTTATCAATTGTTGTGGAAAAGGCATTTGACAGAGTCCAACACCCATTCATGATAAAAACTCTCAGCAAAATAGGAATAGAAGGAAAATTCCTCAACATAAGAAAGGGCATTTCTATAAAGCCAACATCATCCTAAATGGAAAGAGTCTGAAAGCATTCCCCTTGAGATCTGGAACCAGACAAGGACGCCCTGTATCACCACTCTTATTCAACACTGTGCTGGAGGTCCTAGCCAGAGCAATTAGGCTAGATAAAGAAATAAAGGCATCCAGATTGGTAAGGAAGAAGTAAAAGTATCTCTATTTGCAGATGACATGATCTTATACCCAGAAAACCCTAAAGAATCCTCAAGAAAACTAGTGAAACTAATAGAAGAGGTTAGCAGAGTATCAGGATACAAGATAAACATACAAAAATCAGTTGGATTTCTCTACACCAACAAAAAGAACATTGATGAGGAAATCACCAAATCAATACCATTTTCTGTAGCCCCCAAGAGGATAAAGTGCATAGGAATAAATCTTACCAGATACATAAAAGACCTATACAAAGAAAACTACAAGACACTACTGCAAGAAACCAAAAGAGACCTACATAAGTGGAAAAACGTACCTTGCTCATGGGTAGGGAGACTCAACATTGTAAAACTGTCTATCCTACCAAAAGTGATCTATACATACAATGCAATTCTGATCTAAATTCCAACGACATTTTTCAAATGAGATGGAGAAACAAGTCACCAAATTCATATGAAAGGGAAAGAGGCCCCGGATAAGTAAAGCATTACTGAAAAAGAAGAACAAAGTTAGACGCCGCACGCTACCTGATTTTAGAACCTATTATACTGCCACAGTAGTCAGAACAGCCTGGTACTGGTACGACAACAGATACATAGACCAATGGAATGGAATTGAGAATCCAGACATAAATCCATCCACATATGAGCAGCTGATATTTGACAAAGGCCCAAAGTCAGTTAAATGGGGAAAAGACAGTCTCTTTAAGAAGTGGTGCTGGCATAACTGGATATTCATCTGCAAAAAAATGAAACAAGACCTATACCTCACTCCATGCACAAAAACTAACTCAAAATGGATCAAAGACCTAAATATAAAGTCTAAACCAAAAAAGATCAAGGAAGAAAAAAAAGGAATAATGCTAGGAGCCCTAATATATGGCATAAACAGTATACAAAATATTAGTAACAATGCACAAACCCCAGATGAGAAACTAGAAAACTGGGCACTCCTAAAAATCAAACACCTATACTCATCCAAAGAGTTCACCAAAAGGGTAAAAAGATTACCTACAGATTGGGAAAAAGTTTTTAGCTATGCCATTTCTGATCAGCATCTGATCTCTAAAATCTACATGATAATATAAAAACTCAACTACAAACAGACAAATAACCTAATTAAAAAATGGGCAAAGGACATGAACAGCATTTCACTAAAGAAGACATTCGGGTAGCTAACAGATACATAGGATATGCTCACGATCATTAGCCATTAGAGAAATGCAAATCAAAACTACAATGAGATTCCATCTCACTGCAACGAAGCTGCCATTGATCCAAAAAACAAAAAGTAATAAATGTTGGAGAGATTGTGGGGAGACTGGAGCACTTATACACTGCTGGTGGGCATGTAAAATGATACAAACACTTTGGAAATTGATTTGGCTGTTCCTTAAAAAGCTGGAAATAGAACTACTGTACAATCCGGCAATCCCACTCCTCGGAATATATCCTAGAGAAATAAGAGCCTTTACACGAACAGATATATGCACACCCATGTTTATGGCAGCACTGTTTACGTTAGGAAAAAGATGGAAGCAATCAAGGTGCCCATCAATGGATGAATGGATAAATAAACTATGGTATATTCACACATTGGAATACTACGCATCGATAAAGAACAATGATGAATCCATGAAACATTTCATAACGTGGAGGAATCTGAAAGGCATTGTGTTGAGTGAAATTAGTCAGTTGCAAAAGGACAAATATTGTATAAGACCACTACAATAAGAACTCAAGAAATAGTTTAAACAGAGAAGAAAATATTCTTTTTTGGTTACAAGAATGGGGAGGGAAGGAGGGAGATGGGTATTTGCTAATTAGATAGTAAAAAAAAAAATAGACAAGAAGTATTTTAGGTGAAAGGAAAGCAACACACAATACAGGAGAGGTGAACACAACTGGACTAAACCTAAAGTAAAGAAGTTTTCTGAATAAACTGGGGAGTGGAAGAGCAGAATGCCAGGGTAGAAGGGGCAAGGGTTTAGGGACCATGGTTTCAGGGAACATCTAGGTCAATTGGTATAATAAAATCTATTAAGAAAACATTCTGCATCCCACTTTGGAGAGTGGCGTCTGAGGTCTTATACACTAGCAAGCGGCTATCTAAGATGCATCACTTGGTCTCAACCCACCTGGACCAAAGGAGAATGACGAACACTAAAGACCCAAGGTAATTATGAGTCCAAGAGACAGAAAGGGCCACACAAACCAAAGACTACATCAGCCTAAGACCAGAAGAACTAGATGGTGCCCGGCTACAACCAACGACTGCCCTGACAGGGAACACAACAGAGAACCCCTGAGGGAGCAGGAGAGTAGTGGGATGCGGACCTCAAATTCTCATAAAGACCAGACTTAATAGTGTGACTAAGAATGGAAGGACCCCAGAGGTCATGGTCCCCAGACCTTCTGTTAGCCCAAGACAGAAACGATTCCCAAAGCCAACTCTTCAGACAGGGATTGGACTGAACTATGGGATAGAAAATGATACTGGTGAGGAGTGAGCTTCTTGGATCAAGTAGATACATGAGACTATGTGAGCAGCTCCTGTCTGGAGGGGAGGTGAGAGGCTGGCCGAATGGACACGAAAATAGAGAGTGGAGAAAAGGAAGAAGCATGCTGTCTCATTTGGGGGAGAGCAACTAGGAATATATAGCAAAGCGTATATAAATTTTTCTATGAGAGACTGACTTGAGTTGTAAACTTTCACTTAGAGCACAATAAAATTAAAAAAAAATTATTTGGTGCCATAAAACCACAAGTAGTAAATTATTTTATAACTAGTGAAATTTAAAAAAGTAAACAGTACGCTTCCATGGCATGACTTATAAACACCAGTGGAGGCCTAAAAACCAGAACAACTTCATGGAAGGTAAGTTCAGGGTACAAATGGCTCCTGAGGAAGCCTTGGGAGTAGAAGAGCAGAAGGCAGAAAGGGCCCTGGAATCACTCTGGTCTCTGGACCTTGGGAGACCCTCCTGGCTTTCTGAGCTTTTTGCCAGGGACTTGGCATTTAGCGTGAGCTTAGCCTGAGGGAACTCCTGTCCCGATCACAGGACGATGAGGACAAACTGTCCTGAGGAGCAGGGCCTGTGGAAGAGAGAGAGCAATGTGGGCAGAGACAAGACCCATGACCCTTCTGGGCCTCTGGGCACAGGCTCTGTCAGAGCAACACACGAGGTGGCAAACCCACAGGGTGGACATTGGAAGACAGGCAGAGAGACACTTTACTAACTGCCCAGCTTTGCCAGGTACCACCTGGCTGAACTTCAGCAGCTGCTGAGGGTCTCTGTTCTCAGTCCCCGCCTCTTTAAAAGGGGACTACGTGTTGCAATGTTCAGTGCGTCAAATCTGTCCTGAGATGGTCTCTATATTCAGGTGGGGTATACTAAGGTCGTATTTTGGTTCTTGTGGACTTGTTTTAAGTTTCTTCAGCTTCAACCTAAGCTTGCATAGGAGTAATTGCTGGTCTGTTCCACAGTTGGCCCCTGGCCTTGTTTTAGCTGATGATATTGAGCTTTTCCATCATCTCTTTGCACAGATGTAGTCAGTTTGATTCCTGTGTTTTCCACCCAGTGAGGTCCATGTGAATTGTTGCCATTTATGGTGTTGAAAAAGGTATTTGCAATGAAGAAGTCATTGGTCTTGCAAAATTCTATCATGCCATCTCCAGCATCGTTTCCATCACCAAGTCCTTATTTTCCAGCTACCAACCCTTCTTCTTCGTTTCCAACTTTCGCATTCCAATTACCAGTAATTATCAGTGCATCTTGATTGCATGTTTGATCAATTTCAGACAGCAGAGCTGGGAAAAATCTTCAGTTTCCTCATCTTTGGCCTTAGTGTTTGGTGCATAAATTTGAATAATAGTCGTATTAACTGGTCTTCTTCATGGGCATATGGATATTTTCCTTTCACTGACAGTGTTGTACTTCAGGATAGATCTGGAGATGTTCTTTTGACAACGAATGCAATGCCATTTCTCTTCAAGCTGTCATCCCCGGCATAGTAGACCATATAATTGTTCAATTCAAAATGGCCAATACCAGTCCATTTCAGCTCACTAATGCCTAGGATATCGATGCTTGTGCATTTCATTTCATTTTTGATGATTTCTAGTTTTCCTAGATTCATACTACCTACATTCCACTTTCCAGTTTATAATGGATGTTTGCAGCTGTTTCTTCTTATTTTGAGTCAGCCACATCAGCAAAATAAGATCCCAAAGCTTGGCTCCATCCACGTCATTAAGGTTGACTCTACTTTAAGGAGGCAGCTCTTCCCCAGTTATATTTTGAGTTCCTTCCAACTTGAGGGGCTTATCTGCCAGCACTGTATCAGACAATGTTCTGCTGCTGTTCGTAGACTGCCGGGTCCTTTTTCCTAGCCTGTCAGCCTGAAGCACTTACTGATGAAGATCAAAGACTACAGCCTTCATTATGGATTACACCTCAACATAAAGAAAGGAAAAATCCTCACAACTGGACCTATAAGCAACATCCTGATAAATGGAGAAAAGATAGAAGTTGTCAAGGATTTCATTTTACTTGGATTCACAATCAACACCCGTGGAAGCACCAGTCAAGAAATCAAATGACATTGCACTGGGCAAATTTGCTGCAAAAGACATCTTTAAAATGTTGAAAAGCAAAGATGTCACCTTGAAGACTAACGTGTGCCTGACCCAAGCTGCGTTGTTTTCAATCATCTCATATGCATGCGAAAGCTGAACAATGAATAAGGAAGACTGAAGAAAAATTGACACCTTTGAATTATGGTGTTGGCAGAAAATATTGACTGCACCGTGGGGTGGCCAAAAGAACAATCTGTCTTAGAAGAAGTGCAACCAGAAAGCTCCTTAGAAACAAGGATAGTGAGACTACATTTCACATACTTTGGTTATGTTATCAGGAGGAATCAGTCCCTGAAGAATGACATCATGTTTGGTAAAGTAGAGGGTCAGTGAAAAAGAGGAAGACCCTCAGTGAGATGGATCGATATAGTGGCTGCAATAATGGGCTCAAGCATGACAATGATTGTGAGAATGGTACAGGACTAGGCAGTGTTTTGTCCTGTTGTACACAGAATCGCTATGAGTCAGAACCAACTCAATGGCACCTAATAACGTGACGCAGATGTAGAAGAGAAACAAGCGTCGCTATCTGCACAGAGGATGCTCCACACTAATTACATAATTGTCAAACTTAGTGAACAAAACTTAATAAGTGTCTATGGCTTCTCAAAAAAAACCAAACTCACTGCTGTCAATTCCTACTCATAGCAACCCTACAGGACAGAATACAACTGCCCCATAGAGTTTCCAAGGAGTGCCTGGTGGATTCAAACTGCTGACCTTTAGGTTAGCAGCCACAACACTTAACCACTGTGCTACCACGGTTTCCTAAATCTGCACTAGGGCTTTCCAGAGAAGTATAAAAATTATGCCCAACTGGCATATCTGGGCTGATCATGTAATTTATAGCCTAACGCAGGACACCCTTGAGAGGGGAGAGGCACAAGAGTATTAATTATGCTGCCCTCATAGACATCCCCAGGGCTGTCCTGCCAACTGGGCTATGTGGTCGCTCTAAGTCAAAACTGAAGACTTCTGCTCTCCCTAAACTAGGCTGGGTGCCCTGCCAGTGGGTCTCTTGACATTCTTTGCCCCGTCATAATTCTCACCACATCACATGAAACTGCTTATTAATCGTTGTCCAATTTAACCCAAAAGAAGCAGATGCTCAGGTTGTCAGGAGTCCCGGTGGCACCATGGTTAAGTGCTCAGCTACTAAGAGAAAAGTCAGAGGCTTGAACCCACCAGCCAGTTCAGGGGAGAAAAGACCTAGCAATCTGCTCCCATTAAAGATTTATAGCCTAGGAAACCGTATGGGGAAGTTGTACTCTGTCATATAAGGTTGCCATGAGTCAGAATCCATCTGACAGCACTCCTCAACAACGGGTCAGATGCAGTGCAACACTGGGGTCTGGACCTAGTTCATCCCAGTTTTGGGCTTGTACTTGAAGTTCAATAGTTTTGTTGAATGAGTATGATTTTCAAGGTAAACCAGAGAACTAATTCAGACCTCAATTTTATATATCTGTTGGCTACTTAAACATGTGCTTTTTTGTATAAAATGGAATATATAATACAAGCTTTGGGATAAATTCCCAAAATGAGTAGTATAAAATCTGTGGTATTGACCAGAAGCACTTTTGGGCTGGAATAGTCAAGTTTATGAAGGAAATGTCTTAAACATAAATAAATAAAACAGTGAATTAAAAATTTAAAAAAGTAAGAATGGAAACTTACGTCCTATGTTTTGTTTTGAATTGTTTATTATAAATTTATCTAAATTAAAATATTATAATAAAATAGGTAAGAATACTTACAGACATTTTATTTACATTTCCATTTTTCAAAATCAAGGAGTACTTTTGAAAAATTATACTTATTTTCTGCTTTATCACTTCACCTTTGTTGAGGTTATTATGGGAGACATTTGGGCCTGGTGGAACATTTCTTTCAGGTGGAATTGTTCATTTTGATTGTGCATTTAGGATTTTTGCATCAGAATCAGGTTGCAGAAGTCATATTAGTTTCCACTTAGTAATAGACTTAAGAATGCAGTTTTTGCTTAGAAAGCCATTAGACCAATTAAAGAAGAGCTCCTGAAGTAAACACAAGTGGTGCTGATCATTTCTGAGAGTAAAGTTAGTCTTTTTTTTTTGGCGGGGGGTGGGGGGCAGTGGTTGGCATCAAACTAACAGACTCTTGACAATTGGACTCCTTGAAATTTCACTGGTTACACATAATTTAATGTTTTATAGTGCAGCAAGCAGGCTGAACACCATTTTCCTGCCTTTAAAACACATCATAGTAAAACGATTCTCCTGGGCTCTTTGATGGCTGTATCTACAGTCAGAGCCGTTTTCTTACTTTAAAATTTCCAATAGTTTTTCCTAGACATTCCTTTCTGATTTCTTTCTTTCGTATTTCTCATTTAATCTCAAAACATAGAGATTAAATAAAACATATTTATTAATATAATAAAAAATAAAAACTTGCCTTTATGAAGTATGTGATATATTTCATATCAGAATCTCAACACTTCAATTTTTGTCGTCGCTTGTGCCCAGTATCTGCCAGGTGCTCCTTGGAAACTCTATGGGGCAGTTCTAGTTCTACTCTGTCCTATAGGGTCACTATGAGTCGGAATCGACTCGACGGCACTGGGGTGTTGGGTGTGCCCATTTACTGCCAATTTTATTTTAAAAATTGAAACACAACAAAACAAAGCACACACACAGTATGAAGATAACCTTGTGGTTTAAGACCATAAAAATGAGACAGTGTCAGACCTCCTCATCTAACTTTAGGAGGGGAAGAAAGAAACATCAGCAACAGCCTGAGGCTGATCCCTGTGAGGTAGAGGTGAGACATGCCTCCACTCGCCAAGCTTTTTACCAATTCTGACACCAGCCGTCCCTTTCATGGCACTCTCTACTTCTCTGCTGAGTTCAGTAATTTGTTGCAATGGCCACACAGAACTCACAGACTAGACTCATGATTATGGATTTATTAGGGAAGTAACAGGCTATGGTTCAGGATTAGGATCAAATTGAAGGTAACAGGAATGACTTATGACACAGTTCTTCTACCCGGACAGCTTCTTCTTGGCTGCTGCCACTGCGCCCTCACTCTTGGCCTGGGCCCTGTGCTCTCAGGCCTGGCCTCGGCACCCCTCTTGGGTCTGCCCTCTGACCTGCTTGGGCAAGTGTTACAAAGCTCTTTAGCTCAGCCATTAATCGCCCAGAGGCACCCCACTTTGCCAAGAAGCTTCTTGCCTGAAGGCACTCAGCTCTCTCACTTGCTCCATGGGTTGCTGAGTCTAGCTTCACCAAGTGCCTGAAGGTACCCCACTTTACCAGCAAGCCTCCTGCCTGAGGTGCTCAGCTTTCTTGCTCCATGGGTCTGCAAATCCCACTGTAGCCACCTTGCTCCGTCGGCCCAGAGGCCCACTGGGCCATCTTATACCAGCCTCCTGTTTTTCTACTGACTTGTGCTGCTGCCACCTACACTGTTACTGCTCTCTCTCTCCTGGATCAAGAAGGTTCTGAACGCAGGGACCATCGGCCTAAAGGATGCACTCTTTTCCTGGTTCTTCTTGATGGTAATGAGGTCCCCCTCTAGGTCTCTGGGATTGTATCTTTTTAAATCTAGCAGGATGGAAGAACTGACCAATTCCCAACAGGATTCCATGCACCTTATTTGCACAGCCTCACCCCTGCAAAGGTTCCACACACCTTACTTTCATTGACAAAAACTGTCCAAACCCCTTGGTGGTCCAAATGCACATTATTCACATAAAAACCAAAACCAAACCCGTTGCCATCAAGTCAATTCCGACTCGTAGAGACCCTATAGGACAGAGTAGAACTGCCCCATAGGGCTTCCAAGGAGCACCTGGTAGATTGGAACTGCCAACATTTTGGTTAGCGGCCAAACTCTGAGCCACTCTGCCACCAGGGTCCCTTCCAATCATTGTGTGGGAGTTACCAAACCATGGCTAGAAGGGCCATATAATAGTAACTCTGTACACTGTAAAGACTCAGCCAAATTTTTACTTTGGATTTCAACAGTAAAATACAGTTATTGGACAACTTATTTAATTTTCTATTTTTTAAAAATAATATTATATTTCCATAAATTATATTTATGGATGTAAATATATATTATTTATATACAAATAAATATAAATAAATTATGTTTTCATAGATTGCAATTTCCATAAATTCAAGTTGTTAAATGAGAAATAAGTTTGAAATTCTAACAGACTTTTTGCATAATTCCAAATTGGGTTTTGGTCTTCTATTTTTATTCTTTTCCTGTCATTTTGAAGCCTGTAATTTAATGTTTAGTTTTTGACCCAATACTGTATTATTTTATTTTGCTGTGAAAAACTTTAACTGTGAATCAAGTATTATGCAACGGATACAAAGACCCAAAAATTTGGTTCCCTGCCTTGTAGAAAAAATAACATGAGGACAAGTAGGAACTAAGAGACACTAAGTAACTAACCATAGCACAAAGTAATACATTCTATAAAAGAAGAATGTCAAAGGGTTATGCGGCTTAGGAGTGAGCTTCTGAATTACGCGATTTTTTTTTGTATATCTCACTATGTGTCTTTATTTACCGTATTTTTCCGCAAATAATGAGCACTTTTTTTTTTTTTTTGCAGCAACATGTAAAAAAAATAGCATTGCACAGGGAGGGCATGGTTGGCAATAAAATGCATACCATGTGCATTATTTGGGTGAAAACACGATAATCTTTCTTTTTAGAAAAACTTTTTTCTGCCTTTTTAGATTTAAAATTCTTTCTGACATAACTATATACTATATGAATTGTTTCCCCCCAAATGTGTGTTGTAAATCCTAACCCTAAACCTGTGGAGGTAACCCCATCTGGGAATGGGGTTTTCTTTGTTATGTTAATGAGGCCATATCAGTGTAGGGTATGTTTTAAACCAGCCACTTTCGAAATATAAGCAGCAAATTAGGCCCAGAGATGAGCAAGCACAGATGGGGTAAGATAGATGCCATGGCACGTGACGATCACCAAAGAACCACAGAACAGAAACTGAAAAGAAACAAAAATCTTCCTCCAGATGCAACAGAAAGTTTAGAAAGCCTTCCTATAGAGTTGGCATCCTATATTCAAACTTCTAGCCTCCTAAACTATGAGAAAATAAATGTCTGTTAAAGCCACCAACTTATGATATTTCTGTTATAGCAGCCCTAAGAAACTAAGACATATACCTAGTTCATGTGTGCAATGAAGTCTTTGTGAATAGGGAGACTGGTAAGTTATGCTGACTATGAATTGACATAACCCAAAGTATCCATCATCTTCTCTTGATTGATTTCCTTCATTTTTGAACTGTTTGTTTGCCTTTACTTCATCTGATTTTTTTCCTGTATCTTAATTATCTCTTCTACCCTACTTGACTCTATTGATAATTTTTCTTCTAATTTCTAGCAAATATAATGTGTATCAACCCTGAATATAATTAGCTAAAACAATGTGTTGTTGTTAGGTGCTGCTGAGTTGGTTCCAACTCCTATTGGCCCTTTGTACAACACAATGAAAACACTGCCCAGACTCACATGATCCACACAGTTGTTTTTGTGTTTGAGGCCATTGTTGCAGCCACTGTGTCAACCCATCTCATTGAGGGTCTTCCTCTTTTTCATTGACCCTCTACTTTATCAGGTATGATGTCCTTCTCCAGGCACTTCCCCCCCCCATAACATGTCCAAAGTAAATTGTAAAATGAAGTCTCACCATCCTCACTCCTAAGGAGCGTTCTGGCTGTACTTCTTCCAAAACAGATGTGTTCAATCTTCTGACAGTCCATGGTATGTTCAATATTCTTCTCCAGTGCCATAATTCAAAGGCATCAATTTTTCAATCTTCCTTATCCACTGTCCAGCTTTCATATGCATATGAGGTGATTGAAAACACCATGGCTGCCTTAGTCGTCTAGTGTTGCTATAACAGAAATACCACAAGTAGATAACCAAACCAAAACCCACTGCCATTGAGAAGTAGATAGCTTTAACAAAGGGAAGTTTATTTTCTCACAGTAGAGAAGGCTAAAAGTCCAAATTCAGGGCATCAACTCCAGGGGAAAGATTTCTCTCTCTGTTGGCCTTCTCATCAATGTTTCCCTGGACTAGGAACTTCTTCACGCAGAGACTCTGGGTCCAAAGGATGCGCTGTGCTCCCAGCATTGCTTTCTTGGTGGTATGAGGTCCCCCTGTCTCTCTGCTCGCTTCTCTCTTTTATATCTCAAGAGATTGCCTCAAAACCCGATCCAATCTTGTAGACTGAGTCATGCCCCACTAACACAATTTCTGCCCATCCTCCTTCATTAGCATCATAGAGGCAGGATTTACAACATATAGGAAAATCACACAATACCAGGGATCATGGCCCAGCCAAATTGATATACATATTTTTGGGGTACATAATTCAATCCATGACAATGGCTTGGGTCAGGCACATCTTAGTCCTCAAAGTGACATCTTTGCTTTTTAACACTTGAACACTTTTAACAGGTCTTTTGCTGTGCTAAAATTTTATCTATACCACCTACTTTGTTCCTCATATACTAATGGAGATAGTGATCATGGTTGTACAATATCCAGTAATCATAACTTACACCTCCGGCAAAGAAATTCAAATTATAACTTTCAGATTAGAATTGGTCATAGAACTATCAAACACATATATGCACACAATACACAAGTACACACGTACACACATACACACCTCGCCTATTTCCATGAGATACACATTTCACTTAGACATACTCTTCGCGACCCTCACCTAATTTTATTGCCTTCTAACTCTGTTCTTTCATTCCACAAAGTTTAGTGTGCCGTGATCTGGAGAAAAGAGAATGGGTAGGAGTCTTCAGACTGGCATACAATTTGGCTACTGGGAATGTTAGACAAACTCCCTATCACCTTTCAAATCCTATTTCCAAAAGAATAGAAATCCCATTATGACCTGAACCTGGGGACAAATGAGATCCAAGATGCCAACACTCTGCAGAGAATGGGTTATGGGTTTCCTTCTGTTTTAAGAGTGAAAATTATATGATTGCCAAACTCTGGTGGCATAGTGGTTAAGTGCTACAACTGCTAACCAAAAGCAGTTCAAATCCACCAGGTGTTCCTTGACACTCTATGGGGCAGTTCTACTCTGTCCTATAGGGTTGCTATGAGTTGAAACCGACTCAATGGCAACAGGTTTATTCTACCCTATATTAAGGTCACAGGAAGAGAAGAATTAAGCTAGTGTAAGTTCTGCAAGCTGTTGTGTAAATTACTTTACAAAAAAGACTTTTTAAGAGAAGTTTTAAGATTACAGAAAAATTGGACATAAAGAACAGGTGCCACATACTTCCTCCTCCCTCCCCCTGCCCCAGGCTCTATTATTAACGTCTTGCATTTCTGTGGTACATTTGTTACAATTGATGAGTCAATATTGATACATTTATTATGAGCTAAAGTCTACAGTTTACACTAGTGTTCACTTTGTTGTTCAGTTCTATAGGTTTTGAAAAATGCATGTCATGTGTCCACAATTGCATTATCATATTAGAATAGTTCCATCACCCTGTGCTGTACCTATTTATCCATCCCTCTCTCCCTTCCTCCTCCTTAACCCCTGACAACCTCTGATCTTTTTAGTGTCTCTATTTTTTTTATAGTTTTGCTTTTTCCAGGATATCATATAATTGGAATCATACAGTATGTAGCCTTTTTGGACTGGTTTCTCTCACTTTGCATTATGGATTTAAGATTAGCAGGCCTTGTCTTTTTGTGACTGGATAGTGCTTTTTTTTAAATCTCTGAATAATATTCTGTTGTATGGATGTACCACAATTTTTCCTATTCATTCATCTATTGAAAGACATCTTCTTTGCTTCTAATTTTTAGTAATTATGAATAAAGTTGCTGAAAACATTTGTGTGCAGATTTTTGTGCAGACAATTTTTTCAACTTGTTTTGGGTAAAGACATAGGATTGCAGTGGTGATGGCATGGTAAGCAATTCCCTAATGACATATGAGGTTGAGCATCTTTTTGTATGCTGATTTGCCATCTGTGTTTTTTTTTGGTGAAGTGTCTGCACAGATGTTTAGCCCATTTCTTGTTTAGGTTGTTTGTTTCCTTATTCTTTAGTTTTAAGAGTTCTTTGTATATTTTGGATAAAAGTCTTTCATCAGATTTGTGGTGTGACTTGTCTTTGCATTCTCCTAACAGTGTCTTTCACAGAATGAAAGTTCTAAATTTTAATGAAGTACAAATTATCATTTTTTTTCTGTCATGGATTGTTCTTTTGCTGTTAGGTCTATGATCCATTTTGAGTTAATTTTTGTGAAAGGTGTAAGGCCTTCGTCTAGATTCTTTTTTTTTTTTTTGCATGAGGCTGTCCAGTTGTTTCAGCACTGTCCATAGAAAAGATTATCCTTCGTCCATTGATCTGCCTGTGCTCCTTTGTCTCTGTTTGTGGGTGTCTATTTCTCAGCTCTCTAGTCTGTTTGATTGATCTATGTGTCTATTTGTTTTGCTAATACCACACTATTTTAATTACTGTAGCTTTATAAAAAAAAAAAATTTTTTTTTTTTTATAGTAAGTCTTAAAATAGAGTAATGTCAGTCTTTCGACTTTGTTCTTCTTTAGCGTTGTGTTGTTTCTTCACGGTCTTTTGCCTTTTCATATAAGCTTAGAAGCAGTTTGTTGATAATCAAAAAATAATTTCCTTGGATTTTGATTGCAGTTATGTTGAGTCTACTGATAAAGTTGGAAAGAAGTGACAAAAATTTTGTCTTTCTATAGTCATGAACATGGAATATCTCTCAATTTATTTATACCTTTGACTTCTTTTATCAGAGTTTGGTAGTTTTTGTCAGATTTCTACCTTAGTATTTTATTTGGGGGGGCACTAATATAAATAGTGTTGCGTTCTAAATTTCAAACTCCAAGTGTTCATTGATGGTATATAGGAAAGCACTTGACTGTTGTATATTAACCTGTATCCCACAACCTTGCTGTAATCATGTATTAGTTCCAAGAATATTGTAGTTTGTTTGTTTTGTTTTTAGTTGATTCTTTGAGATTTTCTACATAGGTAATCATGTTATCTGCAGATAATGTAAATTACTTTTCAATCTTTTGTTATATTTGTGGATAACTGAAAAGACAGCCTTACTCACTTAAACGCTGAAGCTACTTACAGTCCTATTTACCAATAATTTGGTACTGGTGATCTTTGGTATTGGTTATCCATTAGCTCTTTTAGCCATTAATGCATTTGCTTAATAGTGGTAAACCAAAGAGAAGGGATTTCAGAAAAGGAAGGATAATTTGAATAAGGTGCACAGTGTATGGAGGAATATTTGTGTGTGTGTGTGAGAGAGAGAGTGATAGAGAGAGATCAAGTCTATTTTTTTGGAACATGTGTTTTGTGTGTATATTGGGATTAGGGGGACGAGGAGATTATGCCAAGAAAGGGAATATAGGAAGAGTACAATGAAAGAAAGATGAGAGACACCAAAGAAAAACTTCACTATTTCACAGTAGCTGGGTCTGTGACTTCATAGAGTTAAACTGAATTTCTACTGAAACATAGTTCTTCCGTTTATGTGATAGAAATTGGAAAATCTATTCAAAATTTGAAAATAATGTTAAAAAGAATGTGAGCACACATGAAAAGATGTCGTTAGCCATCAGGGAGAGATGTGTCAAAGCCACAATGAAATACCTTCTACTCCCCTTAAAATGACAATGATCAAAAAAATGAAATATGAGGTATTGGAGAGGGTGTGGAGAGGTTGGAACCCTCATCCATTGCTGGTAAGAATGCAAAATGGTATAGCCACTATAGAAAACTCTTTGGTGGTTCTTCAAATTGTTGAACAGGAAACAATCACATGACCAGCAATCCCAAACCTAGGTATATACTCAAAATAAGTGAAAGCAGGAACACAAATGGAAACCTGTACACCAATATGCACTGCAGTATTTTTCACAATAGCCAAAAGATGGAAACAGCCTAATGTCCATCAGCAGACGAATGGATAAACACCGCTTTGCTTATTAAACAGGATCCTCACCTACGCACATCAACAGGCTAAGAAGGACTGGTGGCTTCACCCACATCACCTAGCCACCCACAACAGGAGTCCAAGGATAAGTGGTACCTCCCAGTC
Organism: Elephas maximus indicus; assembly: GCF_024166365.1. NCBI lineage: Eukaryota > Metazoa > Chordata > Mammalia > Proboscidea > Elephantidae > Elephas > Elephas maximus. The sequence goes on from NC_064829.1 coordinate 11,164,766, forward strand.
CTTACAACCAAAAGCATTGGGTGCCCACGATCTGGCTGCAGAACCCACCTATCTGTGTGCTGTAGGGAACAGGGACACATTTTCCTCAGAGACACTCAGGGGATGGTTCTCAGCCCCCTGCCTTGTTCAGAGTGTGACCCCCTGCTGCAACCAGATACCTCTACCTACACCAATAACCCCTGCCCCTCTAAGACTGTAGGACAGAGCCTGTACCACACACTTGATGACCAACTACTTGGACACCTGAGCTGAATCCATACAAGAAAAGTGAATGGACTCCTAGGCTCATATACCTGGTAACAGGTCTAGCCATCTGGTGACAGAACGTTACAGCTTTGAAGTAAAAAATAAGTTAGCTCACTCAAGCAGCCTGTTTGGGCATATTAAAACAAAACAAAGCAAGGAGCTAGGATACAGTAAGCAAACACAAAATAAACTAATACAATAACTTCAAGATGGCCTGGAGACAACAGTCAATATCAAATCACATAAAGAAGCAAGCCATGATTGCTTCAACAAGCTCTCAAAACAAAGAATCAAGGGATCTTCTGGATGAAGGTGCCCTCCTGGAATTACCAGATGCAAAATACAAAAGATTAATATTTAGAACTCTTCAAGACATCAGGAACGAGACCAGGAAGGAGATCAGGCAAATGCAGAACAAGCCAAGGAACACACAGATAAAGCAGTTGAAGGAATTAAAAGGCTATTCAAAAACATAATGAAAATGTAATAAGCTGCAAGAATCCATAGAGAGACAGCAATCAGAAATTCAGAAGATTAACAACAAAATTACAGAATGAGACAACTCAATAGAAAGCCAGAGGAGCAGAATTGAGGAAGTGGAAGGCAGAATTAGTGAGTTAGAAGATAAAACACTTGGTACCAATATATTTGAAGAAAAATCAGATACAAGAATTAAAAAAATGAAGAAACCTTAAGAATCACGTGGGACTCTACCAAGAGAAATAAACTATGAGTGATTGGAGTACCAGAACAGGGTGGGATAACAGAAAATACAGAGAGAATTATTGAAGATTTGTTGGTAGAGAACTCCCCTGATATTGTGAAAGATGAGAAGATACCTATCCAAGATGCTCATTGAACTCCACATAAGGTAGATCTTAAAAGAAAGTCACAAAAACATATTATAATCAAACTTGCCAAAACCAAAGATAAAGGGAGAATTTTAAGATCAGCTAGGGATAAATGAAAAGTCACCTACAAAGGAGAGTCTATAAGAATAAACTCAGACTACTCAGCAGAAACCATGCAGGCAAGAAGGCAATGAGAGGACTTATATAAAACATTGAAGGAAAAAAATTGCAGGCCAAGAATCGTATATCCAGCAAAACTGTCTCTGAAATATGAAGGCAAAATTAGGACATTGCCGTATAAACAGAAGTTTAGGGAATTCGTAAAACCAAACCCAAACTACAAGAAATACTAAACAGAGTATCTGGTTAGAAAATCAGTAATATCAGACATCAACCCAAGACTATAATACAGGACAGAGCAACAAGATGTCAACCCAGATAGGGAAATCACAAAAATAAATCAAGATAAAAAATAAATGCTCAAAACAGGGAAACAGAAATGCCATTATATAAAAAAGATAACATTATAACAATAAAGAGGGACTAAGAAATGTAGTCATAGATCTTTAATATGGAGATGGAGTCAAGTTGATATAAAGAAATAAAAGTTAGGTTTAAACTTAAAAAAATAGGGGTAAATATTAAGGTAACCACAAAGTATACTAACAATCCTACTCATCAAAATAAAACACAAGAAAAAAATAAAGACTCAGCAAAAACAAAATCAACAACAATGAATAAGAGGAAAAGACAATATATAAAGAGAAACTACTCAGCACAAAAAATTAAATGGGAAAAAGAAACTGCCAACAACACACAAAAGAAGACATCAAAATGACGGCACTAAACTCACACCTATCCATCATTACGCTGAATGTAAATGGACTAAATGCACCGCTGAATAGAGAGAGTGGCAGAATGGATTAAAAAACAAGATCTGTCTATATGCTGCCTACAAGAGACACACCTTAGACTTAGAGACAAAAACAAACTAAAACTCAAAGGATGGAAAAAAATATATCATGCAAAGAAAAATTAAAAAAAAAAAACAGGAATGGCAATATTAATTTCTGAAATAGGTTTTAAAGTTAAATATACCACAAAGGATAAGGAAGGACACTATATAGTGATTAAAGGGACAATATACCAGGAGGATATAACTGTATTAAGCATTTATGCACTCAATGACAGGGCCTCAAGATACATAAAACAAACTCTAAGATCATTGAAAAGAGAAACAGACAGCTCCACAATAATAGCAGGAGACTTCAACACACCACTTTCAGTGAAGGACAGAACATCCAGAAAGAAGCTCAATAAAGATATGGAAGATCTAAATGCCACAATCAGCCAACTTGACCTCATAGACATATACAGAACACTCCACCCAACAGCAGCCAAGTATACTTTCTTTTCTAGTGCACATGGAATATTCTCTAGAATAGACCACATATTAGGTCATAAAGGAAGCCTTAGCAGAATCCAAAACACTGAAATATTACAAAGCATCTTCTCTGATCATAAGGCTATAAAAGTAGAAATCAATAACAGAAAAAGCAGGGAAAAGAAATCAAACACTTGGAAACTGAACAATATCCTGCTCAGAAACAACTGGGTTATAGAAGACAGAGTGCTCTTTGGATGCAAGGATGGTGAGATTTTGTCTCACGTACTTTGGACATGTTATCAGGAGGGACGAGTCTCTGGAGAAGGACATCATGCTAGGTAAGGTAGAGGGTCAGTGAAAAAGAGGAAGACCTTCCGTGAGATTGACACTGAGGTTGCAACAGTGGGCTCAAACGTAGCAACAATTACGAGGATGGTGCAGGACCAGGCGGTATTTCATTCTATCATACTTAGGGCCGCTATAAGTCAGAACTGGCTCGAGGGCACCTAACAGCAACAACATTTAATGCAAAAGATCTTGCTGCAGCATGTATCAATATTTCATTCCTTTTCATGGTCAAATAATATTCCATTGTATGGCTATACCACATTATATTTATCTTTTTTTCTGTTGATAAACATCTGGGTTGTTTTTGTCTTTTGGCTATTGTGGATAATGCTATCATAAAGGTGCACGTACAAGTTTTTGTGTGGACAAGTGTTTTTTCAACCCCGCTTGCTGCACCAAATTGTTGAGCCAAGGGGGTCCAAGAAAGACAAAATTCATGTAGGCACTAGTTAGAACAATGCTTTACTGGTTTTTCTTTGCTCTCCCTAGGTAAAACCCTCACCTGGACTACCACCTCCCAGTTGCTTAAAACAGAAATATGGAAATCACTCTTGATTCCTCCCGTTCCCTCGCTCGTCATTCACCTCCTGTGTTTTCTAGTTTTCATCCACTTCACCCCTAACTTTACTATGACCCCATATTCTAAGCACTTTGTCATGGATTGAATTGTGTCCCCCAAAAATATGTGTCAATTTGGTTAGCCATGATTCCTGGTATTGTGTGATTTTCCTCCATTTTATAATTTTCCTGTGTGTTGATCATAACTTCTGCCTGTGGTTAAAGAGGATTAGGGAGGGATGTAACAGGTCACATCCCTGATCCAACATACAAGGAATTTCCCTGGGGTGTGGCCTGCACCACTTTTTATCTTACAAGAGATAAAAGGAAAGGGAAGCAAGCAGAGAGTTGGGGACTCCATACCACCAAGAAAGCAGTGCCAGAAGCAGAGCATGTCCTTTGGACCTGAGGTACCTGTGCTGAGGTGCTCCCAGACCAAGGGAAGACTGATGACAAGGACTTTCCTCCAGACCCAACAGAGAAAGGAAGCCTTCCCCTGGAGCTGACACCCTGAATTTGGACTTCTAACCTACTGGACTGTGAGAGAATAAACTCTTTGTTAAAGCCATCCACTTGTGGTATTTCTGTTATAGCAGCAGTGGATAACCAAGATGCACTTCTTTCAGCTTCTCAAATAAGCATTCTCTAGATTGCCAGAGTCTTCCAAACGCAAATATGATTGTTAGCATCCTCCTTCCCTCATATGCCCCTCTGTCCACTCTCTTCCCCCTCCCACCTACTATGTACATCAAAGAGTTTTTATTCCTCTAGAGTAAAAGTTGTCATCTTTATTCATTTTTTTGGTGGGGGGGGCTTTAGATGAAGGTTTACAGAGCAAATTAATTTCTTGTTGAACAATTAATACACATATTGTGTTGTGACATTGGTCACCAACTCTGGGACATGTCAACAATATCCCCTTCTTGACCTTGGGTTCTCCATTTCCATTCTTTCAGCTTTCCTGTCCCCACCTGCCTTCTTATCTTGCCCCTGCACTGGTGTGCCCATTTAGTCTCATATACATAATTGAACTATGTGTGTTACTGTTTGTTTTATAGACCTCTCTAATCTTTGGCTAAAGAGTGAGCCTCAGGAGTGACTTCAGTAGTGAGTTAAAAGAGTGTCCGGGGGCCATACTGTTGGGGCTTCTCCAGCCTCTGTCAGACCAATAAGTATGGACTTTTTTGTTTGAGTTTGAATTATGTTCTACATTTTTCTCCAGCTCTGTCCTGGACCCTCTATTGTCATCCCTGTTAGAACAGTCAATGGTGTTAACCAGGCACCACCCAGTTGTGCTGGACTCAGTCTGGTGGAGGCTGTGGTAGTTGTGAGCCATTAGTCCTTTGGACTGATCTTTCCCTTGTGTCTATGGCTTTCTTCGTTTTCTGTGGCTCCAGATGGGGTTGGGCAAGTAGAACATCTTAGAGGGCCACTCACAAGCTTTTAAGACCCCAGACAGTACTCACCAAAGTCGGAGGTAGAATATATTCTTTAAAACTATGTTATGCCAGTTGAGCTAAGTGTTCCCTGAGACCATGGTCCCTAGCCCTCAGCCCAGTAATATGGTCCCTCAGAAGGTTTGGATGTATCTGTGAAGCTTCTATGCCTTTGCCTTGGTCAAGTTGTGCTGACTTCCCAAGTATTGTGTACTTTCTTACTCTTCACCAAAGTTACCACTTATCTATTGTATAGTTAGTGTTTTTCCATCTCCAGCTCTCCCTTCCCTTGTAACCATCAAGATTGTTTCTTTCTGTGTGTAAGCCTTTTCATGAGTTTTTATAATAGTGATCTCATACAGTATTTGTGATTGACCTATTTCACTCAGCATAATGCCCTCCAGATTCATCCATGTTTCCCAGATTCATCATTTTTCTTTATCATTGCTTAGTATTCCATTGTAGGTATGTACCAGAGTTTATTTATCCATTCATCACTTCCTGAGCACTTTTTAGGTTGTTTCTATCTTTTTGCTATTGTGAATAATGCTGCAATGAACATGGGTCTGCATATGGCTGTTTGACAGCTCTTATTTCTCTAGGATATATTCCTAGGAGTGGGATTGCTGAATTGTATGGTATTTTTATTTGTAGACTTTCAAGTAAGTGCCATATCATTTTCCAAAATGGTTATAACATTTTACATTCCCACCAGCAGTGTGTAAGAGTTTCAATGTCCCCACAGCTTGTCCAACATTTGTTATATTCTGGTTTTTTTTTTTTTTTGGTTCATGCCAGTAATGTCGGGGTAAGATGGTATACCACTGGAGTTTTGATCTGCACTTCTCTAATGGCTAGCGATCGGGACCATTTCCTCATGTGTCTGTTAGCTGCCTAAATGTCTTCTCTGGTGAAGCGTCTGTTCATATCCTTTGCCCATTTTTTAGTTGGATTGTTTGTCTTTTTGTTGTAGAGTTGTTGGATTTCTCCTATAGATTTCAGAGATTAAACTTTTGTCATATATGTCATAGTAAAAAATTTTTTCCCAGTCTTTAGGTTATGTTTTGACTCCTTTGGTGAAGTCTTTTTTTTTTTTTTTTTGGTTTTGGCCAAACGTTTTATTTAGTATTCTGTAGTTGTTTAACACACACTTAAATGGCCTTACTGGGGGAGGGGGGAAAGGGGAGGTTCTTGTAGATTCCCAAGGAAATGTCAGAAAGGCAAAATGTGGCCAGCATTATCCACTTGCTTTTTTGGGTTTACTGGGTGATTAGCACTTTCCTTACGTAAGCATCTGATCTCAGGTTTTTCACACTGAGAACATTTGAGATTTCAGTTTGAAAAAAAAAAAAAAGATTTTTTTTTTTTTTGAAGGCACCCTGAAATCCTAAGAGTAGCAAACCCAACCACCCTTCTAATATCTAGCTTGTTTGTGTAGACAGAATGAGTCACCTCTCCATTTTAGATGGCTAGATGTTTGTGGAAGATCTTAGTATTGCTTGCCTTATTGGGAAGAATCAAATAGGAAGCGGCCTTTAGGGACACTTAGAGAATAACAACACTACTACACAAGTCAAGTCTTACACATTTAACATTTGCTTGTTGAAAGCAATGTCATAAAAATCAAATAAAATTAAACATGTTTTACTTTTTTTTTCCTCACCAGAACATAAAAATTATGGAGGAGAGCTTAACAGGAAAATTTTTAAAAGTAACACAATTTTTCCTTTTAGTAGTCCTTGGGTAATTATGACAGAATAGGTTCCACTTTTTGTTTGTTTCTTTGAACAGGGATTTTGGTCCAAAGTTTTGTTGGTTTTTAGTATCTGCTTCTGCCTCCCCCTCTATCAGATCGCCTTCCTCCACGGCCACCACATCTTGGTGCTCGGCGGCTTGAACTGCTGTAGGAATCACGTGGAGGAGGGTAACCCCTTTCCATAGAAGGGGGAAGCCCTCTTTCTTGTCTGCCAAGCCGATCACGGCCACTTGAGTAGAGGTCACTTCGGCTGCTTGAGTAACTGTCTCGACTTCCACCATATCCGTCACGTGAGCTGCTGTAATCATCATAGCGACTGCTTCCGCCATGAGATGGCGGGGGCCCTCGTGTAGGTGGAGCGCTACGTGAGTTACCATAACTCTCAGAAGATTCTCTGTAGGAACCTCCGCTTGGATGATCCGAATAGTCACGGTCACGACCATAGCCATCTCTATCACTATAGCCTCTGGATGGATAGTCATCACGTGAACTGGAATGACCATAATCACGGTATGTATAATCTCTCGGGGGTGGTGCATCATCTCTTGTATCACAAGAACTTGGGTAATCTCTGCTTGAATAGCTGTCTTTTGTAAAACATCTATCATCTCTGGGGGACAAATAAACATCTCTAGGAGAGGGCAGGGGTTCCCTCCGTGGCAGGCCTCCGGAACTATCTCTTCCACGTGACACAGGAGCTCTTCCTCCCATTCCACTGCGGCTGCGAACTGGTCCTGAAGGGGCAGATCTTTTAGGAGGAGGACCTCCACTTCGTGGTGGTGGTCCTCTTTTTACTGGAAGTGGTCCCCTGGAAGAACTCACGTTAAAATTCATAGAGTAGCCACCATGATCCATGTGACCCCCACGTGAAGGTGGTCCCCGGGTTCCTCTGCTTCCTCCTCTTCCACCTCTAAGGCCTCTTGGAGGGCCTGTGCTTCTTGGAGGTGGAGGGGGTCCACGTCTGCCACTTTCAAATGTTGGCTTAGGGGCTTGTTCCACCTTGATGGCTTTTCCATCTAGGGACTTTCCATTCATATCTCTGGCTGCATCTTTGGCATCTGCCGGGCTTTCAAAGGTGACAAAAGCAAATCCTCTGGATTTGTTGGTTTCACGGTCTTTCATCAAGAGCACTTCCACAATTCGTCCATATTTCCCAAATACTGCCTCAAGGGCTTTCTCATTTGTTTCTGTATGGAGCCCACCAGTGAAGAGCTTTCCGGGACGACCGGCTTCAACTATTTTTCCATTGGATGATTGCATTAGCTCGCCGACAGGCGCTTTGTAGCGACTCAGCACGAGGGCCGAATGCTGGGTCCGAGGACGGAACTGGAAGCCACTAGCAGTACTGCGCAACGAGCTTGGTGAAGTCTTTTGATGAGCGTTTAAGTGCTTAATTTTTAAAAGATTCCAGTTATCTAGCTTATCTTCTGGTGTTTGTGTATTGTTAGGTATGGTTTGTATCCTATTTTTGCCATGTATTAGGGCCTCTAGCATTGACCCTACTTTTTCTTCCATGATCTTTATAGTTTTTGGTTTTATATTTAGGTCTTGGATCCATTTTGAACTAGCTTTTTGCGTTTTTTTTTTTTTTTTTTGCGTATGGCCTGAGGTATGAGTCCTGTTTCTTTCTTTTTTTTTTTTTTTTTTACCGATGAATGTCCAGGTTTGCCAGCACCATTAGTTAGAAAGACTGTCTTTTCCCCATTTAATGGATTTATAGTCTTTGTTGAAGATCAGGTTACTGCAGGTGAATGAGTTTACATCTGGGTTCTCAATTCTGTTCCATTGGTCATTGTGTCTGTCCTTGTACCAATACCAGGCTGTTTTGACTACCATAGGTATACAGTAGTTTCTGAGGTCAGGAAGTAGGAGGCCTCCTATTTTCTTTTTCTTCTGTTGTGCTTTATTTATCTGGGGCCTCTTCGTTTTCCACATAAAGTTAATGATTAGTGCTTCTACCTCGTTAAAAATGCTGTTTGTATTTGGTTCGGATTACCTTGTATTTGTAGATCTTTTGGGTAAAATTGTCATTTTCACAATCTGGAGTCTGCCTCTCCATGAGCATGGTATGTTCTTCCATTTATGTAACTCATTTTTGGTTTCTTGCAGTAGTGTTTTGTAGTTTTCTTTGTGTATGTGTTCCATATCCCTGGTTAGATTTATTCTTGAGTATTTTATTTTTTTAGGGGCCATTATAAATTGTATTGCTTTCCTGATCTCCTCTTCATAATTTTCTTTTTTGGTGTATAGGAATCCAGCTGACTTTTATGTTTATCTTGTGTCTTGCTACTCTGCTGAATCTATTAGTTCCAGTAGTTTTCTTGTGGAGTCTTTTGGAGTCTAGTATCATATCATCTGCAAATAGAGTTAATTTTATTTTTTCCTTACCAATTTGGATGTCCTTTATTTCTTTTTCTTACCTTATTGTTCTAGCTAGAACTTGCAGCACAATGTTAAGTAGGAGTGGTGATAAAGGGAATCCTTGTCTTGTTCCTCTTGTCAGGGGGAATATTTCCGGCCTGTCTCCATTGAGAATTATGTTGGCTGTTGGTTTGTATAGATGCCCTTTATTAAGTAGAGGAATTTCCCTTTTATCCCTATTCTGTTGAATTTTTATCAGGAATGGGTGTTGAACTTTATTGAATGCCTTTTCTGCGTCGATTGAGATGATCGTGTATGATACTTAATGTTGTGTGTCAACTTCGCAGGGCCATGATTCTCACTGATTTGGCAGTTATGATGTAGTTCGGCAGTCATGTGATAATGTGATCAATTCCATGATGAGATTTGATATAATGTGATCACCTCCATGATGTGAGTAGCCAATCACTTGAAAGGGAGTTTCCTTGAGTGTGTGGCTTGCATTGTATATAAGTGGACTTTCTGGCAAGGTTTGTGGGCTTTTGCTCACTCTGGATCCTGCAGCTGGCTCCTGTTTATCTGACCTCCAGTTCTTGGGACTGGAACTAACAGCTTACCTGCTGTCTTGCCTGATGATCATGGAATTAGTCAGTCTTCCTAGCCTGTGTGCCAGAGCCCTGCTGTCTGACATGCCAATCTTAGGTTTACCAGCCCCTGTGGCTATGTGAATCAGAAGTGGCCTTTATCTTGACCCATGGACTTGGAACATTCCAGCTTCTACAATTGCATGAGCCATTTCCTTGATATAAATCTCTCTACATGTATTTGTATGCACTTTAGTGGTTTTGCTTCTCTAGAGAACCCAGCATAACACAGATGCAATTTTTAACCACAGGGAACCCAATGTGGCAAAAAAAAAAATAAAATAAACAAAAGTTATTGATAATCAGTCATATTCTTCACAATTTCAAACTCTCCTTCCTTTCTCTACTCTGTCAGAATTTCACCATTATATTAGTCATGACATGTCTACGAAAGGTAGAGATTTCAAGGGCCTTTTTGTTTTTAAGCTCAGGCTTTTCCTGGGTTCAAATCAAAGTAGCTATAAACCAGAGAACTGTGGGTGTAAAAGAGAAGCAAATGTCTAAAGAAGAGCACACTGTTGAGTTACTGGTTATTAGGGGTTACCAGGACAGGTGGAGGGAGGGGGAAAGGAGAACTCAATGCTTAGGGGACCTCCTACCACCAAGAATGAGAAACCAGGAGAGAAGCACATCCTTTGGACCCAGGTTCCCTGCACTGAGGAGCTCCTAAACCATGGGAAGATTGATGGCAAGCAACTTCCCCCAGAGCTGACAGAGAAAGAAAGTCTTCCCCTGGAGCTGGCACACTGAGTTCAGACTTTATCTTCCTAGACTGTGAGAGAATAAATTTCTGTGTGTTGAAGCCATCCACTTGTATTTCTGTTATAGCAGCTCTAGATAACTAAGACATTATGTGATTCTTTTCTTTATGGGGTGGATTATGTTGATTGATTTTCTAATGTTGAACAATCTTTGCATACCTGGTATGAATCCCACTTGGTCGGGGTGTATTATTGTTATTATTTTTTATATGATGCTGAATTCTATGGGCTAGAATTTTGTTGAGAATTTTTACATCTATATTCATGAGAAATATTGGTCCGTAATTTTCTTTTTTTGTGGTATCTTTGCCTGGTTTTGGTATCAGGGTTACGCTGAATTCATAGAATGAATTCGGAAGTATCCCTTCCTTTTTTATGTTCTGAAATAGTTTGAGTAGTACTGGTGTTAGCTCTTCTCTGAATGTTTCATAGAATTCTCCAGTGAAGCCATCAGGGGCAGAACTTTTTCTTGTGGGAATTTTTTTTTATTATTACCTTTTCAAACTTTTCTCTTGTTATAGGTCTGTTTAGATTTTTGACCTCAGTTTGTGTTGGTTTAGGTAGGTGGTGTTTTTCTAGAAATTTGTTGATTTCCTCTAGGTTTTCAAATTTGCCAAAGCATAGTTTTTCATAGTACTCTGTTATGATGCTTTTTATTTCAGTTTGGTCTGTTGTAATGTTCCCTGTTCATTTTTTATTTGCTTCCTCTCCTGTTTTTCTTTTGTCCATTTGGCCAATGGTTTGTCTATTTTCCTGATCCTTTCAAAAACCAACTTTTGGTTTTGTTGATTCTATTGTTTTTCTATTCCCTATTTCATTTATATCTGCTCTGATCTTTATTATTTTCCTTTTTCTAGTGGCTGTGGGCTTCCTTTGCTGTTCTCTTTCCATTTGTTCCAATTGTATACCTAACATTTTGATTTTATCCCTTTCTTCTTTTTGATGTGTGCATCTAGTGCTATAAATTGACCTCTGAGCACTGCTTGTGGCATGTCCAAAAAGTTTTGGTATGATGCGTTTTCATTCTTGTTTGATTCTAGGGATTTTTTTTTTCCATCTTTGATTTCTTCTATTACCCAGTGGTTTTTTAAAGCAAAGTGTTATTCAGTTTCCATGTATTTGATTTTTTTTTTTCCTTGCTCTTCATGTTTTTAATTTCTACTGTGATGGTGTTGTGATCAGAGAAGTTGCTTTGTATTATCTCAATGTTTTGGTTGTTGTTGGTAATTGTTTTGTGGCCTAAGATATGGTCTACTCTGGAGAACATTCCATGTGCATTGGAAAAGAATGTATACGTTGCTGCTGTGAGGTGGAATGTTCTGTATATGTCTATGAAATCAAGTTGGTTGATTGTGGCCTTTAGATCTTCTGTACCTTTGTTGTGTTTCTTTCTAGATGTTCTGTCTTTACCGAGAGTGATGTGTTGAGGTCTCCTACTATTATTGTGGAACTGTCAATTTCCCTTTGCAGTGTTGTTAGAGTTTTTTTTTTTAATATATATTTTGCAGCCTTGTCATTGGGTGCATAGATATTTATTATGGTTCTGTCCTCATGGTGGATTGTCCCTTTGATCATTATATAATGTCCTTCCTTGTCATTTATGGTGGATTTTGTTTTAAAGTCTGTTTTATCTGAGATTAGTATTGCCATTCCTGTTTTTTTTTTTTTTGATTGCTGTTTGCTTCACATATTTTTTCCATCCTTTGATTTTTAATATATTTATATCTTTGTTTCTAAGGTGTGTCTTTTGTAGACAGCATATTAATGGGTCCTTTTTTTAATCCATTCTGTCATTCTCTGTCTCTTTATGGGTGCATTTAAGCTATTTACATTCAGTGTGGTTATCAAATAGGTGTAGTTTATTGCTGTCATTTTGTAGTGCTTTTTTTTGTGATGCTGACATTTTCTTTGTTCCTGTTACTCTGCTGTGCTGAATTCCTTTTGTTTGAGGATTTTTTTCCATTTCTTCCATTCTTGTAGGTTTTGTGTTTACTGAGACTTTATGTTTTACTTCTTTATTTTGATGAGTACGGTTGTTAACTTTCTTTGTCGTTACCTTGAAATTTACCCTATCTCCCTGAACCTAAACCAGACTTTTATTACTTGATATCACCTTGACTTGTCTCCATTTAAAAATTCTCTACCTACATAGTTCATTCCCTCTTTTATTGTTCTGACATTGTTGTCATTTAGAAATTGACCTCTCTGGTTCCCTGTTGTAAATCTTTTAGTTCTGTTTTATCCTTGAGAACTCATTATCTAGGTTGGTATCTGACTGATGGTGTCTCATGTCCTAGAATCAAGTTGTTGTCTGATGTTGTTGGTTCTCTAACCAAAGGATTCCCTTTAATATAATTCATGTAAATTTGGTTTGGTTTTTACATATTCCCTTAATTTCTGTTTATCTGGAAATATCCTGATTTTGCCATCATATTTGAGCAAGTGTTTTGCATGATATGTTATTCTTGGCTGGAGATTTTTTTCTTTTAAGGTTGCCTGCATGGTTTCTGCTGAGTAATCAGAACTTAGTCTTATTGTTTCCCCTTTGTATGTGACTTTTCATTTTTCTTGAGCTACTCTCAGGATTCTTTCTTTGACTTTGGTTTTGTAAAGTGTGATTATGGTATATCTTGGTGACTCTCTTTTGGGGTCTGTCCTATATGAGGTTCGTTGAGCTTCTTGGATGGTCAGCTTTTCATCTTTCATGGGATTAGGGAGCTTTTCTGTCAGCAAATATTCAGTGATCCTTTCTGTGTTTTCCACTTTGCCCTCCCTTTCTGAAACTCTGACCACACACGATTTTTTTCTCTTGATTGTTTCGCACATCGTTCTCAGGTTTTCTTCATTTGATGTTTGTATCTGTTTTACTTAGTTTTTCAGGCCTTTGCTGCAGAGGGATGGCATGGTGCTTTTGTCTATAGTGTCATGTGGACTTCTAGCTTGGCATCTTTATTCTGACCAAAGAAGCCCTGCCTGGTTGGATCCTGCCTTCCTTTCCAGCCTGCCCTCTCCCATGCTTCTGACCCTTAGTACTTGGTCTACAAGGTCCACCTTCAGACCCTTGCACATGTCATGCTGTGTTTTGACACAAGCCTTTACATGTTTCCTGCTTGGTAAAGCATGCTTGCCACCACCTCCTTTGAGCTGGTCAACACCTGTCATCCTCTGACACCAGCTCCAGAGGAGACTTTACAACCTACCCTCTTCCCCAACCATGTGTGTTCTCAAAGCTCTGCCTCACTTACTCTAACTCTTCCACTGTTGTAACTTGACATCTATTTGTGTGGTTCAGTGATCACATTCTTTCTCTTCTCTAGACAGGTAGATTCATACAGGCAGGGACTTTGACTGCTTTGTCATTTGAATCCTCTGGGTCTGTCACATTATACCAAAAAAACCCAAAAACAAAAACAAAAAACCATTGCCTTCAAGTCAATTCCAACTCATAGCAACCCTATAGGACAGAGTAGAGCTGCCCCATAGGGTTTCCAAGGAGCACCTGGTGGATTCAAACTTTTGGTTAGTGACCATAGCTCACCATAACTCTTAACCACTGCACCACCAGGGCGCCTGTCACATTATAAGCAACCAAAAAGATCTTGTAAAATGACCCAGTGAATCAACACTGGGGTTTTAGAGAAGGCAGAGGTACCCTGAGGCCACTGATGTTCGTCTGTTGGCCAGGATTTATTGGTCGTATGACAGAACTTGAGCATTTCTAGCATTTTCTTCTATTCTGATGTTCCTAGGATGGTGCAAAGAGTTAAGTGCTCAACTACTACCCAAATGTTGATGCCTGGAACCTATTCAGAGGTGCCTTGGAAGACAGGCCTGGTGATCAGCTTCCAAAAGCCTTGAAAGCCCTTTGGAGCAGTTCTACTTTGCACACATGGGATCACCATGAGTCAGAATTGAATCTGCAGCAAATAACAGCAACAGTCCAGTTTTAAATATGCACAAGTTGAGTTCTGGCCTCCCCTGATAATCATTACAGTATCATTTGCTTTATTTAATGTTCACATTATGCTGGGCACTGTGCTGCGTACTTTGTATTTGTCATTTACATTATCCCCATAGAAATTCTATGGGTTAGGTTCTAATTTTATCCCTGTTTTTCTCATGAGAAAGTGGAGGCACAGAAAAGTTAAATAACTCTCCCCAAATCATACCATAACAGAGCTATGATTCAAAGTTTGACTTGAGAGCTTGTGCACTAGCCTGTGTAATAACTTTTCCCTAGGGAATGGCAGGCAATAAAATAACATGAAAACATACTAAGTTTTTGTAGAAAAAGAAAACATAGTTTGAATAATTTTTTTTAACTAGATTTCTTTGCAGATGTATATTTGATAACACCAGGTGTTTCCAAAGAGGTTTCCTCAACAATAAGAACAAATCTATGCACAAACATTTCATTCAATTCTGGCAACAACTCATGAAGTAATATTTTCTTTCAGCCTATAGATGAAGAGGAAACCCTGGTGGTGTAGTGGCTAAGTGCTACGGATTTTAACCAAGAGATCGGCAGTTCAAATGCACCAGGCACTCCTTGGAAACTCTATGGGGCAGTTCTACTCTGTCCTGTAGGGTTGCTATGAGTCAGAATTGACTTGAGGGCACTGTTTTTTTTGTTTTTATAGGTGAAGAGGCAAGAAGGACTTCTTTTCAAGATCACCTGGGTGTTAAGTGGACAATGCTCATGAGGTCATTTTTTGTTTGGCAAAACCAGCGTACTTTCCACTTTCCCCAAGGTGTCCCTACCTTAATGCTGAAGACCTAAGTTAAAAATGTTATTAAAATGTGAAAAAAAATTATAGGAGGCGGAGGCAAGATGGCAGAATAGACAGACACAACCGTCGAGCCCTCTTTACAACAAAGACCCCCCCAAAAAAGTGAAACGAGTATATTTGTGACAAGCTGCGAGCCCTGAGCATCAAAGGCAAGCTTAGACAACCAAATGAGGGGCAGGGGGAGGAAGAGGCCGTTCAGAAGTGGAGAGGAGTTACCAGACCTGATTCGTGGGGAATCCACAGGCACCATTCCTAGAGCGGAGGTGGCAGCGGTGGCGGGCTGGTACTAGCGTTCAGCCTCAGTTTCCTCAGGAAGAAGCAGCCAGCCACACAACCCACTCACACCTCTGGAACCTGAGGAGAACAGCGCTCTTGGCAAAAGCTAAGTATTTGCGTATCTTTTACCGCGCCCCCCTCACCTCCAAGCCCGCTTCAGTGGCTGAATCCCTGGGCCTGAGATAGACCCAGGTGAGCACCTAGAGCCTTCCTTCCGGCCTTGGGGAAGGAAAAAATTTGCAACTGGGGGGAAAAGATAATTTGCTAGCTCCATTAATGGGGGAGCTCAGGACAGAAGCGGCTCCTGTCCAGGCATAAAACATCCGTGGACCTTGAGCACCTTTTCCTTCTGCATGGGCCTGTGTGGGCCTATTTTGGGAGAATAGGCCCTTGTTGGCAAACTCCAACCATTTCAGCTGTGCAGTGGAGAGGTAGGTGTTTGATGTTTGACATTGCTTTACCTATTAAACAAGGTCCTCACCTACCCACATCAGGGACCTAAGGACTGGTAGCTCCACTCAGGCCACCCAGCCACCTGCAGCAGGGGTCCAAAGATAACTGGTACCTCCCAGTCCTTACAACAAAAACTTTGGGTGCCCACGTTCTCTCTGCAGAGCCCACCCTCCAGCACACTCTAGGGAACAGAGACGCATTTTCCTCAGAGACACATGGGGGTCGGTTCTCAGTCCCCTGCCTTGTTCAGAGCATGACCCCCTGCTGCAATCAGATACCGGTATATATGCCAATTACCCCTACCCCTCTAAGACTGTAAGAGAGAGCCTTTACCACACACTTGATATCAGCTACCTAGAAACCTGAGCTGAATTCATGCAAGAAAACTGAATGGACTCCCAGACTGATATACCTGATAACAACTCTAGCCAGCTGGGGACAGGACACCAGAGCCCCAAAGGTGAAAATAATCAAGCTAGCTCCCTCAAGCAACCCATAGAGGTATACCAAAACAAAACAAAGCAAGCAGCTATGACACAGTAAGCAAGCATAAACTAATACAATAACTGATAGATGGCTCAGACACAACAGTCAATATCAAGTCACATAAAGAAACAGACCATGATCACCTCAACAAGCTCTCAAAACAAAGAACCCAGGGATCTTCTAGATGAAGGTGCATTCCTGGAACTACCAGATGCAGAATACGTAAGTTTAATATACAGAACCCTTCAACATACCAGGAAGGAAACGAGGCAACACACAGAACAAGCCAAGGAACACACAGATAAAGCAACTGAAGAAATCAGAAAGATTATTCAGGAACGTAATGAAAAGTTTAATAAGCTGGAAAAATCCATAGACAGACAGCAATCAGAAATTCAAAAGATTAACAATAAAATTACAGAACTAGATAACTCAATAGAAAGTCAGAGGAGCAAAATTGAGCAAGTAGAAGCTAGAATTTCTGAACTAGAAGATAAATCACTTGGCACGAACATATTTGAAGAAAAATCAGATAAAAGAATTTTAAAAAATGAAGAAACCTTAAGAGTCATGTGGGACTCTATCAAGAGAAATAACCTACGAGTGATTGGAGTACTGGACAGGGTGGGGTAACAGAAAATACAGAGAAAATAGTTGAAGATTTGTTGGCAGAAAACTTCCCTGATATTGTGAAACATAAGAAGATATCTATCCAAGATGCTCATCGAACTCCACATAAGGTAGATCTGAAAAGAAAGTCACCAAGACATATTATAATCAAGCTTGCCAAAACCAAAGATAAAGAGAGAATTATAAGAGCAGTGAGGGGTAAAAGAAAAGTCACCTACAAAGGAGAGCCAATAAGAATAAGCTCGGACTACTCGGCAGAAACCATGCAGGCAAGAAGGCAATGGGATGATATATTAAAAAAAATTGAAGGAAAAAAATTGCCTGCCAAGAATCATATATCCAGCAAAACTGTCTCTTAAATATAAAGGTGAAATTAAGACATTTGCAGATGAACAGAAGTTGAGGAAATTTGTAAAAACCAAACCAAAAGTACAAGAAATACTAAAGGGAGTTCTTCGGTTAGAAAATCAATAATATCAGGTATCAACCCAAGACTAGAACACTGGGCAGAGCAATCAGAAGTCAACCCTGACAGGGAAATCCAAAAAACAAAGCAAGGTCAAAAAAAAAAAAAAACCCAACACAGGGTAACAACGATGTTATTATATAAAAGAAGACAACATTAAAATAATAAAGAGGGACTAAGAATGTAATCATACACCTTCCATAAGGAGAAGAAGATATGGCGATACAAAGAAATAAAATTTAGATTTCAATTTAGAAAAAGAGGGGTAAATAATAAGGTAACCACAAAGGACACAAACTATCCTACTCATCAAAATAAAATACAAGGGAAGAATAGAAACTCAGCAGAAACAAAATCAACAACAACAAATGTGAGGAAAAGACAACATATAAAGAAAATCTACTCAGCACATAAAATTAAGCACGAAAAGAAACTGCTAACAACACACAAAAAAAGACATCAAAATGATAGCATTAAATTCATACCTATCCATAATTACCCTGAATGTAAAGGGACTAAATGCACCAATAAAGAGACAGAGAGTGGCAGAATGGATTAAAAAACAAGATCCATCTATATGCTGCCTACAAGAGACACACCTTAGACTTAGAGACACAAACTAAAACTCAAAGGATGGAAAAAAATATATCAAGCAAATAGCAATCAAAAAAGAGCAGGAGTGGCAATATTAATTTCTGACAAAATAGACTTTAAAGTTAAATCCATCAGAAAGGATAAGGAAGGACACTATATAATGATTAAATGGACAACACACCAAGAAGATATAACCATATTAAATATTTATGCACCCAATGACAGGGCTGCAAGATACATAAAACAAACTCTATCAGCATCGAAAAGTGAGGTAGACAGCTCCACAATAATAGTAGGAGACTTCAACACACCACTTTTGGTGAAGGACAGGACATCCAGAAAGAAGCTCAATAAAGACACGGAAAATCTAAACGCCACAGTCAACCAACTGGACCTCATAGACATATACAGTACACTCTATCTAACAGCAACCAAGTATACTTTCTTTTCTAGTGCACATGGAACATTCTCTGGAATAGACCACATATTAGGTCATAAAGCAAGCCTTAGCAGAATCCAAAACATTGAAATATTACAAAGCATCTTCTCTGATTATAAGGCCATAAAAGTGGAAATCAATAACAGGAAAAGCAGGGTAAAGAAATCAAACACTTGGAAACTGAACAAGAGTCTGCTCAAAAAAGACTGGATTATAGAAGACATTAAGGATGGAATAAAGAAATTCAGAGAATCCAATTAGAATGAAAACACTTCCTATCAGAATCTTTGGGACACAGCAAAAGCGGTGCTCAGAGGCCAATTTATATCAATAAATGCACACATCCAAAAAGAAGAAAGGGCCAAAATCAAAGAATTATCCCTACAACTTGAATAAATAGAGCAACAAAAGAAACCCACAGGCACCAGAAGAAAACAAATAATAAATATTAGAGCTGAACTAAATGAAATAGAAAACAGAAAAACAATTGAAAGAATTAACAAGACCAAAAGCTGGTTTTTGGAAAAAATCAATAAAATTGATAAACCACTGGCCAAACTGACAAAAACAGGAGAGGGAGCAAATAATTTGAATAGGAAATGAGATGGGCGATATCACAACAGACCCAACTGAAATTAAAGGTATCATTATCAGATTACTATGAAAAACTATACTCAAACAAATTTGAAAACCTAGAAGAAATGGATGAATTCCTAGAAACACACTACCTACCTAAACTAACACAAACAGAGGGAGAACTAAATAGACCCATAACAAAAGAAGAGATTGAAAAGGTCATCAAAAAACTCCCCCAAAAAAAACCCTGGTCCAGACGGCTTCACTGCAGAGTTCTACCAAACATTCAGAGAAGAGTTAATACCACTGCTACTAAAGGTGTTTCAGAGCATAGAAAAGGATGGAATACTACTGAACTCATTCTATGAAGCCACCGTATCCCTGATACCAAAACCAGGTAAAGACACCACAAGAAAAGAAAATTATAGACCTATATCCCTCATGAATGTAGATGCAAAAATCCTCAACAAAATTCTCACCAATAGAATTCAACATCATATCAAAAAAATAATTCACCATGACCAAGTGGGATTCATGCCAGGTATACAGAGATGCTTCATCATTAGAAAAACAATTAATGTAATCCACCACATAAATAAAACAAAAGACAAGAATCACATGATTTTATCAATTGATGCAGAAAAGGCATTTGACAAAGTTCAACACCCAGTCATGATAAAAACTCTCAGCAAAATAGGAATAGAAGGGAAATTCCTCAACATAAGAAAGAGCATTTATACAAAGCCAACAGCCAACATCACCCTAAATGGAAAGAGCCTGAAAACATTCCCATTGAGATCGGGAACCAGGCAAGGATGCCCTTTATCACCACTCTTATTCAACATGGTGCTGGAAGTCCTAGCCAGAGCAATTTGGCTAGATAAAGAAATAAGGGGCATCCAGATTGGCAAGGAAGAAGTAAAAGTATCTCTATTTGCAGATGACATGATCTTATACACAGAAAACCCTAAGGAATCCTCAAGAAAACTACTGAAACTAATAGAAGAGTTCAGCAGAGTACTGGGATACAAGATAAACAGACAAAAATCAGTTGGATTCCTCTACACCAACAAAAAGAACATCGAAGAGGAAATCACCAAATCAATGCCATTTACAGTAGCCCTCATGAAGATAAAACACTTAGGAATAAATCTTACCAGAGATGTAAAAGACTTATACAAAGAAAACTACAATACACTTCTGCAAGAAACCCAAAGAGACTTACATAAGTGGAAGAACATACCTTGCTCGTGGATAGGAAGACTTAACATTATAAAAATGTCTGTTCTACCAAAAGCGATCTATACATTTAATGAAATTCTGATCCAGATCCCAAGGACATTCGTTAATGAGATGGAGAAACAAATCACCAACTTGATATGGAAGGGAAAGAGGCCCCAGATAAAGAAGGCATTACTGAAAAAGAAAAACAAAGTGGGAGGCCTTACGATACCTGATTTTAGAACCTATTATACCGCCACAGTAGTCAAAACACCTAGTACTGGTACGACAACAGATACATGGACCAATGGAACAGAATTGTGAATGCAGACATAAATCTATCCACGTGTGAGCAGTTGATACTTGACAAAGGCCCCAAAACAGTTAAATGGGGAAAAGACAGTCTTTTTAATAAATGGTGCTGGCATAACTGGATATCCATCTGTAAAAAAATGAAACAAGACCCATACCTCACTCCATGCACGAAAACTAACTCAAAATGGATCAAAGACCTAAATATAAAATCTAAAAGGTAAAGATCATGGAAGAAAAAATAGGGACAATATTAAGGGCCCTAATACATGGCATAAACAGTATACAAAACATTATAAAGAATGTAGAAGAAAAACTAGATAACTGGGAGCTCCTAAAAATCAAACACTTGAACTCATCCAAAGACTTTACCAAAAGAGTAAAAAGACTACCTACAGACTGGGAAAAAGTTTTTAGCTCTGACATTTCTGATCAGCACCTGACCTCTAAAATCTACATGATACTGCAAAAACTCAACTACAAATAGACAACCCAATTAAAAAACGGGCAAAAGATAGGAATAGACACTTCACTAAAGAAGACATTTAGGTAGCTGACAGATATATGAGGAAATGTTCATGATCATTAGCCATTAGAGAAATGCAGAGCAAAACTACAATGAGATTTCATCTCACTCCAACAAGACTGGCATTAATCCAAAACACACAAAATAATAAATGTTGGAGAGGCTGTGGAGAGATTGGAACACTTCTACACTGTTGGTGGGAATGTCAAATGGTACAACCACTTTGGAAATCGATTTGGCGCTTCCTTAAAAAGCTAGAAATAGAACTGCCATACCTACCATCCAGCAATCCCACTCCTTGGAATATATCCTAGAGAAATAAGAGCCTTCACACGAACAGATATATGCACACCCATGTTTATTGCAGCACTGTTTACAATAGCAAAAAGATGGAAGCAACCAAGGTGCCCATCAGCAGATGAATGGATAAATAAATTATGGTATATTCACACAATGAAATACTACACATCGATAAAGAACAGCGAGGAATCTGTGAAAGATTTCATAACATGGAGGAACCTGGAAGGCATTATGCTGAATGAAATTAGTCAGTTGCAAAAGGACAAATACTGTGTAAGACCACTATTATAAGAACTTGAGAAATAGTTTAAACTGAGAAGAAAACATTCTTTTGTGGTTACAAGAGGGGGGAGGGAGAGGGGGAGGGGGCATTCGCGCATTAGATAGTAGATAAGAACTACTTTAGGTGAAAGGAAAGACAGCATACAATACAGGGGGCGTCAGCATAGTTGGACTAAACCAAAAGCAAAGAAGTTTCCTGAATAAACTGAATGCTCCTAAGGCCAGCGTAGCAGGGGCAGGGGTCTGGAGACCATGGTTTCAGGGGACATCTAAATCAACTGGCATAATAAAATCTATTAAGAAAACAGTCTGCATCCCACTTTGAAGAGTAGCATCTGGGGTCTTAAATGCTAGCAAGCAGCCATCTAAGATGCATCAATTGGTCTCAACCCACCTGGATCAAAGGAGAATGAAGAACACCAAGGACACAAGGTGATTACAATCCCAAGAGACAGAAAGCGCCACATGAACCAGAGACTACTTCATCCTGAGACCAGAAGAACTAGATGGTGCCCAGCTACAACCGATGACTGCCCTGACAGGGAACACAACAGAGAACCCCTGAGGGGGCAAGAGAGCAGTGGGCTGCAGACCCCAAATTCTCATAAGACCAGATTTAATGGTCTGACTGAGACTGGAAGGACCCCGGTCATCATGGCCCCCAGACCTTCTGCTGGCCCAGGATAGGAACCATTCCTGAAGCCAACTCCTCAGACATGGATTGGAGTGGACAATGGGCTGGAGAGGAATGCTGGTGAGGAGCGAGCTTCTTGGATCACGTGGACACTTGAGACTATGTTGGCATCTCCTGCCTGGAGGTGAGATGAGAGGGTGGAGGGGGTTAGAAGCTGACGAAATGGACACGAAAAGAGAGAGTGGAGGGAGAGAGCGGGCTGTCTCATTAGGGAGAGAGTAATTGGGAATGTGTAGCAAGGTGTATATGGGTTTTTGTGTGAGAGATTGACTTGATTTGTAAACTTTCACTTAAAGCACAATAAAATTTATTAAAAAAAATTATAGAGATGTTCCTGGTTTTTTTATTTTTAAAAGATATGACTCGTGTTAATAGCCATAGTTTTCATGGATCACTATTTTCTACTGTGTCTTTTAGCGTCTGCCAGCATCATATTCAGCTAAGAGAAGAGTTCACCCAGCTAACTCTCC
This sequence comes from Elephas maximus indicus, assembly GCF_024166365.1. Lineage (NCBI taxonomy): Eukaryota > Metazoa > Chordata > Mammalia > Proboscidea > Elephantidae > Elephas > Elephas maximus. Next base: position 11,187,629 of record NC_064829.1, read on the forward strand.
AGAGACTCAGTCTTTCCAAGACGTCTGTCCTCTGCTCCTTTGAGAGGCTATAAAACAACACTAGGATGCCAAGAGTTTTTGGCTTCTTTCTTAACACTTAATGATATACAGGCTGCTCACTATTTCTTGTTCCTTATTATTTCTTCCTACGAAAAACTGCTGTTTTGTTCAATGATGTAAAGATATAATTTGGGAGTGGGTGGGAAATAATAGATACAATAGTCTAAAGAAATTCATAAAAGTGAAAGGGACCTAGAATTTTGGTGCTATTTCCACCATTGATGTGTATTTATGTAATACTGTGAACATGATGGGAAGTTTGGAAAGCCCACTGTTTATTTCATGGATTTAGGAAAACTGTTCTTGTTAATTCACATCTTAATATGGCATATTTTTCCCAAAATGATCCAATTTGGTTATCGCAGGATGAGTGGTCTAAGGAACTAGCATATGATTTTCAAGATGTCGGTATAATTGCTTCTTATTCCAGCTCCACAGCACGGAGCTGAAGAGGGTATTTGGATTTGACTGCGTTAGCCTGGAGAGGCTGAGAGTGATGGATGAAAAGTGACTTCATGATTATATGCTATGAACATCTTATGTATTGTGTAACTCAGATTATGAGGTACATATGGCCCAGGTGATTCAGTCTTTGGCGTGTATCCAGGCAGGACTAATCCAGGTTTCAAATAACCTACATTTGCACAACAAAGTACAGATTCTTTGGTCTGATGCCCCAAGGAGATTTGCTTGTATATCTTTCAGATGATTTTTCTGGCTTTATATTCACTATACTTGTATATATATCCTATGATCTAGTTAAGTTGAATTGTTTTCTTGCTGTTCTCAAATATTCAATGCTTTATATCTCCATGATTGCACTCGTGCTGTTCCTTCCTTGTGAGATGTCTTAACCCCAGTACTTCATGATAACGCGTTCCGAATCTTTAAGGCCCATCTCTCATGCAGCACCCTCCGGGAATGCTTCCATCCTTTCCTGAGTCAGACTGCCTCCCCACAAGAGTAGGAGCTTTGCCTGGTTTGCTCTCTACACATTTGTTGTTAGTTGCTGTCGGGCTGGCTCCAACTCAAGGCGATCCCGTGTACAACAGAAAGAAATGTTGCCCAGTCTTACACTATCTTTGACTGCTGGTATGTTCAAGTCCCATGTTGCAGCCACTGTGTATTTTGAGTGACTTCCAGTTGAGGGGGCTCAACTTTCAACACTATATTGGACAATATTTTGTTGTAACCCATAGGGTTTTCATTGGCTAATTTTCAGAAGTAGATCACCAGGCCTTTCTTTCTAGTCTGTCTTAGTCTGGAAGCTCTGCTAAAACCTGTCCACCATGGGTGACCCTGCTGGTGTTTGAAATACTGGTGGCATAGCTTCTAGCATCAAAGCAACATGCGAGCTACCATACTACAATAGACTGACTGACAGTGATGGTCGCTTCTCATATAGATGGACTTTAGATGTGGGACAAGAGGTTTTTATGTCTCTATCTTAACCATAGAATTCTTTGTCTCTCTTGACAACCATATGAAAATAGAAACACACTAGACCAACTTCTAATAATAATCACATTGCTTTATTGTCATCAACCCTAGATTTCTACTCTAGTGCCTCAGAAGAGGGGAAGCAGATGTGCAAAATGGGCACTTAATTTCCAGGGGTGTAGTGGACATGGTGGTTGCTGCCTGTTATCTATTCCAGTCATTCTTCCTGAGCATCGGCAGTATGGTTTGAATAAGTGACTTTAGCCAAGGGATGGGCCTGATCTGTATTCTCTTCACCAATGAAGAGCTCGGGGATAAACATATCACCCATTTCTGGTCAATGAGAATGAGGGTTTGATGGAGGCTTCTGGGAAAGATCTTTCTAGACACAAGCCAAGTTCTTGGCCCTGTTCCCTAACTGGGGCTCTCCATGAAGAAGGGAGCTTGAAGAGCCAATTTGCTATCTTATGATCATGAAGGAGGACAGACGTAGGACACAAGGCTGTGGTTAACAGAGCCGAGGCACAGACAGCTCCTGAGTGAATCACAGATGTCAGCATTCAGCTAGAAAACCAACCAACTCTCAAGTCCAGTTTGCCTTTGGATTTATGATCTTGTGAATAACAATATTTCTTAAGTTTAAGGCAGTTTAAACAAGTGTTGTCACCCGCTGAAACATCTAATCTGTATAAAAGGTAGGTGTATTCCTCTAAAACTGAAGGTTTAGGCAGTCACTGTGCTCTGGAAGGATATGGAGGGTGGAAGCTGGGATTCCTTTCCAGAGACGGACACATGTAACCAATGCTTAAGAATCTGCTGAAGCTGGCTGCCTCATTTTGCTTAAGTTAATTATCTTTTTCATGGCCTGCTTAGGACTGAGTGTAGGAAATTTACAAGCTGTGAACAGATGATACTTTCCCATTGCTCAGATGGGTACCAATGGGGCCAAGCAATTCAAAAATGTCCTTTTATAATCAGTACAATTTGAATATTTGAAACAATATAATTACCACCAGCGCTTTTTTTTTTCACACTTTGAATTATAGCAAACTCAACACCAACAGTTTTTACAACCTCTGTTCTATTTTCTCCAAAATTTGTTACCGAGGAAGTAGGATATACTTCATAATGAGTGCATACCGACCCCAACTCAATGTTTCCAGTGTTGCTTCTCAACATTAAGTGCATCTACAGTTTTCGCACAACGCCTCTGGGAAGTTCTTAAAAATACAGATGTCTAAGTCTTATCCTAGATGCTCACATCAGCATCTCTGAAGGTTACCTGCTTACCTGTGTTTTTCAAAAGCCTCCCTGGTGATCCTGATGCATGGGTGGATGGACGGACGGATAGGTGGATGGACGGATGGGTGAGTATATGATTCCTCGCCAGATTCACTGAACTACAATAGATCCTTGTATCTCTCTTAGGGCACTTGGCTTTTTATCCCTTTAGTTCTAGTTTTATTGTTGTTTATTAAATGTTAAGCTTCTTGGCTCTAGTAATTATAAGATAAAATGATGCTAATATTTGTAATGTTTGCAGTGCCTTCCACATAATAAGTGTGAAAACATATATATATATATATATATATATATATATATATATGGATATGACACGTGTTTGGCAAAATTTCAAAGTTTTTTGTTAACTCAAAAATAAAGGCTATAAGTAGCATCGATTGTTTTTGTCTATCAATCACTGCTTTTTCCCATCTCGATATAACATGTCCTGTCTTCCCAGACACACATGTGGCAGGTAACAGAGGCAGGATCAATGATAGGATCTAACCTGCCAGCCACCAGGATTGGTTCAAGAGGTGAACATATGACCCAAGCCAGGCAAATCAGTGACCTTCTCTGTTATGTTTCTAATTGGAGCTGAGAGCTGGAGAAAAAGAAGAGGATTTCTCTCTTCTTAGCCCTGAATTATTTAGAAGAAGATGAGTTTAGAATTGCTTGTGGGTTAATTGCATTCTGTGTATAGAAGGCTCATCTGCAGAAAGAGAAGCCTCCCAGAGAAGGAGAGCAGCAATGAGAGCAAGAGGGACTCTGAGATAGTTAAAGAACCTGCTGAAGTTGTCCTTGAGGTCAGGTCCACCTCGGTCACTCATAGAGTTTTGTGTGTGTGTGTTTTAGGTGAAAGTTTACACAGCAAATTAGGCTTCCATTTAACAGTTTTTGGAAACCCTAGTGGTGTAGTAGTTAAGTGTGCTATGCCTGTAACCAAAAGGTTGGCAGTTCAAATCCACCAGGCGCTCCTTGGAAACTCTATGGGGCAGTTCTACTCTGTCCTATAGGGTTGCTATGAGTCAGGATCGACTTGACGGCAATGGGTTTGGTTTTTTGGTTAACAATTTTTACACAAATTGTTCTGTGATATTGGTTACAATTTTCACAACGTGTCTTAGGCTGGGTTCTCTAGAGAAGCAAAAGCAGTAAAACACATAAATATATATAGAGGAGACTTATATCAAGAAAACGGCTCATGCGATTGTAGAGGCTGGAATGTCTCAAGTCCATGGATCAGGATAGAGGCTTCTTTTGATTCATGTAGCTGCAGGGGCTAGTGAACCCAAGATCAGCAGGTTGGAGAGCAGGGTTCTTGCTCACAGGCAGTGAAGGTCGACGAATTCCAAGACTGGCAGGTAAGCTGCTAGCTCAAGTCCCAAGAACAGGAGGTCAAATGAACAGGAGCCAGCTACAGGATCCAGAGCAGGCAAAAACCAGAATGTCTGCTTATATTAGGATGTAGGCCACATGCCCAAGGAAACTCCCTTTCAATAGATTGGCTACTCACAGCAGATCCCATCATGGAGATGATCACGTATAAACACTGAGAATGATGGCCCAGCCAAGTTGACACACAGTCTTAACCATCACACAATGTGTCAGCATTCTCTTTATTTACACTCTGTTTCCATTGATCTAGCTTCCTTTCTCCTCCTTGCCTTCTCATGTTTGGTTTTGGGTAAATGTTGACCCATTGGTCTCATATAGTTGATTGTTTAAGGGTCACATTATGCATATGTAATATTGTTTATTTTATAAGCAAAATTATTATTTGGCTGAAAGGTGACCTCCAGAACTGGCTTCAGTGCCAAACTGAAAGGTTATCTTAGGGGAATAGTCTCAGGGGTTCTTCTAGTCTTTATTCATCCAGTAGATCTGGACTTTTTTAGGAATGTGAGCTTTGTTCCACATTTTTCTCCTATTCTGTCTGGGACCTTCTATTGTGGTCCTGGTCAGAACAGTCAGTAGTGGTAGCTGGGCACCATCTAGTTCTTCTGGTCTCAGGTCAGAAGAGGGCTATTAGTCCTGTGGACTAGTTTCTTCTTTGAGTGTTAAGTTTCCTTCGTTCTCTCTTGCTCCACATGAGTAGAAACCAATGTTATATCTTAGATGGCTGCTTGCAAGCTTTTAAGACCCTACTCATCAAACTGGGATGTAGAACATTAACTTTATGAACTGTGTTATGACAATGGACTTAGCTATTCCACAAGACTATGGTCCTAAACCTTTTAATCCAGTAAACCAATCCCACGAGTTGTCTGACTATGTTTAGGAAGTCTCCATAACTGTCCCCTCTATATGCTTTATTATATTGTTGTTGTTAGGTATTGTCAAGTCACTTCCATCTCATAACAACCATATGTAAAACTGAATGAAACACTGCCTGACCCTGTGCCATTCTCACAATCGTTGTTATATTTGAGCCCATTGTTGCAGCCACTGTGTCAATCCGTCTCATCAAGGGTCATCCTCTTTTACATTGGCCCTCTACTTTTTTTTTTAGTTTTTAATTTTTTTATTGTGCTTTAGATGAAGGTTAACAGAGCAAATTAGTTTCTCATTAAACAATTAATACACATATTGTTTTGTGACATTGGTTGCCAATCCTGAGGTGTGTCAACACTCTCCCCTTCTCAACCTTGGGTTCCCACTTCCATTCGTCTAGCTCTCCAGTCTCTTCCTGCCTTCTTACCCTTGCCCCTGGGCTGGTATGTCCATTTAGTCTTGTATACATGGTCAAACTACATGTATGATTGTTTGAATTATGGGCCTGTCTAATCTATGGCTGATGGGTGAACCTCAGGAGTTACTTCAGTACTAAGTAAAAAGGGTGTCTGGGGGCCATACTCTCAGGGTTTTTGTAGTCTGTGAGACCAGTAAGTCTGGTCTTTTTTTGTGAGTTTGAATTTTGTTCAACATTTTTCTCCAACTCTGTCTGGGACCCTCTATTGTGATCCCTGTCAGAGCAGTTGGTGGTAGTAGCTTGGCACCATCTAGTTGTGCTGGACTCAGTCTGGTAGAGGCTGTGGTAGTTGTGGTCCATTAGTCCTTTGGACTATTCTTTCCCTTGTGTCTTTGGCTTTCTTCATTCTCCTTTGCTCAGGACAGAGTGAAATCGGTGGAGTATCTTATGGCCACTAATAAGCTTTTAAGGCCCCAGATGCTACTCACCAAGGTAGGATGTAGAACATCTTTATAAATTATGTTACACCAATTGACCTAGATGTCCCCTGAGACTATGGTCCCTAGCCCTCAGCCCAGTAACTCGGTGCCTCAAGGAGTTTTGACATGTTATGAAGCTTCTATGACTTTACCTTGGTCAAGCTGTGCTGACATCCCCAGTACTGTGTATTGTCTTACCCTTCACAAACATTACCACCCAGCTATCATCTAGTTAGTGTTTTTCCCTCCCCATCCCTCCCCCCTATAATATCAAAGATTGTTTCTTTTTGTTGTATAAACCTTTTCATGATTTTTTATAATAGTGATCTCATACAGTATTTGTCCTTTTGTGATTGACTTATTTCACTCAGCATAATGCCTTCCAGATTCATCCATGTTGTGAGATGTTTCTCAGATTCATCATTGTGTGCATGTACTATAGTTTGTTTATCCATTCATCTGTTGAGGGACACTAAGGTTGTTTCCATCTTTTTGCTGTTGCAAACAATGCTGCAATGAACGTGGGTGTGCATACATCTATTCGGGTGACAGATCTTATTTCCATAAGATATATTCCTAGGAGTGGGATTGCTAGATCCCGTGGTATTTCTACATCTAGCTTTTCAAGGAAGCACCATTTCATTTTCCAAAATGGTTGTACCATATTGCATTCCCACCAGCAGTGCATGAGTCCCAATCTCCCCACAGCCTTTCCAACATTTGTTATTTTCTGTTTTTTTGTCTCATGCCATACATGTCAGGGTAAGATGGTATCTCATTGTGGTTTTAATTTGCATTTTTTTTTTTATATGGCTAGCGATTGTGAGCATTTCCTCATCTGTCTGTTAGCCGCTTGAATATCTTCTTTGGTGAAGTGTCTGTTCATATCCTTTGCCCATTTTTAATTGGATTGTTTGTTGTAGAGGTGTTGGATTTTCCTGTAGATTTTACAGATTAGACCTTTGTCGGATATGTCATAGGCAGAAAAATTTTCACGGTCTGTAGGTTCTCTTTTTACTCTTTAGGTGAAGCCTTTTGATGAGCATAAGTGTTTGATTTCCAGAACAGTTCAGTTATCTAGTTTATCTTTTGGTGTTTGTGTATCGTTAGTCATGGTTTGTATCCTATTTGTGCCATGTATTAGGGCCTCGAGCATTAATTGCATTTTTTTCTTCTATGATCTTTATAGTTTTGGGTTTTATATTTTGGTCTTTAATCCATTTGCGTTAGTTTTTGTGTATGGTGTGAGGTATGGGTCCTGTTGCATTTTTTTACAGATGGACATCCAGTTTTGTCAGCACCATGAGTTAAAAAAACTGTCTTTTCTCCATTTAATGAACTTTGGGCCTTTGTCAAAGATCAAATGACCATAGGTAGATGAGTTTAGATCTGGGTTCTTGATTCTGTTCCATTGGTCAGTGTGTCTGTCGCTGTACGAGTACCAGGCTGTTTTGACTACCATAGCTGTGTAGTAGGTTCTGAGGTCAGGTATTGTGAATTCTCCTACTTAATTCTTCTTCTTCAATAGTGCATTACTTATCTTGGGCCTCTTTCTATACAAAGTTAATGATTAGTTTTTCCATCTCTTTAAAGAATTCTGTTGGTATTTGGATTGGGATTGCATTGTATTTGTAAATTGCTCTGGGTAGAATTGACATCTTCACAATGTTGAGTCCACCTACCCATGACCATGGTATGTTTTTCCATTTATGTAGGTCTCCTTTGGTTTCTTGCAGCAATGTTTTGTAGTTTTATTTGTGTAGGTCATTTTCTGTCCCTCTACTTTACCAAGCATGATGTACTTCTCCAGGAACTGGTCCCTCCTGATAACATGTCTAAAGTACCTGAGATGAAGTCACCCCATCCTCGCTTCCAAGGAGCACTCTGGGTGTATTTCTTCTAAGACAGACCTGTTTGATCATCTGGCAAGCCATGGTATATTCAGTATTCAAAGCTATCAATTTTTCTTCAGTCTTTCTTATGCATTGTCCAGCATTCGCATTCATATGAGGGGATCAAAAACATTATGGCTTCGGTCGGGTGAACCTTAGCCCTCAAAGTGACATCTTTGCTTTTGAATACTTTAAAGAGGTCTTTTGCAGCGGATTTGCCCAGTGCAATAGGTCACTCAATTTCTTGACTTGGGCATTGATTGCAGATCCAAGTAAAATGAAATCCTTGATAACTTCAGTCTTTTCTCCATTTATCACGATGTTGCTTATTGATCCAACTGTAAGGATTTTTTTTTTTTTTTTTTTTTTTAATGTTTAGGTGTAATCCATACTGAAGGACATAGTCTTTTATCTTCATCGGTAAGGGATTCAAGCCCTCTTCTTTTTCAGCAGGCAAGGTTGCCTTATCTGCATATCACAGGTTGTTAATGAGTCTTCCACCAATCCTGATGCCACATTCTTCTTCTTGTGGTCCCGCTTCTTAGAATATTTGCTCAGCATACAGATTCACTACCTATGGTGGAAGGATACAACCCTAATGCAGACCTTTCTTGATTTCAAACCACGCAGTACCTCCTTGCTTTGTCTGAAAGACTGTCTATTGGTCTATGCACAGGTTTCTCATGAGCACAATTAAGTGTTCTGGAATTCCCATTCTTCACAAACGCTATCCATAATTTGTTATGATCCACACAGTCAAATACCTTTGTATGGTCTATAAAACACAGGTAAGCATCATTCTGGTGTTCTCTGCTTTCAGCCAAGATCCATTTGACATTAGCAATGATATCCACGTCCTCTTCTGAATCTGGCTTGAATTTCTGGCAGTTCCCAGAACTGCTGAAGCCACTTTTGAACACTCTCTGACAAAATTTTACTTGTGTGTGATATATTAATGATATTGCTCAATAATCTCCACGTTCTGTTGGATCACCTTTTTTTTTTTGGAATGGGCACAGATATGTATCTTTTTAAGTCGATTAGCCAGGTAGCTGTCTTCCAAATTTCTTGGCGTAGATGAGTGAGCACCTCCAGCGCTGTATTCATTTGTTGCAAAATCTCTACTGGCATTCTGTCAATTCCTGGAGCCTTGTTTTTCACCAATTCCTTCAAAGCAGCCTGTACTTCTTCCTTAAATCTCATCGGTTCTTGATCATATGTTACCTCCTGAAATGGTTAAATGCCGACCAATTCTTTTTGGTACAGTGACTCTGTATTCTTCACATCTGCTTTTTTTTTTTTTAAATAATTTTTATTGAGCTTTAAGTGAACGTTACAAATCAAGTCAGTCTGTCACATATAAGCTTATATACACCTTACTCCATACTCCCACTTACTCTCCCCCTAATGAGTCAGCCCTTCCAGTCTCTCCTTTCGTGACAATTTTGCCAGTTTCTAATCCTCTGTACCCTCCCATCTCCCCTCCAGACCGGAGAAGCCAACAAAGTCTCAAGTCTCCACCTGATACAAGTAGCTCACTCTTCATCAGCATCTCTCTCCTACCCACTGTCCAGTCCCTTCCATGTCTGATGAGCTGTCTTCAGGAATGTTTCCTGTCCTGGGCCAACAGAAGGTTTGAGGACCATGACCGCTGGGATTCCTCTAGTCTCAGTCAGACCATTAAGTCTGGTCTTTTTATGAGAATTTGGGGTCTGCATCCCACTGCTCTCCTACTCCCTCAGGGGTTCTCCGTTGTGCTCCCTGTCAGGGCAGTCATCGGTTGTGGCCGGGCACCATTTAGTTTTTCCGGTCTCAGGATGATGTAAGTTTCTGGTTCATGTGGCCCTTTCTGTCTGTTGGGCTCTTAGTTGTCGTGTGACCTTGGTGTTCTTCATTCTCCTTTGATCCAGGTGGGTTGAGACCAATTGATGCATCTTAGATGGCCGCTTGTTAGCATTTAAGACCCCAGACACCACCTTTCAAAGTGGGATGCAGAGTATTTTCATAATAGAATTATTTTTTGCCAATTGACTTAGAAGTCCCCTTGAGCCATAGTCCCCAAACCCCTGCCCTTCCTCCCCTGACCTTTGAAGCATTCAGTTTATCCAGGAAACTTCTTTGCTTTTGGTCCAGTCCAGTTGAGCTGACCTTCCGTGTATTGAGTATTGTCCTTCCGTTCACCTAAAGTAGTTCTTATCTAGTATCTAATAAGTAAATAACCCTCTCCCACCCTCCCTCCCTCCCCCCCCGTAACCACAAAAGTATGTGTTCTTCTCAGTTTATACTATTTCTCAAGATCTTATAATAGTGATCTTATACAATATTTGTCCTTTTGTCTCTGACTAATTTCGCTCAGCATAATGCCTTCCAGGTTCCTCCATGTTATGAAATGTTTCACAGATTCGTCACTGTTCTTTATCGATGCGTAGTATTCCATCCTGTGAATATACCACAATTTATTTAACCATTCATCCGTTGATGGACACCTTGGTTGCTTCCAGCTTTTTGCTATTGTAAACAGAGCTGCAATAAACATGGGTGTGCGTATATCTGTTCATGTAAAGGCTCTTATTTCTCTAGGGTATATTCCGAGGAGTGGTATTTCTGGGTTGTATGGTAGTTCTATTTCTAACTTTTTAAGAAAACGCCAGATAGATTTCCAAAGTGGTTGTACCATTTTACATTCCCACCAGCAGTGTATAAGAGTTCCAGTCTCTCCGCAGCCTCTCCAACATTTATTATTTTGTGTTTTTTGGAATAATGCCAGCCTTGTTGGAGTGAGATGGAATCTCATCGTAGTTTTAATTTGCATTTCTCTAATGGCTAATGATCGAGAGCATTTTCTCATGTATCTGTTAGCTGCCTGAATGAAGTGCGTGTTCATAACCTTTGCCCACTTCTTCGTTGGATTGTTTGTCTTTTTGTGGTTAAGTTTTAACAGAATCATATAGATTTTAGAGATCAGGTGCTGGTCAGAGATGTCATAGCTGAAAATTCTTTCGCAGCCTGTAGGTGGTCTTTTTACTCTTTTGGTGAAGTCTTTAGATGAGCGTAGGTGTTTGATTTTTAGGAGCTCCCAGTTATCGGGTTTCTCTTCGTCATTTTTGGTAATGTTTTGTATTCTGTTTATGCCTTGTATTAGGGCTCCTAAGGTTGTCCCTATTTTTTCTTCCATGATCTTTATCGTTTTAGTCTTTATGTTTAGGTCTTTGATCCACTTGGAGTTAGTTTTTGTGCATGGTGTGAGGTATGGGTCCTGTTTCATTTTTTTGCAAATGGATATCCAGTTATGCCAGCACCATTTGTTAAAAAGACTATCTTTTCCCCAATTAACTGACACTGGGCCATTGTCAAATTTCAGCTGCTCATATATGGATGGATTTATATCTGGGTTCTCAATTCTGTTCCATTGGTCTATGTGCCTGTTGTTGTACCAGTACCAGGCTGTTTTGACTACTGTGGCTGTATAATAGGTTCTAAAATCAGGTAGAGTGAGGCCTCCCACTTTCTTCTTCTTTTTCAGTAATGCTTTACTTATCCGAGGCTTCTTTCCCTTCCATATGAAGTTGGTGATTTGTTTCTCCATCACATTGAAAAATGACATTGGAATTTCGATCGGAAGTGCATATTATATATAGATGGGTTTTGGTAGAATAGACATTTTTGCTATGTTAAGTCTTCCTATCCATGAGCAAGGTATGTTTTTCCACTTAAGTACTCCTTTTTAGTTTCTTGTAGTAGTACTTTGTAGTTTTCTTTATATAGTTCTTTTACATCTTTGGTAAGATTTATTCCTAAGTATTTTATCTTCTTGGGGGCTACTGTGAATGGTATTGATTTGGTTATTTCCTCTTCGATGTTCTTTTTGTTGATGTAGAGGAATCCAAGTGATTTTTGTATGTTTATCTTATAACCTGAGACTCTGCCAAACTCTTCTATTAGTTTCAGTACTTTTCTGGAGGATTCCTTAGTGTTTTCGGTGTATAAGATCATGTCATCTGGGAATAGAGATACTTTTACTACCTCCTTGCCAATCTGGATGCCCTTTATTTCTTTGTCTAGCCTAATTGCTCTGGCTAGGATGTGTAGCACAATGTTGAATAAGAGCGGTGATAAAGGGCATCGTTGTCTGGTTCCCGTTCTCAAGGGAAATGCTTTCAGGCTCTCTCCATTTAGAGTGATGTTGGCTGTTGGCTTTGCATAGATGCCCTTTATTATGTTGAGGAATTTTCATTCAATTCCTTTTTGGTGAGAGTTTTTATCATAAATGGGTGTTGGACTTTGTCAAATGCCTTTTCTGCATCAATTGATAACATCATGTGGTTTTTGTCTTTTGTTTTATTTATATGGTGGATTACATTAATGGTTTTTCTAATATCAAACCAGCCTTGCATAGCTGGTATAAATCCCACTTGGTCATGGTGGATTATTTTTTTGATATGTTGTTGAATTCTATTGGCTAGAATTTTGTTGAGGATTTTTGCATCTATGTTCATGAAGGATATAGGTCTGTAATTTTCTTTTTTTGTGATGTCTTTACCTGGTTTTGGTATCAGGGAAATGGTGGCTTCATAGAATGAGTTAGGCAGTATTCCGTCATTTTCTATGCTTTGAAATATCTTTAGTAGTAGTGGTGTTAACTCTTCTCTGAAAGTTTGGTAGAACTCTGCAGTAAAGCCATCCAGGCCAGGGCTTTTTTTTGTTGGGAGTTTTTTGATTACCGTTTCAATCTGTTTTTCTGTTATGGGTTTATTTAGTTGTTCTACTTCTGATTGTGTTAGTTTAGGTAGGTAGTGTTTTTCCAGGAATTTATCCATTTCTTCTAGGTTTGCAAATTTGTTAGAGTACAATTTTTCGTAATAATCTGATATGATTCTTTTAATTTCAGTTGGGTCTGTTGTGATGTGGCCCATCTCGTTTCTTATTCGGATTATTTGTTTCCTTTCCTGTATTTCTTTAGTCAGTCTGGCCAATGGTTTATCAATTTTGTTAATTTTTTCAAAGAACCAGCTTTTGGCTTTGTTAATTCTTTCAATTGTTTTTCTGTTCTCTAATTCATTTAGTTCAGCTCTAATTTTTATTATTTGTTTTCTTCTGGTGCCTGATGGATTATTTTGTTGCTCACTTTCTATTTGTTCAAGTGGTAGGGACAGTTCTCTGATTTTGGCTCTTTCTTCTTTTTGTATGTGTGCATTTATCGATATAAATTGGCCTCTGAGCACTGCTTTTGCTGTGTCCCGGAGGTTTTGATAGGAAGTGTTTTCATTCTCATTGCATTCTATGAATTTCTTTATTCCCTCCTTAATGTCTTCTATAACCCAATCTTTTTTCAGGAGGGTGTTGTTCAGTTTCCAACTATTTGATTTCTTTTCCCTAATTTTTCTGTTACTGATTTCCACTTTTATGGCCTTGTGGTCTGAGAAGATGCTTTGTAATATTTCAATGTTTTGGATTCTGCAAAGGTTTGTTTTATGACCTAATATGTGGTCTATTCTAGAGAATGTTCCATGTGCGCTAGAAAAAAAAGTATACTTTGCAGCAGTTGGGTGGAGAGTTCTATATAAATCAATGAGGTCAAGCTGGTTGATTGTAGTAATTAGGTCTTCCGTGTCTCTACTGAGCTTCTTAGTGGATATCCTGTCCTTCTCCGAAAGTGGTGTGTTGAAGTCTCCTCCTATAATTGTGGAGGTGTGTATCTCACTTTTCAGTTCTGTTAAAATTTGTTTTATGTATCTTGTAGCCCTGTCATTGGGTGCATAAATATTTAATATGGTTATATCTTCCTGGTCAATTGTCCCTTTAGTCATTATGTAGTGTCCTTCTTTATGCTTTGTGATGAATTTAACTTTAAAGTCTATTTTGTCAGAAATTAATGTTGCTACTCCTGCTCTTTTTTGCTTATTGTTTGCTTGATATATTTTTTTCCATCCTTCGAGTTTTTGTTTGTATCTCTAAGTCTAAGGTGTGTCTCTTGTAGGCAGCATATAGACGGGTCGTGTTTCTTTATCCAGTCTGAGACTCTCTGTCTCTTGATTGGTGCATTTAGTCCATTTACATTCAGCATAATTATAGATAAGTATGTGTTTAGTGCTGTCATTTTGATGCCTTTTTATGTGTGTTGTTGACAATTTCATTTTTCCGCTTACTTTTTTGTGCTGAGACGTTTTTCTTTGTAAATTGTGTGTTCCTCATTTTCATAGTACTTGACTTTATGTTTGCTGAGTCGTTACGTTTTTCTTGGTTTTTATTTTGAGTTATGGAGTTGTTATGCCTCTTTGTGGTTACCTTTATATTTACCCCTATTTTTCTAAGTAAAGACCTAACTTGTATTATCCTATATCACCTTGTATCCCTCTCCATATGGCAATTCTGTGCCACCTGTATTTAGTCCCTCTTTTGGATTATCGTGATCTTTCACATGTTGACTTCAATGATTCCCTGTTTTGAGTGTTTTTTTTTTTTTTAATTAATCTTAATTTGTTTTTGTGATTTCCCTATTTGAGTTGATATCAGGATGCTCTGTTCTGTGACCTTGTGTTGTGCTGGTATCTGATATTATTGGTTTTCTGACCAATTTCCTTTAGTATTTCTTGTAGCTTTGGTTTGGTTTTTGCAAATTCTCTAAACTTGTGTTTATCTGTAAATGTCTTAATTTCGCCTTCATGTTTCAGAGAGAGTTTTGCTGGATATATGATCCTTGGCTGGCAGTTTTTCTCCTTCAGTGCTCTGTATATGTCATCCCATTGCCTTCTTGCCTGCATGGTTTCTGCTGAGTAGTCTGAACTTATTGATTCTGCCCTTTCTTTTATCCCTGGCTGCTTTTAAAATTTTCTATTTATCTTTGGTTTTGGCAAGTTTGATAATAATATGTCTTGGTGAGTTTCTTTTTGGATCAATCTTAAATGGGGTTCGATGAACATCTTGGATAGATATCTTTTCGTCTTTCATGATGTCAGGGAAGTTTTCTGCCAACAGATCTTCAACTATTCTCTCTATGTTTTCTGTTGTCCCTCCCTGTTCTGGAACTCCAATCACATGCAAGTTATTCTTCTTAATAGAGTCCCACATGATTCTTAGGGTTTCTTCATTTTTTTTAATTCTTTTTTCTGATTTTTTTTTTCAGCCATATTGGTGTTAATTCCCTGGTCCTCGAGATTTCCCACTCTGCATTCTAATTGCTGGAGTCTGCTGCTCTGACTTCCTATTGCATTGCCTAATTCTGTAATTTTATTGTTAATCTTTTGGATTTCTGAATGCTGTCTCTCTATGGATTCTTGCAACTTATTAATTTTTCCACTATGTTTTTGAATAATCTTTTTGAGTTCTTCAACTGCTTTATCAGTGTGTTCCTTGGCTTTTTCTGTAGCTTGCCTTATTTCATTTCTGAGGTCATCCCTGATGTCTTGAAGCATTCTGTAAATTAGTTTTTTATATTCTGTATCTGGCAATTCCAGGATTGTATCTTCATTTGGGAAAGATTTTGATTCTTTAATTTGGGGAGTTGTAGAAACAGTCGTGGCCTGCTTCTTTATGTGGTTTGATATCGACTGCTGTTTCCGAGCCATCACTAAGATATTGTAGTGATTTATTCTATATTTGCTTACTGAGTCTTATCTTTTTTTTTTTTTTTCAACATACGTAGATGGGCTACTAGATTGCGCTGTCTTGAGTGTTGTAGCCCTTGACTCACGTATGTCCTTTTACCAGCTGGCTTGGGCTGTTATCAGATATATAAGCCTGAGTCCATTCACTATTCTTGAGTAGAATCTGATTTTGGGTCATCAAGTGTGTGATGCAGACTGTCACCTATCCACCTCGAGAAGTAGTGGTGATAGTTGTGTGCACCAGATTCTAGTAGCAGCTGGGGTTCACACTCCAGGGGCGGGTAGGATGCTGACAGGCTTCCCCCAAGTGTCAATGAGGTAGGTGTGTCTCTATTCCTAAAGCACCTGGTGGGTGGGCTCTGCAGCTGTACCTTAGGCACCCAATGCAAGTACCTCTAGATTGGTAGGTGTCACCCTCCTTAGACCCCTAAGGCAGGAGGCTAGGTGGCCTGGGGGGAGCTTCAGCCCTCAGTTCCCTGTTGTGGGTCAGTGAGAGCTCTGTTGAATACGCAGAGATGTCAGACCTGGGAAACTTGTCTTTGCAATAAATCCACTAAAACAATTGCAGTCAGATCCCTATCAGAAATGCCTTTGCATTATAATAGCCACCTTGTTCCCTGTAGGGATGAAAGGCCAAGACTGTGGATCACATATGCTTGGCTGGAGCTGGTTCTGTGTGTTTAGTCCAATTAGGGAAGGATTTTTGGTCCCTGGGTTTTTTGTAGTTGCTTCTCTCAGGCCAGGAGCGTGGGTTAGGAAAAGACAAAAACAAAACGAAAGAAAGAAAAACCGCAGAGCAGTTTACTCTCTGGCTCAGGAAATTCCAGTGTTAATGAAGCCACCTGGGAAGGGGAGGGGAGGGGAGGGTTCAGAAAAACAGGAGAGAGTAGCACCCCGGAATATAGACACAGTTACTTATCTTGGTTGGGATGACTGTTTTATCTGAGATTCCCGAGGGGCGCGTCGCCTGTGTGCGCTGGCTGGGTAGAGATTGCCCCCGAGGGTCAGGCCCACGCCCCGTGCTTGTGCTGTCTCAGAAGCCGTGGTTAGTTCCTCCGCTCCCAGTCCAAAGCCCAGCACCAAGGTTCCCCGGTAGGGACGCCACACTCCCAGCTCCAAAACCAGTCGCTGCCTCCTGGTGACTTCTCCACCTGTCAGCCGCGTCACTGCGCTACCTGCGTGCACTGGCTGGGCTTCCCCTGAGGTCAGTTCAGGGGGTTAGGGCTGAGCCCCGTGTTTGCACCGTCTCAGGATACCGTGCTCAGCTCTCCTGCGCTCAGTCCAAAGCCCGGCACCAAGGTTTCCTGACTGGGACGCTGGCTCCAGGCTTCGAAAACAGTCACTGCTTCCCCGTGGTTGTTCGTTCTCAGTCTCTGTCACTCAGGTCAACTCTTTAAATCTGTGTTTGTTGGTCAGGGTTCGTAGATTGTCATGTATGTGATCGATTCACTTGTTTTTCCGAGTCTTTGTTGCAAGAGGGATCCGAGGTAGCGTCTACCTGGTCAGCCATCTTGGCCCCTCCTCCCCCATCTGCTTTTGATGCTTTCTGCATTATTCAATATTTTGCCCATAGAACCCATCAAAATTGCAACTTCAGGTTTGAATTTTATTTCAGTTCTTTCAGCTTGAGAAATGGTGTATGTTCTTACATTTTGGTTCTCTAACTCCAGGTCTTTGCACATTTAATTATAACACTCTGTCTTCTCAAGCTGCCCTTTGAAATCTTCTGTTCAGCTTTTTTACATCATTGTTTCTTCTATTCGCTTTAGCTACTCTGCATTCAAGAGCAAGTTTCAGAGTCTTTTCTGACATTCATTTTGGTCTTTTCTTTCTTTCCTGTCTTTTTAATGACCTTTTGCTTTCTTCATCTATGATATCCTTGACATCTTCCCACCACTTGTCTCGTCTTTAGTCATTAGTGTTCAATGGATCAAATCTGTTCTTGAGATTATTTTCAGATTCAGGTGGTATATACTCAAGGTCATATTTTGGCTTTAGTGGACTTGTTTTAATTTTTTTCAGCTTCAACTTGAACTTTCTTATGAACAATTGACAGTCTGTTCTGCAGTCAGGCCCTGGCCTTGTTCTGACTGATGATATTGAGTTTTCCATCATCTCTTCCCACAGATGTAGTCTATTTGATTCCTGTGTTTTCTATCCCTTGAGGTCCATGTGTACAGTTGCCTTTTATATTGCTGAAAAAAGGTATTTACAATGAAGAAGTCACTCACCTTGCAGCATTCTATTATGTGATCTCAGGCATCATTTCTATCATCAAAGCCATATTTTCCAACCACCAATCCTTCTTCATTTCCAACTTCTGCATTCCAATCACCAATAATTATCAATGCATCTTGATTGCATGTTTGATCAATTTCAGACTGCCAAAGTTAGTAATAATCCTCAATTGTCTCATCATTGGCAGTAGTTGGCTTTATTATATGCAGCACATACAAACATGTTTATACATGTGCCTACAGCTACATGTATATGCACTTACGTATGCCTTCCTATACACGTATATGCATACATTTCTACCTATGTAGCCACACGCATATTTTTTGGTTGTCAATACATTGTTGCAAAATTGCATATTTTATAGCATTTACTGAAGTTGTCTCCTTTTCTCATGTACTTCTTAGTGTCTTCATTTACCTTGGTCAGGTTGTTTAGGCTTCACCTACATTTGGTATTGCCTTTCCTATCATGAAAAATAATGCCTACTACCTAGAAAGTTATTCCCCCTCCCTCCCTACTCCTAGAGTTTTGTTTTATCCTCCTCTTTCTTTATAGTCTACTTTCAGCTAGGTTCTGCTACTTACAACAATTCTTTCTCAGTTACTCAATATGAAAGGAAAACTGGGGCCAAATGGGCCTTCATCTTAGTTGATTGTTCCCCGAAACAGAACACCCAGGCCATTCCATTATTTCCCTTACTTAAGATGAGAGAAGGTGACTAACTTCTAAACCACACAAGTAGGTTTGGTGCTTGATTGCTAATCCTTTTTATATAAGTTTCAAGTAGAAAATTCACACCAGTGTTTATCCTTTTCTCTCTGGCGCCTATCTGAACTTGTGGGTGTATTTTTCTCCATAAAATGTATTAAAAATATATGATTTATATTCAGGAGGTTTTTAATAATGGTGTCAGCTCTCGTATGACCTTGTATTCAGGGCATTATTGGCTTGTGGCCTATGAGAGAAATGAGTGTGTTTATCTTTGTATGATACTGGTGAATTAAATGTAGATATGTTCGTGACACTGCCCCTGTACCTTTACTCTTTGAGGGCCACAGTAATCTCTCCTATTCCACGTGGTGTTTTTAATTTACTCTCTTGCTTCAGCGAAAGCTGTTTTAGAGGCTTTTATTAAAAAAAAAAAAAAGAAGGTGAGAGTAGACTACTGCAAACTTAATCAAGTAGAAGCCACAGTCCCAGGTGCTGTGACAGATATGGTATTAGAACAGATCAATGTGGTATGTGGCTCCTAATCTGATGAGTGACTTATTTTCTATAACCATCAGGAAGGAGAATTACCCACCTAGGGCACATTCCCAGTCTTTCCCTAGGGCGACGCTAAGTTTCTTGCTTTCTATCACAGATACATCATCTGGGTGACATCATACATATTGTCATATACTTTGAATACCCAAGTAAAATGCTTGTGGGCTAGAGAGTGGGAGACAAACCCTACAAAGTTACAGGCAGCTGTCACATCAAAGAACCAATGACCCACTGGAATACCAATGGGTATTCCTTCCAAGGAAAAGGACAGGTTATTGCACTTTGCATCTCCTTCCACTGAGAAAGAAGTATAGTGCTTGCAAGGTCTCTTTGGTTTGGAGCCAGCATATATCACATTTGGCATTTTGCTCCTATCCATATACCAAGTAACATGAAAAACTGCCAGGTCATATGGTCAAAGTGGTATGCCTCTTTATTTATCCATTTATTGGACCTTCTTTGATTTCTTTCAGCAGTGTTTTGCAATGTAGAGTGCACAGGTCTTGCACATCTTTTGTCAGATTTATTCCTAAGCATCCATATTTTTATGCTATTCCAATGGCATTAAATGGTATTGTTTTATTATAATTTTTATTTTATTGAGAATATATAGAAATACAATTTATTTTTGTATATCAATCTTGTAACCTGCCGTGTTGCTAAGCATATATATTAGTTCCAGTATACTTTTAGTAAATTCTATCAATTTTCTACACAGATGTTCATGTTATCTGGGAATAAAGACAGTTTTTTTTCCTTCCACTCTGGGTGCCTTTTACTTCTTTTCCTTTCCTGATTGTACTGGCTAGAACCACCAGTACAATGTTGAGGAAAACTGGTGGGAGTATAGATCCTTTGTGGGAAAGCATTTAATCTTTTATCATTAAGTATATTAGGTCTTGGTTTTTCAAAGATTCCTTATATCAAGTTAAGGAAGTTCCCTTTTATTTCTAATTTGCTGAGAGTTTTTATCATGAACGGTTGTTAGATTTTCTGTATGTATTGAACTAATAATGTAATTTTCCTTTCTCAGTTTGGTAACATGGGGAATGGAGCCCCTGGGTACTGCAAACAGTTAATGTGCTCAGTTAATAATCAAAAGGCTAGAAGTTCAAGTCCACCCAGAAATGCCTTGGAAGAAACGCCTGGCAATCTACTTCTGAAAAATCAGCCATTGAAAACCTAAGAAGTACAGTTATACTCTGACACACATGAAAGAAAAAAAAAAAAGATTTTTTTTTTTTTAATGAGGCCACCATAAATCAGAATAAACTCCATGGCAACAAGTTACTGGTAATATGGGAAATTACAATGCTTGATTTTCAAATGTTAAACCAACCTTGCACTCCTGCAATAAACCCCATTTGGTCATGATATTATCATTTTATATAGATTGGCTCTGATTGACTGGAATTTCACTTAGAACTTTTGCATCTGTGTTCCTGAGGGACATTGTTCTATATTTTGCTTTTTTTTTTTAATGAATTTGTTTCGTTTGGTATCAGAGTAATGCTGGCTTCATATAATAAGCTGGGAAGTATTCCCTTTCAGTTTATGTAGAATTGGATCATTTATTTTTCAAACAATTGGTTGAATTCACTAGTGAATCCATTGTGCCTATAGTTTTCTTTGTGAGAATAGAGAGCTTTGCAAAGATTGGGATTTTCAAGCAAGTTGTCCATTTTATATAATTTTTCAGATTTATTGACATAATTTGTTCATGCTATTATTATTCTTTCATAATCTCCAGAATGTGTAGTGATGTCATCTCTCCATCTCCAGATATTGGGAATTTTTGTCTTCTCACCTTTTTCTGAATAATGGGCTGGAAGTTTGTCAATTTTTAAAAATCTTTTCAAAACAACAGCTTTTGGTTTTATGAATTTCTCAACTATTTTTTCTGTTTCCTATTTCATTGATTTCTCCTTTGATCTTTATCTGTATTAGTTTTCTATTGCAGTCTAACTTAATAGGGTAAAATAATACCATTTTTATCTGAGTTTCCATGGATCAGGAGTCCAAGGACAAGCTAACTGGATCCCCTGTTCAGGATCTCACTAGCTTGAAGTCAAGGTGTTGGGTGAACTTGTGATCACGTTTAAGACTGGATCCTACTCTAAGCTTATTCAGATGGTTGACAGAGTTTGGTTCCTTGGAGGTGTGGGACTGACGTCCCCATTTTCTTGATAGTTTTTGGCCTATGGTTGCTCAGCTTCTAGACACTACCTCTCTCTATAGGCCGTTTACAAAATCGCTGTTGGATTTCTTCCTCGAGACCAGCAAAATCTCTTTGATGCTTCATCTTCTTTTAAAAGCTTATGTGATTAGGTCAGGCTCACCCAGGATAATCTTCCTTTTGATTAACTTACTGTTAGCTGATTAGTAATCTAATAACATATGTGAAATTCCTTTTGCCATATAAACTAACAACCCTGGGAGGGATATCCTGTCAATCACAGGTTCTTCCCACACTCAGAGGGAGAGTTTTGTACAGGGCGTATCAAGGGGAGGACATTTTGGCAGCCATGCTGGAATTCTGCTGACCAATTATCATTTCCCTTTTTTTCTTACTTTGGCTTTAACTCGATTTTCTTTTGTTAGTTTCTTAAGGTAGAAGCTAAGGTCATCAATTTGAGACCTTCGTTCTTTTCGAAACAATGCTATAAATTTCCCCATATTACTGCTTCAGCAGCGTTCCACGAAATTTACGTCTTGTATTTTCTTTCAGTTCAAAATACTTCCTAATTATCCTCTTGATTTCTTCTTTGATCCATGGGTTATTTAAGCCAATCGCCATTAGGTCCACTCAAACTCATGGTGAGTCCAACTCAACTTTCTGCCACATGTGTCAGAGTAGAACTAGGTCCCATAGGCTTTTCAATGGCTGATTTTTGGGAAATATATCACCAGTTCTTTCTTTCAACGTACCTCTGGGTGTGCCCCAACCACCAACCTTTTAGTTAGCATTAGAGCACATTACTATTTGTACCATCCCCAGGGTTTTCAAATATTTGGAGACTGGATAAATTTCTGTTACTAATTTTTAATTCAAATCCATTATAGTCACAGAATATGCTTTGTGTGACTTGAATCTGTTGATTTTAATTTATCGACACTTGTTTAATGTCCCAAATATCATTTATTTTGGTAAATGTTCTGATATTTGTATATACATGAAAAGACTGTGTATCCTGCTGTTGGATGGAGTGTTCTATAAACATCAATTAGATTAGGTTGAATGATTTTTTCAAATTTTTCTATATCCACACTGATTTTTTATTTACTTGTTCCATTAGGTATTGAGAAAGGGGATATAAAAATCTCCAAATGTAGTTGTAGATTTGTCTATTTCTTCTTGCAGTTCAGAGTTATTGCTTCTTTTATTTTTAAGCTTTGCTATTAGGCGTATAAAGCTTTAGAATTTTTATGTCCTCTTGATGAATTGGCTTTTTGGTTTTAATTCAGTATTTGATATAAAACAGGCCTTTTTGCCTCAACCCTCATAGCTTTCAATGTTTCATCACATGGCTACTGTTTTATAAAATTCTAACAGACAGATTAGACTATACAGCTATAAAAGCATGGTTTGTCTGTAAGATCACCTGAGATGAAACCGTAGCGCTTATATCACAAATTTCCAGTGCATGTAGGAAGAAAGAAAATCAGCATTACACACCTCCTCTGTTCTCAGCGCAGTGGTTCTACTATCACAACTACTCCTACCAATAATAGTATCTATGATTTATCGACCCTCTTACTATTTGCCAAGCATGGTGCTAAGCACTTTATATAGATATTCTCATTTAGTCTTTACAGCAATCCTGTGAAATGTATCTTAATGAATTCCATTTCACAGAAAAGAAAAATCAGGGTTCACTGGGTTTAATGGATTAATCAAGGACCACTTTAATCTGTAAGGCAGAGTCACAGCCATATTGTCAGTAGAATTCTGAAGATGTCCACTCAGATTCCCGTCCCCTGTTTATTCAATCAAACACTCATCTAGGCACTACTGTGAAGATACTTTGCAAATGGAATTAAGGTTACTAAATAGCTGACCTGAAGACAGGGAGAGTACCCTGGACTATCCAGGTGGGCCTCATGTAATCACATGAACCCTTCAAAGCAGAAGCGTTAGTTGGAGAGATGTGGCCCAAAGGAGAGGAGAGGTGAGGCAGGAGGGGAGAGCAGAGCGATTCAAAGGTGAAAAAGGAATTCTACCTGCTGCTGCTGGCTTTGAAGATGAAGGGGCTGTAAGCAAAGGAATGCAGGTGGCTTCTGGAAGCTGAGAACCACACCTAGCCTACAACCAGGACGGAACAGGGACCTTAGTCCTACAACAACCTGGAACTGAATTCAGCTAACAACTTGAATGAGCTCAGGAGCAGATCGCTTCCCAGAGCCTCCACAACAGCCTGGCTGACACATTTGGTTCTGACCTGGTAAGACCCAGAGCAGAGGACCAGCTGAGCCATACTGTGACCCACAAACACTGGGAGGTAATAAATTGGTGTTGTTTTAAACAGTTACATTTGTGGTGATTTGTCATGGCAGAAATAGAAAAGGAATATACCATGTCTGTCTGCCTAGCTCCAAAGTCTATCCTGCCTGGGGATTGAAAATATTATAAGTGTTGGAAAATTAATTTGAGTTATTTAAGAATAAAACATACTTTACGCCTTCTCTATAGATTTTAAAAACTCAATTCAGACATAAATCTATATATTTAAATACATATCAGTTAGTATAAATTATACATGTATGCTTTTAACCAACAACTCTAATTTCAGGAGACCTTGAGCCCTTTTTGCTAGTTACCATACAGAAAAGATCTTGAGAAATTTTTTATACATCATTTATGTGGGGGAAAACGGAGCCAATTAAAGAATCCAAGTGTAATGAGAGGACAGATTTATTATTCTATCCTACATGTTTCTGTTTCTAATTCACTTTACTTTTATCATAATTAAGGTTTAGAAGTATGGTATTAAGTAAAAATACTCAGGTGGACAAAAACTGTTTCCCTTTTAACTCTTGTCTCATGAGGCAAAAAGCGTGATAACTTCTACTGGCTTACAAGCTCCCACACCTGTCCACACTCATATTCCACATATGCCCTGGCTGAATGCAATTGCTACAATTGTAGGCTTGGAAAGGATGTGTCATTCTAGATTACTGAGGAATGAGAAATTAAATTTAGATACTCCCTAAAAATGGTCTGCACCTAAACTCTGGGCATACATAGAATTTCTAAGTAGCATGTGGGTATAGGTTCATGTAGGTAGAGTAGAAAGTACATGGGTTTTGGAGACAGAAAAGATGGTGGTTTTGAACCTTAACTATTTACTGATTGTATAGTTCAGGGAATTATTTTATCTCCTTTAGGTTCTGTCTCCTAATCTATAAACTGTCTACAATGATGACAACAAAAGTTGTAAGGAGTTATTATTGGTAGTTAACACGCATTATGTTCCTACTATAGGCCAAGAACTGGGTGAGGTGATGCCTGGGTGGAGCAAACGGTTAACTTACACAGCTGCTAACCTAAAGGTTGGCTGTTCAAGTTCACCCAAACACCTTGGAAGAAAGGCCTGGTGATCTACTTCTGAAAAATCAGCCATCGAAAACCCTGTGGAACACAGGTCTACTCTGATACGCATGGAGTTGCCATGGCAACTGGTACTGGCACTTTAACCTTTTCATTGCCCAGTTCCCCTTGACTCTGAAGCCCATGCATGACCTCATTTCCACTCTCAGATCTCATGAAAAGCATGAGTAACAATGAGTGCCTACCTGGGGCATCAGGCCTGGCACTAAAAAAGACAAAACAAAACCTGTTGCTGTCAAGTTGATTCCGACTCATAGCAACTCTATAGGACAGAGCAGAACTGCCCATAGAGTTCCCAAGGAGCAGCCAGTGGATTTGAACTGGTGACTTTTTAGCTAGCAGCCATAGCTCACCATAGCTCTTAACCACTCCACAAACCTGGCACTACTAAGTCTTCAATAAGCCTGTCAATTACTAAAAGACTGGCGATTCCCAGTGAGTGAAGACAGAAATTCCTGTCAGTTGGTCTTCTCATATTAAAAAAAAAAAAAAAAACATTGCCATTGATTCTATTCTGACCCATAGCGACCCTACAGGACAGAGTGGAACTGCCCCATAGGGCTTTCAAGGAACAGCTGGTGAATTCGAACTGCTGACCTTTTGGTTAGTAGCCATAGCTCTTAACCACTACGCCAACAGGGTTTCCATATGAGTCTTCTCATATGCAAAGTTACAAAATCCATTTCATCAGTTAAAGTGAAAAGGAATTGATTAAAGCATGTTAGGACTTTCACAGACTTCCTGGATGGCCTGAGATGAGGGTCTGGAGCTTTGTAGCCACGGACAAGGCCTGACCTCTCCAGTGTGTATGTCAGGGCCCTGCTGCTGAGCACAAGCCCCCAGCTCACGGGATATTGTTCAACAAGTGTTAGAAGTTCTACCACTGTAGCCCCTGAACTCTGGCTGCCTCTGCCACCACTCTCACCAGAACCAGATTCCACAGGCCTTCTCATGTTGCTGTCCTCTAAATGTAAGTTTCTTGTGCATTTGGTCAGGGAACCTGGCGTACATGCTATACCAAGTTTACAAAGGAGACTGTGGAGGGGGTGAATTTCCAGTTGGAAGCTGGGGCATGTAAGAAATTTTTCAAGTGTTAGATGGTTATTCTAAAAGCACTGAGCAGCCTCAAAATGGAGCCCTGGTGGCATAGTGGTTAAGAGCTTGGCTGCTAACCAAAAGGTCAGGAGTTTGAATCCACCAGTCACTCTTTGCAAACCCTATGGGGCAGTTCTACTCCGTCCTATAGTGTCACTATAAGTCAGAATCGACTTGGTGGCAACAGGTTTGGTTTTGGTTTAGCTTCAAAACGTGAGAGATGTTCTCTATGATAAGATAAAACCCATGGTGCATCCAGTGCAGTGTGGAGCAGGGGCAGCTTTACTCTGAACATTTGTGTCAGGGGAAACAAAGCCAATGTTGTGGCATCAAGAACCAGCATGGCCCCTCACACTACCATGCCTGGCCAGGGGACAGTTAGGGCTACCCGTCCTGCATTAGAGTGACATTTGTGAGCTTATACGCAGCTCCTGTTTCTTCCTTGGCATAGAAGAGCGATGTAGATAGTTGGCACCATCTGCAGAGTGAGGCAAGGATTATACCTTCATTGTCCAGACAGCCAGGCTTCCAGTAGGACTTGCACTTTCAGAAATAGCTCTCCAATTATTATGTATAAAACGGCATAATTTAAATAAAAATGCAATTATTTCTCATATATTTTCAGCGATATCTTATTTCTTTTTAATTTCTTTTCCTCACTGACTTAGGCTGGGTTCTATAGAAAAGCAAAGCCAGTAAAGTGTATAAATCTATACAGAGAGAGATTTATATAGAAGAAACAGCTCACGAGATTGTAGAGGCTGGAATATCCCAAGTCCATGGATTAGGATAGAGGCTTCTGATTCACATAGCTGCAGATCCTGGCAAACCCACGATCTGCAGATCAGAAAGCACAGCTCTTATTCACAGGCTTTGAATGTCAACGAATCCCAAGATTGGCAGAAAAGACTGCAAGGCTTCTTCTGATTCACCTAGCTGCAGGGGCTGCTGAGCCCAAGATCAGCAGGTAAGCTGAGAGCTCAAGTCCCAAGAACCAGAGGTCACACGAACAGGAAGCAGCCGCAGGATTCAGAGCGAGCAAAAAGCCAGAAGGACTGCTTATAGTCAAATGTAGTCCACACCTCCAAGGAAACTCCCTTTAAACTGATTGGCTACTCACAGTAGATTCCATCATGGGAGTGATCACATATAAACACTGAGAATCATGGCCCAGCCAAGCTGACACACAATCATAACCATCACATTCGCTTTCAAGATCTATTTTCAACTGTTCCCCTTCACGGATTGTGAAATCTTGTTTTCAGGTGTTTAGCCAGTTTGTTGGTGCATTGCTAATGATTCGAGTAGCTCTATAAGTAAATACTTTTATGTCATTGTTGTTAGGTGCCCTCAAGTCGGTTCCGACTCTTAGCGACCTTATGTACAACAGAACGAAACGCTGCCTGGTCCTGTGCCATCCTCACAATCGTTGCTATGCTTGAGCCCATTGTGGCAGCCACTGTGTCAATCCATCTCATTGAGGGTCTCCCTCTTTTTGGTTGACCCCTCTACTTTACCAAGCATAATGTCCTTTTCCAGGGACCCATTCCTCCTGATAACATGTCCAAAGTATGTGAGATGAAGTCTCACCATCCTTGCTTCTAAGGAACATTCTGGCTGTACTTCTTCTAAGACAGATTGATTTGTTCTTCTGGCAGTCCATGGTATATTCGATATTCTTTGACAACATCACAATTCTAAGGCGTCAATTTTTCCTAAAAAAAAAAAAAAACCATTGCTGTCAAGCTGATTTCGACTCATAGTGATCCTATAGGACAGGGTAAAACTGCCCCCATCGTGTTTCCAAGGAGCACCTGGTGGATTTGAACTGCTGACCTCTTGTTTAGCAGCTGTAGCTCTTAACTGCTGCACTACCAGGGTTTCCAAATCTTCCTAGGTCTTCCTTATTCACTGTTTAGTTTTCACAGGCATATGAGGTGATTGAAAACACAATGGCTCGGGTCAGGCCCACCTTAGTATTTAAAGTAACATCATTGCTTTTTAACACTTTAAAGAAGTCTTTTGGAGCAATTTGCCTACTGTAGTGTGTCATTTGATTTCTTCTTTTTTTTTAATTGTGCTTTAGATGAAGGCTAAAACAGCAAATTAGTTTCTCATTAAACAAGTAATACACATATTGCTTTGTGACATTGGTTGCCAGCCCCAAGACATGTCAGCACTGTCCCCTTCTTGACCTTGGGTTCCCTGTTCAGCTTTCCTGTCCCCTCCTCCCTTCCTGTCCTTGCCCCTGGGCTGGTGTGCCCATTTAGTCTTGTTTTGTTTTATAGGCCTGTCTAATGTTTGGCTGAAGGGTGAACCTCAGGAGTGACTTCAGTGCTGACTTAAAAGAGTGTCCAGGGGCCTCTCAGGGTTTCCCTAGTCTTCGTCAGACAAGTAAGTCTGGTCTTTTATTTTGTTAGTTAGAATTTTGTTCTACATATTTCTCCAGCTCTGTCTGGGACCCTCTTTATGACCCCTATCAGAGCAGTCGGTGGTGGTAGCCAGGCACCATCTAGTTGTTCTGGATGCAGTCTGGTGGAGGCTGTGGTAATTTTGGTCCACTAGTCCTTTGGACTAATCTTTCCCTTGTGTCTTTGGATTTCTTCATTCTCCCTTGCTCCAGGTGGGGTAAGACCAGTAAAGTATCTTAGATGGCTGCTCATAAGCTTTTAAGACCCCAGACACTAGAACATTTTCTTTATGACCTATGTTATGTCAATTGAGCTAAATGTCCCCTGAGACCATGGTCCCCAGCCCTCAGCCCAGTAATTCGATGCCTCAGAGAGTTTGGATGTGCCTATGAAGTTTCTGTGAGTTTGTCAAGTTGTGCTGACTTCCCCAGTGTTGTTTACTGTCTTACCCTTCACCAAAGTTACCACTAATTTGTTGTCTAGTTAGTGTTTTTCCCTCCCCACCCCTTCCTTCCCTCGGAACCATCAGAGATTCTTTCTTCTGTGTGTAAACCTTTTCATGAGATTTTATTATAGTGGTCTCATACAGTATTTGTCCTTTTGTAATTAACTTATTTTACTCAGCACATTGCCCACCAAATTCATCCATGTTGTGAGGTGTTCCACAGATTCATCACTGTTCTTTATCATTGTGTAATATTCCATTGTGGGTATGTACTATAGTTTATCTATTCATCTGTTGGTGGACACTTAGGTTGATTTCATCTTTTTGCTATTGTGAACAATGCCGCAATGAACATGGGTGTGCCTATGTCTATTTGTGTGACAGCTCTTTTTATTTCTCTAGGAGTGGAATTGCTGGATCATACGGTATTTCTACTTCTAGCTTTTTAAGGAAGTGCCATATAGTTTTCCAAAATGGTTGTATCATTTTACATCCCCACCAGCAGTGCATAAGAGTTCCAATCTCCCTGGAACCTCTCCAACATTTATTCTTTTCTGTTTTTTGTTTTTTTTATTTTTTGATTCCTGATAGTAATATCGGGTTGAGATGGTATCTCATTGTGGTTTTGATTTGCATTTCCCTAATGGCTAGTGATCATGAGCTTATCCTCATGTGTCTGTATTGGCCTGAATGTCTTCTTTGGTGAAGTGTCTGTTCATATCCTTTGCCTTTTTTTAAATTGAATTATTTGTCTTTTTGTTATAGAGGCGTTGGATTTTACTGTAGATTTTAGAGATTAAAACTTTGTTGGATTTGTCATAGCCAAAAAATTTTTTTCTCCCAGTCTGTGGGTTCTCTGTTTACTCTTTTGGTGAAGTCTTTTGGTGAGCATAAGTGTTTAATTTTAAGAAGATCCCAGTTATCTATCTTTTCTTCTGGTGTTTGTGTATTGTTAGTTATGGCTTATGTCCTGTTTATGTTGTGTATTAGGGCCTCTAACATTGACCCTATTTTTTCTCCTATGATCTTTATAGTTTTGGGTTTTATATTTAGGTCTTTGACCTATTTTGAATTAGTTTTTGTGTATGGTGTGAGGTATGGGTCTTATTTCATGGCATGTCACTATCTTGACCTAAAAGAATAATCATCACACAAATCTCAAGCCTGATTACAAAGTCTTCAAAATACTTTCAATAGGAAGATGTCTATGTATTGAGTCAGTCCAGTTAACTTGGCTCAAAATTCTTTTTCTCAATCAGAGATACAGACTACTTGGAAAGGGATAGAACATAAAGGCTCAGTGGTACAGCACAGTGAGTTCTGTGATGGGGTGTCCAAGATTTTCCAGCAGGTCATAAACAGGGATACTGGTACAAAAAATAGCCGTGCAAATGTTAGCCTTCGAATGATTTATCTTTCATGTTTCCTTTGAAATAATGAAATAAATTATGTATACTTAACAAATATATTTTCTTAATTGAGCTTATCATTAGCCAATAAATATAATTTAAAATAATACCAAAGAAGATATGTATTTTCCCAACTAAAAGATATCCATCTTTTCCACAACTGGAGGACTGGCAGCAGACAGTGGCTGGAGGTCGAATTTCTGGCAAGGTAGTATGTCTGAATGTTAAAAATTACAGCACAATATCAAGTCTGTTGGTGTGGATGTCTGTTGCTTAAACTTTTTTGTTTCTTTTGCCTAAAAAAAAAAGGAAAACTGCCTGTGCATTGTTTAGCTGGGTTTTGGCAATGAAGTCTGTTTTAACTCTGACCTAATGGAAAGTGGAATGAAATGAAAGCTAATAAGAAAAATGTGGTGGAGGTAAGACTTGGCTGCAAAGAAAAGAGAGAACTTATCCCTTTTACCTCACCACACTTAGTAACTGTGTCAAGTCCTAGACATAGGCTGAGAAGACATTTGGGATGGAGTGGGGAACAGAGCTGGCAGTCAGTTCTACACAAAAGAGAATGGAGTCACTTTTCAGCTAAATAACAGATTGGTTCATAAAATAAACAGCATCACTCATGAGTACTGTGCTCCTTTTAAAAAAAATTCATCTATATGAGAGCAAATGGTCAACATGTACCCTAAAGCAAAAATGAGAAAGGGAATGTGAGGAGCAGGGAAATTAGATTAATGGAAATGGAACAACCAGAATGAAAATAATGAGAATGTTGACACACTATGGAAAATGTAGTCAATGTCACTGAATGTCTAGAAACTGTTAAAGGGGAACCTAATTTGCTGTGTAAACTTTCACCAAAAACACGATGAAATATTTAAAACAAAACAAACAAACAAAAAAGAGAATGGAGTAAGTTAATTGTTATGGAGTGTAATCATACTTAGTTTTTCCTAAAGCAGTAGACCTCAAAGTGGGATTTCAATATGTAGACCTTTGGAATTTCCATACAGTTTCCAAGAGATTTATGAGATCAAAACTATTTTTGTAATAAAACTGAGATGCTATTTGTGTTTTTCTCCATGTTGCCATTTACACTGAAAAAAGGTGAGAAAATTTTCTAGTGCCTTAGCATGAATTAAAGCGGTAGCAAAAAACTGTACTATTCATCATTGTACTACCTACTGCCACACACTGTCTAAAAAAGAATATCAGTTTCGCTTAAGAAAACTCATGATGAAACAGTACAAATTATTAATTGTATTAAATTTTGACACGGAATATAAGCCTTTTTAATATTCTGCGTGGAGAAATGGGAAGTACATCTGTTGCATACTCAAGTAGGATGGATGCCTTGTGAAAAAGCACTTGTACAATTGCTTCAAATACAATTAATATAATTTTTGTTTCTTTTGAGCTTTTTAAAAATTTTATTGCATTTTAGGTGAAATTAACATAATTTTTAATAAAAAGAACAACAGGCAGATATACTACAGCTATTCAGACTTGGGTTTTGGAAGAATATTTCCTCAAAAATGAAATGAGTTTGTGATTAGACAGTAAACAATTGGCAGCATGTGTTCCCAATGATAAAATTGAAAGTTAATGTGAAAACTAGAATTTTGGAAACCTTATAATAGCAACTGTGAGCCTGACAGCTTTCCAATTTTTAAAGAATTTTTATGAGATTTGTAGTAAAATAACTGCTGTGATTTTTTTATATTGTATAATGAAATGTGCTGACATTTATAAACTGTGCATAACTCAGTGAATCAGTGTTTTCCAAATATAACAAAATCATGCATACATAAAAAATCCACTGCAAGTGAAAGGTAGATAAACCAATAAATACTGATATGACAAAAAATATTTCATTGGGATGGCTACAAATTCCTCATTGTGATTTACCTGTAAGGAATTACCACTTGTCAAGTTTTGGAGATCTATTAATGAAAAATATCCAAAATAATCTGTAAAAGCCTTTAAAATTTTCTTCCATTTTCCAAAAAGATCTCTATGAGGCTGCCTTTTTTTTTTTTAATGTACTTCATCATAAACAACTTATTGAATGTGGTAGCAGGTATGAGAATTCAGCTACTCTTTATTAAGTTAGGTGGTGGCATAGGGATGGGGAGCACCAGGAGAACCTAGTGGTTATGCTGAGTTGAAGTTAGGAATCTGGAGAGGACAAAGCAGCTAGACTTCACAAAGCTGAAATAGACAAAAAAAAATCTTTGCCCTTGAGTCTTCAACAAGTGCTGATCACTGCATGCATGTAAGGACATTATACAATGCTGGGGAAAGAACCACCCAAAATCAAAGGAGGGAACAATAGCTGAAGCTCCCACTGAGTGGAAATATTTCTTGTTCCTAGCAGCCAGAGTGGGAAACGTTCTATTTCATGGAGTACCAGAAGGAGTACTCAGAAATGTGTTTCCTTAGTACTGAGGGAAAATTAACTTTACACTAAACTCTTAAAAACATTTAAAAGCAAGATCCAAAAGGATAAAACAGTTCCAAAGAAATATAAATATGACCCTGAACAAAACTCAAGAATTTCTATCAAATTTCAAAAAGTATGCAGTAAGTAACAAGATAAAATTCATAATGTCTGGCATCCAATAAAAAATTAACAGGCATGCAAAGAAGCAGGAAAATACAACTTACAATGAGAGAGAAACAATGAAAATCAACCCAGAAGTGGCACCGATAAAGATATGTGGAAAAAGACATTAAAATGGTTATTATATCTTTGTTCCAGAAAGTAGGTGAAAGATTGAGCATGTTGCATAGATATATAAGACACACACACACACACACACACACACACACACACATATATATCCCACATAAGTAGCCCTGGTGGGATAGTGGTTAAGAGTTCAGCTGGTAATCAAAAGTTTGGCAGTTTGAATCCGCCAGCCACTCTTTATAAACCCTTTGGAGCAGTTCTACTATGTCTTATAGGGTTGCTATGAGTCAGAATCGCTCGATAGCAATAGGTGTTTTTTTTTTTTTTTTTTTTCCTGGTGTTTATCCCAAATAACACTTATAGTAATGAAAACTACAATATCTGGTATGAAATATACCTTGGGTGGAAATACCAGTAGGTTGTACTCTCAGAAGAAAACATTAGTGAAATTGAAAATATAGAAAGATTCTCTATCCAAAATGAAATAGTGAGAGAAAAAGACTAAACAGAGCACTGGTGAGGTATGAGAATTTCAAGATGCCTAATACATTTAATTGGAGCCCTGAAAGAAAGGGGAAAAGGAGACAAAAATATTTCAACAAATAATGACCAAAATTGTTTTCAAATTAAAAAAAAACAAAGATCTAAGAAGCTCAACAAACCCTAAGCACAAGAATCATGCAGAAAATGACAGCCAAACATGTTATAATTAAATTGCTTAAAACCAACAATATATAGAAGTTCTTAAGATCAGCTAAGGAGATCTGGTGGTACAATGGTTAAGCACTCAGCTACTAACTGAAAGGTCAGCAGTTCAAACCCACCAACCACCTTATCAGAGAAAGGTGTAGCAATCTGCTTCTGTAAAGACTACAGTCTTGGAAACCCTAAAGGGCAGTTCTGCTCCGCCCTGTAGGGTCACTATTAGTTGGAATTGACTGATGGCAATGAGCTAAAATCTGTTAGAGGAAAAAGATGGATCATGCAAATGTGGAAAATATGCAAACCAGAAGACAGTGCAGAAACATATTTAAAATACTGAAAGAAAAACAAAACAAACTGTTGCCTTAGAATACTGTGCCCAACAGAAATACCTTTCAAAAACAAAGATGAAATAAAGACTTTTTTTTTCAGACACAGAAAAATTGAAAGAATTCATCACCAACAGACCAACCAACCCTCAAGAAACATTAAAGGAAGCATTTCAAGCAGAAGAAAAAATACTAGATGGCAATCATATGATATTTCATCTTATTAAACTTCTTTAAAAGATAATTGATCATTTAAAACAAAAATAAAAACAACATTTTGTCGAGTTTTAAACATGTAGAAATAAAATAATCGAAAAAATAGAACAAAGTCAAGGAGAAAAAATGGAAGTATACTCTTTCCAGGTTATTATATGATGAAATTCCTTGCTGGTACAATGGTTAATGTCTTTGGCTGCTAACCAAAAGGTTAAAGGTTTGAGTCCACCCAGAGGAGTCTGGGAAGAAAGGCCTAGTGATCTACTCCTGAAAAATCAGCCATGGAAAACCCTATGGAGCACAGTTCTACTCTGACACACATAGGGTCGCCATGAGTCAAAATTGTCTCCATGGTAACTGGTGGTGGTGGTAGGTAGTATAATATGTGAAGTGGTATAAAATCACTTGAAAGTGGACTGTGGTCATTTGAAGATGTGCACTGTAACTCTAAAGCAACCACTAAAATAACATAATAAAGACTTAAAGTTAATTAGCCAATTAAGGAGACACAACAGAATAATAAAGAAATAATCCAAAAGAATGCAGTACGAGGTGTGAAATCACCTTGCAATTTGGCCTCTGTTCTGGGTTCCTGAGAGCTGGACCACATTTGAGGTTAATGAGTGGGGTCTGACCAGATCAAGACAGACCACGTGGGGGACCAAAGCTGACTAAGCTTCTGGAGATAAAATAGAATCTATCATGGCCTTGTGGAAAAGGCAAATAAAAACCCCAAACCCTAAGGCTCAGATGAGCTTCCTGGTTGGTGACCATGCATGGGAGAGCATAGTGCATCCCTCTTTGGGACATGGAAGCTCTGCACTATGACCCCACCCAGACCTTACCTTGTGCATATCTTCATTTCTATCCTTTTGAATTGTAATAAAGCTGTAGTTATAAATATGATGTCTTAGTTATCTAGTGCTGCTGTAACAGAAATACAAGTGGGTGGCTTTAAAAACATATTTGTTTTCTCACAGTTTAGCAAGCTAGAAGCCCAAATACAGGGTGCCGGATCTTGGGGAAGGTTTTCTTTCTGTGTCAGCTCTGGAATAAAGCCCTTGTCTCTTTTGAACTTCTATTCCTCAGTGATCTTATGTGGCTTGGCATCTATCTTCCCCCTTCTTTGCTTTCTTGCTACACGATGTGCTCTTTTATATCTCCAAAGAGATTGGCTTAAGACACACCTTACTTGAATACTGTTTCATTAACATAACAAAGAAAACTCATTCCCAAATGGGATTATAACCACAACTTTCAGACTAAGACATACTAGGAAGAAGGACCTAGTGACCTACTTCTAAAAAACTGGACAGTGAAAACCTTATAAATAGCAGCAGAACACTGTCTGATATAGTGCAGGAAGATGAGCCCCTCAGGTTGGAACAATCTCAAAATATGACTGGGGAAGAGCTGCGTCCTCAAAGTAGACTTTAATGACATGGATGGAGTAAAGCTTTCAGAACCTTCATGTGCTGATGTGGCATGACTCAAAATTAGAATAAACAGCTGCAAACATTCAGTAATGATTGGGATGTGGAAGGTACGAAGTGTGAATCTAGGAAAATTGGGAGTCATCAAAAATGAAATGGAATGCATAAAAGATCGATAACCTAGGCATTAGTGAGCTGAAACGAACTGGTACTGGCCATTTTGAGTCAGATAATCATATGGTCTACCATGCTGGGAATGCCATTGAAGAGGAACGGCATCGCATTTATCATCAAAAAGAACATTTCAAGATCTATCCTGAAGTACAAACACTATCAGTAATATGATAATATCCATATGCCTACAAGGAAAATGAGTTAATATGACTATTATTCAAATTTACACACCAACCACTAAGGCCAAAGACGAAGAAATTTTTTACCAACTTCTGTAGTCTAAAACTGATCAAACATACAATCAAGATGCATTGATTATCACTGGGGATTGGAATGTGAAAGTTGGAAACAAAGAAGGATCGCTAGTTGGAAAATACGGCCTTGGTGATAGAAATGACATGGGAGATCACATGATAGAATTTTGCAAGACCAGTGACTTCTTCATTGCAAATACCCTTTTCAACAGCATAAATGGCAACCATACACATGGACTTTGCCAGATGGAATACACAAAAATCAAATCGACTACATCTGTGAAAAGAGACAATGGTGAAGTTCAATATCTTCAGCCAGAACAAGGCCAGAAGCTGACTACGGAACAGACCATCAGTTGCTCATATGCAAGTTCAAGTTGAAGCTGAAGAAAATTAAACCAAGTCCACAAAAGCCAAAGTGTGACCTTGAGTATATCTCACCTGAATTTTGAGACCATCTTAGGAATACATTTGATGCATTGAACACTAATGACCAAAGACCAGTCGAGTTGTGGGATGACATCAAGGACATCATATATGAAAAAAAGCAAAGGTCATTAAAAAGACAGGAAGGAAAGATAAGACCAAAAGAGACTCTGAAACTTACTCTGGAACATACCCCAGTGCCCTCGAGTCGATTCCGACTTATAGCGACTCATAGATTAAGTGCTACAGCTGCTAACCAAAGGGTCGGCTAACTCTTGAACATAGAATAGCAAAGTGAACAGAAGAAATGATGAAGTAAAAGAACTGAACAGAAGATGTCAAAGGGCAGCTTGAGAAGAAAAAGTATTATAATGAAATGTGCAAAGACCTGGAGCTAGAAAACTAAAAGGGAAGAACACACTTAGCCTTTCTCAAGCTGAAAGAATTGAAGAAAAAATTCAAGCCCCGAATTTCAATATTTAAGGACTGTCTAAACCCTGGTGGCACAGTGGTTAAAAGCTACACCTGCTAACCAAAAGATCGCAGTTCAAATCCACCGGGCACTCCTTGGAAACCCTATGGGGCAGTTCTGCTCTGTCCTATAGGGTCACTATGAGTCAGAATTGACTTGCTGGCAATGGGTTTGGTTTTTTGGTTTGGTTTATGGGCAAAAAGTTAAATGATGCAGGAAACATCCAAAGAAGATAGAAGGAATACACAGAGCCACTGTACCAAAAAAAAAATTGGTCAATGTTCAACCATATCAGGAGGTAGCATATGGTCAGGAACCGATGGTACTGAAGGAAAAAGTCCAAGCAGCACTGAAGGCATTTTCAAAACAAAAGGTCCAGAAATTGATTGAATACCAATCGAGATGTTTCAACAAATGGATGCGACATTGGAAGTGCTCACTTGTCTATGCCAAGAAATTTGGAAGACAATTACTTGGCCAACCAACTGGAAGAAATCCACATTTTTGCCCATTCCAAAGAAAGGTGATCCAAAAGAATGCAGAAATTTCAAACAATATCGTTAATATCATAAGCAAGTAAAATCTTGCTGAAGATAATTAAAAAATGGTTACAGTGCTTACTTCAGCAGCACATATACTAAAATTGGAACAATACAGAGATTAGCATGGCCCCTGCACAAAGATGACACACAAATTCGTGAAGCATTCCATGTTTTTACTTGATTTGTAAGCTTTCACTTAAAGCACAATAAACAAATTTAAAAAAAAAATGGTTGCTGTACTACATCAACAGGGAGCTGCCAGAAATTCCAGCTGGATTCAGAAGAGGATGTAGAACAAGGGATATCATTCCTTGTGTCAGATGGATCTTGGCTGAAATCAGAGAATACCAGAAAGATGTTTACCTTTGTTTCATCAACTATGCAAAGACTATGAGGATCACAATAAATTATGATTAACATTTTGAAGAAAGGGTAGTCCAGAGCACTTAATTGTATACATGAGGAACCTGTACATAGGCCAAGAGGCAGTCATTCGAACAAAACAAGGGAATACTACCTGGTTTAAAA
Source organism: Elephas maximus indicus (assembly GCF_024166365.1). Lineage (NCBI taxonomy): Eukaryota > Metazoa > Chordata > Mammalia > Proboscidea > Elephantidae > Elephas > Elephas maximus. The sequence goes on from NC_064829.1 coordinate 11,225,317, forward strand.
TAATCAAAGGTGTGTGTCAGGGTTGTATTCTTTCACCATACTTATTCAATCCGTATGCTGAGCAAATAATCTGAGAAGCTGGACTATATGAAGGAGAATGTGACATCAAGATTGGAGGAAGATTCATTAACCACCTCCAATATGCAGTTGACACAAACTTGCTTGCTGAAAGTGAAGAGGACTTGAAGCACTTACTGATGAAGACCAAAGACTACAGCCTTCAGTACAGATTATATCTCAACGTAAAGAAAAAAAATCCTGACAACTGGACCAATAAAAAACATCATGATAAATGGAGAAAAGTTCAAAGTAGTTAAAGGTTTCATTTTACTTGTATCCACAATCGACACCCATGGAAACAGCAGTCGAGAAATCAAATGACCTATTTATTGCATTGGACAAATCTGCTGCAAAAGACCTCTTTAAAGTGCTAAAAAAAAAAAAAAAAGATGTCACTTTGAGGACTAAGGTGTGCCTGACCCAAGCTGTGGTGTTTTCAATAGCCTCATACACAAACTGAACAATGAATAAGAAAGACTGAAGAAAAACTAATGCCTTTGAATTATAGTGTTGGCAAAGAATATTGAATATACCATGGAGTGCCAGAGGAATGAACAAGTCTGTCGTGGAAGTGCAGCCAGAATGGTCCTTAGAAGCAAGGGTGGTGAGACTTCATCTTACGTACTTTGGGCATGTTATCAGGAGGGACCAGTCCCTGGAGAAAAACATCATGCTTGGTAGAGAGTCAGTGAAAAAGAGGAAGACCATTAATGAGATGGATTGACACAGTGGGTGCAACAATGGGCTCTAACAAAGCAATGATTGTGAGGATGGTGCAGGACTGGGCAAGAGTTTCATTGTGTTGTGCATACGGTCACTATGAGCCAGAACCAACTCAACAGAACCTAACAACAAAAACAACATAGGAGTTAGGATTTACAACACAGATTTTTGGAGGGCACACTTTAATCCATAAAATATAGCATACTCTCTGTGAGTTTCTATGAATCATTCCAGTAAATTAATGAATGAGAAGGAGCAACGTCTGGTGTCCATTTGTTTGGAAGTCGGAAAAACAATGTTTCTCTGACCTATTAGCTCTGGCCCTACTCCAAGTGGCTAGGCTTGGAGAGAGAGAGGCTCTTGGGCAGCTGGCAATGACGGTAAAGAAAAGGGCAGGTGAAGACTGGATCCATAGACACACTTTGGGGATTAGATTTATGCTGATCCTTACTATGCCATTAGCATCAAAGGTGGGCTTTACCCACTTTACCCTTTGCTTAGTGCAGGCAGGAGGAAGAAAAAGAAACCAATGAACGGATGGGACAAATAGAAAACAAATAGAAGGATGGTAAATTTAAATCTCACCATAATATTTAATAATCACATTAAATATAAATGGTCTAAACACCCCTACTAAAAGACGTATTGTCAGAGTGGATACCAAAGTAAGACTCAACTGTATGCTGCCTACAAGAAACCAACTTTAAATGTATAGATCCAAATAGATTAAGATAAAAGGATGGAGAAGCATATTATTTTTAACAACTTTTTTTCAAAACTGTATTAGTATCAAACAAAGTAGATTTGAAAGAAATGAAAGTTACCAGGGACAAGGAGGGTATCCATAATGATAAAGTGGCTGGCTATTCTTTGGTCTTCCGTATTCATTATTCAGCTTTCACATGAGGCAATTGAAAAGAGCATAGAAGAATGATGCATTTGAATTACGATATTGGTGAAGAATACTGAATATACCACAGACTGCCAGAAGAACAAACAAATCTGTCTTGGAGGAAGTACAACCAGAATGCTCCTTAGAAGCAAGGATGGAGGGACTTTGTCTCACATACTTTGGACATGTTATTAGGATATCAGGAGGGACCAGTTCCTGTAAAAGGACATCATGCTTGGTGAAGAAGAGGGTCAGCTAAAAAGAGAAAGACTCTTGATGAGATGGGTTGACACAGTGGCTGCAACAATGGGCTCAAACATAACAATGATTGTGAGAATGGTGCAGTGCCAAGCAGGGCATTGTTCTGTTGTATATAGGGTCACTATGAGTTGGAAGTGACTTGATGGCACCTAACAACAACAACAAAATGGCTTACCCATTAAGAAAGCATAAAACCCAGTGCCGTCGAGTCGATTCCGACTCATAGCGACCCTATAGGACAGAGTAGAACTGCCCTATAGAGTTTCCAAGGAGCGCCTACATAAAAATTCTAAACATATATGAACCTTAAATAGTGCTTCAAAATGGACTAAGTAAAAACTGATAAACACCAAGGAGAATCAGAAAATTAGTAATCAGAGATTTCAATGCCCCTCTCTTAATAGTTGATAGAAAAGGAGACAGAAAATCTGTAAGCATATAGAAGACTTGCAAAATACAATCATACAACTTGACCTAACTGACATCTATAGAACACTCTACCCAATAATGCATTATCCAAAATGGAAATTATTTTAAAAAATCAGTAACAACAACAACAAAATCCTGGATAACCACCAAATATTTGGAAACTAACAACACTAGGCATCCCATGGAAAGACAAAAACAATAGGAAAAACAAAATATTTTGAATTAAATGAAAATGAAATCAACAGTCCTGTATTCAGAATGAGGAAAAAAGATGGAATACAGAAATTATCAATATCAACGATAGGTGCATCACAATAGATTATGCAGATATCAAAAAATAAGGGAAAATTATGAACAATTTTTGACCAAAAAATTCAATAATGTAGATGAAATAAACAATTCCTTGAAAGAGACAACGTACCAAAGTTCACACAAAGAGAAACTGAATACCACTATTTATTAGCACATTTGAAAAGAAAACTCTAGGCCCAAATGCCTTCTCTGACCAATTCTATCAAGCATTTAAGGAAGAAATAACAGAAATTATAAACAAATTCTTTGAGAAATTGAAAAGTAGAAGATATTACCCAACTCATGCTAAGAAGCCAGCATTACTCTGATACCAAAACTAGAAAAAGTGTGATGGTTAAGATTGTGTGTCAACTTGGCTGGGCCTTAATTCTCAGTGGTTTCCATGATGAGATTTGATATAATGTGATCACCTCCATGATGAGATATGCAGTGAGTAGTCAGTCAGTTGAAAGGGAGTTTCCTTAAGCATGTACCCTACATCAAATATAAGTGGACATTCTGGCAAGGCTCATGGGCTTTTGCTCACTCTGGATCCTGCAGCTAGCTCTTATTTGTCTGACTTGACCTCCAGTTCATGGGACTTGAGCTAGCAGCTTGCCTGCAGTCTTGTCTGCTGACCTTGGAATTCATCAATTTTCGCAGCCTGCAAGCAAGAGTCCTGCTCTCTGACCTGCCAATATTGGGTTCACTAGCCCCTGCAGCTGTGTGAATCAGGGGAAGCCTCTATCCTGACCCATGGACTTGGGACATTCTGGCCTGTACAACCACTTGAGCCATTTCCTTGACATAAATCTCTCTCCATGTATATTTATACACTTTACTGGTTTTGCTTCTCTAGAGAACCAGCCTAAGACACAAAGGTACTAAAAAAATGTAAAAGCTAAAGATCAATATCCCTCATAAGCATAAATGCAAAAAAGTTCTAACAAAATCTCAGTAAATAGAATTTAACCATATATAAAATGATAGTACATAGCATAAAAACAAGATATTCACAGATAAATCTGACAAAAGATGTGCAAACTCTGTACACTGAAAATTACAAAATATTACTTAAAAATATTAAAGATGTAAATATATGGAAAGATATATCATGTTAACAGATGGGAGAACTTAATATTATTAAGGTGTCAATTCTCCCCATATTGATCTATTCATTCAATGCAACCCTGACCAAATCCCAGGAGGCTTTTTTGTAAAAACAAAAATAAAAAACGAATTCTAAAACTCATATAGAAATGCAAAAGACCCAGCTCTCATGAAATGTTTCCAAAAGCAATTACAAAATATCAGCAAATAAACAGAAGTTACAGAAAAAGAGCCAAATGGAAATTATAGAACTGAAAAATACAAAAGTAAAAACTCATTGGATGTTGTCATGGATTGAATTATGTCCCCTAAAAATGTGTATATTTACTTGGTTAAGCCATGATTCCAAGTATTCTGTGGTTGTCTATTTTGTGATTAGAATTTTATGTTAGGATTAGGGTGGGATTGTAACACCACCCTTACGTAGGTCACCTCCCTGATCCAGTGTAAAGGGAGTTTCCCTGGGGTGCTGCCTGCACTACCTTTTATCTCTCAAGAGATAAAAGGAAAGGGAAGCAAGCAGAGAGTTGGGAACCTCATACCACCAAGAAAGTAGCGCCGGAAGCAGAGCACGTCTTTGGACCTGAGGTTCCTGTGCTGAGATGCTCCCAGACCAAGCAAAGACTGATACATCACAAGGACCTTCCCCCAGAGCCAATAGAGAGAGAAAGCCTACTCCTGGAGCTGACACTCTGAATTTGGACTTGTGGCCTACTTAACTGTGAGAGAATAAACTTCTCTTTGTTAAAGCCATCCACTTGTGGTATTTCTGTTATAGCAGCACTAGACAACTAAGACAGAATTTTGTACTGCGAGAGTAGGGTGCTGCTCTAACAGATACCTAAGATGTGGAAGCCGTATTGAAACTGTGACTGGATAGAGTTGCAGCAATGGTAGAGGACCAGCAGCAGCAGAGAACCTGCAGTGGCAGAGAAGCAGCAGCAGAGAAGCAGCAGCAGCAGGACCAGGAGACCAGAGCGAGGTGACGCTGGAGCCAACCCACGGAGCAAGGGATCTGAGTGTCTGCACTCAGGAGGCTTCCTGGCGGAGCAGGGTGCCTCCAGGCACTTATTGGTGGAGATAGGCTTGCTGATCCATGGAGCCAGACAGCTGAGTGCCTGTGTGCAGGAGGCTTCCTGACAGAGTGGGGTACCTCCAGGCACTTATCGGTGCAGCTACAGAGCTTTGGAACACTTGTCCCAGCAGGGACATGTGGGCATGAGGCCAAGAAGCCAGGAGACGGAGGCTAAAGAGACAAGGAACACGGGAAGCCGAGCTGCCTCAGTCTCAAAAGGTGTGGTCATGACCTCAGGTGTTTCAAAGGGTGGAGCTGTGGCCTCTGGTGTTTGTAAGGGTAGGATTGCCACCCAGATGGACTAGGAGAATGGTGCGTCTAAAGCCAAGGGAGCAGAGTTGCTGTCCCAGTGGGCCTGGGAGGTGGAGCTGAAGCCCAGGGCCGAGAGACCTCCACTCAGAATCTGGAGATTGTGGCCAATACCTAGAGTCTGGAGGGCAGATCCATTGTGTAAATTGTCTCAGAGAACAGAGTATTATTTTCAAAGCCTTGAGGGCTAATGTAATGTGTTCTGCTGATTTGCTTGGTGCCTATTATCCCTTCTTTTCCTCCAGTTTCTCCCATTCGTAATGGAAATGTCTAGCTTGTGCCTGTTCTGTCATTTTACCTTTGGAAGCAGATAACCTGTATTCTAGATTTCACAGATGAAGAGAAATTTTTGGATTTTGGACTTTGAGTTAAGACTTTTGCAATGATACGTGGGATATGTTTTGCATGTTGCAAGGATGTCAAAAGGGGGCCAAAGGGTGGAAAGCCATGGATTGAATTATGTCCCCTCAAATATGTGTGTATCAATTTGGTTTGGTCATAATTCCCAGTTTCCTGTGGTTGTCCTCCATTTTGTGACTGTAATTTTATGTCGAGAGGATTAGGGTGGGATTGTAACACTGCCCTTACTTAGGCTACCTCCCTGATCCAATATAAGGGGAGTTCCCCTGGGGTGTGGCCAGTACCACCTTTTATCTCTCACGAGATAAAAAGAAAGGGAAGCAAGCAGAGAGTTGGGACCTCATACCACCAAGAAAGTAGCACCAGGAGCAGGGCATGTGCTTTGGACCTGAGAATCCTGTGCTGAGATGTTCCCAGACCAAGGGAAGACTAATGCATCACAAGGACCTTCCTCCAGAGCTGACAGAGAAGGAGAGCCTTCCCCTGGAGCTGATGCCCTGAATTTGGAATTGTAGCCTATGAGCCTGTAACAGAAATACCACAAGCCATCCACTTGTGGTATTTCTGTTATAGCAGCACTGTATAATTAAGACAAATGGGCTCAAATGTAGCCTGGAACCTACAGTCAGCAAACTCGAGGATGGATCAATATAGTTTGCTCAATATGGACAACAGAGAGAAAATATACTGAAAAAAAGAAAATAAATGGAGGTCCTAGGAGCTGTGGGACGATAACAAAAGATCTAAATCTGAGTCCCAGAAGAGGAAGAGAAAGCGTGTGCCACTGAAAACTTCCCAAATTAGCAAGACATAAACCTATAGCTTCAAGAAGGTGAGTGAATTCCAAACAGGATAAACCTAAAGAAACCCATGCCAAGACACATCATAATTAATCCTCTGAAAACTAAACACAAAGGAAAAATCTTAAAAGCAGCCATAGAGAAATGATGCATTCATTCCTATAGGAGAACATCAATTTCAATTAGAGATGACAACTCGGTCAAAGTCATGGAGGCCAGAAGGAAGTGCCACAACATTTTGCAGGTGCTGACAAAACTTAGGAAAGCCTAGGGAATTTGTCACTAGCAGACCTATGCTTAATGACTGGCTGAATGAAGCTATTCAAACGTAAAGGATGTAATAACATAAAAACAAAAAAATAACCTTAGAAAGAAAGAAGAAAAACAAATGGGTAAAGATAGGCCAAAACAGAATATATATAATTCTCACGGGTTTCTTAAATCATATTTGATGGCTGAAGCAGAAATTATAACACAGCCTAATGTGGGGCTCAATGAATGTAGAGGAACTACTTGAGACAATAATATTTTAAAAGTGAAGAAGGCAAAGGGAACTAAATGGAAGCAAAGTTTCAGTAATTACACTCAGAGTGGTAAAATGTCAATACCAGTAGGCTGTGAGAAGTTACGTGTGTATAGTGTGAAACCACTAAGAAAATCGTACAAAGCCCATATGCAAAGTGAGTATAAAGAAAACAAGATGAAACTCATCAAAATCTTCAAGCAACACATGGGAAGGCAAGGAAAGAGAAACAGAAACAAACAAAACATAAACTAAAGAGGCAGTCTTAAGACTTAACGTATCACTAGTTACTTTAAATGTAAATTGTCTAAATACACCAATTATAAGAAAGAGATTAGCAGAGTGGGTTTAAAAAAAAACCATGACCCAACTATATGCTGTATGCCGGAAACTTACTTCAAACACAGCTATACAGGTAGGCTGAAAGCAAAAGGAAGGAAAAGATATATTATGCTACCACTAGTTCAAAAAAAAAAAAAAGCTGAAGTAGCTATATTAACATCAGATAAAGTAAGCTTCAGAGCAAATAAAATTACTCGATACCAAAAGGGATGTTATAAAATGGTAAAAAGATTAATTTACCAGGAAGTATAATAATACTAAATGTGTAGGCAAAAAAAAAAAAAAAAAGTTTCAAAATACATGAAGCAAAAACTGATAGAGCTGAAAGGAGAAAAAGACAAGTCCATGGTATAGCTGAGGACTTCAAAGCCCCACTTTGAGCAACTGATAGAAGCACTAGACAAAAAAGAAGCACATAGAAGAACTGAACAATCCAGTCAACCCGTAGGGTCTAATTGACAGAGACGCGACACTCTCCCCAACAACAGCAGAATACTCATTTTTTAAGTGCCCATGAAACACTCACCATCATAGACCTATGTCCTGGGACATAAAACAAACTACAATATATTTTACAGAACTGAAGTCATACAGAGTGTGTTCTGTGACCATTACAAAATGAAATGAGAAATCAAGACAGAAAAGTTTCCAAAATCTTGGATATCAAACAACACACCTCAAAATAATTCTCTGGCCAAAGGGAAAGTCTGAAGGAAACTTAAAAAATGAATAGAACTGAATGAAAATGAAAATGGGGCATATTGAAATATGTAGGATGCAGCTAAAGCGGGGCTGAGAGGGAAATTTATGGCACTAAATGCTTGCATTAGCAAAGAGGAAAGGTCTCAAGCAAGTCATCTAAGTTCCCATCTTCCTAAACTAGAGAAAGAAGAGCAAAATGAATTCAAAGCAAAAAACAACTCTTACCAGTTGCCATGGAGTCGGTTCTGACTCACAACAACCGCATTTGTGTCCGAGTAGAACCGTGCTCCCTAGGGTTTTCAATGGCTGATTTTTTGGAAATAGATTGCCCAGCCTTTTTTTTTATATAATTTTTATTGTGCTTTAAGCGAAAGTTTACAAATCAAGTCAGCCTCTCACACAAAAACTTGTGTACACCTTGCTACATACTCCTAATTACTCTCCCCCAATGCGACAGCCCACTCTCTCCCTCCACTCTCTCTTTTCGTGTCCATTTCACCAGCTTCTAACCCCCTCTACCCTCTCATCTCCCCTCCAGGCAGGAGATGCCAGCATAGTCTCAAGTGTCCACCTGATCCGAGAAGCTCACTCCTCACCAGCATCCCTCTCCAACCCATTGTCCAGTCCAATCCCTGTCTGAAGAGTTGGCTTCGGGAATGGTTCCTGTCCTGGGCCAACAGAAGGTCTGGGGGCCATGACCAGCAGGGTCCTTCTAGTCTCAGTCAGACCATTAAGTCTAGTCTTTTTATGAGAATTTGGGGTCTGCATCCCACTGCTCTCCTGCTCCCTCAGGGGTTCTCTGTTGTGTTCCCTATCAGGGCAGTCATCGGTTGTAGCCAGGTACCGTCTAGATCTTCTGGTCTCAGGATGATACAGTCTCTGATTCATGTGGCCCTTTCTGTCTCTTGGGCTCGTAATTACCTTGTGTCCTTGGTGTTCTTCATTCTCCTTTGATGCAGGTGGGTTGAGACCAATTGATGCATCTTAGATGGCTGCTTGCTAGTATTTAAGACCCCAGATGCCACTCTTCAAAGTGGGATGCAGACTGTTTTCTTAATAGATTTTATTATGCCAATTGACTTAGATGTCCCCTGAAACCACGGTCCCCAAACCCCTGCCCCTGCTACACTGGCCTTCAAAACATTCAGTTTATTCAGGAAACTTCTTTGCTTTTGGTTTAGTCCAGTTGTGCTGACCTCCCCTGTCTTGTGTGTTGTCTTTCCCTTCACCTGAAGTAGTTCTTATCTACTGTCTAATTAGTGAGTACTCCTCTCCCACCCTCTGTCCCTCCCCCTTCTCGTAACCACAAAAGAATGTTTTCTTCTCAGTTTAAACTATTTCTCAGGATCTTTTTACTCTTTTGGTGAAGTCTTTGGATGAGCATAGGTGTTTGATTTTTAGGAGCACCCAGTTATTTAGTTTTTCTTTTGCATTCTTAATAATGTTTTGTACACTGTTATGCCATGTATTAGGGCTCCTAACGTTGTCCCTATTTTTTCTTCTGTGATCTTCATCGTTTTAGATTTTATATTTAGGTCTTTGATCCATTCTGAGCTCGTTTTTGTGCATGGAGTGAGGTATGGGTCTTGTTTCATTTTTTTGCAAATGGATATCCAGTTATGCCAGCACCATTTGTTAAAAAGACTGTCTTTTCCCCATTTAACTGTTTGGGTGCCAGGCCTTTCTTGATGGATTTGAACCACCAAACTTTTAGTTACATGCTTAACCTAATGTCTAAAACTGAAAGATAGAGCTTTCTATGTATTGACAAGGATCAGCAACAACTAAAACTCTCACACACTGCTGGTGGGAATGTTAAATGGTAAAACTACTTTGTTAAACAAGTTTGGCAGTTTTTAAAAAAATTTCCTGTACACCTACCATATGACCCATTCACATGTCCGTACAAAGGCTTGTGCATAAATATTTATAGCAGCTTTGTTTGTGGTAGTCTAAAAATCAGAGACAATCCACGAAATCAATGTGTAAACAAGTTGTGTTATATCCATACAACAGAATATTCCCCAGCAACGAAATGGAATACACACACAATAAATTTGAATCTTAAAATAGCTATGCTGGGTGAAAGATGCCAGACAAAAATATTGATGTAAAATTCTAGGAGATATGAACTAAAGTATGGTGACAGAAAGTATGTCAGTGTTTGCCTTCGGGAGGGGTAGAGGAGATGTAAGGGTCGGGAGGAAGAATTACAAAGGTTCATGAGAAAACTTTTGAGGATGATGAAATTGTTCATTCTCTTGATTATGGCAGTGTTTCGTGTACTTATACATATGTCAAAAATTTATCAAGTGGTATATTTTGAATATGTACCACTTACAATATGTCAATTATACCTTAATATATCTTTTTAAATAAAACAAAAAAGATTATACATTGCAATTTAAGATTTTGGAGGATGAGGAATCCCCAATAAAAATAAGATCGAGACAATGATCCGGAAGTGGATCTATGAAGTCAACTGGAGGTAAAGACTACTGGAGTTGAGACTACAGTAATTGTAAAGTTAGATTATTAGATGAGTTGTTTTAGTGGATATGAATCTTCAGAGATGAAGGCAGGAGTTAGGGTAGAGCACAGACTGTGACGAGAGCGACATCATAAAAGTATTCTGCCTAGAGGAGAGAGGTTAGTAAATGACAATGGCAAGTGTGGATAGACTTTGGTGTAATCAGATTTTATGAGACTCAAAGGAGTGTTAGCTTTTACCTTAAGGGAACAGGCACTAGCCTGGTTATAGTAGTGAGGAGGCAGGAAGATGTCGACTGACATTCCAGGCCCATTGTATTGGGGAAAGAGGCACAGTAAGCAAGTGAATGAAAAGGGTGTTTACTAAAAAGATAAAAATGTGAGGGCTTTGGTTTATAGCTGAAAACTCCAGAAGGAACATGGGAAGATGGAGGGAAGGACGCATCCAGTCCTGTACTGATCCAGGGAGATAACGTCTACCTGCAGTAAATGGAGTTAGGCTCTGTGGAAGAACAGGAGACCAGGTGGCTGGGTGAGAAGTCCAGGAAGAAGGGTCTGACATTAGAAATTTTGTATTTATGCGCAGGTTTCTTCAAAATGGAAGTGACTCCAAATCTCAGGCTGTATCTGGCCTGATGTCTAAGGGATGATGAGGAAATGCTATAAAACTTAGTGAGTGTTATTGTTTCTGTGGGGGTGATTATTTCATGGTGTTCGGGCCAAATAGCAAGGAGTCTGATGAATGCGGGCCTGAGGCGTGCCTGTGTAGCTGCCTCTGAAACATCTCCCACCCCGAACCCCACAGGACGTTCCTATAAATGACTGCTACCGTGATTTTTCTTCAAGTACCAAGGTGGACTCTTCTTCAAACAAGACCATTTATTTTTAATACGAGCCCCATGAGTTGTATTTGTGGGGGTTTATGTTGTTCAGGGAGTTGCTACTCACTAAATTGTGGCTCAGAATGAACTGAGGCAAAACAATGTTTTAGAAATCCAAATATCCTTTTTACCTGCCAGAAATCATCATCGTGTGTATTTTATTTGAAACATATTCAAAAATAATCTATAGGAAGAGATCAATCATTCTTACCTAGAAAGTAAACTTATTATAAAACTGACTTGATGCATGGTATTCTAGACATAACAGACCCAGACTATTTAGAGCACTTACATTAGCAGCCCACAGGAATTTACAGACAAGTGTTTCCGAGGAGCCAGGTACTGCAAAGGCTTGGGCTCTAAAGCTGCTCCGTCACCGTCATTAAGCAATTCAGACCACCTGCGACACTCTCGCTTTGGACCTGTGCAGAGTACTTGTGATCGCTGACAGGGCTTCTATTGGCTTTCTTAATTTTCTGCCCCTCTAGAGTTACTGAAATTGAACTTTAGAGTTCCAAATACTAAAAGCCTCTTTCTTTTATTTTCTTTAATTTCTTCCCTGTAATATAATATTCTTTCTTCCCAAAGAAGATGAGGTAAGCAGCTGCTTCCTTCTATAATTTTCAGTGCAAACATGTAAGAAGTAGCTGCTGCATAAGATGAAAATCTTCCAACCATTTCTCTAAAGAGCTTAGAACTTTCTCTATAGCCTGCATTTTTAGTCACAAGGACAATAGTCCCTCCCTGGAACTTCCTCTTCCCTCAAACTACGCAAGCATCTTGAACTGAGATGCATGGCAGCCTGGTGTCCTGAAACAAGTGTCTCAGCCCTAAACGTCAGTCCGTGCGCCACCCACCCGCCTTCTAAGGGGAGTTACACAGGGACATTCCACAAGGTGAATTCCCTGTGCCTCTGTAGTTCTCCCAGCAGTTTGGGACTTTCTCTATAATGCATGAGGTTTTTTTCTAAAGGCAAATTTTACTTAGTCACACATATTTTCCCTCTTGCTGAACGTCTTGAGTTTAAAATTGGAAGAGATACATGGCAGGGTTGTATCATTTCACCTTACTTGTTTGATCTGTATGCTGAACAAATAATCCACGAAACTGCACTCTGTGAAGAATGCTTTCTCACGATTAGAGGAAGACTCATTAACAGCCTGAGATCCACAGATGACACAACCTGTCTTCACGAAAATGAAGATGCCTTGAAGTGCTTAATGATGGAGGTCAAAGACCTCCAGCATGGATTATACGTGAAAGTGAAGAAAATAAAAATTCTTACAACTAGACTGATAAACAACATCATGATAAATGAAGGAAAAAAAAGAAGCTGTCAACAATTTCATTCTACTTGGATCAACAATCAATGTCCATGGAAGCAGCAGTCAGAAAATGAAATTATATATTGCATTGGGCATATCTCCTGCAAAAAAAACCTTTAAAGTTTTAAAAAGCAAAAATATTCCTTTGATGTCTAAAGTGTGCCTGACTGAAGTCATGGTCTTTTCAATCACCTCATATATACCTGGAAGCTGGATGATAAAAAAAGAAGACAGAAAAAGAGTTGATGAATTCAAATTGTGGTGTTGGTGAAGAATATTGAATAGACTGTGGACTGACAAAGGAATGAACAAATCAGTCTTAGAAGAAATGCACCCAAAATGGTTGGATAAAAGATAAAAGACTTCAGCTCACTTTTTTGGGCGTGTCACCAGGGAAGAGCAACCACTAGAAAAAGATATCATGTTTGATAAAGTAGAGGGTCAGTGAAAACGAGAGAAACCCCCAGTGAGATGGACTAACACAATAACCACAACCATGGTCTCAAACATACCAAAGATCATGAAAATGATGCGGGGCCGGGCAACGTTTTGTTCTGTTGTGCATGAGATTGCCATGAGTTGGAGCTGACTCAAAGGTAACTAACAACAGAGCGATTGTTGGGTAGTGCCTACCTGTGTAACGGACTTCAGAGGTCGTTTCCAAGGATAGAAGTAACTATCACAAAAACAAACATTTCGTTTTACAGGAAGAAGAATTTCTTCAAAAGATGATACTTGGCTACCTCCACAAAGAGCGTACACACTCCTGGAGACATGGGCAGTAACCTCGCAGAATCATTTTTTTCTTGTATATTTTTTAGGGAGGCACCAAATTTGTTGATAGAAAGTCCGTACGTATAACCAAGATACGTTTTCTTGTTTAAAATTTTTACCCTTGTATTGTCTATTGACTTTATTTAGGACATTATCATTCAGTGGAAAAAGACACATCCACTATGTTCCCCCATTCCTATACGTATTCCCACTTTGTCTTAGTAATTTATTAATTAGCAATATATCCTCCTCTGCTTGCCATAGTTAAACCTCAGTGTCCTAGTACTGATTTATCAAAATACAGTTTCTTTAAAAAATAAAAAAGCTTAGGAAAAACAATGTTTCACTGTGGTATTCTGATATGATTCATGAGTGTGCAGATGAGATAGATTTCTAGATGCATTCTTGAACTATAATCCCTTGTGAATATTTGTGGTGCTTTTGGGGGGGAAGCTGTTTCAGAGATCTGCTAAAAGTATTCATTTAGTGGATTTACTCACTAAAATCCCTACAATTATGATACCTAGTTCCCGTAAATTATTTTTGGAAAAAAAGCTGATACAAATAAATATTACTGTATTGTAACATTTGAAGTGTAAAACCTTTTTCACACACAAACTGTGACGAAAGGCAAAAACTTGACAAGCCCAAATTCTCCGCCGTAATTGCTGAAGCAGTGTAAGAGCAATGTTGGCACTTTTGCCAAGTTAATATTTGGTATGAAATATGTGCCTTATCTTCTGCTAAACTATCTCCTTTCCAGCTAGAAACTGGGAAGTAGTCTAAATTTAATATTTCTAAAATATTTTGAACATTACAATTCTAAGTAAATTTGATCTACCAAACAGTGTAGAATTTTTTTTTCTGACCCCATTTCCACTTTCAATTCCAGGTAACAACAAGGTCTAATCTTTAAGGCTGAGATGAAATTCTACAGTTGTCAGATTTACTGTTAGTTGTTTTGTAGAAACAAAGAAGCTTCATATGGTAAGCTGTGACCAACTTACTCCACTGATAAAAGAACCACAAGGCTCAGACCAGGATTTGGGATCAGACCCCGAGGTGACTATTCTGCCCTGTGTTTGTGATGGATATACTAGATTTTGTAGGCTCTGATGTTCAGCTCCCTAGTATAATGGCTGGCATATAATAACCACTTGATAAATATTTATTGATTGTATTGATTGCTACTGATTGCAAGCTCTTTGAGAGTTTGGACTTTTTTTTTTTATTATTTCTGCTATGTCCCTGTCATTTGAAATAGTGCTTGTCACATAATGGGTGCTCAGTAAACATATTGGTTTGAATGAAATATTTGGTGAATACCTAAAATTCTAGCAAGGCAGAATCATGGAATGCTAGGGATGTAGGCTCAATATGCAGGTATCTTGGTTCAAATTGCAGTTCAGCCACTTACCAAGTATATTAGAAAGACCATCAGTGAGCATACAGATAAAATGGGAATAATATTTATATCTGCTTCATCAGGTTATGAATGATGATTGAAAAAAAAAATATATATATATATGTATATACATGACACTACACAGTGTCTGAAGCCCAAAGTCCACTCAGTAAAGGTTGCTGTTGCTAATATACCATTCAAGTGTGCTGGACACTACCCTGACTCAGTGAAATTGCTCCACCATGACTTACACTTTTTGTGAATGTGGAGAACTAGAAACAGCAGAGTGCGGCTCATCTGTTATATACCTGGTCCTACCAACTGTGTTGCTATGAGGCTGGAAGCTATGCCACCAGTATTCCACATACCACCAGGATCAACATGGTCAACAGGTTTCTGCAGAGCTTTCAGACTAAGACAGATGAGGAAGCAAGGCCTGGTGATCTACTTCTGAAAATTAGCCAATGAAAACCTTATGTATAAGAACAGAATACTGACTCTTATAATGCTGAAGGATGAGCCCTCCACATTGGAAGGCACTCAAAATACGACTGGGAAAGAGCTGCCTCCTCAAAGTAGAGTCAACCATAATGAGGCAGATGGAGTACTGCTTTCGCAGCCTTCATTTGCTGATGTGGCACGACTCAAAATGAGAATTAACAGCTGCAAACATCCATTAGTAATTGGAACATGGAATACATAAAGTATGAGTCGAGGAAAATTGGAAGTAATCAAAAGTAAAGTGGAATGCTTAAAGATCAATATCCTAGTCATTAGTGAGATGAAATGACTGGTATTGGCAGTTTTGATTCTGTCAATCTTATGGTCTACTATGCCAGAAACTACAAGTCGAAGAGGAACAGTGTTGCATTTATCATTAAAAAGAACATTCCAAGATCTATCCTGAAGTAAAATTAGTCAGCAATAGGTTAATATTCATACTCCTAAAAGGAAGACCAATTACTATGACTATTTCTCAAGTTTATGCACCAACCACAAATGCCAAAGATGAAGAATTGAAGATTTTTAAAACCTGCCGCAGTATGTAATTGCTTGGACATGCAACAAAGATGCACTGGTAATTATCGGTGATTAGAATACAAAAGTTGGATGCAAAGAAGAAGGATCAGTAGCTAGAAAATATGGCATTGGTGACATCAAAGATCACATAATAGAATTCCAAAAGATCGGTGACTTATTCATCAGAAATACTTTTTTCAACAACACAGTTGATGACTATACATGTGTAGTTCACTGAATGGATTATGCAGGTATCAAATACAGCACATCTATGTAAAGAGATGATGGAGAAGCTCAATATCATCCATCAAGACAATGCCAGAGGCCAACTGCTGAACAAAGCATTAGTTGCTCATGTGCAAGTTCAAGTTGAAGCTGAAGAAAATTAAAACAAGCCCATGAGAGTATGACCTTGAATATATCCCACTTGAATTTAGACAGCATCTCAAAAATAGATTTGACACATTCAACACTAATGATCAAAGACCAGTAAAGTTGCAGGAAAACATCAAGAATACCATACATAAAGAAAGTGGAAGATCATTAAAAAGACAGGAAAGAAGGAAAAGACTAAAATGGATGTCAGAAGAGACTTCGAAACTTGCCCTTAAATGCAGAGTAGCTAAAGTGAATGGAAAAAATGATGAAGAAAAAAGAGCTGAACAGAATATTTCAAAGGGCAACTCTAAAAGACAAAGTAAAGTATTGCAATGAAATGTGCAAGGATCTGAAGTTAGAAAACCAAAGGGGAAGAACACAATCAGCATTTCTCAAGCCAAAAGAACTTAAGAGAAAATTGAAGCCTCAAGGTACATTACTGAAGGGTTCTCTGGACAAAAAAAAAGTTGAATGATGCAGGAAGCATCAAAAGAAGATGGAAGGAATACACAGGATCACTGTATCAAAAAGAATTGGTTGATGTTCAGCCATTCAGAAGGTGGCATATGATTGAGAACCGCTAGTACTAAAATAAAAAGTTCAAGCTGCATTGAAGGCATCGGCAAAAAGCAAGGCTCCAGGAATTGACAGAATACCAACTGAGACGCTTCAACAAACAGATCTGATGCTGGAAGACTTACTAGTCTATACGAAGAAATTTGGAAGATGGCTGCCTGCCAACAGACAGATCTATATTCATGCCCATTCCAAAGAAAGGCAATCAGATGAAATGTGGAAATTATCAAACAATATCATCAATATCACATGCTAGCAAAATTTTGCTGAACATAATTCAAAAACAAATGCAGCCATACATCAACCGGGAATTATGAGAAGTTAAAAACAGATTCAGAAGAGAACATGAAACCAAGAATATCTTTGCTGTTTTCAGAGGTATCTAGGCTGAAAGCAGAGAATCCCGGAAAGATGTTTACATGTGTTTTATCGACTACACGAAGGTATTTGACCGTGTGGATCACAACAAATTGTGGATAACTTATAAATAATGGGATCTCCAGACCATTTATTATTTTTTTTTTATGCAGAACAAGTACATGGATCAAGAGGCAGTAGTTTGAACAACACAAGGGGCTACTTCATGGATTAAAATTGGAAAATGTGTCTGTCAGAGTTGTATCTTCTCACCTTACTTATTCAATATGTATGGTGAACAAATAATCCATGAAGCTGGACCATATGAAGAAGAATAGTACATAAGTTTGAGGACAACTCATTAACAACCTCAGTTATGCAGATGACACAACCTTGCTTGCCAAAAAGGAAGATGGAGCTTGGCTTCCAGTCGAGACACAGGTCTCCATATCTTGGGACCCAGCAGTGAGTAGACGTTTTGCTTAGAGAATGACCTCCTCAGATCTGGAATGATTATGCTTTCACATTAATGAAAATATTGGCAATATTAAAAACACTCTGTCATTAAGAAACTGTGGGAGGAGGAGACTCTTTCTGGTTTTCCCATCTCTCTAAAATCACTGAAGCTAGAGAGAAGTGCTAGGAGGTGGAGTTGGGAGCCCAGAACCTGACTTGAAGACTATACTAAATAAGAGATGAAATCTATGTAGTAATTGGAAAATGAGTATCAAGAACAAACCAGCAGTTCTCTCAAGGAACTCTGTGAATCTCTTGAAGAAGATTATAAAGATGTGCAGCATTTTGAAGAAAACATTCCTCCCCATTTGCCTCAAGTAGCAGTAACCAATAGCTTTGCTAACGGATCAGATCTTAGCTCTGAACAACCAGTCAAAGTTGTGGAACCTGTACCCATAAATGAGCCCCCAAAAGGACAAAGAAATATTAAGGAAATGCCATTTATAACTTCTGATGAGTTAAACGGTATTCCTGCATACATGAAATCCCGGTTAACCTATTCTCAAATTGATGATATTGTTGAAGAAATCAACAAGGCAGTAGCTAGTAAATATAAAATCTTACATCAACCAAAAAGTCTATGCATTCTGTGGCCAGAAACCTCTATCACAGATTTACTGAAGAAGAAACAAATGATACCAAAACTCATTGTTTTATAGTGGAAGCTGACATAAAGGAGTTCACGGCTTTGAAAGCTGACAAGAGGTTTCATGTGATAGTGAATATTTTACGACAGTGCAGGAGGCTCTCAGAGGTCCCAGGGGGAAGACTGGCCAGTTATGTTATAACCTGAGGCCCTGTGAGAGCTCTTGAAGCAATCAACAGGAGGGTACAGAAGCTAGTCCTCTAATCTCTTTATGTATAATTTCATTAGCTTTTGCATTTTATTTTCTTGTTTCTTATAAAAGTTTAATTTTTCTCTGTGAATCATTTTTTCCTATGAAAAAAAAGTTTCCTGTTTAAAATATTTCTTCCTGAAACTCATATTGAACAACGGCGTTAGTAAGTTGTTTTTGTAGAATGGATACTGAGGTGAACGGTTAGTCTCTATTTTAATCGTTAGCACATAACAGTTTAGTGCATTAATTTGGGTAAAATCAGATTGTTCAAAGAGTAATGAAGACTTTCAAACAAGAATTCATCCTTGTTACTTGATCATCATTTTCAAGCAAAATGACAGGCTTGTCCTAATTTATTTTTCTGAAAATAAAATTTTTTAAATCTTAAAAAAAAAAAATGAAGGCACCCTGAAGCACTTACTAATGAAAGTCAAAGCCTTCAATATGGATTACACCTGGGCATGAAGAAAATGAAAATCCTCACAACTGGACAAATAGACGGAGCCCTGGTGGCACGGTGCTTAAGAGCTCAGCTGCTTACTAAAAAGATTGGTAATTCTAGTCCACTAGTCACTCCTTGGAAACCCTATGGGGCAGTTCTACTCTGTCTTACAGGGTCACTATGAGTTGGAATCAACTCTACAGTGATAGGTGAACCAATAAACAACATCATGATAAATGAGGAAGTTTTTTTAATTGTCAAGGATTTCATTCTATTTGATCAACAATCAATGTCCATGGAAGCAGCAGTCAAGGAATCAAATGACATATTGCATTGGGCAAATCTCCTACAAAAGACCACTTTAAAGTTCTCAAAAACAAAGATGTCACTTTGATGAGTAAAGTGCACCTGACCCAAGCCATGATCTTTTCAATTACCCCATATGTATGCAAAACCTGCACAATGGAAAAGGAAGACTGAAGCATTGACGTGTTTAAATTGTGGTGTCGGCAGAGAATATTGAACATGCCATGGCCTACCAAAGGCTTGAAAAGATCAATCTTAGAATACAATCAAAGAGCTCCTTAAAAGCAAGGATGGGGAGAATTCAGTTCACTTACTTTGGACCTGTCATTAGAAAAAAAAACTAATTGGTAGAAAAAAGACATTGTGTTTGGTAAAGTAGAGGGCCAGCAAAAACAAGGGAAATCTTCAATGACATGGACTGACACAGTAGCCTCAACAATGGACTCAAAAATACCAAGAATCATGAAGATGGCACAGGACGGGGCAATGTTTCATTCTACATACAGGGTACCCTTGAGTTAGAAGTGGCTTGATGGCAACCAACAACAACCACTACCACCAACTGCAAGGGCTTTCTATGTCATGTCTACTGTCTATAGAGCTCAAAGGGCCCAAATATAACCTATTTATTTGATAGATGATAGAACTGGGTCTCAAAGAGATTTTATGACTTTTGCCTCTAGAAAGCAGACTTACTGTTTTTATAAGTTTTCTGTGGCTACTTTAACCAATTACCACAAACTTAGAGGCTTTAAACAATACTACTTTGTTATCTTACAATTTTGTAGTTCAGAAGTCCAACATGAGTCTCCCTGGCCTAAAATCATGTGTCTTCCATAAATATATTCCTTTCTGGAAGCTCGAGGAGAGAATCCATTTCGTTGCCTTTTCCTTCTAGAAGCCTCCAGAAGCTTCTAGAGGTTCATGGCCCCTTCTTTCATCTTCCAAGTCAGCAACATGGCATCTTTCTGACCTTGGTTGTGCCATCACCTTTCTTTCTCTGACTCTGCTCTTCTGCCTCCCTCATCTACTTTTAAAGATCCTTTTGTGGTTAGATTGGGCCTAGCCAGATAATACAGGGTAATCTCCCTATTTTAAGGTCAGCTGATGAGCGACTTTAATTCCATCTGCAACCTTAATTCCCCTTTGCTTTTATGTAGCCTAACATATTCACAGTTCCGGGGATTACAAGGTGGATATCTTTGGAGGGTGATTATTCTGCCTACCACATTGGCAGGCACGATTTAGGGGCCATGTGTTCTGGTTTTAAATCTAGTGCTTTTTCAGCTTTAATGCTATTTTAAAATCAAATATTTGCTTAATAAAGAACACTTTTAAACATTTGTGTGAAATCGTAGCCTCCAGATAACTATACCACATCTGTGTGGACTAGCTGGGGGACTAGAATTCTAAATCTGACCAGTACCAGAAAAATAATGAAAAAAGACGTTTCTCACAGTTTGGGCTTTTAACAAAGCAGTGCTAGAAAATTTTGAAAGACCACGGTAGACTCAACTCTGGCCTTCTTGTTCATCCATCCCTGCAACAGTGCGACATCATCGCAGGTTATCTGGCAAAGAAAATCAGCTAAAACACACTATAAAAAAAAAAAAATGGAGCTTACAATTTGTAAGGCCCAGGCCATTCACATGTTCATGTTCTTAGTCATCAAGACCAGCAGCCGCTGAAGCAGCGCTTAGTTACAGCCCAGCACATCTGTCCAGAGGCAAACAGCTAAGGCTTTAGGCGCATTATGAAACGATGAGTGAGCATGAAAAGCAAGAGGGTGGGAAGAAAGGACAATTTAACATACTCGAATGTGCTCGTTTTTACATTTACAACCATAAATTTTTTTCCCTTGATAATGCTCACGATTTTTATACTATTTGTCTCAGGATGCCTTATAAATCTATAGATATAAACTAATTATGGATTATATTAGTATTGTATATTTTTGTGTGTATAATATATACGTATATATGTTGTTACTGTTAGGTGCTGTCGAGTCGGTTCCGACTCACAGCGACCCTGTGCACAACAGAACGGAACACCGCCCGGTCCTGCCCCGTCCTTACAATCGTTGTTATGCTTGAGCTCATTGTTGCAGCCACTGTGTCAATCCACCTCGTTGAGGGTCTTCCTCTTTTCCGCTGACCCTGTACTCTGCCAAGCGTGATGTCCTTCTCCAGGGACTGATCCCTCCCGACAACATGTCCACAGTATGTAAGACGCAGTTTCACCATCCTTGGCTCTAAGGAGCATTCTGGCCGCACTTCTTCCAAGACAGGTTTGTTCGTTCTTTTGGCAGTCCGTGGTATGTTCAATATTCTTCACCAACACCACAATTCAAAGGCGTCAACTTTTCTTCGGTCTTCCTTATTCATTGTCCAGCTTTCACATGCGTATATAGTATACTATTATATTAGCTTGACTTTTTTCTGACCCAAAGAATAATTGTAAATATTTAATATTTTCCACAATACAGTATATGTAATATTGTTTTTTATTAAAAAGCAAAATAAACAAGCAAAAACTAGCTACCTAAAACGTTTCTTATAATGCGTTCCTCTCTCCGCTTTCTGAAAATGAATGAAAAATTCTTAGATTGTTGGACATTTAAGCTGTCATATTATTGTTCTAATTTCTTCCACCTCTTCCTGGATTCCTTGTTGATTTGCTGACTTTGCCTAGGCCTGTGTAAAAAATTGGCATGGGTTGAGAAAACATCCTTATTGAAAAGGCAATACATTTTTATGTATTGACTTTTGTGGGATTCAATTTGCAGTAAGTATCAGAGTAACTTTTATAAACTGCCCTACGAACATAAAAGCAAGTTTGCATTTTGTGGTTAACTTTCCTTTTACTGTATGACTTCCAAACTGATGACCTAGCTTCTTTGAGCTCTTGAAACCTTTTAGCAGAGTAATGAAAATGAATGGCTTTCCAAATGCTTACAATCATAATCTACAAATTGGATATAGATTTTTGGAAGGCAAATCCAATTAATTTATAATTATAATAAGTTAGATAAAAGATAAATTATACCTTAATTGTTTACGTAAAAAGGTGATGACTGTTTAACTCAAAAATCTGTCATTCTGAGTAAAGTCATGGGTAGATATTATTCATAAGAAGAAGGTGTTTTTTATTTGAAAAGCCTGTATGAGTCATTCAAAATATAGTACATTTTTCTTTTTGCCTCTTTGGTGATGTGTAAAATTTTACACACTCAGCAGATTATTAAGCATTATTAGTATTGTGTTCTGAGTCAGTATCTTCTTTACACTAAATCGTAAATCATATTGGGAATAACAAGTACTGGTGTTCATGCTTTTAGTTCTATTGTTCTCTTTACATTTCATGGCTTTCACTCTGGCCTATCACAGGTTTATGTGGAAATTGGGGGACTTTACCTACTGAAATTTATTATACTTCTAGCAATTTGGGTGAGAATTAATCAAATTCATTATATTCTATTTTTGAGTGATTAACTTCTTGATCATATAACACTTTTAGAAGTATTTCTTATGAAAATGATGGTACATTTTTGCCTATACACTGTCAAGACTTTCTAATTGATTGGGTAACTTGGAAATAGCAACATCTTCCATCTACTTTCCATTTACTGTTTCTGGAGAATTCCAGGATGGTGATTGAATAACCTGTACTGCTGAAATGAGTGGGAATTTTAGTGACCACCACACCAACCTCTCTTGTCATTGTCCTTATTTCTTCTGTAGTCATTTTTAAAACCAAAATCTCTGTAACAAAACTCTAGGAATTATCAATCATCATTTTTTAAGTATGTGCTATTTTTATGAGCTTAGTTTTATGGTTGGTGTTAAGGGCTATGTCTGGGACACTATACCTATTCACAATTAAGAGCTCTTTTTAGCTGGCTATATCCTGCCTTACACTAAAAGATGAAAAGTATCAAGAAGGTTATTTCTATCATTATAATTCCTTTAGAGTGGCTAAAATGCATTTAATAAGCTAAGTGGTATAAATTTTCATCTCTCTCTGAACATTTGACTTACCAAGATTATTTGGCTGAGACTGGAATGTGGCAAGATGTTAACTTAAGAAATCAGAGATGAACTAATAGACCACATCTACCATGGCCTCCACGAGACTGAGTCCAGTACAACTAGATGGTGCCCAGCTACTACCACTGACTGCTCTGATGGGATCACAACAGAGGGTCCCAGACAGAGCTGGAGAAAAATGTAGAACAAAAATCCACCTCAAAAAGAAAGACCAGATTTGGAGGTGGAGCAAAGATGGCAGAATAGACAGACGCTTCCAGCGAGCCCTCTTTACAACAAAGACCCCAAAAAACAAGTGAAACAAGTATATTTGTGACAAGCTGGGAGCCCTGAGTTTCAAAGGCAAGCTTAGAAAATGAACTGAGGGGCAGGGGGAGGAAGAGATGGTGCAGAAGCAGAAAGGAGTTACCAGACCTGAATCGCAGGGAGCCCTCAGGCACCATTCCCAGAGCCGCAGCGGCAGGCTAGTACTAGCGTTTGGCAGCAGTTTCCTCAGGAAGAAGCAGCGGGCCACACAGCCTAGTCACACCTCCAGAGCCTGAGAAGAATGGTGCTTTCTGCAAAAGCTAAGTACTTGCATATATTTTACCGTCCCCCCTCACCCCCAAGCCAGCAGCAGCGGCTCAATTCTCTGGGCCTGAGATAGACCCTGGGGAACACCTCGAGCCATCCTCCAGGACTTGGAGGAGGAAAAAACTTGCATTTAGGGGAAAAGATAATTTGCCAGCTCCACTAACCAGGGGAACTTAGGACAGAAGCAGCTCCTGTCCAGGCATAAATTGTCTGTGGACTTTGAGTACCTTTCCCTTCTGCATGGACCTGTGTGGGCCTATTTCAGGAGAATAGGCACTGGTTGGCAGACTCCAACAATTTCAGCTGTGCAGTGGAGAGGTGGGTGTTTGATGTTTGACATTGCTTTGCCTATTAAGGTCCTCACCTATCCACCTCAGGGACCTAACGACTGGTAACTCCACTCAGGTCACCCAGCCACCCTAGACAGGGGTCCAAGAATAACTAGTACCTCCCAGTCCTTACGACTAAAAACTTTGGGTGCCCAGGGTCCATCTGCAGAACCTACCCACCTGCACACTCTAGGGAACAGGGACACGGTTTTCTCAGAGACTCTCGGGGGGTGGTTCTCAGCCCCCTGCCTTGTTCAGAGTGTGACCATTTGCTGCAACCAGAAACCAGTACCTACACCAGTCACCCATGCCCCTCTAAGACTGTAGGACAGAGCCTGTACCACACGCTTGATGATCAGCTACCTGGACACCTGAGCTGAATTCATACAAGAAAGCTGAATGGACTCCTAGACTGATATACCTGATAACAGCTCTACCTATCTGGGGACAGGACATCAGAGCTCCAAAGGTGAAAATAATCAAGGTAGCTCCCTCAAGCAACCCATTCGGGTGTATCAAAACAAAACAAAGCAAGAAGCTACGACACAGTGAGCAAGCATAAACTAATACAATAACTTATAGATGGCTCAGAGACAAGAGTCAGTATCAAGTCACATAAACAAACAGACCATGATCACCTCAACAAGCTCTCAGAACAAACAATCCATGGATCTTCTAGATGAAACTGTATTCCTGGAATTACCAGAGGCAGAATACAAAAGATTAATATAGAGAACCCTTCAGACATCAG
This sequence comes from Elephas maximus indicus, assembly GCF_024166365.1. Taxonomy (NCBI): domain Eukaryota; kingdom Metazoa; phylum Chordata; class Mammalia; order Proboscidea; family Elephantidae; genus Elephas; species Elephas maximus. The sequence continues at coordinate 11,250,202 of NC_064829.1, forward strand.
GAAGGAAATGAGGCAATACACAGAACAAGCCAAGGAACACACAGATAAAGCAATTGAAGAAATTAGAAAGATTATTCAGGAACATAATAAAAAATTTAATAAGCTGGAAAAATCCATAGACACAGCAATCAGAAATTCAGAAGATTAACAATAAAATTATAGAAGTAGAGAACTCAATAGAAAGTCAGCAGAGCGGAACTGAGCAAGCAGAAGCTAGAATTTCTGAACTCGAAGATAAATCACTTGGCACTAACATATTTGAAGAAAAATCAGATAAAAGAATTTTAAAAAATGAAGAAACCTTAAGAATCATATGGGACTCTATCAAGAGAAATAACCTATGAGTGACTGGAGTACCAGAACAGGGAGAGATAACAGAAAATACAGAGAGAATTGTTGAAGATTTGTGGCAGAAAACTTCCCTGATAACATCAAAGATGAGAATATATCTATCCAAGATGCTCATCAAACTCCACATAAGGTAGATCTGAAAAGAAAGTCACCAAGACATGTTATAATCAAACTTGCCAAAACCAAAGATGAAGAGAGAATTTTAAGAGCAGCTAGGGATAAACGAAAAGTCACCTACAACAGAGAGCCAATAAGAATAAGCTCGGACTACTCGGCAGAAACCATGCAGGCAAGAAGGCACTGGGATAAAATATTTAAAAAATTGAAGGAAAAAAATTGCCTGCCAAGAATCATATATCCAGCAAAACTGGCTCTTAAATATGCAGGTGAAATTAGGACATTTCCAGGTAAACAGAAGTTTAGGAAATTCATAAAAACCAAACCAAAACAATAAGAAATACTAACGAGAGTTCTTTGGTTAGAAAATCAATAATATCAGGTATCAATCCAAGACTAGAACACTGGGCAGAGCAATCAGAAGTCAACCCAGACAGGGAAATAAAAAAAAATAAAAAAAAAAAAGCTCAAAACAGGGTAACAGCAATGTTATTATATAAAAGAAGACAACATTAAAACAATAAAGAGGAAATAAGAAATATAATCATAGATCTTCAATATGAAAAGGAAGACATGGCCATACAAAGAAATAAAAGTTAGGTTTAGATTTTAAAGAATAGGGGTAAATAATAAGGTAACCACAAAGGAGACACGCTATCCTACACATCAAAATAAAATACAAGAAAAAAATAGAGACTCAGGAAAAACAACGTCAACAACGAATATGAGGAAAGGACAATGTATAAAGATAGTCTACTCAGCACATAAAATTAAGTGGGAAAAAGAAACTATCAACAACACACAAAAAAACTCATCAAAATGATAGCACTAAACTTATACCTATCCATAATTATGCTCAATGTAAATGGACTAAAAGCACCAATAAAGAGACAGAGAGTGGCAGAATGGATTAATAAACACAATTCATCTATATGCTGCCTAAAAGAGACACACCTTAGACTTACAGACACAAACAAACTAAAACTCAAAGGATGGAAAAAAATGATTAAAGGGACAATATACCAAGAAGATATAACCATATTAAATATTTATGCACCCAATGACAGGGCTGCAAGATACATAAAACAAACTCTATCAGCATCAAAAAGTGAGGTAGACAGCTCCACAATAATAGTAGGAGACTTCAACACACCGCTTTCGGTGAAGGACAGGACATCCATAAAGAAGCTCAATAAAGATATGGAAGATCTAAATGCCACAATCAACCAACCTGACCTCGTAGACATATACAGAACAGTCCACCTGACAGCAGCCAAGTATACTTTCTTGTCTAGTGCACATGGAACGTTCTCTGGAATAGACCACATATTAGGTCATAAAGCAAGCCTTAGCAGAATCCAAAACATTGAAATATTACAAAGCATCTTCTCTGCTTATAAGGCCATAAAAGTGAAAATCAATAACAGGAAAAGCAGGGTAAAGAAATCAAACACTTGGAAACTGAACAATAGCCTGCTCAAAAAAGACTGGATTATAGAAGACATTAAGGAGAGAATAAAGAAATTCAGAGAATCCAATGAGAATGAAAACACTTCCTATCAGAACCTTTGGGACACAGCAAAAGCGGTGCTCAGAGGCCAATTTATATCAATAAATGCACACATCCAAAAAGAAGAAAGGGCCAAAATCAAAGAATTATCCCTACAACTTGAACAAATAGAGCAACAAAAGAAACCCACAGGCACCAGAAGAAAACAAATAATAAAAATTAGAGCTGAACTAAATGAAATAGAAAACAGAAAAACAATTGAAAGAATTAACAAGACCAAAAGCTGGTTTTTTGGAAAAAATCAATAAAATTGATAAACTGGCCAAACTGACAAAAACAGGAGAGGGAAGCAAATAACCTGAATAGGAAATGAGATAGGCGATATTACAACAGACCCAACTGAAATTAAAGGTATCATATCAGATTACTATGAAAAACTACACTCGAACAAATTTGAAAACCTAGAAGAAATGGATGAATTCCTAGAAACACACTACCTACCTAAACTAACACAAACAGAGGGAGAACAACTAAATAGACCCATAACAAAAGAGATTGAAAAGGTAATCAAAAAACTCCCCCAAAAAAAGCCCTGGTCTGGAGGGCTTCATTGCAGAGTTCTACCAAACTTTCAGAGAAGAGTTAACACCACTACTACTAAAGGTATTTCAGAGCATAGAAAAGGATGGAATACTCCCAAGCTCATTGTATGAAGGCAGCATACCCCTGATACCAAAGCCAGGTAAAGACAGCACAAAAAAAGAAAATTACAGACCTATATCCCTCATGAACTTAGATGCAAAAATCCTCAACAAAATTCTAGCCAATAGAATTCAACAACATATCAAAAAAAATAATTCACCATGGCCAAGTGGGATTCCTACCAGGCATGCAGGGATGGTTCAACATTAGAAAAACAATCAATGTAATCCATCATATAAATAAAACAAAAGACAAGAACCACATGATCTTACCAGTTGATGCAGAAAGGGCATTTGACAAAGTTCAACACCCGTTCATGATAAAACTCTCAGCAAAATAGGAATAGAAGGAAAATTCCTCAACATAATAAAGGGCATTTAAACAAAGCCAACACCCAAAATCATCCTGAATGGAGAGAGCCTGACAGCATTTCCCTTGAAAACAGGAACCAGACAAGAATGTAGAAGAAAAACTAGATAACTGGGAGCTCCTAAAAATCAAACACCTATGCTCATCCAAAGACTTCACCGAAGGAGTAAAAACACTACCTGCAGACTGAGAAAATGTTTTTAGCTATGACATTTCTGATCAGTGCCTGATCTTTAAAATCTACATGATGCGTGAAAACTCAACCATAAAAAGACAAATAATCCAATTAAAAAATGGGCAAAAGATATGAACAGACACTTCATTAAAGAAGACATTCAGGTAGCTAACAGATACATGAGGAATTGCCCACGGTCATTAGCCATGAGATAATGGAAAATCAAAACTAGAATAAGATTTCATCTCACTCCAACAAGGCTGGCACTAATCCAAAAAACAGAAAATAATAAATGCTGGAGAGGCTGTAGAGAGACTGGAACACTTCTACACTGCTGGTGGGAATGCCAAATGGTACAACCGCTTTGGAAATCAATTTGGTGCTTCCTTAAAAAGCTAGAAATAGAACTGCCGTACTATCCAGCAATCCCACTCCTCGGAATATATTCTAGAGAAATAAGAGACTTTACACGAACTTATATATGCACACCCATGTTCATTGCAGCACTGTTTACAATAGCAAAAAGATGGAAGCAACTAAGATGCCCATCAACGAATGAATGGATAAATAAGTTATGGCATATTCACACAATGGAATACTATGCATCAATAAAGAACAGTGATGAACCTGTGAAACGTTTCATAACATGGAGGATCCTGGAAGGTATTATGCTGAGTGAAATTAGTCAGTTGCAAAATATACAAATATTGTATAAGACCACTATTATAAGAACTTGAGAAGTAGTTTAAACTGAGAAGAAAACATTCTTTTGTGGTTACGAGAGGGGGGAGGGAGAGAGCGTGGGAAAGGGGTATTCACCAATTAGACAGTAGATAAGAACTACTTTAGGTGAAGAGAAAGACAACACACAAGACAGGAGAGGTCAGCACAACTGGACTAAACCAAAAGCAAAGAAGTTTCTGGAATAAACTGAATGCTTTGAAGGCCAGTGTAGCAGGGGCAGGAGTTTGGGGACTGTGGTTTCAGGGGACATCTAAGTCAATTGGCATAATAAAATCTATTAAGAAAACATTCTGCATCCCACTTTGAAGAGTGGCATCTGGGGTCTTAAATACTAGCAAGCAGCCATCTAAGATTCATCAATTGGTCTCAACCCACCTGGATCAAAGGAGAATGAAGAACACCAAGGACACAAGGTAATTACGAGCCCAAGAGACAGAAAGGGCCACATGAATCAGAGACTACATCATCTTGAGACCAGAAGATCTAGACGGTACCTGGCTACAACCGATGACTGCCCTGATAGGGAACACAACAGAGAACCCCTGAGGGAGCAGGAACACAGTGGGATGGAGACCCCAAATTCTCGTAAAAAGACCAGACTTAATGGTCTGACTGAGACTAGAAGGACCCCGGTGGTCATGGCCCCCAGACCTTCTGTTGGCCCAGGGCAGGAACCACTCGTGAAGCCAACTCTTCAGACATGGATTGGACTTGACAATGGGTTGGAGAGAGATGCTGGTGAGGAGTGAGCTTCTTGGATCAGGTGGACACTTGAGACTCTGTTGGCATCTCCTGCCTGGAAGGGAGATGAGAAGGTAGGTGGGGTCAGAAGCTGGCAAAATGGACATGAAAAGAGAGAGTGGAGGGAGAGAGCAGACTGCTTCATTAGGGGGAGAGTAACTGGGAGTATGTAGCAAGGTGTATATAAGTTTTTGTGTGAGAGGCTGACTTGATTTGTAAACTTTTGCTTAAAGCACAATAAAAATTATTTAAAAAAAAAAAAGACCAGATTTGCTGGCCTGACAGAGACTAGTGAAACCCTGAGAGTATGGCCCCTGGTCACCTTTTCAGCTCAGCAATGAGGCCACTCCTGAGGTTTACCCTTCAGCCAAAGATTAAACCTTCTCATGGAACTAAACAGTACTAAAGGGGCGCACCGGCCCTAGGGCAGGGACTGGAAGGTAGGAGGGAATAGGACAGCTGGTAATAGGGAACCCAGGGTAGAGAAGGGAGAGTGTTGACATATCATGGGGTTGTTAACCAATGTCATAAAGCAATGTGTGTACAGTTTGATGAGAAACTAGTTTATTCTGTAAACGGTCATTTGAAGTTCAATAGAAGAAAAAAAAATCAGGTGAGTCTGAAGTGTTGTCATAAGCCTTGTTCATTGCTGGTTTTACATTTTCTGAGCCTAAAATTGTCAACCATGTATTGCATAGCATATTTTTAAATATCCTTGCTTTTGCAAAAATTTCAGAGCCATCCCTTAAGAGTTAGAAGCATAAAATTTTAAGGAGAATAACCAAAAGAAATTGAACATGAATATGCGCTATATTTTAGTGCACTGATTTAAAGAAAAATGAACATGAATACATTGAAGTAGATAACTTCCAGGATTCCTTCTAAGCTTTAACATTCAATGATTCCTATGTTAACACATTTTGTTATTACCCCTACAAAAAAACCCACTGCTATCGAGTTGATTCCGACTTATAGCGACCCTATAGGACAGAGTAGAACTGCCCCCATAAAGTTTCCAAGGAGCGCCTGGCGGATTCGAACTGCTGACCTTTTGATTAGCAGCCGTAGCACTTAACCACTACACCACCAGGGTTTCCAATTACCCTTACATAGTCTCATTTAATTTGTCCTTCTTAATAGTCTAAGACTCAAAGATCTTAGAAATATAATTGAAGTACTGCCATAGCTCATATTTTTCTAAATAACATGTCTCAACTCTCTTCTTTTCTGTACATTTGATCCATATCATGACATGTACTATGAACTAAAATTTACAAATCACTCCTATTTCTATAAGTCTATATCAGAAAACAATTAAAAGCTAAAATTCTGCCCAGTTGCAGAAGGTAGGATGCACATGTCATAATACTGGCTTGAATGGTAGTAGCAGAGCAGAAAAACCAAGGGAATAATTTCCAATAATAATGCAGGGAAAGGAGAAATGGTGATGATTACAATGTTTAATGATGGAATAAACTTTCTAAAGTAGCATTAGAAACAGGTTTTAATAGCTTCTTCAAGTATTTGTTGAGCTAGAAGTTCCAATTCATTCATGCGTTACAACCAAAAAAAAAATTTAATGAAATAGAAAATAGACTATATCACATATAAATAAGGTTAAATATTGTTCAGCCAAGTTTTGTTTCTGTACGTGTGTGTGTATGTATTCTGAAAGTAAAGTATATTTCTTACAGTGGGTTGTGGTTTAAAAAGCTTGAAAGTGATGAGAGCAGAGCTTCATAACCATTTCAAAATGGCTTGGGTAGGTTTGTGTTTTTATTTAAACCACCCTGACCCCACACACACACACCTCCCAAGGTGATACTATCTGTAGCATATAAATTAGCCAGGCTTTTCCATCTTGCAGAACTGTTTAGGAATGGGGGGTGGGGTGGAGGCGGGAGCGTTAAAGGACTGACTGTTCGTTCCCTAACCCCAGGCAGGCTTGGCCCTCCAGACTGCCCACTCCCCTGAGTTAGTTCAGAGGGTGATTAACCAGCTCCCAGTAACCTTTGGTTGTATCAGGTTGGCCTCCAAAGCTGACCACTTTTCACAGTCTCTTGGTCTCAACATATTAATGTAGTTAGTGTAACATGTTGGATGAAAGCCAAAGTTTTCTAACAAGAAATGAGCAACATCAATACAAGTCGAGATTTGGTAAACGATAAACACGAGCTCCTCTGTGAGGTTCTGGCTTCTGGGACTGCAATGTTTCTTACACAATCACTTTTCAAAAAAGGTCATCTTTGAGGTGGATGGAGTGAGGGAAGTACTGTTATCTGCAAATTAATGCAGTACAGTCTGATACAGGGTAGATATTCTGGAATTGAAAAAAGTCTTGATAGTTGGTATCTTAAGAACATTCTTTGAACATCCAACTTTTCAATTGTCAGCAAGTGTCATGCTGAGAACTGCTTTGAAGGACACTGAGGTATACATGGGACTATCACTCATGAAGCGTTCCAAGCCTTTGTAAATTCTCTTATTCTTCATATATGATATAATAGGCCCTGAGGGTGATTTTTCTAAAGACAGAAGGAAATACATAATAATCTACAGATTCCTCCTGAGCTCCCCTGAGCCTTCCTTTTTATTGTCATCAATTACACCCATTGATCCACTTGTTTTTCATTCATTTTATTAATACAGATTAATTAATACAGCTCCAAGGCTCCATACAATGAAGCTCCCCAGCTAGCCACTTGGCCTCCCTGGCTCTAACCCCCACAGGGTAACAGAGCCATCCTGGGGAGACCCCTTGGCACTCAGCACAGATTGGACACTTGGGATCTCGCTTACTGTGCAATGGACTGAGTAGGTGTGTGTTTCATTTTTCCTGTTATCCTAAGTTGGAAAATGAAGCCATTTTGCTATAGAAATATTGTTTTAATGGCAGTTAGACTCAAAAGTACTATGATTTAGTTGTATAGGATATTAAATTATCCTAAACACATTAGCCTATTTTTTCATATAATTGTAACCTACTTCTTTCTATTCTGGTTTTAAAGTATAAATAACAAACATAATTAAACTTTTGGAACACATTACCATTTTGCTAACTTGCCTTCTCTAAAATTCTTGAGATTGCTTATTCTCAAGAAGAATGTTACTACTAATGGAATTTGTCATTGCTGTCAGGTGTCATTGAGTTGGTTCCCACTCAGAGTGACCCTATGCACAACAGAAAAAAACACTACCCGGTCCTGCATCATCCTCACAATCGTTGTTATGTTTGAGCCCATTGTTGCAGCCACTGTGTAAATCCATCTTATCGAGGGTCTTCCTCTTTTTTGGTGACCTTACGAAGCATGATGTCCTTCTCCAGGGACCGGTCCCTCCTGATAACGTGTCCAAAGTTCGTGAGACAAAGTCCTGCCTTTCTCGCTTTCAAGGAACACTTTGGCTGTACTTCTTCCAAGACAGGCTTGTTCATTCTTGTGGCAGTCCATGGTTTATTCAACACTATTCACCAACACCATAATTCAAAGGCATCAATTCTTTGTTCTTCCTTTTTTATGTGTTAGTAAAATTAATACATTTACTGTTGTGATTTACATGATAATGCTTTCAGAATCATTAAAATTCTTTGTCCTCTTATTTTTCTTTTAAAGCAAACCATGTATCGTGAATGTATATAGATGTAGCAATATCTCTGCTAAATTACTCTTATATTTTACATGAATCCTTCAATGAATATGACAAAGGCTGTATTCCTTGAAAATGAGTTTGTTTTTCGAAAACTGAGTAAGTCTGGAAGAAAAATGTGCCAAAAAATTATTTTTCAAGCATTTGATTTGCTTTCTTTTCTGAGTCAAAATTTAAAGTAAACCCAAAGAGCAACGAGAGCGTAGGGGTTTGCCGTGATTAACCCTGCCAGGCCGAACAGAGATGGTCTGTGAACCCACGGTAGGGCTTGGGAGCAGTGATGCCCCCACCCGCCTTTGGTCACAGTGACTTCTGCACTCTGAGGTCCTTGGACTGGAGAACCTCTGAGATCTTGACAGGTCCGTAAGTCATCATGGCCACATGGTTTTGCTACTTGCTGTGTCACCAGCCTGGGGTTTAGCATTGGGTTTTGTTCCTCATTTTCTTTAGCTAAACCAGAAATTCCTCCTCTTATTTAGCTCTGACTTTTTTGTTTCCAAAGCCTGGGGCCATTTAATGCCATAGTGGTTTCAATATGGTGGTTCCTCCCAGCCATTTGATCTTTATTGCCCCATATGTTCTGACATTAGGATTTTCTGTTACATTATCACAGGTAATGTATCCTTCCTCTCCTTGTCACTATCAGCTTTAAGGAAAGAAGTGAGATTCTCAAATGAGGAAAGAAATGCAGAATGGTCAAGTCCCACAAAAGGGGAACTTCTTTTCCTGTTTGTTCAGCTGTTTCCTCTCGTTCACAAAAATACACCTGTTCTCTGTCAGGCTCTGCCAGCAGGAGGCGCCACAAACAACCATCTGGGCCACCTCACCAGCGCCTCCTTGCGTTCCATCATGCTGCTGCAGCATCTGTCTGAACGCCCGTGCTGGCCTAGAGCGGCCCTCTGCTTTCTCCTGCCCAGGGGCACGAGCAACGCTGAGGAGTGCCTATCCCTGTGCACGTCAGCTCTGTCTAAAGCCAGGCCTCTGAACTCAGCCGGCAGCCAGCTGTGAGCGTTAGTCGGTCACCAATCTACAGGAGCCTGCTCTGGGGGACTGCCCCGTGGAACTAATGGCTGTTCTTACGCCCCTGACTGACTGCGTCCAGGGGCACATGCTGGGGCAGGGGCTGGTGCTGAAAGGGGACCAGGACCCAGCAGCACAGAAAGGACTGCGTTTCACCAAGTGTGTATTCTCGTCCCTCTTGAGGGCCGCTTTAGCCAAAATGTGTCTCTTTTTTACATTCCAAAATCCGAAATAAATATTTCATCATGTCCTTATAGCCTCAGTCACCGAGACGTTGCATGACAACAATTGCCGTCCTCCATGCCATCCTCCTCCACGTCCTAAATCGGGCCAACTGCACGTGTTCTTCTCTGTGGCTGAGCCACCAGGAGAAATCGCTGCAATGGTTATTCCTGTTCTTTGACTGGTTCTTCTGGTTAATTCAAGTCAAAGGGAGAGTGGTGAAGCAAACATAGCAATGATTATGAAGATGGCACAGGACCTGGCAACGCTTCATTCTCTTATTCACGTCACACTTCTCCTTAACACCCTGTATGACTCCCCCCTCAACCAGAGAAAAGTGCAGCTCTTTCGCCCTCATAGAGCTTTAACCCTGGCCTTCCCTGGAGGCACCCGACCTCTGCCCACACAGGACTACCCTTGCTTCCCCAAGCCTGCTCCTCTCCGTATTTGCTGACAAGAACCCTTTTACGGGATTCCCCCGCTTTCTTTGTCCTTCGCAATTCAGATTAAGGCTTTCTTACCCTTCTCACCGTCCTCCACGTGCCAGTTAGTAACTAGTTCCACTGTAGCCTCCAAGACTTGAGCTCCTCGAGGATAAGGATGGCTAGTGCCAAAGGGACCTAGGTTCAAATCCTGCTTCTGCTATTGACTGTGTGACCTTGGCCATGTTATCTGACCTCTTTCTGTCTGAATAACCTCCTCTGTAAGCCAAGGACAGGGGCACGTACCTTGCAGGGTTTATCCTTAGAATTAAATGAAGCAGTGTAAACACTTCTGATCGCAGTGCCTGCCACACAGGCAGTGCTCAAAAACGATTGAGTTTCTTTTTGTAATCTCCACATTCCTATGACTGCCTGCCCAGTCCTCCATTTAACATTCATTCACAAAACGACAATTTATTGGGGGCCTGCCATGTGCTACTTTGTCCTATATAGGGTCGCTGTGAGTGGGAATCAACTCAAACCATGGCAATGGGTTTGTTTTGTTTTGTTTTTGGTACCATGTGCTAAGCACCCTACTATGTTTTGGTGTACATAGTTGTGTATGACAAAGCCCTTTGTCATCAAGGAGCTCAGAACTGAGTGGTGGACAGACAGCAAATACAGAGGTAGCTACAATTGTGTGGGTAAATTATGTAATAAAGCTCATGGGGAGGCACTTAGAGCTAATCATGAGGTGAGCGCGGGGGAAGTAGAAAGGCTTCCCAGCTCACTGTAAGTGCTCAGAGTTTTCTGAACATGTTATACATGTAGGGTCACTGTGAGTCAGAACCAACTTGACAGCAAAGGGTTCAGGTGGTGTTCTACATATTACTGATGTTTTTAACTAAAAGAACAGGTCAGGGTGAAAGAGAAAGTTATGCTTGTGGCTTTGTGGTGTTTGCTAACGTGGTATCTTTCGAGGTTCTTGGAGGGAAGTCCAGCTTTTCTATTTTTCAAGTTATAATGCCTGCTTGATGCTATCAAAGGGGAACTGCCTGACCCAGGCAATCAGGTTATTTCAGGACTGGCATTCCCAGGAAAACCCATTATCACCTGATGATTCTCTTGAACATTGCTCAACTTTGCACTACTTCCCTGATGCTTTTTGCAGGAGGTGTGGGACCAGGGTTGGTCTGAGTCATATGGAACTGTTTTAAATGGCTATCCAGACGGCATGCAGAGCGGGAAGGGGGCCGAGAGACTTGGCAAAGTCATCATAGGCTTACCAAGTGGCATAGTCTGAGAAACAAAAACATTCCAAGAGACACTTAATATAACTAGCCTGGGCTAGGGGGCACTTGGCAGGATATGTCTGGGGCCCAGGTTACAAGTTATAAGTCACTATTACAGGTGTAAAGTGTTAGGAAGAGGGAGTCTGTATTCCAACAGTTATTCTTAAATATTTCTAAAGCACTGCATGACAGAAACTTAGTTGTTGTTTTGGAGCCCTATATCTCTCTGTTATTGATAGATAGCATGACTGACTGTAGTGTAATTTTTGCTTTGCAATTGTTATGCAATGTGATGTTAAGGACAAGAACAATAACAAAGGCAATTGTTTGGCTTCCTTGCTTTGAAAATAACTTTAATCCTTTCCATAAACCTAATAAATTGACTGAGGTAAGATCTTTCTTATGAAATACCAGTTGACGATAAGTTTTGATATCACTGATATGAATAGATTGCATAGAGCTACACAGCTCATGGGAGGTCCTGAGGAAGTTTTCCAGACCATTCCCATTGCAAAGATTCAAATCTCCCCTCAGTTAAGTCACTCGCTATAACTTCCGAATATCTCTAGGGCCCTCGGCCATGAAAGCAGAGGATGGGATACAGGGATAGCACTGACCCTATAATGTGGGCACACGTGCTGTCTCTGGGCTCGATGCTACTGCATACTGAACTGAAATGGCAAAGGAGCGGTGGCAAATAGGGAGAGAAAGGGAGGGCTGAGGAGAGGTGGAAATAAAGAAGGAAAGAATGGTTCTTTACCTGAGTCGAAGGTGGCCCATGTGCCCAGTAATAATGTGCCTGCTGAAATCTGTGCCTCTTGAACGTATTTGGTCTTTGATCTCTCAGAAATATTTCTTCCTCTAATCTTTTTTCATGTAACAATCTCAGTTGCTCTTGTCCGCACCCATTCCCTTTTTCGAAGGTGTTGCGGAGACACTGAATCTGAATGGGATAGTGAGAGCTGTGAATTGGGAAGTAGGATGGATAATTATGTAAGCACCTTAGAGCAAGGGGACTTCAAAGCCAGTAAGTCTTACCTTTATAGTCATTTGAATTTGCAATTTCATGTTCGTTTGATATAATGGCTTCGCTGTCATCTCATTGTTTCTCTTTTCTTTGGGAAAAAGGAGAATGAAAATGGTCTGCTACTTTTCCTTTTGGCTGCAGATGAGCACAGTTACAAAACTGTGAAAACATGGTGTTAAATACCATAGCTCTGTAATCACCAAGCCAAAATGCCAGGTGCATACCAAACTATGTAGTTACAAAATTGCTGCATAGTTCTCATAAGCTGCAAAACCTCTTAAAATAATTTTAATCTTTTAAACTATTTAAAACATTTTGAAAATCAGAAGCTTCTTTCAGTTATAAACAAGATGAATGAAAAACCTTATGTTAAAGACTTTTTTACATTTTTTCCTAAATTTTTATTTATTTTGTTATTGTTGTTAGGAATATACACAACAAATCATACGCCAATTCAACAGTTGCTATGTGTACCATTCAGTAACATTCGTGACATTCTTCAAGCTGTGCAACCATTCTCACCCACCTTTCCTGAGTTGTTCCTCCCTCATTAAAAAAACTTAGTGCCCCCAATGTTTCCTGTCTAAACTTTCAAGCTATTATTGTCAAGTAGATCCCATACAGATAATTCTTAAAAGAGCATAATGCTCAAGGCAGACTTTTTTTTACTAATGAAGCTGAACTATTGTTCTGTTTTAAAAAGACTTCAGGGGATATTTTTGGTTAAGTTTTAAAGATTATCTCAGGGCAATAGTTTCAGGGGTTCACCCAGCTTCCATGGCTTCAGAAAGTTTGGAGTCCATGAGAATTTGAAATTCTGTTCTACGGTTTCCCCTTTTGATCCAGAGTCTTCTCTGGAATCTATGATCAAAATGTTCAGTCATGGTAGCCAGGCACCATCCAGGTCTTCTGGTCTCACGGCAAAGGAAGCAGTTGTTTATGGAGGCAATTAGCCACACATTCCATATGCTCCTCCTATTCCTGACTCTCCTTCTTCCTCTGTTGCTCCAGGTGAACACAGACCAATTGTTGTGCCTTGGATGGCCGCTTGCAAGCTGTTAAGACCCCAGGCCCTATGCAGTGAACTAGGAGGTAGAACAGAAGCACTCAACACAGTATTAGGCCAATTAACTGGAATGTCCCAGGAAACCATGACCCCAAACCTCCAAACCAAGGAGCTAAATCCCATGAGTTTTTTTGTACATAAGCAGCCGTAGCAGCTACTCTTTTTCTGTTTTTTCTCATTGTTGTGAATATATCTATCACACAACTTTTGCCAGTTCAACTTTTTACAGCTGTCTGACTTATTAACAGCAATTACAATAATTGGCTGTGCAACCCTACTCTTAATCAATGTGATTTTTCTATCACCCTTAATCCCCTTTACCCCCTCCCTCCCCTGATAATCACTAATAAAGTTTGGTCTGTGTACATTTGCTTTTTTTTTGTCATGTTATATAAGTGAGATATACAATATCTGTCGTTTAGTGGTTGGCTTATTTCACTCAGCATAATGTCTTCAACCCCCATCCATACTGTAGACTTTATTTCTCCTACTGGCTGAGTATTCCATTGTATGTGTGTACCACATTTTGTTTATCCATTCATCTGTTGATGAGCATTTGGGTTGTTTCCACCTTTTGGCTGTTGTGAATCGTGCTGCAATGAACATTGGTGTACAAGTCTCTTCTTGAGTTTCTGCTTTCAAGTCTTTTGGGTATATACCTAGAAGTGGAACTGCTGGCTCATATGGTCGTTATATTTTTAGTTTCTTGAGGAATCACCACGCTGTTTTCCACAACAGCTCTACCATTTTGCATTCCCACAAGCAATGGATAAGGGCATTAAAGACATTTTTAAAAAATATGCATATACAAAAATGCATAACAAATTGTTTGAAAATTAAAAAGCATTCTCCTTTCGCATTTTCTAAGGCCTACATACTTAGGGAGCATGTTTTTCTCAGAAAATCTAATCTTATAAGTGGTTTGTCATTTGCACATAATTACATTAAAAGGAAACTTCCTAAAGTCACCAAGTCTTTCTAAGCAACTTTCTATGTGTATGATGAAAAAGTATTGTTTTTGATATTGTTTTGGGATTATTTAATATTTAAAAAAGATACTTAAAATTTTTACCAACTTTTCAAATTTTCTTATCTACAGAAAATTTAAAAGGATAATAAGCACTTATATATATTCCACATAAATCCAAAATTTTTTTGAATTGTCATATTTCTTTCCTCTTGTTCTCTGTCTCTTTCTCTCACTCTATATATACAGAACAAATACAATTGTTAAAAATTAATATATAGAAAAAGAAAATAAATATGACAAATGTTAGAAATTTATGCCTCCAGAATTCTTATGTCTTCTTGATGTATTGACCCTTTTACCATTAGTAATATACCTCTTTATCCTTGATAATATTCCTTTTTCTGAAACCTATTCTGATTATTTGGTTAAAGTTTGCATGATATGTCTTTTTCTATCATTTTACTTTTAATTTATAAATCTTCTTATTTAAAAAGGAGTTTCATATAAACACCATATAGTTGGAGCTCGTTTTGGCCCACTCCGATAACACCTTCCTTTTAATAGGATTCTTAGACCAAATGCATTTAATGTAATTATCAATGTGGTTGGTTTTAAAGTATATCATCTTCTATCTGTTCTTTGTTTCACTTTTATTCTTTTCCTATTTTTATCATTTGTTTGATTTTTAAGATTCTAATATATATCCACTATTGGCATATTGGAAACCCTAGTGCCATAGTGGTTAAGAGCTACGGCTGCTAACCAAAAAGTCAACAGTTCGAATCCATCAGGTGCTCCTTGGAAACTCTATAGGGCAGTCGTGCTCCTTCCTGTAGGATTGTTATGAGCCGGGATAGACTTGTCGGCAGTGGGTTTTATTGCCTTATTAGCTATACCTCCATGTCTTATTTATTGGTTGCTGTAGAGGTTTTCTAGAGGTTACAATATGCATCTTTAACTTATCAAAACCTAACTTTTAAATAATATGCTATTTATTTATAAGAAACTTAGAATAGTATATTTCCATTTACCTCCCATTATTTGTGCTATTTTTTTTAAATTGTGCTTTAAGTGAAAGTTTACAAATCAAGTCAGTCTCTCATGCAAAAATTTATAGACACCTCGCTATGTACTCCTAGTTGCTCTCCTCCTAATGCGACAGCTGTTTGTGCTTTTAGTGTCATACACTTAATTTTATACATATTGTATACTGAAAACACATTGTTATTATTTTTTGCTATAGAGTCAGTTAACTTTTTTATGGGGATATAATTCACATACCATAAAATTCACCCTTTTAAAGTGTTGTTGTTGTTAGATGCCACTGAGTCAGTTCTGGCTCATAAGTGTATAATTCAGTACTTTTTACTATATTCACAAAGTTGTACGGTCATCATCACTACCTAATTTGAGAATATTTTCATCATCTCACAAGAAATACTGTCCATATTAGCAGTCCCTACCGTTCACCCATCCCTCCCCCCAGCCCTTGGAAAACGCTGTTCTGAGCCTATGGATTTGCTTCTTCTAGGCATTTCTTATAAATGGAATCATACAATTTACGAACTTTTAAGTCTGGCACATATTTCACCTAGCGCATTTTCAAGGTTCATCCGTGTTGTAGCCTGCATCCAAACTTTACTCTTTCATGGAGGAATAATAACTTTATTATATGGACGTATCACATGTTGTTTCTCCATTCATTAAGTGGTGGATATTTGGGTTGTTTCCAACTCAGTGGTAGACATTTAGGTTATTATGAATAATGCTGCTATAAACTATTGTGGATAAATTTTTGTGTGGAGATATGTTTTCAGTTCTTCTGGGCGTATACCTAGTGAGATTGCTGGGTCATATGTTAACTCTAAGCTTAACATTTGAGGAAATGCCAAACTTTTCTAAAGCAGCTGTACTTTTTGCATTCTCACCAGTAATGTGTGAGGGTTTAAATTTCTCCACAACCCTCAACATCATCTTTTTGAATAGAGCAATGCTAGTGGATGTGAAAGGAGCCCTGGTGGCACAGTGGTTAAGTGCTCAATTGCAACTGAAAGGCTGGTGGTTTGAACTCCCAGCGGCTCCACAGGAAAAAGGGCCTGGCAATCTGCTCCCATGAAGTTGACGGATGTGAAGTGGTATCTCATTGTGGCGTTGATTTGCCTTTCCCTGATGGCTAATGATGTCAAACTTCATTTTATGTGCTTCTTGGTCGTATCTTCTTTGGAAAAATGTCTATTCAGATCATTTGTCCATGTTCCTTTGAGTTATTTATTCTTATTTTCAGTTGTAATAGTTTTTTTTTTTTTTAATATATTCTGGATACAAGTCCCTTACCAGATACATATTTAAAAAATTAATTTGCCATAAATGTATGGGTTTATTTCTGGACTCCCAATTCTACCCCATTGATCTATGTGTATATCCTTATGCCAGCACCACATTTTTTTATTACTTTTTTATTACTGTACTGTTTTGTTCTGTAATTTTGAAATTGGGAAGTGTGAGTCCTTCAAATTTATTCTTCTTCGGTATTGTTCTGGCTATTCAGGGCTCACCTCAATTGCATACGAAATTTATTTTCAGCTTTTTCATTCCTGAAAAAAGGTGATTGGGATTTTGATAGGGGTTACATTAAATCTACAGATTGTTACAGGGAGCGTTGTCATATTAACAATATTGTCTTCCAGCCCGTGAACATGGGGTATCTTGCCATTCATTTAGGTCTTCTTTAATTTCTTTCAGCAAAGTTTTGTAGTTTTCAGTGAGCAAGTCTCAGGCCTCCTCAATTTATTCCTAGGAACTTTTTTCTTTATGATACTATTATAAATGGAATGGTTGTCTTAATTTCCTTTTGGATTGTTTATTGCTGGTATATAAAATACCAACTGACTTTTTAAATTTAAAATGTTTTATCATGGTGAAAATATGCACAACAAAACAGAGCAATTCAACAGTTTCTACATGTACAATTCAGTGATGTCAATTACATTCTTCAAGTTGGCAACCGTTCTCACTATCTTTTCCCAAATTATCCCACCACCAGGAACATACATTCAGTGCACCCCAAGCAAAAGTCTCTCTTTCCTCCTCCCCCACACCAATAACCACTAACGTTTTTTGGTGTCTATGTATTATAAAAAAAAATTTTTTTTTTATGTATTTATTTTGAATACTGAGATCATAAATGATTTGTCCTTTTGTGACTGACTTATTTCAGTCAGCAAAATGTTCGAGGTTCATCCATGTAGTGGCGTGCATCAGAACTTGATTCCTCTTCATGGCTGAGTAATAGTCCATTGTGTATGTATATGTATATACATATGTGTGTATATATATATAATATTTTATGTATATATATATATTCATTTCATCTTTTGTTTATCCATTCATCTGTTGATGGCCATATTGGCTGTTTCCACCTTTTGGCTATTGTGAATATTACTGCAATTAACATTGGCGTACATGTGTCTGTTCATGTCACTCCTTTTTTTTTTAATCATTGCCATTCTAATAGGGATGATATGATATCACTTTGTGGTTTTTATTTGAATCTCCCTAATGGCTAATGACTCTAAGCTTCTTTTGTGTGCTTGTCAGCCATTTGAATACCCTGTTTGGTAAAATGCTTGTTCAAGTCCTTTGCCCAGGTTTTGATTGGGTTGTCTTTTTGTTGTTAAGTGTAGAAGTATTTTATAAATTTTGGATATTAGATCCTTATTGGATATTTATTTCCCAATCTGTAGGCTGTCTTCACTTTTTTGATAAAGCACTTTGATGCACAAAGTGTTTAATTTTTTATGTTCTACTTTGCCTTTTGCTGCTTGTAGTTTTGTTGTCCTATTTGGAGCAAATCCAAGTTTCCCAGCACCACTTATTAAAGAGACTCTTCCTTTCCCATTGGATGCATTTACCACCTTTTTTGAAAATCATAGATGTGTAGATTTATTTCTGGACTTTTAATTTGATTCCATTGGCCTATATGTGTATTATTATACAGTACCAGGCTTTTTTTTTTTTTTTTAATTACCGTGGCTTTATAGTATGTTTTGAAATCAGAAAATGTGAGTCCTTCCACTTTACTCTTCTTTAAGATTTCTTTAGCTATTTGGGGTTCCTTGCCTTTTCATATAAATTTGAGGATTGTCTTTTCCATTTGTGTCAACAAGGCCACTGAAATTGGAATTTTGATGTATATTTTTTCGAATTTATAGATTTCCTTCGGTAATATGTAAACCCTGGTGACGTAGTGGTTAAGAGCTATGGCTGCTAACCAAAAGGTCAACAGTTGGAATCCACTAGGCACTTCTTGGAAACTCTATGGGGCAGCTCTGCTCTGTCCTATAGGGCCACTATCAGTCGGAATCTACTCTATGGCAATGGGTTTTTTTTGTTTGTTTTTTTTTGTTGTTGTTTTTGGGTAATACTGACATCTTAACTATATTAAGCCTTCCAATTCATGAACATAGAATACCCTTTCATTTACTGAGGTCTTTGACTTCTTTTAACAATGTTTTATAGTTTTCTGTATACAGATCTTTCACCTTCTTGTTTAAATTGATTCCTAGGCACCTTATTTTATGAATACTATTGTAAATGGTAATGTTTCCTTAATTTCCTTTTCTTTATTGCCAATGTATAGAAATCTGACTGATTTTTTTGTGTGTTGACCTTGTACCCTGCCACCTTGTTAAATTCATTTATTTGTTTGAATAGCATTCTTGTGGATTGTTTGGGGTTTTCTATGCACAATATCATGTCACCTGTGAAAGGGGATAGTTTTAATCCCTCCCTCCCAATTTGGATAACTTTTGTTTGTTTTTTCATTCATCCATTTGTCTATCTATCTATATACCTATCTACCATCTATCTATCTGTCTATCTGTCTATCTCTCTACCTATCTACCTACCTACCTATCATCTATCTATCTATCTGTCTGTCTGTCTATCTATCTATCATTTCTAACTTAATTGCTCTGGCTAGGATTTCCAGAACAATGTTGAATAGTAGTGCTGAGAGTAGGCATTTCTGTCTTGTTCCTGATCTTAATGGGAAAGCTCTCAGACTTTCTCCATTGAGGATGACATTGTTGTTGTTAGGTGTCATTGAGTCAGCTCTGACTCACAGTGGCCTTAGGTACAACAGAATGAAATATTCTGTTGCCCAGTCCTGTGCCATCCTCACAATCATTGTTATGCTCAAGTCCATTGTCGCAGCCACTTGGTCAACCAATCTCCTTGAGGGTCTGTCTCTTTTTAGCTGACCCTCTACTTTATCAAGTATGTTGCCCTTCTCCAGGGATTGCTCCCTCCTAATAACACTTTAAAGAGATCTTTTGCAACAGAATTACCCAAAGCAATACATTATTTGATTTCTTGTCTGCTGCTTCCATGGGCATTGATAGTGGATCCAAGTAAAATTAAATCCTTGACAGCTTCAAACTTTTCTGCATTTATCATGGTGTTGCTTATTGGTCCAGTTGTGAAGATTTTTTGTTTTCTTTATGTTGAGGTGTAATCCACACTGAAGGCTCTAGTGTTTGATCTTCATCAGTAAGTGCTTCAAGTCCTCCTCACTTTCAGCAAACAAGGTTGTGTCATCTGCATATTGCAGGTTGTTAATGAGTTCTCCAATCTTGATGCCACATTCTTCTTCATATAGTCCAGTTTCTAGGATTATTTGCTCAGCATAGAGATTGAATAAATATGGCGAAAGGACAACCCTGACAGACACCTTTCCTGACTTTAAACTACGAAGTATCCTCTTGTTCTGTTTGAACAACTGCCCCTTGGTCTATGTACTGCTTTCTCATGAGCACAATTATGTGTTCTGGAATTCTCATTCATTGCAATATTATCCATAATTTGTTGTGAACCACACAGTCAAATGCCAGTGTATAGTCAATAAAACACAAGTAAATATCTTTCTGGAATCCCCTGCTTTCAGCCAGATCCATCTGATATCAGAAATGATATCCTTCGTTCCACATCCTCTTCTGAATCCAGCTTGAATTTCTGGCAGTTCCCTGTCAATGTATTGCTTCAAGCATTTCTTAATTATCTTCATCCAAAATTTTACTTGCATGTGACATCAATTCTGTTCTATCACCTTTCTTGGGAATGGGCACAAATATGGATCTCTTCCAGTTATGACCAGGTAGCTGTCTTCCAAATTTCTTGGCATAGATGAGTGAGCACCTCTGGCACTGCATTTGTTTGTTGAAACATCTCAAATGGTATTCTGTCAATTGTGGATCTTTGTTTTTTGCAATGACTTCAATGCAGCTTGGACTTCTTCCTTCAGTACCATTGGTTCTTGATCATATGCTACCCCCTGAAATGACTGAATGTCAACCAGTTCTTTTTGGTACAGTGACTCTGTATTTCTTCCATCTTCTTTTCATGCTTCCTGCGTCATTCAGTGTTTTCCCCATAGAATCCTTCAAAATTGCAACTCAAGGCTTTAATTTTTTCTCCAGTACTTTCAGCTTGAGAAATGCGTTCTTCTCTTTTAGTTTTCTAACTCCAGGTATTCGCACATTTCTTTATAATACCTTGCTTTGTTTTCCCCAGCTGACCTTTGAAATCTTCTGTTCAGTTCTTTAATGTGATCATTTTTTCCATTCGCTTTAGCTACTCTATGTTCAAGAGCAAGTTTCAGAGTCTCTTCTGACAACCATTTTGGGTTTTCTTTCCTGTCTTTTTAATAACCTCTTGCTTTCTTCCTGTATGATGTCCTTAATGTAATTCCACAATTCATCTGGTCTTCAGTCATTAGTGTCCAGTGTGTCAAATCTATTTTTGAAATGATCTCTAAATTCAAGTGGGACATACTCAAGGTCGTATATTGGCTTTCATGGACTTGCTGTAATTTTCTTTAGCTTCAATTTAAACTTGCATATGAGTAATTGATGATCTGTTCTACAGTCAGCACCTGGCCTTTTTCTAACTGATGATACAGTACTTCTGCATCGTCTCTTTCCACAGATGTAGTCCATTTCATTCCTGTGTATTCCATCCAGCGAGGTCCACGTACATAGTTGCTGTTTATATTGTTGAAAAAAGGTATTTGCAACAAAGAAGTCATTGTTCTTGCAAAATTTTATCATGTGCTCTCCAGCATCATTTCTATCACTAAGGCTGTATTTTCCGACTACTTAAAAAAAAAAATTTTTTTTTTTTTAATCTTTCTACTCTGTCTATAGGGTCACTGTGAATTGGAATCAACTCGACAGCAATAAGATTGGTTGTTGATTTGGTTTAATTCTTCTTCTTGGAGCCCCGGTGGTGTAGTGGTTAAAAGCTCAGCTGTTATCCAAATGTCACCAGTTCGAATCCACCAGCTGCTCCTTGGGAACCCTATGGGGCAGTTCTACCCCATCCTATAGGGTTGCTATGAGTCAGAATCAACTCAACGGCAACAGGTTTGTTTTTGGGTAATCCTTCTTTGTTTCCAACTTTGGCATTCCCATCACCAGTAATAATCAAAGCATCTTGATTGCAAGTTTGATCAATTTCAAACTGCAGAAGTTGGTAAAAATCTCCAGTGTCTTCAACTTTGGCCTTAGTGGTTGGTGCATAAATTTGAATAATAGTTGTATTAACTCGTCTTCCTTGTAGGTGTATGGATATCATCCTATCACTGACAATGTTGAACTTCAGGATAGATCTTGATATGTTCTTTTTGATGACGAATACGACACTATTCCTCTTCAATTTGTTATTCTTGGCATGGTAGACCATATGACTGTCTGAATCAAAATGCCAGCATCAGTCCATTTCAGCTCATTCCTCATACCCATTGCTGTCAAGTCAATTATGACTCATAGTGACCCTATAGGACAGAGTAGAACTGCCCCATAGGGTTTCCAAGGAGCAACTGGTGGATTCAAACTGCAGATATTTTGATTACCAGCTGAGCTCTTTAACCACTGCACCACCAGGCCTCCTTCAGCACACTAATGCCCAGAATATCCATCTTTATGTTCCATTTCATTTTTGATGACTTCCAATTTTCCTAGATCCATACTTCCTATGTTCGGTGTTCCTATTATTCATGGATGTTTGCAGCTGTTCCTTCTCATTTTGAGTCATGCCACCTCAACAAATGAAGGTCCTGAAAGCTTGACTCCATCCGTCATTAAGGCTGACTCTACTTAAAAGAGGCAGTTCTTTCCCAGTCATATTCTGAGTGTCTTCCAACCTGAGGGGCTCATCTTCTGGCACTATACCAGACAATGTTCTACTGCTATTCACGACATTTTCACTGGCCAATTTTTTCAGAACTAGACTGCCAGGTCCTTCTTCCTAGTCTTTCTTAGTCTGGAAGCTCTGCCAAAACCTGTCCACTATGGGTGACCCTGCTGGCATTTGAAATACCAGTGGTATAGCTTGCAGCATCACAGCAACATACAAGCCACCACAGTACAACAAACTGACAGATAAGTGGTGGAAAGTATGATGTTAGCTGTGGGTTTTTCACAAACCCCCAAAAAACCAAACCCATTGTTGTCAAGTCCCTTCCGACTCATAGCAACCCCACAGGACGAAGTAGAACTGCCCCATAGAATTTCCAAGGAGAGGCTGGTAGATTCAAACTGCTGACCTTTTGGTTAGTAGCCATAGCTCTTAACTACTACGACAACAGGGTTTCTGGGTTTTTCATAAAATTTCATAGATGCCCTTTATTGTATTGAGGAATTTCCCTTCTATTCCTACCTTGCTGAGTATTTTTATCATGAAAGAGTTTTAAATTTTGTAAAATGTCTTTTCTGCATTGATTGAGACAACCATGTGGTTCTTTTCCTTGTTTTATTAATGTGGTATATTACATTTATTTTCCAACATTGAATCACCCTTGCATTCCCTTGATAAATGTTGCTTGATCATGGTGTGTAATCATTTTAATTTTTTTAAATTAAGTTTGCTAGTATTTTGTTGAGTATTTTTCTGTCTGTATTCATTAGGAATATTGATCTATAGTTTTATTTTCTTGTGGTACCTTTGTCTTGTTTTGGTATCAAGGTAATGCTCAACTCATATAGAGTTAGGTGGTGTTCCCTCCTCTATTTTTTGAAAAAGTTTAAATACAATTGGAGTCACTTCTATAAATGTTTGATAGAATTCTCCTACAAAGCTGTTCGGTCCAGAAATTTTCTTTTTTGGAAGGTTTTAGGTTGGTTCAATCTCTTCATTTGTTTTTGGTCTGTTGAGATGCATTATTTCTTCTAGAGTCAATGTATGGAGCTTATGAGTTGCAAGGATTTTACATACCCAACTGACTTTTTCATGTTTATCTGTATCCTGAAATGTTGCTGAATTGTTTATTAGCTCTAGTAACAATGTTTTTGTGTATTCTTTAAGGTTTCAAATATGGACTCGATCATCCCCAAACAGAGATAGCTTTACTTCTTCCTTTCCAGTGCAAACACCTTTTATTTATTTTTCTTGCCTAATTGCTCTGATTAGAAATTCCAGTACGATATTGAATTGTAGTGGTGAAAGCAAGCACCTTGTATTGTTCCTTATCTTAAGGGGAAAAGTTTCAGTCTTTCACCATTTAATATGATGTTAGCTCTGGGTTTTCATAAATGCTCTTTATCATGATGAGAAATTTGCCTTCTATTCCTAATTTTCTGAGTGTTTCTATCATGAAAGGGTGTTGGATTTTGTCAAATGCCATTTCTGCGTCAATTGAGAGGATCATGTGACTTTTTATTACAGTCTATTAATGTGGTTGCTGTGCAATGGATCACTTTTTGTGGCCTTTCTAGCCATGGTCTTGTAACTCCCACGCAGGTGATTGGGCAGGAATGTGCGATAGGGTAATTGTGGCCTGCCAAAAGGATTGGTCAGTTTTACCATCCTGCTGGGCTTGAAATGAGCCACCTCAAAGGTGGGAAAGAGAAGATCCCACCACCACCAAGGAAGAACAACCAGGAGCAGAGAGCACATCCTTTGGACCCACGATTCCTGCGCTGAGAAGCTCCTGGAACCAGGAGACTGAGAGAGTGAGCAAACTGTAACACTGAAGATAGCAAGACCCAGCAGCAGAGACCGGGCAGCAGGAGATGGCAGGGTAAGCTTCCCGACCCACAGAGAGAGAAAGCTGAGACTCGCCTTTGGGCAGAGGCTGAGGGCCAGGGAAAGGCATGCCTGCAGGCATGGCTGGGAAGAGGCTGTCCTGAGGAAAGAACTGTATCCTGAGTGTTTCCAAGCCTGAGTTGTAACTGTTACTTCACTAATAAACCCCATAACAGTGAGTATTGTCTGTGAGCTCTGTGTAGCCATTGCAATGAATTATCGAACCCAGCACAGAAGTAGAGTGCCATGGGGAGGAAGATTGGTGTCAGAACTGGTAAAGACAGCAGAGAGAGGAGGCATGTCTGACCTCCACCTCACAGGAATCAGCCTTGGGCTGTTGATCTTGATTCTCTTTCCTCTTGTGAGACTTCGAGAGGAGGTCAGATGCCTCCTCCAAGCTGTTTTTTACAGTGGTATATGGCATCTATTGATTTTTCTAATCTTGAACCACGCTTGCATTCCTGGGACAAATCTCACTAGGTTATATTTATAATTCTTTTAGTATACTGTTGGATTTGGTTTTCTAGTTTTTTTTTTTTTTTTGAGTATTTTTGCATCTGTACTCTTAAGAGATATTGCTCTGTAGTTTTCTTTACTTGTGATGATTTCTTCTGCCTTTGGTATCAGGGTAATAATGGCTCTAGAGAGTGAGTTAGGAAGAGTGTTTCCTCCTATTCTACTTTTGGAAGAGTTTGAAAGGGGTTGGTGTTGGATAGAATTTAAATGTTTGGTAGAATTCATCAGTGAGGAAATCTGAACTTGGACTTTTCTTTGTTATGAGGCTTTTGACTACTAATTCACTCTTTACTTGCTATAGATCAGTTCAGATTTTCTATTTCTGCTTGGACATAAAACTGGTCATGGTATTCTCTTATAATCCTTTTTATTTCTGTAAGGTTGGTGGTAATGCCATACTTTCATTTCCATTTTTAGTATTCTCTCCGTCACCAATCTGGCTAATGATAGGTCAATTTGGTCAAATTTTTCAAAGAAGCAACCTTTGGTTTTGTTGATTTTACTGTTTCTCTAGTCCTCCTTTAATTTGTCTATGCTCTAAGCTTTATTATTCCCTTCCTTCTGGTAGTTTTAGGCTTATCTTGCCCATATTTTTCTGGTTCCTTAAAAGCTAAGCTATTGATTTTAAATCTCCCTTGTTTTCTAAAGTGCGCTTTTATTACTATAAATTTCTTTCTAGGCACTGCATTTACTGCATCCCGTAAGTTTTGGTATGTTGTGCTTTAATTTTTATTCATTTCTAAGTATTTTCTAATTTCTCCTGTAATTTCTTCTCCAGTTGTTTGAGAATTTGTTGTTTAACTACCACATGTATGTATTTGTTAATTTTCCAGGTTTCCTTCCATTGCTTTCTAGCTTTATTCCATTGTGGTAAGAGAAGACACTTTGTTTTATTTCAGCCTTTTTAAATTCATTGAGACTTGTTTTGTGGCCAAACAGGCAGTTTATTCTGAAGAATGGTCCATTACACTGGAGAAGAATATGTATTCTATTCTAATTGGCTTATAGTATTGTTCAAATCCTCTATTTCCTTACTATATATATTCTATATATATATATATATGGAGTAGTGGTTAAGTGCTACAGCTGCTAACCAAGAGGTCAGCAGTTCAAATCCGCCAGGCACTCCTTGGAAGCTCTGTCGGACAGTTCTACTCTGTCCTATAGGGTTGCTATGAGTTGGAATCGACTCGACGGCAGTGGGTGGGATAGTATATTCTATATATCCTTTATTGAAAGTGGGGGTATTGAAGTCTTCAACTATTATTGCTTGATTGTCTACTTCTCCTTTTAATTCTGCCAATATTTGCTTTGTATATTTGGGACTCTGTTGCTTTCTGCATATATAATTGTTATATATTCTTGCTGACTTGTCACTTTTATCAATAAATAATCTTGTTCTCTGTTTCGTGTAACTATTTTTGGCTTTAAGTACACTTGGTTCGACATTAGTGTAGCCATCTTGGCCATCTTTTGGTTACAATTTGCATGTAGTTTTATTTTTCATCCTTTCCCTTTCAACCTATTTGTGTTTGAATCTAAAGTGAATCTCTTGTGGATTTTTTTAATCCATTCTGCTAATTTCTACCTTTTTATTGATATTTAATCCATTTACAGTTAGTGTAAATGCTGATAAGAAAGGATTTTCTTTAGACATTTTGCTGTTTTTTTCTGAATGTCTCAAAAGTTTTTTCTCTCCTTTTCTTTATTACTGATTTTGTGTGTGTATGTGTATGTTTAACTGATTTTTTGTAATGTACAGTTTTTATTTTCTTTGGTGTGTATTTTCAGATATTTTCCCTGTTGTTACTATGAGAATTACATTTAACATCCTAAATTCATAATTTTCTAGTTTGAATTAATACCAACTTTGCTTCAACAGCATATAAAAATTGTGCTCCTATACAGCTCTGCCTACCTTCTTTGTTTTGTTGTTGTCGCAATTACAACTTTATACATTATGTGCCCATTAACATAACATAAATAAATAATTATAAATCACTTTAGTGCATTTGTCTTTTAAGTCATGCAGGAAATAAAAAGAGGAGTTACATAACCAAAGATAAAATAATACTGGCTTTTATAATTATCTATGTGGTTACCTTTATTGAAGATTTTTATTTTTTGTATGGCTTTGAGTTTGTCTACTATCCTTTCATTTCAGCCCAAAGGACTCCCTTTACCATTTATTATAGGGCTAGTATAAAAAAAAAAAAACCCACTGCCATTGAGTCAATTCCGACTCATGGCTACCCTGTAGGACTGAGTAGAACTGCCCTATAGAGTTTCCAAGGAGCGCCTGGTAGATTTGAACTGCCGACCTTTTGGTTAGCAGCTGTAGCACTTAACCACTGCACCACCAGGGTTTCCTAGGGCTAGTACACTAGCAACAAACTCCCTTAGCTTTTGTATATCTGGAAATGTCTTAATTTCTCTTTCATTTTGAAAGATAATTTTACCTGCTATAGAATACTTGGTTGACAGTCTTTTTATTTCAGCACTCTAAAAATGTCATCTCAGCCCTTTTTGGCCTTCATAGTTTCTGACAAGAAATCAGCTTTTAATCTTATTGAGGATCACTTGTATGTGATGAGCAATTTCTCTCTTGATTCTTTCAAAAATCTCTTTGTCCTTGGCTTTTGACAATTTAATTATAAAATATCTCAGTATGAATATTCTTGAGTTTATATACCTTGGAGTTTGTTGAGCTTCTTGGATGTATAGATTCTTGTCTTCTACCATATTTTGGGAGTTTTCAGTGATTATTTCTTCAAATTTTTTTTCTGCTCCTTTCTCTCTCTCCTCTTTTACTGGAATTTCTATTATGTGTATGTTGATACTCTTAATTGTATCCCAGAGGTCTCTTAGGTTCTGTTCCTCTCTTTCACTTTTCTTTCTTTTTTATCTTCAGACAGAATAACATCAATTGACCTATCTTCAAGACAGGGAACAAGTTAGTGAATTATTTCTTCTGCCTACTTAAATCTGCTATTGAAACCCTCTAGTGACATTTTCATTACAGTTATTGTATTTTTCACCAGAATTACTTTTTGATTCCTTTCTATAATTTATTTTCTTGATTATTTCTTCGTACATCTTTCTCCTGATTTCCTTTAGTTCTTTTTCTAGTTTTCTTTAACCATTTGAGGATATACAAGGTAGTTTACTTAATGTCTTTGTCTAGTAAATCCAATATCTCTGCTTTCTCAGAGAGAGGTTCTGTTAATTTCTTCTGTGAATGGATCATACTTTCTTATTTCTTTCCACACTTTGTCATTTTATGTTGAAAACTAGGTGCTTTGAAGATTATAATGTGGTAACTCTGGAGATTAGATTTTTCTAACCTTTTAGGGTTTGTTGCAGTTGTCGCATGTGGTCAGTAGCTGTTTCTTTAGTGACTTTTCTAAACTGATTTTGTAAAGTCTGTATTCTTTGTTGGATATGTTCTCTGAAATTGCTGATAATTTAGCCTGTGATCAGCTAGTGTTTTAGCAAAAATTTTCTTGAGCATCAGTATCCATAATGATAAAAAGAGAGATAAGATAAATAGGTAGATAAGTAGATGGATGGATGGATGGATGGATGGATGGGTGGGTGGGTGGGTGGGTGGGTGGGTGGATGGATGGATGGATGGATGGATGGGTGGATGGATGGATGATAAAGAAAGAAAGAGGAGGAGAAGAAAGTATCTTTCCAAGTATTTGTAGATTGGCTCTGTGCTGGGTACTCCTTCAAAGCTTAGCCAGGATATTTACAGTTGTGCATTGGATGGCCACTTGCAAACATTAAAGACCCCAAGCACTATGCAACAAACTAAGAGGTAGAACAGAAGCACTAAATACATTATTAGGCCAATTAACTAGGATGTCTCATGAAACCATGACCCTAAACTTCCAAACCAAGGAACCAAATTCTATGAAGCGTTTGGTTGTACATAAGCAACCTCAGCAGCTACCCTTTTTTGTCATTGTTGTAAATATAGCTATTACATAACTTGGGCAATTAAACTTTTTACAAGTGTGAAACTTATTGACAACAGTTACAATAATCAGCTCTGCAAGTCTACCCTTTATCAATGAGATTTTTCCAACACCATTAACCCTTCTTTTCCCTCTACCTCTCACCCCTGGAAACCACTAAAAAACTTTGGTCTCTATACATTTGCCTTTTCTAGTCTTTTTATATAAGTGAGGTCATACAATATTTATCTGTTGTGAATGGCTTATTTCTTTGGGCATAATGACTTCAATCCTCATCCATATTGTAGCATGTATCAAGACTTCATTTCTCTTACTGGTTGAGTAATATTCCATTGTATGTATATCCCACATTTTGTTTATCCATTCATCTGTTGATGGGCATTTAGGTTGTTTCCACCTTTTGACTATTGTGAGTAGTGCTGCAACAAACATTGGCATACAAGTCTCTGTCTGAGTCTCTGCTTTCCAGTCCTTTGGGTATATCCTTAGGAGTGGAATTGCTGGCTCATATGATAGTTCTATTTTTAGTTTATTGAGGAACCGCCACTCTGTTTTCCAGAGTAGCTGTACCATTTTGCATTCCCACCAGCAATGGATAAGGGCTCTGATTTCCCCACATCCTCACCAATTTTTTTTTATTTAAATCTTAGGTATCCTAGTGGGAGTGTAAACATATCTCACTGTAGTTTTGAGTTTCATCTCTCTGACAGCTAATGATGCTGAGCATCTTTTCATGTATTTGGTGGCCATTAGAATGTCCTCTCTGATGAAATGTTTATTCAAGTACTTTGCCCATTTTATGACTGGGTTATTTGCCTTTTTGTTGTTGACTTGTCAAAGATTTATATATGTATATTGCTTATTAGATTCTGCATAGATATATGGTTTCCAAAGATATTCTCTCAGTCAATAGCTTGTTTTTTCTCTTTTTTGGTAAAATCTTTTAATGAAAAAATTTTTAATTTTTATGAGGGCCTGTTTATTTATTTTGTCTTTTGCCATTTGAGCTTATGTTATTATATTAGATATAACCTATTGTTGAAAGGTAGGCCGGATAGTGCTGCCCCTGCTTGTCCTTCTAAGAATTTTATGATTTTAGTTTGCAAATTTAGGTCTTTAATCCAATTTGGAATTTGTTTTTGTGTATGGTGTGAGGCATGGATCCTGTTTCATTTTTTTGCACGTGGAAATTCAAATTTCCCAGCACCATTTATAAAGAGACTCTTGTTTCCCCATCAAATGGACTCAGCAACACTGTCAAAAACCATAGGTGTGTGGGTTTATTTCTGCACTCTCGATTCTATTTCATTGGTCTATATGTCTATTGTTATACCAGTGCTTTGATGAACATGGTCATATAAACCAAAAAGTCAGGAAGTGTGAGTCATCCTACTGTGTTCTTCTCTTTCAGCATTTTTTTAGCTATTTGAGACCTCTTGCTATAGGGTTGCTATGAGTTGGAATTGACTTGACCGCACTGGGTTTGGTTTTGGTTTTTTTGGCCTTTCCATTATACGAAACTTTATAAGTTGAGCATTGGTTTTTCTATTTTTGTAAAGATGGCTATTGGAATTTCAAAGAACATTGTATTGAATATATAGATCGTTTTGGATAGTATTGACATCTTAAGAATATTAAGTATTCCAATCTATGGACATGGATCCCAGCCCAGTGCCCTCGAGTCAATTCCGACTCATAGCGACCCATCTTTCCATTTATTAAAATTCTTCTTTAATCTCTTTCAGTAGTGTTTTACAGCTTTCCATTGTATAAGTCCTTCACATCTCTGGTTAGATTTATTCCTAGGTATTTTATTCTCTTAGATGCTATTGTAAATGAAATTGTTTCCCAAATTTCTCTTTCAGATTTCTCATTGCTGGTGTCTAGAAACCAACTGATTTTTGTTGTTATTGTTGACCTTGTACCCTGCAACTTTGCTGAATTCCTCTATTAGCTGTAGAAGTTTTCTTGTGGACTCTTTTGGGGTTTTCTATGTATAGGACCATATCATCTGCGAATATAGATAATTTTACTTCTTCTTTTCCAATCTGGATACCTTTTATTTCTTTTTCTTGTCTTACTGCTCTGGCTAAAGCTTCTAATGCAATATTGAGTAGAAGTGGTGAGCAGGCATCCTTGTCTTATTTCCGATTTCATGAGGAAAGCTCTCATTCTTTCTCCATTTAGTATAATGTTGGCTGTTGGCTTTTCATATATGCCCTGAACCATATTGAGAAATTTCCCTTCTATGCCAACCTTATTAAGGGTTTTCATCAATAAAGTGTTTTGGATTTTATCAAATGCTTTTTCTGCATCTATAGAGATGATTATATGGTTCTTTTCCTTTGTTTTACTGATGAGCTGTATTACGTTGATTGATTTTCTAAGGTTGAACCCTTCCTGCATTCCTGGAATAACGCCCAGTTGGTCATGGATTCTGTTCACTAGTATTTGTTGAGAATTTTTAGGTCTATATTCATGAGGTATTGGACTATAGTTTTCTTTTTTGTGGTGTTTTTGTCTGGTTTGGATATCAGAGTTATGTTTGCTTCATAGAATTAATTGGGAAATATTCCTTCCTTCTTTATCTTTTGCATTCAATGGCTGCTAACCAAAAGGTTGGCAGTTCAAATCCACCAGGTGTTCCTTGGAAACCATATGGAACAGTTCTACTCTGTTCTGTAGGGTCACTATGAGTCAGAATCAACTCTACGGCAATGGGCTTGGTGTTTGGTTTCATCTTTTGGAAGGGTTTAAACAATATTGCTGTCAATTCTCCTCTAAATGTTTGGTAGAATTCACCAGTGAAGACATTTGTTCCAGGCCTTTTGTTGTTGTTGTTTGAAGGTTTTTGATCACTGATTTGATCTCTTTACTTGTTATGGGTCTGTCAAGACCTCATATTTCCTCTTGAGTTAATTTGGATAGATTGTGAACTTCTAAGATTTGTCCATTTCATCGAAGATATCTGGTGTGTTGCCATAACATTGTTTATTACATTCTGTCACAATTCTCTTTATTTCGGTCAGGTCAGTTGTAATTTCACCTCTTTCATTTTTTAGTTTGGTTATTTGCATCTTTTCTCTTCTTAATCAATCTAGCTAAAGGTTTGTCAATTTTATTGATCTTTTCCAAGAAGCAGTTTCTGGTTTTGTTGAGTCTATCTATTGGTTTTCTGTTTTCTATTTTATTAATTTCTATTCTGATCTTTATTTCCTTTCTTCTGCTAGGATTAGGCTTAGTTTGCCCTTCTCTTTCTAGTTCCTGGAGTTGTTTAGTTAGGCTGTTAATTTGAGATCTTTCTTCTTTTTTTATGTAGACGTTTATTGCTATAAGTTTCCCTTGAGTACTGCCTTCACTGCATCTCATAAGTTTTGGTATGTTGTGCTTTTCATTTTCATTTGACTATAAGAAATTTGTGATTTCTTCCTTGACCCATGTTATTTTAACAGTGTGTTGTTTAATTTCCATGTTTGTGTACTTTCCAGGTTTTTTTTTTTTTTTCTATTATTGGTGTCTAGCTTCACTTCATTGTGGTCAGAGAAAATACTTTGTATGATTTCAATCTTTTTGAATTAATTAAGACTTACTTTCTGACTTAAAATGTGGTCTGTCCTGAAGAATGATCCATATGCACTGGAGTAGAATGTGTGTTGTGCTGTTTTTAGATGAAGTGTTCTATATATGTCTGTTAGATACATATAAAGTATCATTCAGGTCCTCTGTTTCCTTGCTGATCTCCTCTCTAGATGTTCTGTCCAATAATGAAAGTGGTGTCTTGAAGTCCCCAACTATTATTGTAGTATTATCTATTTCTAACTTCAATTCTATCAGTGTTTCTTTTATATATTTAGATGCCCCGATGTTGGGTGCATATAAATTGTTGTTATTGCTGTTGTTAGGTGCCATCAAATCAATTCTGACTCATAATGACCCTTTGTAGAACGGAAGAAAGCAATGCTCAGTCCTGTACCATACTAATAATTGTCACTTTTGAGGCCATTGTTGCAGCCACTGTCAATCCATCTCATTGAGGATCTTCCTCTCTTTCTCTGACCCTGTGCTTTACCAAGCATGATGTCCTTCTCCAGGGACTGGTCCCTCCTGATAACTTGTCCAAACTACTTGAGACAAAGCCTCACCATCCATGCTTCTAAGGAGTGTTCTGGCTGTACTTTTTCCAAGACAAATTTGTTCATTCTTCTGGCAGCACGTGGTATAGTCAGTATTCTTCACCAATGCCATAATCCAAAGGCATCAATTCTTCTTCCATCTTCCTTATACATTGTCCAACTTTTGTATGTATATGAGGTGATTGAAGAGGATGGAAGGAATACAGAGAGTCACTGTACAAAAAAAAAAAAAAAGGTTGACGTTCAGCCACTTCAGGAGGTAGCATATAATCAAGAAGTGATGGTATTGAAAGAAGCCCAAGCTACAGTGAAGGCATTGATAGAAAACAGTCTCAAGGAATTGACAGAACACCAACTGAGATGTTTCAACAAACAGACACAGTACTGGAGATGTTCACTCATCAATGCGAAGAAATTTGGAAACAGTCACATGGCAATCCAATTGGAAAAGAGTCATATTAGTGCCCCTTTCAAAGAAAGATGATCCAACAGAATAAAGAAGTTATTGAACAATATCACTAAAGTCATTTGCAAATAAAATTGTTCTGAAGATAATTCAAAAACAATTATAGCAGTACATTGACAGGGAACTTCCAGAAATTCAAGCCAGGTTCTGAAAAGGATGTGGAACGAGGGATAACATTGCTGTTTTCAGATGGATCTTGGCTGAAAGCAGAAGATACCAGAAAGATATTTACCTGTGTTTTATTGGATATGCAAAGGTGTTCGACGTGTGGATCATAACAAATTGTGGATAACATTGTGAAGAATGGGAATTCCAGAACCCTTGATTGTGCTCATGAGGAAGCTTTACTTAGACCAAGAGGCAGACGTTCAAACAGAACAAGGGGATACTGCATTGTTTAAAATCAGGAAAAGTGTGCATCGGGGTTGTATCCTTTCACCATACTTATTCAATCTGTATGCTGAGCAAATAATCCGAGAAGCTGGACGACAAGAAGATGAATGAATCATCAGGATTAGAGGAGAGCTCATTAACATATGCAGATGACACAACCATTCTTGCTGAAAGTGAAGAGGACTCGAGGCACTTACTGATGAAGATCAAAGACTTCAGTATGGATCACACCTCAACATAAAGAAAACAAAAATTCTCACTACTGGACCAATAAGTAACATCATGATAAATGGAGAAGAGATTGACGTTGTCAAGGATTTCATTTTCCTTGTATCCACAATCAACACCCATGGAAGTCCAGTCAGTAAATCAAATGAGGTATTGTACTGGTCCAATCTGCTGCAAAATATCTCTTCCAAGTGCTCAAAAGCAAAGATACCACTTTGAGGACTAAGGTGTGCCTGACCCAAGCCATATACATTTATGACTGTTAAATCTTCTTGATTAATTGACCTTTTTATCACTACATAATGTCTATCTTTATCTCTTCTTACAGATTTTGTCTTAAAGTCTACTTTGTCTGATATTACATTTGCCACCCCAGCTCTTTTTTGGTTATTATTTGCATAGAATATTTTTTTTCCAACCTTTCACTTTCAACCTATTTGTGTCATTGGGTTTAAGGTGTGTCTCTTGTAAACACCATATAGTTGGATCATGTTTTTTAATCCATTCTGTCACTCTCTGGCTTTTGATTGAAGCGTTTAGTCCATTTACATTGATTGTAAATACTGATAAAAATGACTTCTGCCATTATGTTATTTGTTTTTTATGAATCTTAAGACTTCTTTGTCTTTGTCCATTAGTACTGCTTGCTTTTGTTTTTTGTTGGTTTACTGTGATAAGCATTTTTGGTTCCCTTCTCCTTCCCTTTTATGTATTTTATATATATATGTATATTTTTTCTTATTGGTTACCATGAGTATTACATATGGAAGCTTGTATTTATAACATTCTAGATTAAGTTGGTCCAACTTAACTTCAGTAATATATGGGAAATTTTATGTGTATACC
Organism: Elephas maximus indicus; assembly: GCF_024166365.1. Classification (NCBI taxonomy): domain Eukaryota; kingdom Metazoa; phylum Chordata; class Mammalia; order Proboscidea; family Elephantidae; genus Elephas; species Elephas maximus. Next base: position 11,285,217 of record NC_064829.1, read on the forward strand.
ATTCCTCTCCTCCCCCTTTGTTGTTGTTATCACTAATTATTATATGTTTAGATTTCATTTGCCCTGTAACATAATTTTATCATTGCTTTTTATGTATTTTTTTTATTAAAGACAGGAAGGGCAAAACATTTAGAATTATCAGGCATGAACACATTATTACTAGCCCTTATACTTGTTCATGCATTTCCCTTTGTTAGCAATCTTTCTTTTTATGTATAGCTTTGAATTACTTTCTAGTGTCTTTTCCCCTTCATCTACAGAACTGCCATTAGTATTTTTTGTAGGGCCTGTCTGGTGGTTAAGAACTCTCTCAGCTTCTGTTTGTCTTAGAGTGTTTTAATTTCACCCTTATTCTTGAAGGGTAGTTTTGCCAGATATTGTACTCTTGCTTAACTTTTTTCTTTTCTTTCAGCACTTTAAATATATCATTCCATTGCCTTCTGGCCTCCCATATTTCTGAGGAAAAATTGGCACTTAATCTTACTGGGGACACTTTGTATATGACCGTTTGCTTCTTTCTCACTGCTTTGAGAATTCTGTCTTTAATTTCTGAGCCTAACTATGATGTGTCTTTTATAGATCTCTATAGGGTCCCTATGAGTTGGAATTGACTTGACGGCAGTGGGTTGGGTTTTTTTGGGTTTATCCTGCTTGGGGCTCTGAGCTTCTTGGATTTTTAGATTCACGTCCTTTGTTAGATTGGGAAAATTTTCTGTCGTTATTTCTCCAAATTATTCTTTCTGTCCCTTTCTTCTCTCATCTCTTTCTGGAATTCCCATGATGTGTATTTTAGGTCTCTTGTTCTTGTCCCACAGATTCTACTCAGCCTTCTCAAGCCTCCTTTCTTGTTGCTCCTTAGCATCTGTAATTTTAACTGTCTTATCCTCTAATTTGTTGGTTCTTTCTTCTGCCTGATTAAATCTGTTGGTAAGTCCTTCTATTGTGTTTCTCATTTCAGTTATTGTCCTTTTCAGTTGCAATATCTCTTTAGATTCTAATTTTGTGCTTGCATTGTTTTCCCATTTCTTTTAACTCTTTGTCTATATTTTCGCTTAGTTCTTTCATTATGTTTAAAATTGTATTATAAACCCAGAACCCAGTGCCCTCGGGTCGATTCCGACTCATAGCGACCCTGTAGGACAGAGTAGAACTGCCCCATAGAGTTTCCAAAGAGTGCCTGGCGGATTCGAACTGCCAACCCTTTGGTTAGCAGTCATAGCACTTAACCACTACACCACCAGGGTTTCCTGTTGTATTATATCCTTCTGTTTTTTCCCATTATTTGGTCATCCCTAGATGTGCTTTCACTCCCTTTGTCATGTTGATTTGGATCGACCATTGTTTCTCTGTTCTTTGTGTGTCTTGTGATTTTTTTTGTTGGAGCATTGGAATTTTCGAGGGTTGTAACTTTCTCAGTTTTCCTCAATATTTGGTGTTTTTGCCCACGCTACTTTCTGTAAGAAACTCTTAGGTGGGCAGAGCCTTTGGGCTTCGCTTACCCTTTCTTCTTCCTTTCTGTGATAACCCCTTCTCCCTCCCTGGTTTAATTGGGATTCAAAAGTTCCAGATCTCATTTTTCAACTTCTAATCTCTCCCAAACACACCAGAGAAGCCATTGTGGTCACTCTGTCCACCAGCAGGCACCACCATTCAGGTGGGATATTACATATAATCAATCTGCCCACCAGGAGGCACAGTCCCCTGTCTCTGAATATTACTCCCTTCCCTTCTCTGTTTCTGCAGTCACATTTTTAGTCAGAAAATCCACACCTTCACGGCTGGGTTTTGCCATCTGGTTTTTGCTCAAGGCTTCCTTCCCTGCTTGGTGGGGGCTGCTTATATCTGAGCTGGTATTCAGGGGAAGCACAGGCAGACTTTCCTCTGTTTCAGGAGGAGGAGGGGCTGGTACTTCCCAGAAGAACCTCTAGATGATGTCTTGGTTTTTGAGCCCCAGTGGCCCTGTGGTGGCTGGGAGAACAGTCTCCACTAAGGTGAACCACCTCCTGACTCCACTGTGGCAAACCTCCTGTAGGAGTTCATATCAGTCCAGCGGCCAACTGTTACCAGTTGAGGAAAGGGTAGTCACACTCCCAGTGGACCCCCAGGGAGGTCTTCTTATTGCTATCAGAACACACTCCATAGTATGTTGGCTCTACTCCATCTTGAGTGGAGGCTGCTAGGACATAGCAGGCTTAGTCAGCAGCCCTCAGCACTGACCAGAAGGGGGAGCAGGCAGACTCATACTGATACCCCAGGAGATCTGTCCTGTTGGTTTCAAAGGCCTGAGGTATGGGGTGAAAAGGGAGTCAGGTAAGGTGTTTACTATGACAGCAGGCTCCACTGGAGGGGGCCTTGTGTAGCAATTCACAACAGGCTTGCAGCCAACAGTGTCCAGGTGGGGGAGGTGCTCCAAATAGAGCCCTGGGAAGGTCTGCCTTGTTGATTTTAGAATAGAAGCTTGGGTTCTGTCTCTTTGTACAGGCAGGGGGTATGATGGTTAGGGAAACAGGCTCGTTTTCTGGGGTCACTTACCCAGTTCTTACCAGCTGGAGGCCCATGTGGCTGGGAAGAGGGACAGGGGTGGTGGGAGAAGTGATTTTCCTACTGTATGTGACTCCATGTTGATTCATTGATTCTTGCCTGTCTGAAGTTCCCTGTGCTTTCCTCTCAGTCCTGATTCAGAGTCCGTCAAACCCAAGCACTGTTTCCTTGTTTTATTTGTGGAGGAGGATCAGAATGATGGTTTGTTTACGCTGCCTTATTCCCAGAATTCTTGTGTGTATTTGTACTCTTGATTGTGTTCTACAAGTGTCTGAGGCACTGCTTATTTTTCTTTATTCTTTTTTCTTTCTGCTCTTCAAAAATTATTAGTTGAATAATTTAACTGACCCATCTTCAAGTTCACTTATGCTTTCTTTTGCCAGTACAAATCTGCTGGGGTTTTTTCAGTGAACTTTTCATTGTGCATTCCAACTCCAGAATTTGTTTGTTTATTTTGCTTTGAATTTTATAATTTATATCTTTTTGCTGACATTTTTATTTGGTAAAACATTGTTCTCATATTTTCGTTTAGTTGTTTCAACTTATTTAAAATTACCCATTTAAAAGCTTTGCCTAGTGAGTCTAACATCTGGGATTCTTCAGGGACATTTTCTTTTTGACTAGTTTTTTCCTATGTATTTTTGTATGGAGCATACTTTCTTTGCATGCTTTATTATTTTTTGATTGAAAACAGAACATTTTAAATAATTTGTTGTTGCTTTTTTTTTTAACTGACTTTTCTGAACTAATACTGTGAAGTCTGTACTCCTTGTCATCTGTGGCCACTATAGTCTCTGCTCAGGTAACGTAGTAGTCAGTTAATGTTTGGGCAGAGATTTCTTTAGATGCCTAGAACTAATAAGTCTCCCAGTCTTTGCTGAAAAGCTCTGCGTGAGTGTTGGGACATACTTTTAATGTTTAGACAAGCAATTTATAACTCCACCTTAGCCTTCACTTCCTGCTTACACAGAGGTCAGTCAGGCCTGAAAGCTGAGGGCCTTCTCAGGCTTTTCCTAAGTATGTGCTGACCCCTAGGCATATGAACAGCCTTTCATATGTAATAGCCTCCTAGATTTCCACAAATATGAATAGTTTCTCTGGGTATATCTTTAAGTCCACTGATAATTACTTTTACCTGTGTCAGAGTAGAACTGTGATTCATAGCACTTTCAATGGCTGATTTTTTGGAGCTAGATCTCCAGATCTTTCTTCTGAGGCTCCTCTGGGTGAACTTGAACCTCCAACCTCTCAGTTAGCAGCCAAGCATGTTAACGGTTTGCACCAAACAAAAAATTGTTTACATTTATTAAGTGCTTACCGTGTGCCACACATTTATCTAAGCACTTTACATGAAGTAATCCATCTAAATATCAATATAACACAAAAACATAGGTGTTATTAATATCCCTATTTTATAGAAGAGGAATTGAGATTTAAACCCCCAGCACCCAGTGCCGTCGAGTCGATTCCGACTCATAGCGACCCTATAGGACAGAGTAGAACTGCCCCGTAGAGTTTCCAAGGAGCGCCTGGCGGATATGAACTGCCGACCTTTTGGTTAGCAGCTGTAGCACTTAACCACTATGCCACCAGGGTTTCCTATTTGAGATTTAGAGAGATTAAAAGCCACATAGCTAATACATGGGGGATTCAGGATTCAAATCCAGGCAGTCTAACTCCAGGGGCCACACTCTTAATTATTGCACCACACTATCTCCTCAAATGCCTGTCGTTGTTAGGTGCCATCGAGTTGATTTTGACTCATAGCAACCTTATGGACAATGGAAAGAAACACTGCCTGGTCCTGCACCACCTTCAGAATTGTTGCTGTGCTTGTGCCCATTGTTGCAGCCACTGTGCAATCCATCTCACTGAGGGTCTTCCTCTTCTTTGCAGACCCTCTACTTTACCAAGCATGATGTCCTTCTCCAGTGACTGGCCCCTCCTGATAACATGTCCAAAGTATGTGAGATGTAACCTTGCCATCCTTGCTTCTAAGGAGCATTCTGGTTGTACTTCTTCCAAGACAGATGTGTTCATTCTTTTGGCAGGCCATGGTATATTCAATATTCTTTGCAAACACCACAATTGAAGGCGTCATTTTTTCTTCAGTCTTCCTTATTCATTGCCCAGCTTTCACATGCATATGAGGTGATTGAAAAGATCACGGCTTGGATGAGGTGCACCTTAGGCCTCAAGGTGATATCTTTGCTTTTCAACACTTTAAAGAAATCTTTTGTAGCACATTTGCCCAATGCAATGCATCTTTGGATTTCTTAACTGCTGCTTCCATGGGCATTGATTGTGGATCCAAGAAAAATGAAATCCTTGACAACCTCAGTCTTTTCTCCATTCATCATGATGTTGCTTATTGGTCTAGTTGTGAGGATTTTTGTTTTCTTTATGTTGAGGTGTAATCCACACTGAAGGGTGTGGTCTTTGATCTTTATCAGTAAGTGTTTCAAGCCCTCTTCACTTTCAGCAAGCAAGGTTGTGTCATCTGCATAATGAAGGTTGTTAATGAGTTTTCCTCCAATCCTGATGCCCCTTTCTTCTTCACATAGTGCAGCTCCTCAGATTATTTGCTCAGCATACACATCAAACAAAGTATGGTGAAAGGATACAACCCTGACGCGCACCTTTCTTGACTTTAAACCATGCGGTATCCCCTTATTCTGTTCAAATGACTGCCTCTTGGTCAGTGTACAGATTCCTTATGAGCACAATTAAGTGTTCCAGAATTCCCATTCTCTGCACTGTAATTCATGATTTGTTACGATCCACACAGTTGAATGCCTTTGCATAGTCAATAAAACACAGATAAACATCCTTCTGGTATTTGCTGCTTTCAACCAGGATCCATCTGACATTGGCAATGATATCCTTGGTTCCAAGTCCTCTTCTAAATCTGCCTTGAATTTCTAGCAATTCCGTGTGGATATACTGCTGCACCCGCTTTTGAATGATCTTCAGCAAAATTTTACGTGCGTGTGATATTAATGATATTGTTTGATAATTTCCTAGTTCTGTTAGATCACCTTTTTTTGGAAGAGACATAAATATGGATCTCTTTTGGTCAATTGGCCAGGTAGCTGTCTTCCAAATTTCTTGGCATAGATGAGTGAGCACTTCCAGCACTGCATCCAATTGTTGAAACATCTCAATTGGTTTTCTTTCAATTCCCAGAACTTTGTTTTTCACCAATGCCTTCAGTGCAGCTTGGACTTCTTCCTTCAGTACCATTGATTCCTGATCATATGTTACCCCCTGAAATGATTGAATGTCGACAAATTCTTTTTGATATAGTGACTCTGTGTATTCCTTCCATCTTCTTTTGATGCTTCCTGCATCAAAAATATTTTCCCCACAGAACCCTTCAGTATTGCAACTCAAGGCTTGAATTCTTTTTTCAGTTCTTTGAGTTTGAGTTCCCTTTTGGTTTTCTATCTCCAGGTCTTTGCACATGTCATTATAATACTTTACTTTGTCTTTTTGAGCCACCCTTTGAAATCTTCTGTTCGGCTCTTTTACTTCATCATTTTTTCCTTTTGCTTTAGCTACTCAGCATAAGTATATATTCTGTGCCAGACACTCTGCTGCAAATTGGAATGAATGATAAACAGAACACACATTTGTAGCCCTCATGGGGTTTTCAGCCCAGTTAGGCACAGACATAAATAAATGCACATGCACACAGATATATAAAATGTAAAATAGTAATACATGCTATGCAGAAAAAGAGTAGGCCACTGAGAGATAGAATAAAAAGAGAGTTGTGGCGGGGGGAAGCTACAGTTTGGGTGGTCAGGAAAGTCTTTTCTGAGAAGGGGACTCAAAGCTGAGACTGAAGAATGAGAAAAAGACAGGCAAAAGAAGACAAGGAGGAAGACCCTTCAGGGAATGGAAAACTGGATGTTTTTCCACTGAAGGTTTTAAAAAGAAAAAGAACTTGGTGTTTTCATGCGTAATGAAATCAAAACCATCTGCCTAGCTACGTGTCTGAGGCATTCAGCCAATATCGGTGCCCATTTAGAATACTTTTTAATACAGAAATCGTATATTAGATGTGGATGCTTGCTGCTCTTGCTTGGATTCATGGGTTCTCTGTAGAGGTGGTGTTGTCAAACCACATTTGGGCCACATTGTGGGGCAGAATTTGTTGCAACACATTCATTCAACCAGGATGGCCCAGCCCATAACATTTGTCAGAATCTTGATGGGGGTTGGGGGGTAGACCTAACTGAAGATCACCCACTGGACTGAGGAAGGGAGGACGTTACCTGAGGGTTGCTCAGGAAATGCACCAAACCAAAGACACGAGAAGACTGGGTTTGTGAACAAACACTTTTTTGTTGTGGAGCCTGGAATGGTGCCAGGTAGAGATGACTTCCTAGAGGTTGTATACTTGATGCATGTGGGGACAAGGACCCTGTTTTTACTCTTCACCACTGTGTGCCCAGACCTAGAACAAGGCCGGAAATATAGTAATGGTCATAAAAATGGTTTCATAGGATAGGATTTAGACCAGTGGAGAAGAGGAAGAAAAGGAGTTTGGGCATTATACTTTGAGAATAGAGGGAATTTCTGAGAACATTTATTAAACACTGTTTCACATGATTGATTTATGTTTTTTGTTTGTTTGTTTTATTAGTTTGTTTATTGTTAGTGTGCATAGGGGTTTATTAGAAGAGAAGGGAAGGTATTTTAGTGAGAAAAGAAAGCTCTTCCCCAAGATGTATGTTTGCAGAGAGACACCAGTACTTTAAGCTCACACAGTGGCTGCAACAATGGGCTAAAGCATAGCAACAATTGTGAGGATGGCACAAGATTGGGCAATGTGTCGTTCTGTTGTGCATAGGGTTGCTATGAATCAGAACTGACTCAACGGCACCTAACAACAACAACACAACTTAAAGAGAGGAAAAATCCACAGAGTAGATGCTCCTGGGAACTTCACCTTTGACACCTTTATCAGGCATATGCTCCAGCCCCAGCTGCTATGGTCCAGCTGCCCCTCCTCCAGCATGTCCCTCCTCCAGCCGCTGCTTCAGGGAGGTCGAGGCCCACCACATACCCTGGGTGGCTGGCCAATGCCTGAGGGACCAAGGGGTACAAATGCCAGACCCTGTCTCAAGTGGGACCATTTCTGTGCCATAACTTGCATTTATGAGTGCTCCTCACAACTAAGCAAGAACTAGTTTCTAACAGAATCCCCACACTTACTTAGCTTTTCCTCCTGCTCATCCCTTCCTCTTCCACTCCCCTTCTGCCAGGGCTCCTTTCTGTAAATCACCTGCACAAGAATCTCATCTCAGGCTCTGCTTCCATGGAGCCTGACCTAAGGTAGCCAGGATTCATCTTTCTTATTGGCATTACTTTACTTTCTGCCTGACCTGACCCACTATCTCTGAGTCTGGGGACCTTGCCTTGACCACACTATCCTTGTGCCTAGGGATCTTTGTCAATTGTCTCGCAAATGGAACCAAATATTGGCAATGCATTGATCAAGTCTCCTTTTTTCATACTATGTTTGTTTGTTCACTGCCAGATATTGCTTCCCAATTTTCCCGACTTTTCTGTTCTTCTTAATTGGCATATTCTTTTTTATATCTGTTAATATCTTCAGTCAGGGTCCTCTGAAGATGTTGACTTGACTTATTTTGAGTATTTAAGTTGACTTTGCATATCTCTGGCCTATCAGTTTTGTGTTGATTTTATGTATAACTCTCAAAGGGCAATCATACTCCAATAATCGCCCTGTGCTGAGGGAGAAAGCTTACATTTATATATATTTAGTACAATAATAAGTTAGGATTTCACTGGTTCCCCCCCCCCTTTTTTTTTCCACTTTTGGAAGCAAGACTCCATAAACACTTTCATTTGCCAAGAAATCAAGAAAAGCTTAAGTTACAATAATTTACCTGCATTGTAAGGTGCCTGTTTTGTAAAGATAGCCAGAATCTTCAGGCTGACCTTCTTTGTGTGTGGCGTGTGTAACTGGTACATGTGTGCACAGAGAGCCTGTCTCAGTCTGGCTCTTAGAAGAGTGGTAAGTGATGAACTTTCATCTGGCTTCATTCCTACCTAACTCCCAGGAATGATTTGCAAACTAATGAGATAATGTCTGAGAAGCACTCTGAGCTCTTAAGGAACCAGATAAATGGAAGGTATCAAAATTGTCTTCGAGATATCTGCTTAACTTACACACTGCTGGGAAAATGATCAAGATGCTCTTTCTTTTCAACAGTCCTTTACCCAAGTGGTCAGGTCCTTGTTTTCTATACAGATTGTCAGTTTACTGCTCTCTCTGGCCACACTTAATTATTTTAACAAAACCCAAAATATAAAATTTTTGGTAACCTGCCTTAGATCATACAGCTTCTAAGTGCACAAGTTGGGACCTGAACATGGATCTGTTCAACTTCAAGTACTCCCCACCCCCAAGCCACACACACACACTCATTTTCTAAGATAGAGGTTAAGAAATAGTTTCTCTAACCTCACTAATTTCATTAAGAAGAGAAACTGAAAGTTTTCATCTCACAATGTGGGTTCCATCACTCTCAATTAATCCTTTGGTCTCTTTAAAGCTGTGCATTCAGGAACCGCTTCATCAAAGAGCAGATGTGTGGACAACCACGGCACACCCAGGGGAAGACATACGAGGCCCACCACCCACAGCGCTCTGTTGGGGCTTCAAGGAGCAGCAGGAAGGACTCCAGCCCAGGATCTAGCCTTTGGCAGCTTTTCCTCACTGCCCCATGATAGCTGTGAGACCCTGAACGAGCCATAAACTTCTGTGCCATTTCTGGGCCACGTTGGTTCAGAATGAGATAGAAAGGACCGATTGAAGGCACGGAAAGGAGACTGACTCACAGTTTCTTAACCTAAGATTTTTCTCCTCAAAATGCAGGTGGCACATGATCCTTGAATATTCTGCTCCCTTGTCACTGTTTTCTTCCTGTAGCGTGGAACATGGACTCGGGACTAGAGGTAGTGCAGCATCCTGCAAACATAAAGTTACCATGAAGAAGAAAACAACTAGCAAACAGGATGAGAGTAGTGTGGCCCGAGACACCCCATCTCCAGAGTTTGGTTATGTGACAGGAATTCATTCTTATTTGTTTAGGCCACTACCATAGAAGCTTTCCATTGTTGTTGTTGTTGTTAGCTGCTGTCAAGTCGATTCCAACTTATGAGAACTCCGTGTGTGTGTAGAACAACTGCATAGGGTTTTCAAGGCTGTGACCTTTCTGAAGCAGATCGTCAGGTCTGTCTTTCTTGGCACAAACAGTTGAACACCAGACTTGTCAGTGTGCACCCACCCAAAGGCACCTCACATGACAGGCTTTCCATGAGAGCACTTGTTTAATCATATCTAATAAGAATTGAACAAAAAATTCAATGCTGTCAAGAATTATTTGAAATAGGCATCAATGATAATTCTTGCCTTAAGTTTGTAGTGCACTGATTTATTAGATAGTGATACTACAATATATAGGATACCATATATACATATGGTATACAGGATACACATGTAACATAAAATAAACAAAACACTTGTTTTTTTTTTTTACGCAGAACCTGTACATAGACCAAGAGACAGTTGTTTGAACACAACAATGGGATACTGCATGGTTTAAAGTCAAGAAAGTTGTATGTCAGGGTTGTTTCCTTTCACCATACCTATTCAATCTATATTCTCAGCAAATAATCCGAGAAGCTGGACTATATAAAGAAGAACGGGGCATCAGGATTGGAGGAAGACTCATTAACGACCTGCGTTATGCAGATGACACAACCTTGCTTGCTGAAAGTGAAGAGGACTTGAAGCGCTTACTAATAAAGATCAAAGGCCACAGCCTTCAGTATGGATTACACCTCAACATAAAGAAAACAAAAATCCTCCCAACTGGACCAGTGAACAACATCGTGAAAAACGGAAAAAAGATTGAAGTCGTCAAGGATTTCATTTTACTTGGATAAACAATCAATGCCCATGGAAGCATTGATTTAAAATTCTAATAAGCAAAGATGCCACTTTGAGAAGTGAAGTGCACCTGACCCAAGCCAGTCTTTTCAATCACCTCATGTGCATGCAAAAGCTGGACAATGAAAAAGGAAGGCCAAGGAAGGATTTATACACTTGAATTACGGTGTCGGGGAAAAATGTTGAATATACTGTGGACAGCAAGGAGAATGCAAAAATCTGTCTCGGAAGAAGTACAGCCAAAATGCTCCTTAGAAGGAAGGATGGTGAGACTGTCTTGTTTACTCTGGACATGTTATCAGGAGGGACCAATGGCTGGGTTGGTAAAGCAGAACATTAGTGAAAAAGAAGGAGGACGCTCAATGAAGTGGATTGACACAGTGGCTGCAACAGTGGGCTCAAACATACCTGCTATTGTGAGGATGACACAGGACGGAGCAACATTCTTTCTGTTACACATAGCGTCTTTATGCTTCAGAATCAACCCTATGGCACCTAACAACAACCACACGTAAAATAAATATACATAACATATACAATACCTATCTACAATTTATAGCTTATAAGGATATAGCTGATTATTGCAGTGTAGTCACAAAATTTTTTCTGATATATATATGATCAAAAAGTACGAAGACCACTTTTCAGTAATGTCTCTAAGCTCAATTTTACACATGTAATCCTTCAATGTTGCAACTTGAGGCTTGACTTTTTTCTTCAGTTCTTTCTGACATCCATTTCAGTCTTTTCTTTCTTTCCTGTCTTTTTAATGACCTATTACTTTCTTCATGTCTGATGTCCTTGATATCATTCCACAATTCATCTGGTCTTCAGTCATTAGTGTTCAATGTGTCAAATGTATTGAAAAATTCTATGGGTAAAATGTTGAATGATGCAAGAAGCATCAAAAGCAGATGGAAGGAATAAAGAGTCACTGTACCAAAAAGAATTGGTCAACATTCAACCATTTCAGGTGGTAACATATGATCAGGAACCAATGGTACTGAAGGAAGAAGTCCAAGCTGCACTGAAGGCATTGGTGAAAAACAAGGCTCAAGGAATTGATGGAATGCCAATTAAGATGTTTCAGTAAGTGAATGCAACGCTGGAAGCGCTCACTCATCTATGCCAAGAAATTTGGAAGACAGCTACCTGGCCAACTGATTGGAAAAGATCCATATTTATGCCTATTACCAAGAAAGATGATCCAGCTGAACGGGGAAATTATTGAACGCTATCATTAATATCACATACAAGTAAAATTTTGCAGAAGATGACTCGAAAATGGTTGTAACAGTACATCAGCAAAAACTACCAGAAATTCAAGCCAGATTTAAGAGGATGTGGAATGAGGGATACCATTGCTGATGTCAAATGGATCTTGGCTGAAAGCAGAGAATACCAGAAAGATGTTTACCTGTGTTTTATTGACTATGCAAAGGCATTCAACTGTTGGATCATGACAAATTATGGATAACATTGTGAAGAATGGGGATTCCAGAACTCTTAATTGTGTTCGTGGGGAACCTGCACATAGATGAGAAGAGTCAGTTGTTCAAACAGAACAAGGGAATACTGCATGGTTTAAAATCAGGAAAGGTGTGTGTTAGGGCTTTGTTCTTTCACTATACCTATTTAGTCTGTATGCTTAGCAAATAATCCAAGAAGTGGGCTCTATGAAGAAGAATGTGGCATTAGGATGTGTTGTTGTTGTAGTTGTTAGGTGCCATTGAGTCGATTCCAACACATAGCAACCCATATGTACAACAGAACGAAACACTGCCTGGTCCTGTGCCATCCTCAAGCCACCGTGTCAATCCATCTCATTGAGGGTCTTCCTCGTTTTTGCTGACCCTCTGCCTTACTAAGCATGATGTCCTTTTCCAGGGACTGATCCCCCCTGACAACATGTCCAAAGTACGTGAGACTTAGTCTCACCATCCTTGGTTCTAAGGAGCATTCTGATTGTACTTCTTCCAAGACAGATTTGTTCGTTCTTTTGGCAGCCCACGGTATGTTCAATATTCTTCTCCAACACCACAATTAAAAGGTGTTAATTATTCTTCAGTCTTCTTTATTCATCTTCCAGCTTTCACATGTTTAAGAGGCAATTGAAAACACCATGGCTTGGGTCAGACACACCTTACTTAGTCTTCAAGGTGACGTCTTTGCTTTTCAACACTATAAAGAGATCTTTAGCAGCCTATTTGCCCAATGCAGTGAGTTTTTTGATTTCTCGACTGCTGCTTCCATGGGTGTTGATTGTGGATCCAAGTAAAATGAAATCCTAGAAAGTCAATCTTTTATTCATTTGTCATGATGTTGCTTATTGGTCCACTTGTGAGGATTTTTGTTTTCTTTAGGTTGGGCTGTAATCCATACTGAAGGCTGTGGTCTTTGATTTTCATCAGTAAGTGCTTCGAGTCCTCTTCACTTTCAGTAAGCAAGATTGTGTCATCTGCATAACGCAGATTGTTAATGAGTCTTCCTCCAATCCTGATGCCCCATTCTTTTTCATATAATCCAGCTTCTCAGATTATTTTCTTAGCATACAGATTGAATAGGTACAGTGAAAAGATACAACACCGACGTACAACTTTCTTGACTTTAAACCACACAGTATATCCTCGTTCTGTTTGAACGACTGCCTTTTGGTCTATGTATAGGTTCTTCATGAGCACAATTAAGTTCTGGAATTCCCATTCTTTGCAATTTTATCCATAATTTGTTATGACCAGCACAGTCGGATGCCTTTTCATAGTCAATAGAACACAGGTAAACATCCTTCTGGTATTCTCTGCTTTCAGGAGCCAGGATCCATCTGACATCAGCAGTGATATCCCTTGCCCCATGTCATTTTCTGAATCCAGCTTGAATTTCTGGCAGTTCTCTACCAATATACTGCTGCAGCCACTTTTGAATGATCTTCAGCAAAATTTTACTTGTGTGTGATATTAATAATATTGTTTGATAATTTCCACATTCTGTAGGATCACCTTTCTTGGGAATACGCATGAATATAGGTCTCTTCCAGTTGGTTGGCCAGGTAGCTGTCTTCCAAATTTCTTGGTATAGAAGAGTGAGTACTTCCAGTGCGGCTCTGTTTGTTGAAGTATCTCAATTGGCATTCCGTCAATTTCTGGAGCCTTGTTTTTCACCAATGCCTTCAGTGCAGCTTGGACTTCTTCCTTCTGTACCGTTGGTTCCTGCTCATGTGGTACCTCCTGAAATGGTTGAATGTTGACCAATTCTTTTTGGTATAGTATATTCTGTGTATTCCTTCCATCTTCTTTTGATGCTTCCTGAGTCATTTAATATTTTCCCCCACAGAATCCTTCAATATTGCAACTCGAGGCTTGAATTTTTTCTTTCCTTTTGGTTTTCCATCTCCAGGCCTTTGCTCATGTCATTATAATACTTAACTTTGCCTTCTTGAGCAGCCTTTTGAAATTTTCTGTTCAACCCTTTTGCTTCATTATTTCTTCCTTTTGCTTTAGCTACTTGACATTCAAGAGCAAGCTTCAGAGTCTTGTCTGACATCCATTTTGGTCTTTTCTTTCCTGTATTTTTAATGATCTCTTACTTTCTTCATGTATGATGTCCTTGATGTCATTTCTGGTCTTCGTTCACTAGTGTTCAATGTGTCAAATCTCTTTTTGAGATGATCTCTAAATTCATGTGGGATATACTCAAGGTTGTACTTTGGCTCTCATCAACTTGTTCTAATTTTCTTCAGTTTCAGTTTGAACTTGCATATGAGTAATTGATGGTCTGTTCCACAGTCAGCCCCTGGCCTTGTTCCAGCTGAAGGTATTGAGCTTTTCCATTGTCCCTTTCCACAGTTATAGTTGATTTGATTCCTGTGTATTCCATCTGGTGAGGTTGACGTGTATAGTCGCTGTTTATGTTGGTGAAAAAAGGTATTTGCAATGAAGAATAAATCAATTTTGCAAAATTCTATCATGCAATCTCCGGCATCATTTCTATCACCAAGGCCATATTTTTCAACTATCAATCCTTCTTCTCTGTTTCCAATTTTTGCATTTCAATCTCCAGTAATTATCAATGCATCCTGCTTGCGTGTTTGATCAACTTCAGACTGCAGAAGTTGGTAAGAATCTGCAATTTCTTCATCTTCAGTGTTAGTGGTTGGTGTGTAAATTGGAATAATAGTTGTATTAACTGTTCTTCCTTGTAGGTGTATGGATATTATCCTGTCACCGGCAGCATTGTACTTCAGGATAGATCTTGAAATATTCTTTTTGATGATGAATGCAACACCATTCCTCTTCAAGTTGTCATTCCCACATAGTAGACCATATGGTTGTCTGATTCAGAATGACCAATGCCAGTCCATTTCAGCTCACAAATGCCTAGGATATCAATGTTTATGCACTCGATTTCATCTTTGACGACTTCCAATTTTCCTAGCTTTGTACTTTGTACATTCCAAGTTCTGATTATTCATGGATGTTTGCAGCTTTTTTTGTCATTTTGAGTTGTGCCACATCAGCAAATGAAGGTCTTGAAAGCTTGACTCCATCCACATCATTAAGGCTGACTCTACTTTGAGGAGGCAGCTCTTCCCCAATCATCTTTTGAGTACCTTCCAACCTGAGGGGCTCATCTTCCAGCACTATATCCAACAATGTTCCACTGCTACTCATAAAGTTTCACTGGCTTAATCTTTTCAGAAGTCGACTGCTGGATCCTTCTTCCTAGTCTGTCTTAGTCTGGAAGCTCAGCTGAAACCTGTCTGCCATGAGTGACTCTGCTGATATCTGAACACCAGTGGCATAGCTTCCAGCATCACAGCATCACAAAAGCCCCCACAGTACAACAAACTGACAGGTTAGGATTGGTGGAAGGCTCATTAACAACCTGTGATATGCAGATGATGCAACTGTGCTTGCTGAAAGTGAAGATGACTTGAAGATCAAAGACTACAACCTTTAATATGGATTATACCTCAACATAAAGAAAAGAAAAATCCTCACAACTGGACCAATAAGCAACATCATGATAAACAGAGAAAAGATTGATGTTGTCAAAGACATTGTTTTACTTGGATCCACAGTCAATGCCCACGGAAGCAGCAGTCAAGAAATCAAACTACGTATTGCACTGGGCAAATCTTCTTCAAAAGACTTCTTTAAAGTGCTAAAAAGCTAAGATGTCACCTTGCGGACTAAGGTGTGCCTGACCCAAGCCATGGTATTTTCAATTACCTTATACACATGCATAAAATGGACAATGAATAAGGAAGACTGAAGAAGAATTGATGCATTTTCATTATGGTGTTGGTGAGGAATATTGAACATACAATGGACTGCCAGAAGAATGAACAAATCTGTCTTAGAGGAAGTGCAACCAGAATACTCCTTAGAAGCAAGGATGGCAACACTTCGTCTCACTTACTTTGGACATACTATCAGGAGGGACCAGTCCCTGGAGAAGGACACCATTCTTGGTAAGGTACAGGGTCAGTGAAAAAGAGGAAGACTCTGGACAAGATGGACTGAAACAGTGGCTGCAACAATGGTCTCAAACTTAGCAACCATTGTGAGAATGGCGCAGGACTGGACAGTGTTTTGTTCTGCTGTACCTAGGGTTGCTGTGAGTCAGAACTAACAAGAACTAAGCTCCACAGTAATAGTTATAAAAAGTTTTACAGTATGTAGCACATTTACAGCACACGCCACCACCACCACATCTTGTCTTCATAATAACTTTGAAAAATAAGTTTGGTTAAAATTATTGCTTAATTTTTGTGGCTGCCAAAACCCTAGTTCTGAAAGCCTCAGTGGCATGTTCAGGGATCCTCCAGGGAAGCATGCGGCCAGCCTCAAGCCTAGATCCTATGCTCTGCCTGCTCTAGATCCTTCTACTCAATCATCCTACTGTCTTATTCTGTGTCCAAACTTCTTCCTGAAGTCCCTCATGTTGACATGTCTTAGAAACTACCTAACCTACATATAGCTCACTCCATGGAGAAAAGTAATGTCCTAACAGCTACCGTCCTTGTATCTAAAGTTGTACGAAACTGTCAAGTCTAATAGGGTTTGCCTTTCTAGTGCATAAAACAAATGAAATTAAAGCTCACAGGGAAAAATATGTGTGATACATTTTATTTGTTGGAGAATTCTTCTCAAAACTGCTTAAAAAATAAAAGCATTAGTTAATTATAGTAATGGTGATAATGATATTACATATTGGTCTGTATTTCATAGTTTGCAGGCTACTAAGTATATTCAAATGTCTTTTCTTATTTGATTTGTACATCAACCCTGGGTGTTGGTTGGCTCGTTTGTGTCTAATCACATGAAAAAATTAATGGATATCTGAACTTGGTTACACAAAACTTCATTACACAAGAAATACTATAAAATGTTGCTGCAAACCAAGATAAAAGGGATAAGAGACTCTACAATCTATCATTCAACGGATCACATTGCACTAATTCATTTAGTTGTTTAACCTTATATATATACTGTGTATATAATTTTATATAATGTAACACAAGGGTACTGTAGCACATCGGTTGGAATCAACTTGATGGCAGTTAACAGCAATCATAGCTTAGATAGAATTTTTTTTTTCCTAACATACCAGAAACATCTTGCCAGTGATTTCTCACAATTAAAATAATTGAAAACTATTATATGAATAAACTATAAATGAAATTTGTTAATTGATTTTCCTATTGCTACATGATAGGGTTATTTCTAGTTTTCCACTATTGTCAAATAATATTTTAAGAAACATTTTATGACTAGACTGTCTTCATTCATTTGAATCAGTCCTTTTGGGCAAATTTATGACCTCTCTTTGGGATATATTTTCCCACATTTCCTTATAAAAGGATTGTGCAAATTTACATTGAATCCAATAAGAAACAGTATTTGTTTTGCTGTTTGTTTAATGAAATGTTTGTTTCATTACAGGAAAATGCTTCCATCTCACCGTAATGTTTCCAGCACTGGGATTATGTTTTAAAGCTGCTAATAATTTCATGGGCGACAAATTGTACTTTACTTTGTTTTAAATTTTTCTTTAGTTTTTAGTGAAGTTGAACACCTGTGTGCTGGTTTACTTAATTTTTCTCTTAGGTAAATTTCATGAATTATTTAAGTAACGGCTAGCTGCTTCAAGTCATTGTCCTTGTATGTTGTGAATACTCTCCTCAGTACGTTTTCTTTTAAGCTTAATTTATTTTTTATGGTGCTGATTCTTATAATATGCTGTTTATGTCACTGTATGGTTAACGGATGTGTGCAAGCCCAGCCTCTTGTAGGTATATGTGGGGAAAGGATGATGAAGAGACTGGAGAGAAAAAGGTCTCCCACCACCTAAAAGGGGACCAGGAGGTGATTTCCGGGGCCTAATCATGCTATCACAGAAACCTTGAAATGTACGTTTTTAACCTGGCTGGTTATTTAGAGCAGAACCTAGCCCTATATAGTTGATTTGTAAGAAGTGCAAGCAGTTGGAACTTTAACCCATTGCTAGTGAGTCAATTCAGGCTCATAGCGACCCTATAGGACTGAGTAGAACTGCCTCATATGGTTTCCAAGGCTGTAAGTCTTTACGGAAGCAGGCTGCCACATCTTTCTCTGTCTTTCTCCCACAGAGCTACTGGTGGGTTTGAACCAGTGGCATCACTACCGGGGTGCGGGAGGTGTGGACTCTATCAGGTGACACTGTCAGAGAGGGCAACACCAAAATGACTGTCTATAAAATTTTTGTACTGTGTCAGCAGAAATGTATTTTTTTATATGTAGTTAACAACAAAATAATTTTTCGTGAGCCCAGCTTACACGTTTCAGTATACCTACAACACTAAAACTCTATGCCGATGTACATTTTGAACCTCTAAGGCACTCTGGTCAGAGCTATCATTATTGCCCAATTACAGTAACGCTTCCGATCACGTGGTTCCATCTGCACGCGCTACAAGGATGCAGTTATTTCTGTTGCCGCCAGTGTTTTAATAGTTGCTGATTTTATCGAATTTTTAACTATGATAGTGTGATAATTAGCATGGGGGGGTGACACCATGAGTTACCACACTAGATGATGCCAACCCCAGCAACACCACTGGTTTGAACCGCCAACCTGTTAGCAGCGGAGCGCTTTCACCGCTGCACCGCCAGCGCTCCTCAGTTGGAGCTATAATAGGTGTTAATTACAATTCTTCTCGGAATGGGGCTAGATGTTCACGTAAACCAACACCAAGGGCCAAAACACAAAGACACAGCTGGAGAGGAAGAGGCTAAGGGTGACGGGCTGGGAAGGCCCACCTCCATATCCAGGGCGGCTTCATGGGCTTGCCACCTGGGCATTGCACAGGGCCCCGCTCAGAAGGGCCTTGCACTTGGTTTAATGTTCTGTTCTCCCTGTCTTGAAATTCCTGATAATTTTAACTTTGAGCTTGTGTTTTGCAAGTGAGGCTCACAGCACAGGGGAGCTTGCGCGTGAACAGAGGGGACCTGTGCAACAGTGCATCCAGCATTCCTGGCCACTCCATTTGCATGTAGTTTTCCCAGTGCCCCTTGTGCACAGAATCCCAGTGGACCCACCATGCAGGAGCAGAAGGTGAGCATGTCACCAACGCCTGAGGGAGGCGTGGGGGATAGGAAAGGAGCACTAACAGCCCAGAGAGACCATGCATCCCATCTGAACCAAATTCGCCTTGAATGCAGTAAGAAGGCAATGGCAGTCTCAGAACCACCAATGACCCAGGAACCCTGTCATATCCTCTGCTGCTCCTATTGCTTCCCTGTATTACCTAAGTACTTATGCTGGAAAAGGTCACACAGAGGGAAGGGTTCTTTTCCCTTCAGGTAGAGAGTGTTGCTGGAATGTGCACATCTCAAGAAATGAAATAAAAACCACTGAGTGAGTGTTGTACAGGGCATCAACAGTTTGGTGAGAATGAGAACTGACATACATACAAGCTAGAAAATATGAATTGTGTTATTTCAGTGATTCCACATATGAGTTAAATGCCTATATTTGCATTTAATGTAAAATTTTATTTTTCCTTTACTTAGAACAACATTAAGTGGCCAATAAAAATGCTATGCAATTTGAGAGATAGACCACAGAAGGTAAGGAAAAGCTTTATCTCTGAGTACTTTTAATGGCACTTTTTTTCTGCCTTTTAAAAAAGTGCCATGCCTTTTTATTTTGCACTGAGCTTTGGAAC
Source organism: Elephas maximus indicus (assembly GCF_024166365.1). Lineage (NCBI taxonomy): Eukaryota > Metazoa > Chordata > Mammalia > Proboscidea > Elephantidae > Elephas > Elephas maximus. Next base: position 11,304,956 of record NC_064829.1, read on the forward strand.
CTTCGTAGCCGGCCCAGACTCATGAGGGGTGGGGGACGATTATCTTAGAGCATCTTAAAAAGTTGTCACTGTTTTGAGGTGTATAAAGTCAGAAACTTGTATGTTAGAAAGGTTATTTTATGCCATTTTTGATTTCATGGTTCATTCCACTTTAATTTTGCAGCATACTTTGTTTTAAAAATGCCTGCTTTGCTCCTCTGTATGGACAGAATACAAGAAAAGGCCTTCTCCTCACTAGGATGGAAGGAGAGCGACCAGGGGGGGTGCCATGCTGTGGCCACCAGATGCGTCCAAGCAGTAGCAAGGGAAGCACAGATAACCACTGCACCGAGGGATTTTGGACTTGGTCTGGGGGTCTCACACTGGAGGGAAAGGCCATCGTCACATTCCCAGTACAAAACAAGCAGAACACTTGTCTGAGGAACCTAAAAGAGTCTTGGAAAAACGCATGCTGTTTATATCCCCGGTGGGCAAGCTAGAGAAAATTGCACACTGATGGAGGGAGAAAACTCACTGGACTTCTCAGAGTCAGGAAGTTCATCAACAAGGTCTGCTTTGTCTGTCTGGAGCATGTGGCTAAGCATTTGCTCATAGCCACCAGTGCCTTCCATCTACTGAAGTAAACGGGCCCGAATAAGTGTCGCACTGGCCGCACTCAAGCCACGGACTCAGAGAATTCACATAAACGTGCTAATTAGTAAACACACACACAACCCAAAGTGGAAGAAAAAAAAAAAAAATCCAGAAAGGTCAAATGACTTAGAGTCCTCAGCAAGGGACTGCTGGAGCTGAAAGGACCCCAGTCTGACGACTGCCCACCAATGATCTTTGAGGAGCCCCGTCTCTGTGGTGAGGAGCAGCAGTGTGAAGAGGGACCAAGATGAACTCACCTATGTCAGGTTGGGACTGTCCTGATTCCAGACATTCCTCCCTTCATCCATAATTCTGCCTAAGCTTAGTAAATGTTTACTGCTATTATAATTTAATTAAAAAAAATATAGAAAGGAGATGAGTTGGAAACCATCGCTGTGTAGCAATTGTTAAGATGCATAGGACCCCAGTTAGCGGAGTACAAAAATTTCAGTAAATGACTCCTGAGTCCTTCACATGACATGCTCTCTTCTACCTCCAGGTAATGTTATTTCTTCTCTCCTCACCTAGATAACGCTGTTATTCATTCGATAAGTGTTTATGAAGTGTTTACTATGGACTGGATACTTTTTTAGGTTCCTGGATATGTCAATGAGCAAACCAAAGTCAATGTGGAGCTCATTCTGGTGCTTTTGTACTCACTCTTCGTGATGCCATAAATACCATATTTTTCAAGGGATCACTCCTCTTCTAGCTACCCTGCTGTGAGTTAGGTTCACCTTTTGTACTCTGCCGTTATAGTCCTTTGCACACCTGTGTTAGCTTATTCATCATGATTTGATCAGTGTCTGTCTTTCCTTTCTAGAGGGTGTTTCTTGAAGGCAGCACTGTGTTTGCTCTGCTCACCACTGTATCTCTGAGCACATGGGCTGCAATAGACGTTTCTTGATTGTGCATAATTGCGTGCTTTCTTCTACATATATAAAAAAAAGAGATAAAGTACTTGCTTTTCTTCAATATGCCATTAGCCAAAAGGTGGCACTGCAGGAGAATAAGTGGATGACGTCTAGAACCAGCTGACTCAACATTCATAGAATTGGACCCACAAGTCCTGGATCCAATCCAAGGCTAATCTTAATAACTGAAAATAACCAATTCCAAAACTTTTACATGCTAACATACATATACACATCTGAAATTTCTTAAGAAGAGCATTGAATGGAAATCATCTCAGCTTACTGAGAATACTATCAACATTTCTATGACCATTGAGGCAATTGGGAGGGATTACAAACACAACTGAAATTCAAATTATTCTGAAATGTGTACATATTAACTAATAAATATTTACTAGGATATAGACAAGTCAGTTTTTCAGATATCAGGGGTTACAGGTAAAGAAAAAAAATTGTAAATTTTTTTGTTTAGTAACTTGCTTTGAATTACTACATTTCCCTGCTAAATTATTCCCTGAATTCCAGTTCTCTTCTGTAAAACTTTTGCCAGAATTTGATAAGCCTTTTTTTGGATGAAATGCTGTGAAAACCAGCAGCCTCTTTAAAGGCTTCAGGAGCAAATGCAGAGACAGCAGCTAGAGAGCCCCTGAGATAAAAACCCACTTGTGGCGTTGGCTGTGAATAATGAATAATGGTTCCCATATTTCTTTGTCAGCCACCTGGTGCCTGTGGTGCCCAAGGCAAGTCACCAACTTGAACAGAGTGCCCTTCTCCACAAATTCACAGCCTTTCCCTTTATATGCTTACTTTACAAAAACGAACTCTACATGTTCCTTTATTTTCATATGAGAGCTTTCTTATCCAGTTATAGATATTTGTGTGAGTGTGTGTGGGTGTGTGTATGTAATGGAAGGGAATAAGTAGAAAACAAGACTCGTGGAAACAATAGTTTGTTATTGAGTCTGCTTTACAGATGAATTTTTGCCCATTCTGTCAAAAGTCTACAGTTTAGTTGGAAAGATAAGGCACATACATGTGACACTTAGCTGATGATTCAAAGTTTTTCAACAACAGAACCAAAGTCGCAGTCTGCTTCAGATTCTGCAATTATTTAACAACTCCTGGGTGTTCATCAAGGCTAGGGCACACATTTTATGGATGCCCCACAGGAAGGTTACATCTAAGGGCCAGATGTCAGAAACAATGGAGTGGGGACTGTACAAAGTTTTGTGCGGTTTTCCTTTAGATTGTTGTGGTAAAGATTACACGGGGGATAACTTCTTTAGCAGAAGTATAACAAGACTTGGAATTATTAGAAATCGTCTAGGTCTTTGAAATTTGCAGACCTTGAAAATACATCTGCTGTAAACATTAAGAGATTTTTAAAATTTGCAACCACAGACTATAGTAGCACAAAGAAAGGGTTCCATTCTCCAAGTCTTCTCAAGTATGAGAACCAAAAATTACTGGGACCCTAACAAAAATGACTTCCAAATAAATATTGTGCCTTATAACAGGGCAATTGTGATGAAAACAGAAATGTCTGCATATAAAATATTATTCCTTTCATGACTCATGGGACATGTGGTGTCCCAACCAATTTTTTTGTCTCTGGTATTCTTTGGGAGGAGGGTAGCCCAACTTTAAAGTGTTTCGCCTCAAGGTGGGAGCCTTTTGAAATGTGTGAAACTCAAGAACCCTGAGTTGGAGCCTCATTTTTGTGTAGATTGAGTGTTGTCTTAGGTGATGCCTCCTGGATATGTGGATTTTCTAAACTTTTGACAGGTTTGCCTTTATTTCTGTGAGATAAGCCTCCTCACTATGTCTCCCAGTTACTATGTTCTCATGAGAACGTACTTATTGCAAGAATAAGCTATTCCCAGTCTTCATTCAGTCATAGTGGCCATTTTCTCTCTAATACCATTCATTGTTTCCAATTGTTACTGGCTCCCTGCTTTTCTAGCTTCTGAACAGTAAATAATGCCTTTGCAATAAGGAATAATGTGTTGCAGTGGTAGTTCCCAAGAGACTTTCAAGAACTCCTATATGTTTTTCTTAACCCTGCATTCAGTCTTAGGGCCCAGTCATCGCCTCCACTTGTAGCAGGTGGAATGCACCACCATGAGCAGTCCTGCAGTATTCCAGGGCAGTTGTTTCTGCTTCTTAGCTGTTAATACTGCTTTTCTTATAATGAAGACTACATGGTAGTGGTAATTTTCCTGAGATATAAATTCCTTTATTTCGATTTACTGGACAAGTCAGTACTGCTTTTGCAGTAATGAAGAATGCATTGTAGTAATAATTTTCCTGAGATAAAAAAATCCTTTGGCATTCTTCATTTGGGCTGTAAGTACTGCTTCTGCAGTAAGGAAGAATGCTTTGTATACCGTGTTCTCAAAAGTTTCATGAAGAATAATAAAAAGACTAAGAAGAAAGAACAACAAACAAACAAATGCCACCAGGGTTTCCAAAGAAGAAAGAGACTAGAATAAAATATATGTGCAGGCATTGCCAGGTGCCTTGAGGTTTTACCCCATGTTATGCTAATATTCAAGAAATTAAGAAAAAAAAATTTATCTTTGACTCATATCAACAGTATTTACGATGTTCAGGGTCTCATGGGACATACGGGATCCCAGATAATGGGTATCAAAATCCATAAATCATAACAAAAATTCTGAATTGGCCCTTTAATCAGCATGCCTTCCATTAGTGAAAACACATGGTATCAACAAAAAATTCAAAGGAGAACATAATTGAGTCTTGAAAGGGTTATATATAACGTGTGTTTCCCTTACACAAAGGTTGCCTTGTGTAAGGGAAGCACGTGTTACCTATGCTAGAAGACATCCTCCTCAAGTTGGTCAGAGGTGCCATGCTCGCCACAGGCTGGATGGCGCCCATGGACTTTGGCAGATTTCCTGGAAGGAGAAAATGCCAGGTTGGCAACTTTAATAACCCTGTGGGAGGTATCGTTTTGGCAAAGTTACCATTTGGGATAATATCCACCCCTGAGATCTTTCAAAAAAGCTAACAAAATATTTGAGAAGATAATAAATGACATAGGGCTAAACATGACATGGGACTGAAAAGAGCTACTGAGTCTGTGTTTGCATGTTGGACATGATACAGAAAATTAGCACTTAGGATAAAAATGGCATTTCTGAATGATTCTGTCAATCAGCCTAGCATTAAAAGAAGTTGAAAAAGACAAAAGAAAAGACAAAAACGAAACGAGAGAAGAAACTCACATGAGGCATAAGTGATATGCTCTTTATGGCTAAAAATACTTAGGAAAATGTCTCTCATTCCACTGCAACAGTTCTAAACCCTATTGTTAGAAGCCAGCGCATCTCTGTGAGTACCAGAACAGGTCACTTTGCCTCAGCGTAACAGTTTTGTATATGTAGGATCCATCTTGTTTTATAATAATAATTTTCTTTGGATGCTTACTATGTGCCAGGAACTTCTCTAAAAAAAAAAAAAAGAAAAAAACTTTTTCTAAGCGCACTTTAAATCACCTCTATGTGTAAAGCACTCCATGTTAAGTCTGTTTTATTGCTTTTCCCAATTTACGGATAAAGTAACTGATGCACAGAAGGTTTCAATAACTTGACCAGCTGCCAGTGATCAAAATAAGCCATCAATTGTCAACATAGATGCAGAAAGGCATGGAGGGACTGGTGCTCAATCAATGTGCGGTCATATATCAAAATATCAAAATAACATGTTTATGAATGTCGTATATAGTCGATTTTTTTTCCCAAAGTGTTTCCTAACTCATGCCCTCTTTCAGATTTCAGAGAGGACCATCTCAGATTGATGGTAAAGGCCATTTGGCAAGAAGGGCACCTGAACAATGTGATCAATACCTTGGTAGGCCTGTGGGCCCTTAGAAACGAGCTTATCTGGATACCAGAACCTGTTGCTTGGACTCAAGAAAATTTGGGGTAAAACGGCCTTGTAAAGACAATGCCATTGGTGCTGATATGTGTGCTCACGATGGCCCCAGTGTGGAAAAACACACCTCCAGGAAGGGGAATTGGTTGGTGATGCTGGTTTGGAAAGCCAATGGATGTCTCCTGAGATCTGAATATGGTAATGAGGACAGTGGTCTCTACCCTGACTGCACACCTGAGCATCACCTGAGAGCTTTAACAAGAATACAGAAGTGGGGGTCCCATCACAGGCCAATTAAATCAGCATCTCCAGGTATGGGAACTTAGCATTTGCATTTTAGAAAAATCTCCCAGGTGACAGTAATGTGCAGCCTGGATTGATAACCCTGTGTTAGATGTAGCCTAGAGTGGATATGCTGTAAAGACTCAGAATTGGGCAGAGGTGTTGAACTCTCTAAAAGCTGAACAGTCAAATTGGAAAACAATGTGGCAAATAAAGCAAGAAGTAGATTTGGTAAGATCAGCAATCTGCTGGAATTCTTGCATGTCTAAGGTGTTCACGATTGTTATTTTGAAGAAATCTATACAGTTTTTAGTATGGGAAGTCCACTAAGAACATGACAAAATACTTGAAATAGAACTGAGGATTCATGTGGTGACATGATATTATTTAAAATTTAGTGTGCTTTGTGACCTCTTAATTAAGTCACGAGAACAAGTTGAGAGAGAGAGAGAAAGGGCATCAAAGTGCTGGATTTCTGGTAAAATGAATGGCAGATTTATGTCAGACGTATACAAAACACAGAAAGATCTCTTGGTAGCAGTAATGATTAGCTGCTAAATTTAAATTCCTGTAGTATCCTCTAGCCCCACCGATTTGGGTTCATGACTACATTCAGGACTTAGATGACATCTAAGGTTCTTGAGGGCTCCAAACCACGTACAAGGGCTAAGTTTCAGAGTGTCTTTGCCAGATTTCGACTGCCTTCAGTCTTCGTAAAAAGTAGTGGTTTACAGTTTACCTGTAATTCTCAGAGCATGTGTAAAGGCTTCTGAGTTCAGTCCACAAGCTTACTCTATCACACACAAAAAATGGAATGTCCACAAAGGCGATTCAAACGGCTAAAGATACCCCGTTGTGGCAGAGAACCAAACTGCATGGGTTAAGAGCTTGGCTGCTAACCAAAAGGTCCACAGTTTGAATCCATCAGCCGCTCCTTGGAAACCCTATGGGGCAGTTCTACTCTGTCCTATAGGGTCGCTCTGCGTCGCAATCCACTCAACGGCAATGGGTTTCAGTCTTCAGCTAGGAGTCAGGTTTCTCTAGATCTCGTCCAGAAAACAAGCTAAATGGAGGTTATTAGAAGAAAAGGAGGAACGTTCTCAGTTCCAACGCATCCTCTTTCCCCAGAACCACGACAAATAACGTACAAACTTGAGGAGGAAAACAAGAGTTCGGCAAACAGTATGACCCAACTCACCCAGTGCCCTCAAGTCGATTCCGACTCATAGCGACCCTGTAGGATAGAGTAGAACTGCCCCATAGAGTTTCTAAGGAGCGCCTGGAGGATTCGAACTACCGACCCTTTGGTTAGCAGCCGTACCACTTAAACACTACGCCACCAGGGTTTCCAAACAGTATAAAGAGGGTGCAAATCTGGATCTCCACACTCATCCTTGGAAAGACCCGGAATTTCCCCAATGCTCAGAGTTGACCCTTCTCTCAAGGTTAACTAAAAACCACTGTCCTCCAGTGGATTCTGACTCATAGCGACCCTATAGGGTGGAGTCCTGGTGGCGCAGTGGTTAAGCGCTTGGTTGGTAACCGAAGGGTTGGCCGTTGGACCCACCAGCCACTTCACGGGACAAAGATGTGGCAGTCTGCTCCCGTGACGATTTACAGGTTAACTACAGACAGCGTCAGTGGGTTAGAAGAATGCCGGCTCCATTCAGCTCAGGTAGTGCAAGTGCGCAGAGGTATGTATGCACTGGAGCACTGCCGCGTCTCTGCACTTTTCCCTGGGCAAGAAACGATACCCCCCAGGATGGGTCGGTGTGGATACCACGCGTACCATGCACGACCCGACACAGAGGGCTGCGGCCGCGCTGGAGCGGGCGGCGCAGACAGTCTGCGTGCAGGGCCCCCGCCTGCCCTCGCCCCGGCCCGCCCCCGCCGCGCCGGCACCGGAGTGGGGGCGGGCTCCGGCGCGCGGCCTCGGCGCCGCGGTCCCATTGGCCGGCGGGCACGCTCGTCACGGAGTCGGGCTCCGAAAGTTTCATTGACAGTGGAGAAGCTCCCGAGTCGGGGCTGCGGCTGTGGAGGGCGAGACCGCCTGGAACGGCCGGCGACGGCGCATCGGACGGCTTTGATATTTTATGATTATTTTTCGTTTTTTTAATTGAGGAGGCGAAGGTGGGAGCTGGGGTGTGAGCCCCCGGTATGCAGTAGAGTCTCGGATCCTGCCCAGCTGCGCTCAAGTCCTGAAAGTGAGGGACTCGCGCGCCTCCCCGGACCAGGGAGCGAGCCCGCGCGGGCGAGGATGGCTGTGCGCGCTGAACTGCTCTGCGCCGAAGCTCGGCAGCCAGAGGCCGGGGCGCGCACAGGCTGAGTCGTCGCCGGGAGCCCAGGCGAGGGGCCGTGCTGCAGCCAGCGGGGCCTCGAGGACAGCAGAGACACGTAGTCCCGGGGCGTTTTCCGGGGCCAGCCCCGCGCGGCCTCTGCAAGCCCGCCGAAGTCGGCGGGAGCCCCGCCCCACACCCTCCCCTAGCCGCCCAGGCCCCCGGTGCAGTGAAGGAGCCGCTGCTGGGCCCTGGGCGCCCGCACTCCATGGGCTGCCGGCGGGCCGCCGGGCGCCGGGCCAGGGGGCTGCCGAGCGCCGGGTGAGCGCGCCCTCGGGGCGGAGAGCGGCGGCGGAGGGGCGCGGCGCGGGGCGATGCCCGAGCGTCTGCCAGGCGCCGCCAGCCGTAGGCCCTAGGAGGCCAGCCCGGCGCCCGCGTTGGGACCCTCGAGGCTCGCGCGCTGCGCGGACTCTCCGGACTGGCCGGCGAGATGGCCTCGGAAGTGGTGTGCGGGCTCATCTTCAGGCTGCTGCTGCCCCTCTGCCTGGCAGTCGGTAAGTCGAATCGGCTCAGAGGGAACGGGTGGCTATGGTGGGGCGTGCGCGGGGGCTCCCGAGCCCGGTTTGGGTCGTTCTGGCTGCGGGAAGCGGTTCGAGGAGCCCGCACTGTCCCGGGTTTCACAGACTGTGTGCTCATTTCCATCCGGGACGCACCATCCGGCTGGATAGACCGGGTCCCCGGGACGGCATGTGCTGGGGACTCTGTGGGTTGAATTTGAAGTCACATGTGGATTTTTCTTCGTGCACTACTGATTGGTACACAAAGGATGCAAGTGCAATTGGAAGGACTCTCCCCAGAAATACAGTACAGAGTCGCACTGCCCCATCCAAGTCCTTGGACGAACAGCGCACTCACAGATTACACAGTGGCTTTCAGACGGCCCTGCGGTCCCCTCTCCCCACCCCGTAGCCCAACGCCTGTGACCTGAGGTGCAGGGAAAGAGCGCCTTTGAACCCTAGGATATGTGTGCTAGAGGCTGAGATTGTCGACCGGCCAAGACCGGGTCCTGACCCCGGGTGCTCACCCTCCGCGGAGGTTTCGGGCTGGAGAGCAGGACTAGGACGCGAGGGGGGCGGCAGGAGGGAGCCCCTCCACGCCTCAGCCTACATCTCACTAGCTCTGCCTGGTGAGCGTTAGAGGAGCTCGGTTCTGGCCTAAGGACACCAGCGGTATTCTTGCAGTGAGAGCGTTCTGAGAAGGAAAGCGAATTCCTTCTAAGACCGACTAGCAGCGCCGGGCTTTCCTGCTCCCAGCTATAGCTCTGAAAGAGAACACTTTTTACCAAGTGGCAATTGTGTTTACAAAGCGTGGCCTTCTCAGAAAAGGCCATAGTTTGCATCTTACCAGAAGTGGAGGACTCAAAATCAGCCATGTGCTAAATGTTTGTGTGTGTGTGTGTGTTTGTGCGCGCTCGCAAGGGATCGAAAGGGGGCTCTAGTACGTCCGTGGGGGTCGATCCTGGCCACCGCCCAGCATTTGTAGCCGCTAAAGAATGAAAAAAAAAATTTTTTTTTTTTAATGAATGAAGCGTCCGCAGGTGTCGGGGCAATAAATCTCGGCAGAAACGCCGCGGAAGGCTCTCAGAAAGAGACCAGCTATGGGAACCCGGGGTTCTCCAGTGCTTCGAGGGCCCGCGCGTGCCGCCGATGGTGTCACTTTGCAGTTTATGTTTCCGGGCAGGACGACTTTGCAGCGATCCTTGTCCAGCCTGATCACATGTGTAGACCAGGATGAAGCGTCCACACACCCTATGTGGCCCTCTATCCACCCAGTTTGCTCAAGTTTGCAGAAAACAGAGGTTGCAGAAATCGATTTGGGGAAAGCAGCCCTGGCTGCTCCGCGTGCATCACACACAGGTCACACAGTGGCCTGGATCAAAGCTGCATCTGAGCACGGTGTCTGGCACACTTCATATTTGCCGAGTGGAAGCTACAGCCCGAGTTATAACTGGGCCTTTTAGTAGGAACGTGTGGAAGGGTGCTTGGCAGTGAGGATGAGCAGTGCTCAGAGCCTTGCTCTTCCCTCCTGGCAGTCCCCTCCATCCCCTCACCTCACGGCCTCCCAACCCTCTCTAGGGGGAGCAGCTCGCTCGACTCTGGGAAGAATTGGGCAGTGTGGTCACTTGTAGCCGCCTCGGTCCACTCTGTTACTTGCATAACTAGCTGGATTAAGTGACCTATCCTGAAGCTTTGACTTTCAGGCTTCCGCTGCTCACCCCTGTGACGCTCCACGCTGGTGGGTATAAAAAAATTTATAGGGCCCTGTTATTCTGACTAATCGCTGGGGGGGCCTTGGCCCCAAAGCCCCTTGGTGTGACCGCGTAACTCTGCCCAACAGAGATCAGCCAGGCGGGGGAATGGGCCTGGGAGCAAGACCAGGTACCTCCTCCCTGCGGCTCCCCAGCTGCTGCTTCTGCAGGCCTGGGGGCCAGGCAGGTGCATTCTCACCCACAGCCTGGGGGGGGGGGGGGGGGCTGGGAAAGGGGACACTCCAGGCGGGTGAGTGCCAGCTCCACCAGCTCCGCTTCCCTGGACTTTGCCAGAAGGAGCATGGGTTCCAGTGATGCAGATGGTAACCCAGGCTCTCCCACCTTCCTGCCCCGTGGCTCTCAGAAAACCCTGAATCCTCCCCAGCCCGAGTATTCTCATTCCTCTTTCTGCTTCCAGTTCATTCCTTCTGCCCTCCCATACTCATCATGGCGCAGGAAGGCTAACCTGGGTGGTTGGGTGGGTGGCTGGGGTTGAGGCCCCCAGCTGGGTCTACTCTGTGGCTTCCCCCACCTTTGTCAGCCCACTGACCTAGGGGAGGGCAGAGGACTTGCTCTCCAGCCTCCTTAGCTGGAAGATGCTAGAGGCAAGCCCTCCTGGGAATACCAGACAAGGGCCCCTAATATGTTGGCTGTTGTTTAAGAAAGACAGCCCACGTCCTGATTAGTCACAGTCTCTCATCACTCAGTTTGTAAGGGTGAGGGGGCTGGGCGGTTGTCCCCTGATTCGAGAACTTGGTTCTCTTCTATAGGAAGTGGATATTTTCAAGGTTATTGGAAAGTTTTCAGTTCTGCCTACTCCCAAGGTGCTACTAAATCAAATATTCAGGTTTCCCTGATATCCTGGGCATGGAAAGAGCAATGATCTGTTTGCTATTAGAATCGATTTTACATTTTAGCCATCTATTTTTATATCTGGGCAAGGCAGCCTTCAAAGCCAAGCCTGTGCAGAAGCTTATATATTTCTACTTTAAATGCATTTGTTTTCTCTTAGCACAATCTCTGTCCCACCCACCTTTAGTGTATGATTTGATTCCTGGGTCAGGAATGGATTTTTTTTAGTGCCCATGCTCCTCCCCCATCCATACTCTTGCCTGTTTTTCTCTCACGTCTTGCCTACAAGAGCAGACCTTTTGGGGGGTTAATGGAGGTAGATGTCTCTAGGTAGCATCAAAAATTTACACTTGACTCTAACCTAAAGGTTGCCTGTTCAAGCCCATCCAGCAGTCCCTCCAGAGAAATCCATTAAGATCACAGCCAAGAAAACCCTGTGGAACAGTGCTACTGTGTAACACAGGGGGTCACAACGAGGCACAAGTGACTTCACTGCAACCAACAACAACAATAGGGAGGGATAGGAGAAGCCTGATTTGGGCGGAACTTATTGGGGCCAGGAGGGGCAGGGACCATAGTGAATGACTAGTTTATGCTTCCCCTAATGAAGGAAGCAGAGCTTAGGAAGGGCCACATATAGCACACCCAGAGAACCAATCCACCAACTAGTGCTCTGAGAAAAAAACTTACTTGAACAATATGGCAACTCCAGGAAGAATCTCTAGAATTCCCTTTAGAGATAGATAGTTGGATTAAAATCTGATTAAAACACACAGGCAGTGTTAGAGTGTCTTCCCTACTGCTTCTCTGTCAGTTCTTAGCAGTAGGAAGATTCAGCAGTTGAGAGATCCATTTAAAGTAGTACAATTAACCTTCCTTCCTATCACACCGTCTCACCCTTATGTAGGTAAAATAATATTTATTACTTATGGAAAGGAGAAAAGTGATAGTGAAGAAGATGGTCTTGTGACTTTGCATCAGAGAGACCTCCATTCGAATCCTGACTCTGCCATTTGCTGTGCGAATTATTCCGTTTGTTTCTTTTCTTTCTGTAAAATGAAGATACGACTACTTCCTTCCTTGGGTTGTAGCTAAATAGTATGCACAAAACACCTTGTATAAGGCCTGGTACCTCGTAGGTGCTCAAAAAGGGAGATATTAGTATTACATTTATGAAGAACCATGGAAGAGCAGGAAAGCTTGATGAATGTTTTAGTAGAAATTAGCACACTAGTGGTGGTAGAGTGGCCCACGAGGAGAATGTGAGGACTATGTGGGGCTCGTCCTGAAGCAGGGGGTTTCATCAGTACCTTCTTAGAGCCAGAGAATGCAGCCGAAAGTCGGTGTGTGGGGGTAGGAGGCTTTTCGTTGTTAGGATTTTTCTCATCAGTTTCTCTCAGTATTATATACAGATAGTCCCTAATTTATGATATATTCGAGTTACGATGAACTGCAACTTTTTGTTGTATATCTTATTGTTAGTGATACATACTACGTACAGTGTTGCAGCACCTAATTCACTGATGTTATCATTCTCAGATGTTCACTTGTAGATATTCAATGTTATGACTTATGAAGATACTGATAATAAAAGGCAATAAAAAAACTAAAAAAATGAAATATTCGACTCTGTCAGCACCAACTTACGATGAAGTCATCGGAATGGATCCTGATGTAAGTTGGAGACTACCCATATATCTGCACTTGCAGTTGTCTGATTAAATAACACGCTGCCTTAGAACTGGACTGACAGTTTTTGCTTAGGTCTTCCTGACACCGCACTATCATTTTCATAGTTTTTACTCAGTATGATTTTATTTTGATTTTTTACATGAGCATTTAACTTTTGGGTTCTTGTGTTACGAACAGTTAATTGAATATGAAGTTATATAGTAACAGTATGTATAATTTTTACATAAATAGGAGAGTTTACAACAGTATATGAGATTAGTAATGTTCTCAAAGTGCTGAAAGTTTTAAAATAAAATAGAATCTCTTAACTCATAATACTTGAATATTTTTATTTCACCTTTCTCACACCATTTCATTTAGTAATAAGTCTTTTTACTTAACGTATAAATACTTGTGGAAAGATGAAATGACCCTGTTACCTGTTTAGTGGCATAAGCTAGTTCACGTAGGCTATTTTCCTCCTCACCTAGTTGGGAAGGATGGGCATTTTAATTGTCTGGGGAGACGGGGTTGTTAAATGGTGAATGTAGGTCTTGTTTAGCTACCCGGGAGTTTTATAGGGGTCACCATATCACAGAAATCAAGGATGCCTTGCATTGGGCAAATGTGCTACAAAACACCTCTTTAGTGTTGAAAAGCAAAGATGTCACCATGAAGACTGGGCCAACCCATGATATTTTCAGTTGCCTCAGATCCATGTGAAAGCTGGAAAATGAATAAAGGAAGACCAAAGAAGAATTGACGCCTTTCAATTGTGGCATTGGAGAAGAATACTGAATATGCCATGGACTGCCAAAAGAACAAACAAACCTGTCTTGGAAAAAGTACAGTTAGAATGCTCCTTAGAAGTGAGCATCATGAGACTAGTCTCACATACTTTGGACATGTTATCAGGAGGGATAAGTCCCTGGAGAAGGACATCATGCTTGGTAAAGTAGAGGGTCAGTGAAAAAGAGGAAGACCATTACAGTGGCGCAACAATGGGCTCAAACATAGCAGTGATTGTGACGATGGCACGGGAGCGGGCAGTATTTTGTTCTGTTGTTCATAGGGTTGCTATGAGTTGGAACCTACTCGACGGCACCTAACGATGACAACAACAATATCACACAAAGAGCCTGGTGGCACAGTGGTTAAGTGCTTGGCCACTAACCGAAAGGCCATCAGTTCAAACTCAGCAGTGGCTATGTGGGAGAAAAGACCTGGTGACCTGCTCCCATAAAGATTACGTCCTTGGAAACCCTGTGCGGGGAGTTGTACCTGTCCTGCAGGGTTGCTATGAGTTGGAATCAACTTGATGGCACACAACAACAATAACTATAATAACACTGAAAAGGGAAGACTGAAGAAGAATTGACGTACTCTAATTGTGGCATTGGTATCCCAACCCAATAGTCAATAATATTAACTATACAATGGACTGCCAGAGCAAACAAATCAATCTTGGAGGAGGTACAACCAGAATGCTCCTTAGAAGCAAGGATGGTGAGACTTTGTCTCACTTACTTTGTATATCTTATCAGGAGGGGCCAGTCTCTAGAGAAGGACATCATGCTTTTTAAAGTAGCGAAAATGAGGAAAACCCGAAATGAGATGGACTGACATAGTGGCTGCAACAGCGGGCTCATATAGCAGCAATTGTGAGGGTGGCACAGGAAAGAACAATGTTTACTTCTGCTGTGCATAAGGTCACTATGGGAGCGTACTCCAGGACACCTCTAACAACACAATATCACTGGGCTTTATAGGGCTTTTGCCAAAACGAGTTCAAATACAGAAAGTAGCACATTTTTCTGAGAGCTAGCTCTGTATGCAGGAAACAGAAAACATAAATTCTTTCCTCTTTCTTCATTCCCTTTACTTGGATTCTGTGGTTTCTGACATCCAACAGGAAATACACTGTTGAGATTAAGAGCCTTGGCTTTAAAGCTGCATTGTTCAGGCACAGATCTGGGCTTGCTGTGCCAGCTGTGTGACCTTGATGGACTTGTTTAGCTTCTCTGTTCTGTAGTTAATTCATCTGTGAAATGAGTTGATAACTAAGACGGTTGTTGAAGGGTTTAGATGACAGTACTGGTAATGTGCTTAAAATAGTGCCTGACACATGGTAAATAATAAACACTAGCTGCTATTATTCCCAGATTCACAATTTAGGAACTGTTATTCATCAGATAAAATGCTTGAGACCCTGGTCACAAAGAGCAGCAGTTTCTATGAGCAGATTATTTCGTGTTCCAACCCACTTACAAGGAAACTTTTGGAGCTCTACCGTCTTATAAGTTGAGGACTGTCTTGTCTCTCTCATCAGATAATCTTCTTCTTTTAAACAATGTGGAGTCTAAGACATCTTCTCCCTCCTGGAAGCCTCCTTCCCAGGCAGCGCCAACTGTTCCTTTGTGCTTTTGTGACATGCTGCTGCTACTGATGACGGAGTTTTGCACTTAGTTGTGTGAGCTTTCTCTTCCTTCCTGTGTTGTAAGAGCCACAGGTCAGGGACCCTGTAGAACTATTCTTGATATCCCCAGCACTAAACTTACTGCCTAACGTCTAGCAGATATTTTTAAAAATGTTTTTTGAATTATAGGTTTTTCTAACCACAAAGATTGTGTCCGATCATCACACTTTAGCTATCTAGTGAAGGACCATAATACCCAGTGAACACTGAAGAAAGACTTGTTGGTGGAGTAATTAAAAAATGCATTGACTAAATTTTTTCTCTTGGATATCTTAGGAGTCTGAAAATAGAGTTAGATCTAGCTTCCTATAGCTATTGGCTCTCACGTCTTTGAATATAAAATCTGTAACCCTCTGTTACTGCCCTAAGTGTGAATTGTATCAGGATGTCCATGAATACCTTTTACTTGCTCGGCAGTGAATCGAGAAGGAAAAATCAGTGGACAGTGGTCAAAATGGCCTTCAGCACCATCCTTGAAGTGAATATTATTTTTTAAAATAGTTTTAGCTCTTCTGGAACAGCACAAGTTGACCTGTTTTCTGCTGTGGTCAAATCCACTAGGTCATCACTTTGGGCCACAGGTGCAGAAAAGGAGGACGGAGACCCTGAACCAGCTGATGATTTTGAACCGAAGTGCCACTGAAGTTCACTGTACATACTTGCAGAAAGACTTGTGAATCACGGAGTGCGTGCCAGCTCCTTGTCTCCTGCCTTCCCAGCACAACACCTCCCGCTGAACATTCTGCTTGGCTGTTGTACCTGAATAGGTACCCCTGCTAGAGAACCTAGGCCGGAGTCTGTGGGAGAGGGCCCCTCTCTGAAAGGTCCAACGTACAAGTCTGGTTCCTGTTAATAATGAGCTCTGTGGCTGCCAAGTCACGGAGACCCTCTGCTCCTCAGTAATATTTCTGCACTTTTTTTTTTATATTAGAAGGTGTGACTACAGAGCACACACCAGAGTCCATGCATCTAAGTTTCTCTGGCATCTTGCTAACCATCATCCTTAAATGAGTTTGGACTGGCCTTCTGAGACAATTTAGGGACTGCTAAACAAATGAATCTTTATCACGTTATATATTTGGTTGAGGATTTTTCAGAACAGTTGGTTATAAAGGACAGACGTTCTAGTTTAGGCTTTGCAGTCCTGGTAGTTGTGTGATGTTCTCTCCCTCCTGACAGGAATCACACACCATCCCATCACCAGTGACTAGAATAATAACAACAAAATGCATCTTCAGGTTTGTTTCTGAAATGGTTATGTGTACCTTTGCAGAGATACAGACATTTTGCCATCCATAGTTTATGACCAGACATGCCTAGCAAGAAAAAAAACCTTACTAGTTATTAATTGAAGCTAAGCAATCGGGTAGAAATCAGAAAAAAGTAATTTGAGTAAAATACTAAATTTTATTGTGAAGTATAACATTGTGGATCTTAGGGGATCTTAGCTGAATAATTCTGCTATCCATAAGAGGAGACCGGAGGGCACAGAGCTTCAGGTATGTGCCTGTAACCAGAGTCAGCAGGGCTCCCACTTGCAGGTGTTGCTCTCACAGGGAGTCAGCAACGTGGTCACAGCTTCCAGCACTTCAAAGCCACCTTCTCTCTCCCTCCTCCTCCCAATTTCCCCCCTCGCTAAAGATTTCCAGTTTGCTAATCCTGACTCCTGTTGGCCTTGGGGCCTAAAGTCAGTCTAGCTGGTAAGCCAGGAATGGTTATTAGCTAGAGCCAGGCTCTCCGTCCTGATGCCAAAGTAGCACACAGAGCCTCTGGAGGTCCAGCTCCAGGCAGGAGAGAGAATTAGAGGTCAGATTATAAGGCCGTGGGAGGAAGAATAGTCAGAAGATGCGGCTTATTTCTTGTGAGCCAGTATTTTATAGAAACCTCCAGCTTCCTAGAATTTTATAAAGAACCACAGACCTCTTTTGCAACCATTTTCAAAGCATCCTCATTTTGCTGTTACACTGTCTTAGAGTCACATTGCGTTTTTGACCCATGGCCTGAGGACTTGAACTCACTCACGGGCCTGTGCTGACGGTTCCTTCTGCCTCTTCTCAAACTTTGAGACCATCCTCAAACTGCAGCACTTCGCACTGTGCAGGCTATTGGGAAAGATGTGGCACGGGCATAAAAAACATTTCTTAAACTCGATATCAAAATATTTTGAGCAATTACCTTTCAAATAAATATATCACTTCCCAAAATTACAATTTAGAAGGGAACATCTCAGCTGTTTTCTTCCCTTTATGACTGTGATTGATTATTTATTCCAATGTATCCATACTCAGATTTGCTTTTTAGATCTAGTTCTGGGAAGTCTATCTTAAATGCAGTGCTGTCCTTCAAAGGAGGGAGACAGCTGTTATTCAGACACACCCTGTTTTAAATATCTTTGCAGTATGAGCCCTGCTTTAATAATATTTTATAAATTTCAATATGCACATCATGGGTTTTCTTAAATTGAAGGTATCTGAAGTGTGACTTTAATAGTCCACTGGTGATTACATTTCTTTTAATGACTTTTTTTTACCATTCTCTGATTTTGACCAAGTTTTCCTGCCTCCCCCGCCCACCCCGATGTCTATATCCATTTCCCAGAATTTGCGAATATAATACAGAAAGCCCAGATTTCTGTTTCATGATGACTCTTGTCTTTGCTGCCCTTGGAAAGCACTGGCTTGTGTTTACTCCAACGTAAAAGGAAATTCATGCCTAATTTTGTTGATTTATATCTTTTCATCACTTTTGGCATTATTGCTTTCTAGGTTTCTTTTCTGGATATTGCCCAAAATGAGTTGGGCAAATTTTTAAAATCTTATTTTCAAGTTCTCCAAATATTACCATTTATATCGCCCAGTGTACTTATTCCTGGTTCAATCGTTGATACTTCATCTCCATCTTAATTCTCAATAAAAACATAAGAAAATTTTGGATTACCTAATTTCTTCTTTGTTCTTAAAAATTAAGCAACACAGGGAAACGTAAAGGAGAAGCTGCGGGATTGTTCTTGCTCTCTGTGGATTAGTGCTGACCCCTCTCTGGGGCACAGGTGTCTATGTCCTCCCCTCTGCACTAGAGAGCCCGCCCCCTGCTGCACAGTGTGGCTGCAGCGTAAAGGGGCTTGGTGAGTTCTCAGGATCCTTGTTCCCATTCTGATGATAACTGTCAGGTTTTCATGAAAGGCGCTTCCCATTTATTCTCTCTTTCATGTGTGTAATCCTGGCAAAAGTCATTAAACTGCGGTTGCTGCGTAAACACCCCCAGCTACTTAGCTCCAGGATTCTATTTTCTCGAAATTGGTCCTGGAATTAGTGAGTCCAGCCTGAACATATGTTTTGGTTTGTTTTCAACACTTTTCTCTAGAAAAAGTCATAAATATGCAACTGCATTTGGCAATATACATAAGTATGTACACAAATATAAGACACAGAAGTCTCTCGTTAGGTATAAGTTTACATGTATACATGTAAACTACAAACTTTCTTAACATCAAATTCTAGGCTAACACAAGTCTCTTATTCCTGATACCGTTTGACTGAGGCAATATTTCTTTCTTTTTTTTCAATTTTTAATTGTACTTTAGATGAAGGTTTACAGAACAAACTAGTTTCTCGTTAAACAGTCAGTACACACATTGTTCTATGATATTGGTTAACAACCCCACGAAATGTCAACACTCTCCCTTTTCAACCGGGAGTTCCCTATTATCAGTTTTCCTCTTCGCTCCTGTCTCCTAGTCCCCGCCCCTGGGATGTTGTGCCCCGTTATTCTTGTTTTGTTTTATGGGCCTGTCCAATCTTTGGCTGAAGGGTGAACCTCAGGAGTGACTTGATTACTGAGCTGAAAGGGTGTCCAAGAAGCATACTCTCAGAGCTTCTCTGGTCTCTGTCAGGCTAGCAAGTCTGGTCTTTCTTTTTGAGCTAGAATTTTATTCTACATTTTTCTCCAGCTCTGTCCGGGATCCTCTGCTGTGATCCCCGTCACAGCAGTCAGTGGTGGTAGCCGGGCACCATCTAGTTGTGCTGGACTCAGTCTGGTGGAGGCCGTGGTGGACGTGGTCCATTAGTCCTTTGGACTAATCTTCCCTTGGTCTTTCATTTTCTTCATTCTTCTTTGCTCCTGAAGGGGCTCAGTGGTGTCCTAGATGGCTGCTCACAGACTTTTACGACCTCAGATGCTACTCACCAAAGTAGAATGTAGAACAAACTCTTTATAAACTCTGTTATGCCAATAGAGCTAGATGTTCCCTGAGACCATGGTCTCCACAGCCCTAAGCCCAGCATTTCGGTCCCTCAGGGAGTTTGGATATGTCTATGGAGCTTGCCTTGTACAAGTTGTGCAGGTTTCCCCAGTATTGTGTACTGTCTTACCCTTCACCAAAGTTATCATTTACCCATTGTTTATTTAGTGTTTTTCCATCCCTAGCCCTTCCCTCCCTCGTAACCATCAAAGATTGTTTCTTTTTGCCTGTAAACCTTCTCAGGAGTTTTTACAGTAATGGTCTCATACAATATTTGTCCTTTTGTTATTGACTTATTTCACTCAACATAATGTCCTCCAAATTCATCCATGTTATGGGATGCTTCACAGATTAATCATTGTTCTTTATGGTTGTGTAATATTCCAATATGTACCACAGCTTTTTTAAAAATAATTTTTATTATGCTTTAAGTGAAAGTTTACAAATCAAGTCAGCCTCTCACACAAAAACCCATATACACCTTGCTACATACTCCCAATCACTCTCCCCCATATGAGACAGCCTGCTCTCTCCCTTCACTCTCTCTTTTCGTGTCCACTTCGCCAGCTTCTAACCCCCTCCACCCTCTCATCTCCCTTCCAGGCAGGAGATGCCAACATAGTCTCAAGTGTCCACCTGATCCAAGAAGCTCACTCCTCACCAGCATCCCTCTCCAACCCATTGTCCAGTCCAATCCATGTCTGAAGAGTTGGCTTCGGGAATGGTTCCTGTCCTGGGCTGACGGAAGGTCTGGGGGCAAGACGACCGGGGTTCTTCCAGTCTCAGTCAGACCCTTAAGTCTGGCCTTATGAGAATTTGGGGTCTGCATCCCACTGCTCTCCTGCTCCCTCAGGGGTTCTCTGTTGTGTTCCCTGGCAGGGCAGTCATCGGTTGTAGCTGGGCACCATCTAGTTCTTCTGGTCTCAGGATGATGTAGTCTCTGGTTCATGTGGCCCTTTCTGTCTCTTGGGCTCCTAATCACCTTGTGTCCTTGGTGTTCTTCATTCTCCTTTGATGCAGGTGGGTTGAGACCAATTGATGCATCTTAGATGGCTGCTTGCTGGCGTTTAAGACCCCAGACGCCACTCTTCAAAGTGGGATGCAGAATGTTTTCTTAATAGATTTTATTATGCCAATTGACTTAGATGTCCCCTGAAACCATGGTCCCCAGAACCCCGCTCCTACTACACTGGCCTTTGAAGCATTCAGTTTGTTCAGGAAACTTCCTTGCTTTTGGTTTAGTCCAATTGTGCTGACCTCCCCTGTATTGTGTGCTGTCTTTCCCATCACCTAAAGTAGTTCTTATCTATTATCTAATTAGTGTATACCCCTCTCCCACCTCCCCTCTTGTAACCACAAAAGAATGTTTTCTTCTCAGTTTAAACTATTTCTCAAGTTCTGATAATAGTGGTCTTATACAATATTTGTATATTTTGCAACTGACTAATTTCACTCAGCATAATACCTTCCAGGATCCTCCATGTTATGAAATGTTTCACAGATTCCTCACTGTTCTTTATCGATGCATAGTATTCCATTGTGTGAATATACCATAATTGATTTATCCATTCATCCATTGATGGGCACCTTGGTTGCTCCCATGTTTTTGCTATTGTAAACAGTGCTGCAATAAACATGGGTGTGCATATATCTGTTTGTGTAAAGGCTTTTATTTCTCTAGGATATATTCCAAGGAGTAGGATTGCTGGATCGTGGGGTAGTTCTATTTCGAGCTTTTTAAGGAAGCACCAAATCGATTTCCAAAGTGGTTGTACCATTTGACATTCCCACCAGCAGTGTAGAAGTGTTCCAGTCTCTCCACAGCCTCTCCAAAATTTATTGTGTTTTCTGGATTAATGCCAGCCTTCTTGGAGTGAGATGAAATCTCATCGTAGTTTGATCTGCATTTCTCTAATGGCTAATGATCATGAACATTTCCTCATATACCGGTTAGCTACCTGAATGTCTTCTTTAGTGAAGTGTCTATTCATATATTCTGTCCATTTTTTTAATTGGGTTATTTGTCTTTTTGCAGTTGAGTTTTTGCAGTATCATGTAGATTTTAGAGATCAGGCACTGATCAGAAATGTCATAGCTAAAAACTTCTTCCCAGTTTGTAGGTAGTCTTTTTACTCTTTTGGTGAAGTCTTTGGATGAGCATAAGATTTTTAGGAGCTCCCAGTTATCTAATTTTTCCTCTACATTCTTTATAATGTTTTGTATACTGTTTATGCCATGTATTAGGGCCCTTAACATTGTCCCTGTTTTTTCTTCCATGATCTTTACCTTTTAGATTTTATATTTAGGTCTTTGGTCCATTTTGAGTTAGTTTTTGTGCATGGAGTGAGGTATGGGTCTTGTTTCACTTTTTTGGAGGTGGATATCCAGCTATGCCAGCACCATTTGTTAAAAAGACTGTCTTTTCCCCATTTAACTGTTTTGGGGCCTTTGTCAAGTATCAACTGCACATATGTGGATGGATTTCCGTCTGGATTCTCAATTCTGTTCCATTGGTCCATGTATCTGTTGTTGTACCAGTACTAGGTGTTTTGACTACTGCGGCAGTATAATAGGTTCTAAAATCAGGTAACGTAAGGCCTCCCACTTTGTTCTTCTTTTTCAGTGATGCCTTCTTTATCCGGGGCCTCTTTCCCTTCCATATCAAGTTGGTGATTTGTTTTTCCATCTCATTAAAGAATGTCCTTGGGATTTGGAACGGAATTGCATTAAATGTATAGATCACTTTTGGCAGAATAGATGTTTTTATAATGTTAAGTCTTCCTATCCACGAGCAAGGTATGTTCTTCCACTTATGTAAGTCTCTTTGGGTTTCTTGCAGAAGTGTACTGTAGTTTTCTTTGTATAAGTCTTTTACATCTCTGGTAAGATTTATTCCTAAGTATTTTATCTTCTTGGGGGCTACTGTAAATGGCATTGATTTGGTGATTTCCTCTTCAATGTTCTTTTTGTTGGTGTAGAGGAATCCAACTGATTTTTGTATGTTTATCTTGTATCCCGATACCCTGCTGAACTCTTCTATTAGTTTCAATAGTTTTCTTGAGGATTCCTTAGGGTTTTCTGTGTATAAGATCATGTCATCTACAAATAGAGATACTTTTACTTCTTCCTTGCCAATCTGGATGCCCTTTATTTCTTTATCTAGCCTAATTGCTCTGGCTAGGACTTCCAGCACAATGCTGAATAAGAGTGGTGATAAAGGGCATCCTTGTCTAGTTCCCAGTCTCAGTGGGCATATTTTAAGGCTCTCTCCATTTAGGGTGATGTTGGCTGTTGGCTTTGTATAAATGCCCTTTATTATGTTGAGAAATTTTCCTTCTATTCCTATTTTGCTGAGAGTTTTTATCATGACTGGGTGTTGAACTTTGTCAAATGCCTTTTCTGCATCAATTAATAAAATCATGTGATTCTTGTCTTTTGTTTTTTTTATATGGTGGATTACATTAATTGTTTTTCTAATGTTGAACCATCCCTGCATACCTGGTATGAATCCCACTTGGTCATGGTGATTTATTTTTTTTTATTTTCTATTGGCTAGAATTTTGTTGAGGATTTTTGAATCTACATTCATGGGGCATATAGGTTTATAATTTACTTTTCTTGTGGTGTCTTTACCTGGTTTTGGTATCAGGGATATGGTGGCTTCATAGAATGAGTTTGGTAGTATTCCATTCTTTTCTATGCTCTGAAATACTTTTAGTAGTAGTGGTGTTAACTCTTCTCTGAAAGTTTGGTAGAACTCTGCAGTGAAGCTGTCCGGACCAGGGCTTTTTTTTTGTTGGTAATTTTTTGATTACCTTTTCAAACTCTTCTTTTATTATGGGTCTATTTAGTTGTTCTACCTCTGTTTGTGTTAGTTTAGGTAGGTAGTGTGTTTCTAGGAATTCATCCATTTCCTCTAGGTTTTCAGATTTGTTCGAGTATAGTTTTTCTTAGTAATTTGATATGATTCTTTTAATTTCGGTTGGATCTGTTGTAATATCGTCTATCTCATTTCTTATTTGGGCTTTTTGCTTCCTCTCCTGTTTTTGTTTTGTCAGTTTGGCCAGTGGTTTATCAATTTTGTTGATTTTTTTCAAAAAATCAGCTTTTGGTCTTATTAATACTCTCAATTGTTTTTCTATTTTCTATTTCATTTAGTTCAGCTCTAATTTTTATTGTTCGTTTTCTTCTGGTGCCTGTGGGCTTCTTTTGTTGCTGTCTTTCTATTTGTTCAAGTTGTGGGGATAGTTCTTTGATTTTGGCCCTTTCTTGTTTTTGGATGTTTGCATTTATTGGTATAAATTGGCCTCTGAGCACCGCTTTTGCTATGTCCCAAAGGTTCTGATAGGAAGTGTTTTCATTCTCATTGGATTCTCTGAATTTCTTTATTGCATCCTTAATGTCTTGTATAATCCAGTCTTTTTTGAGCAGGGTATTGTTCAGTTTCCAAGTGTTTGATTTCTTTTCCCTGCTTTTCCTGTTATTGATTTCCACTTTCATGGCCTTATGGTCAGAGAAGATGCTTTGTAATATTTCAATGTTTTGGATTCTGCTAAGGCTTGCTTTATGACCTAATATGTCTATTCTAGAGAATGTTCCATGTGTACTAGAAAAGAAAGTATAGTTGTTTGCTGTTGGGTGGAGTGTTCTGCATATGTCTATGAAGTCACGTTGGTTGATCGCGACACTGAGATCTTCCGTGTCTTTATTGAGCTTCTTTCTGGATGTCCCGTCCTTCACCGAAAGTGGTGTGTTGAAGTCTCCTACTATTATTGTGGAGCTGTCTATCTCACTTTTCAAGGCTGATAGAGTTTGTTTTATGTATCTTGCGGCCCTGTCATTGGGTGCATAAATATTTAATATGGTTATATCTTCTTCGTGTATTGTCCCTTTAACCATCATATAGTGTCCTTCCTTATCCTTTCTGACGGATTTAACGTTAAAGTTTATTTTGTCAGAAATTGATATTGCCACTCCTGCTCTTTTTGGATTGTTGTTTGCTTGATATATTTTTTTCCATCCTTTGTTTGTGTCTCTAAGTCTAAGGTGTGTCAGTTGTAGGGAGCATATGGACGGATCTTGTTTTTTAATCCATTTTGCCACTCTCTGTGTCTTTATTGGTGCATTTAGTCCATTTACATTCAGGGTAATTATGGATAGGTATGAATTTAGTGTTAACATTTTGTTGTCTTTTTTTGTTTGTTGATAGTTTCTTTTTCCCACTTGATTTTATGTGCTGAGTAGATTTTCTTTATATATTGTCCTTTTCTCATATTTGTTGTTATTGATTTTGTTTCTGCTGAGTCGGTATTTTTCCCTTGTATTTTATTTTGATGAGTAGGATAGTTTGTGTCCTTTGTGGTTACTTTATTATTTACCCCTATTTTTCTAAATTTAAAACTAACTTTTATTTCTTTGTATCGCCGTTATCTTCCTCTCCATATGGAAGGTGTATGATTACATTTCTTAGTCCCTCTTTATTATTTTAATGTTGTCTTCTTTTATATAATAACATCACCGTTACCCTGTGTTGGGCTTTTTTTTTTTTTTAATCTTGGTTTGTTTTTTTGGATTTCTCTGTCTGGGTTGACTTCTGGTTGCTCTGCCCAGTGTCCTAGTCTTGGGTTAATACCTGATATTATTGATTTTCTAACCAAAAAACTCCCTGTGGTATTTCTTGTAATTTTGGCTTGGTTTTTACGAATTCCTTCAACTTGTATTTGTCTGGAAATGTCTTAATTTCACCCTCATATTTAAGAGAGAGTTTTGATAGATATGTGATTCTTGGCAGGGATTTTTTTTCCTTCAATTTTTTAAATATGTCATCGCATTGCCTTCTTGCCTACATGGTTTCTGCCGAGTAGTCCAAGCTTATTCTTATTGGCTGTCCTTTGTAAGTGACTTTTCTTTTATGCCCCGCTGCTCTTATAATTGTCTCTTTATCTTTGGTTTTGGCAAGCTTGATTATAATATGTCTTGGTGACTTTCTTTTCAGATCTACCTTATGTGGAGTTCGATGAGCATCATGGATAGATATCTTCTCATCTTTGGTGATATCAGGGAAGTTTTCTGCCAACAAATCTTCAACAATTTTCTCTGTATTTTTCTGTTATCCCTCCCTGTTCTGGTACTCCAGTCCCTCATAGGTTGTTTCTCTTGGTAGAGTCCCACATGATTCCTAAGGTTTCTTCAGTTTTTTAAATTCTTTTATGTGATTTTTCTTCAAATTTATTAGTGCCAAGTAATTTATCTTCAAGTTTAGAAATTCTAGCTTCTACTTGCTCAATTCTGCTCCTCTGACTTTCTATTGAGTTGTCTACTTCTGTAATTTTATTGTTAATCTTCTGAATTTCTGATTGCTGTCTGTCTATGGATTTTTCCAGCTTATTGAACTTTTCATTATGTTCTTGCATAATCTTTCTAATTTCTTCAGTTGCTGTATCAGTGTGCTCCTTGGCTTGTTCTGCGTATTGCCTCATTTCCTTCCTGATGTCTTGAAGGGTTCTGTATATTAAACTTTTGTATTCTGCATCTGGTAATTTCAGGAATGTACTTTCATCTAAAAGATCCCTGGATTCTTTGTTTTGAGAGCCTGTTGAGGTGATCATGGCCTGTTTCTTTATGTGACTTGAGATTGACTGTTGTCTCCAAGCCGTCTATAAGTTATTGTATTAGTTTATGCTTGCTTACTGTGTCATACTTGCTTGCCTTGTTTTGGTATACTCCTATGGGTTGCTTGAGTGAGCTAGCTTGATTATTTTCACCTTTGGAGCTCTGATGTCCTGTCCCCAGCTGGCTAGAGCTGTTATGAGGTATATCTGTCTAGGAGTCCATTCAGTTTTCTTGTACAAATTCAGCTCAGGTTTCCAGGTAGCTGATATCAAGTGTGCAGTACAGGCTCTGTCCTACAGTCTTAGAGGGGCAGGGGTGATTGGCGTATATACCAGTATCTGATTGCAGTAGGGGGTCATGCTCTGAACAAGGCAGGGAGCTCAGAACCAACCCCCAAGTGTCTCTGAGGAAAATGCGTCTCTGTTCCTGAAAGCGTGCTGGTGGATGGGTTCTGCAGAGGGACCATGGGCACCCAAAGTTTTTGTTGTAAGGACTGAGAGGTACCAGTTATCTTTGGACTCCTGACATGGGTGGCTGGGTGACCTGAGTGGAGCTACCAGTCCTTAGGTCCCTGTTGTGGGTAGGTGAGGACCTTGTTTAATAGGCAAAGCAATGTCAAACATCCAACGCCCACCTCTCCACCGCACAGCTGAAATGGTTGGAGTTTGCCAACAAGGTCCTATTCTCCTGAAATAGGCCAACACATGTCCATGCAGAAGGGAAAGGTGCTCAAGGTCCATGGAACGGTTTATGCCTGGACAGGAGCCGCTTCTGTCCTGAGCTCCCCCGGTTAATGGAGCCAGCAAATTATCTTTTCCCCCCAGTTGCAAATTTTTTCCTTCCCCAAGGCCGGGAGGATGACTGTAGGTGTTCACCAGTGTCTATCTCAGGCCCAGGGACTCAGACACTGAACCCAGCCTGGGGTGGGGGGTGCTGTAAAATGTATGCAAGTACTTACCTTTTGCCGGGAGCGGTCGTTCTTCTCAGGTTCCGGAGGTGTGAGTGGACTGTGTGGCTGGCTGCTTCTTCTTGAGGAAACTGCGGCTGAACGGTAGGACCAGCCTGCCACCGCTGCTCCGGGAATGGTGCCTGAGGCTCCCTGTGATTCAGATCCGGTAACTCCTGTCCACTTCTGAACTGTCTCTTCCTTCCCCTGCCCCTCAGTTTGTTGTCTAAGCTTGCCTTTGATGCTCAGGGCTCCCAGCTTGTCACAAATATACTCGTTTTACTTGTTTTTTGGGGTCTTTGTTGTAAAGAGGGCTCGACTGAAGCTCCGTCTTGGCTCCGTCTCCCCTGAATTGCCATGTACCACAGTTTTTTAATCCATTTATCTGTTGATGGGCATCTGAGTTGTTTCCATCTTTTTTGCTATTGTGAACAGTGCTGCAGTGAACATGGGTGTGCATATGTCTATTCATGTGACGGCTGTTATATCTCCAGGATATATTCCTAGGAGTAGGATTGCTGGATCACATGGTGTTTCCATTTCTAGCTTTCTAAGGAAGCACCATATCGTTTTCCAAAATGGTTGTATCATTTTGCATTCCCACCAGCAGTGTGTAACAATTCTGATCTCCCCACAGCTTCTTCAGCATTTGTTATTTCCTGTTTTTTGGATTCATGCTAGTAATGCCACAGTGAGATGGTATCTCATTGTGGTTTTATTTTCATTTCCCTAAAGGCTAGTGATTACGAGCATTTGTCATGTGTCTGTTTGACATTTGAATGCCTTCTTTAGTGATGTGTCTTTTCTTTTCCTTTGCCCATTTTTTAAATGGATTATTTCTCTTTTTGTTGTAGAGGTGTTGGATTTTCTTGTAGATTTTAGAAATTAGAACTTTGTCTGATTTGTAATAGCCAAAAATTTATCCCCAGTCTGTAGGTTCTCTTTTTACTCTTTTGGTGAAGTCTTTTGATGAGCATAAGTGTTTAATTTTGAGAAAATCCCAGTTATCTAGCTAATCTTTTGGAGTTTGTGTGCTGTTGGTTGAGGTTTGTGTCCGTTAATGCCATGTATTAGGGCCTATAGCATTGATTCTATTTTTTCTTCTATGAACTTTATAGTTTTGGGCTTTATATTTAGATCTTCGATCCGTTTTGAATTAGTTTTTGTATATGGTGTGAGGTTTGGGTCCTGTTTCATTTTTTTGCAAATGGACATCCGGCTTTGCCAGCACCATTTGTTAAAAAGACTCTTTTCCTCATCTAATGGACTTTGGGCCCTTGTTGAAGATGAGGTGATGGTGGGTGGTTGGATTTACATCTGGATTCTCAAGTCTGTCATTATACCAGTACCAGGCTGTTTTGACTACTGTAGCTTTATAGTTTTTCTCTGAGGTCAGGTAGTGTGAGTCCTCCTATTTTATTCTTCTTCTTCAGTAGTGCTTTACTTATCCTGGGCTTCTTCCCTTTCCAAATAAAGTTAATGATAAGTTTTTCCATCTCTTTAAAGAATGTTGTTGGTATCTGGATCAGGGTTGCACTGTATTTGTAAATCGCTTTGTGTAGAATTGTCATTTTCACAACGTTGAGTCCGCCTATCCATGAGCATGGTATGTTTCTCCATTTATGTAGATCTCTTTTAGTTTCTTGCAGTAGTGTTTTGCAGTTTTTTCAGTATGGGTCTTTTACATCCCTGGTTAGATTTATTCCTAAATGTTTTACTTTTTAGGGGCTATTATAAATGGTATTGCTTTCTTGATTTCCTTTTCATTGTTCTCTCTGTTTGTGTAGAAGAATCCAACTGATTTTTGTATGTTTATCTTATATCCTGCTTCTCTGCTGAATCTATTAGCTTCAGTAGTTTTCTCTTGGACTCTTTTGGGTTTTCTATGTATAATATCATATCATCTGCAAATAGGAACACTTTAACTTCTTCTTTTTTTTTTTTTTTTTTACCAATTGTGTTGTCATTTATTTCTTTTTCTTGCCTTATTGCTCTAGCTAGAACTTCCAGGAGTATGTTAAAAAAGAGGGGTTATAAAGGGCATCCTTGTCTTGTTCCTGTTCTCAAGGGGAATGTTTTCAGCCTCTCTCTGTTAAGAATGATGTTGGCCATTGGTTTTGCATACATGCCCTTTATTATGTTGAGGAATTTCCCTTCTGTACCTATTTTATTGAGAGTTTTTATCAGAAATGGGTGTTGAACTTTTTCAAATGCCTTTTCTGTGTCAGTTGAGATGATCATATGATTCTTTTCTTTCCTTTTATTTATGTGGTGGGTTATGTTGATTGATTTTCTAATGTTGAACCATCCTTGCATACCTGGGATGAATCCTGCTTGGTGGTGGTGTATTATTTTTTTGATATGATGCTGAATTCTGTTGGCTAGAAATTTGTTGAGAATTTTTGCATCTATATTCATTGGAGACACTGGTCTGTAGTTTTCTTTTTTTGTAGTGTCTTTGCCTGGTTTTGGTATCAGGGTTATGCTGGCTTCATAGAATGAATTTGGGAGTATCGCTTCCTTTTTTATGCCCTGAAATAGTTTGAGTAGTACTGCTGTAAGCTCTCCTCTGAAGGTTTGGCAGAATTCTCCATTGAAGCCATCTGAGCCAGCGCTTCTTCGTGGGGGGGGGGGAGTGTTAAATCACCTTTTCAATCCCTTCTCTTATTATGGGTCATTTCAGATTTTCAACATCACTTTGTGTTAGTTTGGGTAAGTAGTGTGTCTGTGGAAATTTGTCCATTTTCTCTAGGTTTTCGAATTTGTCGGAGTATAGTTTTTCATAATACCCTTATGATCCTCTTTATTTCAGTTGGGTCCATTGTAATAGCGCCCATTTCATTTCTTATTTGGGTTATTTGTGTCCTTCCATGTTTTTCTTATGTCAGTTTGGCCAGTAGTTTGTTGAATTTGTTGATCCTTTCAAAGAACCAAATTTTGGTTTTGTTGATTCTTTCTATTGCTTCTCTATTCTCTATTTCATTTATTTCTGCCCTGATCTTTATTATTTCCTTTCTTTTGGTGGCTGTGGGCTTCTTTTGCTGTTCTCTATTTGTTCAAGTTGTGTAGCTAATGTTTTGATTTTGTTCCTTTCTCCTTTTTTGATGTGTACATCTATTGCTATAAATTGACCTCTGAGGCCTGCTTTGCTGTGTCCCAGTGGTTTGGGTATGATGTGGTTTCATTTTCATTTGATTCTAGGAATTTTTGGATTCTATGTTTTATTCCTTCCATTACCCAGTGATTTTAAAGCAGGGTATTATTCAGTTTCCATGTATTTGCCTTTTTTTTTTCCCTTGCTCTTCCTGTTGTTAATTTCTACTTTGATGGTGTTGTGGTCAGAGAAGATACTTTGTATTATTGCAGTGTTTTGGATTTTGTTGAGGGTTGCTCTGTGGCCTAAGATGTAGTCTCTTCTGGAGAATGTTTTGTGTGCATTGGAAAAGAATGTGTGTTTTACAGCTGTTGGGTGGAGTGTTCTATATATGTCTATGAGGTCAAGTTGGCTGATTGTGCCTTCTTGCCCTTCTGCATCTTTGTTGAGTTTCTTTTTAGATGTTCTGTCCTTTACTGGGAGTGGTGTGTTGAAGGCTTCTACTATTATTGGGGAACTGTCAATTTCTTCCTTTTCAGTACTGTTAAAAGTTTATTTTATGTATTTTGGAGCTCTGTCATTGGGTGCGTAGATGTTTATTATGGTTAAGTCTTTATGATGGATCATTCCTTTAATCATTATTTAGTGTCCTTCTGTGTCTTTCTTGGTGGATTTTGTTTTAAAGTCTGTTTTATCTGAGATTAGTGTTGCCACTCCTGCTCTTTTTTGGTAGCTGTTTGCTTGATATATTTTTTTCATCCTTTGATTTTTAATAAATTGACAGCTTTTTTCTAATTGTGTCTCTTGTAGATGGCATGTTAATGGATCCTTTTTTTTTAATCCATTCTGCTTCTCTCTGTCTCTTTATGCGTGCATTTAGGCCATTTGCGTTCAGAATAATTATCGGTAGCCGTGAGTTTATTGTCATTTTGTAGTGCTTTTTTTTTAATGTGGTGCTGATGTTTTCCTTGTTCCTCTTACTCTCGTGAACTGCATTCCTTCTGTTTGTGGATTTTTTCATTTCTTTTGCTTTTGTAGATTTTGTTTTTATTTGAGACTGTATGTTTTTCTTCTTTATTTTGGTGAATAAGTTTGTTAACTTTCTTTGTGGTTACCTTGAAATTTACCCTTATCTTCCTAGGTTTGAACTTGTCTGTCATTACTTGGTATCATCTTGCCTTCCTCTCCATTAGAAAGTTCTATATCTACACCATTTATTCCCTCTATTATCGTTCTGACATTGTTGTCAATTACAGATTAACCTCTCTGGTTCTCTGTTGTATTTCTTTTGGTTTTGGATATTCCTTGGGAGTTAATTTCCTAGGTTGGTATCTGGCTGGTACAATCCTGCATCCTAGATTCAGTCTGTGGTCTGTTGTTGTTTGTTCTTAGATTGAAGGACTCTAAGAATTCTTGTTTAAGTTTGGTTTGATTTTTACATATTCTCTTAATTTCTGTTTATCTGGAAATGTTCTAATTTTCACCATCATATTTGAACAAGTTTGCAGATATATTATTCTTGGTTGGTGATTTTTTTTCTTTCAAGGTTTTATATATGTCATCCCATTGTCTTCTTGCCTGCATGGTTTCTGCCAAATAATCAGAGCTTAGTCTTACTGTTTTCTCAGCTTTATGTGACTTTTGTTTTTCTTAATCTGCTCTCAGGATTTTTTCTTTGTCTTTAGTTTTAGTGAGTGTAATTATGATATGCCTTGGTGATTTTCTTTTGGGGTCTATCCTATGTGGGGTTTGTTGAGCTTCTTGGATGGTCAGCTTTTCATCATTCATGATATTAGGGAAGTTTTCTGCCAGCAATTCTTCAATGATCCTTCTGTGTTTTCTGATTTCTCACCCTGTTCTGGAACTCCAATCCCTCGCAAATTTGCTTTCAATTGTATCCCACATAATTCTGAGTTTCTTCATTTTTCTTTGTTCTTTTTTTCTGATTTTTCCTCAAACAGAGTTGTATCCAAGTGTTTGTCTTCAATTTCGCTGATCCTGTCTTCCATTATTTCAGACCTACTACTCAGCCCTTCTATGCCGCTGTCCATTTCTGAAATCATGTTGTTTATCTTTTGTATTTCTAATTGTTGCTTTCGTATGATTTCTTGTTGTGAATTTATTTTTGGCATTTTTTTTCTGGATTATTTTCCTGAATCCTTCCTTTTTTTCTGTATTTTCCAAATTTGCCTATTTTTTCCTTATTTTTGTCCATTTTTTTCTTCAGCTCTTGAATAGCTCTGAATATTAAGAGATTTGAATTCCCTGTTAGGCCCATTTTTCTTCTAGAAAGTCTTCTGATGTTTTATTTTGGACACCAACTGGACCCATCCTCTCCTTTTTTTTTTTTTTTTAAATATGTTTTGATATTGCGTGCTGTCTTCAGGACATTCAGCAGTAGGCTGTGCATTCTTTGTTGTTTGCTCATCTGTGGTCATGATTCTTTTCACCTCCTTGTCCAATGGACAGGTGCAGTCACTCAGCTGTGGTGTAGTAGGGCAGGTACAACTAAAGGGGATGGGCTGGGATGGGTTCTTTGTGGAACATACTAGGGTCACAGGGTGGGTGGAAATCAGTGCTGGGAATAATTAGAGGTTCCAGTACGCCGTTCCTGTGCTACTCGGGGGTGTGATGTTCAGCACATGGCGCAAGTAGGCAGGAAGGAGGGTAGAAGTTGTGACGTGTGGAGCTAATATGGGTATGGGAAAGAGGAGAGAGCAGAGAGAGAAACAGAAGCCAAAAACAAACCAACAAAAAAGAGTGCTAAGGAAGCTCATTGTTGGAATGAAGAGATGAGAAACCAAGAAAAGGAGAAAAGGAAAAAGAAAAAAAAAGGAAAGAAAAAAAGCAAGTAGATAAAAATTTGAAAAGAAAAAGAAGCAAGCAAGAAAGAAAAGACTAACCCCCAGTGGTCCCACCAGTTAGGCTGCAAAGACCAGGGAGTGGCTCCCAAGCTGCGGAGTAAAGCCTGACTAGAGGGGGTGTAGATTTCACACAGTGCCAGGTATTCAGGAGACAGGAAAAGAAGGTAAGTGTAGAGAAATGAGAACTGAGAAATGAAGAAAGACGGAAAGGAAAGAAGAGAAAGAGAAAAAAGAAAGTCAGAAAAAGGAAATGTCCCCAGGGATCCCACCGACTGCAGAAGTGGCTCCTAAGCTGTGCAGTGCAGCCCAGCTAGTAGAAGCTCACAAGCATTGAAAAGAAAAAGAAACAAACAAACAAAACAGAACAGAACAAAGTAAAACAAAACAAAGCAAAAAAAAAAAAAAAAAGCCCCAGGGATTCCCACCAGCATGGTGTTTTGGGCTGGGTCAGTGGTTCCTCAGTCAAGCAGTGCTTCACAGCCTTTCTAGAAGAATCAAAGATGGCACACGGAGCCCGGTGTTCAAGAGAAAGGGTGGGGGGAGGTGGTGGGAGGCATAGAAGCAACCAAAAGAAACAGCAACAGACAAATGGCACTCAGGTAGTCAGCCAGTGTGAGTGGGGTGAGTCCAAGCTGCCCTGGGTGGAAGTCGTTGCCTCCGGGCCAAGAGACTGTGGCTGAGGGGAAGCAGAGGAGGCCAAATGGGGAAGGAAGAGTGGGGGCTAGGAAAGCATATATCGCTGGTTACTGAGTGCTCTGTCTCCTACTGGGAACTTTGTGAAGCTGCTTTCCCGTTCTCCCTGTCTGCTGATCTCTGATGTGGGCAGGGTGAATCCAAGGGGCATGGACACTGCACTTCACAGCGGGTGGAGCTACTACTGCCAGCCATGAAGCATGGAGGTAGAGCAACGGGAAGAGGATGGGAGGTGGAAAAGCGTGTATCTCTGGTTACTGGGTACTCTGTCTCCTGCTGGGAGTTCCATGAAGCTGCTTTCCCATGCTCCCTGTCTGTCAATCACTGACTGGAGTCCAAGATGGCATATCGTGCTGGATTTGCTAATGTGGCCCTCTGCATATATCTCTTCTTGCTCTCCGTCCCCTGTCAATTCCTTATTCCATTCAGTGCTTGACTGAGTTCTCTATCTCTTCATTTGGTACTTCAGGCTCTAGGAATTATGTTCGTGTCTGTTTTACCTAGTTTTTCAGGTCTTTCCTGTGGAGGGACAGCATGGTGCTTCTGTCTATGACCCCATGTTGGCCAGAAGACGGCAATATTTCTAAAATGAAACATAAACATTCTTGATGTGGGGGCTTAGTGGTGGATTGTGGGCCGAATCAAATCTAGTTGGAATCCTTGAATTGTAAAGTCAACCATTAGTTAGGAAAGAGTGAAGATTAAATCAGTTCTAAATCCAAATCCAAAGCCTTTTGAAATGTAAACATCGCCCATCTAGCTAAGGAGGAGTGACTTGGGAACCAAGCGTTTGTTCACCAGGTAAATGAAAGAGTTAAAATAGCAAGTTCATTTACAAAAGTTAAAGCCTGAATTTCTGTAGTCTTTGTGTTACAGTCTGGGACTTTACAGCTGAGCTCTGCCTCCTTGTTTTAACAAACTTAGTCTTTACGTAATGTGCAATTTACAAAGAATTTGAGAAATAAAGTGGAAAAATTCTAATGAGTAAAAATTAATTTGAGAGTCAGTACATGAAACTAAGGCTTGATATATGCCTATCTTGGCTTCGAAGTCATTTGTAGGTTCTAACTTCATTTAACATTATCAGTCTTAATTCCTACCGTCCTATTGAGCAAGGCAGCTTCTCCGGGGGGGAAAAAAAAAAGAAAGCACTGAGTAAATCATTATCTAGGTTAGAAATTCTGACTCTTGCCTTCTTTGTTTTTTAAACAGTAAAACTTTGACAAAAGGCTGAGTGGTTTCTGTAAGAGAGTAGAAATAAATAAATAAATAAAATCTTAGTTTAATTCAGAATGGAATTTTTAATTTAGGTCTGAAGACACTTAAATAAGCTATGCCAGTGCTTCAGATTCCTTTTTGTTGGGGCAGGATTCACTGGTGTATTGGGTGTGTATGTCTTAAATATTTTTTTTATGAAAGTTTATACAGGAAATTAGGCACTCTTTTAATAATTCCTATACATATTGTTCAGTGGCAATATAATAGAATTATTATTTCCATTTTGATCTGTTTTCATTAATCTAGCTTCCCTGTCCCCCCTCCCCCCAACTCATCTTTGCTCTAGGATAAATGTTAACTATTGGGTTTCATCTAGATGATTATTTTGAGGAGCACAGTACTCATGGGTGATATTATTTATTTTATGAGCCATTCTATCATTTGGCTGAAAGAGCACCTCAGATCCTAAAATTGACGTCCATAATGGGATAATCCGTGCTTATCTATAACATAAAAATCAATAATTTATTGTAATAAATGAAGAGACATGAAGCAATTTAAAAGCTTTTTTACTGTTTATATTATTTTGTCTTATATTCTGATGTTATATTTTGAATACCTTGAGAGTGACAAGAATTTTTTCACATAATAATGTCAAAGTTTCTGCTCAAATGAAGATGTGGATTTTTAGTTATGAGTCACAGTTTTCTAGCCCCTGTGGACTAGATTTCAGCTCAGCTCCTAATACAGATAGGATGAGTAATTTGATTGGGAGTTCTATAAAGTTCTACGATAATTAGCCAGAAGTATGAAGCTGCACTGGCAAATCACTAGGTATCTTATACAACTGTACGGGCAGTCCCTGGATTATGAACGAGTTCTGTTCCTAAGTCTGTCTTTGAGTCAAATTTGTATGTTAGTTGGAATAATTAGGCATGGTTCCTATTGAACATTAGTAAGTCTCATGTTTGTCTTAGTATATAGTATACCTTTCCATGCGTAAAAAAATTAAAGAATCTAGATACATTAAACATCTTTAACATCATAATACAGTAATAATAATAATAATAATGTTTTGATGCATGTTGGAAAAAGCGCCCATTTGTTATTATGAACCATAGTATATATCTTGTATAATAGGCATTACGGTGGTTGGTTGGTAACTGTGGGTTGTACGTAAGTCAGATGTTTGTAACTGGGGGTCTGCCAGTACTGTAAATTCCGTGGGCAAACCTAGAAGCCTGTTACAGATGAGGCATCCTGTTGATTTTTCAGGACAGGATAAAAGGATCTTAGGTTGCAGATTTTCTATTTTAAAATCAGTGGAAAGATGTACAAAGTTCAGAGTTTTTTCTGAATTTGTTTATAACATTTGTATGTGTGATGGTTATCTACCAAACATTAGCCAATTTTTTCACATGGGGAAATAATGAGCAAACAAATGAAATAAGAGCTTTGTATATTTTATTAGTGTGGAAAGCAATACTTTATTAGTTCTGACCTTAGCCTTAATTATAGTAATTGACTGAGCTAGAGACAACTAGGGAATTCAAACACTTGCAGAAATCACATATTTTTTCATACAGTCATGGCCACTAATCTAGGTGGTTCTAGAAGAGGGTAAATCAAAGCAGAACATCCTATTTAAAAAAAAAAAAAAAAAAGATTTGTCTGTGCTTCTCACAGATAGCACTCCCGTGCGTTTCCAACGTTCTCCCTGCTGTCAGTTTCACAGCATATGCCACGGAGAGGCCTTCCAGAGTTAGACAGCCGTCGGCTAATGGGCAGTGATGGCCCTAAGAGCCGTGCCAGCATTTTGCGTTTGGTTCTGAGTGCTGGCCTTGGAGCTGGCCTGCTTGATTTCATTCCCAGTGCTGCACAATTGTGTGAATTCGGGAAGCTGCTTAACATTTTGTGCCTCAGTTTTCTTATATGTAAAATGGAGATGATAATAGTACCTGTCTCACAGGCTCGTTAAAAGGATTAAACTTAGAAGCTCCTGATACATTTTAAACCCTGTATATGTGCTTATGAGCCCTGGAGGTATAGTGGGTAAGAGCTTAGCTGCCAACCAAAAAATCAGCAGTTCGAATCCACCAGCCACTCACTGGAAACCCTATGGGGCAGTTTTCTGTGCTTAAGTAAAATATCTAGACTTTATTTTATGTCTTTTTCTATGGCAAACTTGAAGTACCTCAGATATGAAAATTTATTCTGTGTAGTTGATTTATTCAGTCCTTTAAATAAAATGTGATAACTGATTGCTTTGTGCAAACTGCTATGCTAAAAAACTAAAAAAACAAAACCAAGCCTATTGCAATAGAGTAGATTGACTCATAGCAACAAGGAATGTAAAAAGAAACAAATGAGCTGAAGCAGTATCTACCTAGAAGTTGTCCTGTCGCATGCTAACTTTGTGATCCTGGGCAAGCCTGGTCTCCAGCTCTAGCTAATCAAACGGGGGAAGTAGGCTCTGTCTTCTACCTGCAATCGTCTGTGACTCAGACCCTCACAGGGAGAGCAGAACAGGCTGTCCCAGCCATGTCAGGGGGGTCCTTATCTAATGTAATTCCTCTCAGGAAACATTTTTATTTTACATGGGCTTTCAGTATCTTAATCTAGCATTTTATGATTGTATCATAGCTTCATGTTTGGCTAGTTTTGAGAAATACTGCGTTAAATAAATTTAGACATTTTTTACTGTAGGACTGTTCAGAGCTTAATTTCTAATGAAAATTGTGAATTTCTGTGAGTTTGGTATGTAGTATTTCCTTGTTTCCTCGGCAGTGGTGTCTGGGGAACATACTTCGGAAAGTTCTGTAGGAATTTTACCGTGGCTTGTGGACTGGTGAAGGGCCTCCTTTAGGATAATATGACCTTTCAGAACACCCTACATTTCTCTTTGTAGGTATGAGCATGAAGCCAAGCCTGAGTGGTGGTCACTGTCCAGCCCACCAGAAGAAAGAATAAACACGGTTGTCCCTTTCTTATATGGGCTTGCAGGCTCATTTGTAAACTCTCCTTTATTTTTAAAGCAGAGTGGTCAAGAGGAGAGAAATGATTTTAGAAATGAAGAATGCCAGCTGTTGTGGAATACCTGCACATCACCATGTTATGAACATTTCCAGGTCTAGCACCACCACAGTGAAGTGCTAATAAAGGAGTTAGAACAAGCCAAAGCCCTTTCTGTACTGTTTCCATTATCCTGGATGTGCCACTGGGTGGCTTTCTGTGGGTCCTCCTGCTTCCTGCACCTCCTCACAGCCCATCCTCCACATGCTTGCCAGAGTGGTCTCTCACAGTCAGATGACATTACTCTGCTTTATCTCCTCCAGTGCTTTCTCATTGCACTTCAGAACATTCAAGCACTAAATCCTTCATGGGACCTATAAAGCCATGGTTCCTGAACCCTGTAACCACACTGGAATTATTTTCATTACTCGGATGCAGCTATTTTTTGCTTTGAGGCCTTTGCACTTGCTGTGTTCTCTGATGAGAGTTCCTCCTCAAGGTTGCAGCCTGAATGTCACCTGCTTTGGATGTCTTTCCACACCACCCAGCCCTCTTACCATCCCAGTCCCTCGATGTCACAACACACTTTTATCTCCACATCCTCATTGCTTTTGATTTCTTTCATGTTAATGAATTGCTTATTATTATTATTTACCTCCTCACCCCCTCCAATTTCCTCCAACTGGAGGATGAGTTTGAGGAAGACTGGAACTTCCGAACTGACTTATTCCCTACTGCATCCACAGCA
This sequence comes from Elephas maximus indicus, assembly GCF_024166365.1. NCBI lineage: Eukaryota > Metazoa > Chordata > Mammalia > Proboscidea > Elephantidae > Elephas > Elephas maximus. Next base: position 11,343,695 of record NC_064829.1, read on the forward strand.
TCTAGAATAGGATCCAGCCTGCAGTAAGCACACAGCAACCAAATACGTTATGTTAACTGTTTACATAACAACCCTGGAAATGGTGTCATCGTGTCTGTTCGTTCACTCACTCGCTCACTCACTCCTCACCCATCCACCCCCACCCCCTGTCTCCGCATCTGTAAAATAGAGATAATAGTAGCATCTACCTCGAAGAGTGACTGGATAGTTTAAAAAAAATTACTATATCAAGCACGGTATCTGGCACTTAGTAAGCATTCAGTAAATGTAAATAATTGCTATGACTTTGATCTTCAAGTGATTCATTCAACAAAGCTTTATGGGTCAATTAGTACTGCCAGATTTGGGGAATGCAGGAAGTGTACGAGGCATCATTCCTGCTCTTGAGATTCTCTTAGAACTTTATGTAGCTCAGATCTGCTATAGTGCTCAGAATGGAAGGTTACTAATGGTGCTCCTCAGATCATAGTGTGCTGCTGTGTACATTGAATGTTGGTGAGAAGTGACCAAGAAATGGAAGTAAAGAGGTGCTGCTGGTGGAGCTGGTATGTGCAGAGTCCCTAGTGTGTGAACAATGGCTCTTTACAAGGCCCTGGGAACACAAAAATGAAAATGTCACAATATTTGCCACTAGAAGGTCCCAGCCCAGTGCAATGCAGTGAATTAAACGCCAAGTGGAGCATAGAGGATGAAGGGGAAAAATGGCAGGGTAATAATATACCCTCCAACAAAACTCACTTTCAGGAAATGATCTAGTAAACAAGGTTGTGATAAAGAAAGTGACTGAAAAAACTACACCCTGTCCTCACTTACTGACATTGTTAAGTTCCAAAGACCAGGTTGTTACGTGAAATCGGCATTGTGTGAAAATGGAGGATGACCTCATCAGACTATACAATGGAAGATGACTGCATCATTACATGACTGCTAAATTACGCCATTACATAACTGCCAAATCACTGAGAATCATGACCTAGCCAAGCTGACACGTAACCTTAATCATCACAGACAGCGTTATTCTCTTCTCACACCTCAGCATTCTTTACTGCCAGATATACGTCATTAATGTGCAAAATAGTTGAATAGTGTAATTTTAGTATTGCTGTAAACGTGAAACATCAGGTAATGAGATAGTTGATCAGTGAGGAGAAGGTGTATATGTTGACACTTCTGGGAGTAGTTACCTTCAAATGGACAAAGACTCTAAGGCAAAGAAACAAATCTCTAAATGTGTCAGTTTCATGTGTCAGTCATCTGTTTTAGGCCTTTTGTGGGCACAGAAAGAGGAGGAGGTGCTGGGTCTCCTGGTATCATACCAAACACCTCGCTGCTTTGCTAGTCTCCTGTAAGGCAGGCACACATGTGAGGATAGGCTGACGGTCTGAATGTTTCGGGAAATAGCTAGAGCTATGCATACTTTGGGGCAAGGGCAACACTCCACGGAGAAAATGACAACCATGCATTTCTTATTTGTCCATCTTCCAGCTGGAAGGAATACACAGAGTCATTATACCAAAAAGAATTGGTGGATGTTCAACCATTTCAGGTGGTAGCATATGATCAGAAAGTAATGGTACTGAAGGAGAAAGTCCAAGCTTCACTGAAGACATTGTTGAAAAACAACATGCCAGGAATTGACGGAATACCAATTGAGATGTTTCAACAGACAGATGCAGCACTGGAATTGTTTACTTATCAATGCCAGGAAATTTGGAAGACAGCTATGTGGCCAACTGACTGGAAGAGATTTATATTTATGCCTATTCCCAAGAAAGGTGATCCAAATCCAAACGAATGCAGAGATTGTTGAACAATATCATTAATATCACACACAAGTAAAATTTTCCTGAAGATTGTTCAAAAGTGCTGTAACAGTACATTGACAGGGAACTGCCAGAAATTCAAGCTGGATTCAGAGGACGACATGGAATGAGGGATATCATTGCTAATGTCAGATGGATCCTGGCTGAAAGCAAAGAATATCAAAAGGATGTTTACCTGTGTTTTATTGACTACACAAAGGCATGCGACTATTGGATCATAACAAATTATGGAAGAACGGGGAATTCCAGAACACAATTAAGTACTCATTCGGAATCTGTACATAGACCCAAGAGGCAACTTTTGGAATGGAATAAGGGGATAGTGCATGGTTTAAAATCAAGAAAGATGTGTGTCAGGGTTGTATCATTTCACCATACTTATTTAGTCTGTGTGCTGAGCAAATAATCCAAGAAGCTGGACTATATGAAGAAGAACATAGCATCAGAATTGGACGAACCTCATTACCAACCTGCAATATGCAGATGACACAACTTTGCTGAAAATGAAGAGGACTCAAAGCACTTAGTGATGAAGATCAAAGAGTACAGCCTTCAGTCCACGCACTAGTAGATGTGAATTACGGTGTGCATTTCTTTGGACCTGTCTTTGTCTTGAACAATCTTTGCCACTTCATGCAGTCAAACTGATGAAAAGCCCATAGGGCAGATACTTCAGAAAACCTTGCCTTGCTCAAAGGGAGGGTCAGAAGTCATTGTCAGCCAGATCTTGAATGTTGTCCTCTCTTGAGGCTAGAGCCTAGTAATAGTGATAGGGTAGAGGTACTTAATCCTTGCTTTGAAGTGTCTTTCTTTCCTTCATTATGGTTACAGGGGACATCATAAAACCAGAATGCTCTTCCCTGATGATATTCTTTTCTTTAGAGTAGAGTGTATCTTAGTTTGCTCAGATTTGTCGAGGAAACAATTCAACAGCTTCATGAACTGTGCTGATCTTTTAGTTTTAAACATGAATTTCGTCAGGTAAACAGAGTGACTAGTTGTATATGTGATCGGAGTGACATGTTTCTTTTAAAATTGTTGAAATGCTACATTCATCATTGTAAGTGCTGTAACAATGCTTATGACTTAATAACATCTTTTATTTATTTGACACATTGCAGTTTATAAAAGCATATTGATGTACCTTCTGCTTTATAGGAAACCCTGGTGGCGTAGTGGTTAAGTGCTACTGCTGCTAACCAAAGGGTTGGCAGTTCGAATCCACCAGGCGCTCCTTGGAAACTCTATGGGGGAGCTCCACTCTGTCCTGTAGGGTCACTATGAGTCGGAATCGACTCGAGGGCACTGGGTTTTCTGCTTTATAAGCTCAAGAAGGGCAGGAACCATGGTATTCTTGTTTAATCCAGTACCTGTAGTCCCACTGTGGATGCCTGGCAGTACACACACACACACAATCCTGTGCATATATGTTTGTGTGTGTGCGCACACACATACGCACACACACATTCTTTCTCTAATTTAATACTTGGGAAAAACAACAACAACAACAAAAACAAACAAACTAGTTGCTGTAGAGTCAGTTCTAACTCTTAGCAACCCCGCGTGTTAACAGAGTAGAACTGCACCCCACAGTGTTTTCAAGGCTGTGAATAGGTATTCGTCTTGAATATCTAGGATTTACACAACAGGAAACGGAAGGAAAAAATACAGGAGAAAATGGAAACTCAGAAGACTTAGGTAACGTATTTGTGGTCTGATATCAAGAAGGTGGTGGAACTAGATCTGGAACTCAGAATTTTTTTTTTTTAATTTTAAGTTTTAGTTTAGCAAGCTTTCAACTATGAAAAAGGTGTTCTCAACAAATACCAATTCTCTGTAAGTGCTCCTAACCTGAACCTTTTAAGCTATTTTTCTCCATTTCTGCCAGTGTGTTCTTTTTAAGTCAAAAATCTGATGACATTTGGTCCAATGCTTAATAGTTAGTGTTAGTCCCAGATTAAAGTGTATCATTTATCCTGAGGGGCCTTTGGAGGGGCCAGGGCCCCCACTGGTTTCTCCTGACTCTATCAACAGGAAGGACTGTTTCAACCTGTCTCCTGTAATACTAATACGGCATTAGTAAACTCAAGGGAGGTGGCGGTGGGGGCCTTTATTTCAGTGCTTCTGCCAACTCACTGACCACGTCCTGGTCAAGGGACAGGGGGAGGCAAGCAGCACTTACTCTTAAATAACTAGGTACACTGGAGCCCTTAGCTTTAATCCACTAATATTTAAGGCACTTGACAGTCTGTGCATTTCTTCCAGGGGAGGCTTGTGCGCTGACCCGTGTGCAGTAGCGATTTTAGCATTTTGGGGTTATTTTTTCTAGCTGTTACAGGAAAAGGGGCATAAATAGTTCTGTGGCCTGGCACAATAAATGATTACATGATAACTGCTGGGAGGAACTAGGAATTAAATTCATTAATTCATTTCCTTCATTCATTTTGAGCCCTATGTAGAAGGAAGAGAAGGTAGCCAATGATCCAACCTCAAGTGGCTCTCAGTCTCTTAGGCAAATATTGAGGTACATATTCAACTGCAGGTTAACTCGGAAATGTCCTTACATTACCTGTGAAAAATAGTTTTCTCGGGACATAAAAATGGGCAACTCAAAGTAATACCGTATTAGTAAAGGCAGGGGATGTGGTAGGGGCTTTATTCAAGTGCTTTGCACGCATGCAGTCAGGCTCATTTGTTTATGGACACAGTTATATGATAGATGTTATCTCCAGTGTTCAGCATCTGTCACTCCTGCATTTATTCACCCAGCAATGGCTGAGTGCCCCTGCGTGCGGGCTGTGGACTACAGCACTCATCCACCTCACCATTTGCTTCTCTTTGTAGGACACAGACCCATCGGGGTCTCTGCAGGGTGCAGAGAATAACTTAAATCAGTATAAGTTCTTGAATATAAAAGGATTCATTCTTAAGTATCTTTAGGACCATTCTTGGCCAGCACCATAATTTAAAGGCGTCAATTCTTCTTCGGTCTTCCTTATTCATTGTCCAGTTTTCACATCAATATGAGGTGATTGAAAATACCATGGCTTGGGTCAGGTGCACCTTAGTCCTCAAAGTGACATCTTTGCTTTTTAAGACTTTAAAGAAGTCTTTTGGAGCAGATTTGCTCATTGCAATATGTTGTTTGATTTCTTGACCGCCACTTCCATGGGTGTTGATTGTGGATCCAAGTAAAATGAAGTCCTTGACAACATCAATCATTTCTCCATTTATCATGATGTTGCTTTGTTTTCTTTATGCTGAGGTGTAATCCATACTGAAGGCTGTAGTCTTTGATCTTCATCAGTAAGTAAGTTCTCTTCACTTTCAGCAAGCCAGGTTGTGTCATCTGCATATCGAGGGTTGTTAATGAGTCTTCCTCCAATCCTGTTGACTTGTTCTTCTTCATATGGTCCAGCTTTCTGGATTATTGGCTCAGCATACAGATTGAATAACAATTCTGAAAGGATACAACCCTGACCACACCTTTCCTGATTTTAAACCACGGAGTATTCCCTTATTCTGTTTGAACAACTGCCTCTTGATCTAAGTACAGGTTCCTCACGAGCACAGTTAAGTGTTCTGGCATTCCTATTCTTCACAGTGTTATCTGTAATTTGTTATGATCCACGTAGTTAAACGCCTTTGTGTAGTCAATAAAACATGGGTAAATTTTTTTTTTAAACATCTTTAAATATAATTTAAAACACAGGTGTAGCTTAACTTGTCCGGAAATTGAATTAGCAAGTCTTCATTTCATTGCAAAGGGTTGGTAATTGAAGAATCTAACTCACCTGCTGTGCTTTAAGTTAGCACTGTATTAGATGGGAACACAAAATTTAACTATGTGTATCTCAATGGAAGACTAATATTCTGTTTCGTCCAAGTTGGTGTGAAACCATATGCAGGACCCATGATAAACTTTCTGCATTTGTTGTGATGTGTATCTCACTACATGTCTTAGGAGTCAGGGCCATTTTAGATATGCTATGACAAGCAACACTTCTTGGACAATTTTAGTAGATTCTGATACGTTTACTCCAAGAGCTCTGTCTGTGAAATGCTTACTTAAATACATTTTCATAGGTATTGATTAACTTTAATTCTCAGGGAATTCAATGCTAAGACTTATCATCTTGTTTGCTTTAAAACTCCAATGTCTATGGGTTTCATAAAATTAAACTATCAGTTTAATAGAATGGCCCTTCTGGCTGCTTCCGGATAAAGAAAATTAATAATCCCTTTGCAGACCTGCTATTTCCTGCCTCTCTGGAAATAACCAGTAATCCAGTGATGACCAAAAAAACCCAAACCAAACTCATTGGCTTCGATTCTGACTCATAGCGACCCTATAGGACAGAGTAGAACTGCCCCATAGGGTTTCCAAGGAGTACCTGGTAGGTCTGAACTGCTAACCTTTTGGTTAGCAGTTGTAGCTCTTAACCACTCCACCACCAGAGTTTCCGCAGTGATGACAGAGAAACTGAAAAGCTGAGGGAGAAGCAATGGAAGAGCCAAGCTCTGAAGTTTAGGGAAATCTTAAGTCTGGTACAGATGCCTGAGGGGACTTCTTACATGGTTTCCACAGGACCTGGGGTTGGCCTGCTGGGCATTTAAAGGGCTAGAGCCTCGCAGACCGTGGCTGCATCAGATTTAGCTTTTTGTTCTTATGTTGGTAATGTGTGTTAGACTGCCAGTTCCTGAAGTAAGACCTCTTTTCTTTGAGGATCTTACAGTTTAAAGAAGGAAACAAGTATGTCATGGGTAAATACAAAGGACGGCAGTACATCTTTACGTCACAATTATTATAGTCAAGGAGGAGAAATAGTGCAGTTGTATTTAGATTTTAGAAAAACATGACTTATAAAGCCTAAAATTTAGAATAATGATTAAATTAAATTTTATTATCTAAATTCATTAAAATTTGCATTACAAAAATACTGCTTTATGAAAAGATACATCTGACTTCCTTTAATTAATAAATTCACCTTGTGTATGTCAAAACATTTCTAAGAATTCTGTGGATATATCTGTATGGAGAATGTGAAAAAGGAGCTCCCAGTGTAGCTGCAGGTTAGTATTTTCCATCTTGGTAATTCTTGAGTGTGTGTGGATATCCTAGGAGGTAAGTGAGCTGAATTATGCCCACAGAAATGATCTGATTCTCATTACTGAAATTAAACAGCGTGTTCTCTGTCAGTGACAAAAAGTAGTCACGCCTGAAGTTGCTGGGACATGAAGTTTGATGTTGAAAACATGAAGTTTTTTTTTTTTTTTTAATTCTAACGATTAGACCATTTCAACTGCTTGGCTGCTACAGAAGCAGGGTGGAATATTTTAAACCTGGTTATATTTATGATGAAGCCCTGGTGGTGCAGTGGTTAATAGCTCGGCTGCTAACCAAAATGTTGGCAGTTCAAATCTGCCAGTCCCTCTTTGGAAGCCCTGTGGGGCAGTTCTGCTGTCCTCTAGGATCACTTTCAGTTGGAATCAACCTGATGGCAAGTGGTTTTTTTCTTTTTCTTTTTGGTATACTTATGATACATGTGTAGGTTCACTATGAGTTGAAATCGACTCAACGGCAACAGTTTGGTTTGGTTTTTTGGTTATGATACATCTAGTCAGCTGAGAGAACCCAACTGCCTTCATGGTTTGTGCTATGCTTGCCCAGTGCTGGAGCCCCACTGAGTAATGAGTGACTGACAGTGCCTTTACAAGACCCTACACGATTTCCACGTGATAATTTTAGGTAAATAGTCTTTATGCATTAGTTTTTGCATTTTTAATAAAAATAAAACAAAGCTCAGAGAGACTGCCACATCACTTAAAAAAAAACCCTGATGTGCAGGTCTCCCTCCAGGCCCAGGACAGCACAACACCTGCAGGTGGGGCTGGGTGTGGGGGGAGGGGGCGGGGGGGAGGGAGGAAGACCACAGATGACTGATTCCAGGGTGTGGCCAGAACGTGCTGGTCAAGCTTCCCAGGGCCACCAGGAATTCGCTGTTCTGTTTTATTTCCAAGAAGGGTATAAATGTTATTAAAACTAAATAGCTACAAAAATTGAAGAATCTATAGCTAAAAAAGAAAAAAAATCATAGTCACTCATGAGCACACACATATGGCAGCCCCTGTTAAGTGCAGTGGAAGTCATTTTCCTACTATTTCTACGTGGCTTACTTTTCTAGCTGTGAAGTCTGTGAGCTCTACATTCATATGCGAGCTGCCCACTGCTGCCTGCAGAATCAAATTGGGTGAGCTTAGGTTAAATTGGGTGAGTTTAGGTTAGTTAAGTCAATTTGCCAGTGGCTAAAACTTTTAGTTTTTTTTTAAGTTGTTTAGGGTGTCTTTGAAATTCATTTTTTTATTTTGGTTTCAAAATGAGTGAAAAGAGCCAGAAAACAAACTGTGCTATTAAGGGCTCTATAAAAGCAAACATCTTTTCTGAAAAAGAAACATGACAATACTACTGGTAAAATTTTATACCCAATGAAATAAACATGATTAGAATATGAAATTTGATATCCCCTTACACATCCAAGTTAGCTGTCTGCTCTGTTGTGTTGATGTTTTAGTACATCCTTTAAAAGGTGAAAGGTGACCCTGTGTAACCAAGCTTTGTGTCACTGGAAGAATAAATGTGTATTGTTCCTGTAAACAACCACTGTTTCATTTTGTTGGATTTTTACTTCTACACTCAGTCCCCCATTGTTTGACTCTATTCTTTTCTTTTTTTTTTTTTTCTAACAGTGTCTTAGTTATCTAGTGCTGCTATAACACAAATACCACAAGTGGGTGGCTTTAACAAAGAGAAGTTTATTTTCTCATAGTAAAGTAGGCTAAAAGTCCAAATTCAGGGTGTCACTCCAGGGGAGAGCTTTCACTCTCTGTTGGCCTTCTCATCTATGTTCCGCCGGAGTAGGAGCTTCTCTGCACAGGGACCCTGGGACCAAAGGACTAGCTCTGCTCCTGGCACTGCTTTCTTGGTGCTATGAGGTCCCCCTGTTTCTCTGCTCCCTTCTTTCTTTTATATCTCAAGAGATTGCCTCCAGACACAGTCCAGTCTTGTTGATTGAGTCCTGCCTCACTAACACGACTGCCGCCCATCCTCCCACATTAACATCATAGAGGCAGGATCACACAATACCTGGAATCATGGCCCAGCCAAACTGATATACACATTTTTGGGGGGACGTAATTTAATCCATGACAGACAGCTAAAGCACAAAGCAAAGAAAGTATGGAAAATGGTCACGCTGTAGAAATTGAACACATTTTATAGCAAATTGAGGCTCATAACATTTTCCACTGTTATGCTTGATCTTTTAAACCATATTGATGTGGAAGTTTTGAGCTTCACGTTTTATGTATAATACAGTGTAGCATTTGCTGGCTGAAAGCAGAGAATATCAGAAGGATATTTACCTGTGTTTTATTGACTACGAAAAGGCGTTCAACTGTGTGGATCATAACAAATTATGGATAACAGCGAAGAATGGGAATCCTGGAACACTTGTGTTCCCGAGGAACCTGTACATAGATCAAGAGGCAATTGTTTGGACAGAACACGGGGATACTGTGTGGTTTAAAATCAGGAAAGGGGTGTGTGTGTCAGGGATGTATTCTTTCACCATACCTATTTAATCTGTATGCTGAGCAAATAATCTGAGAAGCTGGACTATATGAAGAAGAACCAGGCATCAGGATTGGAGGGAGACTAACAACCTGTGTTAGGCAGATGACATAGCCTTGCTTGCTGAAAGTGAAGAAGACTTGAAGCACTTACTGATGAAGATCAAAGACCACAGCCTTCAATATGGATTACACTTCAACACAAAGAAAAAAAAAAATACAACTGGACCAATAAGCAACATCAAGATAAACGGAGAAGAGATTGAAGTTGTCAGGGATTTCATTTTACTTGGATTCACAGCGAACACCCACGGAAGCAGCAGTCAAGAAATCAAATGACGCGTTGCATTGGGCAAATCTGCTGCAGAGGACCTCTTTATTTTTTTATTTTTTATTGTACTTTAGATGAAGATTTACAGAACAAACTAGTTTTTCATTAAACAGTACATGTATGAGATTGGTTAACAACCCAATGACACGTCAACACTCTCCCTTCTCAACCCTAGGTTCCCCATTGCCAGCTTTCCTGTTTCCCCCTGCCTTCTAGTCCATGCCCCTGGGCTGGTGTGCCCCTTTAGTCTTGTTTTATGGGCTTGTCTAATCTTTGAATGAAGGGTGAGCCTTGGGAGTGACTTCATTACTGAGCTGAAACGGTGTCTGGGGCCCTACTCTCAGAGTTTTTCCAGGCTCTGTCAGGCTAGCAAGTCTGGTCTTTCTTCTTGAGTTAGAATTTTGTTCTACATTTTTTTCCAGCTCTGTCCAGGACCCTCTGTTGTGATCCCTGTCAGAGCAGTCAGTGGTGGTAGCCGGGCACCATCTAGTTGTACTGGACTCAGTCTGGTTGGAGGGCCTGGTAGATGTGGTCCATTAGTCCTTTGGACTAATCTTTCCCTTGTATCTTTAGTTTTCTCCACTTTTCCTTACTCCCGAAGGGGTGAGACCAGCAGAGTATCCTAGATGGCCACTCACAGGCTTTTAAGACCCCAGATACTAGTCACCAAAGTAGAATGTAGAACATTTTCTTTATAAATATGTTATACCAATTGAGATATATGTTCCCCGAGACCATGGTCCCCACAGCCCTCAGCCCAGCAATTCAGTCCCTCGGAGTTTGGATGTGTTTATGGAGCTTCCATGATCTTGCCTTGTAGAAGTCATGCTGGCTTCCCCAGTATTGTGTACTGTCTTGCCCTTAACCAAAGTTACCAGTTATCTATTGTCTATTTAGTGTTTTTCCATCTGCACCCTTTCCCATCCTCATAACTATCAAAGATTGTTTCTTTTTGTGTGTAAACCTTTTCATGGGTTTTTACAGTAATGGTCTGGTACAGCATTTGTCCTTTTGTGATTGACTTATTTCACGCAGCATAATGCCCTCCAGATTCATCCATGTTATAAGCTACTTCACAGATTCATAGTTGTTCTTTATGGTTGTGTAATACTCCGTTGTGTGTATGTACCACAGTTTGATTATCCATTCATCTGTTGATGGGCATCTAGGTTGTTTCCACCTTTTTGCTATTGTGAACAATGCTGCAGTGAACATGGGTGTGCATGGCTATTTGTGTGACAACTCTTATTTCTCTAGGTTATATTCCTAGGAGTGGGATTGCTGGATCAGATGATATTTCTATTTTGTTTTTTAAGGAAGCACCGTATTGTTTTCCAAAATGGTTGTATCATTTTGCATTCCCACCAGCAGTGCATAACAGTTCCAATCTCCCCTCAGCCTATCCAACATTTGTTATTTCCTGTTTTTTTGATCCGTGCCAGTAATGCTGGAGTGAGATGGTATCTCATTGTGGTTTTGATTTGCGTTTCTCGAATGGCTAGTGATCTCAACCATTTCCTTATGTGTCTGTTGACTGCCTGAATGTCTTCTTTAGAGAAGTGTCTGTTCATATCCTTTGCACATTTTTTAATTGGGTTATTTGACTTTTTGTTGTAGAGATGTTGGGTTTTCTTATAGATTTTAAAAATTAGACCTTTGTCTGATTTGTAATAGGCAAAGTTTTTTTCCCAGTCCGTAGGCTCTCTATTTACTCTTTTGGTCAAGTCTTTTGATGAGCATAAGTGTTTAATTTTTAGAAGATCCCAGTTATCTAGTTTATCTTTTGAGATTTGTGTGTTGTTAGTTGTGATTTGTTAATGCCATGTATTAAGGCCTCTAAGGCTGATCCTGTTTTTTTTCTATGAACTTCATAGTTTTTGGCTTTATATTTAGGTCTTTGATCCATTTTTAATTAGTTTTTGTATGTGATGTGTGGTATGGGTACTATTTCTTTTTTTTGCAGTTAAACATCCAGTTTGCCAGCACCATTTGTTAAAAAGACTGTCTTTTCCCCATTTGATAGACTTTGGGCCCTTGTTGAAGATCAAGTGACCATAGATAGATGGATTTACATCTGAGTTCTCAATTCTGTTCCATTGGTCAATGTATCTGATGCTATACCGGTACCAGGCTGTTTTGACTATTGTAGCTGTATTGTAGGTTCGGAGGTCAGGTAGTGCGAGTCTTCCTACTTTATTCTTCTTCTTCAATAGTGCTTTACTTATCCAGGGCTTCTTCTCTTTCCATATAAAGTTAATGATAAGTTTTTCCATTTCTTTAAAGACTGTTGTTGGTATTTGTATTGGGATTGATTGGGATTGCATTGTATTTGTAAATCGCTTTGGGTGGAATTGCCGTTTTCACAATGTTGAGTCTACCTATCCATGAGCATGGTATATTTTTCCATTTATGCATGTCTCTTTTGGTCTCTTGCAGTAATGTTTTGTAGTTTTCTTTGTATAGGTCCTTTACATCCCTGGTTAGATTTATTCCTAAGTATTTTACTTTTTTAAGGGGGTATTATAAATGGTATTTTGATTTCCTTTTCATTGTTCTCTTTATTGGTGTATAGGAATCCAATTGGTTTTTGTAAGTTTATCTTGTATCTTGCAACTCTGCTGAATCTTTCTATTAGTTCTAGTAGTTGTCTGGTGGAGTATTTTGGGTTTTCTATGTATAATATCATATCATCTGTAAATAGGGACGGTTTAACTTCTTCATTCATTACCAATTTGGATGCCCTTTATTTCTTTTTCTTGCTTTATTGCTCTGGCTAGAACTTCCAGCACAACATCAAAAAGGAGCAGTGTTAAAGGGCCTCCTTGTCTTGTTCCTTTTTTCGAGGGGAATGTTTTCAGCTTTTCTCTGTTAAGAATGATGTTGGCTGTTGATTTTGCATACATGCCTTTTATTATGTTGAGAAATTTCCCTTTTATACCTATTTTATTTACAGTTTTTATCAGGAATAGGTGTTGGACTTTGTCAAATGCCTTTTCTGTGTCTATTGAGATGATCATGTGATTCTTTTCTTTCCCTTTATATATATGGTAGATTACACTGATTTTCTAATGTCGAACCATCTTTGCATACTCGTTATGAATCCTACTTGGTCATGATGTATTATTTTTTTGATAAGACGGTGAATTCTATTGGCTAGAAATATGTTGAGAATCTTTCCATCTATATTCACGAAAGATATTGATCTGTAATTTTCTTTTTTTGTGATGTCTTTGCCTGGTTTTGGTATCAGGGTTATGCAAGTTTCATAAAATGAACTCAGCAGTATTGCTTCCCTTTCTATGTTCTGAAATATTTTGAGTAGTACTGATGTAAGCTCTTCTGTGAATGTTTGGTAGAATTCTCTAGCGAAGCTATTTGGGCCAAGGCTTTTTTTTTTTTTTTTAATTACCTCTTGAGTCTCTTCTCTTGTTATGGGTCTGTTCAGATTTTCAACATCATTTTGTTTTCGTTTGGGTAGGTATTGTGGGTTTAGAAATTTGTCCATTTCCTCTAGGTTTTCAAATTTGTTGGAGTGTAGTTTTTCATAATACTTTGTTATGATCCTTTTTTTTCCAGTTGGGTCTGTTTTCATGTCCCCCATATAATTTCTTATTTGGGTTATTTGCGTCCTCTTGTGCTTTTCTCTTGTCAGTTTGGCCAGTGATTGGTCAGTTTTGTTGATCCTTTTGGAGAACTGACTTTTGGTTTTGTTGATTCTTTCTATTGTTTTTGTATTCTCTATTTCATTTATTTCTGCTCTGATCTTCATTATTTCCTTTCTCCTGGTGACTTTGGGTGTCTTTTGCTATTCTCTCTCTATTTGTTCAAGTTGTGTAGCTCATGTTTTGATTTCGTTCCTTTCTTCTTTTTTGATGTTCACATCTATTGGTATAAATTGACCTCTGAACACTGCCTTTGCTCTGTCCCAAAGGTTTTTGGAATGATTTGTTTTTGTTCTCGTTGGATTCTAGGCATTTTTTTATTCCATTTCTGATTTCCTTTAAAATCCAATGGTTTTAAGGAGGGTGTTATTCAGTTTCCATGTAATTGATTTTTTTCCTTGCACTTCCTGTTGTTAATTTTTACTCTGATGGCATTGTGGTCAGAGAAGATACTTAAGTATTATCTCAGTGTTTTGGATTTTGTTGAGGGTTGCTCTGTGGCCTAAAATGTGGCCTATTCTGGAGAACGTTCCATGTACGTTGGAAAAGAATGTGTACTTTGCATCTGTTGGGTGGAGTGTTCTATATATGTCTGTGAGGTCAGGTTGGCTGATTGTGGCCTTTAGATCTTCTGTATCTTTGTTGAGTTTCTTTCTAGATATTCTGTCCTTTTCTGAGAGTGGTGTGTTGAAGTCTTCTACTATTATTGTGGAACTGTCAATTTCTCTTTTCAGTGCTGTTAAAGTTTGTTTTATGTATTTTGGAGCCCTGTCATTGGGTGCATTATTATGCTTAAGCCTTTATGATGGATCCTCCCTTTAATCATTATATAGTATCCTTCTTTGTCTTTTATGGTGGATTTTGTTTTTAAGTCTGTTTTATCTGAGATTAGTATTGCCACTCCTGCTCCTTTTGGTAGCTGTTTGCTTGATATATTTTGTTCCATCCTTTGATTTTTAATAAATTTACATCTTTGTTTCTAAGGTTTGTCTCTTGTAGACAGCGTATTGATGAATCCTGTGTTTATTATCCACTCTGTTACTCTGTGTCTCTTTGTGGGTGCATTTAGGCCATATACATTCAGTGTAATTATTAATAGGTGTGAGTTTATTGCTGTCATTTTGCAGTGCTTTTTTTTTTTTTGTGTGTGATGTTGGCATTTTCTTTTTTCCTGTTACTCTTCTGTGCTGAATTCCTTTTGTTTGTGGATTTTTTTTGTTGTTTTAATATTTTTTGTTTTTGTTTTTATTGAGACTTTATGTTTTTATTTTGTAATTTGAAGAGTCAGTTTGTTAACTTTCTTTGTGGTTACCTTGCAATTTACCCTCATCTTCCTAGGTTTGAACCAGCCTTTTATTACTTGGTATCCCCTTGCCTTCCTCTTCATTAGAAAGTTCTATACCTACACCATTTATTCCCTCCCTTATTGTTCTCTGTTTTGCTTAGTTTTTTGGGTCTTTGCTGTGGAGGGATGGTGTGGTGCTTCTGTCTATGGTGCCACATTGGCTAGAAGTTCTCTGCTGCAGAGGACATCCTTAAAATGTGAAAAGAAAATATGTCACCTTGAGGCCTAAGGTGCACCTGACCGGAATCATGCTATTTCCGATCTTCTCATATGCATGCAAAAGTTGGACAAGGAATAAGGAAAACTGAAGAATAATTGATGCCTTTGAGTTATGGTATTTGTGAATAATGTTGAATGGACTGCCGAAAGAAAGAACAAATCTGTCTTGGAAGAAGTACAACAGAATGCTCCTTAGCAGCAAGGATGGCAAGATTTCATCTCACATAGTTTGGATATGTTGTTCGGGGGTCAGTCCCTGGCGAAGTACATCATGCTTGGTAAAGTAGAGGGTCAGCAGAAAAGAGGAAGACCCTCAATGAGATGGATTGACACAGTGGCTGCAACAATGGGCTCAAGAATAACAAAGATTGTGAGCATGGCGTAGAACTGGCAGTGTTCTGTGCTGTTGTACACAGGGTCACTATGTGTCGGAATCAATTCAACGGCACCTAACAACAACAACAACATAGTATAGCGTGGCATCGCATAGCATAGTATAGCACACAGAGCCCTGGTGGAGCAATGGTTAAGCACTTGGCTGTTAACCAAAAAGCTGGCAGTTCTAACCCACCCAGCTGCTTCGCAGGAGAAAGACCTTGTAATTGGTTTCCATAAAGATTATAGCCTAGAAAACCCTATGGGGTAATTCTGTTCCGTCACATAGTTTCGCTGTGAGTCAAAACTGACTCGAGATCACCTTATGACAACAGCGACATAATCATACACCCAAGACTCTGGGTAGTGCAGACAGTTAATGTTCTTGGCTATCTGCCAGGTGCTCCTTGGAAACTCTGTGGGGCAGTTCTACTCTGTCCTATAGGGCCACTATGAGTCAAAATCAACTTGATGGCACTGGGTTTGGTTTGGTTGGTTTTACTCTTGGCTACTAACTGAAAGATTGGTGGTTCAAACCCTCCAGAGGTGGCTTGGAAGACAGCCCTGGTGATTGGCTTCCAAAATGTCACAGACTTGAAAACCCTATGCAGTAGCTCTTCTTTGACACATGGGGTTACCATGAGTCAGAATTGATTCAATGGCAGTTAACAACATTTACATACATATAAATTTATATATATATGCGGAATTTATTTATGTAAATTGAATATATATTATTGCACTATATACTTTATAAAATGTATTATATGTAAATTGAGTTATATAAATCAAATATATATAAATTTTGACTCATGACGACCCCATGTGTTACAGAGTGGAATTGCTGTGTAGGGTTTCCTTGTCTATAATCTTAATGGAAGCAGATCACCATGATTTTCTTCCATGGTATTGCTGGTGGGTTTGAATATATATATACAGTGTTATTGCTCTTCATTCTGGGCAGTACCAGTATGCCAAGATGGAGGAACCACCAGAATTAGGCACATTTCAAGGGCAAAATGGGTTATAAGAATCATTTTGAAAGTTGTCTGATAACTTCAACTCAATATTAATTAAACTGTAGACATGTGTAACAAATATTAAAATATCTGATGTATTTGGGTTGATTTGGAGGTTGTTCTTTTGACCATTGTCATATGTTTGTATTTCCTCAAGCTGAATTTCCCAGGATTTTACCCAGGTGTCCTCTGGACAGATTTTGCTCTTTTCAAGGACAAGATCTATGAGACCACTCCTTCTCACAGTGTTACTAATGAGTTTCACCTCATTTTTTATTATTAGGAAAATCTACTTGTGAAGAGCTATTTTGCAAAATTTATTTCAGAATTTGATTTGTTTCCTATGTGATAATGCTGCTAAGTCCCATGATGTTGTGTCTGAAATAAAAGGGCTGACTGTATCAGATGGAAGCTGTGAGTGAGTATTCTTGGGTCAGAATTCAGAGCAAGGAGAATCTTAATTGTAGTTTTTCAGTTAAAATTTATAAAGTAAAATTCTTAATGATTCCATTTCCATCTGGTGTATGAGGTTACCAAAAAAAATCTGGTTAATTATTTAAATCTAGACTTCTGGGGGGAAAAACAAACAAAAAAAACCTTGATAATGTCTATTAATGGTCCTGAAACAGTTGAAAAAGTCCTAAATGAGGTTGAAAGACATCTTCTCATTTGCTGTATGACCTTTATAATGAAGTTTATAAATTTAATTCATCTTATTTGAAATTGTTAACAGAATAGAACAAAGGAAACTTACCTACAGGACTAAGAGAGGTTGAATACACCTTTATTATGGTCATGGGAGTTGTACAAATGTATCCTTTTATTGCTGCATCCAACATTGTAATAGAGGTCATTTTTATTTCTTAACCACATTTGCTATCAGAAGCTGTAATCTTCCAGAGTATAAAGCCTTTTGGAATTCAAATGAAAGATCTGCCAATGGATATTTGAGAATGTTGGAGCACACAAGCAATTACTGCACAAACTGAATTACTTAGAGATGTGAGAATGAAATAATACAGCACTTTACAGATTGATGGAAAAGCTGTGAATCTTTGTGGAAGCAGACTACCACGTGTATCTCCTGCAGAGCGGCTGGTGGGTTTGGACTGCAGACCTTCAGGTTAGCAGCCAAGTGCTTAACTACTGTGCCACCAAGGCTCCTTTGTACGTAGTAGATGCTCAGTCAAATCTGTGGCATTGTTTTCTTTCTGCCGGTTCCTTGAGCGGGAACCTGTGAGTGGGTGCGGTTCTGTCCTGTTTAAATGGTGAAGTGCCACCCCCCTCCCTACCCCAGGATATAACGGTGTGAAGGGCACACTGAGGAAATATTTTTGGTTTAAGCTTTAAAAATTAAATTAGGGCAGTAGTTTCAAGGGTTCATCCAGCCTCCATGGGTCTAGAAACTCTGGATTACATGAGGATTTGAAATTGTGTATTCTCCCTTTTGATTAGGACTTTTCTATAGAATCTTTGATTAGCAGTTGAGCACATGAACCATTTATACCACCCAGGGACTCCTATGAAGTGTCAGCTAGTAATTGCAGGTCGTGGTTGATTTCTCGTTGCATCACATTTATACAGTTGTTTATTTACTGTCAGAAACTCTGAGACTAACAGCTTAGCATATTCTCAGCCACAGAGAGGAAGGCTGTTGTGAACATCCGTCCCCCTGGTGACCTCGCAGAGACTTGGCAGAGGCAGTGTTTCCATGTGTTTTGAATAGAGGTCTAGAGTCAGCCCCATGCAAGTGGTGAAACCTTTGCATTTTCACTCGAGAGCCAAGTTGTGTGGCCTGCTCCCTTCTGATACGACCTGTGTTCATATAACCTGTAGAAGCCAAATTGGCTTTTAGCAGAGAGTCACACAGTTCTAAAGCATCATTAATCAAAGATGGCTATCACTTGATAACTTTTTAATTGACCCACTTGCACTCAAATGCAAATATTTGTTGTATTGCTTTTTTCCCATTCACCCAAATAACTATTTTTTTTTTTTTGTATTTTTAATATTGGGGTAAATTAATGAGAGTGTAGATTGTACTGTCCAAGCTTCCTCTTCCCTCCCAGTTCACTTCTTTTAAAGGTTATATAAAACAAACTGCAATTACATAACTACATAATGGGATGCTAGCTTCCCTAGGGATGGATTTTATTTGCCACAATGTGTTTATTCTCAAGGTGGAAGAGTAAAATCCTTGTAGATCAGTGAGGGTTTCTTGGCCTGAGCTGTACTTGGCCTACACTTGTATCTTCCTACACAATGGGTGCTTAAGCCCTTTTTGGTGTGATTAACCCTATCTGGTGCATGAGTGGCTTTTATTTGATTAATTCATTTGTTAAGTTAAAAACTCACTGTGAGACAATGCACCCAACCAGAATTTGTATCAGTAATTTATCCTTAGGGGACTCTTTTACCACAAAATGAGAGAAGGTAAGGGGCTTCATCTACTTCTCATGCCACTTCTTGATGGTATTTGTTTTCCTTTTACATTACTTCTACTATGAAGCATCTAGCATTGTTTGGCATTTGAATGTGATCCAAAGGCTAGGTCTATCGATTGTTCCTGACTGTTTTGTCTCATGTTCTCATGCTGTTTGGAAGAGCTTGTTCTCATCTTAGGCCACTTGGAAAAAATGATGCTGACATACCTGGGTGTTCTCTCTCCAGGCATCTCAATCAATTGTGCAATGGAAATAAAAAGGAAACAGGTGTGGAAGAGGGATGAACAGTTACCTGAATCCTGTGGTCTTTGTCCCAGGAAGTGATCTCTTCAGGTCCAATAGTCAGGGGTCTGCCACTCTGCACCTGGAGCCCTGGCGTCTCTTCCCTTTCTAGAAGGTCACAGTGGGCTCAGTGTCGGCCCGTGCACCTGTGTGTGGCTGACCCATGGCTCTGCATGCCTCTGTGAGCCAGCCAGTGGGCAGACTTCAGGGCGGGACACTGAGGAGCCTTGGATTTAGAATCAGGAGCTATGTCTGCAAAAGGCTAGAGAAAAGTGTGCATGGAGTTTCATGGCCCTGGACAACTGCAGCCTCCTAGCCCCATATGGCATAGCAGTAGAGAGGCAGATTTGGGTCATGTTATGATCATGCACCACAGACGAATTACCCAACAAACAGGGTGTGCACGGGGTTACTTGTGCTTATTTACTAATCTGTAGTGCACAATTTCCTGTTTTTCACCACATCAAAGATGTGTTAAAACCCATGTGAAATTGTGCAGTACATATTAGTAAGTGAACACAGTTAAGCGCCTGCGTGCCTTCCTTACTGTAAGCCCACGTGTGCCTTGCTTACTGGTTTATCCACCCTGTCATGAACTGCTGCAACTAGAATGCTTGTGTTCAAATCCTAGCTGGGATCATAGGCAATTTGCTTAGCCTGTCCCTCATATGTGCTCATCTGTAGTTGTAACAGTGCTCTGAAAGATAATTTACACAAGTAGAATGAGCCGATGATGGACCCACCAGAGGTAAAGTGAATGTCAGTGCTGTGGACTGTGTCAAGAAGTTTATAGGTATTGAAGGAAATATAAAAATTGCTACATGTGTGACAGCATAAACTTTTAGCCATACAACTAGTAAATAAACAGAAAGCTTGGTATTCTTAGTCAAAGGAATAAAAGCCAAGATTTGTATCCTAGGAATGTCTTTGAATGCAGCTACTGTATCCTTCGGCTTTAGTGAGGTTATATTTGAGCACGCGTATCCTTGAGGACCCCAGTCTATTAAAAGCAGAGACACTGACTTCATAGTCCACTCTTGGACCCAGTGATGGTTCTGGTGAAGACTGATACCCAAAAAGAACTCCATTGATTCCTCAGCCTTCCCTTTCCACACTTTTTAAGGTCTTTCAAGTAGATGCCACATTTGATCCCACTGGCCAATACCCAAAGGCAAATTTTCTGTTTCAGCTAGACTTTAGAAATTTGAAGACTTACTCATGTAAGTGATGAATAAAAATTAGGGAAAGCATTTTAAATGAAGTTGTTGTCCTATACTGAATTTATGTAGATGGGCACAGGATCTGTATCTCCTTATTCATGGAGAGAAGTTGTCCTTCATGCAGCTATTTGTGTCTCACTTTCAGGAATGCCTTGATTATTTTTAAGTGCTCTTAGAGCTGTGAGCTCAAGAGTTCCTGAAGACTAAAGTGTGTGCTCACCAGACAGTCAGACAAATCTTTAATGTTGGCTATTTACAGATCAAATTGTAAAATATATATACCAGATTCATTTTTTTATCAGGCCCTGAGGATGATAAAGTAGATTTTATATTCCTAAGAGTTCAACAAAATCATGACTCACGACTTCAGCCCTATTAAGTCTTTTAGTCAGCATCTGTTTCAGCATGAATTTTGGAGATTTTCAAGTTTGAAGGTATCTCTGGGACTTAACTGAGACTGTTTTTACTTCCACACAGAAAATAACTTTGACTCACTATCACTGGGTAGGAAAGGAAGTTTGCAAACTTTAATGAAGCATTATGGAGGTCCATGTTCACCCCATCTGAAAGCCGCTCCTCAAGGTTACTGTGAACACCTTATGTCAATGTCTGTGAGGTCCAGACCTTGTCCCTTTGCCGTTCATGGGAGCCCCACAGCTTTGGAAGTCTCCAAAATCATATACCACATGGGATATGTAAGGCCGGATATTGAAGGCATTGGGCATACCCTGAACACTGGTCATGTTTTTGATTTCATAATTCTTTAAAATTGTTTTTATGGAAAATGTTGGATAATAGCAATTTATCACAGCTACTGTTTTATATTACTGAATTTTTATAGGGCATTTTTGCAAGCTTTTTACAATGTTTATTTTTTAGCTCTAAACTAAATACTATGAAAATATTTTTCCTTTCAACCACTAATGTTTCCTCCTAAAATAGGTCTGAGAAGTTCATCCAAAACCAATGAACAAGTGAGAGTATCTATTGATATTTAAATTTTCTTTTAAAAATGCCTATATGCGTTTGCATTTTATCATCTTGAGGAATAAATCTTTTTATAGGCTGTGATGGGTTTCCTTACCCTCTCTTGAGGGACACAAACTTTTTAATTTAAATATAGTATTTAAACAAGAATTGTGTCTGACATTAGAGTTGCCAGAAAAAATACAGGATTCTCAGTAAATTTAGACATTCAAATGAGCAGTTTCATTTTAGTGTAAGTATGCCCCTTGTAGTATCTTGGGCATACTTATGGTTACATATGTTTTTCTCCATAGTCATGTATTTTGTGGATAACTGCAACATTATGTGTATGTAAGATTTTTTATTCTTCTCTTGTTAGTATTATATCATAAATACTTTTTTCCATGTTGTTACATGGTCTTCATAGTTATTATTTGAATGGCTGTATATTATCATAAACTAATATACCATTTCCCTGTTTTGGACATTTAGGATATTTCATAAAGTTTCCTTAAAAGCAGTAAGTTAAAACTGTTCTTTCTTGACCTCAAAAGGATTTAGAAAGCATAGCATGAATAGCAATTAACATACACAAGAATTTTTGTTCTTTTGTTGTATCTCCTTTCCTTAACTTAATTGCTTTGTAGGTCCTTTTAAGCTTAATAACCATTTACAAGACTTAATTTTCAATTGCCAACTATGTAATAAATGAGGATACTTATTTTTTTATCTCAAACACTTAACATGTGAGCATTTATTTTTGAATTCTCACCTTGATGAGTACTCATGTAACTTTCTGTTAACCAAGCCATCAATCCTAAATACCTTGGTCTTTATAAATGTCTACATGTACCTATAACTTTACAGATCTTAAATATTATGTGGAAAACAATTGATTAACTTGTAAAACACTTTGGAGAGAAAGAGAAAAATAACTTTGCCCTTCCTTATTTGTAACTACATTTAGGTCGTAATCAATACACTCAACCTATTACGTTCAATGTTAAGCTTGACTTTGTTTATTTTATATATATATATAAATTAATTGAAATTTTGACTGATTCAGAAATGGTCCGTGAGCTTCTTTGAGCTTCTTTGATGGCTTTGAAACCCATCGGCCATATCTGACTATTGGTGGTAATTTGTGATAATGTGAAATTCATTTTGTTCAGTAAGTTTTCTGATCCAATATGCACTGACCCTAGGTTTTGTAGACTGAGCTGCAACATAGATGAGATACGTTTGGGTTATGCCTGATTTTCAGACAAAAATTCTTTCCCGTTCTCACAAATAATTGAAACATGTTAGTATTTTCTCAACATCCCAGTTGAGAATTACTGATCTAGCAAATTAAAAAAAAATGATTAAAAACATATAAACTTTCCTATTGATTAGTTATCTGTTCTGCATTTATATTTACAATGGCTACATGTTTTATGATAAAATAAACAATAACTTGGCGAGGAGTGATGGAGCACAGCTGTTCTGTACAAGGAAGACTTTCTAGACACAGTAACCCGTGCCCAATCCCATTTGCTAAGCCCAAAGGCAGAGCAAGTGGGAGTTGTCCGTGTGTGAGCTGCAGTACATTCCTACCACGTCTGCACTGCTTCTCACCTGTGGTTTCCTCACCTGGAGGATACTCATGTTATGATCAAATGATGAAGTCCCTTTAGTTCCTAACAGAGTGCCTACCCATAAGGAGATAAAATGTAAAAAAAAAAAAAATTCAACAGAAATAGATCAGGTGATATCAAAATAGAAGATGACATGGTTTGAAGGAGCCATGTCAAAGAAACCAACGGTGAGATTTGGGGGCTTACGGAGAGGCCATGCACCAACGCCACTAATATTTGCTCCATATTATATGGAAGCTCACAGAAAGAAATACCAGACATGGTCTCTATGTTTAGGTAGCTGCTCATCCCATTTGGGGACTGCACTTGACTGTGGTCCTGACAGCTTTTGTGAAGAAAGGTGTTATTTGAGAAAAAAATTTGTTTTTGTTTTAACATCATGAATTTTTGTACTTCTCCTAAATAATTGCCTTGTTTTTGTTTTTGAATCTTGTGAATTGCTGCTGAATTTGTAGACCACCTAGTGCGAAAGAACTAAGTATTAAAATCAGGTGTTCTGTGTAAGTGCCTTGACTCCATTTGATGTCTGTACCTTTGTTTTCCATTTTTTTCATCTTCCTCAAGCACTTGTGATGTGTTGTGCTGCTGTATATTTCTAAGTCCCCTTGAAGCTTTTTGAGAAGGAGAGGCATATATAACAAACACACAACAAGCACAGTAAGAAGATAGCTGGCAACCTATATCCGTCTATATCCAGAGATACCCATAACTGAAGAATATGAAGCATAGGAAGGCCGAAAATGTTGTCAGCCGTGTTGAGCAGGAGGTCAGGAGAAGCAGGACCTCAGCTTTGGAAGTTGGAGCAGCAGCGCTGTGAGGTTGTCCTTCCTTTGTGGCGTGTACAGTATTTAGTGGTGGAGAGGAAGGCAGAGATGAGAATACCATTATATTGGAAACAAATCCGTGAATTGCTTCTCAGAAAAAACCACCAAGATTTTTCTGCATAAATTCCCTGAAGCTCATGGTATTTGAGTGAAACTCACCCCAACCCTATATTATGAATCAGATCAAGATTCATCCCTGAACCAGACAACACTCTGGCCACAAACAGTGAAATGCTTCTGAAGTGTTTTGGTGTAAAGTTGTGGCTACTGGAAGTACTGTGTATGCGAAGATGCAAACTGCCCCAAAGAGATCCTCTCCTTTGGGATCTAGAAATGCAAAGTACACAAAGAGAGGAAGGCCACTTAAGAACACATGTTGTTCTGAATGACATGGAGCTGCTTTTCTGGGCTACACGTAAGGAGTGCTGGCCTTAGGTTCAAGTGTTGGTGTGACTGAGAGAATGATTACCCATTTAATCTCAATTTCTCTTGTAGTTTAGAAGAATCCCTTGTTACTGATGGTAGTCTGTATAGGCCTTTTCTTATAACTATAAGGAGCCTGATTGTAATGTAGCTAGTGTTGTAGGTAAGTAAGATTGAAAAACTAGTCTGAAAAGAGGCTTTTGAGGACCGTGAATGCCAGACTAAAGAATTTGGACTTTATGCAGAGGGGAACCATTTCATAGCGATAGAGTCTTTCTTAACCTGAATGTTTTAATGTGTTTATTTTAAGACTGTGTGATGCACTGAAGCTAACATAGTGACTTATTGAGAGAGGTGTATACTTTTGGAAGAAGGTTATCAACTTGGAATGATATTTGATTACTAAGTGCCACAGAATAAACTTTGCCTCCATTACATTAATGTACTGGACTCCCTTGTACATCATCAAAATTAGAGACTTGGCTTTGCTATAGCTATTGGAACCACATGAATATTTCATAATAAGGTAGTGGTGTGATACATATGAAAAGAGGATGATGCTACAGAGTTATGTCTGAAAGGGTTATGTGGTTGGGAACATACCAAGAAAATTGGACACGAACCTATGCATCTTCACTTCTGGTTCTGTCAACCCTGTCCTTGGGGGCAGGTTGGGGAGGTGGTGACTAGGAGGACCTGCACTGCCACAGATAATGTGCTGAGGGGATAACCTATTTGCTAATATTAGAATAGTTCCTTTTGTCAAATAAAGAACATATTCAGACATAGGTAAGGAGAGGCTTTAGTTGAAAAAATTCTTGCAGTAGTGGAGGAGGACCAGTGCAGTAGGGAGAATACTCAGACCATAAGATCTGCAAGCATCCCCTCGTCAGGCAGAAGGGGTTTTTCTTTTGTAGGGAGGAATAAGCAAGCCCAGAAAGAATTGGGTGTGGGCAGTGGCATGAGCAGGCGACCTGATTGGACAGTTGATCAAGGAATGTTTTTCCCTGAAGTCAGTCGATTCTCTGGAGGCACCATCATAAGTTCCTAGGCTGGCTCAAGAGCGGGTCAAGGACCAGGAGTCTGTGATGAGGGCCAAACTGAATACAGTTGGGCCCAGTCAAGTTAGCGGGTATTTTGCCCACATTGGTGAGTGGGGACAAACTGTTCTGCTCATCATTTATGAGACAAAGAACGGGAATTTGGAGGTTCTGTGTCTGGCCCTGTCATAGGTGAACATGGGAGAAGGGTGGTTCTTTGGAGTAAGCTGTTTTCTGGAACACAGAAGGGTAGAGGGATTTCTTAATCATTGCAGCTTTCCAGAAGCTCAGTGCTCATGAAACATTTTCACTTTATACCAAAAGAGTATTTCTGGCATTTCATGAATTGGCCATTTTAAGTGAACATTTATTGAGTGCCTAACCTGTGCTTGACACTGGTTAGGTTAAAAAATGGGTAAGCAAACCATGGCCTTTACTCTCTAGGTCTGAACCTCGACATCAGATTGCTTCTGAGAAAGCCCCTGGATATGGCTATGGATGTAGTAGACATAGAGACTATACTGAGAGTATCCATAGATCAGGATATTGAATTCTGGGTGACCTAGTTTGTTCCTCCTTTGCTGTGCCCCATCTTCCTGTGTATGGACCTTCTACAAGACCCCACATTTCCAGGCTAATCCTGGGACATCATGTATTTTCAGAGTAGACAGTAGAACGTGATTTGTTTTTTTTTACTTTGATTCTTTACATAATTTGAAAAGTGCTGACTTATAACTAACTGCGTATCTTCTAGTTACAACCTTACCAAGACTCTGACTAACTGGAAGTATTCATATGGCCTCAATAGCCACAGCAAAGCCAATCAGTGATGACTTTTCTAACGTACAGTGGGCTCATTGATCGTGTATAGTTTGGAGACTTGAATATCAGTAGAACCATATAAATAAATGATGGAGTTGGAGTACAGATTATCAGCCTCCTGGAATCCCTAGTGGGACTGAAGCATTGAGGTTTGCTCTCAGTAAAGGTTCTGTCTATCCCTTTAGCTGGCTGGACAGGTCAGGAAATCTCTAATCGACCAAAGTATCATTTCACACAAGCTACTATTTTAATGGATTTTAAATTCAAACAGTCTTCCTGATACCAAAAATATTCAGTTTATTCAGAGTTTAAAAAGCCACCTTTATCTTTAAAAACATCCAGATGTCTGATCCTATGTATACTAAATATTGTGAAGATTACTTAAATTATAAATATATAGTTAAATTTGAATATCTGGGTATTTTGTGTTCATAGTAATTCACCACAATCTCAGAGATTCTATCTTTAAAGTTACGTTACTTTTAGTCTTAAGGCTCTTTTAGTTGTGAAGCATTCTCTATTAGTATAAATCATATCAGAAGCATAACCCCAACCCAGTGCCGTCGAGTCGATTCCGACTCATAGCGACCCTATAGGACAGAGTAGAACTACCCCATAACTGCCCTAAAAACAAAAACAAACAAACAAAAAAACCCAAATCCGTTGTCAACCAGTTGATTCCAACTCTTAGCAACACTGTAGCCCTAAGGCAGGTGTAAAGATGTTATCTGACCACCTCTAACTTCACAAGGGGGAAGGAGAATCAAGATCAACAGCCTAAGGCTGATTCCTTTGACGCAGAGGTCAGACATGCCTCCTCTATCCGCCATCTTTACCGGTTCTAACACCATCCGTTCCTCCCAAGGCATTCTCTAATTCTCTGCTGGGTTCGATAATTCAGTGCAGTGGCCACACAGTACTCACAGATGATACACACGATTATGGGGCTTATTAGGGAAATAACAGGTTACAATTCAGGTTCAGAAACACTCAAGGATACAGTTCCTCTATCAGGACAGCCTCTTTTCAGCTGTGCTTGCAGGCAGGCCTCCCTCTGGCCCTCGGCCTCTCCTTGATTGGCAAGGGTTGCAAAGCTTTTTTAGCTCTGCCAGTAAGTGCCCAGAGGCACCCCAGGCACTCAGCTTTCTCAGTCCATGGGCTGGGAAGTCCACTACATGGCCTCCTGCTGGTCTCTTCTGCCACCACTTCTCACCATCTCCAGCATTATGGCTCTCCCTCCCCATCTCGCTCCACCTTGGTCTCCAGGTTCCAGGAGCTTCTCAGCGCAGGGACCTCAGTCCAAAGGATGCAGTCTGCCCCTGCCCGTTCTTCCTTGGTGGTGGTGCGATCTTCTCTCTCCCACCTCTGAGAAGGCTCACCTCAAGCCCAGTGGGATAGCAAAACTGACTAGTCCCTTTGGTGGGCCACAGTTACCCTGTCTGCACAGTTCCGCCCAGGACCACAGGAAAGTGGTCCATTGCACTGCTCCAGAGCTTCTCAAACACTGAGAATCACTGAGCAGAACACAGGAGTGTCCAGGAAGTGGCCAGCACCTGAGACAATCATTTGAGATCTTGTGTTTGATCTTAAGATAGATGTATTTTTTATTCTACATTATAATTTATTCATAGTTGTTTTGATATAAAAACAATATTTTAAATTATTTGTCATCAAGAATAACGTAACATTCAAAAGTGTGTGCTGTGGCTTTGAGTACACAGTGGTGCCTGGCTGTGTGTTCCCTGAAGATATGACGATTTCAGTCAAGAGCCTTTTAAACTGCAAGGTTAGGGAGGGATTAAATGCCGTCTGAGAGCAAGAGAGAAGTGTGGGGAGGTAGGGGGTGGAGTAGACTTGGATCTGGGCTCTCCAGCTCAAGGGCTCATGGGGTTCCAGGCGGGACAGGGGATGGTGTTCAGAGAGAGGGCCTAGGTGTCCTAAATTTGATGGCCCTGGCAGCTGGAGGGTGGTGCTCTTCCAAAGGGCACAGCTGCTCAAGCCAGTTGTCATGTGGCATGGGAGCATAGTTTTCCCAGGTGGTATTTTTTAAAAAAGAAATTGGAAATCTAGTTTTTTGTAAGAAATCTTCCTATGCCAGTTCCCAGATTTGCTCAGAAAAACAAAAGCCAGTTTATTCCAAATTGAAAAAGTTTCAGAATAGAAAATCTCAGGCTTATAGCACTATTGGAAGGGGTGGCAAGCAAAGGCCAGAGAGGTTCTCCCAGACCCTGCAGATCTCAGTCTGTCATACCAGGAGGCAGTCTAGAGCCCTCTGCTGGTCTCACACTTCTCTGAGGCTCTGGCCACTCCAGTTTGCAGCACCAGAGCCCATGAGCCTGGAGAAGAGCTGGCGGTACTCCCCATGTCTACAGCACTGAAGTGGGTAATTCCCAGGAGCCCACACTACGAGGCTGCTTCGAACTTCCTGCTTGTCCTCCAGCTGTCTGCCATGTCTCTGTTGGCAGCTGCTTCAGGAGAATCAGCTCTCCTTTTCTGAATCTCCTGCAAGTGCCCTTTGCTAGTGGACTCTAACTCAGAGCCACATGGAGCAGAGGGTTCTGGGAGAAGCGAACCATGGCTTTGACCCAGTGCTGCAGAGAAGAAGGGGGGCAGAGATGCCAAATGGACCACAGGCAGTCCAGCCCACTCCCAGACTTCTAAATTTTGGCAGCTACTTCAAATGTAAGACTGTGCTGGCCAAAGCTGTGAGGTCCAAAGGAAGCATGCCTGTGGGCCAAGCTGCCTGGCCATTAGACCAGTGCAAAGGTGGAAGCACAACAAGCAGAAAGGCGCTGGGGGCAGATTGGCTCAGCGAAGATGGCAGGGCATGAAGGCAAACGTCATCGCTAGAAGGATCTTGTCCAGGGCTGTTAACCACTTCCCCCACCTCCCAGTATTTCTGAGAAAGAGTGGAGCGGTTTATCGTTGCCTCCATCTTTGTGATTATCTCTGTGATTTCTACTGTATTTGAAGAAAGTCCCAGACACTTACTTAGGGTAAGTTAGTGGACTGAAATCAGTTGGAAATCAGTGGGTCCTTGAGTTCCAGGACTCTGGCCGTCACCTAGTCCATCTGTAAGAATGAGGCTGAGGGGCCGCTCTGAGCGCAGGATGGCATTCTTCCCATTTTCTTCTAAATTAACAGAATATTTTTGTAGACGAAGAAACAGAATTGAGATTTTCCTTTTAGGACATTTGATGTGCATGTTTATTAGAGGAATAGGAAGGGAAAGCTGGAATTTCGGGATCTGTAGCCTGGGGAGAATGCCCCCCACCGCCCCGCTGCAGTCAGTCCTGACCTGGAAGGGGAAGGGGCCTCTTTTCAGGACTTCAGTTGCGAAAGTGATGACTTTGTCTCAATTCTAGCTCTTTGCCTTTCTTTCTAACTTTTAATTTTTTAAAAAAAACTTCCCTTTGTTCCACAGATGCCTGTAAAGTCCAATCTAACAAGAAAACTTAACAAAAGAAATGGAAGAAGGGAAGGGTCTACAAACTAAGATTCATCAGTCAGGAGTTGGTAAATGCACACCGCCGGTGACTTTTCTGGCATCACAGTCACTGTTTCTAGTTCTGTATCAAAGCAGATGTTGCCTCCTCCACCCCTTCCCCCAACACACTTGCCAGATAAATAACCAAGGACACAGGGCCATTACAGTGTGTGCCGAATGATACTGATTTTCATCTTACAGAGATTTGCTAAAACCAGAAAACCAAACCCACTGCCATCAAATTGATTCTAACTCACAACGATCCCATAGGGCAGAGGAGAACTGTCACCCCAGGGTTTCCAAGGCCGTAACCTTTAGGGAAGCCGACTGCCACATCTTTCTCTGGCGGAATGGCTAGTGAGTTCGAACTGCCGACCTTCCAGTTACCAGCCAAGCGCTTAATTGCTGCGCCACCAGTACTCCCTACAAAGATGTGCTAACGCTGTTTAATTCAGCAACACCTCTGGCCAAAGAAGCTTTTACCCTCCTTAAGTCCGTGAGGTGACAGACCCCCTGGAGTTGTCAAGATGGGTGGCTGTGAGTTCTGCAGACTGTTTGCTTAGGGTCATTTCCAGAGGCGCACATCGTTCATTGGTGTAATGTCACCACTTCCCAGGTGGCGGCTGCAGGTAGGGTGGGACTAGCAGTCCTCCTGCCACTTTTAGTACAGGCCGTGTAAAGGTAGACAAGGTCTGTTCCAGGAAAGAGTGCCTTGTTCTTTTGACATCTCTAGGAAGGAGTTCCTGTGCAGAATGGAAGCCACATGACTCTAACACTTCTGATGGTGTCACTGAGTTTTGACTGATATGTTTGGGGACAGCATGGTGGAGTAGACAGAACTCCATCATTCCCAGCTCTGGGGTTTGGATGAAGCTCTTAACCTGCAGAGCCTATAGGTCTATAATGGTACACACAATGCCTACCTCCCTAAGCCGTAAAATGCTAGATAAATGTCAGGATCGGGACGTTTACAAGTTTTTGTTAACAGGTTTTCCTAGTCAACGCCTGGCTCCTGCTGTGATTCCTTCTGGAATTCTGTAAGTAGAATCTGGTTATACTTTGGAATGAAAATATCATGGTTTTTATTTGAGGCTAAAAATCTTGATGTGTGTGTTGAACGGTCATATTCTGCCCTACAGT
Source organism: Elephas maximus indicus (assembly GCF_024166365.1). Lineage (NCBI taxonomy): Eukaryota > Metazoa > Chordata > Mammalia > Proboscidea > Elephantidae > Elephas > Elephas maximus. Next base: position 11,374,383 of record NC_064829.1, read on the forward strand.
TCCCTTGAACAATGCACGGCACATGAGTACTGTTGGCTGGATGCAGAGCTTCAGTGAGAACTTTTTTTTTTTTTTAATTGTGCTTTAGATGAAGGTTTACAGAACAAATTAGTTTCTTGTTAAACAGTCCACATACTGTTTTATGACACTGGTTAACAGCCCCGGGACATGTTCTTGACCTCAGCTTCCCTATTTCCAGCTTTCCTGTATCTTCCTGCCTTCTAGTCCTTTTCCCTGGGCTGTTGTGTCCCTTTAGTCTCATTTTGTTTTATGGGCCCGTCTAATCTTTGACTGAAGGGTAATCCTCGGGAGTGACTTCTTTACTGAGCTAAAAGGGTGTCCGGGGGCCATACTCTCAGGGCTTCTCCAGTCTCTGTCAGGCCAGTTATTCTGGTCTTTTTTTGTGAGTAGGAATTTTGTTCTGCATTTTTCTCAAGCTTTGTCCAGGACCCTGTATTGTAAATTCTGTCAGGGGAGTCAGTGGTGGCAGCCAGACACCATCTGGCTATACTGGATTCAGTCTGGTGGAGGCCATGGTAAATGTGGTCCATTAGTCCTTTGGACTAATCTTTCTCTTGTGAGCTTACTTTTCTTAATTCTTCCTTGCTCCCAAAGGGAAGACACCAGTGGGGTATCCTGGATGGTTGCTCACAGGCGTTTGAGACCCAAGACACTACTCACCAAAGTAGAAAGTGGAACGTTTTCTTTATAAACTATGTTATGCCAATTGAGCTTGATGTTCCCTGGGACCATGGTCCCCACAGCCCTCGGCCCAGCAATTCGGTCCCTCAGGGAGTTAGGATGCGTCTATGGAGCTTCCATGACCTTGTCTTGCACAGGTTGTGCTTGCTTCCCCATTACTGTGTACTGCCTTACCCCTTACCAAAGTCACCACTTATCTATTGCCTATTTAGTGTTTTTTCCATCCCCATCCCTCCCTTCCCGTGTAACCATCAAAGATTATTTTTGTGTGCAAACCTTTTCATGAGTTTTTGCAGTAGTGGTCTCATACAATATTTGTCCTTTTGTGATTGACTTATTTCACTCGGCATAATGCTCTCCAGGTTCATCCATGTTATGAGATGCTTCAAAGATTCATCATTGTTCTTTATCATTGTATAATACTCCATTGTGTGTATGTACTATAGTTAGTTTATCCATCTGTTGATGGGCATCTAGGTTGTTTCCCATCTTTTTGCTACTGTGAACAATTTTGCAATGAACATGGGTGTGCATATGTCTATTTGTGTGATGACTCTTATTCCTCTGGGGTATATTCCTAGGAGTGGGATTGCTGTTTCATATGGTATTTCTATTTCTAGCTGTCTAACGAAGCGCCATGTGGTTTTCCAAAATGGTTGTATCATTTTGCATTCCCACCAGCAGTGCATAAGAGTTCCAGTCTTCCCACAGCCTCTTCAGCATTTGTCATGTCCTGTTTTTTTGATTCATGCCAGTAATGCCACAATAAGATGGTATCTTATTGTGGTTTTGATTTGTATTTCTCTAATAGCTAGTGATCGCAAGCATTTCCTCGTATGTCTGTTGGCCACTTGAATGTCTTCTTTGATGAAGTGTCTGTTCATTTCCTTTGCCCATTTTTAAATTGGATTGTCTTTTTGTTGTAGAGGTGTATTAGGGCCTCTAGGGTTGATCCTATTTTTTCTTCTATGAACTTTACAGTTTTTGGCTTTAAATTTAGGTCTTTGATCCATTTTGAATTAGTTTTTGTAAATGGTGTAAGGTGTGGGTCCTGTTTCATTTTTTTTCAGATGGACATCCAGTTTTGCCAGCACCATTTGTTAAAAAGACTGTTTTTTCCCCATTTGAGGGACTTTGGGCCCTTGTCGAAGATCAGCTGACCGTAGGTGAATTGGCTTACATCTGGGTTCTCAATTCTGTTCCATTGGTCAATGTGTCTGTCATTGTACCAGTACCAGGCTATTTTGACTACTGTAGCTATATAGTAGGTTCTGGGGTCAGGCAGTGAGAGTCTTCCTACTTTATTCTTATTCTTCAATAGTGCTGTACTTATCCGAGGCCTCTTCCCATTCCATGTAAAGTTAATGATTAGTTTTTCCATCTCTTTAAAAAATGTTGTTGGTATTTGGATCCAGATTGCATTGTAATTGTAAATCACTTTGAGTAGAATTGGTATTTTCACAATGTTGTGTGTACCTATCCATGAGCATGGTATGTTTTTCCATTTATGTAGGTCTCTTTTGGTTTCTTGGAGTAGTGTTTTGTAGTTTCCCTTGTATAGGTCCTTTACATCCCTGGTTAGATTTATTCCTAAATATCTTATTTTTTTAGGGTCTCTTATAAATAGTATTGTTTTCCTGATTTTCTTTTCATTTTTCTCCTTATTGGTGTATAGGAATCCAACTGATTTTTGTCTGTTTATCTTGTATCCTGATACTCTGCTGAATCTTTCTATTCCAGTATTTGTCTGGTGGAGTATTTTGGGTTTTCCGTGTATGGTATCATATCATCCACAAATAGGGAAAGTTTAACTTCTACATTACCAGTTTGGATGTCCTTTATTTCTTTTTCTTGCATTATTGCTCTAGCTAGGACTTCCAGAACAGTGTTAAATAGGAGTGGTGATAAAGGGCATCCTTGTCTTGTTCCTGTTCTCAAGGGGAATGTTTTAAGCCTCTCTCCATTAAGAATGATGTTAGCCATTGGTTTTGCATAGATGCCCTTTATTATGTTGAGGAATTTCCCTTCTGTACATGTTTTCTTAAAAGTTTTTTTTATCAGGAATGGATGTTGGACTTTGTCGAATGCCTTTTTTGTGTCAATTGAGATGATTATATGATTCTTTCCTTTTATATATGTGGTTGATTGCATTGATTGATTTTCTAACGTTGAACCATCCTTGCATACCTGGGATGAATCCTACTTGGTCGTGGTGTATTGTTTTTTTGATATGATGCTGAATTCTATTGGCTGGAATTTTGTTGAATATTCGTGAGAGACATTGGTCTGTAATTTTCTTTTTTTTTTTGGTGTCTTTACCTGGTTTTGGTATCAGGGTTATGCTGTGTTCATAGAATGAATTTGGAAATATCACTTCCTTTTCTGTGTTCTGAAATAGTTTGAGTAGTACTGGTGTAAGCTCTTCTCTGAATGTTTGATAGAGTTCTCCAGTGAAGCCATCTGGGCCAGGCCTTTTTTTTTTTTTTAAAATTGCCTTTCCAATCTCTTCTCTTGTTATGGGTCTGTCCAGATTTTCAACATCATTTTGTGTTAGTTTGGGTAGGTAGTGTGTTTCTGGAAATTTCACCATTTCCTCCAGATTTTCAAATGTGTTGGAGTATAGTTTTTCATAATATTCTTATGATCCTTTTTATTTCAGTTGGGTCTGTTGTAATGTCCCCCATTCAATTTTTTTTTCTTTTTATTTTACTTTAGATGAAGGTTTACACAGCAAACTAGTTTCTCATTAAACAGTCAATACACATATTGTTCTAAGACATCGGCTAACTGCCCCACAACATGTCAACACTCACGTCTCAATCTTAGGTTCCCCACTACCAGACTTCCTACCCCCTCCTGCCCTCCAGTCCCTGCCCCAGGGCTGGTGTAACCCTTTGGTCTCGTTTTGTTCCATGGGCCTGTGCAGTCCCTGGCTGAATGGTGAACCTCAGGAGTGACCCCATCACTGAGCTGGTAGAGTGTCCGGGGCTCACACTCTCAGGGTCTGTCCAGTCTCTGTCGGGCCAGCAAGTCTGGTCTTTCTTTTTGAGTTAGAATTTTGTTCCTCGTTTTTCTCCAGCTCTGTCCAGGAACCTCTACTGTGATCCTTGTCAGAGCAATCAGTGGTGGTAACCAGGCACCATCTAGTTGTACTGGACTCAGTCTGGTTGGATTCCCTGGTAGATGTGGTCCATTAATCCTTTGGACTAATCTTTCTGTTGTGTCTTTCGCTTTCCTCATTTTACCTTGCTCCTGAAGGGGTGAGACCAGTGGAGTATCCTAGATGATGGCTCACAGGATTTTAAGACCCCAGACACTACTCACAACAGTAGAATGCAGAATATTTTCTTTATAAACTATGTTATGCCAGTTGGGCTAGATGTTTCTGAAGACCATAGTCCCCACAGCCCTCAGCCCAGTTATTCAGTCCCTCAGGGAGTTTGTATGTATCTATGGAGCTTCCATGATGTTGCCTTTTACAAGTTCTACTGGCTTCCCCAGTACCGTGTAGCGTCTTACCCTTTACCGAAGTTAGCTCTTATTTATTGTCTGTTTAGTGTTTTTCCATCCCCAGCCTTGCCCTCCTTCGTAACCATCAAATATTGTTTCTTTTTAAATGTAAACCCTTTCATGAGTTTTTACAGTAGTGTTCTCATACAATGTTTGTCCTTTTCTTTCACTCAGCATAATGCCCGCCAGGTTCCTCATGAGCACAATTAAGTGTTCTGGAATTCACGTTCTTTGCAATGTTATCCATAGTTTGTTATGATCCACATAGTTGAATGCCTTTGCATAGTCAATAAAACAAAGGTAAATATCCTTCTGGTATTCTCTGCATTCAGCCAGGATCCATCTGACATCAGCAACGATATCCCTGGTTCCATGTCTTCTGCTGAAACCGGCCTGAATTTCTGGCAGTTCCATGTCGATACACTGCTGCACCCATTTTTGAATGACCTTCAGCAAAATTTTGCTTGTGTGTGATATTAATGATATTGTTCTATAATTTCCACATTCTATTGAATCACCTTCTTGGGAATAGGCATAAATATGGATCTCTTCCTGTCGGTTGGCCAGGAGGCTGCCTTCCATATTTGTTGGCATAGATGAGTGAGCACCTCCAGTGCTGCATCTGTTTGTTGAAACATCTCAATTGATATTCCACCAATTCCTAGAGCCTTGTTTTTTGCCAATGCCTTCAGAGCAGCTTGTGCTTCTTCTTTCAGTACCATCGGTTCCTGATCATATGCCACCTCTTGAAATGGTTGAACATCAACTAATTCTTTTTAGTATAATGACTCTGTGTATTACTTCCATTTTCTTTTGATGCTTCCTGCATCGTTTAATATTTTCCCCATGGAATCCTTCACTATTGCAACTCGAGGCTTGAATTTTTTCTTCAGTTCTTTCATAGATCTTTATATAGATCAAGAGGCAATTGTTCAGACAGAACAAGGAAATACTGATTGGTTTAAAGTCAGGAAAGGTGTGCATCAGGGTTGTATTCTTTCACCATACCTATTTAATCTGTATGGTGAACAAATAATACGAGAAGCTGGACTATAGGAAGAAGAACAGGACATCAGGATTGGAGGAAGACTCATTAATAACCTGCATTATGCAGATGACATAACCTTGCTTTCTGAAAGTGAAGAGGACTTGAAGCACTTACTAATGAAAATCAAAGACCACAGCCTTCTGGATTGCACCTCAACATAAAACAAAAATCCTCACAACTGGACCAGTGAGCAACATCATGATAAATGGAGAAAAGATTGAAGTTGTCAAGGATTTCATTTTACTTGGATCCACAATCAACAGCCCTGGAAGCAGCAGTCAAGAAATCAAAAGACACATTGCATTGAGTAAATCTGCTGCAAAGGACCTCTTCAAAGTGTTGAAGAGCAAAGATGTCACCCTGAAGACTAAGGTGCACGTGACCCAAGACATGGTATTTTCAATCACATCATATGCATGTGAAAGCTGGACAATGAATAAGGAAGACCAAAGAAGACTTGACGCCTTTGAATTGTGGTGTTGGCAAAGAATATTGAATATACCGTGGACTGCCAAAAGAACAAACAAATCTGTCTTGGAAGAAGTGCAGCCAGAATGCTCCTTAGAGGCAAGGATGACGAGACTGCGTCTTATGTACTTTGGACATGTTTTCAGGAGGGATCAGTCCCTGGAGAAAGTCATCATGCTTGGCAGAGTACAGTGTCGGTGGAAAAGAGGAAGACCCTCAACAAGGTGGATTGACACAGTGGCTGCAACAATGAGCTCAAGCATAACAAAGATTGTAAGGATGCGGCAGGACAGGGCAGTGTTTCGTTCTGTTGTGCATAGGGTTGCTATGAGTCGGAACCGACTCGACGGCGCCTCACAACAGCAACAACAATGCCCTCCAGATTCATCCATGTTATGAGATGCTTCACAGATTCATCATTGTTCTTTATGGTTGCGTAATACTCCATTGTGTGTATGTACCATAGTTTATCTGTTGATGAGCATCAAGGTTGTTTTCGTCTTTTTGCTGTTGTGAACAATGCTGCAATGAATATGGCCCCATTTAATTTCTTATTTCAGTTATGTGTGTCTTCTCTGTTTTTCTTTTGTCAGTTTGGCCAGTGGTTTGTTGATTTGTTTGATCTTTCAAAGAACCAACTTTTGGTTTTGTTAATTCTATTGTTTTTTCTATTCTCTATTTCATTTATTTCTGCTCTGATCTTTCTTATTTCTTTTCTTCTGGTTGCTGTGGGTTTTTTTTTTTTTTTTGCTGTTCTCTTTCTATTTGTTTGAGTTGTGTAGCTAATACTTTGATTTTGCCCCTTTATTCTTTTTTGATGTGGACCTATTTGTATAAATTGACCTCTGAGCACTACCTTTGTTCTGTCTCAAAGGTTTTGGTATGATGTGTTTTTATCCTTGTTTGATTCTAGGAATTTTTTTTATTCCATCTCTCATTTCTTCTGAAATCCAGTGGTTTTTAAGCAGAGTGTTATTCAGTTTTCATGTAATTGATTTTTTTTTCCTTCCTTTTCCTGTTTTTAATTTCTACTTTGATGTTGTGGTCAGGGAATATACTTTGTGTTATTTCAGTGTTTTGAATTTTGTTGAGGGTTGCTCTGTGGCCTAAAGTGTGGCCTATTCTGGAGAACATTCTATGTGCAGTGAAAAAGAATGTGTACTTCGCAGCTGTTGGGTGGAGTATTCTATATATGTGTGTGAGGTCTATTTGGCTGATTGTTACCTTTAAATCTTCTGTATCTTTGCTGAGTTTCTTTCTAGATATTCTGTCCTTTACTGAGGGTGGTGTGTTGAAGTCTCCTACTATTATTGTGGAATTGTCAATTTCTCTTTTCAGTGCTGTTAGAATTTCTTTTATGTATTTTGGGACCGTCTTATTGGATGCGTAGATGTTCTTTATGGTTATGTCTTCAGGATGGAGTGTCCTTTTAATCATTACATGGTACCCTTATTTGTCTTTTATGATGGCTGTTGTTTTAAAGTCTGTTTTGTCTGAGGTTAGTATTGGCACTCCTGCTTTTTTTGGTAGCTGTTCGTTTGGTATATTTTTTCCATCCTTTGATTTTTAATAAATTTACATTTTTGTTTCAAAGGTGTGTCTCTTGTAGACAGCAGATTGATGGATCCTGTTTTTTTTGTTTGTTTAATCCATTCCGTGTTTCTCTGTTTATGGGTGTATTTATGCCATTTACATTCAGTGTAATTATGGATATGTGTGAGTTTATTGCTGTCATTTTGTAGTTTTTTTTGTGATGGTGCTGTTTTCTTTGTTCCTCTTACACTCTTGTGCTGAATTCCTTTTGTTTGTGGATTTTTTTTTTCATTTCATTTGTTCTTGTATATTTTATGTTTACTGAGACTTTATGTTTTTCTTCTGTATTTTGATGAGTAGGTTTGTTAACTTTCTTTGTGGTTTTTACCTTGAAATTTACCCTTATTTTCCTAGGTTTGAACTATTTTATTATTACTTGGTGTTGCCTTGCCTTCCTGTCCATTAGAAAGTTCTGTAGCTGCGCTGTTTATTTCTTCTTTTATTGTTCTGACATTTTTGTTATTTACAGATTAACCACTCTGGCTCTCTGTTGTAATTCTTTTGGTTTTCGATAGTCCTTGAGAATTCATTTCCTAGGTTGCTATTTGGCTGGTAAGATCTCATGTCCTGGATTCAGGCCACGGTTTGATGTTGTTTGTTCTGAAACCGGAGGACTTCCTTTAATAATTCCTGTACATTTGTTTTGATTTTCACCTATTCTCTTAATTTCTGTTTATCTGGAAATATCCTAATTTCACTGCTGTATTTGAATGAGAGTTTTGCAGGATATGTTATCTTGGTTGGCAATTTTTTTCTTTCAAGTTTCTATGTATGTCATCCCATTGTCCTTGTGCCTGTATGGCTTCTGACAAATAATCAGAGCTTAGTCTTATTGTTTCCCCTTGTATGTGACTTTCCACTTTTCTCAAGCTGCTCTCAGGATTCTTTCTTTATCTTTGGTTTTGACGAGTGTGATTATATGCCTTGGTAACTTTCTTTTGGGGCCTATCCTATATGTGGTTTGTTAAGCTTCTTGGATGGTCAGCTTTTCATCTTTCGTGATGTTGGAGAAGTTTTCTGTCAGCAAATCTTCAATGATCCTTTCCGTGTTTTCCATTTTCTCTCCCGTTCTGGAACTCCAATCACTCCAAATTTTTGCTTTTGTTGTGTCCCACATCATTTCAAGAAGAAGCAAAGCTGGCACACAGAGCCAGGTGTTTGAGAGAAGGAGGGGGGAGGTGGTGAGGTGCAGGGAGGAAACCAAAAGAAGCAGAAAAAAGCAACAGCAGCAACAAACAAGTGGCACTGATGGAGCTGGCCAATGTGCACGGGGCTAATTCAAGCAACACGGGGCTGGATCCGGTGCATCCCGGCCAAGAGGACGGTGGGGGCTGGGAAAGCCTATATCACTGCTTACTGAGTGCTCTGTCTCCTGCTGTGAGCCCTGTGAAGCTGCTTTCCCATACTCCCTGTCCTCTGATCTCCAATGTGGGCAGGGTGAACATAAGCAGCACAAACCCTGTTCTTCTCACCAGCCAAGTGACTACAGCCAGCTAGGAAGCAGCAGGGAGAAGGATGAGAGATGAGAGGTGGGAAAGTGTATATGGCTGGTTACTGGTGTCCTGTCACCTGCTGCTTTCCCCTGCTCCCTGTCCACTGAATTCCAATGTTGTTAGGACAAATCCCAGTGTCACGAACCCGGCAATTCCTGGCTGGCCAAGTGACTGTAGCCAGCTAGGAAGCTGCGGAGGTTGAGCAGGGGTGGGAAAGCATATATTGCTGGTTACCAGGTGCTCTGTCTCCTGCTGGGAGCTCCATGAAGCTGCTATCCCATACTCCCTGTCCACCGATCTCTGACAGGAGTCCAGGATGGTGAGTCCGTGCTGCATTAGCTGAAAGGGGACCTCCGCAAGTATCTCTCCTTGCTCTCAGTTCTCTGTCAGTTTCTTATTCATTTAGGTGCTTGGCTGAGTTCTTTATCTCTTCACTAGATGTTTAGGGTTCCAGGATTGACATTTGTCTCTGTTTTACTTAGTTTTTTGGGTCTTTGCTGTGGAAGGATGGCTTGGTGCTTGTGTCTATAGTGCCATGTTGGCTCCGCCTCTGTTCAGTGAAAACTTTTAAAAAGTAATGTCAGTGGCAAAGAAGTAGCCCCATGCCCTTTATTAATATTACAACATAATAGTGTTCTTATTGTTAAAATGGCCCAATCATTCCTGACTCACAGTCTCCTCATGCACGGTGACAAAATGCTGCCCAGTCCTGTGCCATCCTCATGGTTGTTGGCGGATCTGACTGCTGTGATCCATAGAGTTTTCATTGATTTTCAGAAGTAGATCGCCAGACCTTTCTTCCTAGTAGGTATTGGTTTGGAAGCTTTGTTGAAACTTGTTTAGCATCCTAGCAATACCCAAGCCTCCTCTGATATATGGGATGGTGGCTGTGCAAGAGATGCATCGGCTGGGAATCGGACCTTGTTCTCCTTCATGGAAGACGAGAATTCTAGCACTGAACCACCACTGCCACCATAATAAATAAGAGCAAGTGTGATTTTATGTGGCATCTTTGTTTTTGTGGAACCAAGTTGACAAAAATACTTTTTATTTTCTCCCAAGTCCTCTAGACTTTTAGCTTAAATCACAGCAAGTGATTTAAACTTACGAGAGGTATAAGGTTAGTAATTCATTATGTACTTGAGGTCATTTTCAAACTAAGAATATATCTCTGAATTTGCACCATTTTGCAGAAACTATGAGAGAGAAGGACTTGTTTTCCTTGGCTTCAGGATTGACTTTCATAATTAAATGTTGCTTTGGCCACCCTCATCCAAACATAAAATTACCTTATGGTTTACCTAAATATAAAGTAAAATCACAGGAGTTTTGGGTAACCTTCCCAACAGTTATTAAAAGCTGAGGCTGTGAGGTCATTAAAATTCATCTTTAGTATCAGTGATTTTGAATTCTGTGTAATAATACAAAAGTGTGTCTATGGAAAGAATATGCTTTTACCCAGTAGTCAACGACATGATATCGTACCTAACATTTTAGAGATTTCTTTTCAAACACATTGGTAAACTGAGTTTTTGAGTAGTTTACTTTGTAGAAGCAGAAAAACGTATTCTTATCCACTAGATTGTTATATGTTATTTTATTCCAATACTTAAATATTATTTTTATTTTCAGTTTATTGTTTGTTCCTCAGGATTCCTGAGTGTCGATATTCTAGTAACATTTTCTTGCATGCTTCCTTTTACCTTTGAGAACAAACCCAGCTTGTAACAATATTTTAAAGTCCAGCTGTAATAATACAAAAAAAGAAGTTGTTGTTGAGTCACTTGAAACTCAATGGCAACCCCATGTACGTCAGAGTAGAACTGTGCTACGTAGTGTTTTCAATGGCTGATTTTTTAGAAGTAGATCTCCAGGCCTTTCATCCTAGTGCCTCTGGGTGGACTCAAACCACCAACTTTTTGGTTAGCAGCCAAGTCCATTAACTGCACCACCCAGGGACTCAGAATAATAATAACAGCAAACACTTTTATCATGCTTATTATGTGTTAGGCAGTGGTCTAACCCTTTAAGTATTTGAACATTCAATCCTCACAGCACACCTATGGGTTGTGCCTCTGCTCTTTCCATAGGAATGTGATCTCTCTTTAGAAGAATTCAGAAATCTTTTTTATCCATATCCCCTCCCCACCCATAAAAAGGGCGTACAAAGTTGTAATAATCTGGTTCGGTGGACAAAGGACTTCGGGAGGTCCACCAAAGCTAGCCTTTGCCAAACCAATGCTTTGTCTGGTTCACAGTTTGGAGCTCTAGGTAACAAGGTCTCTCTACTCCCTTGGGCTTAGGATGCCCCTGAGATAGTTTGTTTTGAGCAGGATTGCATCTACTCTTTGCAGCCACCTGGGAACCACAGCCTGCACTGTAACTGTGATGTAAATGTGTATAAGCGGTTCTCCCAACATGCCATTCCTAAGACAGTGATGGCCCCACCTGATGCCTCAGGGAATGCGGTACCGGACATTATCTCCAAATTAACTTCTAAAGGCATTCACTAGGTTAAATGTCCTTCCTAACACTTTATAGGTAAAACAGAGGAAGTCAGACCTTCAGTGGTCATGAGGAGGTGGCCTGTTGATATAAAACTACTGCCATATATCTATTGATCTGGAGCAGCATTTTCAGATACGTTAGGTGCTCTGACCAAAATAAATTTTAAAATTTGTTCATGAGTGACCTTTTTCTTCCATGTACCAAGTAGTGAAGGTTGTACTTTTCAAGTAAACAGGGTTTTGATGCTTTTGAAAAACTCTTGAAATGACCTATCTCAGTCAGATAACCCTACAGAAGAACTAGATCATTTTGTAATATATATATATTTTTTATGGTCCACTAGGCTGATATTTCAGCTGAATCGTACCTACAGAGATGATCGATCTAAATGTGTTGCTGGCTATTGTCCAACATAATTTTGCTTATATTTTATAATATAATTTTTATATAGTTACAGAGATTTATAGTCAAACCTCCAGAAGCACTGCCATTCAATGAAATACGATCAGGCCATCACAGGACTTCTGTGAGATCACAGCACTGTGTGGATGAACAGAATTGTTCCCACAAAATGTACATACCCCTCTGGAAGCACTTTAAAAATGGACCATATTCTTATCATTTTACAGTGGGTTAGTTGCTCTCTTGGCTACAGGCTGGATAAAGAAATCTAGTTCACCAGCTCCCTCCCAGCCCAGACTGTTTTTACACTGCTTGTCAAGCATTGGATGTGTGTCCATTCTAGTTTGTGACTTGTTAGCTGGTAACTGTAGTCATTTGGTTGCAAGTTTCAGAAACAAAACAAAAAGCTTGACTAAAAAAAAAAGAGAGGAACAATTTATTGGTACTTCCTAAAGAATGTCAAAGCCAGGGTCCAAATCGCCCTCTTTTTTTTCCATTTCTTGGCTCTGCTTTCTTCTGTGGTAATGTTCAAACTATTTCTCCCCAGTTGATGGCAACCAGTAGTTCTAGGGTTAAAAAACCCAAACCAAACCCATTGCCACTGAGTTTATTCTGACTTAGAGTGGCCCTATAAGACAGAGTAGACCTGTCCAATAGGGTTTCTAAGGAGCAGCTGGTGGGTTGGAACTCTTGCCTTTTGGTTAGCAGCCAAACACTTAACCACTGCTCCACCTGGGCTCCAGTTCTAGCCTTCAAATTAGTGATTGCCATAAAAAGAGCATCCTTTTTCCTCTAGTTCCAAAAGAAGCTCCAGACACAGTGCTTAATGGTCCCTTGCTGAGACCCCTGTTTCAGTCATTGTGCCAGTGGGGAGCGAGGGCTCCTGCTGGCCAAACCAGGTCAAACCTAGGCCTGGAGGGTATGAGCAGCAACTCCCAAACCCTGTCAGCCATGATGCAGAACAGTGGCTCCCCAAGAGGAGGAGCTACAGATATGCTGCAGTAACAAACAACCCTAAGCCCTCGGTGGTGTACAAGGACAAAGCTTTGTTTCTTGCTTGCCGTAAGTGCTCATTGCAGATTGATCAACCTCTGTTTGTGGCCTCTTCGTTGGGGGACAGGATCAAGGAGGAGCCCTTAAGTGGACACCGCCCACCTCATGGCAGAGGGAAAAGAGAAAGTGCAAAGCATCTGTTCAAAAGTGGCCTCCTCTCTCCTGTGGTTGGCCAAAGAAGTCAGAGGGCCAACCCTGCATTGAGGGGCCCAGGGAGGCTGAAGCTAAATTTAAAACAATAATGCAATCTGCTAGAAAAAGGCAGTCAAAAAGTAGCTGATAAAAGTACCACAGTATCTGTGAGAAGCTCCTCCACCCTAGTAAGGCTGAATGGCATAAGACATATGGGTGCTCTTCCAACATGGACTCCCTGCCACCACCAGATCCTGAGGCCCTGCTTGAGGAGGACATGGATGAAATGGAGTGTGGTGAGTGATTAAGAGTGAAAGTGCTTGAAATCTTGTCATGGAAGAAACAGCTCCAGGAACTGGGAGTGTCTAGCCAGAGGAAGAGGCTGCAGTCATCACCATCAATGTCTGAAGTGCCCTTGTAACAGAGAGCAGATGTGTCTTTGGAGAACCTGTTGGGTAGAATTAGAACCAGGTGATTGGAAAGGAGAGCAGAGAGATTTGGATTCAATAAAAGGAGGAACTTCTCTGACCATTTGAAACTATTCAGAGATGGAATGATATCTTGGAAGGTGCTCAGTTCACTATTCCTAGAAGAATTTGGTGGGTGGAAGGGATTCAAGAATAGCTGGGAAGTTAAGCTAGATGCCCTTTAGGGACTGAGAAACTTTGACTCAAAGCCATGAAAGCAGATAAATTATTGAACTTCATGAGTACTGTCCAGTACTTCGAACGTCTAAAAAAAGAATTTTTATAATGCATGCCAGGTACTGTGGAGTCCCTTTCCTGTGACCTTGGTAACTTAGGCTCACAAATGAGCTTGTTTGCCTTTACTGAGACTTATCTCTATGGAGCTTTTCTTAATATGTGTCCTTGGAGCCCCCCTGCTGCAGCGGGAAAGGTAAGTGTAGAGAACCTGGCATCTCACCTGTGTTAGGCTAGCTGGGTTTCAGATCAGTTATCCAGCTCCTACAAGCAGGAATGTGTGGTTTACTTAGATTTTTCTTTTTAATATCCAGAAATATTATCAGTCATTATTCTCAGAAAATTGACTTTTTGAAGGAAAAGTATCCTTCAAATAGTTATACTGAGAACTAACAAGAACTGGAAGTCACCTCAATGATGATCTATTCAAATTATCTGCTGTAGGCCATGACAGAGAAACTCACAGAGGTGGAGAGATGTTCCTCGTGCCCCTCAGCTGGTTTGTTCCTAAGGCAAACTGGAACCTTAGGTTAACTGACCCCTAGTCTGTTGCTTGCTTTAACCCTTCCTTCATTTGATAAGTATCCACTTTGAGGTGGTTCTAGTTTGTAACTGACCACATCAAAAGTGATTTCTTACCACTTTCTTTTATGGATCTTAATTGTATTTGTAGTTCAGAGGGAATGTTCTGGATGTCTGTAGAATGGTGAGGTAATTATACATATAATTTGAACCCAAGTTCCCCTTACTGTTTAAAATAAGGAGAACATAGGGCTCATATTTGGCATGTACATGACCACAAGGACTCTTGGTTCCATCTAACTCAGGCTAGTTTAGACAAAGAGACGAAAGTACTGGAAGATTTGTGTGATTGCAGGAAGAGTAGGAACACAGGAATATTAGGGAAATTGGAATCAGGAATTCAAATGCCACAAGGCTCTCCTTTTTCTGCATAAACCCTGTTATCACAGATTAGTCACTTCATTCACATGTCTAGAAACATGGCTGACTCAGCCCCAGGGAATTACTTTTCCCAGTTTTATCACTCAAGAGGGAGTGAGTCTTCTTTCCAAACTGTAATCCAGAAAACCCCAAGGTCTTCTGTGGGTCAAGTGTCTGCCCCTGGACGTTGTCTAGGGGCAAGATGGACTGTGATTGGATAGCCAATAGGATGGGATGGGGCTTGAGGGGATACTCCCCCACATAAAAGGGTGTTGATTTTAAAAGACGGGAGATATAGAAGCAAACTATAGATTTCTACGTCTCATATGAGGTCGTGGGATACTTGTTCAACTTGGATTTCACTGTGATTTTAGATATAGAAGCTGTATGTTCGATAATTTTTATAGTAATTGATGCCTAAATCAGTTAATGTTAAACCCATAATAGTTAATTACACTCGAGGGCCTTTTTAGTATGATTCATGCCCTTCACATCTGTCTTATTGGGTAGTGGTGATAGTAGCACAACATGGTCAACATACTGTCACTGAATTGTAGGTGTAAAAATGACTGACATGGCAAATGCTTTTTTATATGCATTTTACTACAGTAGAATAAACTAAACTGTTTTATTTTAAATATCAAAAAGATTTTTATTTCTCAAGAGTAAATGTGGACATGATGTACAAGGGCCATTCAACTGAGAATTCATTCAACATGCCAAGACATGGACTGCTTCTGCTGGGCCATAGAGAATTTGAATTTTTTTTCTTTACTTTCTCTTTTTTAAAAATAAGATTTTATTGTGTTTAAGGTGAAAGTTTACACAATAAATTAATTTCCCATTTAACAGTTTCTACACAAATGATTCTCATTTATTCTGTCCTGGTTGTGCCATTTCTGGTATGCTAGTTTCCTTGCCCCTTTGCCTTCTCATCTTTAGAGTAATTTTTGACGATTGGACTCATATAGATGACTTTTTAAAGGAGTTCATTACTCATGAGTGATATTCTTTATTTTATGAGCCAATCCGTTATTTAGCTAAAAAGTGATCTCATGGGATACTTTCAGTTTAAGGTTTAAAGAGCATCTCAGGGAGATAGTCTCGGGGAGGCCTCTAGTCTCAATCAGTCAAGTAAGTTTGGACTTTTTAAGAATTTGAGTTCTGTTCTACATTCTTCTTCCATTCTATCTGGATCCATCTATTGTGGCCCTGTTTAGAACGGTTGGTAGTGGTAGCCAGTTACCATCCAGTTCTTCTGGTCTCAGGGTGGATGTGGCTCTGGTTTGTGTAGACTATTTGTCCTGTAGACTAGTTTTTTCTTTGAATCTTTGGCTTTCTTTTTTCTCTTTTGTTCTGGCCAAGTAGAGACCAATAGTTGTAGAATTTGAACATTTTTGAGTTATGTCATAAAGAACATTGTCCCATGTGACTAGGCCTACGCCAAGGGTGGACTACATATTGTGAAATGAGAAGCTTAATGCATTTATTATTGCCACTAACTGACATCTTCATTTTTTTCTGAGAGTTATCGGCCTGACCATTCTCAGTGAAAGGTCCTGCACGAGATGCCACAACTCATCTATGACTTCTGCAGAAGTAAGGGAGGTAGTGAGTGGGTCTCAATAGATTTCAAAATCATGTAGCATTCATTAAAAAAGATGCTTCACCTACTTCTATTCATGTTCTAATCACTTGAAATCATAATTTTTAAAAAATCTTTTATTGTGCTTTAAGTGAAAGTTTACAAATCAAGTTGGACTCTCATACAAAAATTTATAAACATCTCCTAATTGCTCTCCCATTAATAAGACAGCTCACCCCTTCCCTCCACTCTCTCTTTTCGTGTCCATTTGGCCAGCTTCTGACCCCCTCTACCCTCTCATCTCTCCTTCAGACAGGAGATGCCAACATAGTCTCATGTGTCTACTTGATCCGAGAAGCTCATTCTTCCCCAGTATCATTTTCTATCCAAATCCAATCCAATCTCTGTCTGAAGAGTTGGCTTTGGGAATGGTTCCTGTCTTGGGCTAACAGAAGGTCTGGGGACCATGACCTCGGGGTCCTTCTAGTTTCAGTCAGACCATTCAGTCTGGTCTTTTTACAAGTATTTGGTGTCTGCCTCCCACTGCTCTCCTGCTCTCTCAGGGGTTCTTTGTTGTGTTCAGGGCAGTTGACTGTTGCAGCCGGGCGCCATCTAGTTCTTCTGGTCTCAGGCTAATGTACTCTGCTTTATGTGGCCTTTCTGTCTCTTGGGCTCATAATTACCTTGTGTCTTTGGTGTTCTTCATTCTCCTTTGCTCTAGGTGGGTTAAGACCAACTGATGCATCTTAGATGGCCGCTTGCTAGCATTTAAGACCCCAGACACCACTCTGCAACGTGGGATACAGAATGTTTTCTTAATAGATTTTATTATACCAATTCACTTATATGTCCCCTGAAACCATGGTCCCCAAACCCCCGCCCCTGCTACCCTGGTCTTCGAAGCTTTCAGTTTATTCCAGAAACTTCTTTGCTTTTGGTTTAGTCCAGTTGTACTGACCTCTCCTGTATTGTGTGTTGTCTTTCCCTTCACCTAAAATAGTTCTTATCTACTATCTAATTAGTGAAAACCCCTCTCCCTCTCTCCCTCCCTCCCCCTTCTCGCAACCATTGAAGAATATTCTCTTCTTTGTTTAAACTATTTCTCAAGTGCTTATAATACTGGTCTTATACAATATTTGTCCTTTTGCAACTGACTAATTTCACTCAGCATAATGCCTTCCAGGTTCCTCCATGTTATGAAATGTTTCACAGATTCATCACTGTTCTTTATCGATGTGTAGTATTCCATTGTGTGAATATACCATAATTTATTTATCCATTCATCCATTGATGGGCACCTTGGTTGCTTCCATCTTTTTGCTGTTGTAAACAGTGCTACAATGAACATGGATGGGCATATATCTGTTTGTGTAAAGGCTCTTATTTCCTTAGGGTATATTCTAAGGAGTGGGATCGCTAGATCGTATGGTAGTTCTACTACTAACTTTTTAAGGAAGCACCAAATCGATTTCCAAAGTGGTTGTACCATTTTATATTCCCACCAGCAGTGTATAAGTGTTCCAGTCTCTCCACAACCCATCCAACATTTATTATTTTGTGTTTTTTGGATTAATGTCAGCCTTGTTGGAGTGAGATGAAATCTCATTGTAGTTTTGATTTGCATTTGTCTAATGGCTAATGATCATGAGCACTTCCTCATGTACCTGTTAGCTACCTGAATGTCTTCTTTAGTGAGGTGTCTGTTCAAATCTTTTGCCCACTTTTTAATTGGGATATTTGTCTTTTTGTGTTTGAGTTTTTACAGGATCATGTAGATTTTAGAAATCAGATGCTGATCAGAAATATCATAGCTAAAAACTTTTTCTCAATCTGTAGGTAGTCTTTTTACTCTTTTGGTGAAGTCTTTGGATGAGCATAGGTGCTTGATTTTTAGGAGTTCCCAGTTATCTGATTTCTCTTCTGCATTTTTAGCAATGGTTTATATATTGTTTATGCCATGTATTAGGGCTCCTAGCATTGTCCTTATTTTTTCTTCCATGATCTTCATCATTTTAGATTCTATATTTAGGTCTTTGATCCATTTTGAGTTCGTTTTTGTGCATGGCGTGAGGCATGGGTCTTGTTTCATTTTTTTTGCAAATGGATACCCAGTTATGCCAGCACCATTTGTTAAAAAGACTGTCTTTTCCCCAATTAACTGACTTTGGGGCTTTTGTCAAATATCAGCTGCTCATATGTGGATGGATTTATATCTATATTCTCAATTCTGTTCCACTGGTCTATGTATCTGTTGTTGTACCAGTACCAGGCTGTTTTGACTACTGTGGTGGTAGAATAGGTTCTAAAATCAGGTAGAGTGAGGCCTCCCACTTTGTTCTTCTTTTTCAGTAATGCTTTACTTATCCAGGGTCTCTTTCCCTTCCACATGAAGTTGGTGATTTGTTTCTCCATCTCATTAAAAAGTGTTGTTGGAATTTGGATTGGAATTGCATTGTATCTATTGATTGCTTTTGGTAGAATAGGTATTTTTACAATGTTAAGTCTTCCTATCCATGAGCAAGGTATGTTTTTCCACTTATGGAGGTCTCTTTTGATTTCTTGCAGTAGTGTCTTGCAGTTTCGTATGTGTAGGTCTTTTACATCTCTGGTAAGATTTATTCCTAAGTATTTTATCTTGTCGGGGGCTACTGTAAATGGTATTGATTTGGTGATTTCCTATTCGATGTTCTTTTTGTTGGTATAGAGGAATCCAACTGGTTTTTGTGTGTTTATCTTGTATCCTGATACTCTGCTGAACTCTTCTATTACTTTCAATAGTTTTCTTGAGGATTCTTTAGGATTTTCTGTGTATAAGAACTTTGATCATACTTTTAATTATTGGTTTAGATCTTCATTTCCAACAGAGTACAGTAGTGTCATAGAGCGTTAAAATGGAATTCTGATTAGCACAGTTTTGACTGAGGTGTCAGTAGAGTGTTTATCTGGTGCTCAAGTGTGAGACAGACTTTATAATTCACAAAGAAAATGTGCTTCCTAACTCTTGGGGCCCTGAATTTGGAAGCTCCTTACCTACTTTGAGAATCTGAAAGGGCAGAGACAGTAGTGTGGGGAGTGTATTTTGAGGAGGAATCCTGTGAAGAAAAAGCTATGCTGAGAGACATGCCCACCTCCCCGCACCAAGTGGTGGGGTGAGGGCTGTGTACCCTGTCGTCCCTTACTCAGTGAGGATCCTACTAGAATCACTCAGCAAGCTTGATTTGTGTCTTTCGAATTTGGGAGGCATGGTGGCCTGGGATTATCTTCTCCCCAGGGACTCTGTGATGGAGCAGCACCAGGGTGAGATGTAGCTTCTCTGTGAAGTAGTCACCTTCCTGTCAGGGATGGGGGGATGTGGGGGAAGCAGAAGGTACAGGAGTGTTTATGAAAGGTAGATATGACCTCGGGAGAGATGGCTAGCCTAGAGCCTCTAAGCCCTGCCCGGAAGACTGCCTAAGGGAGGGGTGGCTCTAGCCTGTGGGTGTGGATCATAGCAGAACTGGGCTGAGGTCCTGTACCACAATTAGAAGGGGGTCTTTGTCACTGGAATTGAGTCAGTAGAGGCCCAGCTGGGGAACGGAGTACTCCTGAGAATCCAGGCCAGAAAGACACACCTGGCTTGACAGATCAAGTGCAAAGCTCCCTGGAAGCTCCCTTGCACCCTACCTTCTGTGGTCCCCCCCCCCCGCCACTGCTTAGTTCTCAAAAGGTCTGAGCAGGAGGGGATGAGAAAGGGTGGGAAGGGAGTATGGCCACCTGTCCTGCACCAGCCCTGTTGGGGGTGAGGATAAGATAAGATCTTAAATTAAGGTCAGAGTTTTGATTATTGTTGGGACGGAGTTTGTGACTTAGTGTGACGCAAAACTGCCCGTTATCTAGGAGGGTACAGAAAAGTCATGGAACTTGCTCAAGTTTTTATCCCAGGGCAAGGGAAGATGAACCTCACTGATTAAGTTTTAAAGGCTGGTGTGAGACTAAAATAGCATCCCATTTGATTACACTCCATAATTTGTTCAGCATGGACTATTGTCTCTTAGGTTTAAAAGGGTTTTGATTTATTGAAGAAAGATTATTCCTATCAAATGTTTTAAGTGTTTTACATTTAAGTATTTTAATTTATCTCCCTTAAAAAAGGGAGGTAAATTAAAGGGTTAAGGATGAGATGTATTTCTACTTGCCTAAGTCTATAGATTTTGAGTTACGGCCCCAGGACCCTGAGAAGTGATTAACTTTCATATTTGTTGCTTCATCAAAAGTTTCATGAATGTTTACATATTCTATATTAAAACTTGTGTGGTTTTAAATTTGGTGCCTTCTAATTAGAATGCCAAATATGAGAGTCTGTTTGTCCTAGGAAGTTAGCAGTACAGTACCAGGGGCCTTTGGACAGGTTGCTGTCTACTTGGAGATTTCCTCAGCGTTATGGAAATTCAGTATTTTTTCTCGGTGACCTAAGAAAAAAATGACCAGCACAACTTATCTTAAATATTTTGGGAAATTCTTTGTGAGGATATCAAACACTGAACATAAACATCCTTTTTGCCAGATTGTCAGGTGAGAGATGGAATCCTGTGGGGAAAATGCCATACTTTATTTTTGTTTGTTTAATTTTGTTTTAACAACTCTAAATTGGAATGCATTTTTCCAATTATTGATATGTTATAATTTTTGACAGCTTTTTATTCCTTACTAGTATATAAAATTAATGGTGGGTTTTACAGTAGGTGGCCTCCTGTATAAAATGGCAGACATTTTTACCTTATCCCATAACTCTGACAGAGCCCCTTCCATCTTCTGTGGCTCAGGGCCCTCTGCAAGTGCTGTCACAGGCCAGTGGGAGGCTGCAGGCAGCTGGCTCCTGGGCTCCTGAATTGACTCTCAACTGGGTCTCTGGACTCCAGAGAGGATTTGGACTGTCTAGGAGTGTTCTCCAGAGCCCTGTGGTGTAATGATTAAGTGCTACGGCTACTAACCAAAAAGCTCAGCAGTTCCAATCCACCAGCCGCTCTTTGGAAACCCTTTGGGGCAGTCCTGTTCTATCCTGTAGGGTTGCTATGAGTCAGAAATGACTCAGTGATAATGGGTAGAAATATTCTCCTGTGTTAGCGAAGGTGAGTCAAGGATTTAGGTTGGCCCAGTTGGGAGGGAGCCAAAGTGGGTGTGAGTGGGATGAACCTGGCTTTGCGTGGGAACTCCACTTAACCTTATGGAGAATTGTGAAGAGTTGGAGACAAGCTAAACCCATATGGGGACTTCTACAACCCCTGGGGATGCTAGTCATTACGTATTCTCCACAACTTCATTTCTGACCACAAGCCATCCCATCTGAAGTGAACTGCTTGAGTTAACTATGACCCCATGAAATTAAGTTGGTCCTCTCTACTCCCCTTTTTATGACCCTGGGGTTCCCAAGATACATGCTGAAGCCTTCAGGGGACCTTGGAGAGAATCAAAGGGAAAAGGAAACACCTTTGGACATGATACAAGTTGAAATTTTTGATGGGAGGGGCAGGCTTTTTTAAAGTGCTGTTGTCGTGGGCTTTTAATATGAAATCTGGCTAAATTCCAGCCGGCTAAATCATCAAAATCATTTGGTTTCAATAACTTTTGACTCTATTACATGAATATTTTTGTGATAATTAATTCCAGTGCTTTTTAAAAAGCATTCAAATGGAAGGGGAAAAACAAGTGGAGCAGTCCTTTGAAACATCAATTATTTTAGCAACAGAATCAAATGATTGTGGATTTAGAGTAATTGATATATTCAATTAAAAACCTAACTCTTAGAATAATTATGGAAAATTTCTTCCCAGTCTGTACTTTCAAGTCTGCCCTGCATATGCACTATACAACTTAATGTACGGTTCAGCGAGGATAGAATGGTCAATGCGTTTATGCTTCAACTTCCTATTTCATCCATAACTATTGAAAGCTTTATATTAATATACTTTAAAATACCCTTAATTTTCTTCATGTAAAAATAGCAAAAGTTTTTCTCTGATGAGAGATTTTATAAACAGAGCATAAAAGCAGGTAAGATAGTGCAAGAAAATATTTGTAATGTATATAACTAACAAAGGCTTGGCCTCTATAATAGAGGCATTTACAGCAATTCAGCAGGATTAAAATAAACCACCTATAAGACAAATGTAAAATTATGTTTATTGGCAATTTACAAAATAAGAGATAAAAATGACCAGTAAGTCATATAAAAAGAAAATCAACTTTATTAGTAATAAAAATGTAAATTGAAATGATGGCAAGATTCCACTTATTACCTCTTGAAAAACAAATGACAAAAATAAATGGACCGATTCAGTATTGGAGAGGGTGCATTTAACAAAGAACTTATATATGGGACCTGTGTTTTTCAACGGTTTTTAGGAGGAAAGTTTGGTATAATCTATCAAAATTTAAAATGTACTAATTTTATGATCCAATAAGAAGTTAATCTACAGAAATACTGGAACAAATGTGCAAAGATAAGTGTAGAAGACTGTTGAATGCACTACTGTAACAAATAGGAAAATATTGTGAAAACCCTAATGTCTAGTCACAGGACTTGGTTACATAAATTATGGTTCCTGTGGAGTTATGGTCACACAGTTATGTTTCTGTGGAAGCTATGCAATCTTTTATCTTTAAAAAAGGAATGCAGCACATATATATTTTTATCTTTAAAAAAATATATATAAAATATATTTTGTCTTTAAAAAAGGAATGCAGTACATATATATTTACTGATATAGTAGACTGCTTAATAAAAAAAGGCCAGTTGCAGAGCAGTTTGTATATCTTTTTATTTTTTGTAGAAAGAAACTGCTTTGGACAAATATGTACCAAGAGTTAATAATGAGTACTTTTTAGACATGCAATCCTAGATAAGGGATGGGGAAACTTTCTTTTTGTTTTATGAACTTTTAATTTTGGAAAATTTTATAAAGAGTATTCTTTTGTAAAAAAAAGAACAGCAGGAAATAAATATAGGAAGAGGAAAAGGTCACCCATAGTTTCACCACATAGGAATAACCATTATTAACATTTTGGGAGACTAATATATCTCCCACTCATCTGATAATTACTGGTGATTAGAATGTGAGAGTTGGGAACAAAGAAGGATTGGTAGTTGGAAAATATGGCCTTGGTGATAGAAACAAAGCCGGAGATCACATGATTGAATTTTACAAGAACGACTTCTTCATTGCAAATACCGTTTTTCACAAACATAAGCTGTGACTTATACATGTGGACCTTGCCCAGATGGAATACACAGGAATCAAATCGACTACATCTGTGGAAAGAAATGATGGAAAAGCTCAGTATCATCAGTCAGAACAAGGCCAGAGGCCAACTGAGAATCAGACCATCAGACCAAACTCATATGTAAGTTCAAGTTGAAACTGAAGAAAATTGGAACAAGTTGATAAGAGGCAAAGTACAACCTTGAGTATATCCTGCCTGAATTTAGAGACCATCTCAAGAATAGATTTCACATGTTGAACAGTAATGACTGAAGACCAGATGAGTTGTGGGATGACATCAAGGACATCATACATGAAGAAAGCAAGAGGTCATTAAAAAAGACAGGAGAGAAAGAAATTTGCTCTTAAACATCGAGTAGCTAAAATAAAGGAAAAAATGATGAAGAGCTGAACAGAAAATTTCAAAGGGCAGCTTGAGAAGACAAAGTGAAGTATTATGATGACATGTCCAAAGAGCTGGAGATAGAAAACCAAAAGGGAAGAACATGCTCGGCATTTCTAAAGCTGAAAGAACTGAAGAAACAATTCCAGTGTTGAGTTGAAACACGGAAGGATTCTACAGGGGAAATATTAAACGACACAGGAAACATCAAAAGAAGATAGAAGGCATACACAGAGTTATTATACCAGAAAGAACTGGTCAGCCTTCAACCATTTCAGGAAGTAGCATATGATCGGGAACTGATGGTACCGAAGGAAGAAATCCAAGCTGCACTGAAGGCATTGGCGAAAAATAAGGCTTCAGGAATTGATGGAATACCAATTGAGGTGTTTCAGCAAATGGATGCAGCAGTGGAAGTACTCACTCATCTATGCCAAGAAATTTGGAAGACAGCTAGCTGACCAACCAACTGGAAGAGATCCATATTTATGCTTATTCCCAAGAAAGGTGATCCAACCAAATTCAGAAATTACTGAACCATATCATTAATATCACATGCAAGCAAAATTTCGCAAAGCTCGTTCAAAAGCGGCAGCAGCAGGATTTTCAACAGGAACTGCCAGAAATTCAAGCTGAATTCAGAAGAGGACGTGGAACCAGGGATATCATTGCTGAGGTCAGATGGATCCTGGCTGAAAGCAGAGAATACCAGAAGGATGTTTACCTGTGTTTTGACTATACAAAGGCAGTCAACTGTGTGGATCATAACGAATTATGGATAACATTGTGGAAAATGGAAATTCTGGAACACTTGTGCTCATGAGTAATCTGTACATGGATCAGGAAGCAGTCGTTCGAACAGAACAAGGGGATACTGTGTGGTTTAAAGTCAGGAAAGGTGTGTGTCAGGGTTGTTTCCTTTCACCATACCTATTTGATCTGCATGCTGAGCAGATAATTTGAGAAACTGGATTATATGAAGAAGGACGGGGCATCAGGATTGGAGGAAGATTCATTAACAACCTGTGTTATGTAGATGACACAACCTTGTTTGCTGAAAGTGAAGAGGACTTGAAGCACTTACTGATGAAGATCAAAGACCACAGCCTTCAGTATGGATTACACCTCAACATAAAGAAAACAAAAATCTTCACAACTAGACCAATAAGCAACATCACGATAAATGAATAAAAGATTGATGTTCAAGGATTTTGTTTTACTTGGATCCTCAATCGACACCTATGGAAGCAGCAGTCAAGAAATCAAAAGACTCACTGCATTGGGCAAATAGGCTGCAAAAGACCTCTTTAAAGTGTTGAAAAGCAAAGATGTCACCTTGAGGACTAAGGTGTGCCTGACCTAAGCCACGGTGTTTTCAGTCACCTCATATCCATGCGAACGCCGGACAATGAACAAGGAAGACAGAAGAATTGACACTTTTAATTGTGGTGTTGGCAAAGAATATTGAATATACCATGGACTGCCAAAAGAACAAACAAATCTGTCTTGGAAGAAGTATAGCCAGAATGCTCCTTGGAAGCAAGGATGGAGAGACTTCATCTCACAGACTTTGGACAGGAGGGATCAGCCCTTGGAGGAGGACATCGTGCTTGGTAGAGGGTGAGCGAAAAAGAGGAAGACCCTCAATGACATGGATTGACCCAGTAGGTGCAACAATGGGCTCAAGCATGGCAACAATTGTGAGGATGGTGCAGGATCAGGCAGTGTTTCGACTCAACAGCACCTAACAACAACGACTTTAATATATGTATGTGTGTGTTATATATATTTGCATGTATATAATCTTCCTATGTATATTTTATTTCTGAATTTTCTCATGTATAAGTATTTTGGAAAAACTTGTTTAATAATGACTATGATATTCCATTATAGGGCAATGTCATATTAATTTAGCTGTTCCACATTGCTGGATATTAGCTTGCTTCCAATTTTTAAGTATTATAAATAATGCTGACATTAACATCCTGATACATAAATCTTTGCCTGCATTGCTGGTTGCTCCCTGCAAATAGATTCCTAGAAGTAGATTTACTGTATGGAAGTTCATTAGCATTTGTTTTTACTACTAATTCACTTTTATTATATAATTAATATACTTTAATCTTAAAATCATACTGTAGAAGGATATGAGGTGAAACATAAAGGCCTCACATTTTTCCTTTGTTACCAATGTGTAGCATTTTAAATGCTTTGAAGAAGGGCAAAACGTAGGAGTCCACAGAAGTCTCCAGAATACTACCAAGTGGGAAGACAATTTCTGACCTAGGAATATTCATCTATCATAAAATAATATTTTCATGCATTTAATAAAAACAAAAAAACCAAACTTGTTCTGTTGATTCCAACTCATAGAGACCCTATATGACAAAGCAGAACTGCCCCAACGGGTTTCCAAGAAGCAGCTAGTGGATTTGAACTGCCAACCTTTTGGTAAACAGCCAGAGCTCTTAGCTACTGTGCCACCAGGTCTCCATAAAAATAACAGATAATATGTAGTTTTTGATAGCTGCTGTTGAAGGAGTCCTGGTGGTGCAGTGGTTAAAGTGCTCGGCTGCTAACCAAACGGTCGGTGGTTCGAACCTACCAGCTGCTCAGTGGGAGAAAGATGTGGCAGTCTGCTTCAGTGAAGATTACAGCTTTGGAAACCCGACGGGGCAGTTCTGCTCTGTCGTACAGGGTCTCTGTGAGTTGGAATCGACTGGACAGCAAAGGTTCTTTTGGGTCTATCGTTGCTGTTGAGTTGGTTCTGACTCATGGCAACCCCATGTGTGCAGAGTAGAACTGTGCTCCGTGGAGTTTCCATCAAGGCTTTGATTTTTACGGAGCAGATCCCAGGCCTGTCTTCTGAGGTGCTTCGGGATGAGTTCAAGCCTCCAACCTTTTGGCTAGTAGCTGAGCATTTAACCATTTGTGCCACTCAGGGACTCCTTATAGAATATATTTAGGTTAAAATTAACTGAAGTGGATTTGAAATAAAAGCAACATGCAGAGAGGAGTATTAAGGGGGAGACTACTTGATTCGTTGGGTGTCGGCAGGCTCTGTTCCATTAAATAGCTTCTTTTCTCCTCAGAAAACCAGCTGTGGCCAAGCCCTGAACTTTTTGTCAGAGGGCCTCAGCTCAGTACTTGGTCTGCACTAAGTGCTGGACTTGGTCCCTCTAAGTTGGGGGCCAGCAAACTTTTTCTGAAAAAGGCTGGACAGTAAATAAATAATACTTTGCGATCCAGACAGTCTGTGTTGCAGCCACTCGGCTCTGCTGAGGCTGCGCAGAAGCAGCATAGACAATATTTAAAAGAACGTGCTTGCTGTTCCGATAAAACTACTTGTGGACGTTGAAATTTGAATTTCACGTAGTTCTCATGTTTCATTAAATTTTCTGCTTTGATTTTTTGCCACAATCATTTAAAAATGTAAAAACCATTCTTAGCTTGTGGGGTGGAACTTGGCCCATGGGATGTAGTTGCTGACACCTGTTCTAACGTTATGGAAGTAGGAACAATTTCCAAGGATGAAATTGCCTCATATATAGAAGAAATATATTACATTGGAGACAGATGAATCTATTGGCTATTTTTAGCCATCAGTATCCTAGAGGAAAAATCTCGTTGACTTTAGATACTGAAATCTTTCTCCACAGAGCAAGTGAAAATGACCTGCCAGCCCTCTTCTCCTAGGGTAGGGAACTGGAAGGCTGCCGAGGCAAGTTCCCACTTTCCGTGATCTTCTGCCCCTGGGTCTCCTCCATCCTCAAGTTCATGGTTTTAGAGTTTTGCTGGCAACAGGCAGCAGGAAACAGGACAAATGCCTCTATATCCGTGTGGTCTTCCAGAGCTGCATAGGTGATTCACTGCCCCTTCTTCTCTCGTAATGCCTTCCTCTTCCCAAGTTTCCAGACACATTTCCTTAGAGTGACTAGAGTTAGAGCTGTGAATGAAAGGCAGGAAAGAAAAGAAACTATAAATTTGAGAAATTACATTTTAAATGTAGCCCACTTACTGTATCTCACAGAAATCACTAAGAAGAGGACTTGAAATGGCCACATAGCTTCTTAGTTTTATTGATGTGGAAACCAGAGTCTAGCAGCAGTGAAGTTCTCGTCCAGGGTTGCCCTGCTCATTGATGGCAGTGCCAGATCTGGACCCTGAATCCAGGCTTTTACCTTTGTAATCACGCTGCTTTTGAACAGGCTTCAGCATTGGAAGCAAGCAAATACCACAGAAGCCAATGAAATTATATCTGGTAGCAGGACATGGACAACGTGGTATGCCTGGTGGACAGCCCTGGTCTAACAAGGGCACCAAGGCCTTCTCCTGCGACCTCCTCCCAGAGGAGCACTAGGGCAGGGCCTTAGCACACAGTGAGGGGAGGGGTCAGATGAGCCTGGTGGTGCCTCGGCCAATGAACCGCTTCTCAGAAGATCCCCTCTTCAGGCTTGTTGTTGCTAGCTGATATCCAGTGGGCCCCCGACTTATGGTAACCCCATGCACAGTGGGATGAAATGCTGCCCAGTCCTGCTCCATTCCCATGACCTGTTGTGCATTGAACCATTGTTACCCACGGGGTTTTCACTGGCTGATTTTTGGAAGATTGCCAGGCTTTTCTTCCTAGTGCATCCTGGCATAGAAGTGCCACTGAAATTTAGCATGTTTAGCATCATAGCAACACCCAAGCCTCCACTGGCAGACGGTGGCTGTGCGTGAGGTCCTTTGGCCAAGAGTTGTACTTGAGTCTCCCGCATGGAAGGTGGGAATTCTACCACAGAACCCAGCCCTGTTCAGGTATCTTTGGGAATTAAAACAGACCCAAGTTGTCTTGCCGGCTGTAGGAATGTGGACAATTATAGGACAACTACACTCTTTTTCTGAGCCCTCATTCTTCATGACACTGGGGTGTCACATCAAGGGTGCATTGTTCCCTGAGCCTTTCATTCAGCACACACACACACACACAAAAAGGTTTTTCACTGTTGAATTTGGAAAAAGTGACATTTCTCCCTCGTGGCATCTGAATTTAATTTATAGTTTTTTTTTTTTTTTTTTAAACTACTGTCAAAGAGCAAATTGGAGCTTCTGTTAAAATTAAAGCAGAGAGACTTATTGAAGGAACAGAGAGATCCGGATCAGGCAGCACTTCCTGAGGATTCCCAGAGTACTCCAGCCGAAGGAATTTTTCAGAGTTTAAGTACAGAAAACCCAGTTACAAGGAAAAAATTCTGACTGGTCGGCATTTACGGAAATGATGATTTAATGGGTTCCACACAATTCTCAGATCCCATAAGCATTGTTTTGCTAATAAAAAGTTTGAATCAGTTAAAATCTTGCTAATCTATGAATAATTTGGGACCAGCCTGAGTGAATGTCCTTCCTGGGAGCTTGCTGTGAGAGGAAGGGGGAGGAGGGGAGCCCTCAGGCTTCCTGAGGTATGCTGGCTCACTGACCGCTGAAAGTCAGCTCAGACTGAGCAGTAAATGAAAAAAAAATGGAGTCCAGCCTACAACTTTGGCAGACGCCTCTCCTCATGCCAAACACCTAGTTCTTTTGAGCTCCTTCACACTACATATAAACTAAAGGCCTTACTAACAGCTGGGCCACAGTATTATTTTTGGAAGTCCTGGGGACCAGTAAAAGGAAAAACCAAACCAAACCCGCTGCCGTCAAATCGATTCTGACTCATAGCGACCCTATAGTACAGAGTAGAATTGCCCCACAGGGTTTCCAAGGAGCAGCTGGTGGGTTTGAACTGCCAACCCTTTGATTAGCAGCTATAGCTCTTAACCACTATGCCACCAGGGCTCTGGTAAAAGGAAAGGAAGACCAACCAAATCATGTCTGTATCCTCGCTAATTTGCCGTTTTAGACAGGAACTTCCAAATTGGTTTGACATCCTGATTTCGAATTCAGGAATGCTGTGAAAGGAGGTTCAGGGTGAGGTTATTAACTTTTTTAACCACAAAACAGGACATGTCTGTTTCTTGCCCACCCCCTTTTGATTCCTGCTTGCTATGAATAAAATAATTTTCACCAGTGTTATATACTCATATTGTTCAGAAGTGTCTTTGGCACCTATGAAATTTATTCTGAAAATGGAAGGTAGAACAGAGGTGAGGCATGAAGTAAATGGGACAGAGCAAGTGTTGCCTGGGAGCCACACGCTTCACCTTGCTGGGTGGCATCTCCGTCCTCACTTTTGGAGTGAAAGCAAGGTGGGGAGATGCATAAGGTCCCTCCTAGTTCAAACATGGCAGTATCCCAAAATACAGAGGTATGACACTCTTCTTTGTAAGCAGCTGGTGTCTCCTGGCATGGCAAGGAAGGAGAGAATAGTGTTTGTTTCTCATTGGACCCTGAGAGAACAGAGAAGGAGGCCAGTGTCTAGACTTCAACTCCAAGGGCTTATTAGGTTAATCCTTTTATTTGTGATCTACAGATGAAAGTCAAATGGTTTATTCTCCCATGAGTCTCAGCAGTTAGTGACCATTTTAACTTATGTCATGTAGCAAACATTGGAGTCTCTCCCATTCAAAAATATATAACCAGGGTCTCAGTGGCATGAATAAGAAATCCCAGGATGGTAGGTGAGCTTTGGTAGTGGCATGGGGGCCCTGCAGCCTGTCTCTGCCCTCAAGTACATGGTGGCAGCACAGTTGTGATGGCATGCTAAAACTTCCCCTCGGGGCTCCTTCCAATGAGGGGAATTCAGCTCTGTAGGAAAAGCCAATAGAGCTCCTTAGATAGCTTTCAGTCAAACCCACCCTATTATATTTTATTTGACATTTTATTAAGTGCCTCTGAATTTGCAGACTAATGTTTACAAAGAAGAGACATTTTTATGAGAACTGGAAAATGATCCCAGGCAATGTTTAATGATACTTTATAATTTATGTACAAAAATCATCTCTTCATCTAGATCCTGTTTTCTTATTTAGAATCTATACAGAAAACTTTTGAAGGAATTTCTTCAGCTAATTAAGAGAAGCAAAGAACAGCTGGAGTTAAGTAGGAAGGGCTGTGGCGGTGGGTGGTGTCTGCTTTCAGGTGAATAGCAGCACTTCTGAGTGCCCCTGAAAATTAATTGGCTACCGCTTCTGGAAAGTTGCTGGAATCCTGCCTGCAATTCCCAGGCACCTACAGCTGTCTGAGTTTTCTGTACTTTGGTACTATGTCTTAAGTGAATTAAGTTGCTTTACCTACTATAGGATCGCTCTGAGTCGGAATCGACTCGACAGCAGTGGCTTTGGTTTGGACCCACTGAGGCAGCTATAAAATAGTGGAAAGTCATTGCTTTGGAGTTAAAGACCTGAGTTCGAGTCCTAGTAAAGCTTCTCTCTCTCTATGTGGCTATGAAAGTCACTTAGCCTCAGCCCCTTTATTTGTAAAATTTCAATGATAAGTGCCTGCCCCAATGTTGGGAGGGTCCCTCAACATAAAGAAAAAATCAGCACAACTGGACCAATAAGCAACATCATGATAAACAGAGAATATTGATGTTATCAAAGATTTCATTTTACGTGGATCCAGAATCAAGCCCATGGAAGCAGCAGTCAAGAAATCCAAGGACATATTGCATTGGGCAAATTGGCTGCAAAAGACCTCCTTAAAGGGTGTTCTAGGGTAAAAATACCACGAGGTTATAATAAAGCTAAAAGAAAAGTTTTATGTTCAAAGAGGAAAAGGAGGAAATGGACAAGCATACTCCAGAGCCATGTCTGTCCCAGTCCAAGGAACATTATAGAATCATCAGTATATAGTAACATTACAAATAGGTAAAATATCATTGGAAGCTTCGCCTTCTTACAGATTGGCTAGAAACTATGATTCTACATTTTGAACTATCTTTCTTAATAATCATTAGTAAAGATTTCAGTAATGACAGTGAGGAGAATCTTCATTGGTCCAGCAAATCTTACTATTCACTAAAGGCTACTAAAAAAAGGATAAAAGTGGAAAGTATGTGGCTCTTTATAAACGAAACAGAACCCATTGCCATCGAGTTGATTCCAACTCATAGGGACCCTATAGGACAGAGTAGAACTGCCCCATAGAGTTTCCAGTGAGCACCTGATGGATCCGAACTGCCGACCTTTTGGTTAGATGCCGTAGCACTTAACCACTATGCCACCATTTTATTAATTTATGTGAAAGGTTCCCTAAAAGATGTTTTCCAAGATTGCCTTAGCTATTGCCTGTATACCTCAGGGTTCAGTTAATGTTTCCTTGTGAATCCAGCTCCAGTTGGGTCACATTCCAGAACAGGGAATAATGGCTCCAATATTATCTTCTAAATCAAGTGTTAAAAAAGCAGAGATGTCACTTTGAGGATTAAGGGGCACCTGACCCAAGCCATGGTATTTTCAATTGCTCCACATGCATGCAAAAGCTGGAAAATGAATAAGAAAGACGGAGGAAGAAGAATTGATGTATTTGAATTAGGTGTTGGTGAACAATATTGAATATACTGTGGACCGACAAGAGAACGAACAAATCTGTCTTGAAAGAAGTACAGCCAGATTGCTCTTTAGAAGCGAGGATGTCAAGGCTTTGCCTCATGTACTTTTGGACTTGTTATGAGGAGAACCCAATTCCTGGAGAAGGACATTGTGCTTGGTAAAGTAGACGGTCAGTGAAAAAGACAAAGACCCTCAACAAGATGGATTGATATAGTGGCTGCAACAGTGGGCCCAAGCATAAGCGATAATTGTGAGGATGTCACAGGACCAGGCAGTGTTTCATTCTGCTGTAGATAAGGTCACTATGAGTCAGAATGGACTGCAGAGCACCTAACAACAACAACTATTATATGTACAAGGAAGTTCAAACGCAAAAGAGCTGATCAAATTATTAGAGTGGACAACTTGAACTATTTTAACATCCAAGCCCATAAACTTATATTGGTGTACCTTTAACATTGAGTCACTGAATACCTACTCACTGAGTGCTTGCTTATGATGCAATAGGCTCTGTGTGAGAAACGACACACCATCTGTGTTAAATAGGAAAATTAATAACAGATGTCTTTCTTTGATTTTAAGGTTTTATCCACAAAACCAAATATTAACCACAAAAAGCCTAACCCAAACTTCAAAAGTCTGCCCAAAGCTGCTTTATAGCAATGCAAATTTGTTTTATCCTGCTAAAAAAGGATAGTTGTCAAACCGTTGCTTCCAAATTTAAATCTCAAAAAGCTTTATGGCTGCAGGTGGATGGAGGGCCAAATTATTAGCAGCAGGCTACAAGTAACCTGATATTAGTTTACCTAGGGGAGGGCACATTAAGATTAGCTAATGGTTGATCTCCCGTATTTCTCCCTCCTCTTTATAAGCCCCGTTGTACCTAGCTTCTTGGAGCCATATGCTTTTTCTGGAATCAAAATGGCCGCCCTATACGCATATAGAATAACTGATCAGAATAGACCTTATGCTTAAATTTTGGTGACTTTTGATTGTTTTTTAACAGCTGTGGGGTGCCCACAGGTGGTGCCCAATTTCTGAACGATCAGGGGGCCATTAGAAAAAGGGTACCAATCACCAAATGTGATTCCTCCATGACGATCACATCCTTTTGACATGCTCTCAGAGCGTTAGCACCTGGAAAGTAGCTTTCATGACTTATAACAAGAAGCAGACAGCACACCAGAACAAATCTGGATTCACTTTTGAGAGTCCCTCCAACTTCAAAAGGCTGTGTCAGAGATGATGACTCTTCCACAAGCACCCTATTCTGCCCTGTGTGAGGGGGTTAAAAAAGGGAGGCCTACCTTCTACTGTCATATTAACTGTTCTTCCTTGTAGGCATATGGATATTTTCCTATCACTGACAGCATTGTACTTCAGGATAGATCTTGAAATATTCTTTTCGATAATGAATGCAACACCGTTCCTCTTCAAGTTGTCATTCCCAGCATAGACCATATGATTGTTCAATTCAAAATGGCCAATACCTGTCCATTACAGCTCACTAATGCCTAGGATATTAAACTTTATATGTTCCATTTCATTTTTGACGATTTCCAATTTTCCTAGATTCATACTTCATAAATTCCATCTTATTGACTATGCTAAGGCATTCAACTGTGTGGATCATAACAAATTATGTATAACGTTGCAGAGAATGGGAATTCTAGAACACTTAATTGTGCTCATGAGGAGTCTGTACATGGATCAAGTGGCAGTTGTTCGAACAGAACAAAGGGATACTGTGTGGTTTAAAGTCAGGAAAGGTGTGCATCAGGGTTGTATCCTTTCACCATACCTGTTCAATCTGTATGCTGAAAAAATAATCTGAGAAGCTGGACTACATGAAGAAGAACAGGGCATCTGGATTGGTAGAATACTCATTAAGAACCTGTGTTATGCAGATGGTACAACCTTGGTTGCTGAAAGTGAAGAGGACTTGAAGCACTTACTGATGAAGATCAAAGACCACACGGCCTTCAGTATGGATTATACCTCAACATAAAGAAAACAAAAATCCTCACAACTGAACCAATAAGCAGCATCATGATAAATGGAGAAAAGATTGAGGTTGTCAAGGATTTCATTTTACTCATATCCACGATCAATACCCTTGGAAGTAGCAGTCAAGAAATCAAGAGACTCATTGCATTGGGGAAATCTGCTGCAAAAGATCTCTTTAAAGTGTTGAAAAGCAAAGATACCACCTTGAAGACTAAGGTGTGCCTGTCCCAAGCCATGGTCTTTTCAGTCGCCTCATATGCATGTGAAAGCTGGACAGTGAATAAGGAAGACCGAAGAAGAATTGATGCCTTTGAATTGTGGTGTTGGTGAAGAATATTGAATATTCCACAGACTGCCAAAAGAATGAACAAATTTGTTTCGGAAGAAGTACAACCAGAGTGCTCTTTAGAAGCATACTTTGGACATGTTGTCAGGAGGGATCAGTCCCTGGAGAAGGAAATTCATGGCTGGTAAAGTAGAGGATCAGTGAAAAAGAGGAAGACCCTCAATGAGGTGGATTGACACAGTGGCTGCAGCATTGGGCTCAAGCATGGCAACAATTGGGAGGATGATGCAGGACCAGGCAGTGTTTCATTCTGTTGTACATAGGGTCTCTAGGAGTCGGAATCAACTTGATGGCAATTTTTTTTTTTTAATCCAACTCATTTACTCAACATCTTAAACTATCTTAAATGAAACTTAAAATGTCTTAAATCTTTCACATCAGTAGACTAAATAAAAGTCTTTTTTCCAGGCTGTAAGTTCCTTGTGGGTAAGTAATATACCTTTTTTTTCACCACCATATCATGGGCACCTGGCGCAGTGAGAGGAGACAGTTCTCTGGACTGGACAGGCTGCCATGTGTTCCCTCATCCTCTCTTCTACCCACCACCACCCACTGCCATTGAGTCGATTCCAACTCATAGTGACCCTATAGCCTACTAGCCTAATATTAACAGTATTAAGTGAGACAAGAAATAGTTTTTTAAATTGTAGATAAATAAAAAGAAAAAAAGGCAATTAAGGTGCTCTTTGTATTTCTAAAACAGCCAGGCCACACTTAAACATGGATAAGGCAGGGAAATCCATCTTTTGCCATCTACCCAAAATCTGTAATGGAAAATTTTGTAGAAGACAGTATCTAGAGTTCTAAACATAAGTTGACTATAATCATCTAATCACTTCATCAGAAAAAAAACTTTTTTTCTTGGTGAATTTATACGAAGTTTTAAAAAAGATTTTGAAAAACATTAAATCATATTCAGTTCTTGTTTTTTCATTAAATTGAAAACATTAAAATGAGGTGACTTTAGAACTGTCTTTGAGTATGCATATTGGATATACAGTGCTTTCCATGGGGAGCCCATGTTGTGATATAGCTTGAATGGTAGGGTTGGACCATCACCATAATAAGGGTGGCCCTGCCTTGTTCAGGCTGGACAGTGTTTGTGGCTGTGATAGGTCATTTTATCTTTGAGAGGGAAGAGACGCTGCTTTCCTTTAGGCTACCTAACAGTCTATTTCATATTATTTTTTGAATGTATCACTGGTAAGCAAAACTACTGAAGCTAGGGTGTGCCTCCAGAAATCACTGTCTAGTTGGACAGTCTTCTGGAAACCAAATGGCCCTTATCTCAGACACATCCAGTATCACGAGCTCGTGGGCTGGTTATGAACGTAATTGATGTTAATTTTAGAAAATATAAGAGCAGACTAAAATCTGTAAATACAGCATACAAATCAATTGTAATTGCACTAGAGAGTGATAGGTACGCTTAAGATTTTTTTTTTTTAGTGTCTGCTTCCTAGCTTTTATCAAACAAATATTAAGGCATCACTTTATATGATATCTTAATAATATTGATTCATATGCAATACTTGTTTTTGTAATTTGCTGGATTTATTTAGCCATATTTTGGTGAATGACTCATGAACTAAGTAAGTTTTGCCTTGGAATAATTTTTCAGTATAAAAACTGCTTATTATGCCAGAGCTCAAAATCTGCCGTTCTTGTAGATTTTCCTCATTATATCCGTGAATTTATTAGAAAATGTTTCTTTCTCTTAATTTCCAACAGAAGCTAGAGAGGTGGCATTCCACGTACACTAGCACAATGGTCCCTAAGTCCCTGTATTTGTGACGTTCTTAACTTTAGGAATTTGTCTTCCCTCTGCAGATTTATGGTCCCACACGTACTCTGAGAGGAAGGAGGGAAATGTGGTTGCGAAGCTTTGATTGGAGAGATAAAATTGTTGTTCTTCTATTTTTTGCCTTGTACTTATCCTTTAAGCTTATCGGGCAGTTTGCCTAGAAGCAATTGACTTCCCCTCTTGATTTTTGGCTCCTATGCCTTGGCCATCCCTCTGTCTGGGGTTAGAAATAGGCTTGCATAGCATTTGTTGAGTCTAGTCAGTGGGTAAGGCGCTCTGGTTGCATAGTGATTAAAGGGCTTGGGTGCTAACCAAAAGGTTGGCAGTTCAAGCTTACCAGCTGTTCTCCGCAGGAGAAAGACATGGCAATCTGCTTCCAAAAAGATTTACAGCCTTGGAAACCCTGTGGGGCAGTTCTGCTCTGTCTTATAGGATTACTATGTGCTGGAATTGACTCGACAGTGGTGGGTTTTTCTGGGTTAGTCAGTGGGTATTGTAAAGCCATTAGATTGTGTTGAACTTCTGGACCACATGCTTAGTGGTCTCTTTTTCACATCCATTTCCAAACTTGAGGTCAAATAGAAATACTTATTTTTCACTTAATTTTTACACAGCAGTTCGTGTCTGTGTGTCTGTCCCTCCCTGGCTCCCTGGCTCCGTTTCTCTTTTCCTTGTCATTTAATCTGGTAGAGCAAATTTGGCAGCTAGCTTGTCAAAGGTCAGAGGGGCCTTATGCAGTCTGTTCCAGGAAAGGACATATTACAGATATTTCATAATGGAGAATCAATAGATAAAGAAAAGCTTTGGCGAGCTTAACTGAACAAGAGGCAGAACACCTGTGGAATCTCAGCATCGGGATTATTGCGTTTCCTGTTCTCCCTTTCCATCCTTCTCAGCTCCAAAGGGCTTTGCCTGGCTGGTCAATACCTTGAGGCCTATTTTAGGATTTCAGATTAAACTCTTTTGTGCCCTTCCCTTCCCTGTAATGAGAAGAATTGGAAAAATTTTCACATCTTTTGTCATGATTTTATGATCCCTTTTGAGACTAGAGTTCATGAGATCAATTAAGTTCTTTTTCTTAGGACTTAAATGGTCTACGTGTTTATTAGAGCCTAGGTAGCAGCTGTGGTGAAGGGCCAGGTCAGGAAATGCCCCTTGGGCAGAGGTGGAGAAGATTTGTGTTTGAGATCCACTTACCCACTGACATCCTGTAGATCTCTTTCCCCTACTGAGAACTCTGTAGAACATTCCTGGGTCAGAAAGGAAGTTTGAGGCAGTATACCCTCCATGTGGAGTTGGGTTGTTGACATTCTCAGTCTATCAGTTCAATAAACCATGTGCTTAATTGGAAAGTTCTGGATGGAGTGTATAGTGACTTAAGATGACACCTCTCACACACAGTGTTCAAAAATGCAAGTTGATGCAATGATTCCTTGGAAGAGGAATGGCTCTTCTCACCTATCCCTCTAAACTGAAATTCACTTACACAAACTTGTCTCTTAAGAAGAATTTTAAGAGTTTGGGCAGTCAAATTACATACACGCTTTTCTCATTATTCCCAGTGTCTAGAACTGGGAGGGATCTTGGGAGGTCATGAAGGACATGGGGACTTCAGCACAGTCACCAGTCAACACTGCTTTCTACTGAAAATGCTTGACATTCATTGTGTTGTCCTGCTTTATCTCAACTTTTAAAAAGTCTCACTAGCTATAGGGTCACTATGAGTCGGAGTCAACTCAACGACAACAGGTTTTTTTTGTTGTTGTTGTTTAGGTAGGTTCTCAAGGAGCCCTGGTAGTGCAGTGGTTAAGTGCTTGGCTACTAACCATAAGGTCAGCATTTCAAACCCACCAGTGGCTCCGCAGGAGAAAGATGTGGCAGTCTGCTTCCATAAAGATTACAGCCTAGGAAACCCTACGGGGCAGTTGTACTCTGTCCTGTAGTGTTGCTGTGAGTTGAATCTACTAGATGGCAGTGGGTAGGGAGGTCCTCAATGTATCCTGCTAAGCATTTCTATTATCAAGAGGAATTAGAATTAATTAAGCTCTGAGAGCTTATAGGTGTGGTTATCAACCATTATGAGCATCTCAACTGCCTAGAATGGTTTGTAAAAATATAGTCACAGAGGCACTACTCCTGGGAATTCTGACTCAATAGGTGTGGATAGGACTGCCTGGAAGATACTAACTTATGGTCATTTGTAAGACCCACTGACCAGTGAGGAAGATACACACATACACACACCAATCACATGAGGCTGACTAATACTTGGAGTAATTTATTTATGAATGGTACACTGGGAGAGCAGTTTCTGTGATAAATACAACCGAATGTTTTCTTTATGGTTAGTTGGCTCACTTTCACAGGGCAGTCAGTGTTTTTTTGCTGTTCCTGGTCACAGTGGTGATGCACTGGTTAAGAGCTATGCTGCTAACAAGAAGGTTGGCAGTTCGAATCCACCAGCTGCTCCTGGGAAACCCTATGGGGTAGTTCTAATCTGTCCTGTAGGGTCTCTATGAGATGCAGTTGACTTGATGGCAATGGTTTTTTTTTGGTCACGGTGGTGATTAGTCCCTGTGTTGGGTTATTTTCCATTTGCTCCTCCAAGTCTCTCTCCACCCTCCCGTGTGTTGGGAGGCTAACCTGTATGGGCTGAATTAAGGTGCTCTTCTGCCCTGTGGCTTCTGGTTGGGTTTGGCCACTGTCAGGAGATCAGAGGGCAGGAAAGGAGAGTGGTCAGTGCTAATGGTTTCCCACTGCGGATAGCTCTGTGATTCTGTACTATCCCTTGTTGCTTTTTCTAAACCCAGATTACACCAATAAATACAATCCCTTTGTGAAACTCTCTTCAGTATCCAATTTGAGGGTACCTCCTGTTTTCTCCTAGGACCTTGATTGACATGGTCTTCTTTATTTTTAGCTAAAAAACAGTACATATGAGAAAGAAAAGAACTGGTAAAGTGATTATGCTAGGGTTCAACGATTTAAAAACTTTAGAATATAGTGAAGTAATTGAATCAGATCTTTAAGTTTTCTCACATGAATATCTCCTATATATAGAACACCGATGGATGGAAAGGAGCACAACTTGTTTGTGACTGGCTGCTATCCAAAAGGTTGAGGGTTCAAATCCACCCAGTGGCTCTGCTGAAGAAAGGCCTGGCAATCTGCTTCCATAAAGATTACAGCCAAGAAAACCCTATGGAGTGGTACTAGTCTGTAACACATGGGGTCACCATGAGTCGTGGGCCAGCTCAAAGACAGCTAACAATAGCAGCAACAATGAATAGAAAGTCGCAGAGTATCTTCTAGACTTCTCATTTAAAGAACTATGTTGTAGCACTTTATTTTGTCTGTATTTCCCCAATAATGTGATCATTAGAAGAGTAACAAAATGGAAGGTCTTCATTGTGCTTATTGACTTGGTATTCTATTATCAGGTAGTCATTTAAGGACCTGCCCTGGGTTACCCCTTTGTGGATACAGGAATGAACAGAACATAGTCTCTGCCTCCACGGGCTTATAGTTTCGTGGGAGAAAGAGACTTGCAATCAAATAAATCAAGTGTTCTGAGTGTACATAGAGGGCTGTACAAGACCACATGGGAACACAGATCAGGAAGTGCCTAACTAGGCATCGGGCGCTCAAGAGGTGACCTCCTGAATAATGAAGGAAACACAAGAAGCAATATAGTTTAATACAGAGGTGAAGAGGTCAGAAGAAAATAAGCAAAGGTGGAGGGGACCAAAAGCAGGTTGGTGTGCCTGAAGTGCCCAGTGTGTTTAGTGGACGGAGACAGGAACCTGCTCGCAGAAGTCTTTGAATTACATGTTAATGCCTCTTACTTGCCACATCTTGATGCAAACACTGGAGTAGCTTTCCATGGAAAAGATGAAAACTTCATGTAGGTAGACAGGAGCAAACATGAAAACCTGATATGGGGGTTCTGTGTGCTTTTGTGGAAAGAATGAAGAAGAGCAGGTGAGCATAGCGTGAGCAGGGAAAATTATAAGGGACGTAGACACAGTGGGGGTAGAATCATCAGTGCTCATGGAGAGTGCCAGTGTGGAAGGCTGGCCTTCCGTCTGTGATTTTAGGTTATAAACTTCTTGAGTACTGCACCATAGTCTTATTTATTTGCAGAAGAAAAAGTCTTTAATTATCTTAGAGACAGGTAAACATGTTTTGATTAAAATGAAGAAAGAGCAGATGTACTGCTTGGGAGAAATAAATGCTTGTGCTATGTAGGATTCTGTTTGTGGAGAGGTAGACTGGTCCTGTGGTAATGTAACCCAAATTCTGACAGCTCTCTGGACTAAAAACTACAGTGAAGGTGGACTTGGCCATTTTTCTCTTCTGCTACACATTGGATTAGCCAGTAATGTTTATTCAAAACATATTAGAATTACTATATTTCCTGAAAAAAGCTTAGAGGTTGAGGTATAATGTTGAATTGAAAATCCTCTTTTTTCTTAAATATGACATTTTCAGCTCTTCCCATTAAAAAAAAGCCCCATAACTCTTTATTTGCCTCATTTTTTTATTGAAGCACTTGGAGAAGCAAGCATCCATTATCACAACATGATAGTGTTTCTCATTATCTGTCACTTTCTTCAAAACGGTTACTGGTAAATCTGTAAATATTTTTAATATATATGGGTATGTCATAATAATACCAAATTTTCTAATTAATTTTTTTTACTTACTTGTCAGTCTTATTATCCTGGTATTAAGGCTTCCATGTTGAGTGTTCGTATCACTAGAATAAATGAGATCAATTTGTGTGCGTGTGGTTTTTCTTTTTCTTTCTTTATTGTGCTTTAAGTGAAAGTTTACCATTCAAGTCAGTTACTCATATAAAAACTTATACACATATTGTTACCTGACCCTAGTTGCTGTCCCTATAATGTGACAGCACACTTCTCCTCTCCACCCTGTATTTCCTGTGTCTATTCAACCAGCTCCTGTGCCATTCTGCCTTCTCATCTCTCCTCCAGACAAAAGCTGCCTACGTAGTCACACGTGTCTACCTTGACCTAAGACGCATACTCTTCACCAGTATCATTTTATGTCCTATACTGCAGTCTAATCTTTGTCTGAATTGTTGGCTACGGGAATGGTTTTAGTTTTGGGCTAACAGAGACTCTGGGGGCCATGTCCTCTGGGGTCCCTCCAGTCTCAGTCAGACCATTAAGTCTGCCCTTTTTACTAGAATTTGAGTTCTGCACCCCATTTTTCTCCTGCTCCTTCAGGGATTCTCTGTTGTGTTTCCTGTGAGGGCAGTCATTGGTGGTAGCTGGGCACCTAACGTTGTCCCTATTTTTTCTTCCATAATCTTTATCATTTTAGATTTTATATTTAGGTCTTTGATCCATTTTGAGTTAGTTTTTGTGTCTGGTGTGAGGTATGGGTCTTGTTTCATTTTTTTTCGCAAATGGATATCCAGTTATGCCAGCACCATTTGTTAAAAAGACTGTCTTTTCCCCATTTAACTGTTTTGGGGCCTTTGTCAAATATCAGCTCCTCATATGTGGATGGATTTATGTCTGTATTCTCAATTCTGTTCCATTGGTCCATGTATCTGTTGTTGTACCAGTACCAGGCTCTTTTGACTACTGTGGCGGTATAATAGCTTCTAAACTCAGGTAAAGTAAGGCCTCCCACTTTGTTCTTCTTTTTCAGTAATGCCTTATTTATCCGGGGCCTCTTTTCCTTCCATATGAAATTGGTGATTTGTTTCTCCATCTCATTAAAGAATGTCCTTGGGATTTGAATTGGAATTGCATTAAATGTATAGATCGCTTTTGGTAGAATAGAGATAATGTTAAGTCTTCCTATCCACAAGCAAGGTATGTTCTTCCACTTATGCAAGTCTCTTTTGGTTTCTTGCAGAAGTGTACTGTAGTTTTCTTTGTATAAGTCTTTTACATCTCTGGTAAGATTTATTCCTAAGTATTTTATCTTCTTGGGGGCTGCTGTAAATGGCATTGATTTGGTGATTTCCTCTTCAATGTTCTTTTTGTTGGTGCAGAGGAATCCAACTGATTTTTGTATGTTTATCTTATATCCCGATACTCTGCTGAACTCTTCTATTAGTTTTGGTAGTTTTCTGGAGGATTCCTTAGGGTTTTCTGTGTATAAGATCATGTCATCTGCAAACAGAGATACTTTTACTTCTTCCTTGCCAATCTGGATGCCCTTTATTTCTTTATCTAGCCTAATTGCTCTGGCTAGGACTTCCAGCACAATGTTGAATAAGAGTAGTGATAAAGGGCATCCTTGTTTGTTTCCCAGCCTCAATGAGAATGCTTTCAGGCTCTCTCTATTTAGGGTGATGTTGGCTGTTGGCTTTGTATAAATGCCCTTTATTATGTTGAGGAATTTCCCTTCTATTCCTATTTTGCTGAGAGTTTTTGTCATGAATGAGTGTTGAACTTTGTAAAATGCCTTTTCTTCATCAATTGATAAAATCATGAGATTCTTGTTTTTTGTTTTATTTATGTGGTGGATTACATTAATTGTTTTTCTATTGTTGAACCATCCCTGCATACCTGGTATGAATCCCACTTGGTCATGGTGAATTATTTTTTTGATATATTGTTGAATTCTGTGGGCT
This sequence comes from Elephas maximus indicus, assembly GCF_024166365.1. Taxonomy (NCBI): domain Eukaryota; kingdom Metazoa; phylum Chordata; class Mammalia; order Proboscidea; family Elephantidae; genus Elephas; species Elephas maximus. The sequence continues at coordinate 11,417,402 of NC_064829.1, forward strand.
AGAATTTTGTTCAAGATTTTTGCATCTACATTCTTGTGGTGTCTTTACCTGGATTTGATATCAGGGATATGGTAGCTTTATAGAATGAGTTTTGTAGTATTCCATTCTTTTCTATGCTCTGAAATACCTTTAGTAGTGGTGGTGTTAACTCTTCTCTGAAAGTTTGGTAGAACTCTGCAGTGAAGCCCTCCAGACCAGGGCTTTTTTTTTTTTGTTGGGAGTTTTTTGATTACCTTTTCAATCTCTTCTTTTGCTATAGGTCTATTTAGTTGTTCTACCTCTGTTTGTGTTAGTTTAGGCAGATAGTGTGTTTCTAGGAATTCATCCGTTTCTTCTAGGTTTTCAAATTTGTTTTAGTATAGTTTTTCATAGTAATCTGATATGATTCTTTTAATTTCAGTTGGGTCTGTAGTAATATCGTCCCTCTCATTTCTTATTCTGGTTATTTGCTTCCTCTCCTGTTTTTTTTTTTGTCAGTTTGGCCAGTGGTTTATCAATGTCGTTGATTTTTTTAAAAAAACAGCTTTTGGTCTTGTTAATTCTTTCAATTGTTTTTCTGTTTTCTATTTCATTTTGTTCAGCTGTAATTTTTATTATTTGTCTTTTTTTGGTGCCTGAGGGTTTCTTTTGTTGCTTCTTTCTATCTGTTCAAGTTGTAGGGATAATTCTTTGATTTTGGCCCTCTCTTCTTCTTGGACGTTTGCATTTATTGATATCAGTTGGCCTCTGAGCGCTGCTTTTGCTGTGTCCTCCAGGTTCTGATAGGAAGTGTTTTCATTCTCATTGGATTCTCTGAATTTCTTTATCTCATCCTTAATATCTTCTATAATACAGTCTTTTTTGAGCAGGGTATTGTTCAGTTTCCAAGTGCTTGATTTCTTTTCCTGTTATTGATTTCCACTTTTATGGCCTTATAATCAAAGAAGATGCTTTGTAATATTTCAATGTTTTGGATTCTGGTAAGGCTTGCTTTATGACCTAATGTGTGGTCTTTTCTAGAGAATATTCCATGTGCACTAGAAAAGAAGGTATAGTTGTTTGCTGTTGGGTGGAGTGTTCTGTATATGTCTACGAGGTCAAGTTGGTTGATTGTGGCATGTAGATCTTCCGTGTCTTTATTGAGCTTCTTTCTGCATGTCCCGTCCTTCACCAAAAGTGGTGTGTTGAAGTCTCCTACTATTATTGTGGAGCTGTCTATCTCACTTTTCAATGCTGATAGAGTTAGTTTTATGTATCTTGCGGCCCTGTCATTGGATGCATAAATATTTAATATGGTTATATCTTCTTGGTGTATTGTCCTTTTAATCATTCTATAGTGTCCTTCCTTATCCTTTCTGATGGATTTAACATTAAAGTTTATTTTGTCAGAAATTAATATTGCCACTCCTGCTCTTTTTTGATTGTTGTTTTCTAGATATATTTTTTTCCATCCTTTGAGTTTTAGTTTGTTTGTGTCTCTAAGTCTAAGGTGTGTCAGTTGTAGGGAGCATATGGACGGATCTTTTTTTTTAATCCATTCTGCCACTCTCTGTCTCTATATTGGTGCATTTAGTCCATTTACATTCAGGGTAATTATGGATAGGTGTGAATTTAGTGCTATCATTTTGATGTCTTTTTTTGTGTGTTGTAGACAGTTTCTTTTTCCCACTTGATTTTATATGCTGAGTAGATTTTCTTTATATATTGTCCTTTCCTTATGTTTGTTGTTGATTTTGTTTCTGCTGATTTTCTCTTTTTCCCTTGTATTTTATTTTGATGAGTAGGATAGTTTGTCTCCTTTGTGGTTACTTTATTATTTACTCCTATTTTTCTAAATTTAAAACTAACTTTTATTTCTTTGTATCGCCATATCTTCCTCTCCATATGGAAGGTGTATGATTACATTTCTTAGTCCCTCTTTATTATTTTAATGTTGTCTTCTTCTATATAATAACATCGCTGTTACCCTGTTTTAAGCTTTTTTTTCTTTTTGTAATCTTGCTTTGTTTTTTGGATTTCCCCATCTGGGTTGACTTCTGGTTGCTCTGCCCAGTGTTCTAGTGTTGGATTAATACCTGATATTATTGATTTTCTAACCAAAGAACTCCCTTTAGTGTTTCTTGTAGTTTTGGTTTGGTTTTTACAAATTCCCTCAACTTGTGTTCATCTGCAAATGTCTTAATTTCACCTTCATATTGAAGGGACAGTTTTGCTGGATATATGATTCTTGGCAGACAATTTTTTTCCTTTAATTTTTTAAAATATGTCATCCCATTGCCTTCTTGCCTGTATGGTTTCTGCCGAGTAGTCCGAGCTTATTCTTATTGGCTGTCCTTTGTAGGTGACCTTTTGTTTATCCCTCGCTGCTCTTATAATTGTCTCTGTATCTTTGGTTTTGGCAAGCTTGATTATAATATGTCTTGGTGACTTTCTTTTCAGATCTACCTTATGTGGAGTTCGATGAGCATCTTGGATAGGTATCTTCTCATCTTTGATGATATCAGGGAAGTTTTCTGCCAACAAATCTTTAACAATTTTCGCTGTATTTTCTGTTATCCCTCCCTGTTCTGGTACTCCAATCCCTCGTAGGTTATATCTCTTGATAGAGTCCCACATGACACTTAAGTTTTCTTCATTTTTTAAAAATTCTTTTATCTGATTTTTCTTAAAATACGTTTTGCAAGTGATTTATCTTCGAGTTCGTAAAGTCTAGCTTCTAATTTCTTAATTCTGCTCCTCTGACTTTCTATTGAGGTGTCTACTTCTGTAATTTTATTTTTAATCTTCTGAATTTTTGATTGGTGACTGTATATGGATTTATCCAGCTTATTAAACTTTTCATTATGTTCCTGAAAAATCTTTCTAATTTCTTCAGTTGCTTTATCTGTCTATTCCTTGGCTTGTTCTGTGTATTGCCTCATTTCCTTCCTGATGTCTTGAAGGGCTCTGTATATTAAACTTTTGTATTCTGCATCTGGTAATTCCAGGAATGCACTTTCATCTAGAAGATCCCTGGATTCTTTGTTTTGAGAGCCTGTTGAGGTGATCATGGTCTGTTTCTTTATGTGACTTGATATTGACTTTTGTCTCCGAGCCATTTATAAGTTACTGTATTAGTTTATGCTTCCTTACTGTGTCATAGCTGCTTGCTTTGTTTTGTTTTGGTATACCCCTATGGGTTACTTGAGTGAGCTAGCTTGATTATTTTTGCCCTTGGAGCTCTGGTGTCCTGTCCCCAGGTGGCTAGAGCTGTTATCAGGTATATCTGTCTAGGAGTCCATTCAGTTTTCTTGCATGAATTCAGCTCAGGTTTTCAGGTAGCTGACCATCAAGTTTGTGGTACAGTCTGTGTCCTAAAGTCTTAGAGGGGCAGGGGTGGTTGGCATATATACTGGTATCTGATTGCAGCAGGGGGTCATGCTCTGAAGAAGACAGGGGGCTGAGAACTGACCCCCATGTGTCTCTGAGGAAAACACGTCTCTGTTCCCTAGAGCGTGCTGGTGGGTGGCTTCTGTACAGGGACCATGGGCACCCAGAGTCTTTGTTTGTAAGGACTGGGAGGTACCAGTTATCTTTGGACCCCTGTTGCGGGTGGCTGGGTGACCCGAGTAGAGCTGCCAGTCCTTAGGTCCCTGATGTGGGTAGGTGAGGACCTTGTTTAATAGGCAAAGCTATGTCAAATGTCAAACACCCACCTCTCCACCGCACAGCTGAAATGGTTGGTGTTTGCCAACAAGGGCCTATTCTCCCGAAATAGGCCCACACAGGTCCGTGCAGAAGGGAAAGCTGCTCAAGGTGCACAGGTGGTTTATGCCTGGACAGGAGCTGCTTCTGTCCTGAGCTCGCCCGGTTAATGAAGCTAGCAAATTATCTCTTCCCCCCAGATGCAAATTTTTTTCCTTTCCCAAGGCTGGGAGGATGGCTCTAGGTTCTCACTAGGGTCTATCTCTGGCCCAGGGATTCAGCCGCTGAAGCAGCTTGGGGGTGGGAGGGCGTGGCAAAATATACATAAGTTCTTAGCTTTTGCCGAGAGCGCTGTTCTCCTCAGGTTCCGGAGGCTTGAGCAGGCTGTGTGGCTGGCTGCTTCTGCCTGAGGAAACTGCGGCCAAATGCTAGTTCCAGCCTGGTGCGGCTGCCGCTGCCGCTCCAGGAACGATACCTGATGGCTCCCGGCGATTCAGGTCCAGTAACTCCTCTCCATTTCTGAACGGTCTCTTCCTCCCCCTGCCCCTCAGTTCGTTGTCTAAGCTTGCCTTTGATACTCAGGGCTTCCAGTCTGTCACAAATATACTCGTTTCACTTGTTTTTTTGGATCTTTGTTGTAAACAGGCTCGACATATGCATTTGTCTATTTTGTCATCCTGGTTCCGCCTCCAGAACGTTTTCTTAATACGCTTTGTTATGCCAGTTGACGTAGATGCCCCCTGAAAATATGGTCCCCATACCCCAGCCCCTGCTACTCTGTCCCTTGAAATGTTTGATTATATTCAGGAAACTTCATAGCTTTTGGTTAGTCCAGTTGTGCGAACTTCCCCTCTATTGTGTGTTGTCTTTCCCTTCACCTAAAATAATTCTTGTCTACTTTTTTTTTAATCTAGTTAGGGAATACCTCTTTCCCTCTCTTCCTACCCTCATAACCACGAAAGAATGTTTTCTTCTGTGTTTAAACCTTTTCTTGAGTTCTTATAATAGTGGTTTCATACAATATTTGTCCTTTTGTAACTGACTAATTAATTTCACTCAGCATAATGCCTTCCAGATTCATCCATGTTATCAGATGTTTTATGGATTCACCGTTGTTCTTCATCATTGCATAGTATTCCATTGTGTGAATATACCCTAATTTGTTTACCCATTTATCCCTTGATGGGCATCATGGTTGTTTCCATCTTTTTGCTGTTTTGAACAGTGCTGCAATGAACGTGGGTGTGTATATATCTATTCACATGATGACTTATTTCTCTGGGATGTATTTCTCTAGGAGTGGGATTGCTGGATTGTATGGTAATTCTAGTTCTAGGTTTTAAGGAAGTGCCAAATTGATTTCCAAAGTGGTTGTACCATTTTACATTCCCACCAGCAGTGTATAAATGCTCCAGTCTCTCCACAAGCTCTCCAACATTTATTATTTTGTGGTTTTTTGATTAATGCCAGCCTTGTTGGGGTGAGATGGTATCTCATTGTAGTTTTGATTTGCATTTCTTTAATGGCTAATGATCGTGAGCGTTTCCTCATGTATCTGTTAGCTACCTGAATGTCTTCTTTAGTGAAGTGCCTGTTCATATCCTTTGCTCATTTTTTCATTGGGTTGTCTTTTTGTAGTTGGGTTTTTACAGTATCATGTAGATTGTAGAGATCAGACACTGATCAGAAATGTCATAGCTAAAAACTTTTTCCCAGTCTGTAGGTAATCTTTTTACTCTTTTGGTGAAGTCTTTGGATGAGGATAGGTGTTTGATTTTTAGGAGCTCACAGTTATCTAGTTTCCCTTCTGGTATTTGTACATTGTTAGCAGTGTTTTATGTACTGTTTATGGCATGTATTAGGGCTCCTAGCATTATCCCTATTTTCTCTTCCATGATCTTTATCATTTTAATTTTTTTATTTAGGTCTTTGACCCATTTTGAGTTAGTTTTTGTACATGGTGTGAGGTATGGGTCTTGTTTCATTTTTTTGCAGATGGATATCCAGTTATGTTACCACCATATGTTAAAGAGATTGTCCTTTCCCCATTTAGCTGATTTTGGGCCTTTGCCAAATATCAGCTGGTCATAAATGAATGAATTTATATCTGAATTCTCAATTCTGTTCCATTGGTCTGTGTATTCGTTGTAGCAGTAGTAGGCTATTTTGACTACTGTGGTGGTATAATAGGTTCTATAATCAGATAATGTGAGGACCCCCACTTTGTTCATCTTTTTAGTGATACTTTACTTACCTGGGGCCTCGTCTCTTTCCAGGTGAAGTTGGTGATTTGTTTCTCCATCGCAATAAAAAATGCCATTGGAATTTGGATTGGGATTGCTTTGTAACTGTAGATCGCTTTTGGTAGAATAGACATTTTCATGTGTTGAGTCTTCCTATCCATGAGCAATGTATGTTTTTCTACTTGCGTAGGTCTCTTTTAGTTTCTTCCAGTAGCATATTGTAGTTTTCTTTGGATGGGTCTTTTACGTCTGTGGTTAGATTTATTTTCAAGTATTTTTTCTTCTTGTGGACTACTGTAAATGGTATTGGTTTGGTGATTTCCTCTTTGAAATTCTGTTTGTTGGTGTAAAGGAATCCAATTGATTTTTGTATGTCTATCTTGTATCGTGATATGTTGCTGAATTCTTCTATTAGTTCCAGTAGTTTTCTTGTGGATTCTTTAGGGTTTTCTGTGTATAAGATCATATCATCTGCAAATAGAGATACTTTTACTTCTTCCTTACCACTTTGGATGCCCATTATTTCTTTTTCTAGCCTAACTGCTCTATAGGACCTCCAGCGCAATGTTGAACAAGAGCAGAGATAAAGGGCATCCTTGTCTGTTCCTGTTCTCAAGGCGAATGCTTTCAGACTCTCTTCATTTAGGATGATATTGGCTGTTGGCTTTGTATAAATGTCCATTATTATGGTGAGGAATTTTCCTTCTATTCCTATTTTGCTGAGAGTTTTTATCATGAATGGGCATTGGACTTTGTCAAATGTCTTTTCTGCATCAATTCATAAGATCATGTGGTTCTTGTCTTTTTTTCTGTTTATGCAGTGGCTTACATTGATTGTTTTTCTAATGTTGAAGCATCCCTGCATACCTGGTATGAATCCCACTTGGTCATGGTGAAGTATTTTTTTGATATGTTGTTGAATTCTATTGGGTAGAATTTTGTTGAGGACTTTTGTGTATAAGTTCATGAAGGATATTGGTCTGTAACTTTCTTTTCTTGTGGTGTCTTTACCTTATTTTGGTATCGGGTTCATGCTGGCATGGTAGAATGAGTTTGGGAGTATTCCATCCTTTTCTATGCTCTGAAATACCTTTAATATTAGTGGTGTTAACTTTTCTGTGAATGTTTAGTAGAATTCTCCAGTGAAGTCATCAGGGCCAAGTTTTGTTGTTGGAAGTTTTTTAATTACCTTTTCAAACTCTTCTTTTGTTATAGGTTTATTTAGTTGTTCTACCTGTTTGTGTTAGTTTAGGTAGGTAGCATGTTTCTAGAAATTTATCCATTTCCTCTAGGTTTTCAAATTTGGTAGAGTACAATTTTTCATAGTATTCTGTTATGATTCTTTTAATTTCATTTGGGTCTGTTGTGTTACTGCCCATCTCATTTCTTATTGAGATTATTTGCTTCCTCTTATGTTTTTGTTTTGTCAGTTTTGCCAGTGGTTTATCAGTTTTGCTGATCTTTTCAAAGAATCAGCTTTTGGGCTTGTTAACTCTTTCAGTTGTTTTTCTCCTATTTCATTTAATTCAGCTCTAATTTTAATTATTTGCTTTTCTGGTGCCCGAGGGCTTCTTTTACTACTCTTTTTCTATTTCTTCCAGCTTTAGGGATAATTCTTTGATTTTGGCCCTTTCTTCTTTTTGAATGTGTGCATTTATTGTTATAAATTGGCCTCTGAGCACTGCTTTTGCTATGTTCCAATGAATCTGGTAGGAAGTGTTTTCATTCTCATTGGATTGAATGAATTTCTTTTTTTTGTTTCCCTTAATTTCTTCTGTAACCCAGTAGTTTTTGAACAAGGTGTTGTTCAGTTTCCATGTATTGATTTTTTTTTCCTTTTTCTGTTATGATTTCTACTTTTATGGCTTTTTGGTCAATAAAGATGCTTTGTAATATTTCAAAGTTTTGGATTCTGTTAAGACTTGCTTCATGGCCTAATATGTGGTCTATTCTGTAGAATGTTCCATGTGCATTGGAAAAGAAAGTGTACTTGACTGGTGTTGAAGAGAGTGTTCTGTATGTGTTTGTGAGGTCAAGTTGGTTGATTGTGACGTTTATAGCTTCCGAGTCTTTATTGAGCTTCTTTCTGGATGTAATGTCCTTCTCCAAAAGTGGTGTGTTGAAATCCCCTACTGTTATTGTGGAGCTGTCTATCTCTTTTTTCAGTGCTGATAGAGTTTGTTTTATGTATTTTGGAGCTGTGTCTTTGGGTGCGTAAATATTTATTATGGTTATATCCTCCTGGTATTTTGACCTTTAATCATTATATAGTGTCCTTCCTTATCCTTTGTGAAGGATTTTGCTTTAAAGTCTATTTTGTCAGAAATTAATATTGCCACTCCTGTGTGTTTTTTTTTTTTTTTTCTTATCGTTCTTTGCTTGATATATATTTTTTCCATCCTTTGAGTTTTAGTTTGTGTCTTTAAGTTTAAGGTGTGTCTCCTTTTGGCAGCATATAGACGAATTGTGTTTTTTTTTTTTTAATCCATTCTGCCACTGTCTCTTTATTGGTGCATTTAGTCCATTTACATTCAGTGTAATTATTGATAGGTATGAGTTTAGTGCTGATATTTTGATGTCTTTTGTGTGTGTGTGTGTGTCGTTGGCAGTTTCTTTTTTCTACTTAATTTTCTGTGCTGAGTTGTTTTTCTTTATATATTGCCTTTTCCTCTTTTTCATTGTTGTTGCTTTTGTATTTGCTGTATCTTTATGTTTTTCTCATTTTTTATTTTGATGTTTAGGATTGTTGGTTTCCTTTGTGCTTACCTTAATATTTACCCCTATTTTTCTGAGTTTAAACCAATCTTATTTATTTATATCACCTTGACTTCCTCTCCATGTGAAAGATCTATGACTACATTTTTTGTCCCTCTTTTTATTTTTTTTAATGTTGTCATCTTTCACATAATGACATCTCTGTTTTCCTGTCGTGAGCATTTTAGCTTTGGTTTATTTTTGTGATTTCCCTATTTGGGTTGATATATGGTTGCTCTGTCCTGTGTTCTACTCTTGGATTGTTATCTGATGCTATCGTTTTTCTAACTGGAGGACTCCCTTTAGTATTTCTTATAACTTTGGTTTGTTTTTGCAAATTCCTTAAACTTTCTGTTTGTCTGGAAATGTCCTAATTTTGCCTTCATATTTGAGAGACAGTTTTGCTGGATATATGATTCTTGCCTGGTGATTTTTTTTCCTTCAGGGCTTTGTATATGTCATCCCATTGCCTTCTTGCCAGAATGGTTTCTGCCAAGTAGCCTGAAAAAAAAAAGCCTGAGTTTAGTCTTATTGACTCTCCTTTGTTGGTGACTTTTTGTTTACCCTAGCCACTCTTAAAATTCTCTCTGTCTTTGTTTTTGGCAAGTTTGATTATAATATGTCTTGGTGACTTTCTTTTGGGATCTACCTTGTGTGAGACTTTTTTTTGGTCCCTTTTTATTTTTTTTAATGTCATCTTTTGCATAATGACATCTCTGTTTTCCTGTTTTATCTTTGATTTACTTTTGTGAGCATCTTGGATAGGTATCTTCTCATCTTTCATGGTATCAGGGAAGTTTTCTGCCAACAAATCTTCAACAATTCCCTCTGTATTTTCAGTTATCCGCCCCGTTCTGGTACTCCAATCACTTCTGGGTTATTCCCCTTGATAGACTCCTGCATAATACTTAGGGCTTCTTCATTTTTAAAATTCTTTTATCGTGATTTTTCCTGAAATATGCTTTATCATCACTCTCACTAATTCTGATTTGCACTGCCTCAGTTCTGCTCTTATGACTCTCTATTGAGTTGTCTAATTCTCAAATTGTATTGTTAATCTTCTGGATTTCTGTTTGCTGTCTCTCTATGGATTCTTGCAGCCTATAAATTTGTCATTATGCCCTTCTCTAATTGTTTTAAGCTCCTCTAATGCTTTGTCTGTGTTTTCCTCATATCATTCTGTGTTTTGCTTGATCTCCTTCCTGATCTCTTGAAGACTTATATATATTAACGTTTGGTATTCTTCCTCTGGAAATTCCAGGAAGTTCTCTTCATCCAGAAGATTTCTTGATTTGTTGTTTTGGGAGTTTGCTGAAGCCGTCATGGTCTGCCTCTTTATGTGATTTGATATTGACTGTTGTTTCTAAGCCATCAATAAGTTATTGTATTTATTTATTTTATGTTTGCTTACTGTGTCCTAGCCTCTTGTTTTGTTTTTAATGCCCAAATAGGCTGTCTGAGGGAGCTTGTTTGATTACTGATGCATTTGAAGTTCTAACATCCTGTCACCAGGTGATTAGAGCTGTTACTAGGTAAATGAGCCCAGGAGTCTATTTACTTTTCTTTTATGGATTCAGCTCAGGTGTCCTGGTAGTCGGTCACCAAGTTTGTCATGTAAGCTGTCATGTACAGTCTTAGATGATTGGGGGGTTTGGTGTAGGCACAGGTATCTGGCTGCAGTAGGGGGTCACGTGCTGAGCAAAGGAGGAGGCTGACAGTGGCTCTGAGAGTGTGTGAAGAAAGCTTTTCCCTGTTCCCTAGAGTGTGTAGGTGGGTGGGTTTTGCATCTGGACTATGGGCACCCAGTGGTGTTTGTTGTAAGGCCTGGGAGGCACCACTTATCCTTGGACCCCTGTCATGGGTGGCTAGGTGGAGTAGGTGGAGCCATCAGTCCTCAGGCCCCTGATATGGGTAGGTGAGGACCCTGTTTAATAGGAAGAGTGGTGTCAAATATCATGAACCTATCTCTCTCTACCATATCGTTGAAACAGGCGAAGTTACGCTGTAGGTATATACCCTGTTGTACTGTACTAACGAGGGCCCATGCTATTGAAATGAGCCCATACAGATCTATGCAGGGATGAAAGGCATTCAGAGTCCATGGACTGCTTATGCAAGGAGGTGTTTATGTCTTGAGTTCCCAGCTTAGGGGATTTGGCAAATTATTTTCTCCTTGTTTGTTAATTTGTTCCTTCTCCAAGGCTGGGAGAATGGCTCAGGATACGCTACAGGTCCTACTTCTGGCCCAGGGAATGTGGCTATCACCGAAGCCCTCAGGACCCATTGCAGAGCGGGGAGTGTTCAGGTAAATGGGAGAGAGTCCCCCCCCAGTGGTGTTTTTGATTTGCACAGTAGATTAGATGGAAGTAATTATCTTTTGTTGATTGTGCACCCCTTTTCACTGATTCTGGAGGCATGAGTGAACTCTCCACTTTCTGGTCTCTCCCAATGTGGAAATTGTGTCCTGCACGCCAGTGCTTGCCTTACTGCACTCATGCCAGCAAATCTGGCCTGCAGGGTGCTTCTGAACTGCTTCTGAACCATCTCTCTATCCCCCTGCTGCTCAGTCCATTTTATCTACTTTGCCTTTGATATTCAGGTTTCCTAGATTATCATACATAATCGATTCAGTTGTTTTTTTCAGGTCTTTGTTGTAAGAGGGGTCACAGGAAGTGTGTGACTCTTCCACCACTTTATTCTCTCCTCCTCCAGATGAAGTTTTTATAAGCCTGTTTCACATTAATTTAATTTTTTTTTTAACTTTTATTAAGCTTCAAGTGAACGTTTACAAATCCAATCAGTCTGTCACATATAAGTTTACATACATCTTACTCCGTACTCCCACCTGCTCTTCCCCTATTGAGTCAGCCCTTTCAGTCTCTCCTTTTGTGACAATTTTGCCAGCTTCCCTCTCTCTCTATCCTCCCATCCCCCCTCCAGACAAGAGTTGCCAACACACTCTCAAGTGTCCACCTGATATAATTAGCTCACTCTTCATCAGCATCTCTCTCCCCCCTGCTGACCAGTCCCTTTCATGTCTGATGAGTTGTCTTCGGGGATGGTTCCTGTCCTGTGCCAACAGAAGGTCTGGGGACCATGACCGCCGGGATTCCTCTAGTCTCAGTCAGACCATTAAGTTTGGTCTTTTTATGAGAATTTGGGGTCTGTATCCCACTGATCTCCTGCTCCCTCAGGGGTCCTCTGCTGTGCTCCCTGTCAGGGCAGTCATCGATTGTGGCCGGGCACCAACTAGTTCTTCTGGTCTCAGGGTGATGTAGGTCTCTGGTTCATGTGGCCCTTTCTGTCTCTTGGGCTCTTAGTTGTCGTGTGGCCTTGGTGTTCTTCATTTTCCTTTGATCCAGGTGGGTTGAGACCAATTGATGCATCTCAGATGGCCACTTGTTAGCATTTAAGACCCCAGACACCACATTTCAAAGTGGGATCCAGAATGATTTCATAATAGAATTATTTTGCCAATTGGCTTAGAAGTCCCCGCAAACCATGTCCCCCAGACCCCCGCCCTTGCTCCGCTGACCTTTGAAGCATTCATTTTATCCCGGAAACTTCTTTGCTTTTGGTCCAGTCCAATTGAGCTGACCTTCCATGTATTGAGAGTTGTCTTTCCCTTCACCTAAAGCATTTCTTATCTACTGATTAATCAATAAAAAACCCTCTCCCACCCTCCCTCCCTCCCCGCCTCGTAACCACAAAAGTATGTGTTCTTCTAATTTAATTTTTATGACATTAGTAATTTGTATGTTTCCCACTGTTGGCAGATTATAAATTATGTATATATCTTCATATTATTTTCTTTTAAAACATGTCAGTTAATTTCAATACAACTTATATTTATTCAGCACTCCTTCTTGTCAGGACACTGCAGTCGATGCCGGGAATGCAGAGGGAATTAGTTTAGAGTCTCTGTCCTGGGCAGTTCACAAGGCTTCAGATCACCACATGTACCTTTAGGGTTTTCCTTATGGGTAATATCCCTTCATACCCTCCCTTCATCCTTCCTTCCCCCTTTCTTCCCTTCCTCCTCCCATCTGCATCTCCATATCTCCCTCTCTCCTTCCTTCTCTTCTTTAAGTAACATTTTTTTTTCGTATGTGTTAGTAAGCATTATGATTCAAGTAAAATTTTTTTTCTTGTATATTTTTATGGTACTATCTGTTGTTCCACATTCAGTCTCCAGTTATGTCTAGGACATTGCAGCATTAATAGAGAAAAGAGAAGGGAACTTAGGAAGGAAGAAAGGTAAGAGAGCCATTCAGTAATTTTTCAAGGTAGGAGTACTGGCCCTTAGTTTATTTAGTACCAGTGAAGAGTTTTGTTTTAAAGCTGTATGTAGTAAGAACCCCGTTAAGTAGGGATAGGCCATGTGGGAAAGGTGGGGTGGAGAAGTTTAATCAGCAAATGGGCTCGAGCCTCAATTTTTCCAAACATATTTGAATGGGAAAGAACAGAAAAAGGAGTCTAGGAAATTGTACAGCAGACAAAAAGGAAAGGAAGAATGAAAAGTTTTGAAACATTTTGGGACTAGCAAGCAGGTCACTGTTAGGAGTTGATGGTGTGATGAGGCCTGAGGCTGGCAACATGGGTTGGGTCCAGATATTAAAGGGTCTTGAATGTTGTGGGTGAGAGTCAGTGTGAGAAAGTAGATCTGAAATTTAGAGGCAGATCAATCCACTTTTCACTCTTGTGCTGTTATTTCCCTGCTACAGATATGACTTCTGAGAAAATATTTATGCTTTCAGAATCTCATTATGTTCATATGTAAAATAGAAATGACAATATTTCATGGGGCTTTGTGAAGATGAGAAAATATTTTCATGTATTAATTCCTTCTGTCATCTGCTCACCACTCAGCACCACTTATAGAATGTCTGCTCTGTGCCACAGAGTCACAGCATGTATAGTTGTAACACAAGGACATCCAGTGAGCTCTGACCCATGATGACCTTACGTACAATAGAACAGAATGTACATTATCTAACACAATGACACCCGGTGAGCTCTGACCCATGATGACCTTACATACAATAGAACAGAACATACAGCATCTAACACAATGACATCCGGTGAGCTCTGACCCATGGTGACCTTGCATATAGCAGAGCAGACTGTACATTATCTATTGCAATGACATCTGGTGAGCTCTGACCCATGGTGACCTTACGTACAACAGAGCAGAATGTACAGCATCTAACACAGTGACATCCGGTGAGCTCTGACCCATGGTGACCTACATACAGCAGAACGGAATGTACAGCATCTAACACAGTGACACCTGGTGAGCTCTGACCCATGGTGACTGTACATACAGCAGAACGGAATATACATCATCTAACACAATGACATTTTAACACAATGACATTTTAACACAATGACAGTCAATGAACTCTGACCCATCGTGACCTTATTTTTTTTTAACACAATGACATTCAGTGAACTCTGACCCATCATGACCTTACGTACAGCAGAACGGGACGTACAGTATCTAACACAATGATATCCGGTGAGCTCTGACCCATGGTGACCTTACACACAGCAGAACAGAATATACAGTATCTGACACAATGACACCTGGTGAGTTCTGACCCATGGTGACCCCACGCATAGCAGAATGGAATATAGTATCTAACACAATGACATTCAGTGAGCTCTGACACACAGTGACCTTATGTATAGCAGAATGAAACGTTACTCAGTCCTGCATTATTCTCACAATCACAAGCATGTTCCTGGCCCGTCATTGCGGGTGTTATGATGTTCATCTCACTGAAGTTCTCCCTTGCCCTTGCTGGCCCTGTACTCCACCAAAAATGATGTCCACCTCCGGCGATTAATCCCTCCTTATGATGTGTCAAAGCAAGCAAGTCAGACATTGTTCTGTTTTGATCCATAGGGTTTTCTTTGGCTAATTCTCAGAAGAGATCATCAGGCCTTTCTTAGAAGTCTGTCTTAGTCTGGAAGCTCCACCATGGGTGACCCTGCTGGTATTTGAAATACCAGCAACCTAGCATCCAGCATCATAGGCACAAGTAATCCACCACAGTATAAAAAACTGACATGCAGGCTGTGGGGACAGATAATAGATGATGCAATGTGAAATACCAATAATAATTGTTATCATGATTACTCTCCCACGACTGTTGTTGTTAGGTGCCGTCCAATCGGTTCTGACTCATAGCGACCCTATGCACAATAGAACGAAACACTGCCCGGTCCTGCGCCATCCTTAAAATCGTTGTTATGCTTGAGCTTATTGTTGCAGCCACTGTGTCAATCCACTTCCTTGAGGGTCTTCCTCTTTTCCGCTGATCCTGTGCTCTGTCAAGCATGATGTCCTTCTCCAGGGACTGATCCCTCCTGACAGCATGTCCAAAGTATGTAAGATGCGGTCTCGCCATCCTTGCTTCTAGGGAGCATTCTGGTTGTACTTCTTCTAATACACATTTGTTCATTCTTTTGACAGTCCATGGTATTTTTTTCACCAACACCACAATTCAAAGGCGTCAACTCTTCTTTGGTCTTCCTTATTCATTGTCCAGCTTTCACATGCATATGATGCGATTGAAAATACCATGGCTTGGGTCAGGCGCACCTTAGTCTTCAGGGTGACATCTTTGCTCTTCAACACTTTGAAGAGGTCCTTTGCAGCAGATTTGCCCAATGCAATGCATCTTTTGATTTTTTGACTGCTGCTTCCATGGCCGTTGATTGTGGATCCAAGTAAAATGAAATCCTTGACAACTTCAACCTTTTCTCCATTTATCATGATGTTGCTCATTGATCCAGTTGTGAGGACTTTTGTTTTCTTTATGTTGAGGTGCAATCCATACTGAAGGCTGTGTGTGGTCTTTGATTTTCGTTAGTAAGTGCTTCAAGTCCTCTTCACTTTCAGCAAGCAAGGTTGTGTCATCTGCATAACGCAGGTTGTTAATGAGTCTTCCTCCAATCTTGATGCCCTGTTCTTCTTCATATAGTTCAGCTTCTCGTATTATTTGTTTAGCATACAGATTAAATAGGTATGGTGAAAGAATACAGCCCTGGCGCACACCTTTGCTGACTTTAAACCAATCAGTATCCCCTTGTTCTGTCTGAACAACTGCCTCTTGATCTATGTAAAGGTTCTTCATGAGCACAATTAGGTGTTCTGGAATTCCCATTCTTCGCAGTGTTATCCATAGTTTGTTATGATCCACAAAGTCAAATGCCTTTGCATAACCAATAAAACACAGGTAAACATCCTTCTGGTATTCTCTGCTTTCAGCCAGGATCCATCTGACATCAGCAACGATATCCCTGGTTCCACGTCCTCTTCTGAAACTGGCCTGAATTTCTGGCAGTTCCCTGTCGATATACTGCTGCACCCGTTTTTGAATGGTCTTCAGCAGAATTTTGCTTGTGCGTGATATTAATGATATTGTTCTATAATTTCCACATTTGGTTGGATCACCTTTCTTGGGAATAGGCAAAAATATGGATCTCTTCCAATCAGTTGGCCAGGAAGCTGTCTTCCATATTTCTTGGCATAGATGAGTGAGCACCTCCAGCACTTCATCTATTTGTTGAAACATCTCAGTTGATATTCCATCAATTCCCGGAGCCATGTTTTTCTCCAATGCCTTCAGAGCAGCTTGGACTTCTTCCTTCAGCACCATCGGTTCCTGATCATATGCCACCTCTTGAAATGGTTGAATATCGACTAATTCTTTTTGGTATAATGACTCTGTGTATTCCTTCCATCTTCTTTTGATGCTTCCTGCATCATTTAATATTTTCCCCATCAATCCTTCACTATTGCAACTCGAGGCTTGAATTTTTTTCTTCAGTTCTTTCAGCTTGAGAAACACCAAGCGTGTTCTTCCCTTTTGGTTTTCCATTTCCAGCTCTTTGCACATGTCAGTATAATACTTTATTTTGTCTTCTCTAGAGGCCCTTTGAGATCTTCTGTTCAGTTCTTTTACTTCATGAGTTCTTCCTTTTGGTTTAGCTGCTCGACGCTCAAGAGCAAGGTTCAGAGTTTCCTCTGACATCCACCTTGGTCTTTTCTTTCTTTCCTGTCTTTTCAGTGACCTCTTGCTTTCTTCATGGATCATGTCCTTGATGTCATTCTACCACTCATCTGGTCTTCAGTCACTAGTGTTCAGTGTGTCAAATCTATTCTTCAGATGGTCTCTAAATTCAGGTGGGATGTACTCAAGGTCATATTTTGGCTCTCGTGGACTTGCTCTGATTTTCTTCAGTTTCAGCTTGAACTTGCATATGAGCAACTGATGGGCTGTTCCACAGTCGGACCCTGACCTTGTTCTGACTGATGATATTGAGCTTTTCCACCGTCCCTTTCCACAGATATAGTCAATTTGATTTCTGTGTGTTCCATCTGATGAGGTCCATGTGTATAAAAAATATAGGCGCCATTTATGTTGGTGAAAGAAAGTATTTGCAATGAAGATGTCGTTGGTCTTGCAAAATTCTGTCATTCGATCTCCAGCATTGTTTCTATCACCAAGGCCATATTTTCCAACTACTGATCCTTCTTCTTTGTTTCCAACTTTCGCATTCCAATCACCAGTAATTATCAATGTGTCTTGATTGCATGTTTGATCAATTTCAGACTGCAGCAGCTGATAAAAATCTATTTCTTCATCTTTGGCCCTAGTGGTTGGTGTGTAAATTTAAATAATAGTCTTATTAACTGGTCTTCCTTGTAGGCATATGGATATTATCCTATCACTGACAGCGTTGTACTTCAGGATACATCTTGAAATGTTCTTTTTGACGATGAATGCAACACCATTCCTCTTCAAGTTGTCGTTCCCAGCATAGTAGCCTATATGATTGTCCAACTCAAAATGGCCCATACTAGTTAAAGCAAAATAGTGGCATGGTCACATTTGTATTCTAGAAAGATTGAAATTAGGAATTGAGAAGGTAAAGTTTGCTGATGGTGTGATGGCTGGCGGAGTTTCTACCATCTCAAATTATTAGAATGGAATTATTGTTAGGCAAAAGTAGAGTAAAAGTTCTGAGGATAAGTAAAATGAAATCAGCATGCCTGATTAAAGCAGGAGGAATGGAGAAAGAGGAAGCATCTGGGGAGAAACTGGCTGGGGCTGAGTCTTGATGGAACATGAAGAGAAGCTTCTGGAATCCCGTTTTTGTTCCGACTCTACAGCCCAGTTATTGTGAGTCACATGTCTTCTCTGAGCTTTGGTTTCCTCATTCTCTAAAATGAGAGTGATGACAATTTCTACTTCATAGGGCTTTAAAAACCCAAAACTGAAACCCATTGTGGTCGAGTCGATTCCAACTCATATCGACCCTGTAGGACAGAGTAGAACTGCCCCATAGGATTTCCAGAGAGTGCCTGGTGGATTCGAACAGCTGACCTTTTGGTTAGCAGCTGAGCTCTTAACCACTGTGAAACCAGGGCTTCCATAGAACTTTAGTGTGAATCAAACGAGATAAGGGACCTGTAATTGATACAGTCCTAGCAAGTTGATTTGCCCAGCACCTGGAACATGCTCTATAATTTTTTTTTAATATTGTGTTTTTGGTGAAAGTTTATCAGGAAATTTAGGCTCTCATTTAACAATTTCTGTACATATTGTTCAGTCACATTGGTTACATGCGTCACAATTAGCATTCTTGTTGTTTCCATTTTGGTTGTTCTGTTTCCATTAATCTAGCTTCTGTCCCCCCTAGTCTTCTCATCTTTGTTCTAGGGCAAATGTTAACCATTTGGATTCATCTAGATGATTATTTTGAGGAGCACAGTACTTGTGGGTGATGTTTATTTTATAGGCAAGCCTATTATTTGGCTGAAAGGTGACCTCTGGGCGTTGTTTTGTAACCAAACACCACTCAGGTTCTTGTCCTGTCCTATTGGCTGAACAAAATAAGACAGACACTAACTGCAAGGGAAGCAAAAAGTGACAAGTTTATTGTCTGCGCAGACAAGGAGCAGTGCAGGGTCTAGTGACCAGAATACCATGTGCTCCCCATCTGAGGGGCATGGGGAACTTTTATTTCCAATGGCGCCCGGGGGTTGGGTTTGGTACCCAGAACTGTCTGCCCTTAGCCCTCCCATGTCCACATTTGGAGGTTCGGATGCTGAATTATCTTCTGTCGGATGTCTATGTGGTGGGAGCTTTCGCTTCTACAAAGGGTTCGGGTTAAAACTGTGGGCTGGGAAGTGTCCTCCTTTCCGGTGGTAATTAGGTCTGGGGTCAGGTAAAGGACTTGATCTCCTTAATCAGTGCGTGATTCAAAGTCTAGTTTGGGCCGGTCTAGTGGACAGAGCCACTACGTGCTGCAGCTTCCTGAAAAATGTTGCTCAAAACAAGCTCGTGGTTAGCAAGACAAAGAAAAGAGGGGGAGGGGTATCAGTTGGGGGTTTCAGTTTGAATTCTAAGTTTGAAGAGTATCTCAGGACAATAGTCTTGAGGGTCCATGTAGTCTCTACTGGTCCAGTAAGTCTGGCCTTTTTATAGGAATTTTAATTTTTTTCTACATGTTCTCCCACTCTGTCTGGAACCATCTATTGAGTCCCTGGTCTGATGGTTGGTAGTGGTAGCTGAGCACCATCTAGTTCTTCTGGTCTCAAAGTAGGTGATGCCATTGTTTGTGTAGACTACTGGTTTTGTAGACTAGTTTCTTCTTTGAGTCTTTTGTTTCCTTTGTTCTTTTTAGCTGCTGACAAGTAGAGACCAATAATTGTATCTTGGATGGCTACTCACAAGCTCTTAAGACCCCAGATGATACTCACCAAACAAGGATGTAGAATGTTGTTTTTATGGACTATATTATGCCAGTTGACTCAGTTGCCCCACAAGACTATGGTCCTAAGTCCTCAACCCGGTAAACCAATCCTGTGAGGTGTTTGGTTGTGCCTAGGAAGTATTGGTAACTGTGCCACCTATGTGCTTTATTTTATACTTGAAAATCTATGCAGCACACATAAACATATATATATATATACTTATGACTACAGTTATTCATATATGCCTTTCTGTATATATTTATGCATACTTCTGTAGGGTCACTATGAGTTGAAAATGACTTGACGGCAATGGGTTTGGTTTTTGGTTTTATATGTATATGGAGCCCGGGTGGCACAGTGGTTAAGAACTTGGCTGCTAACCAAAAGGTCAACAGTACAAATCCACCAGGCACTCCTTGGAAACCATATGAGGCAGTTCTGCTCTATCCTGTGGGGTTGCTACAAGCTGGAATCTACTCCACGGCAATGGTCTGATTTTTTTGGTTATGTCTCTAGGTAACGAAATACTTATTTGTTTAGTTGTTATTACTGTTGTTACTAAATTGTATATCCTCCAGTGAATTTTTTATACATTTTCAGATAAATTGTTCATTGATATTAATTACATTTATCATAGTCTGTCAGTGTTCTCTTAAATTGTGTCTATGCCCTTCTGTTTGTGCTCTAACACCTGCCTTTGCTATGGCCGTGCTGTGCACACTACCTCTACACTCTGAGCCACATTTCCCATCACCAAAAGTAACAAGTCTCTAAGCTCTAAAGTGTGCTTACTCTACCTACCAATGAATATTAGTCTCTTTATATTTATCTGTTCCTGTCTTCTTGTAAAAGAGGGATCATACGTTATTTTTCCTTAATGCTTAACTTATTTCACTTCATGCTTTATAAAATTTGATTCAACAAAGGATTATGAAGAAATTAATTCTGCAAGAAATCACATAACTAGTGTTCCTTTCCTAACCTCTTTTTTCTCCTAATTTAATTGACTTTTTTCTTCTTTTTTTAAATTGTGGTGAAAACTTACACACCAAAACGTCTGCCAACACAGTAACTTCCACATTTACAACTCAATGATAACTAATTCAATTTTTCGTGTTATGCCACCATTATTGCTATTCTCAACCAAAACATTCTACCACTATTAACAGAAACCCAATGCCTCCTGTAAAATCACCACAAAGTTACAGTAAAGCAGAAAGAAAGATTTTATTTGGCATATGTTCGAAGAGGCAAAAATAGGAAAAGGGTAAGCATATTGCCAGCGCCATTTCTGCCCGAGTCCAAGGAATATTACAGAATAAGCAAAAGTGGGAAAACGGTAAGAATGCTACCAAAGCCATGTCTGCCAGAGTCCAAGGAATATTACAGAATAAGCAGAAGTGGGAAAACAAACAAGCATACTGCCAGAGCCGTCGTCTACCCGAGTCTGAGGAACATCACAGAATCATTGTATATACTAACATTACAAATGGGCAAAACCACTGAAGGCATCACCTTTTCACAGATTTGTTAAAAACTGCTAAATCAACTGATTCTACATTTTGGACTGTCTTTCTTAGTAATCATTGGTACAGGTTTGAGTAAAGACAACGAGGAGAGTCTTCACTGGTCCAACAAATCTTACTATTCACTAACTGCTAAAAGTGGAAAGTATGTGGGTCTTTTGTGCTGTTTATGATTTGTTTATGTGAAAGGCTCTCTAAAAGATGTTTCCAAGATTCTCCTAGCTGCTTTTTTTGTACGTCAGGGCCCAGTTGATGTGTCATTGTGAGTCCAGCTCCAGCTGAGTCACATTCTGCGACAGGAAATAATGATTCCGATCTTATCTCCTAAATTACCTCCAAACAAAAGCTCCACCTTTTCCACTTCCTCCAACCCCTGGGAACCAGTGATCTTTGGTTTGTATGTACAGGTCTGTGCCACATAACAGTCCTTAGGACAATGTGCTACCGACCACATAGCCATCTGTGATCCCCTAAGGTTATAATGTTTTGTCATTGTGTGCCGTGGAGTCGATTCTGACTCATGCGATCCTATAGGACAGAGTAGAACTGCTCCATAGAGTTTCGGTGCCCATCTGCTGGCTGCCTGTCTCACCACCTGCCATAGTCAGGGACTGTGCAGATGTTGCCAGAGCCACTGAGGGGGATGCCCCACGAGGCCACTGCCCCATGGAGCTAGGGCACCTTGCATGTTATGCCCAGACCCAAAACTGCGGCTCTTCCTGTGTTGGCAGCCTCTAAGCAATACTGGCTGTGGCATTGGGAGAGGAGGAGCAGGAAAGGCAGAGGAATGGTGGGCTGAGCTAGAAGAGTTTAAAGACCATTGGGGGGTCTGGGAAGGTAGGCAGGGAGGAAGGAAGGAAAGGGGGCCAGGGCACCTGGACCGCAGGTGCATGTTGCCACAGAGGCTATAGGTGGCTCCTGGAGACCAGACTGCAACCCTGCAGTAACAAAGGTGGTAGAGCCAAAGTTATGGAGCAGTCCCTTGGTGCAATGGTGCTGGTCCCAGGTCACCCAGTGACCATCCCATGCACCTCTTTCACACTATATAATGTGGTGTTTGCACAATGTCCAAATCACATAACGGCCTATTTCAGAGATGGTCTCATGAATGTTTAGCTATGCCTATCTGTGTTTGCTTATTTCATGTAGGTGAGATAATACAGTATCTGTCCTTTTGCGACTGACTTATTTTGCCCAGCATAATGTTCTGAAGGTTCATCCAAGTTGTGGCATGCATCAGAACTTCATTTCTCCTTATAGCTGCATAATATTCCATTGTATACCACATTTTGTTTATCCATTCATTTGATGGATATTTTAACCTTTTAGCCATTGCCATCGAGTCAATTCCGACTCATAGCGACCCTATAGAACAGAGTAGAACTGCCCCATAGGGTTTCCAAGGAGCAGCTGCTGGATGAGAACTGCCAACCTTTTGGTTAGCAGCCAAGCTCTTAACCACTTCCACCTTTTGGCTATTGTTTAAAAGTGCTACGATGAACACTTAAGTACAGGTTTTTTGTTTGCATTCCTGCCTTCACTTCTTCTGGGTGTATACTTGGGACTGGAATTGCTGGATCATGCAGTAATTCTGTGTTCATCATTTTTTTTTTTAATTGTGCTTTAGATGAAGGTTACAGAGCAAATTAGTTTCTCACTAAACAATTAATGTACTTATTGTTTTGTGACATTGGTTGCCAACCCTGTGACATGTCAACACTCTCCTCTTTTCCACCTTGGGTTCCCCATATCCATTCATCCAGGTTTCCTTTACCCTCCTGCCTTTTTGTCCTTGCCCCTGGGGTATGCCCTTTTAGAGTGGTATAACTTTTTAAGGAACTGCCAAACTCTTTCTCACGGTGGTTGTACCATTTTACATTCCCATTAACAATGGATGAGGGTTCTACTTTTTCTATATCATCTCTGACATTTGTATTCCTTTTTTTTTTTTTGTCATTATCATTCTAATGGGGCCAAGGTGATGTCTCATTAAGGTTTCAAATTGCACTTCTGTAATGGTGCTCTGGAAACCCTGGTGTATAGTGGTTGGTGCTATGGCTGCTAACCAAAAAGTCAGCGGTTAAATCCACCGGGTGCTCCTGGGAAACTCTATGGGAGCAGTTCTACTCTGTCCTATAGGGTTGCTATGAGTCAGAATCGACTCGATAGCAACGGGTTTAATGGAACTCTGATGGCACAGTGGTTAAGAGCTCAGCAGCTAACCAAAAGGTTGGCAGTTTGAATCCCCCAGGCACTCCTTGGAAAACCTATGGGGTAGTTCTGTTCTGTCCTAAGAGTTGCTAGGAGTTAGACTCGAGTTGATGGCAATGGTTTAATGGCTAATGGGATAGTTCTGTTCTGTCCTGTAGGGTCGCTATGAGTCAGAACCTACTTGACTGCAGTGAGTTTGGTTTGGTTTGTTAATGGATAATGGGAGATATGTGGATGACACGATCTTGCTTGCTGAGTGAAGAGGACTTGAAACACTGATGAAGATCAAAGAATACAGCCTTCAGTATAGATTACACCTCAACATTAAAAAAATAATAAAATTCTCACAACTTGATCAATAAGCGACGTCATTATAAATAGAGAAAAGATTGAAGTTGTCAAGGATTTTATTTCACTTGGATTCATAATTAACAACCATGGGAGCAGCAGTCAAGAAATCAAAAGACATTGTATTGGACAAATCTGTAGCAAAGGGCCTCTTTAAAGTGTCAGAAAAGCAAAGATGTCACCTTGAGGAGTAAGGTGTACCTTACCCAAGCCAATTTTTTTTTTATCATGCTTTAAGTGAAATTTTATAAATCAAGTCAGTCTCTCATATAAAAATTTATATATACCTTGCTATATAAAAAAAAAATTATATACTCCTAATTGCTCTCCCCTAAATGAGACAGCACACTCCTTCCCTCCACTCTCTCTTTTAGTGTTCATTCGGCCAGCTTCCGACCCCCTCTGCCCTCTCATCTCTCATCCAGACAGGAGCTGCCCACGTATTCTCATGTGCCTACTTGATCCAAGAAGCTCATTCTTCACCAGTATCATTTTCTATCCCATTGTCCAGTCCAATCCTTGTCTGAAGAGTTGGCTTTGGGAATGGTTCCCATCTTGGGCTAACAGAATGTCTGGGGACCGTGACCACCGGGGTGCTTCTACTGTGTCAGACCATTAAGCCTAGTCTTTTTACCAGAATTTGGGGTCTGCATTCCCATTGCTCTCCTGCTCCCTCAGGGGTTCTCTGTTGTGTTCCCTGTCAGGGCAGTCATTGGTTATACGTGGGCACCATCTAGTTCTTCTGGTCTCAGGCTGATGTAGTCTCTGGTTTATGTGCCCTTTCTGTCTCTTGGGCTCATAACTACCTTGTGTCTTTGGTGTTCTTCATTCTCCTTTGCTCTAGGTGGGTTGAGACCAATTGATACATCTTAGATGGCCGCTTGCTAGCATTTAAGACCCCAGATGCCACTCTCCAAAGTGGGATGCAAAATGTTTTCTTAATAGATTTTATTATGCCAGTTCACTTAGATGTCCCCTGCAACCACAGTCCCCAAACCCCTACCCCTGCTATGCTGGCCTTCTAAGTATCCAGTTTATTCAGGAAACTTTGCTTTTGGTTTAGTCCAGTAGCACTGACCACTTCTGTACTGTGTTTTGTCTTTCCCTTGACCTGTAATAGTCCTTATCTGCTATCTAATTAGTGAATACCCCTCTCACTCCCTCCTTCCCTCCCTCCCTCCCCCTCCCACCCTCTCGTAACCATCAAAGAACATTTTCTTCTCTGTTTAAACTATTTCTCCAGTTATTATAATAGTGGTCTTATACAATATTTGTCCTTTTGCAACTGACTAATTTCACTCAGCATATTGCCTTCCAGATTCCCGAAGTCCTATGGTATAAGATATTTTCACGGGGTGGCGGCTCAAGGCTCCTCCTAGAATTGATCCTAGAACCTGAACCCACAAACCAAGTGCTCCACATAGACACTGGAATTTCTCTTTGAACCCAGCTCTGAAAGCTCAGCTGCCTTCATGGGGGATGAGGATGGGATGGGCACTGAGGCTCCCTGACAGTGCCAAAGACTGAGATGGGGGCTTCCTTGGGGGCAACTGGAATGCCTGGTGGAAAAGAGGCAGGGTGTTAGTGCTCAAGCCAAAGGTGAAGGCAGGAGGCAAGGAGTGCAAAGGCCCAAAGTTCAGATGCCCCCCAGCCCCTGGGCAATCTTGAGGCTGAGCCTGTAAAGTGGTGAGCAGGGGCTGTGCCTCGGCCTGGGAGTAGCCTATGAACAGGCCTTCTGTGGCCCCAGTCGGGTTACATGGGGGCAGGTTGAGTGGAACAAAGCCCAATAAGTGGGAAAAGTCCACATTAGCAGCACAGAGGGCCTTAGAGAGGTAGGCGGGACTCTTGGTGAGCAGTGATTCATCAAGGAGGGCCACAGCTGCTGCCGGCTGAGGTGAGGTGGGCTAGGGTTCGGCAGATGAGAGAGACAGGCTTCTGGGAAGCTCCGCCAGAAAACTATCCACCTCCACTTTGGCTGTGAAATGCTTCACGGATTCACCATTGTTCTTTATGGATGTGTAGTATTCCACTGTGTGAATATACCACAATTTATTTATCCATTCATCCATTGGTGGGCATCTTGATTACTTCCATCTTTTTGCTATTGTAAACAGTGCTGCAATGAACATGGGTGTGCATATATCTGTTTGTGTAAAGTCTCTTATTTCTCCAGGATATATTCCAAGGAGTGGGATTGCTGGATAATATAGTAGTTCTATTTCTAGCTTTTTAAGAAAGTGCCAAATTGATTTCCAAAGTGGTTGTACCATTTAAATTTCCCACCAGCAGTGTATAAGTGTTCCAGTCTCTCCACAACCTCTCCAACATTTATTATTTTGTGTTTTTTGGATTAGTGCCAGCCTTGTTGGAATGAGATGAAATCTTATTGTAGTTTTGATTTGCATTTCTCTAATGGCTAATGATCGTGAGCATTTCCTCATGTATCTGTTAGCTGCCTGAATGTCTTCTTCGGTTCATATCTTTTGCCCAGTTTTTAATTGGGTTCTTTGTCTTTTTGCAGTTGAGTTTTTGCAGTATCATGTAGATTTTAGAGACCTGGCGCTGGTCGGAAATATCATAGCTAAAAACTTTTCCCAGTCTATAGGTAATCTTTTTACTCTTTTGGTGAAGTCTTTGGATGAACATAGTTGTTTGATTTTTAGGAGCTCCCAGTTATCTAGTTTCTCTTCTGCATTGTTAGTAATGTTTTGTACACTGTTTATGCCATGTATTAGGGCCCTTAACGTTGTCCTTATTTTTTCTTCCATGATCTTTATCGTTTTAGATTTTATATTTAGGTCTTTGATCCATTTTGAGTTAGTTTTTTTGCATGGTGTGAGGCATGGGTCTTGTTTCATTTTTTTGCAGATGTATATCCAGTTATGCCAGCATCATTTGTTAAAGACTGTCTTTTCCCCATTTAACTGACTTTGGGGCTTTGTCAAATATCAACTGCTCATATATGGATGGATTTATGTCTGGATTCTCAGTTCTGTTCCATTGGTCCATGTATCTGTTGTTGTACCAGTACCAGGCTGTTTTGACTACTGTGGCGGTATGATAGGTTCTAAAATCAGGTAAAGTAAGGCCTCCCACTTTGTTCTTCTTTTTCAGTAATGCCTTAATTTCCAGAACCTCTTTCCCTTCCATATGAAGTTGATGATTTCTTTCTCCATCTCATTAAAGAATGTCCTTGGGATTTGGATCAGAATTGTGTGACATGTATAGATCCATTTGGTAGAATAGACATTTTTGTAGTTTTAAGTGTTCCTATCCACGAGCAAGGTATGTTCTTCCACTTATGCAAGTCTCCTTTGGTTCCTTTGGTTCTTTGTATGAGTCTTTTACATCTCTGGTAAGATTTATTCCTAAGTATTTTATCCTCTTGGGGGCTACTGTAAATGGCATTGATTTGGTGATTTCCTCTTCAATGTACTTTTTGTTGATGTAGAGGAATCCAACTGATTTTTGCATGTTTATCTTCTATCCCGATACTCTGCTGAACTCTTCTATGAGTTTCAGTAGTTTTCTGGAGGATTCCTTAGGGTTTTCTGTGTATAAGATCATGTCATCTGCAAATAGAGATACTTTTACTTCTTGCCAATGTGGATGCCCTTTATTTCTTTATTTAGCCTAATTGCTTTGGGTAGGACTTCCAGCCCAATGTTGAATAAGAGTGGTGATAAAGGACATCCTTGTCTAGTTCCCGATCTAAATGGGAATGTTTTCAGGCTCTCTCCATTTAGGGTGATGTTGGCTGTTGGCTTTGTATAAATGCCCTTTATTATGTTGAGGAATTCCCCTTCTATTCCTATTTTGCTGAGAGTTTTTATCATGAATGGGTGTTGAACTTTGTCAAATACCTTTTCTGCATCAATTGATAAAATCATGTAATTCTTGTCTTTTGTTTTATTCATGTGGCTGATTACTTTAATTGTTTTTCTAATGTTGAACCATCACTGCATACCTGATATGAATCCCACTTGGTCATGGTGAATTATTTTTTTGATATGTTGTTGAATTCTATTGGCTAGAATTTTCTTTTCTTGTGGTGTCTTTACCTGGTTTTGGTATCAGGGATATGGTGTCTTCATAGAATGAGTTTGGCAGTATTCAGTCCTTTTCTATGCTCTGAAATACCTTTAGTAGCAGTGGTGTTAACTCTTCTCTGAAAGTTTGGTAGAACTCTGAAGCGAAGCCCTCTGGACCAGGGCTTTTTTTTGTCGGGAGTTTTTTGATTACCTTTTCAAACTCTTCTTTTGTTATGGGTCTATTTAGTTGTTCTACCTCAGTTTTTGTTAGTTTAGGTAGGTAGTGTGTTTCTAGCAATTCATCCATTTCTTCTAGGTTTTCAAATTTGTTTGAGTATAGTTTTTCATAGTAATCTGATATATGATTCTTTTAATTTCAGTTGGGTCTGTTGTGATATTGCCCATCTCATTTCTTATTTGGTTTATTTGCTTCCTCTCCTGTTTTTCTTTTTTCAGTTTGGCCAGCGGTTTATCAATTTTGTTGATTTTTTCAAGAAACCAGCTTTTGGTCTTGTTAATTCTTTCACTTGTTTTTCTGTTTTCTATTTAATTTAGTTCAGCTCTCATTTTTATTGTTTGTTTTCTTCTGGTGCCTGTGGGTTTCTTTTGTCGCTGTCTTTCTATTTGTTCCAGTTGTAGGGATAGTTCTTTGATTTTGGGCCTTTCTTGTTTTTGGATGTGTGCATTTATTGATATAAATTGGCCTCCGAGCACACCTTTTGCTGTGTCCTACAGGTTCTGATAGGAAGTGTTTTCATTCTCATTGGATTCTCTAAATTTCTTTATCCCATCCTTAATGTCTTCTATAATCCAGTCTTTTTTGAGCAGGGTATTGTTCAGTTTCCAAGTGTTTGATTTCTTTTCCCTGCCTTTCCTGTTATTGATTCCCACTTTTATGGCCTTATGTTCAGAGAAGATGCTTTGTAATATTTCAGTGTTAAGGATTCTGGTAAGGCTTGCTTTAGGACCTAATATGTGATCTATTCTAGAGAATGTTCCATATACACTAGAAGAGAGAGTATAGTTGTTTGCTCTTGGGTGGAGTGTTCTGTATATGTCTACGAGGTCAAGTTGGTTGATTGTGGCATTTAGATCTTCCGTGTCTTTATTGAGCTTCTTTCTGGATGTCCCGTCCTTCACCGAAAGTCATGTGTTGAAGTCTCCTAGTATTATTGTGGAGCTGTCTATCTTGCTTTTCAATGCTGATAGAGTTTGTTTTATGCATCTTGCGGCCCTGTCATCGGGTGCATAAATATTTAATATGGTTATATCTTCTTGGTGTATTGTGACCTTCCTTATCCTTTCTGATGGCTTTAACTTTAAAGTCTGTTTTGTCAGAAATTAATATTGCCACTCCTGTTCTTTTTTGATTGTTTGCTTGATGTATTTTTTTCCATCCTTTGAGTTTTAGTTTGTTTGTGTCTCTAAGTCTAAGGTGTGTCTCTTGTAGGCAGCATATAGATGGATCTTGTTTTTTAATCCATTCTGCCACTCTCTGTGTCTTTATTGGTGCATTAATCCACTTACATTCAGGGTAATTATGGATAGGTATGAATTTAGTGCTATCATTTTGATGTCTTTTTTTGTGTGTTGTAGACAGTTTCTTTTTCCCACTTGATTTTATATGCTGAGTAGATTTTCTTTATATATTGTCCTTTCCTTATGTTTGTTGTTGATTTTGTTTCTGCTGATTTTCTCTTTTTCCCTTGTATTTTATTTTGATGAGTAGGATAGTTTGTCTTCTTTGTTGTTACCTTATTATTTACTCCTATTTTTCTAAATTTAAAACTAACTTTTATTTCTTTGTATCGCCATATCTTCCTCTCCATATGGAAGGTGTATGATTACATTTCTTGGTCCCTCTTTATTATTTTAATAATCTTGCTTTGTTTTTTTCAATTTCCCTGTCTGGGTTGACTTCTGATTGCTCTGCCCAGTGTTCTAGTCTTGGGTCGATACCTGATATTATGTATTTTCTAACCAAAGAACTCCCTTTAGTATGTCTTGTAGTTTCAGTTTGGTTTTTATGAATTCCCTCAACTCGTGTTCATCTGCAAATGTCTTAATTTCACCTTCATATTTAAGGGACAGTTTTGCTGGATATATGACTCTTGGCAGGCAATTTTTTTCCTTCAGTTTTTTAAATAAGTCATCCCATTGCCTTCTTGCCTGCATGGTTTCTGCCGAGTAGTCCAAGCTTATTCTTATTGGCTTTCCTTTGTAGGTGACTTTTTGTTTATCCCTCGATGCTCTTATAATTCCCTCTTTATCTTTGGTTTTGGCAAGCTTGATTATAATATGTCTTGGTGACTTTCTTTTCAGATATACATTATGTGGAGTTCGATGAGCATCATGGATAGATATCTTCTCATCTTTGATGATATCAGGGAAGTTTTCTGCCAACAAATCTTCAACAATTTTCTCTGCATTTTCTGTTATCCCTCCCTGTTCTGGTACTCCAGTCCCTCGTAGGTTATTTCTCTTGATAGAGTCCCACATGATTCCTAAGGTTTCTTCATTTTTTAAAATTCTGTTATGTGATTTTTCTTCAAGTTTATTAGTGCCAAGTAATTTATGTCTTGGTAACTTTCTTTTCAGATCTACTTTATGTGGAGTTTGATGAGCATCTTGGATAGATATCTTCTCATCTTTGATGATATCAGGGAAGTTTTCTGCCAACAAATCTTCAACAATTTTCTCTGTATTTTCTGTTATCCCTCCCTGTTCTGGTACTCCAATCATTCATAGGTTATTTCTCTGGATTTCCACATGATTCTTAAAGTTTCTTCATTTTTTTTAAATTCTTTTATCTGATTTTTCTTCAAATATGTTAGTGCCAAGTGATTTATCTTTGAGTTCAGAAATTCTAGCTTCTACTTGCTCAATTCTGCTCCTCTGACTTTCTATTCAGTTTTCTACTTCTGTAATTTTATTGTTAATCTTCTGAATTTCTGATTGCTGTCTGTCTATGGATTTTTCCAGCTTATTAAACTTTTCATTATGTTCCTGAATAATCTTTCTAATTTCTTCAGTTGCTTTATCTGTGTGTTCCTTGGCTTGTTCTGCGTATTGCCTCTTTTCCTTCCTGATGTCTTGAAGGAT
This sequence comes from Elephas maximus indicus, assembly GCF_024166365.1. Taxonomy (NCBI): domain Eukaryota; kingdom Metazoa; phylum Chordata; class Mammalia; order Proboscidea; family Elephantidae; genus Elephas; species Elephas maximus. Next base: position 11,448,051 of record NC_064829.1, read on the forward strand.
TCTGTATATTAAACTTTTGTATTGTGCCTCTGGTAATTCCAGGAATGCATTTTCATCTAGAAGATCCCTGGGTTCTTTGTTTTGACAGCTTGTTGAGGTGATCATGGTCTGTTTCTTTATGTGACTTGATATTGACTTTTGTCTTCGAGCCATCTAGAAGTTATTGTATTAGTTTATGCTTGCTTACTGTGTCATAGCTGCTTGCTTTGTTTTGTTTTGGTATACCCCTATGGGTTGCTTGAGTGAGCTAGCTTGAGTATTTTTGCCTTTGGACCTCTGGTGTATTGTCCCCAGCTGGCTAGAGCTGTTATCAGGTATATCAGTCTAGGCGTCCATTCATTTTTCTTGTATGAATTCAGGTCAGGTTTCCAGGTAGCTGACCATCAAGTTTGTGATACAGTCTCTCTCCTACAGTCTTAGAGGGGCAGGGGTGATTGGCATATATACCAGTACCTGATTGCAGCAGGGGGTCACACTCTGAAGAAGGCAGGGAGCTGAGACCCATCCCCTAAGTGTCTCTGAGGAAAATGCATCTCTGTTCCCTAGAGCATGCTGGTGGGTGGGTTCTGCAGAGGGACCATGGGCACCCAGAGTTTTTTTTGTAAGGACTGAGAGGTACCAGTTATCTTTGGACTGCTGTCTCGGGTGGCTGGGTCACCTGAGTGGAGCTGCCAGTTCTTAGGTCCCTGATATGGGTAGGCGAGGACCTTGTTTAATAGGCAAAGCTATGTCAAACATCAAACACCCACCTCTCCACCACACAGCTGTAATGATTGGGGTCTGCCAAGAAGGGTCTATTCTCCTGAAATTGGCCCACACAGATCCTTGCTGAAGGGACAGGTGCTCAAGGTCCATGGGTGGTTTATGCCTGGACAGGAGCCGCTTTTGTTCTGAGCTCCCCCATTAATGGAGCTAGCAAATTATCTTTTCCTCTCAGTTGCAAATATTTTCCTTCCCCAAGGCCAGGAGGATGGCTGTAGGTGCTCACCAGGGTCTATCTCAGGTCCCGGGATTCAGCCGCTGAAGCCGGCTTGTGGGTGAGGGGGCACAGTAAAATATATGCAGTTACTTAGCTTTTGCTGAGAGCGCCATTCTCCTCAGGTTCCAGAGTTGTGAGTAGGGTGTGTGGCTGGCTGCTTCTCATTGAGGAAACTGTGGCCGAAGTCTAGTAGCAGCCCGCCACCGCCGCTGTTGCCCTGGGAATGGTGCCTGACTACTCCCAGCGATTCAGGTCTGGTATCTCCCCTCCACTTCTGAACGGTCTCTTCCTTCCCCTGCCCCTCAGTTCATTGTCTAAGCTTGCCTTTGATGCTCAGGGCTCCCATCTTGTCACAAATGTACTCGTTTCACTTATTTTTTGGGGTCTTTGTTGTAAAGAGGGCTCGCTGGAAGTATGTGTCTATTCCGCCATCTTGGCTACGCCCACACCAGTCTTTTTTAATTACTCTAGGTTTATAGTATGACTTGAAATCAGGAGGTGTGTGTCTTCCTACTTTATTCTTAAATAAGATTGCTTTAGCCATTCGAGGTCCCTTGCTGTTCATATAAATATGAGGATTGACTTTTCCATTTCTGCAAAGAAGGCTGTTGAAATTTTGATTGAGATTGCACTGAATTTTTGAGTTGAGTAGTTCTGACATCTTAAGTATGTTAAGCTTTCTAAGCCATGAACAAGGAACGTCCTTCCATTTATTTCAGTCTTTAATTTCTGTTAGTAATGTTTTATAATTTTTTGTGTATAAGCCTTTCACCTTCCTTGTTAAATTTATTCCTAGGTACTTTATTCTTTCCCACCATGTGTCTGTCGGTTTGTCATTCTATGGTGGCTTGTGTGTTGCTGTGATGCTGGAAGCTTTGCCACTGGTATTTCAAATAGCAGAAGGGCTATCCTTGCTGGACAGGCTTTAGCTGAGCTTCCAGACTAAGAAAGACTAGGAAGAAGGACCTGGAGTCTACTTCTGCAAAAATTGTGTGAATAGTAGCAGAACGTTGTCTGATATAGTGCTGGAAGATAAGCCCTTCAGATTGGAAGGCACTCAGAATATTACTGGAGAAGACCTGCCTCCACGAAGTACAGTTGACCTTAATGATGTAGACAGAGTCAAGCTTCCAGGGCCTTCATTTGCTGATGTGGCACAACTCAAAATGAGAAGAAACAGCTGCAAACATCCATTAATAACTGGAACACGGAATGTACGAAGTATGAATCCAGGAAAGTTGGAAATCATCAAAAATGAAATGGAATGCATAAAGATTGATATCCTAGGTTTTAGTGACCTGAAGTAGAGTGATATTGGCCAGTTTGAATCAGACAATTGTAGGGTCTACTATGCTGGGAATGAGAAATTGAAGAGGAATGGCATCACATTCATCGTGAAAAAGAATATTTCAAGATGTATGCTGAAGTACAACACTGTCAGTGGTAGGATAATATCCATACACCTGCAAGGAAAACTAGTTAATATGACTGTTATTTGAATTTATGCACCAATCACTAAGGCCAAAGATAAAGAAATTGAAGGTTTTTACCAACTTCTGCAGTATGAAATTGATCAAACATGTACTGAGATGCTATCAAGATGATAATTACTGGTGATTGGAATGCAAAAGTTGGAAACAAAGAAGGATTGGTAGTTGGAAAATATGGTCTTATTGGTAGAAATGATGCCATAGATTGCATGATAGAATTTTGCCAGACCAGTGACTTTTTCATTGCAAATACTTTTTTTCATCAACATAAATAGCGACTTATACAGGTGGACTTTGCCAGATGGAATTCACGGGAATCAAATTGACTACATTTGTGGAAAAAGATAATGGAAAGCCTCAATATCATCAGTCAGAACAAGGCCAGGGGCCATCTGTGGAATATACCATCAGTTACTCATATGGAAGTTCAAGTTCAAATTGAAGAAAATTAGAAGTCCACAACAGCCTAAGTATGTCCTTGAGTATATCCCACCTGAATTTAGAGACCATCTCAAGAATACATTTGATGCATTAAACACTAATGACCGAAGCCCAGATGAATTGTGGAATGATACGAATGATACCATATACAAAGAAACCAAGAGGTCATTAAAAAGACAAAAAAGAAAGAAGAGACCAAAATGGATGTCAGAAGAGACTCTGAAACTTGCTCATGAATGTAAAGTAGCTAAAGGAAAAGAAAGAAATGATGAAGTAGAAAAGCTGAACAGGAGATTTCAAAGGGCAGGTAGAGAAGACAAAGTAATGTATTATAATGACAAGTGCAAAGACCTGAAGTTAGAAAACCAAAAGGGAAGAACATGCTCCGCATTTTTCAAGCTGAAAGAACTGAAGAAAAAATTCAGACCTTGAGTTGCAATATTGAAGGATTCTAAGGGAAAAATGAAGGATGAAAAGAGGATGGAAGGAGTACACAGAGTCACTGTACCAAAAAGAATTGGTCAACAGTCAGCTAATGTAGGAGGTAGCAGATGATCGTGAAGATTATGATTAGAAGGCTTAATATAGTTAAGATGTCAGTACTATCCAAAGCAATCTAAAAATTCATTACAATCCCCGTCAGAATTTCAACAGCCTTCTTTGCAGAAAGGGAAAAGTCAATCCTAAAATTTACATGAAAGGGCAAGGGACACCAAGTAGCTTAAAGCAGTCTTGAAGAAGAAGAATAAAGTATGAGGACCCACGCCTTCTGATTTCAGGATAATTGAAGCAGTCTGATACTGGTTTACCAATAGACATATAGACCAATAGAATGAAATTGACAGTCCAGAAATAAATCAGTACATCTATGAAAAAGACTTAAGTTGTCAAGGATTTCATTTTACTTTGATCCATAATCAACACACATGGAAGCAGCTGTCAAGAAATCAAACTAAGTATTGCAATGAGCAAATCTGCTGCAAAAGGCATCTTTCAAGTGTTAAAAAGCAAAGATGTCACTGTAAGGACTGAGGTGTGCCTGATCCAAGCCAAGGTATTTTCCATGGCCTCATATGCATATGAAAGCTGAACAAGTAATAAGGAAGACCGAAGAAGAATTGATGCCTTTGAATTGTGGTGTTGGTGAAGAATATTGAATATGCCACGGACTGCCAGAAGAATGAATACATCTGTCTCATTAGTTAGTACAGCCAGAATGCTCATTAGAAGCAAGGATGCCAAGACTTTGTCTCACATACTTTGGATATATTATCAGGAGGGATCAGTCCCTGGAGAAGGACATAATGCTTGGTAAAGTACAGGGTCAGTGAAAAAAAGGAAGATGAGGTAGATTGACACAGTGGCTACAACAGTGGGCACAAATATAACAACAATTGTGAGGATGTTGCAAGACCAGGTATTGTTTTGCTGTGTTGTACATAGGAATAGGGTTGTTATGAATGGGAGTCAACTCTGTAGCACCTAAGAAGAACACTTTATTCCTTTAGCTGCTGTCGTAAATCATAATGTTTTCTTAATTTTCTTTTCTTCTTGCCCTTTGCTGATGTATAGAATCCCAACTTATTTTTGTGTGTTGACCTGTACCCTGCCATTCTCTTGAATTCACTTACTAGTTCTAATAAATTTGTTGTAGAATTTTTGTTGTTTTTTATGTATAGGGTCATGTCATCTTCAAAAAGCGATAGTTTTACTGCCTCCGTCCAAATTTGGATACCTTGTATTTCCCTACCCTAATTTTTTTTTTTTAAATTATTCTGGCTAGGACTTCCAGAACAATGCTGAATAGCAGCAGTGAGAGTGGGCGTTTCTGCCTTGTTACTGCTCTTTATGGAAAAGCTCCCCGGCTTTTTCCATTGAGTATGATGTTACCTGGAAACCCTGGTGGCATAGTGGCTAAGAGCTATGGCTGCTAACCAAAAGATCAGCAGTTCGAATCCACCAGGTGCTCGTTGGAAACTCTATGGGACAGTTCTGCTCTGTCTGATAGGGTTTCTCTGAGTCAGAATCGACTCGACGACAATGGATTTTTATGCTGTTACCTATAAGTTTTTCATAGATGCCCTTTATTGTATTGAAATTTTTCATTTCTATTCCTATCTTTTGAGTGTTTTTATCATAAAATGGTGTTGAATTTTGTCAATGTTTTTTCTGCATCCATTGAAATGATTATGTGGTTCTTTTCTCTTATTGTATTGATTGATTTTCTAATGTTGAACCATCCTTGCATTCTTGGCATGAATTCCACATGATCATGGTGTATAATCCTTCTAATAAGTTTTTGGATTCAGTTTGCTAGTATTTTATTAAGTATTTTTGCATTTATGTTCTTTAGGGATATTTGTCTGAATCTTTCTTTTCTTGTGGTGCCCTTCTCTGGCTTTGGTATCAGGGTAATGTTCACCTCATAGAGTGAGTTAGGAAGTGCTCCCCTGCCCTTACTTTTTAGAAAATTTTAAGTATGATTGGGGTTACTTCTTCTATAAATGTTTGGTAGAATTCCCCAGTGAAGCCATGTGGTACAGACCTTTTTTTTTTTTTTTTTTGTTGGAAGTTTTTAAATTACTGATACAGCCTCTTTACATGATATGGGTTTGTTGAGATCCATTGTTTCTTCTTGAGTCAATGTATAGAGTTTACATGTTTCAAGAAATTTGTCCATTGTCTCTAGTTATCTAATTTGTTAGTGTTAAACTGGTCATAGTGTTCCCTTACAATCCTTTTTATTTCTATGGGATTGGTTGTAATGTCTGCTTTCATTTCTAATTTTAGATATTTTCATATTCTCTCTAATTTTCTTTCACTGTCTAGCCAAAGGTTTGTAGATTTTATCAGTCTTTTTCAAAAACCGAACTTTTGACTTATTTATTCTGTTATTGTTTTTCTATTCTCTGTCATTTTTTTTTGCTCTGATCTTTATTATTTCCTTTCATCTGGTAGCCTTAGGTTTAATTTTCTCTTCCTTTTCTAGTTCCTCAAGTTGAAGAGCTACGTTACTGATTTGGGATTTGTTTTAATATTGGCATTTATTACTATAAATTTTCCTCTGAGTACTGCCTTTGCTGCATCCCTTAGGTTTTGGTATATTGTGTTTTCATTCTCATTTGACTCTAAGTTTTTTTTATTTCTTCTTTTACCTATTAGTTGTTTACTAGTATGTTATTTAGTTTCCACATATTTGTGTATTTTTCTGTTTTCTTCATGTCATTAATTTCTTGCTTTACTCCATTGTGATCAGAAAAGTTACTTTGTATGATTTCAGTATTTTGAAATTTATTGAGATTTGCTTTGTGTCCTAAGATATGGTCTATCCTGGAGAATGTTCATTGTAGAAGAAAGCATGTTGTACTGTTGTTGGATGGAGCATTCTATGTATGTTTGTTAGGCCTAGTTTGTTAATAGTATTGTTCAATTCTTCTGTTTCTTTACTGATCTTCTTTCTAGCTGTTCTATCCCTTATCAAAAGTTGTGTTTTAAAGTCTCCAACCATTGTTGTTAGTTACTGTCGAGTTGATTCTGACTCATAGCAACCCCGCATGTACATAATAGGAACTTCTCTATAGGGTTTTCAAGGCTGTAACCATTGAGAAGCAGATTGCCAGGCCTGTCTTCTAAGGTACCCCTGAGTGAGTTAGTTACCTCCAACCTTTCACTAGTAGTCGGGTGCCTAACTGTTTGTGCCACCCAGGGACTCCAGTTATTATTGTGGAACTCTTTCTGCCTTTGACCTGTCAGTATTTGCTTTATAAATTTTGTGGCTCTGAGGTTACCCATTGCCATTGAATCAATTCTGATGCATAATGACCCTATGGGTCAGAGTAGAACTGCCCCATAGTATTTCCAAGGCTGAAATCTTTACAGAAGCAGACTGCTACATCTTTCTCCCATGGAGTGACTGGTGGGTTTGAACCACCTACCTTCTAATTAGCAGCCATGTGCTTTAATCACTGCTCGGAAATATTTATATTTATGTCTTTTTGATGCACTGTCTCTTTTATCATTATATAGTGTCCTTCTTGTCTCTTAATTTCTTAATTAATTACCACACCTATTCTTAATTACCACACCTATTCTCTTTAGGTTACTGTTTACATGAAATGTTTTCTTCCATCTATTCACTTGCAATGTATTTGTGTCTTTGTGCCTGAGGTGTGGCTATTTTAGACAGCAAATAGATAGGTCATGTTTTTTAAATCTAGTCTGCTACTCTTTATTTCTTGATTGGAGTGTTTAATCCTTTTATATTCATGATAATTACCAATGAAGGAAGACTTAGTTCTGCCATTTTGTTGTTTTTTGTGTGTCTTATACCTTCTTCGTTCCTCTTTTCCAGCAATGCTGACTTCTTTTGTGCATAGAGTTTTTGTGTGTGTGTGCTGAACCATATCATTTCCCTTCTTTTCCTTTGTGTATAATTTTTATTTACTTTCTTTGAGGATTATATTTCACAACTTACATTTATAACAGCCTGACTTATATTGATACCAAATTAAGTAACATACAATTTATACCTATGCCACTCCCTCCCATTTATATTGTTTTCACTAATTAAATCTTTATTCCTCAGATACCCTGTAATTTATTTTATTGTTAATATGTATGTATATTCATTTCTTTGTTTATTTTTATTTTATTATTCACCAACCAACAATACCTTAACACTGTCTTTTATATTTGTCAAGCCATTTCCTTTAAAGGTAATATTTTTCCCCCTGTATATACAACTTTATATTGCTGTCAAGTGTTCTCACTTATACTTTTGGAGGACACTCTTTAGCATTTCTCGTAGGCCTGGTTTGGTGATGACAAATACCTTCAGCTTTTGATTATCTAGAAACATTTTAATTTCACCCTCATTTTTGAATGACAGTTTTGCCAGATATAGTATTCTTGGATTATAGTTCTTTTCTTTCTGCACTTTAAATGCATCTTCCCACTGCCTTCTTGCTTTCCTATTTTATGCAGAGAAATCAGCACTTAATCTCATTGACATATGTGATTCTTTACTTCTCTTATGCTGCTCTCAAAACAGCTGGTGCCCCTTGGCAGGGCAACTAAAGGGAAAGTTTTCTCTTTATCCTTAGTTTTTAAGAGTTTGATTATAATATGCCTTGATATAGCTCTATTTAAATTTATCCTACTTGGAGTTTGTTCAGCATTTTGGATGTACAAGTTCTTGTGTTTCATCGTATCGGGAAAGTTTTAGGCCATTATTTCTTCAAATATTCTTTCTATACCTTTCTCTCTCTCTTCCTCTTCTGGTACTCCCACAATGCATTTATTATTCCACTTGGTAGTGTCTCACAGATCTGTTCGAGTGTTCATCTTTCTTCACTCTTTTTTTCCTTTTAATCTTCAAACTGAACAATCTCAATTGCTCAATCTTCAAGTTCACTAATTCTCTCTTCTGCCAATTCAGATCTGCTTCTAAGCCCTTTCAGACTATGTTCATTTTGATTACTGTGTTTTTCAGCTCCAGTATTACTGTTTTTTTTTTTTTTTTCATTTCTCTGCCACGGCTGCTAACCAAAGGGTTGGCAGTTCGAATCCACCAGGTGCTCCTTGGAAACTCTATGGGGCAGTTCTACTCTGTTCTGTAGGGTCACTATGAGAGTAGGAATCGACTCGACGGCACTGGGATTGAAATTTTTATTTTTTTCTTAGATCATTTTTCTGATTTCCTTTTTTTTTTTTTTTTTTTAGTTCTTAATAATTCTACTTTAAAGTATGCTTAATAATTCTTCTTTAAAGTCTTTTTCTAGTGATTTTGTTATCTGTTCTTCCTCAGGGACAGTTTCTGTCCCACTATTTTTGTCTTTTATATGGCCCATTCTTTCCTAGCTCTTCATATGCTTTATGATTGTTGGTTGTAATTGAGACATTAAGATATTGTACCATGGTGACTCTGGAGATTAAACTCTTCCCCTTATGTCTGGTTTGCTTCCTTATTATTTTATTATTATCACTACTTTAAATTATTGCAGGTTATAGTTCTCTGCTTCAACTCCAGACTCTTCATTGGGATGCACCTGCTACTGTCCCTTTCCTATTAGCTCCTTTGCCCAGGAGCATCGGCTATCACTCTTTCACATGTAGGTGCCCTGAGTAAGAGGACACTTCAGCATCCAACTCTGTGGTTTGTGGCACTTGTTGTGATCACCTTCGCTCAAGATATTGAGGATCCTGACTATATTACTCCAGCTCCAGATCCTACCCCCAGGTACACTGGCTATGCCCCTGTAGCACCAGCCCCCTATTTCAGAATATTGGCTGTCTCTGATAGGTCATCACAATCCCCCATCCTGTCCCCTCAGCCATGCAACTCCATCACTAGACCTCCCACCCAGGAGCTGTAGCTGTTGCAGGTGTACCCCAAGACTCCTCTTCCAAAAATGTTGGCTGTGCCACGGCAACCTCAGAGTCCAACCTTGGAAGTGGCAGCTGTTGACAATTTACCATTTGTCTTCACTGTTCATGAACTGTAGGCCTGCCTGAGCTCACCTCATTGCTTCGTTTTGGTACCTACAGTGACCCCACTTTGGGTTGTGCTCACCAAACCATGCTGTCTTGAGCCTGAGTGTTTGGGAACTCAAGCTTGCCCTATGCTTGCCAAGTTGCTCTGCCCCAGGTCTTGCTGCTCATTTGCCTTCTCTGGAAGCTGGCTGTTCACAAAGTGTGAGCTGCACTTTGCTTCTTATGCTGCTTCTTCCTGGGATGTAGACAGTTCCAGGCCTCCAGCCCTTTCTTGGGTCTCCCTGCTCCGTTGTTGTTGCCTGAGCTGTGTTCTCTGGGGCTGGGCTGTTCACAAAGTCTGAGCTGTACTACACTCTGTATGCTGCTCCCTTCAAGGACTCCTGTGGCATCAGGCCTGTGGTGGACCAAGCCACCCCTTCTTAGGTCTGCCTGCTCAGCCTTCCCTTCTTGTGGTGTCCTTTATTCTCTCACAGTCTGGGAGGCTAGAAGTCTGTATTCAGGGACACCACTTCTAGGGAAAGGCGTTCTCTCTCTGTCAGCTCTGGGGGAAGGTCTTTGTCATCAGTCTTCCCCTGATGCAGGAGCTTTTCAGCACAGGGACTCCAGGTCCAGAGGACACACTGTTCTTGGCTCTTGTTTCTTGGTGGTGTGAGGCCCCGCCCCCGTCTCTCTGCTCACTTGTCTCTTTTATATCACAAAAGAGATTGACTAAAGATAAAACCTAATCTTGTAGATTGAGTCCAGTATCATTAACACAGCTGCCTCTAATCCTGCCTCATTAACATCATAGAGGTAGGATTTACGACACATAGGAAAATCACATCAGATGACAAAATGGTGGACAATCACACAATACTGGGAATCATGGCCTAGTCAAGTTAACACATATTTTGGGGGTACACAATTCAATCCATGACAGATGGGAAGGGAGAAAAGAAAGAGGCATCAGAGTGGGTGTTTGGAAGAAATGCATGCAAGTTTAATAACATCCCAAAGTGACCTAACTGGGCCTGGAGCCTCCACCTTAGTAGGGCTAGATGCACAGCCAGGCAGAAAGCCCCTAGCCTCATGACTCGTCAGGCCCAGAGGGCACAACAGGCTCCAGATCATGAACACAAAGCTTGCATGGGTGGGAGGGGAGTCCTGGAGGAGGCTCCAGGAGGGAAGCTCTGACCCAGCACTGGAGGAAGGTGAAGTGGTTAAGCCATGGGCCCTCTGGTCACAGAGCCAGGCTTTATCCAGCTTTGTCTCCTTCAAGCCTCCTTCTCCACAGAGGAATAATCCATAACTGGACTTGTCACGGAAACCCTGGTGGTGTAGTGGTTGAGTACTACAGCTGCTAACCAAGAGATCGGCAGTTCAGATCCACCAGGTGCTCCTTGGAAACTCTGTGGGGCGGTCCTACTCTGTCCTGTAGGGCCGCTATGAGTCGGAATCAACTCCATGGCAGTGGGATTGGTTTTTGGGTTTGGGCTTGTCACGGTGATGAGCACATCAGCAAATCTTAGCTGTTATTATTTCTATGGTCATATTTTCTAAATAAAAAAAATAGGGTGGTGTGAAAACAGAAAAAAAAAAATTCTCCATTTTCACCTAACACCGATTTTTGCGTAACGACCTGATCTTTGGAACCTAACAATGTTGATAAATAAGGAGTGGGTGTACTCCATTCAGTATTTCCTTTGTTCCTGCAGTCATCTATCTGATGTCCTGAGTTCTGAGACTATCGATTTTTTTCAATAGTTGCTTGTTTTCTCTTATAATAATTGAGGGTTTAGGGTGTGCAACTACTTATGCTGCCATCTTGCTCCACCTTCACCTGAACTGACTTTTAATCAAATGAAGTAGGAGCTTGGCTGGTTTGGTATCAAGCAGACATAGAGCTAGCTGTCACTCAGAGCTTTCCTGTCCCCTCAGCCCAGTGCCTGCTGACTTGTGAGACCCCGAGTGCTGTGTGAGTCCTGCAAATCCCCAAAGTCTTCCTGCCCTGGGCTTTCTGCACCTATGTCTGTCCCCTTTACTGATGCCTGGCACAAAACTGAGCACAAAGCTTGGCCTCTCCATGCACTCCCACCATCACTTCCTGAGTCCAGTATTTTTAGGCTTTTCAGTTTTTCTGTGGCCACGGGGAGAAGCTTCACCATGTCCTGACTCTGTACCATGCCAGTGGCTTCTCCTGACCATGGCCTTTTTCTCCCTCTTCTTCTCTCCTCTCCTTTTTTGTAGCCACAGATAGCCTTATCCCCTAACCTGACTCCTGGAAGTCTCCCTGCTGCTCCAGGAATACCCGTTGCTGTGGAGTTGATTCCAACCCATAGCGACCCTAGAGGATGGAGTAGAGCTGCCCCATAGGATTTCCAAGGAGCGGCTGGTGGGTTTGAACTGCTGACCTTTTGGTTAGCAACTGAGCTCTTAACCATTGCGCCACCAGGGCTCCACTCCAAGAATGGATCAAGGAAAATTTCCAGACACAGTTTCTTTTCTAAGAGAAATCCTGGTGCTAGCTACTACACAAATACAGATATTTTCATTTTGTGATAAAACTCAACAAATCAGCTCTTTAGAGTAGCTGAACATGAGATAAAGTTAAACCATGTAAGTCCTTCTGCCTTATAAGCTTCATTTGTAAAATTAGTGTGTTTTTGTTTGCTTAAGCAAGAAGACTGCCCTTACACCACTGCTGGGTAGGTGAGAAGAGACCAGAGGGAGCACGTGTCCTGGGCCCTCACTTTGTGAAGCTGAGGCTGCATCTGGAGCAAGCATTGGCCAGCCTGCAGAGAGGCTGGAGGGTAAAAGTAATGGCCGTAAAGGCTGCTCTTGGAGGTCAGTGCCCTCTGTGATTTATAGGCCACAGGTTTCATTCATGAAATGGGTTTTGACATCCCTACATCCTCACATACGTGTTTAATATGATTTGCTAGCATCCAGTTGTGGTCTTTTTCCTTTGAAACGTCCCCATTCTTACAGTCTGGAAGAGGCCTTGGGGAGAGGGGCTTTGATGCTCCAAGGTGGAGTTCTAGAGCTGACTAGAGAAAAGGCTGGGGCTTGCCTTCTTCTGGTTTCCAGGTTGTATTTTTAGGCAATCTGCTACACAGTTAACAGGTTCCAGATGATAACTGAGGAGGAAAAAAACAAACGAAAAAAAGCTTCAGTTCCTCTTCTGAGAAAATTAGAATTATTTGCTCTTCAGGATTCAGTTGTGCCAAAGAAAGGCTACCCTCGTGAATGTGTACATCAAATACAAGATAGTTAGAACTTGCCCTCTAACTAAGTTATTCATATGAAATCTTTGATGGACTTACAGTGCTAGTTCTTAGTAAGTGCTTGATTGTTTGCCATTGTGTGACTTACCCAAAATTGTTTAAGTTTGGCTTTTACAAGTTCCTCCCTGCTTTTAACTGAACAACAAAGCCAGGGGTCCAGAAGGGTGTGATCATGTTAAAATGGTCAGCTGGAAATCTTTTGCTCTCAGTTTGCAGCATTCCCTTCCTGCCTCTGCATGCAGCAATTTATTTCCAAACCCCAAGATAGACATGGCAGCCTTGCTCCTGGGTCAGCACAGCTGAGTTGGGAACTCAGGCCCACAAGCCAGAGGTGCCCAGAGGGGCTTGGGAGGTCAGTAAGTCATTTTAGCTTCTCCCATGTACACTTACATACTTCTGACAGAGCTCCAGTTAGCAGCATTAGAGAGGAAGGGAAGCTGAGGCTAGGGATAGTAATGGATTTGCTTAACACAGCTTTGGTGGATTAAAATTTTGATTTTCTTTTCTAGTTGCTGCCAAGTAGGAGTCATGCTGTGAAGCTCAATGTTTGCCGAAGATGGGTTTTGGAACGTATATTTCCCCATTTTCTTTGTATAATATATATGGTTAATAAATGTCTTTCTACCCCTTCAAAGTTGACCAGAGCCTCAGAGAGCTGCTTGTGGTGAAGAAGAATTTGCACTGAAATTCATTTGTAAGGAAAATATGGTTCAGGCTCGGAGTTTTAGCTTCAATCACCTTTTTCTTCCAGGGGGAGCTCCCTGGAGCTTAACTTCTTTGTGGCAGAGAGGTGGTCAAGGCTCCAGAGGTCTCTAGTTTTTGCTCTTACTGGATGCCTGAGAGGAAATTACTACTCAAATAATATTTTTTCCAACAGAGACTTTCATCTTATTCCTTTTCAACGTTGTTGCTGTTGCCAGTCATTGTGTTCACCAGATTGAAGACTATTCAATTTATTTGAATAAGAATAATCTATTTGGCGCTGTTTAAGTGAAAGCTATTGAACAGTCACACCGTTTGGTCAGATGTGATGGCTTTTCTCTGTGATAGCTGCAGAGGATTCCGTTGTGTAACAATCGTGATTGAAGCAATCCCTTGTTGTTACAGTTGCCATAGCATTAATTCTGCCTCCCGATGACCCCACGTGTGCAGAGTAGAGCTGTGCTCCATAGGGTTCTCAATGGCTGATTTTTTAAGAAGGGATCGCCAGGCCTTTCTCCACCCAAGACTCCTTACTGCTGATATATATATACACACATATACACACACACACACACGTATATATAATTCAGAAAAGATGACTTTTGATTGGGGTTATGAGGGCATTCTCAGGGAGGAGACAAACGTTTGAGCCAATTTGAAGAGTGTTTAGGAATTTAGGATACACAATTGGACAGGGAGCATTAAAGTTTGGCAAAGAGTTGGGGATTTTTTTATACTTTCAGTAAATATTTACTGAATGCTTATTATGTTCAGAAATGGAAAAAGACATAGAAAATTTAGTAACAAATAGGAAATAGTCCTAGTCCCAAAATGGTTTAGGGCCTGGTAAAAAAAAAATTTTTTTTAAGTGTACATGTGTGGGGAATGGTTAAGGGGAGTATGGCTGGAATTGGAGATATGTTCAAGGAAGCACACTGTTGCTTGAACTTTTTCAGGAGGTAGGCCAAAAGTGGCAGGTTTCTGCAATGTCCCTGCGCCCCAAAGAAAATGTGTCAGTTGACCTAGCAAAGACATTTACGTGGGTAACCCAACCTCTAGAGTATTTGGATTCAAACCATCCAGCACGGCCCCATAATGACTGTGAGGAAGGCTGTTGACTTAACTTTTTGGAGGTATACTTTGATACCAAAGCAGCCTCATTTTGGGGGGTGATGGGGAAAGTTCTGAAACATTATGGGTCATTTAGTAGATACAGAGCATAAATGGGTCAGGAATATAAAATGTCATCTGTGCCAGGACATTTAGGCGATCCTAGAATAGATTTCTCCAGTTGACTAAAAGTCAGAAAATGTCTCAGTGAGCTGATGAAAACACCTTAAGTGAGTTCAACACCATTACTGGAGCAGTTATTCTAATTCTCTGAATAAAGCAGCCTACCAGTAAGTTTTTAAGCTGCCATAAACTTTATAGCCCATGCCTCTGTCAGTTTGTTGTACTTTGGTGGCTTGCATTTTGCTATGATGCTGGAAGCTATGTCGTCAGTATTTCAAGTACCAGTAGGGTTGCCCGTGGCAGACAGGTTTCAGCTCAGCTTCCAGGCTAAGACAGACTAGGAAGAAAGATCTGATAATCTACTTCTGAAAATTAGCCAATGAAAACCCTATGAATTGCAACAAAATATTGTCTGATGTTGTATTGGAAGATATACCCCCTAGATTAGAAGGCATTTGAAATACACAGTGGCAACAGCAATAAACAAGCATAACAATGACCATGAAAATGGTGCAGGACCAGTCAACAATTCATCCTGTTGTACCTGGGGCTGCCACGAGTCAGAGCTGACTCAACGGCAATTATCAACAGTCTCCAAAGGCAGGAGGATGTGGTGTCTGCTGAGAGGAAGGGCAATGAGAGAGAAGACCAGGAGCATGGAGACAGGGTGAGGCTGGGGCAAGCTCTAAATGCATCTTCAGTTTGTTAACGGCAAGGCCTCCTTTTTCGCCCCACTCCATTCTCAGGACTTTGTGTGTGATTACCATTCAAAGTAATGAGGAAAAGATTAAATGCAAGGTTAGAGGTGCTGAGTTAGCAACGACTGAGCAAAGAGATCTGGAGGAAGAGTCTAATTTTGAGGCATTAGTCCAGCTCCTTGCTATTTTAGGTGTTTGGGGAGCAAGGATTTCACATTTGGTCAACGGCTGGTTCTCATTAGTATGGTATCAAAAGTATAAACCCCAGAAACATTGAGAGGTTGAATCCATGCCATAAAATGTGTGTCTACTTATCTAGCAACAGAAGTACTTGAAAGGAATTGCGATGGCTCCATGTGTGTTTGAGAAGGTGTTCACAGGAGAAAGCAAGCAAACTAAGTAAATTTATCAAGATAAAAACTATTTTTAATCTGTTTCCCACTGTTTTAGTTGTTAAACAAAATAGAAGTTTGGCCAACATCTTGTGCTGAAGACGGAAGACATGTGGCTCTATTACAGCTAGCTGAATCGATTTCTCTTCATGCTGACGCATACATTAGTCCAAGGAGGATGCTGCCAAGAACAATATATGTTCTACAGCTTGCAGTAAAAGCCTACAAAATATCTATTTTTACTAAGTTCTTGAAAGATGGAAACTGTGGCAGGCAGTAAATTAGCTCTGTTATTAAAAAGCCTCTGCTGCCTATGTAAAGCGTGTGCGCACACACACACGCACTCACAAGTGCACACATATGTGCATACTCGCACACCCCCCCCGGGATAAGTACTTTTTGGCCCTTGCCGTCCTCCCTTTTTCCATAGCTGTCTCCAGTTGCTTAGAGATGAATATGTGGGAGGCATATGAATGCCAGAGAACAGGCGGGATTGCAACTCATTTATTTCTGAAAATGAAAATGACTTTTATTCTCAACTGTGTAGCACAGTCCAGTTAGTCAGGCCCAAATTATTGTTTTGAGCCATATGAACTTGTTAATATTTAACCGTTTTTGTTATCTGAAGCCATCATGGTCAATAGTTCAACCTAATGGAGGGGTAATTTTCCAGATTTGAAATCTCTATGAGTCTCTGAGGTTAAGCTCTTGAAACCAACTATGGCACAGACAAGCCAAAGTACTGAAGCCCAGCAAGGGACTTTGCTTTATCATTAGCATTCTAGGCATTTCCCCTAGGTTTTTCAGAGGATCAGTGATGAAAAAATCGAGTTCTAGTGGAATTTGTTTATATATTAAGAAGAGAACTTAACCTTTGGGAAAATTACAAAAGAGGTCATTTTAGAGTTAATTAAAAATAAAAAACTGGACAAACTGGAATTTAAAAATTTGGTGTAAAATTCACCATGAGAGACATTCAACTCTCTGATTTTAAAAAACAATGTTTTTAATGGGGAAAATAAATGCTGAACTCTTTTTTTTTTTGAAATATCCTGATTTTTTACTTTTTTCTTGTGCTTGAAGTGAAAGTTTACAAATCAAGTCAGTCTCTCATACAAAAATTTATATACACATTGCTGTGTACTCCTAGTTGTTCTCCCCCTAGCGAGACACAGCACACTCCTCCTCTCCACCCGGTATTCCCCGTGTCCATTCAGCCAGCTCCTGCCCGCCTTTGCCTTCTCGTCTCTCCTCCAGACAGGAGCTGCCCACATAGTCTCATGTATCTACTTAAGCCAAGAAGCTCGCTCTTCACCAGTATCATTTTCTGTCTTATAGTCCAGTCCAATCCCTGTCTGAAAGATTGGCTTTGGGAATGGTTCCAGTTTTGGGCTAACAGAAGGTCTGGGGACCATTACCTCCAGGGTCCTTCTAGTCACAGTCAGACCATTAAGTGTGGCCTTTTTACGAGAATTTGAGGTCTGCATCCCACTGCTGTCCTGCTCCATCAGGGATTCTCTGTTGCATTAATTTTGAACTCCTAAAGAGCAGTCTTTACAGATTCCAGCTTAATTATGATTATTTCTAGAAAAACTGAAATATGTTCTTCGCCGGTCTGCTAATGATGGACTAGCGGAAAGCTGAAGTAATTGACACTTTTATAAATTGCTGAATTATACAAAAGTTAATTAAGATTAAGTTAAAAGTGTATTCGCCACAGGAGAATAAAAGTGCCAGTGAGGGTGGTTGGTAACCCCCATAACTTCCAAACCCATGGGCACCATGTTAACAAACCCTAGGGAGCCGTGAGGTGCTAGTCTTTAGTCTCCTGGTCTGTACCCACTGTCTCATCAGTAGACAAGAAAGCACCTTAAGGGGGGTCGGCAAGCACCCACCCCCAGCATTTGACCTTTCCTCAACCTCCACCAACCCACCTAACTTCTTACTCATCACCATGGTAAGACAGCCAGCCTTAATTTGGTTAGGCTTAATATGGGTTTAAATACAGGGCTGTTCATACTCAGAAGGAAATAGATCTAACTTCTAATATAAATTTTCAGATAATTTAAGAAATTATGTAATAGCGTAAAAACTCTTTCCTCATTTGCAGCTAGGGGAGACAATCCTGGGTGCTTTTCTTTCAGACCAGAGGGCAGTTCTATAGCGTGAATAGGGTTGAGCTTGAGCATAAGGATCTAGGCTTCAAATACAATAACTTTATATGGATAAAGTGGGAAAATAGTAACATATTAAAAGGCATTTTTAAAGGAGAAAAAAATCCATAGTACTGTTCTTTCATTAAATTTTATTTTATGCAAACTCTAAAATCAGAGTTTGGAAAATTCAGTTAAACTTTTAATCCTGTTACTAATATTTGATCATTTGTATATGTATATATATGTTAAACTAGAAAATAGAATTCTACCTTTTTGAAATAATTAAAAAACAATGCATTTTTAAACTTTACAAGGCCAAAAAATCAGCTAGGGTCATAGTAGTCATCTGGTCCAACTTATTTTACAGATAATATCTCAGGTTTTTGGAAAAACTAGAAAACTCAGATCAAAGGCTTTTTTCCTTTATTAGTAAGATGATTTCACCAAATTTTTCCTTAGATTGACTTAAAAATTTGTTAATAAATTAGTGGTTATGATTTTCTGAAAATAAAGTTTGATTCTAAGTCCTTGTAATTTATTGCCTTGTTAAAATGTTGTTTTCTTTGGGGCATTATTCTAAAAACTATATTCTTTTATTCAATTTCTATAATGAAATTAATATACACTATAGTAATTCTCTTTATTTTTTTAGCTTTTTGCTATAGCATTTCTATTTCTTCAAGTGTGAGGAATACATGCCCAATAGAGATTCAATGCTATACTGACAAACTTATTGAAAGAATGTCAACTTTCATATACCTCTGGATAAAAATGTAATGTTAAAATATAAGGACTGTTAAAAATAATTAAAACTAAATTAAATTTAAATATAAAGTTTATTCTGAGCAGTTATTCTATATGCATATAGGAGACCATTTTGATTCTAGAAAAAACTAGTAATTCAAAAAAGCTAGGTGCAATGAGGCTTAAAAAGAAGGTAGAAGTATAGAAGATAAACTGTTGACTAATCTTAACATGATTGATTGAACCCAGCCTTCACTCTTTTTTTTAATGACCTTTTTGCTTTCTTCATGCATGATGTCCTTGATGTCATCCCACAACTCATCTAGTTTTTGGTCATTAATGTTAAATGTGTCAAATCTGTTCTCAAGATGGTCTCTAAATTCAGTTGGCATATGCCCAAGGTCATACTTTGGGTCTTGTGGACTTGTTTAAATTTGCTTCAGCTTCAACTTGAGCTTGCATATGAACAATTAATGGTCTGTGTCTTAGTTATCTAGTGCTTCTACAACAGAAATACCACAATTGGATGGCTTTAACAAAGAGAAAGCTATTCTTTCTCAGTCTAGGAGGCTAGAAGTCCAAATTCAGAGTGCCAGCTCCAGAGGAAGTCTTTTTTTCTCTGTGAGCTCTGGGGGAAAGTCCTTGTCATCAGTCTTCCCTGGTCAAGGAGCTTCTCAGCACTGCGACCCCGAGTCCAAAGGATGCGCTCTTCTGGCACTACTTTCTTGGTGGTATAAGATACCCCGGTCTCTCTGCTCGCTTCTCTTTTATATCTCAAAAGAGATTGATTTAAGACACAACCTATTCTTGTAGATTAAGTTCTGCCTCTTTAACATAACTGCCTCTAACCCTGTCTCATTAACATCATAAAGGTAGGATTTACAACCCACAGGAAAATCACATCGGATGACAAAATGGTAGATAATCACACAATACTTTAGACAATCATAAAATAGCCAAATTGACACATATTTTGGGGGGACACAATTCAATCCATAACAGTCTGTTCTGCAGTTGGCCCCTGGCCTTGTTCTGACTGATGATATTGAGCTTCTCCATCATCTCTTTCCACAGATATATTTGATTTGATTCCTGTGTATTCCATCGGGCGAGGTCCACATTTATAGTTGCCATTTATGTTGTTGAAAAAGGTATTTGCAATGAATAAGTTGTTGGTCTTGCAAAATTCTGTCATGCAATCTTCTGTATCCTTTCTATCACCGGGCCATGTTTTCTACTATCAATCCTTCTTCGTTGTTTCCAGCTTTTTCATTCAAATCACTAGTAATTATCAGTACATCTTGGTTGCATGTTTGATCAATTTCAGACTGGAGAAGTTGGTAAAAATCTTCAATTTTTTCATGTTTGGCGTTAGTGGTTGGTGCATAAATTTGAATAATAGTCATATTGACTGGTCTTCCTTGTAGACTTATGGGTATTATCCTATCACTGACAGCATTGTACTTGAGGATAGATCTTGAAATATTCTTTTCGACAATGAATGCAATGCTGTTCCTCTTCAATTTCTCATTCCCAGCATAGAAGACCATATAATTATCTGATTCAAAATGACCAGTACCAGCCCATTTCAGCTCACTAATGTCTAGGATATTGATATTCAAGTGTTCCTTTTAATTTTTGACAACTTCCAATTTTCCTTGATTCATTCATTCCACATTGTGATCATTAAAGGATGTTTGCAGCTGTTTATTCTCATGTTGAGTTGTGCTTCATCAGCAAGTGAACGTCCTGAAAGCTTGCCTCCATTCACGTAATTAAGGTTGGCTCTACTTTGAGGAGGCAGCTCTTCCTTAGTCATATTTTGAATTCCTTCCAACCTGAGGGGCTCATCTTTCCACACGCTATCACTCAGTGTTCCACTGCTATCCATAAGGCCTTCACTGGTCAAATTTTTCAGAAGTACACCACCAGGTCCTTTTTCCTAGTCTGCTGTAGTCCAAAAGCTCTGCTGAAACCTGTCCAAGTGACCCTGCTGATATTTGAAATACCAGTGGCATAGCTTCCAGTGTTGCAGCTACACGAAAGCCACCACAGTATGACAAACTGACATAGAATAGCTAAAGCAAATGGAAGAAAAGATGAAGTAAAAGAGCTGAACAGATGATTTCAAAGGATGACTCAAGAAGACAAAATATTATAATGAAATGTGCAAAGACCTGGAGTTAGGAGACGAGAAGGGAAGAGCATGCTCTGCATTTCTCAGGCTAAAAGAACAGGAGAAAAAATTTAAGCCTTGAGTTGAAATATTAAGAAGTCTACGAGATTCAGAAAAGGATATGGAACGAGGGTTATTGTTGCTGATGTCAGATTGATCTTGGCTGAAAGCAGAGAATACCAGAAAGGTGTTTACTTTCGTTTTATTGTCTGTGCAAAGGCATTCAACTGTGCGGGTCCTAACAAATTATGGATAACGTTACAAAGAATGGGAATTCCAGAACACTTAACTGGTCAGCAGTTTGAATCTACCAGGTGCTCCTTGGAAACTCTATGGGGCAGTTCTCCTCTGTCCTGTAGGGTCGCTATGAGTTGGAATTGACTCGACGGCAGTGGGTTTTTAATGGGTTAGCTGTGCTTATGTGGAACGTGTAGACAGACCAACAGGCAGTTGTTTGAACAGAACAAGGGGATACTGCATGTTTTAAAATCAGGAAAGGCGTGTGTCAGGGTTATATCTTTTCACCCTACCTATTCAATCTGTATGCTGAGCACATAATCCCAGAATCTGGACTATATAAAGAAGAACATGGCAGCAAGATTGGAGGAAGACTCATTAACAACCTGTGATATGCAGATGACATAACCTTGCTTGCTGAAAGCAAAGAGGACTTGAAGCACTTACTGATTAAAATCAAAGACTACAGCCTTCAGTATGAATTAAACCTCAACATGAAGAAAACAAAAATCCTCACAACTAGACCAATAAGCAACATCATAATAAACGGAGGAAATATTGAAGTTGCTGAGGATCTAGTTTTACTTGGATTCACAATCAATGCCCATGGAAGCAGCAGTCAAGAAATCAAAGCACTGGGCAAATCTGCTGCAAAAAACCTCTTTAAAGTGTTAAATACCAAAGATGTCACCATGAGGACTAAGGTATGCCTGACCCCAGCCATGGCATTTTCAATTGCCTCATATGCATGGGAAAGCTGGACAATGAACAAGGAAGACTGAAGAAGAATTGAGGCATTTGAATTATTGTATTGCTGAAAAATATTGAATATACTATGGACTGCCACAAGAAGGAACAAGTCTGTCTTAGAAGAGGTACAGCTGGAATGCTCCCTAGAAGTGAAGATGGTGAGACTTCATCTCACATACTTTGGACATGTTATGTGGAGAGGCCATTCCCTTGAGAAGGACATCATGCTTAGTGAGGTAGAAGTCAAGAAAAAGGAGGAAGACCCTCAACCAGATGGATCCATGTAGTGGCTGGAACAATGGGCTCAAACATAGCAACAATTGTGAGGATGGGGCAGGACTGGACGGTGTTTTGTTTCATTCTGTTGTACATTGGGTCACTATGAGTCAGAACTGACTAGGTGGCACCTAACAACAACTCCCTCTTTTACTCCCTCTTTGAGGTCACAAGATGGTCTCTGCCCCTGGGCTCAGCTGTATCTTTTCAAATTCAAATTCAGCAAACCTGGCTTCTAATAGGAAAGAAAGGATTTGCAGGTTTTGGTGAAGGAAAAGCCACTGGCAGATTAATTTTGATCAGGAAATTTTTTAAAGTGAGTGTTTGGTTTCTTGAGTAATTAAACTCCAAAATCGAAGGAAGATCCAAAAAACCAAACCCATTGGCGCTGAGTCAATTCCAACTCTTAGGGACCGTATAGGACAGAGTAGAACTGCCCAGAGGATTTCCAAAGCTGTGATCTTTATAGAGCAGGCTGCCACGTCTTTCTCCTGAGTGGCTGGTGAGTATCAACAACTGACGTTTTGATTAGCAGCTGGGTGCTTAACCACTGCATCACTAGAGCTCCTTTCAAAGATGATACTTGCTGTCAATTTCTCTCTTTGACAGGACTATCTGTAAATGTAATAGCACAATATTTTCTTAATTGAAAAGTATTTCCTTTAGTCTTTTGTTACAAATATATAAAAATTCTTATAGTGTGCATGAAGAACATAAACCATGTGTTGCAGGAGAAGAAGAGGTACGTGAGCATAGGTTTTGCCCTGCTGAACGGTGGTGGGGAAGACCGTCTGGGCCATCTTTCTTGAAAGACTAATTTCTGAAGGAAACACTTTAGAACTAGATGTGTGGTGGATGTCAAGGTCAGTGATTAAGAAAAAGGGAAGAATGATATTGTCTTGACTGTCTACTGTTCTAAAGCATTTATAATTTTAACTGGATGTAAAATATCAGTATATGATGGGAGAAAGAATTCTACACAACTAGAAAGTGAATGAAGGAGCCCTGGTGGTACGGTGGTTAAGTGCTTCGCTGCTAACTGAAATGTTGGCAGTTAGAACCCACCAGCTGCTCCATGAGAGAAAGATGTGGCAGTGTGCTTCCATAAAGATTTACAGGTGTGGAAACCCTTTGGGGGCAACTCTGCTGTAGGGTTGATAGGAGTTGGAATCAACTCAATGGCAATGGGTTTGGTTTATGGTTTTGGTTGGTGGTGCAATGGTTAAGCACTCAGCAGCTAACCATAGGTCAGCAGTTGGAACCCATGGGAGAAAGACAGGCAATCTGGTTCCATAAAGATTATAGCCAAGAAAACTCTATGGATAGTTTTACTGTGTCACATAGGGTCACTATGCACCAGAATAGATTTTAGGGCACCCAGCAACATAAAATGTGTTATAGGATGTAACTGCCTTTTTCCTCACTCTTACTTCTTTAATAGTTTTGTTCCTTAGGAAAACTACAATTATTGGATTTTCTTCCTGCTCCTTTGTAAATACTTTGTTGCTGTCTCTCTTGGTTATTTTTAGTTACAAAATAACCAGCATATTGAGAGTGCATCCTTTTAAAGGTGATTGATTGCTTCAGAGTACAGAAGGAAAAATATTAAATGTAAAACAAACTAAAAAATTCTAAAATCACTGATTTAATGGAAACATCTTATCAAGATAGTGAAGTGACTTATTCTATGTAGCATATAGCTACTGCTCTAAAACCAAAAGCAAACCAAACCTGTAACTGTCGAGTTGATTCCAACCCATAGTGACCCTATAGAACAGGGTAGAATTGCCCCATAGGGTTTCCAAGGAGTGCCTGGTGGATTCCAATTGCTGACCTTTTGGTTGGCAGCTTAACTCCTAACCACTACGGCACCAGGGTTTCCTAGCTAAGCTCCTTGAGGCAGTAATTCGCATTTAGAAGGCACTTAGTTGAAATGGGGGTTTTAAACATTTAAGGCATTGTTTCCCAGAACATTTGTAATAGGATGTTGTTTGGCCTTGCTAGTATGCAGGAAGTGGGAGGACAAGTCTTGCTAGAAATTCAGCATTGAGAGCATGTAACTTTAGTAATCTCAAATGTAAAATGATTACCCTGAGCTACTGGAGAAGGTTAAAGTGTGCACAAACCTCTCTGTGATCATATTGTAGTAATGGGGCAATTATTATGCATGTGTTGCAACACAGGTGTTTTTATAAATCTCATGTGGCCAACTTAAAAATGTTATGTTTGCTAGAGATTTTTGTCTCTTTCAGTATCGGTAAATTTTAAGTTATCATGTCTATCATTTTTCTACTTGAAGAGTTTTTCCAACATTTATCTTTCAAAAATGAGATACGCTAATGAGGCCAGGCCCAGTTCTTAGGATCCAAATGGCAGCATTGATGTTTATAAAGCACTTCACTTGACAACTTGTTATTTCACAGTTTGTAATTGTGATTTCTCTAGGTCTGGGCAAGGTCTTTTGTTTGGGAAATTACAGTCAAATATTGTCATCCTTCTGGGGAAGTTTCCACAATTTTGGATAGCTAAAAACAGGTAGGAATAGTGGAAACTCCAGTGCCTTCTTAGCTAAAGCAGCGATCTATTTTCCTTTGAACACCTTGATCTGCATTGTTTGATTGCACTGTCGACACTGAAATTCTTGGGGTGGAGAACAGAGGTGTTGATTTGCTGCTGTCTGCACTTGAGCTCGCCAGATGACTGGCCGGTCCATTGAGGGGTTCGCAGGGGGAGGTTGTGCAGCCGAAAACATGATAGGTCATTGTGAAAAGTAATGAGTGTACTGTACGTGTCTCCAGGTCCTAAAAAAAGGCAGCATCAAGCCTGATGAAGGAGTTGCTATTTACCTTCTAAGGCTTTTCTAGTTTGTATGTGCCTTATTGCCAAGTTGAAAGGCATATTTTGCCCTAGATGGGGATAACTGACTTAGATGTGGCATTCAAAGCCCCCGTTGGAACAAGCTGCTCAGCCATATCTTGAACAGAACCTTTGCCATTTTTCCTTCCGTAGCCTGTCTCCACCTCCAAGTATGATTTTGCTGTTTAATTCCTTTAAAAATTAAAAATTAACCAGCGTTTCCTCTAAGACTGTAGAAAAATAAGTGATATTGATCTAAGCCTGTCAAACAGGACAGTACTCACCAGGATGGTGCCAGACATTCCCTGGGCTGATGGGATAATGGCAGGAAAAGATCATCATGTTTGAGACGTGACCACCGAAGCCACACAGAAGAAAAATGGACATTCCACAAGCTCCTAAAACCCATGTCCCCTTCTCCATCTAAAACCCCCACTGGCCTCCAGATTGAGGAGACAGACAGGTTTAGGGGGAAATCATTCCCCTCTGTTCCCTGTATATCGATATACAATAAAGTTCTTGCTACCCACCTTATCCCTGTCTTAAGAACTGGCTGTTTGTGGCAGGCGGCTCTAACTCAAAATTGTGGTGACACCATGAGCTTGTATAACTCCTGTGTAGCAATGTCACATGAGTCCCTGGATGGTGCAAATGGTTAATGTGCTCTGCTGCTGGGTGAAAGATTGGTGATTCTTGTCCACCCAGGGCACCTTGGAAGAAAGGTCTGGCAACCTAGTTCTGAAAAATCAGCCACTGCAAATCCTATGGAGTGCAGTTCCACTCTGATACCCCACAGTCCACATGGCAACATGGGGTTGCCATGAGTTGGAATCAATTCCATGGCAACATTTTTTTTTTTTTAGCCACTTCGTGCGTATATAGTAAAGCAGAAAATCCTGCAATTTGGTTATTGTTGTCAGTCAAAGGGATCATTTCAGACAAAAGGTAAATGAAGCTGGATTGTTGACAGTGTCCTGATTTTTTTTAAATTTAAGATATCCATTATCAGTTGCTGCATACAAATTATTCAAACATTTACTGGCTTAAAACAGCAAACGCTTACCATCTTGTGGTTTCTGGCAGCCAGGGATCCCGTGTGGCTTAGTTGGGTCCTTTGGCTCAGGTCTGTCAAGGCTGCAATCCCAGTGTCTCTGAAGATACAGTCATACCACAGCTCTACTAGGGGAGGATCCCTTCCTAAGCTCACCCATGCCTCAGGTCCACATGGGCTACTGGCTAGAGACATCAGCTCCTTGCATGTGGGCCTCTTCCTAGGACAACTCACAGCATGGTGGCTGACTTGTCTCAGAGTGGCTGAGGGAGAGAGAGTGAGCAAGGCCCCGAGATGGGAGGCTTAGTCCTTTTGCGATGTAACTTTGGAAGTGACAACCTGTCCTGTTTGCGGTATTGTGCTCATTAAAAGTGAGTCACTAGGTCAAGCCTACACTGAAGGGAAGGGAAACAATCCAAGAAGCTGGACTATATGAAGGAGAACATGGCATCAAGTTTGGAGGAAGTCTCATTAACAACTTGGAACATGCAGATGACACAACCTTGTTTGCTGAAAGTGAAGAGGACTTAAAACGCTTACTGATGAAGATCAAAGGCTACAGTCCTCAGTATGGATTACACCTCAACATAAAGAAAACAAAAATCCTCAAAACTGGACCAAAAAGCAACATCATGATAAACAGAGAAAATGTTGAAGCTGTCAAGGGTTTCATTTTCTTGGATCCACAATCAATGCCCATAGAAGCAGAAGTCAAGAAATTAAATGATGTGTATTATGTTGGGCAAATCTGCTGCAAAAGACCTCTTTAAAGTGTTAAAAAGCAAAGATGTCACTTCGAGGACTAAGGTGCACCTGACCCGAGCCATGGTATTTTCAATCACCTCATGTGCATGCAAAAGCTGGACAATGAATAAGGAAGAGTGAGGAAGAACTGATGCCTTTGTATTACGGTGTTGGCTAAGAGTGTTGAATATACCATGGACTGCTACAAGAACAAGTCTGTCTTGGAAAAAGTACAGCCACAGTGCTCTTTGGAAGCAAGGATGGCAAGACTTTGTCTCACATACTTTAGACATATTATCAAGAGGGACCTATCCCTGGAGAAAGACATCATGCTTGGTAAGGTAAGGGTCAGCAAAAAAGACGAAGACCCTCAACGAGATGGGTTGACACGGTGGCTGCAACAATGGGCTCAAACATAGCAACGATGGTGAGGATGGTGCAGGGCCAGCTGTGTTTCTTTCTGTTGTACATTGGATCGCTATGTGTTAAAACCGACTCTGTACCAACTGATCACAACATGGAGTACATAATTTTGAAACAACAGCAAAAACAACTAAAAAATATATGTGTGAGTATATATGTGTGTATATAGGCATATATGTGTGTAGGGATGTACATATGTGTGTATGTATGGTTTATGCATATGTATCTGTATATACATCTATGTGACTGTATGCACATATATTTATGTACATAATCAAGCACATAGGTGGCACCGTTACCAATACTTCTTAGACATAATCAGATACCTCAGAGGATTAGATTTCTGCATTTGAAAAATTAGGACCATAGTCTCGTGGGACATCTCAGACAGTTGGCATAATATAGTTCATAAAGTGATATTCTACATCCTAGTTTGGTGAGTAGTCTCTGGAGTCTTAAAAGCTTGACAGTGGCCATCTAAGATCCAACTGTTTGTCTCTACTTGTCTGGAGCAAAAGAGAAAGAAGGAAACCAAAGACTGAAAGAAGAAACTATCCTACAGGATATAGTCTACAGGAACCACTGCTGCATCTACCCTGAGACCAGAAGAACTGGATGGTGCCTGGCTACCACTACTGACTGTTCCAATCAGGGCCACAATAGATAGACCCTGATGGAATGAGAGAAAAACGTGGAACAGCACCTCAAATTAAAAAAAAAAAACCTACTGGACTGGTTGAGAGTGGAGGACTCCCTGGTACTATTCCCCTTCACTAACTCCTGAGGTCACCTTATACGTAAATAACAGATTGGCTCAAAACAAAACAAAACAAAAAAATCACCCATAAGTACTGTGCCCCTTTATGAAATCACTTTTATGAGAGCAAATGGTCAACAAGTAGTTTATAACAAAGATGAAAAAATAAGGGGGCAGAGAAACTAGACTAATGGAAACGAACAACTGGAAGGAAAGTAATGAGAATGTTCACACGTTGTGAAAAATGTAACCAGTGCCATGGAACAACCTGTGTAGAAATTGTTCAACGGGAACCTAAACTGCTGTGTAAACCCTCACTGAAAACATAATAAAATATAATTAAAAAAAAATGCTCTTGTTATAATGCCTCATTTATATGGTTTCCTGTCACACCAATCAAGTGTGTATAAGTATGCTTCCCTCGTTGCTCCAGCTTGGGCTCTTTGCTTGTGGGTGTTGTGACCCTACTGCCCAAATTCTGCCTCTGATTAGCACTTCCTGATCTTGGTACCCATCTCTTTAATCCTGGTGCACCTCCCTCACTGGACTGTACCCTAGTCCCTGACCCTCAACTTGGCTGTGACCCTGATTCCAGGCCTTGCCCGTTCCCTTGCTTCCCTTTTCCCAGCTTCGTCTGTCTCCTCTGGCCCCCCAGCCCCCTTTTTGCACCTGGTCTCCTGGTTCTGATGATGCTTTCTTTGCAGTCATACGTTGACCAACAAATAAATGACACATCAGCCTCTCTGTTGCAGTGAACATCTTTTGTGAAAAATTTTCATTTGGGAACTGGACTTTCTTGGCTTGTCTCATACCTGTCTTAAAATTTCTACTCCTTTTTTCTTTCTTTCCTGCAAGTTTTCCTTTAGCCTGTATTCCAAAATGTGGGAAATCGCTCTCTCCTCCATGAAGACAGTATGCCTGACTCCTTTGCTTCTCTTTGTTGTTTTTGCCTCTGGAGAGTGAAACCATTCTTGTCATTTCATCTCATGTCTCTTCAGAACTCAGTCTTCATTCCTTTGTACATTCACTAGGCATCAACGTTGTCCAGACTATCTGCTGAATATTTCCATAAGATCCAAGTCCCAACAGTTGATTCTGTGAAAGTGTCTAACGGAAACTTACCATGTTTCTTCTTAAATTTCTTATTTTTCTCTGTGTCGGTAATCCTTTTTCTTACCACCTGGGTTTTAAACTTTGGAGCCATTTTGTATAATTTCCCTTCACACCTCACGTATTTGTTTATTTTACAAATACTCTTTATTCCATCTGCTGTTTTTCCAAGTTAACGATGATTACCATACTGCCCTAAGTCCGCATTTACGCACCAATCCCAACAACTCCTAAGCTTTGCTTCCCACCGACTCATGTATGGGATAAATCTATCTGAAATGTTTTCTCCTGATCAGAAACTGCCGATGACACATTATTTTTTACCCGACCATCTCAAATCCTCGCTATATATTGCCCTCTGTATCCTCCTTTTTTTTTTTATGTTGAATGTTTTGTTCTTTTTAACATTTTATTATGTTTTAGTTGAAAGTTTACACAGCAAATTAGTTTCCCATTCAACAATTCTTACACAAATTGTTCCCTGACATTGGTTGCGATCCCTGCAATGTGTTAGCACTCGCCCCATGTCCACCCTGCCTTCCTGATTTCCACCAGCAGGTTTTCCTGCCCCACCTTGCCTTCTCATCTTTGCTTTTGGGCATATGTTGTCCATTTGGTCTCCTATAGTTTATTGTTCTAAGGAACACATTCCTCATGAGTGTTATTGTTAATTTTCTGGGTGCCCTTTATATTTCTGTAGCACTTTCAATATATCCAGCTAAATCTAGGACTTTATTATAGTCTATCTTCACTCAGGATATTGGTTTTGCCTACCTGCTTAGAATTTTTTTTATAATTGTGGTAAATATGTAACAAAAAGTTTGACATTTCAACAATCTTCATATGTTCAGTGACATTATGTTCATTATGTTGTTGAGCCATCACACTTACCTGTTCCCAAGTTATGCCATCAGTGTTTTCTAAGCATTGAGTCTTCCTATCCCCATCTCTCCTGCCTGCCCTTGGTAACCACTAATAAACTTTTGTCTCTATATATTTGCCTATTCTAGATGTTTCCTATAAGTGGGATCATATATTTATCCTTTTGTGACTGACTTATTTCACTCAGCATAATGTTTTCAAGGTTCATCCATGTTGCAGCATGTGTTAGGACTTCATTTCTTTTTATGACTGAATAGTATTCTGTTGTATTTATATACGCATTTTATTTATCTCTTCATCTATTGATGGACATTTAGATTGTTTGCACCTTTGGGCTATTGCAAATTGTGCTACAGTGAACATCAGTGTACAGTTATCTGTCTGAGTCCCTGCTTTCAGGTTTTTTGGGTATTGACCTAGGAGTGGAATTGCTGGGTCATATGGTAATTCTATGTTTAGCTTTTTGAGAAACTGCCAAGCTGTTTTCCACAGTGGCAACACCATTTTACAATCCCACCAGCAATGAATGAGGGTTCCAGCTTCTCCACATTCTTGCCAACACCTGTTTATTTTCTGCTTTTCTAAGCATAGTTGGATTTTAAGAGCAGGGCCCACGTGTTTTAATTGTCCAATTCTCATGTTAAACATAGTGATAAACACAAGTTTATCTTAATTATCAACCTGTTTTTTTAATTGACATGTCTACTTAGGCAGTGATATCATTTGATGCAGGGGTACCTGATGCCATCACTCAGAAAGTTGTTGTGCCTCCCTTTTCTATTAGCCTGCCAGTATTAATGATCTTCTCTTTTTTTTCTCCCCAGCGTGTGCTTTCCGATACAATGGGCTCTCGTTTGTCTACCTTATCTACCTCTTGCTCATTCCTCTGTTCTCAGAACCAACAAAAGCAACAATGCAAGGTAAGAACCATTTACTCTTCCATCCATAGAGTTGTACAGTCTGAATCTATTTTGCTGAGTTTCCTAGATGCACCCTTGTTCCAGTGAGAGGTGGCTGCTCAAGTGAGGAGTGATGTCAAAGGTTCTAACAGCTGAGCCAAGTCGAGCATGTGGCACTTGATTGTGATGCATGTTTTATCACTTACACAGCTACTCTCCCCATGTAAGTTCCCTTGTAGGTCTTTGTTAGCAGGCTTGGCAGTGTGTCTGGAATGTTTGGACGAGATAAGTCTAACTCTAAGAATTATCAATAAAGTGAGTCAGATGGCATGACAACATTGACACATGCATTTGCATATTGGATTTCTGCAGGAATGTGGTGGCAAGTGGAAAAGAGGCTGAGCAATGTCTTAGGTTTCTAAGACTCTTACAAAGAAGAGCTGAGTTGAAAGCCTGATCCCTATCATAACTTGTTCATATATCATTTGAGGTTTTGTATATGCCTTAATGGAAACCCTGGTGGCGTAGTTGTTAAGTGCTACATCTGGTAACTAAAAGGTCAGTAGTTCGAATCCACCAGGCACTCCTTGGAAACTCTAGGGGGCAGTTCTACTGTGTCCTGTAGGGTCGCTATGAGTCAGAATTGACTCAATGGCAATGGGTTTGGTTTGGGTTTATATGCCTTAATAAAGTAATTAAACAGAGTAATATGAGTTTGAGATACAGTTTTTGAAGCATGTTCTGGAAAAATGTATATCCATTCCCCCTTGGGCTATAAGAACTTCAAGGCATAGAAAAAAATGGCCAGCATATTTTCTAAAGCATTAGGATGTGTGATCTGACTTGTGAATTTATTTATTTGAAGTCTTCTCCACGTATAAAAGTTAAACCACACTGAATTAATTTAAGAAATTGTTTTTCAAAACAATACAATTATAAGAAATGAGGACTATGGCAAATATCTCAAGTGGGAGCCATGGTGGCTGTATGGAAGGAAGAGGAATTTGTGTCTGGCCAGCTTCTGAGTGGCACGTAAAGGGTGATGCTGCAGCTCTGAGCGGGCATCCTTGTTAACGATGGGCTCTGTAGAAGAAGGAAAGACCTTGGTTTTCACTAGGGGTTGAAACTGACACGACGGCAGTGGGTTGGTGTGCACAGAGCAGCAGATACTGAACTCCATCTTTCCTAGTCTCCACATTCGCTGTTGAATGTATAGTGTGTATTACTATCCTCAATCCTAGTAGTTATTACTACAGATGCTATGTTGATTTTCCTGTCTCAGGGAGAACCTAAACAATAGCTCTCCTCCAGACACTTAAATGCTTCATATGCCAACCTGAGAAAAGCTAGAAGTGTGAGTTAATGCAAATCATCATCAAACCAAACCCACATTGTTTCTAGGACCCAGCCCAGCACAGCTTTACTCCTGAAGAGTTCAACATAAACAAAGCCACTTCAATAGAATCGTTTTCTGGCCTCAGAAACAAGACTATAATGTATTGGCAGCTCCTATTTCATGACATAGAGCCCATTGTTCAAAAAAAAAAAAAGGGTTTCATACATATTCAGAGTAAAATGCTTTAAAAAGTACTTTATATACTAAGTTATATATATGAGTTTATATACTAAGTTATCTGTTACTTTTGTATCACAGTGTTCCCTTTTTTTTTTTTATTAGAAATCAGGGATTGGAATTTCCGTTTTGGCACTTCTGTGACAACTCCTGACTTTTGTCTTCTTCCCAAACTAACCAGCCCTGATCTTTAGCGGGTTGGTTGTCTCAGGTGTCTGCAGGGGCACGAGCACTCACCCATGGCAGAACGTATAACCACGGGCCTCCCAGTTCATGCCCAGGTGCTGCAGGGACTGTCACTGCCAGGAAAGTCATAGGTGAGGACATAGAACCAGAAGCAGGAAGCAAATCCTTCATATGTATAGAAATATCTGAATCAGACTGCCTGTCAGTTTTATAACAAGGTAATTTTATAACAAGGTAGCACAAGGTCAAACAAACAAAACAGAAGCAAGAGCGTAGATACTGCTGGTGCCGTCCTTACGGGAGAGGAAGAAGATCTGGGCTCGAAAGGGAAACCCTCAGGCATCTTTCCACTTAGAATCCGGAGACAGGACGTTTATGTACTTTCCTCCGTCCTGCATGTTATAGCCGTTTGTTTCTTTGTTAATGTAACGGCAGAGCGACTCTTAGAAAGGATATCACGCTTTATTTACTTATTTTTCTCCCTGAGCATGTAGAAATCACTTTCAGTGGAGTTGCTGAAGTCTCTTTAAAAAAAAATATTATTTGATTTTCTTTGTGTGGTAAAATATAACATAAAATCTGCCATTTTAGCCATTTTTAAGTGAACAATTCAGTCGCGTTGATTGCATTCACAATGTTGTACAACCATCACACCTGTTTCCATACCTTTTCATCATCCCAAACAGAGACTCTGTGCCTGTTAAGTAAAAACTCCTTATTTCCCACCCCCAGTTTCTGGTGACCTCCTATCTACTCTCTGTCCCTATGCACTTGCTTATTCTAGATATTTCATGTAAATGATCGGATCACATAATGTTTGTCCTTTTGTGCTGGCTTCTTTCATGTAGCATAATGTTTTCTAGATACAATGTAGCATGTATTAGAACTTTATTCCTTTTTATAGTTGAATAACACTTCAGTGTATGGATACCTCACATTTTATTTATCCATTCATGGATTGATGGACGTTTGGGCAGTTTCCGCCTTTATGCTACCGTGAATGGTGCTGCAGTGTACACTGTTGTGCAAGTATCTGTTTGAGACCCTGCTTTCATTTTATTCAGGTACATAGGAGTGGAATTTCTTGTTGTTAGGTGCCCTCGAGTCGGTTCCGACCCATAGTGACCCTGTGTACAATAGAACAATACGCTGCCTGGTCCTGCAGCATTCTCACAATTGTTGCTATGTTTGAACCCGTTGTTGCAGCCACTATATCAATCCGTCTCATTGAGGGTCTTCTTTTTTTTCTTTAACCTCTATTTTACCAAGCATGACATCCTTCCCCAGGGACTGGTCCCTCCTGATAACATGTCCAAAGTATGTGAGACAAAGCCTTGCCATCCTTGCTTTTAAGGAGCATTCTGGCTGTTCTTCTTCCAAGACAGCTTTGTTCGTTCCTCTGGCAATCCAAGCTTTATTCAGTAGTCTTCACCAACGCCATAATGCAAAGGCATCAGTTCTTCTCAGGACTTCCTTGTTCATTGTCCAGCTCTCATACGCATATGAAGTGATTGAAAACACCACGGTTTGGGTCAGGCGCACCTCAGTCCACGAAGTGACATCTTTGCTTCTTAACACTTCAAAGAGGTCTTTTGCAGTAGATTTTCCCAGTGGACTATGTCATTTGATTTCTTGACTGTTGCTTCCATGGGCGT
This sequence comes from Elephas maximus indicus, assembly GCF_024166365.1. NCBI lineage: Eukaryota > Metazoa > Chordata > Mammalia > Proboscidea > Elephantidae > Elephas > Elephas maximus. The sequence continues at coordinate 11,482,216 of NC_064829.1, forward strand.
TGATTGTGGATCCAAGCAAAATGAAATTCTTAACAACTTAAACATTTCCTCCATTTATCATGATGTTGCTTATTGGTCCACTTGTGAGGATCTTTGTTTTCTTCATGTTGAGGGGCAATCTATACTGAAGGCTATAGTTTCTGATATTCTCTATTTTCAGCCATAACCTATCTGACATCAGCCATGATATCCATGTAGCATGCCCTGTTCTGGATATGGCCTGAATCACTGGCACTTCCCTGTCGATGTAGTGTTAGAACCATTTCAGATTTATCTTCAGCAAAATTTTACTTGCATGTGATATTGATTGTTGTTGTTGTTGTTGGGTGCTGTTGAGTCAGTTCTGACTCATAGTGACCCTGTGTGCAACAGAATGAAACATTGCCCTGTCTTCGCACCATCCTCACAACAGGTGTTATGCTTGACCCCATTGTTGTAACCCATTGTTGGTCCATGTGTACAGTTGCCCCTTATGTTGTTGAAAAAAGGTATTTGCAACAAATAAGTTGTTTGTCTCGCAAATTTCCATCGTGGGATCACTGCCATCTTTTTATCACCAAGGCCATATTTTCCAACTACCGATCTTTCTTTGTTTCCATCTTTTGCGTTCCAATTACCAGTAATTATCAATGCATCTTGCTTGCATGTTTATCAATTTCAGGCTGCAGAAGTTGGTAAAAATCTTCAATTTCTTCATCTTTGTCATTAGTGATTGGTGCGTAAATTCGTGTAAATTTGAATAATAGTTGTACTAACTGGTCCTCCTTCTAAACATATGGATGTTATCGTATCACTGACAGTGTTGTACTTCAGGATAGGTCTTGAAATTTTCCTTTTGATGATGAATGTGACCCCATTCTTCTTCAACTTGTCATCTAAGCATAGCGGATCATATGATTGTCCTATTCAAAATGGCCAATACCAGTCCATCTTAACTCATTAATGCCTAGGATGTAGATCTTTATGTGCTCCATTTCACTTTAGATGACTTCCAGTTTTCCTAGATTCATATATACTTCGTACATTCCACGTTCTGATGGTTAATGGATGTTTGGAGCTGTTTCTTTTGTGTCATGCTAGATCAGCAAATGAAGATTCCAAAAACTTGACTCCATTCACATCATTAAGGTTGACTCCATTTTGAGGAGGTAGCTCTTCCATAGCCATATTTTAAGTGCCGTAGAACTGCCCCATAGAGTTTCAAAGGAGCACCTGGTGGATTCGAACTGCCGACCTTTTGGTTAGCAACGGAACTCTTAACCACTGTGCCACCAGGGCTCCAGCTGCAATGATTGATTGATTAGGCCAAGGGTATCAGCCTGTTTTGATTTGGTCCCATCAGCAAGGCAGAGAGCATCCGAGTGCTATTCGTATTTTCCCCATGCCTGTGATTAAACAGAAGATTTGGTATAAGGGTTTATACTATAGTGTTGAAAAAAAAAATTAAAATCTCAATACACTTTGTTATAGATTGAATTATAACCCCAAAATGTGTGCATCAACTTGGTTAGGCCATGATTCCCAGTATTGTGTGGTTGTCCTCCATTTTGTAATTGTAATTTTATGTTGAGAGGGTTAGGGTAGAATTGTAACACCACCTTTACTCAGGTCACCTTCCCAATCCAAGGTAAAGGGAGTTTTTCCCTGGGGTGTGGCCTGCACCACCTTTTATCTCTCAAGAGATAAAACGAAAGGGAAGCAAGCAGAGTTGGGGACCTCATACCACCCAGAAAGCAACACCAGGAGCAGAGCACATCCTTTGGACCCGGGGTCCCTGTGCCTGAGGAGCTCCTCGACCATGGGAAGATTGAGGACAAGGACTTTCCTCCAGAGCTGACAAACAGAGAAAGCATTCCCCTGGAGCTGACACCCTGAATTTGGACTTGTAACCTACTAGATTGTGAGAGAATAAATTTCTCTTTGTTAAAGCCATCCACTTGTGATATTTCTGTTATGGCAGCACTAGATGACTAAGACAGAATTTGGTACCAAGAGTGGGGTGCAGCTCTAACAGATACCTAAAATGTGGAAGCAGATTTGAACTGTGAATGGACAGTTGGGACAGTGGTAGAGGACCAGCATAGCAGAGAGCCTGCAGCGGCAGAAAAGCAGCAACAGCAGAGAACCAGCAGCAGCAGAACCAGGAGACCAGCACAAGACAGTGGCTGGAGCTGACCCACAGAACAAGAGAGCTAAGTACCTGTGCGCAGGAGGCTTCCTGGCAGAGTGGGGTGGCTCCAGGCACTTACCGGTAGAGCTAAGCTTACTGACCCATGGAGCAAGAGAGCTGAGTGCTTGTGCCCAGGAGGCTTCCTGGTGGGGTGGGGTGCCTCTAGGCACTTATCAGTGGAGCTACAGAGCTTTGGAACACTTGGCTCAGCAGGGCAGATAAGTCTGTGAGGCCTGAGGATCCCAGAGACCAAGAAACCAGGAAGCAGAAGCTGAAGAGACAAAGAACACAAGAAACCGAGCTTCCTCAGTCTGAGTAGGTATACTCAGGACCTCAGGAGTTCCAAAGGGTGGAGCCATGGCCTCTGGTATTTCTAAGGGTGGAGTTGCCATGCAGATGGACTAGGAGAATGGTGTGCCTAGAGCCGAGGAAGCAGAGTTGCTGTCCCAGTGGGCCTGGAAGGCAGAGCTGAAGCTCAGCGCCAAGGAGCCTCCACTCAGAAACTGGAGTGTGTGGCTAATACCTAGAGTCTGGAGTGCAGGGCTATTGTGTAAATGGTCTCAGAGAACAGAGGATTATTTTCAGAGCTTTGAGGGCTAATCTGTTCTGTTGACTTGCATGGTGCCTGTTACTCCTTTCCCTCCAGTTTCTCCCATTTGTAATGGAAATATCTAGCTTGTGCCTGTTCTGCCACTGTACCTTAGGAAGCAAATAACTTGTATTCTAGATTTCACAGATGAAGAGGAATTTTTGGATTTTGAGTTAAGACTTTTGCTGTGATATGATGGGATGAATATGTTTTGCATGTTGCAAGGATATGATTTTTTCAGGGGCAAAGGGTAGAATGTCATGGATTCAATTATGTCCCCCCAAAAATGTGTGTATCAACTTGGTTAGGCCATGATTCCCAGTATTGTGTGGTTGTCCTCCATTTTGTAATTGTAATTTTATGTTGAGAGGATTAGGGTGGGATTGTAATACCACCCTTAACTAAGACATACTTAGTTAAATTAGATGTGTTAAGATAGTTAGTTGTGGGTATTATCTGAATGGTGAGGGTGAAACATACGGAATTACAGAACTCTAGAGTTGGAAGAGGAATTATCACATGTATTCCAGCAACCAGTGGTGGAATTCCCTCTACAAAATTCCTGTTGGCTGACACGTCTCCTGGGGAGCCTGTGGGATAGTTAGACAGTCCTTTCTTGTAATGAACTAAAACCCAACCCCCTGTAAGTCCCATTTGTTGTGTCTAAGGCAGATCCATAAAGAAAGAGTTAACAGAGACTAGAAGCTCAGTTCACAATAATATTGTGGAGGAATTCACCAAAAGACAAGTGATTAAAATAAATGACTTCATAAGCCTTTTATAAATTTAGAACTTTAGAATTCTCATTCTTCTATTTCAGACCTTCAAATGTGTAGTTATCTCAGTGGGATTTTATCATCAGGGCCCAATCAGAAATCAAGACTCACTTTAGCTATTTTATGAAGCGGAAATTTCATAGAAGGAATTGTTTACTTGAGGAGATGGAAGAGCTAAGAAGCCAAAGCAATGTTGAAGCAACCTAGGTATCAACACAGCAGGAAGCCATTCCTGCCTTAGGCTGGAGGGACAACAGGAGGAGGTGGTTATCAGCATAATTCAGAAGCAGGGGTCATCTGGAAGTTGATAGAACCACAGTGAGGGTTATCCATTGGGAGTTGGAACCATACAGGAGACTCAGACACATACCATCGGCAGATGGAGAAGGAGAAATACCTTGGCTTCTCCTTTCTTCCCTCCTTCTGGCGTTTTTCAGTTCCTCCTAGACCAGGAATCCAGTTGGCAGGAGACCCTGAGAAATGAAGTTTTCAGAGAAAGTCAAGGACTGGATCTGTGTGCAAGAGGCCTTGACCACACAAGCTTACCTGTGAGTTAAATGAATCAAGTAAGACTGTTACATCATAGTCAGTAATGAACTAGCAGACACTTTTCAGATATCAAGAGGTGAGTGGTGATGCTCTTTTCCTTTCATCTTTCCTTCCCTGGGCAAAACATCCTGGGTACTCGAGGACATGCTTTTTAGACTGTTGCCATCCAGACGCACATCCTCTGGGTGCATTTCCCTGGGTCAAGCTCTCTTCTAATATGTGTAGTGGAAGCTCTATTTTAGAGTCCCTGTCAGGACTGGGTGCCCACCCCCACCTGCCAGGAGTGTTGTCTGATGACAGCCCATAGCTGCATCCCTCCCTATATGCTGTTTGTGGCTAAAGGGCTTTATTTACACATGCTTGTCCCTCTACCGCCGAAACCCAGTGGTTATTCAACACAGAGCTGTAACAGCCTCGAATCTGGAAAACTCCAAAAGGCCGTCCCAGCCCCAGAACTCCTGTTGCTGAGGCCCTGTTACTAGCACATCACAATGTGATTTCTCCCGGCCAAATCCTGCTTCTCTCACTCCCTTACAGCGGTACTGGGGAGCAGACTCAGTGGCCAACCTACTGCCCTGGGACTCCCCACCTCGGCCCCTTTTCTGGGAGCCAGGCTTGCCCTGGGACTCCCTACCTGGGCTCTGTTTCTGGAAGCCAGGCCTGCCCTGCGACTCCCTTCCTGGGTCCTGTTTGTGGGAGCCAGGGTGGCAGCAGTATAGTTGCAGCAGGGACTGCCGTCAGACACCAGTCAGAAAGGAGAGCACGTGCTGTTGGAGGTGGGCTCTGGTACATGGTGTCACACGTCAGTACATTTAATACAACAATGAAGATGCAGTGTGACTCCGAGTCCAGCCTGCAGCTAACTCAACCTTGATGCCACTTCTTTTGGCCAAGTCTTTTTTCCTTTGTAAATGAGACCCATATTCTCCAGTGTTTTTAGGTTTTGTGGGGATCAAGTGAACAAGTATGAATTTTCATCCATATGTAAAATCATTACGCAAATAGTAGTTATTATTAGTTGTGAGTTGCCAGAGTTTTGAATCAATGCACACTCACTTGCCTCCACAATTTCTTCGGCTTGGAAAGTTCTCCCCCAGACTTCAAATGGGCGGCTTCTCATAATTCATGTTTATCTCACATTCTACCTCCTTAGAAAGGTGTTCCATTTCCTCTGTAACTAAACAGGTATCCTACCCCTATTCCACCTTAAGTTTTTACCCTATGAACCAATTTTTCTTAAGGCTCTGGGTGATGCAAAGAGTGAACACATTCAGCTGCTAACCGAAAGGTTGGAGGTTCAAGCCTACCCAGAGGTGCTTCAGAAGAAAGGCTGGATGACCTACTTCCAAAAAACGAGCCATCAAAAACACTCTGAAGTGACGTTCTACTCTGACACATGTAGGGTTGCCACGAGTTGGAATTAAGTCTGTGGCAACTCTTTTTTACTGTTTTAATACTTATCGGTATCTGAAACTGTGTGTGTAACCAATGATTAGCAAGAGCTGGACTTGAAGGTCACAACCATAAAGCTATTCTGTGTTTCCCCATCATTCTTCCTGCAACTCTCCTCTGTGGCGCTGACTCCCCCGCTGCCTGTGGCTGATATTCCAAGCTGTCCCCAGAGCTCACCTACTAACTCTTAGATAATACAGTGTCTTCTGGCCCAAGTCAGTAACTCATATCCCCTGTCCAGGGTACAAATTACTGCTATAGACCGCTATTGAAAACAAACACTTCTTGTCTCTGCCCGTGTGTGCCTGCTGCCTGCAGAAGCCCACAGCAGAAGGTCCTAGTCAGCTTCCTCTCCGTGACCGCCCCCCGCCCCGTGTGCTGCTATGTCCCCCACCCTCACGGCTGCTGTCCAAGCTGAGGGAGCCCCTTTGGGTTTGTAGGTGTCGTGGGGAACCCCCACCAGTGTGAGCTCACAAGTGGCTGACAGGTGGTGACTTTCACCTGCTGATTATGGTTATGCCTCCTTTTGGTTTCTGTTGTCCAGCTCTATTCACCTTCCCATTGTTCAACTTGCATAAAGTGACTTTAAGTTGGCACCAACCAGTTTCTGTCAAGTCAGCTCTGACTCATAGTGACTCCATGTATGTCAGAATAGAATGGAACTCCACAGAGTTTTCATGGCTGCAACCTTTTGGAAGCACATCATCAGGCCTTTCTTCTGAGGTGCCTCTGGGTGGTGTAGCAGGTGAGTGCTTAACCCCCCAGGAGGGTTGATATTCTGATATTCTCTCTGTCTTTCTCTCTCTGTCTCACACACGGACATGCACACCAGTGACATGGGGAACAGGTGCTGTTAACCTGCCATTGGTCAGTAGGCAATCACTTTTTTCACTAAGGCCCTCTCCTCTGCTATTACAGGCCACTTCAGTCAACCTGTTTTACCACTAATGGCTTTGTCCTTCGACCTTTTAGAGTGTCCCTGAAGCTGAGCCAGAGTCCTATTTCTTTACTTGCTGTGTCTCTTCCCCGCTAGCATGAAACCTTCAAGATGGCGAGTGTACTGCTGTTGTTGACTGCTGTGCTTCCAGGACTCAAACCAGTGGCCATGCATAGTAGGCACCAAGGAAATATTCATGGAAGGAAGGAGTGGAGGAAGGAATGAAGTTTTTTCCAGAGTCTAGAGTTCTAGAGCATTTAATGACCTGGCCATGGTCCTGTGCTTGCCGCGCGCGGGCTCCATGATAGCAAACGTTATGTTGCCTGCCTACAGCAGCCCTCTGGAGACAGAAGCTCAGGCTACAGGCTGTGGGGTTTTGCTGTTTGAGATTTGATTAGGATCAGAAGAGCAGGAGTAATTGAAGAAATCAGTTTCTGATTTCATGTTAAATAACATTGAGGTTAAGTTACATATCGATGTAGAGCCAATAGCACTGCCTGTTAAAATGTTTTTTGCCTTCACTTACAACAATGGACCTTTTATTTAAGTGTATAATATGGTACCCAGTGCCGTTGAGTTAATTCTGACTCATAGTGACCCTATAGGACAGGGCAGAAGTGCCCCATAGAGTTCCCAAGGAGCACCTGGCAGATTCAAACTGCCAGCCCTTTGGTTAGCAGCCGTAGCACTTAACCACCACACCACCAGGGTTTCCGTATAACATGGTAGGAAGAGAAATTAACCTTTTCTTACTATTCACTAACAGTGTGTTTTACATTTAGGCTAGAGACTGCACATCATTAAATTTGTTGACTAATATATAATTAGTGTCAAGGGGTCCAAGCATTCCAAATTAATGAGGTGTGTTAAGTTCTTCAATCAGGTACACAGTAGGATTCTTATGATGTGTTGAGTCCTTCACATTGGTTAATATGACAGAAGTGTTTTGTTGGGGTGGAATGTAAGTATGAAAATATAGGAAATGTGCAAGAAGGCTACAGTTAGTGCTCAGTAAACATTAGTTAATATCATTATTTCAGTGTATAACACTAATTCGTATTATTGTGAACATGAGAATGAGCTGGTATGAGAAATCTCATTTGTATGACTAAACCAGTCTTCACCTGAAGACTTTTCTTGGTGCTGTCTACTTTAAAGATCAGCTGAGAAATACGTGGTTTCCCAGGTTTTAGTGTACTAATCCTGGATGACTGGAGCCCTGACGGCTAGGTGCAACTGATAGTTCCTGGCTTCATGTTAAGTAACATGTAGGTTATCTATTGACATAGAGTCACTAGCACTGCCTGTTGTTGTTGTTAGTTGCCATCGAGCCAGTCTGCTCTGACTCGTGGTGACTCCACGTACAACAGAAAGGCTTTTCCTGGTCCTGCTCCATCTTCACGATCGTCGGTGTGCTCAAGCCCATTGTTGAGGCCAATGTGTATTTTCAGTGCCTTCCAACCTAGGGGACTCATCTTTCAGCATTAAAACGGACAGTGTTCTATTGCAATTTGTAGGGTAGATTTCCAGGCCTTTCTTCCTAGCCTGTCTTAATCTGGAAGCTCTGCTAAAACCTGTCCACGCTGCTGGTGTTTTGTGGCATAGCTTCCCATATCACATCAACTCAAAAGCCACCATATTATGACAAACTGATGGGGGGGGGTGTATGTTATTATTTACATGCATTAATTTATTATCATAATGACCTTTTGAGGGAGCAACTGTTATTTAAAAAAAATCTATTATCAGAAATCCTCATGTTCTGGATGAAGACTGAGTTCCAGGTAGGTAAGTAATGAGCCACAGGTTGTGCAGGTGCTATGTGGGACCAGGGTTTGAGTCCAGGCCGCCTGGCTCCGGAGACCATGCTCAGAACTGCTGTGGTGTTCTGGCTCACGCACTGTGCAGAGCGGAGACCTTGGGGGTTTGCAAGGGAGGAAGGAAATAGAGTCACTTAATAGATACTTGTTGGATGATCAATTGCCAAGCCTGTGCACAAGGGTCTGGAGAGTCAGAGGTATTATGAGAACATTTAAGGGAGATATTTTAATACGTGTTGGTGCAGATTGATGACATACATGTGTGCCGTATAGGAAAATATACTAAGTGTGACTGGCTATTTCTTTCAACAAATATTAATTGAAAGACTGCCCTTTGCAGCACACTCTGCCTGGTGTTGTGGAGGATAAACAGGTGAAGAGCGCACGGCCCTCACTAACGTAGCCTCACATACACGGTGGCTCTTACGTACCTCGTTGAGGGCAGCTCTTTTACAGCTGCTATCTAGGAAACCATAAACTTAGCCTAGTGACACTGGGCTGCCTCTGGACTTATCTGGAGTTGGTCTTTGGCAGTTGGCTTAATTGTTTGCCTCAATTAGGCTCAATGTTGGCAAACCATTGTTCTTTCAAGGTGGGTTTGATTTTTGTAGCATTTCAAGTTAAGTTTAATAAAAAAAAAAGTGATTATAGTAAATTAGTCACCAGTTTTAGGGAAAAAACAGAGTATTTGGCATAAAACAAAGTTTCCGAAGGTCACTCACCACTGTAAAAGAGGAGGTTTGAAGTTTATTTGAATGAGCCCTGCTTTGTTGATACACATGACATGACAGATACACATGGAATAAACATGTCTCTTTCTGTGGTGGTACCTTGAGTATCTGTGATCTAATTTTTTTAATGTGTTGGTGGGAAGTGAGAGACTCCGATGTAAGGCAGCATCCTGAAGGAAGTACTGACTAACTAGATTTACCCTAGCATCTCAACAGTAATAGTCAAGCAGTGGCCATTTGCTCAGATCAGAGTCTCAGGTGAAATATCTGGAGAGGCTATCTGACTGAAGATATTAGTAATAATAAAAATGCCAACTTATATGCATATTTCATGTGTGCCAGGTACTGCTCTAAGCATACTCTGGACACTGACTCATTTAATTCAAAGGATAGAAAGATCATTTACTGAAAAGACAAAACCTCTGTTCTGGAACAAAAAGCATTTATTGTGACGTTAACCAGAGTATAAACCCCCCAAACACACTATCAGTACTGCACAGTGAGGCACTGGTTTCAGGGCTCTTTCTTGCCATCGAGGCCTTGGTAGGGAAACCATGGCAGCGAGGCCCCCTCACCTTTCAGCCAGTCTGTCTCCCTGTTTTCCTTCTGTTGCCACAGTTCACCAGCCTTTCCCAGTGTCCATGGAGCTCTTTCCACAAAGCTGGGATCAACTCTTCCTCATATCATGTACCTTGACATAAACTTTGGTTTTTGTTTCTGTAAGTTCTTTGAGTCTTTTTCAGTTGTTTTCAGCAGAAAGGTTTACATTCTTCAATATGGTCTCCATAAATGACTTCTAATATTGCCATTAAAGTGGGATGGAAGAGAGGTACATACAGTATTTTTACACAAATAATGTGCGCCTTCTATGTTTGTTTGCCAACCTGTGTCCCCTCCCCAATGAAGTATTTTTGTAAGTGTGTTATGCTAATTTTTTTCACAGCAACATGTAAAAAAAATTGGCATAGTGACACTTATGAGAATACCTGGTGGGGAGAGGGCATGGTCAGCAAACATAAAAGGGCATGTTATTTGCACATAATATGTATCGAACTCTGGTGTGATACTTGCTATTTGCTGGACATTGCTCCTGTCTGTTTTTTGGTCCTGCCAGCAAGTTCTCATTGTTAACATTTTCTCTTATGGAGGTGTACTGGAAAGGACAGTCTTATTCATTCCTTTTTGGGGGAGTCATTTTCTTATCAGAGGCTAGTGGGAAAGGAATTCCCCAAATTATAAGAGCACAACGCTTCCCGGGCAACATTATCCATCGTCCTGCAGCACTAATATCTTAGGAGCGCCATTATCTAATCAGTTCACATATGAAAGTTACACACTCACACACACTCACACACAAACAAGCAAGTGCTAAGGGACACAGAGGTGACTGCTGTGTAAATACCGGAAGAACTCATCTAAGGTATGTAGTGACTTTTAGTGAGAAAGTTGTCTTCTTCTCCAAGGACTCATTCTGAAGACCTTAGTTCTGAGTGTTCTCTGGACTGGACAGCACTGGCACAGAGGAGGGCAGAACCCCAGGGGCAGATGGGGAAGGATGCGTGGGCCTGCCGTGGTTCTTTGTGGAGGCCTCGGCATTCATGATGACTGCTGACTCCTCGAGGGGGCAGACCATGGAGTGGGCCTGATTCTCTGGGAGATCAGTAGGACTGCAAAAGGAGTGACCAGGGAACTGCACATCCAACCCTCTCGGGCTTTGCCCTCAAAATATTTTTCAGTATGTGGCTTTGTGGAAAAAATTTTCTCCTCCCTAATATGAAAGGAGAGAGCCTCTGAGATATCTTTTTTGCTCCTTTTTTTTTTCCTAATAAACTTTGTTATTTGAGCAAGGTAGCAGTTCTTCTGATATATTTGCTTGTGTTTACACTGAAGAGTTATTAATAATATATATTTTTTGGCTGCTGGGGATCTTTTTCAACACTTTTTGGGTAGGATAGAATTAGAAAGGGGTAGGAAACAAGGGCCTTGATTGTGCTTTGGTGGCAATCGTGAGCAAGTGAAATGTGTTCAGGCCATGTTAACCTCTGTAAACTGTTTCAAAACTTATCCTAAAGTTGATAAAAAAGAAAAAATATATTTAATTTTACTAGCTCTGAGGAAAGGTCCTAGTTCAAGAAAAAGTTGTGGTAGTCATAGAATGTGTGTGTGTGTGTGTGTGTGTGTGTGTGTGTGTGTGTGTCTATGGACTAATTGCCAGGTTCCTGAAGTTCTTACTAGAATCATTAAAAGCGCCATGACAAAAGAAAAACGATGTTAGATTTACCTACATGAAGAGGCAAGGAAATCTGTAACTTGTAAAGACTTGTTTAGACATCAGAAAGGAAATAGTAGCAGATATTTAAAACCGCTTACATCTGGTTTTTGTTAAAAACGCTGTTAGCCTTTATACCATTAGACTTCTTATTACAGTCATGCATTGCTTAATGTCCACGATATGTCGTATGAAGTAGGACATTATGTGATTTGGATATTGTGTGAACAGTGTATTACATACTTAGCGAAGCTGTAGGGATACCATACTTTTTGTTGCACTTCCAAGTCGACACTTCTCCTTTGCCTCTTGCTGCTGCTATCACTAGCACTGGTCTTGCTGCGTTTGGAAGCTGTGATGCACTCCCTAGTAATATTTTCACAGGAAAATTAAACAGAGAGATAACGCTACAACACTCAAGAGACACGTGATGTATGAGATTGGATGCTACTGCTTATAAGTCGAAGCTAAACTGTTAAATGGTAAACTTATTTGTAAGTAGGGGAAGTTCACATTAAGGTAACGCTAGAAAGTATAGTACAGTACATACATAAGCCAGTAACAGGTGTTTGCATGACTATCAAGACGTATGTGTTATAGGTTATATATGTACTGTACCATTACACACCTGACAGCAAAATCCCTTTGTATACAAGAGCTGTGAGATACCCATGTTGTAGGCGGGAAGCTGTTGACTTTACTATGTCCAGTTACGTCTTCTGTGTCTTGTTCTCCAGTAGGGATTTCTGAGCTCTGTCATAACCTTATGGAACCGTAAATGTATATGTGTTTGGACATTGCCCAAGCGGACATTACATGACACATAACTATACTATATTTTATTATGTTATAATAAACCGAAAGGCAAGAAAATAATCGACTAAATCATTAGGTATCCGTTTTATTGTCAATGTTGTCTCACCACTAAAAGAAATGCTAATAGAAATAACTACGTGCTTGTTTCTGGAATATTTGAATAAATTAAGTGATGGCTTTTTAGGTTATTTTATCTGTTCTTTTTGTGATGGTATAGATGTAATAGTCCATCGTTTCTTTAAATTTGGCACACCCTATTCAGTGAGACAGAGGAAGTTTCAAGCATCCCATGTAATTCTTGGCTTGGAAATCATTGGGCTATAGTGTTATATTACTAAGGGAAGGATTGTAGAAGTCCCAGATGTCTTGCCTTACTTGGATATGATAGACCAAACTTACACTGTGACTTCCCCCCCTTTTTAAAAAAATTTTTATTAAATTTTTATTGTGCTTTAAGTGAAAGTTTATAAGTTAGTCTCTCATTCAAAAATTTATATACACCTTGCTATATACTCCTAGTTGCTCCCCCTAATGAGACAGCACACTCCTTCCCTCTACTCTCTATTTTCTTGTCCGTTCGGCCAGCTTCTGACCACCTCTGCCCTCTCATCTCTCATCCAGACAGGAGCTGCCCACATAGTCTCATGTGTCTACTTGGTCCAAGAAGCTCGCACTTCACCATTATCATTTTCTGTGCCATAATCCAGTCTAATCCCTGTCTGAAAAGTTAGCTCTGGGAATGGTTCCTGTCTTCGGCTGATAGAAGATCTGGAGACCATGACCTCCGGGGTCCTTCTAGTCTCACTCAGACCATTAAGTCTGGTCTTTTTACGAGAATTTGAGGCCTGCATCTCACTGCTCTTCTGTTCCCTCAGTGTTTCTATGTTGTGTTCCCTGTTAGGGCAGTCATTGGTTGTAGCTGGGCACCATCTAGTTCTTCTGGTCCCAGGATGATGTAGTCACTGGTTTATGTGGCCCTTTCTGCCTCCTGGGCTCATAATTACCTTGTGTCTTTGGTGTTCTTGATTCTCCTTTGCTCCAGGTGCACTGAGACCAATTGATCCATCTTAGATGGCCCCTTCGTATTGTTTAAGACTCCGGATGCCAAACTCCAAAGTGGGATGCAGAATGTTTTCTTAATAGATTTTATTATGCCAGTTGACTTAGATGTCCCCTGAAACTGCGGTCCTCAGAACCCCGCCCCTGCTACTCTGGGCTTCAAAGTGTTCAGTTTATTCAGGAAACTTCTTTGCTTTTGGTTTAGTCCAATTGTGCTGACCTCTCCTGTATTATGTGTTGTCTTTCCGTTTACCTAAAGTAGTTCTTATCTACTATTTAATTAGTGAAAACCCCTCTCCCTACCTCCCTCCCCACTATCGTAACCATCAAAGAATATTTTCTTCTCTGTTTAAATTATTTTTTGAGTTCTTATAATAGTGGTCTCATACAATATTTGTCCTTTTGCAACTGACTAATTTCACTTAGCATAATGCCTTCCAGATTCCTCCACGTTGTGAAATGCTTCACAGATTGATCATCGTTCTTCATCAATGTGTAGTAAGTATTCCATTGTGTGACTATACCATAATTTATTTATCCATTCACCCATTGATGGGCACCTTGGTTGGTTCCATCTTTTTGCTATTGTAAACAGTGCTGCAATAAACATGCGTGTGCATATATCTGTTTGTCTAAAGGCTCTTATTTCTCTAGGATATATTCCAAGGAGTGGGATTGCTGGATTGTATGGTAGTTCTATTTCTAGCTTTTTAAGGAAGCGCCAAATCGATTTCCAAAGTGGTTGTACCATTTGACATTCCCACCAGCAGTGAGTAAATGTTCCAGTCTCTCCACAACCTCTCCAACATTTATTTTGTGTTTTTTGGATTAATGCCAGCCTCGTTGGAGTGAGATGGAATCTTGTAGTTTTGATTTGCATTTCTCTAATGGCTAATGATTGTGAGCATTTCCTCCTGTATCTGTTAGCTACCTGAATGTTTTCATTAGTGAAGTGTCTATTCATATCTTTTGCCCATTTTTTAATTGGGTTGTCTTTTTGTGTTGAGTTTTTGCAGTATCATGTAGATTTTAGAAATCAGGTGCTGATCGGAAATGTCAGAGCTAAAAACTTTTTCCCAGTCTGTAGGTAGTCTTTTCACTCTTTTGGTGAAGTGTTTGGACTAGCATAGGTATTTGATTTTTAGGAGCTCCCAGTTATCTGCTTTTTCTTCTCCATTATTAGTAATGGTTTGTATACTGTTTATACCATGTTTTATAAAGGGCTCCTAACTTTGTCCCTATTTTTTCTTCCATGATGTTTATTGTTTAAAATTTTATATTTAGGTCTTTGATCCATTTTGAGTTCGTGTTTCTGCATGGTGTGAGTTATGGGTCTTGTTTCATGTTTTTGCAGATGGATATCCGGTTATGCCAGCACCATTTGTTAAAAAGACTGTCTTTTCCCCATTTAAGTGATTTGGGGTGTTTGTCAAATATCATCTGCTTATGTGTGGATGGATATATGTCTGGATTCTCAATTCTGTTCCATTGGTCTATGTGTCTGTTGTTGTACCAGTATCAGGCTGTTTTGACTGCTGTGCTGGTAGAATAGGTTCTAAAATCAGGTAGAGTGAGGCCTCCCACTTTGTTCTTGTTTTTCAGTAATGCTTTACTTATCCAGGGCCTCTTTCCCTTCTGTATGAAGATGGTGATTTGTTTCTCCATCTGATTAAAAAATGTCATTGGAATTTGTATTGGAATTGCAATTTATAGATTTATTTTTTGGTACAATAGACATTTTTACAATGTTAAGTTTTCCTATCCATGAGCAAGGTATATTTTTCCACTTAAGTATGTGTCTTTTGGTTTCTTGCAGAAGTGTTTTATAGTTTTCTTTGTGTAAGTCTTTTATATTTCTGGTAAGATTTATTCCTAAGTATTTTATCTTCTTGGGGGCTACTGTAAATGGTATTGATTTGGTGATTTCCTCTCTGATGTTCTTTTTGTTGTTGTAGAGGAATCCAATTGATTTTTGTATGTTTATCTTGTATCCTGATGCTCTGCTGATCTATTAGTTTCGGTAGTTTTCTTGCCATCTCATTTCCTATTTGGGTTATTTGTTTCCTTTCCTGTTTTTCTTTTGTCAGTTTGGCCAATGGTTTGTGAACTTTGTTAAATTTTCAGAGAACCAGCTTTTGGTCTTGTTAACTCTTTCAATTGTTTTTCTGTTCTCTATTTCATTCAATTCTACTCTAATTTTTATTATTTGCTTTCTTCTGCTGCCTGAGGGTTTCTTTTGTTGCTCTCTTTCTCTCTGTTCAGGTTGTAGGGATAATTCTTTGATTTTGGCCCTTTCTTCTTTTTGGATGTTTGCATTTGTTGATATAAATTGACCTCTGAGTAGTGCTTTAGCTGTGTCCCAAAGGTTCTGATAGGAAGTGTCTTCATTCTTTTTGGATTCTGTGAATTTCTTTATTCCATCCTTCATGTCTTTTATAACCCAGTAGTTTTTGAGCAGGATATTGTTCAGTTTCCAGGTGTTTGATTTCTTCCCTGCTTTTTCTGTTATTGATTTCTACTTTTATGGCCTTATGGTCAGAGAAGGTGCTTTGTAATCTGTTGTAAGATGTTTTGGATTCTGCTAAGGCTTGCTTTATGACCTAATATGTGGTATATTCTAGAGAATGTTCCATGTGTACTAGAAAAGAAAGTATACGAGGCTGCTGTTGGGTGGAGTGTTCTGTATGTCTATGAGGTCACATTGGTTGATTGTGGTATTTAGATCTTCTGCGTCTTTACCGAGCTTCTTTCTGGATATTCTGTTCTTCACTGAAAGTGGTGTTTTAAAGTCTCCTACTATAACTGTACAGCTGTCTACCTCACTTTTTAATGCCGTTAGAGTTAATTTTATGTATCTTGCAGGCCTGCCATTGGGTGCATCAATATTTAATATGCTTATATCCTCCTAGTATATCGTCCCTTTAACCATTATATAGTGTCATTCCTTATCCTTTGTGGTGGATTTAACTTTAATATTTATTTTGTCAGAAATTAATATTTCTACTCTTGCTCTTTTTTGATTGTTGTTTGCTTGATATATTTTTTTCCATCCTTTGAGTTTTAGTTTGTTTGTGTCTCTAAGGTGAGTCTCTCATAGGCAGCATATAGATGGATCTTGTTTTGTAATCCATTCTGCCACTTTCTGTCTCTTTATTGGTGCATTTAGTCCATTTACATTCATCGTAATTATGGATAAGTATGAGGGTCAGTGCTTTTGTTTTGGTGTCTTTTTTTGTGTTTTGTTGACAGTTTCTTTTTCCCACTTAATTTTTTTTGCTGAGTAGTTTTTCAGTTTATCTTTATATATTGTGTTTTACTCTAATTCACTGTTGATTTTTTTTCTGCTGAGTCCCTATTTTTTTCTTGTATTTTATTTTGATGAGTAGGATTGTTAGTCTCCTTTGTGGTTACCTTAATATTTACACCTATTTTTCTCATTTTAACCCTAACGTTTATTTGTTTATATTGCCTCGTCTTCCTCTGCATATGAAAGATTCATGACTACATTTCCTAGTCCCTCTTTATTGTCTTAATGTTGTCTTCCTTTACATAATAACATTGCTGTTTCCCTGTTATGAGCGTTTTTTTTTTCCTTGATTTATTTTTGTGATTTCCCTGTCTGGGTTGACTTCCGGTTGCTCTGCCCAGTGTTCTAGTCTTGTGTTGATACTTGATATTATTGAGTTCCTAACGAGGGAACTCCTTTTAGTATTTCTTGTAGTTTTGGTTTCGTTTTTATGAATTCCCTAAAGTTCAGTTTATCTGGAAATGTCCTAATTTCACCTTCATATTTCAGTGACAGTTTTGCTAGATATGTGATTCTTTGCTGGGAATTTTTTTCCTTCAGTGCTTTATATAAGTCCTCCCATTGCCTTCTTGCCTGCATGGTTTCTGCCGAGTAGTCCGAGTTTATTCTTATAGACTCTCCTTTGTAGGTTACTTTTCATTTATCCTTAGCTGATCTTAAAATTCTCCCTTTATCTTTGGTTTTGGCAAGTTTGATTATAATATGTTTTGGTGACTTTCTTTTAGATCTACCTTATGTGGAGTTCAGTGAGCATCTTAGATAGTTATCTTCTCATCTTTCACGATATCAGGGAAGTTTTCTGCCAACAAATCTTCAACAATTCTCTCTGGATTTTCTGTTATCCCACCCTGTTCTGGTACTCCAGTCACTTGTAGGTTATTTCTCTTGATAGATTCCCACGTGATTCTCAAGTTTTCTTTACTTTTTAAAATTCTTTTATCTGATTTTTCTTCAGATATATTGGTGCCAAGTACTTTATCTTTAGTGTTAACAATTCTGACTTCCACTTGCTCAATTCTGCTCCTCTGTCTTTCTATTAAGTTGTCTAATTCTGTAATTTTATTGTTAATCTTCTTGAATTTCTGATTGCTGTTTGTCTATGGATTCTTGCATCTTATTAAATTTTTCATTATGTTCTTGAATAATGTTTTTAATTTCTTCGACTGCTTTATCTGTGTGTTCCTTGGCTTGTTCTGCATATTGCCTGATCTCCTTTGTGATGTCTTGAAGAGTTCTGTATATTAATCTTTTGTATTCTGCATCTGGTAATTCCAGGAAGTCACCTTCATCCAGAAGATCTGTCGATTCTTTGTTTTGAGAGCTTTTTGAAGCGATCATGATCTGATTATGTGATCTGATATTGACTGTTGTTTCTGAGCCATCTACATAATTTAGTGTATTAGTTTATTATGTGTGTTCGCTTACTGTATCCTAGCTTCTTGCTTTATTGTGTTTTGATATTCCCAAATAGGTGGAGTGAGCTAGCTTGATTATTTTTGCCTTCAAAGCTCTTACGTCCTGTCACTAGATGGGTAGGGGTGTTATCAGGTATATCAGCCTCGGAGTCCATTCACTTTTCTTGTATGTGTTCAGCTCAGGTGTCCAGGTATTTGGTCATCAAGTGTGTGGTACTGGCTCCGTCCTACAGTCTTAGAGGGGCAGAGGTGTTTGGTGTAGGTACCGGTATCTGGTTCTAGCAGGGGCTCACACTCTGAACAAGCCAGGGGACTAACAATCACCACCTGAGTGTCTGTGAGGAAAGCACGTCCATGTTCCCTATAGCGTACAGGTTGGTGGGTTCTGCAGACATACCATGGGCACCCAGTGTTTTTGGTTGTAAGGACTGGGAGGTACCAGTTATCCTCGGACCCCTGTCGTGGGTGGCTGGGTGACCTGAGTGGAGCTACCAGTCCTTAGGCCCCTGATGTGGATAGGTGAGGACCCTGTTCAATAGGCAAAGCGGTGTCAAAATCAAACACCTACCTTTTTACCACACAGCTGAAACAGTTGCAGTTTGCCAACAAAGGCATATTCTCCTGAAATAGGCCCACACAGGTCCATGCAGGTGGAAAAGGCATTCAAAGTCCACGGATCATTTATGCCTGGACAGAGGCGCTTCTGTCCTGAGCTCCCCAGGTTAGTGGATCTAGCAGATTATCTTTTCTCCCAGTTGTGAATTTATTCCTTCTCGAAGGGTGGGAGAATGGCTCAGGGCACTCAGCAGGCCCTATCTCAGGCCCAGGGAAAAGGACAGCCAGCGAAGCTGGATTGAAGGTTGGGGGCGTGATAAAATATACACAAGTACTTAGCTTTTGCTGAGAGAGCCGTCCTTCTCTTTTCCAGAGGTGTGAGTAGCCTGTGTTGCTGGCTGTTTCTCCCTCCCTGAGGATACTGCAGCTAAATGCTACCACTAGCCTAATGAATTTGCTTCCAGCAATGGTGCCTGAGGGTTTCTGTCGATTCAGGTCTGGTAACTCCTCTTCGCTTCTGAACCATCTCTCCCTCCCCCTGCTGCTTAGTCCATTTTCTGACTTTGCCTTTGACGTTCAGGGCTCATAGGTTGGCATCAATATAATCGTTTCACTTGTTTTTTCGGTTCTTTGTTGTAAGAGGGATCAGTAGAAGCATCTGACTACTGCGCCATCTTGGCCCCACCTCTAGGTTACTATTCTTTTGTTCGTTCATACGAGAGACATTTACTGGTGCCTGATCTGTGGAGTACTGCACTGGGCAGTTGGAGATATGGGGAAATAGACATGAACTGTGTCCTCAGGTTGTGGTTACATAGTGATGTGATCTAGGTTCAGTTATGAAAGTTTTCAGGGTCCTGGTGTCTTTGTGTGCTGAGCCCTAGGCATGGTTCTCCAGAGATGAGTAAGAAATTGCAGAGTGAGGGACTTGATCACAGGTAACTGATCATGATGTATGCTGAAAAGGAGGGTGCCGAGCTCGACGGAGGAAGCCGTCGCTCCTCTTCTCTTTGAAAAAGTTATTTTCCCCTTAAAAGCTTTCAGTTTATTTTTTTGCTCTGTATGTTTTTCTTTTCTTCTTTTTTTTTTTTTAATGTTTATGTTTAACCTGGTTTGCTTCAAAGACTGGACAAGACTAATTTCTTATTGATTTATTTGTTAAAGAAGTAGGCTTTACTTCATGTGTAACTGTTTCTCTTTAATGGACCCATTTGTATTTGCACAGTCATACAAAATAACCTTCAAGACTAAAATTTACATTTATATTTTAAACAGTGCTGAGTATTAAATGTAAGAAGAATAAGTAGGTAGTACACACTGTGCCTGTTGTGTGCCTGGCAGCTGTCCTGAGTGCCTCCGACCAAGTCACTCGCTTGATATTTCCAGCATACCTACTAGATGGTCATTTTATTATTTATATTTCACAAATATGGAAACTGAGGAACACACAGAGGTTAATGAACAATTACTGAAACTGACTTTTCTTAAAATTGATTCAATGAATGGGAGCTTCTACTATGAACAATTCAGTCATTTTCGTAAGCACTTCCCTCATGCTACCACCTCTTGTTATATAACTAACATAGAGTGAAAATGTATGTGGAGGTTATGTATGTGGTCTGCTAGCCTTATGATATGTAAGAGGACAATGTTTAGCGTATTCCTTTGGCATTAAGCCGTAAGATAAATGATTACACTGAGGATGCTAATACAAAATAGGTACCCATCTTCTGTCACCTAGTATGCATTTTTGAGCACCTAAAGAGCAGCAGGCAGTCTGCTTGGCATTTGTACAAAGGCAGTCTGCTTGGCATTTGTACAGGAGTAACTATCATTGTCCTTGTAGTCTTAGTGCTCATTCTGTAGTCAGTCCCTCCCTCCCTCTCTTTCTCTCTCCCTCTCTCCTTTCCTTCCTTTCTTCCTCCCTCCCTCCACTTGTTTTTAAAAATCAATTTCCTTATATTTATTTTCTGCATTTCAACTTGCCAGCATAGTGCATTTGAAGGGTATTTGGGGTAAGCCACTAATAGCCCGTGTGGGTGGTCTGGAGCAGGCGGCATGCTTTAAGAGGTGGCACATGGTGCTGGCGATCAAGGCCTCTAGCTGTGCTCAGGCTGTCCACACCCAGGCACCCCCCTGCAGTGTGCAGTGCAGTGTGAGTTATCTGGAGCCCTTTCCCAGACAGAGCCTTAGGCCTCCCAGGAGGATGGGTGTGAATATGTGGGAGTGCATGTGTAGAGTACGTGTGCATGTGTGTGCTCTGAAGTGCTCACAAGCCCTCAAGTTAGCCCCTTTTGTACCTCTTTCTGGTACACCCTGGCTAACCAGTGTTAGTATTCCAGGATCCCCTTGCAAGTGGGTGCAAAGAGAGGTCACCCCCAGATATCAGGCTTTTCATCTGCAGAACGAGAACTGCTCCTTTGAGATGTAAGTACACCTGGCAAAGCAGTGCCCTAGATATGGATGGGGAAGGCCTCAGCTCGCACTGTATGGGTGCTGTGCTGCACTGTTCAGGTTGCCCCATGCCTACACGTCTTTAGAACCATGGTATTTGCTCCCCTACTTCCTGAAGTGTTGCCATTGATGGCTCATAGCTGTGTCCTTCTCTGGGTTTTGTCTTTAGCTCAAAGAGTCTGCCTCACCCAAGGTCATGATGGAGGTGGTGGGGGACAGCCCGCATTCCGTGACTGGTCATTGCAGGGGTGCCCTTGCCTTGTTCTGGGGCAGCTCTGCATCAGCTGGAGAGCTTCCCATGGGGTCAGGTGAAGCCTCTGCTGTAACCTCTCCCTCTCTGCAAATGTGTTTCCCTCACTCACCCGCAGGTGTGTTCCCGAACGTGCTCCCTGGCAAACAGTTTACTTGCAGGCCTCCATCTCAGAGTCTGTTCGCATGGTCTGTGACGATGATTGTCTAAAAGCTTCTTACATGTTTCTTGTCTGCATCTGAGAGACACTGCTGAGTCAGGAGAGACCCTTGGGGTAGACGGGGGAGGGGCCCACAGGGAAGCAGGGCTCTGACTGTTGCAGCACATCTATGCTCTGCACTGGGCCTTGGCTGAGTCAGTGACTGAGGGTTGGGTCCTAGCCTCTGTTTCACTGACCAAAAGTTAAGATTCTAGTAGAGAATGGTATGCTACCCGAGGAGGGAGCTCCTCGGAGGGCTAGCAGTGGCCCTGCAGGAAAAAGCAGGAGAGAGAACACCAACGACAGATTTTAGAGTGAAACACGATACTTCTGAGGATGAGCCCTGTTGTTAGCTGCCATCAAGGCAGCTCAGAACGAAACGTTGCCCAGTCCTGTGCCATCTTCACTATCATTGGTGGTCTCAAGCTCATTGTTGAGGCCACTGTGTAGTTTGATTGCCTTCCAGTCTAAGGAGACTCATTTTCCATCACTGTATCAGAAAATATTCTGTTGTGATCCATAGGGTTATCGTGGACTAGTTTTTGGACGTGGATCGCTGGGCTGTCTTCCTGGAAGATGAGCCCGACCTCACTAAAAATGGCCGTAAACATTCTGTGCCACCAGCTCCTCAGCTTTCTCCTGCAGTTTCCTCTGTAGCCCACCTCCTAGGGAAGTGCAGTGACTTTACTACCACAGTGGGCACTGTGAGTCCTTACCTGCCCTGCCTCGGTGGAGGGGACTTCCCAGGCAGAAATCACTGGTTTCTGTGGCCCGTGAGTGCTCTGTTGCATACCAGAAGTTAGAAAGTGGCCAGGTCATTAAGAGCACTTGGGACAGAGTGGGCAGAGGCAGTGAGTGGGTAATGTTGAGGGACAACAGACAGGTGAAGGTCTGTGTAAAGGCGTGGAGTACGGACCTTCCTGTCACCGTCAACACCTTGCCACCGTGTGCTCCTTCTTTGTTCTGGCAGTTACCTGCTGGCCAACCACACAGCGAACAGTGAGGATGAATTAATTGCTTACTGTGAGGTTGGTGGAGTGGCACGAGTGAATGCAGACGGCTGTCCACTTTTCATAAAGACAAGAGCTAGCCCCCACTTGTCCCAGAGTGAGCTGCCACAGAACAGGTGCTGATGGTGATGCTGGTTTGAACAGCAGGGACTGAGTCTATCCCGCAGCCAGATGTCACCCATGAAATATTCAGCAGTAGAGTGTTCACAGAGGTGATGTGCAGGCCACGTGCACACGGATGGCAGTGCGCAAAGGGGCTGCTTATGGTTGGGCTTGGCTTGGTTTTTTGGTTGGAAATGACGGGTTGGGAGTGATTGCCGGGGAAATTTAAAAATATTTGTGGCCTGGAAGTTCACACCGATTTTTTGGCTTTGTGTGTAACTCCTTGACCAAATCTGAGTGAACGAGTCCCACACATTCAATAACGGGACTACGCTGCCCTAAAAAGGTGGAGCTATGTTGAGTGGTGGGACTGGGCAAAGCATTGATTGATGCATTCGCTCATTCATTCACTTGACAAATATTTATGAGGCACCAACACTTTCCAAATACTCTGTTAGGAACTGGTAATACAACAGTACGCAAAAATAGAGATACTCCTAGAAATTTACTGTCTAGCTGGTGATGCACTTAATTTTCGAGAATACCTTCTAAAGTCTGAATATACACATATTTCTGATTAGTGTTGCGTGTCAGGGTTATAGTGACATGGAAGCTTAAAGAATGAGAGTATAACTATTGTACAGTTTGCAAGAAATTCTTACATATTGCTGTTAGAATTTTCCTTAATATAGGTTATGTTATGACTTGGGAAACATAGTATGGCCCAGGAAGTCCTCCATAACATTGTTACAAATTTCCCTAGTGAGCACTGTCTCTGTTTGATTTGCACTTACTGATGTCTTTTCTGAGTTTTTTTTCTTAAAGGCCTAGAATTTTAAACTCAGGATATAGGTTCTACATCTGGAAGTGCCAAACCTGTATTATCCTTTTAGGTAAGGTGTGTTATAAGCATGGTGTATTTACTAACATAATGAATATTTTTTTTCACGTTTCAGAAAGACTATTCACATTTAGGATTTCTTACAATATTCAGCAATGTCACATGGGATAGGTTAATCTCATGAATGAAGATTTGGCTCAGGTTAATTTACCAGAGGTTACACAGCTAGCAAGTGGAGAAACTTGTGCGTGCACACACACACACACACACACACACACACACACACGATTTTCACTTAAATTTTTATATTTTAATTATGGATCCTAATACATCTTAATTAGGTAAACGATGAAAGGGATGTTAGCAGAAATCTTGGAGAATGTCAATATAAGCATAATAATGAGATATAATTTTGAACTTACAAGAATATTATTTTTTTTTTAAATCAATAAATTCTTTATTTTAGGAAGTATGCATGGTTAGGGAGACTATAGATACTTTTTTCCACGAATTTCGTGAATATTTTTTCTCATGTTTGTTTAACCCATGGACTTGTTCTGTCTCCCTTCCACCCTCCCTTTCTCCCTTACTCCCTCTACCTCCTTCCCTTCTATACACAATCTCCAAATATAACATACAAATTATAAGTAGTCTATACATAGATATGCATGCCTATATGAGCATTATGATGGCTAGATAAAATGCGACTAGTTAAATTTGAGTTTCAGATAAACAACAAATAATGTTTTGTTATAATTACATCACAAAATTCATTTTCAAAATACCAAAAACATTTTTTTTATTTGAAGTTCAAATTTAATAGGCTATCTTTTATTTTTATTTGGTAAATGTGGAAACTAATAATCATATGTGTGAGTGAGTGTGTGTGTGTATGTAAAGGAAGGAGGTTTCCCACTTTTTCTCAAATCACCATATTGAGCCCCATAGATAAGCATTTCTAAACTTTGCTTTACAATTTAATGCAAAATGTTGTTCTACTCTACCAATTTTGCATTTATGCAGAAATAGCATGTTAGCAACAACACATTAAAAATTGGATTAGGCTGGGGTTATAGTGGAGCCTTGGTGGGTCAGTGGTTAAGAGCTCGGCTGCTAACCAAAAGGTTGGCAGTTCAAATCCACCAGCTGCTCCTTGGAAACCCTATGGGGCAGTTCTCCTGTCTCTAAATCCATGAGTCAGAATCGAATCGATGGCAACAGGTTTGGATTGTTTGGGGGATTTGAGATTACAGTTAGCTAAATAAATTTTTATCTAGAGTACTCCACTTTATATGCCAAAACAATTTTTTTTTGATAAAATTTTTTTTGGGAGGTTAGAGCCAGCTTACTGATAAAACCAAAACTAATTTATCAACAAATTCTTATCTGAAGATGTATTTTCTGTATGTCATTTAACTATAAATTCAGTTCCATTAGGAGGTAGGTTACGGTCCTTGAGATTTTCTTAGCTTTAGGTACCTACTGACATTTTACAGTGTACTTAAAATGCTGCAACTTTTATTTTCAGCAACGTTTTCCTGCCTCCCACAGACGTGATGACGTTGCAGCGAATTCCCTATCAAACACACATGTCCTGGTGACAAAGTGCTTTTCTAATATCTCCCCTCACCTCTCAGCCCTGATAGCACCTGAGGGTGAAAGGAAGTCCACCACAGTTGTTCCTGCTCTCCAGCCCCCAACATCCCCAATGCCCACCCTGGCAGGTCTATGTTAGGCTGCACTATCTCCAGGGCACTGCCTTCTGCTGACAAGTCAAGTCACTGGCTAATCACTGGCGGTGTTTATTCACTCTTTGGTGAGCCTTGAAATACTTTCATTGGTGAAGCAGCAAAACTTCCTCTTCCCACACTGGTTCTGTGACACTTGGCCATATGAGGTCAGAGGGAACAGTGTGTACAAAGTGCATATTGCCAGCCCCAGCCAGGGGCGTGCGAGTATGGATGCTCGGGCCTGTGTGGCTGGGCTGTGAACACTGCTCTACTCTGTGGAAGACCTCCCGAGACCTGTGGGGGCGACGGCGGGGCGGGGACCCAGTGTCCAGTGGGAAACTTTCTCCAGTGCAGATTCCTTAGCATCTCTCTCTGGTGGGAGCAGGCTTTTCTCTTGGTTGGCCTGAATAAGACTTGTTTTATATCCCTTAGGGGAGATGGTTAGCGGGTGTTCCATGCTGCCTCTGCCAAAGCACTGCTGAGGGGCAGCATCCTTCCTTGAGAGACCAGTGGCCTTTAACAAACAATGTTAAATAGAAGTAAGGGTAGATGATGCTGGAAAGCCAGGAGCTTAGAGGAAATGGTCATCTAGACAAAGACAGCGGGGACATTGTTGTAATGGGTGAAGAGAGACGATTGCTTTTTCTGCTCCGTCCTAGGTATGTCTGGTGGAGCTGGATTTTACACTGATTGACAATAGGGATAGGTGTGAACAGCTGTTACTCTGTTGAGGAATTAGATGAAGAAGTAAAAGTAGATAAGCTTCTCACAGATTTTTTTTTTTTACTCAATTTTCCAAATTATTATAGCATTTATATTTTTTAAAAGTTGTTTTATAGGAACCCTAATATTTGGCATGGAAACCCTGGTGTGGTAGTGCTTAAGTGCTATGGCTGCTAACCAAAAGTCTGGCAGTTCAAATCCACCAGGCACTCCTTGGAAACTCTATGGGGCCATTCTGCTCTGTGCTATTCGGTCGCTATGAGTCAGAATCGACTTGCTGGCAACGGGTTTTGTTGTTTGGGTTTTTAATACATGGGATAAGCAGTATATGAAACATTACTAACAATGCACAAACACCAGAAGAGAAAGTAGTTAACTAGGAGCTCCTAAAAATCAAACACTTATGCTCATCCAAAGACTTCATCAAAAGAGTAAAAAGACAGCCTACAGACTAGGAAAACATTTTTAGCTATGACAAATCTGGTCAGCATCTAATCTCTAAAATCTACAAGATACTGTAAAACCTCAACAACAAAAAGACAAATAACCCAATTAAAAAATGGGCAAAGGATATGAACAGGCACCTCACCGAAGAAGACATTCAAGCGACTAACAGATACATGAGGAAATGCTCACGATCATTAGCCATTAGAGAAATGAAAATCAAAACTACAATGAGATACCATCTTACCCCAACAAGGCTAGCATCAATCCAGAAAACAAAAAATAGTAAATGTTGGAGAGGTTGTGGAGAGACTGGAATACTTATACACTGCTGGTGAGAATGCAAAATGGTACAACTGCTTTGGAAATCAATTTGATGCTTCTTAAAAAGCTAGAAATAGAACTACCATATGATCCAGCAATCCTATTCCTTGGAATATATCCTAGAGAAATAAGAACCCTCACACGAATAGATATATGCATACCCATGTTCATAGCAGCACTGTTCACAATAGCAAAAAGATGGAAGCAACCAGGGTGCCCATCAATGGATGAATGGATAAAGGAATTATGGTATATTCACACAATGGAATACCACGCAACAATAAAGAACAACGAAGAATCTGTGAAACCTCTCATAACATGGATGAATCTGGAAGGCATTATGCTAAGTGAAATTAGTCAGTTGCAAAAGGACAAGTATTGTATGAGACCACTATCATAAGAACTCAAGAAAAGGTTTAGACCCAGAAGAAAACATACAAGGGTGGGAAGAGACGGAGAGGGATATTCATGAATTAGTTAGTAAAAAAAAAAAAAAAAAATTAAAAGTTAGTAGGCAAGAATTATTTTAGGTAAAGGGAAGATCAACACACAATACAAGGGAGGTTAGCTGGACTAAAGCAAAAGCTAAGAAGTTTCCTGAATATAACCAAACACTTCAAAGGACAGAGTAGCAGGGGTGGGGGTCTGGGGACCATGGGTTCAGGGGGCATCTAGGTCAATTGGCATAACAAAGTTTATTAAGAAAATGTTCTACACACCACGTTGGTGAGTGGTGTCTGGGGTCTTAAAAGCTAGAAAGCGGCCATCTAAGATGCGTCAATTGTTCCCAACCCACCTGGAGCAAAGGACAATGAAGGACACTGAAGATACAAGGAAAATATGAACCCAAGAGACAGAAAGGGCCACGTAAACCAGAGACTCCATCAGCCTGAGACCAGAAGAACAAGATGGTGCCCGGCTACTACCAATGACCTCCCTGACAGGGAACACAACAGAGAGTCCCTGATGGAGCAGGAGAAAAGTGGGGTGCAGAACTCAAATTCTAGTTAAAAAGACCAGACTGAATGGTCTGACTGAGACTGGAGGGACCCCAGAGGACACGGCCCCCAGACTCTCTGTTAACCCAAAATTAAAACCATTCCTGAAGCCAAGTCTTTAGACTAAGATTAGACTGGACTATAAGACATAAAATTATACTGGTGAGGAGTGTTCTTCTTCTTAGCTCAAGTAGATACAGGAGACTATGTGGGAAGCTCCTGTCTGGAGGCAAGAGGAGAAGGCAGAGGGGGACAGGAGGTGGTTGAGTGGACATGGGAAATACAGGGTGGACAGGAGGAGTGTGCTGTCATGTTATGGGGAAGCAAATAGGGTCGCATAACAATGTTTGTGTAAGTTTTTGTATGAGAAACTGAGTTGAATTGTAAACTTTTGCTTAAAGCACAATAAAAAAAAGTTGTGTTAAAGCAACAATAATTTGTAATGTTTTCTCTCATTAAGAAGATCCATATAGTTGACATAGCAGAAGACTGATAAACTGGTTTAGTCTAAACACAAAAAGACCATAGATGTGGGGAGATAATACGGTAAAATAAATGACAAACATCATGGTTTCCTCTAGTTCAACTCTTTAGTTGGAAAGCCCATTGACTTTTAAGAACAATGCGAGCGGCTGCTGGTGCCCAGGATGAAGTCTATAAGCCGTTTGTCCCCTTAAAATGCGTCTTTGTCCATTCATGACCCTGGGCAGGGCTGCGAGGCCCTTCTCTTCTCTGGTCTGCACAGACCTCAGCCTTTCCCAAGCTGGGTCTCGTTGTCCTTTCTCTTTGCTCCAAGTGCCCAGGACTAAATGTGGGGAACATAGGAGTCACTGTGTAACATGTAGTTAGCGGCCACAGGGCAGCTGCCCTGAATACCAACTCTGCCTGTGTTTGCATGCATACCAGCCTCAGAGATCCCCTGCCCAGGAGCCCCAGAAAGCTGAGTGCAGTGAGTAGAGAGTTTAATTTGGTGATTCAGGTTTTAGAAGTTTCTTTAGTTTTGCCACTTGCTGTGGACCACCCCAAAACCAAAAGCAATCTCTTTCTGCTTTCTCATGTACCTTCAGAAGACATCCTGTGACTCTGGGTTGTAGGATGCATCTCACCCAGGGAGAAGGTTTTGTGTCCACCAGAGGGAGCTGTTTCATCCAAAGCAGCTTACCAACTGTGGTATTTCAAGCCTTTCAAATAATTGCCACGGTCCCCATTTCATTGGCCTCATTCATAATTCTTTGGAAAAAAAAATATATAGATATATATTAAATAATCCTTTATTGTATTTTCTGGGGTTTGAATTTGAAATAACAAGAAAGTTTGCAGAAAAGATACTAATGGAAACGAACTTTATGAAAATCAAACTTAATGGAAAAAAAAGTGATGCTACTGCGAGAATTGACTAAATGGGGAAACCAAAATCTCCTTTTTTTTTTTTTTTCCATAATGAGGATAATTGTGGGCATGGGGACCAAAGGGTTGAGAACAGATTTCAGAAAAGGAAGTCCACTACCCGAAGATAAAGCTAGTCCGCAATCCTGCAACCCCAGTGTGCCCATACTTGGGTAGGATTAGCCTGTCTGTTTTCTATATAGATGATACATAGTTTTCCAAGCCATATCCTTTTGTGCTGTCATTCAGGAACAGCAGTGAAACACCCAGTTATGAAACCAGTCTAATTATACCACCAAACCAAAAAAAAAAAACCATTGCCATCAAGTCAATTCCGACTCATAGTGACCCTATAGGACAGAGTAGAACTGCCTCATAGGGTTTCCAAGGGACACTTGGCAGATCTCAATTGCTAACCTTTTGGTTAGCGGTCATAGCACTTAACCAGTACGCCACCAGGGTTTCCAGTTATACCGCAGAAATGCTTTATCCATTGATGATGAAGATGACAGATATGTTCTAATTACGTTCTCATCAATATGCTCATTGTCTCTTAAACTTTTATTGAAGATTTTCTAAATTAGGATTTAGGATACAAAGAAATATAAATAAACCAATGTCTTTAAATTTAAGGCATTTATAATCTAATTATCAGAGATTACATTTAGAAATAATGTTAAATGAATAGGTATAACCTTGTGTCAATTACAATAACAATAACAATAATAATTGCACAAATAAGTAAAGCTTGTTGTTACATAGGGAGCCCTGTTGACAGTGGTTAAAAGCTTGGCTGCTAACCAAAAGGTCAGCAGTTTGAATCTACCAGCTGTTCTTTGGGAACCCTACAGACCAGTTCTGCTCTGCCCTATAGAGTTGCTGTGAGTTGGAACCTAGTCGATGGCAGCGGGTTTTGGCTTTGTCATTATACAACTGAACAGGAGAGGATTGTCCTGCATGGTGAGGAATATCTGCCGAAATGCTGATTTTAGTTTGCTGTGACAAACATTCAGCCTTCTTTCAGAGAGTGTTTAGCCAACAACTCCGTTTGCTTCTCGGGCTTCCCCCGAGTGGTGCAAGCAGGTTCATGTCGTGTGCAGAGGTATTGGTTTCACCTTCTGGTTACAGCCTCTGAAGGCAGCTGCATGTTGTACAGCTCTCACATAAAAGTGTGTGTCCGTGTGTCTGTCCCTGGGGGCCGGGAGCATTGGGGAGGTTAATGCTATCGTGTTTTCTTTTCATAATAATGCGTCAGGAAGATGTTTTACCTTAACATATGAAGTTTTTAGCTTAGTTTTGCTAATCCTGAGGGTGGTGATAGAAAGGGGAAGAAAGTGTGTGTTGAGTGAGTGAGTGAGTGTGTGTGATGTATGCATGTGTGTCTGTGTACATATCTGTTTAAAACAGATCCAGGTTAAGAGGAAGGATTATTGAGGCCAAAAGGATGAGAAAGTTGGCGCATGAGAAAGGAGAATCGAGAGCATTTGCTTGAATGTTTGAAAAAAAAGAAACACCAGAAAATGAAGCGTAATGAACTTCTTTCCCAAAGCAGACTGGCTTCGGAAGATGTCTATTGTAACGATGTCTTTACCATATCCTGGAGCTTGGCACAGCTCTCGCACCCCTTCTCCTAAAGAATGTTCCATTTGTCTGCAAAAAAGTAAAGTCAGTGTTTGTGTAGTACCTTTGCAAGGAGTGTGCTACTGCCATGGAATCATTTCTCGAATATGGTGCTGCAGGTGGGTCTGTATGCGTGCAGATCAAGCTAATGAATTTCTCTTTATTATTCTGAGCTCCTGAGCTGTAGAATATACTTGCTTCCTTCCTTTTTGTTCCCTTCCCTTCCTTTCCTTTTTATTTTCAGCGTCGAATCTTTCTGGCTGATTTTGTAACTCTGGCATGCTGTAAACAGTCTTCCTTTGTCATCTGTTTGTTTAAAGGCAGCTACTGCCCGCTACTTCCTGTCATGGTACAGTGGTTTCAAAGTCAGGATTCTTACAGCCTTTTCTATTATTCTCTCCTTATTATATATTTAAAGAAATTGGAAAAATTAAGCATAGTCCTTTATAATTTATATTTTATGTACCTGTGTGGGTTATATTTTGTCTGTTTATACGATTTGCATCTTATATACTTTCATAGGAAACCCTGGTGGTGTAGTGGTTAAGTGCTACGGCTGCTAACCAAAGGATCGGCAGTTCGAATCTGCCAGGCGCTCCTTGGAAACTCTACGGGGCATTTCCACTCTGTCCTATACGGTCGCTATGAGTCGGAATCGACTCAACGGCACTGGGTTTGGTTTGGTTTTGGTATAGCTTCATATGCTATCTAACTTATACCTCCCAACTAATAGTTGTAGAAAACTTTTTTTTCATTTTTCAGTGAAGACTTTGACGTTTGGAGAAGTTACATAATTTACCCAAGTCCCGTAGTAAGCAAGTGGCAGAGCCAGGACAGGAACCCACCCACTCTGTGAGTTCTAGTTCCTAACTACCATGATGCTCCTAACTGCACTGTGTGGGTATCTGTAAGAAACAGGTGTGTCCACATTTTACCCAGGAGGTTTATACAAGGAGTACAGCATCTCAGGCCTCCGTAGGTGTTGAAATACCTTGGATGAGGAGAAGAAATTGGATTGGCCCTAACGCTGTTAGAATGGATAGAGATTCTTAAATAACGGCCCTCAACTTAGACTCGGATGGGAATGGTTACTTTTTAATTTCCTGTCATTGAGTAAGTTTGGGTTAAAAATGAGGGAAAATACAACTTAGAAATAACATTGCTCAGCATAGCAGTTTGAAGGCTTGTGGCTTTTTCTTGCAAGCAATTTACATTATCCAAATAGAATATGATGAATTACAGCGGAGAGGTGGTATGATTTTTATGGCTGTGTTATTTTTGGTGCTTCTGGTGACTGGAATCTTGAGAAAAAGGGAGAAGTCATAGAGAAGCTGTTATTAAAGTACTCTAAGGTGTGCCGAGCATCTTTTTCAACATTTTAAGCCCATGAAAAGCAAGTGTGATATTTGTTGTCCACCCTAACTTACATCTCACCTAGTTTTCTTTAATTTAGAAGTTCAGGTTATGTGACTATATAATGTGTGTGGTAAAGAGGCATCTGGATTCTTCTTCAGAGTCTCAGACCAGAAATGTTTTGATTTGGAGAAAGTCACACTTGGAAAGAAAAGTAGTTTGCAAAAATTACTTAAATGTTGAACAAATTTATTTAGGTGGTGTCTTAGTCATCTAGTGCTGCTATAACAGAAATACCCCAAGGGAATGACTTTAACAAACAGAAACTTATTTTCTCACAGTCTATGAGGCTAGAAGTCCAAATTCATTTTGCCACTGCAAGCGAAGGCTTTCTGTCCCTGTTGACTCTGTGGGAAGGCCCTTGTCATTCATCAATCTTCACGGGTTGAGGAGCTCCTCAGCACAGGGACCCCGGGTCTAAGGGACGCACTATTCTCTTAGCTCTTGTTTCTTCGTGTTATGAGGTCCTCCTGTCTCTCTGCTTGCTTCTGTCTTTTATATCTCAAAAGAGATTAACTCAAGATACAATGAAATCTTGTAGATTGAGTTCTCCTTCATTAACATCATAGAAGTAGAATTTACAACACGTAGGAAAATCACATCAGATGACAGAAGGATGGACAGTCACACAATACTGGGAATCCTGGCCCAGCCAAGTTAACACACATTTTGGGGGGACACAATTCAATCCATAATGGATGGAAAAGTTGGAAAATCTCGCACATTATATAGCAACCAAGAAGTTGCCTCCTACCCAGTTATTCCCAGTGACCTTTGTGATTGAACATGGAATCATGATCCGGGAAGAAACCACAGAGGTCACAGTCTTCTTCATCAGGTGGGACGTCATGTTGAACAGACTGCATTTGTAAGTGAAGAGGTCTGGAGGGGGAAGTTGGGAAACAGAGGATCCTTTCAGAAGCAAAAGAAATGAGATGGTTATCTTTTTTATGAAGTTCCCTCTCAGGGTCCAATCCATAATAATCTCTCTCTTCAGAAAACCAAAAGGACATAAATCTACATCTAATAATTTTGGACTCATACTCTGTCTTTAATTGTTTGGAATTTTTTTTACAAGTGTCAGTTGTGTCTCTCCAACTAGATTGTATTTTCCTTTTATTCTAAACTCTTTTATAGAGTGAAAGCTCAGTAATTGTGTTAGCTTAGCTTGTTTTCAAACTGATAAACTATCAATAAACGTTTCCAGGTCTGCTTCCTATCCTTCTGTGTTTGTCATATGTTGTCTGGGTACATTATTTCAAGCAGAAATAATTAATTGTGGTAGTAAATATGTAATTTACCTGTGCTTAGTGTCCCAGGATGAATTATGCATTCAACTTTCCTGTTTTATAAGTTAGATAAAGGCTAAGAATGTTTTCAAAACTTCCAACTGGAAGTATGAAGTGCTCGGACTTGAGAAAAGCTGATTTCTATGATGACACAAGCATAGTTTTTGACTCATCAGTCTTCTCAGTTGTGGGACATAACAGTGACTGGAGGAGTAATCTGGACTGCTAAGCACATACTTACTTCAGTCTTGGGAGATATCAAAGTAATCATTTCATCATGGTTGTAATACCTTCCCCCCTTCTATCCTATAAGGAAAATTAAATACGACCATACTAGCATCAGTGGTGAAACCACCCTTCAGGTATGTCAGGGTTTTATATAACGTATTTGGTTAATTTCTTTATTTGTGTCTTAGGCCTTTCCAAATAGGATGCAAATAGACTTACATATGGAATACATGTACCAAAAAACCAAAACCCCACTGCCGTCAAGTCAATTCCGACTCATAGCAACCCTTTAGGACAGAGTAGAACTGCCCCACAGAGTTTCCAAGGAGCACCTGGCAGATTCGAACTACAGACCTTTTGGTTAGAATACATACAGAATAACAAAATTTCATATATATGTAATTTGGGGAAAATACAAATCCAAGGATAAAATTAATACCCAAGTCCTGCAGACTTTTCTAGAGGTAAGCTTTATATATAAAGCTCCAAGCCTTTTGGCAGCCAAGTTAAAGAGGGAAATAGTTACGTAAAGAATTCAGTGTCCGTAAGATGAAAAACATTAAGTTTCTCAGAAGTGTGACAGTTCTTAATTATGGCTCGGGACCAATTTCTTCTTACTCGTCCTCAGAGAGAGGACACTGTGAGATGATGTGGACACATTCTTACAGTACCTCTTCAATAAATAAAGTAACAAAGATGATAAGGCTATTTCCTTCCTTATCTTACATGTAAGATACAATTTAGATCACTAAGGGAACAAAGGACTTCATTTGCTTTAAACCAAATGTTCTCACCTCTGCTGGCCCTTCCAAATCACCTGGTGAACTTTCATGGGGGCCTTTACCCCAGAGCACAGACCAGGTAAGTTGAAATGCCTGGTGAGGGCACAGGCACTGTTGGCCCCACAGGATCCCCAGGTGACCGATGTGTACTGGGACGAGAGCTTCTGTTGAGGGCTCCCCTCCATAAATGTACTTCTAGCTACCAAGGGTCAACACAGTGCTTACCGTGCTTACCAGATCATCTATAGTGAACAATTGCACATTTTTTCACCACATCAAAGACTGTGCTCCTAGGTACGGCTGTTATCTGTCTTTCTCCCAACCCCATAGCACCTTCTTACAGAATCAAAGCCTCTTTTCAAATTTACAATCCCTGACAGGGGCAGATGACCCTGTGAGCAAGGTAAGCACAGATTTACTTGTGTTACTTAATAATCTGTAGTGAAATTGCACCATGCCTATTCTTCCTATTGGATAATCCATCCCTGCAGACAACACCTGGAGCACAGGCATTTGCTACTTGTTAGGGGAGGAAGCCATGGGCTTTTAGAGTCAGAATGTCCTGTTCTTTTAGAAGTAAGCTTCTTTACAAATGTGCCCTGTACCTGTTTAGTCCACCCTCCCACTGGAAATGAGTTTTGTAGAATATCAGTTTCATCATTGTTATCTCACTTCCAACGTCTGCAGACCTTCTCCTGGGATAAAAGCGACCTCCTGTGTATGCTAGAGGTCTTTGATATTTGTTCTTCTTTTTGGTAATCAGCCTGTACAGTCCCCTCTCTGCTGTGCCCATCAAGTATGCCGCACGTGCTTAGCAAGAGAAGCTGTAACCAGCCCCCCACTTCATGTCATCTACATAAGCCAGCTGCTGCGGAGTCAGTTCTGACTTGTGACCCATGTGTATCAGAGCAGGACTGGGCTCCTTGGGGTTTTTAGTGGCTGATATTTTGGAGGTAGATCTCGAGGCCCTTTGTCTGACGCCCTGTCTATACCCATTGCCGTCGAGTCATTTCTAACTCATGGTGACCCCATGTGTTACAGAGTAGAACTGTGCTTATAGGGTTTTCTTGGCTGTAATTTTTGTGGATCAGATCACCTGGCCTTTTTTCCTAGGCACTACTGGGTGTGTTTGAACCGCCAACCTTTAGGTCGGTAGTCGAATGCAAAACATTTACACAAGCCAGGGACCATAATAAGTTACTTTTTTCTCTAAAATGAGTTGGCTTGCCATGCATTTGAGAATAGGTTGCATCTGCTTTTGTTCCACAGGATAAAGAAGGCCTTGAGTTACTTCCCAACTCGTTTCCAGTGTTGGTGAAAAAGGAATCTGCTGGCTAGTCAGAAACTTGTGATTTGGTGAATACACTATACACAATTAGTGGAATGAAAACGAACACGTTGGCTTCGGTGTACTTAATACAGATCCTTCCAGCATCAAGTCCTGGCACTCCATGATTTCAGTGCCTGGAACTCGATACCAGAAGGTGCCTTTTTAAGCACGCTAAAGCCCATGTGTTTGTTTTTGTTCTTTCTCAGTGGTTAAGCATTCAGCTGCTAACCGAAAGGTCAACAGTTCAAATCTGCCAGCCACTCCTCGGAAACCCTATGGGGAAGTTCTGCTCTGCCCCGTAGAGTCGCTATGAGTTGGAATCTACACGTCGGCAACAGGTTAGTGGGTCGTGGTGAGAGGATTGGTAGGACTACGTGGAGTCAGTCCAGAGAAGATGGCATATTTAATTAATAAAGAGATTCCTTCCCCCTCTTTTGAATACAGGTAATAATGCTGCTTCTGTTTGGGTCTGAACATAGAAAAGTAAAACTTTCGACTCCAATATGCCAGAAGCAAGCAGTAGCGCACAGTGAACTTGTGGGGAATTGTGTTTCTGGAGAACACGTACCCACGCCAGGTTCCTTCAGAAATTTGTACACACGCGGCTGGGGGAAAGGGGCCGCTAAGAACAAAGCCCAGTCCACCATTTGGAGCTTTTAAGAAGGGTAAAAATAAAGTGTGTTTTTCCTACCCTTCAGTTTTAACTCAGCACAACATGAGGTTGCTGGTTTTCACCTGCTGAGTTATCTGGGAAATCTGCAGATGATATTTTTGGCAGGACGACGGGAAGTGATAGCTGGGAGAGCACGCACGTCAGGTTGTCGGCTCAGGGCATTTTGAGCAGCCGGCCATCCTGCATCTGATGACGGGGAGCACCGCCAGCCTGCTCGGGAGTGAGCCAGCTTTAAATCAGATTCTGACGTCCTCTAGAGCGACTGTTGAGAACAGTGTTTACACTGCAGTACGGCTCCCTCACGTGACAGAAAGTGCTTCATTTCTGGCGTACGCTCTACATATGTGACCCTTGTTACAGTGTTTATCTTTAGAGACTGAAAGGCTTTTTCAGTAAAATGCAGTTACCTTGGCACTGGCTCCAGAGACAACTTCCAGGCATCAAGCATTTGTCATGTAATGTGCGCTTCAAGTGTCTGTAGTCAGTGCAGTCAGTCCTCGGCACAGAGTCACTCCCTCTAAGTCAACATTATGCTAATGGTGACACTAATCACACCCGGAATGAAGACGGGTTACCAAGGGAGCACTCACACCCAGCAGTGCCTGCTTAATGCCTGCTTAGAGGGGCGGAAAGGCTGCGGCCCAGCCCGCTCACCTAGGACCTCCCTGAGCCCACTGCCGGCCAGTGCCGGGACCCCGAGATGGCAGGCCTGAGAATCACACCCTGCCTCCTCCACTTTCAGTGAGTCTAGGGAAACCACAGCCCGCCCCTCAGAGCTGTGGAGGATTGAGGACAGGATGTGACTGGCTCACAGTGAATGCTCAGAGGGTACTGGCTGTTACTACTTTTTCTCCAGCGGTCTTTCCCTGACGGGCAGAGCAACAGCTGGGGGCCAGCAGTGGCTGGTACTCTAGCCCTGCGTGCTTAGCCTGGATGGGAAGGAGGTTGAAGTCAACCACACTCTGTCGGGCACTGTCCCAGCAGGAAGGGTCTCTTCTTATTCTCCTTTCTCTTCTAAACCACCATAATCTCTGCTCCTCAGTCCTGTTAGATTCTTAGGATGGGTTCCTTGAAGAGGCAGGGTTTGAAAGACTTCTTACAGATCTGACTTACAAAGCACTTAGGGTAAGCAGTTTGGAAGAACATTCTTTTTCTAGATAATGCTAGACCTGTATGTGTGTGTCCACACTCACGCATACGCACGTGCATATCTCTGCTTGTGGACACAGTAACATTTTAAAATTTAAAGATATTTGCTTTATTGCGCAGTCATACTACCTTTTTGAATAAGCATAAATATATTGTATTTTACACAAGTGACATGTGTGTTCTCAGTTTGTTTGCCAACCATACCCTCCGCCCACCACTGGTATTTTCTTTTCCCTGGTATTAAGTGTGCTATGCTAATTGTTTCTACAGGAACATGTAAAAAAATTAGTATAGCGCTTAGGTAAACACCGGGATTGGGGGACGGGGCGTGGTCGGCAAAGAAACGTAGACCTGTGTGCATTATTTGTGTAAAAATACAGCATTCTTTATATTTCAAAATCAGTATTTGTGTTTGCTCCTGGTGCTCCTGAGATCGAGGTAGCTGGAATCCCACCCTAGACCATCTGCCAGCCAGAGCGGCTGAAGTATTTTCGCTTGCTTTTTCTAGGGAAGCCCAGGAATAGCTCCATAGCCTAAGGAGCACGGGCTGAAATTCAGCAAGTCTTTATTCCCGGGTGGGGTGAGGATGTAATGCGGAGATGCTGTTACCTTCTGTCTGCAGACACTGAAATGAATGGCAAGTGACAGTGTGAACGTCATTCCTTTACAGAAATCTCTGAGGCCTACTTAAGGGGCCCCTGAGCTTCATTTGTTCCACATGTATTCCTCTGGACTTTAGATCCTAAAAATCAAAGACTTAAAATCCATGTTGGGACATAAGGCCCTCTGCTGCTGTGCTCATTTGGTTTTTAAATTCCTGCCATTCACAGAAGCATTTTACATTATAGGTTTGTTGCTTAGATAAATGGGATAATTAATATCAAGTGTGTAACACAAGCTCTCAAAAATGCAAGCTACCGTTATTACTGCTATTATTATTAGGAATCACCTGTAAATATGCATGTATCTGTGTGTGCGGATTATTTTATGTCTTGGAAATATGATGGTGAAGTAGAGTTGGGCTGATATTCAGCTGGCATGCACTTGACAGCTGAATTGATTAGAAAAAGTTAAAATGTATCCATATAGGTTCATGTATAGCTACTGTCTTAAGCTTGCCACCCCCCATCCCCTACCCCACTGCCCTACTGTCCCAGCTTCTGCCCCAGGACCATGGGGTCACCTCTGACAGAGAAGCCGAGGGAGGCATGAAGCTCAGCCCTTCCAGGCAATGCCTGTGTCGGACTGGTGGTTAGATAGCTGGACTATTACTCCTGGGAAGATTGTCAAAATATAAAAATGGTACAATTGAATATCACCTCTGTGAAGATTATTAAAATATCAAAATAGAGGAAGTTTCAGAGTTGTAAAATTCAATACTTTGGTTGAAAAATTCGAGAGTTGGGGCTTAGAGGTGTGTGGCGCCTTATAGTCTAATGGTGAAGAGTTTAGAGTTTTTTGTAAGGGCACTGGAGAGCCCTTAATGGGTTTTAAGCAGGAGAGTGGCCTGGTCTGGCTTGCTTGTGGAAAAGACCACTCTGTATCGGAGTGGAAGCAGGGAGATGAGTCAGAAGGCAGTCAGAATGAGTTATGAGGCTAGGGCTGGTGTGTTAGCCACAGAGATAGAGAAAAGTGGACCAGTTCAAAATTTATTTTGGAGGAAAAATCACCAAGACTTGCAGATGGATTTGCTGTGGAATGCAGTAGTGAGGAAGAGAGAGAGAGAAATTAAGGAAAGTCCTTGATTTCAAGTTGGAGCAGTTAGCTGACTGTTGGTACACTCATACTGAAGTGAGGGAGCTGGCGGATAGAACAGCGTGGAGGGAGAAAAGAAACAATTCATTTTCGGACATGATGTGTTTGAGTTGGCAGAAAATCAGCCAAATGGTGCTGTCATTGAGCCAAATTTCAAAAACATTTTTTAAATTGAATTTGAAGAAGGCCTAGACCAAATTTTAACTGTGATGGGGAAAGTTGAATGTAATTTCATGTTAACTTTATACCATTACAAGTTAATAACATCTTACAGTTGAGATAATGTTCCCTCAATCAGTATTTAATTGATTGACAAACCCACTGCCCTGGAGTGCATTCCAACTCATAGTGACCCTATAGGGTGGAGTAGAACTGCCCCATAGGATTTCCAAGACTGTGAATCTTTTTCTTTTTTAAAATAATTTTTATTGTGCTTTAAGTGAAAGTTTATAAATCAAGTCAGCCTCTCACACAAAAACCCATATACACCATCTACACACTCCCAGTTACTCTCCCCACGATGAGACAGCCCACTCTCTCCCTCCACTCTCTCTTTTGATGTCCATTTCGCCAGCTTCTAACCCCCTCCACCCTCTCATCTCCCCTCCAGGCAGGAGATGCCAACATAGTCTCAAGTGTCCACCTGATCCAAGAAGCTCACTCCTCACCAGCATCCCTCTCCAACCCATTGTCCAGTCCAATCCATGTCTGAAGAGTTGGCTTCGGGAATGGTTCCTGTCCTGGGCAAACAGAAGGTCTGGGGGCCATGACCACCAGGGTCCTTCCAGTCTCAGTCAGACCATTAAGTCTGGTCTTATGAGAATTTGGGGTCTGCATCCCACTGCTCTCCTGCTCCCTCAGGGGTTCTCTGTTGTGTTCCCTGTCAGGGCAGTCATCGGTTGTAGCCAGGCACCATCTAGTTCTTCTGGTCTCAGGATGATGTAGTCGCTGGTTCATGTGGCCCTTTCTGTCTCTTGCGCTCATAATTGCCTTGTGTCCTTGGTGTTCTTCATTCTCCTTTGATCCAGGTGGGTTGAGACCAATTGATGCAGCTTAGATGGCTGCTTGCTGGCGTTTAAGACCCCAGACGCCACTCTTCAAAGTGGGATGCAGACTGTTTTCTTAATAGATTTTATTATGCCAATTGACTTAGATGTCCCCTGAAACCATGGTCTCCAGACCCCTGCCCCTGCTACACTGGCCTTCGAAGCATTCAGGTTATTCAGGAAACGTCTTTGCTTTTGGTTTAGTCCAATTGTGCTGACCTCCCCTGTATTGTGTGCTGTCTTTCCCTTCACCTAAAGAAGTTCTTATCTACTATCTAATTAGTGAATGCCGCTCTCCTACCCTCCCTCCCTCCCCGCTCTCGTAACCAGGAAAGAATGTTTTCTTTTCAGTTTAAACTATTTCTCAAGTTCTTATAATAGTGGTCTTATACAATATTTGTCCTTTTGCGACTGACTAATTTCACTCAGCATAATGCCTTCCAGGTTCCTCCATGTTATGAAATGTTTCACAGATTCCTCATTGTTCTTTATGGATGCGTGGTATTCCATTGTGTGAATATACCATAATTTATTTATCCATTCATCCGTTGATGGGCACCTTGGTTGCTTCCATCTTTCTGCTATTGTAAACAGTGCTGCAATAAACATGGTTGTGCATATATCTGTTTGTGTAAAGGCTCTTATTTCTCTGGGATATATTCTAAGGAGTGGGATTGCTAGATCGTATGGTAGTTCTATTTCTAGCTTTTTAAGGAAGCACCAAATCGATTTCCAAAGTGGTTGTACCATTTGACTTTCCCACCAGCAGTGTGTATGTGTTCTAGTGTCTCCACAGCCTCTCCAACATTTATTATTTTGTGTTTTTTGGATTAATGCCAGCCTTGTTGGAGTGAGATGAAATCTCATTGTAGTTTTTGATCTGCATTTCTCTAATGGCTAATGATTGTGAACATTTCCTCATCTATTTGTTAGCTACCTGAATGTCTTCTTTAGTGAAGTGTCTATTCATATGTTTTGCCCATTTTTTAATTGGGTTATTTGTCTTTTTACAGTTGAGTTTTTGTAGTATCATGTAGATTTTAGAGATCAGGTGCTGACCAGAAATGTCATAGCTAAAAACTTTTTCCCAGTCTGTAGGTAGTCTTTTTACTCTTTTGGTGAAGTCTTTGGATGAGTATAAGTGTTTGATTTTTAGGAGCTCCCAGCTACATTCTTTACAATGTTTTGTATACTGTTTATGCCATGTATTAAACAGTGTAAATCTTTATGGAAACAGACTGCCATATCTTTCTCCTGCAGAGTGGCCGATGGGTTCAAACTGCTGACCTCTTAGTTAGCAACTGAGGGCTTTAACCACTGTGCCACCACCAGGGCCCCAGTTGACAGTGCAGTTTGCAACTGATGGTGAATTAGAGTCAAGGTAAAATGTATTTTACCTTGTATTTCCTGTATTGCCTATGAAACCAAGCATGGCCCTTGGCAAAGGGGCTCTTGATGAAGGAGTGAATCAGTATACATCCTCACAAAGCACCAAGCAAGAGAAAAATCAGGCTGATTAGTGCCTCAGCTCTAGGTCCAGCTCTGCAAGGCAAAGTGTTATTCAAGAACGATTAGATTGTTCAGCTGCTCATTCTTCCAGAACATCCAAGGATTCATCCAGAGGCAAACGTGTCCCTGGAACTTCAGCATTTTAGTTCTTCCAAGTCCTACGTAGTCTCAGGGATGTTAAGTCAGCGTCAGTGCCCACA
This sequence comes from Elephas maximus indicus, assembly GCF_024166365.1. NCBI lineage: Eukaryota > Metazoa > Chordata > Mammalia > Proboscidea > Elephantidae > Elephas > Elephas maximus. Next base: position 11,524,116 of record NC_064829.1, read on the forward strand.
TGTAGCCCATGAGGCCCCACTGTCCGTAGAAGTGGACAGAGAAAAGTCTAATTTTTTTTGCTGGGATTTGGTACTGGAAGCAGAATACCAATTAGAGTTTCTAGAACTTGCAGTAGTGGTGGCACCGCACATCCAGATGACCTAGACATCTAGATCTATAAATATACGTATCTACTGCTTGTCCTTCTGTGACAGCACTTCTTGTACTAACTATAGGGACACCTAGCAGGTTGCCCTGAACCAATCACTTTCCGTGGCATCGTTTCCAGATACAGTTTTTAAGGAATTTATCAAAAAGAGACCTTACTTTAATAAAACTCTTGTATTATATTTAACAATTATTTTTAAATCTACTCTGCTGGGTTTTTTTTAAACCTCTCAAATGGAAAAAACCACTTACCAAGTCATAAACTGAAATTTCAGTATTGAACTGAAACTCTAAATGATATATCAAGACTATTAGTCCTGGAGTTACAGTGAATGGCTATTTTCAGTTAATGTTAATGATTTTTACATTTATTTGTACGGCATAATTGTGAAAGAAGACCCCAAATGGAACTTAAACCCCACTGAACTCCCCTTCATCCATCAGCCAATTACCTAAGACAGATGTTGAAATTAAATTTTCTTCAGTAAGAGAGATACCAACAATGGCTTTGGAAGAAACCCATAAGAATAAAACATGAAGTTGACGATTATTCCACATGACTGTGTCAGAGAGCAGGAATAGCTCTCACGCAAAGGCTATGTTATTTTGAAAATTAACTTTTAAATTATGATGTTTCCTGTTTCACTGTCATTTTTGAATCTTCTTTTTTTTCCCTTTTAACCTCTTGAGCCTTACTACCAGAGCTCCTCAGCACTGGCTCTTGCTCCAAGCAGGTGACCCTGCATCATGTGATCGGCTGATGGGTTATTCGCCCACTCAGCTCTTCGTGCAGACACCGGCAGAGCCCAACCATGCTTCAGCCAGGCTCACAGCTTGGGCTCCAGTTGGCTCCTTCTGCTCCTTCATCATCTCTCCCAGCTTTACCTGTGTTCTGAGGTCTGTTCATATCTTGCACTCCACACATTCCAGACCAGACTTTGTCTGTATCTCCGTCTGCCGTGTAGGTGCAGCTGGGCTTATACTCGTTCTCACAAGTTTAACCTTCAGCTGCTGTCTGGTATTTCATGTGTGTTGGTCCTGTGTCACCAGACAGTTGTAAAATACTCCTGCAGATCCATGTCAGATACAATCAGTCCTGTGCAGGGAGTGGAAGGTACTCACATAGGCACTTCTTGATTCCTACTTACCAGGGGCAGGGACTTCTCTTTCTCTCTTGTCCTTCAGGATGACTTAGTTCCACACACATGTACTTTATTACATGCCTCTTTCTCCCTCATCCTGTCGGGGGGCTGGAGATACAGGGTGAATATAGTGTGATCTATGCCCTAAGCCACCTGCAGTGTAGTTGGAGAGTCAGATACCTGAACAGATGATACATCACGATAAGTACAGCAATAGAAGTTTGAGGAGAGTGTTTGGGACACAGAGAAGGGTGAGTGGGGCTGGGCACTGGGGGTGTGGAAGGGCACTCGGGTGGGGAGCCCCACATAACAAGGTGGGGAGCCCCACACAACCAGTCAGGGAGCCCCACACTACCAGGTGGGGAGCCCCACACAATTAGCCTCCTTTAGTGTTTGTGGCTCAGTTCATGTGAGGGCAGGTCCCTGGTGCTGGGAGTAAAAGGCATCTCCTCAGTGCCTGGTTCTGATTTGCTCTTATCATTTCTGTTTGAGTGTACTACAAGGAGTCCAAGGAGATGGAGGTATAGAGGGGTCAGGTTGTAGATCGCTTCGAGAGCAGAGAGTTCCTGGTCATAGGAGGAAGCTGTGGAAGGGCCCCAGTCAGGGGAGCAGAGGGGCCAGCCCTCTGCTTAAAGATGAAAGTGAGGCAGGACAGTGGTGGGGAGATGAACAGAAACATTCTTATTCCATTCTTGTATACAGTACTTTAGAGCCCTGGTGGAGTAGTGGTTAAGAGTTCAGCTGTTGGCAGTTCAAATCTATCAGCCACTCCTTGGAAACCCCTTGGGGCAGTTCTATTCTGTCCTATAGGGTCAATATGAGTCAGATGACTGGAGGACACCCAACAACAATAATACAGTACTTTGACTGTGTCTGCGTTGTTGTATGGAGTCCCTGGGTAGTCAACCGTTTAACATGCTTAGCCAGTAACTGAAAGGTTGGAGGTTCAAGTCTACTCAGAGGTGCTCCGAAGAGAGGTCTAGAGACCTACTTCTGAAAAATCAGCCACTGAAAGCCCTGTGGAGCACAATTTTACTCTGACACACGTGGGGATGCCATAAGTCAGAGTTTTCTCAAGGGCCACTGCTTCCCTAAATGCAGACCCTAAATGCAGCCACGGTTTAAAAATATTAATAAAAACAAGAAAAATATGTGAAAAAATGAGAAAACGACTGTCCCAAACAACTCAAAGCTAATGATTTCTACATTGCTTTGCTGACCTTGACCTTTGGTATTGATCTGAACTCCCAGCTAAAGAACAGCAGAGGGACCCTGGTATGCTCAGGAAGCAGTGGGGCCTCTCGGTCTCACTGTTGACTCATAAGAATTGAGATGGCCATCTCATCCTGTCTGTGACTGAGCTGAGCAGCCTCAAGAAGGGGCTGATGGCTCCTGGGTTGAGCCAGCTCCTTCGAGTGGAGCCAGAATGTAAAGTGAACTTGGCTCCTTCCTCCACTGTCTAGAGACAAACAGAGCCTGGTGGTGCTCACATCACATGGGGAAGCTGAGGTTTCTGTAGCCCTTCCCAGCATGTGGGGGCATTATCATCTTGTGGAGGATTGTTATCTGAAAGGCACAAAGCTGGTCCCATCCTAGGGTTGAGAGAGGAGTGGAATACCTGTGCTCTTGTAGGGTAAGATTGTCCGTATTCCATCCCCATTTGAAGCCCACTGCCTTGTTCAGAAGAAAGCCCTGGACTCGAAAGAGCACTGTGCGTGGAGTTAGGAAGCCTGAGGCCTAGTCCAGGCTCCACCAGGGACTGCTTGGTGTCCCAGCAATTCACTGACACCCTAGATAGTTTCTATAAAAAAAAAAAAAAATTGATACCTGCCTTATTTACCTCACATGAGATTTGTGAGGATCAATACTAATAAGAAACATGTATTGATGACTTATTATTTTAAAGGCACTGTTACTTTTATATATTTTTCTTTATTATTATATATAACATAAAATGTGTAATTTTGTGTATTTTAATTATAAAATATAAAATTTTATGTTTCATATATTTTAATCATAACCAAAAAGTAAGGTGGATATTATGATCATCACCTCCATCTTATGAATGAGGAAATGGGCAGAAAATGTGCAAGGTCTCACCACTGCTACGCACAGGGCTGGAGTGTGAATGCAGGAGGTTTGCCTCTGCAGCTTGCCCTCAAGGGGAATGATGTCTGTAGAAATGCTTTGCCATAAAAGGGAGTTCATCTCAAGTAGAATATGTGCTCCAGATCCAGCCTGTAAAGCAAAAATCACATATTGTGAATATTACCTTTAAGAAAACCCTTCGATTGACCTTCAGTCAATCACTCTATGTATATCTATCTGTCTATTCCTTTCTCCCTGCCTTCCTTCCTTTTTGTCTTTCGTTTTGCAGCCATAGTAGTTTGTACTGTGAAGTCCCAGGGTGCCATGGTCCACATGTAAGGTTGTGGTATTCTGCCCAATGTCCTGCCATGTGTGATATTGACTTGGGATTCTTCGAGAGTTCATTTTTCTGAGAATAATGCCTGAACAGCCTCTCCCCAAAGACCAGGCCTGACCATCAGGACCATGCCTCGGTCTGGGCATGTAACAAGTGGGCTCAGTGCCTCTGGGGGGTTCTGGCAGTGCTGGCACTGGAAACGTCAGCAGCTGTCTACCCAACAACAGCCCCTAGTGCCCCACCTTGCTGTGCCTCCAGCCCACTGTTTCAGGGAACCCTGGTGGAGGGAATACCCAGCAGCTGTAGGGATCACGAACATGGGGTGAGAGCCATGGAGTTGGGGTAGCCCTCCTGCCAACTGGCTGCCCCTCGTGTCAGACAGCCCTGCTCAAGGACATGGTGGCTGAGAAACAACCAGGCAGAGGCATGGCCCAACAGAGGCCATCAAGAACAGACAGTACCCAGACCTCTCATCAAAAAGAAGACTGAGGCTGCCCGCACAGGGTGTCATGTTGTTTATGCTTGTGACCTTGCATTGAGAGCAGGCCTCGCCCATTGTAGGTGTCCAAATGTGTACACTGGACAGACTCAATGACGGAGGCACACATGAAACGGGCATGGGCTGGTCATTTATTCTGTCGATACTGGTTCCGCAGGAGATGCAGAGATGACAGGGTGAGCCCTGGAGCCCAGCATGGGGGTTCTCACCTGTGGTGACTGTCCTCAGAAGCTCAGCTCACATTCCTCAAAACACACTCGCATTGAGCCCCGTGGGGAGAAGCTGGAAGAAAAACTTTCAGTAGCCCCCAGCTTTGTCGACTCCAAAGCTTTTGCTGAAGGGAAAGGGAGAGCTTTCCCCAGAGTAGACGAGACTAGGAAACGGGAAGTGAGAACATCAAATGATGGTGGAATCGATGAAACACGAGTTTGGGAGTTCTTCAGAGGGGGCCGAGCAACCTCCTTGACAGCAGTTATCCACATCTGAGTTTCATTGTGACTTTTGAGTTGGTTGAGATGTTCTAATTGGGAAGCAGTTGGGATGATTGGAGTTTCTTTCACCATGAACTAGAAGGTAGTTCTTTGATTTTATTTTGGACTTATGTTTGTTTGTTTCTTTTTCTTTTCAGTTTGTGAAGATAACAAGAGGTAACTTGAAGTATAGAAGAGTACAGAAACAGAATAGTGACTTCCTTCTAAAACAATGAATTTCAATTTCAAGGTCTTAGACTTCAAGAAAGGATTATATTAGTGAGATCAATAAGTTGCTTAAAAAATTTTTTTAAAAGAGCTCACTTTGTGAAATAAAAGTATTATTTTGCCTGAATCTTTTACCAAAGTCCTATTTAGTGACCAGCACACTGCCTAGGGACATGCACTTTTAATATTTTCAAGCACTACTCTGCCCTGGTGGCACAGTGGTTAAAGTGCTTGGCTGCTAACCAAAAGGTCAGCGGTTCGAACCCACCAGCCGCTCTGTAGGAGAAAGATGTGGTAGAGTGCTTCCGTAAAGATTTACAGCCTTGGAAACCCTATGGGGCAGCTCGACTGTGTCCTAGAGGGTCGCTGTGAGTTAACTGCAGTGGCTTAGGTTTGGTTTATGCCTTCCATGTTCTTGTCTACAACTCCAAGGGCTGTGATATTTTTTCTAGAAAAATGCAGTAATTCTTTAGTGCCAGGTAGGGAAAGAAAAAGAACTAGATTGCAAATGTGCATATCAGAAGCACCTAATTTTACATTTTGTATTGAACTAATGATAGGAAATAATTTTAACCCAAGTGCCAATTCAGTTTCAGCCAAGCAGAAATGGTACCACAGGAAATCATTTTGTGAAGACCATTGAATCAACAAGAGCATTGGAACCTGAGAGCTGCGATAGTAATTCCAAGGCGCTAATGGGACTATCAGACACAGGAGGGCTCAGGTCGAGTATTACAAACTGTGGAGTTGCATAAAATGCAATAAAAAGTCACAGTCTAATCTTTTCCAAAGTGATCCCTTCTATATTTCGTCTCTTTGCTGACAAAGAATTGTTTTTTTAAAACTAGTCCCCAAATTCCAAACTTTCAAAAGGAGGTAATTGAAGTTTCTAATTTGTTTCATAGAAAGTATTTTTAAAAAGAAAATAAATATTGGATCAGATGAAGCATGGATACAGTCAGTCCCAAAGGGAGCCCATGCATTCACCACACAAGCTCTTACTGTGCACATCCTAGGCTCAGCACTCGCTGTGGAGATATTGAGTTGATCTGGGCAGACACACCTCCTGTCTCCGTGGGTTATTGTCTAGTGAGGGGTAATAAGCAAGGAAGCAAGCGAGTAATTGCATTACAGATTTTAATCAGCACTGTGAAGAAAATCAGCAGGCTGAGAAGATAGCAAGTGCATTGTCACTGGCCTGACTTCTGACACTAACTACTCCGTGTTCAGCAAACATACAGATTAGGGGCGTGATCCCCCACAAGACCGCTCTTACTTCAGACTCCTGTGGTAAGCCTGGGGGTGCTGGCCACCCTCATTTCTGACCAGCTGTCTACAAATTTGGGAGTTCCTACGACCCCCGCCCAGTTTGATAATTCACTAGAAAGACTCACAGAACTCAGGGAAGTGCTATACTTAGGATTACAGTTTTACTGAATCAAAAGGATACAGATTAAAAAAAACCAAACAGATTAGAACTAGCCAAATGGAGGGAAGCATAGGGTTAGGACTAGGTCTGAGAAGGTTGCAAACGTAAAGCTTTCTTGCCCTCAGGGTGCTTACCCTCCTGGCACTTCAGTGTGTGACAATATGCAGAGTTTGCCTACTGGGGAAGCTCACTTGAGCCTTTGTGCCCAGAGATTTTATTCAGTTGCCCGCATGATTGGACTCCATCTCCAGCCTCCTCCCATCCCTGGAGGTCCAGCTAATATCACATTACTCAAAGCCCCAACCCTCTAATCACATGGCTGGTCTTTCTGGTATGGCCAGCCCCCATTCTAAGTCATCTCATTAGCACAAACTGTTATAGTTCAAGGTGCCCACCAAGAATACAAAGATACTCCTATCACTTGGGAAATCCTACGGGTTTACTCCCCAGGAGCCAGGACAGAGGCCAGACCTCTCTGGTGAAGTTAATTCTTTGGGACACCACGGCCTGTTGATGCCTAACAATCACAGAATCTCAGTGGCATACAAAGTCAGGATTTATTGCTCACTCATTTTTTTATGTGTCTAGGGGCAGGGAAGTCAGTTCTCTACTGAGCACAGGACATGGCAAGGTCAAGGATGGGACTCATGATCAATAGACCATGCGAGAAAGGAAAAAAACATCTTAAAGGGGGTTGTCTTGGAAGACCTCTGTGAGGAGAAATTTAAACTGAAACTTGAGGGAGATAAAGAGCAAGTCTTGCTAAGAATCAGGGGCTGAGTTTACATACAGGAAGTGCAAAAGCTCTGAGGTGGTAAAAAGATGTACCTATCCCTATGGTCAAATGTCAGTGTGAACCATGGACGCTACATGAGAAAGGTAGGTGTGTTGGGCCTGGTAGGCCTTGATACGGAGTTTCAGTGTCATCTTAGGTGCTGTCAGAAGCCTTAAATTGTTCTAAGTAGGGGATTAGATGCAAGATATGTATATTTTTCACTCTGCCTACTGTCTGGAAACTGCAGGGTGAGAGAGGAAAGTGGTAATGGAGAGAATTCTTAGCAGGCTGTTCTGCGGTCCAGGGTAGTGACAGTGGAAGCCTGGGCTCCTCGTCAGTGAGGAAGACTGTGTGCAGAGAGGGAGGCTAGGTGGATTCAAGACATAGTTTGGAGGCAGAGTCAGCAGGTTTTGTGGATGGATTGGATGTGGACTATGAAGGGCACAAAAGTCAAGGTCATGCCTAAGTTTCCGAGTTGATCAACTGGATGGATGGTGGTGACTTTTATAGAAATGGAGAAAAATAAGTGAGGAAGTGTATTGGGTTAGAATTAAGATGTGTTATGTTTGAGATGCCTAAGCAGGTGGTATTTTATATAAAAAGCCTGAGCTCAGAGAAGGAGTTCTGAAATCTGAGGATGAAAAGAATGCAGCAATAGGAAGATGCTGAGGTGAGGAGGGGTGGCCCAGGGAGAGGGAGCAGCACTCCTGTCTGTAGCAGAACACTATCTTGTTTATATCTGAGAACCATTCTGCACTGTAACTACCATAAACTCTGAGGTCATAGGTAGGTGTGAAATTTTATAGCATGCTTTCCATACCTGCAATAACTGAAAGATAATATTACACCCTTATATTATTTGATATTATACTTAGGCTGTGAATGTAAATACAAAGCATGCATACTTTAATAATGATTACATTCATTTGTCATGAGATGTTTTGTGGTGAGAGTCAGTGGCACTTGTTCGGAGTATTAAAAATGGCAGGTTTTCAGAGTTGTAAGAGTTCTCTCTAGAACAACTGCCTTTCTAATGGTTAAGCTTCCTGTATTACCACTAACAAGAGACCATTCAGTTTCTGCTCAGACGCTTGCGGTAACATAAGGAACACACTGAACTTCCAGGACAGCCCATCATTCATCATTTAGAAATTTCGACCTTAGAGAGAAACATGCCCCTTGGTGACCTCCATCACCTTGTTGGAGTGGTGTCCTATGAAACGCCTGAAGTCATATTTCATCCCTCATCACCATCAAAATGGTTGTTCCCATCAAAACGGATGGGTACCTCCCCTGGCCTGTCAGTAGTTCCTAGCTCCCCCCCTTCTCTACATTCTGAGCTTTTGCCTGCCTATCTGTACTTTCCTTGTGCCCCTCTTGAGATGTGCACTCCTTGCCTCATCTGTCCCCCATCCTGAGGCTCCAACAATTCAGTTTTTCTCACTTTGCTCCAGTAGTACTTCCTGTGTTTTCCTAGATTCAAGACTATGGCACTCCTGTATATCACCATCTCAGACTTGTTCACACCCAACACTCGTCCTGCCCACCTTGTTTCTTTCCAGATTTGTTTACACAGTATCTCTGCCTCCAGTTGTATTTCCATGGGGTTGCTTTCCTGCATCCTCACCTGGGATGCTACTCGCTACTGTCCCAAAATGGCCACACTGCACTGGGCCGGCAGGCAGGGTACAGATAATCCATAAATCTCCACATTCCCACTGTTTTTGTTGTATCTCTGCTTTCAGTTGGTGCTCAGTGCAATTCTTCAGCCTTCCATTATTGGTGTCTGTTTCGCTTAGTTTCTGGCGTCTTTATTGTAGGGGACATAATGGTGCATTTATCTAAACTGCTATCTTAACAGGAAACTCAACAACAACTATGTTTTTCAGTGACCTTTATTTTAGGAAGATCATATTCATTGACAACTTAGAAATTTGTCAAAAATGAAACTTTGGAAGTTGTAAAAAATGAAATGGAATGCTTGAAGATCAATATCCTAGGAATTAGTGACCTGAAATAGGCTGGTATTGGCCACTTTGAGTCAGATAGTCATTTGGTCTACTATGTCAGGAATGACACAATGAAGAGGAACGGCATCACATTCATTGTCAGGACATTTCAAGATCTATACTGAAGTACAAGCTGTCAGTGATAGGATAATATCCATACTCCTACAAGGAGGAAGAGTTAATACAACTATTCAAATTTACACACCAACCACTAATGTCAAAGGTGAAGAAATTGAAGATTTTTAGCAGCTTCTGCAGTCTGAAATTGATTAGCATGCAATCAAGATGCACTGATAATTACTGGTGATTGCAGTGTGAACACTGGAAACAAAGAAGCACTGGAAAATATGGCGTGGGTGATAGAAATGACGAGGGAGAACACATGATAGAATTTTACAAGACCAATGACATATACACTGGAAATACCTTTTTCAACAACATGAGTGACAACTATACATGTGGATCTCACCTGATGGAATACACAGGAATCAAATTGACTACATCTGTGGAAGGAGATGATCAACAACAACAACAAAAAAACCCAGTGCCATCAAGTCGAATGATGGAGAAGCTCAATATCAGCAGTCAGAACAAGGCCAGGAGCTGACTGCAGAACAGCTATCAATTGCTCACGTACAAGTTCAAGTTGAAGCTGAAGAAAACTAAAACAAATCCGTGAGAGCCAAAGTACAAACTTGAGTACATCCTGCCTGAATTTAGAGACCATCTCAAAAATAGATTTGATGCACTTAGCACTAATGACAGAAGATCAGAGGAGTTGTGGGATGACATCAAGGACATCATACATAAAGAAAGAAAAAGACCATTAAAAAAAGAAGATAGAAAAGACCAAAATGAATGTCGGAAGAGACTCTGAAACTTGGTCTTGAACATAGAATAGCTAAAGCAAATGGAAGAAATGATGAAGTAAAACAGCTGAATGGAAGATTTCGAAGGGTGGCAGACAAAGTATTATAATGAAATGTGCAAAGATCTGGAGTTAGAAAACCAAAAGGGAAGGACATGCTGGGCATTCCTCAAGCTGACAGAATTGAAGAAAAAATTTAAGCCTCAAATTGCGATACTGAAAGATTTTATGGGCAAAATATTGAATGACCCAGGAAGTATCAAAAGAAGATGAAAGAATACACAGAGTTGATGTACCAAAAAGAAACGGTCGATGTTCCACCATTTCAGGAGGGAGCATATGATCAAGAAATGATGGTATTGAAGGAAGAAAATCCAAGCTCCACTGAAGGCACTGAAGAAAAACAACGTTCCAGGAATTGACAGAATAATAACTGCGATGTTTTAACAAACAGATACAACGCTGGAAGCGCTCACTCATCTATGCTGAGAAATTTGGAGGGCAGCTAACTGGCCCACTAACAAGAAGAGATTCATATTTATGCCAATTCCAAATAAAGGTGATCCAACACAATGCAGAAATTATTGAACAATATCATTAATATTACATGCAAGTAAGATTTTGCTGAAGATAATTAAAAAACGGTTACAGTAGTACATCGACAGGGAACCTCCAGAAATTCAAGCCTGATTCAGAAGAGGATGTAGAATGAGGGATATCATTGCTGATGTCAGATGAGTCTTGGCTGAAAGCAGAGAATACCAGAAAGATGTTTACCTGTGTTTTATTGACTTATGGATAATAACAAATTTTGGACAACATTGAGAAGAATGGGAATTCCAGAACACTTCTAATTGTGCTCCTGAGGAACCTGTACTTAGACCAAGAGGCAATTGTTTGAACAGAACAAGTTTAAAATCAGGAAAGGTGTCTGTCCGATTTGTATCTTTTCACCATACTTAGTCTGTATGCTGAGCATATAATCCAAGAAGCTGGACTATATGAAGAAGAACATGAAACAAGGATTGGAAGAAGACTCACTAACAGCCTGTGATGTGCAGGTGACACAGCCTTGTTTGTTGAAAGTGAAGAGGATTTGAAGCACTTATTGATGAAGATCAAAGAAGCCTTCAGTATGGATTACAGCTCAACATAAAACAAAAATCCTCACAACTCATGATGAACAGAGAAAACATTGAAGTTGTCAAGGATTTCATTTCCTTTGATCCACAGTCAACAGCCATGGAAACAGCAGTCAAGAAATCAAAGGATGTATTGCATTGGGCAAATCTGCTGCAAAAGGCCTCTTTGAAGTCTTAAAAAGCAAAGATGTCACTTTGAGGACTAAGGTGCGGCCTGACCCAAGCCATGGTATTTGCCATCGCCTCATGTGCATGTGAAAGCTGGACAATGAATAAGGGAGAGTGAAGAATAATTGATGATTTTGAATTATGGCGTTGGTGAAGAATATTAAATGGACTGTCAGAAGAACGAACAAATCTGTCTTGAAAGAAGTACAGCCAGAATGCTCCTTATAAGCGACGATGGTGAAACTTTGTCTCTTGCACTTTGAACATTATTGTTAGGAGGGACCAGTCCCTGAAGAAGGACATCATGCTTGGTAAAATGGAGGACCAGTGAAAAAGAGGAAGACCCTCAATTAGAGGGATTGATAATGGCTGCCACGTGGACTCAACCATTGCAATGATTGTGAGGATGTCACGGGACTGAGCAATGTTTTGTTCTGTTGTACATGAGGTCACTGTGAGTCGGACATGACTTGATGTGGTAACTAACAACAACAGTCCTTGAATTTAGCCCATTTTAGACTTCTGACCACCAGAAATGTCAGAGAGTGTTGTTTTAAGCCTCTAATTTTGTGGTAATTTGTTACAGCAGGGATAGAAAAGTAATAAAAGTATTATCAACACTTGATGTTGATTTTACCATCCTGTTATTATACTTTAGTCACTGATGTAAGGTCAGCTACGTGCCAGAATATCTGCATTTTCAAGCCATTTAGGAAGTTGTGAGTAAATTGCCCAGTGTTACCCCTAATATTTTCCCAGTACTGATGGTCTAATTGTGAACAATGAGCTGCATCATCCTAATGCATTAGTAATGATTGCAGTCCATGTGGGGTTCTGTTGTGGTACCTTCTCAAAAGCCTAGTGGTGGTTTAGGAAACTGAAACAGAATGAACACGTCAAAGCTGTCTCCTAACAAGCTAGAGTAGTGTCCAAAGACCGCTCTAATGTCTTAGTCTTCCTGACACCATAAGGCGTTTCATTGCACTTAAGTAGCCTCAGGAGCTACTCCTTTTTTTTTGTTGTTGTTGTTGTAAATATATCTATCACACAGCTTTTGTCAGTTCAGCTTTTTACAGGTGTCCAACTTATTGACAGCAATTACAGTAATTGGTTGTGTTACCCTACCCTTAATCAATGCGATTTTTCCATTACTGTACACTGAAACTCAGTACTCGGTAAGGAATAACCTCCCTCTCCCCCTCCCTCCTTTCCCTGGTAACCACTGATAAACTTGGGCCTCTATACATTTGCCTGTTTTTATCTTTTTATAAAAGTGAGGTCATGTAATATTTGTCCTTTTGTGAATGACTTATTTCACTCAGCATAATGTCTTCAAGCTCCATCCATTTTGTAGCAGGTATTAAGACCTTATTTTTAATACAGGGTGAATTGTATTCCATTGTATGCATATACCACATTTTGTTTATCAATTCTTTCCATTTGCAGCTTAGAGAGGCTGCCAGCATTCCTTGGTCTTAGCCCCCTTCCATCTTAAAAGCTAGCGTGACTGGTTGACTCTTTATCCCCAAGCCATCTCCTTTCTTCTTCCTTCATTCACTTACTAGGATTTTTGTTGATGGGGATTTAGGTTGTTTCCACCTTTTGGCTATTGTGAACAGTGCTGCAATGAACATTGATGTACAAGAATCTGTTTGAGTCTCTGCTTTCAAGTCTTTTGGGAATATACCTAGGAGTAGGGTTGCTGTGTCACATGGTAGTTCTAGTTTTAATTTTTGGGGGAATCACCAGTGTCTTTCACAACAACTGTACCGTTTTGCATTCCTACCAGCAATGGATAAGGGTTCCGGTTTTCCCACATTTTGCCAACATCCAATTTCCCCACATTCTTGGCAACATTTTTTTCCTTGGGTCTGTTTTTTTTTTTTTTTTTCCTTAGCCATCCTAGTGGGAGCAAAATGGTATCTTTTTTTTTTTTTTTTGAAATGGTATCTTTTTGTTGTTTTGATTTGAATCTCTCTGATGGCTAGTGACATTGAACGTGTTGTCTTCATGTGTTTGGGGGCCATTCGAATGTCCTCTTTGGTGAAATGGTGGGTATCATCTTTTTTAAGGTCCCAAGTAGCTTTAATGTGCAGCAGGCATAGGAACCTCTGTATCTCTCAGAGACTCCATAATCAGTCAAAAGTTGTTTAATAAGAACCCTTGGGAAGCACTGTGCACCTGAATAACAACTACACCTCACAAACACCCTACCACAGTTTTTACTTTGAGACAATCTCTTGATTTTATGTAGTGAGACAGCAAGTCACAGAAATTCTGAGGGACTGGAACAAAATTACCTAAGTAGGTGAGTAGTAGAATTGAATATATAATACAGTATAGCCATAGCCATCAAGTCAGCCTCAACTCATGGCGGCCTCATGTGTGTCAGAATATAACTGCGCCCCATAGGGTTTTCAATGGCTGATTTTTTGAAGTACATCATCAGACACGAGTGGACTCAAACCTCCAACCTTTTGGTTAGCAGCCAAGCGTGATAACTGTTTGCATCATTGAGCAATCCCTCGATATGCTATAAGGGATAGTATAAGAAGTTAATAAAAACAATTATGATTGTTAAGACGGTTTACACACCCATTTTCATATTGAACTAATCAGCTGGAAGATTTACTGTTACAGATAGCAGAAGGGCTCCGAAGTATTTATAATCTGTAATTTAAAAGAGCAATGGACACTTCTCTGAGCATTAGCAAGCAATGGACACTTCTCTGAGCATTAGCATTTAGGACACTCTGTGGCACCACCTACTCTTAGTCAGTGCCCATCATCCCCACTGCAGTGTGAGGTGCAGGGGCTGTGTGTTACCAACGTGATGCTGGCATCGAGTATGCGCCAGCAAGTGTTAGAACAGATGAGGGAACGGTTAGGAGATACGCAAACTATGTAACCTAAGACCACAAATGCAGTTCGGGATCCAGATGGTCACGGTGAGCAGTTCAGGGGACTCCATTACAAGAGTCAAAAGCTGAGATGTGTTGTGGAAGCACAGCCGGAGCTAGATGTGCATAGGTGAGCGAGGCAGGAACTGGGATGGAGGTAAGTCATCACTGGGCTGGGAAGCATGCAGGTGGTCAGGAAGCTGGCCAGTCACAAGAGTTAACTTGTAACAGGTACAATGACCTAATTAATTAAGACAAGGGCGATAGGTTGGGATTTGCTGATATTTGCTGGCTGGGCAGACAGTGGTGTTATGGTTTGACTGGCCTGGCTTACATGCAATGAGATGCTCCTTGGGTAATCAGCAGAAAGTGGATGGAGAGGCTGGAGCGTGGGTTGGAAATACAGAAGGCGAAAGTAGTTTTGGCCACTAATGCAGAGGCAAAGGTTGGTTTGCTGATTTGGCAGAAGATTCCTTTTTAAGTCAACATTTCTAAATTCAGGGAGTTATTTCCCCACCAGGTGACTGATGGGGAAAATTGCTGGTAAAAGGAGTCGCAGGTTTATGCATGACTATGTCTACGCACATGTATCCTGCTTATTGAACACACATTACACCTATGAAATGGTGAGGAAGGTGTGTCCCCTAAAGGCAGCCAGACTTCAGCTAGAGAGTGGGAGTGAGGGTGTAGAGAGGTTGCCTTTGACATTTACTCACATAGTTACTATTTCTGTCCTTTTTATTCTTTCCTGTGGATCTGAGTTGCCACGTAGTGTGATTGTCCTTCATCACAGTTCTCCTTTTACCATTCCTTAGAGTGCAGGTCAGTTGGTTAAAAACTCTCTCAGTTGTCTGTGTGAAAATGTCTGTATTTTTGCCTTCATTTTTGAAAGATAGCTTGCTAGGTACAGACGTTTTGGTTGAAAAGTTTTTCTCCTACCCCTTCTGTACTGTGCATATGTAATTTTAGTGTTGTTTCAGTATTCTGACTTCTGTAAGTCTTCTCATCTTTCACCTTTACTTGTTGTGTCGTTTCTTTTTTTTTTTTTATTGTACTTTAGATGAAGGCTTACAGAACAAAATAGTTTGTCATTAAACAGTACACATACTGTTTTATGATATTGGTTAACAACCCCATGACATGTCAACACTCTTCCTTCTCAATCTTGGGTTCCCTATTACCAGCTTTTCTGTCCCCTCCTGCCTTCTAGCCCTTGCCCCAGGGCTGGTGTGTCCCTTTACTCTCATTTTGTTTTATGGGCCTGTTCAATCTTTGGCTGAAGGGTGAATCTCGGGAGTGAATTCATGACTGAGCTGAAAGGGTGTCCGGGGGCCATACTCTCATCTTTTCTCCAGTCTGTGTCAGGCCAGCAAATCTGGTCTTTCATTTTGAGTTCAAATTTTGTTCTACATTTTTCTCCAGCTCTGACCTGGACCCGCTATTGTGATCCCTGTCAGAGCAGTCAGTGGTGGCAGCCAGGCACCATCTAGTTGTACTGGACTCAAGTCTGGTGGAGGCCGTGGCAGATGTGGGCCATTAGTCCTTTGGATTAATCTTACCCTTTTATCTTTAGTTTTCTTCATTCTTCCTTGCTCCCAAAGGGATGAGACCCATGGAGTTTCATGAGTTTTTACAGTAGCTATCTCATACAATATTTGCCCTTTTGTGATTGACTTATTTCACTCAGCATAATGCCTCCCAGGTTCATCCATTTTATGAGGTGCTTCACAGATTCATCATTGTTATTTATCGTTGTGCAATACTCCATTTTGTGTATGTACCACAATTTATCCATTCATCTGTCGATGGGCATCTAGGTTGTTTCCATCTTTCTGCTATTGTGAACAATGCTGCAGTGAACATGGGTGTGCATACGTCTATTTGTGTGATAACTCTTTTGTCTCTAGGGTATATTCCCAGGAGTGGGATTCCTGGCTTATATGGTATTTCTATTTCTAGCTTTTTTTTTTTTTTAAGGAAGCATCATATTGTTTTCCAAAATGATTGTACCATTTTGCATTCCCACCAGCGGTGCATAAGATTTCAGATCTCCCTGCAGCCTCTCTAACATTTGTTATTTCCAGTAATGCTGGGGTAAGATGGTATCTCATTGTGGTTTCAATTCGCATTTATCTAATGGCTAGTGATCATGAGCATTTCCTCATGGGTCAGTTGGCTGCTTGAATGCCTTTTTTGGTGAAGTGTCTGTTCATTTCCTTTGCCATTTTTTAATTGGATTATCTTTTTGTTGTAGAGGTGTCAGATTTCCCTGTAGATTTTAGAGATTAGACTTCGTCTGATTTGTAATAGCTTAAATTTTTTTCTGTAGGTTCTCTTTTAACTCTTTTGGTGATGTCTTTTGATGAGCGTAAGTGTTTAATTTTTAGAACATCCCAGTTATCCAGCTTATCCTCTTGTGAGTTGTTTGTTGTGGTTTGTATCCTGTTAATGCTGTGTGTTAGGGCCTCTGGAAACCCTGGTGGCATAGTGGTTAAGTGCTATGGCTGCTAACCAAAAGGTCAGCAGTTCAAATCCACCAGGCGCTCCTTGGAAACTCTGTGAGGCAGCTCTACTCTGTCCTATAGGGTTGCTCTGAGTCGGAATCAACTCGATGGCACTGGGTTTGGTTTTTGTTTTTTTAGGGCCCCTAGCATTGATCCTGTTTTTTTTTTTTTAGCATTGATCCTGTTTTTTTTTTAGCATTGATCCTGTTTTTTCTTCTATAGACTTCATAGTTTTTGGCTTTATATTTAGGTCTTTGATCCACTTTAAGTTAGTTTTTTGTATAGGGTGTGAAGTATGGGTCCTGTTTTATTTTTGGCAGATGGACATCCAGTTTTGCCAGCCCCATTTGTTAAAAAGACTGTCTTTTCCTCATTTGACGGATTTTGGGCGCTTGTCAAAGATCAGATGACCAGAGGTGGATGGACTTACATCTGGGTTCTCAATTCTGTTCCATTGGTCAATGTATCTGTCGTTATACCAGTACCAGGCTGTTTTGACTACTGTAGCTGTATAGTAGGTTCTGAGGTCAGGTAGTGCAAGTCTTCCTGCTTCATCTTTCTTCTTCAGTAGTGCTGTACTTATCTGGGGCTTCTTCCCTTTCCATATAAAATTAATGTTAAGTTTTTCCTTCTCTTTAAAGAATGTTGTTCGTATTTGGATCAGGATTGCACTGTATTTGTAAATCACTTTGGGTAGAATTGTCATTTTCACAATGTTAAGTCTGCCTATCCATAAGCATGGTATGCTTTTCCATTTATGTAGATCTCTTTTGGTTTCTTGCAGTAGTGTTTTGTAGTTTTCTTTGTATAGGTCTTTTACATCCCTGGTTAGGTTTTTTCCCAAGTTTTTTTTTTTTTAGAGGCTATTATAAATGGTATTGTTTTTGTGATTTCCTTTTCATCATTCTCTTTATTGGTGTGTAGGAATCTAACTGATTTTTGTATGTTTGTCTTGTAACCCTCTGCTCTGCTGAATCTTTCTATTAGTTCCAGTAGTTTTCTCATGGAGTCTTTTGGGTTTTCTATGTATCAAAAAAAAATGTATAGTATCATAAAATCCACAAAAAGGGAGAGTTTAACTTCTTTATTACCAATTTGGATGCCCTTTATTTCTTTTTCTTGTGTTATTGCTCTAGCTAGGACTTCCAACACAATGTTAAATAGGAGTAATGGTAAAGGGCATTCTTATCTTGTTCCTGTTCTCTAGGGGAATGTTTTCAGCCTCTCTCCATTAAGAATGATGTTAGCCATTGGTTTTGTATAGATGCCCTTTTTTACGTTGAGAAATTTCCATTCTGTATGTATTTTGAGAGTTTTTATCAGGAATGGGTGTTGGACTTTGTGGAATGCCTTTTCTGCACCAATTAGTTTGATCACGTAATTCTTTCCTTTTATTTGTACAGTGGATTACATTGATTTTGTAATGTTGAACCACCTTTGCACACCTGGTATGAATACTACTTGGTCACGGTGGATTATTTTTTTGATATGATGCTGAATTCTATTGGGTAGAATTTTGTTGAGAATTTTTGCATCTATATTCATGAGAGATATTGGTGTGCAATTTTTTTTTTTTTTTTTGTGGTGTCTTTGCCTGGTTTTGGTATCAGGGGTTATGCTGGCTTCACAGAATGAATTGAGAAGTATTGCTTCCTTTTCTCTGTTCTGAAATATTGTGAATAGTAGTGGCATAAGCTCTTCTCTGAATGTTTGGTAGAATTTTCCAGTGAAGCCTTCTGGGTCAGAGGTTTTTTGTTGTTGTTGGGAGGTTTTTTTTTTTTTTTAATTACCTCTTGAATCTCTTGCTGTAGGTCTGTTCAGATTTTCTACATCGTTTTGTGTTCGTTTGGGTAGGTAGTATGTTTCCAGAAATTTGTACATTTGTTCTAGGTTTTCAAATTTGTTGGAGTATGGTTTTTCATAATACCCTGTTATGATCATTTTTATTTCAGTTGGGTCTGATGTAATGTCCCGCATTTCATTTCTTATTTGGGTTATTTATGTCTTCTGCTGTTTTTCTTCTGTCATTTTGGCCAGTGGTGTGTCGATTCTTTTTTTTTAAATTCTGTATTTCATTTATTCCTGTTCTAATCTTTATTATTTTCTTTCTTCTGGTGGCTGTGGGCTTCTTTTGCTCTTCTCTTTCTATTTGTTCAAGTTGTATAGCTAATGTTTTGATTTTGTCCCTTTCTTCTTTTTTGATATATACATCTATTGCTATAACTTGACCTCTGAGCAGTGCCTTTGCTGTGTCCCAAATGTTTTGGTATGGTGTGTTTTCATTCTCATTTGATTCTAGGAATTTTTTTATTTCTTCTATTACCCTTTGTTTTTAAGCAGGGTGCTATTCAGTTTCTATGCAATTGATTTTTTTCCCTTACTCTTCTTGTTCTGTGGCCTAAGGCGTGGTCTCTTTTAGAGAACATTCCATGTGCATTGGAAAAGAATGTGTACTTTGCAGCTGTTGATTGGAGTGTTCTATATATGTCTGTGAGGTCAAGTTGGCTTATTGTGCTCTTTAACTCTTCTGCATCATTGTTGAGTTTCTTTCTAGATGTTCTGTTCTTTTTTGAGAGTGGTGTGTTGAAATCTCCTATTATTGTGGAACTGTCAATTTCTCTCTTCAGTGCTGTTAGAGTATGTTTTATTTATTTTGAAGCCCTATCATTGGGTGCGTAGATGTTTATTATGTTTAAGGCTTTATGATGGATTGTCTGTTTAATCATTCTATAGTGCCCTTCTTTGTCTTTTATGGTGGATTTTGTTTTAAAGTCTATTTTATCTGAATTTATCTGAAATTTAACAACAACAACAACTCCTGCTCCTTTTTGGTAGTTGTTTGCTTGATATGTTTTCTTCCATCCTTTGATTTTTAGTAAATTTATGTCTTTGTTTCTAAGGTGTGTCTCTTGTAGATAGCATATTGATGGATTCTGTTTTTTTAATCCATTGTGTCACTCTGTGTCTCTTTATGTGGGTGCATTTAGGCATTTACATTCATTATAATTATTGATAGGTTTGAGTTTATTGCTGTCATTTTATAGTGCTTTTTTTTTGTGGTGCTAATGTTTTCTTTGTTCCGCTTACTCTCCTGGGCTGAGTTCCTTTTGTTTGTGGAATTCTTCTTCATTTCTTTTGTTTTTGTAGATTTTGTTTTTATTGAGATTTTGTTTTTCTTCTTTATTTTGATGAGTAGGTTTGTTAACTTTCTTTGTGGTTACCTTGAAATTTACCCTTATCTTCCTACATTTAAACCAGTCTTTATTATTACTCTCTGTTGCCTTGCCTTCTTCTCCATTAGAAAGTTCTATATATATACCATTTATTCCCTCTTTTATTGTTCTGATGTTGTTGTCATTTACAGATTAACCTCTCTGGTTCCCTGTTGCAATTCTTTTGGTTTTGGATAGTTCTTGAAGGTTCATTTCCTAGTTTGATATCTACCTGGCATAATCTTGTGTGCTAGATTGAGGCTGTGGTCTGTTTTGTTTGTTCTTAGACCGAAGGACTCCCTTTAATAATTCCTTTAGGTTTGGTTTGGTTTTTACATATACCCTTAATTTCTTTTTATGTGGAAATGTCCTAATTTCACCATCATGTTTGAATGAAAGTTTTGCAGGATATATTATTCTTGGTTTGTAATTTTTTTCTTTCAAGGTTTTATGTATGTCATCCCTTCTTGCCTACATAGTTTTTTGCTGAATAATCAGCTTAGTCTTATTGTTTCTCCTCTGTATGTGACTTTTTGTTTTTCTCAAGCTGCTCTCAGCATTTTTCTTTGTCTTTGGTTTTAGCAAGTGTGATTATGATATGCCTTGGTGATTTTCTTTTGGGATCTATCCTATATGGGGTTCATTGAGCTCCTCGGATGGTCAGCTTTTCATCATTCATGATATTAGGGAAGTTTTCTGTCAGCAATTCTTCAGTGATCCTTTCTGTGTTTTCTGTTTTCTCTCCCTGTTCTGGAACTCCCGATCACTAGCAGATTTTTACTTTTGATTATATCCCTCATAATTCTCAGGGTTTCTTCATTTTTCTTCATTCTTTTTTTCTCATTTTTCCTCCAACAGAGTTGTTACCAAGTGTTTTTCTTCAATTTCATTGATTCTGTCTTCCATCGTTTCAAACCTGCCCCTCAACTCTTCTATGACACTGTCCATTTCTGAAATCTTGTTGTTTATCTTTTGGATTTCTAATTGTTTTTGTGTGATTTTAGTTGTGAATTTTTTTGCCTTTTGTTCCCATATTATTTTCCTGAATTCTTCCTTTTTTTTTTTGGTCTGTATTTTCCATGAGTTTTTCTGCCTTTTCAATGAATTTGTTTTTTTCCCTCATTTTTATCTGCTTTTTGCTTCAACTCTTGAATAGCTCTGAATATTAGAGATTTGAATTCCTTGTTAGGCAGTTCTAGTGCCTTTTCTTCTACTGGAAAGTCATCTGGTGTTTTATTTTGGACACATACTGGAACCATCCCATCCTGTTTTTTTTAAAATACATTTTGATATTGTCTGCTGTCTTCAGGACATTCAGTATTTTCTTCATTTGTTGATTGTAGATTTGTTTGTTTTGCCCTGTTTTGTTTTGTTATGTCTGAGTAGGCTGGCTGTGTGTTCTTTGTTGTTTGCTTGTCTGTAGCCATGATACTTTTCACCTCCTTGTGCAATGGGCAGGACCAGTCACTCAGCAGGGCAGGTCAACTGAGGGGGAGGGGCTGTAATGGGTTGTTCATGGCATGTACTAGGGCTGACACGGCATACCAGGAATCGGTGCTGGGCAGGCCCCTGTAGGTCATGCCTTCACTGCTCAGAGGTGTGATGTTAAGTGCACAGTGAAGGTAGACAGGAGACAGTGGGGAGGTTGTGATGTGTGTAACTTATATGGGTATGGGAAAGAGGAGAGAGAAACAGGAGCCAAAAACAAAGGGAAAAAAACTAAGGTAGCTTCCTGTTGGAGAGGAGAGATGAGGTACCAAGAAATCGAGAAAACAAAAAGGAAAAAAAAGGAAAAGTGAAAAAGAAAAAAAATCACTAGATAAAAATTTGGGGGAAAAAGTAAAAGCTCCCTGGAGTCCCACCAGTGCAGCTGTGAAGACCAGGGAATTGGCTCCCAGGCTGCACAGTACATCCTGGCAAGAGGGGGTATAGATGTCACTTCACACCAGGTATTCAGGAGATAGGAAAAAAAGGTGAGTATAGATAGCTGAGAACTGAGAAATGAGAAAAGACAGAAAGGAAAGAAGAGAGAAAAGAAGGAAAGGAAAGAAGAAATGCCCCCAGGGATCACACCTACGTGGCTGCGCAGATTGAGGGAGTGGCTCCTAAGCCATGCAGTGCAGCCTGGCTAGAAGGAGCTCCCAAGCCACGAAAGGAAAAAGAAATCAAAGAAACAGAACAAGGGAAAACAAAACAAAGCAAAAAAAAAAAGGCTCCAGGGATCCTACCAGTGTGGTGTCGCAGGTAAGGGGAGTGGTTCCCCACTCAAGCAGGGCTTCACAGACTTTCAGGAAGAAGCAGAGATGGCACAGGGAGCCAGGTGTTTGAGAGAAAGGAGGGGGAGGTGGTTGGAGGTACGGAAGAAACCCAAAGAAATGGAAAAATGTAACACTAGCTCAGGAAGCCAGCTAGTGTGGGCGGGACGAATCCCAGGCCAAGAGGCCTGTGGCCAGGAGGAGGCAGAGGAGGCCAAAGGGGTGGGGGGAAGAAGGGTGGGGGTTATGAAAGCATATATCGCTGGTTACCAGGTGCTCTCTGTCTCCTGCTGGGAACTTTCTGAAGCTGCTTTCCCATACTCCTTGTTGGCCAATCTCTGATGTGGGCAGGGGGAATCCCAAGTGGCATAGACACTGCACTTCCCAGTCAGCTGAGCCTCTACCTCCAGCCAGGAAGTGCCGAGGTAGAGCAGCAGGAAGAGGATAGGGGAGTGGTGGGAAAGCATGTATGGCTGGCTATCGGGTGCCCTATCTCCTGCTGGGAGCTCTGTGAAGCTGCTTCCCCATGCTCCTTGTTGTCCGATATCTGACAAGAGTCCAAAAAGGTGAATCCATTGTGCATTAGCTGATAGTTGACCTCCACGTGTATCTCTCCTCACTCTCTGTCCTTTGTCAGTTTCTTATTCCATTAGGTGTTTGCCTGAGTTCTTTATCTCTTCATTTGACACTTCGTGTTCCAGGAATGACGTTTGTCTCTGTTTTACTTAATTTTTTGTGTCGTTCCTGAAGAGGGATGGTGTGGCGCTTCTGTCTATGGTGCCATGTTGGCCAGAAGTCTCCTGATGTATCATTTTTCTCTGTTTAAAAATTTTTCTCTTCATCTCAGACTTTCAGTAGTTTGACTTGGATGTGTGTCAGAGTGATTTGTTTGTGTTTATCATGTTTGAGATTTGATGAGTGTATCAAATCTCCATGAGAGGTGGAAATTTGCTGGGAATGGGCATGGAGTATTCTGAGTGATGTAAATATTCTACATCTCGATTGTTGTGGTAGTTTCACAGGTTGATCCATTTGCCAAAACCCATTTAATTGTGTACTTAAAAATCTATGCATTTTACTTAGTCTATAGTTCAGCCTAGGCAAGTGACTTAAAGCTTTTCATGTGTAAAAAGTTTAACCTTCTGGATGCTAATTAACCCAAACCCAGTGCCTCTGGGTTGATAAACAGATTCTTTATGGCTAAATTAATTCAATTTACCATCTTACTTCTGAGGACACATTATAAATTTCTGCACATACTTTTACTTTCTAAATGGTGTGTGTCCTGGTTCCAAAAAAAAAAAGAAAGAAAAGAATAGGCAATGTAAATAAAAGAAAGATATGTGAAGGTAATTTTTTAGACCACTCAGGAAGGATCTTCATACTAAGACTATCCTCAGGAGTCAGATAACTGATACAGCTGAAAAAGAAGCATCTTAAGATTTTTTATTCTTTTTTTTTTTTTAATTGTGGTGAAAATATACACAACTAAACCATCATGCTTGGTAAAGTAGAGGGTCAGCAAAAAAGAGGAATACCCTCAACAAGATAGATTTACACAGTGACTGCAACAGTGGGCTCAAGCATAACAACAGTTATGAGGATGGCACAGGACTGGGCAGTGTTTTGTTCTGTTGTATATAGGGTCGCTATGAGTTGGAACCAACTTGAGGGCACCTAACAAAAATAACAAACCTTCAGTAATTCAACAATTTCTACATATACAATTTTGTGAGGTTGATTATATTCTTCATGTTGTACAACCTTTATTGCTATCTTTTCCAAAGTATTCCACCACCATTAACGTAAACTCAAGGCCCCCAAAGCAAAACTCCCCCTTTCCCCTCCTTTTCACCCCTGATGACCACTAATCTTTGGTTCTGCTACATTTGCTTATTTCATATAATTGAGATAGTACAGTATTTGCCCTTTCGTGACTTATTTTGCCCTGTATAATTTTTTCAAGATTCCTCCATGTTGTGGCATGCATCAGGAATTCATTTCTGTTTATGGCTGAGTAATATTTCATTGTATGTATCTTCCACATTTTGTTTATCCATTCATCTGTTGTTGGATGGTTTGACTGTTTTCACATTTTGGCTGTTTCGAAAAGAGCTGCAGTGAACATTGGTGTACAGGTTTCTGTTTACGTTCCTGCTTTCACTTCTTCTGATTGGGATTGCTGGGTCATATGGTAGTTCTATGCTGAACTTTTTGAGGAACCACCAAACTGTTCTCCACAGCAGCTGTACCATTTTACATTCCCACCAGCAGTGAATGTGAGTTCCAGTTTCTCAACAACCCAACCAACACCTGTTGTTTTCTCTTGCTTTCTTTGTTTTTTATCATGGCAATCCTAATGCAGATGAGGTAGCATTTCCCTAATGGTTAATAACATAGAACATCTTTTCATGTGCTTTTTGGCCATTTGAATATGCTCTTTGTTTAACCGTCTAAGCCCTCTGATCATTTTTTTATTGTGTTGTTTGTCTTTTTGTTGTTAAGTTACATATTAGACCTTTGTCTGCTATAAAATTCCTGAAAATTTTCTTCCAATCTGTAGGTTGTCTCTTCACTTTGTTGATAAAATTCTTTGATGAATAATAGTATTTCATTTTTTGAGGTCTCATCCGTTTTGTCTTTTGCTGCTCATGCTTTTTTGTCATATCTCATAATTCATTGTTAAAAAGTACGTCCCACAACTTCGCTTCTCCATTTTCTTCTCAGAATTTTCTGGTTTTAGTTTTTAAGTTGAAGTCCTTGATCCATTTTCAGTTTGTTTTTATGTATTTTGTGAAGGATGAATACTGATTCATTTTTTGCATGTGCAAATTCGTTTTTCTCAATATCATTTGTTGGAGACTCTTCCTTCCCCATTGAAGGAACTTAGCACCCTTGTAAAAAATCAGTTGACCACAGATGTGTAAATTTATTTCAGGACTCTCTATTCTATTCCATGGGTCTATGTGTCTACTATTATACCAGTACTGGTGGCACAGTGGTTAAGTGCTTGGCTGCTAACCGAGAGGTCAGCAGATTGAACCCATCAGCTGCACAGTAGGAAAAAGATGTGGCAGTCTGCTTCTGCAAAGATTACACCCTTGACAACCCTATAGGGCAGTTTTACTCTGTCTATAATTTTGCTATGAGTTGGAATCAACTCAACCCCAATGGGTTTTAACCAGGCTGCTTTGATTACAGTAGCTTTATAGTATGTTTTGAAATCAGAAAGTGTGAGTTTTCGTATTTATTCCTCTTCTTCAAGATTGTTTTGCCTGTTCAGGGTCTCTTGCTCTTCCATATAAATTTGAGTATTTGGTTTTCTGTTTCTGCAAAGAAGCCTATGAGAATTTTGATGCAGATTCCACTGAATTTATAAATTGCTTTAGGTGGAATTGATAACTATGTTAAGCCTTCCAATCCATGAACATGGACTGTCTTTACATTTATTTAGGTCTTCTTTAGTTTCCTTTAGTAAAGTTTTATAGTGTTCTGTGTACAAGTATTTTAGCTTCCTAGTTAAATTTATTCATAGGTGTTTTATTCTTTTAGGTGCTATTATAAATGGTAATGTTTCCATAATTTCCTTTTCAGCTTGCTCATTGGTGATACATAGAAACGGATTGATTTTTGTGTACGACCTTGTATCCTGCCGATTTGCTGGATTTATTTATTAGCTCTAATAGCTTTCTTGTAAAATCTTCAGGGTTTTCTATGTATAGAATCATCATCTACAAAAAGAGATAGTTTTTCCCCCTCCTTCTTGATATAGATACATCTTTTCTTCCCTAATTTAATTGCTCTGGCTAGGACTTCCAGAATGATGTTAAATAGTAGTAGTGAAATTGGACATCCTGGTCTTGTTCCTGATCTTAATGAGAAGGCTCTCTGTTTTTTCTCCATTGAGAAAATGGAGCTGGGGGTTGAAATTCTTGTACCAAAAATGAAAAGCAAAGAAAGAGAGAAAGAATGAACTTGACGGTGATGGGAAGTAGTAAATTTTAGACTTTAGCTGCTTAGTTTCATAGCAGATTTAAAGTGTTGAAGCAAAGCTACTGCTAGGGCAAATTTTTGACATCTGTGAATTTAGCTGTGGCAGACGAGTACTGTCTGCTCCCTTCCCTGCCATACAGGAATGTTCTGCTTCCCTCCATATTTTACTCCTGATCAAAGTTGAAGATTTTACATTGTGTTCTCTAAGATTTTAACTCACATGGCTGTGCTAATGGGACTAAATTAATATTTGACTTATGAAAGCCAGCTGTTACATTTCATTCATTTGTTCATTAACTCAACAAATATTTCGTACGTGCAAATACGTGCTAACTAGTGTTAACCAAGCAAGACAAAGAGGATCCTTGCACTCGAGAAATTTACACTTGAAAGATGGAAACAAGCCAGCAAGACAAGAAATGAATGAAATGAGATCATTGCAGGCGGTGAGATGTGCAAAGCAGGATCCTGTGACAGAGGATGCCTGAGGAAATGGTCTTCATTTTAGCTTGGAAGACCAGCGAAGGCCTGAGACGTTGACATCTGATCTGTGACCTGAGCAAAAAGAAAGAGATTGGCAGATAAAACCTCAAAAGAGCAGTTGCATTGCCCTCTTGACAGTTTCATAGATAAATGAAGAAATGTAATTGCAGCAATGAAGAAAAAATTAACTAAAAGCTGATTTTCTAAGCTGTGTTTGGCTGTTGGTGGGGAAAGTATTAAAGGATGGTATTTATTCTTCGGTGGAGATTCCCTTTGCAGATGAGTCACTCCTCTGTTGCTTGTGAGCACAAATAACAAACAGAAGGCAAATACTGGCTGACAGCTTCCCAGGGCTGCCTTCCGTGGCATTAAAAGAAAGTTCAGGGTTAGAGAGAATAAACACAGCAGATCATAAGGCAGTGTGAGTCATAGTAACCTGGTGCATGTCCCTGTGTGAGAAAAACAAGAAGATAACAGCACCAAAATCCCTTCTCAGGAGGCAGCCAGGAAAGATAGCCTCCTGGCCATTTAAGCTTGTCATCTCATGCCAATGAACATGTGTATATGAAAAAGCTTGATGAAGACTGTGAGTGGCTGGAAGTGAGTTATTGATATGGGGCTCTGGTGGTTCAGTAGTTAAGAACTCGGTTGCTAATAAAAAGGTTGGCAGTTCAAATCCACCAAGTATTCTTTGGAAACCCTATGGAGCAGTTCCCCTCTGTCCTGTGGGTTCACTATGAGTTGGAATCGACTCAGAGGCAATGGGTTTGGTTTTTCTGATCCATATCTGCCGTCGGATTTGCTCCACCCTTAGGCGTGTGGTGCTGCTGCCAGCACTTGCCCTACAAGTGGCGCCTGGACCAATGTCCTCAGCCTCCATCAAGATGAAGTTGATGGCAGTAAGTCCTTTTTTGTATAACTACTCATACCTGAGGGGCCCTGTCAGTGCAGCGGTTAAGCATTTGGCTGCTAACAGAAAGGTTGGCAGTTTGAACCCACCAGCTGTCCTGCAGGAGAAAGATATGACAGTCTTCTTCTGTGAAGATTTACAACCTTGGAAACTCTATAAGACAGTTCTATCCTGTCCTTTAGGGTCACTGTGCTTGGGAATCAACTTGACAGCAATAGGTAAAGGGTCTCATACCTGACACTCACTAAGTGTCTACTAAGCTAAACTAAACTTGTTGAAAAGAGAAGCAAAAGAAAAAGACAGGCATAAGAAAATGGAGAGGTAGCAGGGTAGAACATATGTTTATAGTCAAATTCATTATTTTCTTTATGGAATTGCAGGAAAACTCTGTGGGGGAGCTCTCTCAAGGTAATTGCTGGAAGAATGCTCTGCAGGGGATAATTCTGCCATGGAGGAAAATGGACTCAATAACCTAATTGTTTTTCCCATTCATTACCATCTGTCGGTCCCTTTGGGACAGTATTTGGCAAACTGGCCTAATAAAATAACAAGAAGTAGCAGGACTTCTTGTTGGCTAAATACAAAACATTCTTGCCAACATGTGATACGCTGAGCTCAACACACAGGGCCCACCTTTTCTTGTTGTGTGATGTTCATTCATTATTGTGGATCTAGGATGGCAGAGCAATGTCCTAGACACTCAGGGTGTGAGAGTGCTATGGTACTTGGTTCCTACTTTAAAGAAGATATCAGGAAATGCACAAATCAGTGATCTGAAGCAATATGTTGGAAAGGACTTATCTGACAAAACTGTATCTTGTTGAATGAAGTGAGATGAAATGCAGATTTTAGAAGGGTGCTCCCTTGTTGTAGACTTACATGGTTCTCAGAAGTTCTTAGAAATAAGACCCATTAGCCTCAAAAATTCCTCAAAAAAGATTCTCCCTCCTGATTCTCGACAGCTTAATTAATCAGTGGTGCAGATTTTTCTCGTGTATTATTTATTTATTTTGTATTTTCTCCCTTTAATATCCTCTCTAAGGCAATATCACTAAGGCAAGGAGGCTGAAAGTGAACATGAGCATGAACCATCCTTCTCATATTCTGAATCATCTGAAAAGTAACTAAGGCTTTCCTTCCCCAGTGGCTCCTCCTTGGTATGGATGAGTTGTTACATAGTCCTTTGAGGAGAAGCATGAGGGCACAACTCAGACGGAGAAATTTGTAAAATCCCAGAACCCATGGTGTCATAGAGCAGGGTCTCCAACAGTAAATTTCAAGCTGTGCCTGATAGATGTCTGAGTCAGGTTCTCCTCTTTCGCTAGCCTCTGAAGTGTGTAGGCGTTCCACCAAGAGGGATCCAGGGGAGTACGTGGACTCCTCACTTCCAGAGCTCTGGTTGGCTCAACTAACAGCTCCCCAACCCTCCCCTGCTCCCCATGCGCCAAATGTAGATCTCTGGGAACAACCCGGGGAATCACACAGATTTCTGCCGTGAGAAAAGGCCTGTTGTCTGAGAGTGTCTGCAGACAGACCCACATTCATGCCCCACCCTTCTCAGGCTGTTGCAAACAAATGGAAACTGTCAGCTGTTTACAGTCAAAGTTGCACAAGTCATAACATGGTTTAAAAGAAAAAAAGTAAAAGCAACAAAAATATTGACTGTTTACTCTAGGTCCTATAGTTTGTTTACTAAATTGGCAAAAAGCCACCATTCAGAGTTTTCACTTTATGTGAAGACTGCCCAGCATTCTAGTAATACCACTCCAAATGTCTGCTCTAGAAGAGACCTCGAAGGACAGGGACAAGGCCCATCACTGGGACAGCTCCATGGAAGGTTGGAGATGTGACTGACTCCCACGTCTGAATGTGTGCTTCAGCCTGCATTGGTGAGATGCACCAGGAGCCGGACAGTCAGGGCTGCTCTGGGTGCAGGGGTTGGTTGTCTCAGAGCTCTGGGAAATGGCTTCCTTCTGTTTGAGGAAGGCTGGCTAATTAATCAATTGATCCTACTGAAGGAAACTCTTCATATCCACATTGGGTGTTTGTATTGGCCTGTTCTGTGCCACGCTCACCCACAGAGAGCCTTTAGAATGTACACCAAAGCCATTTTATTTGGATGCTTGAAATTAGATTTCCCAGGTTGGCCTGCTTTCCATAGTTCAGCTTTCCAGACTTTAGCAGGAAATTTTAAGTTTGCTTATACAAGGTTTTGTTTTTATCAGAATGGTTCTACCTGAATGCCTTTTTTTTTTTCTCTGATAAAAACTTGCATAACAACAAATGCCCCATGCTGTTAAAATTAAGCATATCTTTACAAATTTTGTTCTGATTTCTGGCGTGATTTCCTTTTGGAAATAATGAAATTGGAGAAAGCGAAAGTGTGTGGAGGTCATCTCCAGGGCACTAGCTACGTGAATACAAACAGTGAGTGCTGGGTGTTTATGACCTGGTGCAAGAGAGGCAATGTCAGCCTCTGGGTACTCCTCAGGAGTGCGGACTAGCCCAGGGACAGAGTGTAATCAGTGGAATGCCAACTGTGAAATTTCCTGGATGTCAGAGTACAGTCCTCTTTGTTGCTTTATGCTTATGAACATTTTGCTTTGAAGTATGTGTTCTTCATTTAGAACAGAGGCCAGCAAACTACAGTCCACAGGCCAACACCCCCCACCCCTACATACACACTGTCTTTGTATGACTGTGAACTAAGGATGGGTTTTACAGTTTTTAATGGTTGAAAAAAATCAAGAGAATAATGTTTTGTGACACATGAACATTTCATGAAACCCACATTTCAGTGTCCGTAAATAAAATTGTATTAGAACACAGCTATGCTAATTTGCTTACATTTTTGTGCTGCAACGACAGTCCAGTCCAATGCTGTGTAAGTGTGCACACACATGCTCACGTGCAGGTATATTTTTACATACATTTTCTAATTAATTTAAACAAAAAAATCACTTCCAATTTATTTCTAATCTTTACTATCTTTACTGTGCACCTATCATTTCCTCTGCTTTTTAGCAGCATGTATGGTCTCAAGAACAGGACAATGTGTTCATATTCTGTGCTAGGCACTACAAAGTCTCTAACAAAGTGTCTGTCATCCAGTAGACATGAGCTATTTTTTTCATGAATAAATGAATAAATCAACAAATAGAAGACAATTCATCAAATATTTCTTCCACTGTTCACTCCACATTTCTCTTCTAGAACCCCGAAGGACGTATGTTGAATTTTCCACCTTCCTTGTCTCTGCACTGCTGTTTTATGTCTTCTTTCTCTTCATTACTTTGTGCTGAGTTCTGTCTGGGTAAACGCCTCTGCCATTTCATTCACTGAATTTCCCTTTGCGTCTATATAATCTAGGGTTTCGCCTGTTTTTCTTTTTAAATATTTCAGTGACTATAGTTTTAGTTTCCAGGACTTATGGTTGTCTCTTTTTAACATCATCTGTTTTATTTCAGTTCCATTTTTGTTAATTTTTGTTCTCTTTTTAGAGTGTAATTTATTTATCTTTTTGAGGATCCAAAAAAAAAAAAAAAATTTAAAGTCATTTTCATGATGTTGCACAACTTTTCATTTTGCTATGGTGAATTCATGTTCCCGTTGTCTTTTATGTCTTTATGTTTTTTCACATGTTTTTGAGGTTTGGTTTATATACCCATTGGGAAAGACATTGACCTTTATCATGGCCTGTCCCTCATTTTTCTGCTCTCACTTTTGTTTTGCTCTCTTTCTCTCTTCTCTTTCTGATAGTTTTGCAGTTACTTCCATCTGTATCCATTGGATTCCAGTGGAGAATTAGATCATATCCTAGTGGCTCAGAGGTTTGTACTTTGATAATGTTGGAGATTTTGGCTTGCTCGGCGTATCTGTGTTTATGTTCTCTCTCCTCCCTAAGCACACAGCTTCTTGGAAGCCATAAGCCATAAAGTGGTCAGAGCAGATTCTCTTTCAGCAACCTTTAAAAATCTATGGAGCAGTAACCTAGCCCCTTGTTTTAATCAGTGTTCCTGACCACAGCGTCCTTACACACTGTGAGTAATTAAGGGCTCGCCGTGAAGCCCCTGTTGACCTCCATTGTCCGCTTCAGTGCCAGCCTGCTCACAGCTTTGCATTTATCTTATATTTCTGAACCTTAGAGATATTTATCTCATACTGCTGACTGTTAGATCTTTCTGGTTACGTGATATGCATTCGATGTATCTTTTCTATGTGTTTAGAACAAAAGAGGTGCCTCAGAACAAGAGCATATACACTATCATCTGGAAGTCCCAGGACCTTTAGTATTTCCCGGAACTGGAAGGCCCCTGCTGCTTCCTTCCCTCATCCTGGCTTCTTGCCCCACAGATACTGAAATAAAGTTTAACACAGTTTCCTTTGGAAATTTTATTACTCGTCAGGCTTATTTACAACAACTTTTATAGTTAACCATTGCTGTTTAGATCTTTAGGTGCCCTGGGTGGTACAGTTAGTCACTTGGCTGCTAACCCAAAAGTTGAAGGTTTGAGTCCACCCAGAGGAAGAAAGGCTTGGTGATCTACTTCTGTAAAATCGGCTGTCGAAAACCTATGGAGCATGGTTGTATTCTGCCATACATAGAGTCGCCATGAGTTGGAGTCTGCTTGATGGCAACTGGCTATTGCATCTAGTACTTCAGAATTTAATTTTTCTCTTTGTATTTATTTACCCATTTTTCAGCAGAGAGTCCAAGAGAAATTATGGAAGTTAGTAATAGAACTTTTTTTTTTTCGTTAGCTGTAAAAGGGACAGCTCTGGAAAGAGATTTTAGAGTAGCAAATGTTTGCTTCTGATGCCTGGCAAGTATGAAAATGTCCCATGTAGCAAGATCAGACCACATGTGAGAATGGAGGGTGATGACAAACATGAGCTCTCCTATTTGACAGCAAGGGCATCTCACTCATGGTCAGAGAGAAATAGCAGAGAGGGTTTATACTCTCACTTTGCCACAGGGTGACTGGTTTGGTTTGAACATTCCATACATACCAGCCTTTCTATGAGTTTATGAGTAGCAGGGAGTGCTGACTTCTGGCCTTCTCTACTACCTGCTGAGGAAATTGTGGCCAAGAGCCCATGTATAAAAATCCACAATTATCTACAAAATATCTGCTAAGCTTGAGACTGTTTTGCTTTATACAGTCCCTGCCTTCAGAATGTGTACAAGCTTTCTCAGGGCAATAAATGTCTAGAACAAGATGACTGTTGTGGATGCTGTGGTGTGCTGCCCAGACCCCTACTTCATGACCCATGTGCCAGGAGTGTTGGTCATGAGGGTTCACAGCTGACCTTTGCTCCAGTCATTGTCCTTAACTGTAGGAGGCTGCCCTGCCCAAGGTAACACCCATCCCTGGGAACAACTGTCATCTAATTACTGGTCAGTGTTGGGGTTGGGGTGAGACACAGCCTCCTTGCCTCATTCTAGACAACTCTGAAGGGACATTCCAGCTCCAAAGCTCCCCAAAGCATTGGCTGAAGGCTCTGTTACAATTTTGACACAGTTTAGCTTCTCCCTTGGCTCAGTCCTGTTGCCCTCAGAGGTGTTGCTGAGAGCCCTCCCCAGTTAAACTCCTGTACACAAATCTCCATCCACCTCAGAATTGGTTTCCAGGTAACCCAACTGAGGACAGTACCTGTCTTAGATAGTTCTGCTGTAACAGAAATATCACAAGCGGATGGCTTTAATTAACAGAAATTTATTTTCTCAAAGTTCAGGAGGCTAAAGTCTGAATTCAGGGTACTGGCTCTGGGGGAAGGCTTTCTGTCTGTCCATTCTAGGCAACATCTTTCTCTCAGCTTCTCTAGTGTTCTTCTTCCATTCCTTGGCTATGTCCACATGGCATCTGTCTTTCCCCTGCTTGTCTCTGGGCCTAATCTGCTCTTTTATATCTCAAAAGTGATTAGGTTTAAGACATACACTATACTGATATGACATCAACATAACAAAGAAAATCCTATTTCCAAATGGGATTACATCCACAGGTATAGGGGTTAAGATTCCAGCACATATTTTGGGGGACGTAATTCAATCCATAACAGCACATAACTATAAGACATAGATTCAAAAATGTCAGATCTAGGCAATGTGCAATATAGGAGTCAGAAAGAGGTCCTTTGGGTCAAAGTAGTCAGGAAAGATGTAGAAGAAATGAGATATGCTCAGAAATGATACATTTAGGAGGAAAGCAGTAGTTGAAAACTTGTGATTCTGGAAGCTTCAAGTACTCAAACCCTGTCCCTTAACTATCATTCCCCTATATGCCCAGAGCATGCCCCCTACCCACCCCCCCAAAGCAATTTTCCTCTCTGATTATATCATCTTCATTGTGGAGCACCTTTAGAAGAGTTTACAACACTTGAAAAGCTATTCTATAATAGCACACAAAGTCAGGGCAATAAATGGTAGATCCAAATGGGAGGAAAGAGAAAAAACACTTTCTTTTTGGCTCTAATAATATGCCAGTAAAAAAATTGGAAATCGAAAGTTGAGCTTTTCAAGGAAGATTGAGAGGTGGGGTGTGGTGGGGAATTCCATGTCCCATTTGGAGGCATGCAGTGGAAACTTTCAGTCTTTGTGGAGGTGGGAAGAACTATAGGGAAAATGACTATGCCATTCTTTCTTCCATTTGCTTTTGTCGTGTTCCCAGAGTGCCTCTCTGTGATTCATTTCTTTTAGCAAAAACAGGGTTTTGAGGAGTGCTGGGATTATGGCCTGAGTCAAATAGAATAGAACACGCATTTCTTCTCTCCATTTTTATTTGTTTGATATTAATGAAACTCCCATCTTTGTAAGTCAAAATTATTAAATACTAGCAATTTCATATATTCAACCAAAAAACTTGGCTATTCAAATTATTTTCAAGTCATAGCAGACTGTTTTCAGCTGATAGGTATCCATATTTAACCTTATTGTGAATTTAAAAGAAATTTTTGGTTTTATGTAACAACTTGCTTTTCGTCTGGAGCATAGAGTTGTGGGAAATGCTTTAAATATGTATACTTGCTTTGTAAGGTATTTTTTTTCAAATGCTGTGTACATACATAGGCTACATGAGACCTCCACTAGGTTCTAATTAAAGTGTACATTAGAAGTATCAGCTTGGGATTAGGCCAAAGACTTTGAAATACATATAGAATTCTTCAGACTCTGACATTCTGTATAATTTGTGTTTAACTCATTAACATATCTATACACCAGTATCAATGAAAAATTTTACTGTTTCATTTTCACCAAAAATAAAATTACCAAAAGGCTTAGAACTCGCCTTTAAAAATTCCTGGAATTTTGGAGTAGATTGCTTCTTAGTGGAAAATTTCAAAATTAGGTTATAAAAATTAGCACAATAGGGAGGCAGAGCCAAGATGGCGGAATAGACAGACGCTTCCAGTGAGCCCTCTTTACAGCAAAGACCCAAAAAAACAAGTGCAACAAGAGTATTTGTGACAAGCTGGGAGCCCTGAGCTTCAAAGGCAAGCTTAGAAAATGAACAGAGGGGCAAGGAGAGGAAAAGACTCTTCAAAAGCAGAGAGGAGTTACCGGACCTGAATCGTGGGGACCCCTCAGGCACCATTCCTGGAGCTTCGGCAGCAGGCTGGTACTAGCGTTTGGCTGCAGTTTCCTCAGGGAGAAGCGGCCAGCCACACAGCCTAGTCACACCTCCGGAACCAGAGAAGAGCGGTGCTTTTGGCAAAAGCTAAGTACTTGTGTATATTTTACCGCACCCCCCTCACCCCCAAGCTGGCATCAGTGGCTGACTTCCCTGGGCCTGATACAGGCCCTGATGAGCACCTAGACCCATCCTCCCAGCCTTAGAGGAGGAAAAATTTGCATATGGGGAAAAGATAATTTGCTCCACTAACTGGGGGAGCTCAGGACAGAAGCGCCACCTGTCCAGGCATAAACAGTCCATGGACTTTGAGCACGTTTCCCTTCTGCATGAACTTGTGTGGGCCTATTTCGGGAGAACAGGCTCTTGTTGGCAGGCTCCAGCCGTTTCAGCTGTGTGGTGGAGAGGTGGGTGTTTGACATTTGATGTTGCTTTCCCTATTAAATAAGGTCCTCACCTACCCACATCAGGGACCTGAGGACTGGTAGCTCCACTGAGGTCACCTAGGCACCCATGACAGGGGTCCAAAGATAACTGGTACCTCCCAGTCCTTACAACCAAAAGCTTTGGGTGCCCGTGGTCCCTCTGCAGAGCCCACCCACCTGCACACTCTAGGGAACAGGGATGTGCTTTCCTCAGAGGCACTCGGGGGTCAGCTCTCAGCCCCCTGCCTTGTTCAGAGTGTGACCCCCTGCTGCAATCAGATACCGGT
The DNA here is from genome assembly GCF_024166365.1 of Elephas maximus indicus. NCBI lineage: Eukaryota > Metazoa > Chordata > Mammalia > Proboscidea > Elephantidae > Elephas > Elephas maximus. The sequence continues at coordinate 11,560,016 of NC_064829.1, forward strand.
GTATATGCCAATCACCCCTGCCCCGCTAAGACTGTAGGGCAGAGCCCGTACCACACACTTGATGACCAGCTACCTGGACACCTGAGCTGAATTCATACAAGAAAACTGAATGGACTCCTAGACTGATACACCTGATAACAGCTCTAGCCATCTGGGGACAGGACGTCAGAGCTCCAAAGGTGAAAATAATCAAGCTAGCTCACTCGAGCAACCCATTTTGGTATACCAAAACAAAACAAAGCAAGCAGCTATGACAGAGTAAGCAAGCATAAACTAATACAATAACTTATAGATGGCTCAGAGACAACAGTCAGTATCAAGTCACATAAAGAAACAGACCATGATCACCTCAACAGGCTCTCAAAACGGAGAACCCAGGGATCTTCCAGATGAAAGTGCATTCCTGGAATTACCAGAGCCAGAATACAAAAGTTTAATATACAGAACCCTTCAAGACATCAGGAAGGAAAAGAGGCAATATGCAGAACAAGCCAAGGAGCACACAGATAAAGCAATTGAAGAAATCAGAAAGATTATTCAGGAACATAATGAAAAGTTTAATAAGCTGGAAAAATCCATAGAGAGCAATCAGAAATTCAGATTAACAATAAAATTACAGAAGTAGACAACTCAATAGAAAGAGGAGCAGAATTGAGCGAGTAGAAGCTAGAATTTCTGAACTCAAAGATAAATCACTTGGCACTAATATATTTGAAGAAAAATCAGATAAAAGAATTTTAAAAAATGAAGAAACCTTAAGAATCATGTGGGACTCTATCAAGAGAAATAACCTACGAGTGATTTGAGTACCAGAACAGGGAGGGATAACAGCAAATATGGAGAGAATTGTTGAAGATTTTTTGACAGAAAACTTCCCTGATATCATGATGGATGAGAAGATATCTATCCAAGATGCTCATCGAACTCCACATAAGGTAGGTGTTAAAAGAAACTCACCCAGACATATTATAATCAAGCTTGCCAAAACCAAAGATAAAGAGAGAATTATAAGAGCAGTGAGGGATAAACAAAAAGTCACCTACAAAGGAGAGCCAATAAGAATAAGCTCGGACTACTCGGCAGAAGCCATGCAGACAAGAAAGCAATTGGATGACTTATTTAAAAAATTGAAGGAAAAAAATTGCCTGCCAAGAATCATATATCCAGCAAAACTGTCTCTTAAATATGAAAGTGAAATTAAGACATTTCCAGATAAACACAAGTTGAGGGAATTCATAAAAACCAAACCAAAACTACAAGAAATACTAAGGGGAGTTCTTTGGTTAGAAAATTAATAATATCAGGTATCAACCCAAGACAAAGACACTGGACGGAGCAACCAGAAGTCAACCCAGACAGGGAAATAAAAAAAAAAAAACAAAGCAAGATTATTAAAAAAAAAAAAAAAAAGTTCAAAACAGGGTAACAGCGATGTTATTATATAAAAGAAGACAACATTAAAATAATAAAGAGGAACTAAGAAATGTAATCACACACCTTCCATATGGAGAGGAAGATACGGTGATACAAAGAAATAAATTTAGGTTTAAATTTAGAAGAAGAGGGGTAAATAATAAGGTAACCAGAAAGGAGACAAACTACCCTACTCATCAAAATAAAATACAAGAAAAAAATAGAGACTCAACAGAAACAAAATCAACAACAACAAATATGAGGAAAGGACAATATATAAAGAAAATCGACTCAGCATATAAAATTAAGTGGGAAAAAGAAACTGTCAACAATGCACAAAAAAAGACAACAAAATGATAGCACTAAATTCGTACCTATCCATAAAAATTAGCACAATAATGAGAACTGTGTGTCTTGCATATTTGCATGTCACATTTAAATCACTTGAAAGCCAAAAAATTGGAAAATTTGAGACTGAATTGTTTTCAGAAGTATAATAAATGAGGAGTTATAAAAATAAAATTAAAAAAATTTTTTTATAGTTATAAAAAAAAATTTTAATTCCCATTTCCTAGAAGGAATATATGAAGTGACAATTATCTTTTCTAAGGACTATAGTGCAAATGGAAACCCTGGTGGTGTAGTGGTTAAGTGTTATGGCTGGTAACCAAAAGGTTGGCAGTTCGAATCCTCCAGGCGCTCCTTGGAAACTCTACGGGGCAGTTCTACTCTGTCTTATAGGGTCGCTATGAGCCAGAATCCACTCGACGACCCTGGATTTGTTTTTTTATAGTACAACTAAATAAAATCAATGAATAAAGCCCAAATTGCAATTTATTGAAAAAATTCTACATCCTCTCCTTTGCATTGGAATTCTAAAAATAAGGAGAACACTGTATAAATATGCAGGTTGGTACTATGTCATTCAGGAGCCCTGGTGGTACAGTGGTTAAAAGCTCAGCTGCTAACTAAAAGGTCAGCAGTTCGAATCCAAAAGCTGCTCCTTGGAAACCCTATAGGGCAGTTCTACCCTGTCCTGTAGTGTAGCTATGAGTTAGAATTGACTCGATGGAAATAGGTGTTTTTTTGTTTGTTTGTTTGTTTGTTTTTGGTACTATGTCATTCCAGGTTATTTATATTGTAAATCCACTATCTGGGTTACTGTTAGAAATCATCGTAAAGTTAGAATATGTATTTTTGGTCTTCTTTAATGTACGCCCCCATTTTCTCATGTTTCTAATTACTGGTACTTATTAGACAACATATCTCGGGAGAATTCAGGTTTGGAATATATATGTATTTTTGTATAAATAAGAGTTTCTGCTTAAAACACACTGGCAGCATAATACCATTAATTATATCTGTATGCATAAAATATCTCTAAAATCAGAAAACAAGAAAATCATTTTTTAAAAATGCCGTGAATTAATTAGAGCATGACTGTAATTAAGGGTGTTCTAAGCCTATTGTGTGTGTAAACAAATATTTTTTAACTCATTCCTCTTGCTTTTTTTCATCCTGGGGTTCCAGGTGTTTCGTTGGTACCATTTCCTTCAGCTTCAAGAGCTTCCTTTAGTATTTCTTTTAGATCAGGCCTGCTGGTGACAAATACTCTTAATTTTCCTTTACCTGAGAATATCTTCTTTTTACCATCATTCCTGAAGTATATTTTCTTCAGAATATAAAATTCTAGGTTAATAGTTCTCTATTTCATAGCTTTACTTGTGTTGTTCTCCTGTATTCTGGCCTTCATGGTTTGTGATGAAAATTTTTTTAAATTTTTTTTATATGTAAAGTGATATTTTTCTCTGGCTGTTTTCAAGAGTTTTTCTTTACCTAAGGTTTTCAGCAGGTGGTTATTATGTATGTGTAGATTGGTTCTTTAAGCTCATCCTACTGGAATTTATTGAACTTATTGAATATATAAATTATGTCTTTCACCAAATTTGGGAAGTTTAAGCTATTACTCAAATATATTTTTTCTGCACCAATCTCTCTTTCTCCTACTTTGATAACTCCAATGACATAAATGTTGAGCATCCTTACATTGTCCTTCAGGTCCCTGAAGTTCTGTTTGTTCATTTATTTTTCCTATCTTTGACTCTCTGTTCTTCAGTTTGGATAATTTCTATTGATCTATCCGTGGTTATTTCCATTCTTCTATTGAGCTCATCAATTTCAGACTGCAGCAGCTGATAAAAATCTTCTAGTTCTTCATCTTTGGCCCTAGTGGTTGGTGCACAAATTTGAATAATAGTCGTATTAACTGGTCTTCCTTGTAGGCATGTGGATGTTATCCTATCACTGACAACGTTGTACTTCAGGATAGATCTTGAAACATTCTTTTTGATGATGAATGCAACACCATTCCTCTTCAAGTTGTCATTCCCAGCATAGTAGACTATATGATTGTCTGATTCAAAATGGCCCATACCAGTGCATTTCAGTTCATTAATGCCTAGGGTATCGATGTTTATGCATTCCATTTCATTTTTGACAATTTCCAATTTTCCTGGATTCATACTTCATACATTCCAGGTTCCAATTATTAATGGATATTTGCAGCTGTTTCTTCTCATTTTGATCAAAGACCACAGCCTTCAGTATGGATTACACCTCAACATAAAGAAAACAAAAATCCTCACAATTGGACCAATGAGCAACATCATGATAAATGGAGAAAAGATTGAAGTTGTCAAGGATTTCATTTTACTTGGATCCACAATCAACAGCCATGGAAGCAGCAGTCAAGAAATCAAAAGACGCATTGCATCGGGCAAATCTGCTGCAAAGGACCTCTTTAAAGTGTTGAAGAGCAAAGATGTCACCCTGAAGACTAAGGTGTGCCTGACCCAAGCCATGGTATTTTCAATCACATCATATGCATGTGAAAGCTGGACAATGAGTAAGGAAGACCAAAGAAGATTTGATGCCTTTGAACTGTGGTGTTGGTAAAGAATGTTGAATATACCATGGACTGCCAAAAGAATGAACAAATCTGTCTTGGAAGAAGGGTGGCCAGAATGCTCCCTAGAGGCAAGGATGATGAGACTGTGTCTTATATACTTTGGACATGTTTTCAGGAGGGATCAGTCCCTGGAGGAGGACATCATGCTTGGCAGAGTACAGGGTCAGCAGAAAAGAGGGAAGACCCTTGAGGTGGATTGACACAGTGGCTGCAACAATGAGCTCAAGCATAACAACGATTGTAAGGATGGCACAGGACTGGGCAGTGTTTCGTTCTATAGTGCATAGTGTCGCTATGAGTTGGAACCGACTCAACGACACCTAACAGCAACAATAACAACATTGAGCTCATCAAATGAGTTATTAATTTTAGAGATTGTATTTTTTTCAGTTTGAAAATTTTTGTTTCTTTTGTTTTGTTGTTTCTTTTTCCCTGTTGACAATTTCTATCTTTCCATCCATTTTAAGATTATTTATCTTTACCTCATGTAAAAAAAAAAAAAAAGTAGCATGGCTATAATGTGTGCCTTAAAATCATTGTCTTATCATTCCAACATCTGGGTAATTTCAAGGTTGGCATTTGTTGGAGATCTCTTGAAAATTGGTCAGATTTTCCTGGTTCTCTGAATGACAAGTAATTTGAAACTGTATCCTGGGCATTGTGATTATGTTACCAGACCTTGGGTCATGTTAAAATTCACTGGAGAATGTTTCTTTTTGTTTGTTTGGTTGTTTCCTTGTTTTAGCAGGCAGTCAGTCTCTTTGGTTTCAGACCACAAGCTTTTTCTCACTGTGTATGTATGGTTGCTCCAGTGTCAATTTGGGTCTTAAAAACTTTGCTGTAGTTTTGGGTCTCCCCTACACATGCTCAGCTCAGGGCTTGGTCTAGGTCTTGGGTATTTCTTTATATCATACTCCAGTTCTTAAAGTCTTTGCTATGCTTCTTTGGGTTATTTCCACACATGCTTAGTTAGGGGCAAGACCAGGAGTTTTAATGGTTTATAACAGAATAAGGGGCTTCCTCCTCCGACTCCCTTCCCTCCAGAATTTCTCCTTTCATCTTTAGCTCTTTAAGCCACTTTCCCCAGTTCTTTTGGTCAAAGAAATAGTATTTTTTCTTAGGCATTTTGGATACTTACAGGACAGCCACAACAGTGCAGTTTTACAACTGCTCTACTTTGTTCATCCAAATGAATTATTATTGTACTTCACTTCATTCATCCAAATGCATTACTATCTCCTCTAAGTTTGAAAGAGAATTTACGTGTATAGATGCACAAGATAAACGAAAAACAGAAGGTAGACTATAAATGTCTAGTTACTAATATAAAATTATGAAACATGTAAAGAAACAAAGTATTGCCCATACGCAGAAGAAAAAAACAGAAACTGTCCCTGAGGGAGCACAGACATTTGGTCTAATTATACAAAGGCTTTAAATCGCCTGTCTTAAATATGCTCAATGAGGTAAAAAAACAATAGACAGAGAGGTAAAGGATATGAAGTCATAGCCTTAAATAGAGAATATAAATAAGGAGATAGACATTTCAAAAAGGAATTGAGACTCAGGGGAGGCGGGGCCAAGATTGCTGACTAGGTAGATGCTACCTCGGATCCCTCTTGCAACAAAGACTTGGAAAAACAAGTTAATCAATCACATATATGACAATCTACGAACCCTGACCAACAAACACAGACTTAAAGAGTTGACCTCAGTGACAAAGACTGAGAACGAACAACCACGGGGAAGCAGCGACTGTTTTTGGAGCCTGGAGCCAGCATCCCAGTCAGGAAACCTTGGCGCTGGGCTTTGGGCTGGGTGCAGGGGAGCTGAGCACGGCATCCTGAGACTGCGCAAAAATGGGGTGCAGCCCTAGCCTCCTGAACTGACCTCGGGGGAAGCCCAGCCAGTGCACTCAGGCAGTGCAGCAACGCGGCTGACAGGAGAAGTCACTGGGGAGCAGCGACTGGTTTTGGAGCTGGGAGTGCAGCGTCCCAGCTGATGAACCTTGGTGCAGGGCTTTGGACTGGGAGCAGAGGAACTAACCATGGCTTCTGAGACAGCGCAAGCACGGGACGTGGGCCTGACCATCGGGGACGATCTCTACCCAGCCAGCGCACAGTCGACGTGCCCCTCGGAAATCTCAGATAAAACAGTCATCCCAAGCAACATAAGTAACTTTGTCTATATTCTGGGGTGTTACTCTCTCCTAATTATCTGAACCCTCCCCTCCCCTTCCCAGGCAGCTTCATTAACATTGGAATTTCCTGAGCCAGAGAGTAAACTTCTCTGCGGTTTTTCTTTTTTTCTTCTCTCTCTTTTTTTTTTTTTGGTCTTTTCCTAACCCATTCTCCTGGCCTGAGAGAAGCAACTACAAAAAAACCCGGGGACGAAAAATCCTTCCCTAATTGGACTAAAAACACAGAACCAGCTCCAGCCAAGCATATGTGATCCACAGTCTTGGGCTTTCATCCCTACAGGGAACAAGGTGGCTATTATAATACAAAGGCATTTCTGATAGGGATCTGACTGCAATTGTTTTAACGGATTTACTGGAAAGACAAGTTTCCCAGGTCTGACATCTCTGCGTATTCAACAGAGCCCTAACTGACCCACAACAGGGAACTGAGGGCTGAAGCTCCCCCCAGACCACCTAGCCTCCTGCCTTAGGGGTCTAAGGAGGGTGACACCTACCAATCTGTAGAGGTACTTGCATTGGGGGCCTAAGGTACAGCTGCAGAGCCCACCCACCAAGGTGCTTTAGGAATAGAGACACACCTACCTCAGTGACACTTGGGGGAAGCCTGTCAGCATCCTGCCCCCCCCCCGGAGTGTGAACCCCAGCTGCTACTAGAATCTGGTGCACACAACTATCACCACTACTTCTCGAGGTGGATAGGTGACAGTCTGCATCACACACTTGATGACCCAAAATCAGATTCTGCTCAAGAATAGTGAATGGACTCAGGCTTATATATCTGGTAACAGCCCAAACCAGCTGGTAAAAGGAAATAAGTGAGTCAAGGGCTACAACACTCAAGACAGAGCAGTCTAGTAGCCCATCTACGTATATTGAAAGAAAACACAAGATAAGACTCAGTGAGCAAATATAGAATAAATCACTACAATATCTTAGTGATGGCTCGGAGACAGCAGTCGATATCAAACCACATAAAGAAGCAGACCATGATTGCTTCTATAACTCCCCAAACTAAAGAATCAAAATCTTTCCCAAGTGAAGATACAATCCTGGAATTGCCAGATGCAGAATATAAAAAACTAATTTGAATGCTTCAAGACATCAGGGATGACCTCAGAGACGAAATAAGGCAATCTGCAGAAAAAGCCAAGGAACACACTGGTAAAACAGTTGAAGAACTCAAAAAGATTATTCAAGAACATAGTGGAAAAATTAATAAGTTGCAAGAATCCATAGAGAGACAGCATTCAGAAATCCAGAAGATAAACAATAAAATTACAGAATTAGACAATGCAATAGGAAGTCAGAGGAGCAGACTCGAGCAATTAGAATGCAGAGTGGGAAATCTGGAGGACCGGGGAATTAACACCAATATAGCTGGAAAAAAATCAGATAAAAGAATTTAAAAAAGTGAAGAAACCCTAAGAATCATGTGGGACTCTATCAAGAAGAATAACTTGCGTGTGATTGGAGTCCCAGAACAGGGAGGGATAACAGAAAACACAGAGAGAATAGTTGAAGATCTGCTGGCAGAAAACTTCCCTGACATCATGAAAGACAAAAGGATATCTATCCAAGATGCTCATCAAACCCCATTTAAGATTGACCCAAAAAGAAAATCACCAAGACATATTATCATCAAACTTGCCAAAACCAAAGATAAAGAGAAAATTTTAAAAGCAGTCAGGGATAAAAGAAAGATCTCCTACAATGGAGAATCAATAAGAATAAGTTCATACTACTCAGCAGAAACCATGCAGGCAAGAAGTCAATGGGACGACATATACAGAGCACTGAAGGAGAAAAACTGCCAGCCAAGGATCATATATCCAGCAAAACTCTCTCTGAAATATGAAGGCAAAATTAAGATATTTACAGATAAACACAAGCTTAGAGAATTTGCAAAAACCAAACCAAAGCTACAAGAAATAATAAAGGAAATTGGTCAGAAAACCAATAATATCAGATACCAGCACAACACAAGGTCACAGAACATCCTGATATCAACTCAAATAGGGAAATCACAAAAACAAATTAAGATTAATTAAAAAAAAAAAAAACAGGGAATCATTGAAGTCAATATGTAAAAGATCACAATTTAAAAAAAAATAAAAAAGAGGGACTAAATACAGGTGGCATAGAACTGCCATATGGAGAGGGATACAAGGCGATATAGGACAATACAAGTTAGGTTTTTACTTAGAAAAATAGGGGTAAATATTAAGGTAACCACAAAGAGGTATAACAACTCCATAACTCAAAATAAAAACCAAGAAAAATGTAACGCCTCAGCAAACATAAAGTCAAATACTATGAAAATGAGGAACACACAATTTACAAAGAAAAACGTCTCAGCACAAAAAAGTAAGTGGAAAAATGAAATTGTCAACAACACACATAAAAAGGCATTAAAATGACAGCACTAAAATATAATTACGCTGAATGTAAATAGACTAAATGCACCAATAAAGAAACAGAGAGTCTCAGACTGGATAAAGAAACACGATCCGTCTATATACTGCCTACAAGAGACACACCTTAGACTTAGAGACACAAACAAACTAAAACTCAAAGGATGGAAAAAAATATATCAAGCAAACAATAAGTAAAAAAGAGCAGGAGTAGCAATATTAATTTCTGACAAAATAGACTTTAAAGTTAAATCCACCACAAAGGATAAAGAAGGACACTACATAATGGTAAAAGGGACAATTGACCAGGAAGATATAACCATATTAAATATTTATGCACCCAATGACAGGGCTGCAAGATACATAAAACAAATTTTAACAGAACTGAAAAGTGAGATAGACACCTCCACAGTTATAGTAGGAGACTTCAACACACCATTTTCGGAGAAGGACAGGACATCCAGTAAGAAGCTCAATAGAGACACAGAAGACCTACTTACAACAATCAACCAACTTGACCTCATTGACTTATACAGAACTCTCCACCCAACTGCTCCAAAGTATACTTTTTTTTCTAGTGCACGTGGAACATTGTCTAGAATAGACCACATATTAGGTCATAAAACAAACCTTTGCAGAATCCAAAACATCAAAATATTACAAAGCATTTTCTCAGACCACAAGGCCATAAAAGTGGAAATCAATAACAGAAAAATTAGGGAAAAGAAATCAAATACTTGGAAACTGAACAATACCCTGCTCAAAAAAGACTGGGTTATAGAAGACATTAAGGAGGGAATAAAGAAATTCATAGAATGCAACGAGAATGAAAACACTTCCTATCAAAACCTCTGGGACACAGCAAAAGCAGTGCTCAGAGGCCAATTTATACCGATAAATGCACACATACAAAAAGAAGAAAGAGCCCAAATCAGAGAACTGTCCCTACAACTTGAACAAATAGAAAGTGAGCAACAAAAGAATCCATCAGGCACCAGAAGAAAACAAATAATAAAAATTAGAGCTGAACTATTGAATTAGAGAACAGAAAAACAATTGAAAGAATTAACAAAGCCAAAAGCTGGTTCTTTGAAAAAATTAACAAAATTGATAAACCATTGGCCAGACTGACTAAAGAAATACAGGAAAGGAAACAAATAACCTGAATAAGAAACGAGATTGGCCACATCACAACAGACCCAACTAAAATTAAAAGAATCATATCAGATTATTATGGAAAATTGTACTCTAACAAATTTGCAAGCCTAAAAGAAATGGATGAATTCCTGGAAAAACACTACCTACCTAAACTAACACAATCAGAAGTAGAACAACTAAATAGACCCATAACAAAAAAAGAGATTGACAAGGTAATCAAAAAACTCCCAACAAAAAAAAAGCCCTGGCCCGGATGGCTTTACTGCAGAGTTCTACCAAACTTTCAGAGAAGAGTTAACACCAATACTACTAAAGGTATTTCAAAGCATAGAAAATGACGGAATGCTGCCTAACTCATTCTATGAGGCCACCATATCCCTGATACCAAAACCAGTAAACACATCACAAGAAAAGAAAATTACAGACCTATATCCCTCATGAATAAATAGATGCAAAAATCCTTAACAAAATTCTAGCCAATAGAATTCAACAACATATCAAAAAAATAATCCACCACGACCAAGTGGGATTTATACCAGGTATGCAAGGCTGGTTTAATATTAGAAAAACCATTAATGTAATGCACCATATAAATAAAACAAAAGACAAAAACCACATAATCCTATCAATTGATGCAGAAAAGGCATTTGACAAAGTCCAACACCCATTTATGATAAAAACTCTCAGCAAAATAGGAATTGAAGGAAAATTCCTCAGCATAATAAAGGGCATCTATACAACAGCCAGCATCACTCTAAATGGAGAGAGCCTGAAAGCATTTCCCTTAAGAACGGGAACCAGACAAGGATGCCCTTTATCACCGCTCTTATTCAACATTGTGCTAGAAGTCCTAGCCAGAGCAATTAGCCTAGACAAAGAAATAAAGGGCATTCGGATTGGCAAGGAGGCAGTAAAATTATCTCTATTTGCAGATGACATGATCTTATACACAGAAAACCCTAAGGAATCCTCCAGAAAACTACTGAAACTAATAGAAGAGTTTGGCAGAGTCTCAGGTTATAAGACAAACATACAAAAATCACTTGGATTCCTCTATATCAACAAAAAGAACATCGAAGAGGAAATCACCAAATCAATACTATTCACATTAGCCCCCAAGAAGATAAAATACTTAGGAATAAATCTTACCAAAGATGTAAAACAGCTATATAAAGAAAACTACAAAGTACTACCACAAGAAACTAAAAAGGACCTACTTAAGTGGAAAAACATACCTTGCTCATGGATAGGAAGACTTAACATAGTAAAAATATCTATTCTACCGAAAGCCATCTATACATACAATGCACTTCCGATCCAAATTCCAAAGACATTTTTTAATGTGATGGAGAAACAAATCACCAACTTCATATGGAAGAGAAAGAAGCTTCGGATAAGTAAAGCATTACTGAAAAAGAAGAAGAAAGTGGGAGGCCTCACTCTACCTGATTTTAGAACCTATTATACAGCCACAGTAGTCAAAACAGCCTGGTACTGATACAACAACAGGCACATAGACCAATGGAACAGAATTGAGAACCCAGATATAAATCCATCCACATATGAGCAGCTGATATTTGACAAAGGCCCAGTGTCAGTTAATTGGGGAAAAGATAGTCTTTTTAACAAATGGTGCTGGTATAACTGGATATCAATTTGCAAAAAAATGAAACAGGACCCGTACCTCACACCATGCACAAAAACTAACTCCAAGTGGATCAAAGACCTAAACATAAAGACTAAAATGATAAAGATCATGGAAGAAAAAATAGGGACAACCTTAGGAGCCCTAATAAAAGGCATAAACAGAATACAAAACATTACCAAAAATGACGAAGAGAAACCAGATAACTGGGAGCCCCTAAAAATCAAACACCTATACTCATCTAAAGACTTCACCAAAAGAGTAAAAAGACCACCTACAGATTGGGAAAGAATTTTTATCTATGACATCTCCGACCAGCGCCTGATCTCTAAAATCTACATGATTCTGTCAAAACTCAACCACAAAAAGATAAACAACCCAATCAAGAAGTGGGCAAAGGATATGAACACACACTTCACTAAAGAAGATATTCAGGCAGCTAACAGATACATGAGAAAATGCTCTCGATCATTAGCCATTAGAGAAATGCAAATTAAAACTACGATGAGATTCCATCTCACTCCAACAAAGCTGGCATTAATCCAAAAAACACAAAATAATAAATGTTGGAGAGGCTGCGGAGAGATTGGAACTCTGATACACTGCTGGTGGGAATGTAAAATGGTACAACCACTTTGGAAATCTATGTGGCGTTATCTTAAACAGTTAGAAATAGAACTGCCATCATACAACCCAGAAACCTCCCCCTCGGAATATACCCTAGAGAAAAAAGAGCCTTCACCGAAGAGATATATGCACACCCATGTTTATTGCAGCTCTGTTTACATTAGCAAAAAGCTGGAAGCAACCAAGGTGTCCATCTATGAATGAATGGATAAATAAATTGTGGTATATTCACACAGTGGAATACTATGCATCAATAAAGAACAGTGATGAATCTGTGAAACATTTCATGACATGGAGGAACCTGGAAGGCATTATGCTGAGCGAAATTAGTCAGAGGCAAAAGGACAAATATTATATAAGACCACTATTATAAGATCTTGAGAAATAGTATAAACTGAGAAGAACACATACTTTTGTGGTTACGAGGGGAGCAGGGAGGGAGGGTGGGAGAGGGTTATTTACTGATTAGTTAGTAGATAAAAACTACCTTAGGTGAAGGGAAGGACAATACTCAATACACGGAAGGTCAGCTCAACTGGACTGGACCAAAAGCAAAGAAGTTTCTGGGATAAGCTGAATGCTTCAAAGGTCAGCGGAGCAAGGGCGGGGGTTTGGGGACTATGGTTTAAGGGGACTTCTAAGTCAGTTGGCAAAATAATACTATTATGAAAACATTCTGCATCCCACTTTGAAATGTGGCGTCTGGGGTCTTAAATGCTAACAAGTAGCCATCTAAGATGCATCATTTGGTCTCAACCCACCTGGATCAAAGGAGAATGAAGAACACCAAGGTTACACGATAACTATGAGCCCAAGAGACAGAAAGGGCCACATGAACCAGAGAGTTACATCATCCTGAGACCAGAGGAACTAGATGGTGCCCGGCCACAACCGATGACTGCCCTGACAGGGAGCATAACAGAGAACCCCTGAGGGAGCAGGAGAGCAGTGGGATGCAGACCCCAAATTCTCATAAAAAGACCAGACTTAATGGTCTGACTGAGACTAGAGGAATCCTGGCAGTCATGGTCCCCAAACCTTCTGTTGGCTCAGGACAGGAACCATTCCCGAAGACAACTCATCAGACATGGAAGGGACTGGACAATGGGTTGGAGAGAGATGCTGATGAAGAGTGAGCTACTTGTATCAGGTGGACACTTGAGACTGTGTTGGCATCTCTTGTCTGGAGGGGAGATAGGAGGGTGGAGAGGGTTAGAAACTGGCAAAATTGTCACAAAAGGAGAGACTGGAAGGGCTGACTCATTAGGGGGAGAGTAAGTGGGAGTATGGAGTAAGGTGTATATAAGCTTGTATGTGACTGACTTGATTTGTAACTGTGCACTTAAAGCTCAATAAAAATTAGTTTAAAAAAAAATAAAGGAATTGAACAGAAATTCTGGAGTTAAAAAAGTACAGTAACTAATATCAGAAACTTACTAGAGGGTTTCAGTAGCAGTTTTGAGAAGATAGAAGAAAGGATAAGTGAACTTACCCTTATCCTGAAGATAGGAGAATTGAAATGATCCAATCTGAGTAGCAGAAAGAAAAAAAGGATGACAAAAAATGGAACAGAGCCTAAGACCTTTGGAATACCATCGAACAGACACAATATACATAATGGGAGTTTCAGAAGGAGAGGAGATAGAAAGAGGCAGAAAAAAAAATTTGAGCAAATAATAGCTGAAAATGCCCCAAATTTGATAAAAGACAAAAATCGACACATCCAAGAAACTGAGGGAACTCTAAAAAGGATAAACACAAAGATATCTCTACTGAGACACATCATAATCCTGAGCCAAAGACAAAGAAGGAATCTTGAAAGGAGCAAGAGAGAAGCACTTTTCGTGTACAAAGGATCCTTAGTAAGATTAATAACTGGTTTCTGTGAGAAACCATGGAGGCCAGAAGGCAGTATAATGACATATTTAAAGAGATGACATAAAAAACTTGTCAACAAATATTCTTTGTCTGGCAAAACTACCCTTTAAAAATGAAGGATAAATTAAGACCTCCCTAGATAAACAAGGAAACCCCAGTGGCATAGTGGTTAAGTGCTATGGCTGCTAACCAAAGGGTCAGCAGTTCGAATCCACCAGGCGTGCCTTGGAAACTCTATGGGGCAGTTCTGCTCTGTCCTATAGCATCTCTATGAGTCCGAATCGACTTGATGGCACTGGGTGGGTTAGATAAACAAAACAGAGGGAATTTATCAATTGTAGACCTTCCCTAGAAGAAACCCTAGATGCAGTCCTTAATGCTGAAATTAAAGGATACTAGACAATAACTCAGAGACACAAAATAAGTAAATAACTTAGGTAAAGATAACTATGTAGAGATATACAAAAGCCAGTATCATTGTATCTTTGGTTGGTAATTCCTCTTTATATTTCCTATGTGATTTAAAAGACAAATGTGAGAAACAATAATTATAAAACTATACTAATGGGCAAACAGTGTGTGAAAATGTAATTTGTGACACTAACAAAATAAAGAGGGCAATGAAGCTGTACAGAAACAGAGTTTTATATGTCTTTGAAGCTAAGTTGCTATCAGTTCATACTAGATTATTATAAATTTAGGGTGTTTAATGTAATCTCCATGGTAACCACAAAGAAAATATCTAAAAAATATACACAAAAGGAAATGAGAAGAGAATCATAATGGTGCACTACAAAAAAATCAATTAAATATAAAAGAATGCTGTAATGGAGGAAATAAGGGATTAAAAAGGTATGACATACATAAAACATAGCAAAATGGCAGAAGTAAGTCCTTCATTATCAGTAATTACTTTAGAAGTAAATGGATTAAACTTTCCAACCAAAAGGCACACGTTGGCAAATTGAGGCGGGGTGGGGGGAAGCCTATGATCCAACTACATGTTGTCTACAAGATACCCATTTTAGATCCACAGACACAAATAAGTTGGAAGTGAAAAGTATGTTCTATGAAAATAGTTATAATCAAAAGAAAACTGGGTATCTATACTAATATCAGACAAAAATATACTTTAAGTTGAAATTGTTGTGAGAAAAAAAGCACATTATATATTGATGAAGGAAATTTTTCTAGAAGATATAACAACTATAAACATCTACACCAAATAACATAAGCCCAAAATATCTGAAGTAAACACTGGCAAATTGAAGGGAGAAATAGTTTTACAATAATAAAGGACATTATATATTTATGAAGGGGTAAATACATCAAGAAAACATAATAATTCTGAACATATTTTCACTAAACAACACAGACCCAAAAGATACATTGGCAGGATTGAGGGGAGGAATAGACCCGTAAAACCTGTTGCCATCTTGTCAATTCTGACTCATAGCAACCCTATAGGACAGAGTAGAACTGCCCTATAGGGTTTCCAAGAAGCGGCTGGTGGATTCAAACTGTCGACCTTTTGGTTAGCAGCTAAACACTTAACCACTGCCCCACCAGCTCTGCAATTATAGCTTTCTCCCTAATCAGGAACAAGCCATTGATGCCATTTTCATCACTGCTATTCAACTTTCTGGTAGTTCTGTTGTTGTTAGTCGTCATCAAGGTGTTTCTGACTCATGGTGACCCCAATAGAACCCATGTGTGCAGAGTAGAACGGCTCCATAGGGTTTTCAAGGCTGTGATCTTTCAGAAGCAGATCCCCAGGCCTGTATTCCAAGGTGGCTCTTGTTGGGTTTGAACCACCAAATTTTTGACTAGTAGAGAAGTGCTTAACCATCTGTGCCAGGGAGGGACTCCTTTGGAAGTTCTAACCAGTAGTACAGTTAGGCACAAAAAGAAATGAAACCCATTTAAATTGGAAAGGGAGAATTAAAACAATCCCTTATATTGAAAATCTGTGTTTGCAGATGACATGATGTCATGTATTGAAAATCCTAAAGAATCCGTGAAAATACAAAAAGAGCAAAAAAATTCAGCAAACTTGCAGGGTACAGAGCAATATGCGAGAATGTTGTATTTCTGTGCACCAGCAATGAAAATACTGTAAAGTAAATTAAGAAAAACAGTCTTATAGTAGCATCTAAATTATAATGTTATCCTATTATAATAGCATCTAAAAAGGATATAATACCTAGGAGAGGGAAAGACTTGTACATTGAAAACTAAAAAGCATAGCTTGAAGAAATTGAAGAAGACTTAAATAAATGCAGAGATATCTTGTGTTCATTGGTTGGAAGACATAATATTGTTAAAATGTCAACAGTGTCCCAAATGATCTACAGAGTCACTGCAGTTCCTATTAAAATTTCAACCACTGTTTTGAAAGAAGTGGAAAAGCTGATCCTTGAATTCCTATGGAATTGCAGGGGGCCCTGAATAGCCAAACTGTATTGAAAAAATATCAAACTCGGGAGGATTCATACTGATTTCAAAACTTACTACAAAGCCATAGTAATAAAAACTGTGGTGCTGGTGTAAGGATAGAAATATAGATCAGTATAATAGAATTGAATGTCCAAAAATAAACTCATATAGCTATGGCCAATTGATTTTTGACAAGGGTGCCAGTACTATTCAGTGAGGGAAGGATAGTATGGTGCTGTGACAATTAGATAGCCACATGAAGGAAGAATGAATTTGGACCCCTGTCTCACACCATATCTAAAAATTAACTCAAAATGGATCAGTGACTTAGATATAAGAACTAAAATAACAAAACTCTCAGAGAAAATGTAGGCATAAATCTTCATGGTCTTGGATTTTACAATGGAATCTTAAATGTGAGACCAAAAGCATAAGCAACAAAAGAAAAAAATAAATTAGGCTTCATCAAAATTAAAAACTTTTTGTGTCAATGAACATTATCAAGAAAATGGAAAGATAATGTACACAATTTTTTTTTTAATGGAAGAGATTATTTGCAAATCAGGTATCGGATAAGGCATAGTATCCGGAATATACAAATAACTAACAACAACAAAAAGACAAAATAATCCAATTAAAAAAATGGACAAAGGGCTTGAATATACATTTTTTCAAAGAGTATGTACAATTGAAAAACAAGCAGATTAGAAGATGATTAATATCACTAGTCATTCCATAAAAACCAAAACCAAACCCATTGCCGTTGAGCAAATTCCAACTCATAGTGACCCTGTAGGACAGAGTAGAACTGCACCATAGGGTTTCCAAGGAGCAGCTGGTGGATTCCAACTGCCAACCATTTGGTTAGCAGCCGAGCTATTAACCACTACACCACCAGGGCTCCTCAGTAGTCATTAGGAAGTGTAAACCAAAGCAAAACTACAATGAAATGCTAATTTATGCTCACCTTGGTAGTTGTAATAACAAGAAATGGAAAACAACAAGTGCTGATGAGTATGTGGAGAAATTGAAACCTTCGTGCATGGTTGGTGAGAATGTAAAATGGTTCAGACACTGTACAAAACAGTGTGATGGTTTCCCAAATAGTTAAACATAGAATACTAAATGACCCAGCAATTCCACTCCTAGATACATACCCAAAATAGTTGAAAACAGGCACTCAAACCAATACATGTAGAGACATACTCATAGCAGCACTATTCACAATACTAAAAGGTGGAAACAACCCAAATATCCATGAGAAGATGAATGTTTGAACAAGTTATGGTATATACATACAATGGAATGCTATTTGGCTGTGAAGAAACATGAAATATTGAAACATGCTACAACATGATTGAACCTCAAAAGCAATGCTGAGTGAAAAAGGCAAACATGAAAATTCACCTATTATGTTACTCCATTTATAGGAAATATCCAGAATAGGTAAATCTACAGAGACAAAGACTGGTGGTTGCCAGGGATTGGGAGGAAGGGAGAATGGGGAGTAACTGCTTAATGGATATGGGGTTTCCTTATGGGGTGAAGAAAATATTTTGGATCTAGACAGAGGTGGTGGTTGCATAATATTGTAAATTCACTAAATGCCAGTGAATGTTTCACTTTAAAATTGTTAATTTTATGTTATATGAAAATTTCAGCTCAGGAAATGTTACTGTAAGCTGATACTATACTTAACAGGTAAAATCTACTTCATTATAACACACCCTTATATGTTATATGATCTTGAAAAAATTTCTGCGTATTAATAATCCTGTTTTCTTCTAATCAGAGCAATGAAAAAAACTAAAATGGGATTCAGAACGAACTAAAAGATTATTTCTCTTGCCTTCGCTTTCATTTATTTTAAACTTAGGATTCTCTTAAAAGCTAACAAAACTCCATTTCATTAAGATTTGTTTTTGTTTAAGTAACTGACTACATGTGAAAACTATATTATTTCAGAAGTTAGAAAAATGTAAAAAATGCATTTTAGAATGATAAATATATTTTAGTTATATTTTTCTTTGTATGTATGCGCATGGCATTTTCTCGACTTCTAACCGAAAGAGACTGCCTTTTCCCCAATTAATGGACTTTGCCTTTTTGTCAAATATCAGCTGCCTGTAGGTGGATGGATTTACCTTTGGGTTCTCAAGTCTGTTGCATTGCTCTGTGTGTGTCTACTGTTATACCAGTACCAAGCTGTTTTGACTACTTTGGCTGTACAGTGTTTTGAGATCAGGTAGTATGAGGCCACCTACTTTGTTCTTCTTTAACAATGCTTTCCTTTATTCAGAGACTCCTTCCCTTCTGTCTAAAGCTAGTGATGAGTTTTTCTATCTCATTAAAGAATGCTGTTGAGATTTATATCCAGATTGCATTATATCTATGTATCACTTTGGGTAGTATTGACATTTTCACAATGTTAAACCTTTCTTTCCAAGAGCACAGCATGTTTTTCCATTTATATAGGTCTCTCTTGGTTTTTTGCAATAGTGTTTTGTAGTATTCTTTGTATAAGTCTTTTACATCCCTGGTTAGATTTATTCCTAAGTCTTTTATCTTTTGGGGGACAATGGTAAGTGGTTTGTTTTCCTGATTTCCTTTTCAAAGTTCTCTTTGTTGATGTAGAGGAATCCAACTGATTTTTTTTTTTTTAATGTTGATCTTGTATCCTGCCACTTCACTGAATCCTTCTATTAGTTCTAGCAGCTTTTTTTTTTAATAATAATTTTTATTGAGCTTTAAGTGAACGTTTACAAATCAAGTCAGTCTGTCACATGTAAGCTTATATACACCTTACTCCATACTCCCACTTACTCTCCCCCTAATGAGTCAGCCCTTCCAGTCTCTCCTTTCGTGACAATTTTGCCAGTTTCTAACCCTCTCTACCCTCCCATCTCCCCTCCAGACAAGAGATGCCAACACAGTCTCAAGTGTCCACCTGATACAAGTAGCTCACTCTTCATCAGCATCTCTCTCCAACCCATTGTCCAGTCCCTTCCATGTCTGATGAGTTGTCTTCGGGAATGGTTCCTGTCCTGGGCCAACAGAAGGTTTGGGGACCATGACTGCCAGGATTCCTCTAGTCTCAGTCAGACCATTAAGTCTGGTCTTTTTATGAGAATTTGGGGTCTGCATCCCACTGCTCTCCTGCTCCCTCAGGGGTTCTCTGTTATGCTCCCTATCAGGGCAGTCATCGGTGGTGGCCGGGCACCATCTAGTTCCTCTGGTCTCAGGATGATGTAAGTCTCTGGTTCATGTGGCCCTTTCTGTCTCTTGGGCTCATAGTTATCGTGTAACCTTGGTGTTCTTCATTCTCCTTTGATCCAGGTGGGTTGAGACCAAATGATGCATCTTAGATGGCCACTTGTTAGCATTTAAGACCCCAGATGCCACATTTCAAAGTGGGATGCAGAATGTTTTCATAATAGTATTATTTTGCCAATTGACTTAGAAGTCCCCTTAAGCCATAGTCCCCAAACCCCCGCCCTTGCTCCGCTGACCTTTGAAGCATTCAGTTTATCCCCGAAACTTCTTTGCTTTTGGTCCAGTCCAGTTGAGCTGACCTTCCGTGTATTGAGTATTGTGCTTCCCTTCACCTAAAGTAGTTCTTATCTACTAACTAATCATTAAATAACCCTCTCCCACCCTCCCTCCCTGCTCCCCTCGTAACCACAAAAGTATGTGTTCTTCTCAGTTTATACTATTTCTCAAGATCTTATAATAGTGGTCTTATATAATATTTGTCCTTTTGCCTCTGACTGATTTCACTCAGCATAATGCCTTCCAGGTTCCTCCATGTCATGAAATGTTTCACAAATTCGTCACTGTTCTTTATCGATGCGTAGTATTCCACTGTGTGAATATACCACAATATATTTAACCATTCATCCATTGATGGACACCTTGGTTGCTTCCAGCTTTTTGCTATTGTAAACAGAGCTCTAGCAGCTTTCTTGTGGCGTCTTTAGGATTTTCTGTATATAGGATCATATCATCTGTGAGTAGGGATAGTTTTACTTCTTCCTTACCGATTTGAATGCCCTTTATTTTCTTGTTCTTGCCTTATTGCCCTCGCTAGTACTTCCAATAAAATGTTGAATAAGAGTCGTGGTAATAAATGGCACACTTTTTGGTTCCCATTCTCAAGAGGAATGCTTTCCGTCTCTCTCTCGGCTGTTGGTTTTGTATAAATTCCCTTTATTATGTTGATGAATTTTGTCTTAGATTGAGTTGTGTCCCCCAAAAATATGTGTACCAATTTGACTAGGCCATGATTCCCAGTATTGTATGATTGTCCACCATTTTGTCATCTAATGTGATTTTCCTGTGTGTTGTAAATCCTATCTCTGTAATATTAATGAGTTGGGATTAGTGGCAGTTATGTTAATGAGGAAGACCTCAATCTACAAGATTAGATTGTGTCTTAAACCAGTCTCTTTTGAGATATAAAAGAGAAAAGTGAACAGAGATGCAGGGGATCCTCATACCACCAAGAAAGCAATGCTGGGAGCAGAGCTTGTCCTTTGGATAAGGTTCCTGCTCTGAGAATCTCCTAGACCAGGGGAAGATTGATGACAAGGACCTTCCTCCAGAGCCAATAGAGGGAGAAAGCCATCCCCTGGAGCTGGCACCTTAATTTTAGACTTCTAGCCTACTAAATTGTGAAAGAATAAATTTCTCTTTCTTAAAGCGATCCACTTGTGGTATTTCTGTTATAGCAGCACCAGATAACTGAGACAAATTTCTCTTCTTTTCCTCTTTTGCTGAGAGTTTTTATTAGGTATGGATGTTGGACTTTATCAAATGCCTTTTTCTGTGTCAACTGAGGATCATGTGATTCTTTTCCTTTGTTTTATTTATGTGGTAGATTACATTGATTGATTTTCTAATGTTGAACCATCCTTGCATACCTGGTATGAATCCAACTTAGTCGCAACGTATTATTATTTGATATGCTATTGAATTCTATTGGCTAGTATTTTGTTGAGAATTTTTGCATCTGTATTTATGAGGGATATTGGTCTATAGGTTTCTTTTTTAGTGATGTCTTTGCCTGGCTTTGGTATCAGGGTTATGCTGGCTTCATAGATTGAATTCAGGAGGATACCTTCCTTTTCTGTGGTCTGGAATAGTTTGAGTACATTTGGTGTCAACTGTTCTCTGAATGTTTCCATCTGGGCTGGGGCTTTTTTCTTGTTGTTGGGAGATTTTTTTATGGCCCTTCAATTTCTGTTCAAATTTTCTACCTCAATTTGTGTTTGTTTAGGTAGGTAATGTGTTTCTAGAAATTTGTCTGTTTCTTATAGGTTTTCAAATTTTTTGGAGTACAATTTTTTTGTAGTATTCTGTTATGATCCTTTTTATTTCAGTTGGTTCTGTTGTACTGTCATCCATCTCATTTCTTATTTGGGTTATTTGCATCTTCTGTTTTTCTTTTGTTAATTTGGCCAGTGGCCTGTTGATTTTATTGATCCTTTCAAAGAACCAACTTTTAGTCTTATTCCTTCTTTCTATTGTTTTTCTGTTCTCTTTTTCATGTTCATGTACTTTTGAGTGCATCTGTAAAAGATTACGTAGAGAAATGTCCCATGACAGACTGTACAGGGGGCATAATGAGTGTGCTTCATCTTAGGTTCTCTCACCATCTTTGTGCTGTTGTTCCCTAGGACATACGGGACGGCTGTTAAAGTCTCTGTGCTTCACCAGTCTCTCCTTCCTGTTGCTGCACATCGTTTTCCACATCACACTGGCCAGCCTCGAAGCTCAACACCATATCGCACCTGGTTATAACTGTGAGTATTACGGTGCTGGTTTTATTTTCATAGTGTGTATGTGCACAATAAGGCTATGTGTCATCACACTTATAGAAATTGATGTAAAATTATAATATTTATGGTAGTTTTGTGGCCAACCTAATCACGGACATTCCAGTGCAGTATAAATATATGTAAAGAAGGTTTGCTACAGGGAATTAGGTAATGAGAGGAAATTAATTAATTAATGTATCTTTGACATGTATTAGGTACTAGGCCCCTACCTGATCTGTAAGAAATTATCATTGGGCTGAATCTAAGAAATCCAGATTTATATACAGCACATACAGCCCCTGGAACTTGCAGTACAGCTATTGAGGCAAGACATGAACAGTTTCCAATATGGTAAGAGTACAAAAGTTGAACAACGTTACATGGCAGTGATAGCAATCCTAGTATAAAGAATAATATTTTATAAGTCTTTATGGGAAAATGTAATGACATACATAGTTTTTTGTTTCTTTCAAATTGGGAGTTCTTTATTGGTATTCATAAGGAAATGATACTTCTTATACATATTATATTTGAATTTATGATCTGAAAAAGTCCGTACGTACATGTTTTATCTAGGTAGTGTCATCATTCCAAAATTACCTGCCACTGATTTAATTAACATAAGATGTGTTATTGTCACTGGCTTATACAGAAGCGTTTCAAGTGGATGGAGAACGTCCCACATGTTTTAGGTTGACGCTACAGAAATTCTGGGGCGCTTGAAACAGACAATAATAACAGCTTTAACCCGTCAGGTTTTCTTTCAAAAACCCATTTGTGGACTTGAAATCTCCTGAACTTTCGTAACTTCAGGAACAAGTAATATGAAGTAAACTACTTATTACCTTTCCCTATAAAATAAAAAAGAGATCAAAATTTTTCATGGTTCAAAGAGTAGTGAGGGATTGTGTAGTAAAATTTCTTTTTAGAAATTATTTCTTATCCCTCACTGCATAACTTTTAGATATGTATAGCGCTAAATTCACTATTCATTTTGGCCATTTTATTGAGTTCAGAGTCCCTTTGATAACAGTGCCTGGCCAACACTTTAAGATACAATTTTTTCTAAATTCAGATGCAGTGTGAATATCGTGACATTCATCATTTTATACAGTTCAGTGATTTTCAGTATATTCTCAAGGTTGTACAATCATCCTCAATGTCTAATTCTTGAACATTTTCATTGTCCCAAAATGAAGCCCCATACCCGTTAGCAGTCACTCCCCATTCTCTCCCTACCCAGCCCCTGCAGCTACACAGCTACTTTCTGTCCGTGGTTTTGGTTATTCTGGACATTACATATGGATTAAATCATACAATACTTGGCCATTTGTGTACGGCTTTTTTTCACATACCGTAATGTTTTCAAGGTTCATCCATGTTGTAGCATGTATCAGTACTTCACATCTACCTTAGTCAACTACTACTGTTATAACAGAAATACCACAATTGGACAGCTTTAACAAAGAGAAGTTTATTCTCTCACAGTTCAGTAGGTTTGAAGTCTGAATTCAGGGTGCCAACTCCAAAGGAAGGCTTTCTATTTCTTCCAGGTCTGAAGGAAGATCCTTTTGATGCATAAGTCTTCCCTTGGTCTGGGAGCTTCTCTGAGGAGGGGCCCTGGGTCCAAAGGACACGCTCTGCTCCTGGTACTGCTTTCTTAGTGCTATGAGGTTCCCAACTCTTAGCTTGCTTCCCCTTCCTTTTATCTCTTGAGAGATAAAAAGTGGTGCAGGCCACACCCCAGCCAAACTCCCTTTACATTGGATCAGGGATGTGACCTGGTAAGGGTGTTACAATTCCACCCTAATCCTCATTAACATAAAATTCAAACACAAAATGGAGGACAACCACAGAATACTGGGAATCACTGCCTAATCAAGTTGATACACACATTTTGCGAGGGATGTAATTCAATCCATGACAATACCCTTTTATGGCTGAATAATATTCCATTGTTAAAATTTGACTTTAATATTTGGTAAAAAGCCAAAAGTCATCCCATTATTAGAAACTTTTTTTTTTATGTTTAAAGAATGGCATTTAGAGCATCTTATAATGAACATTTATGATATTTGGCCAGGTTCAGATCTTTTTGGACTTAGTAGAAATGTTAGCAGCAATATTTTGTACTTTTTTTTAATTGTGCTTTAAGTGAAAGTTTACAAATCAAGTCAGTCTCTCATACAAAAACTTATACACACCTTGCTATGTAACCCTAGCTGCTGTCCCCCTGAGACAGCACACTGCTCTCTACCCTGTATTCCCCCTATCCATTCAACCAGCTCCTGTCCGCCTCTGCCTTCTCATCTTGCCTTCAGACAGGAGTTGCCCACAGTCTCATGTGTCTATTTTGTAATATTTTTTAACAGAAAAATCTTTGGCTATGTCTTAATAAGACACTCTTAGGGCCGTAAGGAAGGATTTTCTAACTATAGTGTTGTCCAAAAAAAAAGGCTATTTTCATGAATGATGAGTTCTTGATCACTGGAAGTATTTAATCACAGGATAATTACAACTTCTCAGATTTTACAAATTTGATTTTACAAATAAATGTGTCACCCAGTTATGCAAATAATTTCAGGTAGCTGTGATGTTTTAAGGACTTGTCTGTAGGGTGTTTAAATTAGGAAATAAAATTTATGATCTCTTTCGCCCCAGAGAATCTAGGTATTTCTGTTTTTATTCCATATAATGATAAAATGTAATACGAATGCTGAATGTTAAACAACATCCTCTTTTTTACATTCAAAAAACATTTAAAAATGTGTTTATCCTCTGTATGGTCTCCTATAGATGAGATAAACAGAAACAGACAGAACACACAAGCCACACACACATCACACACACACTACACTCGCAAAAGGCACACATGCACTACATTAACACACACACACACTGTGCTCACACACTATACGCATACCACACTCACATACCACACACACACACACACTACACAGGTACAGGCACACCTCACACACCGTATACACACCATACATAGCACATTCACATGCCCCACACACATCGCACACACCCACCCCACACATATACGTACATACACCATGCTTACACACACCGTATGAATACCACACTCACACTACACAGACACAGGCACACCTCACACTGTATACACACCACACTCACACACTGCACATGTATCACACACACACACAGCACATTCACATACACCATATGCACACACTGGACTCACACGCACGTTTGTTGTTGCTTTGGTTCCTCTTGCACAGACAGGAATATAAATTACCTGGCTACTTTGGATGAGTTCCTTATTACAATCACCCACACACCAAAATATTTCTCAGTGGTGAAGGGAAGAGGCCAACTCAGGTGTACTCAGAAGCTGGCCTCTTGACCTGCCTCTTCCTGTGTTCTCTTTGTGGTGTTAGGGCTGCCTCTTCTAACCTCAGACTAAATATTTTGGTTTCTAAATAGCGTGGTATTACCGTATCTTTGTCAGATATTTTTATTCGTGGACATATAGCCTCTACTGTTGTTCTTTACTGCACCAAACCTTCATCATGACAGAATCTAATGTGCTGTCCTTCCTTGCTTTTCTGAGGTCCTTAAAGGACAGCTCTGCCCTGTCCCACAAAGAGCCATCTAATGGAAGTCATAACAGTGAACCTCTACAAAGTTAAAGTTCCGATATATGTGACTAAGGTGCCCATATAGAGAGAAAGGATATGCTGAAGGCCTGAGTTAGAGACAAAATGGAGCTCTTTGCCTTGCAGTCATGGTCCCTCGAGGCAGAGTTTGTAGAAATTATAAATTCCCTCCAAGAAACTAGAGCTGTGCCATAGCAGCGGCTCACAGATGGGGCAAGTCTTTTCTGTTCAGATTCATGTGTAGTGTTTACAACTAATTCATTCTTGAGAAAATCTGAAAGAGAAGGGCACACAAACTTCAGAGCTTTGTGAGCCAGTTATCTGCAGATTGACACCGAGCAGATTTTCAGCCTGGAACATTTTTAATGATCAAGTTACATAAACTCCTGAAAACACTGTTTGGGTGGGTAATGGAAACACTGGCTTTTAATTTCAGTTGACTTCACCTCACTGATGTTACTGTTTTTTGAGCATTTGGAGCCACGATCACACCATCAGCGCTGTAAACACAAACTCTGTTATTTTCATATCCATATTTGAAGGTTGCCACTTTTGGCATCTGCAGATGCAAAGTAGCAAAATTTCAAGCAAAAGACAAAAACTCTTGGCTGGAGTGTTGTGCATTTTGAATTCTTTCTCTATGTCTAAGGCACTGGTAAATAAAATGAAATCATCCAGACAGGCCAGGCTTCCCAATCATATGTGGCGTTCAACTTCAAGACCACCAAGTGCTCATTTATGTGTTTAATTTTGTTTTCCTGACTACTTCTCTCCCCATTAAAAATCATATAGCTTCACCCTCATTATAGCAAAAGTTCCCAGCATCCCTCGAGTCTAAGACACATGTCTGGGGGACAGCAGTAGCATTTATAAATATTGAGCCATTAGACATTCTTGTTTCCCCAGAGTCCTGTGAATACTAACTGGCAGTAGTAAAGGTTTTTTTTTTTTTTTTTCAAACCACCCTGTTTAGTTTTTGACTAGCTGGCAGATTTGTTAAAGGTGTCATTGTGCAGAACTGAAACTTAACCCCCCTTCTGTTTTTTCCATTTCCACAACGGTGCTCTTACAGGTAAGTGAGGAAACCAGTGGGGTGGGAGGGCCTCTGTAAACTTTCCTCAAACATGTGTTGTGCTGCCTACTAAAATATTTTCATTCCATCAGAACTATGCTATTTAAATGAGTGTAAACCCGGTTCCAATTATGTCATTACAGATTACATAGAAGTAGTTTGTTTGACTCAGTGGTGGACGTGTGGCTATGTAGTGAAATTTCAAGGCCAGACTGCATTCTTGTGCTGTGTTACAAAGCAAGCTATTGATTCAAAGACACTTTTGAGTTCAAAACTGTGAAAAATAATATTGAGTGGTCTCTGATGATAATAGTTACTATATAAAGCCCCTGTAAGACTGTAGGACACCAGAGGTCATTATATTCTCTTTCCAGTGAGTGACCCAAAAATAGCCACCAATATTCTTTAAGTAGGGCGCTCTACATCCGCGATCCCATTTCAAACACGACTTTCTGGTGGGAGGGCTGCAAGGATGTGGAGCCAGGCCTGTGTACCTGCACAAGGCCGAGGAGTAAGGGGCTGGAATCCTGCCTGATACCCAGGCTGCACACCCGCTTCCAGGCTGGGTCCATCTGGAAAAACAGGGCCCATTCCATTCACAGAGTGGACTGTGTTGTCTGATCCCTGGGGGGCTGAGCCGTTTCAGAACGCCTCTGCTCCAAGGGCAGTGTTTTTCTCTTGTAAATGTGTGCCCGGGCTGCAGGCGGTGCTGAGGGTACGGGTTACAGCCATGAAAAAGCAGGCCCCGAGAGGCAGGAGTGCTGCACAGAGCCGTGCAGGGGCCCAGCTGGGAGCCAACTCTGATCTGTCCGGCTGTCCAGAGCCTTTTCCCCTCTTCATGTAACCCCTCATTTATGATTCGGGTAGGATTGTCCCCTCTATTACACTTTCTGGAACTTTGAATAAGCCTAGCTTCAAAAGACTTAAAGAAGAGTTTCTGAGATTTAGTCCATTATCTCCTCAGAGGCATCTCTAAGAGATTCGTTAGCCGGCCTCATCTGACACCCCCTTGGGCTTGTGACTGGGGACAAACGCCTTCCTCTGCCCTCTCTTGCTATGCCTCTGGGTCTTCTCCTGTTTGGAGATCTATCCTTGAAGGTCATTAATTACTTCCTTTGTTGACTCAGTTGCGTGCTTTAGTTGCCTTTGTTTCCCCGTAAAAGTCAGGCCCCTCAGATCAACTGCCTTCTCCCTCTGTCAGGGAGGGATCTAGGGTTCTGTCTGTTCTTGTTCTAAGAGCACAAAGGCCCCAGGAAACTTGGCCCAGATGTCCCTGACCCAGAGGTCACACGGGCCTTAGTAGTGTTTTCCCCTGATGCTCCTCTGTGCTCAGGACACGTGACGCTCCCAATGTGAGACCCAGCGTAGAGGCCATTGCAGGGGACAAGAAGCCCGAGGGAGCCCAACCTGATGACTGTGGCAGACACACGGAGGGAACAACTGTCCTGTGTGTGCTGGCATTCTGGCACCCAGGCTGTGGGTCAGGGCACACACAGACCAGTAAACATCATCCTGGTCTTTGCTCGTCATTAATGGTGTCACCTGGAGCTGGAGCCTAGCTGTGCGGAGGGAGTCACCTGTGGATCCACCCTCAAAAAAGTAATTCTATAGCCTAAGGGAATGCTTTCTTTTTATTTTTTATATTTGAGACAGCCCTGTGAAGGATCGAGTTAATACTTAGGAAATGAGAAACAAAATATATAAAAGGAAACCAGCGCCCTGCTTGCCTGAGCAGTGGTTTTAAAAATACCTTCTGCTGCCTGCTTTCTAATAAAAGCAGATGTGGAGGTTCATTGAGGCACTTGTGGAAGCACTCTGATTGCTCACCTCTGTCTCTCCTCTCTGCCCCTCTGCTTCTCCCATGTAGTGACTCACGTAGACAGCATGGAGACAGTGTCCTGAAAATAGGTATAATTTAAATAATTATAATTAAATACGCTGATTAAATTATTTAAATTATAATAAAAACAAAACCTGGACAAAGCTGTCACTCTTACTCTGGCCGTCTGTGCAGAGATTAGGACAGGACAGCCTAATAAACCAACGTATTCTGAAAGCACATGGATGTGTACACCCTTGAATCCTGTGTGCCGTGAGAGGGGTTAGCGTCATGGGTGAGGCCGCAGCCCCTGTGGGCTGAGCACATGGCGCAGCCCCAGGGTGCAGCCAGTCCAGCCTCAGACCAGCTGTTCTCTGGATGAGAGCTCTGCTGGAAGGACTCTTGCAACCTCATATTGGTGGCCTTGGTGATCTTAGAATAACCAAAACCCAAACCCACTGCTGTCAATTCGATTCCGACTCATGGTGACCCTATAGCTTGGAATAGTGAACGCAATTAGTTTTTACTTCCCAAAGCTAAACCAGTCCAGAGGATGAGCTGAGGAGGTGTCGTCGTGTTGAGGGGTCCTATCAAGGTTAAAACTCTTGGCCTATTTCTGGATTTCCCTTGGAGTAATAATCCCCTAGTGGTGTCCAGTTTACACAGTCTTTTTCAAATAGAATATCTCATTTTATTTTGAGAAATGTTTTTCATGGGAATTTTTATACTTTTTAACATATGGGCAAAGTACTTATCTATAGCCTCAGTTTCCTTGACTGGAAAATAAAGGTATAATAGCCACAATCTCAGAGTTGTCATGAGGGTTAAATGAGTTAATACCATCCAGGCACTTAGAACAGTGCCTGGCCCATATTAAGTGCTCAGTAAGAGTAAGCTATTGTTGTTGTTGTTGAAGTCATGTTTCTTGCCCAAGATCACACACAATTACAGAAACAACCCCCGTCTCCAGATCATATACATTCACACAGATAGACAACCACGAAGACACACATTCACACAGATGCACATTCACACAGATGTACATTCACATGGCAGTCACACGGATACACATTCACACAGATGTACATTCACATGGACAGTCACACGGATACACATTCACACGGATGTACATTCACACAGATGTACATTCACATGGCAGTCACACGGATACACATTCACACAGATGTACATTCACATGGACATTCACACAGATACACATTCACGTGGATACACATTCACACAGATGTACATTTACAGGGACAGTCACACGGATACACATTCACACGGATGTACATTCACACAGATGTACATTCACATGGACAGTCACACAGATACACATTCACGTGGATACACATTCACACAGATGTACATTTACAGGGACAGTCACACGGATACACATTCACACGGATGTACATTCACACAGATGTACATTCACATGGACATTCACACAGATGCACATTCACACGGATGCACATTCACACGGATGTACATTCACACGGATACACATTCACACGGATGTACATTCACACGGATACACATTCACATGGACAGTCACACAGATGCACATTCACGCGGATGCACATTCACGCGGATGCACATTCACGCGGATGCACATTCACGCGGATGCACATTCACGCGGATGCACATTCACATGGACAGTCACACGGATGCACATTCACGCGGATGCACATTCACACGGATGCACATTCACATGGACAGTCACACGGATGCACATTCACGCGGATGCACATTCACGCGGATGCACATTCACGCGGATACACATTCACATGGACAGTCACACGGATGCACATTCATGCGGATGCACATTCACGCGGATGCACATTCACGCGGATGCACATTCACGCGGATGCACATTCACATGGACAGTCACACGGATGCACATTCACACGGATGCACATTCACGCGGATGCACATTCACGCGGATGCACATTCACGCGGATGCACATTCACGCGGATACACATTCACATGGACAGTCACACGGATGCACATTCACGCGGATGCACATTCACGCGGATGCACATTCACGCGGATGCACATTCACATGGACAGTCACACGGATGCACATTCACGCGGATGCACATTCACGCGGATGCACATTCACGCGGATGCACATTCACGCGGATGCACATTCACATGGACAGTCACACGGATGCACATTCACGCGGATGCACATTCACGCGGATGCACATTCACGCAGATGCACATTCACGCGGATGCACATTCACATGGACAGTCACACGGATGCACATTCACGCGGATGCACATTCACGTGGATGCACATTCACGCGGATGCACATTCACGCGGATACACATTCACATGGACAGTCACACGGATGCACATTCACGCGGATGCACATTCACACGGATGCACATTCACACGGATGCACATTCACACGGATGCACATTCACACGGATGCACATTCACACAGGTGTACATTCACATGAACAGTCACACGGATACACATTCACAAGGATGCACACTGACACAGATACACAGTCACTTGGGTACACGTTCACATGGATACACAGACAAACCAATGTACTGTCACAAGGATGAAAGTTGGAAATTATGAAACTTACATTGAACCAAATGATTCTCTGTAACAATCTTTATCTCAGTGTCTTTCTGTTACACCCGGGCTTTTGCCCACTCTGTAATCATTGTTACACCCGGGCTTTTGCCCACTCTGTAATCATTGTTACACCCGGGCTTTTGCCCACTCTGTAATCATTGGCCTGGAACTCGGGATTGTTGTTGTTGCTAGAGGTTATAGAGTTGGCTTCGACTCATGGCGACCTTTATGTGTAACAGTGTGAAACGCTACCTGGTCCTGCGCCAGCATCGTGATTGTTGGCGTGTTTGAGTTCATTGTTGGAACTATTTTGTAAATCCATTTCACTAAGGTTTCCTTTTTTTTTGTTGGCCCTCTACCACACATGATGTCCTTTTCTTCCTTGATGATGTGTGCTAAGTAAGTGAGTTGAAGACTTCTTTCACTTCTAAGGAATATTCATTTTGGTCTTTTCCTCTTTCCTGTCTTTTTCATGATCTCCCGCTTACAATCACCTTGATGTCTCACGATTTAGCGGGGTTAAATGGTGCTGGGTGGAGGGTGGTGTCAATGAAGCATATCTTTAGTGATCCTTTGTTCTCTTCTCAGTACTCGCTACTCTTTTCAGTAACCTCCCAACCTGGAAACTCTACCTTCACCTTCTCTAGGCACAGAGTTAGGACCAGCCTGGACTCGCGAGTACTTTGTGGTCCTCTTCTCACTGCTCATCTACCTGAAAGCTCGGTGTTCATCCCTACATCCTCCAGCACACAGGAGTATGCAATAAACATATTATTTAGTTAGTATTTATTATACCTATTCTATATTATAGTATTTTGGAGTCCCAGAGTGGCCAAACAGTTAAGCGCTTGACTAGTCAAAAGGTTAGAGGTTCAAACCCACCCAGAAGTGCTTTGAAAGACAGGCCTGGTGATCCGCTTCCTTTCTGTCACAGCCTCGAAAACCCTGTGCAGCAGTTCTGCTCTGCACACAGGGGGGTGCTATGAGTCAAAATCAGCTCAACTTGGCATATTATAGTATTTTAGACAAAAGGATGAAAGTGTTAGGAAGACAAGGAGCAGACATGTCCTGAAAGTGAACTAACACTTTGCCCACATTTTCTCATTTTAATCCTCACTACAGCTCTTATGAGGTTATGGCTCTTTCTTCATACTCCTAATGGTGACAGTGGGGTCCAGAGGCAGAGAGGCCCTGTCTTGGCTCACTCAGTCAGTTAGTGGCAGAGCCAGAATCCACACTGCGGGAAGAATCCACGGCTGTATTAATTCCAATGCACCATGCAACCTCATAAGTCTTCTGGGGAAAGCTTACAAGAGAAGATGGGTTTAAATTAATTTGATTTTGCAGAGATTAGATTTTAACTAGATTAAAGTATTAACAGAGTCCTTGGGTGGTACAAACAGTTAAGAACTCAGCTATTAGCCAAAAGCATGGCAGCTCAAGTCCACCTTGGAAGAAAGGTCTGGCTCTCTACTTCCATAAAATCAGCCACTGAAAACCCTGTGAAACACAGTTCTACTCTGGCACACATGGGGCCTCCATGAGTTGGAATCGACTTGAGGGCGACTAGTTAAAGCATTAATGGTTGGTAGTGACTTAATAAGGAACCCCGGTGGCAGCAATGCGTAAGCACTCTGCTGCTAACTGAAAAGTCAATGGTTCAAACCCACCAGCTGCTCAGTAGGAGAAAAGACCTGATGATCTTCTCCCACGAAGATTATAGCTTAGGAAACCCTATGGGGGCAGTTCTACTCTGTCCTGTAGAGTCACTGTGAGTCACAATTGACTCAACAGCACACAACAGTTACTTAATATGTCTTACCGGTTCAGTGATACTGGCTTTAAGACCGCTTTCACCCCCGGGACTAAGGTGAATAGTATAAGTGGGGGTGGCTGATGAATCCATGGACAAGTGTTTCCTGGCTCTCCCTAGTCACACTTAACTCACCTCTCACAAGTCAGGTGGGTCCTACCAAGAGGCCCTGTGTCAACTTGCTACCCAAGGCTTTCTAGGCTGTGCAGGGCTCTAGTCTGTATTTTTGAAGTTGGAGGTGATTTCCCCGGGAAGTGTAAATAAGGCAATAAGGCAGTAAGAATTTATTGGCTACATCCTGGTGTGCTGAAATCTACTTCCCCGAAATGTGAGCCCCTGGGACCCTGGATGCCAGAGTTGTTCCCAAACTCACACACATATAGCTATATAGCTGATCCTTTCTCTACTCAGCAGTCCTTCACATACCTGAGGATGACTGTGATGTCACTCCTAAGTACTTTATCAGATATATCTAAGTCCCAGACTTCTGAGTACTGTCCAGACAGCCAGTCTCTTTTGGCTGATTAGGTAAGAAAGTGCTGAGGTCTCACCAGGTAGGGCAGCTGTGGTCTGACCCTTGCTGAGTGGGGAGGTGCTATGGTTGTCCTTGTTCTGACGGCCATCCTTTTTCTGATTCAGCTCAAGTTACCACTCACCTGTGGATTCATGTAGACTGGTAACAAAGACAGCCCATTTCTTTCTTGCAAAATTCTGTTTCTCTTTTTCTTAAGGCATCCTGTATTTGTGATTTTGATTCTACCTATGTGTAGGTCATCTTTCCTTACCCTAGGCCATCTTACTGATTTCAGCCCTAAGTGGGATAGAAGTTCGTAAAGCACCTGATACAATAAGTGAAAAGTAGCTTCCTTCAGTCTTGCTTCTCCCTCACTGTATCTCATATCCGGCTGCTGCTGCTTTTCCTCCTCCTTTAACATTTCTTTGTTCTCAGTTTTGACCTAAATCAGTGATAACAGCCTCAATGTGGAATTGCCCACTGTGTGCCAGGCATGTTTTATAACACCAAGTTCTGCAAGAAACTTGATATTTTACTCACTTTGCAGTGAAATATACTGAAAAGCAATGTAAGAGTAAAATTTTGATGAGACAAAGCAGAACAGTGTGGCAGTGGATGAAGACCACCGAGGGAGTCTGCTGGGGTCCCAGAGCCATGAGAGTGCAGGTTGGTGGGCTCTTCAGGTGGGGAAGAAGAGTGACAGAGGGGGCAGGCGAGCACACCAGCTTCTTTTCTCCCTGCTCCATGCTGTCGTTTCCTGTCTCCCACCACCAGTTCCTGTAAGCTTATGGACCCTTTGGAGAATGTTCTCACCCACCCCCAGGCTCTCTTCAACAGGCCCATCCTGTAAGACCCGTACTTCCTCCCCACTTTCTCCAGGAAACTTGAGCTAATACCCACAGATGGACTGGCTCGCAGCTAGCTCCTCATGCCCTAAATTCTCTAAGCATCTCCTGTGGGGTCTACTTGCTCTCCCATTAGAACATGAGCAAACTGAGGGTAAGGACTACATATATTATTCAGTTTTGTAACCTCATCACCTACCAAAGTATCTGATGTATAGTATGCTGCCCAATAATTGTTGGGACAAGGAATAAATGAGTTAATAGCAACAAAAACATAAATGAAAGTGTGACAAAGATGAAATGTGATCGCTTTGTTTTGGGGCCAGCTCTGAGTGGCACCTTCCAGCGAGGTCTGCACCTGGGACAGGATGATAGCTTCGGGCACTGAGGTCCTCTGCCTGCAATCTTTTGTCCTTCCCTTGGCCCCCACATGCAACTGGAAACCAGGGCTGCTCCTTTCAGTTCATGAGAAGTATGAACATGACATGTTCCTTGGAGAGCTTTTATTTCTCTTTAAAAATTACTTATTAAATAAAATTACTTGGATTTATTTCCATTGTAAAAGGAAATTTGGGTTTCCATTTGGGTTTAGGGGAATTGGTGAAAGATACAAGAGAAAACTTGAACTACAAGTAATCAGGGAAGAAAGGCATTGTGTCTGTGTGTTGCCATCAAGTCCATAATTAATAATAAGTAGGGAGTGGGAGAGCTGGCTCCAGATGACTAATATTTATGACATTCCCCTCATCTGCCCTCCACGTTCCCCAGTCCTTGCTGTAAGATAAATCACAGTGCAGGAAATTTGAAATGGTTTTGGATCAATTTTGTTTGCTTAAATAACAATTTCCTTAACCTCAGTTTCATGATTCAGCACTTCTAGCATAAATATTTTACATTAAAAGCACTAAGGCAAGTCTGTGGGGTATAGGCATAAACTTGACCTCAGAATTACAGATGGACTACATAAAGCTGTAATAGTATGACTTCAGATCCATAGGGTAATCGAAGGATGTTTCAAGTACATAGTGGAAGCAGCAAATTTGGACTCACTATAGTCATGACCTTCCAGAAAATATTAACCATACGGCATGTTTAGTTAGCCTTCAACTTATAAAACTTGTGTATTTTTTAGGGCTCAGTTCCCTATAAACAGAAGTTTGGATTTAGAAAATTCTTCTTGATACTGTTCAGGTATTAAGGATATATTTTAGGATCTAGAAGATTAGCAGAGAAGTTGGTAATATAATTTGTCCCATATGCTCATTTTTAGTCTTTTAAACATTTCCTGGTGATTACCATTGTAGTACTTTACCAAGCATGATGTCCTGGAGAAGGACGTCATGCTTGGTAAAGTAAAAGGTCAGCAAAAAAGAGGAAAGGCCTCAATGAGATGGATAGACACAGTGGCAACAGTGGGCTAAAGCACAACAATGATCGATGATCGTGAGGATGGTGCAGGACCGGGCAGTGTTTTGTTCTCTGTCAGTCGGAACCTACTCGATGGCACCTAATAACAACAACACCTTAGAAGGATATGGGTAAAAAAAAAAAATAGAATATTAATATTAAAAATATTATAACACGTTTATGGGCAAGTGTTTTGCATATTTCTTTAGCATTTGTTTTCTGTAAAATAAAAGTGTTTGCTTTTAACATATTTGTGTTATTTGCTGATGATCATTGTTTTAAGTACTTTTTTCTCATAACCTTGCATTGTTACTTAGTGTGTAATCCCTAAGTCTTAAATGGACAGTCATTCCAGAAAAGCCCAAGCCGCTGCTAAGAAGCAATGTACTGGGGTCAGATTTGATGCTGAAATCTAAAAGCTCCTGGGTATTGTTGCACCTTCCCCACTGCCAATGGATTATAATGAAAACTAAAGCACCATCGCATGTAAACTACTACATAAATTAATCATATGGTGAGGCACTCAGCTGTGCTTCTTTTCAGTTTTACAGAATCTGGAGAATCATATTTTAATTTGCAATCCCACATTTATCTTTAAAGCTGCTCCTCAGAAAATATTATTCTGTATTTATTTCCTAATTTGGGAGATTTGAAAGAATATTATATTCCGATTATAATAATGATAATTCTGATATCTTGTATTGTTACTTTAGAAAAATGTTTTTCCCTGAAGTAGATACTCCAATAACCATAAGGAAATTTATTCTTAAAAACTTCAGGTTAATTCATAGTCCCCCGTGAGACCTGGGGTTCATTCCCAGCCAGTGCCCCTCGTGAGCAGCCACCCATCTGTCGGCTGAGACTTGAGTGTTAACTCTGATGCTGAACAGATTTCAGTGGAGCTTCCAAACTTAGATGGACTAGGAAGAAAGGCCTATTGATCTACTTCTGAAAAATCAGCCACTGAAAACCCTATGGTCACAATATTCTGACACAATTGTGCACAGGTCACCTTGAGTGGGGGGCCACCTCCATGGCAGCTAACAACAACAACGACGTAGTCCCAGAATTCTCCACATATTAATTTAACAACTATTCATTAAGTGCCCACTCTACGCATTCTGCTCGGTAAAGTAGAGGGTCGCAGAAAAGAGGCAGGCCCTCAGACAGATGGATTGACACGATGGCTACAACAATGGGGTGTGTGAGGATGGTGTAGGACTGCGCAGTGTCTCATTTTCTTGCTCATAGGGTCGCTGTGAGTTGGAACTGACTCAATGGCACCTGACAACAACAACGACGGTTCACTCACTCTGTTAGGGACTTAACACACAGTGGTCAACAGACTTTGCCTGGGCTACCTGCACAGACTTTACAGCCATGATGGGAGGCGACGCAGACAAATAACGTTAATAACGTGGTTTGATTAGTGCTGTGATTGAGGATGTACAATGAGTGATACAAACACATGCAATAGGTACCTGCTCTTTCTGGGCTGGGAGCACTTTCTGGAGGAAGTGATGCGACATTGAAGCAGAATCCCGAAGGATGAGTATCTTAGTTTTCTAGTACTGCTATAACAGAAATATCACAAGTGGGTGGCTTTAACAAACAGAAATTTATTTTCTCACAGTGTAAGGAGGCTGGAAGTCTGAATTCAGGGTGCAAGTTCTACAGGAAGACTTTCTCACTGTTGGCTCTGGGGGAAGATCCTTGTCTGTTTTCAGCTTCTGTTTCTTGACTCCTTGGAGATCTC
Source organism: Elephas maximus indicus (assembly GCF_024166365.1). NCBI lineage: Eukaryota > Metazoa > Chordata > Mammalia > Proboscidea > Elephantidae > Elephas > Elephas maximus. Next base: position 11,598,015 of record NC_064829.1, read on the forward strand.
ATGTGGTGTGGCATCTTTCTTTCCTAAGCTGCACTTACTTGGTTCATCTGCTCTTTTATATGTCAAAAAAAGTTGACTTAAGACATACCCTACACTAATACTGTCTCATTAACATAACAAAGAACACCCATTCCCAAATGGGATTATAACCACTATAACACAACCAACCCAGTGCCGTCGAGTCGATTCCGACTCATAGCGACCCTATAGGACAGAGTAGAACTGCCCCAACCACTATAGGGGTTAGGATTTACAACACATATTTTGGAGAACAAAATTCGATCCATAACATTTCACCCCCAAAATTCATGTTCTTCCCACATGCAAAACACATTCACCATATCGCATCATTGAAAAAGTCCTTTGAATCAACACCAAGTCCAACATCTTATCTTCTGAATCATCTGAATCAAATATGGGTGTGACCTTATGCATATTCCATCCTGGGGCACCTGTGAGATCTAGAATACAAGTTATTTGCTTCCAAAATATGATGGTGGGACAGGCACAAGTTAGACATATCTATTATAAAAGAGAGAAATTGGAAGGAAAAAAGGGATAATGGGCACCAAGCAAGTCTAAAACCCAACAGAACAAAATATATTTGTTCTAAAGGCTTGAAAATATCCTCTGTTCTCTGAGACCATCAGGGCAATGGCCCTGTCCTCCAGACTCTGGGTGTTGGACATGCTTTCTGAATTCCGGGTTCCAGGCCCACTGGGATACCACTCTGCTCTCTGGGCTTTGGGCAGACCCATTCTCCTAATCCATCTGAGTAGCAGCAGCCTTTCCTCCCCCCCCCCCCCCGCCCCACCCCATCCCATTAAGCTCTGTTCTTCTACCCCTTGGGCTCCCTCAGCTTTGGGCGGTGGCTCCACCTTCTTGGCCAACTGAACAGCAGCCCCCCACTCCAGAATTGAGTTAGTGGAGATCTGACTCTTTGAAACCTAGGAGGCCATGGCTCCACCCTTTAAAACCCAGGAGGCTGTGGCTCCATTCTTTGAAACCTAGGAGGCTGTATCTCTACCCTTTGAAACCAAGTCAACCTTGTTTCCTGTGTTCCTTCCAACAGTTCTGCTGATATCTAGGCTGCTCCAGGGATGGTATTTTTCTTTTTTTGAAGACAACAAATATAGCTCCTTTGGTCTGTTTCCTGCCTGTAGAATTCCAAGAGGCAAACAGTTTTCCTTCCATTCATCCTGCCTCTGCCCCCTTCAGCCTAAGCTGATGGGTTTTCTGCTGTGGTGGTTAGCTAGATCCATCAGTCACAGGCTTAATCTCTTTAACAAAAGATTGTGTAGCCAAGTCTTTGATGAACATTCTAGGACACATGTCCTGAGTTTGTACAACAGAATTTTCCAGATTTTTAAGTTTTGTTTCATTTTGCACAGTTCATCTTTAAGTCCATTTCTTTCCTCTAACATTTTACTATAAGTGGCAAGGAGAAACCACGCAACCCCTTTAAGATCTTGTTTAGAAATCTCTTCAGTCAGATATCCACATTCATCACTTACAAGTTCTGCCTTCCACCAAACATTTGAACGTAACTCTGACAAGTTTTTTGGTACTGCATGAAAAGCATTGCCCTTCCTCCATTGTCCAACCACGTGTGCATCGTTTTCTTTCGAAGCCTCAGCAAAAGCACATTTGACATCAACATATGCTAGCAACATTCAGTTGATGGTGCTACGTGTATTCTCTAAGACCACAGAGATGCACTCTATGGTGCTGCTCACTTCCTTTTGAGCCCTCACCAGAATTACATTTGATGTCCATAATTCTGCCAACAGTCTCTTCAGGGCAATATAGGCTTTTACTACTTTTTTTTTTTTTTTTTTCTAGTGCCTACTAGGCAGCTCAAAACTCTTCCAGCCATTCCCCAATTCTAAGACCACTTACACATTTCAGGTGTTTTTGTTAGCACAGCAGCCCACTCTCCAGTACCAAATTCTGTCTTAGTTATCTAGTGCTGCTGTAACAGAAATACAACAAGTGGGGGCTTTAGCAAACAGAAATTTTTTTCCCATAGTTTAGGAGGCTAGATGTCCAGAATCAGGGTGCCTGTTTTGGGGAAGACTTTCCCTCTCTATCGACTCTGGGAGAAGGCCCTTGTCTCTTTTCAGCTTCTATTTCTCAGTTCCTTGGAAACCCTGGTGGTGTAGTGGTTAAAAGTTCAGTTGCTAACAAAAAGGTCGACAGTTCGAATCCACCAGGCATTCCTTGGAAACCCTGTGGAGCAGTTCTACTCTGTCCTGTAGGGTCGCTATGAGTCAGAATCGACTCCACGACAATGGGTTTGGGGATTTTTTTTGGTAATCTTCATGTGACTTGGCATCTGTCTTCCCCCATCTCTGACTGCTTGCTTGCCTGCTTAATCTGTTGTTTTATATCTCAAAAGAGATTGACTAAGATACACCAGATACTAATATTGGCTCATTAACATAACAAAGACAACCCATTCCCAAATGAGATCATAACCACAGATAAAAGAGTTAGGATTTACATTTTTTTTGGGGGGGGTATAATTCTTTCTGTAACAATGAGCATATGTTATCTTACTGAAGAAAAGTACCATTTCCCAAGAGAGGCAAAGCAAGTACAAAGACTTAGAAGCCAGAGATCACAGCACAGTTGAAGAACTGAAAAGGAAATCCAGTGTGGATAGAGCATGAAATGTGAGGTAGGGAGTGGCTCAGAGGCTATGGAGAGCTCAAGAGGAGACAGAGCATCGAGGGCCATAGAAACCAGGGAGTTCTAACCTGGTTGACAGTAGACTCACCAGGGTGATTGCTTTTTAAAATACCCATACCTGGGCTTCATCCCAAATCCATTGAAGCTGGATCTCTGGGACAGGGCCTGGACATTAGTATTTTTAAAAGCTCCCCTAGTGATTTGATATACAGTCAGTATTAAGGCTCCTAAGGTAAGGTATATTCAGAAATATGGGCTTATGTTATGGGCAATGGAAATGTTTGAAAACTTTCAGTGGGGGAAAAATGTTAAAGTTTATGTTTTAGAAGGATTCACATGGCTGTGAGTGGAGAGCAGATTGAACATGGATGTGCCTGCAAGCAGGAAAGTGTTTCGTAGGCTGTAGCAGTCATCCAGGCAAGAGGTGATGGAGGCTTCAGCTAAGGTAGTGATGATGGAGGAAAGGCGTGGAGACAATGGAGAGAGATGCAGAAGGGAGAATCAAGGATCTGGTGAACGAGTGGCTTGGGAGTGGGGTGCTCAGGGCAGAGGGAGAGGGAAGGATCTAAAGTGATGCTCCAAAGTCTGCTTTGAGTTGCTAGTGAAGTGAGTGCCTTTCCCTGAAGCAAGAGTACTGAAACCCAGTAAGAAACCTGGTTGGATAGTAGTTTCATTTTTTGCATACTTCATTTCACATGTCATTTACATTTTGGTTTGCATTCTGTATTTGTTATTTTTTCCATGTATTTATCCAGTCAGCAGCACATATTGAGCACCTCATAGGTACCAGACACAGATTCAGATTTGGAGTACTTTAGTCAACAATTAATGCTTCCTGCCCTCATGGACTTTACATTCCCCTGAATCAGTATCCATAAGCCTGGAATCAAGACAGGGCTACCTGGGCGAAAACCAGGGCTCATCACTCCTGTGTCCTGTTCCCATACTTCTCTGTAGTCTTTACAGATATTTAATTTATGGCATAATCTTCCCTCATTTTGGTAGATAAGAACATTGAAAATCAGAGGCTTGGCCAGGTCTATTCTTTCTGTGGGCCTCTCTCCTAGTTTCTGGTGGCTGCTGGCAATCCTTGGAGTTCCTTTGCTTGTGAACAGTCCTCACATTGGCACTGGTGTTCCCCTGTGTGTGTGTCTCTGTGTCTATTCTGGTCTTTTTATAACTCAGAAGTGATTAGGTTTAGGATCCACCTAACACTTGTATCACCTCATTAACATAACAAAAGAAAAGCTCTATTTATAAACATGATCACACCCCAGGTACAAGAGCTAGGAATTCAACACATGTTTTTGGTAGGCAGAATTCAATCCATAACAAATAGTATTTTCTCTCTTCTCATACTACTACGTTGTTCATCAACATGCTTATACCTCTTAGAATGCTGCCAGCAATTAATAAACAAATAAATAATTTTTAATGTACCATATTCACTGACATTTCATCAGATTGGAGTAAAATATTTTTGCCGATTTATTAGATTTTAAATAACTCACTGCTAACCAAAATGTTGGCAGTTCGAATCCACCAGCAACTCCTTGAAAACCCTATGGACCAGCTCTAAACTGCCCTACAGGGTCACAATGAGCCGGAATTGACCCGACAGCAATGGGTTTGGTTTTGGTTTTCTTCTAAAAATAGTTGCTAGTGAAGACATTTTTCCATGTATTTACTACTTACATTTATGGTTTTGTAAAAGATTTGTTCATACTAATATTCACATTATTCTCCATGAATATATGAAACAAGGTTGATTTTTTAAAATGGTTTTTTTCTTATTTTTCATTTTTATTATTATAATCCAATGTTTCTATTTTTTCTTATTGCTTCAATGCTGTGCATTTACAAGGTTGATAAATATTGTACTTTTTTAGGTGGTTTTCATAATTTACAAAACACAGGTAACTCCTTAATTCACCTGAAGTTTATTTTGCACAGAGACTTGAAGGGTGGATTCCACAGAGTATTTTTTCTTTCCAAAATGGCTATTAAGTTTCCCTCTCACCATTGACTAAATGACCCTCTCTTTGGTAGTAATAGGTGAACTGCACTCATTCACAAGGCGCACTTCTCCGATGCCTGGCAGAAGGTTTGCTTCTTGGTTACTTTATGGAGTCTGCTTCTCTGATACATTCATTTCTCTGCCTCTTCTTCTTCCTCCAGCGTTCTACCTACTACCCCCAAGTTTCTCTTTGTTGTGAAACTTGGGATTCTATTTGGAGAAGATTCTGAATAAGTAGGAAAAAACAAAATTAAAGTAGAAAATGTAGGGCTTGGAGGACTTCGCAGTATGCAGATGATGACAGCTTGAGTTGTTGTCTACTGGTATGCTTAGTCATCTTCCTCTCTGTGTAAGACATGAACTAAGTGTCTCAATAGCATTAATTAGAAACAGTTTCTGGTAAAAGGTAATGATATACTACAGCATAACTTGTGAAATCAGGAACCTGTGTAAAGCAGAAACCTGTCAGAGAAAGAAAACGCAAATGTTCTCCACTAAAAAACGAGTAATAGAAAAGTGGTAAGACTGCACCCTGTCAAAGGTAGAAAGCTGTCGAGACCCGGAAAAGCAAGGTAATCCCATCAAGTTCCAACTCTCACAGGTTTCACTGTATATATTTTCAAACACCGCTTAACTTCAGTTTATAGGAGTTTCTTATCTCTCATTGTCATAAATTACCTCACAATACCAATAAGTACTGCTATCTATTTGGAGGAAACAGAACATAAGTGCAGGAAGGATATTTCTGCAGTTTTTTTCTTATTGTTATCTAGAATAGCCAGTGAACGTGGAAAACCAGCTTTGATTTTTTCCAGATGTTTTGCATATGGTCAATATCCTGACTTTAATTCAATAGGTATTTGGTGAACTTCTTCAATTAGACCTAGGCAGGCACAGAAAGCTAAAAGCAGTGCTAGAAGCTACCCAACATCTCACAGTGAACTGATTCTTTCTAAGGATATTTCTACTTAATTTCAATTGAACAAACATTTCTTAGTGTTTATAGCAATGGCCCCATTCGAGTCTTGTAGTGTCCATTTGGTGATAGAGAAGTATGTGTTTCATGCCAGAATGGAGCCTACAGGGTTGTACAACAAAGAGCTATCAGTTTATAGTTCAGTGGGCAAAGTAACCCTTTGGATCACTAACATGGACCCATAGAATGTAAACTCTGGAAAGTGCTTCAGTAATCATAACCCTCCCATTTAAGGTTGTTAAATGACTGACTTTGGATCTTGGGGAGAGAATTACAAGTTTAATAGTCCAAATATTGAAATGATACATGTAGCTCAGGGTGGCTATGAAAGGTTTGTTTGTGAAGAAAATAATCTGTACTTGATAAAAGGAAAAATAGAAGGAAGGGAAGTGTTGCATAGCTGAATGAAGCACAAAGGCCTGGTTCCAAAACAACATAGAGTGAAATCACCTGAAGTGATGCAAAGAGTAAGAAACCCTCACACCGGTAGAGACTAGATGGAAATTAACGATGAAACCCACACAGAGGAGGCAGGAGAGAGCCCTGTGCGTGCTCCAACTCCTCCCAGTCTTCGCGTTTTCTCACTCACAGGAGCACTGTGGGATGATGGAAAGAAAATGCCAGTTGTCAAAATGGGGCTATGGGGAGCAGAGGAGAGGCGGGGGTGGGGGCTGTGGGCAGGCAGAGGGTAGATGCAGAAGGGACTGCCGGGGGGCTGTGTGTTTCCACCTCTACAAATCCAGCCAGGGATTGTCGTTTTTTTTCTTGCAATCCATTTGAGATTCTTTCCATTGGACAGAGCACCCGGGAATAATGCTGAATTCAGTGGAAAATGTTAGCGGGGATCAGAATATCCCCCAAATATGAAGAGTGTTTTTTTTGTCTTGCTGATGACATTCATTGTGCGTTTGGTTCTTGGAGGAAAAACCTGTGGACTGTGTGAGATTCAGGGTGCACGAGGGGTTGGTTTCACACACGGCCTAAAAAACGCATCAGTTCACCTGAGTTTACGCATATCTTCCAGGGAAAGCCAACACTCTTTGATGCTGATATTTGGTGTAAAAAAAAAAATTTTTTTTTATATTTTTTGATATTTGGTAGTGAGATTTTTTTCATGAATGGATCTCTAGGGAAAGTCCTTGTGTCTGTTTCTTTGTGTTATTTGCTTAAATGTGTTTCCTCTGAGACATAACAGCCACTATCTATATTGACTTTTACATTTAAGGTTGGATAAGTATGGGCTTATTTCAGTTGTGAAGAAAACCCCTTTGTGAAGTTAGACTTCTAGCAGTATGAGTAAGGAGTGTAAAACTGACTTGACTCACTGGTAACTTAGGAGAATATACAAAAGTAGCATTATAAATGGGAATGTCTTGGGAATTTAAATATAATATTTGAAATTTCTTTCCCCATAGAATAATGGACTCCTCCACCAAATGGAACAGTGCAGATTACCCTATCTAACCTCTTCATTTCAGGGATGAGAAGGAGGACACAGTAGTTATGTGATTTTCCCAAGGTAGCAGCAGAGAGAGCTGATTGCAAATATTGGACCAGGGCAAATAGTTCAATGCTCATTTACTAATGTTTTTGAGAAAATCTAGAATGTATTAGGTTTGGGGACTTTTCTACTCTGAATCATTAACTCATGGGGAAAACCAACCACAGCGACACATGGTTGATCCATAAAAATAAATCAAGTAGAAACAGATGCTCCCCACAGAGTCAGAAAATTCACTTCTGTGGCCACAGAGGTGCAGTCGCTGCTGCTCTCTTGATTCTCAATGTTACCTAAAGTGTTACAGTCTACTGCCTATGTAAATGACTCATTTGGGGTTGCAAATGCTGCCCTTTATATTTAGAATTACTTTTTAGAAGTTGAATGAAGATAAGCAATAGTATAAGAGAAATACCTTTTAGGCTAAAGGATTCCTCCTTCTATTGTAGAATCTGGCTATAAATGCTTCTTTAAAAAAAAAAAAAATAAAACCCTTAGAATTGAACAGAAATTTTGCTTCTTACTACCTTACAGCTAAATTCTTTCAAGCAATTTTAAAAATATTTTAAATGAATTCTATATCATTTGGTTGAATAAAACTAATGTTTATATTTAAAGGGCATACTATATTGGTTTGGCGTTTTTAGGATTTTCTTCCTTCAATAAAAAGATAGAAAAAAAAAAAGCAACTGCATTTCTGTAAGATCAAGCTCAGGTCCTTATGATTCCAAATATCCCCAAGCTGATAGAAAGCTGAATTTGCTTCGATTTCTTGATTTTTAGACTTTAGAAAATATAGATAAATGAGTACATATAAAATAAGGAGCCCTAATGGTGCAACAGCTAAGCACTTGGCTGCTGACCAAAAGGTTGGTGGGTCTAACCCACCTAGTGGTTCCACAGAAGAAAGACCTGGCAATCTGACCCCATAAAGATTGCAGCCTAGAAAATTCTAAAGGACAGTTCTGCTCTCTCAGATGGGGTCACTATGAGTGGAAATTGACTTGATATCAACTAACAATAGCAACAACAATGCAAATAAAAAATTTAAAAAGCTATGCACACACAAAAAATAAATTTAGGAGTATCTGAAATTAGAATGTGGCAGTTTCAACTTTATTCATGAAACAAGCAGTATTTCTGACACGAGAGCCACCCCTTTATTTCTTTACTAAGTGTACGTATCTTTGATATAGTAGAGATTTATTAATATAAAATATTTTGTGATGAGATTAAATTTTGTCATTATTTGACTTTATTAATGATTTGGGTAATGGTCTGTCAAATATTTTACTTAAAAGAAATACAGATGCTTATTATATTAGAGCTATAATTTAGATGAAAGACTCTTGTCTAAGTGTGAAAATTTGCTGTCTCCCTGACCTTGGACAAGGTGCTGTTCCCTCAGCGTGACATTGTGGCTTCATGAGATGAAACGGTGGGTAGAGAGGCACTCGTGAACTGATTGGATGCTTTGCAGCTGATGTTGGTATAAGTGGTGGTATTGAGAAATCCACAAAGTGAGATGTGGAGTCTGCATAATACATCTTAAGAGTTTATTTATTTATATTATTATATCATACATATATAAATTATTAATTTGTATCTGCTTGGAAATGTTACATCTCATATTGACTTTACCTGCACTAGATTGTGACCTTCTAACGTATTGATAATGAACTTGGACTCATGACATTTCTCTCAAACCTAATTATTAAGTAGTCCAAAATTTAAAATTTGAGAGTCTGCCTTTAGATAGCAGTAAGCTTGAAATAAAGACAGAACGTGAAAGTTCTAACGAAATCTCCATAAAATTACCTGCACTTTCTGCTAACTCAGATGGAGGCGAGCTGAGCACACCTTCATACCATTAAGACTTTGGAAACAAAACAAAGCAAAATACATTTTCCATTTAAAACAGATATTTGAGTCATTAGCTTACAGTTAAAATTTGAATCAATATGCTAGTGAAATGCTGCAAGTATCTCACTAATAAGATTGGATCATTAACATATCTTTTTGTTGATGAATTATCTTTAATGTCTTTGTGTTTAGAGTTATAGATAGACATTACTGTTAGCACCAGCTGGCCTTTATTTTACTCTTGGAATAATTATTTATTCTTGCTTTTGAGTCACAGCAGTAAAGATTCTCAATAATGATGTAATTTTAAAATTTATTATGTTTTAGTAACTGTAGCAGTAAACTTTGTACTCAATAACGTACACTTTTCATAGTTTTTGTTTATGTCTTAAAGCCAGAGTGACCAAATTTATTCCCTAGAATATGTCTACATTTTATGGCCTTAAAATTTATTTTAAATGATGGGCTGCCTGAAGCACATGAGTGCACTCTGGGAAAAGCAGACTTTTTGTTTCTCTCAGGGTAAAACCAAGAGGTATTACTAGGATGATGGCTAGGATTAATGGAGAATCACTGAACTGGGTCGTGATCAGACTCATAGATGAAAACTGGTTCCCAGATAGCTGATTCAGTCCCGCCTCATATCTGAACTCCATGAATAATGATGAAAGGTGGATCTAAGTGAATGGAGAGAGGATGCTTTCCATGACACTGGCAGGGAGCCACAGGAAACACAGTTCATGTTTATTCATTAGTCATCCATTAAGCTCTGCTCTCAGAGTTGGGGATATAGTAGATTAAAACAAAACAAAACAGACTTAAATCCCTGCTCTTTGGGAACTGATATTTTCTGCTGGGGAAAAAGATAAATAAGTAAACTTTATAATATGCTAATGTAATAATTACTATACAACCAGAATGTTCCTTAGAAGCAAGGATGGAGAGATCTACTCACTTACTTTGTACATATCATCAGGAAAGATGACTCACTGGAAAAGGACATCATTTCTGGTAAAATGGTGGGTTCGTGAAAACAAGAGAAACCCTCAATGAGATGGATTGACAATAGGCACAACAATGGACTCAAAGTTATCAATGATCATGTAGGTGGCACAGGACCAGGCAACGTTTAGTTTTGTTATACATAAGGTCACCATGAGTCAGAGCCTACTCAATGAAAATTAACAATAACGACAAAAGCAATAATTGCTAAGAAGAAAAAAATCTCACCTAGGAGATGAAAGATTGGAGTCAGTTACACTTACCATTTTAGTTAGGGAAGCCATGAAAAAACAAAAAGCAACAAAATTGTTGCTCATGTTCCATGTTTCCATTTTAGGGTAGTTTGCTCCAAAGCATGCACTCTATAGAGCTGTTTATACAGAGCTGAGGTGTTAAGTAGATTGAAGAAAAAACACTAAAAAGTAAGCACTTTTATTTATACCTTTTTCACCTCAGGTTCCCCAGATTCCAGGTGAAGGAGAGAGGTAGTGACTTCCTTCAACTTCCCAGACCAGCCCATAATGAAATGCCGGGAGATAGTGTTCAGTGTCTTCTCCTCTGCTGTCCTCTCTTCTTCCCCAAGTCCCTTTGTCAGTGGGGTAAAGACAGATCTTGGTCTCAATGTAATTTAGACTCAGTTTCTGGAAAATCTTTCCTGTTAAGACTTGTGTGTTTCATTTCCACACAATATGCAATGAAAGGAAATACCTGTTTTCCTACAGCTTTTAAGGTAAAACCAGGCCTGATGTCTCTTTTTACTACTCCTTCACCTCCCCTTTCTTCTTTTTGTGCTCCCCGCCTTCCTTTTCTCTTCTCTTCCTTCTCCTCCTCTTTATATTCCTCCCTCCTTTTTACCTCCTCTCTTCCCTTTCTAGAAGAGTTACTATGTTTGGAGTATTATCTGAAGGATTAGAATCATTTTAAAGGACCTGACAAATACATTTAACCTCATGAAGTTTGTAGTCTCCAGGGGAGATAGAGGGAAACATTACCAGTGACGAACCATGAGGTCTCAAGATGAGAGGAAAAGGCAGCAGACTCAGGTCTCTGTTCATGGTTGTCTCAGACACCTCGTACACGCCTCTGCAGGTCCTCTTAGCCTGTCTTGGGGACTTTTGATTACTCGTATCATCCACAGCCACCACCAGGGCAACCAGTTCTGCATGACCACAGCTCACTTTATTTATGCTGGTTCAGTTCCACAGATCCGTACCTCACACTTGCTGCCCTCTGCCTCTAGGTTTTCCTGTTGATGTTGAGGCATGAGGTGCAAGGCACCTGCAACCTAGAGGGCAACATGGGAGCATTGGATTGTCCTCAGAAGCAGTTACTTGTATAGCCTCCTAGAAGGCAGTCCTGTGAGAGCAACAATGAGTTGTACTGGTGGTAGCCGACCTGGTGGTGCATCTGCTTCCCTGCCTCACCTCCCTCTTGCTTCTTGTGGTTGCACTCCCTAGTAAAGTCCCTCCACCCTGCTCCCTGGAGAACCCAGGCCAAGGCAGCCACATGTACTCCTCCCAGTCCTGGATCTTCTGGCGATTACTTCTTTCCTGTCTGTCACTAGGCTCAGGTACTTATAGCCATTTTCTCATTTTCTCAAAATTCACACTGTTTTCTCAATGCTTATGTATCCATTTATGGATAGAAGACATCCCTAGAAACTCTGAATATAGCTTTCACATTTGTTTACTTAATTAAATCCAACTAAGATGCAGAGGAATGGAGAGGGAAAGAGGAACATAATGTTTTGGACTGTTCCACATTGTATTGATCTGGTTTGCCAAATAACACACAGAAAAAGGGTTCTGGTCAACTCACCAGTCCATTCCAGTGTATGTCACCTTTAGAGAAATAGGGTCATGGATATTTGAGAGCTTTTGAAGATGGAAGGCAGCCATTAATTATTTCATTTCTGAAAATAAATGATTAAATAATACAGAGCTGATGAAAGGGTGTTGCTACTGCTTCTTCTTCCGATTCTTCTTCTTCTTATTTGTTCAGTGACTAATTCTCTTGAGGGATTTCTCTCTGTAGATGGCTAGGGGCTTGGATTGCCCCAGTCCCGGCACCTGCGGAGCAGAGTGTGGACTGGGAAATGTGAACAGTTGGCTCAGCATCCTGTATCTCACACATGGCTGCTGAACTGCCAGATGGGCTTCTCTCCAGGATCTAAGAAACACCCTCCTTCACTCTAGGTTGTTCCAGTTCTCCAGGGCTTCCAGTAGGTTACAGCTCTGCATGCTGTCATGTGTGGAGGTCCCTTTTCCTTGTGCCCTGAATACACTCTAGCTGCACCATAGCTGTTCTGTGTTTCCATGGTGGTGTTAGCAGGCCAAAGAACCCACGCTCCTTCCACTGCTAATGGGAAGGCAAAACAAAAACCTGTCTCTAAGCAGCGCTTCAGGCACATGAGGAAAACTCATTTAAGTTCAAACATGATTGCTTTCTTATAATGTTTTTGTTTTCTGATGGTAGCATCATTTCCAGGCAGTACATGTATATAATATTCCGATACCCATATAAAATGTAAAAATCAGGGACTTTTTCAATGCAGAAAATTCTAAAGAATTGAGGTCAGAGTATACAAAGTGAATATACAAAAATCAGTTGTATTTCTATATACTAGCAATCAACAATTGAAAACTGAATTTTTTTTAAAAAAGTGCTGTTTACGGTAGCACCAAAACACATTAAATATTTTGATATAAATACAGCAACATATGGGAAAGATTCATATGGAGAGCTGTATTGTCCGCATGGATGGGAAGACTCAATGTTGTCAAGACGTCACTTCTTCCCAAACCGGTCTAAAGATTCAACACAGGTCTCATCAGGATACAAGGAGGGTGTTTATGTAGAAACCAACAAGCTAACTCTAAAATATATACGGAAAAGCAAAGGAACGAGAATGCTAAAATAATTTTGAAAGCAAAAAAGGAACATTTGAAGATCACAAGACAATGTAAAGCTACAGTAATCAAGTAAGTTTGATATTGGGTAAAGGGATAGTCATATACATCAGTGGAACAGAAAAAAGGAATCCAGAAATTGCTTACACTTGAATGTTGTTATTGTTGTTGTTAGGTGCCGTCGAGTCGGTTCCAACTCATAGTGACTGTGTACAACAGAACGAAACACTGCCTGATTCTTTGCCATCCGCTTACAATCGTTATGATTGAGCCCCTTGTTATAGCCACTGTGTCGATCCATCTCGTTGAGGGTCTTCCTTTTTCTCACTAAGCCTCTACACACTTGTATGGCCAGTTTATTTTCAGGAGAGCTGCAAAGGCAATTTTTGAGGCAAAAGAAAAACTTCTTAACAATGATGCTGGAACAATTGGACATCAGTATGTCAAAAAAAAAATCCATATCTCACGTCATACATAAAAATTAACTAAAAATCGATAATAGACCTAAATGTAAACTTAAAGCCATAAAACTTAAAAAAAAAAAAAAATCTTTGAGATCTTGGCTTAGACAAAGGTTTCTTAGATAAAACACCAAAATCATGATCAATAAAGGAAAAAAAAATGGTAAATTGGACTTCACCAAAATTAAAAACTTTCTCTTGAAATCCACTGTTAAGAGAATAGAAAGACAAGCCACAAATTGAAAGAAAATATTTGCAAATCACATATCTAATCAAGGACTTGTATCCAGAGTATATAAAGAACTCTGAAAACCCAATCCAAGACAACATATATCTCAATCACAAAAAAAAAAAATAAGGGCAAAAGGTTTGCACATACATCTTACCAAAGAAGATACGCAGATGGCAAATAAGCACATGGCAATATGCTCAATATCATTAGTCATTAAGGAAATGCAGATTAAAACACAATGAGATTACCACTATACACATATAATGAAAAACAAACAAAAATAACAGGCAATTCCAAGTGCTGAGAGGATGTGAAACAACTGGAACTCAGATGTATTACTGGGAGGAATGCAAATTGGGATAGCCAGTTTGTCAAGCACGTGCGCGGTGTATTATGAAGTGAAACATGCACTTACATACCGTGCAGCCCAGTACCCCAGAGCACTCCACTGTGTGTCTCTGTGCTGTACCACTGATTGCTGTCACTCATCAGCCTCTCTGGTGAGCACTGCCACAGCCTTTCAGGACCCATTCCCAGAAAAATACAACAAGTGTGTAAATCTTAAAGTACCTTCATGCAACACAATAAGATCTTGCAGTTTCATATTTTATATTTTCTGTGTTTACTTATTCAACAAATATTTATTGACTATTTGGACATACTGGATCCCTAAAAGTATGCTAGCCTCAGGAATTACAGTTTTATGCCACAGTTCTCTGCCCCAGAGTTCAGCATCTCAGATGAGAGGCAGACATAGAAACACACCCCTGCAGTAATATACGGTGAAGTTGTTACAACGATAAATCAAAGTGGTGCCCAAAAGAGTGACTGAAGAACTCCTTCAGCTCTGGACTCATGGAAAGTAAGCCTAGAACTTCGGAGGTCTTGGATATCATTTCTAGGAATTTAGCCTGTACATGACTGGGAGCCACTGGGAGTTTTAAGCAGGTAGAAACATGAACAAATGATGTTTTAGAAGGACCATTTTGGCAACAGCATAAATGTGCGTGCACAGGCATGTGTGAGTCCAGATATGGGGATGTGGGATGCAGAGATGGGGCAATGAAGGTGAAAGTACCAGTCAGGGGCTGTTGGATGAAAAGTAGTGAGAACCTGAACTAAAGCAATTGCAGAGGGATTTAAAAAAAAAAAAAATTTTTTTTTTTTTGAGGGATTTTAGGAGACCAGAAATATTTTAGAAGTAAGATCAGTGGGATTTATTATCTAATTCCATGTGGACGGAAGTGGAAGAGAAGAGGTTAAAGATAATTAGGTTTCTGGCTAGGATGACTCAGTGGATGGAGGTAACCATTTAAACAGTATAAAGAACATGTGAGGAAGCTCAGATTTGATGCTGGAGAGGGAAGAAAAAGGAGGCGAAAGGGAAGACATATGTCAGTTGAGGTTTTGAAATCCTGAGGTAACATGTCTGTGGGGCTGTAAGGGGAAATGTCCAGTAGGTCACTGGGTACATGATCTGTGATAGTAGATAAAGCCACATTTACAGTGACTTACATATCCTGCTCCCTAATTGGAAAAAAAAAGCTGAAGACAAAAGCAGTGTAAAATTGGTGGTCACAGATGTCAGCTGGAATGACAAATTATCAGGAGTTAGTTTTCTCCAGCATACATTTTGTGCAGCCCTTGTTCTCAGTCTGTTGTTGGAGCAAGTGCTTCCTGTGACGATGTGCCCTGCTTCACTAGAAGGTGAGCAGGCTCCTTCAGAGACGCCTGTCTCTCTCCCCATCAGCTGTGAGCAGGGTGCTGAAGAGATTGGCATACTATCTGTTGCCCTGCCTTCAATCTCATTATGTACAGCGCGCTGATTTGCAATGGTAAAAAAAAAATAGAAAATAACAATAAAAAGTGGGTTTATCAGTGCTAAAAAAAAGTGGAGTTAAACTGTAACTCATTATTTATTTTTAATATTAACCCTCATTAAAATACATAGAGCAAAGCCAACATTTTTAGACACTCCTAATAATGGTAATTGAGTGCAACCCCCGGTTTCTCAGTTTTAAAAAAGTAATGTTTGATTCCCTTTGTTTTCATGAGATTTAGTAAAAGCATTACACTGCTTCAGTCTTACTCATCCAGAAAGTTTGTCGTGAAATCCTTGAAAATTCATTTCTCTCTTTCAAGGGCGCTATAGAAAGGATTGTGATCCAGAGGAAGCTGCCACCTTCTGCTCATTGATCACTTTGTCAATGACATTCATTGTGAAAGGTGTAAGGTGAGGAATGGGATCTTTGGGTGGTGAAATGGTTAATGTGCACAGCTGCTAACTGCGAGGTTGGAGGTTCGAGTCCACCCAGGGGTGCTTGGGAACTGGTGGTCACAGTTCTACTCTGACACACATGGGATGGCCAAGAGTCAAGACTAACTCCATGGCGACAGGTTTTTGAGTTACAATGAGTTGCAAAGGACCGTTGGTGGTCTCTGATGAAAGCAGCTGAAGCCATCATTTTGACCATATGGGTCTGTAGTCACCTGAATGATTTTCCCTTCCCGGTTTGTGCTAATGACTTCTTTGTGTCCCTGGGAAGAAAAAAAAAAAAAAAAAAAACTGCCTTCTGCACATACTTCCCAAATACTTCACTTATGCTGGCCTTGTGAGCAGAATGAACGCAGTAATTTTCCTGGCAATTGTGGCTGGTGTCCCTGCCAGAATTTACACTTTTCTACTTGGATAAAAGATGGTACAGGGCTGCTGCTCTGGGGCCAGTGGCTGGAATGGCTAGCAGTTCTCTCTCTACCTATCCTCTAGGACTAAGGAGGGTAGAAAGTGGCGTTCTTGGGTTCTTCTCTGACCCCTGAGTTAGAGAACAAAGCTCTTGGGAGATCCTGTGAGAAATGGGATGTTTGTAACCCCATGAGTTTCTTGATCAAGCTCCTTTTTTAAATATTATTTGAGCTTATTTCAGGTTGTTCTTAATGTGGCCTGATTACTCTTGCTCTTCTAGGGCCTGCTGCACTGCTTATTGAAGAGCAAATGTGCGTAGACTCGCCTCTCGTTTCCTGCATTTGTATTGATTTAGGCTGCTGCAGACTGGCAGGAAATGAGAAAAAATGGTTCCCATTTCTCAGTCATGAGCCAATTAAAAAATTCAAAAACTTAGGTAATTGCTTCCTGAGAAATGTTATCTCTAAATAGATATAACTACCATATCTACTAACCAGTAAATGACTATCTCTGTCTTAATAGTCAGAGTTCTAACGTTTAGTTTTCTTTTACGGACCTTTTCCCTAGCATTAAGATAGACACATTTCATCTATTTTCTGGAGGCAATAATAGATTCTTGCATAAAATCAGTCTTCATTACAAAAGGCTGGCTTTTATAAACAGGCTGTTAGTATCAGGTGTAGCTTCCTGAGGGTGGGTGTATGCATCTGTGAAAAATATGTAATTTATTTACACACTTTGTAATCCCACAACACATGCGTGTTCATGTGTGCATGCACATACGCACACGCAGCATCTAAAATCAAAGGGCAGCGTCTCCATAAGGTAAAGATGGTAGAGAGGATTATACCTTTGTGAATTACTGTCATGAAACGATATGGCACTTTGCTTTGTAGCTGCTTCCAGATATTTCCACCATTTGGAAGATTTAAATCTTCACCCAGTACCTCAGAGCAGTCCACCGTGTGTTTCCGCTCTGTACCACGTAATTCCTATCACCATCACCCTGTCTAGGAACACAGTTGTAGCCTCTCAGCGCCATTCCTGGCAAAATAAAACAAATGCACAAATTGGAAAGCATCATCATGTGACAGTGGAGAGCCAGAGCAGGTTTTATTAGGGTTAGGCAGTGGATTTGGTTCTGGTATTTGACATTTGCTTGAAGTCAAAGATCGATACTATATATTATCTTACTAAAAATTAGCTTCATTAGTCCAAAAACGGCACAGGATTTTTTGACAACACATCTCTTAATAGAAAAGTCTTCTAATTTAACAGAATTAATTATATCTCATAAAGAAGCTTTGATATGAGATATTCGGCAAATATAAAAATAGTTGTATTGTAGATATGTATTACTGTCGTAATTTTTACCATAAAATCCTGTTAACACATATATGTGTATGTAAATTTTTATTATATATTGAAATTATGCTTAAGATATAAAGATGAACAATTAACACATTATCTGTATCCCAGTGCCTCCTTCCACAATCTTCAGTCTATTTACATTTAATGTGATCATTGGTGTGTTTACACTTAGGTCTGTCATCTGCTACTTTTTCTGTTTGTACTATCAGTTCTTTCCCCCTTTATTTTTCTGCCACCTTTGGGATTGAGGTTTTTTTTTAATTGTGTTTTAGATGAGAGTTTACGCAGCAAATTAGTTTCTCATTAATTAATACACGTTGTTTTGTGACATTGGCTACCAGCCCCACAGCATGTCAACACTCTCCCCTTCTTAACCTTGGGTTCGCCATTACCAGCTTTCCTGTTCCCTCCTGCCTTTTCAACCTTGCCCCTTGTGTGCCCATTTAGTCTTGTTTTATGGGCCTGTCTGATTTTTGGCTGAAGGGTGAACATCAGGAGTGACTTCAATACTGAGTTAAGAGTTTCCAGGGGCCATGCTCTGGGGGTTTCTCCAGTCTCTGTCAGACCAGTAAGTCTGGGGGTGTGTGTGTGTGTGTGTGTGTGTGTGCGTGTGTGTTTGTGAATTAGAATTTTGTTCTACATTTTTCTCCAGCTCTGTTGGGGACCCTCTATTGCAGAGCAGTCAGTAGTGACAGCTGGGCACTCAGTCTGGTGGAGGACTACTTGTGGACCATTAGTCCTTTGGACTAATCTTTCCCTTGTGTCTTTGGTTTTCATTATTTTCTCTTGCTCCAGACAGGGTGAGACCAGTGTAGTGTCCTAGATTGCTGCTTGCAAGCTTTTAAGACCTACTCACCTAAGTAGGATGTAGAACATTTTCTTTATAAAATGTTATGCCACTTGAGCTAGATGTCCCCTGAGACCATGGTCCCCAGCCCTCAGCCCGGTAATTTGGTGCCTCAGGGAGTTTGGATGTGTCTATGGCACTTCCATGACCTTGCCTTGCTGAAGTTGTGCTGGCTTCCCCAGTATTGTGTACTGTCTTACCCTTCACCAAAGTTGCCGCTTATCTATTGTCTACTTAGTGTTTTTCCCTCCGTACCCCGCTTCTCCCTCGTAACTACTAAAGATTGTTTCTTTTTGTGTGTAAACCTTTTCATTAGTTTTTATAATAGTGGTTTCTTGAAATATTTGAACTTCTGTGATTGACTTATCCCACTCAGCATAATGCCTTCCAGATTCATCTATCGTGTGAGGTGTTTTCGCAGATTCATCATTGTTCTTTATCGTTGCATAGTATTCCATTGTGTTTATGTACCATAGTTTGTTTTTTGGATTAAGTGTTTTTAAATTCAGTAGTATTCCATTTTTTTACTTATTAGCTAAAAACTCTTAGTTTTGCTCTCTTAATGGTTGTCTTGGAGTGTATAATATTTATCTTTAACTTATCACAGCTTACCTTTATGTAATATTACGTAACTTCAGATAATGTGAACCTTGCAGCATTGTGCTATTCTTGCTGTATATTCTACTTACTTATAAAAAAAAGTTATTATTTTTGTTTAAACATTTCAAAGAAATTAACATAACACATTAAATGTCTGATATGTTTGCCCATTTCCAGTGCTCTTCCTTCCTTTCTGTAGCTCCATATTTTCTTTTGTATCATTTTCCTTCTACCTGATTGACTTCCTTTAATATTGATTTCTTGCAGTGAGAGTATGCTGGTGAATTATTTTAGCTTTTTTATATCTGAAGAAAGTTATTTCACCTTTATTTTTCATTAATATTTGCATGGCATACCTTTGCTCATCTTTTTACTTTCAGCCTCCTTATGCTGCATTTAAAGTGAGCTGCTTGTAGACAGAATAGTGTTAGATCATGTTCTTTTCCTCTTAGTCCACTCTGCAAATCTTTATCTTTTAATTGGTACATTTAAATCATTTATATTTATGGTAATTTTTGACATGTTAGAGCTTAAGTCTGCCATCTTATTATTGTTCTCTGGTGTTTCTGTTTTTCATTCCTTTCTTTCTCATTTCTTGCCTTCCTGTGGGTTACATGAACATCTTGATTTATTTATAGTATTTCTAAGTGTATCACTTTGCATACTTTTTTTTAATGGTTGCTTAAGGTATTGTAGTCTATATAAGCAGTTTACCACAGCCTACTGGTATCAGTGTTTTAACCCTTAGGGTGAAGTATAGAAACATTACTTCCGTGTAAGATCTCTTTACCCTTTCAGCCTTTAAAATATGATCATTTTAATTTTTTCCCCTGCATATACTGAGCACCGTATCAGATAGTGTTGGCCATTTTTGCTTCAACCATCAAGTATGATTTAAGAAAATCATGAGAAGAAGGATGTTGTTATTATTGTTAGGTGCCATCCAGTCAGTTCCTACTTATGTGCCCCTGTGTACAACAGAGTGAAACACTGCCCGGTCCTGCTCCATCCTCACAGTCGTTGTTTTGCTTGAGTCCACTGTCGCAGCCACTGTGTCAGTCCATTTCCTCAAGGGTCTTCCCCTTTTTCACTGATCTGCTGCTTTACCAAGCATGATGTCCTTCTCCAGGGACTGGTCCCTTCTGATAACGTGTCCAAAGTATATGAGACACAGTTTCTCCATCTTCCCTTCTAAGGGGCATTCTGGCTGTACTGCTTCCAAGGCAGATTTGCTTGTTCTTCTTATAGTCCATGGTGTATTCAAGATTCTTCACCAACACCATAATTCAAATGCATCAATTCTTTTTCAGTCTTCCTTATTCATTGTCTAGCTTTCACATGCACATGAGGCAGTTGAAAATACCCTGGCTTAGGTCAGGCGCACCTTAGTCCTCAAAGTGACATCTTTGCTTTTTTAACACTTTAAAGAAGTCTTTTGCAGCTATTTGTCCAATGCAGTATGACATTTCATTTCTTGACTGCTGCTTCCATGGGTGTTGTTTGTGAACCCAAGTAAAATGAAATCCTTCACAACTTCAATATTTTCTCTGTTTATCATGATATTGCTTATTGGACCACTTGTGAGGCTTTTTGTTTTCTTTTTGTTGAAGTGTAATCCATGCTGCAGGCTATAGTCTTTGGTCTTCATCAGTGTTTCAAGTCCCTTCACTTTCAGCAAGCAAGGTTGTGGGTAATAAGTCTTCCTCCATTTGCGATGCCGCATTTTTCTTCATATAGCCCAGCTTCTTGGGTTATTTGCTCAGCATACAGATTGAATAAGTATGGTGAACGAATACAACCCTGACAGACACCTTTCCTGATTTTAAACCACTCAGTATCCCCTTGTTCTCTTTGGGCTACTGCCTCTTGGTCTGTGTACAGGTTCCTCATGAGCATAGTTAAGTGTTCTGGAATCCCCCTTCTTCTCGATGTTATCCATAATTTAGGAAGAATAGGCTGTTATGTTTAACCTTATTCTTAACCATTCAATGTTCTTTCCTTTCTGGAGTTTGAAGCCTTCTTTTGTTGTCATTTCCTTTCTATTTAGAGAATGTTCTTTAGTCATTCATAAAAGTTATATTTGCTAGCAATAAATTTTCTTAGTTTTTGTTTTTTTGAGAATGTCTTTATTTCCGCTTCATTTCTGAAACACAGTTTTGCCAGACATGGAATTTATGATCAACAGTTCTTTTCTTTTATACTCATTGCCACTGAGTCGATTCTGACTCATAGTGACCCTGTAAGACAGAGTAGAACTGCCCCACAGGGTTTCCAAGGTGGTGGTCTTTATGGAGGCAGACTGCCATATCTTTCTCCTGCAGAGCAACTGACGGATTCAAACCACCAACCTTTTGGTTAGCATCGGAGTGCTTAGCCATTATACCACCAGGGTTCCTTCTTTTCCTTTAGTACTTGAAAAATGTTGTGTCACTTCCTCTGACCTCTATAATTTCAGATGAGGTATCTATTCGAATTCGAATTGATATTCCCCTATAGGTAATACATCGTTTCTCTCTGGCTGCTTTCAGGGTATTTTTTGTTTTTGTTTCCTTTGTCTTTAGTTTTCAGAAATTTAACTATGGTCTAGAAAAAAAAAAATTTTTTTTTTCTAGTTATGACGGCAGTGGTGGGTTGGATGCTTTGCCATGAATTTCTTTGAGTTGATTCTATTTGAGGTTTTCTCAGCTTTTTAAATATATACAGTTGTCTTTTGCCAAATGTAGAAACTTTTCATCCATTATTTCTTCAAATACTTTTTCGGTTCTACTCTCTCTCCTCTCTGTGTGGGACTCTGATGATGTGAATATTAGCTATTTTATTCTTGGCCCAAAGGCCCTGAGACTGGTTTATATATATATATATATATAAAATCAGTTTGTTTTTCAGATTAGGAAAATTATACAAGTTTTTCTTCAGTTCTATTTTATAGATTCTATCCTCTATCCTATCTAATTTATTGAGCCCATCTGGCAAATTTTTAATATTTCATATTTGTTTTTTCAGTTTTTTTTCTTTCCATTTGATCTTTTTGTACATATATATATAACTTCTATTTCTTTCTGGATTTGTCTACTTTTTTATTTGTTTCAAGATATTTTGTAATTGCTTATTGAAACATATAGATTATGGCTGCCTTAAAGTCCTTGTCAGATAATTCCAATGTCTGATTCACTTTGGTATTGACATCTGTTAATGATCTTTTCTCAATCAAGTTGTGATTTTCTTGATTCTTGGTATGATGAGTGACTTTCTGTAGCCATGGATATTTTTTATATTATTAGATTCTGGATCCTATTTAATCTAGTTATTATTTTTACATCAGGCAGCTCCCCTGTTGATGGATAGCACAGGGTCCAGGTAGGTGTACACATTCAGTTTCCCATTGAGCCCTGCTGTCACCAACTCAGGAGAGTGGAGCCCTGACTCACGCTGTCTCATTGCAAATGGGTGAGATGGAAGTTCATCTCCCTGCTGACTCCACTGACACTTTCCTAATGAAAATAGGCACTGACTTGCACTGCCTCTTTTTCTCCAAGTGGGGGTGTAGATTCAGTGCCCTTGCTGCACCCTGCTAACGCCAGGGTCAGGAGAAGGAGAGGGATGGCTCACACTACTTTGTTGCTGTGGGCTAGAGTGCAACTGCAGTTCTTCACTGGGTCTCAACTTCATTTTTGAAAGATATTTTTACAGAGCTTAGAATTAGAAGTTGATGGTTGTTTTGCCCCCAACTTGAAAAATGTCATTCCACTGTCCTCCAGCTTCATTGCTTCTAATAATAAATCTATTGTCATTCTTATTTTTGTTTCTCTCTATTGTAACATGTCTCTTTGGCTGCTTTTCTGATTTTCTCTTTTTTATTTATTTTGAGAATTTAATTGTCATATGCCATAGGGTAATTTTCTTCTTCTTTTTTTTTTAATTCCTGCAGTTCTTTGAGCTTTTTGGATCTGAGTTTATAGTTTTCATCAAAGTTGAAAAATATTTGGCCATTATTTTAGGGCTCAGTTATATTTATACAATGACACTTGAAGTTGATCATAGCTCACTGATGTTCTTTTCACTTTTATTGGTTTTGTGTGTGTGTATGTATTTCACTTTGTTTAGTTTCTGATGCTGTATCCTCACGTTCACTAACTTTTCTTCTGCAATGTCTAATATGCCATTAATCCCATTAAGTGGATTTTTTTTATCTCAGACATTTTCATCTGAAGTTCATTTTGTTTTTTATATTTTCTCTGTATCTACTTAACTTTTTAAATGTATGTAATGCAATGATAGTAACTTTTAATTTTCTTGTCTGCAAATTTGAACATCTGTGTCAGTTCTAGGAGGATTTTGATCAATTTTTCTCCTATTTCTCATATTTTTCTGTTTCTTTGTATACCTAGTAAGTTTGGATTAGATTCACACTTTGCATTTTACCTTGCTGGGTGCTTGATATTTTGTATTCTTACAAACATTTTTAAGCTCTTTTCTTAAAGACAATTAAGTTATTTCAAAAACACTTTGATTTTGGGGGGTCTTGTTTTTAAGATTTGTTAGGCAGAATCAGTGCTCATTCAGTCTAGGGCCAATTTTTCACACTACTGAGGCAAGACTTCAGATTATTCTACTCAGTGCTGGCTTTGGGGTCAGGCTGTATGCTCTGCTCTACGGGAAATGTGGATAGTGTTCTCTCCGATCTTTTCAGATGATTTCTTCCTCAGGTGATTGCCATTTCATGGTGCTCTGTGAGCTGGTTTCCTCACATACATGCACTGATAACTGCTCAGCTGAATACTTAAGTAGACTGCTCTGCAGATCTCTGGGGTCTTTTTCTGTACTGCTCTCTATTTTTGGGACTCTTCCCTGTGAACTCTAGCAGACTTCATCTCCCTGGAATCCTAGCTCTGTCTTCTCTACTCAGAGAGTCTTCTGGACTCTACCTGGCTTCCCCTCCTCTACCAACCTGGAACCAATTTAAAATAAATTCTCAGGTAGAAGCTTTCAGACCTCGTACGCATATTGATGTCAAGTTGATTCTGACTCATGGCAACCCCATGTGTCACAGAATAGAACTGCTTCTTAGGGTTTTCTTAGTTTCAACTTAACAGAAGCAGATCACCAGAGCTTTTTTCTGTGGTATTGTTGAGTGGGTTCAAACCATCAACCTTTATGTTAGTAGTCTAGTGCAACCCATTTGTGCCATCTAGGACCTTTCAGACCACATAAGTTGTGTAAATTCGTGTAGTAAATCTGCATGTGGACCAGCTTGTGGATATGGATTCCCGAGAGGTCTTTTTTTCCATCGAGTTGGTAGAGATGGGCAAGCAACCTTGTCATGTCTCTCTGGGTATGTTCATTTCTAGTTAAAATTTACACAAAGGGTATAACCACTTAGGGTCCCAGTTTTAGTGAAATCTCCATTTGGTCTCCCTACTTTGGGTAGGACCTGGGATTGATTACTGTTACATGGTGCTGTATATGATTATCCAGTGTTATAGGGGTAAGGCAGATACCTCCAGAATGCAAGCCTACTTGAGTTTTCCTCACCTCTGTGGATTCTTGCTTTCACTTATTTTTTCACTTCCAAGGATTCTTTACTTTCTTTTCAAATCAATGATTCATTTATATGTCTTACAGATAATTTGTCCAATGTGTTTTGTTATTTATATTTCAGTTGGGATGATTGTTTAAGGTATTTAGTTGGACATACTGCCAAAAAAACAGTCCCTTATGTTTAGATTTTTAAACTTTGAGACAACGGATATTTTCAAGTTGATTGTGCCAGTGTTGTAAATGAAGCCAAGTAAATTGAGTCATGCACAACTATTAGGCCATTTTAATTCTTAATTAATTAATTATTTTATTTTAATTATTAAGTAATTTTAATTATTATTTTATTTAATTATTTATTAATTATTTTAAATAAATATCAATAACCCTTGATATTTTAAGGAAATTTAGGGCCATATATTTCCTGTCTACAACCTTCTTACTGGGTAACAATGAAAACACATCTCAGAATGAGTTCTTTTAGACATGCACACCTTCACTATTAATGAGGCATAACAACAGTAATGTATTCTATGTTCTCCCCAAAATCTAAGTCCTACTCATAGGAGGAGCTTTGAGTACACCTTGCTTGAAATGTTCACTGGGGGAAAACACTATAATATTGTACAGACAGGATTCAATTATACTACTTGTTGGTGTTGGTGCAGCTGCTGTGAAATCAGTAGCTAGACCCAGAGCCACCACAGAGTCAAGCCAGGTGACAATCCAGAAGGGTGAATGATGAAAAGCTCACTAGATTTTTATTACCTGTTCACACAGGGGTCTGCCATGTAAGTGCCAGACCACCTACCTTGAACACCATAGATTTCACCAGTGACACTCACTTGAACATTTATTTTGCTAAATAACAAAGTCCATGTGTTAATCAGAAATAAAGAAGACCAAAGCACTAGTAGCCTCCTCTGGAGAATGGTGTTTTGTAGGAAATTCTGTCTAATCACCCCTGCAGTCTGTGTCTCTGATTAGAAGAATAGAGAAAAAAACAATGGACACACACATCTCACACTGCGTATGTGGAAGTATTTTTAAAGTTAACCCCAGTCCTCTGAGCAAGCATACATTTTTTATTGTACATGTATAACTTATGTAATATATGGCATACATTGTTTTTGTATTCTCATTGTCAATTCCTTTTCCATTGGCAAGTATCCATGAGCTCATAATCAAATTTTTGGTACAACCTGTAAGAGTCATCAAAGCTCCCACTTGTTAAAGCATTTTCTTTTGACAGTATGCTAAGAATGTAAACTCACTTTTGAAATGTGAATAATCATTACCTAGTTATCTCTTTTGTGTGCTGAGAATTTGCTTTGTGGAATATCATGTCCATTGTTCAAAATGAATTAATTTATGCACTCCATTAAATATTCTTTTTTTTTTTGGTCATGAAGAATCTTTTGATATATTTATTAATATTAGAATAATAGATTTTATTCATGACGTATAAAGCCTAAATAATTAATTTTTAATATCTTTATGGAATTGTTTGATACTAATTAAAACTAAGAGCTAAAAATGTTTAAGTCTTTGCTGACTTCCTAAGGAGGCTTCTTAAGCAGACAGTTTGATTTATGAGTCTTTCCGTCCTCCCATCAGCCCTGGATTTTTGGCACAAGTCAATGCTTAAAATGGGTGCTTGCCTGTGGTCAGACCTTGCTGCTATTAATACCTACCTATTAGATTTTTATTAGATTTTACCTACTACATTAACTTTCATTTGGTATTTTGTATTTCTGTAGCACTTAGCTCTTTGCAAAGCACCCTTCACACTATTTTCTCAGTTTAACACTAAGAAGCGTGTGAAGTGAGTATTGTTAACCCCGTCTTCTATAGGAGAAGCCCAAGGCCAATAGCCAAGGTCGTACGGTTAGGAGCTGTCTGTGGACTGAATCAAGATTTGACCACAGGCCTTCTGACCCCTTCTGGTATTCTGTAGATGTCCTGCTTCCTGCTGTGGTGAATTATAAAGTGGAACTGAGTATAAAATGAGACCTTTACATGCTATTTAAGATGGCTAAGCTGTTTACATATTAAAAGTAAAACAAGCTCGGATATGTAAGACTTATTTGAAAGTTACCCGTATAATATCTCAGTGAAAACTATTTCTCCCATCTCTCTACTCTGCTTCCTGAAAACACACTATTTGTGTCACAATCAACTGAGTTAAAGCAGTTTCTTAAAGGAACACTTTAATGTGATTTGATTTACCAGACAATTTTCCTGTATGGCCACAAGCTAAGGCAAGGCAAAGACCTTAAGTGTATGGAGCACAAATCAGGAAAATGTCAAGGAGGATGTCTCGAACATCTAAATTGTTCAGGAGAAACCAGAAGTGCCCTAGACAATTAATTACTTGGAAGGAAATTCCTAAAATTTGGGAGACGGGATACTAGTAAAATGAGAGTAACAGAGGAAAAAAATTCCTATTTCGTAGAAATCCAGTTATGACACTTTAATAGAAGCCTGTTTTTAAATTGCTTTTTTTTAATCACATGAGCCACAAAGACAACATTATAATTAGGTAGCTCTGTCCATAGGGGAAGTGACATACAGAAGTTTAGGCAAACCTGCCACAATTCCCAGCAATCTGTCAAACCGACACCTGGTGTGGATCAGCATCCACCGCTTCCCTCCTGTCTGCAGTTCACCACCAGTGACATACAGTAGGCTTAGCACACGTGGAGGTGTCGCGTGCACATGCTGTTCTGCAAGACCTAGATGTCAAACTGAACTAGGCAAGCCTTCTCTCATCTGTTGCTAAGGAACGCTGCAGTCTGAAGAGTACCAAACCAACAGGCAGGATGGTTCACTCGTTTACATGGTGGTTTGTGGCATTATTGCTTCTGTTTAGCTATTTTGAGGTGCTGTGTTTAATTTTGTGCCATCTCCTGGTCATTACATGTAATTTTCCAACAGATCATTTACTCTTAGTAAACTAATTATTCATTTCTCTTAATGACAGGAAGCTGAATTGTCTGTTTTAGGAGTTGTCTTTGAGGATGAACCAGAGTCCACGTAAATAAAAATTCTAAACAAATTTAAAAACCACCCAGGTGTCCAGGGGGTGTAAAGAGAGAAGGAAGGAGTTAGTAGGTGGATGGCACCGAGCCCTACAGTGCGAAGCTCGAGAGGAAACCTTATTCCATTCAGGGCTTTCCAGACCAGCCACCCCCTAATAAGAATGCCTGTGGGCACGTGTCTACACAGTCCTGCAGTTGGGCCTTCAGAGCAGACCCCAGGAAACTATGCAGGCAGCATTTTGTTTTTCTTTTCTCTAGGAGAGACATATTCCATTGAATGTTTTGATTTCCTGGCCGGGAATGATGACACTGGACTGTTTCCTTCCTGCTTGCAGGATCTGAAATCCTAGCCCTAGGCCATTTTTATTCTTGGCAAAACTTGTACAACTGTGTCTCTACGCTATTAACTTCCCCCACCCAGGAGAGGTAGCCCACCAACCAGCATACCCCAGTCCCTGGTGGTGGGAAGGTTTTCACACCAGTGGCCTGCACTGAGGGTTGCTGTGATCCGGTCGTTTAGGAAGCCAGCCTTCTATGATTTTCCTAAGACTTTCTTTTTCTTTTTGTTTATTTTTTGAGGAGTATGTTAAAAAATACCCTCAATAATTACAGGATCCAGGAGACATTCCAAAGCAAGCTGCACCTTTATAAACCCAGTGAAGGTTTATGAGCTGTAAAGTTTACATTACTAAAAAAAAAAAACAGGGGGGAGGGATTGCGATATTGCAATTTCAGAGCTCTGATGTTAACACTATTCAGGCAGAAACTAAGGTGAGCCCCTAAGGAGAGGCAATCGTGCCTCAAGAAAGAAAATCTCATTTTTGGCTCTAGAAAGTGGCTGGGAAGGCAAATGCCAGCTTATAGCTCTAAAATTCACCTTAACAGCACATTGCTTCTCTTGGTTCCTGTACAGAGATTGCCCAGAGTGTCCCCAGAGATATCAACTAGTGATAATTATGTCGAAGATAAAGTCTTTAAGGGTTGGGAGGCACTCAGAATACACAGATTTGAGCATACCAACAATCGAGAAGATGGCACAGGACCGGGCAACATTTCATTCTGTTGTACATGGTCTTGCCGTGAGTTAGAGCCAACTCGAAAACAACTCACAGCAACAATAATATTTTAAACAAATCATTTCCCATTAAGACGCACTGCCAGAACTTTCCTCAAAAGTAACAGAAGAAAAGGAAGTACTGAAAGTTAGAGTCTCCTTCCAAGTAAATGTGTATTCGTAAAAGCTAACCATCAGGCAAATGACTCTTACTTTAGACTGCTGTCAGGGGGACAGAGAGCAGGTGTCTAAGTTATCTAGTGCTGCTGTAACAGGAATACCACAAGTGGATGGCTTTAACAAAGAGAAATTTATTTCCTCATAATAAAGCAGGCTAAAAGCCCAAATTCAGGTCCAGGGGAAGGCTTTCTCTCTCTGTGGGCTCTGGAGGAAGGTCCTTCTCATCAATCTTCCCTGGACTAGGAGCTTCTCCTCACAGGAACCCCGGGTCCAATGGATGCACTCTACTCCCAGCACTGCTTTCTTGGTGGTATGAGGTCCCCCTGTCTCTCTGCTCGCTTTTCTCTTTCGTATCTCAAAAGAGATTGCCTCAAGACACAATCCAATCTTGTAGATTGAATCCTGCCTCACTAACACAACTGCCGCCCATCCCACCTCGTTAACATCATAAAGGTAGGATTTCCAACATATAGGAAAATCATATCAAATGACAAAATGGTAGACAATCACACAGTACTGGGAATCCTGGCATAGCGAAGTTGACACATAGTTTTGGGGAACACAATTCAATCCATGATAGCTGGCAGGGTGACAAACAGTGGCTACTGGTGTGTTTGGAAGCAGTGAGCCATGGTGGGGGCTGTGCTCTAAAAGCAGTAGAATTAGGAGTTCTGGCTCTTGAGAAGGGGTTCCAATTACTCTTTTTGAAGAAAGGCTGCCTTGTTGAAGCCAAGATTTTTTCATAATTTGAATTCAACAGGTTTCTTTGTGTGCACTAAAATCTCCTTTTCATAAAGTTATAGGTTCTTGAGCACTCGAGCATCATTTCTTCTACCTTTATACCAGATTGTATCTCCATTCTGCCCACTGAGTAACGCAAAGCAACCTGACCTCTGCCCTGTACGGCACCATTAGAATACTTGAAAGCAGCTCTCAGGCTTCCTTCCTCTCTGTCCACTACAGGCTACACAATCCAGGTTTTTTCCAATCAAGCAAATATTCACCAGTATTCCTAAGTACCCGTGGCATTATGGTGAATATTTCTCAAAGTCCCCACAGTGTACTGTCCCCAAGAGAAAATCAGGAATTTGACCATGATATTGTCCTCAGAGATCCAGCACTCCTATCATAGCTCTTTACAAACCCAGGCTCAGCCCAATGCCTTCCTCACACCAGAAGTGTGGCATAACTGCTATTATCAACAATAAGCATATGAGATGCCAGATTTTATTTTCCGCTCATTTTTAGGGAGAGGCCAAAACTCAAAACGGATGGTAGGTCATTACAAGGAAATGTAAGGAGGATTATAGAGCTAATTATAGGTAGAAAATTTAGGAAAAGAGGAGATGGGATGAATCTATCTATGGACCAGTCTTAATTATCCATAGATCATAAAAAATAAAGTGATGGGCATGGGTTGCAATGACCATTTTCACAAAACCCCTTTTAATAATTATATGATCCCATTGCATTCCATTATCAGATATTTTCCAAAAGGATTTAGAATGGAATGGAATTACATTTTAGAAAATCACTTAACCCATGAAAGGGAATAATATCCAACCCCTGGGCAATTGTCAAGTACTTTACCGATTACATCTAAAACAGAATGCAAAGCTGTATTTCTTTACTTGGACAATAAAAAATGACCCTAACGAGCTTTAAAAAAAAAAAAAAAAAGGAGAGGAAGAATAGCAGCCCCTGTTCTTAGGGTTCGCAGAGAATGAGGGCCCAAGAGTTTGGCAGAGACAGTGTTCTTCACAACCTGGCCAATGACGCTCTTCCTCCAGCCCCTCAAAATTAAGAAGTGAGACAGTAGGTCTAATTCCTTACTCTTGCCTTACTTGAAATGACCTCAGAAATGTGACACTTCTGAAACGTAAAATGATTGTTTGCAGTCAGCAATTGCCAGTACCAGTTGCCTTCAAGTCGACTCTGACTCCTGGTGACCCCATGTGTGTCTGAGCAGAACTGTGCTCCGCAGGGTTTTCAGTGACTGATTTTTCAGAAGAGAGCAACGGGGCTTTCTTCCAAGGCACCTCTGGGTGGACTCAAACCTCCCATCTTTCAGTTAGGAGTTGAGCATGTTAACCATTTGCACCATCCAGGGACTCTAGTCAGCAATTAGTAAGAACTTTTTCTTCTTTCTCCAGTTGAACTTGAAGACTTGGGAAAAGGTGTTAGAATCTGGTCAGAATAATTCAGAAGCTTCTTGGCACCTGTCATGACTCAACACCATCCTGAGTCGTGTCAGTGATGGCAAAGAGGTTTGGAGCAGCCTGTCTGTACAGCACCAGGATGTCCCAGGATTATCCATGAACATATGCAGTTTGTTCACACTTATCTCAAGCCCCGGATTTTAGAAAGACTGTCAGTTGCGATGCTGCAGCTCATCACATAAACCAGTGTTCCCTGTGGCTCTGATTTACATTGCAGCTGCAGTTAATGCTGTGAGTGTTTACGCAAAGGCTGATACACCCGTACCTTTTCAGCAGCAGCTGGGGAACTCCACTCAGCCAGAATTTCAGGAAAGCACTGTAAATCTCTGTGAGTCAGCACCAAAACAAACTAGCAATCTTTCCTTTTTCTCCCCATTAGCGCATCCGAATTACACCGTTAAGCAGGGATAAAGGTGGAGTGTTGTGCAAGTTTTGCACAAATAGGAAAGGGAGTGTTTAACTTTGAGGCACCGTGACTAGGCGGCTGTTACTCTGCACACTTCATGTCCAGTACTTCATGGGCTCTTCCTAAAAGCTCCTCTGCTTTCACTTACGGGCTGGGAAGGCACATTTTGGCCAGTCAAATGGAGGAGATGTGGATGCTCTGGGCAGGCGGCCACACATCTCCTTAGGTCACTAGTAAATCAGGGGCGCTTTTGGCAATAGCTGGGTTGATCATGCTGGGCCCAGCAGGATTCTCCTGTCAACATGCATCTGTGAAATAGAGGTGATGGCACTAGGGCCTGGGCCTTGGCTGGCTAAATCACTTGTTCCGCATTTATCACATTTATTAATTTACAATGAGCCCTTTTCATTCTTTTTTTTTTTTTTTTAATAGCGTTTATGGGCCAGGCACTGTTTAACAACTGGGGATAAAAAAAAATAAATGGAACCATGGCTTCCTTTCCCCGAAAGGGAAGTGAGGAACACCTGGTAAAGCAGAGACGTGTCCAGACAGCGAATCTAGTTTGTGCATTTCCTGCGACGTCTCAGAGATGTTACCTGGGAACCGAGGGTAGGAAGCACTGGGCCTCTGTCTCTGCTTTTCTGACTGCTGTTTGCTTGACCTGTGGAGTGAGGAGCCTTTTCACATTACAGAGCATTCATGAATGGAGTTCCTGGGTCTTTCTTTGTTGTAGATTTCTGGTTCTACTTCACATCCTGCTTTCCCTCTCTGTAAACGGAAATGCTGATAGTTGTTTCAAAGCCAAAGAAAGGCTTGGAGGATCTTGTCCTCCCTTTCTCAGCGGTCTGTGTCTGAGCCTCCACATACTGCTTCCACGTGAACTCAGGTCGGGGCTGGCGGCTGGGCGAACTGCGAGTGGCTGTGCAAATGGATGGTCTCCTTTTTAAGGAAGTGTGTGCTTACGGAATGTTGGATCTTCCCAGACTAAATACATTAATCCATGTCTAAGTTCTTCTGCCCTCTTCAGAAACATTTAACTCCCCGAAAAATACTATTTTGGTATCTCCAATTTGAGCTAAATTATATCCAGTGAGAGGAAAATAAAGGGAGCCTGCTATAGTTATCAGCCCCAGAAAAGCTTCTGCGATGTAAACGGAGTCGGTCTGGCTTGATTGGAGCTGGGCTACTGGAAAACGACAGAAAGAGAGAAAAACTCTGTAGTTTGTCCAAGAAGGCATTACCTTTCATTTTAGGTACTTTTAAACATCCCAAATTTGAAAATACTGTATATACAGACTTTTTAAAAGTCTAGTATTTGTTGCATTCTTCAAATGTGTATTGATTGCTTTTCAACTGGTTGAAATTTAAAACTCAGAGATTCTGCTCTGTGCCAAGAGATTAGTCAGACATTCTTAGGTGTGAACTGTAAATGTTGGCAATATTTATCAGTAAAAAGCATGATTCTGAAGAAAAAGTTTGGCTGCCCAACAACGGAGCCCCAGCAAGTCCTCTTGGATCTTTCAGAGGGCCTGGTAGAGCCGGGGTGGCCTCTGCTCCCCCTGCACCTAGTTCCTGCAGTGGGCCCAGTAGCGTTCTGCCCCTAAGTGGCTAAGTCCTTCATAGGACGTGACTGCATATCAATCAGAATCTGCCCCAGGAGCTTTTGGGGCAAAGAACTCAAGCTTCCATTCACCTTGGGTCTTTGTTTAAAAAAAAGAAAAGAGCAGAAAAATCCCGACCCCCAGGAGGGTTGGAAGTGAATCAGACAACAATGCTCAGGAAAGCGGCCCTGGTCTCTGGAGAGAACAGAGGATGCAATGGAAAGACATTCCGGAAGTGTGCAGCCTGCCTCCTTCCACTGTGTGACCTGGGGGCACAGAGCCTGTCCCTTCCTGGTTCCTGTGGCTCCTGAGTAAAATATGCCAATGAGGAGAATGCTCGTTCTGTCCACAGAGCAGACTGAGTGGAGCTGGGTGGCAGAAAGTGTATGTTTAACTGCCAGGCTACCTGGCTACTTGGCCGTTACAATAAAGCCTCAGCAAAGAGGAGCACTCACTCAGTAGGGCGTTCAGTTTGATTCTGCTCTCTGGTTAACTTCTGAAATCCAGAAAATCTTTGTCTGATGCCCTCATCTTAGGAAACATCTCAGGGTCTTCAGGATGGGTCGTAATCTTTGGAGGCTGCCCCTCTAAGGGGGCTGAAGGCCGGAGAATTTGCTGAATGTGCAGAGAATGGTGCTGGGCCATGAGCTTTGCCATGAAATCTTGCTTGTGTTTGTCTCATTTTCAATTATTCCTTTTTCCTGAAAACAGAGAACAAGGGGGCAAAATGCATACAAGGTAAATCCGATTATTGGGGCTTCCACCCACTAGGCTCATTCCCACCTGCTTTCCTCTGCAGTGGACTCACTGAGCCCAGATTGTCTTGGCCTCCTACCTTAGCTCCTCTGTCTGCTTGGTGGAGCCCAGCCCTCCAACCGTTAGGCATCCACCAGAAATATGTCCCACCCTGTGGGGCGCAGGTGGGTACTCGGCAGCCAAGGGGAAGAGAACTCGCTTATAGCATTCACCAATCTCTAAGGTACAGATAGATACTCCAGTCATGGGTGATTTTAAACTACACACATGATGCCGCTGACCAGGAGTTGGGGAGAAATCTTTGGCAAAGGCCGACCACCCCCAGCTCACCCCTCCATGCCTGGCAGTGGTCAACCAGGAAATGCCCCTGAGGGCACAACCCTGGAATATGACAACCTTCTGCACCTCGATGAGCCTGACTGACACCAGAAGGCGTGAGTTTTCTGTGCCTTTCCCACCACTACAGCTCTACACCTGGAATGCAGACTGAACCAGAGGGGAAGCCTTGGAGGCACTTCCTATTCTCTGCATTTGTGTAAGAAATGAAGAAACTAATATTTCTCCAAGTAAAGGCAGTGACCTGGAGGGGTGTAGCTAACTTAAAATAAGAATGATCCGCACCAAGAAAGTGAAACCTCGAATTACTGTTCATCCCACCTTGAATGTGGCTCAAAAAGAAGCTCTTAAAAACAGGGGAACGTTTTACTTTTTGTATGAGTTCTTGCATTCTCCATTTTCTCCTTGGTGTGTGTGTATATGTTACATGTCGTAGAGAGAGGGAGAGAGAGAGAACCGGATTGTTTCTATTGCTTTCCCCTATTAAGCAGTAAGACCTCTGAGAGCAGGGTTCGCATGCTTTTTGTTCACTGTGACCTTCCCACTTCCTAGCACATAATGTTGCAGTTGTTGGTGGTTGCTGCCCAGTCGATTCTGACTCACGATGACCCAACATCTACATTGTAGAACTGTACTCCGTAAACTTTTAAAAGCTGTAACCTTTCTGAGGCAGATCGCCAGGTTTTACTTCTGAGGAAACTCTGGGTGGGTTTGAACCTCCAACCTTTCAGGTAGTAGTTGAACACTTAACTTTGTATCTCACCCGGGGACTCCATAGCACATATTGTAGTGTTGTTGTTGTTGTCAGGTGCCATCAAATCGGGGCCGTCAAGTCAGTCCCGACTCATAGCACCCTATGCACAACAGAACGAGACACCTCTGGGTCCTGCACCATCCCCACAATTGTTATTATGCTTGAGCCCATTGTTGCAGCCTCTGTGTCAAGCCATACTGTCGAGGGTCTTCCTCTTTTACGCTGACCCTCTGCTTTACCAAGTGTGATGCCCTTCTCCAGGAACTGATCCTCCAGTTAACATGTCCAAAGTATGTGAGATGATCTTTTGCCATCCTTGCTTCTAAGGAGCATCCTGGCTGTACTTCTTCCGAGACAGGTTTGTTCATTCTTCTGGCAGTCCATGGTATATTCAGTATTCTTCAACCAACATCGTAATTCAAAGGCATCAATTCTTCTTTCTCACACCTTAGTCCTTAAAGTGACGTCTTTCTTTTTAACACTTTAAAGAGGTCCTTTGCAAAAGATCCGCCCAACACAATGCATCGTTTGATTTCTTTGCTGGTGCTTCTGTGGGCATTGATTGTGGATCCAAGTAAAATGAAATCTTTAACAACTTCAGTCTTTTCTCCATTACCATGATGTTGCTTATTGATCCAGTTGTGATTATTTTTGCTTTCTTTATCTTAAGGTATAATCCGTACAGCAGGCTGTAGCCTTTGATCTTCATCAGTAAGGGCTTCAAGCCCTCTTCACTTTCAGCATCCAAATTTGTGTCATCTGCATACCACAGGGGTTGTTAATGAGTTTTCCTCCATTTGTCATGCTGCATTCTTCTTCATGTAGTCCAGCTTCTTGGATTATTTGCTCAGCATACAGATTGAATATGTATGGTGAAAGGATACAGCCCTGATGCACACCTTTCCTGATTTTAAACCTCACTGTATCCCCTTGTTCTGTTCTAATGACCACCTCTTGAGTGTTCTTGAATCCCCATTCTTTGCAATGTTACCCATAAATTGTTATGATCCACACAGTCGAATACCTTTGCATAGTCAATAAAACACAGGTAAACATCTTTCTGATATTCTCTGCTTTCAGCCAAGATCCATCTGACACTGGCAATGATATCCCTCATTTTAAGTCCTCTTCTGAATCTGGCTTGAATTTTTGGCAGTTCCCTGTCTATGTACTGCTACAACTGCTTTTAAATCATACAAAATTTTAATTTTGTATGATATTAATGATATTGTCCGACAATTTCGCATCCCGTTGGATCACCTTTCTTTGAAATGGGCACAAATATAGATCTCTTCCAGTCAGTTGGCTAGGTCTTCCAAATTTTGGGGCATAGACAAGTGAACACTTCCAGCACTTCATCCATTTTTTGAAACATCGCAACTGGCATTCCATCAATTCCTGGAGACTTGTTTTTCACCAGTGCCTTCAGGGCAGCTTGGACTTCTACCTTCAGTACCATTGGTTCTTGATCATATGCTACCTCCTGAAATGGCTGATTGTCAATCAGTTCTTTTTGGAGTAATGACTCTGTGTATTCCTTCTACATTCTTATGATACTTCCTGCATCATTCAACGTTTTCTCTGTAAAATCCTTCAGTATGGCAACTCGAGTCTTCGATTTTCTCTTCAGTTCTTTCAGCTGGAGAAATGCTGAGCGTGTTCTTACCTTTTGGTTTTCCAACTCTAGGTCTTTGCACATTTCATTATAATACTTTACTTGGTCTTCTCGAGCCACCCTTTGAAATCTTCTCTTCGGCTCTTTTATTTTGTCGTTTCTTCATTTCACTTTAGCTACTATGTTCAAGAGCAAATTTCAGAGTCTCTTCTGACATCCATCTTGGTCTTTTCTTTCTCTCCTGTCTTTTTAATGACCTCTTGATTTCTTCATATATGATGTCCTTAATGTCATCCCACAACTCATCTGGCCTTTAGTCATTAGTGTTTAATGAGTCAAATCTATTCTTGAAATAGTCTCTAAATTCAGGTGGAATATACTCAAGGTCATACTTTATCTTTCATGGACTTGTTCTGATTTTCTTAAGCTTCAACTTGAGGTTTCATATGAGCATTTGATGGCCTGCTCCATAGCTAGCCCCTGGCCTTGTTCTGACTGATCATTTTGAGCTTTTTCATAGTATCTTTCCACAGATGTAGTCAGTTTGATTCCTGTGTATTCCATCTGGCATGGTCCATGTGTATAGTCACCATTTATGTTGTTGAAAAAAGGTATTCGCAATGAAGAAGTTATTGGTCTTGCAAAATTCGGTCATGGGATCTCTGGCATCATTTCTGTCACCAAGGCGATATTTTCCAACTACTGTTTCTTCTCCTTTGTTTCTAACTTTTACATTCTAATCACCAGTAATTATTAATGCATCTTGACTGCATGTTTGATCCAGCTCAGACTATTAGCATGTATTAGGGCTCAATAAATATTTATGGAATAAATTGAATGAGTGTCTCACTTTTATATTTTTTTCATAAAATTTTTAAACAGTATGAGACCGTTTTATTTCCAGGAAAATATCCCAAAGGTAGAGCCCTGGTGGTGCAGTGGTTAAGAGCTTAGCTGCTAACCAACGGTCAGTAGTTCAATTCCACTAGCTGCTCTTTGACACCCTATGGGACAGTTCTACTCTGTCTTCTTGGGTCGCTATGAGACGGAATTGACTCAACGGCAACAGGTTTGGTTTTGGTTTGGTATCCCAAAGGTAGTATCTGACATTTAAGAGCAAAGATAATTGAAGTAACTACATATTTCATTATCTAGACACATATAGTGCCCTTAGGAATGAGGTCCCCCACGTGTCTGTCAGTTTCTCATACCGTGGGGGCTTGCGTGTTGCTGTGATGCTGGAAGCTATGCCACCGGTATTCAGATACCAGCAGGGTCACCCATGGAGGACAAGTTTCAGCTGAGCTTCCAGACTAAGACAGACTAGGAAGAAGGACCCAGCAGTCTACTTCTGAAAAGTATTAGCTGGAGAAAACCTTATGAATAGCAGCGGAACATTGATATAGTGCTGGAAGGCACTCAAAAGATGACTGGGGAAGAGGTGCCTCCTCAAAGTAGAGTCAACCTTAATGACGTGGATGGAGTAAAGCATTCGGGACCTTCATTTGCTGATGTGGCGTGACTCAAAATGAGAAGAAGCACCTGGAACCTGGAATATATGAAGTATGAATCTAGGAAAATTGGAAATCCTCAAAAATGAAGTGGAATGCATGAGCATCGATCTTCTAGGCATGCTGAAATGGACTGATGTTGGCCATTTTGAATTGGACAATCATATAGTCTACTATGCTGGAAATGACAACTCGAAGAGGAGTGGTGTTGCGTTCATCATCAAAAAGAACGTTTCAAGATGTATCCTGAAGTACAATGCTGTCAGTGATAGGATAATATCCATACGCCTACAAGGAAGACCAGTTAATACGACTATTATTCAAATTTACGCAGCAACCACTAGGGCCAAAGATGAAGAACTAGGAGATTTTTGTCAGCTGCTGCAGTCTGAAATTGATCAAACATGCAATCGAGATGCATTAATAATTACTGGCGAATGGAATATGAAAGTCAGAAACGAAGAAGAAGGATCAGTAGTTGGAAAATATGGCCTTGGTGATAGAAACAATGCCGGAGATCGAATGATAGAATTTTGCAAGACCAATGACTTCTTCATTCCAAATACCTTCTTTCACCAACATAAACGGCGACTATACACATGGACCTCACCAGATGGAGCACACAGAAATCGAATTGACTACATCTGTGGAAAGAGACGATGGAAATGCTCAATATCGTCAGTCGGAACAAGGCCAGGGGCCGACTGTGGAACAGACCATCAATTGTTCATATGCAAGTTCACGCTGAAACTGAAGAAAATCAGAGCAAGTCCACGAGAGCCAAAATATGACCTTGACTATATCCCACCTGAATTTAGAGACCATCTCAAGAATAGATTTGATGCATTGAACACTAGTGACCGAAGACCAGAGGAGTTGTGGAATGACATCAAGGACATCATACATAAAGAAACAAGAGGTCATTGAAAAGACAGGAAAGAAAGAAAAGACCAAGATGGATGTCAGAGGAGACTCTGAAACTTGCTTTCGAACGGAATGAGAGCTGAGCACCTTCAGGCAGGAGGCTTGCTAGTGGAGGTAAAAGAGCTGTAACACTTAACCATGCAGGGCAGAGGCCTGAGTGTGCCCTGTGCAGGGATTGCCTCAGAGGATCCTGTGCAAGAGTCTTCCTACAGTAGGGTGGAGCCGAACGCCTCTGGGCAGGAGTTAGCTTGCCAGCTGAGCTAAAAGAGTTGTAATACATGCTTGTGCAGGGCAAGAGAGCCCTGAGTGTGCCCTATGCAGGGGTTGTATGCCTTCCTCCCTGGGTAGCAGGGACCTGGGTAGCGTGGTGGTGAGAGATCCCCGTAAGCCTGGGTATCATGATGGAAGTCCACTCAGAGGCTTAGAAAAACCTAGCAGCAGATGCTCAGGAGATCCTGTGCATGAGCCTTCGAGCCAGCAGCAAGTTCCAGCAAGGCCCAGGAGCAGAGCAGAAGCCTTGGTAGCCATGCTGCCCCCCAGCAGCATGGTGGTAGCCATAGACAGGCGACACAGAAACAACATCTGACCTGAAGGAAGGTGCGCCTGCCCAGCAATATAAGGATGGACGTGGGTAATTCAGGGAAGGGTAAGCAGTTCTTCTTTGGGAATCTTCTTATTGTTTGTTTTTTATCAATAATAATAAAGGCTTTCACTTTGCCAACACTATGTAAGTGCCTTGTGTGTCCAGCTTGATCACAGATGAACACAGAATGCATGGAATGGTTGACGCCAGCGGGCGTACTTGTCTCTTTCCCAGCAGTCTAATGACTGCCTGGCAGTTTGAGGTGTAGCCTGTCTTCATGTGCAGTGCAGATAGACAGACATGTACAGAGAGTAGTTGGGGTAAAGAAAGCCACAGACCCCACAAAGAATCCGTACTGCCTTACACAATGCCCAAAAGAGCATAACCATGAACATCCTCATCCTTTTGAAACCAAGAATTCTCCATTGAGATGCAGTCCAGTATTCTACAAACACTGGAAACTGGGAAAATTGAAATAAGTTTATTTTCTTCTTCCTCTCTCTAAAGAACAGAGAAGCATTTTTGCTGGGGAAAATAACAATTTTTTAATGTTTTATTTTTTGTTGGTGTGGAGAATATACACAGCAGAACAATTTCTACATGTACAATTCATTGACATTGACTATATTTGTCAAGTTGTACAACCACTCTCGCCATCTTTTCTGAGTTGTTCCTTCCCTATTAACATAAACTCACTGCCCCCTAAGGTTCCTATCTTTCTGATCTTTCAAGTTGTCATTGTCAGCTTGATCCCATATAGGTAGTTCTTAAAAGAGCACAACGCTCAAGGCAGATATTCTTTCTACTTAAGCTAGATTATTGTTTGGTTTAAAAAGACTTTAGGGTACATTTTTGGTTTAAAGCTTAAAGATTATCTCAGGACAATAGTTTTAGGAACTCATCTAGTCTCCATGGCTCCAGAAAGACTGGATTACATGGGAGTTTGAAATTCTGTTCTGCATTTTCTCCCTTTTGATCAGGATTCTTCTATAAATCTTTGATCAAAATGTTCAGTAATGGTAACCGGGCAGCATCCTTCCAGCTCTTCTGGTCTCATGGCAAAGGAGGCATTTGCTCATGAAGGCAATTAGCTACACATTCCACTTTTCCCTCCTGTCCCTGACTCTCCTTCTTCTGTTGCTCCAGGCAAATAGGGACCAATTGTTGTACCTTGGATAGCCACTTGTAAGCTTTTAAGACCCCAGGCACTATGCATTGAACTAGGAGATAGAACAGAAGCACTAAACACTATATTAGGCCAATTAACTGGGATGCCCCATGAAGTCATGACTCTAAATAAACCTCCAAACCAGGAAACCAAAACCCATGAGGTGTTTGATTACACATGAGCAACCTCAGCAGCAGCTCTTTTTCTTGTTGTTGTTGCAAATATATCTATCACACAACTTTTGCCAATTCAACTTTTTACAGATGTACAACTTATTGACGGCTATTACATTAATCAACTGTGCAAAGCTACCCTTGATGAGTGCAATTTTTTCATCACCATAAACTGAAACTCAGTGCTACATAAGCAATAACTCCTCCTTCCCCCCTACCTCCTGCCCCTGGGAAAACAAAAAAACCAAACCCATTGCTGTTGAGTTGATTCAAACTCATAGTGACCCTATAGGACAGAGTAGAACTGCCCTCCATTGGGTTTCCAAGGCTGTAAATCTTTATAGAAGCAGGCTGCCACATCTTTCTCCCATGCAGTAGCTTGTGGGTTCAAACCACCAACCTTTTGGTTAGCAGTCAAGCACTTTAACCACTGGGCCCCCAGGGCCCCTGCTAACCACAAGTTAACTTTGGATCCTATACATTTGCCTGTTCTTGTCTTTTTATATAACTGAGGTCATACACTATTGGTCCTTTTGTAATTGACTTATTTCAGTCAGCAAATTGTCTTCAAGCTCTATCCATGTTGTAGCATGTATCAAGACTTCATTTCTCTTTCTGGTTGAGTAGTATTCCATCATATGTCTGTACCACACTTTGATTATCCATTCATCATTGATGGGCATTTAGGTTGTTTCCATCTCTTGGCTATTGTGACTAATGCTGCAATGAACATTGTTGTATATTTGTCTGTTTGCATTGCAGCTTTCAAGGGCCTTGAGTATATTTCTAGCAGTAGAACTGCTGGTCATATGATAGTTCTGTCTTTAGCTTTTAGAGGAACTAACACACTATTTTCCAGAGGGTACGAGGTGAATGTCTTGGTTATCTAGTGCTGCTATAACGGAGATACCACAAGTGGATGGTTTTAACAAAGAGAAGTTTATTCCCTCACAGTCCACTAGGCTAGAAGTCTGAATTCAAGATGCGTGCTCCAGGGGAAGACTTTCTCTCTCTGTCAGCTCTGGAGGGAGGTCCTTGTCGTCTGTTTTCCCGTGGTCTCGGAGCATCTCAGTGCAGGAACCTCAGGTCCAAAGGATGCGCTCTGCTCCCAGAGCTGCCTTCTTGGTATGAGGTTCCCCTGTCTCTCTGCTGACTTCTCTCTTTTATATCTCTAAAGAGACTGGTTTAAGATACTATCAAATCTTGTAGATCTCATCAATATAACTGCCACTAATAAAAAAAAAAAATTTTTTTTAATCCATCTCATTACATCATAGTGATAGGATTTACAACACAGGGAAATCACATCAGATGACAAAATGATAGACAATCATACAATACTGGGAATCATGACCTAACCAAGTTGGCACATAGTTTTGGGGGACACAATTCAATTTTTGACAGTGAACAAACAAAAATCATTTGGGTTTCTATACACCAGCGGTAAGAAATCTGAAAGGGGAATTAGGGAAACTATTCCATTTATGGGGCCCTGGTGGCACAGTAGTTAAGTGTTTGGCAGCTCACCAAAAGGTCAGCAGTTCGAATCCACCAGCCGCTACTTGAAAACCACATGGGGCAGTTCTGCTCTGTCGTATAGGGTCACCATAAGTCAGAATTGACTCAACAGCAATGGGTTTGGGTTTTCAGGTTTTTTTTTTTTTTTTTTAATTCCATTTACAATAGCATCTAAGAAAATAAAACACCTAGGAATAAATTTAACCAGGGATATGAAGGCCTTATACAATGAAAACTATAAAATAGTTTTATAATAGATTATAGAAGACTTAAGTAATTAGAAAGAGAGCTTGTGTTCACAGATTAGAAGACTTAATGTTGTTAGGATAACAGTACTACCCAATGTGATCTATAGATTCAATGCAATCCTGGTCAAAGGTCCAACAGCCTTCTTTACAGAAATAGAAGAACCAATTCTTAATTTTATATGAAATGGCAAGAGGTTCCGAATAGCTAAAACAATGTTGAAGGAGAAGAACCAAATAGCAAGACCCATACTTCCTGATTTTAAAACATATCATACACCTACAGTAATCAAAACAGCCTGGTATTGGTATGAAATAGACACATAGACCAATGGAATAGAATTGAGAGTCCAGAAATAAACCCACACATCTATGGTAACTGATTTTTGACAAGGGTGTTAAGTCGATTCAATGGAGAAAGAAGAGTCTCTTCAATAAATGATGTTGGGATAATTGAATTTCCACATGCAGAAAAGTGAAATAGGATCCATGCCTCACACCATATACAAAAACAAATTCAAAATGAATTAAGAGCCTAAATGTGAAAACTAAACCCATTGCCATCGAGTTGATTCTGATTCATAGCAACCATATAAATGTGAAAACTAAAACCGTAAAATCCTTAGAAGAAAATGCAGGGGCAGGGCTGTCGAGCCTAGCTTTTAAGAATAGATTATTTAATATAATAACAAAAGCACAAGCAGAAAAAGACAAAATAGAAAAATGGGACCTCATAAAAATTAAAAACTTTTGTTCAGACTCCAAAAAAGTGAAAAGACAAGTTGCTGACTGGGGAAAATATTCTCGGAAACCATATATCCAATAAGGATCTAATAACCAAAATGTATATACAACTTCAGCAACAGCAAAAAGACAAATGACCCAATCAAAAATGGGCAAAGGAATGGAATAGGCATTTCACCAAAGAGGACATTCAAATGTTCACCAAACACATTAAAAGGTCTTCTATGTCATTAGCCATCAGAGAGATGCAAATCCAAACCACGATGAGATACCATTTCTCTCACACTGGGATGGCTAAGAGTTTTAAAAAAAATGTTGATGAGGATGTGGAGAAATATGCTTGTTTTTTAAGACACCTTGTGGGTCAATTTTGTATTTGACCATTTTACGTCCTTGCTGTACATCCTGGGACCTGGCAGTAAGTTATTCTCCTTTGGCTTCTGCAGAAATGACAGAATTCCCCAACATTCAAATCATGTGCTTGTGTGTATTTTTAAGAGACAACGTCATAAACACAATTCTACCTTTTTAAGCTTGGTACTCTTGCTGATGAACTTAAGTTTAATGAAATGAGAAGTTTTTTATAGTTTGACCTTAATTTACATTTTATGCCTTTTCCCTAAAATGATTTTGGGAGAGATCTGGCAAATGCACACTAAAAGGAAAATTATTTAATACAATGTGGATTAACTGAAACATGGGCCAAAGTTAAAAGAAAAGCGTTACTAAAGCTTATTTTTGTGCATTCTAATGCATTCCTTTCTGTGTGTTGGGGGACATGGGTGTAGGCATGGGCATTTGTGCTTTGAAGAAGACAAAGAGGGGAAATTCAGCCATGGTATTTTTGTGCAATTAATATTCTTAGGCTCCAGAGTATTACATACATTGCAGCACCGTTCATTTAAAACACTAGTGAGAGAGAACCTTACGTTAGTAGCCGCTACCATTTATCTGTTACCTACTTTGTGCCAGACACTGCACAAGATGGTTTGCATACATGTATTTATTAGAAGCAAGTATTGTTATCTTTGGCTAGAGATGACCCCAACAAACTTGGAGACATCAACTGGCATACAATGAGTGTCTCAATGTGATGTTTGACCCCTGGTAAGCAGTAGGGATTCAAAGCCAGATATATTTCCCCATAAAACCTGAGTCATTGCCCTCTGCCCTGCTCAGAAATAGCAGGCACTTCATCTTGGGTTTTGAGAAAAAATTGAGGCCCTGAAATCGAGGAAAATTAGCATCAGCACTGCAGTTTACTCCAAGTATATGCAGTTGCCGATGCTTGCTGGAATGTAAAACTTTGTGCTTGAGGGCTAGAAAACAAGTCCAGATGAACTGAATGTTAACTTCTGGAGATGTTTGAGGCCAGTGAAGAGGACTGCCAGGTCCACAGGGAGGTGCTCCCTCCCACTAAGCCTCCTGCCAAGGCTCAGGCCTTTCCCTGGGTGGGT
Source organism: Elephas maximus indicus (assembly GCF_024166365.1). Classification (NCBI taxonomy): domain Eukaryota; kingdom Metazoa; phylum Chordata; class Mammalia; order Proboscidea; family Elephantidae; genus Elephas; species Elephas maximus. Next base: position 11,642,985 of record NC_064829.1, read on the forward strand.
GGAAACTCTGGCCTGCCTGCATGCCCCAAAGCTGAACACCACCCGAGGTGGATTGCAGAGTGCCAGTTTTAACAAAGCATTTTCTAATATTTTGCTACTTAATAAATCATTTTCCTGTAGATTTTTATCTCATTAAATTTCTGTCTGCAGCCATACTATGAACTTCATGTAGGAATGAATAGTATGGAATTTAATGGAAGCATCTTAGGATTTCAAGTAAACTACAGAACTGATTGATAAATTATAGAAGCATTTCATTTAAAAAATCTGAAGTCTTGAGTTTAAACACTTTTCTGGGCAAAGTGTGCAATGCTTATGAAGCTGTGCAGAAAACTCTTATCCATCTGGCATGCAAACAGCTGAAACTGTAGTTACTGGAAATCTCTTCTCTAGTCAAGTTTTATGAGAAAGAGATGGAAAACAAATAAACAAATGGATATTAGAGGTTTGTTTTCAAAGTAGCTTTCAGAGCATATCATGGGCCAATTCAGATGCAGCCAGCATTCCAAACTCACATAGTAAAGATTTATTCTTTATAATGAAAAACATGCAATATCCTTAAGTATCTTCTAAACTGTATAAAACAGATGGCTTTATTTGGCATAATTTTGGTGTTTCATATAATTATTAAAAAAATGGAAAAAAAAAGCAATTTATATATGAATTGTGTAATAGCTACATTTATGCAAGTATGCAGTCAGCCAGGATGTCTTTTCATGTACCCATTGCTGACATTCCACACCCTTAGAGTCAAGAGAGAGCCCAACATGAATTACCCCAACTCCCTGGCCATCTGCTAATTACAAGTATGGTGCCACTGGCGTTCATTATAGTTTCCTATCTATACCTATAGCTTTTTGCAGAGAGTTCCATGTCTCCCAAAGGCCATCAGGTTATGGAGAGTAGACTCCCTTCCTGTCCAGCATGCTCTACACACACACACACACACACACACACACAGTGACACGCACATGCACACACACACACTCTCTCACATACTCTCACGCACACACGTACCCTTTGTGCCCAGTTGTTTCTGACAGTTTGAGTGCGGAAAGAAAAATATTGAAGGCAAGGAGGCCAGGGGAAGGTAGGATGATGGTAATGGTGGTGGTGGAAATGAAAGTCTAGCTTTCTCAGAATAGGCATCTATGCAGAGAAGCCAAAGTTTCCCAGTGTTTTGGGTAGGGATCTCTATAGAAACAAACCAGTGACATAGCTATCACAGAGAGAGAGAGAAAGAGAGATTTACTTCAAGGAATTGGCTCACACAATTGTGGGGAGCTGGCAAATCCAAAAAATCTGTAGGTCAGGTGACGGGCCAGAGACTCCCGCAGGCTTGCTTCCCAAAATCCACAGGTCAGGAGATAAGACGAGTGAAGACCCAAACCCAATATGACTGGGGTCTTTATAAGAACAGACATGGAAACAGACACACAGGGAAGATGGCCATGTGAAGACAGAGGCAGAGATTAGAGTGATACATCTATAAGCCAAGAAATGACAAGGGTCACGAGCCTTCACCAGAAGCTAGGAGGACATATTTTTCCTGAAAGCCCCCAGAAGGAATCAGCACTGCCAACACCTAGATTTCAGTCGTCCAGCCTCCAGAACTCTGAGACAGTAAAGTTCTGTTGTTTTAAGCACCCACCTTCTGCTACTGCAGCCCGAGGAAATTAATAGGCCCGGGAATGGGAGTAGAGGGAGGGACGTGTTACAGAAGAACCTTTTGGTAGTGATGGACATATTCATTGTCTTAATTGCAGTAATGGTTTCACGGGCATGTACATTTGTCAAAAAAATCAGGTATGTGTAGCTTATGGTACTGCAATTTCGATTCAGTAAAGTTGTACCCCATTCCCTCCACCCAAAAAAGAGTGAAGAGGAAGAGTGATGTAGCAAAATGTGTATTTATACTCTAGAGGCAGAACCCATCTTAGGGAAACCCCTTTTTGCTATGAAGGTCTTCAGCTGATTGAGGCCTCCCCACATTATAGAGAGTAATCTGCTTTACTTGAGACCAATTGAGAGTGTTTTATCAAACAAGTGGGCACCATAACCTAGCCAAGTTGTCATATAAAATAAGCCTTCACATCCAGTTTCTGTTCCGTATGGACTTTGTTTTTCTGAGCTAGAAGGAATATAGTGGGAAAAGAATGAAACATACTTTTATCATCGTTAAACATCTTTAAGGCTAGCTTGTTTGCTTAGTTTCCATGGGAGGCATATCTATACCAGAAAAAAAGGCAAACCCATCGCCATCTGGTCAATTCCAACTCATAGCAACCCCGTAGGACAGAGTAGAACTGCCCCATAGGGTTTCCAAGGAGTGGCTGGTGGATTTGAACTGGCATCCTTTTGGTGAGCAGCCATAGCTCTTGACCACTGCGCTACCAGAGCTCTGGCATATGCATAGGACACTATAATTTGAGTTTCACAATTCAGTCAAATTGACCCAGTAGTGAGAGTTCCTCTGAGACTACTGAAAATACTCTCAATGTGTGGATTTTCCTCTTTACAGTGTTTCTATTTTGGAAACCCTGGTGGCGAGGTGCGTAAATGCTACGGCTGCTAACCAAAGAGTTGGCAGTTTGAATCCACCAGGCACTCCTTGGAAACTCTATGGGGCAGTTCTGAGTCAGAGTCGACTCGATGGCACTGGGTTTGGTTTTTTTTGTTGTTGTTATAGCTAGTTTAGTGGGAGATTCGTAGAGGAAGCATCACAGACTGCCAGCCAGATCCAGTATTGAACCAGTGGTTTATAACAACAATTAGATTTAGAAATCCATTATCTAATGAATTAATTAGGATTTGCATTTCATTTTAGAGTAATTTGAAAGTAATTTTTTTTAATCTTTTAAGATGTTAGCAGCATCCCCCATTCATAAATGAGAAAGTCGAAGTGCGAATATTTGTGAACAGACTTGCCATAGTCTTTTTTTTTTATTAACATTTATTGAGCTTCAAGTGAACGTTTACAAATCAAGTCAGTCTGTCACATATAAGTTAATATACATCTTACTCCTTACTCCCACTTGCTCTCCCCCTAATGAGTCAGCCCTTTCAGTCTCTCCTTTCGTGAAAACTTTGGCAGCCTCCAACTCTCTCTATCCTCCCATCCCCCCTCCAGACAGGAGATGCCAACACAGTCTCAAGTGTCCACCTAATATAATTAGCTCACTCTTCTTCAGCATCTCTCTCCCACCCACTGTCCAGTCCCTTTCATGTCTGATAAATTGTCTTCGGGGATGCTTCCCGTCCTGTGCCAACAGAAGGTTTGGGGACCATGATCGCCAGGATTCCTCTAGTCACATCCAGACCATTAAGTATGGTCTTTTTATGAGAATTTGGGGTCTGCATCCCACTGATCTCCTGCTCCCTCAGGGGTTCTCTGTTGTGCTCCCTGTCAGGGCAGTCATCGATTGTGGCCGGGCACCAACTAGTTCTTCTGTTCTCAGGATAATGTAGGTCTCTGGTTCATGTGGCCCTCTCTGTCTCTTGGGCTCTTAGTTGTCGTGTGACCTTGGTGTTCTTCATTCTCCTTTGCTCCAGGTGGGTTGAGACCAGTTGATGCATCTTAGATGGCTGCTTGTTAGCTTTTAAGACCACATTTCAAAGTGGGATGCAGAGTGTTTTCATAATAGAATTATTTTGCCAATTGATTTAGAAGTCCCCTTAAACCATGGTTCCCGAACCCCCGCCCTTGCTCCGCTGACCTTTGAAGTATTCAGTTTATCCCCGAAGCTTCTTTGCTTTTGGTCCAGTCCAGTCCAGTTGAGCTGCTTCCATGTATTGAGTGTTGTCCTTCCCTTCACCTAAAGCAGTTCTTTAAAGCTAATTAATCAGTAAAAAAAACCCTCTCCCTCCCTCCCCGCCTCGTAACCACAAAAGTATGTGTTCTTCTCAGTTTATACTATTTCTCAAGATCTTATAATAGTGGTCTTATACAATATTTGTCCTTTTGCCTCTGACTGATTTCGCTCAGCATAATGCCTTCCAGGTTCCTCCATGTTATGAAATGTTTCACAGATTCGTCGCTGTTCTTTATCGATGCGTAGTATTCCATTGTGTGAATATACCACAATTTATTTAACCATTCATCCGTAGATGGACACCTTGGTTGCTTCCAGCTTTTTGCTATTGTAAACAGAGCTGCAATAAACATGGGTGTGCATATATCTGTTTGTGTGAAGGCTCTTGTTTCTCTAGGGTATATTCCGGGGAGTGGGATTTCTGGGTTGTATGATGGTAGTTCTATTTCTAACTGTTTAAGATAACGCCAGATAGATTTCCAAAGTGGTTGTACCATTTTACATTCCCACCAGCAGTGTTTGAGAGTTCCAATCTCTCCACAGCCTCTCCAACATTTATTATTTTGTGTTTTTTGGATTAATGCCAGCCTTGTTGGAGTGAGATGGAATCTCATCGTAGTTTTAATCTGCATTTCTCTAATGGCTAATGATCGAGAGCATTTTCTCACGTATCTGTTAGCTGCCTGAATATCTTCTTTAGTGAAGTGTGTGTTCATATCCTTTGCCCACTTCTTGATTGGGTTGTTTATCTTTTTGTGGTTGAGTTTTGACAGAATCATGTAGATTTTAGAGATCAGGCACTGGTCGGAGATGTCATAGCTGAAAATTCTTTCCCAATCTGTAGGTGGTCTTTTTACTCTTTTGGTGAAGTCTTTAGATGAGCATAGGTGTTTGATTTTTAGGAGCTCCCAGTTATCGGGTTTCTCTTTGTCATTTTTGGTAATGTTTTGTATTCTGTTTATGCCTTGTATTAGGGCTCCTAGGGTTGTCTCTATTTTTTCTTCCATGATCTTTATCGTTTTAGTCTTTATGTTTAGGTCTTTGATCCACTTGGAGTTAGTTTTTGTGCATGGTGTGAGGTACGGGTCCTGTTTCATTTTTTTGCAAATTGATATCCAGTTATGCCAGCACCATTTGTTAAAAAGACTATCTTTTCCCCAATTAACTGACACTGGGCCTTTGTCAAATATCAGCTGCTCATATGTGGATGGATTTATATCTGGGTTCTCAATTCTGTTCCATTGGTCTATGTGCCTGTTGTTGTACTAGTACCAGGCTGTTTTGACTACTGTGGCTGTATAATAGGTTCTAAAATCAGGTAGAGTGAGGCCTCCCACTTTCTTCTTCTTTTTCAGTAATGCTTTGCTTATCCGAGGCTTCTTTCCCTTCCATATGAAGTTGGTGATTTGTTTCTCCATCACATTAAAAAATGACATTGGAATTTGGATAGGAAGTGCATTGTATGTATAGATGGCTTTTGGTAGAATAGACATTTTTACTATGTTAAGTCTTCCTATCCATGAACAAGGTATGTTTTTCCACTTAAGTAAGTCCTTTTGAATTTCTTGTAGTAGAGCTTTGTAGTTTTCTTTGTATAGGTCTTTTACATCCTTGGTAAGATTTATTCCTAAGTATTTTATCTTCCTGGGGGCTACTGTGAATGGTATTGATTTGGTTATTTCCTCTTCAATGTTCTTTTTGTTGATGTAGAGGAATCCAAGTGATTTTTGTATGTTTATTTTATAACCTGAGACTCTGCCAAACTCTTCTATTAGTTTCAGTAGTTTTCTGGAGGATTCCTTAGGGTTTTCTGTGTATAAGATCATGTCATCTGCAAATAGAGATAATTTTACTTCCTCCTTGCCAATCCAGATGCCTTTTATTTCTTTGTCTAGCCTAATTGCCCTGGCTAGGACTTCTAGCACGATGTTGAATAAGAGCGGTGATAAAGGGCATCCTTGTCTGGTTCCCGTTCTCAAGGGAAATGCTTTCAGGTTCTCTCCATTTAAAGTGATGTTGGCTGTTGGCTTTGCGTAGATGCCCTTTATTATGTTGAGGAATTTTCTTTCAATTCCTGTTTTGGTGAGAGTTTTTATCATAAATGGGTTTTGGACTTTGTCAAATGCCTTTTCTGCATCAATTGATAAGATCATGTGGTTTTTGTCTTTTTTTTTATTTATGTGGTGGATTACATTAATGGTTTTTCTGATATTAAACCAGCCTTGCATACCTGGTATAAGTCCCACTTGATCGTGGTGAATTATTTTTTTGATATGTTGTTGAATTCTATTGGCTAGAATTTTGTTGAGGATTTTTGCATCTATGTTCATGAGGGATATAGGCCTGTAATTTTCTTTTTTTGTAGTGTCTTTACCTGGTTTTGGTATCAGGGAAATGGTGGCTTCATAGAATGAGTTGGGTAGTATTCCGTCATTTTCTATGCTTTGAAATACCTTTAGTAGTAGTGGTGTTAGCTCTTCTCTGAAAGTTTGGTAGAACTCTGCAGTGAAGCTGTCCGGGCCAGGGCTGTTTTTTGTTGGGAGTGTTTTGATTACCGTTTCAATCTCTTTTTTTGTTATGGGTCTATTTAGTTGTTCTACTTCTGAATGTGTTAGTTTAGGTAGGTAGTGTTTTTCCAGGAATTCATCCATTTCTTCTAGGTTTGCAAATTTGTTAGAGTACAATTTTTCATAATAATCTGATATGATTCTTTTAATTTCAGTTGGTTCTGTTGTGATGTGGTCCTTCTCGTTTCTTATTTGGGTTATTTGTTTCCGCCTGTATTTCTTTAGTCAGTCTAGCCAATGGTTTATCAATTTTGTTGATTTTTTCAAAGAACCAGCTTTTGGCTTTGTTAATTCTTTCAATTGTTTTTCTGTTCTCTGATTCAATAGTTCAGCTCTAATTTTTATTATTTGTTTTCTTCTGGTGCCTGATGGATTCTTTTGTTGCTCACTTTCTATTTGTTCAAGTTGTAGGGACAGTTCTCTGATTTGGGCTCTTTCTTCTTTTTGTATGTGTGCATTTATCGATATAAATTGGCCTCTGAGCACTGCTTTTGCTGTGTCCCAGAGGTTTTGATAGGAAGTATTTTCATTCTCGTTGCATTCTATGAATTTCCTTATTCCCTCCTTGATGTCTTCTATAACCCAGTCTTTTTTCAGGAGGGTATTGTTCAGTTTCCAAGTATTTGATTTCTTTTCCCTAGTTTTTCTGTTATTGATTTCCACTTTTATGGCCTTGCGGTCTGAGAAGATGCTTTGTAATATTTCGATGTTTTGGACTCTGCAAAGGTTTGTTTTATGACCTAATATGTGGTCTATTCTGGAGAATGTTCCATGTGCGCTAGAAAAAAAAGTATACTTTGCAGTGTTGGGTGGAGAGTTCTGTATAAGTCAATGAGGTCAAGTTGGTTGATTGTTGTAATTAGGTCTTCCCTGTCTCTATTGAGCTTCTTACTGGATGTCCTGTCCTTCTCCGAAAGTGGTGTGTTGAAGTCTCCTACTATAATTGTGGAGGTGTCTATCTCACTTTTCAGTTCTGTTAAAATTTGATTTATGTATCTTGCAGCCCTGTCATTGGGTGCATAAATATTTAATATGGTTATGTCTTCCTGATCAATTGTCCCTTTTATCATTATGTAGTGTCCTTCTTTATCCTTTGTGGTGGATTTAAGTCTGAAGTCTATTTTGTCAGAAATTAATATTGCTAGTCCTCTTCTTTTTTGCTTGTTGTTTGCTCGATATATTTTTTTCCATCCTTTGAGTTTTAGGTTGTTTGTGTGTCTAAGTCTAAGGTGTGTCTCTTGTAGGCAGCATAGAGACGGATCGTGTTTCTTTATCCAGTCCGAGACTCTCTGTCTCTTTATTGGTGCATTTAGTCCATTTACATTCAGCGTAATTATAGATAAATAAGTGTTTAGTGTTGTCATTTTGATGCCTTTTTATGTGTGTTGTTGACAATTTCATTTTTCCACATACTTTTTTGTGCTGAGACGTTTTTCTTAGTAAATTGTGAGATCCTCATTTTCGTAGTGTTTGACTTTATGTTTGTTGAGTCGTTATGTTTTTCTTGGTTTTTATCTTGAGTTATGGAGTTGTTATACCTCTTTGTTGTTACCTTATTATTTACCCCTATTTTTCTAAGTAAAAACTTAACTTGTATTGTTCTATATCGCCTTGTATCACTCTCCATATGGCAGTTCTATGCCTCCTGTATTTAGTCCCTCTTTTTGATTATTGTGACCTTTTACATATTGACTTCAGTGATTCCCTGTTATGAGCATTTTTTTTTAATTTATCTTAATTTGTTTTTGTGATTTCCCTATTTGAGTTGATATCAGGATGTTCTGTTTTGTGACCTTGTGTTGTGCTGGTATCTGATGTTATTGGTTTTCTGACCAAACAATATCCTTTAGTATTTCTTGTAGCTTTGATTTGGTTTTTGCAAATTCTCTAAACTTGTGTTTATCTGTAAATATCTTAATTTCGCCTTCATATTTCAAAGAGAGTTTTGCTGGATATATGATCCTTGGCTGGCAGTTTTTCTCCTTCAGTGCTGTGTATATGTCGTCCCATTCCCTTCTTGCCTGCATGGTGTCTGCTGAGTAGTCTGAACTTATTCTTATTGATTCTCCCTTGAAGGAAACCTTTCTTTTCTCCCTGGCTGCTTTTAAAATTTTCTGTTCATCTTTGGTTTTGGCCAGTTTGATGATAATATGTCTTGGTGTTTTTCTTTTTGGATCAATCTTAAATGGGGTTCGATGAGCATCTTGGATAGATATCCTTTCGTCTTTCATGATGTCAGGGAAGTTTTGTGTCAGGAGATCTTCAACTATTTTCTCTGTGTTTTCTGTCCTCCCTCCCTGTTCTGGGACTCCAATCACACGCAAGTTATCCTTCTTGATAGAGTCCCACATGATTCTTAGGGTTTCTTCATTTTTTTAAATTCTTTTATCTGATTTTTTTTCAGCTATGTTGGTGTTAATTCCCTGGTCCTCCAGATGTCCCAGTCTGCATTCTAATTGCTCGAGTCTGCTCCTCTGACTTCCTATTGCATTGTCTAACTCTGTAATTTTATTGTTAACCTTTTGAATTTCTACATGCTGTCTCTCTATGGATTCTTGCAACTTATTAATTTTTCCACTAAGTTCTTGAATAATCTTTTTGAGTTCTTCAACTGTTTTATCAGTGTGTTCCTTGGCTTTTTCTGCAGTTTGCCTTATTTCGTTTCTGATGTCTTGAAGCATTCTGTAAATTAGATTTTTATATTCTGTATCTGATAATTCCAGAATTGTATCTTCATTTGGGAAAGATTTTGATTTTTTGTTTGGGGGGTTGTAGAAGCTGTCATGGTCTGCTTCTCTATGTGGTTTGATATGGACTGCTGTCTCCAAGCCATTACTGGGAAACTAGTTTTTCCAGAAAATCCACACACAAAAAAAAATGCAGTCAGATCCCTATCAGAACTGCCTTTGGATTATAACCGCCACCTTGTTCCCTGTAAGGATGAAAGTCTGAGAGTTGGATCATATATGCTTGGCTGTAGCTGGTTCTGTGTTTTTACTCCAGTTAGGGGTGGATTTTTGGTCCCTGGGTTTTTTTGTGTTTCCTTCTCTCAGGCCGGAAGAGTGGGTTAGTAAAAGACCAAAAGAAAAAAAAAAAAAAAAGGTGGGGGGGAAGCAAAGCCGCCGCAGAGCCGGAGCCGTTCTCCCTCTGTCTCAGGAAATTCGAATGTTAATGAAGCCGCCTGGGGAGGGTGGGGGAGGGATCAGAAAGATAGGAGAGTAGCACCTCAGAATATAGCCAGAGTTGCTTGTCTTGCTTGGAATGATTCTTTTCTCTGAGATTCCCAAGGGGCGTGTCGCCTATGTGTGCTGGCTGTGTGGAGATTGCCCCCGGGGATCTGGCCCACTGAAGCCGCAGTCAGATCCTCCGCTGCCAGTCCCACGCCCAGCATCAAAGGTTCCCCTGCTGGGACAGTGCACTCCCGACTCCAAAATCAGATGCTGCCTCCCGGGGACTTCTCATCCTGCCAGCCGCGTTGCCGCGCCGCCTCCGCAAACTGGATGGGCCCCCTCCTGGGGTTAGTTCAGGGGAGTGGAGCAGCTCTCCGTGCTTGCGCCTTGACAGCGCCCAGTCAAATGCCCGGCCGCAAGATTCCCCGGCTGGGACGCTGCCCTCCCGGCTCCAAAATCAGTCGCTGCCTCCCAGGGACTTCTTGTCCCGCCCGCCGCGTCGTTCCGCCACTCCCGCGGACTGGCTGGGCCCCCTTCCGGGGTTAGTTCAGGGGAGTGGAGCAGCTCTCCATGCTTGTGCCTTGACAGCTCCCAGTCAAAAACCCGGTGGCAAGATTCCCCAGCTGGGACGCTGCTCTCCCAGCTCCAAGACCAGTCACTGCCTCCCGGGGACTTCTCCCAGTGGCTGCGTCACCACGCCGCCCGCACGGATGGCTGGGCCCCCTCCCGGGGTGAGTTCAGGGGGGTAGGGCTGCGCCCCTTGTTTGCACCATCAGCTCCCCTGAGCCCTGCCCTAAATCGGGCGCCAAAGGTTACCTGACTGGGACGCTGACTCCAGGCTCCGAAAACAATCACTGCTTCCCCGTATTTGTTCGTTTTCCATCTCTAAATCTGTGTTTGTTGTTCAGGATTTGTAGATTGTTATGTATGTGATCGATTCACTTGTTTTTCCGAGTCTTTGTTGCAAGAGGGATCCGAGGTAGCGTCTACCTAGTCCGCCATCTTGGCCCTGCCTGCCCTAGTCTTTACAAAGAGTTGTAGTGGTGGTGGTAAGTTGCCATCAAGTGGCTTTCAACTCATAAGTGACCCCAAGTAACCAGAATAAAATGTTTCCCAGTCCTGAAATATCCTCACAATCACCAGCGTGCTTGAGTTCATTGTTGCCTTCCAACCCAGTGAGCTCATCTTCCAGCACTATATCAGACAGTATTCACTTGTAATCCGTAGGGGTTTTTATTGGCTAATATCTGGAAGTAGATTGCTAGGACATTCTTGACATTCTCCCTAGTCCATCTTAGTCTAGAAGCTCCACTGAAACCTGTCCACCATGGTGACCCTGCTGGTATTTGATATACTTGTGGCATAGCTTCCAGCATCATAGCAACACACAAGCCACCACAGTACGACAAACTGACAGATGGGTGGTAGTTACAAACAGTAAACAATGGTAATAGGGTGTTTTCAGCCTGACTAGTCAACTAAGAATATTGCATAGAACATATATTATGCTCATTCAAGAGCTACTGGAGTTGAGATATTTGGATATTTTAAAGAATTCATAAGGATCAAAGAAACAAATGTGGTGTTTTTTCCCCACCTATTAGGGCAACAGACATGTAAGTTGAAAAACTGAACAGCTAAAATGATATAAATTGATTAATAAAGATTAATCAGCTCTAGTCAGCAAATACTGAAATTTTGAATCTGAAGGGCGAAACTTTTTGTGGCATATATGCCATATGTGGGATTGTTGTGTGCCATTGAGTTGATTTCAATTCATAGCAACCCTATATGACAGAGTAGATCTGCCCCATAGGGTTTTCTAGGTTGTAATGTTTACAGGAGCCGATCACCAGATCTTTCTCCTGTGGAGAAGCTAGTGGGTTCAAACTGCTGACCTTTCAGTTAGTTAGCAGCCAAACACTTAACCATTGAGCAGTCAGGGCTCCCTTATTTTGGATTAATATATTTTTACACAAATAACACATGTGTTCTGCATTTGTTTGCCTGCCACGACCTCCCGCCTCAAGGTATTTTTTTTTTTTTAATAGCAACATGTGGAAGAGGATTGGCATGATGGTGCTTGTGAGGGTGCCCCACGGGGAGGAGGGCGTGGCCAGCAAGCAGACACAGGAGGCCTGTGTTATTATAGTAATTACTGTAATGCATATAAAGTGTTCACATCAAACAATAGGATAAAACACAAATGCCTAATCGAAAAATGGGCAATGAGCATGAATAAACAATTTACAAACCTAAAAGAATATATTTAATTTCATTATTAATCATGAAAATACAAGTTAAAATAAAATGCTTTGTAAAATATAAAAATGATTCGTAAAATTCAATTCAATCAAGCGAATGTAGTTTGAGTGACCTTTTGGGAAAAACTTTTGATAGTATTCATCAAAATTTTACATATGTATATATCATGATACAGTAATACTATTTCTGACAAATTTTCCTAAAGCAACAATTGAACAAATACCCAAAGATGTATATATAAAAGATGTTTATCACGTAATAAAAATATAGGAAAAAATATATAAATTAATGAGGACTAAGTTAAATTATGGAATACTGTATCACACCCAAGTAAAATTTTGCTGAAGGTAATTCAAAAACAGTTGCAGCAGTACATTGACAAGGAACTGCCAGAAATTCAAGTCGGATTCGAAAGAGTCTGTGGAATGAGGAATATCCTTGCTGATGTCAGAAGGATTATGGTTGAAAGCAGAGAATACCAGAAAGGTGTTTACTAGTGTTTTATTGTCTATGCAAAGGCATTCTCCTGTTGGAGCATAACCAATTATGGATAACATTTCAAAGGATGGAAACTCCATAACACTTCAGTGTGCTCATGAGGAACCTGTGCATAGACCAAGACACTGCATGGTTTAAAGTCAGGAAAGGTGTGTGTCAGGGTTTTATCCTTCCAGCATACCTATTCAATCTGTATGCTGGGCACATAATCCAAGAAGCTGGATTATATGGAGAACACCACAACAGAATTGAAGGAAGACTCATTAACCACCTGCGATATGAAGATGACACACCTTGCTTGCTGAAAGTGAAGAGGACTTGAAACACGTACTGATGAAGATCAAAGACCACAGCCTTCAGTATGGATTACACTTCAACATAAAGAAAACAAAAATCCTCACAACTGGACCAATAAGCAACATCATGATAAATGGAGAAAACACTGAAGTCATCAAGATTTCATTTTACTTGGGTTCACAATTAAGGCCCATGGGAGCGGCAATCAAGAAATCAAGCAACATATTGCATTGGGCAAATCTGCTGCAAAAGTGCTCTCTAAAGAAGCACAGATGTCACTTACAGGACTAAAATGTACGTGACCTAAGTCATGGTATTTTTAACTGCCTCATATGCATGTGAATGCTGGACAATGAATAAGAAAGGCTGAAGAAGAATTGATGCCTTTGAATTATGGTGTTGGCAAAGAATATTGAATATACCATGGACTGCCAGAAGAATCAACAAGTCTATTTTGGAAGAAGTATAGCCAGAGTGCTCCTTGGAAGCAAGGATGGCGCGACTTTGTCTTACATACTTTGGACATGTTATCAAGAGGGACAAGTCCCGGGAAAAGGACATCATGCTTGGTAAAGTAGGTTATCGAAAAAGAGGAAGACCCTCAACGAGATGGATTGACACAGTGGCTAGAACAATGGGCTCAAATATAGCAATGATTGTGAGGATGGCTCAGGATAGGACAGTGTTTTATTCTGTTGTACGTAGTGTCACTATGAGTCGGAACCAACTCGATGACACCTATCAACAGCAACAACATTAAAAGAACTCACAAAGATAAATGGGATAAAAACAGAAGTATGTAACTCAATGACAGTTTATTGTATATGGAAAGGGGTGTCACCTGGATAATAATTTCCAGACCAGGGGAAAATGGACATTACAAAACACAGGAATTGGTTTAGATGTAAGAATGCTGTTTAAGATAATATATATTATTTATATGCAAATGATTAAGGAATGAAAAAGAATACTCTTTCTTTGTATTTCACAGTTACTTTTTACCCACTAATGGCAAACCTCATCCAGGTGTTATGACTTTGAAAAATTTGCAGATCTCACCATTTAACCCAAACTGCTGAAATTACTCAGCAAAATGGTGAAATTACTATGCAAAGGCATTTGATTGTGTGGATCATAACAAATTATGGATAATATTTTGAACAATGGGAATTCCAGAACACTTAATTGTGCTCATGTGGGACCTGTACATAGACCAAGAGGCAGTTGTTTGAATAGAACAAGGAGATACTGCATGGTTTAAAGTCGGGAAAGCCACACACCCATTAATGTGCAACAAATGTGCTGTTACTATTTCTTATGGATCAAAATAGAAAAAAAATCTTAAATTGATTTTTTACTTCAAGGTTTTAATAACAGATTCACCAGCTAATAGAAAATATAGACATAAGATGGTTTGCGTTGTAATTGTAATTTCTCTGCGTGTGACATTTGTTTTTGTTTTAAGCAAAGTATGTTTTAACAAAACTGTTAACAGGTATCAGTGACTAATATTGGACAATATTAATGGCTTATACTGGGTTTCTCATAAAATAGAAGATAAATTCACTGGAAGTGTATTTGACAATCATTTAACAGTTTTGTTAAAAGTTTTGTTTGTTTTTTTATTTTTGAATAACGGTAGAATTTTTATTTCAGAAAATGTCTGGAACCAAGTAGAGGTGGAAAGGGGTGTGGTAGAGGGCAACCAAAGGAGAAAAACTGGAGGCACCTGCCCTTCCCAACCCTGGGAAGTAAACAGTTCAGATCTACTTTGAAAAAAAAATATCCTGGGTTAAAATCATTCCCAATAAGTTATTTCCAAACAGGTGTCAAACCCACAGTATTCAAACATGTGCCCAGTTCTTCTTCTTGCCTTAATGTTAGAGTATACTCAATTCAATTTCTATGATGTAAAAAAGTGTGATTGGGTCTAACAATATCCATTGATGGGTTATCATCCATTGAAGTTCTCAAAATGAGATCAGGACTTTGTCCCCCGATATTAACCTCACTTTTCCCCGAAATTTTTTTCAGGCTGTTTAAAAATCATGATTTTTTTTCTTTACCCTCTTGATTCACGAAACATATGAGAGAGCATGTAATCAACTTATAATGGCAATTATAGCTTGAATTTACTTTGGAGGCTCTGTATGAGTATGACACTGCTCCCAAGCAGTCTCTGTTCCAGGCCCAGCACTGTCTCTGAAGACAGCTCTGCTGGCCGTTAACGCATGTGAATTCTGGCTGGGCAGGATGCATCACTGGGGTACGTGTCGTCCGTTACAGCAGCCATCGCTGGGGTTAACTATATTTCAGCTAAAATTCAACACAAGAGCATCTTGGTATTTGCAAAACTACATGTCACCTCTGGTTGATTGAGAAGAAGAGTGTTTGCCTCTAAAAATTTCATATTCTGTACAGTGTTCAATATGCAGTAAAATTGTGACTCCTTCAATCAGATCTTAAAATATTTCCCTTTCAAGAGTTAACAATAATATAAATGAATTTTTTGGCAGAAAAGTTCTAAATGGTGTAATTTCCTGACATTTGAGTGTTTCGTCACCAATTTCTGTGCCAGGTCACATGTCGGCTGCCTGGTAGCACCAACAGTAAATGGGAATACTTCCAGTTCTATAGGAGTATGCTGGCAAAAGTCCACCACTTCCATGGATTATTAGTCCTTTTTTTGCTGATTATTTGAAAAAGCAGAGGTGGGGTATAGGTCCATGTTCAAATGGCTCTCAACTGCTGAGACATGTCCGGTGAAAAACTGTTCACTTTGGTGAAAACTTGTTCAATTAGATGAAAATATGGGCCTCCTTTGGCCAGCAGTTGTCTACTACATTACGAAACCCACAGGAAAAATGAAGTTACTTTTTTTTTTATGTTAGAAATTGATCAAGAAATTGATGGAAAGAAAGGTTGATAAAAGTAAGCAATGAGGAAACACGATTTAAATTGAGTAACAAATTTACGAAATAAAGATCAAGATTTTTACTTCTCCAATGATAGCATTTATGAAAAAGTAAAATTACAACCTGAAAGGGACCTGTTGAAAACCCCATAGTGTTATACCAGCTAAAGAGAAAAGCCCAAGATTAACTTGTCTAAGGAAATACAGATGACTAGAAGCAGAGCTGTGATGAAAACCTAGATTTCTGGTTTCAGATCACAAAACCCTGTGGCTGTAACCACTACTGCAGAAAGATTAGAAGAAATAAAAAATCACTGCCCGTTGTTCCACCAGCTACGGAGGACCCATTGGTTTATGGCCTATGAGCCGTGTGGATTTCTAGAGCTTGAACTAGTACTGTCCGTCCATACTGACTGTCACCTGGGAAAACCCGCAGGTCCTGGTGAAGGGTAACAGGAGAGAGTTTGATGCGAATGACTTCTGCAGGCACCCACACACTTCTCAGACTACCAGTAAAACACACGAAACTTTGTGGAATAGCAAATCCATTTTGAATTCCATATTATATCCAGATCAGGGAGGAAGACAAGTGGTATGGAAAATAAGGAAAGGAAAAGGACTGCGAAGAGAGAACATGACCCCAACGTATGACAAATCAAGGAGTAAAGAAGGTGAGAGTGTCGGCTCGGGAGCCCTTAATCTCCCTAATCTTCCATTTTCTCTTCTAAAAAAAGAGATATAATAGTAGAACTGACTTCATACAGTTTTGAGGAGAATTAAATTATCTAATACGTGTGAAGTTAGTACCTGGTGTAGGGGATTAGAAAGTATAAGCTACTTTTCTTACTATTTTTAGTATTGGGGAAAATGTCTACTCTCTTGATTTAAAATATGATTAAAAATCACTCTCATGTAAAATTTTGCTGCTTAAGGCATTGTTACAGTCTTACTCTCTTCGTTCATATTTAGTGTCTTTGAAATACAAGTGTCAGAGGCACAACGTAAGCCTAGAGTAACCAACAAAGGTTATTTTTCCTGTAAGTGGGACGTAGAGGGAAGGTGAGAGCATTAGGCTCAGCTAGAACCATCGGGAATGCCATCTGGAATCCCTCTTATCCTTGCTTACTTGTGCACATTTGATTCATTCCTTCCTCAACAGACAGGCTTTCTCCACGTGGCAGGGAACATAGCCATTATCAGAGCTGGGCTCTTATTATCCCAGTTGTCTGACAAGCGAGGAGCTAGAGCTTCTGACCAGTTAGGCCAATCTAACCAGCACAGGAACTAGCCACCGCGCAGCCTGGGGAAATGTTCCATTTTGGCCTGATATAGTCGATTATGTGCCCATACCTAATATACTGTGGCCAGAAAAAGAGGGCTAGTATGATGGTAGCTCCACCAGGAGCACAGGATTGGTCTGGGGAAAATAGTTCCCAAGGAAAGGAAGTCACTGTTATCAAAAGAAGAGGGGGAAGTAGAACTGGCAGAGGATGGTAGGTACGTAACAGGGCACAGGAATGAAGGAGGGAGACAATGAGAATGGAGAGACAGAGCTGTGTTCATTTTGTAAAGGAGGGATTTATTGATTCAGGGAGAACATGTCACACACCTAAGCACAGAAGTTCCCTCTGGAGTCACGGGGGCATTGGCACTGAAGGATTTTGAAGGTGCTACGCCACCTTGGACACATGTCGGGTTCATTGTTGACTGTGTGCCCAGCCTCTGGCCTCTGACGCTCACTCTGAGTTTCAGTTCTGTGCTTTGGCTATGGGTGCCATAAAGTTCAACTGTTAAAACTGAAGAATCACACTTCATTATGTCTACTTCATCTAAGACTGGGAAGGAAAGACCCCTCTCATTAATCGTATCCATTTCTCTCTGCTATATGTTTTCTTTTTGTTGTGTTGCTGTTGTTCACTGTTTTCCTGAAGAGCGTGACATGTCTCAGACTTCTCTATATCATAAATCTCACTTGAAAAGTGTTGCCTCAAGGATATCTGCCAACTACTTTTGTTTTCCCTGCTTTTCACTGTGTCGGACTGCTTTGGCAAGGGAGAATAATATTACCTTACCATGTAAAACATGGTTAATGGCTTTTAAAGAATTCCCCAGCAACTGAATAATGGGCTGCTAAAAATATTTTTGGTGCCAAAGAATCTGGGTATGTCTGTTCCATTTATTGTTCGTTTCTTGTTTCATCGTGGCTAAGTGCTCACAAAAGGCATAAAACCCCAAACCTCTAGGGCATCTGGTGTTTGAGGGCGAAACCATATTTTACATATTCAGTGCCATACCTAGCATGTTAAGATGGTTATTTAGCCTCAGCAATGAACAATGATGAATGTCTATGGTATGCAAGATGTTCAGATTATTAAGGAAGTTGGTTTCTCTTGAATATGAGGAAATCATGTCCTACCATCTCTGTCATATTTAGTTGAGTTGCTTGATAATGCTTCTTCTGAGGAGTGCTGGAAGTCTTGCACCCAGAACTTTTAACTGGTCCTGCCTGTTTGTATAAGAGTTTATGTTTCTCGGAAATAAGAAAATGGAGTCTTTCTTACTTGAAGCTATGTCATTGAGAAGCCTGATAATGCAGCATAACAGAATCATTTGTTTTTTCTTTTTGTTTGATAATAAATTATTTTAAAAGTTTTTTTCTTAAAAATTTAGGAATGTACTGAGATGATCTGGGAAACAGAATGGAAATGGAAATTAAAGGTGCTTTGTTTCTCATTGGAAACAAGAGAAGTCAAGAAGAGTAGCATCTTAACTCCCTTACTGCTAATCCCTCCTTCATCCTCCCCTGAGTTTAAAATTCTGGACCCTTCCCACTTGGTCTGTACTCAGGCCATCTGGCTCTGCCTTTAGCAGGGGACTCTCACTTGTCCCATTCCTTACTTCAGGCCACCAGCTGCCAACTGTCCTTGAACACCAAGGGCTTCAGTCCGAATGTGGCCTAATTGCAAAGATTTCAGGGATTCAAAGAATTCCTGACTTGGGGATTCTTAACTCTTTTGTGTGATCACAGGACAAATGACATTCATATGAGGCCACCTTTCATGGGCCCAGAAAAAAAAATTCCTGGGCTGGTTAGCTAAAATCCCAGATATTTTTTTCCTGCTCAGCAGAGCATACTGGAATTGCACGGGATAAGAGCAACTTCACCCAATGAGAAGAGCATGAATCTGCCTTGAATTTGTGTGCGTGTGTACATTAATCATACCCAAAAAGCTAGTTCCCAGAGATGGCCAGGGAGACTTCCCTGGGCCGCCTATCCCTGTGCAGATTCCTGCCTCTCCAAGAAGTCTGGCTCATGTCTAGGAGACACTGAATACATTCTAGGCAGAGTTCTCAAGAAAGAAGCACAAGGACCATCCCAGTTTATTGTGACTTTAGGAAAAGAAGCAGGGTAGCTTTTTAGCTGCTTCTGGAAACCCAGAATTTAAATTTACATAAAGTATCTACTGTGATCATCAAGCAGTGAATGAAACACAACTTATGAATTTAGGGCTGGGGGTATTTTGTGATAATTGCTGAAATAATTTTTTTTAAATAAAAATATTTTTGCCACTGACTGCACATCAGGAAAATGTAAAACTTGGGCCAGCACAAACCCTTACTGTCGTTATTACCGTTAGCTGCTGTTGAGTTGGTTCCAACTCATGGCGACCCCGTGTGTGCAGAGTAGAACTGCTCTCCATACACTTTTCAAGGCAGTGACCTTTTGGAAGCAGACTACCGGGCCTGTCTTCCGAGGAGCCTCTGGGTGGCTTTGAACCACCAGCCTCTTGGCTAGTAGTTGGGTGCTTAACCATGTGCACCACCCTGGGACTCCACAGCATAAACCCTTAACTTTTATAAATACAGAGTTTTTATTAAAATGCTGTTGGATAAAAATTACGACTTTTCCTTATATCAAGTACTTGGAAATCATTACATGTCAATAATGAAAACCTGTGGAAAATATTCTTTATACCAGGCTGTTCTTCATTTGTGGATTTCGATACACTACTCTTCAAATCATGTCACTTGAAATATAGCCTTTTGGTATTCAGGAGACTTCTGATTAAAAATGTTTACCTTAAAAAAATAAAGGAAATGTTGTTTCTGCGCTTCAACCTCCGTGAAATAAAGACGTTGTATCTAACGAGTTGAAACTTCCAAGTGTCTTCTACCCTTAACTATGTTACACAAAATTGAAAGTTGAATTTTAGAGAGTGTGTAACTTAGAATGTGTTAGTTCATTATTTTGACAGGAGAGTTTCACTCGTCTTATTCTCAGCAGGACACACTCAGAATTTAGCGGCCTGCCCCTTCACAGAGCCCAGCGTGGGTGGAGCAGAGTGCTTTGCCGCATTGCAGGAGGTGCCCACTCACGTCCTCTGTGGACTGTTCTCTAGAAAGGCCATTGGGGGCAGCAGGTGGGACGATGCCTTTAAGGGAAGAACAAGTAATCCCACTTAAAGGTAAAACCAAGTATCTGGCACGGGTGCACAAAGACACATGAAATTATCTGAATTCTTGATGTGCACTAATTGTGTTTCTTCTTTCTCTTATAGGCTCAACCTGGGAAAAGACATTTCGGCAGATCGGCTTTGAAAGGTAAGCACTATTTAACATGTTTCCGCTTTTAGCTACTAATGGATGATTTTATTCAAAGTAATGAATGGCGCTTTATAAATCAATAGTCTTGCTGCCACTACTTCAGTAGCTGTGTGACCTTCAGGATTCTGTCCCTCTGAGCCTCAATTTGTTTGTAAAATAGAGCTTTCAGTAGTTGCCTACACACAGGGTGGAAATGAAGATTAAGTGGAACAATCTTTTAAACTATAAAGCAGTATGAAAGGTAAGTTGTGTACTTAGGAGAATTACATGAAATAGAGCTGTTTATAAACAGAGTTAACTCTCCCCCAGCTTCATTCTCTTCAGATACCATATTCAGTTCTATGATTTTAATCCAGGGAAATTTATATTTATATTGATAGCTCTGCAATTATTAACATCCTTATTATTAGCCACAATAAAAAAAAACTGAGATCATATCACTCTTAACTGAAAATATTTCTACACAGGCATTTCCCCCCGCCCCCCCCCCCCAAAATTAAATTGATTGGCTCAGTATAAGGTCCAGAAATGAGGAGGCCGGGTCAACAAGGTCATTAAACGAGCTGCCCGAGCAAGCTGAGGACAGGTGTTTGACAGATGTCTCCTAGCAGTATGAGGGCTTTGCATGGAACTTTCAATATAGAAATGGTTATTGAAAGAGACAAAAGGAATTTTACACTTTTTTTACTCTAAAAGTAGATTTTTCATCATATTGAAAATGTGTTTATGTGTTGATCAAGCTGACAGAGTGCTTAGAGCATATGAAAAATAATAAGATACTTGATTTAAAAATGCATTTTTTCCCGTTTGCGATAGAGAATAGCTCTGTCACCAGGCCCAGTGTGATAGCACTTCCTTCACCATTTTTCAGTTGATTCAAAGATATATTTATTTCTCTACATACATGTCCACTCACATCAGCACAATCACTTTTAGGTCTCACAGTAAGTTCTCACAGACAGAGAGATAGATAAAACGGATGATTTGATGAGGTTGGATTACATACCTGTTGTCAAGTCAACTCCAACTCATGGAAACCTTATGTGCAAAAAAAGAAAACATTGCTGGGTCCTGCATCATTGGCGAGTTTTTGGAAGTAGATTGCCAGGCCTTTCTTCCTACTCTGTCTTAGTCTGGAAGCTTTGCTAAAGCCTGTTCACCATGGGTGGCTATCCTGATATTTGAAATACCTGTGAGGTAGCTTCCAGCGTAGCAGCAACACACAGTCCACCACATTTAGCTCAAGGCTTGATGGGATTGGCTTGGGATGGTCAGCTCCCACAGGCCAGCTGAAAACAAAGCACGGAAGATCATGTGCACCTTCATTTCCAATGTGACATCTTCTCCCAAAATATGTTTCTCATGATACGCCTTTCTATTATGAAAAATTGACAAAATAGCAAAATGAATGCCATATCCATCACCCAGCTTCGGTAAGACTTTTTAACATTTTATTGTGCTTTAGGGCAAAGTTTATATAGCATATTAATTTTCCAATCAGTGATTCTTACACAAATTGTTTCGTGATCTTGGTTGCAGTCTGTGCAATATGTCAGCACTCTCCCCATCTCCTCCCTGGGCTCCTGTTTCCGTTGGTCCAGTTTCCCTATCCCTCCTTGTCTTCTCGGCTTTGGTTTTGGGCAAGTGTTGCCCTTTGGTCTTGTATAGTCAGCTGCCCCAAGGACTGCTTCCTTCATGGATGTTATTGTTGACATGGCCCTGTCTATTATCTGGCTGAATGATGGCCTTCAGGAGTGTCTACAGTTTCACGCCAGAAGGTTGTCTTAGAGCATAGTGTCAGGGGTTCCTCCAGTCTCTCTCAGACCAGTAAGCCTGATCTTTTCGTTTTATTTTGTTTTCCATTTGCATTTTGGTCTACATTTTTTACATATTCTACCTGGAAACTTCTATTGTGATCCAGGTCAGAGTGGTCAGTTAGTGGTAGCCCAGTGCCATCTTGTTCTCCTGGTCTCAGGTTGGAGGAGACTATAGTTCATATGGGCCATTAGTCCTTCAGGTTAATTCCTTCACTGTAACTTCCATTTTCTTTGTTCTCCTTTGTTCCTGATTGGATGAGACCAATAGTTGCTTCTTAGATGGCTGCTCACAAGCTTTTGAGACCCCAGATGCTACTCACCATGCTAGGATGTAGAACATTATTTTCATGAAGAGTGTTTTGCCAATTGACCTAGATGTCCCCTGAGACTATGATCCTTAGCCTGCATATCTAGTAGTTCAGTCCCAATGTCTAAGTAGTTTCCATAATTTTGCCTCTTATATGCACTGGCATAGGAGTATAAATGCAGCATTTATAAATACATATGTAGAAATATCTACAACCATACCTATATATGTACACGGGTGTACTCCACTACGGCCCCCTCATCTATTTAGCATACATATTAGCCCATGTATCTACTCTCAAATAATTGATTGTTATTACTGATGTTGCAGGATTGTATATGTTATAGCATTTACTGTAGTTTCCCTTTATTCTTGTGTACCTCTCAGTGTCTTCCTTTGCCTTGGTCATGTTGTACTGACTTCCCCCATGTTGTGTATTGCCTTACCCTTTACCAGAATTAACACTTGTACGGCACAGTAAGGAAACCCTGGTGGCGTAGTGGTTAAGTGCTACGGCTGCTAACCAAAGGGTCGGCAGTTTGAATCCGCCAGGCGCTCCTTGGAAACTCTATGGGGCAGTTCTACTGTGTCCTATAGGGTCACTATGAGTTGGAATCAACTTGACGGCACTGGGTATGGCACAGCAATTAACAACTCAGCTGCTAACCAAAAGGTCGGCAGTTCAAATCCACCAGCTGCTCCTTGGAA
Source organism: Elephas maximus indicus (assembly GCF_024166365.1). Classification (NCBI taxonomy): domain Eukaryota; kingdom Metazoa; phylum Chordata; class Mammalia; order Proboscidea; family Elephantidae; genus Elephas; species Elephas maximus. Next base: position 11,665,945 of record NC_064829.1, read on the forward strand.
ACCCTATGGGCAAGTTCTACTGTGTCCTACAGGGTTGCTATGAGTCAGAATCAACTTGGTGGCAACGGATTTGGTCTTTTGGATTTATTATTCTAGTCAGTGATTCTCCCTTCCTCCCCTTTCCCATCCTTGGTAACCATCAAAAAATGTTTCTTTCTGTGTATAATCCTATTCTTGACTTTTTATAATAGTAGTCTCATCCAGCAATCCCACTTCTTGGAACATATCCTAGAGGAATAAGAGCCATCACATGAATACAGTAGTAGTCTAATACCATATTTGTCCTTTTGAGATTGACTTATTTCACTCAGCCTAATGCCCTCCAGACTCATCTATGTTGTGACATATTTTGCAGTTCATCATTATTCTTCATCGTTGAGTAGTACTACATTGTGTGTATGTAGTGTAGTTTGTTCATCCCTTCATCCGTTGATGAGCATATAGGTTGTTTCCATCTTTTTGCTGCCATGAATAGTGCTGCAGTGAACATGCACATATGTGCATATGTCTATTAGTGTTATGGCTCTTATTTCTTCCCGATGTATACCTAGAAGTAGGGTTACTGGATCACATGATAATTCTATTTCCAGCTTTTTAAGGAAGCGCGCGATGCCATTTTCCATAGTGGTGGTACCATTTTACATTCCCACCAGCAGTTGTATAAGAGTTCCAATCTCCCCACAACCTCTCCAGCATTTGTTGTTTTCTATTTTTCTGATCAGTACCATTATTGCCAGGGTGCGGTGGTATCTCGTAGTTTTGGTTTGCATCTCTCTGTTAGCTAATGGTTTTGAGCATCTCTTCGTGTTTCTTAGCTCCTGGAATGTCTTCTTTGGTGAAGTGTCTGTTCATTTGCTTTGCCCATTTTTTAATTGGACTGCTTGTCCTTTTGTTGTTGAAGTGTTGAAATTTTCTATGAGTTTTACAGATTATTCCCTTGTCAGATCTGTAATAGCCAAAAATGTTTTTGCAGTCTGTGGGTTCTCTTTTTACTCTTTTGGTGAGTCTTTTGATGAGCATAAGTGTTTAATTTTTAGGACGTCTCTGTTATCTAGTTTATCTTCTGGTGTTTGTATATTTTTAGTTGTTGTTGTTAGGTGCCATCTACTTGGTTCTGACACATAGCAACCTCTTACACAATAGATGGAAACACTGCCTAGTCCTGCTCCATCCTCACAATCATTGCTATGTCTGAGCCCACTGCTGCAGCCACTGTGTCAGTCCATCTCGTCAAGCATCTTTCTCTTTTTCACTGACCTTCTACCTTACCAAGCATGATGTCTTTCTCCAGGGACTGGTCCCTCCTGATAACATATCCTAAGTACGCGAGATGAAGTCTCGCCATCCTTGCTTCCAAGGAGTGCTCTGGCTGTAATTCTTCCAAGAGAGACTAGTTCGTTCTTTTGGCAGTCCATGGTATATTCGGTAATCATCACCAACACCATGAGGAATTCTTCTTCGGTCTTCCTTATTCATTGTCATGTGCTTTCTCATGCACATGAGGCGATTGAAAATACCACGGCTTGGGCCAGGCGCACCTTAGTATTTCATTAGGGGTTGCAAAATGGTGATTTAAAAAATTCTATCCTTTCTATCACATGCATGAGCAAGAGTTCTTCTTCAAGATTAACTTTCCCTGGTTTGAGGGGCTATTTTTTATCCTTAATTCAATTTATATAAAAGAGGCAAAAATATGCCTAAATGTTTTCCTTTAATAGTTCCTATTTAAGAAGTCAGTGTCTGTGAGACCCTCAGTGGCCATCAGTGGCTAATGTTTGTTTGTTTTTCTCTTGCTTTAAGTATATTATAAACTCAATTTTTAGAATATTCTGTTTTTATTTAAAATACGCTGTTTTGAGTTTGATTTTATGCTGTTGTTCTTTTGTTGCTCAAATTGTTCCACTTTCAGCCTTTAGGAACAACTCCATGTTGGCTTCTTGTCCTCGTGACACACCCCCATAGCTCCTTCTTAGCTGTCATGGTTCTAGCTCATCTGCTATTCCAGATCTGGGGTTAGCTGTTTTCTCTTCTTTCTCTTGTGGGGATGGTGTCAACCCTAGGGTGCTTATGAGTTCTGGTTGGCATTGCTCCTGGTCTTTTCAATGCGTGGACCTCAGATATAATATTGTTTTTAAAATCTGAGTTCTTAAAGTATTTCCAATTCAAATGTAGCCTTACAATGTTTTTACTTCTCTAAAATTTTACATTTGTATCTCTTTTGGTTTTTTGCTGAAAATTTTGGCTCTTAGCAATATGAAACTTTTCTGTTTTATTTTAATGTGTACATAATATTTTCAAGATACTAATAGTGCTGATACTACCACTAATCATAAAACTATTGAGTAAAGTTTTTAAAAATTGCAGTTCTCTCCTAATTTTACATTTCATTAAGTTTAAGAATCAAAAGACTGTAAACTAAAGTTGCTTCAAATATTTTTTTTCTTTCTCCATGTGGTTATATCCCAAATTTCATGTACAGTTTGGTTTTCATTTGTTTCAGAATATTTTAATTTCAAAAGCTTTTTTTCATTTTGATTTAATTTTCTTTTTGAATGTATAAATATTTGTTTTCAAATCCTAGTTACATAATATAGTTTTTTCAGAGAAATCTCATCTTCAGCCTTCTCCTTTGTGTCCTGTTCTCTCCCTTCTATCTTCTATTATACTAACCATTTTAATTCATTTTTGCTTTAACACCCCAGTGTTTATTTTTGCAAATATAATTTAGTACTTATGTGCATTTTTATCTTTTTCCTGTTATTGCATGAAGACTGGCATATTGTCTCCATTATTCTGCATTTTGATTTTCCCACTGAGGAGTATATTCTGGAGATCATTCCACATCAGTGTATATAAATATTCTTTTTTTCACAAACCTGAGACGGACATAAATCAGGGATCTTATCCAGCACCATGCTTTACTAATAATTTCAAGGATACAAGTGATCAAGGGCACAGGTGATGCAGGGAGAGGCCCAGGATATCCCATGTGGCTCCCCAGGCCCCTTTTTCCATCAAATCCATGTCCTCTGGCCCAGAGTTTCCATGAGGTTTCTGGTGGCTTCATATAGCAGGGAGCGTTTCAGTTTTACAATGGCCCCAGCTTTATCCCCAAGAAAGATGAAGAGCTCATGTGACCTTCTCAAGGTAGCCTCATCATTCTGTGAACTGTAGATTGGTTCACTGTAACAGCCCTGAACCAGGGATGCCTTCTCCAAGCGTTCCACGGATGAGGACTCTCTCCATGGCAAAAAAAAAAAAAAAAAAAATCCTTAATCCGTTACAAGGAGATTGCTAAAGCAGATCACCTACCATCTTCACCTAACCCCTTTGTAATTGGGGTGACAGTGGATCACAGGCCAGCTGTTTTAACTCCCTCCTCTCCAGTTGGTACAGTGTGTTCAGTTGTATCCTATGAATGGACTTTTATGCTGTTTCCTTTTTGTTTTTGCTGTTATAAATAATATTGTAATGAATAACCTTGTATGTAATTGTGTATTTGCCATAAGTCTTAGGTCTAGATTCCCACGTACAACCAAAGGCAAATTCATAAGAAGCTTACAAAATATTGGAGTCCCTGGGTAGCACAAACAGCCAATGTATTCACCTGCTAACTGAAAGGTTGAGGGTTCATGTCCAACCAGTAGCACCTTGGAAGAAAGACCTGGCTATCTACTTCCTAAAAATCAGCCATTGAAAACCCTATAGACCACATTTCTACTCTGACACCCATGGTATCGCCGTGAGTCAGCATTAGCTCCATGGCATCTAGTTTTTTGCTAAATATTGCCAGATGTCCCTACATAGAGTTTCAACAATTTGCACTCCCATAAGCAGTGTATGAGAATAACTATTTCCCCAGAGCCTTGTCAACAAAATATACTATTAAACTTGGGGTTTTTGCCAGTCTGATATGTGAAAAATTGTACTCAAGTGTATTTTTAGTATGCATTTATCTTGGTTCAATTGAGAATCTTGCTGTCTCCTTAGTGAAGCACTTTGAACAAGACCTTCTAAGATAGCTAAGAGTTCATTAATCAACAGAATTTTGCAACTGAAACTATATTTTCTTCCTAGCTTACATGATTTTAACCTTTTGCTTACTTGAATAACAATTTAATGGAAATAGCTACCATGTGCCAGGCTGTATTAAATCATTTCTAGTCTTCACAACAACCCTATAGACCAAGAGCTGGCAACCTTTTACTGTAAAGGGCCAGATAGTAGACATCTTAGGCTTCGCAGATCAAGAAGTTTCTGTTGCAACTACTCAGTTCTGCCAGTGTATCAGAAAGCAGCCATCGATGGTGGGTATGTTTGCATTCCAGTAAAACTTTATTTTTATAAAGACAGATGGCTGGCAGGAATTGGCTGGCTGGCCATCTTTTGATAATCCCTACCATAAACTATGGCCACCATCTCACAGGTAAAGAAATTCAAAGGAAGGAAGTATTCTAACCATAAAGTTACAGCCACTCATACTGACCTTGCAGTCAGTTCCATGTTAGCCTGGTTCCAGGACTGAGCATTTAACCCCATACCACACTGAAGTCTCGAATCATGGTTTTCTTTTGTGTTGTGTTGTTTTTACTTTTCTACCTCCATAGCTCTGTGGACATAGTGTCCAGTCATAAGTCTTACTGACTCTTCCTATTTTATGAACATTTTAACTAAGGCCTGATGGTATACATTCTGTATTACAGTGCCTTCCTGTGATTTTTACGTTTCCATATAGAACTGTAACTAAAAATGTTATTAAGGAATATAAGATAATATGCTTTTTTTAGTAGGCCCTGAGTTGCTATGAGTCAAAATCAACTTGATGGCAATGGGTTTCTGTTTTTTTTTGTTGTTGTTGTTGGGGGGGAGCATGGTACAAACAGTTAAGTCCTGGCCTACTAGCTGAAAGGTTGGCAGTTCGAACCCACCCAGAGGCACCTCAGAAGACAGGCCTGGTGATCGGCTTCTGAAAGGTCATGGCCTTGAAAACCCTGTGGAGCAGTTCTATTCTGCACACTTGGGGTTGCCTGAGTTGGAAAAGACTGGACGGCAACTAACAGCAACAATGTTTTTTTTTTTGCTCTGTAGTCCCAGGCATTATGTTTCAGCACTTATACCGTGGATGCATGCAGGCACTTGGTGGTCACTCTGATTTAAAGACATTGTCTTCAAATGTCATCCCATGTTTTCTCATTTAAGGTCAGAAAGTATCCAAGCATCTTAAAATATACAGTGGGTATTGGTCTCTTTGAGTTACTGTGCATTTAAGGTGACAGGACTGGTTGTGGCAAGCAATACTGTTAAATGTGGCTTTGCTTGTTTTCTTCTCCAGTTGAGTCTGTTTCTTCTCTTAAAGGGGACTCCAGTTACATCTTAATTGGCGCTCTCAGGATCTTTAGAGCAGCCCCAAGAGTCATTGCCATGTCCCCCTTTGAAGTTTGCCCATCACTTTACTTGCCAGTGGCATGCTTTGAAAGTGGTCACATCTAAAGGAAAAGTTACTGAGTCAGCTAAAGCTTCAAAGCTTTCTCCAAGAATAAGAAGGCAAAGGTGTCCCCTGTGATCACTTGACAGCAGAAAGGAAGACCCAGAGGTCTGCACCACATGCCCTCCTTGCTGTAATGCTTGGCGGGGTAGCACCTGCCTTTCCATGAAGTGGGTTCAGCCACATCCTTTCTGAGAACTGTGGGGTTTTACACATGATCAGGATGTGTCTCAGAATAAACACACATTGTCAGAGTTTGTGGGACTAAATTCTGATGGCATGTTCATTTTGCTAACAATCACCCTTTCCCCCGTGGCATCTCAGGACTTGCTATTAGGACTTCCTTACAGGAGTGTGTTGTCCCTCAGGAAGAAAATGTGGTCGCATAGCTTGCTGCCTCTCTGTGCCACCTCCAACACCCCCCTCCACTCCTGGTACTACGAGATTGATACCTATATAACAAAAGCAGACTTTTTTTTTTTTTTTGGTACTGTGCCTATAATGTTTTTGTTTCAGACAGAAAGCTTGCCTTTCCATACAGTTTTTCTAAGCTAAGCTTAACCAAAAACCAAACCCAGTGCCACTGAGTCAATTCCAACTCATAACAAGCTTATGATTAATCATATAGCCAAATCACAGTCATTCATTAATTTAGGTTCAGGTGATTCCAGGTGGGACGAACTATAAATTCATTGATATTCTGTGTATTTTGAGCATCAGTTAGGGTAGCTTTGCAACCAAAAAGATTTGAAACCAAAATAACCCCAATTCTCAGCAGCTTAAGACAACAAATGTTGATTTCTTAGTTATGCACAATCTGCTGAGAAGCTGCCTCTCCCAGTCTGCTGTCATTGCTGTTGGGACGCATGACTTGACTTCAATCGGTGGCGCTTGTGTGATGCCTCAGCATGATACGTCAGAGTGCTGAGGCACGGAGGGTGCTTAGATGCTGTACCGCTTCCCCCTGGAAGCAGCATTTGTCACTGCACTCAGGGGCAATGCCCAGAGCAGTTCCCCTCACTGCACTGCAGGTAACGTCAGGGGCAATGGGAGGTGCCATCCTCCATGTGTCCAGGAAAAGGACAAGAAGGGAAAACTTAAAAAGCACTAGTGATATCTACCACAGTCAGTCTCTGAGCAAGGCCTAAACAAGGCTGCCTCTTTCCAAAGCTGCACTTTCTATTTGAGAAAAGTATTTCAGCAATAACTATGCTCATGCATAGTGCTATGGATCGAATTTTGCCACCCCCCCCCCACTCCAGATATGCGATGGAATGCTAACCCCTATACCTGTAGATGTAAGCTAATCTAATCTAATACAATCACCTTCTGTAATGCAATCTAATGCCTGTAACCATTCAGTGTGTTGAGGTCATACCAGTGTGAACCTAACCACTTCTAAGTTATACAAAGAGCAGAATAGACACAGAGGCATGTGCTCATGGGAAAAACCAATGGCAGGTGAAGATCACCAAGGAACACTGGGGGCTACCCACAAATGGAGTGCTTTTGGACTACTTAGGGGATTGATTAGTTTGTGGTCCTGGTGGGAGGACCATACCTTGAAATTGGCAAGGAGTAAGTTTATATAAGGGCCAAACCTACAGAGGATGAGGGGGACCTCACTACCATCAAGAAGAGTCTGGAGCAGAGCTCATCCTTTGGACCTGGGTACCTGTGCTGAGAACTTCCTAGACCCAGAGGAGAGAGCACTGTACCACTGAATACAGCAATAAAAGGCAGCAACCACAGCAGAGCCCAGTGACAGAGACACAGTGGCACCCAGATGAGTGGTGGAAACGGAGACCAGCATAAGGCAGCTGCAGTGGGCTTGCCAACTCACGGAGCAAGAAAGAGTTGAGCACCTTCAGGAGGAGGCTTGCTGATGGAGTGGGGTGCCTCCAGGCATTTGCCAATGGAACTAAAGAGCTGTAACCCTTGGCTGAGCTGGGAATAGGACCAGAGAAGGGCCTCTTGGCTGGCAAGGCCAAGAGAAGGGCTACCTACCTATGGGCACAGCCAAGAAGAAGCTAAGAGCTATCTTGGTTGGAAACTGTCTTGATTGAAGAACTGTATCTGTCTCCTGAGTTGTATCTTGTTACTTCCCTGTTAATCCTGATCCCGAAACGTCGCTTGCTACTTCCCTAATAAACCGTATAATCTTGAGTATGGCCTCTGTGGCCACTGCAATGAATTGTCAAACCCAGCAGAGAAGTAGGGAGTGCCATGGGAAGGATGGCTGATGTAAGAAATGGTGAAAAACTTGTGGAGAGTGGAGGTATGTCTGACCTCCACCTCATAGGAATCAGCTTTATGCTGATCCTGGAGATTCTCATCCCTCCTGGGGGATGTAGATGTGGTCTAACGCTCCTAGATTACACTCATCTACCACTCATTTTTACTAAAAAAGCGAAGTTATTTTTAATAAATCTGTATAATCAGCACAATACTTCAGAAAACATTACTATTAACATTATTTTACTTGATTTTATTCTATGCTTTGCTTGGATTGTGGAATGAAATATCTTGGCCCTTCAAAGGACATTTTAAAATATAAATCACACTGAAAATAGCCCAGTTTGATGAAGCACAACTATTCCTAGGATTTTTCTTCAATGTAGGCATAATTCAAAAGGCACGGCTTCCTCTAGGGGAGCTCTACAGCCTTTCGTAGCTTTTGGTGCAGCCAAGCTCTTCCCTTGCATCCATTCCAGGGACACACTCGTCCCCACCCACCAAGTCTTAGACATTATCACTTTGTGAGCTTCCTAATGGCCATTTCCAGGACCACCTCCTTTTATGACACTTGTTTTCTGATTAAAATATTTTATTGTATTTTCAGGGAAAGTTTTCACAGCAAATTAGATTCCCATTTAACAATTTCTATACAATTTATTCAGTGACATTGGTTGCATTTTTCACAGTGTGTCAACTTTCTCATTATTTTCATTCTGGTTGCTTTGTTTCCAGTAATTTAGTTTTCCTGCGTCCTTGCCTTTTTGTCTTTGCTTTTCAGTAAATGTGGACCATTTGATCTCATATGGACAATTTCTTAGAGGAGCACAGTACTCACGTATGTTATTGTTTATTTTATGAGCCAGCTGTTTTTTAGCTACAGCATGACTTCGTGGAATAGTTTTAGTTTGAGGTTTAAAGAATATCTCAAGGCAATAGGCTTGGGAATCCTCTCATGTCAACCGTTCCAGTAAGTCTGGGCATTTTAAGAATTTGATTTCTGTTCTACATTTTGCTTCTGTGTGTCAACTTGGCCGGGCAATGATTCTCAGTTGTTTGGTAGTTATGATGTAATTTGGCAGTCGTACACTGATGTAAACACCTCCATGATGAGATCTGATATAATGTGATCACTTGCATGAAAGAATCTGCTGTGACTAGCCAATCAGTTGAAAGGGAGTTTTCCTGTGGTTTTGACCTGCATCCAACATAAGTGGACTTTCCTGGCAAAGTTCACTGGCTTTTGCTCTGCTCAGAATCCTATATTTGGCTCATCAGCATCTGATCTTCAGTACTTGGGGCTTGGAATAGCAGCCTACCATCTTACCTGCTGATCCTGGGTTTATCAGCCTTCACAACTGTGAGTCAGCAGCCTGCCATCTGACCAGTGGATCTTGGATTCATCAGCTACATGAGTCAGGAAAAGCCTCCAGCCTGACACCTAACCCATGGACTTGGGACTTGCCAACCTCTACAACTGCTTGAGCCATTTCCTTAAGATAAGTCTCTCTCTCTCTCTCCCTTCCTCTTATATATCTCATTGGGCTTCACTGGTTTCGCGTCTCTAGAAAACCCAGCCCAAGACATTTGGTACCAGGAATGGTTCTACAAAAACAAAATTGTAAAGATGAGTTTTCTAAATTGGTTCTCAAGCCTGGTTAGTCTTAAAAATGTTGATGACTCTGCTTCCAGTAGTAAAGAGGGCACTGCTAATTCATGGCATAAAGTCGCAATAGAAATATGCAAAATATCTCCATCAATAACTCAGATGTTGGTGAGAAGCAACATGTTTCATACCTTTCTATAAATTTGTCATAATGGGAAGTATAAGGAAGCTTATAGGTTGGTCCTACTTTCGCTAGACAAAGTGGTGACACAAATAGGTGATCTCAGGGCATCAGAGTCAAAGCTGAAGCACTGCATAAACAACCTCAAAGTTTCCACTTGTGCCTTGAAAATCAGCCTTATTTCTTGTAGTAACAGATGATACTGCTGAAAATGAAACCCAGAGTCTTATTGTAAGAGTGGCTGAATTACAACATCAACTGAATTCTCAGCCTCAAGTGGTATCTGAAATTAAGTTGAGGGCATTGACTGGGAAGAAATGGGATCCTGAAACTTGGAATGGGGACATATGGGCAGATAATCAGGAAGCTGGGAACAATGAGCCCCTAAACTCCATTGAATCACTCCTGCCAACAGAACCAGCCCTCCGCTGTCTGAAGAGATTACTTCATTTTTGCCTGCTAAGCCACACTCCCCAGTAAAACCTTTATCCCCTCTACCCGCATCTGATGAGATTAACCCAGCTGTCTCTGAAGAACCTTTGAGTCATTGCCTGTGGCACCACCTGAGGCAGATGCCTTACAAGACAGGGCTGAATGTTCTTAAAACAATCCCCACCGCTGATTTTGGCTTCTACACCTATAACTAGACTTAAGTCCCTACAAGTCCCAAAAGGTGAAGTAGAAAGTGTGACCCAGGAGGAGGTATGCTACACTTCAAAAGAACTGCTTAACTTTTCTAATAAGTACAAACGGAAACCTGGGGAATATGTATGGGAATGGCTATTAAGGGTGTAAGATAATGGTGAAAGAAACATTAAGATGGATCAGTCTGAGTTAATGGATATGGGCCCTCTAAGTACAGATTCTTCATTCAGTGTTTCAGCTTGAGAGGTTATGAAAGGCTCTAATAGTTTATTTGGTTGGGTTGCTGAAGCATGGATTATGTGGCAGCCAGCACTAAATCAAGTTGAAGTACCAGACCTGCCTTGGTACACTGTAGAAGAAGGTATCCAAAGGGTTATGGAAATTGGCATGTTAGAATGGATTTATCAGATTAGACCCACAGACCCATACATGGAGTGCCCAGAGGACGCACCTTTTACCACAATGGTAAAGAACAAATTTGTGAAGGGAGCCCCAGTATCCTTGAAGACTTCAGTGATTGCTATTTTATGTAGTCAGATTTGACAGTGGAAACTGCCCTAAATGAATTCGGACAACGAAATACAGTGGGGCTGATTGGACCCCGTGGTGGTAGGGGCCAAGTGGCCTTGCTCAATCAACAAAGACAAGGTGGGCGTGGTTACCATAATGGACAGCAGAGCCCAAGCAGTAATCAGAATAGTTTGACTTATATGGACTTATGGTATTGGCTACTCAGTCATAGTGTCTCTAGGAGTGCAATAGATAGGAAATCTACTAACTATGTCTTGATCTTTACAAGTGAAAGGATTTTAGGCCAGGTGAACAGCAGTCTAACTCAAATCGCCAGAATAGAGAGTCACAGCCCCTCAATCAATTCCCAGATTTGAGCAAGTTTACAGACCCACAACCCCTTGAATGAAGGGTAGGCTAAGTCCCCTTAAGGAAGAATTCCCATTACACTGCCAAAAATTTTTACTGTTAATCTTTCTCCCAGCCTTTCGCAAAGGAATCTATGGCCTTTTATGAGAGTGACTGTTCATTGCGGAAAAGAAAAGAATCAGACTTTTGAGGAATTACTGGATACTGGCTCTGAACTAACACTAATTCCAAATGATCCAAAATGTCACTGTGGCCCACCAGTCAGAGTGGTGGCCTATGGAGGTCAGGTTATTAATGGAATCTTAGCTCGTGTCCATCTCATAGTAGGTCCAGTGTGTCTCTGAACCAATCCTATAGTGATTTCCTGAGTTCCAGAATTTATAATTGGAATAAATAGACTCAGCAACTGTAGAAACCCCCACATTGTATCCCTGACAAGTTGAGTAAGAGCTATTAAGGTAGAAAAAGCCAGATGAGAGCCATTAGAACTGCTCTTATCTAGGAAAATAGTCAACCAAAAGCAATACCGCATTCCTGGAGGAATTGCAGAGATTACTGCCACCATCAAGACTTGGAGGATGCAGGGGTGGTGATTCCCAACACATCCCCATTCAGCATGCTTATGTGGCCTATGCAAAAAGCAGTTGGATCTTGGAGAATGACAGTGGATTATTGAAAACGTAACCAGGTGGTGACTCCAATTGCAGCTGCTGTTCCAGATGTAGTTTCTTTACTTGAGCAAACTAATCCATCTCCTGGTACCTGGTATGCAGCTTCTGACCTGGCCAATGCCTTTTTCTCCATACCTGTTTCAACAGACCACCAGAAGCAGTTTGCCTTCAGCTGCCAAGGCCAGCAATACACCACCAGCGTTCCACCTCAGGAGGATATCAGCTTTCCAGCCCTATGTCACAATTTAGTCCACAGGGATCTTGATCACCTTTCCCTTCCACAAGATGTCACACTGGTCTATTACATTGATGACATTATGCTGATTGGACCTAGTAAGGAAGAAGTGTCAATGACTCTGGACTTATTGGCAAAACATTTGTGTGCTAGAAGGTGGGAAATTAACCTGACAAAAATTCAGGTGCTGTCGACAACAGTGAAATTTCTAGGTGTCCAGTGGTGTGGGGCATGTCAGATATTCTTTCTAGAGTGAAGGATAAAATTATTGTACCTGGCTCCTCCCACAACTAAAAAGGAGGCACAACACCTAGTGGGCCTCTTTGAATTTTGGAGGCAACATATTTGTCGTTTGAGTATGCTACTGTGGTCTGTTTATCAAATGACTCGAAAGGCTGCTAGTTTTGGATGGGCCCAGAACAAGAGAAGACTCTCCAACAGGTTCAGCCTGCTGTGCAAGCTGTTCTGCCACTTAGACCGTATGATCCAGCTGATCCAATGATGCCTTGAAGTGTCAGTAGCAGATAGAGATGCTATTTGGAGCCTCTGGCAGGCCCCTATTGGTGAATCTTAGCGAAAACCCTTAGAATTTTGGTGCAGAGCCCTGCCATCCTCTGCAGATAACTACTCTCCTTTTGAGAAACAGCTTTTGGCTTGTTACTGGGCCTTAGTAGAGACTGAACGCTTAACTGTGGGACGCCATGTCACCATTCAGCCTGAGCAGCCCATCATGAACTGAGTATTGTCTGACCCACAAAGCCATAAAGTTGGACATGTACAGCAGCAATCCATCATTAAATGGAATGGTATATACGAGATTGGGCTCAAGCAGGACTTGAAGACAGAAGTAAGTTGCATGAGGAAGTGGCCAAAATTCCTATCTATCATCTCCACTCCTGTCACATTACCTACCCTCTCCCAGGCCACACCTATGGCCTCCTAGGGAGTTCCTTACAATCAGTTGACTGAGGAAGAGAAAACTTGTGCCTATTTTATAGATGCTTTGCGTGATATGCAGGCACCACTCAAAAGTTGACAGTGGCAGCACTATTGCCTCTAGCAGAGACCTCCCTGAAGGACAGTGGTGAAGGGAAATCCTTCCAATGGGCAGAAATTAATGTAGGCCTTTATTGGTATGAATTTCCTTCTTAGCGCTACTTTGCTGCATTCTGTAGGTTTTGGCATGTTGTATTTTCATGATCATTTAATTCTATGTACTTTTTAATTCCAATTTTTATTTCTTCTGTGACCCTATAGTATTTTAATACTGTGTATTTAGTTTCCATATATATTTTTTACCACTATTCTTATTACTGTTTTATATGTATTTGTGTATGTGTAGGAAACCCTGGTGGCATAGTGGTTAAGTGCTACAGCTGCTAACCAAAAGGTTGGCAGTTCATATCTACCAGGTGCTCCTTGGAAACTCTATGGGGCAGTTCTACTCTGTCCTATAGGGTCACTAGAGTCGAAATCGACTTGATGGCAACGGGTTTTGGCATGTGTGTGTGTGTGTGTGTGTGTGTGTATTTTAGATTGTGTGTTTATTTGACTCTGCTTTTTTATTTGTTTTGATATATCAAGAGCTTGGCCTCTTTTTACTTTGGTTTGCTTCCTGTTATTTGTATTGTTTTAATTGTTGTTGTTTTGTGTTATTGGTCTAAGTATGACTTTGGTTCTCTCTGTGGTGTGCTTCCTTCTCGCTGATGAGTATGGTGTGTCACGCACAACTGGGGATCCTATGTCATTAGGCACGTATAACTTAGAGGATTGGATGGAGGTGCAAGAGCAGGTCCCTTCCCCAATATGTGGTGCCAGGTGTCAAGTGGTCAGGATACCTTCACAGCTCTTGAGGGATAATATGGTCCCTCTGTTTTGGTGCAGATGGGCAGTGCAGCCCCTGTAGAGCAGTTTGGGCACTTATCTGGCAGGTACTGGTGGGTGTTGGGCCGAGACAGGTGAGCGAAGTGCCAGGGCACATGTGAGTAGGCCAGTGGATGGGTGGCACACGGAGGTATGGCTGGGGTGGGGGGGAAGCGGATAAAGCTCTGGGGTGCTCACAGGTGGGCTGGGCAAGTGTGGGCGGAGATTGGGCAGAGGTGTGGGTGTGGAGCAACCACAGCAAGTATGAGTGGGCTGGCCTGAGGAAGAAGGGGGGGCAGGGTGGGAGAATCACAGAGACCTATGCAATGGGGGGAACTGCTCACAGGGAGGGGAAGGGGGTGCACACCAGGGTCATTTGGGGGAACGTAAGCTGTTACTGTGTGGATTACTATTCAAATGGCATCTCTAGTCCAAATGAATGGGTGCTGCCTGGCCATCCTCGCCCTATTTGCTAGTTCTCTCTCATCTCTGTACTCGCCATGGACACTGGGTCTCTCCTTCAACCTCCTGTTGTTTCCCTTTGCCCCTCTGCAGATTTGTACTTCCTGTCCTATCCATAGGAGCCCTGGTGATGTAGTAGTTAAGCGCTTGGCTGCTAACCGAAAGGTCAGCAGTTCAAACTTGCCAGCGGCTCCATGAGTGAAAGATGTGCCAGTCTTCCATAAAGATTACAGCCTTGGAAACCCAGTGGGGTGGTTCTTCTCTGTCCTACAGTATTGCTATGAATTGGAAACAACTCAACGGCAGTGGGTGTGTCCTATCTATCCCCCATCCTGAGGCTACCATGACTCAGACTACCTTAGTTTGTTCCCTGTTTCCCTAATTTAAAGGTATGGCCCTCCCATGCGTCACCCTCTCAGGCTGGGACGAGTTCTGTCCACCTTGCTTCTTTCCAAGCTTGTTTACCATTTCTGCCACTGGCTGTGTTTTCTGTGCAGTTGTCTTCCTGGGCTCCTCACCCAGGGATGATGCTTGCTGCTGTCTCGAAATGGTAATTCTGTGCCAGGCCAGCATGCAGGTCACAGGTGATCCGTGGTTCTCTGTGTTCCTGCTGATTTCATTCTATTTCTCTTTTTGATGTATGCTCCATCTGATACTTCAGCCCTTCATTATTTGTGTCTCTTTAGCTTAGTTTCTCCAGTCTTTATAGTAGGGAGATGTCAACAGTGCATCTAAGCCTCCATTTTAACCAGAACCTCATGAACGGTTTTGACATCCTTCCATTATGGACTGAACATACTGTATTGAAATTTTTTCTTTTGTTTCTCCTCCTTTAGACTGTGAAGTCCTTGAGGGTATGGGGTGGGCTGTCTTAATATCTCTGCCCTAGGACTTTGCCTGATGCATACTAGCTAATCAAATGTTTGATGAATAAATTAGCACAAATCCTTGATAGGGAGGGCCTAAAGGAATTTGGTTGAGAGTACTTATAAAAGAGCCGGCTTCTGAAATAGCCCAGACACTAGCAAATTATTGGCATTTAACGATGTTTGAGAAACAAATTCTGGACCTTTTAAATAAATACACTGTTGACCCAGCCCTAATCATGAAATCTGCCTTTCTCAATATATTTTAGTTTCTATTGGTTTTTGTCTTTAGAGAATGAATAGGTTCTTCAGGAAATTTAAGGCCAAATTTTAAATTATTTTTTATCCTCCAGCTTTATGTATAACTTACTAGCTATTTAATAAAAATAATTTTTTTTATGTAACATTGTGTGAAATGTTAAGAAATAGTGAAAAAGCAGACCCCAAGGAAGATTTTATGATGTACTTTTTCTATACGAAAACATTACACTCAAGAAATGAGATGGCTAAGTGAAATCAGCAATTAAGATTGAAACAAAAGTATTGCCTTGTAGTTACTGTTATATATTCTTTCAGTTATTTAAGTTAATGTTGTAAGAATAGAATAAAATCGATCATTTGAATACCTATTCTTTTAGATTGAGACAGGTATTTCTTTATATTGTCTCTCTGAGGAGCAAACAGAAAGGGAAAACATCAAACCTATCTCCCATATTTCTGTAATCTTGTGGTCTTATGGGGTAAGAAAAGATAATCTTAGTTGGCATTTAGTAATATGTTGTCAACCCTTTTATCTATAAGCTAACAGCACTGTGCATATAATGGTACCTGTGCCTGTTGGCATATAGTCAATTCCAAGTCATAGCAACCCCATGTATGTCAGACTAGAACTGCCCTCCACAGTGTTTTCAAGGGCTGTAATCTTACGGAAGTCGATGGCCAGGGCTTTCCCCCAGGTCCCGGCTGAGTGGATTTAAACCACCAGTCTTTTGGTTAGCAGCCAAGCACAATCCGTTTGGGCCACCTTTGCATATAGTGGTACATCACACATATTCTTTAATTAGGTGACTTACCCTTTGCTTCCTGTTAGTGTCCTGAAAGATGGGGCTTCTAAGTTACTCCTTGCAGACTGTGTGTAAGCATTCCTAGAAAGTTTAGCAAGCTGTTTAGTAATTATGTTATAAAATTTTGTCAAAGTAACTTCTATTCAGGAAGTGACTAGAAGAAAAAGAACGTTTCTGTATTTTGGTGCTTAAAATTAAATCCCACTGATTTATTTATTCATTTATTTGGACACTTTTCAAACATCCCTTTTTTGCCCCATCTGTGCTGGATTTGGGGTTTTCAAATGAACATGCCTGAGGTTTACTGAAGACCTATCATATGCAGACCTCTCTGTTAAGGCTTTGCTTATAGTATTTATTGATTTCTCACCTGGGGCCCAGAGCCCTGCCTGCTGCATACTAGCTAATCACATGTTTTATGAATAAGTCAACACACCCTTGATAGGGATTTGTGCTTGGCTGCTGACCAAAAGGTTGGTGGTTTGAATCCACTCAGAGTCAGAGTCTGCTGGATTATGCTGGGGTAGCTAACAGCCCCAAAGCTCATGACTTCTAAGAGGACAAGTTCATTTCTTGCTCATATGGAATGTCAACTGCAGAGGCTATGGATTGCCTATGGCTCTTTTTCATTCGGGGATTCAGGCTGAAGATGCGCCTTCATCTGGTCTATTCCTTTCTTTCTTGTGTCTGGGCCAAACTAGGCAGTGGTTCGTAAATCTTATACTCAGATGTGACATATGCCATGTCTGACTGTCAACTGGCCCAGGCTGGTCACTTGGCCATGTCCAAGGTCTATGGGCAGAGAGGCACATGCCTCCCCTTGAGGTGCACTGAAACTCACACGGTTACAGCAAGGGTGTATGACAGTCTTAAAGGAAAGGGAATTGACTAATTGGGAGGAATATAATCTACCACAGTGTGCCATTCCCATCTTACAAAGGGGGCAAAGTAAAATCAGAGACGTTACATATTTTCCTCAAGGTCACACAGCTAGTGAGTGCCAAAAGCAAGATCTGAACTCTGTTTTGTGTGGCTCTACCTTGCATTCACTCATAGCCCAGCAGGCAGTATTTACTTCACTTTGCATCTACAGGCATTTGTTGAGTGCCCGTCATGTAACTACGCTGGGCATTAGAGGAAAGAAAGAAGATACCAACAGTTAAGCATATGGAACACAGTGAATTACATGTTGTCATCATTCAGAAACAGCCCTGGTAGCACAGTGGGTAGGTGCTCGGCTGCCAACCAAAAAGTCAGTGGTTTGAACCTACCAGCTGCTCCATGAGGGAAAAGACTTGGTGATCTGCTCCCATAAAGATTACAGCCTAGGAAAACCTAGGGGGCAGTTTTGCTGTCATGTAGGGTCAATATGAGTTTGGAATCAATTTCACGGCACACGACAACAGTTATTCAAAAAGGAGCCCCAGTGGTGCAAACAGTTAAGCCCTCGGCTGCTAACTCAAAGGTTGGTGATTTGAACCCACCCAATGACTACATGGGTGAAAGACCTAGAGATCTGCTTCCATAAAGATTACAGCCAAGAAAACCCTATGGAGCAGCTCTGCTCTGTCACATGAGGTCGCTATGAGTTGGAATTTACTCAACGGTACCCAACGACATCATTCAGAAATGTTTTTGAGCAGCTGCTGTGTAGCAGGTGCCATTATAATTATATCTCTGGTGAAGAGTGGAAGGGAGAGGGGAGTGGTCAGCATGAGGAAGCTTCAGGTGAGGCCTTGCTCAGAGTTGGGGAACTTAGTCTGCAGAGACTCAACTTCACGGGATGCCTGGGCAGGGCTCTGCAGGATGATTGTACTGGAGCCGGTCAGCCATACCTGTTGGAGGCAGAGCATGAGGGCACAATGATGAGAAATGCAAACTAAGAACCAGGTGAAACCACATCAGGACGGACCTTGCAGGCAGTGCCAGGAGGTTTGGATCTCATTCGTTAGCATTGGGGAGCCACTAACAGGTATAAAACCAAAGGTAGGAGAGTATGGTTAGATGTGCTTCTAGAAATGTCACTTGGGCAGCGATATAGATCAGAGAGTGGATTAGATGAGCAAGGAAGCAAGCTACTACCAGAGTTAGGGAGAATATTATGAACATCTGAACTCAGGTAGTGGTGACGGGGTGAACACAGCAGAAAGGATGGATAATAAATGTGTTTGAGGGAGTAAAATTAGAGGTTACAACTTGGTGAAAAGCTGGATGTGGGGTATGTGGGAGAGGAAGGATGCTAGAATGGTCTAGAGCAGATTCTACCCTGAAGCTGACACACTTGAAGCCTGCAATCTCTCCGCTTGTCCTCTGAGGGCTTCCTCCAGAAGCTGGAAGCTTGCTGCACCTATACGCAGGGCAGCCCCAAAGGGTCTGGGGTTTCAAGCCTCGAGAGTATCCCTGAGCAGCAGAGGAAGTGGTTAAGCACTCCAGCTCGCCCTTTCACCGGTGACAACCCAAGGTGCATGACTGCTGTAGGTTCCAAGAAGGCTTCCTTGGGACTCCTGTAGCAGTGACCTGTGCGACAGACACCCTTGCTGGCTCTTCTCCTCCCTCTCCCTCCCTTCACATCCCTCACGTGTACTTCCCTGGAGGAGTTGACTAAGACACACCAGTGTCTGACCCAGCTCTCAGGGGCTGCCCTGTGGGGAGCCTGAACTGAGATGCCAGTGCTAAGGTGCATAACTGATATGAAACTAAACAGCATGGATTCTAAGTGTATCTTTGGTGTGGTAAAATACTGTATTTGTTTGCTAGTTTGAATATTTTGTATAAATTTAGACAGTTTCCCATGTGTATGAGTATGTGTGAAGAGAAGTAGGTGATTTATATTCCACAGGCTGTTGAAAGCTTTGCCTAGGACTTTGGCTTCAAACTTAAAAAGTAATTAGCTTAAACTTTCTAATTTAAACATAATGACATCACTGAGTAAGTACTTGGTGAGTAGATCTATTTTTCTTCTAGAAAAAAAAGATATAATCCTTCACTAAAACGTCTTCACTTTCTTTGTAAACGTGGCTGGAAGAATAGATCCTCTGATTCATATTCTCCATCTTCTCTGTTTAAGTCAGATCATTATGACTAATATAAACAGTCCTCGGTTAATAAATGACAAAGGTCAGACCCTACAGAGAATGGTGCATTCTTGAACTGAAAAACTGATTTCCCATGTGGTTACCTTGTTCTGTACAACATCAGACGTATCAGCATGAACCTTTTAGATTTCATTAGTGATGTAAATGATGTATGTTATCACTTGAAGATTGCAAGTCTTGGTGTAGATGGTATGATGCATAGTAGACAGGAAACTCACGCTGTTTGATATGGAGGTAAAACTTGGGTGTTGAGTCTGTAAAATGAAATGTTTTGGAGAATTGTACTATAAAAGCAGATACTCCCTTACCCAGAGAGGGTTCGTATTTCTTATTTGTTCTGCATCTTTCTTGCAAGTCTAAAATTAGCTCACTTGTAGCTATAACATTTCTTTCCCATAGCTCAGCCAGTTAAAGACCTTAGCTAGGGACAAAGACATTATTGCTAAGATAAAATGGCAGTTTATATTAGGCATATCTCACAGGAACTGCTTTGAGTTTTCCATGAGGATCCTGGGGAACACATCGTCCTGGATGGACAAGGTGGAAACAGTTCTATCCTAGCTTGTCTTTTTCCTGATCTGCCTCTACACACACACACACACAAAAAAAAAAAAAACTTTCCAAATTTATACAAAATGTTCAAAGTAGCAAACAAATACAGTGTTTTACCATTTCTATAGCTTAGTCGTGTCATTCACGTACGTAATTGTGTAAACGAGAATCATAGAGGGTAAGTAACTGTTTTGCACAGCCAGCAAGTGGCCAAGTTTGGTCTTTCTGACAGGAAAGACTGTTTCTTCCCTTTGCTAATCTCTGCAGATCTCATGAGGGTCTCATTATATATCAGGTGCAACCTGTTGCCAGAATGGTGATTCTGCCTCAATATCGTTGTGTTCTCTGCCCTCCCCTCTTTTGGCCTCAATTCATTCACCCTGTGTTGCTAAGGGCATACAGGGGAGCCTGGTCAGACTGGATACACCCCATAATATGCCTGTGTAATCCTTTATTGTCCTCTTTGCCCCACTCTTGGTATTGCTTCTATGCCACACTGATTTTCATCTTGAGAGAAACTTCTTTGTTTCTGAAATGGCTTTTGTATCCACTCCCTCCTTTCTACCCACCACCATCACCATTACTTGATTTAGGCCCACCTTACCTCTCTGAGAGTGTTGAATAACCTTCCCACTTAGCTTATGCCACCGTTCATGCTTACTCCAATTCCTCCTACACAGGAAAGCTCAATTATTTTACCTAAAGCACATCTATAATCACATCTTTCACCTGCCACCCAAATTAATTTCTAAGTCCCCAACCTAATGTTCCAAACCTTCCCTAACATGGTCCCTACCTACATTTCCAGTCAAATCTTCTCACTAGTTCCTTCCACAAACACTTTCAAACCCTTTCAAGACCATATTATTTTCTGCTTTGAATTTTTTATTGTTAAAATGTGCTTTCATTAATGAAAGCATTTTGAGTCATTGAGTGTATTTAAATTTTTGATTGGTAATATGGATTTTAAGAAATATTATGTGGGAATACATGGGTACCACAAAACCTTAGGAGTTCTCTGGCATCATGACTGTTGGGCACCTGTCTGGCCCACTGGTCATAGGTGGCAGGATTCATTGTGGGGTGCCTTCTATTTGGTTACATTGGACACCTCTGGTTTTCTAAATATGATACACACACAAAAAACCCACTGGGCTCACTAACTATCACACAGGAAACCATAAATATGCTGTACAAACGCCAAAGGAGACAAACTTTACCCAGTCACATTTCCTGGATGCACTTCCTCACATTTAAGCCTCATAGCTCAGCTATTTTGAACCAACAAACATTTCTTCAATGTTCACTGTTACAGAAGATCCCACTAGAGGGCAGCAAATACTTTTAGCAGAAAAAATAGAGCCCCCAAGAAACCTGAGAGGCAGAAAAAGTAAGTGGGATACTACTAAATCCTGAAAGAGTTTAAGTTCCTGATAACTGGAACCTGAATGTACCCCACACTTGGCAGTTCTGTCTAGAACCCTTTGCTTCTTGCCTTGTAGTCCTAATTTTGCCATCTTAGAGACATCCCCTTGTGTCACCTCCACCCCGAAGCCTTTTCTGACACCCCTC
Organism: Elephas maximus indicus; assembly: GCF_024166365.1. NCBI lineage: Eukaryota > Metazoa > Chordata > Mammalia > Proboscidea > Elephantidae > Elephas > Elephas maximus. The sequence continues at coordinate 11,687,356 of NC_064829.1, forward strand.
TACCTGAATTTGATATATTTTTTGTGCATCTCTTCCTCTCAGGGAAAAGTTGCACCTTTCAGAGAACGTTCCCATAGGGCCTAGCATGGCTCCTGGTTGAAGTAGGCACAAAGTAAACATTTGCTGCACTGAATCTCTTAGGCAATTTATAAGCTAGAATTCTATCTCAAAAATATGTCATCTGTACAACTAGGAGAACTTGAAGAGTTTGGATTCTGCAGCACAGAAAGCCTTTAAAGACTGAGTATTTTATTAAAACTGAGCAACTGCTTCCTGTGAGAGAAGAAAGTCCTTTAGAAAAAACTTAAATCATTTTGTTGTCTAAAGAAGTTGTCCACGTTTCAGAGGATCATATAAAATAATAAAATTTGTAGATACCACAGAATGTCTTTTCCTTTGATTCTCAGGATACAATTTCAAAAGTCATTAATGTTGATTTTAAGCATGCATAAACTAAACAAACCACAATTATTATTCTTGTAGCAACACATATTGATAGTTATAGCTATAGGAGTAAAGAGTGACTAAGTTGATTCCAGGTAATATTTAGTGGTTGCTTTGTTTGTTTAATTTTTTCATTCAGGGATCCTAGAATTTGGGAATCAAAACTGTATCTTTCTACTGTTGCAGTGAAAACAGGAGTGGCTTCCTTTATTCTGAGAGGTGCCAAGTTTTTATTCCTGCAGAAATTGTGTTGAAGACCATACCAGTGAATAATTTACGGACCCCGCACCTCTTTTTGATAGTGGGCAGTGAGCAGAAACAAACCAACACCGACCAGCGCTGTACCACAAGTTGGGCGTGGATGAGGGCAGACAGCAGAGCCAGAAAAGGTTAATAGCTAACTAGGTGAGCAAGAGCGTAGTTAACAAACATGTGTATTTCCACCTTGATCTGGTCACTTGTGAGCAATAAAAAAATCTGAGAGGTTGTCATCCACATTGCAAATGGACAATGCTGATCAGTGAATGAGTGCATAGCATGGGAAGTATAAACATTCAATCGGAGAAATCAGAGAAGCCCAGATAGCTGCAAATGGCTTATACCAGATGCTGCCTATTGACCCGCTTGCCATCAGCAGGAGAGAATTGTTTTCACTTGGCCAACATGATAAATGTTTGGGTTTGGAAACTTCTTTGCACCCTGCTCTGACCAGTTAACTCCATTTATTTAAGTTCCACACAGGCAATCCAATTCTGCGATGGATTGAATGGGCTCTCATTGAATCTGCCCGTGTTTTCTATCAGAACACTAATGGGCAGAGACCATGGACATAGCAGGGAGCTATGAAATCTGAAACCAGAGGCTTGGGCTGTGCCCTACACTGGTGGGTGGTCACCAGCACTTTCCAGAAAACAGGTGTTTAGCTTTCAGCTTTTTGAGGAGAAATGACAGTAGATAGTATTAGTGTTAATCAATTTGACTCATTCGTATCACTAGAATACCTAGTCTAGTGTTTGTACTGCCCCCCTCCCCAGGAATACTTACACATTTTTAGAGTTATCCACACATTGCCCTGAGTGGGAGGAAAAGGAAAACATCATTCGCTGCTGAGGGTTATCAATAAGAATAAACCCATGGGTGGAAGAGTGTGCTCTTCCCAGAGAGCAAAGCAGAGGGTTGTTCCTAGCTGTGATCACTGGGTAGCCATCGCCTCAGGCATCCTTCCCAAACGGGCAGCACGCCCACCTAAGCACACTGCTGTGGCTCCACTGTGGAGGCTGGCAGCCTGATGACCTTGCGGAGCCTTCTCTACCAAACAAGCTGGGGGGAGTTGGAGGAGGGGTGGCCTGTTCAGTGCCTGGGAGACTGAGGCTTCAGGGGGAGGAATAACCTGCAAAACAGGGTCCAGACTCTTCCTTACTAGAGAAATTCTTCCCATTAGGGAGGTCAGGGATTATGGAATTAGCCAGATCACAGGAAGACACCTGGGCATGTGTGGAAGCTACCGGGCCGTTTTGGTGCCTAGCACTCAGTAAGGCACTCAAAGGATATCTAATCGAATTGCTTGTTAAACTGCATGGTAAATGAAAAATTCATTACACATAAGCATTTAGCCGTCACACGGCATTCACTCCAACTTTATCAACTCTAATCAATTGTGACTTCTTCTGTAATTCAATGTGCAGGCATTTATTAAATAAATACCTGACATCCAGCATTGAGGTAGGCCTTGATAGGGTAGGGGAAAAAAGCATGCGAAATGGTCCTGTCCGGAATTGCTTACCCTTTCTCAAATAGACATCCAAAAGCTCGATACCAATATGGACACTGTTTGCTTTGTCAATCCAGGAACTCCGAGCAGAGAGCCCTGAGAGCCTGGCTGGCAGGGAAAGACCCAAGGTGGGAAACGACTTACCTCACGGAGTCAGAGGGGGTTGGTGTGCCCCCAGGGGGGAGCACTGGCGAGGAACAGTGACAGGAGAGGCCGGAGTGGGTGTGTCCTGCCCAACATCGTTGCAGACTCTGGCCTGGTGAAAGCAGAGGGGTTTGTATTTTGAAAACAGGATAGAAATATGTACTATTCAAAGCTGTAGACTCGCAAGTCTCAAAGGCCGCAGCTCACTGTAGGAGCTTTTTTTTTTTTTAATGAAAATGAAAAATCTTTCTTTAGGAGAAAGCCTCTTGATGACCTAGCTATAATCTCCTAAATCAGTGATTTTGTAATAGGTCTTGAACTATTACAACATAATTTCCCAGAATTTCAAGCAAAGGGATTCGCAAAAGAAACAATTTCCTCTGCAAGTGCCTGGTAATTTTGTTCTCGCCATAAATTTTCCCGTCAGGGAATCCCCAGGGCAAGGAAGCCGACGAAGCAGCTTCTGCTGAAATTCCACAGTGAAGTGCCGCGGCCTCCAGGGCTGTAATTCTCTGGGAATGTGGACATGCCGTAGGACGGACCATGTAGCCTAGTTCTTGCGTGGTTTTCATTTACAGATGCGGCGTATTTAAAACATTACGTTTCTATCAAGCGCTTGTTAGTTTTTGTGTGCTATTTCTTCATTTACGCTGTCTAGGGTTTTCTCTAATCTTATTTCGTTACCCTGTTGTTGCAGTTGTTAGTTGCTGCGGAGTTAGCTCAGACTCACGGCAACCCCATGTACAAGAAAACGAAATGTTGCGTGGTCTTCCATCATCTTCATGGTTGTTGACATGTTTCAGTCCATTGTTGTGGTTGTATAGTGCCTTCCAACCGAGGGAGCTCATCTTCTAGCACTATATTGGACAATATTCTGTTGTGATCCATAGAGTTTTCATTCACTAATTTTCAGACATAGATCACCAGGCCTTTCTTCCTGGTCTCTTTTAGTCTGGAAGCTCCTCTGAAACCTGTTCAGCATGGGTAGACGCTCCTGGTGTTTGAAATACCTGTGGCATAGCTTCCAGCATCACAACAACTTGTACCAGAGTACAGAAAACTGACAGATGGTGTTTACATTTCATGCTGGATTTCTCTAGTTATCTCTATATATGTATTTTTTAAGTCAGGTTTATTGAAGTGTAATTTACATCCCATAAATTTACTCTTTTTAAGTGTATAGTTCTATGAGTTTGATAAACATATACAGTCATATAACTGGCATGACAGTCAAGATATAGAATATTTTCATCATCCCCAAAAGTTGCCTCCTGCCCCTTTGTACTCAGCTGCCTTCCCCCAGCCCCAGGCAACAAAGGGTCTGGTTGTTGTTTCTATGGTTTTACCTTTTTCAGATTGTCATGTAAATGGAATCATACAGTGTGTGGTCTTTTGTGTCTGGCTTCTTTCACTTAGCATAATGTATTTCAGATGCATCCATGGAGTCACAAATGTCCACAGTTTTTTCCCCATTTTTGCTGATAGTATTCCATCATGTAGAGGCACCATGACCTATTGGCCAGCTGATGGATGTTTGGGTTGTTCTCAGTTTTTGGTGACTTTGAGTAAATCCACTGTAAATGTTTGTATACTGGTCCTTGTGTGGACCTCCGTTTTTGTTTCTCTTGCTCTGGGAGTCTCTTGCTTGGCTCTCCTGCCTTCCATCTATCTGTCTGTCAGTCCATCAATCCTGCATTACCCTTGATGCTCACTGGATTAATATTTACAAACCAAATCACATTTTAACTGCATGAGGATGTCCATGTAGAGATATTCCTTGGTGAATCTGTTTGCAGTGTGGGCCACCACGCTGTAATTTGTGCTTTACAAGTTCATATTTGTCATTTCTTGGGTTTGCTTAACATGGAGTACACCTTTTGACAGTTGAGTCAGAGATGTTCATTCACTCCTTTGATTAGTATTTTTGTTTCTGGAACACTGTTTGTTTTTTTTTTACAGCTTAGTACTTCTAGTATACTCCAGTACACATCCACATCCCTCACCCACGATCAGAAAATAAAAAATGCTCTGAAAACTTAAGGCTTTAGCCTCACTTTCTGTGGCAAAGCTAATCTGACCTGAGCTCACTTGGCAGCAAACTTGACTTGAGCCCACAGGAGACAACTTACAGACTCTGTTCTGGGTACTGTGAATATTCCTAAGTTTATTGCTTGAGTAGGAATACTGCCCTAGTGCTGGCTGGGAGTATTACACAATATATGTAGTGAACCTTTTTAAAATCTGGAAACCTGTGAATTTTGAAGTACATTTGGACTGAAGAATTTTGGATAAAGGATCGTGGACCTGTATTATCTTCCTTTGTGCTTTTTTAACCCTTTCACGCTCATGGGTACTTCTAGCGAACAAGTACTTTTTGTGTCTCTTTAGGGTTATTGGGAAGCTGCCACACCACTGACAGTGCATGATACCACAAGGCAGGGGCTCTTATGACTGTTTGAAACCAATGAAATGGGTGTGTGCTGCAAATTACTGTTTTTACACGGCATTGTATGAGCTGTCTGAATTTTTGTTAGAAATTTTGAAAATTTATATTTGTTACACATATGTACCAATGGGCCCTGATGGGGACTCTGAATTAAAATTAGTAGTACTTCATAGGAACCACTCAAAACTTAGGGTAGGCTTGTGGGAGGGGACAAGAAAAAAAATTCATACCACCTACCAAAAATTCAGACACACTCAATTACTCAGCATGCTTCTGTTAATGAAAACACATGGTATCAACAAAAAATTCAAAACAGAAAATAATTGGTTCACGAAAGGATTAACTCAACTACCCTGGAGAAGGATATCATGCTTGCTAAAGCAGTAGACCATTGAAAAAGGAAAATCCTCAATGCGATGGATTAACGCAGCAGCTGCAACAGTGGGCTCATGCATAGCGATGATCGTGAGTGTGGCACATGACTGGGCGGGGTTCCATTCTGTCATATGTAGGGTCGCTATGAGTCAGAGCCATCTCAACAGCACCTAACAACAATAACAACTCTACCTGTTTGATAGAACAGCTTTTCCTGAAATTATTTTCAAAGCTTTTTTTTTACTATGACCACACTAAGAAATAGTTTATGTCATGATCCAGTACAGTGCAAATATATAAAGTTTCAAAAAACAATAGCTACTCATACTATGTATAATGCACTGTGATATTTTTTGTTCCATTTTATTCTACTGTCTTTCATGAAGAAGAAAATGTTGGTTTGTGCCCACTAAATATATTTCATACTAAATTTGTGGGATGAAAGACCTAGTTTTATCTTAAGTAAGGTGGCCTTTGTCCTTGGCTCTAGAGACATGCTCCCTGGGATAATTGAGGCCCCTTGGTCATGGGCTTCTAGGCCACACCTGAGAATCTGTGTTGGGGGGATGGGTTCTGGCTAAACCAGAAAAGACTCACTTGGGAGGCTGATATCAGTTAGCCACAGTTTAGCCTATCAGACAGAACTGGCTGGTAAAAGTCTGGAGCACTAAGGCTCAGAGAGCTTCCTGGTTGATGAGAACACCTACTCGTGGGAGGGTAGTGCATCCCTTGGAACGTGGAGGATCTGTGCCAGGAACCTTCCCAGACCTTACCATATGTGTCTCTTCATTTGTGTTCTTTTTGGCTACAATAAATTTGTAGTCATAAGTATGGTATGTTCTCCATGAATTCTGTGAGTGATTCCAGTGAATTATTGGACCCAAAGGGGCAGTGGGAATCAGCAGTCAGAAAGTAAGGGTATCATGTGGACTCCCAAGTTTGTGGCTAGCATCTAGGAGGGGTAGTGGGAAATCAGCCCCGAATTTGTGGCCACCATGTCAGAAGGCTGGGGTGTCATATGGACTCCCCAAACTTTCAGCTTGTGTCTCTCTATTTACCAGTCTGAAGGATGCTGTCCTTTTTTACCTTGTGAGCTCTGACCTAGCTCCAGGGTGGGTAGGGTCAGAGAGAGAAGAGTGTCGCCCCCGCAGCTGCTGACAAGGATGGAGAAGTGGGAATGTAGGACTGGCTCAATCTCCACATTTTGGGGATTGGACTTGTACTGATCCTTACCGTGCAAAACTAATTAGTCATGACCTGCAGTTGGACAAATGCTGAGTTGGAGGGTAATGTCCAGCATAATGTACAGCAAGTTAGAAAGTAGATACAAAGTTCCTTCCCATTTTAATTCCTTACTGAACCCTTCCCCGCAGTGATGACACTTGTATTTTGTGGGATTGCAGACTGAACTGCATGGAGAAATGAGAACTGTTCTTCTTCAGAAATATGCTGCGGATTAGATTCATAACCCTCACACTTCAGATCAAACAAAGAGAGATCAGAGACTGTGCAGCCCTCCCATGAGCTGGCATACATCCAGACTCCCGCAGTGTGGCTGTGGTTTAAATGCGGACTGCATTCACTTCCCACGTTGCAATAAGCCACCAAAGCTTAACAAACCAGTTAAAATGACAATAGGACTGTGTCAGTCACGGTTCAGTGGGGAACAGAGTTGTTCTGGTAAGGCATAAAAGAATCTATGGTGGCGTAGTGGTTAAGTGCTATGGCTGCTAACCAAAGGGTTGGCAGTTCAAATCCGCCAGGTGCTCCTTAGAAACTCTACAAGGCAGTTCTACTATGTCCCATAGGGTCACTATGAATCAGAATCAACTCGACGGCACTGGTTTTTTGTTGTTTTTTTTTATCCTAGGAATCTGACCTGACACAACTCTGGGAAGTTCTGGGGAAGTGAAAGCCCCAGAGGAAGGTTCCAGGCTACAGTCTAAGACCACGTGTGTCTGGTAGCCAAGGTGGAGCTCCAGTGGGGAGCTCTGGAGAGGTTCCGGGAAGCAGTGTTTCCTCTGGTAGCTATCACATCTGTGGGTCCACAGCCAAGCATCTAGTGGTAGACCTGAGGTTGTCTCTGACCAGCTCTCAGGAAGATGAGCTGGACATGGAGCTGGGAGAGCAAGGACAAGTTGGAACCTACCAGATACCTCCTTATTAGCCCACTCCTGCACCAAACACCTTCAGAAAGACAAGGATATCTTTTGGCCATTTCTAACTCAGAACTACCTGGAGACAGGCATTCTGGGAAGCAGTCTTCCACTTAACCAAGTTGACAAGCACAGCCCAGCACTTAACTACTGTCTTTAAAAATCATATTACAAACTCTTACAATTAGCTTTTCAATCTGCAAAGACATAATAAAAAACCAAAGACCAAACTCGTTGCTGTCGAGTAGATTCCGTCTCATAGCTACCCTACAGGATATGGTAGAACTGCCCCATAGAGTTTCCAAGGAGCTCTGGTGGATCTGAACTGCCGACCTTTTGGTTAGAAGCTGTAGCATTTAACTACTATGCCACCAGGCAAAGACATAATAGTCACATTTTACAGAGGTCCACAGCCTTAAAATAATGTATTATCAAAATTAGAACATTTCTCAAGGCAACCACATCAAAGCACTCTTGCTTCTCTTAAATAGGCAGTGGTTCAGATGAATTTGCTGCTGTTTTCCTTATCAGTGAGCATTTGCTCAGTAGTGCTTTATTCAATACAGAAGTCACAGATTAGGAAAACTGATGGTCCTTGGGAAGATGAAAAGCCAAGTTTGGAGCCTGTCTACATTGTGGGGGACAGTACCTCATATAAGTCTGTTTACCTGAGTGTGTTCCCTGCTCACCTCTCTTCTTGTCTCCTTTCTCTAAACCTTCCTGTTATCAAGAATCAGGAAAATTCCCTTCCCCTCTTTCCTTGTCTTTTAAGTGTTTCTTTTTTTCCTTTCTCCTCAAACACCTGAATGCAGGTATCCACAGAGGGCTGGGATGGAGCACCACCTGGATGGGGTAGCAGCACCCATGTCGAGGAGGCTGGGCTGTTAGGGGAGGGGCATCAGGTGGAGGTATTGGCAGGTGCATATGTGCTGTGAGAGGGTGGCTCTGTATCAGGGGTGCAGAAGTGACAGGTGGGTGAGGTAGCTGGAATGGCTTAGTAATAAATTACATTAAACTAGTAAGTTGATTATTGGACATATAACTAAATATACTGAGCATAATGATAGCTGACTTTCTCACTATCTGAGAAAAGATTTATAAACATACAAGTGGGAAGGTACACTAGAAATAATCTTGAGGGGTTTAAAAAGTAAAGTGGAAAGTATCGGGATGAACTCAAAGATACAGAAGTAGTTGTAAATATAGGTTTGCATTCATGTGTGAAAATGAATACAAATGTGTTTCCTGCCTCTGTCAAGTGAGAGGGCCTGGAAACAGTGACCCTTCCCCACAACAAGGAGCCTCTGGGAGCTCCTATCTCAGAGCCCCAGGCCAGGCATCATCCTCCACTAAAAGAAACGGAGCTCTTAGAAAAAATGGGTGCAGGAAGTAGAAGGGCTAGGAACAGATAAAATAGAAGATGGACCTAAAGCTTTGTATTGTGTTGGGAAGAATGAATATCTTAATAAATGGTAGGAGCATGCGTAGGAGCCAGCTTGAGGGCCTTGACAAATCAGGGGCAATTTGAACATCAAAATAAATAATGATAGTTTCAAAATACAACCTGTTCAATAAAATAGGAGTCCATGGATCCACACTGGTAATAATTAACTAACCAGTTAATTAATTAGTTAAAGGGGACCTGCTTACTTACAGTCCACCACCACTTACAGTAGGATGCTAATTAATAAAAGTAGAATGAAGGCCGAGCATAGCTAATCACCATTTGGCAACCATGACCGGGTAGTTGATACAGGCAGAAGCTGTCAGTGACTACTCAGGTAGGCAATGGAGATTTGACAAGGAATAGGACACTGATGGAATTTTGGAACATATCCCCACAAAATATTAACCAAATGTAAAGGGGAAATGGTGGTTGCAATGGGGAAAGTCGCTCACACTGACTTGACCAAGCGTTCGAGGTTAATATCACCTGATGTGAGGCTCTGAGAAGAGCTGGGCATCCTGCCTGTGGAATTCCTACCAAGAACGCATGGCCAGGTCCAGGGTCACCTACGTTATGAAAGGCTGCACTCACTGAGACCGCCAAGAACATGAAGGACAAGGAAAGAATGAGGAGCCATTCCAGAAAACTGACAACTTAAAGCTGTGCATGTTTCTGGGTAGGATCTTGGGCCACAAAGGGGCCAGAGACAATGTGGGGACATTGAGTGAAATAAGAACTGCATCTGGGCACGGATGGCAGCGCTGTGTCAGTGTCGCACCCCTGACTGGGAAGATTGTGTGGTGATCATGCTAGGAGAGCGTCCTGGTTTGGGGAAAGCACACACTGGTATATAGAGAGAAGCTGAAACAAAATGGAGACATCTTGTCTTGACTGGCCTCACACCAATGCACAAGAGACCATAGCGCACACCTCCCGTGCATAGACTGGGCTTCTGCTTGCTTGATTTAACAGATTCGTTGTGTACACCTATGTGTGCACACATACCTCTGATCGTTTTATCATTTGTTAAATGCAGCCATCAGAGGGTCACATTTTCTATGGGAGGGCTCCCATAGCGCCCTATGTTCCATCAGGCACTATCAGAGGTGGCTCGGGTCCTTCATAGCCCCCTTCCAGCTCAGCTCAGCTCAGCTCCAGGAAAGGCTGTGGTCCACCACTACCACGTATTCCGGGGAGGACCAGTCTCCCAAACTGCTTCTCCCGCTTGATCTTTCTCTCCTGCTTAGAATGTTCTTCAGATCCTGGATTCATTCTCCTTTGGGCTTTGACATTAACATTTCATTTTTTGCCTGCTTCTAAACTCCTGTACACAACTCTGCTTCTTTTTCATCCCAACCGACAGCTCTGCTTGCTGACAAACCCACTGCTGCCATTCACCCCAAAACATGCCAGGCAGGGGAGGTGGGGAGCAGTAAGCTTCTCAATGTATTGTCACAACATCATGAGGGCTATATTATTTTCTTCTCTTTACAATTTAGGAAACTCCTAAGTTAAATACCTTGCCCTGTGTCCACACGACAAGCGTGTGGCTTATGCATATTCCCCGGTACCTTTCCAAATACCTTAGCTTGGCATACAAGGCCCTTCCTCACCTGAACCCTGGGGCCTTTCAAACCCTGCTCCTACTGCTCACTCGTCTTTTATACCACAAAATCAATTTGCTTGTAACAACCTGAACACAACATGCTCTGTTAGATATCCTTCGGAGTGAGATTCATTGTTATTGTTTTTGGTTTTTATTCTCCTATTTGGTTAGTTGGCTTGTTTTACTTATTTTAGTAGTTCAGTAGCAGCATTGGTATGCTGCCAAATTTCTAACAACTGGCTTTCTAAGGGAAAAAGACCTGATTTGCAGCATTTGCCAATTTCCATGATATAAATAGTTCCTCTGGTTGATTTCACACTGCCAGTGAGCACAGAGTTGGGAGGAGCTGGCTGCCAGCTCAGTGCAGTCCTGAGTGGCAGCATGGAGGGCACTGGGGACTGATTAAACATCCAGGTAGGAGGTGATGTGGCCTTCAACGGCAATGAGAAGAGTTAAGAAAGAGCATCATGAAAAATGTTTCGAAGTGGAAAATGTGAATAAGGAAATGCAAACCTGGACAGAGGTAAGAATGGGAACTGGAGTACACTATATAAAGTTGAAACTAGGAGACTAGAAGAAAAAGAATTGATTAGGAGAGGCAGAATATAAGAAAAGGGGTGGAGGCTTTGTTGGGCACACAAAGGTCAAGGAGACAGCAGGACATCAAAGTAGAAATGTCTCCTGTGAAACAGAAAATGCAAAGTAGCTTGGTTTATAATGTAACAAACCATTCCTTATAACCATGTACTTGACCCTACAGGCTGTGCCATCAAACCTGTCTTCAGACCTTGCTGCATTTCTGAGGAAGTCAGGGACCCCCAGATTGTTAGAATCAAAATCATTAGGAACCTTGTTCTGATCTAGGCTCTGGCCAGGACGAAAAGTTCCTGATCTCAGCTTTGGCAGACAGAAAGTATTTCGCTGCCTTTTTAAAGATTTATTCTCATAGTCTTTCAGGTAGAGGCCTTTCTGATATATACGCTAAAACCCATTTCCATGGAGTCAATTCCAACCCATAGCAACCCTATAGGACAGAGTAGAACTGCCCTATAGAGTTTCCAAGGAGCGGCTGGTGGTTTCAAACTGCCAACCTTTTGATTAGCAGCCAAACTCTTAACCATTGCACTACCAGGGCTGCAGCTGATACTAATTGCTAATGACTCAGTATCTACAAAGTACGATTCAATCTGACAAGTGGAGTTATTGTTGGCTGTTGACTCCAACAAGGTTATATGGAAGCAGATAATATTGAATTTATTTATAAAAAATAGAAGATTCTAAATATGGAAGCCTGTATCCAACCCCAAGTCGTAACTATAGATGGCATAGAATAAACATTTTTTAACTTAAAGTGTAATTCTGATTGTAAATATCTCTGTATATCTAAAAATTGAATATGTTTAATGAAGATAAAGGCCTTTCAGAGTTATTGAATATTTTCTAATTCATTTCTGTTTTCCTATAAATCCAACATTATAGGCAAAAAAAAAAAAAAGTTTATTTTCTTTCACTGTATTCTTGTACAATGAGATTACAAAAGGGTCTGCTCCTGCCCCTCTTTCTCCTCCTCCTCCTCCTTCCATTGCACTTCATGGTATATGAGGCTGGTCCCACTCTTCATTTAAAACAAGGATGTAAGTGTGTTAGTCCTTTTCCTTGTGTGATCATATAACCTCACCAAAAGAGAGTTCACAGTGACTGTATCTAAAGTGATCAGTATCAAGGGGGTGCTTGGTTTGAATTTACAAAGAATGAAGAAGAGAAAGAAGGTGAACAGCCCGTTTGTGAACACTGGGCATTGTCGTAAGAACAGTCACCACTCTTCCATGACCTCTACATACTGTGGACTGCCAGAAGAATGAACAAAGCACTCTTATAAGAAATACAACCAGAATAATGTCTAGAAGCAAGGATGGCGAGAACCATCAGTCGCTGGAAAAGCACATTGTATTTGGTAGAGGGTCAGTGAAAACAAGGGAAACCCTCAATGAAATGGATTGGCACAATAGCTGCAACAAACGACTCCAACATACCAGCAGTCAGGAGGATGCCAAAGGCAATGTTCCATTCTCTTATACATCAGGCCACCGTGAGCCGGAGACAACTCAACAGCAGGTCGCCGTGAGCCGGAGACAACTCAACAGCAGGTCGCCGTGAGCCGGAGACAACTCAACAGCAGGTCGCCGTGAGCCGGAGACAACTCAACAGCAGGTCGCCGTGAGCCGGAGACAACTCAACAGCAGGTCGCCGTGAGCCGGAGACAACTCAACAGCAGGTCGCCGTGAGCCGGAGACAACTCAACAGCAGGTCGCCGTGAGCCGGAGACAACTCAACAGCAGGTCGCCGTGAGCCGGAGACAACTCAACAGCAGGTCGCCGTGAGCCGGAGACAACTCAACAGCAGTAACAATAACAAACTTCCACAGTAACTGTCTTTAAACTCAAACCAAGCAATTCATCTTTTTAAAAGTCAGATTATTATATATTGGATACATTCAAAAACCTGACTGGCAATTTGACCATTTCAAACAATAGAGAACAAATGGACTTTGGAAATTTGTATCTATGGCTCTTAAAGAATATTTTAAAGCGACGTATACAGATTTTACACAGATTTGCCATACAGGCAGCCTCTGGGTTATGAGCAAGATCTGTTACTTAATGTGTCTTTAAGTCAAATTAGTAGGTGAGTTAGAAGAGGTGCATAAGGTTCTTATTTAGCCTTACTGTAGGGACACTATGAGTCCGAATCAACTCGACGGCAACAGATTTAGGGCAAGAAGAGGCTCCACGCCTTTTGAGTGATTTAAAAGCTGCACGTGCAGCAAGTGAAGGCAATTGTGATGAAGAATCAGTTGCAGAAGGGGTTAGTTCAATCATTTTAAAGTGAGGGCAAATTTACATGGCATTAGAGGACAAGTACACGTTGTGCATAAATCGAACATTCATGATCTGGATGTTCATAACCCAGGGACTTACTGTATTTACTCAAATATATACCTATCCCTCACTTATTAACTATCTCATTATCTGACATTTCACATTTACAAAATAGTAAAAAATCTTCTATCCAACTTTTTGCCCATACTTCTGACTGTTTTGCACATGAATGATGTATGTCTGGCAGCAATGAATGCCAAGGTGCGAAGGTGAGAGTAATGCTGGCTGTGATGGTTAAGGTAATGAGTCAGCTTGGCTGCGCCATGGTTCTCAGTGGTTTGGCAGTTATGTAATGATGTTATCTGGCAGTTATATAATAATGTAATTTAGCAGTTATATAATAATTTAATTCGGAAGTTATGTAATGATGTAGTCATCCTCCATTTTTGAATAATGCTGATTTTTACATAATGATCTGATCTTTGGGATTTAACCATGTCGATAAGTGAGGAGTGGGGTTACGTAGTTGGCTCTTATTATCGTTAGACGTGCTTTATTTCACCTCTATTTGGAGAAACACTTCTGTATTTTCCTGTGTATATCAAGTGGCCATTTCTAGATTTGTTCGTTATTCATTCAGTCTCTCTTTCTCTCTCACACACACACATGCTATATGACACACGCAGGTTGCCTCAGAATTCCAAGCAGTCATGAGACTGCTAGGATTAGGATACCACCCAGTGGCATCAACCACTCCGTGGCTCTCACATCCATTCAGTATGACTGAGTTGTACACAGAGACACTTACAAAATGTTGGCAAATGAAAGCTCTTTATTATTTACAGAAAGCAGCTTATAACCAATATCAACCAAAGTAACCATCTAGAAACCAAAGACCAAAGTAACTGTCCAAGATCAAAGTAACCATCCAGAATCCCTCACCCATTTATCTTTTCTCCTCCAAAACTCCATGCTTTCCTGAGTCAGAAGTTGTTGTATTAGATCCCACTTCCATTGACACAATTTGTGGTATCAAACCAATCCAGGGAAATCTCAGCTTCCCTTCCTTGGTCAATCCAGATCCCGACTGCTTCATACATTTTTCTCTCACCTGGGGTTAGCTGAGCTCGTATCAGTCCCAAGGTAGGGAGTTCACGTAACTCCCCCACTCCAGACCAGCTACAAGTTAGGGAATTCTTATGACTCCCTTCACTTTAGATCAGCTTCAAGCTAGGGAGTACATATGACTCCCCCGTTTTAGATCAGTGAGCCCCAGTACCCTCCCTGGCCCCATAATTTGTTGCAGCAATTCACCAACTCCTGGAAAAGGGCTATTTTTAATTCAGCAGAGAAGGGATACAAACACAGAAAGACTATACACAAAGAGATGCCTAGGTGAGGTCAGGAGGGGGTCTCCACATGGAACTTTCTGTCCAGAGATGCCGTGTACCCAGAGACGATAACACTCTACCCTTGAGTATGGGTAATGTTTATATTTCTACTCATTTGTATTTGTTAATGAACTAAATCGAAAGGTAAACCTTGTTTTAGTTTTTATCTGGAGCAGTAGAAGAGATGAAGGTGGAGATAGAAATGCTGGAAGGTATCTAAAAGTCACCTAGTCCAACATTTTCACTTTAATATGAGGAAACTAAGACTCAGAAACTACGTGATTTCCCTAACATCACACAACAAATTAGTGGCACAATATTGAAAGGCATATTAATAGGTGGCTTTTAATACAAAAAAAAATGTAATAATATTGCTACAGTGAGAATATATCATGGTTTGCCTAGAAGTTTCAGTTTGTATCTGTTATACCCATGTAACCATTAGTTATTGGCTTCTTTCTCTCTCAAAAGTGTTCCACTTTGGACTACATGTTATATGATCATTCTAATTACAGCTAAACTTTACTTAGTATTTCTGACATGTCAGGCATTGTTCTAAGTATTTTAAATGTAATCAATCCTCTTGAGAACCCCATTTTTAAGTTAAATAACTAGCCGTAGATTACACAGCTGGTAAGCAGTGGAGCAAGGATTTGAATGCCTAAAATTTGACGTCACAGGCTGGCCGTACACTTGAAAAGCATAAGCTTTCAATTCAGGCAAGTCTGAGCTGGAATCCTAGCTCTACAAATTATGAGCTACAAGAACGTGGCAATTTTTAGAAACTCTGAACGTTACTTTTTTCATCTGTAAAATGGCACTAATAATTCTTATAGGGTTGTTGTGGGGTGGTGCAAACAGTTAAGCACTTGACTACTAACCGAGAGGTTGGCAGTTCAAGCCCACCCAGCAGTACTCTGGACATAGAACTGGTGACCTGCTTCTGCAAGCTCACAGCCTTGAAAACCCTGTGGAGCACACATGGGGTCTACTATGAGTTAGAATCAGCTGGACGGCAACTAACAACAATATGAAATAAGGTATGAAAAATAGTTACAGTGCGCCCATGGCAAAGCAATCACTCCAAAACTGGTAGCTCTTATTCTACCTGGGACTGCTGAAAATCACACTCATGTGAAACCTTGATCTACCTACTCACTGACCTGTTACATCCGTCAGCATTCCCGTTCAGGGAAGCCAAAAGCAGTGGTAGGGGGAGACTGCAAAAGATAGTGTCCTCTGGGATGAAAAGCTGTAACGAAATGTTCTCCTTTCCTAACCGACTATAAGGAAATGCCTTCCTTGTCTCACAAAAGATGTTTTCTGCAGACATCATTTGATTTATCCTGCCTTGTTCTTCACCTGCTCCCCTGAGTCCCCACTCACTGATTCCCAGATGAGTTCAACACTGTATCGACAGCCTTGGCTGTGACCCTTGGAAGAGCCAAGGACAATGCAAGGAAGCTGACTACAGAAGGGACTCATTTCAGAGGAATTTAGAGAGGGAAGGGTGAGTTAGAGGCTATAAATATACACACGAGGACAGACATCTGAGGGTCCTCTTAGCTCTTTGTTCTGCTCTTCACTTAGATGCCCTACATCAAAGCATGGAGTGTGGAATTTTTTTTAACTGTCCTACACTATGCCTCATAAGTAACAAAAGTTAAAAACAAACCAGCAGTTCGTTGGTATGAGAGTAAAGTTGATCCAAATGGCAAAGAGCTCTCATTCTTATCATAATGATAACTACATTAAAATTTCCAAGCAGAGTTTTCAAATTTAAAACAAAATGCTTGCACAAACCCAGCCAGTAATATGAAAAAAAGTTTATCCTAGCAAGGGAGAATGAAGAAAACCAAAGACACAAGGGAAAGATTAGGCCCAAGGACTAATGGACCACAACTACCACAGCCTCCCCCAGACTGAATCCAGCACAATTAGATGGTTCTCGGCTACACCACTGACTGCTCTGACAGGGATCACAATAGAGGGTCTTGGCCAAAGCTGGAGAAATATGTAGAACAAAATTATAACTCACACATTCACACACACACACACACAAACTAGACTTACTGGTCTGACAGAGACTGGAGAAACCCCGAGAGTATGGCCCCGGACACCCTTTTAGCTCAGTAAAGAAGTCACTCCTGAGGTTCACCCTTCAGCCAAAGATTATACAGGCCCATAAACAAAATGAGACTAAATGGGCACACCAGCCCAGGGGCAAGGAGGAGAAGCTGGGGAGGGGGGAGCGGGGAGACAGGAAAGCTCGTAATGGGGAACCCAAAGTCGAGAAGGGGAGAGTGTTGACATGTCATGGGGTTGGCAACCAGTGTCACAAAACAATGTGTATTGTTTAATGAGAAACTTGTTTACTCTGTAAACCTTTATCTAAAGTAAGATTAAAATTAAAAAAAAGTTTATCCTAAAAACCCAGCACCAAATGATACCATTAGGTAATTAAAAATTGGCATTTGTTGCTGTTTTAGGGGTAACAAAGTCTTCTAAATTCACAGAAATGAATCAGTCCCTTGGGTTCTGTAATGTGTCCTTAACTGTAGAATCCCTTGATTTGAATATTGAAAGTGTTTCTCAATAAATGTTAAAATTTCCCCCAGAGTTTCTAATCTAAACCTTACCATATTTACATCAAATGTACTAAATTGCTATATGGTTAAGAGCTATGGCTCCTAACCAAAAGGTTGGCAGTTCGAATCCACCAGGCACTTCTTGGATACCCTATGGGGCAGTTCTACTCTGTTCTGTAGTGTTGATATGAGTTGGAATTGACTTGAAGGCAATGGGTATATATCGGTCAGATACTAAATAAAAAAGATAGCAATCATGTATATATTTAGAACATATGGAGGAAGCAGTTGAAATTGGTGATCTTATTAGGTATATATTCACTTTGCTCTTAAAGATGCTTCTTAAAGCCCAGTGACTAAAGGAGCCTGAAACAGACAGAGTCATACTTAAGTCTAAGAAGTTTCAGTTTATATCTGTTGTACAGGGATCTGACAGGGACCTGACAGTTTGTGAGCTCCAGAGGCCACCAGAGAACTGTGTATAACCATTTTAACATTCCTTATTCATTTAGACTCTGCCCATTTATATTTTTAATTATTTTATTATAATCTGATTCAAGTTGACCTTTCTGCTAACTCTAAACCAAAGGACTTGCTCCCAAAAATGAGTTGCATAAATTGAGTTGTTCTTATTGCAATTCTGAAGATGACTATGGTTGTGTTCTTACCTTGATGCTCCTCACCAGTATGTGAAACTCCAAACATTTTTCTTCTTCCTGGTCCCATCTAAATTTTACTACCTCCTTATTTTGGATTTTCATAGTTGAAATGAGATTTTAGAGATCAGAAGACCCTGAGAAGTCATTTCTTTATAGATGATAAAACTGAAACTTAGAAAAATAAAGTGGTTTGTCCAAGAACAACAAACTGTCACTCTTCTCTGGACTTTGACAGGAGAATGGTAATTGAATTTAATTAATAAGTCAATCCTGCCATACATCTGTCAGTTTGTTGTACTGTGGTGGCTTGTGTGTTGCTGTGATGCTGGCAGCTATGCCACCCGTATTTCAAATACCAGCAGGGTCACCCATGTTGGACAGGTTTCAGCAGAGCTTCCAGACTTAAGACAGACTAGGAAGAACAACCAGGCAATCAATTTCTGAAAAAAATTAGCCAATGAAAGCCTTATGAATAGCAGCAGAACATTGTCTAATATAGTACCAAAAGAGAAGCCCCTCAGGTTGAAGCATTCGAAATATAACTTGGAAAGAGCTGCCACCTTAAAGTAGAGTCGTGACAGAGTCAAGTGTTAGGGACCTTCATTTGCTGATGTGGCATGACTCAAAATGAGAAGAATCAGCTGAAGGCATCCATTAATAATTGGAACATGGAATGTATGAAGTATGAATTTAGGAAAATTGGAAGTCATCAAAAATGAAATGGAATGTATAAACATCAATATCCTAGGCATTAGTAAGCTTAAATGGACTGGTGTTGGCCATTTTGAATCAGACAACCAATGGTCTGTTATGCCAGGAATAACAAATAGAAGAGGAATGGCATGGCATTCATTATTAAAAAAAATTTTCAAGATCTATCCTGAAGTACAACACTGTCAGTGATAGGATAATATCCACATACCTACAAGGAAAACCAAGGGCTCAGAAAACCAAAAGGTTGGCAGTTCTAATCCACCAGCCACTACTTGGAAACCATGCATGGCAGTTCTAAACTCTGCTATAAAGTCGCTATGAGAAATCAACTCGATGGCAATGGTTTTGGTTTACAAGGGAGACCAGCTAATATGACTAGTATTCAAATTTATGAACCAACCACTAAGGCCAAAGATGAAGGATTTGAAGATTTTTACCAACTTCTGCAGTCTGACATTGATCAAGCATGCAATCAAGATGCATTGTTAATTACTGATGATTGGAATACAAAAGTTGGAAACAAAGAAAAAGGATTGGTGGGTTAGAAAATATGGGCTTGGTGATAAAACCTATGCCGGAGATCACATAGTATAATTTTGCAAGACCATCAACTTCTTCATTACAAATACCTTTTTTCAGCAACATAAATGGTGACAATACACGTGGACCTCAAAGGAATCAAATCAGCTACATCTATGGAAAGAAGCAATGGAAAAGCTTGATAGCAACAGTCAGAACAAGGCCAGGGGCTGACTTCAGGACAGACCATCAGTTGCTCATATGCAAGTTCAAGCTGAAGCTGAAGAAAATTAGAACAAGTCCATGAGAGCCAAATACAACCTTGAGTACTGAATTTAGAGACCATCTCAAGAATTAGATTTGACTCATTGAACACTAATGACTGAAGATCAAACGAGTGTGGAATGACATCAAGGACATCATACATGAAGAAAGTAAGAGGCCATAAAAAAGACAAGAAAGACCAAAATGAATGTCAGAAGAGACTCTGAAACTTGCTCTTGAAAGGCGAGTAGTTAAAGCAAACAGAAGAAATGATGAAGTAAAAGAGCTAAACAGAAGATTTCAAAGGGCAGCTCAAGAAGACAAAGTAAAGTATTAGAATGACGTGTGCAAAGACCTGGAGTTAGAAAACCAAAAGAGAAGAACACGCTTGGCATTTCTCAAGCTGAAAGAACTGAAGAAAAAAATTAAGCCTCAAGTTGCAATATTGAAGGATTTTATGGGCAAAATACTGAACGATGCAGGAAGCACCAAAAGAAGATGGAAGGAATACTCAGAGCCACTGTACCAAAAAGAATGGGTTGATGTTGAACCATTTCAGGAGGTAGCATATGATCAAGAACCAATGGTACTAAAGGAAGAGGTCCAAGCTGCACTGAAGGGATTGGCAAAAAACACGGCTCCAGTAATTGACAGAATAACAACTGAGATGTTTCAACAAATGGATGGAGCACTGGAAGTGCTCACAATCTATGCCAAGAAATTTGGGAGACACCTAACTGGCCAACCTACTGGAAGAGATTTGTCTTTGTGCTCATTCCAAAGAAAGGTGATCTAACAGAATGTGGAAATTATTGAACAATATCATTAATATTATACACAAGTAAAACTTTGCTGAAGATCATTCAAAAGCAGTTGCAGCAGTATGTCAACAGGGAAGTGCCAGAAATTCAAGCCGGATTCAGAAGAGGATGTGAAATGAAGGATATCATTGCTGATGTCAGAGGGATCTTGAATACCAAAAAGCTGACTATCTTTGTTTTATTGGAGCCCTGGTTGCTTAGTGGTTAAGAGCTCAGGCTGCTACCCAAAAAGTCAGCAGTTCAAATCCTTCAGCCATTCCTTGGAAACCCTATTGGGCAGTTGTACTCTTTTCTATAGGATCACTATGAGTCGAAATTGGCTCCATGGCACCGGGTTTGGTTTTTTGGTTTGTGTTTTATTAACTATGCAAAGGCATTTGACTGTGTGGATCATAACAAATTAGGGATAACATTGCAAAGAGTGGTAATTTCAGAACACTTAATTGTGCTCATGAAGAATGTGTACATAGACCAAGAAGCAGTTGTTCAAACAGAACGTGGAGACACTGCGTGGTTTAAAGTCAGGAAATGTATGTGTCAGGGTTGTATCCTTTCGCCATGCTTATTCAGTTTGCATGCTGAGCAAATAACTGGAGAAGCTTGACTATATGAAGAGGAATGGGGCGTCAGGGTTGGAGGAAGACTCATTAACAACCTGCGTTATGCAGATGACACAACCTTTGTTGCTGAAAGTGAAGAGGATTTCAAGCACTTACTGATGAGGATCAAAGGCTGTAATCTTCAGTATGGATTACACTTTGTTTTAGTCATCTAGTGTTGCTATAACAGAAATACTACAAGTGGATACCACAAAGAAATTTATTCTCGCCACAGTCTGGTAGGCTAGAAGTCCAAATTCAGGGCATCGGCTCCAGGGAAAGGCTTTCTCTCTCTGTCAGCTCTGGAGGTAGGTCCTTGTCATCAATCTTTCCCTGGACTAGGAGCTTCTCTGCACAGGGACCCCAGGTCCAAAGGATGTGCTCTGTTTCTGGCACTGCTTTTTTGGTGGTATGAGGCCCCCACTCTCTGCTTGCTTCCCTTTCCTTTTATCTCTTGTAAGAAAAAAAGGTGGTGCAGACCACACTCCAGGGAAACCCCCTTTATGTTGGATCAGGATGTGACCTTAGTAAGGGTGTTCAAATCCGACCCTAATCCTCTTTAACATAAAATTACAATCACAAAATGGTGGACACCCACACAGTACTGGGACTCATAGCCTAACCAAGTTGACACATATTTTGGGGGGACAGAATTTAATCCATGACACACCTCAACATAAAGAAAACATAAATCTCACAACTGGACCAATAAGCAACATCATGATAAACTGAGAAAAGATTGTAAGTCGTCAAGGATTTCATTTTACTTGGATCCACAATCAATGCCCATGCAAGTAGCAGTTTGGAAATCAAATGACACATTGCATTGGGAAAATCTGCTGCAAAGAACCCCTTTAAAGTGTTAAGAGCAAAGATGTCACATGAAGGCCTAAGGTGCACCTGACCCAAGCTATGGTGTTTTCAATCACCTCAGATGTATGGAAAAGCTGGACAGTAAATAAAGAAGGCCAAAGAATTGATGCCTTTCACTTATGGTGATGGCGAAGAATATTTTCTATACCACGGACTTCCAGAAGAATGAACAAATCTGTCTTGGATGAAAGACAACCAGAAGCAAGGATGGCAAGATTTTGTCTCACATACTTTGGACATGCTCTCAGGAGGGATCAGTTCCTAGAGAAGGACATGATGGTTAGTAAAGTACATGGACAAGGAAAAATAGGAAGACCCTCAATAAGATGCACTGGCACAGTGGATGCCACAATGGACTCAAACATAATGATTGTGAAATGGTGTAAGACAGGGCAATATTTCACTCTGTTGTGCATAGGGTCTCTATGACTCAAAACTGACTCGGTGGCACCTAAGAGTAAGTCAGTCACACCAAAGTATAATCTTGGCCATTAATGCATGGCTGTTCAGAGTTCTAAAAATAGTATGAAGCATTAAAGATCCACTTTGATACCTGCCCAACAGCTTTCACCTAGACTAAGAAACACTACTAGTATGTCTTTTTTTTTTTTTTTTTTTTTCAGTATGTCTTAGGCTGGGTTCTGTAGAGAAGCAAAACCAGTAAATTGCATAAACATATATATAAATCCATTGCCGTCGAGTTAATTCTGACTCATATCGGGCCTATAGGACAGAGCAGAACTGCCCCATGGAGTTTCCAAGGAGCAAGTTTGTGGATTCAAACTGACGACCTTTTGGTTAGTAGCCATAGGTCTTAACCACTATGCCACCAGGGATAGACCGAAAATGCACTGTTCTTGTTTACATCTTATAAGTGAAGAAAACAGAAACATTTGATGCACACATACAAGGAACAAATACTCATAACAGTCACAGGCCTTGTTTCTGCAGCTGGTCACTTGGACGTAACTGGTATTTAAAACTTCCTTCTCCCACCCATTCCATATTCGTTTTGTCCTCAGCAACAGCAACTAAGAGTAAGTCAATCAGACCAAATATAATCATGGCCATTAGTGCATCAGTTGGTTATTGTCTTGATGTCTTTCAGAAATGTTCTACATAGGGAGTTCTAGGCAGTCTGGCTGGTCAGAGTTTTAAAAATAATATGATATATTAAAGATCCACTTTTATACCTGCCAAACAGCTTTCAACCAGGTTAAGAAATTAAACACCACCAGTACAGGTGATCGGTCAGAATCGACTTGATGGCAATGGGTTTTTTTTTTTTTCCGTACAGCTGATGATATCCTTCTCCCCGTATTTTCATGTGGTTTTTTCTGCATGGATCTCTAAGCAATATGGGATTTTACACATTCGCTACTTCCTTTTTTTGCTCAATATCGTGTTTATGAGATATATCACCTTTATAGATGTAGATATAGCTCAAACTTTAAGTTGTACTCATTTAATGCTCTATAGCATTTCATTTTATGGATATACCATAATTTAATTTTCCCAGTCTCCTCCTTTTGGATATTTAGATTACTCACAATTTCTAGCTTCCTCAGCTCCCTTTCAGGAGATATAATCATTCTCCAAACGAATAAAACCAGTGTAAGTGTAATGAGACTGGAGAGGAAACATTTACCTGTTTTAGAGAACATAATCTTTTAAGCAGTTTAGTGTAGGTTTTTATATATGAAAAATGTAGTCATCATATGACTAGAAAACAGCACTGTCTCTAGTCTAGGTTGGCATTTGATGGGACAATGTATACATCAATCTCATTGATTTATTAAAACAGGACTTCTTCTAAGCAAAACTGGGTTAGTGTGATTCCACACGAGATATTTACTTGAAATAAAATTTATTTTTAAATGTCCTGTAATGTATACTCATAATTAGTTTAGAGAGTTTTGAACATACATTTATTCTATGCACTGTCCCCGGACAACCTGATTCACTCTACTGCCTTTGGCCAACTCATGAAACTCTCAAATTGACCTCTTCAGCCATGGCTACTCTCCTAGGCTGAAACCCATGCAGTTTCCAGCGTGAACTATTGCATCTGCGCTGAAATGTCCTAACTGTACCTTACACTTAGCATGAAAACACCACCTCTACACCCTACTTTTTGACACCCAATTGCCATCTCTTCCTATGGTCTCAGTTTTCCTGACGATATTGTTTCTCCTTTGCTCCAAATCCTTCAGTAGTTCTAGCTATATGAATTCTCTGCTAAAAAATCTGCCAGTGGCTACCTTATAAAATCAAAATCCAAACTCCTTAGCTTTGCATACAAGCCTGGCATGGCCTGACCTTACCTGTCTGACTTTGTTCCCTTATATGCTTCATGTGGCCACACTCAGTGCCTAGGCATTGTCCTGGCTCACATCACTTGCTGCCAAGTCGACTCTGACTCATGGCAAGCCCATGTGTGTCAGAGCAGAGCTGTCCACCATAGGGTTTTCAATGGGTGATTTTTCAGCAGTAGATTGCCAGGTCTTTCTTTTAAGGAACGCCTGGGTAAGCTCAAATCTCCAACTTTTTGGTTAGCAGCTGAGCACTTTTAACCATTTGCACTACTCAGGTACTCTGGCACACAGCAGGTGCTTAATGAATGTTTTTTGGATGAATTAACAAGGAGTTCTGCCAAATTGAACCATTTAGTGTTCTTTAGATACACTTTACATTTCTTGTGTTTGACATGCTTTCTCAACATATATATTTAAATAAAACCCAGCATATTTTAGATGATTGATAATGCATAGTTTTGACTATTTAATGTGCATGTCCTAATGTCAGAGACTTGATTCGTGAACTCTCCCTGATCTTGATGACACTCCCCAGGCAATTGTAAGTTTTCCTCCCATTTATGTTGGTGTTTAATCTTTCCTGAATTAAATTACAGGCTCTTTGTGGTAGATATCTTGTCCAATTCTTCAACAGTACTTCGCACAAAATGTTGTCATAGGAAGTAAAGAATAACCACTTGGAGAGGCAGCAACATGTCTTGGAGATGGCATTCACTCTGCCAGCCTTTAAAAGCAGTCATCCACACTGTCCCCACCCCCCTCCCCCGCCTCCATGCTCTGCTAAACGCTGGGATACAGAGATGAAGTAGACAGGAGGCCTCTCTCAGACAGATTTGTAAATAAATGATAGGGTGTGTGCGAGGTATGGCCCCGTCTAAAGAAGGAAGAGGCCAACTTTACTATGGAAAGAGTGGTGGAGGCGTGAGTTAGGAAGGGTTTTGCAGTAGAGGTGTGGGAGGTGAGAGATGAGAAGAATTTAAAGGCAGGGGAGAAAGACATGTTTGGGAAAAGTGGAAGATTTCACACTAGCACAGGCATGCAGTGCGTGTGCATATTCTGGGTTCAGTCAGATTTCAGTATGGCAAACAGGACATAGGACGTGGAAGGCCTCATATGCCATGCTCAGGAATATGGACGTTTCTTATAGACTGTGTATGTGACTCGACAGCACTGGTTTTTGGGTTATGTGAATTTTAGAATCTAAGGTGCTGGTATATCTGAATTAGGTGAATTCAGACCTAATCCATTCTGAATTAAACTAAAATTTTCATTTTTACTCTTCTAAGAAACCATTCAGCCTTTTGTGAAAGTTTTACAGCTTGAAAAACAAAAGCCAGGATTTGTAACCTAGACAAAAATTTTCTCAGTGCCTGTTAAGAACGTTTATGCAGCTGGCCCCAGAGAAGATGCCTTACTGATAATGTTAAATGAAGTTAGAACCTATAAATAACTTATAGCCAAGATAGGTGTATATTAAGCCTTATCCCTGTTCTGACTACCAAATTGATTTTCACTCACTGGGATTTTTGCTAGTTCTTTGTAAATTTGAAACTAAGTAGAGACTAAGTTTGTTAAAATAAGGAGGCAGATTACAGTTGTAAAAGTCTTGACTAACAAAGAGTGCAGAGATTAAAGCTCTAACTTATGTAAATAAGCTTTCTACCACAAGCGCTTTCAAGGAATCTGTTGTGAACATCAGAGGCCCAACTCACTCCTTTTTAGCCAGATGAGTGGTGTTTACATTTCAAAAGGTTTTGGATTTAGAACTGATTTCATCTTCATTCTTTCCTACTAATGTTCGATTTTACATTACAGGGACTCCAATTAAGTTGACTCAGCCTGCATTCTATCACTAAACCTCCACATCAAGAACGTTTATACATCTCACTTTAGAAATATTGCCTTAGTCAGACTTTATCAGGAAGAAGAGATTTGTGTTAGGCTAGAAATTTGTGTAAAGCGAGTTTGTAGTTTAACCACCTGTTGTAAATTTCCCTTCCCTCCCCTGTGTTTGCTTTGATGTGAAACAGTTTGCCTGTGTTTACTCTGCCTGTTAAAGACCCTGCTGTTTTCCCTGCAAGGCAGAATCAGCACTGCAGCCTGTTTGGATGCCATGTGTTCTCCATCCCTCAAA
Organism: Elephas maximus indicus; assembly: GCF_024166365.1. NCBI lineage: Eukaryota > Metazoa > Chordata > Mammalia > Proboscidea > Elephantidae > Elephas > Elephas maximus. Next base: position 11,713,501 of record NC_064829.1, read on the forward strand.
ATGAAATTTTTCCTTCAATAAAATTTTTGTTTTAATTTCTATTAGAGTGTTGGTCTAGTATTTACACTAGGACAAGATATTGGGGTTCACATGATCAGCTTTATGCATACAAAATTTAAACTCTGGTAGTCCTGTGGAAGCCTGATAGGCAGAGGTGACAGCCTGAAGACAGAATAAAAAGGGTGCTTTTTTATTGCAGTGCTCAGGACAACATGGCACTGAGGCCAGAACTGGGCTGTGGGGACAAAGAGGAGGGGGGTAAGAAAAATGTTATGGACAGAATCTCCAATTTTGGAGTGAGAGAGTAGAGGGATCCAGATTCTGGCTTGGTTACTAGATTGATGATAGCACCGTTTTCCAAGGTTACAAATATAGGAGGAAGAACAGATTTTGGAAAAAAGACATTTAGTTTTGAAAATGGTGTGTTTGTGGTGCTCATGGAATGTTGAAGAGGAAACATATGATAGGTAAATGAATATCTGCTAATGTTTCTCAGAGGGGAAGCCTGGATAGATATGAAGACTACTACATGAAGTAGATGCCAGTTGGAGCCTTGGGGATGAATAGATCATCCAGGTTGGCTGCATAGAGTTAGAAGAACAGCAAGTGAAGAACAGAAACTTGCAGACTCATTAGTATTTAAGAAAAAGATGGGCACAGTATTTAGAGCCTCATAGGCACAGTCCAGCTCAGCATCTCTCAGTGGAAGTCCCAGTAACAGGTGTTTCCAGGCATTTCATGAGTAGGTAGAAAACTAGAAGAGAGAAGTAAGAAAATTGAGGGAGAGGAGATTTGAGAGCAGAAGGGGTTTACCTTGCTTGTCAAATGCAGCACAGAGTTAGAACATGAGAAATAAAATGGACCATCTGAACTTTGCAGTGGGGAGAACACTTGTGACCCCAGACAGGGCATTTTCTGTGAAGTGATGGACAACAGGCCTGTTTGAGCAGGTAGAAAAGAGATGAAAGTGAAGACCTGGAGGCAGTGAGGGTCAGCTGTGCTCAGGAAGATGGTCTCAGAGAGGAGATCTCAGACAGCCTCAACTCACCTTCAGTCTCTGTGCAGTGGAGCAAATTGTTTGATCTTTCCTTTTACTGGTTTCCACAATCTCTGAGATAAAGAAAGTAGACTAGAATATTTCTAATTTTCTTCCAGCTCCATAATTTCGATCACTGACTTTATTGAGTGAACGGATGGATAGATGGATAAACGGATGTGGGGGTGGAAGGAGATGCAACTGTACATGTAAAGCTGTTGTCGTTAGCTGCCATTGAGTTGGTTCCAACTCACAGTGACCCTGTGTACAACAGAACAAAACACTGCCCGGTCCTGTGCCATCTTCGTGATTGTTGTTATGCTTGAGCCCATTATTGCAGCCACTTTGTCAATGCATCTCATTGAGGGTCTTCCTCTTTTTCACTGACCCTCTGCTCTACCAAGCATGATGTCCTTCTCCAGGGACTGGTCCCTCCTGATAACATGTCCACAGTATGTGAGACGAAGTCTCGCCATCCTTGCTTCTAATGAGCATTATGGCTGTACTTCTTCCAAGACAGATTTGTTCATTCTTCTGGAAGTCCATGGTATATTCAATATTTTTCCCTAACACCATAATTCAGAGCAGTTGATTCTCCTTTGATCTTATTTGTTGTCCAGCTTTCACATGCATATGAGGTGACTGAAAACACCATTGCTTGGGTCAGGCGGACCTTAGTTCTTAATGTGATGTCTTTGTTTTTAACATTTCAAAGAGGTCTTTTGCAGTAGATTTTCCCAATGGAATGCCTCATTTGATTTCTTGACTGCTGCTTCCATGGGTGTTGATTGTGGATCCAAGTAAATTGAAATCCTTGACAACTTCAGTCTTTTCTCTGTTTATCATGATAATGCTTATTGATCCAGTTGTGAGGATTTTTGTTTTCTTTATATCAAGATGTAATCCATAATAAAGGCTGTAGTCTTTGATCTTCATCTGTAGCTGCTTCAAGTCGTCTTCACTTTCAGCAAGGAAGGTTGTGTCATCTGCATAATGCAGGTTATTAATGAGTCTTCCTCCAATCCTGATGCTACATTCTTCTTCAAATAGTCCAGCTTCCCAGATTATTTGCTCAGCACACAGATTGAATACGTGTGGTGTAAGGATACAACCCTGATGCATACCTGTCTTAACTGTAAACCGCGAAGTATCCCCTTGTTCTGTTTGAATGACTCCATCTTGGTCTATGTACAGGTTTGTCATGAGCACAATTAAGCATTCTGGAACTCCCATTCTTCGCAATGTTATCCGTAATTTGTTATGATCCACAGTTGAAAGCCTTTGCGTAGTCAATAAAATGCAGGTAAATGTCTTCCTGTCATTCTCTGCTTTCAGCCATTATCCATCTGACATCAGCAATGATATCCCTCATTCTAAGTCCTCTTCTCAATCTGGCTTGAATTTCTGGCAGTTCCCTGTTGATGTACTGCTGCAACTGCTTTTGAACAATCCTTAGCAAAATTTGATATTAAGGATATTGTTCAAAAATTCCACATTCTGTTGGATCAGCTTTCTTTGGAATGGGTAAAAACATGGATCTCTTCCAGTTGGTTGGCCAGGTAGCTGTATTCCAAGTTTCTTGGCATAGATGAGTGAACACTTCCCAGCACTGGATCTGTTTGTTTTGAAACATCTCAACTGATACTCTGTCAATTCTCGGAGCCTCGTTTTTCGTGAATGCTTTCAGTGCAACTTGGACCTCTTCCTTGAGTACCATTGGTTCTTGATCATATACTACCTCCTGGAATGGTTGAACATCAAACAGTTCTTTTCGGTACAGTGACTGTGTATTCCTTCCATCTTCTTTGGATGCTTCCTGTGTCATTTAGTATTTTCCTGGTAGAATCCTCCAGTGTTACAACTCAAGGCTTGAATTTTTTTCTTCAGTTCTTTCAGCTTAAGAAATGCAGAGCGTGTTCTTCCCTTTTGGTTTTCTATCTCTAGGTGTTTGCACATTTCATTGTAATACTTTGTCTTCTCAAGCACCACACCTCAGTCCAGCACCAGGGACCAGTTGTCTGAACTGCATGACACATCAGGTAATTGTTCTAGCACAGTCCTCAGGGATGTGGCCATCTGTCAGGTTTCACATGGCCGTGGCTATCACACCTGTTGTCATACACTAACAGCGGTGTGATCTCAGCCAGAGCACACTTCCAGTGAGGCGGTATGTGCTGGTCACAATGCTGGCAACTCAGTAGCTGCCTCTTCTTCCCATGCTAATTACCACTGTGTCTTAGCTATCTAGTGCTGCTGTAACACAAGCACCACAAGTGGGTGGCTTTCCCGAACAGAAATGTATTTTCTCACAGTTTAGGAGGCTAGAAGTCCGAATTCAGGGTGCTGGCTCTAGAGGAAGGCTTTCTTTATAGGCTCTAGAGGAAGATTCTTGTTTCTCCTGAGCTTCTTCTCCTGGGCAGTCTTCATGTGGCTTGGCATCTTTCTTCCCCCATCTCTGCTTGCTAGCTTGTGTTTAATCTCTTTAATATTTCAAAAGAGATTGACTCAAAATACACAGTATACTACTCCTGACTCATAACATAGCACAGACAACCCATTCCCAATGGGATTATAACCCCAGGCATAGAGGTTAGAGTTTACAGCACATATTTAGTGGGGACACAGTTCAATCCATAACACTCTAGATGTGTCTCAAAACCACAAATGGTGTCCGTATTACCTGCTGAGGCTGATCTCCCTTCTTCCACTGGAGCTCTTCCCCGCTGCACCTTGCCCTCTGGCCTGTGTGCCTGCCACCCCATGTTTGCTTCAGCCTCTCAGTTATAAAAACAAAATGCCACTTAGGTGAGAAAATTATCCAAGTGTTCATTGATGCTAAAAAAATAAACCAAACCTACTGCCATCGATCAAGTCGATTCCAATTCGTAGTGACCCTATAGGACAGAGTAGAACTGCCCCATAGAGTTTCCAAGGCCTTATGGTAGTGGATTGCCACATCTCTCTCCCTTGGGGTGATAAAGTGTTCAAACTACTGGCCTTTTTGGTTAGAAGTTGAGTGCTTTAACTACTGCACCATCCGGGCTCTTTCATTGATTCTACTGTTCTCAAAAAGTAGGCTTGAGTGAGACTATGTGCCATTTTTTCCAAAATCATTCAGACAAAATAAGGAAAACAGGTCATAGTATCTCTTTGGCACAGAGGAAGAAATTACGAGTTATCATCCAGTGGGATACGGCTAGTAAGTATCATACTTGGACTTGAACTACATCTTGTCATTCCATGTTTAATGTTACTTCTCTAAGATTAAAAGAAGGAACATTCTAGATGTAATGTATCCTTCTTGGAACAGCAGAGAAAACAAAAATCAACTAAGTATACACAATAGTGAAGAGGTCCTGATGCGAGGATTACTTTTAATATTTTCTGTTTTCCCTTCTAGGGATCTAGATTTATATCTAAAGTAAAATATATTCTGGCTGCTATTACATGTCTAGTTTTTAACTGCCTCAGCTAGATTGCAGGCAATTGTGTTTTTATTGAGCATGAGGCTTATTTTATAGCAATATAATTCATTAGCATTTTTTGCAGGGAGAATTGGTTTAGAGTTCTTTGCAATATTTCTTAAACTCCAGGGAAACACTGGTGTCTTCTGGATTCCTAGTAGATTCCATAAGACTGGAAGATAATGAAGAGCTTTTGGTACCTTTTAGGGAGAAACTGAGCATTCTTTATTTTAAATCATTGAGAAGACTCAAACATACTTTAAGAAAATTTGACCACAAATATAAGAACAACTAAATTTCCTCCCTCTTCTTTTTCCCTCCATAGCTTAAAGGGAGCTGACGCTGGCAATGGAATCAGAGTGTTCGTGCCTGATATCGGGATGTTCTTTGCTAGTCTGACCATCTGGCTCGTCTGTAAAAACATTGTTCAGAAACCAGTGACAGAAGACACAGCACAATATAACCTGGAATTTGAAAATGGAGAATTGGTAAATCTGCTACATGCATCTTCCTTCTTTGATTTCTGAGAACCATGGCCCTTAGTAGGTTGTGAAACTGTAGTAGTAATAGCTAAGTATACATAGCACTTCATGATTGACAGTGCTGGACATAAACGGTAGCAGTTCTATGTATGGCAGCCTCCCACGATGTTGGTGGGTAGACAGTACTCACACCTTGGCAAGAAGAAAGTGGCTTCAGGGACTTGAACCCAATGTCCTCTTCACTACTCCAAACTATCGTCTAATCTTATCTTAAATGGGTAGCCTATTAAAGTCTTAGTATTGTTGTTTAATCAGCCTGGATACCCTATTGTTGTTGTTGCTGGGTGCTGTTAAGTCATTTCCCACTCATAACTCCCCCATGTGACAGTAGAACTGCCCACATAGGGTTTTTGAGACTGTGATCTTTATGGAAGCAGATTGTCACAGAACTGCTGAGTGGGCTTGAAACACCAACCTTTTGGTTAGCAGCCCAGCACTTAACCGTTGCACCACCAGGACTCCTTCTGGATACCTTAGTCATTGTGAAATATTTAGAGAAGACGTAACACCTGGTAGTTTCGGGAGAAAAAAAAAAAAAGTACCTCCTTGAAAGTGGTCACCTTCAGGTCTGTGCACCTAGCTCTTCAAAGTGTAGCTGTGGTAACTCAGCATGTTGTGATCACAGTATTTTAAAACAGTCCAGAGAAAATATCTGTTTGAAAAAGTGTAAGAATTGAAAATAGATAACAATAATGAGTGATTTCTCTGTTTTTAGTGAGTGGGTAATTTTTCAGGGGTGACTGCAGGGACAGTGTCAGACTTCATTCCTTGGTGTGTTGCAACATCAGACAGCGCACCTCCCTGTCTGCTGACCTGCTGTGTTTTCATAATTGCACCTTGTTATATGAGTTTAAACAAAAAAAAAAAAGAAAGAAAGAAAACCGAACCCATTGCCATCAAATTGATTCTGACTTTTAGCAATCATATGGGGCAGAGTAGAACTGCCCCATAGGGTTACCAAGGAGCAGCTGGTGGATTTGAAATGCCGACCTTTTGGTTAGCAGCCAAGTTTTTAACCACTGCACTGCCAGGTCTCCTAGATGAGTTAGGTGACATCAATTTAAAAAGTTACTGATTTAATAATTAAAAGGTGAAGTTTACAAAGAAAAAAATTATAAAATATTTGATTTAGATGTTTGAGACTTGACACAATTGCCAAATGTTTTCAGCCATACGCTGTGGCAATAAATTAAACATGTAAAACTGAAGTTAATTGAAACTACTTATATTGAAAATGTTCACCACAAGAACATCGAGGGATGAAAATTCTCGGTTACAGCAAATGACTCTATAGTGTTTCACAAAGGGACAGCGTATTGCCATGAACGTATGACAAAAAAAAAAAAAAAAAAGACTAGCTACTGAGGCTGCTTATGTACAACCAACAACCTCATGGGATTTGGTTCCTTGGCTTGGAGGTTTAGGGTCACAGGTTTCCTGGGACATCACAGTTAATCGGCTTAATATTTAGTACTTCTGTTCTACCTCCTAGTTTGTTACGTAGTGCTTGATTTCCTAAAAGCTTGCAAGTGGCCATCCAAGGCACAACAATTGTTCTGTCTTTGCCGGGACCAATAGAGGAACAGAAGAAAGATATGGAATATGTGGCTAATTGCCTCCAGGAACAACTGCCAGTTTGCCATGAGACCAGAAGAACTGGATGGTGCCCAGCTACCATTACTGAACATTTTGATCAAGGATTCTATAGAAGAATCCTGATCAAAACGGAGAAAATACAGACCAGAATTCCACATTCTCATGGACTCCAGACTTTCTGGAGCCATAGGGGCTGGATGAACCCCTGAAACTATTGCCCTAAGATCCCCTGAAGTCTTCTTAAAACCAAATAATAGTTTAACTGAGCTAGTAAAAAAATGCCTGCCTTGAGCATTATGCTCTTTTAAGAAGTATTTATATGGGATCAAATAGACAATAGCAACTTGAAAGATTAGATAAAAATCTTAGGGGGCAGTGAGTTTATGTTAATTGGGAAGGAACAGCTAGAAAAAGAGGGTGCGAATGGTTGCACACCTCAAGGAATGTAATCAGTGTCACTGAATTGTACATACGAAAATTTGAATTGTTTTATGTCTTGCTGTGTATATTCTCAACGACAAAATAATTTTAAAAAGCCATAAAGAAAGAAAGGATATAATGCAATAAACCTGTGCCAAGTAGGAATGATATTATTTCCTAAAATCCTTATGGGTAAAAGATGTATAATCACATTCCATATCAGTATTCTGCTATTTTTAAGGCAAACATTAGAAGGTACTTAGTGTAAAAAATAATTGCTGTGAAACAGGATCTAATCACGTGTGAGTGTCCTAAAAATGGATAAAACTTTAACACAAGGAATATAAATCTTGAATGTCTGTTTTTACATTTGAATTTTATTTTTAAGTATTTACGGTTTTAAAAATAATTTCACCTGAATAATCATTAAAAATATTGTCCAAATTGTGCGAAAGTAAACCCATTAACTCAAGCATGCCAGACTCAGGGTTTTTCATTGTTAGTAGTAAAAGATACTAATTGAAAATTGAGTCGGCTTTGAAATCAGACTTGGAAACTATCATAATGACTGTATGATGTTGAGAAAACGTTTGATTCCGTTTCTTCCTCTAAAAGATGGAGATAATTATAATATATTAATAACACATCACAGAGCTGTACTAAACGAAATATATAGTAAGAAGCACCTCGCACTGTACCTACTGATTTGGGTGCTCAGTAAAATGCTACTTGCTGTTCTCATTCTGTTCTCCTCCAATTCCAGAGGTAGTAGAGCAATTTCAAACTGAAGGTCCTCTTAAAATTATAGAAACTTAAGTTGGACTTAAGTTGAAACGTAAGTTTGAGGCCAACCTGTTCAGTAAAAAATCTCTTCTTTGCCATTCAGAACAGACAAGAGTGAATAAGTCACAAAACTTCTTATAAAAAAAGCCTGTGTTACCAAGGACAAATGCTCTTTTGCCATTGGACTATCACGATAGGAAAGCCTGCCTTGATCGGCATAAGGCAGTGGGTGTCGGGCTATGATCAAAGTCATACTTCTTATGAAGAAGATAAAACCCAGTGCCGTCGAGTCGATTCCGACTCATAGAAGAAGATAGCACAATGCAAGTACACATGCTAAGTCTAAAATTGTACTTTTCCTTCCGTATTTCACTTAGTTTTCGGATAGAAATTCATGGTATCTCTCTCCAATTTAAAATGTGTTTGTATATCTAAGCTCTACCTATTAATGACCACCTTATTGAAAGATAACAGTAAGCCAGATAAAAAAATAGATACTCTAAATGCTATTTATTTGGGGCTTTGAAAACACTGCATGCCATTATTAGGGGCTTGATCTCTTCTTAGTACAATTTGTTTTAGACCAATTTAGGTACTGATTTCCATTCTCTTAGCACATGGAGATCAAAGACTAAAGCCTTCAGTATGAATTACACCTCAGCAGAAAGAAAACAAAAACCCTCACAACCGGACCGGTAAAGAACATCGTGATAAATGGAGAAAATGTTGACATTGTCAAGGATTTCATTTTACTTGAATCCACAATCAACGCCGTGGAAGCAGCAGTCAAGAAATCAAATGACAGATTGCTTTGGGCAAATCTGCTGCAAAAGCCCTCTTTAAACTGTTAAAAAGCAAAGATGTCACTCTGAGGACTAAGGTGTACCCGACCCAGGCCATGGCATTTTCAGTTGCTTCATGTGCATGCGAAAGCTGGACAGTGAATAAGGAAGACCGAAGAAGAATTGATGCCTTTGAATTATGGTGCTGGTGAAGGATACTGAGTATAACCATGGACTGCCAGAAGAATGAACAAATCTGTCTTAGAAAAAGTACAGCCAGAATGCTCCCTAAAAGCGAGGATAGCAAGACTTAGTCTGACCTAATCTGGACGTGTTATCAGGAGGGACTAGCCCCTGGAGAAGGCCATCATAGTTGGTAAAGTAGAGGGTCAGTGAAAAAAAGTAATGCTCTCAATGAGATGAATTGACACAGTGGCTATAACAATGGGCTCAAACGTAGCAACGGTTGTGAGGATGGCACCAGACTGGGCAGTGTTTCATTCTGTTGTGCCCAGGGTCGCTGTGTGTCAGAATTGACTCCATGGCACTTAACAACAGCAACAACAACAGCACATTCTACCCACCAGGTTGCTCAGGAGGAACAGGGTACTGGGTGTCTCTTCTGAGATTAGTCTACAAAGAAATATTTCTTGTATCTGAGCAAGCTGTACCTGAGTCTGAAAATAATGTAAGTATGTGGCCAAAGGAAGCAAAGAAATTTATTTAAATTTATTTTATTCTTGAAGTCTGCAGCATACTTCCTGCTGCTTATAAATCTTGGCCCTTGAGCTCTCGAATGTTTGGATTTTGAGGATATTTTAGAAGTATAGTGTTTGCTGGCATTATTTCTTCTTCCGTTTATCTCCGTGGAGGAGAAATGGCAAGGTTAATTCACCGGTGCCTGGGAGAATTCCTTTTCAAACCCAGCATTGTTTTAATAAAATAGCAGGTAATCCCTGGAGCCGACTCTGGAGTCCCCCGTCCTCTTCACTGACTTGAGGATGAGGCTCAAGTTGGCCCCTGTAAAGGAGGGTACCCACCAAAGGGCCCCTAGGGGCAGCCATGGAGACACCTCCTCAGCGTGAGCCTTGGCCTCCCTTTTGCATCTTACACAGCAGACCTCAGTACGGGAGCCATGCTCCCTCAAGTGCCAAAGAAGCTTCTCTTGAGGCTGACATGCTTGTGCTCTGGTTTATTTGTTGTTTTAATTCAGAAGCAGATCTACAAATCATAACTGGGAGAAAGCTTCATATTCTGAAATATTAGGAAAAAAACAAAACTGAATTGTATTAGGAAAACTAAACTATGGAGAAAAGAGTTACCTGTGCAATGACACAGTATACAATTTCACCAAACTGATGTTACCTTGAGTAATTCCTATACCTTTAACTGTAGCTATTTCATGAGGCTTGAAGCTTTATTTTTTGAAGCAAATGGTATTTTAATGTATTATTAAAGCCAATTTCTGATAAATTGTTTATTCAAATAGGAATTGAAGTCCTGATTTTTATCTGCTTAAAGAGACATCTTCTAAGTGTGATAAATCATATATGAAGGATGAATGAATATTCCAGTACAATCTGCCGTCCTCTGCTAAGAATTCAGGCATGTAATATTTAGGTCCTGCTAAGGTTTCTTGGAAGTAACTCAGAGCCTTACCCTCTTTCTGATCCTGATTTCCCACTCAGCTATTGTGGCATCTGTGTTCTGGCTCATGAAAGGACTGCCTGTGCCCAGTCAGCTTGAAGTTTCGGTTTAGAGGTGCAAGTAACTCCTTCCTAAAGGGCAAGAAAAAAAGAATGGGAGAAGAAAATCTCTTAGTTTTCACCTTTTAATTAGGTATTCAGGTATTCAGCAGTTGGTAGATTCTGACTTGCTCAGCTGCTAACTGAGAGGTTGGAGGTTTGAGTCCTACCCAGTGGCACCTTGGAGGAAAGTTCTGGCAACCTACCTCTGATAAATCAGCCGTTGGAAAGCCTGTGGAGTGCAGTGCTACGTGGACACACGTGGGGTCGTGACGAGAAGGGCGTCCAGAGTCAGCTGGCGGCAGCTCGGTCGCTGGTTAGCCTGAGACGGTCCAAATGCGCCTGCTTGGTTGTTGTCAGGTGCCATCTAGTTGATTTCAACTCACAGGGACCCCGCGTGACAAAGCAGAACTTCCCCATAGTGTTCCCTAGGCTGTAATCTTTACAGAAGCGGATCACCAGACCTTTCTTCTGAGGTGCCTCTGTGTGGGTTCAAAGCACCAAACTTTTCAATAGCAGTTGAGTGCTTACCCGTTGTGCCACCAGGGCTCCTCTTACCTGCTTTACACATACCAAAATTCTGTTTTTTTAAGCATGTAGACACGACCTTTTGAAGCATGCATCCATTCAGGGTGGTGATACGTGGAATAGCCACCCCATTACCTGTAAGCCTCTCACTTGATGACTCAGTGAATTGAGTCCCCACTTTGTGACTGTCTCAAAGACACTGTGATTAGTGCCATTGGGTTGCCTCTTCTCGTCACTCTCAGAAACTGGGCAAGGGCCTTCCTGTCATTACATACCTCAAAATGCTACACACGTGTTCTGCCTTCTTAATTCCAGAGCTTTTAGAGGTCATCAGCTTAAATAAAAAAGAAAGTTTTTAATTGAAGGAAAAAATGGCCTGTTCTCAGGAAAGACTCGGGTTTTTACTACAAAGACTAGTTAATTTTCACTTGGTGACTAAGTCCCAATCCAGGCGTCTTGCATGTCACCGGACACGAGTGAGCATGTGGGGTCCCTTCAGGTCGGGCAGAGCATCTCATCACATACAGAGGTGCTGCTTCTGCCAGCACAGTCACTGAGTGACCTTCCCTAGACTGAACTGGAAAACGCGACAGATGGCAATTAGGAAATCAGCTGAAGTGTCTCTAAACCATTAAAATGAAATGATTGAAAAGGAAAATAGAACCCATTTATTAATTCATGTAACAAATTCTCTGCCTTTTTCAAAGAATCTGAGCTCTGGAGGAGCCTTTTACCTCTAATGATATTTCTAGATCAGTGTTTTTAGAAATTCTCAGGATATTTTGTTCTGTTCTTGGAATATTTATTTGATAGGCAATGTCTTACACTTGAATTGCAAATAATCACACAACTCCCAGATGGAACACTTGCCCAGGAAGTTGGAGGGCCTCTTTGTCCATGCAGTGGGGTAGAGTAGTAGCTACTCAGATGTGGATGAGAGGACTGGACATCCCTCGCTACCACGGTCCCTGCACCCGTTCATAAGATCCAGGTCACCCACAGGAATGCCAGCCACTCCTTCGAAGGTGGTGGTATCTTCTCTCCTCCTTTGAACTGTAGATACCCTTGAGATGAAATTTTCACCAAAGTAATGTAAATTAGCTGTCATATTGCTTTAAAAATATTGGTAGCGTGTTTGGGGGCAGGAGACAGCTCCAGCGCCAGCCTCCACCCACTCTTCCCACCTGCCCTCACTGAGGTGAATGTAAGGACTATCCACCCAGCTATGAAAACTAGAAACCTTGATACAATGCCTGATTTCATGGGCCCCTTACTCATTACCATCAATAAGCCCTGTGGGTCACACCTTCACATTTTGTCTGAAATATCCACTTTTCTCCAACTCCCCTGCCACAATCCACATCCAAGCCTATAAACTCAACAGTCAGATAATCTCCAAATGGGTCTCCCCGCTCTAGCTTCCAATTTGCCTCATCACACTGATACCACAATGTCAGGATTATTCTTGTAAAATTATAGATCAAATTATATCTCCATAAACTAAAGTAAAATTCAAGGTCCTAACGGTGATGCCCATGGCCGAGTGATCTGTCCGTTTCCTGCCCTTCCACCTCACCCTGTAGTCACGTGCCTTCCCTCTGTACCTGGTGAGCCTGCTGTTTTCCTCCTCAGCCTTGGCCAGGCAGTCCCCTCCGCCCAAATGCTTCTCTCCCTGCTCTTTGCATGGCTGCTTCCTTCTCAATCATCAGGACACGTCCTTCCCAGAGAGGCCTCCCTGACCACCTTCCAAAGTAAGGTCACAGATTATTCTCTGTCCCTGAGCCTGTATCTTATACTCCAGATACTTACCATAATCTGCGGTTATCCTCTCTGTTGCATGTTCAGTTGTGGGTTATCTGTCTCCTTACTGGACTGTAACCCCCATGAGAGACAGGATCACGTCTGTCTTGTTCTCTGTTGTAGCTCAGAATGCAGCAAACTTATTTAATATTACATATAAGCCCCTTACTCTTATATATAATACTACTCTGGAGCCCTGGTGGCACAGTTGTTAAGAGCCATGGCTGCTAACCAAATGGTCGGCAGTTCGAATTTGAATCCACCAGGCACTCCTTGGAAACCCTATGGGGCAGTTCTACTCTGTCCTAAAGGGTTGCTATGAGATGGAGTTGATTTGATGGCAACAGGTTTGGGTTTTGGTTTTTAATAGTACCCAGACATTTACTGGGTTAGTTAATTAATTAGGCACTCACTGGCTAACGTGAATGCTTGCACAAAGCAAAGCAGATTGTAAAACCAAAGCAGCAAAGCACTAGGGTGAGACGATGACAAAAGCTATGAGCCAAGACTGGCTGCAGACCGGTGTGCCCCCCAGACCACTGGGTCATCAGCTGGGCAGGGAGCCCAGGTGCGGGGTTGTGGGCTCGTGAGCTGGCGCTGGTGGAACTGCCTCTGCGCTGCAGCGTGGCTGGGGCCGGGGGGCGGGGCGGAGCTCTGAGTATCTGTGGTCACACACAGTCTCCTTTGCCTCTCAACTCCTTGGAATCTCATAGCCTCCTTTTATACAGCTGTCTGTAACTGGGAGTCCCTGGGTGCGCAAATGGTTAACACGCTCGGCTGCTAACCACTGAGAGGCTAGAGGTTGGGGTCCATCCAGAGGCACCTCAGGAAAAAGGCCCGACGATCTCCTTCCGAACAATCAGCCGTTGAACACTCGGTGAAGTACAGTTCTACTCTGGCACTCGAGGGGTCGCCATGAGTCAGAGTCGACTCCAGGGCAACCCGTTTTTGTTTTCTGTAAATGATCTCTTTTCCCTGAGGGGGTGCAAACTCTCCGGGGGCCACAGCTGACCGCCTTGCCCCGCTGTGGGGCTGGCAGAGGTTGAGAGCAGAGCCCACCCTGGTGAAGACTGGACGAGTGGAAGGCGGGGTGGAAGGCGGGGGTGATAGCTGTTTATTCCAAAGCAGCTCCAGCTGAGCAGCCTTTCGATATTGTAACGACAAAGCTGGGACTGTTGTTTACATCGGAGTCCATCACCAGGAATGAGTTCTGCTCTTTCAGGAAAACCCGAGCCAAGGAAGGACTCGTGTGCCCTCAGATGCTGCTTTTGTCCCCTCTGTCTGAGTCCTGTGTTCTGGAGGGAGCCCCAGCGTGTGCCACTTGGAAGAACTAAGCATAGCTGGTCCCTAGAGGAGAAAATGGCCAGTAATGATCACCGTAACCACAACCTGAGCAGATGATATGGGTGTGTGTGTGAGTGTGTGCACTCATGCAAGCCTGTGTGTGCTGTTCTGATGCTGATTGTGTTTTATGGTGTCCCATTTAGTGCCTTTTTAAAAACATTCTTAAAAGAAAACCCTTTAAAATGAATGGTCGATCCAGTTTAGCTAAGCTCTGTTGTTGCTCATTTTCCTTTCAAATGATGGTTCCAAAGAGTCTTAAACCCGCTGCAATCTCTAACTCGGGATTTAACTTGGGAGGGTTTTAAAATGACTGCTGCAGCGCCCGTTTGAGACTGATTAAATCAGAACCCTGTGGTGGCGGTGGGCGGGGTGGTAACAGGACTCTTGTTTTAAAGCTCCTGGGTTCTGTGGCCCTGGGTGCCAGCCTCTAAGCCGCAGTCCTCTGGCTTGCTGTCAGCTAATCGGTGTGTCGTTACCAGCCATTATTACAGACTGTCATACTCTGCAGGTGGCAGTTAAAGCCTCCGCCTGCATACTCACCCAAATGAAAAGAGGGAACTATTTAAACCGTTTTTGTAAGTCGGAGGAATTAATCTTTCTAAAACAAGTCTAGCAGTAGAATAAAATATTTGCATTATCTGTCAAATGCCATGATATCAGGTGTACATAATATACGTGGCTCCACCTGACAAGTCCAACTTCCTTCACTGCCTTTTGCTTTCTTGGGGAACACTGTGCCTAGCATTTATCTTTTTCAGTGAATCACAACACTCACCTTTTCCTTCCTCTAGATCTTCCCTTGAGATGAACCCATTCTCTTAACATACGTTGTTAACTCTCCATAGTAAACAACTGATGAGACTTGAGAAGATGCTCCCTTTGCCTACCAGACCTTTTGGCTCCTCATGTGTGACTTTGATTCACCCCCATAAAAACGATTTTAAAAGCTCATAGAAGAGGCAAACAGGCTCAGATGTGTGCAAAGGTATTGAAAGCTTGATTGAAACCTAAAGAAGATTTCAGAGAGAATGTCTTTCAATACATTTTCCAATTCAAGGAGTCTGCCTAGGATATGACCCAAAATATTTTAAATTTTGCCTGTTCAGCTGAGCCATTGTGTAGAGTTGGCTTCTCAGTAGTTTGCAAACATCAGCCAGTGCATGGGCCCTAGGCTGGCTGCTCCAGAATCACCAAGGGATGCTTTTCGGGAACACAGATCCCCTGGGATCCACACCCAGGAATTCTGATATAGTAAGTGTGGGGTGGAGCTTGACAGACTGTACTCTTAAAGTTCCCAGGTAATTCGATGACTTACTCCAATCCAGACGAAATCTTATTGTGCTTGGGGGCAAAGAGAAATGGATGCTTGGGCTCTCCCAAAAGTAATTTATTGTGCCTTCTTAGTCCAAAATTGAGTATGTCTGATTCTAACGTGGTGATTTGGAGTGGTTAGGGCTGGAGCCGGGAGAGATGGCAGCTGTGGACTGATGGTGGAGAGGCAGCTTGTGTTTAGGTCTTCATCCACATCTTGAGACTAGGCTGCCCCTGTGCCAGTTGGTCCCATAGCACTTGGAGCCTCATCACATGACATGAGAGATGATGCTCCTTTGCTGATTCTGAAACCAAGAACTCTTTTAAAATATCATTAATTTTATTTTTGTTATTGAGAATATACATAGCAAAACATACAAATTCAACAATTTCTTCATGTACACTTCAGTGACATCGATTACGTTCTTTGAGGTGTGCAGCCATTCTCACCCTCCTTTTCTGAGTTGTTCCTCCCCATTAACATAAACTCACTGCCCCCTAAGTTTCCTATCTAATCTTTCGAGGAAATGTTGATTTCCTCCACGTAGATAGGTCTGAAAAGAGCATAATGCTCAAGGCAGACATTCTTTACTAGTTAAGCTAAACTATTGTTCAGATTTAAGAAGACTTCGGGGTGTATTTATGATTTAAGGTTTAAAGATTATCTCAGGACAATAGTTTCAGGTGTTCATTCAGCCTCCGTGACTCCAGAAACTCTGGATTTCATGAGAATTTGAAATTCTGTTCTGCATTTTCTTCTTTTTGACCATGATTCTTCTATAGAATCTTTGTGAAACCAAGAAATTTTTTTAAAAGGCTTACGTTTCTTAAAATGGGTTTTAGATTTTTACATGGACAATCATCATATGTAATATTTTATTTGACTTTTTAAACTGTAAAGGGTTCACTTTTTCTGTGATTTCTAAGATTGCTCAGGAACCAGAGGAGTTAAGTCTTTATTTATAGTTATTCTGTCTTTCCTTAAGGCCAGAATCAAGCTGACTCCAACACAGGAAATGATTACAGCTCTAGTGAGCAAGCTGCTTGTTAGTAAATAGGTGAGGTGGAGTCGGTGCTCTTCCAGAGCTTCAGTGTTTATCCTTGACCAGACACTGTGCAGGGGAAGCCTGCAAGTCAACCATGGCTGTCCTGGCCCTGTCAGGACAGGCGGAGCTCAGAATCTAACCTTTCTCTTCCTCAGTTTGGCAGTTTTAGAATGCTTTTCTAACAGAGGGCCCCAGGGATTCTGGTACAAAAGTATTGAAAACCCTAAACCACAGTAGTGTGTTTACAAAAATCTAGCCCGCCCAAGAGAGGTCAGGGAGATGCATTTTCTAACCTCAAGAGGCTTCTGACCAGAGGTTTCTGTTTGATTTAATCTACATCCGTAGCAATTCTATAATTGGATAACAAGTCATTTATGAAAGTTACAAGTGTGTTTGTAACAGTGGTGACTCAGGGAGCCCTAGCTGTGTTTTCCCTTTGTCTGTTTTCAAGTACAGTGACCAAAGGTTTTGACCAAACTTCCTGCCTCAAGGAAGATGTCTGATGTGTTGCTCACCTGTTGCAGGGGTCTTTAAGTAGCACACGCTGGAAGAGCAGCATGTGTGTGTGTGTGGAGGGGATGTGGGTGTCGCAGTAGTAGCTTCACTGGGCTTACCCTGGAAGGAATTCTGCAGGGGGTAGCTGGGGCTGATTTGTCTAAAGTACAGCACCAGGCCTTTCTTCCATGGCACCGTTGGGTGGACTTGAACCTCCAACCTTTCCATTAGCGGCCAAACACATTAACCATTTGCACTACCCAGGGATTCCCGTGGGGTCCAAAGGGGTGTTTTTCTCAGGTGAGATAGTAAGCCATATGTGTCAATAACTCAGGAGAAAGGGATACTTCCCTGACACAAGAGAGAGGGGACTGGCTGGGACATTCCTTACTCAGTGTCCAGAGCAGAGGTACACAGTACCATGTGCTAGCCACAGGTGCAAAAGGGGCAGGGAGGCTGAATGCTGACGGATGAGGAGGTGGGGTCGGTGTCTAGTGAACCTGAGGAGGCTGAGGCAGTGGGGTCAGTGTCTGGTGAGCCTGAGGAGGCTGAGGAGGTGGGGTCGGTGTCTGGTGAGCCTGAGGAGGCTGAGGAGGTGGGGTCGGTGTCTGGTGAGCCTAAGGAGGCTGAGGAGGTGGGGTCGGTGTCTGGTGAGCCTGAGGAGATGGGGTCAGTGTCTGGTGAGCCTGAGGAGGTAGGGTCAGTGTCTGGTGAGCCTGAGGAGGCTGAGGAGGTGGGGTCAGTGTCTGGTGAGCCTGAGGAGGCTGAGGAGGTGGGGTCAGTGTCTGGTGAGCCTGAGGAGGCTGAGGAGGTGGGGTCAGTGTCTGGTGAGCCTGAGGAGGTGGGGTTGGTGTCTGGTGAGCCTGAGGAAGTGGGGTCCCTGTCTAGTGAGCCTGAGGAGGTGGGGTCGGTGTCTGGTGAGCCTGAGGAGGTGGGGTCGGTGTCTGGTGAGCCTGAGGAGGTGGGGTTGGTGTCTGGTGAGCCTGAGGAGGTGGGGTCCCTGTCTAGTGAGCCTGAGGAGGTGGGGTCGGTGTCTGGTGAGCCTGAGGAGGTGGGGTCGGTGTCTGGTGAGGCTGAGGAGGAGGTGTCAGTGCTGGGTGAGCAAGAGGAAGTTGAGACGGTGCTGTGATCTCCAGGAGAGGAAGAGTAAGGGAGCTTGGGAGACAAGGTGGAATTACTAGCACACCCAGCCCCCACTCGCCTTCCTTTCAAACACCTCCCAGAGCCTTTGTCTGGTGGCTCCCTCCAAGAATGCTCATCCCAGGGATTGTCACGTGGCTGGCTCCTTTGTGACCTTCAGATCTCAGTGTCAATGTCACCTCCTCAAGAGGCTCTCCCTGACCTCAGAATCTGGATAAGCCACCCAGCTGCTTATAGTCACATCCCCCTCTTTTAATTCTCTGCAGAGCATTTGGCACTATGTGAGGTTTTGTGCGTTAGTTTTTTGTTTACACAATTATTGCTCTCTCTGTCGCTAGAGATACTAGCACACAGTAGGCCCTGAACAGATAGAAAAATCTTATGGAATAAACATGAGACATTCCTGCAATTGCCGTTGTTCTTAGTTGCCTTCAAGTCAGCCCCCGACTTATGGTGACCCCACGTACAACAGAACAATCTGGGCCTATGCTATCCGCATCCTCAGTTGATCAGACCATCGTGATCCATAGGGTTTTCATTGGCTGATTATTGGAAGTAGATCGCCGGGCCTTTCTTCCTAGTCTGTCTTAATCTGGAAGCTCTACTGAAACCTGTTCAGCATCACAGCAGCACACATGGCCCCGCTGACAGACGGGTAATGGCAGCGCATGAGGTGCACTGGCCAGGAATCGATCCTGGGTCTCCAACATGGAAATTGAGAAAATTCTACCACTGAACCACCTTCTCTCTCTGCCTTACACACACACACACACAGCCTGTGTCTCAAACTTCTAAGCAGCAATAAAACTCCTAGGAATGAGACCTTCACTCCTGTGTGTTACATTTATTCAGTATGATCAAGCCATACACAGGAGACATGTACACAGTATTGGCAAAGTGAAAGCCATTATTGCTTATAGAAAGCAAATGGTAAACCATAGGAACTCATGGTGAACTGATTAGATTACTCATGGTAAACTGATCCTGCCCCCCTACATTTTGCAGGAGAGGAACCTGCTTACATCTCAAAGGTGGAGCCCCAACTTACCCTTTCCCCAAATTACTCACGGCCACATTTACGTTACTCGACAGGCATGCCATGGTTCCAGTCAAATACTGTGCTCATGTCGCTGCTGCCTCTGGTCCCCACCACGCTAGCCACACAGCTCCATCACATTGCCTAGGGGGCCTGCATGACTCCTGTGGCTGCTCTGCTCTGCCCTGCTGCTGGGCCTTGCTGCGCCTCACATTACCAGCTCTGCTGTTGTGTTCTTCTAGGCCATTTGCTGCCGGCTCTGCCCTGCTGTACAAATACCCGTGCACAGAATCACTGGAGCCTCCGCAAGTGACCCCTGCATGAGGATGCTCAGCTTTTTTGGCTACCTCTTGCCTGGGGATGCCCAACTTCTCTCCATGTCCAACTAGCACACCACAGCCATATTCCTTCACGGACCAACAACCCCACCATCTCTCTCCGTCCTCAGCGTGACAGCCCTTGACTGGTATTACAGCTCTTTACCTGGGTCTGAGAGGTTCTCGGTGCAGGGATGCTGGGTCCAAAGGATGTGCTCCACTCCAGGCTCCTGATGATCGTGTGGTCCCCCAAAACCTTTGTCAGCCTGCTACTAATGCAGGCAATCTCAAGGCCTGACCCCGCCAGTAGGAGCACAAACTAACCAATCCCATGGGTGGACTGAAAGGCACTCAGTCCTACTGGGTGCATTACAAGCTGATTATGCAGCTAGTAAAACAACCAATGCCTGCAATCTGCTTATGCAGATAGTAAGGAGACCAATCTATTGCAAGATTGCAGCCTGACCAGTCATTTTGGGAGGATTACAAACCTAGAGCCTGAAAGGCCGTATAAGAGAAACTCATTGCGGAGAACCACCAAGGCCCTCTGACCTGGGGGTAAATCTTTATGTATGTGAGGAGTGGGGATACTGCAGCCAGCTGAAGTCATCAGGGCTCTGTATACTGGAAAACAGGAGGACTCAGTCCTCAAGGCCCTGCAGCCACTTACTTGCCCACCTTCCTCCAGTGACTGTGGCGATAGTAAAGTTTCACACCACATCTGTGAATATGATGTAAGTGTCTAAACCAGGTTTACTGAGAAAGAAACTTTAAGATGGGAAAATGGAGAGGACAGGCTCTAGTCTTTAGACCTTAAATAGATCTCTGGGCACTGTAGCGAGATCAGTCATCACCAAGGCTGGAGATGTGTAGTGTGTTGGCCTGGGACCATGTAAAAACAGCCACATGCATCTAAATCAGACTTCTTTTGTCTTAAGGGGATGGCTTATGTCTATGAATTGTTTAAAATGTGCTAACCTTTCCAGGGAAAAAGTCTAATGATCCAGTAAAATTCTCTATTTATTCTTTTAAAGCAAAACAAATACATAAAAACACCTTAGACCCTGGTTTAAAATAATACGTGGAAATAAATGTATGTGCTGGTACACATGTTTCTTACCTGAACTTGTAATGGGAGTACTGGGATGCCATATTGCCCAGGACAGAACCATTAGATTGTTCTTTAAAAGGTTAAGATAGGAAGTGACTACATTTTTAGCTAAGTGATCCAAGAACTCTCATCCTCCCACTGTCAGGAAATACTAAAATAGTGAACAAAGGTAAACTTCAGAAAGAAAAGGGATTTCCTGAGCACTGATTGGGCCATTCTTGTGGTTAAAGCATGGTTAGTTTTATCAGAACCTCCTATCACCTTGATGACAAATTACAAATCTGAAGACCCAAACCCAAATTGATCAAAGCCAAGATTGTTAATAGATGTTTCAGACAGTTTCTTCTGTGTTTAAAAAAATGAGAATCTATAGATAAGATGACATGTTATTAGGGATGACATTTTTCCTGTTTACTTCTTTTCTTGTTTATTTCAAAGTTATGGGGACTTGGAACTACCCAAGCCCTGGTGAGGCTTAAATGGTTGTCTGCCTTTTTGCTCCTGATTTGTGAAAAGTTCACCTCCATGACTGGGCCATAAATTACAAACCAAGTAATCTGCTGGGTGGAGAGCCAGAGTTCTGGACTAAAGTATTTTCTGTTTTTCGTTTATTTAGACTGGAGGAGAAAAAATAGATTCAGAGGAGGCATTGATATATGAAGATGATTCAGATGGAGGCAATGGTGTTGAAGGCGACTTGGAAGAAAGCACAAGATTAAAATTGTTCCGTAGGCTTGCCTCTGTAGCTTCCAAGCTGAAGGAGTTTATTGGCAACATGATAACCACTGCTGGGAAAGTTGTGGTGACGATTCTACTTGGTTCATCAGGTGAGTGTTCCCAGTAAAAGGGTGAGCAGAGTAAAAGCACAAGTAGGTAGGGATTTGGCAAATAATGAAAGAAATGGTTGAAGAGAAAATTAAAAAGGAAACAACTGGCACCCAAATAGTGACTGAGATCTTGTGAAGCTGGCCTCATTTACAAACCAGCAAAAAAAATAATATTTTTTTCTGCTGAGTTGTAGTTTTGATGTTTATAGATGGTTTTTGTTAACCTCTTTGAAGCAATCCTTTTCCATATCTCAATGACCTCGCTTTCTATTTTTAGACTAGGATAGCAACTATTCTTCTTCCTTAGGTCCTCTGAATGGGAACCTCTGCCATTTAGCAGTTTGTGTGTATTGATAGTGACCTCCACATGTGCATTCTAAAGGCCTATGTTTACGTTGTGTTCATCTTAATTTAATTCTCCAGGATATAATGTTTTTCTTCCTAAGTTAGATTGTAATCTTCCAGTGCAGACACTCACTTCCTCTAAATTTTGGCCAAGGACGGCTTATTCCATAGTCATGTTATCTTGATCTTCTACCTCCTGCTTCCATTGCACTTTTCACTGGTGCTTCTGAGCTGACTGTAAAACTTATTAGAGGAGACTTACCCAAAGTTCCTAGCTGAAATTTCACAAGATGAAACAGCTTAACTGGTTTTTAATAACAAAAAAAGAGGAAAAGAAAATAGAATTTCTCAAAAAATATAACAACTATTTTAGTGAGAAGTCACATCAAAATGCCCAATAAAATTCTTTTAAATGCCTGTAGTCACCTCATTTTACATTGCACCTTTTGGTGATAGGCAAATCAAATTTTATTAGGTAGAAAGAAGTTTTAGTGAAATTTTAGCTGCCGTAACCAAATCAAACCCTTTGCCATTGAGTCAGTTTCAACTCCTAGTGACCCTTTATAGAATGTAATTATTATGAATCTTAGATAACCAAAAAAAGTAAATTATAAAAAAATGGTGTAAGGAAAAGTTTGAAGGCACATATGTATTTCCAGAAAATTTTCAGGAGAAGAAAATGTAAAAGATGGAAATGGGCAAGTAAATGTGCTCTGTTACTGGCTTGAAATGTAGGTGTTTACGCTGCTCAAACACCACAGGTGTTTGAAGAAGATAAACTTCTTCATCTGATCTTTCCTTACATTTGCAAAATTGTTACTTCATGTTTAACTTCTTTACAATAAAAATAGTACTTTTTCTGATTATATAAATAGCATACGCTTAATACCTTAAAAATATGATCAATACCTGAAAGCATATGAAAGAAATTCACACATAATTTCCACTAGTTACCTTTACTAAGTAGTAATTGGTTTTCCGGTTCTATCCAGTTTTTCATGATTGCATTTCTTCTTCCTCAGGTATGATGTTGCCATCTTTGACCTCATCTGTGTATTTCTTCGTGTTTTTGGGTCTATGCACCTGGTGGTCCTGGTGCCGGACTTTTGACCCATTGCTCTTCAGCTGTCTCTGTGTTCTGCTGGCTATTTTCACTGCTGGACACTTGATCGGGCTTTACTTATACCAGTTCCAATTCTTTCAAGAAGCAGTTCCACCCAATGACTACTATGCAAGGTAAGAGACATATTTAGGACATTTCAACGAAAGTCCCCCAACTCCCCATTATCTTGATTTGGGATTGGGAATTTGCAGGATTCTTCTTGATGGCAATTGACGTGTTAAGCAAAGATAAAATAGAGGGTCTCCTCAGATGGAGATACTGCTGGACTCAGAAAAGCAGGGGACCTGCCATATGGAGTAAGTAGAACAGACACATGGTTTAGGCTGTGGAAAGAGGTCCAGTGTGTCAGTTATACATCAGTGAATAATAAGGAAAGGTCAAATGGATCCAGCTATTAGAAACTCTCACAGGCCATTTGAATATAGGAAAAACTGACAATCAAAAATAAAAACTAATTGATTGTAAAATTTTTAAAATAAAAATATGTGAGTCTACAGTGAGAGAGAGTGAGTGTATATGGGAAATTTCTAATAATTTGCCTTGACTAGAAGTGACTATTACACCAGGTCCTTGCTGTGCAAATGGGAATTAAAGTGAAAGAATTCATCATGTACTGACTTTTTAGAAGGAACTCTAGGAATCTCAGCTGATGATGAAATTATCAGGAAATATTTACAGGAAATAAAAATAGAATTAGAAAATTACCATTTTTCAATTCTTAATGAAATGCTTGATTCTAGCCACAACCCGAAACCATTGCTTTGAAAGTTTGTTGGGATGCAAGATGTTTGCCCAATGACAAAGTACAACCTCACTGATTATTTGCTAGTTGCTATGGAAAATTATACTTTGATAATAGTGGGCAACACCTTAATCAGTTGATCTAAATTAACATTACTGAGGTGGACCGTGTCAAAGTGAATGGATAGCTCCATATACCCCCCCCCCACCACCACCACCACTGAATAACAAAAACAAGAGCAGACTGAAATCTCACAACTCTGGACAGAATCTGAGGTGTTGGAGAGTTGGGGTAAGTCCAGAAGTGGGGGTGAGGAGGAGCGGGGATGGCACAGAAGCTGGGAGAACCTCACTGTTCGCATTGCAAGCATTCACTCATCGCAGCCATTTTGGGACAGGGCTGGGCTGTACCCCAAATAGGGAACACACAAAGGGAGCTAATCTGTGGAAGCTGTAGCCAGGATTTTTAAGGTGGTAGAGATTGGCTGTGGGAATTCAGGGGCCACGCAATTCGGAAGTGGGAAAGGGAGACCATGACACTGTGAGAGACAGATGGGTACTAGGACTGGGAGGAACTCCAAGGGCAGCAGGATGAGGAGAATACTTCAAATAGACAGCAATACAGAGGGAAAAACAGCTCTCTTCCTGCCTACAGTGGGACACTGTGGAAAAGCCTGTGAAGGGGTACCCATGAGGGAACGATATAGAGAGCCCCGCACCTTCATCTCAGGAAAGTTGAGCCCCAGTGCTTACGTCAGCGTCTGCAACCAGCTAAATCCCCCCATCCCGCATGTGCGTATTGGATTCCAGAGATCAGACATCCAGACCTGAATCAGCACGGAAAAAAATAATAATAATAAAGATAAGAGTGCCCTCTAGTGGTTCTCAGGAGAAGATACCAAGCCTACTGCTGCTAGGTTGATTCTGACTCATAGTGACCCTGTGGGAAGTGCTCCATAGAGTTCCCAGGGCTGGAGTCTTTGTGAAGGCAGGATGCCAAATCTTTCTCCCATGGAGGGCTGGTGGGTGTGGACCCTGGCATTTCACTTGGCAGCTGAGCCCTTGGCTGCTGCACTACCAAGATGCCTAATCAGAAAATTTTCCCATAAAAACCAGAATACAAAACTTTAATTAAAAAAGAAAGGAAAAGATAAAATGGCTCAAGTTCAGCAAAAAATGGTGAAACACACAAAATCACAAGAGAAGGACCAATCAAAAGCAAAACATGAAGAAGAAGAAATTTTTCCTTTGGAAGCCAGAATAATGCAAATAATTGATAAGTTTCAGACTATGCTGCTAAATATGTTTAAAGAAAGCAAAAAGCACACAGAAAACAAACTAGCAGAGATCAGGAAACAAACAGGAGAACAAAATAGAGACTCAACAAGGAAATTGAAAACATTTAAAAAAAAAAAAAAAGCAAAGAGAACCACTGGAACTGAAGAATAAAGCAGCTGAATTAGAAAAAGCAAGAGAAACACTCAACAATGAAATTGAACAAACAGAAGATAGAATAAATGAGCTAGAAGACAAGAACTTACAAGTCTCAAGAGAAACAAAAGAAAAGAACAAAAACAAAGCAAACAAATCCAAATGGAAATATGGGATTCAGTTAAGAAATCTAACATTAGAATTTTTGGAATCTCAGAGCACCATGACAACAGTGAAAGCATAGAAACAATTTTCCAAGGGATAATGAGAGAGAATTTCCCAGATTTGGACAGAGGACCAAGCCTGCAAATACATGAAGCTACCTGAGCCCCAATTAGAAGAGACACATAAAGATCAATGCAGCCATATCCTAATAAAAATTCTTGAAAACCAAAGACAAGGAGAAAATTCTGAAAGCAGCAAGAGAAAAATGCAATATAACATGTCAAGGGGCTTTCATAAGAATCAGTGCAGATTTCTCCCCAGAAACTCTAGAGGCCAGAAATCAACGGAGCTACATATATAAAATACTGAACGAAAACAGTTGCCCACCAAGAATTCTTTACCCATCAAAGTTGTCACTCAAAAACAAGGGGAAAAACAAGATATTCCCAAGCAAACAGAAGCTCTGTAAATTTGCCACTACCAGACCAGTTCTGCAAGTCTTACTCAAGGGGGTAATCCAAAATGGAAAGGCAAGAGCATTAAATAAATACTCATGTCTAACACATGAAAAAAAAAAAAAATAAGAGCGAGATCTCCAAGAAATGCAACAACATGGGCAATTATAAGGACCAGATATATAGTATTTTCAGGAAAAACTCAATACATAAATTCCATAAACAATACAATGTCAAGTCGGAATTGACTCAACGGCACTGGGTTTGGTTTGGTTTGGTATTGATGTTAATGGAGCCACACCAAAAGAAATAGAGGAGGGAGGGATAGATTTATTCTGTTAAGATTGTATGCTGACTGTTGTTCATATGTTAAATGTTGTTGCGATTGTAATTTCTGTAATGTAACATATGTGGTAACTGCTAAGAAATCACCAAGAAGGAACATACAGAAGAAGGAAGATAGCAAAAAGGCTCATCACCAGAAAGCAGCCAAAGACAAACAAAAACAGAAAAATCAAAATAAAAAAAGAGATAGACAACACTCAAAAAACAAATAGCAAAATGAGTGAGGGAGACACTTTGCTTTGAGTAGTAAACTTAAACTTAAATGGCCTAAATGCCCATGCAAAGGCAGAGAATGACAGATGGATAAAAAAGTATCCATCCTTTTCCTGTCTATGAGAAACATACCTTAGATATAAGGACACAAACAGACTGGGAAAAAAAGGATGGAGAAAAATATCCCATGCAACCAGCAAACAAAAAAGAACAGGGGTGGCAATACTGGTATCAGCTAAAATAGACTTTAAATCAAAAGGTATTACAAGAGATAAAGAAGGACATGACATAATAATAAAGGGGTAAATCCAGCAAGAAGACATAACAATTATAAATATAAAAAAACTACCCTATATATGCACCTAATATCAATGCACAATACGTGAAACAAATGCTAATACGAAAGGAGAAATAGACAAGTCCACAGTAATAGTAGAGGACTTCAACACGACGCTTCCAATTATAAACCAAACCAAACCTGTTGCCGTCGAATCTATACCGACTCATAGCGACCCTACAGGACAGAGTAGAACTGCCCCATAGAGTTTCCAGGGAGCACCTGGTGGGTGTGAACTGCCAGTCCTTTGGTTAGCAGCTGTAACTCTTAACCACTATGCCACCAGGGTTTCCTCAATTATAAACAGAATATCTAAAAAGAGCAATAGGGACATTGAGAACTTAAATAAAACCATAAGCCAAGTGAACCTAAGAGGCGTATATAGGATACTACACCCAGCATCAGAACAATACACAGTTTTCTCCAGCGCATGTCACTCATTCTCCAGAACAGACTCTATGCTAGGACAAAAAAGGAGTCTAAACAAGTTTTAAAAGATTGAAATCATACAAAGCGTCTTCTCTGACCAGAACGTGAAGCTAGAAATCAACAACGGGAAAAATAAGGGAAAAAATAAATACATGAGAATTAAATAACACATTACTAACAAACTATGAAAGAAGGTTAGCACTCCCCTTGGCAAGGACGGATGAGGCCCTCAGGCCTTACGACACACAGAAGGTTAAGGCATTGCCACCTACTTTGTGGCATCTAACCACAGTTTGGAGCTCTGGTGGTGCTCCAGTTGAGAGCTAGGGCTGCTAACCAACAGGTTGGCAGTTCGAATCCATCAGCCACTCCTTGGAAGCCCTTGGGGAAGCTCTATTGTTTCCTATAGGGTCACTATGAGTCGGAATCAATTAGACAGCAATGGGTTTGGTTTTTTGTTTTTGTTTTTGTTTTTTTGTTTGACAAACTCTTGGGTCATAGAAGAAATCAAAAGTGAAATTTAGAAATTTCTAGAATCAAACAAAAATGAAAACACAACATCTCAAAACCTTTGGGCCATAGTAAAAGCAGTACTCATAGAGAAATTTATAGCAATAAATGCCTGCGCTTAAAAAGAAGAAAGATCCAAAGTCATTAACTTAAACTGACGACTTGAACAAATAGAAAAGGCAGAACAAAAATGCCAAAAGCTACTCAAAAATAAATAAATAAAAAGATCAGGGCAGAAATAAACGAAATAGAAAAACTCAACAAAACCAGATGTTAGTTCTTTGAAAGGATCACTAAAATAGACAAACTGCTGGCTAGAGTGAAAAAAGAAAAAACCAGAAGAGGCAAATAACCGAAATAAGAAATGAAATTGGTGAGATTACAACTGATCCAACAGAGATAAAGAAGATCATAACTGATAACTATGAAAAATTATACTTCGACAAATTTGAAAACCTAAATGAAATGGAAAAATTCCTAGAAACAAACTGCCTACCCAAACACAAATGGAGGTAGAAAATTTAAACAGGCCCATTACAAAAGAAGAGATTAAAGATATCATCAAAACACCGTCAACAACAACAAAAGCCAAAGACCAGATTGCTATACTGGAGTATTCTACCAAACTTTCAAAGAAGAATTGACACCAATTCTCTTTTCAAAAACGTAAAAAAGGAACTCTTTCTGTGAAGTCAGCATAACCCTGATACCTAAACCAGGCAAAGACATCAAAGAAAAAAATAGAAAAAGAAAATTACAGACTAATATCCCTTATGAATATAGATGCAAATATTGTCAACAAAATTCTTTCCAACAGACTTCAGCAACGTATCAAAAAAATCATACACCATCAGGTGGGATTCTAAGGATCATTCTAGCTGTACTTCTTCCAAAATAGATTTGTACATTCTTTTGGCAGTCCATGGTATATTCAGTATTCTTTGCCAGCCCTATAATTCAGGTGCATCAATTCTTTGGTCATCCTTATTCATTGTCCAGCTTTTGCATGCCTGTGAGGTGATTGAAAACACAATGGCTTGGGTCAGGTACACCTTAGTCCTTAAAGTAAAATCTTTGCTTTCTAATACTTTAAAGAGTTTTTTTGCAGCAGATTTGCCCAATGCAGTGTATCATTTGATTTCTTGACTGCTGCTTCTACGGGTGTTGATTGTGGATCCAAGTAACATGACATCCTTGACATCTTCAGTCTTTTCTCCATGTATCATGATGTGGCTTATTGGTCCAGTTTCTTTTCTTTATGTTGAGGTGTACTCCATACTGAAGGCTGTAGTCTTTGATCTTCATCAGTAAGTGCTTCAAGTCCTTTTCACTTTCAGCAAGAAAGGTTGTGTCATGTGTATGTGTAAATACAAATATGTGGGTGCAAGCACATATACTCACTGAAGACACAAATGCAGATACTTCTCAGACATAACCAAACACCTTCCAAGATTGATTTTCTGGGTTTGAAGGCTTAGGACCACAGTCTCTTGGGACAACTCAGTCAATTGACATAGTTTACAAAAATCATGATCTGCATCCTAGTGAAGCGAGTAGCATCTGAGGTCTTAAAAGCTTGTGAACTGCCATCTAAGACACGACTTACGGATCTCTGCTCACCAGGAGCAAAACAGTTAAGAATGTAATCAAAATCTCAGAGAAGAAACAAGCCTATGCCAGCCACAACTTCATCTACTCCGAGACCAGAAGAACTAGATAGTGCCCGGCTACCACCACTGACCATTCTGACTGGGTCATAATAGTTGTTCCCAGATAGAATGGGAGAAAATTATGGAGCAGAACTCAAATTGTTATTAAAAATAAAATTAAAAGCCAGGCAAACTGGAACAGTAGAGAACAGAGAACTCCCTAAGACTATCACCCTGAGACACTCTTTAAACCTAGAACTGAAAATATGCCCTGAGATCACCTTTGGCAAAATGGCAGAGTAGCACACAAGGTAAAGGATAGTGCCCATGAGATCAGTGCCCTACTTAAAAACCATCAGTATGAGACCAAAAGGCCTACAATTTCTCAAAAGCAAAGATGAGAAGAGAAGGGGGCAGCGAAGTTAGAGTACTGGAAAGGGTACAAAGGGAATACAATTAAAGAGAATATTGACACATTATGTTAAATGTAACTAATGTCACTGAACAATTTTTGTGTAAATTGTCAAATGGGAACCTAACTTACTGTGTAGACTTTCACCAAAAACTTTATAAAAGAAAGAAAACTTAATATAATATTGTTAAAATTAATATTTCTAAAAATGGAATAACCTGACACCTCACATCTCTTGATGTGATGTACAGCATCGTATTGGTAAGCCTTGAGACCTAGGCTCCAATTTACAGAAAACCAAAGGGATAGAAAAATAGTTTAAACGACTCCAGAGAAATCCAGAAAGTGCATTCTGCAAGGTGGTTGATCTGGTCTCTTCAAGAATCAGTGTTATGAAAAAGAGTGTGTAGGGAGGTGGTGGAGGGACGGGAACTGCTGTGGTTTAAAGAAAAAAACCCAGTGCCGTCAAGTCAATTCCGACTCAGAACTAAAAAAAAAACATAGTAAGCCAATGTAAAGCATGACTATATAAAACAATGTGAAAATTTGAGTATGGATCATATATTAGCTGAGAAAACAGAATTATTGCTAATTTCTTGCGTGCTTGATGGCATTGTGGTTATACAGGAAAATTTCATTATTTTTAGAAGCTACGTAGTAAATTAGGAATGAATTGTCATGATATCTGCAACTTTGAAATGGTTTAGCAACAAACTTTAGATAGATGATAGGTAGGTAGAAAGACAGATGAAAGATAAAGTAAGACCAGATGTTAATGATTATCTAAACTAGGTAATCTGTATGGTGTGGTCCATTGTCCTACTTAAGGTTTTCTTTGTCTTTGGAAACATTCATAACTGCACATTGCAGAAAGAAAGAACAAAACAAACAAACCCGTTGCCGTCAAATCGATTCTGACTCACAGCGACTCTGTAGGACAGAGTAGAACTGCCCCACAGGGTTTCCAAGGAGCACCTGGTGGATTCGAAGTGCCGACCGTTTGGTTAGCAGCTGTAGCACTTAACCACTATGCCACCAGGGTTTCCCGAAAAAAGAAAGGAGGGTAGAAATGGTGGGAGAGGCTGCCAGGGTGAGGTAAAGGCCGTCCAGAATTCTCTGTGACGTGCCGCTGGGGAATGGTGTAGGTACTTTTTTTCTTCTTGTTCAGAAAGGAGGCATCTGTATTTGAAAAAGAACATGTATAACATTACCATGCTGGTAGTGTAATTTTGCACCCTTCTTCTAAGAGATTCTAATGTGTTTTTCCCTGGTGGCATAGCGATTAACAGCTCAGCTGTTAACTAAAACGTCAGCAGTTCAAACCCACCAGCTGCCCTCTGGAAACCCTATGGGGCATTCTGCTGTACCCTATAGGGTCACTATGAATCGACTCCACGGCAACAGGTTTGTTTGTTTTTTAATGTGGTTTTCATGTGACAGTCAATGAAAGGAATGTTTGTGGACCCTTGCTTTTATTGATTCATGTGTAAAATTTGGACATAATTAAAAGTAGCTTGTGGCTGTGTCTGCACCAGCTTAAAAAAAAATGTTGGTCAATAAAGCCTTTCATTCATTTAAGGTAAAAGTTAATACCACACACACCCATACACACACGTGCACGCACACACACACACGCACATACACACACACAATCTACCTAATTCCAGATTCAGTTGGCTCAACCAGTTGTATAAACCTGGAAGTTTAAGAAGTATGAGTCGGTGTAAAGATAAAAGAATGTTATTTAGACACATTAAAACTGAGTGGCTTCATTAATGATGCAGATTTATTTTAGGTGGGAGTGAGAAAATGCTAAATTTAGTGCAGAAGTTAATTCCCGACTAAATGAATCCTTTTGTTTAGACATTTAATTTTTGGTTTATTGATCACATATTGAAAAATGTTTTGTACTTTTAAAAGGTTGACTTTTAAGAGATGACTTAATTGGAAACGTAAATATCCTCTAGAGCCCGGTAGGTCTCCCCCTCCCCACACACACACTCTACAAGCTTTCAGGACCTTTTGTGCCATCTAGAGGCTGAGGCTGGGTTGTTCTTGTTAGATGCCATCTAGTTGGTTCTGACTCATAGCGACCCTACTTAGAAAGAAACGCTGCCTGGTCCTGCACCATCCTCACAATCATTACTATGTTTGAGTCCATTTGAGGCTGGGCATATAAAGAATATTCAGAGCCAGCTAGACAACACTTGCATATATTTGGCAGAGTTTATCTGTGAAGGGTCAGTTTTAGGACTTGCAGCATGGTCTCTGCTGCAATTTTCTCAGGAAGTCAGCATAGTGCAAGAGCAGTCATGGACAGTATGTAAAGTGTTCCTGTGTTCAAATAAAATTATACTCATGGACACAGAAATTTGAATTTCATACTGTTTTCATGTGTCATGAAATATTTTTCTTTTGATTCTTTTTCTAACTATTTAAAAATCTAAAAGCTATTATTAGCTCATGAGCTATACAAAAACAGGCAGTGAGCCAGTTTGGCCTGCGGGCCATAGTTTGCTGACCTATGTTACTGATAAGAACAGTCCTGAAAGTATAATAATTTATCGCATTTATTTTTAACCGAACTATCACAAACTTGAAACTTCAATTATAATTTAATGTATGCATTTGAGATAAGCCTTTTTCCAGCTTAAAACTTTCACTTCTATAATCTCATTAGCAAGTCATTAGAAATTATCAAGGTATAGAGAGTTTGCGCTAAAGAACGCAGCATAAAAACCCCACGTAGGTTTTTCCCTGTTAACTTGGTAATAACAGGAAAGTTCGGACAGTTACTTCTTTAAAACAATAGCTATTTCCTAAAGCATAATTTCAGTACATTAGTATTAACCCCAAAGTCCGATTTGGAAGAACTGGGAAATTTGGCACGACATTAATAACCACAGGAGTCCAGCCATATATTCACGTGACTACTCTTAAAACAATCCAAGCAGTTGTCTTCTCATAAGCGTTAAAATTGGCCCTTTTCTGAAAATTTCTTTTTAGTAACATTTAATTGATTTTTTATCATCAGTGTAATATATGTATGTTGATGAAAACTTGGAAACATATGTTATAGATTGAATTGTGTCCCCCCAAAATACATGTTGTAAACCCTAACCCCTATATCTGTGGTTATAATCCCATTTGGGAATGGATTTTCTTTGTTATGTTAATGAGGCAGTATTAGTGTAGGGTGTGTCTCACATCAGTTTCTTTTGAGATATAAAAGAACAGATTAAGGAAGCAAAGATGGGGGACGATAGATGCCAAGCCACGTGAAGATCACCAAGAAACGGAAAGTGAAGAGATACAGGGACCTTCCCCAGAGTCAGTAGAGAGAGAAAGCTTTCCTCTAGGGCCAGCACCCTGAATTTGGACGTGTAGCCTCCTCAACTATGAGAAAAGAGCCCGGGTGGTGCAGTGGTTAAGTGCTCAGCTGCTAACCTTAAGGTCGGGAGCTTGAATCCACCAGCTGCCCTGCAGGAGAAAGATGTGGCAGTCTGCCTCCGTCTTGGAAACCCTATGAGGCAGTTCCACTCTGTCCTATAGTGTTGCTATGAGTCAAAATCAGCTGGACGCCAATGGGTTTTAAACTGTGACAAAATAAATTTCTGCTTGTTAAAGCCACCCACTTGAGCTATTTCTGTTATAGCAGCACTAGATAACTAAGACGTATAGAACACGGAATTTTTTTTTAATGTAATTCTAACATCCAGAAATAAATACTGTTAATCTTTTGGTGCATTTCTTTTGATATTTTTCTTACACACATGTGGTCTTTGGAAACCCTGGTGGTGTAGTGGTTAAGTGCAAAGGGTCGGCAGTTCAGATCCGCCAGGTGCTCCTTGGAAACTCTATGGGGCAGTTCCACTCTGTCCTATAGGGTCACTATGAGTCGGAATCGACTCAGCGGCACTGGGTTTGGTTTTGGTATGTGTACTTTAAAAAAAAAAAAAGACTGAGTCATAATGTACATGCTGGTTTATAACTTGCTTCATTAGGGTCGCGATGAGTCAGAATCAACTCAAAGGCAGTGGGTTTGGATTTTTGGTTACTCACTTAAGTTATGCAATTTGCCATTTCATTAAATGTCCCTTAAAATGTGGCTTTCATAGGCTACAAACTCTTTAGTCGTATAGCTGTAGTATAATTTAGTGTATCCCTGATTTTTGACCATATACATTGCTCCTTATTTTTACTCTCATGAGTAAAGCTATCATGAACATACCATTACTTATAAGAGTGAGAGGCAAACCCATCTGCCCTGAGTTATGAAAGCACCTCTGCACAGCTGTTTAGTCCTTGCATCTGCTGGAGTATGCAGAGGTATCCATGGTCCTCAATCAATATTATATAAATTTATTGGTTCATGATTCCCTCACCACGACAATGTTAAGAACTGAAATTCCATACATATGTGTGGCACAAATCTGGAGCTTCGTTTCCGTCTAGGGCGTATCTCCTATTTCAGTAAATCGTGATGATTAGAAAATGCGTTGTTTTAGCGAAGGAAAAGCTTATGTTTATTTCAATGTCAAAACAATATTAAAAAGAGAAGGCAAAGCCTAAAACCCCCCGCATCATGAGTCTAAATATTCTATGACAAATGAGAAAAATGTAAAAAATAAACATTAGAAGGACACTATCATTTATCATATTTATACTGTTTTGTAATAGTCATAAAAATGTCAGTTATTTGCAAAAAGCAATAAAGATCTCAATGTTGCATCTTTTTCTTCCAGTTTGGAGAAGCCAGTGGGTCCTCTAGAAATGAAAGAATGCACTCAGTTCTTCTTATTAGAAAGAATTCAATCAGTCCTTCTAAGTAGAACTGTCTGCCACAGTTCTTTGCAAGCTGTTACACAGTCCAGGTTAGTTAAGGAAATGCACCTGTGTAGTCTAGCCAGCAGGGCAGGATTACCCAATAAGCAAGGTACGCATGGGCCCAATTGTGCCTTCCCACCAACCTGCAGTGCAAAATTTCATCTGACCCCACCATGGCAAAGATGTGAAACCCATGTGAATTTACTCACCACTGATTGCAAGTAGATACAATTAAGTCTCTGTACCTTGCTCAGTGCAAACCAGTGCATACCGTGTTTACTGGTTAATCCATCCCTACAGTAGCCAGGGATTTCTAGGGTGCATCTGTCTTGCATTAGAGTGATTTAACAGCACAGAAAGTCTAAAGTGTTTTTAATGGAGACCAGTTGGCAAGAACTTCCTTTGAAAGCAGCCCAGTGTGTGTGGAAGAAATAAATATAAAACATCATTTTAATACTAAGGAATGCAAACTAACATTTTATTTTACTTTTTTTTTTTTTAAAGATGGCACCGGCAATAGTTAACTTATAAAGTTGTCAAATTTGGGTGTCTTAGTTATCTAGTACTGCTATAACGGAAATACCACAAGTAGATGACTTTAATAAACAGAAATTTATTTTGTCACAGTTTAGGGGGCTACAACTCTGAATTCAGGGTGCCTCTCTAGGAGATAGCTTTCTTTGTCAGCTCTGGTGGAAGGTCCTGGTCTCTTCGGCTTCCGTTTCCTGGGTACTTGGAGGTATCCGTGTGGCTTGGCATCAATCTTCCCCCATTTCTGCCTGCCTAATCTCCTTTTAACTCTTGTAAGAGATTGACTGAAGACACAACCTATACTAATCCTGCCTCAGGAACATCACAAGACAACCCATTCCCAAATGGAGTTACAACCATAGAGGTTAGAATTTATAGCACATATTCTGGGGGACACAATTTAGTCTATAACACTCTACCCTGTGCCCCCCGCCCGCAAATTCATGCCCTTACCACATGCAGGAGCCCTGGTGGTATTGTGATTAAGAGCTTGGCTGCAGGTCAAGTCTACCAGCCGCTCCTTGGAAACCCTACGGGACAGTTCTACTCTGTCCTGTAGGGTTGTTATTAGTTAGAATCAACTCAACAGCAGTGAGTTTACCACATGCAAAACACATTTACCCCATAACATCATCCCAAGAGCCTTAAATCAACTCCAAGTCCAAAATCTCATCTTCTGAATCATCTAAATAAAATTTGGGTGTGACTTTAGGCATATTCCATCCTGGGGAAAAATTCCTCTTGACCTGTGAACCTGTGAAAGCTAGAATTCAACCTGTCTGCTTGCAGAGTACAGTGGTGGAACAGGGACAAGGTAGACATTCCCATTACAAATGGAAGAAGTTGGAGGGAAAGAAGGGATAACATACATCAAGCAAGTCCAAAACCCAGCAGAACAAATTATATTAGCTCTAAGGCCTTGAAAACAATCCTCTCTTCTCTGAGACCATCTGGGTAGTGGCCCTGGCCTTCAGACTCTGGGTGTTGCCACACCCTCTGGATTCTGGGTGGAGGAGGCCTCTTGACCCTGGGCTTCAGCTCTGCCTTTCAGGCCACCTGTCAACTCTGCTCCATCGGCTTTGGGCGGTTCCATTCTCCTAGTCCATCTGAGTGGCAGTCCCACCCCTTTGGCCCCTGCAGACCCTGCTCTGCCTCTTGGGCAAGGCAGCGCCACCCCCCCCCCCAGCTTTGGGCAGGGGCCCCATCCCCCTGGTACACCTTAACAGCAGCCCCACACTCTGGACCAAGTTGTCAAAGATCCAACTCTGAAACTCAGGAGGCTGTTGCCCCACCCCTTGAGATCCAGGAGACTGGGGCCCCACCCTTTGAAACCAAGAAGGCTCTGCTTCCCGTGCTCCTCCCAACAGTTCTGCTGATCTCTGAGCTGCTCCAGGGATGGTCCTTTTAATTTTTTAGAGGACTAAAGATGTAGCTCTTTTGGCCTGTTTCTTGCCGGTAGAATTCTAGGAGGCAGACAGCATTCTTTCCTTTTGTTCTTTGTCTGTCCTCTTCAGTCTAAGCTGATAGGTTTTCTGCTGAGGTAGTTGGCTAGATCCATAAGTCACAGGCTTAATCTCTTTAACAAAAGATTGCATAGCCACATCCTTCGTGAACATTCTAGGACACACGTCCTTAGTTTGTACAAAAGAATTTTCCAAATATTGAAGTTCTGTTCTTATTTTGCACAGTTCATTTTAAAGTCCATCCCTTTACTCTTGCATTTTACTATAAGCAGCAAGGAGAAACCATACAGCCCCTTTAAGATCTTGCTTAGAAATCTTATCAGCCAGATAGCCAAGTTCACCACTTACAAGCTCTCCCTTCCACCAAACATTTGAACATAGTTCAGACAAGCTCTTTGCCACTGCGTAAAAAGCATCACCCTTCCTCCATTGTCCAATCGCATGTTCATCATTTGCTTTTAACACCTCACCAGAAGTACAATTAACCTTCACATTTCTAGCAACCTTCTGTTGTTGGTACCATGTGCAGTCTCTAAGATGACAGAGACTTTTTTCTCACTTCTTTCAGAGCCCTAACCAGAATTGTCTTTGAAGTCCAGAATTCTACCAACAGTCTCTTCAAGGCAACTTAGGCTTTTTTATTATTAGGCACCTTAAAACTCTTCCAGCCTCTTCCCATTACCCAATTCCAAAACCACTTCCACATTTTAGGTGTCTGTTAGAGCAGCTCTGTATTCCCTGTATCATATTCTGGATGTTATGGATTGAATTGTATCCCCCCAAAATATGTGTTGTAAATCCTAACCTCTATGCCTGTGGTTATAATTTCATTCAAGATTGGGTTGTCTTTGTTATGTTAATGAGGCAGGATGAGTGTAGGGAGTGCCTTGAGTCAATCTCTTTTGAGATATAACCCAAACCTGTTGCTATCGAGTTGATTCCGACTCATAGCAACCCTACAGGACAGAGTAGAACTGCCCCATGGAGTTTCCAAGGAGCGCCTGGTGGATTTGAACTGCAGACCTTTTGGTTAGCAGCCGTAGCGCTTAACCACTACACCACCAGGGTTTCTTGAGATATAAAAGAGACTAAAACCCAAGCTGGGAAGGAAAGTTGGGGGAAGAAAGATGCCAAGCACATGAGGATTTCCCAGGAGCAGAAGCTCAGAAGAGACAAGCACCCCACTCCAGAGCCGACAAAAAGAGATATCCTTCTCTTAGATCTGGCACCCTGAATTTGGACTTCTAGCCTCCTACACCATGAGAAAATAAATTTCTGTTTGTTAAAACCATCCACTTGTGGTATTTCTGTTATATAGCAGCACTAGATAACTAAGACAGTAGGGGTTATAATTATTACCAAAGTGTTTGTTCCATGTTGAAAAGCATTCTTTAGGATTACATGACTTCTTATTCTACCAGCCTTAGATGGAGTTTAGTTGTGTCCATTTGTAAGGTGAAAAATATGAGCCCAAAGAGAGATTAATTAACTTCACGCGGATACAATGGGGAATCAATAAAAGAAATACTTCAAACCCTGCACTCACTTGACCAGCGTTTGGCACCTTGTAGCCACTTAGGGGTATAAATGGGTGTGTCGTAGACCCAAGATACCCAGAAAAGAGGATGTTTTGTATTGGGATGAGACCTTGGCATTGTGTACAAAAGCATTTGTCTGCTTCCGTAAGCTCAATGCACCTTTCTGCAGGACGTCTTTTTAACTCAGTCTCGCTAAAACCTCACTGCCTCGCTCTCCAGAATTTCAGCACTGATTAAATGTGGATGGACCTGATTCCTTGCCCTTCATCTGCCAAGAGTATCTCCCAGAAGGTCTCCATTTCAGCCTTCATGGAGAAGCTGCCTGTCTCTGCACGGACCTAAAATATCCTAAATTAACCTTAGGTTGCAGTTCCTTCTAAAGCTCTACTGTGTACAGCAGCTCAACTGAAGATACATTCCACGACAGTCCATGGCTTTCTGCCCCATTCCATTCCTGCAGTCTAGAATAAAATGGCTTCTACTCTTTTAATAATACAACATTTAGAAAATTAAACCAGTGTTTATGAGCCCATTCTCTGAAGTTAATAGCTCTGTTTGAATCTTGACCCTGCTTCTTTCTAGAGGGAGCATCATGGATAAAACCTTACTTAATTTCTTTGTGCTTCCATTTTCTTTTCTGTAGAATAGGGATCGAAATAGTCCTCTTATGAAGCAGAAGCATTGGATTAAGTAGATGATGCACATTAAGGGCTTGGCCATATCATGGTGCTTATAAACAAGGCAGTGAGTTTTATTATTATATTAGTACATAGTGGACATTTCTATTATCCAAACTAACTTCCTCATTTCTAACAATTCTAGCTTCGTGTAGCTTCACACTTGCTATTTCCTGAGCATGTAGAAGCTAATCATGCCTTGTTCCATTTTCCTTGACTGGAAATGTCCTTCCCCTACTTCTTCATCTCATTCTTGTCTACTGTTCCCTCAACAGCTAGCTCAGTGCACTCCTTCTGGAACCTCCCATGTTTCCTTCCCTGAGGAACAAGAATCATCTTGGATGATTGGGCATAATAATTTTTTACAGATATGTCTTCTCCACTAGATCATGGTTTTCAAGGGCTGTGAGGGTACTCTCTGGCCTTGGCGACCTTAGAATCTCACAGTGCTAACCACATGAGGGACCATTCTTGGGCTCTCAGGAAATCCCTGTTCAATGAGTGAGGTTTTCTCCTAAAATCCTTGCCTTTTTATCCCCTTGTGTATCACAGTAACATAAAACTTGTTTCTGTTTTTCCTGAACTCCAAGCCCCAGAAGTGGCCCCTGGCTGTAATATGTATGGGGAAATTATCTTTCAGAAAGGTCACTGTGAACTTTAGTGTATCCAGGGCAGTCCCATTGCCATGATACTGAGTTCAGCTGGAAACTAAGCTCAGCTATGGTATCACCATGGTTCAGTGAGTGTGGTGTTGCCAAATATTTACCTTTGTTTTAGAAAACTAATGGTTTTTAATTTATTTACTTAGAAAACTCAAAAATAGCTTTATCCTCGATGGTTAAAATGAACATGGTTATAGCAATAAGTAGCTTTCCTATTTTAAGAAATTAGAGTTTTCATTTCACATTCAAGGACCTGGCTTGCCTTTTACTGTTGAGTAACTTTGGGTAACATTTCTTACTTTCTCTGGGCCTTGTCTTTAGAATGGGGCTGATATACTTGCTCTAGAGTGTTGTGGTGAGTATTAATGAGAAAATGGACTTGGAGATTACAGTGCCTGGTATGTAGTGGCAATCAAGAAACATTAGTTTCTATTTTCCTCTCTGGTCTTTTTGTGTAGAAAAAGTACACAGTGTGGCTTTTTATTAAATAAATTGTATGTGACACTAAGTAAAAATTTTTTTTTTTTGTATTGCTGATTTCCAATTTATGTGGCATCTAATAGTTTAATAACAGCAATGTTTTAAATCCAACAAAATAACTGTTCTTTCATCTCCTCTTAAAAGCCTTACCACCAGCATTTTATTACTGATATAATCAGTATGTCTCTCAGAAAAGTTCTGGAGTCCTGGTGGCACAGTGGTTAAGAGCTACGACTACTAACCAAAAAGTTGCCAGTTCTAGTCCACCAGTTGCTCCTTGGAAACTCTATGGGGAAGGTCTCCTCTGTCCTATAGGGTCACTGTGAGTCAGAATTGAGTAGATGGCAATGGGTTTTGGTTTTTTTTGGTTTTCTCAGAAAAGTTAGTACTTTTTAATTCTATTTCCTAATATTTTCATTATAAAACTAAACATATTACTTAGACAAAACTAAGTTAAAGATATTTAGATATAAAAAAATAAAATGGGAATAATTATAATAATAACAGTACCTTCCTTATAGGTTTGTTATAAAGATTAAATGAGCTAGTATTTTTAAAACAGTACCTGGCACATAGTAGGAAATATAGAGTTGTCTGTTAAATGATTTGGTCAGTAAGTTGTACTAATAGTTAGAGGAATATCAAGCATTTGATTAGAACTTTAATAACAACATGTAAATATTGTCTCTCGTAAATATTATTTTAAACTTTGAGTTAAAACACGAATTTTGGTTTTAGGCAATATAATTTTAGATATTTGCTACCTGACTTAGAAAGAACTATCATTTTTTGGTCAGTTACTTTGTATGAGGCGTTTTGCTAAGTACTTTATACTATTTATCTTCCTTAGTTCTCACAATCGCCCTGTGAGGTAGGTATTATTATTTTATGCCCATTTTATAAAGGATAAAACTGAGACTTAAAGAGGTTGAGCAATAAAGCAAGTCATATGTTTTTTAAATAACAGAACCAGGATTTTAGCCCAATTCTCCCTGACTCCAAAGCTTGTGCCCTTATTAGCTATAAACCAAACCCAAACCCATTGCTACCGAGTTGATTCCAGCTCATAGCGACCCTGTAAGAACAGGATAGAACTGCTCCGTAGGGTTTCCGAGGCTGTAAATTCTTCTGAAAGTAAGCCTGGTTTCCCATGGAGCAGCTGATGAGTTTGAACTACTGACCTTAAGGTTAACAGCCAAGCGCTTTAACCAGTACGCCAACAAGGCGTCTTGTTATGAGCTATACTGAGCGTAATTCCAAAAACAAAAAAACCAAGCCCACTGCCGTTGAGTTGATTCCGACTCATAGCGACCCTGTAGGACAGAGTAGAACTGCCCCATAGAGTTTCCAAGCAGCGCCTGGA
Source organism: Elephas maximus indicus (assembly GCF_024166365.1). NCBI lineage: Eukaryota > Metazoa > Chordata > Mammalia > Proboscidea > Elephantidae > Elephas > Elephas maximus. The sequence continues at coordinate 11,754,520 of NC_064829.1, forward strand.
GGATTCAAACTACTGACCTCTTGGTTAGCAGCCATAGCACTTAACCACTACACCACCAGGGTTAATTACAGCGTAATTATCTTCATAAAAATAGTAAGTCCACATATTAACATGATTCACTGCCTTTCTAGTATATTTATTAACAATCGCTTCGTACTACCAGGTTCCAAAATAACATGCAGTAACCCAGTCTTTGCACATTCTTTCTCGCTGGAGGTCCATGAGCTCTGTAATTTGAGCCCATCTGGAACATCTGTAGCCATAGCAACATGAGGCAGCCCATTTGGTCTAGACCTAATGGGGGTGCCCTGAGCTAGTCCTTTTGGATGCATAGCATTTGGGTCCAGGCAGGTCTCTTTGCATCCCTTGGTACCAGGCCTAGCATCTTGATTAAGTGAAAAAATGTAAAAAAAAACTTCTTATATTTGATCCTTCAAAATATGAAAGGGGGTAAAGATTAGGCATAGTTCACAGTTACATTTTTTTCTAAACATGCTCCAAATGATTGGTATTAATGAACATTCATAAACTATGCCTGGATGGTACTTTAGGTTCTTTCAACTTTAAAAATTCGTAGCAAATGAATGATGGCACATTTTCTTGTTGTAGAAAAACCTACTGTTCCTTCAAGTTAAGATCACAGTTTATAAAAAGTTAAATCTAAAGAGATCTTTTGGGGGAAAAAAGATCTCTTTAGATTTAATTTTTATAAAAGAGATCTTTTGGCGAAAGGCGTTTATTAACAAAACAACTATTTAGCTATCAGTCTTTTTATTGCGAAGTGTGATCATCTTGTTGGTTAAGATCCTCAGCCATGCTCTGGATTTTAATGGAGTGCAACACCACCTGATTAACTGTATTTAGTATGATTATGGATAAGCCGATTTGGCTGACTTGTGGAATATTTTGAGAATAAATAGAGTGAAAGATATTACTTCCTAACTCTTTAGATTGTTCAAGTTCAGAATGTTACTTACGTGGTGACTTCTGCTATTGAATCTTCTTTTTAAGTTCCAAGTAACCATGACTCAGGCTAAGAAATCCGCTCTGAAAATGAGAACCAGGATGCTTTGAGTTTCTCTAAAGAAGCTTTCTCCTGAAAATAGTTGACAAATCTTTTATAAACTTGCTGATTAATCATTATTAGTGTAATTGTATGTGTCCTAACATCAGAAATAGTCTAAATTCCTGAGGAATCAGAATCAGCACAAAACTGCTCCCTATGAGGTGGAGGTCAGGTGTACCTCCACTCTCCAACTTTTTCACCATTGCTCACACCAGCCATTCCTCTTACGAGAAGGATAATTCATTGCAATGGCCACACAAAACTTATAGACCATACTCACAGTTATGTGATTAATAAGAAAGTAACAGGCTACAACTCAGGATCAGGATCAACTTAAAAGTAACAGGAATAACTCAGAATCAGGATCTGAAAGTACATAGGCAAGGTCTGGAATTCTGGAAGCCTCCCCCAAGGTGGAGAACACACCTCTCCCTTCTTCAGTGCAGGACAGCTTCTAACCAGGGGAGCTCTCTCAGCTGCTCTTGGCTGTGTTAGCAGGCCCTTCTTGGCCATGCAAGCAAACAAGCAAGGAGACTCCTCTCAGCTGTGCAAGCAGACAAGGAGGCCCCCGTTGGCCATGCAAGCAAGCAGCCCCCTCTCGGCTGTGCACACCCCCTCTCAGCCACGCAAGCCTCTTTGCCTTCAGCCTCCCCACTATCAGCCTCTCTGCTGCTAACTGGCCCACCTCATAGCCAGTGTAGCAGCTTGCTCATCTGCTGCTCTTGTAGCAGCAGCTTTCTGCTGTTGCTGCCAACTCTGCCGCCAGGTCCCTTCTAGGCTTCTTGCTATCTTCAGTGTTACTGCCCTTAACCCGTATTATAGCTCTTTTAAGACGTTCCCCTTGCAGGAACCCTGGGTCCAAATCACTCTGCTTCAGGCTGTTCTTGGTCTTGAGGTTTACTCCTTGCCTCTACACTTTCCTTTCTAAAAAACTTCTGTGACGTCGGCCACTTTATAAGCAAACTGTCAGTTTCTTAAGGTATGGCCCTCCCAGCAGGACCATGAAATGAGCTATCCCCTTGGAGAACCATATGTCACTCAATCCTATTGGGTAGATATTCAGGCCACACTATGAATAGTAAGTTGACCAATCCCTTGCAAGATTGTGACTCAGCTAATCATTTTGGGTGAGTCACAAGCCCCTGAGATGTCAATCAGCTCAGATCTTGTACAAAAATAACAATCTCTGCCAGCAGAGACTTTGGGTTCTTCCTCAGGCAAAAAACAACTGTCTGGGGTGGAAGGCAACCTGGGAGGTCCCCCAAGTAGTTTCTTCAAAGAAGTAGAGCAAAGGTAACAACTGCTCAGGACTTAGGGGGAATAATCTCCCAAGCTATTTTTCCAAAGAACCAAGGTAAAAGGCCACATAAAGGAACCCATTTCATCACATTGTGTTTCTTTTGTTGTTGCTGTTGAGAATATACACAGCAAAACGTAGAGTAATGCAACAGTTCCTACACATACAATTTACTGACCATGATTGTATTCTCTGAGTTGTGTAACCATTCTTACTCTCCTTTTCTGAGTTGTTTCTATTAACATAAATTCAAGGCCCCCTAAGTTTCCTAGCTGATCTTTCAAGTTGCCCTTATAATTTTGATAGGTAGTTCTTAAAAGAGCGTAATGCTCAAGGTAGACTTTTTTTTTTTTTTTTTTTTACTAGTTAAGCTAAACTGTTGTTTGGTTTTAAGAAGACTTCAGGGGATCTTTTTGGATAAGGTTTAAATATTATCTCAGGGAAATAATTTCAGGGGTTCATTCAACCTTCTTAGCTGCAGGAAGTCCATGAGAATTTGCAACTCTGTCCTTTTTGATCAGAATTCTTCTGTAGAACTTTTGATCAAAATGTTCAGTAATGGTAGCCAGGCACCATCCAGCTTTTCTAGTCTCATGGCAAAGGAGGCAGTTGATCATGGAGGCAACTAGCCACACATTCCATATCCTCCTCCTGTTACTGACTCTCCTTCCTCTGTTGCTCCAGGCAAATTGAGACCAATTGTTGTGCCTTGGATGGCTGCTTGTAAGCTTTTAAGACCCCAGGCACTATACAGTGAACTAGGAAATAGAACAGAAATACTAAACACATTATTAGGCCAATTAACTGCGATGATGACCGTAAACCTCCAAACCAAGGAACTGAATTCCATGAGATTTTTGCTTGTATATAAGAAGCCTCAGCAACTGCTCTCTTTTTTTTTTTTTGTCATTGTTGTAAGTACATCTATCACACTTTTGCCAATTCAGCTTTTCACATTGTGTTTCTTAACAGCTTAATTAAGATATAATTAATATATAATAAACTGCGCATATTTAAAGTTTATAATTTGATCAGCTTTGACATATAAACATACCCAGGAAACCATCACCACAATCGAGGTAATGAGCACACTGAACACATCCATCATACCCAAAAGTTTCCTCCTATCCCTCCGTAATCCCTTTCTCCTGCCCTTCCTGCCTCCCCCACTGTATCACCAGGTAACCACTGATCAGATTTCTCTCACTAGATTAGTTTACGTTTTCTTCTAGAGTTTTACATGGATGAATCACTCAGTGTAAACTCTTTTATTTATTTATTTATTTTTTGAAGACAGGGCTGTCCTGTCTGCTTTCATTCAGCCTAATTATTTTGATATTCATGACTGCTGTAGTATGTATAAGTATTTCATTCTTATTGTTGAGTCATATTTAGGTGTATAGAAAAACAACAGTTTATTCATTCACCTACTGATGAGCATTTGGATTGTTTATAGTTTTTCGCCTGTTATGAATAAAGTTGCTTAATAGTTTTGCAACCAGCAGTATTTGTGCATTTTAATTCCTCTATATCTTCACTAACACTTGGTAGAATCATTAGGCATCCTGATAGGTATGTTCCACCACACGTCTGTCAGTTTGTCATACTGTGGTGGCTTGCGTGTTGCTGTGATGCTGGAAGCTATGGCACTGGTATTCAAATACCAGCAGGGTCACCCATGGTAGACAGGTTTGAGCTTACAGACTAAGATAGACTGGAAAGAAGGACCTGGCAATCTAAAAAAAATTGGCCAGTGAAAACCTTATGAATAGCAGCAGAACACTGTCTGATACAGTGCCGGAAGATGAGCCTCGCAGATTGGAAGGCACTCAAAATAAGACTGAGGAAGAGCTGCCTTCTCAAATTAGAGTCAACCTCAATAATGTGAGTGGAGTAAAGCTTTCAGGACCTTCATTTGCTGATGCGGCACGACTCAAAATGAGAAGAAACAGCAGCAAACATCCATTAATAATAGGAACGTGGAGTGTACAAAGTATGAATCTAGGAAAATTGGAAGTTGTCAAAAATGAAATGGAACACATAAAGATTGATATCCTAGGCGTTAAAAGAAAAAAAATTGTCATTGAGTCGATTCCAACTCATAGCAACCTTATAGGGCAGCGTAGAACTGTGCCACAGGGTTTCCAAGGAGCACCTGGTGGATTCAAATTGCTGACCTTTTGGTTAGCAGCCATAGCTCTTAACCATTACATCACCAGGGTTTCCATTCTAGGGACTAGTGAGCTGAAATAGACTAATATTGGCCATTTTGAACCAGACAATCATGTGGTCTGCCTATGCCAGGAATGACAAATTAAAGAGAAATGGCATCACATTCATCATTGAAAAGAACATTTCAAAATCTTTCCTGAAGTACAACACTGTCAGTGATGGCATAATACCCATATGGCTACAAGGAGGACAAGTTGATACAACTATTGTTCGTATTTATGCACTAATCAGTAACACCAAAGATGAAGAAATAAAAGATTTTTACCAACTTCTGCAGTCTGAAATTGATCAAACATGCAATCAAGATGCATTGATAATTGCTGGTGATTGGAATGTGAAAGTTGGAAACAAAGCAGAAGGATCATTATTAGTTGGAAAATATGGCCTTGGTGATAGAAATGACATGAGAGATTGTATAATAGAATTTTTAAAGACCAATGTCTTATTCATTGTATATACCTTTTTTCAACAACATAAATGGCAACTACACACGTGGACCTCACCAGATGGAATACACAAAAGTCAAATTGACTACATCTGTAAAGGAGACAATGGAGAAGCTCAGACCATCAATTGCTCATATACAAGCTCAAGCTGAAGCTGAAGAAACTTTTTTAAAGTCCACAAGAGCTAAAGTATGACCTTGAGTCTAAGCCCACCTGAATTTAGAGACCACCTCAAGAATAGATTTGACACACTGAACACTAGTGACTAAAGACCAGAAGAGCTGTGGGATGACATCAAGGACATCATACGTGAAGAAAGCAAGAGGTCCTTAAAAAAACAGAAAAGAAATAAAAGAGCAAAATGAATGTCAAAAGAGACTCTGAAAGTTGCTATTGAACATAGACTAGCTAAAGCATACAGAAGAAATGATGAAGTAATAGAGTTGAACAGAAGATTTCAAAGTTCAGCTTCAAAAGACAAAGCAAAGTATTATAATGAAATGAGAAAAGTCCTGGAGTTTAAAAAAGAGGGCAGGGGAGGGGGAAGAACACGTTTGGCATTCCTCAAGCTGAAAGAACTGAAGAAAAAAGTCAAGCCTCAAGTTGCAATATTGAAGAATTCTATGGGCAAAAGATTGAACCAAATAAGTAAAGCACTATTGAAGAAGAATGTAGGAGGACTCGCATTACCTGACCTCTGAACCTAGTATACAGCTACGGTAGTTAAAACAGCCTGGCACTGGTACAATGACAGATACGTTGACCAATGGAGCAGAATTGAGAACCCAGAAGTACATCCATCCACCTGTGGTCACCTGATCTTCGACAAAGGCCCAAAGTTCATCAAATGGGGAAAAGACAGTCTTTTTAACAAATGGTGCTGGCAAAACTGAATATCCGTCTGCAAAAAAAAAAAACAGGACCCATACCTTACACCATACACAAAAACTAATTGAAAATGAATCAAAGACCTAAATATAAAACCAAAAACTATAAAGATCATAGACAAAAAATTAGGATCAATGCTAGAGGCCCTGATACACAGCATTAACAGGATACAAACCATAACTAACAACACACAAACTTCAGGAGATAAGCTAGATAATTTGTATCTTCTAAAAATTAAACACTTGTGCTCATCAAAAGACTTCACCAAAAGAGTAAAAAGAGAACCTATAGACTGGGAAAAATTTTTGGCTATGACAAAATCCAACAAAGGTCTAATGTCTAAAATCTACAAGAAAATCCAACACCTCTACAACAAAAAGACAATCTGATTTAAAAAGGGGCAAAGGATATGAACAGACACTTCACCAAAGAAGACATTTGTCTTAGGCTGGGTTCTCTAGAGAAGCAAAACCAATAAAGCCTATAAATATATAGAGAGAGAGATTTATATCAAAGAAACAGCTCACACGATTGTAGAGGTTGGAACGTCCCCAGTCCATTGATTAGGATAGAGGCTTCTCTAGATTCACGTAGCCACAGGAGCTGGTGAGCCGAAGATTGTCAGGTCAGAAAGGAGGGCTCTTGCTCACAGGCTGTGAAGATGGATGAATCCCAAGATTGGCAGATAAGCTGGTAGCTCAAGTCCCAAGAACTGGAGGTCAGACAAACAGGAAGCAGCCCAGGATCCAGAGTGAGCAAAAAGCCAGAACGTTTGCATATATTGGGATGCAGGCCACACTCCTGAGGGAACTCCCTCTCAGCTGATTGGCTACTCACAGCAGATCCCATCATGGGAGTGATCACATATAAACATCGAGCATCATGGCCCAGCCAAGTTGACACAAAATCTTAACCATCACAACATTCAAATGGCTAACAGACACATGAAAAATTCTGGCGATCACTAGCCATTAGAGAAATGCAAATCAAAACCACAGTGAGATACTATCTCACTCCCAGCATTACTGGCACAAATCAAAAAAACAGGAAATAACAAATGTTGGAGAGGCTGCAGGGAGATTAGAATTCTTATGCACTGCTGATGTGAATACAAAATGGTACAATGATTTTGGAAAATCATAGGGCGCTTCTTTAAAAAGCTAGAAATGGAAGCACCGTATGATCCAGCAATCCCACTTCTAGGAATATGTCCTAGAGAAATAAGAGCTGTCACGTGAATAGGCATATGCGCACCCATGTTCATTGCAGCATTGTGCACAATAGCAAAAACATGGAAACAACCTAGATACCCATCAACATATGAATGGATAAACAAACTATGGTACATACACACAATGGAATACTACACAATGATAAAGAGCAATGATGAGTCTGTGAAGCATCTCACAACATGGATGAATCTGGAGGACATTATGCTGAGTGAAATAAGTCAATCACAAAAGGACAAATATTTTATGAGAAGACTACTATAAAAACTCATGAAAAGGTTTACAGACAAAAAGAAACAATCTTTGATGGTTATGAGGGAGGAGAGGTGTCGGAATGGAAAAACACTAAGTAGACAAAAGATAAGTGGTAATTTTGGTGAAGAGTAAGACAGTACACAAAACTGGGAAGCCATCACAGCTTGACCAAGGCAAGTTCATGGAAGCTCCGTAGACATATCCAAACTCCCTGAGAGACCAAAGTACTGGGCTGAAGGCTGTGGGGACCACAGTCTCAGGGAACATCTAGCTCAACTGGCATAACAGAGCTTATGAAGAAAATGTTCTACATTCTACTTTAGTGAGTAGCATCTGGGATCTTAAAAGCCTGTGAGTGGCCATCTAGGATACTCCACCGGTCTCACCCCTTCTGGAGCAAGGAAGGATGAAAACAACCAAAGACACAAAGGAGAGATTAGTCCACATGACTAATGGACCACAAGTACTACAGACTCCATCAGACTGATGGTGCCCAGATACAACCACTGACTGCTCTGACAGGGATCACAGAGAGGGTTCTAGACAGAGCTGGAGGAAAGTGTAAAACAAAATTTTAACTAACCAAAAAAAGACTAGATTTACTGGCCGGACAGAGACTGGAGAAACCCTGAGCTTATGGCCCACGGGCACCCTTTTAGCTCTGTAATTAAGTCACTCCTGAGTTCACCCTTTCAGCCAAAGATTAGACAGGACCGTAAAACAAAATGAGACTAAGTGGGCACACCATCTCAGAGGCTCCCACGTGTCTGTCAGTTTGTCGTACTGTGGGGGCTTGCCTGTTGCTGTGATGCTGGAAGCTATGCCACCAGTATTCAGATATCAGCAGGGACACCCATGGAGGACAGGCTTCAGCTGAGCTTCCAGACTAAGACAGACTAGCAAGAAGGACCTGGTAGTCTACTTCTGAAAAGCATTAGCCAGTGAAAACCTGATGAATAGCAGCAGAACTCTATCTGATATAGTGCTGGAAGATGAACCCCAGGTTGGAAGCCACTCAAAAAAAGACTGGGGAAGAGCTGTCTCCTCAAAGTAGAGTCGACCTTATTGACGTGGATAGAGTAAAGCTTTCAGGACCTTCATTTGCTGATGTGGCACGACTCAAAATGAGAAGAAACAGCTGCAAACATCCATGAATAATCATAACCTTTAATGTACAAAGTATGAATCTAGGAAAATTAGGAATCGTCAAAAATGAAATGGAACGCATAAACATTGATATCCTAGGCATTAGTGAACTGAAATAGACGGGTATTGGCCATTTTGAATCAATAATATAGTCTACTATGCTGGGAATGACAACTCGAAGAGGAATGGTGTTGCATTCATCATCAAATAAACATTTCAAGATCTGTCCTGAAGTACAGTGCTGTCAGTGATAGGATAATATCCATACGCCTACAAGGAAGACCAGTTAATACGACTATTATTCAAATATATTCACCAACCACTAGGGCCAAAGGTGAAGAAACAGAAGAATTTTTATCAGCTGCTACACTCTGAAATTGATCAAACATGCAATCAAGATGCTTTGATAATTACTGGTGATTTTAACGCGAAAGTTGGAAATAAAGAAGAACGATCAGTAGTTGGAAAATATGGCCTTGATGATAGAAACAGTGCTGGAGGTGGAATGATACAATTTTACAAGACCAGCGACTTCTTCATCGCAAATACCTTCTTTCACCAACATAAACGACGGCTATACACATGGACCTCGCCAGATGGAGCACTTAGAAATCAAATTGACTACATCTGTGGAAAGAGACAATGGAAAAGCTCAATATCATCAGTCAGAATGAGGCCAGGGGCCGACTGTGGAACAGACCATCAATTACTTATATGCAAGTTCAAGCCGAAACTAAAGAAAATCAGAGCAACTCCACAAGAGCCAAAATATGACCTTGAGTATATCCCACCTGAATTTAGAGACCATCTGAAGAATAGATTTGATGCATTGAACACTGGTGACCAAAGACTGGACGAAATGTGGAATGACATCAAGGACATCATACATGAGGAAAGCAAGAGGTCATTGAAAAGACAGGAAAGAAAGAAAAGACCAAGATGGATGTCAGAGGAGTGTCTGAAACTTGCTCTTGAAATACTAGCAGCTAAAGCAAAAGGAAGAAATGATGAAGTAAAAAAAACTCAACAGATGATTTCAAAAAGGGGGGCTTGAGAAGACAAAGTAAAGTATTATAACTGGAGATGGAAAACCAAAAGGGAAGAACATGCTCCGCGTTTCCCAAGCTGAAAGAACTGAAGAAAAAATTCAAGCCTCAAGTTGCAATAGAGAAGGATTCTATGGGGAAAATATTAAATGATGCAGGAAGCATCAAAAGAAGATGGAAGGAATACACAGAGTCATTATAGCAAAAAGACTTAGTCGATGTTCAACCATTTCAAGAGGTAGCATATGATCAGGAACCAATGGTACTGAAGGAAGAAGTCCAAGCTGCTCTGAAGGCACTGGCAAAAAACAAGCCTCTAGGAATTGATGGAGGATCAGTTGAGATGTTTAAACAAACGGATGCAGCGCTGGAGGTGCTCACTCGTCTATGCCAAGAAATATGGAAGACAGCTCCCTGGCCAACCGACTGGAAGAGACCCATATTTATGCCTATTCCCAAGAAAGGTGATCTAACCAAATGTGGAAATTATAGAACAATATCATTAATATCACATGCAAGCAAAATTTTGCTGAAGATCATTCAAAAGCGGCTGCAGCAGTATATCGATGGGGAACTGCCAGAAATTCAGGCCGGTTTCAGAAGAGGACGTGGAACCAGGGATATCATTGCTGATGTACGATGGATTCCAGCTGAAAGCAGAGAATACCAGAAGGATGTTTACCTGTGTTTTATTGACTATGCAAAGGCATTCGACTGTGTGGATCATAACAAATTATGGGTAACATTGCAAAGAATGGGAATTCCAGAACACTTAATTATGCTCATGAGGAACCTTTACATAGATCAAGAGGTGGTTGTTCGGACAGAACAAGGGGATACTGATTGGTTTAAAGTCAGGAAAGGTGTGTGTCAAGGTTGTGTCCTTTCACTGTATCTATTCAATCTGTATGCTGAGCAAATAATCCGAGAAGCTGGACTATATGAAGAAGAACGGGGCATCAGGATTGGAGGAAGACTCATTAACAACCTGCATTATGGAGATGACACAACCTTGCTTGCTGAAAGTGAAGCAGACTTGAAGCACTTACTAATGAAGATCAAAGACCACAGCCATCAGTATAGATTGCACCTCAACATAAAGGAAACAAAAATCCTCACAACTGGACCAATGAGCAACGTCATGATAAATGGAGAAAAGATCAAAGTTGTCAAGGATTTCATTTTACTTTGAGCCACAATCAACAGCCATGAAAGCAGCAGCCAAGAAATCAAAAGACACATTGCATTGGGTAAATCTGCTGCAAAGGACCTCTTTAAAATGTTGAAGAGCAAAGATGTCACCTTGAAGACTAAGGTGCGCCTGACCCAAGCCATGGTATTTTCAATCGCATCATATGCATGTGAAAGCTGGACAATGAATAAGGAAGACCAAAGAAGAATTGATGCCTTTGAATTGTGGTGTTGGTGAAGAATATTGAATATACCATGGACTGCCAGAAAAACGAATGAATCTGTCTTGGAAGAAATACAACCAGAATGTTCCTTAGAAGCAAAGATGGCGAGACTGCACCTTACATACTTTGGACATGTTGTCAGGAGGGATCATTCCCTGGAGAAGGACATCATGCTTGGCAGAGTACAGGGTCAGCAGAAGAGAGGAAGACCCTCAACGAGGTGGACTGACACAGTGGCTGCAACAATGGGCTCAAGCTTAACAACAATTGTGAGGATGGTGCAGGACCAGGCAGTGTTTCATTCTGTTGTGCATAGGGTCTCTATGAGTCAGAACTGACTCAGCGGCACCTAACAACAATCTCAGAGTTGAGGACAGTAAGGCAGAAGGAGACAGGAAAGCTGGTAATTGATAATCCAAGTTTGAGAAGGGGAGAGTATTGACACGTTGTGGATTGGCAACCAATGTCACAAAACAATATGTGTACAGATTTTTCAATGAGAAGCTAGTTCTGTAAACCTTCATCTACAGTATAAGAAAAACTGAACCACACAAGAAGCATCAAAAGAAGATGGAAGGAATGCACACAATCACTGTACCAAAAAGAGTTGGTCAACACGCAGCCATTTCAGGAGGTAGTGTATGATCAAGAACCAGAGATATTGAAGAAGTCCAAGCTGTATTGAAGGCACTGGGAAGAAAAAAGAAAGGCTCCAGGAATTGACAGAATACCAGTTTAGATGTTTCAACGAATGAATGCAATGCTGGAAGCATTCACTTGTCTATGCCAAGAAATTTGAAAGACAGGATGTGGACGTTATCAAACAGTATCATTAATATCACACACAAGTAAAATTTTGCTGAAGATAATTCAGAAACAGTTGCAACAGTACAGGGAACAATCAGAAATTCAAGCTGGATTCAGAAGAGAACGTGGAATGAGGGATATCATTGCTGCTGTCAGATGGATCTTGGCTAAAAGCAGAGAATACCAGAAAGATGTTTACCTGTTTTTTCATGACTGTGCAAAGGCATTCATTAGACTGTGTGGATCATAACAAATTATGGATAATGTTGCAAAGAATGGGAATTCCAGAACACTTTATTGTGCTCTTGCAGAACCTGTACATAGACGAAGAGGCAGTCTTTCAAACAGTACAAGGAGGGTATTGCGTGGTTTAAATTAGTAAAGGTGTGCATCAGGGTTTTATCCTTTCACCATACTTATTCAGTCTGTATCCTGAGCAAATAATCCGAGAAGCTGGACTGTATGAAGGAGAACGGGGCATCAGGATTGGAGAAAGACTCATTAACAACCTGTGATATGCAGATGACAAAACCTTGTTAGCTGAAAAGTGAAGAGGACTTGAATGAAACACTTGCTGATGAAGGTCAAAGACTGCAGCCTTCAGTTTGGATTATATCTCAACATAAATAAAACAAAAATCCTCATAACTGGACCAATAAATGGAAAAAATACTGAAGTTGTAAAGGATTTCATTTTACTTGGATCCACAACCAACGCTCATCAAAACTGCAGTCAAGAAATCAAAGGACTTATTGCATTGGGCATATCTTCTGCAAAAGACTTCTTTAAAGTGTTAAAAAGCAGAGATGTCACTTTCAGGGCTAAGAGGCACCTGACCAATCATGGTATTTTCATTTACCCCATATGCATGCAAAAGCTGGACAATGAATATGGAAGACCGAAAAAGAATTAATGTGCTTGAGTTATGATGTCGTTGAATTATTGTGGAATATACCATGGACTGCCAGAAGAACTAACAAATCTGACTTGGAAAATGCACAACTGGAATGTTCCTTAGAAGCAAGGATAGTGAGATTTCATGTAACATACTTTGGACATATTATCAGGAGGGACCAGTCCCTGGGGAAGGACATCATGCTTGTTAAAGCAGAGGGTCAGCAAAAGAGAGGAAGACCTTCAATAGATGGATTGACTCAGTGGCTGCAACAATGGGCTCAAATATAGCAATGATTGTGAGGATGGACCAGGACTGGACAGTGTTTTGTTCTGTTGTTCATAGGGTAACTAAGAGTTGAAACAAAACGTTGCATTATCCTATGCCATCTTCATGATCATTTGTATTCCCAAGTCTATTGTTGTGACCACTGTGTGTTTTGAACTCTTCCCAACCTAGGGAGCACATCTTCCAGCAGTATATTGAACAATATTTTGTTGATACCCATAGCGTTTTCATTTGCTAATTTTGAGAAGTAACTCACCAGGTCTTTCTTCTTTGTCTTAGTCTGGGAGCTCCACTGAAACCTGTCCACCCTATGTGACACTGCTGATATGTGAAATACTGGTGGCATAGCTTTCAGTATCATAGTAACACACATGTCACCACAGTACAACAAACTGACAGACAGGTAGTGGAATAGATAAAAAAAAAAAAAAAAAAAAAAATAGGTACTGGTAATTAATTGTGGTTTAATTTGAATTTTCCTAACGACTAATGTTGCTGAGAATCTTTTCATGGCCTTAATTTACTGCCATATTTCTTCTTTGATGAAGTATCCGTTCAGATGTTTTACTTATTTTTTATTGGAGTTGTTTGTTTTCTTATTATTAAGTTTTGAGTGTTGTTTATATAATCTGGATACAAATCACTGGACAGATACATGATTTGAAAATATTTCGCCCGATGGTTTATCAGCCTCTTAACAATGTCTTTGCTGGAGTGGTGTTTTGAATTTATATGAAGTGCAGTTTATCAATCTGCTTTATAAATCATGCCTTTGGCGATATTTCAGAAATCTTTTTATTAGTCAGATTTGAGAAGGTTTCATCTATATTTTCTTCTGAAAGATTTGTTTTTGTTTTGTTTTGTTTTATGTGTGTTTTTGTTGTTGTTGCTTTGCAAATGATGTCAAATTCTTCCAGGATCATTTATTGAAAAGACTGTCTTTTCTTCACTGAATTGCCCTTGTACCTTTGTCAAAAATCGGATGTCCATATATTTGTGGGTGGGGTTTTATATGAACTCTCTATTTGGAATGGTTAATTTATTTATCTCTGTGTTACTGAATTATTTACTATAGTTGTATAATAAATCTTGAAATTAGAATTATTGCTCCAATTTTTTATTCAAATTTCTTTAGGGCATTATAAATCCTTTAAATTTTCTTTTCAGTTTTTTTAGGGATCAGATTGTCAATTTCTGCTACAAAACCTGGGATTTTTACTGTAATTGTATTAAATCTGTATGTCAGTTTGGGTAGAGTTAAGTCTCGTATAGGAGCCTGTTATCTCTCTCCATTTATTTAAATCTTTTCAGATTTCTCTTAGCAATGTTTTGTCAATTTTCAGCTCACAGGTACTGCACATCCACTGTCAGAGTTACCTCTGAAGTATTTCATAATTTTCATTCCTTTGTAAATGGTAATTTCTATTTTAATTTCTGAGTGTTCATTGCTAGTGCATAAAAATACAACTGATTTATATATATCTCTTTTTAACATTTATTATGCTTCAAGTGCAAGTTTACAAATCAAATCGGTCCCTCATACAAAAATTTGTATACACCGTGCTATGTACTCCTAATTGCTCTCCCCCTGATGAGACAGCACACTCCTTCCGTCCACCCTCTATTTCCGTGTCCATTCAGCCGGCTTCTGTCCCCCTCGGCCTTCACATCTCCCCTCCAGACAGGAGCTGCCCAGATAGTCTCGTGTGTCTATTTGAACCAAGAAGCCCACGCCTCACCAGTATCATTTTCTGTCTTGTCGTCTAGTCCAATCCCTGTCTGAAGAGTTGACTTTGAGAATGGTTCCTGTCTTGGGCTAACGGAAGGTCTGGGGACCATTACCTCTGGGATCCCTCTGGTCTCAATCAGACCATTAAGTCTGGTCTTTTTACTGGAATTTGGGGTCTGCATTCCACTGCTCTCCTCCTCCTTCAGGGATTCTCTGTTGTGCTCCCTGTCATGGCGGTCATCAATTGTACCTGGGCACCATCTAGTTCTTCTGGACTCAGTCTGATGTAGTCTTTGATCTGTGTGACCCATTCTGACTCTTGGGCTCATAATAAATCACCTTGCATCTTTGGTGTTCTTCATTCTCCTTTGCTCCAGGTGGGTTGAGACCAATTGTTGCATCTTAGATGGCCGCTTGCTAGCATTTAAGACCCCAGACGCCACTCTCCAAAACGGGATGCAGAATATTTTCTTAATAGTTTTTATTATGCCATTTGACCTAGATGTCCCCTGAAACCATGGTCCCCACCCCCCCCCCCCCCCCCCCGCTACTCTGGCCTTCGAAGCATTCGGTTTATTCACGACACTGCTTTTGGTATAGTCCAGTTGTGCTGACCTCTCCTGTACTGTGTGTTGTCCATCCCTTCACCTAAATTAGTTCTCGTCTACTATCTAATTAGTGAATCCCCTCTACCTCTCTCTCTCCCTCCCCCTTCTCCTAACCATCAAAGAATATTTTCTTCTCTGTTTAGACTATTTCTTGAGTTCTTGTAATAGTATCTAGTACAATATTTGTCCTTTTGCATCCAACTAATTTCACTCAGCATAATGCCTTCCCGGTTCCTCCATGTTATGAAATGTTTCACAGATTCATCGTTGTTCTTTACTGATGCATAGTATTCCATTGTGTGAATATACCATAATTTATTTATCCATTCATCCATTGATGGGCACCTTGTTGCTTCCATCTTTTTGCTATTTTAAACAGTGCTGCAATGGACATGGGTGTGCATATATCTGTTCGTGTGACAGCTCTTGCGATATATTCCAAGGAGTAGGATTGCTGGATCATATGGTAGTTCTATTTCTATCTTTTCAAGGAAGCAGCAAATTGATTTTCAAAGTGGTTGTACCATTTTCTATTCCCACCAGCGGTGTATAAGTGTTCCAGTCTTTCCACAACCTCTCCAACATTTATTATTCTGTGTTTTTGGATTAATGCCAGCCTTGTTGGAGTGAGATGGAATCTCATTGTAGTTTTGATTTGCATTTCTCTAATGGCTAATGAACCTGAGCATTTCCTCGTGTATCTGCTACCTGACCGTCTCCTTCAGTGAAGTGCCTGTTCATATCTTTTGCCCATTTTTTAGTTGGGTTATTTATCTTTTCGTTGTTGAGTTTTTGCAGTATCATGTAGATTTTAGAGATCAGCTGCTGATCAGAGATTTCATAGCTAAAAACTTTTTCCCAATCTGTAGGTAATCTTTTACTCTTTCAGTGAAGTCTTTGGATGAGCATAGGTGTTTGACTTTTACGAGCTCCCAGTTATCTAATGTCTCTTGCTGTTTTTGCAGCTCTAGTAATGTTTCATATACTCTTTATGCCATGTATTAGGGATCTTAGCATTGTTCCTATTTTTTGTTCATGAACTTTATTGTTTTAGATTTTATATTTAGGTCTTTGATCCATTTTGAGTTGGTTTTTGTGCATTGTGTGAGCTGTGGATCTTGTTTCATTTTTTTGCAACTGGATATCCATTTATGCCAGCACCATTTATTAAAGAGACTGTCTTTTCCCCATTTAACTGACTTTGGGCCTTTGTCAAATATCAATTGCTCGTATGTGGATGGATTTATGTCTGGATTCTCAATCTGTTCCATTGGTCTATGTTTCTGTTGTTGTACGAGTACCAGGCTGTTTTGACTACCGTGGCAGTATAATATGTTCTAAAGTCAGGTAGTGAGAGTCCTCCCACTTTGTTCTTCTTTTTCAGTAATGCTTTACTTATCCGGGGTCTCTTTCCCTTCCGTATGAAGTTGGTGATTTGTTTCTCCATCTCATTAAAAAATGTCACTGGTATTTGGATTGGGAATGCACTGTATCTATAGATCACTTTGGGCAGAGTAGACATTTTTACAATGTTGAGTCTTCCTATCCATGAGCAATGTATGTTTTTTCACTTATGAAGGCCTCTTTTGGTTTCTTGCTGTACTGTCTTGTAGTTTTCTTTGTATAGGTCTTTTACATCTCTGGTTAGATTTATTCGTAAGTATTTTACCTTCTTAGGGGCTATTGTAAATGGTATTGATTTGGCGATTTCCTCTTCATTGCTCTCTTTGTTGGTGTAGAGGAATGGGTGTTGGATTTTGTCAAAGGCCTTTTCTGCATCAATTGATAAGATCCTGTGGTTCTTGTCTTTTGTTTTATTTATATGATGGATTACATTAATTGTTTTTCTAATGTAGAGGAATACAAGAGGAATTTTTGTATGTTTATCTTGTCCTGAAACTCTGCTGAATTCTTCTATTAGCTTCAGTATTTTTCTTAGGGATTCTTCCAGGTTTTTTAAGTATAAAATCGTGTCATCTGCAAACAGAGATACTTTTACTTCTTCCTTATCAATCTGGTTGCCCTTTATCTCTTTATCTAGCCATTTTTTTATAGCTCTGGCTAGGACCTCCAGCACAGTGTTGAATAAGAGTGGTGGTAAAGGGCATCCTTGTCTGGTTCCTGTTCTCAAGGAGAATGCTTTCAGACTCTCTCCATTTAGGATGATGTTGGCCTTTGGCTTTGTATAAATGCCCTTTATAATGTTTCAGAATTTTCCTTCTATTCCTATTTTGCTGAGAGTTTTTATCATGACTGGGTATTGGACTTTGTCAAAGGCCTTTTCTGCATCAGTTGATAAGATCATGTGGTTCTTGTCTTTTGTTTTATTTATGTGATGGATTACATTAATTGTTTTTCTAATGTTGAGCCATCCCTGCATACCTGGTATAAATCCCACTTGGTCATGGTGCATTATTTTTTTGATATGTTGTTGAATTCTATTGGCTAGAATTTTGTTGAGGATTTTTGCTTCTAAATTCATGAGGGATATAGGTCTGTAATTTTCTTTTTTTGTGGAGCCTTTACCTGGTTTGGGTATCAGGCTTATCCTGGCTTCATAGAATGAGTTTGGGAGTATTCCGTCCTTTTCTTATGCTCTGAAATAGTAGTAGTGGTGTTAACTTTTCTCTGAAAGTTTGGTAGAATTCTCCAGTGAAGCTATCCAGGCCACGGCTTTTCTTCATTGGGAGTTTTTTGATTACCTCTTCAATCTCTTCTTTTATTATATGTCTATTTAGTTATTCTACCTCTGTTTGTGTTAGTTTAGGTACATACTGTGTTCTAGGAATTTGTCCATTTCCTTTAGGTTTTAAAGTTTGTTAGAGTACAGCTTTTCAAAGTACTCTGTTATGATTCTTTTAATTTCAGTTGGGTCTGTTGTAATATCACCCACCCCATTTCTTACTAGGGTTATTTGCTTCCTCTCCTGTTTTTCTTTTGTTAGTGTGGCCAATGGTTTATCAATTTTGTCAAAGAACCAGCTTTTGGTCTTGTTAACACTTTCAATTGTTTTTCTATTTCATTTAGTTCTGCTCTAATTTTTATTATTTGCTTTCTTCTTGTGCCTGGAGGTTTCTTTTGTTGCTCTCTTTCTATTTGTTCAAGTTGAAGGGATAATTCTTTGATTTTGGCCCTTTATTCTTTTGGATATGTGCATTTATTGATTTAAATTGACCTCTAAGCACTGCCTTCACTGTGTCCCAAAGGTTCTGATAGGAAGTGTTTTCATTCTAATTGGATTCTGTGAATTCCTTTATTACATCCTTAATGTCTTGTATAACCCAGTCTTTTTTAAGCAGGGTATTGTTCAGTTTCCACGTGTTTCATTTCTTTTCCCTGCTTTTTCTGTTATTGATTTCTACCTTTATGGCCTTATGGTCACAGAAGGTGCTTTGTAATATTTCGTTGTTTTGGATTCTGCTAAGGTTTGCTTTATAACCTAATATGTGGTCTATTCTACAGAATGTTCCATGTGCACTAGAAAAGAAAGTATACTTGGTTGCTGTTGGGTGGAGTGTTCTGTATATGTCTTTGAGGTCCAGTTGGTTGATTGTGGCATTTAGACCTTCTGTGTCTTTATTGAGCTTCTTTCTGGATGTCCTATCCTTCACCGAAAGTGGTGTGTTGAAGTCTCCTACTATAATTGTGGAGCTGTCTATCTCACTTTTCAATGCTGATAGAGTTTGTTTTATGTATCTTGCAGCCTTGTCATTGGGTGCATAGATATTTAATGTGGTTATATCCTCCTGGTAAATTGTCCGTTTAATCATTATATAATGTCCTTCCTTGACCTTTGTGATGGATTTAACTTTAAAGTCTATTTTGTCAGAAATTAATACTGCCACTCCTGTTCTTTTTTGATTGTTGTTTGCTTGATATATTTTTTTCCATCCTTTGAGTTTTAGTTTGTTTGTGTCTCTAAGTCTAAGGTGTGTCCCTTGTAGGCAGCATATAGATGGATCGTGTTTTTTATCCATTCTGCCACTCTCTGTCCCTTTATTCATGCATGTAGTCCATTTACATTCAGCGTAATTATAGATAGGTATGAGTTCAGTGCTGTCGTTTTGATGTCTTTGTGTGTTGTTGACAGTTTCTTTTTTCTGCTTAATTTTTTGTGCTGAGTAGTTTATCTTTATGTATTGTCTTTTCCTCTTATTTGTTGTTGTTCTGGCACTGTAATCACTTGTAGGTTATTTCTCTAGATAGAGTCCAACATGATTCTTAAGGTTCCTTCTTTTATTTGATTTTTCTTCAAATATATTGGTGCCAAGTGCTTTATCTTCAAGTTCAGCAATTCTGCCTTCCACTTGCTCAATTCTTCTCCTCTGACTTTCTATTGAGTTGTCTAATTCTGTAATTTTATTGTTAATCTTCTGAATTTTTGATTGCTGTCTCTATGGATTGTTGCAGCTTATTAAATTATTCATTCTGTTCTGGAATAACCCTTTTAATTTCTTCAACTACTTAATCTGTGTTTTCCTTGGCTTTTTCTGCGTATTGCCTGATCTCTTTCCTAATCTCATTCCTCATGTCTTGAAGAGTTCTGTATGCTAATCTTTTGAATTCTGCACCTGGTAATTCCAGGAAGGCACCTTCATCCAGAGTATCTATTGGTTCATTTTTTGAGAGCTTGTTGAAGCGATCATGATCTGTTTCTTTATGTGACTTAATATTGACTGTTGTCTCCAAGCCATCTATAAGCTAATGTACTAGTTTATTTTATGTTTGGTTACTGTATCCTAGTTCTTGCTTTGTTTTATTTTGATATGTCCAAATGTGTTCCTTGAGTGAGCTACTTTGATTATTTTTGCCTTTGAAGATCTGATGTCCTGTCACCAGATGGCTAGAGCTGTTACCAGGTTTATCAGTCTAGAAGTCCATTCACTTTTCTTGTATGAATTCAATTCAGGTGTCCAGGTAGCTGGTCATCCAGTGTGTGTGGTACAGCCTCTGCCCTACAGTCTTAAAGGGGCAGGAGTGATTGGTGTGTACTGGTATCTGGTTGCAGCCGGGGGTCATGCTTTGAACAAGGTAAGGTGCTGAGAACCATCCCCCGAGTGTCTTTGAGCAAGGCATGTCCCTGTTCCCTAGAGCATACAGGTGGGTGGGTTCTGCAGATGGACCTTGGGCACCCAATTCTTTTGGTTGTAAGGACTGGGAGGTACCAGTTAACCTTGGATAACTGTCATGGGTGGCTGGGTGACCTGAGTGTAGCCACCAGTCCTTGTGCCCCTGATGTGGGTTGGTGAGGACCCTGTTTAATAGGCAAAGCGGTGTCAAATATGAAACACCCACCTCTTCACCTCACAACTGAAATGGTTTTGCAGTCTGCCAACGAGGGTCTATTCTCCTGAAATAGGCCCACACAGGTCCATCCGGGGGGAAAGTTATTCAAAGTCCTATGGACCATGTATGCCTGACAGGAGCTGCTTCTGTCCCGAGCTCCCCTGGTTGGCGGAGCTGGCAGAGTATCTTTTCCCCCAATTGTGAATAATTTATTCCTACTCCAAGGAGCGGGGGGGAATAAATTATGGGAGGATGGCTCCGGGCGCTCAGTAGGGCTTATCTCAGGCCCAGGGAAATCAGCAGCCACTGAAGCCGGCTTGGGGCTGGGAGCATGTTAAAATATATGCAAGTACTTAGCTTTTGCCGACCGCGCCATTCTTCTCAGGGCCTGGAGGTGTGAGTAGGCCGTGCATCTGGCTGCTTCTCCCTAAGGAAACTGCAGCCTAACTGCCACCAACTCGCCACAGCTGTTACCAGGAATGGTGTCTGAGGGATCCCAGTGAT
Source organism: Elephas maximus indicus (assembly GCF_024166365.1). Lineage (NCBI taxonomy): Eukaryota > Metazoa > Chordata > Mammalia > Proboscidea > Elephantidae > Elephas > Elephas maximus. Next base: position 11,775,657 of record NC_064829.1, read on the forward strand.
TCAGGTCGGATAACTGCTCACCACTTCTGAACCAACTCTCCCTTCCCCTCCCACTCAGTCTGTTTCCTAACTTTGCCTTTGATGTTCAGGGCTCCTAAGTTGTCATAAATATAATTGTTTCACTTGTTTTTTCAGGTCTTTGTTTTAAGAGGGATTGCAGGAAGCGTGTGGCTATTCCACCATCTTGGACCCCCTCCCTGATTTTTATATATTGATCTTGTATCCTGCCACCTTGCTAAACACATGTACATTCTGTTATATTTTCTATATAGATGACCATGTCATCTATACAGACAGTTTTCCTTCATTCTTCCCAATCTGGGTAACTTCTGTTTGTTTTTCTTGTCTTATTGTACTCTCTAGTATCTCTAGTTCCATGTTAAACTGAAGTGGTGAGAAATCTTATTTTCTGTCTTAGAGGGAGAACACTTAATCTTTTCATTTTAAGTATGAGGTTGGCTGTAGGTTTTTCCATAGATGCCCTTTATCAGATTGGTAAAATCCCCATGTATATCTAAACTGATGAGAGTTTTTATCCATAGTGGATGTTGGATTTTGTCAAATGCTTTTTCTGCATCCATTGTAATAATCATATATCTTTTCTCACGTATTAAAATGATAAATTTATTTTGAGTATTAAACCACTCTTGCTTCCCCAGGATAAATTTCAGTTGTTCAAGGGGTATTATACATTTTATATATCGTCGAATTTATATTGTTAGAATTTTTGCATCCATGTTCTTAATAGATACTGGTCTGTAGTTTTCTTTTATTGGGATGTTTTTGTCTGTTTTCGGTATCAGGATAATATTGACATAGAATTTCCTGTTTATTGTTCTGGAAAAGTTTACTTAGAATTGGTATTATTTCTTCTTTAAGTATTTGGTAGAGTTCACTAGTGAAGTTATGTGGGACTGAAGTTTTCTTTATAGGAAGGTTTTGAACCACAATTTTAATTTCTTTACTAGATATAAGGCTATTCAAGTTATGTTTCTTTCTGAGTGACTTTTGGTAGTTTCTGTCTTTAAAGGTACTTGCCCTTACATATAAATTGTCAAATTTATTGACATAAAGTTAATAATAAAATTTACTTATTATCCTTTTAATATCTCTAGTATATGTAGTAATGTTATCTTAATTATTCCAGAAATTAGTAATTTGTGCCTTCCCTCATTTTTTCTTGATCGCTAAATCTAGAGGTTTATCAATTTTATTCATCTTATCAAAGAACTAGCCTTTGGTTTAATTGATTTTCTCTATTGAACTCTGTTTTCTATTCATTAATTTATGCCCAAATATTTTCTTCCTTCCACATCCTATGGGTTTAATTGATTTAATTAAATTAAACTTTGTGTCTGTTTTTGGATTTGTTTTAATTTGTTCCTCTTTTTACTTTTCTAAAGGTAGAAACTGAAACCGTTGATTTCATATTGTACTTCTTTTCTAATATAGGTGTTTAGTGTTCTAAATATCCCCCTAAATACTGCTTTAGCAGCCTCATACAAGTTTTGATGTTATATTTTCTTTTTTACTCAATTCAAATACTTTACAATTTTCACTCTGATTTCCTCTTCAATCTGTTAGATATGTGTTATTTGGTTTTCAAGTATTTGTATCTTCCAGAAAGATTTCTGTTACTGATTTTTAATTTAATTCCATTGTTGACATAGAATACAATTTGATTAATAGTCCAGAATATGACCATTTTGGTAAATGTTCCAGGTGGAAAAAATGTATGTTCCACTATCATTAGATAGAATGTTCAATGAATATTTATTAGGTCAAGTTGTTTGATAGAATTGTTAACATTTTCTATATATGTACTGATTTTCCGTTCTCAGTTATTGCGAGTGCATTGAAATTTTTAACTATGTGTAAACTCCTTGCCCTTGAGTCTATTCCAATTCATAGTGACCCTATAGGTGTCTGTTTCTCCTTGCAATTCTATCAGCCTTTTGCTTCATTATTCTGAAGCTCTTGCATTAGGTATTAGAAAAACACTTAGGATCGTTATAGCCTGTTAATTGACTCTTTATCATCATAAAATAATCTGTTTTTATCCCTGGCAATATTCTTTGCTCTCACATCTGCATTGACTGATATTAATATAGCCCCCTCTGGCTTTTTTTTTTTAATTTTTATTGTGCTTTAAGTGAAAGTTTACACTTCAAGTCAGTCTCTCATACAAAACCTTATATACGCCTTGCTATGTACTCCTGGAAACTCTGATGGCAAAGCGGTTAAGTGCTACAGCTGCTAACCAACAGATCAGCAGTTCAAATCCGCCAGGCACTCCTTGGAAACTCTATGGGGCAGCTCTACTCTGTCCTATAGGGTCGCTGTGGGTCGGAATCAACTTGACAGCAGTGGGTATGTACTCCTAGTTGCTCTCCTCCTAATGATACAGCACATTCCTTCTCTCCACCCTGTGTTTCCGTGTCTGGCTTTCTTTTGATTAGTGTCAGGGTGGCCTATATCTTGTGATGATTTTACTTTTAACCTATTTGTGCCTTTGTATTTAGAATGTTTCTTATACATAGAAAATAGTTGAGTCTTGCTTTTTTTTATTCTATCTGACAGTCTCTGCCTTTTATTTATGCTATTTATATTTAATATGATTATTAATATTTTTAGGTTGTGATCGATCATCTTTCTAACTTTTTCTTTTTTAATATATTTGTTTCCCTTTTACCCTTTTTTCTGGATTAACTGAAAATTTTTTATGATCCCATTTTATCTCCTTTGTTAACTTATTAGCAAAAGCTGTTATATTAAATTAGTGGTTGTCTTAGGGCATTTTTAATTTACCTTTTAGTGATATTTTACAACTCCACGTATAGTACAAGAATTGTTCAAAGATAAATTACAATTTTTCCCTTCTAAGAATTTATGGTATTGGAATATATTTTACTGTTCTGTGCATTATAAACCCCGTACTATATTGTTATTATATTTGTTTAAATGGGTCAATTATCTTTTAAACATTTCTAGTTAATAAAAAATACCTGGTACCACAATAAACAATAAAAAATAAACACATATTTATACGTGTATTTCCATTTCTCGTGTTCTTTATTCCTTTGTGAATATCCATATTTCCATCTCTTATTATATTCCTTCTGCATGAAATAATTTCTTTCACATTTCTGGTTGTGTTAATCTTTTGGTGATAAATCTGTTAGCTTTTCTATGTCTGAAAAAGTCTATATTTAACTTTTTTTTAATGATATTGTTGCTTGCTAAAGAATTCTGGGATGACAGTTTTTTTTCTATCAGTACCTCAAAGATATTGTCTGTCTTCTCACTTGAACTTTTTCCAACAAGATAACTGCAGTTGTCCTTTGTTTCTCTGTATGTAATGTGTCTTTTTGCTCTGACTGCCTTTGAGATTTTTTCTTTATCACTGATTTTGAGCTTGCTGTAATTTTTATTGTTCTTGGGACTCACTGAGTTTCTTGGATCTTTGTATAGCCTTTATCAAATTTAGAAAATGTTTGGCTATTATTTATTCAAATGTCTTCCCCTCCCTGTTTTAGAAGTACTCTGATAGCACATACTGATAGCTCATATGTTAGGCCAATTGAAATTGTCCTTATGCTCCCTGATGCTATTTGCTTTTATTGTAATTCTCTCTTCTTTCTGTTTTACATTTTATTCTTTCTACTCCTATATCCTTAACTTTACTGATTTTTTTTTTTTTCCTGCAGTATCTAATCTTCTGTTACTGAACACCCAATGAAAATTCATTGGGCAAAAGAAGTGTATGTTTTCTAACATTGTCCTGACTGTGGTAGAGGATCTGGTTTTCAGGCTCCAAATGCGATTGTCGAAAAGAATATGGTAATAGTAGCTGCTATAAGACTAGATGAGATAGCAGATTTAATCTGTTTATATAAAATGCTTATAAAAGTAACTTAATAGTGTCGATTCCACTATCTGCCCATCGTAACTTTTCTGATAAATAGGTTTAATTTATCCTTTTACTGTCAAAATTAGATATTGATTAGGGTTTACTTGCAAACTATATAGTTTGGGTTTTTTTGTTTTTGTTTTCTGAGCTACATTTTTCCCACTTATTGTTCAAGGGACTAGTTTCACTTAATATTGTGGGGAAAAAATTGTACCTTAAATTAATATTGGTGAGTAAACATTGTGGTCGCCTTCTTGTTCACTCCTACACTGAATAAAAAAGGAATTGTTCTAATACCATTCCCATAATTCATTGGGTTCAAAACTTGTTAATGTGACCTCTAAGCCAATATTTTACCTTTCTAAACCTTTTAATCCCATTCTCTGACACTAATATTTTAGAAAAACAGGCATATGGATGAAGGAGGAATTGTATATTAGTTTTATCTCTACGACACCACACATTATTTTAGGACAAAGTAATTATTTTATTTATTCAACTTTTGTGATGGAAGAGGATTTTCATAAAGATAAATTATTCGTTCTCTAAAATTACTTTGAGCTATACTTCTACATTAAAATATGTTTATATATTCCTAAAAAAAGATAATTTTCAAAAATGATCCATTTAGCTCAAACTTTTTTGCAGACCATATTATAAGAATATTTCATGGAATGTTATGGCTGTTTTCTGTGACACAAACCTTGAAAACTTAAGATTTTATCACACAAGTCATAGAAACATCTATGGTTTATAGGTAGGTCGAGTGTAGTAAAATCATCCTGAAGTGAGAAGACCTGAAGTTTAGTTAGAATTCTGCCCATTGTTTTCTTTTCTAGATATGTTTGTTCCTTCCTCAAACAGTTTCAGTTTAAATAAAACTTTTCTGATTATCCAGTTTTTTTTTTCTTAGATTTCTCTGACTTTTCTGACAGAAAGTGAAACTCCTTGATCAATAATTTGATGTTTTCTATTTAATGCCCCTGCTTTAGATTACAATAATGGAGCCCTGGTGCTGCAGTGGTTAAGAGCTACAGCTGCTAATGAAAAGGTCAGCAATTTGAATCCACCAGCTGCTCCTTAGAAGCCCTATGGGGCACTTCTACTCTGTCCGACAGGGTTGCTGTGAGTCAGAATCAACTTAATGACAACAGGTTTTTTTCATAGATTAAAATGCAAGAGCAGACAAGCTGACATGCCTTCCTGTGGAGTCATTGACTAGTCCCTGTGCCTTTCGGAGTTAACTGCTGCTACTTTACTACTAAGGCAAATGTGGAGCTAGTCATAATCTCCTACCTCATAATCATCCAGAGCTGCATAAAGTAGTCAGCAAGGCAATTCAATGGGAAGGAAAGCTTGGCAGCCATCTTCATAAGGGATGAAAAGGCCAGAGTAAAATTCCTTAAAGCAATTGAGTAGCATTCCCTCTAGAGTGTGATACTCATTGAAGACAAGGACTGTGTTTTATTGTTATGGAGTGAATTATGTCTCCTGAAAAAGATACATTGAAATCCAAACCCCCAAGAGTTCCTTATTCATCAGAGGATCCTCTTGTTGATTTCCTTTCTCTCCCATTATGTAGCTTTACTGGTGATTAACCATCTAGGACATTAAAGTATTCAAGCCCATATTTACGTTATAGTTACTTAGGAAAAAATCATATTTTTATGTAATAGAAGCACCAACATTTACTATCTCTTATCTTGTGCCTCAAATACAGAAGATTGCAAGGCTCATAGGTTGAGCTAGGTCTTATTGTGATAAGAAGTAGCATAAGTGGAGAATGATGTCAGCAGAATGGTTGGGTAGAATGCTCCACATTCCAATCCCTCCACTAAAAACATCAGAACAAGCAGAAACTGTCAGAATCAACTTTGTTGGAATGCTGGAAAACAGTCAAATTTTACAGCAACCAAACAAAAGCTGAATCAAGAAAAATGCAACATAAATATTGTAGGAGTTTTTGCAACATACATTATGGCATTTTACTTGCCTTTGCCCCACGCCCTTGCTGGCTCTGTGACAGCCTTGAAGATAGCAGCCCACATTCCCAGTGTGGGGCTCCAGCCCTTGATTCCAGAGGGATCAGAGCAGACTTTTATTTACAAATTATTCTGTATGTCTGTTTTAACCTGTCTGGGAGCTACCTAAAAGAGTTATGCAAGGTGCTTTTCTCTGTTTTGACCTACACAGAACTCACTCAGGGCAGAAGAGCAGTGAGCAGTTGGAAACATTGTAAGGCTAACGAGCAACCCACAGCCACCTAGGACAAAAGATTATGATTGAGGAATACAATAGACTACTTCCTAAATCCTCAAATTAAAAGCTGGGGAGAGCTTCTTTGTAATTAGGACACTTAACAACATCCATGTAAAAGGGGAATGTAAAAGCCAAATTGACGCCTAGGGCAAGATGGATGCTCAGAGAAGACCTGAGAAGATCCTAAACTTTCACCTTTGGATGATCTCTAGGGTCAGTGCAAGCAGGAAGTAAAGTCTAAGGCAGGTATATAAATGACCTGCCTGAGCTCTGAAGGAGAACGCCAGCACAGAGCCAATCCACAAAGACTGAGAGAAATGTTTGCTTGTTCCTTTTTTTTCCATTTATTTTTAGCTCCAGCATTCTAAAAATTTCTGTCAAAACACCAGGTGAATATATGCTAAAGAAAGAGAGGGTTAAGTAATCACACACAGAAAACAAATAGTCTTTGCAGAAATAGGTTAAGAAAAATCACTAAACAAATGGATGTCTAAAGTCTTCAACAATCAGAAAACAGCAAACTTGGGGAAGGAGGAGAACCTGATTTCCAAAAATACCATGTTATCATATTCAGATGTCCAATTTCCAGCAAAAAATCACAACGCATATTGTCACACAAGAAATCTATATCAAGCAAAACTACCTTTCAAAAATAAGGGAGAAATTAATACAGTCCCAGATAAACAAAAGATAAGGGAGTTCATAATAACTAGACCTGCCTTATAAAAAATTATACAGGGGATGCTTGAAGTTGAAATGAAAGTGACTTGAAGCCAGGTGAAGCAACAAATATCTCCAGCAGAGGTAATCACATTGGTAAATATAAGAGCTAGTATTATTGTATTTCTGGTTTATAAGTCCACTTTTTACTTACTATATGATTTAAAGGACAAATGCATACAAATAATTATAAATATGTTGTTGGCCACACATTGTATAAAGAAGTAATCTGTAACAACATCAAGATAAAAGGAGGAGATGGAGATATGTAGGAGCAGAGTTTTTGTACACTATCGAAGTTAATTTAGTATCTACTCAAAGTAGATTGTTATAAATGTAGGATGATAAATGTAATCGCCATAGTAATTTCAAATAAAATATCTAAAAAATATACACAAAAGCAAATGAGGAGGGGATCAAAATAGTTCACTTAAAAAAAACAACAATAAAACACAAAACAAGGCAGTTCTGGAGGAAATGAGATGGAAAAGATATAAGGTATACAAAAAACAAATAGCAAAATATCAGAATAAGCCCCCCCCATCAATAATGTAAATAGGGTAAATTCTCCAATCAAAAGGCAGAGATTGGCAAAATGAATTTTTTAAAAGTGTTCCTACTATGGGCTGTCTGCAAGACACTCACTTTAGGTCAAAGATACAAATAGATTGAAAGAGAATGGATGGAAAAGTTTATTGCAGAGAAATAATAATCAAAAGAGAGCTAGGTGACTGTACTGGTATCAGACAGAAGGGAAGAAGCACACTGTATACTATTTATAATCAAGAAGATATAACAATTATAAACATATATGAACCATAAAACAGAACCCCAAATTATATAAGTAAATATTGACAGAATTGAAGGATGTAATAGACAATGCTGCAAAAATAGTTGGATGCTTAAATACACAAATTCCAATAATGACTAGAACATCTAGACAGAATACCAATAAAAAAATAGAGAACTTGAACAACACTGTTCACAAAGTAGATCTAACAGACATATATGGAACACTTCCCCCAATAAGAACAGAATAAAATTCTTCTCAAGTGCACATAAAACATTTTCAGCTAAGACTGTATGTTATGTCTCAAAACAAGCCTCAATAAATTTAACAAGATTTAAATCATATAAAGTATTTTCTCCAACCCCAATGAAATGATCTAGAATTCAAAAACAGAAGGAAAAATGAAAAATTCAGAAGTAGGTGGAAATTAAACTCCTGTGGGTTTATGCATCCAGCAGATCAAAGAATAAATCACAAAGAAAATTAGAAAATACATACAGATAAATAAAAATAAAATTTCAACATGCCAAAACTTATGGGTTACAGTGAAGACAATACTCAGAGGGAAATTTATATCTATACAAGTCTACTTTTAAAAAAGGAAGATAGATCTCAAATTAGTAACCTAAATTTACACCTTCAGAAATAGAAAAAGAACAAACTAAACCCAACAGCTAGCATAAATAAAGAACCAATAAATATTAGAATGGAAATAAATGGAATAGAGAATAGAAAAACACAAGAGAGAATCAAAATCAAAAATAGTTTCTCTTTAAAGACAAACAAAATTTGTAAGTCTTTACCTAGATTGACAAAGAAAAAAGAGAGATCATGCAAATAACTAAAATGAAAGTGGGGACATTCTTTAGACCTTAAAGGGGAAAAGGATGCTAAAAGAATAATGTGAACAATTGTATGTCAACAAAATAGAAAACCTAGATGAAAGGGACAAATTTCTAGAAACACACAAATTACCTGCATTGACTCAATTTGACTTTGACTACATTGACTTAACAGACCTAGACCAAGTGAAGAAATTGAATCAGTAACAAAATAAAAAATAAAAAAACTTTGTAACAGAAAAGTCCAGGACCAGATAGCTTCACTGGGGGTCTCTATTAAACATTTAAAGAATAATTAGTACCAGCCCTTCTCAAACTCTTAAAAATTGGAAGAGGAGGGAATACTTCTAACTCATTCTATGAGGCCACCATTACTCTGGTACAAGACCCAGATAAAGACATTATAAGAAAATAAAGGTACAGACCAAATCCCTTATGAACATAGATGGAAAAATCATCAACAAAATACTAGCAAACCAAATGACAATAATAACAAGTTAATTGAATAAAAAAAAAAATCACACGATAATATCAGTTGATACAGACAAGGTATTTGACAAAATCCAACACTATTTCATAATAAAAATACTCAGCAAACAAGGAATAGAAGAAAAATTCCTCAATATGGTACAGGAAATTTATGAAAAACCCACAACTAACATTGTACTCAATGTGGAAAGACTAAATATAGAAAACTTTCTGCCTAAGTTCAGGAACAAGACAAGGATTTCTGCTTTTCACCATTGTTAATCAACATTGTACAGGAAGTTCTAGCCAGAGCAATTGCGTAAGAAAAAAGAGATAAAAAGGTAGCCAAATAAGAAAGACAGAAATAAAACTATCTCTATTTGCAGATGGCATGATCCTATATTTAGAAAATCCAGAAGAATCCATGAGAATACTACTAACAATAATAAGCAATTCAGCAAAGTTTCATTGTACAGGATCAGCACACAAAAGTAGTTGTGTTTTTATCACCAGCAATGAACAATCCAAACAGGAAATTAAGGAATAATCCCATTTGCAAGAGCATCCAAAATAAGTGCCTAGAAATAAACTTAACCAAGGAGGTGAAATACTTGTATACCAAAAACTATAAAACATTGCTGAAATTAGTGAAAGATTTAAATAAATGGACAGACATCCAATGTTCATGGATTGGAAAACTTAATATTGCAAAGATGTCGGTACTACCCAGCCTGATCTACAGATTCAATCCAATTCCTACCAAAATCACAAAAGTCTCTTTTGCAGAAATAGAAAATCCCAGTTTCAAATTCATTTGGACTCTAAGGGGTCCTGAATAGCCAAACAAACTTGAAAAAGCAGGACAGAGGAGGACTCACACTTGACAATTTCAAAACTTACTACAAAGCTACAGTAATAAAAACTGCATTACTAGCATAAGGATAGTTATAGACAAATGAAGTATAATTAAGAGTTCAGAAATAAACGCATACATCCTTGGCCAACTGATTTCAGTAAAGGTACCCAAATCATTCGATACAGAATGAATAACCTCTTCAACAAATAGTGCTGGAACAATTTTAGTTAAACCAAAAAACCAAACCCATGCTGTTGAGTTGATTTCAATGAATAATGACCCTGTAGGATAGAGTAGAACTGCCCCATAGGGTTTCCAAGGAGCAGCTGGTGAATTCAAACTGCTGACCTTTTGGTTAGCAACTGAACTCTTAACCACTGTGCCACCAGGGCTCCACAATTTTAGTTACACACCCACACACAAAATGAAGTTAGAACCCTAGTCCATACCATATACAAAAATTAACTCAAAAATGGTCAGTAACCTAAATAGTGCCACAACTCGTCTGTCAGTTTGTCATACTTTGTTGGCTTGCATGTTGCTCTTATACTGGAATGTGATTTGTTTTAACTTGCTTACTGAAAGTGAAGAGGATATAAAGCATTTACTAATGAAGATCAAAGACTACAGCCTTCAGGATGTATTACACCTCAATGTGAAAAAAAAAAAAAAATTCCACAACTGGACCATAAGCAACATCATGATAAATGGGGAAAATATTGAAGTCATCAAGGATTTCATTTTACTTGGATTCACACTCAATACCCATGGAAGCAGCAGTCAAAATCAAACAATGTATTGCATCGGGTAAATCTGCAAAAGACCTCTTTACAATATTAAAAAGCAAAGATGTTACTTTAAGAACTAAGGTGCACTAGACCCAAGACATGGTATTTTCAGTCATCTCATATGCATGCTAAAGCTGAACAAGGAAGACCAAAGAATTTATGCATTTGAATTATAGTGTTAGTGAAAAATACTGAATATATTATGGACTGCTGAAACAATGAAAGAATCTGCCTTGAAAGATGCACAACCAGAATGCTCCTTAGAAGCAAGGGTTGTGAGAATTTGTCTCACTTACTTTGGACGTATTATCAGAAAGAACTAGTCCCTGGAGAAGGATATCATGCTTGGTAAAATAGAGGGTCAATGAAAAAAAGAAAGACCCTCAACGAGGTGGATTTACACACTGGCTGCAACAACGGAATCAACCACAGCAATGATCATGCAGGACCAGGCAATGTTTCATTCTGTTGTAAATGGGGACACTGTACTCTATAGCACCTAACAGCAACAACATAAATATAAGAACTAAAACAATAAAACTCTTAGAAGAAAACAGATTATTAAATCTTTATGACATTGGAGATAACAACATTGTTGTTGTTGTTGTTAGGTGCTGTCGAGTCGGTTCCAACTCATAGAGACCCTATGCACAACAGAGCAAAACACTGCCCGGTCCTGAGCCATCCTTACAGTCGTTGTTATGCTTGAGCTTATTGTTGCAGCCACCGTGTCAATCCACCTTGTTGAGGGTCTTCCTCTTTGCCGCTGACCCTGTACTCTGCCAAGCATGATGTCCTTCTCCAGGTAATGATGCCTCCTGACAACATGTCCAAAGTATGTAAGATGCAGTGTCACCATCCTTGCCTCTAAGGAGCATTCTGGCTGTACTTCTTCTGAGACATATTTGTTCTTTCTTTTGGCAGTCCGTGGTATATTCAATATTCTTCACCAGCACCACAATTCAAAGGCATCAATTCTTCTTCGATCTTCCTTATTCATTGTCCAGCTTTCACATGCATATGCTGCGATTGAAAATACCACGGCTTGGGTCAGGCGCACCTTAGTCTTCAAGGTGACATCTTTGCTCTTCAACACTTTAAAAAGGCTCTTTGCAACAGATTTGCCCAATGCAATGCGTCTTTTGATTTCTTGACTGCTGCTTCCACGGCTGTGGATTGTGGATCCAAGTAAAATGAAGTCCTTGACAACTTCAATCTTTTCTCCATTTATCATGATGTTGCTCATTGGTCCAGTTGTGAGGATTTTTGTTTTCTTTATTTTGAGGTGCCATCCATACTGAAGGCTGTTGTCTTTGATCTTCATTAGTAAGTGCAGTGCTTCAAGTCCTCTTCACTTTCAGCAAGCAAGTTTGTGTCATCTGCCTAATACAGGTTGTTAATGAGTCTTCCTCCAATCCTAATGCCCTGTTCTTCTTCATATAGTCCAGCTCCTTGTATTATTTGCTCAGCATACACATTGAATAGGTATGGTGAAAAAATACAACCCTGGCGCACACCTTTCCTGACTTTAAACCAATCAGTATCCCCTTGTTCTGTCTGAACAACCACCTCTTGATCTATGTAAAGGTTCCTCATGAGCACAATTAAGTCTTCTGGAATTCCCATTCTTTGCAATGTTATCCATAATTTGTTATGATCCACACAGTCGAATGCCTTTGCATAGTCAATAAAACACAGGTAAACATCCTTCTGGTATTCTCTGCGTCCAACCAGGATCCATCTGACATCAGCAATGACATCCGTGGTTCCACATCCTCTTCTGAAACCCACTTGACTTTCTGGCAGTTCCCTGTTGATATACTGCTGCAGCCATTTTTGAATGATCTTCAGCAAAATTTTGCTTACATCTGATATTAATGATATTGTTCTATAATTTCCACATTCATTTGGATCACCTTTCTTGGGAATAGGCATAAATATGGATCTCTTCTAGTCAGTTGGCCAGGAAGCTGTCTTCCATATTTCTTGGCATAGATGAGTGAGCACCTCCAGCGCTGCATCTGTTTGTTGAAACATCTCAATTGATATTCCATCAATTCCTGGAGCCTTGTTTTTCGCCAACGCCTTCAGAGCAGCTTGAACTTCTCCCTTCAGTACCATCGGTTCCTGACCATATGCCACCTCTTGAAATGGTTGAACATCAGCTAATTCTTTTTGGTATAATGACTCCGTGTATTCCTTCCATCTTCTTTTGATGCTTCCTGCGTCGTCTAATATTTTCCCCATAGAATCCTTCACTATTGCAACTCGAGGCTTGAATTTTTTCTTCAGTTCTTTCAGCTTGAGAAACATGGAGTGTGTTCTTCCCTTTTGGTTTTCCATCTCCAGCTCTTTGCACATGTCATTATAATACTTTACTTTGTCTTCTCAAGAGGCCCTTTGAAATCTTCTGTTCAGTTGTTTCACTTCACTAATTCTTCCTTTTGCTTTAGCTGGTCATCATTTGAGAGCAAGTTTCAGAGTCTCCTCTAACATCCATCTTGGTCTTTTCTTTCTTTCCTGTCTTTTCAATGACCTCTTGCTTTCTTCATGTATGATGTCCTTGATGTCATTCCAAAACTCATCTGGTCTTTGGTCACCAGTGTTCAGTGCATCAAATCTATTCTTCAGAAGGTCTCTGAATTCAGGTGGGATATACTGAAGGTCATATTTTGGCTCTCGTGGACTTGCTCTGATTGTCTTCAGTTTCAGCTTGAACTTGCATATGAGCAACTGATGGTCTGTTCCACAGTCGGACCCTGGCCTTGTTCTGACTGATGATATTGAGCTTTTCCACCGTCTCTTTCCACAGATGTAGTCAATTTGATTTCTGTGTGTTCCACCTGGTGAGGTCCATGTGTATAGTTGCCATTTATTTTGGTGAAAGAAGGTATTTGCAATGAAGTTGTTGCTCTTGCAAAATTCTATCGTTCGATCTCCAGCATTGTTTCTATCACCAAGGCCATATTTTCCAACTACTGATCCTTCTTCTTTCTTTCCAACTTTTGCATTCCAATCGCCAGTAATTATCAATGCATCTTGATTGCATGTTTGATCAATTTCAGACTGCAGCAGCTGATAAAATCTTTTATTTCTTCATCTTTGGCCCTAGTGGTTGGTGCGTAAATTTGAATAATAGTAGTATTAACTGGTCTTCCTTGTAGGCATATGGATATTATCCTATTACTGACAGCGTCGTACTTCAGGATAGATCTTGAAACATTCTTTTTGACGATGAATGCAACACCATTCCTCCTCAAGCTGTCATTCCTAGCATAGTAGACTATATGATTGTCCAACTCAAAATGGCCAATACCAGTTCGTTTCAGCTCGCTAATGCCTAGGATATCAAAGTTTATGTGTTCCATTTCATTTTTGATGATCTCCAATTTTCCTAGATTCATACTTTGTACATTCCAAGTTCCGATTATTAATGGATGTTTGCACCTGTTTCTTCTCATTTTGAATCACACCACATCAGCAAACGAAGGTCCCAAAAGCTTTACTCCATCCACGTCATTAAGGTCGACTCTACTTTGAGGAGGCAGCTCTTCCCCGGTCATCTTTTGAGTGCCTTCCAACCTGGGGGCTCATCTTCCAGCACTATAGCAGACAATGTTGCGCTGCTATTCACTGCCTAATGCTTTTCAGAAGTAGGCTGCTGGGTCCTTCTTCCTAGTCTGTCTTAGTCTGGAAGCTCAGCTGAAACCTGTCCTCCATGGGTGACCCTGCTGGTATGTGAATACCAGTTGCATAGCTTCCAGCATCACAGCAACGCACAACCCCCCACAGTACAACAAACTGACAGACACAGGGGGGGAGATAACAACGGATTCTTAGATACGACACCAGAGGCATGAGCAATAAAAGAAAAGATAAATTGTACTTTATTAAAATTAAAAACTGTAGTATATCAAAGAATATTATCAAGAATGTGAAAAGACAAACTACAGAAAGAAAGAAAATTTTTGCAGATAATGTCCAGAATATATATAAAAAAAAAACTATAATTCAGCAGCACAAAACCTACCTTAGGCTGGGTTCTCTAGGGAAGCAAAACCAGCAAAATGTATTTATGTATATGTATGTGTATATGTGTGTGTGTGTGTGTACATGGAGCCCTGGTTGCACAGTGGTTAAGAGTTAGGCTGCTAACCAAAAGGTCGGCAGTTTGAATCCACCGGGCACTCCTTGGAAACCCTCTGGGGCAGTTCTGCTCTGTCCTATAGGGTTGCTATGAGTTGGAGTCAACTCGATGGCAATAGGTTTGGTTTGGTTATATTCATATATATATACACAGAGAAAGAGATTTATCTCAAGGAAATTGCTTATGCGATTATTGATGCCAGACAGTCCCAAGTCCATGGGTCAGGTGTCAGATTAGAAGCTTCTCCTAACTCACATAGCTGCAGGTAAGACAGCCATTGGCTCACAAGCTACGGAAGCAGACAAATCCCAAGACTGGTAGGCAATGTGGTAGGCAGCAGGCTCAAATCCCCAGAACTGGAGGTCAGGTGATGACAAGCCACATGCAGGATCCAGAGCAAACGAATGAGCTTTAGCGCAATGTCTATATATATATATTAGATGCAGGTCACACCCCTGAGGAAATCCCCCTTACAACTGGTTGGCTGATCACATTAGTTCACATCATGGAGGATCACTGTATTATATAACTGCCAAATTACATTATTACATAACTTCCAAACCACTGAAAATCATGCCCCAGCCAAGTTGACACACAACCGTAACCATCACAGTCTACCCCATGTCAACCTGGCACCTGTACACATTTCCTTAAACTGTACATAACCTCTAAATAAAGACAATTAGAAAGTCATACTTGAGCCTAACATGATACAACTAACATGCGTATAACCAAAAACACGCTAGCCCTGTTTACATCTTATATTTTACAAGTGAAGAAAACTGAAATATTTGATGTACACATACAAGAAAAAAATACTCACAGCAATTACAGTACTCTTTTCTGCAACTGGTCACATGGTTGTAACTGGTATTTAAAACTACCTTCTTCCATCATCCATTCTGTATTCCTTTGATCCACAGCAAACATCTCTGCTGGTCATGGTTTCTTGCCTGGTGGGGTGCCCCAAACCTTCCTTTCTGATGGGTCTGGGCCATTAGTGTTCATGTTGGAATTGGGTTGCTGTAGTGTTGCATTGACTTTAATCACAGAGCATGGTAGAACTAAGACACACGCTAAGAGATCTCCTGTATTCCAGACATACTCTTGTTTACCTCCGTAATGCAACATCAATACAATTTCCCCTTGGTAGTCAGGGTCAGTCACAATATGGTAACTCACTACTTTGCCTGTTGATCCAGAGGCAAGAGGAACCCGAAGTGGCCATGTGGCATTCTTAAGTTCCAGTTCAGCTGAATCCTTGTGTCTCCAAGTGGAAGCATCCCCCTCTTTGGAACTAAGACCTCTAGACCCACAGAGCATAGGATCATGGGGACAGGAAGGAAAAATTTTGTGGGTGGGTCAATAAGGGTAATAGTGAGTGGTGCCACTCCTGTCTCCACCCGTTGAGTCCTGGATCCATGAATCCTGCCTATGGGAGAAATAGCACCATATATTGGACACTGCTTTAAAGCATATGCAGCCTCCAGGAGAACATTGCCCCAACCCTGCATAGAACTGGCACCTAGCTGGCGCCATCATTTTGTCTTTAGAAGGCCATTCCATTATTCCATCAAGCCAGCTCCTTCAGGATGATGGGGAACTTGGTAAGACCATACTTCATTTTCTGTGAAATGAGTCCCTTGGTCTGAGGTGATGCTGTATGGGACGCCATGATGGTGGACAAGGCATTTTTTGACTCCTGGAATGATAGTTTTGGCAGAGGAATTGCATGCAGAGACGGTAAATCCATATCTAGAGTAAGTATCTATCCCACTAAGAATGAAATACTGCGTTTTCCAAGATAGAAGTGGTCCAGTGTAATCAACCTGCCACCAGGTTACTGGCTGATCACCTTGAGGAATGGTGCCATATTAGGGACACTGTTGGTCTCTGCTGCTAGATGATTGGACCTCAGCAGTGGCTGTAGCCAAGGAGGCCTTGATGAGTGGAAGTCCATGTTGCTGAGCCCATGGATTACGTCCATCTCTGCCACCATGGCTGCTTCATTCATGAGTATATTGGGCAATGAAAGGAGTGGCTGGGGGAAGAGGATGACTGGTTTCCACAGAACATGTAATGCTATCCACTTGATTGTTGAAATCCTCCTCTACCGAGGTCACCCTTTGGTGAGCATTCACATGAGACACAAATATCTTCACTTGTTTGGCCCATACAGAGAGGTCTATCCTCTTTCTTGTACCCCCTTGTCTCCAATTTTCCAATCATGTTCCTTCCAATTCCCTGACCATCCAGCCAAACAATTAACCAAAGCCCATTATTCAGTATACAATTGCACATCTGGCCATTTCTCCTTCCAAGCAAACAACTAGGTGCACTGCTCAAAGTTCTGCCTGTTGGGAGGATTTTCCTTCACCTCTGTCCTTCAGGGACGTCCCAGAAAGGGGCTGTAGTGCTGCCGAGGTCCACATTCAAATGGTGCCTGCGTATCAAGCAGAACCATCTGTAAATCAGGCATGAGTTTTCTCTTCTTCAGTCAACTAATCTTAAGAAACTCCATGAGGCCATAGGTGCAGACTGGGAAAGGACAGATAATGTGACAGGAATGGACCCCATGGGCATTTGAGCCACTTCCTTGTGCATCTTACTTGTGCATTCAGGTCCTGCTCGGACCTGGTCATGTATATACCACTTCCATCTAATGATGGAATGCTACTGTGCACATTCGACTTTATGACTCTATGGACCAGCTCACGATGGACAGCTCAAACAGCATGGTGACTTGATGACCCATGATTAAGCAGTCCTTCTCTACTAAGGCCCAGTAACAAGCCAGAAGCTGTTTCCCAAAAGGCGAGTAGATGTCTGCAGAGGGTGGTAGGGCTTTACTCCAAAATCCTAAGGGTCTATGTTGTGATTCACAAATAGGGACCTGCCAAAGACTCCAAACAACATCTCTATATGCCACTGACACTTCCAGCACCATTGGATCAGCTGGATCATATCGCCCAAGTGGCCAAGTGGCTTGAACTGCAGCCTGGAGCTATTGCAGAGCCTTTTCTTGTTCTTATGCCCAAACCAAAACTAGCAGCTTTTTGAGTCACTTGATAAATAGGTGATAGTAGCACACCCAAATGAATAGGTTGCCTCCAAAATCCAAAGAGGCCCACCAGGCTTTGTGCCTCTTTTTTTCATAGGAGGGTCTAGATTTAACAACTTATCCTTCACTTTAGAAGGAATATATTGACATCCCCACACACCTGGACCCCTAGAAATTTCCCTGAGGTGGAGTGCACCTGAATTTTTGTCAGGTAAATTTCTCATCCTCTTGCATACAGATGTTTTACCAATAAGTCAGGAGTCACTTCTTCCTTACTAAGTCCAATCAGCATAATGTCATCAATGTAATGGACCAGTGTGACATCTTGTAGAAAGGAAAAGCGATCAAGGTCCCTGCAGGCTAAATTATGACATAGGGCTGGAGAGTTGATATATCCTTGAGGTAGGACAATAAAGGTGTATTGCTAGCCTTGCCATCTGAAGGCAAACTGGTTATGACAGTCCTTTCAAAGCAGAATCGAGAAAAAGGCATTGGCCAGATCAGTAGCTACATATCAGGTTCCAGGAGATGTATTGATTTGCTTTAGCAATGAAACCACATTTGGAACAGCAGCTGCAACTGGAGTCACTATCTGGTTAAGTTTATGATAATCCACTGTCATTCTCCAAGATCAATCTGTTTTTTTTTTGTTGTTGTTTTTTTTTTTTTTTTACACGGGCCATATAGGCTAGTTGAATGGGGATGTGGTGGGAATCACCATTCCTGAATCCTTCAAGACCTTGATGGCGGCAGTTATCTCTGCAGTCCTCCCAAGAATGCAGTATTGTTTTTGGTTTGCTATTAGGTAGGGGCAGTTCTGATGGCTTCCACTTGCCTTTTCCTACCTTAATAGCCCTACTCCATGTGTCAGGAATCCAGTGTGTGGGTCTATCCCAATTATGCATTCTGGAACTGGGGAAACCCATACTGGATGGTTTCAGGAACTCACTGAACCCACTCTGAGATGAACCTGATCTAAGACTCCATTAATAACCTGACTTTCATATGCCCTTACTCTGACTGATGGACCACAGTGACATTTTGGGTCTCCTGGAATTAGTGTCAGTTCAGAGCCAGTATCCGGTATTCTCCAAAAAGTCTGATTATTGCCTTTTCCCTAATGAACTGTCACTCTCCTTTGGGAAAGGCTGGGAAAAAGATTAACTGTATAAATTTTTGGCAGTGTACTGGGGCCCTTCCTCGAGGGGACCCAGCCTCGCCTTCATTCAAAGGATTGGGGGCCTATAAACTCAAGTCTGGGAATGAATTGAGGGGCCACTGCTCTATTCTAGTGATTTGAGTTAGGCTGTCATTCACTTGACCTTAAATTCTTCTGCTTTTACAGATCAAATAAATATTTAGTAGATTTCCCATCTATTTCACTCCTAGGTACACCATGACTAAGTAGCCAAGTCCCTAAGCCCATATGAGTCATACTGTTACTGCTTTGACTACACTTGACCTTTGTGGCAACTGCCACACCTTGTCTTTGTCATTTCAGTGCCACCACTTGGCCTCTACCATCAGGGGGTCCAATCAGCACCATTGTAGTTAGGTGTCTTAATTCAGTTAGTGTAGTTCCCACTGTCAAATCTGACTTACGTAAAATAGCAGTCACAGCAGCCTTCAAGGATTCTGGGGCTCCCTTCACAAATTTGTTCCACACTGTTGTGGTAAAAGGTGTATTCTCTAGGCACTCCTTGTGTGGGTCTCTGGGTCTACCCTGATAAATCCACTCTAACATGCCAGTTACCCTAAGCCTTTGGATATGTTCTTCTACATTATACCAAGACAGGTCTGGTACTTCAAGTCAATTTAGTGCAGGCCATCATGTAATCCATGCTTCAGCGAATCAGCCAAATAAACTATTAGATCCTATCCTAACCTCTGGAGCTGAAACACTGAATGAAGAATCTGTGGTTAGTGGTACCATATCACTAAACTTAGACTGATCCAACTTTTTGTTTCTGGCACCATTATCCCATACACTTAATAACCATTCCCATATATATTATGCAGGTTTCTGCTTGTACATATTAGAAAAATTAAGCAGTTACTTTGGAGTGTAGTGTACCTCCTCCTGGATCACACTTTGTACTTCACCTTTTGGGGCTTACTGGGACTTAAGTCTAATTATATTTCTAGAAGCCAAAATGGGTGGTTGGGACGTGTTTTGAGAACATTCAGCACTGTCTTATAAGGCAACCAGGGAACCCCTAGATGTCACCCCACGCAATATCTCAGACAAGGTCTCTTCAGATGTGTTGTTTTTAGGTTCTGTCAAGTTGGTTCTGACTCATAGCGACCCTGTGTACAACAAAACAAAACACTGCCCAGTCTTGTGCCATCCTCACAATCATTGTTATGCTTGAGCTCATTGTTGCAGCCACTGTGTCAATTCATCTCATTGAGGGTGTTCCCCTTTTTTTAACTGAACCTCACTTTACCAACCATGATGTCCTTCTCTACGGACTGAGCCTATCTGATAATATCTCCAAAGTATGTGAGATGTAGTCTCGCCATCCTTGCTTCTAATGAGTATTCTGGTTGTACTTCTTCCAAGATAGATTTGTTCATTCTTTTGGCAGTTTGGTATATTCAATAGTCTTTGCCAACACCACAATTCAAAGGCATCAGTATTTCTTCAATCTTCCTTATTCATCGTCCAGCTTTCACATGTATATGAGGCGATTGAAAACACCACGGCTTGGATCAGGTGCACCTTAGTCTTCAAGGTGATATCTTTGCTTTTTGAGACTTTAAAGAGGTCTTTTGCAACAGATTTGCCTGATGCAATGAATCTTTTGATTTCTTGACTGCTGCTTCAATGGGTGTTGATTATGGATCCAAGTAAAATGAAATCCTTGACAGCTTCAATCTTTTCTCTGTTTATCATGATGTTGCTTATTGTTCCAGTCTTGAGGATTTTTGTTGTCTTTATGTTAAGGTGTAATCCATACTGAAGGCTTTGGTCTTTGATCTTCATCAGTAAGTGCTTCAAGTCCTTTTCACTTTCAGCAAGCAATGTTGTGTCATCTGCATAACACAGGTTGTTAATGAGTCTTCCTCCAATCCTGATGTTGTGTTCTTCTTCATATAGTCCATCTTCTCAGATTATTTGCTGAGTGTACAGATTGAATAAGTATAACACAGGCATAGCTGGGTTAATCTCCTTAGATGTGGGTGGAAGGGATTTAGGGATAATGGTGTGACTTAGCTGACAAAGATGGAATGATCTCTTCAGATGGTAGTAAGAGGGCTGGTTCTGTTGGCAGGAGTGATTCAATGGAATTTAGGGGCTAAGTGCCCCCAGCTTCCTGATTATCTGTCCATATGTCCTATTCCAAGTTTCAGGATCCCATTTCTTCCCAATCGATGCCCTCACTTAAACTTCACACACCGTTTGACTTGGGGAGTTCAATTGGTGCAGTAATTCAGCCACTGTTATGATGAGACTCTGTCTGTGTTTGGCTTTCAGCAATATCAGCACATTTACTACAAGAAATAAGGATTTCTTTCTGGGTTCAAGTGGCAACTTTGAGGTGTTTTATGCAGTGCTCGAGCTGTGATTTTGAAGCCCTGAGCTCATGTCTTTCTTTCACCACTTTGTCTAGCAAAAGTAGGACCAACCAGCTGCCTTCCCTATACTTATTTTGACAAAGTTGTAGAAGAGTATCAAACATGCTATAACCCAGATCCTCATTTCTCACCAAGTGTTGATCTATTGGTGGTTATATTTTGCATATTAATATTACAACCTCATGCCATGAATTAGTCATGCCCTCTTTGCTACTGGAGGCAGAATCATCAGTGTCTTTAAGACTACCTAGAATTGAGAACCAATTTAGAAAACTCATCCTTATAATTTTGTTTCTCTATAACCATTCTTGGTCCAAATGTCTTAGGCTGGGTTCTCTAGAGAAGCAAAACCAGTGAAGTGTATGTGCGTATATAGAGAGAGAGAGAGAGAGAGAGAGGTAGAGAGATTTATCTCAAGGACATGGCTCACATGGTTGTAGAGGCTGGCAAGTCCTAACTCTGTGGGTCAGGTGTCAGGCTGGAGGTTTATCCTGACTCACATAGCTGCAGGTCAGATGGCAGACATGCTGGCTCATGGGCTACAGAGGCTACAGAATCCAAGACCAGCAGGTAAGATGACAGGCTGCTGGCTCACAGGCTGTGAAAGCCAATGAATCCGAAGATCAGCAGTTCAGACCATGGACCCCTGGCTCACAGACTGTGGAGGATGACGAATCCCATGATCAGCAGGCAATACGGCCAGCAGCTGGCTCAAGTCACAGGAATCAGAGGTCAGATGATGACGTGCCACATTCAGTATCCAGAGCAAGCAAGCTTTGCCAGAACGTCTATATATACATATATATATATATATATAGGATGCAGACTACACACCCAAGGAAGCTCCCCTTACAACTGATTGGCTGATCTCATTAGATCACATCATGAAGGATCACTACATCATTACATAACTGCCAAACCACTGAGATTCATGGCCCAGCCTTGTTGGTATCCACTATTAAGCATCCCACAACCCAATTAAATAATGAGCAAAAGACTTGAATAGACATTTCTCAAAAAAAATCTATACAAATGGCCAATAAGCACATGAAAAGATGCTCAACATCATTGCAAATCAAAACCACAATGAGATACTATTTCAAACCCACTAGGATACCTATTATTTCAAAAAGGAAAGCAAGTGTTGGAGAGGATATGAAGAAATTTGGTCCCTCATTCATTGTTTCTGAGAATATATAATGGAAAACAGTTTAGAAGTTCCTCAAACAGTCAAAAATAAAATCACCGGATAACTCAGAAATTCCACTCCTGCATAAGTACCCAAAAACTTGAGTGTACGGACTCAAACAGGCACATGTATAATGTTATTGATTGAATTGTACTCTCAAAAAATATGTGTCAACTTGGCTAGGTCATGATTCCCAGCTTTGTGTAATTGTCATCCATTTTGTGGTATGTGTTGTAAATTCTAATCCTTTATATATTAATGAGGTAGCATTAATGTGGGGTATATCTTGAGTCACACCCATACTAAAAGGCATAACTCAAGTCACACCACCTTACTCAAGTCACACCGTCACTCAAGTCACCACATAAGTCACACCCTTACTCAAGTCATATCCTTGCTTGAGTCACACTTTTTATTTTACAAGAGATAAAAAGAGAGAAGAGGAAGCAGAGAGGGGATGGATCTCACTACCACCAAGACAGATGAGCCAGGACTGGAGTGCATCCCTTCAACTGGGGTCTCTGAGCTGAGAGTCTCCTTGATCTTGGGGAGGATTGATGCCAAGATATATGGAGATCTCCAAAGAACGCTGGGCCTACAGATATTAAAAGGAGACAAGGACCTTCCCCCAGAGCCGATGCAGTGAAAAAGCCTTCCCCTAGAGCTGGTACCCTGAATTCAGACTTCTAGCCCCTTAACCTGTGAGAGAATAAATTTCTGTTTGTTAAAGCCATGCATTTGTGGCATTTCTGTTATAGCAGCACTAGATAACTAAGTCATACACCAATGTTCATTGTAGCATTATGCATCATAGTCATAAAGTTGGAAACAACCTAAGGCATAAAAAAAAATGAAATTGCGATACATGCTATGACATGGATGAATCTTGAAAACATTACGCTAAGTGAATAAGCCAGACACAAAAGGACAAATACTGTATTAAAAAAAAACCGTTGCCGTTGAGTCAGTTCCAACTCATGGTGACCCTATAGGACAGCACAGAACTGGCCCATATGGTTTCCAAGGAGCGCCTAGTGGATTCAAACTGCCGACCTTTTGGTTAGCAGCCATAGCTCTTAACCACTATGCCACCAAGGTTTCCAAATATTGTATGTTCTATTTATATATCTAAAATAGTCAGATTCATAGAGAAAGGAAGTAGATTAGAAATTACCATGGATGGAGGGTGCGGAATGGGAAATTAGGACATAATGGGTACAGAATCCCTAACTGACATGAATGAAAAAGCTTTGAAAATAGCAGTGATGCTTGTAGAACACTGAATGTAATTAACCCCACTGAATTCCGCTTAAAAATGGTTAAAATGGCCAATATGTATATACATATATACACACACACATATCCTACCACAATAAAGAAAATCATGAAGCAAGGTAGTACAGGAGCATGGAAAACCAACTGGTCACGGGGGTAAATTCTGACTCATTCCTTACATTTCTCTCAGAGGCGAAAATGTGTTTAGGCAAAGGAAATAGGCTATGAGTTTAAAACACTCATAGAATATAAGTATTTTCTTATAAACCCTAAATGTGATATCAGAGAAGTTAGGGCACCTTTAAGAGTTAAATGGAAAGGAACTTCTAAGTGTCCCCAATTTACTCACCAACAATTACAGTTCTGAGTAAAGCATACTTTCTACATGGTGCAACATGGTCCTTTGGCCAAAATGCTTTTATCATAAGGCAGTATTCTGCACATGTAGCGTGACGCCCAATACAGCAAATTGGCAAACAGTTAAGAGCCATGTGTGCCAAAAAGACTTCAAAGCCATGAGACAGAGCCCAGGGGACTCAATGCAAAGTTTCTCCAAGCTTAAAACAACAACATAGCGTGAAACCCGTCGGATTTCAGTTTTCTCATATATAAAAGTCTATGGGTTTGGCATGGAAACATGTTTAAAGCATAAGTTAAAAACTAATGAAAAAAGACAGTTGAACGTTGGCAGTGTTTTTCACGTGATGCAATGCCGGCGGGAAAGAGGGATTGGAAGGCAAAGTAGCAAACACTAATGTGTAAATGCAGCGTTATATTCATATGGATGGAATGCCGTAAGAAATAGAAATAATCTTGCTGGAAAAATTATTTTGAGATAATGTCAGTCTAG